>NC_089249.1:201868100-204368100 GCF_963930625.1 Muntiacus reevesi
CTCGGGCTCTAGGTGCATGGGCTTCAGTAGTTGTGGTGGGCGGGCTTGGCTGCCCCACAGCATGTGGGATCTTCCTGGACCAGGGATTGAACCCGTGTCCTCTGCACTGGCAGGCAGACTCTCCATCACTCGAGTACCAGTGAAGTTCTACTTCTCCATTAGAGATTTTCACATGTAAAATCTTTAAAAGTTATCATTATTAATTCAGATGAGGTCATCCAATTTCTATCAAGACCAGGTGCTACTGGTCTCATCCTCCAAAATAAAGTCCTGAGGGAAAAAAAGAAGTCACTCTGGATTCCAGGAACAACATAACAAAAAGCACAAAAACTGATGGGGATAAACTCCCACTGATTTTGTTGAGTAGACACTGGAGACCTAGAGTCAGGAGCAAAGGGCGGCAGGAGTCAAAAGGCAACAGTCTTTGTTTTTGCTTTTTTAGTTTCTGAAAAAACTAAAAAGCTTTTTTCAGTCTGCCTTTATCTTTCCCTTGATTGCCCGTTCAAGAAATTAGCAGAAAAGCTCATATCTTTGTCATCAGGATGAACTGAGGACAGCACAAAAGGCCTATGAGGGGAAAGTTCATGAAAACTCGTACAAATGGACTACCCTGAGGTCATTTACTCTTCTCAGTCCTTCTCCTCTCAGAAAACACTACAGAACCGGCGGTGAATTATGATACAAGGAAACCACCCCTTAAAATTTCTAAGAGTTTAAAAAACAAGCCCTGATCAGAAGCGGCCTAACGCAGCAGTAGCCAACAGAAGAAGGTGACAGCAATTCAGGGCCAGGGGCTGTCTGACCTGAGATCAAGCCCTTCCTCTCTCAAACCCACTCAGACCAACACAAGCCAAGGTCTGGCTGTTGGCCAATCCCTAATCCATATTATTAGACTAAGTGGGTAATATTCCTTCCCAAAGAATTATTAGCTTACTAGCTAAAATAAGTATTTGGAGCAAGCCATAAAATGGTTATAAAAGACATATAATACACCAAACAACCCAACCACTAATGCAGAATTAGTGGATTAGATGCTCCAAGAATGAAGAGACAGAGGGGGGATAGGAGTAGTATGAACTCAAAAGAATCTAGGAAAAAGAATCAAGTGGAGGGACCTCCCTGATGGTCCAGTGGCTAAGACTCCACATGTCCGATACAGGGGGCCCAGTTTGATCCCTGGTTGAGAAAGTAGATCCCAAGAGCCGCAACTAAAGATTCCTCATGCCATAACAAAGATATAAGATCCTCAGTGCCATAACTAGGAATTGGAGTAGCCAAATTAAATAAATATTTTTTTAAAAAGATAATCTTAGGGGAAAAAAACAGAATCAAGGGGAAATACTGAGTATGAAAAGAAGACATCAAGATAATAGGAGTTTCAGAAGGAAGGAAAAACAAAAAGTTTCAAGAAAACAACAAATATATTAAGAAACAATGAGAATAAATCTCCCAGAATTAAAGAGAGAAGTCAAGATTTAAGTGTGTCAAGAGCCAAACATACAAGAAAAGAGCTCATTCCTAGAAAGATTAAGTGTGAAAGTGCAAATGTTTAGTTGCTCAGTCATGCCCGACTCTGAGACCCCACGGACTGAAGCCCGCCAGGCTCCTCTGTCCGTGGGATTTCCGAGACTAGAACACTGGAGTGGGCTGTCAGGCCCTTCTCCAGGGCTTCTTCCCAACCCAAGGATCGAACCCCTATCTCCTACACTGCAGGAGAATTTTCTACCATCTGAACCATCAGGAATATTAAGAAGACTGTGTAAGTTTGATAGTACTTTTAAAAGTTTACATGTAATGCAGAAATATCACTTTTGGAAATCCAGAAGGAATACCGAGTCATTCAGGGGGAAAAAAAAACAACCCTATATGCCAAAAAAAATGTTTTATTGCAATACTTACTATGGTAAGAGGGAAACTCCCAGATACAACCTAAATACCTAAGAACCAGGCAATAACTCATGATTTAATGATATATTTATAGCCATCATCATAGTGTTGAAAAGAGGGTATGTCTAACAAATTTTACTATTTGAGCAGGATCAAAAAAATACAAACAACAGAAGTTTACATTAAAGCTACTATGAGCATTTAATTTTCTAATTATTAAAACTTAAAAGTTTGCTTTTAAAAATCTGACAAGCTTGGTAGCTTGTCTGATAATGTTTAGACTTTATCAAGAAACAGCCAACAAAAATTATATTTCACATAGGATTTACAGAAACATTAGTTTCTGAAAGTATTTATAGTATCTTTATACTAAAGGAACGTATAATATACCTACTTTTTATTGAGCGGGAGTAGCTTATGGCAGCTTTTGGACTTTATAACTAATAAAATACTGTATGGAAAATTTCAACATCTACTCTGCCAAAGAAAGTACTTGGTCTTATTTCTACCAAGTGCTTTATAGTTTTATCATTTTCATTAGCTCAGCTCCACACGAGACTACTGCCTGCCTTGATTTCTGGAAGGCTGCCCCAATTCTTCTCTCCCAGGCCTTGTTGCCAGGGTTGCAGCTGCACAACCAATTCTTATTAAAATGTAAGTCTTTGAAATGCAGGTCTATGGAAAGGGACATAAAGGATTTCATTATCTTTTCTCAAAACTCACAGCAAGGATTACACCCCCACCCTTTCCAAGCCATACCACCACTTAGCAGTCTTCTCCATCAACTCACACACCAAATATAATAAATGCAGCAGCTGTTTTAAATAACTCAAATAACTCATAAAGGAGTAGAACTGCATAATAACGAACTTAATGTCTAGCAAAAAATACTTTTAAATGACTTCAAATACATATGATGTATAAAAATTATTTCAAAGTGACTGCCAGTGAGTATGATGTAATTATATAGCTGGATACTCACACAATGTGAATAATAACACTTCTAAACACTACTACTAAATAATTCTAAAGAACAAACATTTGCAAGACAATACACACTTATGTGATGATAATTTCAGAAACTTCAAGAAAAAAACTGCAAGTAATTTACTCAAAATGTAAAATATTTTATTAGCTCTTAATTTTGTTGCAGAACTACTCATGCCTCTGAAATTTTCTTGTAAAAGAAGAAAAAGACTGAAGAACAATTTACACTATTTTTCCTTTTCTTACTAGAGTCTCATGTACTTTAGTGCTCTGGATAAAATCCCCTGCTTAAACACTGCTTAACTGTACTTTAAAAGACAATCTATGACTAAATTCATCTTATGAGAAAAGTTAACACAAGATTGTCAAGATCATGAAGGTAAAACTGTTTTCAATTAAAAGTATAAAGAGTGGTTAGATAGTCTGTTGCAAAGCAAAACTGAGGTTTCTTTTAAAATTAAAACGTAACATTTTTAATGGTGATACACCACTGAGATTCTTGTAACATGCAGAACCTTCAAATTTTAACAATGTTAGAGAAAAGAAGTAAAGTTAGCAAAATTCATTGGGGTTAATACAGCTAGCCTATTCCTTGGGTGTTTCATTCATGGTTAAACAAGAAGAAAAAAATAGGGGAGGCAGAGACCCTTGAGGATCTCATTATATAACACAGATCTGAAGTTACAGCAACAAATCACACTGGGGAGGAGAAAAAAAAAAGATAAACAGTTCTAAAAAGTGACCACTTGTTGCATTTTTGATGACTGAACTGAAATTAAGTAAATGTACCAGATAAACTATAAATATATAAGAAGTACATTATAATGATTTTAAGCTTGTTAAAAATGCTGCCTGAGATCAATTCATGTCCATTTTCATGGCTATTATCAAAAAAATAAAACAGACAATAACAATGTTGATGAGGATGTGAAAAAGCTGGAAGGAACCCTGGTGCACTGTATAAACTGGTAAAATTGTAAAGTAGTGCAACTCCTATGGTAAACAATATGGAGGTTCCTCAAAAATTGAGAAATAATTCTATTGTATGATGCAGCACTCCCACATTCAGCTGTATATTCAGAAGAACTGAGGGCAGGATCTGGAAGAGTATCTGTACACCCATGTTGTTACGAGCACTATTCACATGAGAGGCAGAATCAAGACAAATGTCCTTGAGTCAATGAACAGATAAACAAAATGCGATATATACAAAGTATTATGGTGATATATACATACAGTGGAGTCTTAAAAAGGAGGAAACCCTATCACATGGATGGATAAAGCTTGAGGATATTATGCTAGGTGAAATGAACCAGTCATAAAAAGACAGATGCTGTATGATTCCACTTATATGAGGTGTAAAATAGTCAAAGTTGTTTTGTTTGCTTTTCTTGTTGGCCACACTGCGTGCATGGCTTGTAGGATCTTAGCTCTCTAGCCAGGGACTGAACCCAGGCCCAAGCTAAAATAGTCAAATTCACAGAAAATAGAGCAGAATGGTAGTTACCATGGGCTGGCAACAGGAGGCAAAAGGCTGTTGTTTAACAGGTATAGAGTTTCAGCTTTGCAAGATGGAACAGTTACAGAGATCTGTTTCTCAACAATGTGACTATACTTGGCACTACTCAACCACACACTTAAAACTAAGATGGTAAATTCTATGTTACATGTTTTTTACCACAATAAAAAACATTTTTAATGTAATTGGAGGTCTCACCCTTACAGATTTTCATGAGCTAGTAAAGATGAAAAATGGAATGAACTTTTTTTTTAACTAAGTACCAAATATTAATCTGGGTTTTTGCTTGTTTTGGTCAGATATGTAGGTAATACACCATCATGGTGTAAAACTCAAAGGAAACAAAAGTAAATTATGAAAACTCAATTTTCTTCTCATCATTATCCCTAGCCACAAAAATTCTCTTCCCAAGACACAGCTGCCAATATTAGCTTCTGGTATAGCCGTTCACAGAAATTCTAATGATATACAAGAATATAAATATATATATTTTCCTTTAAAAAAACATTTTCATGGGACCAAATACATTATTTGTCACCTTGCTTTTTCATTCGACTCTTTATCTTGGAAATCAGGCAATTTCAGAAACTTTCCAAAAAACTAGCCCTCTGTTTTGAAAGGCTGTATTCTATCTTACAGGTGTAACCCACTGTCAACAGGTGGGAAGTTGTATTGTTTCTAATTTTTTACGACTACAATCATGCTGCAAGAAATTATCTTGTAAATTCACAAATGTGGGATATGAGACAGTGGGACCTATCTCTAGGATAAATTCAAGCAGTGAAACTGATGAATCAAAGGGTCTGTTTATATATTTTAATTTGGGGGAGGCATTTTAAGTTTTGACAGATATTTTCCAAATCTTCTAAGAAAATGTACATATGTATACTCTAACAACACATCAGAGGGACTTCCCTGGTGGTCCAGTGGTTAAGAATCTGCCTTCCAATGCAAGGGACGTGGGTTCAATCCCTGGAACCAATAGGCCCACGTGCTACAGACTCAATGCAGCCAAAAATAAACAAATACATTAAAAAGAAAAAAAAAAGGCAACACATTAGAACATCTGTTATTATCAATCGTAAAAGGCTCCCCTAACTCCAGCAGTTTAAAGGGAAAAAAACTATCTTTCTTCCCTAAAGTGGAGAACTAAAAAAACACACCAGTATATCAGGTAAATATACTGAGTTCCATAAAATTAAAATCTACAATTTTGAGTAAGACTACAAGGGTTGATCTGCAGCCTAAGAAAAGCACTCACCCTAACAATCGCCAGCGAAGTCTTGGCTAGGCCTCTGCCAGTCTCACATTTCTTTCCTCAGAAATCCACTCTTATCTATAGTTTTTGACCCCCATCATCATTATAGTTACGATTTTTAATCAAACTGATTTAACTGGCCTAAGACAGTAACTGTTTCCATTTTGGTGGATAAATCTCTAACTCTGGCAAAGTATAGAAATCAATCAGTATTAATAGTCATGTGCTATTAAATACATTTGTAGTAACATTATCGTACTTTACGCTCTATCTACTAAGATATTTGAAAGACAAGAAAATTTGATATGCTAAATTTCCAAGTTTAATTTATTAAACTTTTCAGAATTATACATTTCAAAAAAATTTGTTTGCTCTACTGATAAATCTGCCTTGTTAACTGGTTGAAGTATCTGAGGGAATCAAAGAAAAGTTAAGTCAGAAGGTCTAAAGATGTTAAATAATTAGGTATGAAAGCGCTGCAATATTTAAGAAGCAATATTTACTCTTTCTTATTGGGCATTAAAACCCAGTGACAATACAGACAGCACTGAATTTTTTAGTGAGTTTTACAGATCAACTTTTTATTTTTTACAGCAACTATCTTTAAAGAGCACTACAGAAATAGAGAACCATGGGAATATGATCTTGGACAGGAAATGTCTATCTCTACCTTAAGATTAACACATTTCATTTAGTATCATTCCCTACAAGCATTTTTTAACAAACATGTGCACTAGAAGCATTCACAAATATTAACAAGTAGTAGTAATAAATGAAAATAGGTATCCTGCATGACTACTCTTCAAAGAAGAAATGGATGTCTTCCATCCATAAAGCATAGAAGAGTGTATTTTCTTGCACTGCCAGAAAATAGTCCTTAATCAAAATCAAAAGAGGGCTGCTTTTTTTATTTCCTCAGGCTGTCCTTACAGCCTTTCCAGTAAGGACATAGAGCAATAGCTACAATAAAACCCAGCTGCTGTGGCAAGGCTTATTATATATATTTACGTTAGTTGCTAAGTGGTCCAACATTAGGGTTACCAATTCTATTTTCATAAGCATGGCATTGCCCCTCAGATGGCAGTTATTTCTGGGTACTTATACCTGGACCATTAGCCAAAATACTAGAGATTTAATATCACTTTCTATTCCCTTAAACTAAAAAAATTAATCAAACTTTCAACAATATTTTCTAGCTATAAATAAGGACATATATTTTGGCTCCCACTGTCAAAATTGAAGAGCTAATATCATTAATCTATGCCCTCAGAATCACCCAAGCTCCTTCTTGATTGATATTTACAAGTTATAGGAGAAACCTGGAGCCATTCAGAGGCATTGTTTAAATGAATATCCTATTCAACCTTCGCAGTTTAATAATTTTCTGTAATGTACACATTTCTTCATTCTTTCACATTTGGTGAGCAAACTATTCCTCATGTGTGTGTCTGTGTGTGTGTAATTCCTAAAACCACCTGCCAGTTTCAGGTACGCTATACCCTATAGCAAGGTGCTATCAAATCAGAATGAGAATTATAGAATGAGAAATCAGTCACATGAACAAAAAATCAGAAAACCACAATATTAAACATGTGTTTTCTGGATTTTTTTCCCTCAGTAAAATTAATATAACATTTCCCTATCGCTAACGAAAACATGCTATCAAGATGCCTCACTAATTAGATAATCAAAAAATCAACTTATTCAACATATATTTGTTGAGCTGCTAATATATGCTAGGCTCACATATTTAAAAAATAATATGTAGATGTAAGTCAGCAAATTATAAAGTATAATAAACATTTTTAAATGCATACTAATAAATTGACCAAAGATGTAAGTTTAAAGACTACCAGAGATTAAAATGGAAACACAGTGTAAGTAGATAGAAATAACTGAACTTTTAATTTTGAGCAATTATGACATGACAACAATCAACACTTTGAAATATGGCCCTTACAGATGTTAAAACAGAATTTTTAAAAATTCGTAATAAAATACGAGTAAATTGATCTCTTTAACATTTGGTTTATAAAGAAAACCAAAAAGCTGGCTTCATACTCAGTAGTGAACCCTGTAGATGTTCCAATTAATGTAATGTTTTGTGAAACATCACAGGCATTAAATTAATGAACAAGACAAGATGCTCATTGTAATCACAATGTTCTATGAGTTCTAGCCAACGCAGCTGGGAAGCAAACAACGTAAGATATAAAATCTGGAAAGGATAAAGCAAGTTATGTTTCACTACAAATAAGGATTGCACTCCCAGAAAAGCTAAGTGTATCAGAAATTCTAAATGAACTTAATGGGTTAAATTTATCAAAAAGTAATATCTTCCTAATGTTAGCAATACATAGATAAATTTAAGCTGCAATAACACACTAAAGAGGCAGCAGAGCTGAGGTTAAGGACACAGACCTCAGATTCAAACAGGTATGAGTTGAAATCTCAACTCTACTACTTCCTAGCTGTATAAACCTTGATAAAAGTCACCTAGTGCCTTTAATTTTCTCAAGTGTAAAAATGAATATAATTTATCAAACAGTTAAGATAACACTGAAAAGTACACCAAGCCTGTCATTTAATGAAAGATATTATTATTTATAGTATCAATAATAGAAAGCTACATGTCCCTTCCATAAAGAAAAGAGGTATCAGGTTAAACATACATGAACTTTTCTGAAATCTAAAAGTACAAAATTTCAAACTATACCTGGCCCCAAGATTTGCAATAAAGGATTGTCCTGTACACTTCTCATGTCTTCTTGTGAAAAGAACAATAACAACACACTACTGTTTTAAAGGTCAGCCAAAACCCTGGCACTGCACAACTATCCGTTTACAGTTCCAGAGGAACCAGCGGTTCAGCAGGCGTCTCCCACAAAGAGCTGAATCAGTAAGGATGATGGCTATTCCTTTTCCTCTAGGACCAAACCTCAGTGAAGAACCTATTCATTAGGAGGGTTGTTCTGATACTGTCAGCCTCTTTCTGTCACATTAAGTTCCACCAGTAATGGTACAGATTACATATTTGTTTACCACCTTAACTCTTATACTTAATACCTGAAAAAAAATCAAAGAAAGGATTGCATTATCTGCCACCTTGCACACCTGTATCAGAGACTTGCCTAAATCACAATCCAAGTCTTAGCAAGTCCTTTGAGTTATCATTTTATGGTAATAGAATGGGTTATAATAAAGATGTATATGCTATGATGTATATGTTCCAATACTTTGGCTACCTGATGCAAAGAACTGACTCACTGGAAAAGACCCTGATGCTGGGAAAGATCGAAGGCAGGAGAAGAAGGGAACAACAGAGGATGAGATGGTTGGATGGCATCACCAACTCCACGGACGTGAGTCTGAGCAAGCTCCAGAGTTGGCGATGGTCAGGGAAGCCTGGCGTGTTGCAGTCCATGGGGTCACACGGAGTCGGACACAACTAAGCAACTGACCTGAACTGAACTGATGCTGTGACACTCTGGAACTTACTGGCTCATGTAGCTGAATAAAGTTTAGGTATACCATCTGGAAAAGGAAATGGCAACCCACTCCAGTACTCTTGCCTGGAAAATTCCATGGACTGAGGAACCTGGTAGGCTATAGTCCATGGGGTCGGACATGACTGAGCAACTTCACTTACACCATCTTTAGGGGAAGACTTGCTTCAGCATCTCAACAAAGGTGATCAGGGTGTGTTTCTGTTCTGTCTCCTCCTTCCCTGTTGGCTTCTTACTCAATTGACTTTCGTTTTATGGTTGGAAGATAGTTGCCGGGCTGAAATTCAGCAGAAAAAAAAGTACCTTGATCCCAGTATTTCTAGCAAATGTCCACAAAGATCATTCTGATAGATTTAGATGATATGTCTGCCATGACTGCCAAAGGTTAAGACACATGTTTTGCTCCTACATGAAATAAAAGTACATTATAGCTCACCTTGGTGATCTGAACTTATTCTACTAAATAATGACATTCAGTTCAGTTCAGTTCAGTCGCTCAGTTGTGTACGACTCTTTGCGACCCCATGAATCGCAGCATGCCAGGCCTCCCTGTCCATCAACTACTCCCAGAGTTTATTCAAACTCATATCCATCGAGTCGATGATGCCATCCAGCCATCTCATCCTCTGTCGTCTCCTTCTCCTCCTGCCCCCAATACCTCCCAGCATCAGGGTCTTTTCCAATGAGTCAGCTCTTCGCATGAGGTGGCCAAAGTACTGGAGTTTCAGCTTCAGCATCAGTCCTTCCAATGAACACCCAGGACTGATCTCCTTTAGGATGGACTGGTTGGATCTCCTTGCAGTCCAAGGGACTCTCAAGAGTCTTCTCCAACACCATAGTTCAAAAGCATCAATTTCTCGGCGCTCAGCTTTCTTCATGGTCCAACTCTCACATCCACACATGACCACTGCAAAAACCACAGCCTTAACTAGATGGACCTTTGTTGGCAAAATAATGTCTCTGCTTTTTAATATTCTGTCTAGGTTGGTCATAACTTTCCTTCCAAGGAGTAAGTGTTTTTTAATTTCATGGCTGCAATCACCATCTGCAGTGGTTTTGGAGCCTAAGAAAATAAAGTCTTACACTGTTTCCCCATCTATTTCCTATGAAGTGATGGGACCAGATGCCATGATTTTAGTTTTCTGAATGTTGAGCTTTAAGCCAACTTTTTCACTCTCCTCTTTCACTTTCATTAAGAGGCTTTTTAGTTCCTCTTCACTTTCTGCCATAAGGGTGGTGTCATCTGCATATCTGAGGTTACTGATATTTCTCCCGTTAATCTTGATTCCAGCTTGTGCTTCTTCCATCCCAGCATTTCTCATGATGTACTCTGCATGTAAGTTAAATAAGCAGGGTGACAATATACAGCCTTGACGTACTCCTTTTCCTATCTGGAACCAGTCTGTTAACATTACTGAATTAAAAATAATGGTTCAAGCACAACATTCAACTTTCCCTATCTTCTTAAAAAGTTATTACCCCCCATTTATTCACAGAACAACAATGAGAAAGTAAATTCTTCCCTGAATATAAATCATTTTGAAGGATTCAGAATGTATTAGCAGATTACAACAAAGGCTTATGATATTCCTTAACAAAGTTGAAATCAAAACTAGATTTTCAGGAAGAAAACAAGGTTCTTATTTCACTTTTTCAAGATTATAATAGCAGAATCTAAAGAAAAGATAAACAACTACATGGATATCTTGAGTTAGAGGAGGAGGAAAGGTGGTTTTAACGAGTTTTAAAAGAGAATCATCTTGGGGCTTCCCTGGGTCCAGTGGTTAAAACTCCACTTCCACTGAAGGAGACACAGATTTGTTCCCTACTTGGGAAACTGAGATCCTGCCTGCCACCAGAAGCAGCCAAAAAAAATTTTTTTTAATAAATAAATAAATTTAAAATAGAATCAGCTAAATACTCCATCCTGTGACTCAACGCTCCTCAAAGACACTAGATCATCATCAACCCTCCTTCCTCAATCCCTTACACAAAACCAGGTCCTAGGAACAGAAGAGAGATGCAAATGTCAGGAAGTCTTCTTGTCAACATGCACTGCAGAGCCAAATGCAAATTACTCCTCATTTATGACATTTTTACCATCCATGTCCCGCATTCCTATAATTAGCACAGAAAACAGAAGGAAAACGATTCCATCTCTATTAACAAAGAACATAGCAAAACCTATGAGATTAAAAGCCAATTTTCAAACATATAGGAGAGGAGCTGATTTTCATGGCAAAGGTGAATAAAAACAAACAGCAAACTGAGTAGAACTAACCAGCTGAAAATGTGTTACACACAAGTCATCTTAAATCAAAAGCCAACCTTCACTAGAGGAAAGCAGTGTGGTTAAAGAAATGTGCATAGAAAGAGCATAATGACTTAAATCTATGAATTGACTTTCCAAATCCTCTCCTGTTCAAATACTTTAGTTCAGTAAATGTACAATGACGACTTTTTAAGAAGACATAAATGTGTCAGACACAAGAGGGACATAAACACAGTCCTTGACATCACAAAGTTTATAATGTGCTACAAAGGCAATACACACAAACATTACTAGACAGCTCAGAACATAATGACGTATAAATGCCAGTGGGTAAAAAGAAAGAGAATCAAATGAACTGGGATGATTTCCACAAGTAACAGAAAATCTAAAAGCAAAACTGCTTAAACAATAAGACAGTGTACTTTATCACATAATAAAGGAATCTACTGTGAGGATGATTCAAGGAGTAGTGAATGTGGCCCAGTTCTACTTCTCTGTAATTCTTACCTCTGCCCTTCTTTAGGAAAGGGAATAACCCTTCAGGCTGGTAGCACAAGATCTACAACAGCTCCAGATGTCACATTCAAATAAAACAAGCTCTGGAGGAGGGACCACTTCTTTTCCTTTTTCTCAAAAGCAAGAAAACCTTTCTCAATAGCTTCTCTCTGACTTTCCTTTTATTTCCCATTGGCCAAAACTGGATCTCATGCCCAGACCTTTGGAACAGTCACTTCCAAAGGCAATGAGACCTACATAATGAAGATTACACTAGATGCTGTAACTATAATGACCATCTCTTTAAAGATGGCTGAATATATCAAGGAAGACAAGCCTTGGAAGATGTGATTTGGACTGGTGAAAAAAAAAATGACAGAAAATACATAAGCAAAGGAAGGGATGTGTCTAACTGAAGAAGAAAGTCAAATTGCAAACATACATTAAACACACTGTTAGCAGTAAAGAATTCTCTTAAACCATGCTGGAGTCATCTTCTGTAACACAAAAATTAGCTTACTATTCGACAGTCAGTAAATACTAAGCATGCAGGAGGAGTAGCCTTCTCTTTATGGGAAGGATTTAGGTTAATCACCAGGGGTAGTCAAACTCACCACTCACTCCTTTCAAAAGAGCTATCTCTGGGTTGAGAACATTCTGTATTATGCATACAGATGACTGCAGACTCACTGTCAGTGGGAGTTGTTCCTTGACGGTTTCTTTTCATTTGGGTTCGAGGTTTTACTCAAAAATCCACACACTCACAGCTGGTCCTATCTGCAAATGAAAGCATGCAATTAGGAGGCAAAAAGCTGCCGGGAGCAATTCCTTCCCCCACCCCCACCCACCTATGATTAACTGATCCACTTGAAAACCGAATTTAAATACCAGATTCACTGAGTCCAATGTTCAAACTAAGCAACTTATACTTCAAAGGGTGTAATGTGCTTATTACACAGTTACCACCCTTTCCCATCATGTAAGTTTATTGTCGTGTCCACAACATACCAGGTGCAACTCCTGTGTGCCGGGTGGAATCCAATACACATTTGTGTTTGGTGGCAGCACACAGAGCTGGCTTACACAGGGCGCTAAAGGAGAGCTCCTGACATTTATAAATTAGAAGCCTTCACATAAAAATCAAATGATCTGACCTCTCTTGGAGGGAAAAAAAAAAGAAAAAAACCCAGAAGATCTGGCAACACTGGGCCCACTTTCCCACCTGGTGATAATCTGTTGGAGCTGATCAGCAGTTAATCTTTCAGATGGGACATGGGTTTTGCAGTTCTCCATACATGTCATCACTCTCTTCTATCATAATCCAGCTCACAATTATCTGTCTGGAGTCTGCTGGCATCTGAACTTGCAAACTCTGCTATATATTTGTAATAGCTCATGGGAAATATTTATTACTATCAAAGCCAAGTCTGTTTTTCTGCCTTGTGGATACAATACAGCATAAGAACAACCACGTTGGCTCTGGAGGTTGCTAGGTTTGAGATCTAATTCTGCAAGTAACTATTTACATGATCTCAGGTCTATTCTTAGCCTAAAATATATATTTCTTCATTTATAGTCCTCCAAACAAACATATAAGCACTTAAAACAGTCAACAAACAACAGGTCTAAAATCCAACAGGTCCAGGCTGAACTGGTAATCCCAAATCCACTGCTTTCTGACAGTCTTTCTCATCTCAGTAAACTGGACTGGAATCCTTGCAGTTTCGGTTCTAGACTCAAACCTCAAAGTCTTTATCGTATACTCTCCCTCATCCTCCCAAAATCATCAAAGTGGTTGATTCTCTAGATATATAATTTGAACAGATTCTAAGAGTCTCATAAAAACCATAAAAAAACCTCAGCAATTCCTCCCTCAGAATCAATTACTTTCTTGAAACTGCCTATAAATTCAACTATTTAAATAATGATAGCTTGAAATTTCAAGGTCCCATATTGTAAGGAATATTTAGTATTTCGTAAAAAGAAAATACTGGGGATGCTACATATCAAAGTGACACATTACATTTTAGAAGTTTATACATTTCTTCAAAGCTAAGCTGACAATGAACTGGGTCATTATGCTTAATTTGAATAATTAAGAAATCAGAAAGATGACCAGAACTAATTGAATGAGTTTAGGAAGGTTACAGGATACAAAATCAATACTCAAAAGTCAATTCCTTTCTATAGAACATTTGTTCACTTACTCTATACCCCAGCCATTACACTCCTAGGTATTCATCTAAGAAAAATTAAAGTGTACGTCCACAAAGCAGCTTTATTTTTAAGAGCCAAAAACTAGAAACAACTCATCTTTCCACCAACAGATGTGTAAATAAACAAAATATAAAGCCATTCAATGTAATACTACTTGCAGTAAAAAAATCCATTGAAATGAATGGATCTCAAAATTATTATGCTGAGAAGCCATATCAAGAGTATACAGTATAGAATCCATTTATATAAAATTCCAGAACCACAAGTGACAGAAAGCAGTTCGGCTGACTGCCTGGGAACAGACAGGGTACGTGGCCAAGAGACGAGGAAAGGCCTACAAACAGCTGAAAAGAAACTTTTGCTGGAGATACTTTTACTACATTGAGTGTGGTGATAGTTTCATAGGGGGGGGTGTGTGTGTGTGTGTGTATGTGTATATACATATATATATATAAATTAACCAAATGGCATACTTTCAATATATGTAATTAATTTTAAGATAAAGTAATTCATTGCAAGTTAGTAATTGGTAGCAAGACTGATTAATATGAAAAATAGAACCCTTTTAATGAATTAAGGTTGAAAATCATGGCTACATGTACACCCAAAACTAACACAACATTGTTAATCAACTACACTCCAATATAAAATTTAAAAAATTTTTTTAGAAAAACTAAAAAAGAAAGAAAATTATGGCCACAATCTTTTCTCTCTTCAGAAATAGCTCATGCATGTAAATCAATTAAGTCACAATACATCCTCACACTGAACATAAAAAAAAAATTCAAAATGATTTAAAAACTTATATAAGACACCAAAAACTTCTAGAAGAGAAGAGAGGCAAGACATTCTCTGATATAAATCATACCAATATTCACTTAGGTCAGTCTCCCAAGGCAATAGAAATAAAAGCAAACTAAATAAGCAGGACCTAATCAAGTGCTAAGTCACTTCAGTCGTGTCCCACTTATAAGCTTTTGCATAGCATAAACAAAACAAAAAGACAATCTACAAACTGGAAGAAAATATTTGCAAATGATGTGACCACTGAGGGCTTAATTTCCAAAATATATAAAGAGGTCATACAACTCAACAACAACAAAAAACCAAACAACTGAATAAAAAAAGGACAGATCTAAACAGGCATTTCTCCAAAGATATACAGATGTCCAATAGGCGCATGAAAAGATGCTCAACATGGCTAATTATTAGAGAAATGCAAACCAAAATTTCAATGAGATATCACTTCGCACCATTCAGAATGGCCATCGTTAAAAGTTCTACCATTAAAAGATGTTGGAAAGGGTGGGGAGGAAAGGGAACCTTACTACACTTTTGGTAGAAATGTAAACTAGTGCAGTCACTATGAAAAACAGTACAGAGGTTCCTCGAAAAACTAAAAACGGAACTACCATATGATCCAGCAATCCCATTCTTGAGCATATATGCAGACCCCTTTGTTCACAGCAGCAATACTCACAACAGCCAAGACACTGAAAGAACCTCATGCCCTCTGACAGGCGGGGAGATAAAGAAGGCGTGGTGTGAATACACAATGGAGTATTACTCGGCCATAGAAAGGAGTAAAATGTCATATGCTGCAATATGGATAGACCCAGAGATTATCATACTAAGCAAAATAAGTCAGAAGGAGAAACACAAACACCATACAATATCACTTATATGTGGAGTCTAAAATACAACACAAGTGAACATATCAGAGAAACAGACAGACTCACAGTTACAGAGAACTAGTGGTTACCGAGGGGGAGGAGGGATGGGAGAGTGAAGGACTGGGAGTTCGGCTCAGCAGACACCACCTATTATATACAGAATGAATAAGCAATAAGGTCCTACTGTACAGCACATGGGACTACATTCAATGCCCTGTAATAAGTCATATTGGAAAAGAATATGAAAAAGTATAGATGTGTCACTGAACCACTTTGATGTGCAGCAGAAATTAACACAACATTGTGTATCAACTACACTTCAGTAAGAAAGAAAATAGATCCTGGAGTCAAACTGTCCAAGTTTTAATTCTGGCTTTGCCACTTATTAGATGTGTTGACTTTAGGCAAGTTATTCACCATGCCTCACTTTGCTAAACTATAAAACAGGGTATAATTCATAAGGCAATTTTGCAGTCTCAATTAGGTTAATACATGTAAAAATGCTTGAAACACGGTCTGCCACAAAGTAAGCCCTCAGGAATGTGGACATCAGATGGGAACGGGGTTTAACACATGATACAACATTACCAGAGTAATTTTCCTAGCAAGTCACAGGACATTTTTAAATACATATACAGATTTGCAGCAACTGCAGTATGATGCAGTGTTTAATAAGAGTTTACCTGTATTTTGTTTATGGTTAGTATTAAGCCATTTCATTATTTTCAATTTTGACTGCCATAGACAGGCAGAATATTTTACCTTCATGAGAAAGTTTCATCAACTATAATGAGGACAATGCCACTTCAGAGAATTCTTGTAAGAATGAAATAACACATATCCAGGGTTTCCACGCTTGGCACAGGGCAGCTACAAGCTGATACTACTTCATTATGCTAGTATTGTATACAGGCCCATATATATAATATGTATATAACATAGAAGCACATTGCAACCAGAGCACTACTAACTGTTCACCCAGTCCTTATTTGCTTAGACTGTCCCAGTTTACACAGGTTTTCACAAAGTAATTATTAAAAGCCACTCCCCTTTCTATCTCAGTATGTCCCAGTTTAAGAGGATAAACTATCTCAGTATGTCCCAGTTTAGATGATAAATTATATGGTCACCCTAATACGTAACTAAAATACTTTCAAGATTTTCCCTTTGGCTCTTTGCTATTCAAAGCACCATCACTTCCCAAACACACACACACACTGGCTCCCATCTCCTCATCCAAGTGACTGGTGACCTCAGCGCTTCAAGTCCTGCTCCCTCTCTGGGCTCATACTCCTCAGCAAGGTCACACTTCCCAAAACCAATCTTTTTGAAATTCCTATCTGTTCTTCTGATCTGAATTCCAGATTCAAACTTAGGGACCTGGGATTTCCCTGGCAATCCAGTGGTTAATACTCTGTGCTTTTACTGCAGGGGTGGCGGTTCAATCCCTGGTCAGGGAAGTTAAGAACCCACATGCCAAGCTGTACGGCCAAAACAAATTTTTTTACTTAAAAAAATAAATAAATAAAACCTAGGAACCTAAAAACATCACCAAAGTATTAAAACTTTAACGCTCTTTAGGGATATCTGCATTTTAACTCCTAGAGAGATGATACCTGAATCCAAAGTAGAGAATGTTTAATAACATGAATTTCGGTTACTGTGACAGGTGAGTAGGGAAGATCATTTGAGGACCATTTTCTTTCCACAAATCAAAAAATTTAGGTGGGTTTCTACTAAATAAGTATGTCATAAGTCTGGATTTCTTCCTTCTTTGCACGTTCCCAAATAATCCAAAGACACCAAAGGCTGCAGCTCAAATACTAGACAACAGTTCTTGAGGGCTCTGTCCAGTACCCTCCTCCTTTCATGCTACAAACGCTCCCCTGGTTACTCCAGTCACTCCTGAGTTCAACCACTATTTGGATACTGATGCAAGTCGCATCTCCAGCCCGAAGCTTCGCAGCCTCACACACCCAGCCGCATACAGCGCTTCCCCTCTGCCTCCAGCTTCAATGGGCTCGACCTCCTCCCCGCCAGTCCTCTACCCCATCCCATTCAGCTCCCTCATCTACCCAGTTCCCACAACGAAAACAAGGGTATTCGTTATCCTTGTCTCCTGTTCTTCATTCTCTCCCTCCATAGCCAACTAACCAAATTCTCTCAACTATTTTTCTAACCTGTTTCTTCTCAACCCCAAAGCCACTAGTCAAGGTCTGGGCACCACCACCACGTCTAAAAAGTTCCATAATAATTGCTAACCGATCTCCTGGTTGCCTCTCAGTCCCTCCAACTCATTTCCATTTCAGCTAGAACGATCCTTCTAAAATCAGTGTCTGATTGTGTTTTTTTCCTACCTTAATACGCCCTTTAATGACTCACCATTATCCTTAAGAAGAGTTCAGTTCCTTAATATGATTTCCAAGGGCCTTTGTGATTTGTTCCCCATTTTAGCCTTCAACCTCATTTACTGCCTCTTCAGTTCATAGCTGTGCATTGAACCATTCTCAGTTTCTTTTTGCTTCTCAAGAACACTAGGCTCACTCTCTTGCTTCTGGAGTATCGTACTTGCTGACCACCTCTGCAGGACATACTCTTTAGAACTTGACATGGCCATCACTTCCTTTAGGAAGCCTTCTCCAACCCTCCAAACCTGTGACGGGCACTCGTCCCGTGTAGCATGTGCGCTTACGCTGCAGAGTGTATCACTTCTGCCTGCACCTACAAACCGGGGAGGGAGGTGTTACCCAGGCCCAGAATTTCAGATACCGAAGTTCGGGACTATGGCATCCTGCTTTGGGGGCTACATCTTCAGAGACATTAATAAACTAGAATGCGTCCAGAGAAGAGAAAGCAGGATGGCGAAGAGTCTGAAAATTATGTCACATAAGAGAGTTAGCCTAGCAAAAAGCACAGGGAAAGATAGGATAGCCTTCAAATAATCGTGGGTCTTGGTATACAGCATGTGAAAAGAGGAAAAAGACTTACTGTGGGTTGATTGTCAAAGACGGATCAAGAGCCATTAACGTACAAGTTTCAGAGAGGCCTCCAAAAGATACTGGGTTGTCTAGAAAAGTAGTGAATTCACGGTCACTAGAAGTTTTATAGGTCAGGGACACTAAAAATATTCCTACATTTGAAAGAATGTCAGACTAGACAATATCTAGAGACCAAACGATCCTCAAGACTTTAAGAAACGTAAATTCATAAAATATTTAAAACATGACTAGGTAGCAACTGAATTAAAGTACATTACTTAGCCCGCTCAAATAAGAATAACTTTCTAAGATGTGAGATTTAACTGCCTGTTTCATAAAAAAAAAAAAATCAGAGGAATTATCAATCATAAAAATAACTAAATACATTGTTTTTCTATATTAATGCACTTTTAAAGAAAAAAAAAGAGATATTTTCAATTACAATGAAGGAAAGGAGCTTCTCTTTTCCCTTTCGACTGTGAAAAAAACAAGAGGCACCTAAATGCCAACTTGTCCATTTGTTTACATACAACACATTTCTCCAAGGGTAAAAAGGCATCAAAAAAAGCTTATTAGGGGAAAAAAAAAAGGCTTATTTGGGACATACTAACTTTTAAAAAGATTTTGGAGGCTAACAAATATTTGGTTTCTGATTTATACATGGGAAAGAGGGAAAGGCAAGGGAGAACTTTATAGGTTTCCTAATGTTTCACAGAAGTGTAATGGCTATGGGCACAAGAAAAACTACTAAGAACAGAGTGGGGAGTGGTGGGGGGCGGGTGGGAGGAATTTGTCCTTTCTAAAAAGGAAGCTATTTTTGCATGAGTGAGAATAAAAATGCAAAGAAAGAATATAAGGTATTTATCTTCATGGTATGACTTTAAAAAAGAAGCACATAAAATGTCTAAATGAGTAACTCACTGTCATGTTTAACTCATTACTACTTATAATCTCCATACTTTCCTTTTACCACAGAAGAAAAAAGTTTTGTTTTCATTAAAACATCACTTTCAATAAATATGTTGCATGATGAGATTTTTTTTTTCTCTCCATGTGAACAACTTTACAGTAAGAGTAAAATAAACTGTAAAACATTATCTTTCTATACAACTTTCCAAAAACACTTCTGCATAGAGGAAAGGCTATAATATGGAAGCAACTTTCACTGGGAAAGACTGCTATGGATGGAATTTTGTCCCATTCTCTCTCTCTCTAAGCCCACTCCCCCCGACCTCAAATATGTTGAAGTCCTAACCCCAGTCCCTCTGAATGTGACCTTATTTGGAAACAGGGTTGTTAGTGATGTCACACTGGAGTAGGGTGGGCCCCTAAATCCAATATGATCAGTGTCATTATGAGAAGCTGGCCTTGTGAAGAAAACAAGACACACTAACGGAAAACCACACGCTGACATCAGACGCTGAATTATGCAACTGCAAGCCTGGGGAATACCAAAGATCGCCAGCAACCCACCAGAGGCGAGGGCAAGGCGAGGAAGGGTTCTCCTACAGGTTTCAGGAGACTCATGGCCCAGCCGACAACTTGATTTTTTACCTCCAACCTCCACAATGGTAAGAGAACAAGTTTCTGTGGTACTTCCCTGTGGAAACTCCAGGAAATAAATATAGCTTCCATTTGATTAGAAGAGTGGAAAAAGTCAAGAGAAACCTCAATGTTACACTCATAATCACGGTAACTCATTACCCAGCTAAAACAGGACTTGGTCTTCCTTTCGAACGGTCACCGTCAACAAGGTCTCCAGCTCATCACAGAAGTGAATGCACGCTTCTCTTCACTATCCCATTTGCTTACCATCTAGGAGAGATGGCTATCTAGGCCACTAGGTTTTACAAATGTGTGTTTTTCCGTCGTCTTCTATTTGTACAGTTTTCCACATACTTATTTTATATCTTAACCACTTATTTTGACTAGACAGTACAAATATATAATAAAATGGGATATAAAGTGTTTCACCCTTATTCTCCTATCCACAAAACACCCTTCATTCCAAAGATGACCATTAATAAGTCATGTATCATTCCGCTGAGATTCCATTCATTTAGAAAAATATATCGTGAACCTGACAGACATCATGGTAACATATTCTGTGTATCATTCTGCACCTTGTTTTTATTGCTTCATGAATATGGAGACCATTCTGTATATGTAGGACTAAATTATTTACCGTGCAGTATTCAACTACACATTTAACCAATCTCATAGAGATGGATATCTAGATTGCTGCCAGTATTTCCAATACTAATCACAAATGATGCTGTAACGGCTCTCTCTTTATTATCTTTCCACTGAGTCCTTTCGTTGCAATCCTATTTGAAACGGCATCCCCTATTCCCTGGCCTGGCCCTCCCCATCTTGCTCCCATGCTTTCCTTTCTCCTCACAGTGCTTTAATTTTTGTTTGACATTATAAATGCTTTATATATAATGTATGTATTAAATATAACTCACTTATTTTCATCACCAACCAGAATGCAGGGTCTTATGAAGAGACATATTTTTATTTTAGTTTGCAGCCGAACGCCTAATACCTGAGTAACTGGCACATAACTAAAGCAGTTAAGTGTTTATTGAATAACTGAATGTTTTTATTTAAGCCCACATAAGAAAAACACAGTGCTCACTTCGGGAGTGCATATACCAAAAAAAAAAAAGAAAAAAAAAGAAAACACTACATAACTAAATTTTACATACATAAATTCCCTTCAAGGCAGAATACGTCACAGTTCCCAAACTGATCAGTAACTTGTTCTCTTTATCTTGTATTAATTTTCCATAGCGTCAAATGAAATTGTTACATTTTAGTTTGATTTAGACTTGATACACCCTGCGAACTTAATCGAGTCTATTTGACCAAGGATAATGTTTTCTGCTCCTTCAGAATATTAATCCAAATAACAGGTACTTAATTGAGTCTGCTTCGTCTTACACTGACAACATCATTAACATGCAATTTCTTCTACCAGCTGTGCTTTTTCAGAGAGTGACTCAGTATGCTATTATTTCTGGTAAATGCAGAGGGGGCTGAAATCTCAACTTATCTTGAGAAAGTCAGTACATATTTAATTTGTCCCAATTGCCTTAATAAGGAATGAAGATGTGATAAATCACATCACTGTCTTGCAGAGAAGCACACAAGGGCCTAAAAGTAAGACAAACTGACAAGTTGTTCATTGAGGATCGAAAGTTGGAGGGGGGAAGAATTTAAGGAAAAATAACAACAAATGGAAAATAGATTCTTAGCCATTTTTACATTAAAATCTGACAAGCCTGCTGTTTGTACTATAAAAATATCTCTAAAGGTTCAAGTTTCAACATACAACTTTATAAATATATATATATTATTATTATTTACTACAAAGGTCTCCATTTGAAAGAAGACTGGCAACCAATAGTTTATTCCAAGAGAATGCAGCAGACTGGTTTCTTAACAACTTTAATTCTACCCATTTCTGCACAAATACAACCAACCATGTCTGCAACCAAGAGCCAAATAACCCCTAAATCTAGCAAAGCAATCATTAGGAAGGTTCATGGGTATTCGGTCATGTTTATTACAATGGCAGCACTTTGAAAAGTTCTTTATGCTTAAGAGTAGAAGGGAAAACATGATATAAAAAACTGCAAGGTAACTTAGATGTAAACAACAATCTTGATCTTACATGTATTATGAAAACTGGATTTCTGAAAAATAATTCACCTATTTTTAAAAACACTTATGGCCATATAACAATAACTTGGAGACTTTTTTGATGAGAAAAAGGAGTGTACCAGACTGCTTATGAAGGCTTTCCCAATATCCAAGAGTTTTTATGCTGATACCTGATTTCTTCTAATATGTTTATGGTTTTCTTTTTTTATACTCCTCTCTGGAAAATCAAAAATTCATCCTGCTGTCCAGTGTGAGGTAGAGATCCAGCTTCCTTTTTCCTTCTCCTAATTTTTCTATTTTAGCAATCTCTTCCATGAGGTTCTGATTACTATGTTCACTCTCTGTGAACTACTGTAAAAGCTATTTTATCTCATCATAAAGGTCAATTATAAATTTGTCAAAGCCTTCAAGGCAAAATTTAAAAGTAAATGAGATAATTTACTTAGAAGGATAAACACACACCACCAATTAAAGCAGAAGGTAATGCTGTTTCGCTAACTGAAGGGTCTGCAACCTAGGGCAAGGTGTGACACTTTCCAGGAGGTACACGGGTCTGGACAGCTTTAAGGAAATCAATACCTAGATCTCCAACTCCCGTAACCTTTTCTAAAACTGACGGGCATCGTTCATTCTCTCACCACCCTCCCTTTCACAGTAGCTCTCCCACGTTACAGAAGACAATCATACTCCTTGGCATAAAGCTCAGTGAGGAACTTTGCTTCCAAGAAATCGCCAGGGCGCCAGAGGGATAACTGGGAGGATAAGGAAGTCTCATGTAAGCAAAGCAAGAAATACTGAAAGAAATTCACAGCAGAAAACTCTACCTGATCAATCAATTAACGGCAAGACTCCTTACCTAATCAATCAGTGTTAGAATTCACAAATGAAAGTAGTTATCCAGTGGTTGTTCAATGCAGAAACTGCCCTTTTTATTAGAACTGAAAAAGCAGATATTTCTGACAAGAAAACATATCCACTTTGGCTGGTTTGACAACGAGGACTAACAAGTTTTATGGCAACATTTTCCATGAAAATGAGGACGCAGAACTCACAGGTCAAGGTTTCCAGCAAGTAGTGTTTGTCTTTTGCAATGAACTCTGATACATGTGGTATTTCAAGATCAAAATATGCACTGCCTAACTTTTCACAGAATTAGAATAAAAATTTTTATAATTTGTATGGAAACACAAAAGGCCATGAATAGCCAAAGCAATCTTGAGGGGGGAGAAAAAACAAAGCTGGAGAGTCAGGGTCCCTGACTTCAGACCATACTACTAAGCTACAGTACTCCAGACAGTGTGCTACTGGCACAAAAACAGAAATACAAATCAATGGAAAAAGATAGAAAATTTAGAGATAAGCATATGCACCTATAGTTAAAGGAAGAAAGAATATACAATGCAGAAAAGACAATCTTTTCAATAGGCAGTGCTAAGAAAACTGGACAGCTACGCATAAAAGAATAAAATTAGAATACTCTCTAACACCATACACAAAATAAACTCAAAATGGACTGAAGACTGAAATGTAAGATTGGATACTACAAAACTCTTAAGAGGGAAACAAAGGCAGAACACTATTTGACATAAATTGCATGATCTCTTTTGATCTATCTTCAAGAGAAATGAAA
Organism: Muntiacus reevesi; assembly: GCF_963930625.1. Classification (NCBI taxonomy): domain Eukaryota; kingdom Metazoa; phylum Chordata; class Mammalia; order Artiodactyla; family Cervidae; genus Muntiacus; species Muntiacus reevesi. Next base: position 201,892,192 of record NC_089249.1, read on the forward strand.
ATAAAAACAAAACAACAACAACAAAAAAACTGGGACCTAATTGAACTTAAAAGCCTTTGCATAGCAAAAGAAACCATAAATAAAATGAAAAGACAACCGAGAGGATGGGTGAAATGGAAGAATTGACAAGGGATTCATCTCCAAAATATACAAACAGCTCACACGGCTCAATATTGAAAACAAAAACAAAAAACAGTGCAATCAAAAAATGGGTGGACGATCTAAACAGACATTTCTCCAAAGACATACAGATGGCCAAAAAGCATATGAAAAGATGTTCAACATCACTAATTATGAGAGAAATGCAGATCAAAAGCACACGAAAGTATAATTTCATACAAATCAGAATGGCCATCAAGAAATCTACAAATAAAATATGCTGGAGAAGGTGTGGTGAGAATGTAAACTGGTACCACTGCTGGGGAGAAGAGCGAAAACTAAAAAACAAAGAAAGAACACTAAGACAGAACTGTATGTACCCCCACTCTTGGGCATATATGCAAAGAAAACATAACTTCGAAGTGATATATGCCCCCCGATGTTCGCTGCAGCCCTATTTACAATAGCCAGGATATGGACGCAAGCTAAATTCTTTCACAGAGGGACAAATAAAGATGAAGTACAGATATACAGTGGAATATCACTCAGCCATAAAAAAGAACAAAATAATGCCATTTGCAACAACAGGAATGGACCTAGAGACTGTCAAACTGAGAGCCGTCAGTCAGACAGAGGAAGACAAATACCACCGGTGTGGAGGCTAAAAACATGCTACAAATGAACTTGTTTACAAAACATCAATAGAAACAGTCACAGTTGTCAAAAACACACTTATATTTGTTTGTTTTTTGTATTTGTTATTTGGTCACCAAGAGGGAAATGGTAGCAGGAGGGATCAATTGGGAGACTGGGGCTGACGTGCACACACGACTATAAAGTGGGTCACTGCCAAGGACCCACGGCATAGCGCGGGAGCTCTGCGCAACATCCCCGCGTGCCACGGGTGGGGAAAGGGTCTTTACGAGGCGGGGGTGTGTGTGTGTGTGTGTGTGTGTGTGTGTGTGTGTGTGTGTAAACTGATTCACTTTGGTACAGCAGAAACTAGCGCAACCCTGTAAATCAACTGTACTCCAATAAACTTTTTTTTAAATGCATTGCCTATGTGTGTGTGTGTGTGTGTGTGTGTGTGTGTGTGTGTAAACTGATTCACTTTGGTACAGCAGAAACTAGCGCAACCCTGTAAATCAACTGTACTCCAATAAACTTTTTTTTAAATGCATTGCCTGGACTTCCCCGGCAGTCCAGCGGTTAAGACTCCAGGCTTCCAATGCAGGGGGGCGTGGATTCAATCCCTGGTTGGGGCACTAAAATTCTTGCATGCTGAGTAGTGCAGCCAATAAACAAATAAGTGCACAGCCTATATTTATCCTTCTCCTCCCCATTTTAAAAATAAAATTCACAAGAATTAGAGTTATTCCACACTATAGTTATGATTTAAAAATTTGAGGTAATTATGAAGAATCAAAAGTTCTTTTAACAGTAGTCTGAAATGCTATAATATGATAATTACTGGATGAACACAAAACAGTAACATTCTTAACAGTGAGTGATCTTGCTTTTCTTGGCTCAACAAATTTGTATCAGTAACATACACAGCTATAGCTACGGTTATATTTTTCCCATATTTCTTTTACTCTGATAAAGAAATAGATGCTGTGAAAAGTACAGAAATATACTTTTTATGGTATATTGTGAAAATACAGAAATGTTTTAAAGTTTGGTTATCCCTATCCCCCAAAGCTACGGTCACTGAATAACAGTTGTACGTGGACAACCTTCTACCTGCCACAGCACTCTGACAACGACTTCCCCTTGAAACTCTTCAAAATAAATAGATAGTACATGAGGTGTACCTAATTTAACCAGTTCTCTTTACTAAAAATTTAAGTGATCTTCAATTTTCTTCAATATAAATAATGCATCATTGAACATTTTTGGATAGAAAGCTTTTTTCAGGATAAAAGAAACATGGTTGATCCATGCAAAGAAATAATAATCAGCTACAAAAAGAGATGAGTACTTACGCTAAAACATGGCTGAACCTTGAAAAACAAACACTAAATCAAAGAAGCCAGTTATAAAAAATGCAAATGGCACCATCACTTTGAAAAAGTTCAGCAGTACCTCAAAAACTAAACATCAAGTTACAATATAACTCAGCAATTCTACTAAGTACATATATCTAAGATAAATTAAAACATACATCCACACAAAGTTCGAAGTAAATATTCATAGCACTACTATTCATAATAGCCAAAATGTGGAAACAACCCAAATATCCATTAACTGATGGGTGGATTAACAAAATGTGGTATGGAGTCATACAAATGAGCAACAGTCAGCCATATCAGAGAATGAAGTGCTGATAAACGGTACAACAGAGATGAACCTTGAAACATTATGCCAAGTGAAAAAAGCCATGCACAACAGGTCACAAACTCTATGAACTCACTTAAAATGTCCACGCAAGGTAAATCCAGAGAGAAAACAGATTAGTGGTTGTCATGGGCTGGGAGGAAGGGAGGAATGGGGAATGACTGCTAACTTCTTTTAGAAGTGATAAAAATATTCTAAAATTAAAATAGTGGTGATGCATGCACAGAACTTACATATATACTTTTAAAAGGTGAATTATGATTTACAAATTACAATTCGGACACCAACTGCGATGTGAAGAAAATACCAACATCAAGCAATTCTGCAACACCAGCTGGGGGTCATACAGTTCACCCCAATCCCGACAATACCTACCTACAGGTAGCATCACACCCTGTAAGTTAAGGGCTCATGCTTTAAGACCACTCCCCTGCCCTTCAGAAGCCAAATTATAAATCCTGGTTGTCACTGTTTCTGAGCTTCCCACGAAACTCCTCAAAAATTTGATTAATTTGCTAGATCCACTCACAAAATTCTGATAAATATTTCACTTACTAGACTACCAGCTTAATAAAAAAAAAGAAGGTATAATTCAGGGACAGTCCTGTGGTACACTGGGCACCTAACGGGGTGAGGGCCCAGGGTTCCCACGCCCCGAGCGGTCCACGCGCTCAGCACCTCCACACGTTCACCAGCCCGGAAGTTTTTCCAATCTCACCTTTTCAGGTTTTTATGGAAGTTTCATTACATGGAAACTGACTGACTCAATCATGGCACTGGTGATTGAACCTCCAACCCCCTTCCTCTCCAGGTCAAAGGGGTGTAGGACTGAAAGTTCCAACCTCCTCTAATCACTGGTTCGGTTCCCCTGGCAACCAGTCCCCAACCTCACAAGCCTTTCAAAGTCATTCATTAACATAACAAAAGATACCTTACCCGCTTCCCTCACTACGAAATCCCAATGGTTTTAGGAGCTCAGTGCCAGAAACAGGGACTAAGACCAAATAAATACTTATTATAAATCACAATATCTGAATAAAGTTGTTACAAAAAAGACAGTAACATCCTCCCTCAAAAAAGAAAGGGGGGGGGGCCTTAAAGGAAGGTTACTTCCTGAGGGTTTACTCTTAGAGGCAGAAATACGACTAGCAAATATGGTATCTGCCGAACTGTATTCACAAAGAGTTCTACAGATTTATGTTTTCTCCTGCAAAGTATTTAGTATCTATGTCACTGTACTGGGGTGAAAAAGCACCATTTCTTACATCTTAAATCTACAAAAAAGAGACTGGCTATTGATTATTATTAAAGTTGAACATTTCTTCCCTATTTCAGTCATATTTTTCTTTTGCAAAGGGTCAGCTGGGTTAGTTGTTGGCCTTTAATATAGACATTTTTATGTATGCAACTATTACACATAAATATTTTTATTTCTCAGTAAACAGAGAAATCAGTTACTTTCTTACCATTTTGGTCAGCAATAATTAACTCATCCTGAGTTCTACTTCAGCCTTTAACTTTAAAGTTTTCCTTGAGGTCAAAATACTTTTTTAAAAAGTTGCAATAACTACTCTCCCGCTCACACAGGCAGACTGAAGGGGCACTACAACGTGAGTCCACCTGGATTACTTATATTTCCACTTTCCTGAACGCAAATCACTTTCAAGGTAATCGTCCAAAGTGACTTGCAGAGATACTTTCAAATAATACCGAGCAGTAAAAAAAGAAAAAACTATTAACACCTTCTACAGGCCAAAGCTGAAGTACTGTGTACTTCATTTAATCCTAACAAACCTACTACCCTCATTTAATCTAAAAAGAACGTAAAAAGCACCAAGGGTAACATCCTGCCATACAGCAAATATATGGCAAAGTTATGAATCAAACTGAGGTGTGCCTGATTCTAAAGTCCACATTCTTTGTGCCACTTTATAGCTTTTCCCAAGCTCACTATCAGACAAGACTTTGAGTACTATTTCTGCCAATTACGATGTGACTAATTATTTCTAAGCTTCCTCAGTGTATATGTACCATTTTTACAAAAGACAAAGTCATTAGTCACAAAATTAAAAATGGGAGGCTTAAAAATTCACTGTAAAACAGAACTTTTAAAAAATACCAATTTTCTAAAAAAATAAAAATACCAATTTTTAAAACAGCAGGATGGAATAATTCTAAACACTTTTCTTGAACTTATCAAGATTCACTCACTATACTTTCCGACAAGCAAAGGTTCTTGCATATCCATTTACAAACACGTGATCACTCAGTGAAAAACCTTTTTTTAGGGACTGACTGCCAATCCTCTTTAGCCAATGAACGCACCATTTTTTCAGTAGAAAAAGCTTCATCAACTACATTGTTTTTTATTCTCCTTTACCACATGAGAAATGTTTTCAGCAATACATGTACAATCCAGGAAGTAGCACCCTGTGGAGTAGCAGAAATGGCTACATTAGCTACCTAAGAGACAGACTTCAGGACCTGGTGAGCAAGCAGTAACACAGAACAGGACAAGGTTGAGAAGAATAAAAACAAGAAATCATCTACTCTACCCTATGTAACAGATACCACTGTGGTAATAGAAAACTCATTTGAATTATACAACTCTTACAGGACCCTTCATTAGCTTTAAAAACTGTTACTTTAAGACCAAACCATCTATCTGACAAGATTAGGACTGATATCCAAAGGATACAACACACCAGTAACAATCCCACAAAGATTTTCACATTCATGAAACAAAAAAATAACCTGAACATTAAAACAAGAATCTGTACACCAACATTTTCATTTTCCAAGAACTCACTCATTTAAAAAGGGTAGCATTAGCTAATAAAATTAGATGAAGTCCTTCAATAAAACACATTTTTCTTTTAAAATGATCTTAGTATTATATTAAAGTATCAATATGATTTGGGGCAAACCAAAAAATAGGAACTTATGTAGAGCCCCCTACTTTATACTAGGGCTATTATTAAAATAACCCTACCATACACAGACTCGTGTACTGTTTCCTTAGCTGGTATGAGACAAGCAGGCTACTGTGCAATGGTAAGAGGGCCCTTAAGAAAAAAATTAATGCTGAAATCATTCTTGTCTTGAGGTAACGCATTACATTCTACTCTCCATAAGCACCATTGTTTTCAATCATAACTTAAGTTTTACCCTGTATCAATAAAATTTCCACTTTGTAAGATCCTTTCAAACAAATAATAAAAGTAATGCTTTTTTATAAAGATCACACTATTTGGTAAAGTATGACATTATAGAATAGATATACTAAGATCTTGCTTTTGTAGAAAAACACTTATTTGTTGATTTGTCTGGAAGGACATTCATCAAAAAGTAACTGGTAGATATCCTAGGTAGTTATGCTAACTAAGTAGCAATTATCTCAGCAGTTATCTTAAGGATTACAGATATGCTTTTATTTTTTAGATTTTATGTGTATTCTGATTATCTGCATTAAACACATTATTTTTTTAAAGCTTGTGCATAAGACAGAACAATTCGAATTAAAGAAACCTGTGAGCCACATTTTATTCAATACCACCAATTCAAACCCACATATTCAGAGTTAAGATAATGCAACTGTTACTCAAGAAATGTTACTGAAATCTCCTCAGTCAACAAGGTTCAGTTTTTAAACAATAAATTCTTTAAAACAGGAAAATGGTGCCTACAAGAAAAAAGTAACTTCATGTCTGTTTTTTTACAACGGTGGGGGGTGGTAAAGGTGGAAAATGGCTTGGAATGCCCAGGTGACCATAGATAAGGAAGACCATAGGGAAAAACTACTAACACTTGAGAAACAAGCAAAATAATTTCATTGATTTAGACACTGATTCGTAAAAGAAATCACAGAAGAGCAGAAAATAAATAAATTAGAGATAGTAAATACTTAGAGGACGATAATGGGAAAAAGAAAAAGCCAGAAAAAACTGAATGCCTGTGTATTTATGAAAATCATTCTGAAAAGTAAATTTTAAAAATTATCTAACAATTTATAACTCAAATTGAACCAACTCTGGTTTCTTCACCAGAAAAAGCATGCCTTTCAATGAATTAAGACTCAACAGCAGAGCCAACACCACCACCCTTAGAGATGTCTCAAGACCTTCTGGGCCTGCTTTTGGAAAGAACTAGTTAAAAAAGAGGTAAACAGCTAAGCAAGTAATATATAAATAGCCAATTTTCACATATTAAATCAATCTAGAAGTAACTGTCAGATGGGAAGGGAATGCAATTTTGAAAAAACACACAAGGTGAAGCACTAAAGTAATTTTATTGACTCACATGAAGAAAATACCTTTCAACCATAAGAAGTAACTCCACTAAGATAAACCATAAGAAATTGCCAATATTCAGGCTTTTTTTTTAATCTGTAAAAACAGCAATTTCATATGGTCCCACTCAGTGGTCTAGGGATGGATATTTAACCACCATCTCTCTGGGGAAAAAAAGGCGCTGGTTTATAGCTTTTGCCCATTTTCCACTGTAGCCTGTCAGTACATCACCACTGAACAGGAAGCTGGAGAGACGCACACAATGACACCAGCAGTTCACCAGCTCCACACACCACTGGTCCACCTGATGCTCATCAGAGGATCATCAGCAAGGTTCCCAAAATTTTCTCCTTCTCTATGACAAGCTGTTGCCTGAATTATCCAGTTTCCCACATATGCTATGAAGAAAGTAAAACAGTGATGAGGGGGCAGGGGCTATTTTAAACTGAGCAGTGAGGAAATGAGTTGATATTTAAGTGAGATCTTAAAGATAAGAGGCCAACCATAGGGGGAAGACTATTTCAGGCAGAGGAAACAACCCATGTAAAAGCCTTAAAAAGGAAAGAGCAAGCAGGACATGTTTAAGAAAACAAGCATTAACGTGGCAAGCACGCAGTGAGCAAAGATGAAATACTCCTGAGAGGGTGGCAGGGCTGCAGCATATACACAGTGTGAGGTTTTACTTCCTGGATGAGTATAGCTTGTATTTTACTCTGAGTAGACTGGAAGTACTTTCACATAGTAGTTCGATAAATGTTAAAAGAACGAGTGACTGCATACTTTAGTGAATCATTTTAACAATCTCTTATGAGACTTACATCAAAGACTATTAATCTTACTAACTCCTCTCAATATAATCATTTTGGTTACTTCACAATCTATGTAGAATGTTATGAAGTTAAAGCAGTGTGAGTATGATGGGCCTCAACCTATGAATATAGCTGAAATAAATGTAGTGGTTAAGACTATCCATCAGTTCAGAAATAATTATCTTATTAATCCAAGATGGTTATTTCATATGTGAAATACTAACATATGAATTCAGATAGATGAAAGTGTAGAATGACAAATTTGTTTTCCTACAAATACTGTAGGAAAACATTCACTAGCATGTCATCTGAAATAACTTTACACAGTAGGTAAGTAAGTTTTTAAAGAATTCTAATAGTCATATGTGTTCATATAAATTACATTTTAATTTCATATTTAATGTGAAAGAAAAACAAAATACCAAGCCTGATCTATAGATATTATTGTTTAGGAGTTAAAGTATGTAACAAGCATAAACAAGTTAAATTATACTTGCATACTACAAAATCTGTAAAGATACATACATGTCCACACCTCTATGATTATGAAAATTAAGTCTGTATTATTAGCCACAGAACAATCTGTCAGACAAGACAATCAAGACAGAAATTACTACATATTACACAAAAACAGTTAAATAGTTAAGACTGGTTTATAGGGAATATATGCTTGCACATAAAAAATCACTCATTCAGGAATATCTAAGCCACCTATCTCAATAATTTATTTAAAGAATTTCTTTAAACCAATAGGAAATGAGACCTGTAACTCAGAAAAAAGATTTCTTTTTAAATCTTGTCTCATCAGAATGAAAGTTTGCATATACTCCTGAACTCTCATTTCCTACCTAAATAGCAGGTAAGTTGAAGTTTAAATATATTCAGTATCTTTCATTAAGAACACAAATATACATATAGCATGACTCAACAGGCGTGTGCACGAAGGTACCGCAGCCGCTGCCTTACCACAGAATACGGTAACTGCTGAGAGATGCTCCCCCTCTCTTCTGAGGGGGAGCCAACAGGCAGTGCAGTACCCAAAAGAGAAGGCCCAGTAGCAAAGTTTTGTACCCTGAACATCCCTCCCGCAAATCTTGAGATTTCTGCTTCAGCGTTCTACAGAAAAAAAAAAAAAAAAAAAGATATGCTAAGAATACTGCCAGGAAAATTACTCTTTTGGTAATGGCAACTGCTTTCCTTTAATAAAAGGAGTTTGGCAACACAAAAACAATTAGTTTTGGTTTCAAGTCTCATTTGAGCCCATATTCCTGATAAAAGAGGTTAAGTGCAGTCCCAGGGTCTACATCCATGTAAATCAACAAGACTGAGAATTCAAGAAACAAAACCTAAAGAAATATGTGCTCAGTCGCATCCAACTCTTTTCGACCCCATGGACTTGCACACCCCGAGGCTCCTCTGTCCATGGGATTTTTCTGGCAAGAATACTGGAGTGGGTTGCCATTTCCTCCTCTAGGGGATCTTCCCAAAGCAGGAATTGAACCTGTGCCTTCTAACTGCAGGACACTGCAAGGTGTCTCCCGCACTGCAGGCCGCCGGGGAAGCCTAAAAGAAATATGCAGCAAGCCAAAAATAGTTTTCTTCTTGAAGTGGCTCCCTACTTTGAAATCCGGCTTTCCTTTTCTTCATTACCTTACCCTCTCTTTCCATTCCTTTCTCACCTCCTCTGTTGTTTACCATTTTCCTGGGTATTCTCACCTTCTACACACAAAAATTCATTTCAAACTTACCATTTTCTCTTGTATCTACATTTGTGTTTACTTAATTCTTATGGGATTATATGGTTTTAGGTGAAATACTTTTAGTTAAAGAAACACACATATAAGCTGTTATCAAAGACATGAATAACAAGCAGCCATTCACTTAGGAAATGTGACTGCCCATCAGGTCCAAGGCTGTGCAGGGAAACCTATGTTCCCGGTGTGGGACAAGCCAAGGAGAAACTAGCAGGACACATCTTCAGAGAGGTCAGTGACGCAGGTGATGGAGGACCCGGCAGGCACCGTTGTATTCTGGCATTTACACTAAATTACACGGAAAATCACCAAAGTGTTTTGAATACAGGACTAAAAATAATTAGACTTTCATTTCAAATGGACTGCCCAGGTTGCTATGTTCATGAGAACAGAGAACAGCAAAAGCAGCAGACAGACCAGAGAGGAGATGACTAATACAGGCGAGAGATGATGGCGACATGGGGGTGGGGGGTGGGAGGACTGATCGCAGATGAAGACAGAAAGCTGTGGTCATGTTTACTTTTTTTTTTAATTTTTAAAAAGTTTTTTTTGTATTTCTGCTGTACTGGCAAAACACACAAAATTTCGTTGTGGCACATGGGCCCCATGGCATATGGAATCTTACTCCCCCGGGGCAGGAATCAAACCCACATCCCCTGCACTGGAAGGATTCTTAACCACTGGACCACCAGGAAGTTCCGGTATTTATTCTTATGGTAGATTTTAAGGTAAATAAAGGACACATTCTCATGATACACTATTTTGAATTAGTGTGAATGTGTAAGAAAGAGAAACTAAGAATGTCTACAAGGTTACAGTCAGAGAAACAAAGACTCAGTTCAGTTCAGTCAGTCGTGTCCAACTCTTTGCAACCCCAGGGACTGCAGCACACCAGGCCTCCTTGTCCAACACCAACTCCTGGAGTTTACTCAAACTCGTGTCCATCGAGTCGGTGATGCCATCCAACCATCTCATCCTCTGTCATCTCCTTCTCCTCTCATTTTCAACCTTTCCCAGCATCAGGGTCTTTTCCAGTGAATCAGTTCTTCGCATCAGGTGGCCATCAGGTATTGGAGTTTCAGCTTCAGCATCAGTCCTTCCAGTGAATATTCAGGACTGATTTCCCTTAGGATGGACTGGTTGGATCTCCCTGCTGTCCAAGAGACTTTCAAGAGTCTTCTCCAACACCACAGTTCAATAACATCAATTCTTCAGCACTCAGCTTTTTTATAGTCCAACTCTCACATCCATACATGACTACTGGAAAAACCATAGCTGACTAGATAGACTTTTGCTGGCAATGTCATTGGTAATGACATTACGAATGCTGATAATGTCTCTGCCTTTTAATATGCTGTCTAGGTTGGTCATAACTTCTCTTCCAAGGACCAAGTGTCTTTTAATTTCACGGCTGCAGTCACCATTTGCAGTGATTTTGCAGCCCAAAAAGATAAAGTCTGCCACTGATTCCCCACCTATTTGCCAGGAAGTGATGGAAACAGATGCCATGATCTTAGTTTTCTGAATGCTGAGTTTGAAGTCAACTTTTTCACTCTTCTTTTTCACTTTCATCAAGAGGCTCTTTAGTTCTCCTTCATTTTCTGCCATAAGGGTGGTGTCATCTGCATATCTGAGGTTATTGATATTTCTCCCGGCAATCTTGATTCCAGCTTGTGCTTTATCCAGTCCAGTGTTTCTCATGATGTTCTCTGCATATACGTTAAATAAGCAGGGTGACAATATACAGCCTTGATGTACTCCTTTCTCTGCCTATTTGGAACCAGTCTGTTGTTCCATGTCCAGTTCTAACTATTGCTTCTTGACCTGCACACAGATTTCTCAGGAGGCAGGTCAGGTGGTCTGGTACTCCCATCTCTTGAAGAATTTTCCAGTTTGTTGTGATCCACACAATCAAAGGCTTTGGCATAGTCAATAAAGCAGAAGTAGATGTTTGTCTGGAACTCTCTTGCTTTTTTGATGATCCAGCAGATGTTGGCAATTTGATCTCTGGTTCCTCTGCCTTTTCTAAATCCAGCTTGAACATCTGGAAGTTCGCGGTTCATGTACTATTGAAACCTGGCTTGAGTTCAGTTGACATTTAATAAAATAAGGCAAACTGGAATAGGAACAATCACTGGAGTGGGAGAGGGAGAAAGGAGAATGAGGAGTTCAGTTCTGACAGGTTAAATCTGGGATGTCTAACTGAAAATGTTGACTAGCCAGCTGAACGTTAGGAAAGAGATCTAGGTGAGAGATAGCATTCTTAGTTTGAAATACATGATAATTCCAGCTTTGAACTACATGGTAATTCCAGCTAGAGGCTGAGATGAGATCACAGAAGACTATGTATAAATATAGAAGAGATCCAAACATAGAGGTCTAGGACATTGCCTTATTTTTCAGAAGCTGGGGCAACAAAAAGGAACCAGCAAAAGAAACTGAAAATAAGCAGTAGCGTCCCAGAAACAAAGGGAGGAAAGATTTCAAAGAAGAGAAACTCACTGACCACTTTCAAATGATTTAGCTGCTACATCCAGTGAGATTAAGATTGAGAACTGACTAGGGAATTTGTTACCAAGGAGGTCACCAGTAAGCAATCTCAACAAGAGCTGTTTAGGTAACAGGGAAGATGAGGGGGGGAAAAAAAGAAATTTTGTGCTGGATCCAAGACAGAGAGGGAGTGTTGGTGGTCACAAATAACAACAACTCTTTTGAAGAACAGCAGCTGAAGAAAAATGTGCTACTGGAGTAGGTTTGTTTTTAAAGATGGGAGATATTTTAGCATCTACATACTGATTGGAATAATGCAATACAAAAGGGAAACACTAATGAGACAGCTCACTGGCTGGCAGGAGAACGGGATGAATCCTGAGGCAATGCAATGGCCCTGACAGGAAGTGGACAGGACCAAGAGCAAGAGAGGAGGTGATGATCATAGCAAATAGGAAGTGCATACAGTCTGGGTACAGATGTGAGGAGACACGCAAAGTTTTCTGATTGCTTTCGTTTTTAATATACAGGAAACAAGGTCATCAGCTGAAAATGAAGAGAAAAGAGGCACCAGAAGTTTGAGGAGATGTGTAAAATAGTCATTTGGGCAACTGGTGGAATAATTCCACCAGGGATCCATTGATACTATGATTAAGGACTGTGAACACCACAAAGGACCCTCCTTGGCCAACACAAATGGAGAACAAGTCAGCATAGGAACATCTTCCTCGATTCAAGCCCAACTGCCAGGTATCAGCTGGACTGGAAGGAGAATTGGATGGGGGGTGGAGGGGTGGGGAAGAGAGAGGTTGGTGGTTACCAGGTAAGCACATGAAGTGAGAGGCGCTAAACAAGAACTGGATCTATGTGCTCAGTCGAGCCAGACTCTTTGCAACCCCATGGACTGTAGCCCACCAGGCTCCTTTGTCCATGGGATTCTCCAGGAAAGAATTCTGGAGTGGGTGGCCAGCCCTCCTCCAGGGAATCTTCCCAGGGATTGAACCCATGCCTCTTGCATTTCCTGCATTGGTAGGTGAATTCTTTGACACCTGGGAAGTCCAAAAGAGAACTGAGGATATACAAAAGTGAAAAATTTTAACAGTGGACTATGGATTCAAACTAGGGTAAATAATCAAGTGAGCATGTGGAAGAAGGGGGCTCAGGACACTTAAAAAGGGAACAGCAGCAATGAATCATAGGTCCCAGACACAGAAGTACAGTTCAAGTGGGGGGTCCTCGACAGAAGGAGCTATCGAGATAGTAAGCTGAAGCCCTGACAGAATGCTTGGGAGTGTGTCCTGTGAAATAATAAAGTACAGGCGGGTCTGGTTAAAATGTAACAGAACTACTTTAAAAACTAAAGCAAAACCTCTCCCCAGGCAAAGTAAGCCTGCGGAAGAGCTAACTAGAAGGCGACTGGGGCTGAAGAATTATACCACAGGAATCGGAGCAGGAGGTTCCCACACATGGAATCCCCAAGAAAACCATTTCCAGCACTCCTCTGGAGCCAGCTCTTGAACAAACTGTCCAACTCAGAAGGCACAGTGGCCACATGAAAACCACACCTGTCACCCCAAGCCCCTTTCCCCAGTGAGCTAGACCCTGGACAGGTGATTCCAACAGCATACTAAAGAGGAGCTGGCAAAGTGAAAAAGAGAAGCTTCTCAGGACTCTTCCTCCAAAGGAGACTTCTTGCTCTGAAGCAGTTTGGAGCTACGAAGAATACTTCCATGGCATGTAAGAGTTTGAACACACTGTTATTCTGAACACACACCTTCTAAAGACAAAAATGAGACTGTGTGCATGTTCATCACTCAGTTATGTCCAACTTTTTGCGACCCCATGGACTGTATCTCCAGGCAAGAATACTGGAGTGAGTAGACATTCCCTTTTCCAGGGGGCCTTCCTGACCCAAGGATCAAACCCAGGTCTCCTGCATTGCAGGCAGCTTTTTTACTGTCTGAGCCACTTAGGAAGCCCCTAAAATAAGACTATTACTAACAAATAAGCAGAAGACTTTTTTACCACATAGAACTAGACAAGCTACCTGGTCTTCCTAAGAGCTGGAGATTCAGAGAAAGACAATCTCTAGGGAGGTTTTGAAGGTACAGAGAGAGAAAGTAAGCTGTTTTCTGCTTAAATCGTATCAAGTCCCATCCACTGCATCTCTACAAATATCCACGGGCTCCCACTATTAGATGCTGAACATACCCAAAAAATTCATTTTTGCTTTACTGAGCAAAAAGTAAACATAGATTAAGTCAAATGAAACAAAATGATTTGGGTTTAGTACAAGATGCTTGCATATATTCAATTCTCAAGATTTAGTAAGAAATCTTAGTCTTCTCTTTTTCTTGAAATTGTTTTGGTATTTTTCTATTTTATGAATTACAAGCTTAATTTAAACACATTTAAAATTAAAACTTATTTGTTGGAACTTCTCCGGTGATCCAGTGACTGAGACAACACACTCTCCCAATGCAGGGGGCCCGGATTTGATCCCTGATGTGGATTAGATTCCACATGCTGCAACTAAGAGTTTGAATTCGGCAACTAAAGAGCCTGCATGCCACAACTTAGACCTGATGCACATAAATAAATAAGGAAATCACTTTTTAAAAAGAAATGTTCATTAAAAAATAAAATAATCAATACTTATTTAAGAAATTATAATAGACTCAAAAAAAAAAAAAAAAAAAGAAAAAAATCTTAGCATGAATTTCTGGGTAAGCTTCCAAATGGAAACAGTGCTCAAAATTCAGTTATCTTCAAATACACCTAAATTGAACACGGCATTATCTAACACTTTCTAGGAAAAAGAGGGAGTTTGTTCTATTACAATCCATTTTGACTAAAATAGATTTGCAGGTATTTTAATGGTGTCGTGATAAAGATAACTCATCACCAAATGTTGGGCTTTCCGTTCAAAAACTCCCTTTGGATGAGGTCCCAGAGCAGTTTCAGCTAAATACTGCCCTGTTCATTACTTGTTAGTATTACAGAAAGTGCAACTATACTTAAGCTTTGAACTGAGGTAACAGAATGTATAAAGTTAATAATTAACAAGCTAAATTCCAAGCTTTTCCAGGTAGTATGAAAAAAATCAGAATAAAAGCCCTCACCAAACTATTGAAGATAAGCAACATGTTTCACTCAGTTCCTCTCAACAATGCACTCGGAACCCATAATGTCCCTCTCTGAAACAGATCTAAAACTGTATTAACAATTAACATTCAATAAATGTTAAAATATTATTTTCATAAGAACTGAGATTAAGAACACTAAAATAGACGAAAATCAATATTGCAACCGAGAGAAAAGTCTTATGGAGACTTAAAATATTTGAGACTCATCCTAAAGCAGATGAGAAATCTAAACACGATATCTTTCACGATTATCTTCTTTCACGATATCTATCTTTCACAAGAGAGACAACTGGGACCTGAAAACACACCAGCAACCTATCCTACTGAACAAACGTGGGAGATCAGGTTAGAGCGCTTCACGAATGGTAACTGACAGTCTCTCACAACCCATTCAGGCAATATGGGCACAGCTGCACTACATCTTACCAGGGTGTTTCTTAATAACTCTACTAATTACATCTGATGAAGAACACACTTTCTAAATTATTCTAAAGGATATTACAACAACAAAAAAGACAACTGCCTACAACAAGTCAAACATATCTTGACGAAAAAAGCATCAACACACTTCATGTGTTCCAACAATTATGAAGCGAAATGACCCTCAGATTTATTTAGCCTCAAAACATTTATAAACTACTCCAAGGTAGGAATAATGCCTTGAAAACAGTACTTTTTTAAGGTACAACGATAAAAAATCCAGTCACTATGAGTTCTAATTTAGTGGTAAAATTATTTTAACATGTCTCAATGCTGCTGTCAAGAACCCTGATAAAATTCTTACCCCAAATAAAATACAGTAAGCACTTACTGCTCAACATATAATGCTTACATTATTCCTACCATCACTATTATCATTTGTCACTAGGCTTCTCAAGGAGTACAAGGAGTACACATGAGCATTACCAACTCATTCTTTCTACAAGAACTACATATTTAAAGAAAAACAAACACAACTCTCTACCACTAAAGTTTAAGAGATTACTTTCCTTATTATTTGTAGGAACCATAAAAAACTATTAATAAATCTAAAAATCTGAAAATTCTATTTAAATGCACACAAAATCTTCAACAACGTATAAGGTGTTAACACGTCAAGTGTTCACCTAAATTCAAAAGTTATCTGTAAAAAATTAATATACTTTATACTGTAATTATCAAGGTTGACTTTGCAGCACATTAATTTGGACTTCTGAAGAATCCAAATAAAAATAAGTACCTTCTTATTATATGTAAATAAGAGAAAAACAGACAACACAACCTTTATGTTAAGAATAAATGCAATACTACAAATCATTCTCTTTTTAGTGAGCAGTTTTACCAGTTTTAATACTACATGGAAAGTTCAAATATGGAACCACAAATCATTACTCAGAGTCCTTCAGTTTTCACTATCAATGCAATACTACATTTATTTGCAAATAGTGACTAAAACGTAAAAATAAAATTTCTGAAAAAGTGCTTTATTTAAAAATACTTCTTATAGAAAAGGAATCCACTAGTTCTCCTGGGAGATTTTTAAAAGCAGAACATGTTGTACTGCAAAGATTATTTACAGAAAACAGAACCAGAAGTACATTGCTATTCAATAAATACACTGTATCAAAAACATCTAATATGGGATACAGAATAGAAATACTAGTTTGTTAAATGTCGTCTTCCCTTCACTAAAAAAATATGTATTTTATTAAACTTACAATAGGAAAATGTAGCCCAGTAATAATCTTAGCCCTATAAAGTTACTTATTAACCTCTAAATAGACTGCTATGAATCTACACTTCCTGCAGTCCACCTGCCATCTTTTCCAATTTTAAATAGGCACTAAGGGTATAAGACAGACCGTCCTTGCAACATCGGTAATGAGGAAAGAACACTCAGCTTAAGCTTAAGAAAAAGGTAATTGTGGGTTTTGTCTGCTCCGAAGAATCAGCACCCAACGCAGGTGCCAGCATAAAATAGGTGCTTAATGAATATCTGCAGACTAAGTGGTGAAGTTTAATTATATTACTGCAACATTAGCTTTCTTTCTTAAGAGTTCTCCCTTGCTCAAAAAAGCAACTCAAATCCATGCCAGACTCCCTCAAAAGCACACAAACTTCTCTATTTATAATGAAATGTAAAGCTGGGTCTCAAAAGAATCAAATATCAACAGAAAACAAGCCGCTGTTCTTCACCTTCTCCATTATTTCAAAAGAAAATTAGATCAATCATGTTGATTTTTAAGAATTATCAAAATGTCTACCAACTTTCCTGAAAATTAAAAAAAAAAAATTCACATTTCAAAAGTATTCTCTATGCTCCTAATATTGAAAACAACTGATTTTTCAACACTATCTTGGATGAAATCAAGAAACAAGCTTATAAACCAAAATAATGTTTCCCAATTTCTTCCTTAATCTGAATCAAGAGGGTCTGTGCCTAAATTTTTAGTAGCTATGAGATCAGCTTTGTCTGACATTTCAAAATTCACTTTCATGCAAGTGTTTTATTGAGCATCTACTATTCGTCGGGCCCTTTAACAAAATGTTCATTTTGTAAACTGAACATTAGCACCAAATTCCCCCTTCAAAAAGCGTGTCACTTAAAATAAGAGCGGCAGCTAAAGAGGACTCCCAATGTTCCTGTACACCTTAAGTCAGCGTATTGAAGCTCTTTTCACCTATTCAGGCGGCATCAGCGAGCCGCTAACTACCACACCCGCTACCCAAAAATGACTAGAAAAGCGGCAAGCGCTGGCTGAAACAACCTGTAAGAGTGGGACGCGCTCCTCCTCGAGGTGGTCAGGGCTTTTTCTCCGCGGCCCAAAGCGAACAGCGGCGAGACCCGCGGGCGGCTCGCGCCGGACGCCCCCGGCGAGAGTCCGGCTCCGAGCCGCGGCCCCGCCCCGCCCAAACTCTCACCTGGAGGACCCGGGCCCTCTCCAGCCGCCCCTAGCACCACCCTCCCGACTTCCAGACCAGCAAAGTTGGGGGGAGGGGGAGCCTGCATTTCCATTTTACAACAGGGGGGCAGTGGGCTCTCTCACCCGTCCGCCAGCCTTGAATCCGGAACAGAGTCTGGAACCCTCTCCCAGAAGGAATGGAAGAAAAACCAAAGGCAGGGTCCGCAGGAGGACGTCGCCCAGACCTGAAAATGGAGCCGCAGGCTCAGCCCGCAGCGCGCGGCGGGCAGGGCCGGGCCGCACTCGCCCCGGAGCCCTGGGAGGTAGGGGTTCGGGGCCTCGGGCCTCCGCCCCAGGGGCCGGGAGGGCGAGGTGGGAGGACCGGGGCGCGCCCCGGGCCGGAGATGCACTCACCGGAGCCTTTTGTCTCCGCCGCTCGCTCCGGCAGCAGCCGCTCTCGGCGCCGGCTCCGCGGCTGCTGTCCCCCCACGCCCGCAGCTGCGCTCCCCGGCGCGCTCGCCGCTTCCTGGCCCCTCCCTCCACGCCCAGGCTCGCGCGCAGGCGGGGCGAGGGGCGGCGCGCGCCCCGGGAGCCGCAGGAGGGCTGCGCCGCCGCGCAGCTGCCGCCGGCTGGCCCCGCCCCCTGCCCCGCCTGCGGGGATGGGCCCCGGCCCGCACCTCCGCGACGCGCCCGGCCCGCGAACTCCGCGGGCTGGAAGCCCCTTCCCGGACAAGCAGAGGGCAGAGTCGGCGCCGGAGCCCGCGCGGGAAAGAACGCGCCGGAAGATGGCGACCGGGGCTGGGTGGGAACGTTCGGGAGCCCCTCCCCACGCTCAGGCCGGCGACCCGCAGCGGCGGCTCGCGCCCCTTCCCCAGACAGCGCGGAGAGGCGGCGCCTGCACTGGTAGTGCAGACGCTCCCAGGCGGGCGAGGGTCGGCGCTGAGCCGTCTGACTGGTTGCCTCTCACTAGCAGTTGAGAGGTACAGGCCCTGAAATCACCAAACCACCCTTTAAAAAAAAGGGGGGGGGGGGGGGAAACGTAAGAATTGTTGCATCCATCATTACCTGTCTTAAGGCCGAGAATATCCACCTGGCATTTGATATGCACAAAATTAGGACTTCCCTGTAGCTCAAGGGATAAAAGAATCTGCCTGTGATGCAGGAGACCAGGGTTCAATCCCTGGGTGGGGAAGATTCAGTGGGGAAGGGAATGGCAATCCACTCAAGTATCCCTGCCTGGAGAATTCCATGGACAGAGAAGCCTGGCGGGCTACTACATAGTTCGTGGAGTCGGACACGACTGAGTGACGAACACACACACACACACTGGATCTGTGAGACTCCCTTATCTGTAATATTTTCTATGTCCTAGAAATCAAACACTTAAGAATGCCCCTTTCTAGCAGCCAACCCTTCACCAAAATGCCTACAATACTTGGAATATAATGTAGTACGTCTTCCCCATCTTCATTGATACTAGTACATTAGTTTTTTTTTTCCTCCTAAATTATAGTCAGTTCTCCCTTGTTCAAAAAGCAACTCAAAACCATGCCGCAGTCCTTCTAGTTAGTGACTGAAGTCAAAAGCTTTGGTCTTTGGCTCCTCATTCTCTCCTCTTCAGCTCCAAACTGTCAAGAAGGTCTCTTGGTTGTAACAAATCAGAATCAGACCACTTCTCACTTGCATCACTTTTATCTTCTCTGACCTATATTTTGGTGGCCTACTAAGTGATCTTCTTGCCAACTGTTATTGCAGTGTATTATCAAACAACAATCAGAAGGACTTCCCTGGTGGTCCAGGGGTTAAAAATCCACCTTCCAATGCAGGGGACACAGGGTTTGATCCCTGGTAGGGGAACTAAGGTCCCACACTCAAATAGGACAGGGGGAACTAAATCTGCCCGGGCAACTACTGAACTGGTACACAGGAAGCCCACGAACTGCAGTGAAGAGCCCATGCAGTCAAATTAATTAATTTAAAAACAGCAACAACCAAAAAAAAACAAGAGAGAGAGAAATGTAAAGGAAATGGCAACCCAAGCAGTATCCTTGCCTGGAAAAGTCCATGGACAGGAGCCTGGCAGGGTTGCAGTCCATGGGGTTAGGCGACTAAGCAAGCAGGCCTGAGGAGGATGGAGGGAGATGGGTTGGTAGCAATAAACTGGTAGATCTAAAAAACCACCACCACCACCACCACCACCAGCAGCAGAATATCCTCCTACAGGAAGAATCAGCTGCTGTCTCATCTGGTCACAATCCTCCATTGCCTCCCTATTTCCTAAACTGTAAAAGCTAAAGTCTTTACAGTGACCTACAAAGCCGTTAGATTTGGCCTTTTGCTTTACTTTCTGACTCCAGTTCCAATCGCCTGTATACTCCAGGACAGGGTCTTTGGTAGAGCTTTTTCTCTACAGGTAACATTCTTCCCATGGCTCAAGTCTTATCTTAAATGATGATGCTTAGCCTGACCACACAATTTAAAACTGTAACCAAGGGATTTTCCTGGTTATCCAGTGGCTAAGAGACCACGCTCCCAATGCAGTGGGCTGGGTTTGATCCCTGGTCAGGAAAGTAGGTCCCACATGCAATAACTAAGAGTTTGCATGCCGCAACTAGAGATCCCACATGCCACAAGTAAAGATCCAGCAAGCCAGAACTAAGACCCAGAGCGGTCAAAAAGAAAAAAACTGTAACCACCCCAAACCCAACTCTCAATCCTCCCAGCTTGCTCCTTCTCTTCCCATGACACTTAAAATCTTACAAAAATCTTTATAATTTATCTATGTATGTTTATTTTTTAAGGTCTGTCTTCCCCAATAGAAGATGAGATTTTCGTCTGTTCTGTTCAACTGATCTATCCTAAGTGCCTAGAGTAAATGGGGAAAAAAAATAATAAATTAAAATCTTCTAGGTAATAAAAAGTACAAAGCATCAAAAAATGACCAATTTTATATTAACCAGAAGACTCCTATCTACATGATAACACAAGCATTTTGATTTTCTGATTACTCTGAGTACAGTGATGTGTAAAACTTGAAGTGAAAAACTTCAATGCAGTTTTTCTAACCACTGAGATCATGGTATCCTATTTCACTGGAGAAGACAAACATAAATTAGAGGAAACTTTCTGGTGTAAAACTTAAAAAGACATATTAATTGTAAAAATGTCCATATCTTGCCATAATAGAAAAGAATATTAAAAAAGAATGTATATTATATAACTGAGTCACTGTGCTCACAGTGCTCACAGCAGAGATTGCCACTCCATTGTAAATTGCCACTAGTCCATTGTAAATCAACTATACTTCAATTAAAAAATAAAATTTAAAACAGTCCTATGACAAAAAGAAAACAGGTAATTCCTGAACTTGATATTTACATTTATAATCCTTCCTTTGAATTACAAATGTAGTCATCTTGTGTGAAGGCCTTAAGTAATAATATTTCATGAATAATATCATGAATAATAATATCATTTATTCATTATAGTATTTATTATGTAAACATTTATTTCCAAATATTTCATACTTAGTTTATAACACATCATGTGTGATCAAATATCTCAATACATAATTTCAGTTCCTATAGCTATTCCTATATACTGCTTGCCAGTAGAAAAAAAAGTCAGTTAAGAAGACAATTCCGTTCAATCAAAGGATACATTTTGTATGAAAGTCTGTGCATATGACTATTTACTCAGTATTATACTTATGGCATAGTCTCTTCACATATATAATTTATCCTTTCTGATTTAAAAGATAATCCCTTACAATTTAGATTACTTTTATATAAAATTGAATAAACTGCTTTTATTTGGAAAAAACATTGATTATATGTTTCATTAATGTAAAAATATGGTTTGTAATTACAACAGTACCAAACAATTTTTTCTGGAGTCATTATTATGAGGTGTCTATACTGTTCTTTAAATTGTTGATAAGTAAAAACTTATCTGAAAAGGACAGAGTAGGGGGCTTCCCTGGGGCTCAGTGGTAAAGAATCCACCTGCCGATGCAGAAGACACGAGTGTGATCCCCGGTCCGGGAGGACCCCACATGCCAGGGAACCACTAAGGCCCTGTGCCACAACTACTGATCCTCTGCTCTCGAGCCAGGACTCATGAGCCCCCAGGCTGCAACTACTGAAGCCGGCTCACTCTAGAGCCTTGCTTTGCAACAGGAGAAGCCACTGCGATGAGAATCTTGCCCACTGCAAGGAAGAGCAGCCTCTGCTTGCTGCAACTAGAGAAAAGCCTGTACAGCAATGAAGACATGGGACAGCCGAAAACACATTTTAAAAAGACACAATAGGAAATAGACAGTGTTCATAATTCAGCCACATACCGCTAAGGTTAAATGCAACTGTTACAGTACAAAATAAACTGTTTGCACATGTACTAGTCCACAGACAAGAAAATGATCTCAACGAAACTAACATGGTATATTTGTGCCTTAACCAATGGAAACATTAATACCAAGGACAGCAGACAGCAATCTGTTGGTCTAACGAACTGCTATCACTGCTCATGAGCTCACATAGCTACCACAGTGGCCTGAATATACAATCTCTTAGTTAAGTAAATTTTTCTTTAAAATTTTTACAGGAAGTGGATTTTTCCTAGAAGTATACTATTACTTTTTTTTTTAACTGCTTCCCAAAATTCAGTACCAGCTATTTATCGCATATAGGAGAGATGGTGTATAGAGTCTGGAGTTCAAACTCTGATGCATAATTAGCAGGGTGACCCTGACCAAAGTTCTTAATCTTTCTAAACCTGTCTTTTCTTCTCATTTAATGGGGGGTAGTACTTACCTCCAAGAGTTGTTGCAGGAAATCAATGAGAGAACTCAAGCAAAATTCTTAGCCCTGGGCCTCCTGGCATATGCTCAGTGCTGGTAAATGCTAGCTATTATCCTCACACAAGCATACAATTAAGCTCATTGCCCTATATTTGTAATACTGAAAAAATGGTTCATAATCGGCCCCAAATGGGACTGTTTGCGTTCTACATCAAGATAGTATTATATGCAATTACATGAATATTTTTAAAAACTGCACTAACATTTCTTTTACCACCACTACGTGCCAGGCGCAGTTCTAGGCAACAAAGGAAGCTAAAAGAAATAAGGCCCAGACCTGGAATAGCTTTACAGTTGACTGAAAGGAGACACACCACTCCCAAATAACTGCTTTCAAAGCAGCATGACCGCACCGCCCCGTTTGTCAGGGCACTTCTCGACCAGGCTTAGAAGTCATTTGTGCCCACTCCCGTTCTCAATACGTCCAGGTTTGAATGACAATATGTATAAATTGCTTGGGGTAAACAGAAGGAACCATAAGTTTCATGAAAAGCTAAAGAGGCTTTAGCTCCTTGAAATGAACATCTAACTTGGCGGAGTGGATCAAAGGAGGGAGAAAAGGCAGAAGGAAGATTTCATTTGTACTGTTCTGAGTCAAAACTACAAAGCTTTTCCATACTTGTTAACAAACAGGAAATCCCTTTGATCAATGTTGCATGGCTGAGCTTGAGGATCCCGTATTTTTTTCCTGAAGATATATCATGGACACTCCAAAACATGAACTATACAACTGGTATTCATTTATTTATACAACAAATATCTATTGAGCATCTACTAAGTATACGTGATCTGTCTTTGGTGTGATAGAGGATACTGAAAAGATTTACAAGACAGAGTCAAGCAATGTAAAATCTAGTTGTCAACACCACATTCCTTAGCTAATTCGTCAACAAGATAATGGGACACAGCACACAAGTGTGATTTGGGAAGACTGAGAAAAATCACGAAGCACACGGAACTTACTGAGAAAGGAGAATATGCCTCAAAGGAGGACCACAGGCCATGGCCCTTCTGTGAGTGGAGCAACCAGGTAGGAGAGGAACCTAAGTCAGACTCCCGCTTAACACGCTTACCCAGAGGTGACCATTGCTGCTCATCAGACCACAAATATCCTTTGACTGCCTGCTGTTTGCCAGGTAGCATACCAAATGCTGTGGGAAAACTTAGTGTAAAGCATGGTCTTTGTCCTTAATGAAATGTCACACAGCAACATTTGAATAATTAGACACCGTAGTAGCTGAGGGGATCGCTGAGGTCTGTATCGGTTTGTTAGAGGGAGAGGAATTTGAGGTGGGTCTCTGGGAAGAAGAAAGTCCAGGTCTGTGTTTTCTAAACTGTGGATTGTACATCTATGATGGTGTGGGAGATGACTTTAGGTAGCACACTTGAGAGGAGTGGAGGTGAAAAGAAGAGGCAAAGTAGCCTGGGATACATGCAGCTCACAGAACTTCAATATGTAGCCTGTAATATAATTACGTTGTAGCCCCTTAGCTTAAAACAACAAAAACAAACTGAAAGAGAGCTAGGAATTGTAATAGAAATGCCTTCTGGAGACAACCAGAGAGGAAGAATGGAACCTTTTGAGAATCACTCTGCTATGTCAGGTTAGAGACCACAAGTGACGAAGAATTTTTTTTTTTTCTCTTTTATAGTTAACTCCTATATATGGCAGGTAATTCAGATTTTCCACATGTGATAGCGATCAAAGTTTCTTTTATACGTTTGTTAAGGTTAAAAATATGAATCAGCTAAAGGAAATCTCTCAAGTAAACAACAGAGGCAGTAAAGAGAAAGGGGATGTGGCACTTTAGGGAATACAAAGCTTGGCGAGCCAAGGTTCTGTAATTGGCACGTTAAAGGTGTGTTCCCAGGGAGAGCAGGAGCTCTGTTCCCAGGGAGAGCTCAAGAGCAGAACCTGGAGCTGAGCCCTAGCATACAAGCATGGGGAAAGCAAGAGTTCAAAATCCGGGTCAGCTAGAGGGGGGTGAAGTCTGCTACAGGGCAGGGGAGTGCTCCTTCTGCACCTGGAGGAAGCTCCTTGGCCCAGAAGAACTAGCAGAACTGCCCACCGGAACCTGTTGGGAAGCCATTCAGCAGACATCAGGGGGACTCCCATCTCTGTGTTCTATCAGGGCTACAGCAAGATGGGACATGGAGGCTCCACGTACCTCAAAGTGCCTGCACACTGCTGCCCTTCAAACAGGCAGGACAGACGTGTTACACCTCCTCCTAGCACAGAGAGCTACATGTGTTTTCCATAAAGAAAGGTTGTGATGAGTACAATTTGGAGGTATAGTTGAAAGAAATAGAAGGTGGCCAAGTCGGGAACTTTCACATCCCACCCTCCACTTCTCCTCCAGTGAGTGTTACTGCCTAATGGTGTTTCGGCTCTTGCTTCTGGCCCTGTGATGAGCTAAGCTAAGCAGCTGGGAGGCCTCTCACTGCTCACTTTCTGTCATTACCTCTGTGATGTGGTCCATGCACTGCATATCCCCGGGACTGTAGTAGGCAGTTGGCTGAAAACACATCACCCGCTCCACCCCCAATATCCCATTCCCTAAATTCTGGAACCTGTAAGCACAATGAGATATCATTCCCACAATTATGTTATGTCATACCTCATACGTGGATGCTCAGTGATGTCTGACTCTCTGTGACCCCATGGACTGTGTAGCCTTCCAGGCTCTTGTGTCCATAGAATTTTCCAGGCAAGAACACTAGAGTGGGTTGCTGTTTCCTTCTCCAGGGGATCTTCTCAACCCAGGGATTAAACCTGTGTCTCTTGCATCTCCTGCATTGGCAGGCGGATTCCTTACCACTGCACCACCTGGGAGTTACGTCATAGTTGACCTTAAAGTAAGACAATCGGGGTGGGCCTGATCCCATTACCTGAGCCCTTTGAAGCAAAGAGTTTTCTATGACTGGTGGCAGAAAAACAAGCCAGAGAGATTCAAAGCACGAAACAGATTCAATTTGCCATTGCTGGCATGAAGACAGGGAATGGGGCACATGAAAAGGAATACGGAAGGCTTCTAGAAGCAGAGTGTGGCCCCTGGCCAGGAGTCAGGAAGGAAACAGGGACCTAAGTCCTGTACCCATAAGAAATTGAATTCTATCAACAACAAAAATGTGCTTTGAAACAGATTTCCCCCCTAAAGTCTCCAGATGAGAACTCCGGCTGGCAGGCACCTTGACTTTAGCTGTGTGATACTGAGAGCAGAAAGTTCAGCAACACCATGCTGGACTTCTGACCTACAGATAATATGAGCTAATAAATGGGTGTTGTTTTAAGTCACCAATGGTAATTTGTTACACAGCAATAGAAAACTAGCATAATGCCTGTCACTGAATTAACCCTTCCCTAGACAGGCCTCCAGCCTCAAGACTGTAGGAGCTGCCCCTCGTCAATGCATAGATAAATGGATCAATTCTCAGGCATTAGTAAATAAGCCTGAGTCACTTATGAATATATGAGGAGGGGAATTAAGGGAAAATATTGGAATTCCTGATAATTTGGCTTGGGAGGAACTTATATGTTATTTTCACTTGGGTAAAAAAGGAAATATGACCTTATTTTGAAATAACTGGATGGTGGGACTTTACCAATTTTGGGTGCTATTAGAACTTCAGGTAGCATAAGAGAAAGAGAAGAGTGAGGAAAGGTAGTATTCTCTAGTTAAAAAGTAAACGATCTCCTGGGACAAGTGCATATGAGTATGTTTTGAGATTGGTAGCTGTCTGATCATGGACTTATTGGAAAGTTTCTTAACCTCTTCAAACCCAAGACTGTTTATCTTAAAGTATGGAAAATAACTATCTAATAAGACTTGGGGAGAATTAAATAAAATAGCTCATGTAAAACCTCAGTGCCTGCGGCACAGTAGACTATCAATAGTTTATCTCCATTGTTCTTTAGTCACTAAGTCACATCTGACTCTTTTGCAGTTCCATGGACTGGAGTCCGCCAGGCTCCTCCAGGCAAGAATACTGGAGTGGGTTGCCATTTCCTTCTTCAGGGGATCCTCCTGACCCAGGATCAAACCTGTGTCTCCTGCATTGGCAGGTGGATTTTTCTCACCACTGGCCACCCTTTTCACAATGTCTTTGCAATGTTTCTAGTTATTATGGCATATATGCAATTAATGCTATCCTACAGAAATATAACACATGCCACACTTGTACTTTAAAATTTTCTAGTAGTCACATGAAGAAAAAAGTAAAAATATGAAACTAATAGCACATCTCAATTCCGTACAGCCATGTTTCAAGTGTTCAATACCCACATGTAGCCAGTGGCTGTAGTACTGGATGGCTCAGTACTAGACCTCTAAATAAATATTTCAATCAGTTCTCTTCTACTCTTTGGTAATCTAAAATAAACATAAATAAGTGACTGATAGGTAATTACAGAGGTATGAGAACATATATGCACACACATTATACTCTGGCACATACCAAACCCAGATGATTTGGGTATTTGTCATTGTTGTTTTACCATCAGTTCTTAGTTGCAGTGAGTCATATCTCAAACAGGAGAGCAGGGTATAAGTGGTACATGGGTTTCTAATTTTAAATTCCAAAACATACCACAAATCAGAGCTACATAGTCAAAGTAATACCGGGCAACCATGAGAGCTGGGTTAAAACAAAAACCTATTTCACATAAAAGAATACTTGTTGATTTTCAAAGTAACTCTAGTAAAAGATTATATATTTATTTCCTTTGCTTTTTCTCTGAAAACAATGGTATAGACTTTTGGATTCTACAGAAGCTTTTTTTTTTCCTTTCTAAGTCATTTTCTCCGTTATGTGAGAATGAGGACTAAAGCAAATCAGAACTATAGAAAACAGTAGGCGTTGCACAGCAATCATGGAAGGACTTGCAAAAAATCTGTGACACTTCTACAAGGATCTTCAAAGATGATCCAGACAGTGATCTTGCTCCTAGAGTAGATACACAGAAAAAAAACAGGACACATCCAAACACATATAATACAAGGTATAACATGGAAAGAAAAGGAGAGATACCCAAAAAACACACCACAAGTACTGGTAAAAACAGAATCCTTCTTAGCGGGGATTAGGAAAGGTTTCCTAGCAAAGTATCTTTTGTGAGCAGTTTTAAAGAATGGTCTTTAAAGGATGGTTAATAGGGCTCAATTCAACAGATACTTGTTGCCAACCTACTGTGTGGCAGGCCCCACTGTAGGCAGGGGGGATCTACTGATGCAAGTCTGAGTTTAAGTTGTGGGATGAGTGAAGAATGGTGCAGGACTAGTAAAACCAGCAACACAACACTGCTCTGGATTCCAATCACTTTCTCCATCTCACATTACCTCTGACATCCCTTTGCCTCTGAAGTCTTCCAAGGCTCTGCCTCTTGAACCTACAAACAACTTCTTATCTCTTCTCTGTTTCTGACCTTTCATCCAGAACAAGATGTGGGATTCCAGAACAAGAGGAGTTTCATTCTCTGACTCCTCACTGTGCAATCTCACAGACTCTGCTCACCCCCAGCTCCGGCTCTAGCTCTGGTCAGGAAGCTACAGAATCAAGAAGCTGCCACCACAGCTTCCGGCTCCAGCATTACCCTGGTGTGAAGAGGAAGTTGGGCACAGTTTGCTAAGTATTATCACAGACATAGTTCTAGTGGAGGACATTTGACTCAGCCTGTGATGATGTGAAAAAGATTCCAAAAAGAGCAGATGCTTGAGAAGAATTATCCACGAATCAAAGGAAGGATGAGATTTTTTTTTTTTGACATAGAAAAAAAACCTGATTGAAATCAGGGTGAGATGACAGTATGGTGCCCTTAGGGAACCAGAGGATGAGAACAGTTCAGAGAAGGGTAAAGTGGGCACAGACAGGAAGTGATTCTGGACCAAAAGAGGCTAGAGCATGTGAAGGAGTTTGGATTCATTTAGAAGATGATAAAAAGTAGAGCAGAAAGACAAAATGTACCAAAGATGTTGCTTTAAAAGAATAAAGTTTACATATACGGACATATCATCAGTGTATCATATATAACTTTTGAACTTCAAAATATCCTTGTTTTGATAACTTACTTGATAAGCTGCATGTAGCATTTACTCATAAAGGGCAGTACATGAAAACTTGAAATGGAATTATAGTACTGACATGATTATTTCATGCTTATCTGTTTTGCTTTTAAAAAAGCATGTGGAGGTTGATTTCTTCCTAATTTCCCATTAATCTGAACAGTTTTTATTATTAACTAAAGTTTATCTCCTTATGAACAATAATTGTACATACATGAAATTCAGGGGTCAATGTCCTAACATTTTTTTTCTTTTTTCATTTCTCTCTTCTATCATGGTATAAACTGCATACTCTACTAAAAATAGGTTAAATACAAATAGAAAAAATATGAGAATCTCTGAAAAGAGAATGGTATCTTATAAGAGAAAGAAAATTAACTTATCTGGGGGATGATATTAACATCTTAGCCATTTGACAAATTCATGGGAATTTCCTCAATTGGGGAACATGAAAATTTGTTTTCTTTTTTTTTGTATTTCTTTTTTTTTTCCATTTATTTTTATTAGTTGGAGGCTAATTACTTTACAATATTGTAGTGGTTTTTGTCATACATTGACATGATTTACATGTATTCCCCACCCAAATTCCCCCTCCCACATCCCTCCCCACCCCATCCCTCTGGGTCTTCCCAGTGCACCAGGCCTGAGCACTTGTCTCATGCATCCAGCCTGGGCTGGTGATCTGTTTCACCCTAGATAATATACACGTTTCGATGCTATTCTCTCAAAACATCCCACCCTCGCCTTCTCCCACAGAGTCCAAAAGTCTGTTCTGTACATCTGTGTCTCTTTTTCTGTTTTGCATATAGGGTTATCATTACCATCTTTCTAAATTCCATATATATGTGTTAGTATACTGTATTGGTCTTTATCTTTCTGGCTTACTTCACTCTGTATGATGGGCTCCAGTTTCATCCATCTCATTAGAACTGATTCAAATGAATTCTTTTTAATGGCTGAGTAATATTCCATGGTGTATATGTACCACAGCTTCCTTATCCATTCGTCTGCTGATAGGCATCTAGGTTGCTTCCATGTTCTGGCTATTATAAACAGTGCTGCGATGAACATTGGGGTGCACATGTCTCTTTCAGATCTGGTTTCCTCGGTATGTTTTCTTTTTTTAAATAGTTATCTTTAATAAAAAGAATGATTTCCCCCCCCCAAAAAAAAGAATGACTTCCATTGTGATTTTTTGGGTTAGAAAAGTGAAAGAGACTCAAAGATGTTAGTTGCATCTTCCTGCTCCAGACAAGATCTGCCCCACATATTCTTTTGCTTATCAAAAATTACTCAGTTCTACTTTTATATTCCACTAACTGATACATTTTAAACCAATAAAAAAGAGATACAAAATATTAAAAGTCACTGTTAAGAATTCTGATAAGCAGCTATAATGTTTATTCATTATTTTTCACTTTGTTTTATGCATCTCCATGTAATCACCCTTATGGCAGAAAGTGAAGAGGAACTAAAAAGCCTCTTGATGAAAGTGAAAGAGGAGAGTGAAAAAGTTGGCTTCAAGCACAACATTCAGAAAACTAAGATCATGGCATCTGGTCCCATCACTTCATGGGAAATAGATGCGGAAACAGTGGAAACAGTGTCAGACTTTATTTCTGGGGGCTCCAAAATCACTGCAGATGGTGACTGCAACCAAGAAATTAAAAGATGCTTACTCTTTGGAAGGAAAGTTATGACCAACCTAGACAGCACATTCAAAAGCAGAGACATTACTTTGCCAACAAAGGTCTGTCTAGTCAAGGCTATGGTTTTTCCAGTGGTCATGTATGGATGTGAGAGTTGGACTGTGAAGAAAGCTGAGTGCCGAAAAATTGATGCTTTTGAACTGTGGTGTTGGAGGAGACTCTTGAGAGTCCCTTGGACTGCAAGGAGATCCAACCAGTCCATCCTAAAGGAGATCAGTCCTGGGTGTTCATTGGACGGACTGATGCTGAAGCTGAAACTCCAACACTTTGGCCACCTCATGCGAAGAGCTGACTCATTGGAAAAGACCCTGATGCTGGGAGGGATTGGGGGCAGGAGGAGAAGGGGACGACAGAAGATAAGATGGCTGAATGGCATCACCAATTCGATGGACATGAGTTTGAGTAAACTCCGGGATTTGGTGATAGACACGGAGGCCTGGTGTGCTGCGATTCATGGAGTTGCAAAGAGTTGGACACGACTGAGCAACTGAACTAAACTGAACTGATAGTCTTTAAAAGTGCATTTCCAAAATTTACAGGGCTTTTTTGTTTTTTTTTGTATTTTTAGGTCTACAGAAAAATTGACTGAAAAGTACAGAGTTCCCATGTAGTTCTCATCCTCCACCCCAGCTTCTCCTGTTATTAACACCTTGCATTAGCGTGGTGTAATTGTTACGAATGATATTTTTCTCAACAAAGTTTTAAACATTTCTCTAAGAGTTCTTGGATATCTTCTGTTAGATTTACTCCTCAGGGCTTCCCTGGTGGCTAAACAGTAAAGAATCTGCCTGCAGTGACTTCCCTGGTGGCCCAGGGGCTAAGACTTCATGCTCCAAATGCAGGGGTCCCGAGTTCAATCCCTGGTCAGGGAACTAGATCCCACATGCTACAACTAAAGATCCTGCATGCCACAATGAAAATCGAAGATCCTGCCTGATACTGCTAAAACCCAGCACAGCCAAATAAATAAATTAAATATTAAAAAAAAAAAAAAAGAATCTGCTGCAATGCAGGAGATGTGACTTTGAACCCTGGGGTCGGAAAGATCCCCTGGAGTAGGAAATGGCAACCCATTCCAGTATTCTTGCCTGGAAAATTTCAAGGACAGAGGAGCCTGGTGAGCAACACTCCATGGGGTAGCAAAGAGTTGGACACGACTGAGTACGTGCATCCACACACACACACACAAACACCTGATATTCTCTAATATTACTATTCAAGTTTCTTTTCTTTATGTTTCTAGTTGTTTGCTACTAGTAGTATATAGGAATGCAACTCATTTTTACATAAAATGTCTTGTTAATTTTAGATTATTTTAGGTTGTCTATGTAAACAATCATATCAATGGCCTATCAACTGACCACTTAATTTCTTCCTTGCCAATCGTTATGCCTCCACACTGCTTAGGAGTACCAATCTAAGGTTTAATAGAAAAAAAATTTTTTTTTCTATACCTGTTTTTAAATGGAATGTTTCTAATATTTTTCCACTTGGAATGATGCTTGCTTTAGATCATCTATAGTACTCTTAATAAAGTTAAGGAAGATAAGAAAGTAGACCCAACATATATATAATTGGCACCCTCAAAGATTAAAAACCCTCCCCCCACAAATGACCATCCTAAATTTTTAAGACATAAATCAAGAAAACTTTTTCTCCAAATAAAAGGTATTTTGACTGTTATGGATCAAATAATATGAGACATATTCCTAGCAAAAAAGTTATTGAGATCAAAAATAAAGAAAGAAAACTAGTTTTCCAGACAAAAGTTTAAGGTACAATAACAATCTCAGATTTCTCCATAGCCCTAATTAAAGTCAGTAAAATAATGTCCTCAAGAACTCAAAGTCCTTATGGAAAGAAAGTGTGACTCAAGAATTTTATGCCCAGTAAATTGCTTTTCAGGTATAAAAGCAAGAGAAGTACAACTGCTTTTAACAACAGTTGGGACAGGAAAGAAAAAGGTAGACTCAAGTAATATGTTTAAGAAAATTAATCTGGCATTGGGAATTTTTAAAATGTGTCCAGATTTAGGAACCAGTATGAACTATGGGAATCATGATATTTACTCTCCTTTTCAAGCCTCAGTTGTCCATGGTAAGTACATCAAACATTGTTGATTTCTACCAGTCTCCGGGTGGTTGAACAAGGAGATACTAATGTATAACAATCCATATATAAAATCTTTTTTTTTCTTTTAATTTTTTTTTTATTAGTTGGAGGCATATATAAAATCTTGTAGGAGAAAACTAAGTATTTTTTTCCTCCTTTGTATGAGATATTATTTTAGTATACAATCTTGGCAAGAACAAGCTGCTCTTGACTATGAATCTGGAAAATTTTATAGAAATCACCAACAAAAGTTGCAATGAGTAAATCCAATCAGTATGCCCTGTATCTGGAACATCCATATCAATCATGGAGACTGATTTAAAAAACAACAACAACAACAAAAAAAACCAGTGAGCATAGACAGGACCAAAAATTAAATAAAACAAACAAAAACACAGAGGTAATCATCTGTAAGCTCTGGTATCCATCAAATTTCAAATTTAAGAATGTTTTTGAGGTCTCCTCTTGGAAGAAGGAGTCCTTTCTTTCCTATTCCCATAATTTTCTTACTCTGTTCTGGGTCTTTCCATCAGCTTATTTGCTTCTCTGTGGATGTGCTCCACAGAAGCAACAAAATCCATTCCAGCTATTTGTATCAACCTGTTTGGCAGGTTCAAGTTGCAGTCATCAATAGTCAATTTTTTTCTTTCTTTCTCTTTTTTTTTTGTGTGTGCGTATTACAGGAATAACTTCTTCGGTTGTCCCTTATCAAGTCATGGGGCACTTCCTAGTGAACAGGGCCTGGACTTTTTATCATTAAGCAGTGTATCTCTATCTCTAGTAGTACTTTTTGTTTTAAAGCCTGATATTAAAGCTACATCAGCTTTCATTTGGTTAGTATTTGCATGATCTAACTTTTGCCATTCTTTTGCTTTCAACTTTAAGACCTCTGTTCAAAACAGTGGGAGTGTATTGAATTCTAATTTAATAGCTATTTGGGTCAGTACATCAAATCTATCATTTCCTTGTTTGCTGACTTCTGTTGTTGTTGGGATCCAACTGTGGTTCCTTTAAAGGCTAAACACTGCAGGTGTAAACTTGAGCAGCAGACAATTCAGAACAGCTGCTCTAAACTTGGTTTAATGTTCTGCTGTCACTGTCTTGATAATTTTTTAACAAAAAGTCACGCATTTTCATGTTGCACAGGGCTGCACAAATTATGTAGCCAATTCTGACCTCAAAACTTAGTCATTTCCACCATATTTGTTTTTCTGGTTTAGCTCAGCTTCATGGTCCCTGGCAGTGAAGGCAAAAATTACATACATTATGGCATATATTATTCATTTTATGCTATAAGAAGATATACAAAATTATAGATGTAAGTACATATTTTGTTAGAATTAACTGTAGGACAAATTTACCATAAGCCTTTTACGTTTAAGGGGAATTAGGTAACATAATAGATAATATTTTTACCATAGTTTAATTAAAATTAGGGAATTGGTATTTAAAATTTTATAAACCAGAGGACACAACATCACATTACAGGTAAACAAGGATCTAAATCACATATTTTGTGATGATCACACAATACAGGGGTGTTTACTCTTACAGAATCTTCCTAAATTCTGAATAAGATCTAGCCAGAGTTAACCCTCAGTATATAAATGCACTTTCCTGATGGCTTTTACAAAGTCCTGAAATAAATGGTCAGTAAAAATTATACATGCAGTTTGAGAGGTAACTAGGCAAAAATAAACAAACAAAGGAATGTTAACAGTAGGAAAACATAATACTGCTGTGTTTATGAATGAAAGAATAAAATTAAAAAGTAGTTTATTAATAGATGCTGAGCTAAGACAGGACACAATAAAAATTCATAACATGAATTCTGAAATTCAGAAAAAAAAGTTGTATAAAACAGAGAAATGTTTAAAATCTGTAATTAAGCCTATAACACAGAGAGAGAAATTTCCAGGTGCCAGAAATTAAAGATAACTCATTTATAGAGTGGGAAGTGTATTAAGTGATACTAAGGCAGATTATTGGATAAAAATGCTGACTCTAGTAACCAGAGACTGAGGTTTAATAATCATAGGAGAATGTAACAACAGACGCCTTCACCCTTTCAAAGCAGAAATGTGAAACTGTTACTTCCTATAAAAAAAGCAAAGACCTAAAAAAAAAAAAAAAAAAAAAAGTGTTTCCCCTCTGAGAAGAAACACTGTCAAATCAGAGAAGAGTGAAGGAAGTTTACTCTTAGCAGGACTCTGGGATAAAGATCCCACTCCAGTATTCTTGCCTGAAAAATCCCATGGACAGAGGAGCCTGATGGGCTATAGTCCATGGGGCTGCAAAAGAGTCAGACAACTTAGCAACTCAACAATAACAATAAATTCAAGTGTAACTTAAAGTGAAGTCCACAGACCTAAGTAAAAAAAAAAAAAAGAAAAAAAAAAAGATCCCACTCCCCATCTGAGAAAACAAAATGAAGCTAAGCTTCTCTCTCAGATATGGAATGTGAATTTATTCTACACGTGTAGTGTGGAAACTCCCTGCTGAGACATTAGTATTAACACTGGAGCTGGACCCCAGTGGAAACCACTGAGGGTTCCTGGCAGTAACAAACCCCAAATCACCCTACAGGGATGCTTCTGCAACAACAGTCACATGGAATTTGCACTTCATGTTCACAATAAAAAATGACAAAACATATGCAATTAGATTACAGTTCACAAAAACATAGCAAACAGGAACATAAGCAACCTTATGAACTTATAGAAAAATATTTTGCAAAATTGTTACCTTTCAAAGTTTAAAAAATAACATAAAATTAATTTTTAAAGAATAGTAAAGAATCTTTAGAGAAAAAGCAGGAACCAAAATTATAGGATAATACATATGAAAGAGAATGGGTAATTTTGATTTAAAAAATATGACTTCTAGAAATGAAAAACAGTCATTTGAATTGAAAAATGCAATACATTTACTATTACTGTTGCTATTAAATTACAGATTACACACAGCTGAAACAAAAGAGCAAAATGGATGATGGAGTAGCGGAAATTTTCAAAATATGTTATGGAGTGATAAAGGATGGAAAGAAAGAATGTGAGATTAAGAGACATGAAGACTATACTGAAAGCCCCAATACAGTCTGAAAAGTGTTTTAGAGAGACTGGAATAAATACAGGAGACGCTGTATATAAAAACATAGTGGATGAGATTTTCCAGAACTGATGAAATATATAAATTCCCAAATCAGAGGAGACTGATGAAGAATAAATAAAAGTAAATCCATATCCAGACACATAACAGTGATACTACAAAATACATAAATGACTACTACAAAATTTCTCAAATAAAAAGAAAAACCTGAAGGGCAATGGAAGAACAATATCATTGACAAATGATGTATCAGTGGCCACTACAGAAACCAGAGAGCAGAGAATAATAAATACCTTCAAAGCCTTGAAGATAAATAACTGTCAGAATACAAGTCTATATCAAGTAAGGCTACTCTTCTCAAGTGAAAGAGAAATAATGGCATTTTAGACAGGTGGGTTAAGGGAGTTTGCCTCTCACAGAGGCTCACAGAAAGAACTTTGTTAACAAAAAAGAAAACTGAATTAAAGAAGAGTGAGATGTGAGAAGTAACAGTTATCAAAGGACTGGAAACAGTTGACCAAAGAAAGCAGCAAAAATGACTAATTTGGATGTTTAAAATAAGGTGATTTCCCCTTCCTTACAAAAAAACAGGTGCTATTTTTTTGAGAACTAGATAAACCTATTTGAAAGTTTATATGGAAAATAAGCCAAAAGAGTTGGTAAAACTATGCAGTAGAAGAACCGTGTGGGGACTCACTCTACAAGACATTCAAATATTGTTACAGAGATAACAGAATAACATGATACAGACAAGTCAGTGGAGCAGAATAGAAAGCGTGAAACTGTGTATCATATGTTGGATTTCAGTATATGACAAAGGTAGCACTTTAAGTCTTGTGGAAAAGCTATATTAAACAATTAGTGTGCTAGAATAACTGTTAGCTATCAGGGAAAAATAAATTTAATCTCTATCTACCTGAAACTCCACAGCAAAATAAAATTTGTGTTGATCAAAGATTTCCATGTTAAAAAAAAAAAAAGATTTCCATGTTAAAAAAGATAAACTATAAAAGTACTGTGAGAGGGACTTACCTGCCGTCCAGGGGTTAAAACTTCACATTTCCACCACAGACGGTACAGGTTCAATCCCTGGTCAGGGAACTAAGAGCCCACATGCCTTGCAGTGTGACCAAAATGTAAAAAAACCTTTAAGAAAATATGAGAGAATACTCATGAAAAACTCTGGAAAAGACATTTTTAAGTGACAAAAAAAAAAAATCAGAAACTAAAAGAAACCGATTAAAAAAATACATGAAGAGACAAGTGACAAACAGGAAAAAATACTTGCAATTCATATAAACAAAAGAAAACCCAACAATCCCACAGAAAAAATGGGCAATGGCCACAAGGCATGAACTGACAGTTCACAGAAAAGGGAATTCCAATGGTTCTCAATATATGTAAACATACAAAAAACTTTTAAATTATTTATTTATTTATTTGGCTGCATCTGATCTTAGTTGCAGCATACGGGATCTTTAGGTGCAGCTTGCAGGATCTAGTTCCCTGACCAGGGATGGAACCGAGGCATCCTGCACTGGCAGTGTGGAGTCTTAGCCACTGAACCAGGGAAGTTCCCAAAAAGACTTCTGACTTGAGTTAAAATAAAAGAAAAGCAACTTGAAACTTCAATACGATAGATTGTCTGCTTATTTAATTGGTAAACAACAAAAGAGTTTCTAACACATTGTTAACAAGGGAATAGAGAAATCTTTTTAAAATTTTTATTCATTCATTCCTTCATTTCTGGTTAAAATGTACTTGATAAACCTAAAAGTGATTTGATGGGGAAATGTTAATTGCTGCTTCAGATAGAATCCATAATTTCATTTTCTTACAAGAGAAGTATACTTCTTATACATGAAATAGTCCAGTGCAGGATTTCCTAGTGAGGGGAGTAAGGGAGGTATAGGAATGGAGGTCTGATCCATGAAGTCACTCAGGGACCTAAGTTGATAGTAATTCTGTTTCTTCAAAAAGTGACTTTCCAAATTGCCTGGAGTAGTGACACCCCACCAAAAAACCCAGAAAGAACATGGAGAAGGCTGCATGGGAAATGTCTTAGCCAGCTTGGGCTGCTCTAACAAAATACTATATGTTGGGCGACTTTGGCATCAAAATTTTTCTTCTCATAGTTCCAGAAGCTGCTAAGTCTGAGATCAAGAAGATGCCCACATGGCTGGGTTCTGATAAGACCCTCTTCTGGATTCCATATGGCTCACTTCCGGTATGGCAGAAAGAGGGAGCTACCTCTTAGGCCTCTTATAAGGAAGGGCATTAATCTCATTTATGAGGGCTCCATCCTCATGACCTAGTTCCCTCCCCAAGCCCCATCTCAAATACCACTGCACTGAGATTAGGCTTTCAATTTAACAAATCTTGAGTGTTTGCAAACATTCAGTTCACAATAGGACATTTTAATGGGGCACTGATAGGAGAACAATGAAATGCTTTTGGAGAAGAATTTATTGAACTCAAAAACCACATACCTGTCGATGCACGCCCTTTGAGGAATTTATACTACAGAAACACCATAGAATTTATACTATATTTATATATGTGCAAAGCAAATTCTATACAAATATACTCACTACAAAATTGTTTTCAGTAGCAAAAAACATTAAACAACCTAAATATCCAAAGTAGGGTGATTGGTTCAATATATTACAATACATGTATCTAATGATTATTATAAGAATTACAAAGCCATTATACTATATTTACATCATTAGTATAAAATATAGATTTATACTATAAATAATAATTATATAAATCACTACAAGGAATGAGGGATCTGTATATATACTGATGTGAAATAATTTCAAAGAAATATTCTTAGATAAAAAACAATGTGCAAAAACAATGTGGATAATATGCTATCATTTACATCAGAAAGAAAAATGTGTACACACTTTAGATGCTTGTATATGCATATATAGCTTCTGGATAGATATACAAGAAACTAATACTAAAATTGCTTCTGGTTGGGGGGGGGGAGCAGCGTCCTAGAAGGCAAGGAGCAGAGATGAGAA
Source organism: Muntiacus reevesi (assembly GCF_963930625.1). Classification (NCBI taxonomy): domain Eukaryota; kingdom Metazoa; phylum Chordata; class Mammalia; order Artiodactyla; family Cervidae; genus Muntiacus; species Muntiacus reevesi. The sequence continues at coordinate 201,930,876 of NC_089249.1, forward strand.
CAAACTTTTCACTGTACAGCTTATTGTAGCTTTAAAAAAAAAGTTTTTGGACTTCCCTGGTGGTCCAGTGGCTAAGAAGCCACCTGCCAGTGCAGGAGACATGGGTTCCATCCTGGTCCAGGATCACAGCCTATGTGCCACAACTACTGAGCCAGAGGCTCAGGGGCTGTAGCTACTGAAGCCCACGTGTCCAAGAGCCCATGCTCATTAACTAGAGAGTAGCCCCCTGCGCAGCTCAAGTAGAGAAAGCCTGCATGCAGCATCAGAAGACCCAGAGCAGCCAAAAATAAATTTAAAAATTTTCACTATGTATACAGTCTAGTCAAAACAAAATACTTAAAAATATACCAAAATACCAGACAATAATAATATGAAAGATGGTGGGAGTTAAGCAGAAATGCAGTTTAAACCTGAAATAATTTAAAGACATGTATGCAGGATAAAATTCTAAGGCAATTGCTAAGAACAGATATAAAATGTACAATTCTAAAGTAGAAAATGAGTGGGGAAGCAAAGTTAATTACTCCAGCAGAAGGCAAAAAGGAAGAACCAAGTAAAAGTGACAGAAAAGGATTGGTAGTAATAAAGTCAAATATATCAGAAATCAAAATCAGTGTGAGCTGATGGAAAGTCACAAGCAGAAGACAAGTTAACTTCAAATAGGCACTTTTTGATTGAGCAGGCTGCCAGTCACCAAAGATGTAAGAAAGGTCACATTAAGGTCATTCAATCCCAGTCAAGTTAGCCAAGACCAGAACAGATCATCCAGCTAACCCACAAATCAGAACAATAATATATGGTAAGCCATTATGTTTTGCAATAACTGATAGAGTTCGGACTTTAAAAATTATAATAAAATACTTGTGAGTTTTGTGCTTGTGTGTTTTAAAAATCTGTAAAAAGGACAATTTTGGGAAAATGATTAATTCCAGCCAGAAACAGATTCAAAAAGAAAGTGAAACTATAAACAAATATAAGCTATTAATCTAAAAATATATCTTCATTTAAAACACTAGGTTTAGAGTTTATATTAGATTTTTAAAACTCAAACTTCAGTAACAGTTACTTCCCAGAGAATTAAAAAGTAGGGATAAGGCACAACCTGATATAACTGGTGTAGCTTTGTTATAAAATTACACAAGAGCGTGGAGAAAGAAAACTTAAAGGTCAATCCTGCTGATAAACATGGATGCAAAAGTCCTAAACAAAATATTAACAAATAAAATCTAGTGCACACACACATACAGAAAACAAACATATATATGTGTATTGTTTAGTCAGTCAGTCGTATCTAACTCTTGTGACCCCATGGACCGTAGCCCACCAGGCTCCTCTGTCCATGGGATTCTCCAGGCAAGAGTACTGGAGTGGCTTGCCATTTCCTTCTCCGGGGGATATTCCCAACCCAGGGATCAAACCCTTGATATATGTGTATATATGTTTATACATCTATCATGACAAAGTTGATATTATAGCAAGAATGCAAAGCAGATTCAACAATGACAAATCTTTAACATAATTCATTATTGTCCATTAAAAGATTCAAAAAAGAAAAGTCGTTTTATCTCATTAGGTGCGGGAAAAGAAAACTCTTAGAAGACTATAAATAAATAGAAACTTCCCTAGTCCGAATAAGGACATTGTGCAGCTTTTTTCACTTTTAGCTGCTAGCTTCATTGCCGCTTCTCTTCTCTATATCACAGGAGGACTGGAAGACTGACAACGGTTATCTCCCGTGCACCCTTGCTGTGATTTGGTTAGATTCTGCCAATGGAGACAATGCTGAGGATTTTAAAGGTGGCAAAGGGAGAGAAGCTATTGTTTCCATCTCCTGCTTCTGGCTTTAGCAGCAGGAGCAGCTGGAACAGCTGGGTCCCAGCTGCCCAGAAGCACAGCATTCCTGGACTCTGAGTTAACATCACTTTCACCTTTTTGCTCCTTAACCTTTCCAAAAATTCTGTAGTTAGTCCCCTGTGTTAACTTCCCTCTGACTGGTTTCTGTTTTTCAAATTGCCCAATAACTGATACAGGTATCCACCAGACTCTGCAACAAGCACCATTAGTGATTAGGGAAGATGGGGAGGAAGAGGGAGATGGAGGAGGGGGAGCACGGGGGCTCTCTGGGAAACTGAGCTGACAGGATCAAGGCCCTGCCCCGATAACTTCATTCAACCTCAATTACTCCCTCAGAGGCCCTCTCTGAGTACCCCACACCAGGGGTTAGGGCGTCAGTGTGAATTTGAGGGGGACACAAGCATAGCAAGAATATGTGCCCTGGAAAGGGGCAAGGAGCTGGGCTGTTTGTGCTTGCTCTCTAAAACCAAGGAATTTTTTATTACCTTTAGAGGCAAGTGTCCCTTATTGAAGGGAGTAGAGACTCTGAATAACTCAGATAAAGGGTGTAAGTCTCACAGGAACCAAAGACCAAAGCCAAAATTCCAATGGATTTCATGGGAACTAGAGAGCCACCAGAAACAGGGCTGCTCTCTGTTTACAGTCTACGGGGCAGCTTCTTTATACAGTGCTTTTTAGGTTGGGCAGACAATATAAGACACGTCTAACACCGTTACTAACCATGAAGTCGGTTATGAACCTCTAACAAATATTCCACTTACCCACAGTTACTATAATACTAGTAAAACAGTGGCTTCTATTGTTAATTCTAAAGTTTCCTTTTCCAAACTTCTTTGTACTATCTTTGATTCCAGGATTCTAGAAACTGGTGAACTATACTATGTTAGAAAGACACAAGATTTTAATAATTCAAACAAACAGAATTTTTCACTTTTATACTTGGTAACAGAGGTTGCTAATGGAGACATATACAAAAGTACAAAACAAAATTCTACAAATGAATGCTCAGTTTTAGTTCTTACATAGCAATGTATTCAACCTGATGACGAGTCATTAACTACCAAATACAGAAGTTAGATTTCATAACTATAAAGTCCTACTTTATAAGACCACATCTTTTCTAAAAATACTGTGTATATTACTGATGGTAATGGTGCCCCTTCTGAATGACCAGCTCCTGAACTGACTGATATTCTAAATATATGTAGCCAGAATAATGTTACCATTCCGAGTCAGCTTTAAAGTGGTCTGAGTAGTTGTGTAAGTTAGGGTTTGTTCAGACAAGCAAACCAGTAAGTATCTACTTGGTAAGCAGAGGTGAGTTTGTGGGGACTTCCTACTCCAACAGTCTTTATCCCAAGAATACGGCAACCAAAGTGGGGCTACTGTTAGCTCCTGAGTATGTCTGTTCCAACGGCGCAGGTCAGAGCTGAAGAAATAACCATAGGGTGAATTTAAGAGCCTACTGAGCTTGCAGTGAAGTGGACTAGAGACCCGGTTCCAATAAACATCTGACCTTCATAAGCCCCTACTCTGACTGGTGGACCACAGTGGTGCTTTGGTTCTCTAAGAATTAGTGCCAGTTCAGAGCCAATGAAAATTTGTTTATTTCACCTTCCTCAATGCACATCACCCTGGTAAATGACTGCAGGTCCCTTTGGGTAAGTTTAGGAGCAAGATTTACAGTGTATATTTTGGCTGTGTATTAGGGTTGTTCCCAGGGGAACCTGGTCTTCCATTTACTTAAGGGCCTCTGGGTCGGTGAATTGGCTCAGGTCTGGGGATTGCTTCAAGAGCCAAGATTCTGTATTAGGTGACTTCGACTCATCAGACCTAGAGTTTCCTGCTTATCCAAATCGTATTAAATACAAATGACAGTAACTCACTGAAGGAAGATTTCAGTACACTGCTTATCTAATTCTGACCTAAGGACACCATGAGCAATTAGCTAACACCAAAGATCTCTAGGGGGCATCCCAAGTGGTGCTAGAGGTAAAGAACCCGCCTGCCAATGTAGGAGCCTCGGGTTCAATCCCTGAGTCAGGAAGATTCCCTGGAGGAGATAAGGCAACCCACTCCAGTATTCTTGCCTGGAAATCCTATGGCCAGAGGAGTCTGGAGGGCTACAGTCCATAGGGTCGCAAAGAGTTGGACAGGACTGAAGTGATTTAGCACATGCACACAAAGATCTCTAGGGGTCATTTCGTTCTGATTATTGCTTTGGGCTTTGCTGCCATTATATTAGCCACGCCCACCTTGTATATTAACCATGCCCACCCTGTCTTTGGCAATGAAGCATTGTCATTTCATCCTATCATCCTTTGGTTACAAGTTTTAGTGAACCAACAAGTCACCTATTGGAAAGCCACTCTTACTTTCTTGGCCTAACAACTCAGATCCAGAATGTCTCCTTTGTACACCCAAGTCAATAAATTTGACCTGATCCTTCTTTACATTCTTTAAACCCTGATCCAACACTTAGAATCCCAAACATATTCTACATTTTTTATCAGTTGAAATTGGCAAAATCTTGCTATTCTTTTGGTGCTTTTAGTTCCTTCTCATTTTATAAATGACCTCATTTTATAACTTATTTTATAAGTGACCTCCTGAGGTTTGCCAGGATTAAAGTCTAGATCTAGTTTGAGAAACAATGAGAGATGGGGGGATAAGTCCTAAGGAGGCTCTGCCTCCTGCAAAACCACTCTCTCAGGTTCTTCAGGCAAGGGGAGATGGACCTTCTCATGCAGAAAGAAGGGCTATTTCTACTGGAATAGAAGGCATGGCAGAATTTAAAGGTCATGGACTAAACTTCATTCAAATCTGCCAATAAAGTCTCTTTAGCAGTTTTCAAAGTCCCTCTTCTTCCCAATCAATGCTCCAACTTGAACAAAAAAAGACCCTATGAGAGTGGTGAGTTCGATTTGCCTTCTAATTTAATCACCCACAGGATTAGCCTTTTGTTTTTCAGAAAAAATTCAGAAACTTTTGCTTCTGCATGACATAGAGTTTCTTTTAGGACAGTCATAAACAAGTTTGTAATTGTGAACTTCCCTAGAATTCCCTGGCTTGTGGAAACAAAGTCACCTTAATATTAAAAACCAAATTCCCCTAGTTTGAAAGCTCTCACACACACAACTGTAAAACCTTGGGCCTCCTCTGAGGCTCTCTCTCACAGACGTATCTCGGGTTTCTGCAGGGGGGCACAGAGTCACGAGGCGTGCCTGGCCGCTGTGTGTGGCACTGCTTTCTGTTGGCCCTGGGCCACCACGCCAAGCTCCCAGCAGGCTGTGGCTGGAGCTGGCACCGCAGCCCTGCCCTCAAAGGGCTCTCTGAGCTCCCCCTAAGCCACTGCTGACACGGGGGCCGGTACTCCTCACACGGTCATGCCTGTCGTGGCGGCCTCACCCGGATACCCACTCCCTCTCCCTCGGGCCGCTGTCCATGCCGGTGCAGCCGCCCCGTGGCCTCTCGTGGCCTTTCCATGCGGGCTGCTGCTGGCCCAGCTGGGCTACTTCCGAGGCCCGCCGCTCTGCCCTACTCCACCGCCGGGCCTCCGGCGGCGGCTCCCACTTCTGCCGTGGTCGCCCTATGCTTTGCAGCCAGTCAACATCCTTCACTGTCATCACCCATCTGCCTTACGCTGCTAGGACCCCCCTTTTATAAAAGGGGTAGAAAAAACAGCTTCCTCTTGCCTGTGTTCTGTCCTATTATAGAATCCTGTCTCACAGTTGCTTGGGGCCTGAGGTGTAAAACAGTGTAAGGAGTCTTCGGTGTCATCTGCATACTTCCCTGTCTTTGTACGGTGACATGGACAGGGTAATCATGCTGGCTATTAGGACAGCAATAGAACTTGTGGGGAGTCTGCGTCAGAGGCACTGCACTACAGCCAGAAATCCTTCTGAAATCACAGGTCCTGTTACTGGGTTTAGTTTAGTTTGGTTGACTCACTTATTACTGAGCACAGTTTATTGTGCTAGGCTTCTTTCCTTTAAGACTGTGCCAGATTTCCTACAGGAGCTGCATAACCTACTTCTCTTTTACCCCATTTTCTACTCAGTTTGAATTCCTGTCATGAACAGAGTTCAAATGCTTGTCCTAGAAGATGCCAGTGTATGTAAACAGACCCAGTGCTGTGCGAGGGCCTCGCTCCACTCTAGAATACGGACAGTCACTCCACGGCGGGATTTGAAACTCTCATTTGGTTTTATCAGAGGGAAATGACTCTTTATTTTATATGTATGTGTGTGTATGTCTATCTGTGTGTATATCAGCAAGCATTTGTCAAATACATGGATTGTGACAGATGTTCCAAGTATATCTACAGCAAAATAAAGATCTTTGTCTTCAAAGAGCTTACATTTAGTGGGAAGACAGACAATAAATAACAAACACAATGAGTAAGTCCTTCATTGAAAGGACTGATGCTGAAGCTGAAGCTCCAATACTTTGGCCACCTGATATAAACAGCCAACTCATTGGAAAAGACCCTGATGCTGGGAAAGATTGAAGGCAAAAAGAGAAGAGGGTGGCAGAGGATGAGACTGGTTAGACAGCATCACCAACTCAGTGGACATGAACTTGGGCAAACTCCAGGAGACAGGGAGGAACAGGGAAGCCTGACATGCTGCAGTCCATGGGGTCATAAAAGTGGGACACAACTGAGCAACTACACAACAACAACAATGAATAAGTAGAATCTGTGTTAGTAGCTGATGAATGCAGAAAAAAATGTTAACAGTAGAACAGGGCAAGGATAATCAGAAGTGACAGTGGTGTGTGTACACGTGTGTGAGAGTGTGCCTGCATGCACAGGCAGAGCAGGAGTAGTAAACCACCTGGTGAGGGCAAGTCTCATTGAGAAGATTCCCTCACTGAGGGCAGACAAGAAGGAAAAGAGAACATTAGCTAAGAAGATCATTTCAGGGAGAGGGCACAGCCGGAGCAAAGTCATTCCCCAAGAGTGTGTGTGTGCAGTAATGGAGGGGCAGCAAGGGAGCTGTTGAAGAGGAGTGAGGCAGAGAGAAAGGGGAAGTAGAAAGAAATAAGGTCAGAGAGATAATGGGATGCCAGCTTTAGCTTGACCTTGAACCTGTTATCAAGGTTTTCACTTTTACTGACTAAAATGGGAAGATTGAGAGGGCTTTGAGCGGGCAAATTGTATAATCTGTCTTACATGTTTTAAAGTTCTGGCTTCTGACTATGAGGTTTATAGGTTATAGAAAGAGAGATAGTGAAGAAGTTATGAGATTAGTCCAAATGACAGAGGATCATGGTTCAGACCAAGGGAGTAATCAAAGGGCTGATGAGTACTCAAATTCTGATAATATTTGAAGGGATAGTCACATAGGATTTCCCAACAACCTGGACATAGGAGACAGACAGGAGTCAAAGCTAACTCTAAGGTTTTTACCTGAGCAGATAGAAGGAAGGAGCCATCATGAACTTTCAGGATGCCAAGATTGGGAACGCTGCAGGTAGGCCAAGTTTAAAGAGTAAAATCTGGAGTTCTGTTGGAGACCTGTAAAGTATGAGATGCCTCGTAGATACTCAGGCAGATGTTGAACAGGCAGTTGGATATTTAACTCAGGAGGGAGAACTGGGCTAAAGAGAGGCATCTGGGAGTTGTCAGATAAGAGGTGGCATTTACAGCCCAGAGAACAGATGAGATCATGAAGGTAGTGAGCTTGGATAAAGAAGAAAGGGCCCAACACTGAGCCTGGGGCACTCCAAAACTACAAGATTAGAGAGAAGACATCAAGTTGGGTAGAGACTGAGAAGAAATAGCCAGGAAGGTAGGAGGAAAACTAAGAGACTGTGGTATTCTGGAGGCCAAAAGAAAGTACATCAAAGAGAAGAGAGTGATCAATGCCACAAAATGCTGCTCGTCAGGAAAGATGAGGACTGATAATTGACCACTGGAATGATCAATATGAGGTCACTTGATGGCCTTGACAAGAACAATTTTGGTGGAGTAGTATAGGCAGAAACTTCACTAAAGTTGGTTCAATACAGAGTGTAAAGGGAAAAATTAGAGGGAATCTACAAATGACTATTAAGGAGTTTAACTATAAAGAAATTGGACAGTAGGTGGAAGGAAAAGTAGGTCAAAGGTTTTTTGTTCATTTTATTGAAGACAGTAAAAATATTAGCACCCTTGTAGGCTTATGGGAATGACTTAGTGGAGAGTGAAAAGTTGGTAACAGGGCCTTGGGAACAGAAACTATTAGCATGATGTCATTTATTGGGTGAGAGGGAATAAGACCTAGTGCATAAGCTGAGGGAATGGACTCAAAGTATGAATAATTCATCTATGGTAAAAAAATTACTGGAGAGGGCATTTTTCTTTATGTGGAAAATTGTATTTTTTAAATATGATTTATAGTACTGGTCATAAGAAAGCAGAGTGTTTGTCAGATCAATGGAAAGTCAGTTTTTCAAGTTGGCGGCTGTGCCCCTACACAGCCTCCCCCAGCACCCACCCTGCGCACATATGCCCAAGTCCAGGAGGGGAGGTCGAGGCCCCAGGCACACTTAGGGAAGGCCAAAGAAAGGGGTCTTTACCGTGGACACCGACACTCACTTCTGGTTTGAAGATGCTCCTGAGTTGATTAAAACATCAGGTGGAAATGAGGAAAGAAACACTTAAGTTTTACATTCAACTGAGTTCCATTTAGGACTAGAAAGGAAGAAGAAACAATTTTCTATTTTAAGTAAATAGACAGGGTGATGATGAGTCAATAAATTAGCTAAGAAACACTGCTAGGAAGGAAAGAAAATAATCTGCTATTTTAAGAAAATGGATGGGGCGACAATGACTTCATTACATTAGCTAAGAAACCAGTCAGCGCTTATTGTACCTTTCGGGGGGAGAGACCTGAGGACTTGAATCTTGGACAAATCTAGAAGCTTGTTAGCAAGCAGAGTAAGAAGTCAAGGCTGGATAAGCAGTAGGATGAAGGTAAAAAATGACACTGCAATCTGTATTTGTCTTTCTGAGGCAAACGCTGGGAATGGTACTGAGAAGTGAACAGTGCTCTGTCCCACACTCATGTCCACCCCTGCTTTCATGCCAGTCACTTGTCACTCAAAGAAGCCTGATGAAGTACAAGATCTGGACAAGAAGCAGACAGTATGTCATCTGATACCAAACAGGATCATAGGGTACTCATCTGCAACAGACAAAGAGTAGAAATGCAAATACAAGTGCAGTGATGTGTGAGTCTTCACCTGCATTCATTTTGTTTAAAATTTCATTTAGCAATAGCTCTGTTCTCTTTGATTAACTGTCATTATCAAATAATGCAAATAACAGCTAACATATTAAGAACAGCACCAGGCACTGTTCTAAGTAGTTAAAATGTATTTAATTAATTCCAAGTAGGACCATTATTCTCCTTTATAGATGAGGAAGCTGAGGAACAGAGAGGTTAGATAACCAGACACTGCCCACAGAGCTAGTGGGTAAGCTGGGAGTAGTGCAGGTAGTCTAGTGACAAAAGCCAATGATCCCATCTACTCTGGAATTTTCTATCTCAGGACTCAGGGACTTCTGGATTGCTAAGAACATCTTACTACTTTGTGCGTTTGTGAAAAATCTGTTTTATCTTTGTACTATGAGATTCCACTTCAATACTGAAATTTGACTGAGTGGAAATTTGTCTTCACAGAGATTTTAAAGTAGAAAAACTTAGCTACTGTTTCTTATGAATTCAAACAATTTTCTGGGAGTGTTAATCATTGTGAGCCTTATGTAATGATGAGACAGAACTGCTTGAAAGGTTTGGGGGTGACACATTATTTATATTGCTAATTATCACACTAAACTTATAACATGGTACAATGTTTATTGTGCATAATGCTTCAGGTGCAGTTTAACTATTCACACTATTTCTGATTTTATGTATACATGTGAATCAATGCTAACTTGCCATGTTTTTTCAATTACCAGTATTTAACAATTAACAAAATATTAAAATTCACACAGTTCACCTATGGAAAACAACTGATGGCAAGTGGGGGAAAAAAGAGGGCTACAAATAGAGGAAAAAATGAGAAAGAAAAGCTCATTTTCTGCAAGTAAGTAAAAACATTTTCCTATCTTATAAACTGTAGAGGTGGTAAAATGAAACAAAGAAGTCAGAGGCTATTCTGCTGCGCCTGAAGCTCCTCTGGCCTACAACACAAGCAGTTCGTGAAAGGGTCGTCTTCTGGGGAAAGTGTGGGTACTCTGGGTCTTGTTGTTGTTGCTGTTTTTTTCCACAGATAGTGTGCTCACACAAGGGGGTACTGCATCGTACATTCTGAGGGTCAGGTTTACATTTCTCACTTCATGCATATTTTGCATAGTATCTGGTACTTTGCATAGGAGAGGCTGTAGTTAATAAATGCTGAGTTGGAGGGGTGTGATGATTAGTTTCATGGGTCAACCTGATTGGCTAAAGGATGTCCAGATAGTTGGTAAGACCATATTTCTGGGTATTTCTGTGAGGGTGTCTCCAGAAGAGACTAGCATTTGAGTCAGCAGCCTGAGTCAAGATGGTCTTCCTTAACAATGAGGTAGGCAAAAACAGAACAAAAGGCAGGATAAATCTGCTATTGGAGCTGAGATATCCATCTTCTCCTGTCCTCAGACACGGATATCCTGGTCCTGGTCAGACTCAAATCTGAACTGACACCACATGGTTCTCCCACTCCTATTCTTAGCCCTTTGGACTGGCTACCGAATTGGCTTTCCTGGTTCTCCAGCTTGGAGATGGCAGATCATGGGACTTGGCCTCCATAACTGGCATGAGCCAATTCCTATAATAAATATAAGGATTTAGACGTATCACTCTATTTCTCTAGAAAACCCTGACCAATTTACACTGGGTAACAGATTGGATGAGCAAAACACTTAAGTCTCAAGTGAGGCACTACTGGAAATAATTCTGCCTTGGAGACACACAAAGTGTGTATAACTTGAAGATTAAAGTCAAATACACATGGGCACTGATAACGTAGACCTGTGCTCGAGCGATCAGGGAGAGCACACATTTCACAAACTACCACTTTGAGAATGGCTTGTCCTGAACGAACTACCAGCAACAGAGTTCTGCCCTGATTTACTCTGTGATTTTAAATGATTTATTATCTCCTGCCATTCTACCCCATTTTCTATATCTATAATTAGATGTTCTATAAAGGTGCTTTAAAGTCACATTAGCTAAATGTGCCACTGCAGATGAAGTGTTATGTGCTGCTTGCTTGGAAATATTTTCTGAGAAAAAAGTCAAAAGTATTTTTTAAATTGGGTTATTCCTAAAACAAATGACATCATTAAGTGCAAGTATGTGATCACAGCATGATGCGCTAATAGGTTTCTTTTACAGAAATTCAGTACTTCTAATTCCTGTACCAACCATTACTCAGCCACACTGATATAAAATACAGATGAATTAAGAGTAATCATAAGCAGAATTAACCAAGATCTTACTCCAGTAGATACCAACATCATAGATGCTGTGGCCACCCACAGCTTTCCTTTTCCTGCACTGTGTATGAAAGCCATAACACGATGTGTTTGCAACTGACGTTTATAGCAGTTCAAGTCCTGAATACAACTCTTACTGACCCATCTCACCAAATTCTTATTTTTCAGCCTTACTAGTTCACTATTATGGAGGGAAGTAATCTCTACAGTTTCTGGAAAAATGGCCCGACTTTATATTTTAATGTAAAAGGTCAGAATTTCATGCTTCAGAAAGGGGATACTGAGGTACATTCAGAATTAGAAACAAATGTGGGCTTATAAATAAGCTGCTATCAATCAGGGAGCTTCCTGGTGCCAGACTTGGTTGAATGGTAATTGAGTATTTTAAAATCTTGAAATACAGCAGGACTATGAGTTGACCACTTACTGGTATAATGTACATTATTATTTTGTCACCGTTATTAATAACAACAATTTCTTTTGTTTTCAAACTACATCATGTTCAAGTCACCATGCCAAGATCATAGGGACTTACAATGTAATATACTTGTGCTTTTTTTTTTGTTGTTGTTAAATAAAAACTTTCATTGGCCAAGATGATGGAGTAGGAAGACCCTGAGTTCACCTCCTCTCATGGGCACACCAAAATGACAACTATTCACAGAGCAGCTGTGAATGAGATTAGTCTCATATTCTCAGTAATATGAGAAAGACTGGAATCTAGTAGAAAAGATGGTTTACAATTAAAGTTATAAAGGAACCACAACAAGATGCGCAGGGGAGGGGCAGAGATGCAGTAGAGTCGATACCCATTCCCTGAGCAGCTGACCCACAAATGGGAGAAAGATGACAATTGCAGAGATTTCCTTCAAGGGGTGAGTGGTCCAAGCACCGCACTGGGCTCCCCATTCCAGAGGTCCTGCACCAGGAAGATGAATTCCCAGGATGCTTGACTTTGAAGACTAGTGGGGCTTACATTCAGGACACTCAGAGGGCTGTAGGAAATAGGAGTCTCTTTTCTTAAAGGATGCACACAAAATCTCACACGCCCAGGGAGCTAGGGCAGAAGCAGTAATTTGAAAGGAGCCTGGGTCAGACCCACCTGCTGATCTTGGAGAGTCTCCCAGAGAGACATGGAGGCAACTGGAGTCATCCTGGGGACACAGATTCTGGTAGCAGCCATTTTGGGGAGCTTGTTCAACCACGTGGACACTGGTGTTGGCAAGAACCACTTTAGAATCCTCCCTCTAGATTAAGCTATAGGATCTGACCCTGCTCTGTCTACCAGCAAGGAGGCAGTAACCCTGGAATTAGGACCCTCATGCCTCAGCCTGATCCACCAGTGGGCCCTGAAGCCAGACAGCCTGGGACTCACTCAGCTCCATTCACCAATGGTGAGCACTAGTCCCAGAATTTCCTGGGCTCAGGCCCCACCCAGCAGGCAGACACTGGTTCCAGGACCACTACAGCCTCACAGCCTTCTGTGACAGGACCCAGCCCACCCTTCAAAAGGCCAACACCAGCTCTGAGACACCTTGGAGTCCTCACCCAGCTGTCCTGGGACCTGGCCTCACTCACTAGTGGGCTGACACAAGCTTCAGGACACCCTGGACTCTGCAGCCAGCTGTGTCAGGAACTTGCTCATCCCACCAGTGGACCAACACCAGCTCCAAGACCCCTGGGACCCTGAGGCCAGAGATCCAGGGGCCTGGGTCTGCCCACCAGTGAGCCAGCAGTAGCCTCAAAACTCCATGGGCCTTTTAGTGTCTCATGCATTTCTGCGTGTTTGTGCTGTGTGCAGTTATAAGAGGGAAGTTCATAGTGACACAAGCCTATCTCAGGAAACAAGGAAAATTTCAAATAAACAAACTAGCATTATATCTACAGAAACTAGAAGAACAGCAAACAAAATCCAAAGTTAGAGAAGGAAAGAAATAATAAAGATCAGAGCATAAACAAATGAAATAGACTAAAAAAAAAAAAAAAAAAAAAAAACCAGAAAAGATGAGTGAAATTGAAAGCTTATTCTTTGAAAAGATAAAACAAAATGGATAAACCTTTAGCCTGGCTCATCAAGAAAAGAAGAGGGCCCAAATCAATAGAATCAGAAATGAAAAAAGAAAAGTTACAACTGGTGCCACAGAAATACAAAGGATCATGAGACATTAGTAAGACATTATTATATATACCAATTTGGTGTGTGTGTGTGTATATATATATATATGTTAGTATATATACTAATATATATACCAATTAGTAATTTATATACCAATAAAACTGACAACCTAGGCGAAATGGACAAATTCCCAGAAATGTACGATCTTGTAATATTGAACCAAGAAGAAACAGAAAAGCTGAACAAACATATTACCAATAGTGAAATTCAATCAGTAATTGAAAAATTCCCAACAAACAAAAGTCCAGGACCAGAAGGCTTCACAGGTTAAGGCTTTATAGGTCTGGCTTCACTACCAAACATTCAGTGTTAACACCTATCTTTCTCAAACTATTCCAAAAAACTGCAGAGGAAAGAACACTTCCAAACTCATTCTACGAGGCCAGCATCACCTTCATACCAAAATCAGACTAATATATCACAAAAAGAAAATTATAAGCCATTGATTGACTACAAAACTACAGTAATCAAAACAGAATGGTACTGGCACAAAAACAGAAATACAGACCAGTGGAATGGGATAGAAATAAATAAATAAATCCACACACTTTTGATCAACTAATCTATAGCAAAGGAGATGAGCATATACAGTGAAGAAAAGACAGTCTCTTAAATAAGAAGTTCTGGGAAAATATGTAGCATAATGAAATTAGGACATTTTCTTACACCATATATAAAAATAAACTCAAAATGGATTAAACACCTATATATAAGATCAAAACCCATAAAACTAGAAAAAAGATAGGTGGAACACTGACATAAATTGTAGCAATTTTTTTTTTTTTTGCATATGTCTCCTAAGGTAAAAGAAATAAAAGCAAAAATAAACCAATAGGACATAATAAAATTTAAGTTTTTGCATAGCAAAGGAAACCATCGACAAAATGAAGACAGTCTACTGAATGGGAAAGAATATTTGTAAATGATATGACCAATACCCAAATATCCAAAATGTAGAAACAGCTCAAAGAGCTCAACATCAAAAAATCAAATGGAATAAAAAAATGGGCAGAAGTTCAGAAGAGATTCTTTTTCAAACAAGACAGACAAATGGCCAACAGGAACGTGAAAAAAATGCTTGACATAATTAATCATCAAAATGATGATTAATCACTTTTCAAATCAAAACCACATTGAGATACCACTTCACACTTGTCAGAATGGTTAGTATCAAGAAGATGACAAATAAATGTTGGCAGGGATGTGGAGATAAGGGAACCCTTAAAAACTTTTAGTAGAGTGTAAATTGATACAGCAGCCATGAAAAACAGTATAGAGATTCCTCAAAAAAACTGAAATGTAGGGATGATAAATAATTTATTCAAAGACCCAATTTTCACTGACAAGAGTAATTATCAGAACTTAGTTTCCTGTTCACTCTTTAGTAGGCTTATCTCCAGATGTTAGATAATTTATTAAATGAATAATGACCCCATACATTAACTCACTTTGAATCTCAACTCATAATTAGCTCTTTTTTTTATGGGCTTGCAATCTTCTTTTGGTCTGAATAGGTATTAAACTATCCCTGAGATACTTACTTCTCAGAAGAGAAACACCCAGCTTTAGAATTTTGCCTCTTTTGCTCAAGCAGTTTGAGCTAATTATGGAAAAGCCTTATTTGGTATAGTGCATTCTGTGCATGGCCCAGATGTCCCCTTCAGAAGGAGGCATTCTTCTCCCTAGTTCTGGGGCTGTTAACAGCTACTGTTCTTTCTAGTTGTCCCATTGAAGGAAACTGCCTTACTAAGGTTTTTTCTTTTCCCTGGGGTTGCCCCACCTTTAATGACTATTGATACTAAGGAACAATAGCCCAGTCCTTAATTCAGAACAATTCTGACAGCCACTTTAGTTCCAGGCCTCCAGTGTAGCTGCATTGCAGAATGCAACTCCCTCTGCCCAATCTTGCTACTCTCACTCTCTCACAGAGGTTATTCCTGACTGTACTCTCTAATTTAAACCTCCTGCATGCATATCTCTGTCTCGACATCTGTTTCTCTGGAAATCTTACCTAAAACAGTAGGCTTTTCACACTGTTGCCAGAGTAAAAGATACACGGGGAAAAAAAAAGGTACAAAAGACGTTTGTGGCAGAAAGTTTAAGGTTCCCCCAAACTTCTGCCTGCCTCACAAAATCTATTTTTTTATCCCAATTTATATATTTTAAATGATGTTAGATATGAGCTATTTTATGTTTACTTCTTTAAGAGGTTAAAAGCACACTATCTTGTGTATTTTGCAAACCACTAGTACATTAATATTCTTAAAATTTTATTTAATTCCTGTGTAGCACTAATTACACTATAACTGCCTACCTTTTGAGAGTCTTTCCTGCTAAACTATCTTATCTTTGAATCTCTAGCACCTATATCACAGTCCACAGCTCCATATAGGATTCTCCGTGAATTAGCAGCTGCTCTTCAAGATAGACATACGATCAAAAACTATAAAACACATGAGGAAAGACTGTGTTTCCTCATGGAAACAACAAGAGGAAAGAACAAAGAGGGGTAATGACAACCGAAATACCTGACAAAACAGCATATTCTGAAAGAGTATAAAATTATCTTTAAATGATGAAAGATGTAAAAGATATAAGGAACATATTACTATGAAAAAGGAACAATGCATTTGACATAAAAAGCATACAAAGTGCCTAGAAACGAAAAATAAAGTTATGAAATTAAAAGAGAAATACATGGGGTGGACAAACACCAGGTAAGACAGCTGCAGCTGAAGAAAGCGATAGTGAATCAGAACAGATAGAAAACCAGTGAAAGTCAGAAAAGTGACCAGAATGAAGCACAGCAGGAGACGCCTCACAGGAGCTCCAGCAAGAGGAGAGAGAGGATGCTTGTGAGGCAATATTTGCATATATTACGGAAAGAAATTTGCATAACTGATACACATCAATCTTCAGAAAGATGAAGTACACCAAGTGTTGAGCAGGATAAATGAAAAGAAAATCGCTGCCTAAAATACCAAAGAAAAGGCAAAAATCTTTAAAGCAATCATTAGAAAAAGGGCAAATTAGCCAAAACAAACTGCAATTAGATTGCCAATAGACTTCTCAGCAGTAAAATAAGACGTTAAAAGACAATGCAATAGTATCTGTGAAGTGCTAAGGGAAATAATGGTGCCATGGAATTCTGTACTTAATGAAACTATTATTCAAGAGAAAGAGTGAAAATAAATGTTTTCACACAGAGATTCACTGAAAGAACTATTAACAATGTATAGAATATAAAATGTATATATTAGGGCAGAAAGAGAGTATATAGGCTTACCCCTGAGCTCTCTCTTCTGGTCACCTGCTTAACCATTCTCAAGTTCCTTCACCAATACTACACTTTAAAAAAAAAATCATTACACCTTTGCAGTACTTTTCAAACAGTTTTATTATGATTGAAATAGTTAACTGTACATATTAAAAATGTACATACACCCATGAAACCATCAACACAATCAAAATAATAAAAATATCCATCACCCTTTGAAATTTCCTCATGCACCTTTTCAATCCCTCCCTCCACCCATCTCCCTGCTCTCTTTCTCCAGCAACTACTGATCTGCTTTCAGTGACTGTGAATTAATTCTCATTTTCTAGAACTTCACATAAATGAAATCATAAAATATGTACTTGTTTTTGTCTGGTTTCTTTCACCCAGGGTAAGTATTTTGAGATTCATCTATTCTCTTGTTTGTAGCAATTTATTTTTATTTGTGAGAAGTATTCCAGTGTATAGATATACTAATTTGTTTATTTCTTCATCTGCTGATGGATATTTGTATTGTTTCCAGTTTGGGGCCATTACAAATAAAGCTGCTATAAGTAAGTCTTTGTTTAAAAATTGAGATATAATTGACATTCAACATTATACTAATATTAGGCACACAATATGATGCAATGTTTGTCCATATTGTCAAATGATCACCACATTAAGTCCATGCATAGCTGCAGATCTTTTTTCTTGTGCTGAAAACTTTTAAGACATACCCTTAACAACTTTCAAATATACGATATCATTCACTATAGTCACCATGCTGTACATTACAAACCCATGGTTTATTTTATAACTGTAAGTTTGTATCTTTTGATTCTCTTCAACCATTTCTCCCACTCCTCAAATCAAGAACCCATTACTATGAGTTTGAGTTGTTTTCTTCTTAGATTTCACATATAAGTAAGCACATCTGGTATCTGTCTTTCTCCATTTGACTTAGCAGACAGGGTCCACCCAAGTTGTCATAAATGGCAAGAATTCTTTCTTTTTAATGGCTGAAGCGTATTCCATTGTCTATATGCATACACACATGTACATATATACACATATATAGATTTTCTTTATCCAGTCATTTATTAAAAGACGCTTAAGTTGCTTCAATGTCTTGACTATAATAATGCTGCAACAAACATGGGGGTGAGTATATTTTTTCCAGTTAGCATTTTCACTTCCTTCAGATAAACATCCAGAAATAGAATTGCTGGATCATATGGTAGGCCTATTTTTAAAAAGGCATATACACTTCAAGAGTACAGCATTATACTTCAACATCTAACTACAAAGTGAGCACCATCACAAATTAAGTTACCATTCATCACCATACAGTTGGCCCCTTTTCCCTCCAGTAACCACTAATCTGATCTCTGTATCTAGGAGTTTGTTTTTTACTTTTTATGATTCCACATACTAGTGAAATCATAAGCGTTTTGTCTTTCTCCAACTTACTTCACCTAACATAATACCTTCAAGGAATGTCCATCCATGTTGTTGCAAATAGCAGGATTTCATTCTTTTGTATATGTAAGTCACATCTTTATCCATTCACCCACTGATATACATGTATGCTGTTTCAATATCTTGACTACGATAAATAATGGTACAATGAACACAGGGGTGCATGTACCTTTTCAAATTAGTGTTTTCATGCTCTTCAGATAAATACCCAGGAATGTAGTAGCTGGGTCACACAGGTGTACTAATTTTTTGAGAATCCCCCATACTGTTTTCCATAGTGGCTGCACCAAGTTACATTCCCACTGACAGTGCACAAGATCTCTCTCTTCTCCACACCCTTGCCAACACTTGCTATTTCTTATCTTTTTGGTAACAGCATTTCTAACAGGTGTGAGATAACAGTTCACTGTGGTTTTGATTTGCATTACCCTGCCTGATGATTAGTGATATGGGATATCTTTTCAGAAATTCCCTCATGGTCCAGCGGTTAGGACTCCATATTTTCACGGCTGAGAGGCTAGGTTCAATCCTGGTTGGGGAATTAAGATCCCTCAAGCCACATAGCTCAGCAAAAAAAAAAAGACTAAAAAAAACAAAACAAACCCCAAACCATCTTTTCATGTACCTGTTGTCCATCTGAATGTCTTCTTTGGAAAAACATCCATTTAGATCCACTGCCCATTTTAAAATTACTTTTTTTTTTTTTTTTTGCTATTCAGTTGTTATGAGTTCTTTATAGTATAACCTCTTATCAATATATTATTTGTAAACATTTTCCTCATTCTGGAAGTTGCCTTTTTATTTAGTTGATGGTTTCTTTTGTGGTGTAATATAAACATGTAAGTCTTCATGCTTTCACTTCTCTTAGGTAAGTATCTAGGAGTGAGAGGTTTCAGTTGTAAATGAAGTGAACATTTAACTTTGTAAGAAATGGCTGAATGTTTTTCCAAAGTTGTTCTGCCACTTTATATTTCTCCCAGTAATGTATGAAGATTTCAGTTCTTTTACATCTTTGCGAAGACTTGATATGTTCAGTCATTCTAATTTTAGCTCTTCTATGTATGCAGTAGTATTTCACTATGATTTTAATTTGTAATGACAAATGATGTTGAGATCTTTTATGTGCTTTCCATTTATATATTTTCTGATGAAGTATCTACTTAAATAATTTATCTATCTAAATTTTTTATTATCTTATGATTAAAAGTTCTTTATATTTTGTGGATACAAGTTTTTTACTAGTTTATGATTTATAAATATTTTCTCCCAGTCTGTGGCTTTTCCTCTCATTCTCTTAACAGTTATCTTTTACAGAGCAAAGTTTTTTTTTTTAATTCTAACAAAATCCAATTCACTTTTCTTTTATGTATTGTGCTTTTGGTGTCACAGCTCAGAAATCTTGGCCTAAACAAAGTCACAATTATTTTCTCCTGTTAATTCAGTAAGTTTTACAGTTTGAGGTTTTATATTTAGATCTATGATTGATTTTGAGATTATTTTGTATATGGTGCCAAGCATGGATCAGAGCTCCATTTTTTTGCATATGGATACCCAATTTTACTCTTTTGTCATAGCTGATTTAGCTGATTAAGAACCTTTATTATTCCTCATAAAGTTGAGTAAATTTTACCAGTTCCTTACAAAAATGCTACTGCAATTTTAACTGTGACTACAATAAATTTAGAGATCTGGGAATAATCAACAAGAGTATGTTTCTCCAATTATTTCACTGATACTATCTTGCTGAAGTCACCAAAGTCATCTCCATGTTGGTTTTTCTAATGGAATTTTAATCATGATCACAAATGCAGTCACTCCCTCTCAATGAAACACTCTTTTGACTTGACTTCCAAGATTCTATACACCAGAGGCCAACAAACTTTTTCTGTTAAGGGAGCCAGATAGCAATTTTGGGCTTTGTGGATCATACTGTTTCTGTGGAAATGACTCAACTATGCCACTGTAGTATGAAAACAGCCAAAGAGAAGATGTAGATGAGTTAAGTTTGGTAGTATTCCAATAAAAGTTTATTTACAAAAAAAGAGTGGGTCAGATCTGGCCCCTGTGAGCCATAGGTTGATAACTTTTGTTCTACATTCACTTTGTTTTCATCCTACCTTATTGGAAACTTGTCTCTTATGCTTGTTGTTTCTTCTCTCTTTAACTTTTAGCATTGGAGTGCCCCAAAAGACTCAATCATTGACTCTTCTGCTATGCATGTGCATTCAGTTGCTCAGTCATGTCTGACTCTTTGCAACCCCATAGACTACAGCCTGCCAGGCTCCTCTGTCCCTAAGATTTCCCAGGCAAGAATACTCGAATGAGTAGCCATTTCCTTCTCCATTTCTTCTTCTATATATATAATCAATTTCTTGGTGATTTTATTCAATATCATGATTGCAAATATTTTATCTATATTAATGGCTCCCAAATTTGTATCTCCAGCCCAGACCACTTTCTGAACTACAGATCTTAATCCGGTGTCTTATTAACATCTACACTTGGATATCTTTCAGATATTTCAATGAATAATGATATGTACGTGCTCAGTAGTGTCTGACACTGCAGTCCCATGGACTGTGGCCCGCCAGGTTCCTCTGTCTATGGAATTTTCCAGGCAAGAATACTGGAGTGGGTTGCCATTTCTTACTCCAGATCTTCCTGACCCAGTTAATACTTGCCCAAAATGAAACACCTAATCTTTTTTCACAAATCTTGTTTTTTTCAACATTACAATTGATGGCAACAAGATCCTTTCACCTGCTCAGGTCAAAACCCTTGGGATTTATGCCTGACTCTTTTCTTTCACCTCATTTCAATCCATCAGGAAATCTAGGAGATCTATTAAAATATACCCAGAATTTTGCCACTTCTCACCACCATTACTACTGCCACTCTGGTATAAGCCACTCTCATCTCTTACCCAGAATGATATGCAAGAAACTTTTAGTTGGAATCCCTGCATTCATCTTTGCCACCATGACCTATTCTCAGCATAATAGCCAGAATGATGTCTTTAAAACTTAAAATCAGATCCTATCACTACTCTTCCCAAAACCGTCTAATGGCTCTGCATTTTATTCAGGGCAAAATCCAGTCCTTAAAAATGGCTTATATAATCTGGCATCTACGCTCCTCTGCCATATCATTTCTATGACTTTTTCTCCTACTACTCCCCACTTATAATCACTTTGCTCCTGACTCCTAAAACACAGCAGATGAGAACCTGTCTCAGGAACATTGCATTAGCAGTCTCCTCTGCTTGGAAAGCTCATCCCTTAGATATCTGCAGGGCTCGATTCTCAGATCCTTCATGTTGGTTCAACTATCACTTCCTTAGCTGGACCTTCCCTGATCTCAGGACTTAAAATTGCAACATGGTTGTTCTAGCTTTCCTCTCTCCCTTTTTTGCCTTATCTTTCTCCATATTACTTATCACCTTCTAATTTATTTTTAAATTGTGTTTATTATATGTCTCTCACCTACAGAAAGTTAAGCTCCCCCAGGGCAGTGACAGTCCCCAAAGGAAATAATGATGTACTTTTATATATGTTTGAGGAAGATTTATTTATAAACGAACTGTTTACAAAACTGTATGTGTAAAGTAACTCACATGGATAGTAGCAGATAAGATGTTGCTACCCCAGATATGAAGATGGGAGGGAAGCTCTTATCCAAACAGGAAGGAAAGAGCTGTACAGAGGTCACCCTGAGAGAAACTTTGAGGGACGCCGCATGAGGCAATCTCTCAGGGACATAGTCAGGAAAATAAGTACTTGCCTTTGCTCTCTTCCCTCCTTCTGAGTTCTGGTCAGGGCCCCCCATTGGCTGAACCAACCATAAGTCAGAGGGTACAGGAGCCATTTCAGGTGGTTCATACAGGTTATTCTTCCCAGAGAAGGCTGAGAGCATCAAGAAGGGCTGAGAGTGCATCTAAAATTATAAACAGATGATGAGGTAGGCATTTTTTTTGCTTTGGTTCGTGGCTGTATCCTACTTGTGCTAAGTCTACAATAAACATGTGTCTAGGTCTTTGTTCAAGAGAGAGGAAATGATCAATTAATGCCAGTTGCTGATGATAGAATGAATAAAACAAGAATTGAGAACTGACCTTGAGACTTTCCAAGCAGAGGTCAACAGTAACTGGGACAAGAAGGGTTTTAGTGGAGTGGCTGGGATTAAATTCTGACTGAGGCCTGTATGAGAGAGAATGGGTACGGAGAAGAGACAGAAAATACAGAAACTTCCTAGGACAAGGACGAGCAGAATAGTGGTACTGAAGCTTGAGGCTGGGGTTCAAGAAAAAATTTTTTAAGATGGGAAATATTTCAGAATGCTGAATGCTATTGAGAACAACCCAGTGAACAGAGAGGACAAAATATTTGGCAAAGAAGAGGAGAATTGTAGGAGCAAAGTCCCTGAATAGCTAAGAGGGTTAGACTGAGTCAAACAGTAACTTGGGATATGATCAAAGTAGCTTTACATGGTACCAGAAAAAAAAAAAAAGGGCTATTCAATAAATGATGGAAGCAAACTGTCACCTTATTAAAAAAAATATATATATCTCCTGCTCATATAATAAACAAAAATAAATTCTAGATGGAAGAAAGGCCCAAACATAAAAAGCAAAACATCAATATTCAGAGGAAAATGTACACAAGAACATCTTTATGACTTTGGAGTAGAAGAGAATTTCTTAAAAAGCTATAAATGCAAGCTTAATAAAGGAAAAGATTTTTTTTTAATGAATACACTAAAAATAAAGCCCCAAACTATAGGTTTATCATAGAATTCAAAGACAAACTACGTACTGGAAAAAGGCAGTTGCATCACAGATAACCAACACAGGAGTAATGGCAAGAGTATATAAAGAATCAGTAAGAAAAGCCAGATAGCCCAACAGAGCAAGGTGAACAAAGGATATGAGCACACATTCATAATGGAAAACTGTAATGACCATAAACATGACAGGATGATCCACCTCATCAGGAATCCAGAAATGCAGATTAAAACAATGTGATACTTTTTCATCTTCATCAGTTTGACAAAAGTGAGAAAAGTCATACATAACAACAGTGAGGATATGGAGAAAAGGAATCTTGCACATGTTACTGGAGTATCAATTGGTAAAGTTACTAAATTCCTAGAAGACTAGAATATGTACATACATTATGCCTAACAGTTCTGCTTCTTGGTATATATTCAGATAAACTTTTACATTGGTGCAAGAATCCATGTGCCAGCTTTTTCAGCAAATTTGTTTGCAATATCAAAAAAAAAACCACGAAACAATGCTATTGCTTATCAAGAGACATGGATAAATAAACTAGCTTATTGTTACAACGGAATAAGACATAAAAGTGAAATACCTAGATATATATCCAACAATATAGATACATCTCAAAACTTAATGTGTGGTAAAAAGTAAGCTGCAGAATATACGGGGCATAAACACTATTCATTTGCATTTTAAAGCCACAGAACAAAACTACATATTGTTCTGAACACACACACATTTAATAAAAGTATAAAATAAGTACGGGAATGAGATCCACCAGCTATAAGTTATCTCTGAAATGAGACAGGAAAATAAAAGACTCGGAAGGAAGGAGGGGAATTCCTTGGTGGCTCAGTGGTAAAGAATCTACCTGCCGATGCAG
This sequence comes from Muntiacus reevesi, assembly GCF_963930625.1. Taxonomy (NCBI): domain Eukaryota; kingdom Metazoa; phylum Chordata; class Mammalia; order Artiodactyla; family Cervidae; genus Muntiacus; species Muntiacus reevesi. The sequence continues at coordinate 201,954,776 of NC_089249.1, forward strand.
GAGACACAGGTTTGACCCCTGATCCAGAAAGACCTGCTACGCTGCGGAGCAGCTAAGCCGGTGTGCCACGACTACTGAGCCTGCGCTCTAGGGCCCGGGGGCTGCAACTGCTGAAGCCAGTGTGCCCCAGAGACCCTGCTCCACAAAAAGAGAAGCCACCCCAAAGAGAAGCCCACTCACTGAGACTAGAGAGGAGCTTCCCCTCGCCCCAACTAGAGAAAAGCCCATGCTCTGGCAAGGAAGACCCAGTGCAACTAAAATATTTTTTTTTTAAAAAAGAAGATATTTGTTAAACATGACAAAACGTAACATTGTTAAACATGGGAATCAGGTTTACGAGTCTGATGTACCAGTTCCTGATATTTTAAATATTTAATAATTTAAAATTTTAAATAAAAAATCACTCGTAGCTTGGGTATTACTGTTCTTTAAAATTATGTATTAAAATAAACATTGTAAAAAATATATAAACATGCAGGAGTTATCAGAATAAAAGTCCTCAATTTACTAGCCCCTTTCTCCAAATCTGTTTCCTCCCAGACTAAATACTAACATTTAGCATGTATTACTTCTATATATTTATAGATATATATGCACAAATATGTGCAAAAATAGTTCTTTTGTATTTAAGTGTATTCACAGAGAATATAAATTCTGTAACTTACTTCTTTCACATGATATATATATTTATTTACATACATATATATTTTTTACATCACACTTTTCAACCTCTGCATAATATCCCAGACTATGAATGAGCCACATTTTCTTTCACTGTTCCCCTAGTTTTGAAAATATAGGCTATTTTCAATTAAAAAAAAATTATATACAATGCTAATGAAATTTCTGTACATATACCTAACTATAAATTTATTAGTATTCTTGTGAGCCACTGGGATATAGACTGAAGAATATGGTTATTTTAAATTCTGATGTCAATTTCCCTTTCAAAAAGGCTCTATAAGTTAATTCCTTCCTGAAATATATGAGAGTGCCCATTTTCTCATATGCTTATCACCTTTACTTATACTGCCTATGACCAATTTAACTTTTGCAACTTTGATGAAAAAACTGTTTCTTTTTTTTTAACCTATATTTCTCTGATTATTAAATGGGCTAGTGATGGTCTTATATCTTTTGCTGAGTTATAACAGCATGTTATATCTTACCTATCTTAAATATTACATAGATGGTAAATACTTTCTCTAAATTTTATAGTAGTTTTCACGGAATACAAAAGTTCTATATTTTTATGTACACATATCTGTCAATCTGTTGGAACTGTGATAGATTACATTTTAACGAATAGTCGTCTCCACAATTTTCAACTGTCCCATCTAGGAATACAAGTATGTCTTTCATTTTTAAATTCTATATATTTTTCAAAGTTGCTTATTTTATAATTTTGTTTGCTATTATAAACAGGATCTTTTTTCCATTTCACTTCTCATAGGTTACTCCTCATATATAGTAAAGTTAATTTTGTATTTCTCTACTTTCATTTTAGAAAATTCTGCTTAAGAATTGGAATTTTCATTTCTTTGTTGACCTATGGCTTTGTGCTTACAGGGAAATGATTGTTATTCTACCTATTCTTATTACTTTGCATTTTTTTGGACATTGTACCAGTGTTAAAATATGCAACTGCAGGCAAAACGAGGACCAAGTTAAACACAATTAGACTCAAGTCTTTATTTCAGTGTTCTGAACCAAATGTTATGCAAGCTCTCTCTCCTATTTCCCTTACTTCAAATCTTTAGTGAAGGATTCTTCCTCACACATGCCTGCCAAATCTGATTCTCCTGCCACACACCCTTTCTAACTTCTGCCAATGGATTGTTCTACAAAGTCCTGCTGGGCCTCTGAGCCTAGATATCTGCAATTAGAGTTTGTACCATCTTCTTTCAATAGGTTTCAACAGTCAAAGTGAAATGTTAGATGTGGGTAATTCCCTTTGGGAACACAGGAAGTTTTTTTTAAACTAAATAAAAGAGATTTAATTAAATTTGACAATGTACCATAGAGAAGTCAGGCACTAAGATACTCATTATTCTCAAAATTTACTCCCTAGAGTACTGACAATCTTTGTTTCACAACAGGCCAAAATCTCATAAATTGTTTGAACTCATCTAATAAAACTATTACATAATGTTAAAATTCATTTGAAATAATAAATACATGCTATTTAAGGATAGGGTGCCAAATCTTTAAAAATTTTATGACAGTGAAACCTATTGTTGATATCCTGGTATATTACAAATGAAATTTATGGCATAGTCTTAAGGCTCAAAGGCATAATGCACACACACACACACACACACACACACACACATATACACACACAATATATAAATACACACACATATGTAATACATATACATATATATGATGAATATATTATACACATATAGTATATGTCTTAAAATGTCTAAGCTACTAGCTTTAATAAACATTTGAATGATTATTTTAGTTTACATGTTGATTATTAATCTATTGTTCCTAATGATAACTACATTGCAAAAATAAAGAACTACATTTTGATGAGATATTTAAATTAACATGAGTGAAGAACAGAACAAAGGAATTCAGATTAAAGAAAAAAGCTAGATAGAAACTTCTAAAAAATGTTAAATAATACTGAAACAATTAAAACATATAAACTACTTCAACTTTCCTCAATATATAAAATACAGATATTTAGAGAAATAATAATGGTAATAATAATAGTAAGTCAGAGAATTTACCAGTGATTGTATTATGAAGACGTTCAGCATCTTCTTAAAAGGGCAAATCTAAAATGTGAAGCAACTTTTACTTTTATGTAGTTTTAATTTCCACACACACAATAAGAAATATGTATGAGAGATAAAAAATTATGTAACAAATCTTCTGACCTATATAATTCATTTCAAATACTAACTAATCTTCAAATTATTAGGTAATATTAAGGGTAGTCTCTGGTTTACTGTTAAGTGTACAATATCACAATAATTTCAACAATTTACCTACTAAAATTAAATAATTTTTAAATATGACATTTATATTCAGTATGGCTATACCAATATGTTTTTGCCAACAAACAAAGCATTTTGCATTGAGACTTGTAAAAATTAAAAACCCTGTGTCATCAAATGGGAGAACTGACCAGTGAATGAAGAGAACACTGTTCAATGAGCAAATAGAATGGTAAAGATGTACAGATAAAAGAGAAGCAAGAATATTAAATAAAATTCTGTAGTTCCTACCATTAGATGGTAGAATTCCAAGTTGTTTTGTGATACTGTCAGTCTTGTCAGGAATGAAACATGATGAAGAAAAAAAAGCCATTTGGATCTTATTGATTACAATGAAGAGGATGCAGCCATATATTATATTTTCACAATAAGGTCTAGCTGTAGTCTAAGTGTAGCTAATTCTACTAAGCCTATATTATATAGTTTGATCAAGGGCCACTATTTCCTTAAGAAATCAGGATTTCTTTATTTCATTTATCATACATGATTTTGACATTTTATTCATCTATCTTCAGAAGGCTGATTCAAAGTTTTCTTTTAGGAACACAGAGATATACACTGTCTTTAAAATGAAACTGTATTATTGTTTGTTAGCTACAGAAATAATTTCAGTCTTTTAGGAAACAAAGGCTACCTTTTATGGAGTGTTGGCACAACTGTGACTTTTAGACTCATTTAATCTTTTGGGAGACTAAACACTAATTTAATCTAGTAATTTTAATCTAATAGTTTCAGTTCACATGGGAAAAAAGCCACCAACCTGTCAAAACACTTCATTCTCAAATAGCCATGATAAAACCAAAATACTCATCAAGGTCAAAGAGAAGTGAATATAACTCCCTAGTCATTTATTTCCACTTTATGCAGTTTGATTTTCAATGAGAATGAAATGTCTTCTTACCTAATGTTCTTTAGAAATACTTAACTATGTTCCACAGTTTTTAGCAATGTCCTTTCAACATGAAAGCTAATTATGAAACTATAATTCACTAATTTTTAATATGCCATTTTAGAGAAAATTATCTGCATTTCCAGGAGTTTGGTTAGAGTTGTATATTTTAAAATTAAAAAATGACAAAGACTTATAATTTTATTTTAGTAAAAGTCATTGCTTCTGAGTTGGTGCATCACAATATGGCACATTTTCTATAAGAAGGTCTTTCCTAGGGACCAATTCTGAAAGAAAAACAAAGAGAGTATTTATTTATCATCATTGAAATTAAATTCAAATAAACTCTTCTCCCCCCTAAAATTTATAACAGTAAAATATCTAGTTTTAAGATAAATCTTCCCAGTGATATTTTATTTCAGTACCACCTTAGAAGGTAACTGAAATAAAATATCACTGGGAAGATTTATCTTAAAACTAGATATTTTATAGTTTAATAGGATTCTCATTTCAGGTTATACAAAAACATACACGACCAACTTAACACTTTATCATTATTAAATATAATTAAATAACAACAAAACACCTTGTCAGTAGCAGAGTACAGATTAATAATAATTAAAACTATCAATTGGAAAACTATAGTACCAACACTATAAAAAGCAAGACGACTTTTCTAATGTAAAGATCTCAGGGAATTCCCTGTCAGTCCAGCGGCTGGGACTCTGCACTTCCAGCTGCAGGGTGCCACTCCCCTGCCTGGTCGAACTAAGATCCCACACGCAACTGCAAATTGTACAGAACTGTGGCTCTCAACCGGAGGTGTTCTGGGTGGTCACAGTAACTGAGGAGCGCCGCTGGAAGTTAGCGGGGAGGAGCAAGATATGTGTGGGACAGGCCGTGGAGTGAAGAACTACCTGTTCAAAATGACAGTAGTGCCCAACTGGGAAACACTGTTCAACAACAACCATGATGATGATGACAACAAATGCTGAGCCCCAGGTAAGACATCCTGCTGAAGTCAACTGAGGTAAAGCTCATAAGATACAAAACTTTTAGAAGAGCTGAATTAAGTGGAATCAAGTGAACTGTTGTAATCAAAGATGCTCACACCACATTCTATGAAGTAACTTGCTTATATTCTTCAAAAACAGCAAGGTCATGAAAGACAAAGAAAGACCAAGGAACCGCTCCTGATTAAAGGAAGACTAAAAAACATGATGATTAAACGCCATTTGTGTGATCCTCAACTGGTTCTTAGACCACAGAACTATCCAATCAATTTTTTTTTTGTTTCCTGCTATAAAGGATACTGTTAAGACAAACAGAAAAATCTGAATAAACGAACTGAATCAACATTAATATACTGACTTTGATAACTATATTGTTGTTATGTAAAAGAACGTCTTTGCAATTTTAGGAAATACACAAAGAAGTATTTTAAAGAAATATACTCTGAAGTATTTCTCCAGCTATAAACTCAAGCAGGCTATTATGATCTGAAAAATGCTCATTTGGGGGCAGGGGAACACATTATGTCTGCCATTTACCTTCAGAAACTTCAGGGAAAAAATGAGGAAGAGATGATAAAGCAAATGTGATAAACTGTTAGAATTTGTAGAATCTGGATAAAGGAAATTAACATATTCAACTTTTCTTGTATCTTTTCTATAAATTTGAATCTTTAAAAAACTCTTATAATGAATTCAACTCGAAAGGAAAACTGAAATTCTCACAAAAAAGAGAAGTGATCTGACTCAAGAAAATGCTCTTATGAGCCACATGGTAAATCTGGCTTACTGAAATGAGAAGCCGTTAAACAAGTATTATTTAACCATTTTTTTATATCTCACTTGCTGCTTCCAAATCTTTGGAGGTTTCATCAGAGTATATTATAGTTTAGGTTTTAACTTATTAACAATAACAGTAAATTGTTTCACTTATCAAACATATAGGTGCTTACTTTTTCCTAGGCATTACATCAAGAAAGGAAGACACAGAGATGAAGACATAATAGTCACCTCAGTACAGCATAGTGACTGCAGTTAATAACACTGTATTGCATATTTGAAAGTTGCTTAAGAGAGTCTTAAAAGTCCCCACCATGAGAAAAAAATTTTGTTAGTATGTATGGGGATAGATTAACTCAATTTATTGAGGTGATCATTTCAAAATATATATAAATATAGAACCATTATGTTCTATGCCTGAAACTAATATAATGCTACATGTTAACTATACCTCAATTAAAAAAAAAAGCCTCCTCAGCTTCAAATAGTTCACAAGCTAGTGGAAAAGACAGATTAACCAAAAGTCCAACAAAAAATGGTTTAAGTAAGAGATTTAATTTTCTCACATATCAGGAAATACAGATTAAGGCAACCCGAGGCTAAAGCAGGTCCTTAGTACCACCAAGGACCCAGGCTTTTCTTCTTCCTGTCCTGCTACTCTTCATGTGTGGTGTCTGTCTTCAATGCTGCTGTCACATCACCTCTGCATTCCAGGCAGAAAGAGGTGAAAAGGGCAAAAACCAGAGTGCTAGCTTGGCCTATGCCTTTTTAACTGTAAAACAGTAGCTTTATTGGAAGGAACATTCAGCGGACAGCTGCCTGCACTGGCCAGAAAGGTGTCACATGGTCTGAAAAATCACTCCCCACCTCCTTGCCTGTCACAATGTACTCTGAAAACAGTTTTTCAGTTAGTAAGAAAGAACAGATACTGGAGAGGCAACAAGCCTACCACCCTTTTGGCTGCACAACATGAATATACACCCTTCTTCCCATACACAGAAAGCTATATCCATTTGCTACCTGACCCCTAGGGACTCATCCAGGTTCAAAACCAGGATCTCCAGATGATGTGCTAGCCTTTCCATTAGGTCCAGCTGTGGTTCACATGGCAGCTACCTACTGGACCACAGTAAAGAACAAACAGGATACAGCCATAAAAATCTGGAATGGAAAATTCATGGCAGTTACTGCTCCACAGCAAATCCTAAATCCTTTTGGACAGGAAGAGCAAGAGCTCCTTGCTCATGGCAAAGCAATAAACTCCAGTCAGCCAAACTGGTAATAGCTCATCCTGTTTTCTGGGAGACCCAAAGACCCTCTATTATCCACTGTCCTTCAAGGCTCCTGGTCTGTCCTCTAGGGGATCCAGACGTGGGGATATTAGGGAAAATGCTCCTCTTTGATGTCTGGAAGTTTTCAGTTTATGTCCTGTTGATATGAGTTAAGGGATCAGGATGGCCTTTAAGAGCAGAAGAGACCTAAGCTAAGCTTGGGGTTTCTGGCAATATAATTTATTCAAAAATTTTATAAGCTACACATCTTTTTTCTCCCAGTCATTTCCATGTACAAGTAGCCACAGGCAAACGTCCTGACAATTACTAAGTATGAATATTTTCATCCTTTGGCAAGGGTCTCTATGTTGTCCCACCTCCCTAACCCTTAGTTTAATTGACAAGTCTTAACACAATGAAAATCTATAGGTTCAGGTGAATAAATGCACCCTATTTCTGATCTTTGTCTGGCAAATGAGAAAGATTTGGGATGCTGACTTATTTCATATTAGAGCTAAGAGGTCTCTTGCTTGTGCTGGCTTTAGTTTTAGTGGATAATAGCAGCTGGCATTTTTTTAGGCCTGCAAGGCTCTAAATTGTAGGACCCTCAATCAATTAGAGTTCAGGATGTAGCAAGAAATGTCCCTTAGCAAAGCTGTACTTCTTTCCATCTTTCCTTCACAGACTGACTAGCTTAATCTGCATTAATCCTCTTTTTCAATATTTTGCTGAAAGTAGAAGGAAATAACGAGCACATACTGACATTCTGATTACACCTCTTATTGCTGTAGCTGTACTCCCAAGAAACAGGAAGTGGTATGTTCACCACCACATAACAAGGGCCACCAGCTTAAGGCCTGTGATGGTCAGGTCCATGTGAACAACACTCTCCCCAACCCCTGCTTTCATTTCATATTTTATGTTGTGTAATCTCAGGTATCTCACTTCTTGGCAACAACTTCTATTGCTCTTAGTTAAAAGTAACAAAAGCTGACTGGCTAATTAGGCAGAAAAGACATTTATTAACAGTTTATTGGTCTAACTCAAGGAATTACTCTGAGGGCTTAAGAATCAGGCAGGCTTGAGGCTAAGCTTCCAGGAACACTGCCCAAAGCAATACCAGGAACTGCCCTGATGATGAAAACTGCCACTGCCTACGGGGCACTAGAAAAAGCTACACCATTTCTATGCTCATGGAGCACAACACACTATATTTAGGATGTTAGCGGAAACTCAGCTTTACTACATCTGCTCCTGCTACCCCAATGACACTTCTGGAACAGTAACCTGACTCTGCAACCACTGACGCTAACTCTTGCCAGAAAAATGGGTTCTGTGCCAAGCCTCTTTTCTCAAGCTCATTTAGGAATATGAGTAATGTAGTGTGCTACATATCCATGCCTGAGCTGCAAAGGAAACTAAGGAAATGAATATTCTAGATTCTGTTTTGGGAATTTAGAACTCATAGAGATGGAAATCCCTGAAATACAACACGGTTATTTAAAAACTGGTAAATCCAAAATACAATATATTAAAAGGATCATACACCTTGATCAAAAGGGATTTACTACAGAGATGCATAGATTTTTCAATACCCACAAATATATCAATGTGAAATACCACATTAATAAAATGAAGAATAAGAATCATATGATCATGTCCATAGATACCAAAAAAGCATTTGACAAAATCCAACATTCATTTATGACAAAAATCTCTCAACAAAGTGAGTAAAGAGGGAATAAACCTCAACATAATAAAGGCCATATATGACAAGCTAACATCATACTCAATGGTGAAAACCCAAAAGCTTTCCCTCCAAAATCCGGAACGAGACAAGGATGCCTACTCACCACTTTTATTCAATACAATTTTGCAAGTCCTAGCCAGAGTAAACAGGCAAAAAAAAGAAATAGAGGCAACCAAATTGGAAACAAGTAAAACTGTCACTAGTTGAAGATGACATGACATAACACATAGAAAATCTTAAATATTCCACCAAAAACTGTTAGAAGTAATAAATTTGGTAAAGTTATGAGATAACAAAAACAATACCAAAAAAATCTGTTGCATTTCTATATACTAATAATGAACAGAATAAATATCAGAAAGGGAAATTAAGAAAAACATTCTATTTACATACATATGGATAAAACATCTAGGGATAAATTTAACCAAGGAGGTGAAAGATTATCAACCTGAAAACTATAAGAAACTGATGAAACAAACTGAAAACACAACTAAATGGAAAGATACTGTGTTTTCATGGATTGGAAGGATTAATATTGTTATTGAAATGTCCACACTACCCAAACCAATCTACATATCGTATGCCATTCCTATCAAAATTTCAGTGACATTTTCCATAGAAACAGAAAAAACAATCCTAAAATGTGAGACTCAAAGACTCTAAATAGCCAAAACAAATCTTTAGAAAGAACAAGGTTGGTGACATCACACTTCTTGTTTCAGACTTTACTACAAATTAATCACAAACAAAACAGTATGGTATTGGCATTAAAAACAGACATATAGATCAATGGAGCAGAACAGAGGGTCTAGCAATAAATCCACACATACATAGTCAATTAATTTACACCAGAGGAGTAAGGAATATGCAATGGGGAAAGAAGAGTCTCTTCAATGAAGAGGGCTGGGGAAACTGGACAGTCACATGCAGAAGCATGAAACCAGTCACTTCCCCTCGTTCATCTTTATACCACTTCAGAATGCGTTCTTCACTCAACTTTAGCTTTATAAAAAAGCACCACTGTTTTCTGGAAGGCGTTCATGAAATGAATGTTGTCATAGCTAGAGTAACTTTTTAAAACAGATTAAAGAATCAAATTTGTTCTATCTTGAACCCACAGGCATAAAGTAGAAAAAAGAGATCCATATATAACTTAACAGAAAGAAGGAGGTCATTATTAAGGCAATATAGCATTATATTCTATAACCATGTAAGAGTCAAAATTTTCAATCCTGTGGAAAAATTAAATATACAGAAAGCCAAAAGAAAAAAAACAAAATTTAAACTAATATTATCATACTTGAAACTAGGCTTCTGAAATATAGTTATCAAATTTAGTTATCTGAAATTATCTAAAATTTTATTCATATAATAAAGATAACATTTTGCTATAATTGCTATAGTACACAGAAACTCTAAAGATTATTATTAAGATTAAAGCTAATGAGTATAAATTTTCAATTTAGGATTAACCATGTTTATTGCCCTTAGAAATATTACTTAGATCAAATAATTTCTGATGATGCTCATAAACTAAAAATAACTTTGAAAGCTGTATAGGAATTATAGTACTAGACATTCAGATTTACTGATGCTGTTTAGTTGTTAAGTTGTATCCAAATCTTTTGTGACCCCATGGACTGTAGTCCTCCAGGATCATCTGTCCATGGGATTTCTCAGGCAATAATACTGGAGTAGGCTGCCATTTCCTTCTCCAAAGAGTCTTCCCAACCCAGAGATCAAACATCTGCACTCGCAGGCGGATTCTTTACCACTGAACTACCAGGGAAGCCCATTCAGATTTATAAAGCTGTAGTAATCAAGACATTATGGTAGCGATACAAGGACAGAAAAGCAAACTAACTGAAGAAATTATGAAGTCAAGGAACAGATGCACAAATATATATTATTTGATTTTATGCTAAAGGTGACCCTATAGTGCAGGGGGGAAAGAGTGGTCTTTTCAATAAATAATGCTGGTTCAACTGAATATTCAGATATTAAAAAAAATACATCCTGATTCCTATCTTATTCCATATTAAAAAAATCAACTCTAGTTGATACAATCAATGAAAAATATCAAACAATAAAGCTTTTGGAAGAGAGCACAGGAAAATCACTTCAAGACCTTGCTTGAGACGGGCAAAATTTTGTTAAACAAGACTCAGAAAAGTATTAACCATAAAAGAAGAAAGAGATTAAACTGGACTACATTAAAATTAAGAACTTCATATCAAAAGATAAAAACAGCAAAACAAGGGACTCCCCTGGTGGTCAGTGTTTAAAACTTCCTGCCGCCAACGCAGGGTGTGCAGGTTCTATCCCTGGTCGGGGAGTTAAGATCCCACATGCCATGTGGTGTGGCCAAAAGATAAAAAACAGATAACAAAAATAAAAAATAAATAGCAAAATGAAAAAGCTAAAAGTAGATTCTTATAACATATATACATCCAACAAAGGATTTATATTCATAACATATAAAGAATTCCTTCAAATCAATAATAAAGAGGCAGATAACCTCTTAGAAAAATGAACAAAAGACCTGAACAGTCACTTCTTAAAAGAGAATATCCAAATGACAATTGAACACCGAAAAAGTGCTAGTACTTCGTTAATTACCAGAGAAATGCTATTTAAAGTCACAATGTAGTACCATTATACAACCACCAGAAATGCTAAAATTAAGAGATGCCTAGTATCAAGAGCTGGTGAGGATATAAAGCAACTTGAGTTCTCAGACACTGCTCCTGGAAATGTAAATTAGCCTAGTTACTTTGGAAAGCTGGTCAGCAGTACCTATTAAAGCTGAATACACATATACCATATGACACGGACATTTCACTCATATAATATTCAAAGAAATGCTGCTATATCCAATAATAAAGATGAATGGCACAAAGAGAGAGAAAGAAGCTAGAGAATAGAGAAATCCTATATGATTACAGTTTATTATATTGGGTTAAAAACTGATACTGTTGAAAGTCAAGACTGGTTATACTTGCGGGGAAGGGCTGACTGGAGGGGCATGAGTGGTCTTTGGGGATAGCAGTAGCATTAATATAACTTGATGTGGAGATTGGTTACATAGGTATTTTAGTTTGTGAAAATTCACTGAGCTGTTATTATAAACTGTGCACTTTTCTGTTTTTATGTGGTTTGTATCTTTGTTATTGTCCCCTCAAATACTTTAAGGAATGAAAACCAAGTATTATATAAAATGAGATTCTACCAAAGCCCCACCAGGAGTCTGGAGGTATAACAGAGGATCCTCAACTATAGTCCCATTTTGTGTAATCCCAAGTCTTCTAAATGAAAATAACTTGAATCACAGAAGAAAAGATAAACAGAGTTAGTCTAGGTAGGTGACAAATTATACTATGAAAATTAAGAATGCCAAATAAATTATTACAAAAACAGTCCTACAGGCAAACCTCTCATATATTGCAGGTTTGGTACCAGATGACTACAATAAAGTATCTCAATAAAGCAAATCACACAAATTTTTTGGTTTCCTGAACCATGTAAGAGTTATGCTTACACTATACTAATAGTCTACTGAATGTCTAATAGCATTATGTCCAAATACCTTAATTTAAAAATACTTTATTATAATATACTAACCATATTCTGAGACTTCAGCAAGTTGTATTAGTAACATCAAAGAGCACTGATCATGGATTACTATAATAAATACAGTTAATAAGGAAAAAGTTTGAAATACTCCAAGAATTGCCAAAATGCTACTCTGAGACACAAGTGAACAAATGCTGTTGGAAAAATGGCACCAGTAGACTTGCTTGACTTGCCTGCTTGACAGTTTGTAATAAATGCATTCTCTGGGAAGTACAATAAATTGAAGTATGCCTGTACTGTCTTTGTAACTAAAGTTGTGCAATACAACCAGTGGTTAAGATTAATTTTAGTATGTGCTGCCGAAGCGAGCACAATGGTTAAGATTAAAAAGAAAAAACAACAAAAGAAAAAGAAAAATGTCCAGTAAAGCCAAGTTTCATAATTCAGCACTTTTAAATACAGCCTTACAAATGTCTACAATATATACCACACTGGCAAAATCAAACTGTTTTACTAATTAGCATTAAGAGCACTGTAATTGCTCAATAGTTTAAAATATATTGCAAGCAACATTCTTTTTTACTATTACTTACTCAGCGTATTGTGGTCTGTGTGAATACCTTGTATAACAGATGTTCTGAGTATCAATTCAACATCAGAGCCTATTTTTATCAGCTGTTAAGAAAACAAACAAAAAGAATAAATCTGCGTGTTTTTTAAATGGTTCACATTAATGTACCGTTTTTAAAAACTACAGGTTTACTGCTACAATTTCTTTTTAGGTGATACTTGCTTTTAACTTTTTATTTTGTGGCTGTGCTTTGCAGCTTGTGAGATCTTAGTTCCCCACCAGGGATCAAACCCACATCCCCAAAAGTGGAAGTGTGGAGCCTAACCACCGGACTGACAGGGAATTCCCTTGCCTCTAACTTTCTGTAACCATTCCAAGTTTATAGAAAGCTTAGATATGCATATACTTTTACCTTTTATCTATCCATTCCATATTTTGATCCAGAACAGATTTGGAATACTTTTGTTGTAATATATATTTTACATTTAAAATATGCAGTTTTCTTGTTATTCTTTTGAGTGCGTCTGAATCTTTCTTACACTACAGAGTTGGATGTTCTGAACACTAGTAAAAGCACTGCATTAGGAGTCAGAATACTTGGACTCCAACTCTGGCTCTATCATTGAGTATGTGGCCTTGGGTTTCAGACCTCATCATCACAAAATGAAAAACAGTGATTCTCAGAGCTGTGGATCCTTGGGAGGATCTTGAGACCCTTTCAGGGGACCCATAAAGTCAAAATTATTTTCATAATATTAGAGCCATCTGTATTGTTTGAGCTCTGAGCAGTAGAGCTTTTTCTTTGGAAAACCATTTCTACTTGAATGAACCACTGACAGACAAACTCTGATTATTCAGACTTGGGTAACTGGCAGATGTTTTCTTGAAGATGAGTGATATGAGTACCTCACTTCAAGAAAACAACTGACAGCCATTTGCTGACAATGACAAAATTTAAGCTTTTAAGCAAAAATCACAATTCTGGAGAACTTTTATCTGTCATTTTAAGTCTGACAGATTCCCAATACTTCAAGATTTTTCTGATGAGATGGATATTAACAGATGCAATTTAAAAATATTACATACTGAACTATGTCAATATTTGGAAGGTCTGCATTACTTGGTAAACTTATGTTTTTCAAATCATTAGTGCATGATGTTACAAAACCATGTATGGGTAAAAGACCCACTCAACGGGAAAAACATTAAAATCTATTGATCTACTAAATGAAGACATGAGGGCATATGAAAGAATTTCCTAGAAAGAAGCAACAGCATTAATGGCCTCACACAAGAAAGTTCTTGGCAAATTAAAGTACCCTCAAAGAAGGTACTAAGCTGGACAGTTAAGAAGTGTGTGGTGAGTTGAGGTGGGAAGTTAACAGGAGTCAGATGATGCAATATTAAAGGTCATGGCAGGCAGAGACTTTAGATTTTACGTTGAATGGGATGAGGAGCCATGGAAGTTGTGAACAGAGTAGTATGGGATATGCCTTTTTAAAAGGCTCACTGTCCTTTAAGTATCAAGACTAGGCTGCAGGGAGTTAGAGCAGAAGCAACAACAGCTGCTAGGAGGCTGTTGTAAAAATCCAGTGAGAAATGATGGTGGCTTGAACTAGGAAATGGTAATGGGAAGATAAGAAATGGTCAAATTCTGGATATATTTTGAAGGTTAAATCAACAGGATTTGCTGTCAGATTGGATGTAAATGTGAGAGAAGGAAACTAGTCACAAAAGAGAATACCAAGGTTTTTGGTCTGAACATAAAAAGGAGGGAGCTGCCATTAACTGACACAGAGAATGCTGGGCAAAGCCTCACCTCTTGACAGACCTGAGAAGGGGCTTAGTAGGGTAGAGAAAGAAAAACAGTGAGCCTTCTCACTCACTGGCGGTGCATAAACTGAGCTGAGGTTTAGGTTTAAGGTTGGAAACAAAGCTAGATCAGAAACAAGGGATTAGGGGAGAAGGGAGGGGAAAGGCAGGATGTGGTTCTGTATGAGACCTCGAACTCCCCGCCCCCCGCCCCAAGGAGATAAACACATACATCCATCCATTGGTCTAACAGATAACAGAGATCCACACTGCAACTAACCTTTAGAAATTTACCACTTGTTTAGATATGGTATCAAAGAATATTCACAATTACTTGAAAAGGATAACGTATACACTACCATCTTCCAACTATGTATCTATATAAGGCTGAATTTTCTTCATATAACTCAGTCTAAAAAACATATGGCATCAGGTTGAATAAGGAAGCAGATATAAGAATTTAGCTAAGTCCTATTGAGCCAGACATTACAGATATTTGCAAAAACATAAAATAATGCCATTCTTCTCACTATATATTTCTGAAAATAGTTATTTTTCATGAAGACTATATATGTTAGCATGTAATAAACATATCAATTTGAATTATTTAATTAACATATTTAAAAAATTTCTCAGTTTTAAATTTTATTATGGTAAATATTGATAGGCATAACATACATACAACACCTTTTGGAGTCTTCAGTTTTTTAGAAGGTAAAGTGGTCTTGAGATCAAAAAGTTTGAGAACTGCTGGTCGAAAGGTCACCTAGGATCCCTTTCAGTGACAAGACTTCATCACAATATATGATAATGTAACTAATTACCTATAAATTACTAAATATTTAATATATTTAATAAATACCTACAAATTAGTAAATAATATATGAAACTAAAAAATATATACATATATGTACACATGTGTGTATGTGTATATATATATACACATACATATAACAAGTATCTAATTTCAAGAGGGCTTAATGTTAGTGCTCTATATGTGAAATTAATCTGGAGATCATAGTCCACTTTTCCAGTTTAGTTGGTATAAACAGACTGCAACCAAATATTTTTAAAATCATGACTTCAAAATTTAGAGACACAGGCATATCTGAAGAGATAGTGTGGGTTCAGTTCCAGACCACCACAATAAAACAAATATCACAATAAAGTGAGTCACATGAATTTTTGGTTTCTAACTGTCTATAAAAGTTATGGAACCAGGATCACACATGCCCTGGGGCAGCTAAGCCTGTGCTCTGCAACAAAAGATCCCACAAGTAAAACCTGACGCAGCTAAATAAATAAAACAATATTCATACCTTACTTAAAAAACACTTATTATTAAAAAACACTAACCAGCGTCTGACAATGCAGGGTTGCCCCAAACCTTCAATTTGTATAACACACAGACTGTGAAGTGCAAATAAAGCAAAGTACAATAAAATGAGGTATACATGTATCATATTGTTAACAATCAGTTTTCCGAATAGCAAAATAGTACAAACCTTGGCATACACCTTTAAACTTCTTTTCAAGACATGACTTCATGATAACGTCATTTTAACTGCTCATGGATAAAAATTACACAGCCCCCATTTGTCCTATCATAAGATTAGGTTAAATCCTGTTTTATGTTAAAGGGAAAGAAATCCTTAGGCTATCTCATTTTGTCTCATCAGTGTATTATAGATATTTACTACTTCAAAAATAGCATTTTCTCTACTAAGTATAAAAGTATTTGCATAAAATTTTTTATTTCAATATGTGGAAATTCTATTCAACATGGAAGAATTTCTCTACACTGTACCTTCCTCTTTACTAAACCAATTCTTGGAATCTTACTTAACCCAGCAAATAATTTTTCATTTTCTTCCTAAGGGTCCTTTCCCCTACACTTATACAAAGTTAGCTCCAGGAACACTTAGGAAGCAGTGTTCCTTCCTAAGACAGAGACAATGTATGTATGCATACGACTTTATACAGGAAAAGAATCAGTGTGCACTTTTTCAATGAATAAGCACTGGGAATATCAGGGAGCTCACAGAGTAGTGTTAGTAGACCATCTTCCACTAGGGAAGTGACTAAAATGTAAATACAGAAGGTAAAGCAAGAACAATTCATAAACTCTGGCTATTCAACTTCCATGAAAAAGATATGAATTAAAAAAAATTCTGTCCAGCTGAGCTAAGTGAGTAGAAGTTTTCTCTGTGTAACGTAAGAGAGTTATCACACTCACTCTCCTTAGTTTGTCACTTGCCTTAGACAAAGAGAGCATCTCTGTGAGTTTCTAGGTTGGTTCAGCTGTTCTTGCTTTGATCATGATTATACCCATGTTATTTTCACTAGGCAACTTGCTATCTTAGATGTAGGCACATGACCCTTGAGGAGGTGAGACATACCAAACAAGTGAAGGTCATTTATAGTTGTGATGGCTTTAACTATCAACTAATAGTTTTTATTTCATAAAGTCTCTCCATTTTTATCATTTCCTCTAGTTGCTAAAATTTGAGTTTTATCATAATTGAAACATTTAATACTGTACCTCTTCTATTTTCTTAGCAGAAGTTTCAGTTTTATTACATTTGAATTCTTCATTTATCTTTATTCGGGCTGCTAGAAAAAGGAAAAAATATGCACACAGTTATCTGCTTTTCTAATTTATAATTCCTGTTCCAATAATGTACATATTATTTATTCTATTATAGTACTATATGCTATACATATATATATATCTATTATTTCTCAAGCAGAAAAAAACAATTTTGCCCTGTGTAAAACAAAGTAAAAAATAAGAAATTTATTTTAAAAGTCTTTTGGAGAGCTTTTTACAGGCTGGCAAATTTGTAATTAAACCTAATATATATTTTCAGCATTTTAATATTTCTGTTTCCTGCTTTTTATTTCTAATTTCATTTGACCCTCTAGCTGTGAGATCCTAATAAATTCAAATTAATACTTTGCTTTTGTAAATATAAGTATCTGAATTAAAATGCTTTTGGTTTTAAGATAGCAAAACTCAATACATACAAGCATGTTTAACTATCCCTCCTCCAAAACACATAAAATGAAGATACGGCAGCAAAGAGGATATGTAAATAATTTTGAGTGCCTTGGCTGACAGAGCGATGGACAAATGAAGCTTTTGTTCATATAATCCAATGCTTTGGCATCAGGACAGCAGAATAATTTAATACAACTGATAAACTGTCTTACAGTGCTGCTGTGAGCATAGCAAATATGCATTGTTAGTTATTCTTATGATTATTTCACTTAAAAACATTTAAAGGCACAAAAACATGCTGTGGTGATGGAGATGAGTCATAGAACCTTCCTTCTGTGCTCAATACACGTCACCATGTAATGTGGCTAAGAGTTCAGGCTTTGGAGCCAGAATGCTGAGGCTAAATCCCAGCTCCACCTATCCTTTCACATTATTGTCAGTTTTCTCATCTGCAAAACCAGAAATTATAATAGTAACTACCTCACAGGTCTGTGATAAGAATTAAATAAGGAATTTGTGTAACATACATATAATATGAAGCATATACTTTAATATTCCCTCATAGGGACAGTGGGGACACTTTACCTAGATGCCTTCTTTTTTCCCCCTTTTTTTTTAAATGGAGATTGAATTTTTAAAAACAAATTTTATTGGAGTACAGCTGATTTACAATGTAGTGTAATTTCTGCTGTATAGCAAAGTGAATCAGTTATACCTATACATATATCTACCCTATTTTAGATTCTTTTCCCATACAGGCCATTACAGAGTGATGTAATGTTGATTACAAAATTACATCACAAAAATGTAATGTTTACAGTTGAGTAAAGTTCTTTGTGTTATATTACTTATCCCATACCTTACTATTTATCTATTTTATATACAATAGTATGCACATGTCAGTAACAATCTCCTAACTTATATATATACTCTCCCTGCTAAGCTTTCCTCTTAAAGAGCTTTAGAAACTGCATATGACCAACACAGGACTTAAACTTTAGAGCTCTGAGTTCCAGAAAAGACAGAAACCACTTTAAACAGCGAAATACTGAATCTGGAATCATTTGTGATAGTCTCCCTTCCATAGGTTCACAGCTGCTGCCACTTCTAGAATGATACTGGCATTAACAAAATGGTAGCATCTGGTCCTAGAGAAAGTGAAAATTTGATTATATAACAGAGAAATGAGTTGCACGGCTTGAACGTAAGGCAAGCAATGGAGCACAATGAAATTCGGATCCTTTTTTTTCCTTATTCTTTATGAAAACTTGATCTTTTACAATTTTTCTAAGTAAATACTTCTCAAAGAAGTGTAGTAGAAACTCGTTAAAACAAACAAATAAACATACATTAAGAGAGAGATAGTGAAGGTCATTGCCCAAGGCAGGTCTTAACCATACAGGGTCCCTTGGACTACTAGTAGTTAACTGAAAAATGGACTTGCTTCAAAGTGGCAAAGTATAAACTTACCTTCTAATGCTCTAGCATCATTTTTAAAAACCTGTTGTCTGGTCCTGTGCAATGTTTTAAAGAGCTGTAAAACCTGGAAAGAAAATCAGAATTCAGACCTCAAAAGAAAAAATTTTCACATTTTACATAATTACAGGGATTAAACAGCATTTATTTCTTAGATTATTTTTCAAAGTAGCTGGTGAAAGCAAGAATTGGTCAAAATAACTCCCTTGATTATTTATCTTTACATTTAAAAAAATTAACCTTATGCATTTACAAAAATAATACAAAATTCTTAGAAACAAAATAATATGAGAATGGTTAAAAAGTTAATGATCCCCCTGCCAAAATTAGTTTGCTAAGGTAACCAGCTTTGCTAGTCTGGTATGTATTTGTTCTCTTTGTTTTTTTTTTATTTTTCAGTGGGTTTTGTCATACATTGATATGAATCAGCCATAGAGTTACACGTATTCCCCATCCCGGTCCCCCATCCCACCTCCCTCTCCACCCGATTCCTCTGGGTCTTCCCAGCCCACCAGGCTGTTCTCATTTTTCTTAACATAGACCTTCATCAGATCTTAAAGTCACATACACATGCATACAAACTCATGAATATACTACATCTTAAAAGAGCCCAGAAGGAAGATGCTTTAGATAATTTAGGAAAGTTTAATTGTGACTTCTCAAAAAAGAAGTAGAATGCTGAGACTTCTGAATATTTAAGACTGTGCTTCACAACAATAAAAAAAGCATATTCAATATTGTCCCCCCCAACACTGTTCTTTCTTCTATCCTCTCAATTTTAGTTATGGAAAACAGTGAATTTCTGAAGCCAGAAATCTCTAGGTCATTCTTTAAATCTACCTTACTCCTCACGGAGAAACTGTAGGGATTTCTCTCTAATCTTTTGTGTATTCTCCATCACCCAAAACAATTTAAATTCAGATCTCTGCCTATCTCGTGCTTAGACTAGTGACAAAGATTTGCCTCTCTGCCACCATTCCCTCCTCTCCCCCAGTCCATTCACCAGATAACAACACTGAAACTTCACTGAGGGTATCCTATGTGCTAGGCACTATTCAAGTATTTTACATATAGGAGAAAACCTATAGCCTCATAGGCAGACACCAAAGCAGAAACAGGAAGCAGGAAACATAAAAATAAAACAAAGATTAACCAAAGAACTTTCTCAGAAATGTAAGTTATTGCAAACATGGAATAACAACAGAAAGAAGTTACAGTAAAAGGAATGTTCAGAAAATGCCCCAGAGCTCTTGGATAGCAAATGAGTGACAGCAAGGATTAAGTTCAGAAAAACTGCCCAGCAAGTAGAACAGGAAGTTGAGGAAAGGAAAATAAAATTAAGATTCCACCAAGTGCTCAACCCTAACCCGTGCTGTGGCACATCATGATGTGAGTTCAGCACACTGCTAACAAAAAACCTTATAGCTCACGTATAAAAAACAGAAAATTAGAAAGCCACCTGATTTCTAAACAGCATCACTGTGAGAAGACAACGATATAAAATCTTCAAGTTACATATCTAAACTATCACCTAACTGCAATGACAAATCGGTATTTTCAGAAATGCAAAGTCTCTTATTTGCTATATGCCCTTTCTTGAAAAGCTACAGAAGACTGTGCTGCACCCAAACAAGCAATCTCTCTCTCACACACGCACGCGCGTGCACACACAAACACACACATACACACACATACACACAATGGGAATGAGGGAGACAGGTGATCCAACACAAGAGAGACAGAGAGGATGGTAAAGGACAAATAAAGGTCAGCAATTGTGCAGCCAGCAAAGAAAGCAACTATTCTGGACTAGAGCAAAAGATCCAGAAAAGATGATGCTAGGAAAAAAAATGAAACTAGTAAATATCAGTTTTGCTTATAGTTTGGGAATAGATAAGTAGGAAAACTGATAATAAAAACAAAGCAGTTACTAACGTCAAGAAACACTAAGACTTAGGAAAAAAAGGCAATATAATCATATATTTATATTAGCAGGCTCAGCTCTGGACAAATTTTGTATAATCATATCAAAGATGAAAATGGATTCACCAAAATTTGTATATTGAGAGAAATAGGGTAGTAGGGAGAACTTAGTCCTTAAACTCACTGCAGACGGTGATGGCAGCTATGAAACAAAAAGATGCTTGCTCCTTGGAAGAGAAGCTATAGCAAATCTAGACAAGGCATTAAAAAGCAGAGACATCACTTTGACAACAAAGGTCCACATAGTCAAAGCTATGGTTTTTCCAGCAGGCAAGTATGGATGTGAGAGTGGGACCATAAAGAAGGCTGAGCACCAAAGTAGTGATGCTTTTGAATTGTAATGCTGGAGAAGACTGTTGTGCGTACGCGGACTACAAGGAGATCAAATCAGTCCATCCTAAAGGAAATCAACACTGAATGTTCACTGGAAGGACTGATGCTGAAGCTGAAGCTCCAATACTTTGGCCACCTGATGAGAATAGCTAACTCGTCGGAAAAGATCCCAATGCTGGGAAAGATTGAAGGCTAAAGGAGAAGGGGGCAGCAGAGGATGAGATAAGTGGATGGGATCACTTGGAAGAGAAGTGATGGACATGAGTCTGAGCAAACTCTAGGAGATAGTGAAGGACAGGGAAGCCTGGTGTGCTGTAGTCGATGGGGTCACAAAGAGTCAGATAGAACTGAGCAACTGAACAACAAAATCCTCAACTTTTGCAGACAAAGGTCAGTAAATATCTCCAAAGAGGATAAAAGAAAAATCAATAGTAGTTTAAACATGTTATTTATAAACATGGAGGTAAATATAAGAAGAAATAACTAAAATGATTAAAAAGTGTTTATATTTGGGGAGCAGGAATTGGGAGTATATAGAAGGAAGTAGATACCTACTGGTTTCTGCATAACATCATTTGACTTCTTAAATTTTATACACTTATCTCCTTTATAAAAACTAAAAATATATATAATTTAAAAAGAGAAAGAGAAAGGACACATCAACAAAAAGAAAAGACAACCCATGGAGTGAAAGAAAATATTTATATCATATATCTGATAACAGCCTACTATCCATAGAGTGTAAAAAGAACTTTTAAAATAAAATAAAAAAAAACTAATTTAAAAACAGGCAAGGATTTGAATAGACATTTCTCAAAAGAAGACAGACAAACAGTTATTAAGGCCATGAAAAGATGCTCCATATAATTTGCCATTTGGAAAATACAAATCTAAATCTCAGTAAGATACTACTTCATCCCAGTAGAATGTCTACAATCAAAAAGACAGCCAGTGACATGTATTGGCAAAGATGTGGAAAAACGGAAACTATTACACATTGCTGAGAGGAATAGAAAAGCTTGCAGCTGCTTTAGAAAACAGTTAAGCAGTTGCTCAGAGAGTTAAACAGAGTTATCATATGACCCAGCAATTCCACACCTAGGTATACAACCAAGATGAAAACATACATTCATACAAAAACTTGTACATGAATATTCATAGCATGAAAGAACCCAAATGTTCACCAACTCATGAATGGATAAATAAAATGTGGTGTATCAAAAAAAAAAAAAGAAAATGTGGTGTATCTATCTTGTTATGGCTTGAATTGTGTCCCCACAAAAGACATGTTGAAGTTCTAATCCTCAGTACATGTAAATGTGACCTTATTTTGTATTTTCAAGATAAAAACTGTGGTAACTTGTTAAGAGTAGCCATAGGAAACGAACGCATATTTTACTACTGGAAGTGGGATGCTGCTTTAACAAATATCTAAAAACGCAGCAGTGACTTTGTAAATGAGCAATATGTAGAGACAGGAAAAATTTTGAGGCAGTTGATAGTGAAGGCCGAGACTGTCTTGAAAAAGACTGTAGGCAAACACAGGGTTGTTAAAGGTGGTGGAACGTCATAGAAAACCAGGGAGTTTAATACTACAAGAGTAGCTGAAGAGGCTGCAAGGGATTAAGAAGGAAGTGAAAAGTAAGTATGCCTAATTATTTTACATGCTATTTAGGGGAAAAAGAAAGTAATTCACTTAGTACAACCACCAGTATCCCTACTTTAAGAACTAGTATTAAGCAAATGTCATCATTACTGCCTCGGAGCTAATATCACTTTGGAGTTAGTAAACTTCTATTAAAATAAAGAAACCTAGGTCAGACTGTTTTCTTGTTTTGATGAACTTAAATTGATTGGACACATTTAGGTAGTGTATATGGAAAGTCAATTCTTTACAGTAAGATCAGTTTAAGTCTGACGTTACCACTTATTGTAAGCTTAGGCAAATTAGCCTTTTTGCTTTAATTTTCTTGAATAGTAGGCTAGTTTTAAGGGCGGATGACATAATTTCTATACTAGTTTCAGTCCAGCTGGTTATCATTTCTGTCTCCTAAGTCTGGGTTATATGCCCCTCTTGAGTACATCCACAGCACTTGGCACTTACTACACTTTCTTGAAGTGTCCCCTACTTCCTGAGAGGCTTCTCAGTCACTTTGTATCTTCCACACTTAGCACAAGTGTCTTCTATACATGATAGTTCTCATCAAAAGCACTTTTGGAGTGAATTTTATTTAATTTCATTGTATTCAAGTTTTCCAAGCAAGTTCCCACTTGAAGGATGGTCCATATGCTACTTCCTCTTTACAGAATACTCCTTCCTCTCTTCTCCTAGGTAATTTCTTAAAAAAAAAAACACAAAAAAACTATTTATTTTAAATTGGAGAATAATTGCTTTACAATATTGTGTTGGTTTGTGCCATACATCAACATCAATCAGCCATAGGTATACATATGTTCCCTCCCTCTTGAACCTCTCTCCCAGTCTTACTTAATTTCTAATAACACTTCAGGTCTCAGTTGACATAGGCGATGTTTTTTCTTTTGCATCCCTCCAGACAGGATTATATGCTCACAAAAATACACTGCATTTTCAATTTAAAATACAGTGAATAAATACTAGTAATTAAGTAATTGTTTAAACTCTACCTGCCAGACTTCTGT
Organism: Muntiacus reevesi; assembly: GCF_963930625.1. Lineage (NCBI taxonomy): Eukaryota > Metazoa > Chordata > Mammalia > Artiodactyla > Cervidae > Muntiacus > Muntiacus reevesi. Next base: position 201,978,900 of record NC_089249.1, read on the forward strand.
ATGCAATTACTGTTGCATCCACCATGCCTAGAAAGTACAGGTCAAATGCTGGCTATTAAGTGCTGCTGCTGCTAAGTCGTTTCAGTCGTTTCCGACTCTGTGCGACCCCACAGGCGGCAGCCCATCAGGCTCCCCCGTCCCTGGGATTCTCCAGGCAAGAACACTGGAGTGGGTTGCCATTTCCTTCTCCAACGCATGAAAGTGAAAAGTGAAAGTGAAGTAGCTCAGTCGTGTCCGACTCTTAGTGACCCCACAGACTGCAGCCTACCAGGTTCCTCCGTCCATGGGATTTTCCAGGCAAGGGTACTGGAGTGGGGTGCCATTGCCTTCTCCCTATTAAATGCTACCAAAAGCTATTATGGACACGCAGTAAGTTTTTTGAAAGAATAACCCTTTACAATTCTGTTTCTATCAGTCCTGTGACATATATTAAAATGTTCTCGGAACAGAGTTCAGTAGTACAAGAGGAACACCTGGTGGCTCCCTGTTATTGACCAACCATTATAAGCACTGTTTGTTTTTTGCTCACTACACTGTAGCAGATCAATTTCCCTTTTCCATGTCAATATCTCAACCGGCTATACTGAAAATACTTAAGGTTGGTTAGGGATGGCTGGTTCCAGAGAATTGTACACTGGCCAGGAATGCGCATCAGTTTGATAAGAAATATGTGACCTCGATCCTCAAGGGGGCATCAGCTCCCAGAGCTCATTCTGAGCACTCAGGAATTTCAGGTTTCTGCTCCGTCTCGCTAAGTGCTACTTTTGTCAAGTGGTTTTGCCGGGATTCGGTTTCCCTGGTTACTAGACGTCTGTGCACCTTTCGGTTATTTGACGAGATCTTTTACCTCATCGGATGGTTTCCGCGTAGGACTCTGGGGTCTTGTACAATTCCCAAGGATGCGAAATGGGTCCCTCACAGAAACGTTCGGTGTGGAATGGAATGGGGGCAGTACCCAATTCACCGGCGTGCATCACGGATAAACCGTCTGTATTTGGTAAATGAAGTAGGACCACCTGTACCGCCCTCCCTCCTCCGCACCTGCACAAACCATCGACTGCCCTCCAGGGTTGGTTACAGGCTTCTCAGGTGTAAAGGCCACATCCTTCGCGGAGGGTCCTGAACCTCAGCTACAGAGACTCCAGACTATGTTCTCAAGGCCGCTCTCTTACCCTCCCCGCTGGCATCGCATTCAACCCCTCCCCGGACCCAGTCACCTTGGCCGCCTGACCCATGGCTCTCGCCTCCGCTTGAGGCTACTTCTCCGGCGGTCGAGTCGCCCCGCCTCCCGGCAACCAATCACTACTCAACATCCGCCCGTCTCCGCCCCGTAGCATTGTTTCTAATGCACCGCAACCAATCACCACGAAGCATTTCCTTTGTAGCCCCGCCCCCGCGGAGGAACAGGCTAGGGGAGTTGGTTCAGACGGTGGCCTCTGGAAAAACCGCGAGGAGCCGCCGAGTTCATTTACCGCAGAGACAAGAACGGAAATAACCTGGACGCCATGTTAGTTAGGGGCAGAGGCACTTCCGGCCGTTTCTGAAGCAGCCTCTGGTGGTAGAGTGTGGGTTGATAAATAGCTTCGGCACCTGTATGTCCCTACGTCTTGTTTGGGGGTTGGGGTTACCTATTAAGGAACCGTTATTTTAACGTTTCGGGAGTTGCAACTTTTGTCTTTGCAAAAGTGCACAAATAAGAGCCAAGCCCTAGCAGCTATCGCAGGTGTTGAATGGAACGCCGACTTTCAAAAGCACTGTTCACACTTTATCCCACTTCATTCCTCTAGAGGGTGAGGCTGAGTTACTTCCTTAGACCACATGTTGCCAACTCAACAAGCCCTACTCCTTGGCTGGTCAAAGGTTGGAAATAGTTTATTAGCAGCATCATGATCATAAATTATCATAAAGCATTTTAGCTACGTTTAACTTATGACTTTGCAAGCATCAAGAAAAAAAATCTCAACCTTGGTCCCATTGCATAGTCATTGTCTTCCCTACTCCCCACAGTTAAACTTTTAGGTAAAATTAACTTTTTTTCAGCTTAACCTTTAGGTAAAATTGGCTTTTTATTAGAAATGAAGATTTGGACCAATGGATCTCTAAGGCCCCTTTCCTTCTCTATGATTTGTCATTTTACAGAATATTGCAAGTTATCATGAGAATAGCAAGATAACATTACTTTTTAAAAATTAAAATGCACTGGAGTTGCAAAAGAGTGTTTAACCATAAGCAATTAAGCCAAATACACTGGATACTGTCGTTTATTCAGGAAACATTAGATGATCTTCTGATACTGTATAGTAGTGCCTTTTGATTGCTAATGAATGATTCAAAGATGCTTATTTTCAGTAGAAAATAACAGCCCAATTTCCTGAAATTCATTATTTATTGTTATAATTTCTGGCTAACTAGGGTCCTGTATTCAGTTAATCAAAATCACTCACCTGCCAAAATTTGAAAGTACAGTTTTCATAGTGCCCAAATCAATTCAGTTCAACCTTCTCTTCCCTTCAGTAAATCTGTATGGTTCCTTGAACTGTTCGATAAATGAAGTGACTATTCTGCTTGTTCTGGGAATCCATTCTGGTTTGTTGGCATCTCAAAGTATAGGACCCAGAACTGAATACAAAATTCCAACATGTTCATTAGATGAAGTCATGGAACTATGTGGTAGGCAGGATAATGGCCTCCAAAAGATGTCCCTCTTTAAATCCTAGGAACTTCTGAATATATTACTACCATGCATGACAAAATGAGCTTTGCAGATGTGATTAAATATTTTAACAACTTATTGACCAGAGATGTATTATGACGCCTTTTGTTACCCGAACATTACTGACTGGAGTGTTTCAATATTCACTTACATAATAAATTGCTGGACACAGGTGTTAAGTTAGTTTCTGCAAAAAGTCCCAGTCAATAATGTGCTAAGATGGGAAGTTTATCCTGGGTTGTTTGATGGGCACAAGGTAATAATCACAAGGATACCTGTAAGTGGAAGCAGGAAGCAGAGTAAGGGAGAGGTTTGCAGATGCTCCCCTGTGGTCTTTGAAGATGGAGGAAGTGGAAGATGGATGCAGGTGGCCTCTAGAAGCCAGAAAAGGCAAGAGAAGCATTCTTCCCTAGAGCCTTTAGAAGGAACGCAGCCCTGTGGACACCAAGATTTTAAGCCCAGTGAAACCCAATTTGGACTTCTGAGTTCCAGAATGTCACTGGCTTGTGGACCCTTCCATCTTCAAAGCCAACAGCAGAACATCTTCAATCTTTGACTCTCACACCTGCTTCCATCATCAAATCTCCTTGTCTGACTCTCACTCTCCTGTATCCCTGTTTTATTTAAAGGTGTCCCTGTGATTATATTTGGCCCATCTGGATAACTGAGGAATCTCCTCACCTAAAGACCTTTAACTTCATGGTATCTGCACATCCCCTCTACCATGTAAAGTAACATATTCACAGGCTTCAGGGATTAAAACATGGAAATCATGTGCCTACCATACCAGTTTGGGTAAAGCTTGTCAATAAGGATGAAATGGAAGGAAATGAAGTAGGAGAAGCAGTGATGGGCCTGATCACTTAAGAGTTTATTAGCCAAATTAAGGATTTTATATTTAATTCTATGGTGAAATGCCTTACCGGCAGGAGACTAACATCATGATTTATATTATATAGAAATCATTTTGGGTAGTATATAGCAAATGGACTATAGTAGAAGCAAATAGGCAAACCTGGAGTCTCTCGAAATACGCCAGGCAAGATATGGTAGTGACTTGGATTTGGGTAAGAAGGGGAGATGAGAAGTGATTAGATTCACCTGTGTTGAAAATCCACAAAGAAGATCCACAAAGAGACTTCAAGGATTTTGGCTTGAGCAATTTGGTGAATGGTACTATAGCAGAGTCAGAAGGCTGCTGGAATAGGTTTTTAGATTGTTATGGAGGGAGTAAAAATAAGTTTGAAGTGCTTGGTAGACATCCTACTGAAGGTAGTGAGTAGGCAGAAATATGCTTCATACACCAATCTGGAATTAAGACGTTGGGAGATAAATACTAGACAGTCATTACTCTGTAGATAATAATGCCTCTGATTGAGTGAAAGATGACCATATTTATTATGCAAACCCATATAAACTCTTTTCAATTTTTAATTTTGACAATTTCAGTCATAAAGTTGCGGGAATGATAGAATGTACAAACACCTTTCACTCAGTTTTCCCTAATGTTAACATTTTACAACAGTTGCTTTATCCTCTTCTCTCTACTTATCTGTATCTTGACATTTTTGAGGTTGTCTTTACTGTGACCCCTGGAGAAGGGAACGGCAACCCATTCCAGTATTGCCTGGAGAATTCCATGGACAGAGGAGCCTCGCGGAATACACCCCACGGGGTCACAAAGAATTGGACACGACTAAGTGACTAACACTTTCACTTTACTGTTTGACAGTGAATTGCAGACACCATACTCCTATACTCCTAAACACTTCAGTAGGTGTCTTTCCAACAGGAAAAAAAAAAAAGACATTCTCTGGCATCAGTGGTTCTCAAAGTGTAGTTCCCAGGCTAGCAGCAACTGTATCACCTGGAAACTGTTAGAAACCTACTAATAAATTACAGGGCCCCACCCCAGATCAACTGATTTTGATAATTTTGCTGTATGTTTGTGGGGAAATTAACAAGATTTTCAAAACCATTTCCTAATTTGTACACATTATTAAGATTTCACAAATTGTTCCAGGAATGTCTTTGATACCAAAAATACCAAATGAGACACTTTTGTGATTAAAGAGGGCCACCATCAATAATTGCACCAGAGCAAAGTGGTAAAAGTGTAATTTTTCATAATATGGACACTTGGAGATTAGGTGTTAGCTAGAGAAGAGGGCCAGGAATGAAATCCACATTGAGAGGCCTGGAACAGAAGGCTCCTTATGACGGAAAAATAGCATCCAGTGAGGTAGGAGAGTGAAGGAGAGTGTTGCTGAAAAGAAGGAATGGTCACAGAGGCAAATGTTGCCAAGAGGTCAAGTATAATGGCAATTGGAATTGCTATAGGGTGTTGTGTGACCTGGTGCCAAATCGGGAAAGGAGTACATCAAGGCTGTATACTGTCACCCTGCTTATTTAACTTATATGCAGAGTACATCATGCAAAATGTTAGGCTGGATGAAGAACAAACTGGAATCAAGATTGCTGGAAGAAATATCAATAACTTCAGATACACAGATGACACCACCCTTATAGCAGCAATCGAAGAACTAAAGAGCCTCTTGATGAAAGTGAAAGAGGAGAGCAAAAAAGTTGGCTTAAAACTCAACATTCAAAAAACTAAGATCATGGCATCTGGTCCCATCACTTCATGGCAAATAGATGGGGAGATAATAGAAACAGTGACTGACTTTATTTTGGGGGGCTCCAAAATCACTGCAGCCGTGAATTTAAAAGACGCTTTCTCCTTGGAAGAAAAGTGATGACCAACCTAGACAGCACATTAAAAAGCAGAGACATTACTGTGCCGACAAGGGTCCATATAGTCAAAGCTATGGTTTTTCCAGCAGTCATGTATGGATGTGAGAGTTGGACTATAAAAAAAGCTGATGCTTTTGCACTGTGGTGTTGGAGAAGACTCTTGAGAATCCCCTGGACTGCAAGGAGATCCAACCAGTCCATCCTAAAGGAAATCAGTCCTGAGTATTCATTGGAGGGGCTGATGCTGAAGCTGAAACTCCTGTACTTTGGCCACCTGATGTGAAAAGCTGACTCACTGGAAAAGACCCTGATGCTGGAAAAGATTCAAGGCAGGAGGAGAAGGGAATGACAGAGGATGAGATGGTTGGATGGCATCACCAACTCTATTGACATGAGTTTGAGCAAACTCTGGGAGTTGGTGATGGACAGGGAGGCCGGGCATGCTGCAGTCCATGGTGTTGCAAAGAGTCAGACACGACCCAGCAACTGAACTGAATAGGATGTAGTAAGTGGAGGTCCTTAGTGAGTGGATAAAAGGCAAATAATTTCCAAAAACAACTATAAAGTGGACACAATATATAGAAAACTCTTCTTAAAAGGAGCAAAGATATGGAGGGGTATGCGGGGTTAAGAAAGGTGTTGCTCCTTTACTGTGGGGCATCTTACATTATGTTGATTACTGCTGGGAATAATTCTTTGCAGAACAGTTCACGGAGATTTGGCTTCCCTGGTGGCTCAATCTGTAAAGACTCTGCCTGCAATGCAGGAGACCCGGGTTCCATCTCTGGGTGGGGAAGATCCCTTGGAGAAGGTAATGACAACCTACTCCAGTATTCTTATCTGGAGAATCCCATGGAGCCTGGTGGGCTAAGCCCATGGGGTCACAAGAGTCGGACAAGACTTCGTGACTAAACCACAACCACCTAGGGAGGTTTACAAACTACTGATGCCTCCAGAGTTTGATTCAACTGATCTGGGGTGTGGCCAAGTTCACAGAGATTTGTTACATGCTACTGTAACGTGCAGTCAAGGTTGTGAACCACTGCTAGAAAAAGAAAATTGATGCAGGAGGGCTTACTTGCTGGAGCTAAGACCTATGTAGCTGAGAAACGAAGTATCACGGTGTCTCTGCCAGCAAAAACGGCCAGCACTGCTTCGGTTTCAAATCTTTTCAGTTACAGTATCCAATTTTTCCTACTAGCGTCCATAAGACAAGCGAGGGGCTTACTGCAGGATCTACGCTCCTCGAGAAACAAGAAAGGAAGAAAGAAAAACGACCTTGGTGCCGATTGCTGGGTCCTATCATCTAGAACCTCTCTCTGGATCGGTCTGGCTCCCCGGTTCCCCTAGAGCTCCCGCACGCAAGGCGACACCCGAGCGCCAGTCGCCAGTGCGCACGCGCACGAGTTGCCAGGGCATTCTAGCGGCGGTCCCTGCGCAAGCTTGTCCGCGTGCTCCCGCCCTCCGCCCGCGCCCCCGGCTCCTCCCTCCTCCCGACCTTCTCCCCGGCCGGCTGCTCGGGAGGGAGGCAGAGATGGCAGATGAGATCGCCAAGGCTCAGGTCGCCCGGCCTGGCGGCGACACGATCTTCGGGAAGATCATTCGCAAGGAAATCCCAGCCAAAATCATTTATGAGGATGACCAGGTAGGCTCGGAGCGCCGCCTCGCTCGTGGACTGAAACGGGGCAGGCGCCTGTGGACACGCGGGTTTCCCGCGGAGGGGAGGGATGGGAAGGGTCGGCGGGCGCCGGGGAAAAGGGAAGGCACCGGGCTTTCTCCTGCGGCCTCGGCCTCGGGCCCCCAGCCAGCGGGCCGGGCCGCGGTCGCTCGGAGTTGCCCGGCCGGCGTGTGCCGGCGCTCCGGTTACGCGTTATCAGCCCGGGGCGCGGGCCAGGCCGCCGGGCGCTCGCGGGCCCGCATCGCGGGGTCTGGGCGCGTGTGGGGGGGCGCTCCGGGTCCTCGGCATGGGCGGCTGCCGGGCTGCCTCGTACCTCAACTGTTTAAGGAATCTGACAATCTCGCCAGCGCTCTGCCTGACAGGGAGAAACCCGATCGCACCCTGACTCGGGCCCAATCTCCGCGATCTCCCGCTCACAGCCGGCCTGCCCGGGCGTTTCAGTGCGACTCTCGCCGCCGCATTGCGCTAGAGGCCGGGGGCGCACGGCCTGGGGGCGGCGCAGACGCCCTGGGCCTCCGCGAGGGACGCTCACCGACGCCCACCCCCTGACCCCCACTTCCCTTCCCCCCCGCCACCTTCTCGGGTCTCGAACTCCCAAGAGTAAACCTGCTTCTGGGATTTGCTTTCCTTTAGACCCTCCCAGGAAGAATGATTCCTTCAGTATTTTACAGGAAGTAGTTTTATGCCAAAAGATTAAGAGTGCCGTTTTTCTTGACCTCACTGTAGGTTGAAATTGTTTTTAGAAAGGCCGAGTTCGTTTGACTTTCAGACATCTTGTGTAAAATATTTAGTGGGAGGTTATATTTTGGATCTCAGATAAAGCTGCACAGGATGGCTGATTTAGATAAAAGTTTTGTAAACTTTTTAATAAATTCACTATGAAATATAGAATATAAGGAAACATTTTATGCTGCTAGTAGCGTTCTTAGATTCAAAACACCTAAGTTTTAATTCCTCGAGGTGAATTTATTTAAATACCCTTTTTATCTGTTAGGGAAATTGTTTTAGAAAATGTGCATTTCTTTAAAAATACTTTTGCTGCTGCTGCTGCTAAGTCACTTCAGTCGTGTCCGACTCTGTGCGACCCCAGAGACGGCAGCCCACCAGGCTCCCCCATCCCTGGGATTCTCCAGGCAAGAACACTGGAATGGGTTGCCATTTCCTTCTCCAATGCATGAAAGTGAAAAATGAAAGTGAAGTCGCTCAGTCGTGTCTGACTCTTAGCGACCCCATGGACTGCAGCCTACCGGGCTCCTCCTTCCATGGGATTTTCCAGGCAAGAGTACTGGAGTGGGTTGCCATTGCCTTCTCCAAAAATACTTTTAGTTGCTTTTAATAAGTGATAGTTGAAATACTGACTTTTGAACCATCTGAGTTCCAATAGTGTAACAGCAGCAAGCAATCATGATACAGCATATTTGTACAGAGCACCAAGTATAATTACCCGGAGACAGTTAAGAAGGAAAAGGTTCTATTAAGAAGCTTCTGCCTTCACTGGAGAACAATATTCAAAACTATTCTAAATGTTAGTTAGTCTAACTAACTAATGTTAGTTAGTCTAAATGTTACCTATCCTCTTCATTTTTACAAAATAGATATATTTCCTAAGCAGTTGAAGTGGGAAGAAATCAGTCAGTTAATCAGCAAATTTCTAATTATAAAAGTGATCAAAAAAAAAAAAAAAAAGTGATCACTGCCACGAAGGAAAAAACCAGGAAATTGCACAACTCGGGCTCCTAACCTCTGGACAGCAGGAACTGGAATCAAAAGATTTGCTTTGAGTGGTGCTGGGAAAGTTGGACAGCTGCATGTAAATCAATGAAGGTGACCACACCCCCTCACACCATACACAAAAATAAACTCAAAATATCTTAAAGACTTACATCTAAAACATGACACCATAAAACCCCTAGAAGAGAACATAGGCAAAACATTCTCTGACATAAATCATACTAATGTCTTCTTAGGTCAGTCTCCCAGGGCAATAGAAATAAAAATAAACAATAAACAGGTACAGTGGCTTAAGACTTTGCACTCATAATGTAGGGAGCCTGGGTTTGATCCCTAATCTGGGAATGGGCTTCCCTGGTGGCTCAGATGGTAAAGAATCTGCCTGCATTGCAGGAGACCTGGGTTTGATCTCTGGATTGGGAAGATCCTCTGGAGAAGGGCATGGAAACCCACTCCAGTATTCTTGCCTGGAGAATCCTCATGGACAGAGGGGCCTGGCTGGTTATAGTCCACGGGGTCCGTGGGGTCGCAAAGAGTCAGACACAACTGAGTGACTAAGCACACACAAAACAGATCCCACATGCTGCAACTAAGAGTTTGCATGCCACAACTAAAGATCCTGCATGCAGCAGCAAAGACCCAGCACAGCTATCTAAATAAATAAACAAATTGAACCTAATCAAATTTACAAGCTTTTGCATAGCAAAGGAACCATAAAAAAGACAACCTGTGAACTGGGAGAAGATATTTGCAAACTGTGCAACTGACAAGGGCTTAATTTCCAAAATATACAAATAGCTCATAGAACTCAACAACAAAAAATATACCAATCAAAAAATGGCAGAAGACCCTAATGGACATTTCTCCAAAGACCTACATGAAAAGATGCTCAATATCATTGATTATTTAAAAAGTGCAAATCAAAACTAATGAATCAGAATGACTATCATTAAAAAGTCTATGAAAAATGCTGGAGAAGGTGTGGGGAAAAGGGAACTGTCTTAGACTGTTAGTGGGAATGTAAGTTAGTATGGCCATATGGAAAACAGTATGGAGGTTTCTCAGAAAACTAAAAATGGATTTACCATATGATCCAGCAATCCCACTCCTGGGCATATACCTAGACAAAAGCATAATTCAAAAAGATAAATACACCCCTATGTTCATAGCACAATTATTCACAGTAGCCAAGACAGGGAAACAACCTAAATATACATCAGTAGATGAATGGATAGAGAAGATGTGGTACATGTATACAATGGAATACTACTCAACCATAAAAAGAATGAAATGCCATTTGCAGCAACATGGATACAACTAGAGATTATCATATTAAGTGAATTAAGTCAGAAAGAGAAAGACAAATAGAGTATGATATTGCTTATATGTCAAATCTAAAATATGGCACAAATGAACCTATCTACAAAACAGAAATAAGACTCACAGACATAGAGATCCAGACTTATGGTTGCCAAGGAAGAGAGGGGAGGGAGGGGGTGGAATGGGAGTTTGGGATTCACAGATGCAAACTACTACATTTAGAATGAATAAACGAGGTCCTACTCTGTATAGCACAGAGAACTGTATCCAGTATCCTGGAATAAACTATAATGGAAAAGAATATTAAGAAAAGAACGTGTATGTGTATAGCTGAATCATTTTGCCATCCAGCAGAGACTGGCACAACACTATAAATCAACTGTGAAAGTGAAAGTCGCTCAGTCCTGTCCGACTCTTTGTGACCCCATGGACCACACGTCCATGGACTACTCCAGGCCAGAATACTGGAGTGGGTAGCCATTCCCTTCTCCAGAGGATCTTCCCAACCCAGGAATTGAACCGGTGTCTCCTGCATTGCAGGCAGATTCTTTACCAACTAAGCTGTCAGGGAATCCCCCCAAACTATATTTCAATAAAAGATATGAAATTCAAAATTTAAAAAAAATTTCCTTTAGAAATGGTGTATATACTGGTAGCTAAGGAATGAATAGTAATTTAAGTTAGATGAAAGTTGAGATTTTGGAGAAAGAGGATCTTTGCAGTAGAGGGAAAAGCAGTTGAGAAAGCCCTGAGGGTGGAGAGAGATGGACAGTGTGACTTGAGCAGGAAGAGTTGCATGAGAATATATTGGAATAATAGACAATGATTAGCATGCCTAATTGCTTCTCAACCTTTGGATCTTGGTTTAAATGTAGCTACCTCACAATGATTGCCCTTGACCACTCAATCAAAATTAGGTTTTTCTGTGGTAATCATTTACTGCACATGTTACTTTCCCCTTGTAACTTGTAGGATCTTTGTTGTTGTATTTTATAACATGTCGAATCTTTGGTTAAGTATAATTTTATGTGTTTAAAGTCAGTTTTCCCATTAGACTGTTAGTTCCATGAAAAGGACCAGAGTATCATATGTATTGTGTCGACTTCTGGTCTCCTACCACTGGGGAAACCCCAGTGTTTCTCCCATGGGGTTAGTGTGAAAGTGATAAACTTAGGCTGTAAGACTATATATGGAAACTTTGATTTATTTCCTCCTTTTTTCCAGTGTCTTGCTTTCCATGACATTTCCCCTCAAGCACCAACACATTTTCTGGTGATACCCAAGAAACATATATCCCAGATTTCTGCAGCAGAAGATGATGATGAAAGTGTAAGTACATTTACTAATATCATTAATTTTTTTTGCTTTTTAAACTGGGAGACTAAATATCACCCTTAAGGTTATGTCACATTTTTGTTTTCCTAAGGGCATACTGAGGAAAAATAGAAAATCATTAGGGCTTCAATGCAATGTGTAAATAGTGTGATTTTTTAAATGAGATATAATTGACATATGACATTATATTAGATTTAGATATACAACATATTGATTTGATAAATGTATATACTACCAAATTATCACAGCAAGTCTTGTTAACATCCATCACCACAAATTCTTAAACAAAAAGGATTCTAAGCAAGGATTATTTGGTGAGACTCATTTTTCCTTAATAAGAAATAGTGTATCATATAGGAGAGAGTTCACTGGCTCTTTTATTAATGCCATTAAAGGAAAGAAAATTAATTTGATTTTACCAGGATGTACAGGCCTCAATTAAAATTTTTCTTAGTGCTCTTTGTGGTAGATTATATAATTGTTCATAATTGCTCACTCTTCTATGTAGGGCTGCATTATACTTCTGGCCTGATTGATGTTGGGCCTGGTCATATGACTTAATTTGACCAATGAGTACAGGCAGAAGTGATACATGTCTTTTGAAAGAAGTTAATACCTGGTCTGCCATGTTCTCTCTAACCTCTGCCACTGTGATCATATAGAGATTGTTCCATCAACCTGGGTTTCAAAGTGAAAAAGATGTGGAATATAGAGCCTGGTCGACTTGTGATCAACATGGAGTAAGCACAAGAAATGTATCTTTGATGTAGACCAGGTTTTTATGTGGTTTGTTACCACAGCATAACCAAATCTGTCCCAGCTGATAATATGCCCCCAGAACAAGCAAGCAGGATGTCTGCTTTCCTAAGAAAACTTAAATACCACTTGGAGTATGATCTTAAAGTTGTTTTAATTGAGCAGATTTATGCCTGTAATTTGTTTATTGAAATTAGTAATTAGTAAATACCTAATAGGATTGTATTAGGATTAAAAATGTTCCCAAATACTTGCCCAAACTCTGTTTCAATTAGTAGCTTTAAAATTTTTCACCTGGTAGTTTGTTATATGATGATAAGAAACTATAAACCTATGAATTACTAGTGCTTAAGAAACTTTTTTTTTTTTCCAGCTTCTTGGGCATTTGATGATTGTTGGCAAGAAATGTGCTGCTGATCTGGGCCTGAAGAAGGGCTATCGAATGGTGGTGAATGAGGGTTCAGATGGGGGCCAGTCTGTCTATCATGTTCATCTCCATGTTCTTGGAGGTCGGCAGATGAACTGGCCTCCTGGTTAAGCATGCTATAGGGATAATTTTGCCTTCTCTATGCAGTGATCAGGTTTGCAAGTTCTAATATGCTTAACAAATTTTTTTTTTGGCCTATGTATGGAGATATTGAAGAAAAAATTAAAAAAACTCATACATAGTAAAAGACATTGTTGAGTGGTCTGAATTCTGTATTTGACTTATTTTTTAAAATATGTTTGTTGGAATGTTTGAAGGTAGAGTTCATACCTGGGAAGGTTTTGTTTTTTCTCCCCAAGGAGGACTCAGCATTATGTATGTGGTTATAACGGTGTGACTGATCTTTGAAGACAAATTAAAAAATTTCATAAATTTAGCTTCATCTTTGAAATATACTTTTTAGAGTAAAGTATCAGTCCAGGAGAAGATTTTCTAATCCAATTCCCACTCCCCCCCCCCCCCCCCCCCGAACAAAGGAAGTGATGTGATTGATCCAGAAAGTGACAGTTGTGGCACTGGAAATGCTTGATGTCCAGCTCACATGTTTTCCCTGGACTATTGGAGATAATTTGGAAGGGATGAAAGTACGTTTCTCACAGTAACTTTGATGGTCATATGAAGGCATATGTGTTTCATTATCACTCCAACACTTGAGTATTTATTATAAAGACTTGAAATCATATTATTTAGAATTAAATTCTTCAAATTGAAAACTCATTGTTTTGAATGTGTATGTACACACTAGCAAAAATATTTTAAGTTTTGCATGAATCTGGCTATGTAGAACTGAGGTAGGTAAATCTCAGTGTCTGAGATCTTATGTAAACTGACAACAAAACTTATTTTTGGTCTTGCCACGTACCCTAGCCTTTCTGAGGTTCTACAGGACAGATGGCTTTGCTTCTCTGCTTTCCTTCACCTAGGCACTTTCCAGCTTCTAAAATTTATTTAATATTCCTTATCTGCTTTTGTCTCTTATTTTCTTTATAAGTTCCTTCCATTTTTAACCCCCAAGACCATTTTAGTAGATTTTGACACATTTTATTGCAAATTGTTTTTCTTCTAAACTTTTTAATTTATTGGTGACTTAAAGAACATTTGGGGGGGTGGATTAGAGATACTGGCTCTATATGTCTTACAAGTGAATTTTTTTTTTCTGTCATTTTTTTTACTTTGTTTATGGTATTTAAAATATAAAGTTAATGTATACAATTTTAATTTAGTTCACATTTTTAAAAGCCTTTCCCACTCTAGGAGGATTTATTAAAAAAAAAAAATTTTCCCCTGACACTGTATAGCTTTATGTATTTTTGTGACTTATTTTATGAGGGAAGGTCTGGGGCAGGGGAGGGGTTTTGGAGGGATTTGTGCCACTGTAAAAAATGTAACAACGATGGGACGTCCCTGGTGGCTCAGTGGTTAAAAATCTACCTGCTAATGCAGGGGACACAGGTTCAGTCCCTGGTCTGGGAAGATCCCACGTGCAGTGCAACAACGAAGCTGACGTACCACAACCATAAAGCCCAGGTGCCTATAACCCACATTCTCAAACAAGAGAGGCCACCATAATGAGAAGGCTGCATACTGCAACTAGAGAGTAGCCCCCACCCCCCCACAACTAGAGAAAAGCCCACGTGCAACAAATACCCAGTGCAGCCCCCCAAATAAACAAATACAAAATTTTTAAATGTAATAATGCTCCAAATCTTTCAAGCTAGGCTTCAACAGCACATGAATCAAGAACTTCCAGATGTACAAGGTAGATTTTGAAAAGGCAGAGGAACCAGAGGTCAAATTATCAACACCTGCTGAATCATAGAAAAAGCAAGAGAATTTCAGAAAACATCTGCTTCATTGAGTACACAATAGCTTTTGATAGTGTGAATCACAACAAACTGCAAATCTTAAAGAGATGGGAATACTAGACCACATTACCTGCCTCCTAAGAAACCTGTATGCAGGTCAAGAAACAACAGTTAGAACCGGACATGGGACAATGGACTGGTCCCAAATTGGAAAAGGGAGTGTGTCAAGGCTGTATACTGTCACCCTGCTTATTTAACTTCTATGCAGAGTACATCATGTGAAATGCCAGGCTAGATGAAGCACAAGCTGGAATCAAGATTGCTGGGAAAAATATCAACAGCCTCAGATATGCAAATAATAACTACCCTAATGGTAGAAAGTGAAGAGGATCTAAAGAGCCTCTTGATGAAAGTGAAAGAGGAGTGAAAAAGCTGGCTTAACACTCAACATTCAAAAAACTAAGATCATGGCATCAGGTCTCATCACTTCATGGCAAATGGGAAAAAGTGGAAGCAGTGACAGATTTTCTCTTCTTGGGCTCCAAAATCACTGCATATGGTGACTTCAGCTGTGAAATTTGAAGACGCTTGCTTCTTGGAAGGAAAGCTATGACAAACATAGACAGTGTATTAAAAAGCAGAGATATCACTTTGTTGACAAAGATCTGTATAGTCAGCTATGGTCTTTCCAGTTGTCATGTATGGATGTGAGAGGTGGACCATAAAGAAGGCTGAGCACTGAAGAATTGATCCTTTCGAATTGTGGTGCTAGAGAACACTCTTGAGAGCCCCTTGGACAGCAGGGAGATCAAACCAGTCAATCTTAAGGGAAGTCAACCCTGGATATTCATTGTAAGGACTGTAAGGACTGATGCTGAAACTCCAATACTCTGGCCACCAATGTGAAGAAACGGCTCATCAGAAAAGGCCCTGATGCTGGGAAAGATTGAAGGCAGGAGGAGGAGACAACAGAGGATGAGATGGTTGGATGGTATCACTGATTCAATGGACATGAACTTGGGTGAATCCTGGGGGATGGTGAGGGACAGGGAGGCCTGGCATGCTACCGTCTATGGAGTCACAGAGTCGGACAGGTCTTAGCAACTGAACGACAACACCAATGAGATATGCACTATGCTCTGTGTATTAAATATACTATTGATAAAAACCAATCTGTGTACATCTTGTTACATCCTGCAGCATTTACTCAGAAATTACATGTGTAATGTGAAAGTGTTAGTTGCTCAGTTGTATCTGACTCTTTGTGACCCCATGGACTGCAGCCCACCAGGCTCTTCTGTCCATGGTATTGTCCAGGAAAGAATACTGAAGTGGGTTGCCGTTCCCTTCTTCAGGGGATCTTCCTGATCTGGGGATTGAACCCAGATCTCCTGCATTTTAGGTAGATTCTTTATCTTCTGAGTCCCCGGGGAAGCCCATACGTGTAATGCATACTTGTAATCTCTGATGTTCACCATTTGAACTCCCTTTGAATTGAAAGGATTCCTTATCTCCCAAATGAAAAGACATCTAGTGTTCTAGCTCCTCTGCCAGCTAGGATGTAAGCCCTTCACTTAGGCTCTGCCAATCAGATGGATTCACCTGAGATTTTGAATTTGAAACTAATGACACAAAGAAACAAAGACAGTGGAGATTGCTTTCTGGTGTCAGTGGCAGCAGCATCCAGTTGGCAGACACAGCAGTGTTTGTGCTGCCAACTGTTAGATCCAGTATTAGATGCCAGGAATGACAACCGTGCAAGTTGCAGTTCCTGTGTTCAGCGGCAGCAGTAGCGGTGCCCCAGAAGACTAACTTTCTGGTTCTGTTTTTGGCTGTGGTATTATCTGCACAGGTTCTCTTGATTCTTGCCTATTTTACCAGTAATCTGTGAGCTAGACATTAAAAATTGATACAAGTATTTAAATGCTGGAGAAATTTTTACCATGAATGGTTGCAAGCAATAGATACTCAAGGAAGGGTGGGGTGAGGTGGTGGAGACTTGAGATTAGTTACTTGGCCAATTTTAAGATGAAGACAAGGAGAATCCAGATACCATTAACAAAATGGATTTTCACAGCCCATGGTAACTAGTACTAAAATAGCTGAAACAGTCCCTGGATCACCTGTACTAAATATGTCAAATGAAGGCAAGACTTTGGACTTCATGTGCTGCTGCCACAGGAAGATATGAAGGGTAAGCAGAATTCAGGATTGTGGAGGTGCTGTGATTGCTTCTAATACTGCTGAACATCTGAGAAAGAAAGAATGACCTTCTATGGGACCACCATCATCCTGATACCAAAACCAGACAAAGATACCACTAAAAAAATTAAAGGCCAATATCACTGATGAACACAGACACAAAAATACTCAACAAAATACTAGAAAACTGAATCCAACAATACATTAAAAGATCATATGCAATGATCAAGTGAGATTTAATTTTAGAGATGTAAGGATTCTTAAATATCTGCAAATCAATTAGTATGATATACCACATTAACTGAAGAATAAAAACCATGTGATTTCACTGCAGCACTGTTTACAATAGTCAAGACATGGAAGCAACCTAAATGTTCACTGACAGAGGAATGGATTAAGAAGATGTGGTACACATACGCGATGGAATATTACTCAGCCATAAAAAGAATGAAATAATGCCATTTGCAAGCTCATGGATGGACTAGAGATTATCATACTAAGTGAAGTAAGTCAAACAAAGACAAATATCATATGATGTGGAATCTGATTTAAAAAACATAGAAATGAATTTATTTACAAAACAGAAATAGATTTACAGATATCAAAAGCAAATGTATGGTTACCAAATGGGAAACATGGTGGGGAGGAATAAAGCAGGACGTTAGGATGAACATACACACACCACTACACGTAAGAGAGATAACCAACAAGGATCTATTGTGTAGCACAGGGAACTTTACTCAATATCATGTGATAACCTATATGAGAAGACTCTGAAAAGAATGAATATATGTATATGTGTAACTGAATAACTTTACTGTATGTCCAAAACTAATACAACACTGTAAATTAACTACATTCCAATAAAATTAAAATTTAAAAGACATTCTGTCACTATTCTTTCTCTTATTTCCTCTTTATATGATGTATCTGTTCTTCTGTGAACAGCATCAGCAGCATCTAAAAATAAAACAGTCCAAAGGGCAGCACCAGCTATGAGACTTATAAGAATGTTACTCTTAAGAGCAAGAGTTTATCCTTTTAAAGTCGTATTTTATCACATCAGTACAGGTTTGACTCAGGAGAGCATTAAGGTTTTGGTGAACTGCATTTTGTCATTCAACAAAACTTTAATGGAGCACATTTTTGTCATTAAAATAAATTATGTTCCACTTCAAAAGATCTTTCTCAGAACTTTTGTTAATCCTATGAATTAAAAAAAATATGCTATATTATTAGTAACTAGGAGTTGCATTTTCTTTTCTAAAGTTCATGAAATGTCTCATTCAAATACTTGTTTGCTACTAACTATGGTTAGGCAGACAAAGGATGATTTTTTTGTTCTGTTGGAAATAATTAAGCATATTCTGCATATAGGATGTATTTTGCAGTTTATATTATTACTTTTATTTCATCAAATATGTTATAAATATTTCAGAGAAAGAAGACAGCTATCAGAGAAAGCTCATGTTTGCTAAATGGAGGACATAACCCTTCTCAACATCAAGCCACTGTATGTCGAGATTCAGCTACAACATGTATTTATGATTCTATAATAGCTTTTGTTATTTACTCTCTTGAAAGCCTAATGAATAGCATTTTTCTTTGGAAGATATGAAATACTTTTCATTAAGTTCCCTGCTACTGCTAAGTCACTTCAGTTGTGTCTGACTCTGTGCGACCCCACAGATGGCAGCCCACCAGGCTCTGCCGTCCCTGGGTTTCTCCAGGCAAGAACACGAGTGGGTTGCCATTTCCGTCTCCAATTAAGTTTCCTAGAGGATTCCAAATAACTAACACCCCTTTTCCTTGCCCAAGTTTTGGACAAACTGAGAAAACAAAAAAGTAAATACAGAGGTCAACATTTTTATTATATCTTCATTATTGTTAGAGAGGAGGTTGGAGGATGTGGCTCTAGGTCTGTAACCTAGATGTGTCCCTGCTAACACTTAACCCACAATTAAGGAGATTAACTCAAGGAGGGGTAAAGGAATTTGGTGGGTTAGCAGGGGATGTGAGCCTCTTGAGGGCAGTAAGAGGAAGAACAGAGTCGAGAACTTGCATTAGTGGTTATTCTTTACAGATTTACCAGAGAAATCGCTCCAACCTACCTTGGGATGGAGTGAGCATACTTAGGAAAAAAGCCCTTCTCATGGAAGCCAGGAGTAGAAGAAAGGAATTACATTCCTATATTCCTCAGCTTTTTGTTTTTCGAATCCACTGACTTAATTATTAAGCCTATGATCAACCGTAGGCTGTTCTCAGTTTGGATGCCCTTTCATAAATTGCTCTTCCCAAACTAACCACTTCTCTTTTGGGCACTATTCTGGGTTTGTTGGTGAGAGTGTAGATTTTGATCTCAGAAGGCTAGGAAATGGGTAAGAAAATACACTAATCAGTCAACACTAAAGATAATTCATTTCAAAGGCTGAAAATAATTTCATTATTTCCATGCCAAACTATGTCCAGTTATATCACCAACATAGCATATCAGAGGTTCTGCATAGACTGAATAAAAATAGTAAGGTATTCTAATAATAAAAACTCTAAAAATATGGAACTATATATAATGTGAACATTGGTCTTTTCTTGTTATCAAATTCTCAGATAGAAATGAAAGTCTAATAAATTTAAGCCCAGAGACAATTTGAATAAAGGAATTAAAATCCCAAATCAAATCTCTTGGTCTTGTGACTTGAAAGTCCAAAGCCTAAAATTATTCAAGTTTGTTTTCCTACTGGTTTTAGTGAGGCACTAGATGCTTAAGCGGGACTGGGGTTCCTTCTATAGCTATGGTTTCAGCAAGCTGTCATGGAAGGAGTATATTTTCTCCAGAATTTCAAAAATAATCCCTATTCAGAGCCAAATTTCTCCTGAATCTCCCACTTTAGAAAGTTCAGAGTGTCCACAGTCCCCATCATAACCAAAATTTTAAAAAGATATCTCCAATCCAAAAACAGGAAGTAGGGGAAAGCCAGATACACTGCTTTAGTGCCAATGAACTCAGGGGTTAGGGAGTGGATAAGTCCTGGGGTACAAAGCTCCAAGCAGGAAAAAACCCACTGCCAAGAAAACCCACAATCAGTCGCCCCTCACCTCTCAAAACAAACCTGCTCGTCAGGTCTTTCTCTTTTGCCTCTGTATTAATCATTATCCAGAGGAACAGAGCCAATAGAATATATGTCAATAAATAGATTAAGAGGAGATTTAATATAAGAATTGACTCACCATGGTTATGGAGGCCGAGAAGTCCCATGATCTGTCATTTGCCAGCTGGAGAACCACTGAAGTTGGCTGTATGGTTCAGTCTGCATGCAAAGGCCTGAGAAACGAGGGGGAGACTGGTGTAAATCCCAATGTCGAAGGCTGAAGAACCAGGAGCTCTGATATCCTAACTCTCAAAGACAGTAAAAGACAGAAATCCCAGCTCCTGTAGTGGGAGAGGGGAAAGAGAGAGGAAGAGAGTAGACAGGAAGAGAGAGAATTCTCCTTGAAAACAGTATGATAAAATGATAGCCCACATTCCTGAGCAAGGGTCTTCTTTCCTAAGTCTTCTGATTTAAATGCTACTCTCTCCCAGAAATACCCTCACAGATGCACCCTGAAATAATGCTTTTTCAGCTCTCTGGGCATCCCTTACCTCAATCAAGTTGACACACAGAATTAACTGTCACAGCTTAATTAACTATTAACTTGGTTGTAATTCTCCAACTCTGAAGTTTCTAAGCAACTGCTTGAGGTCTGTTAGTTCCCTTATTTGTCTCATCCTCTCAAAAGCCCAGGACTTCATCTGAGGGCCCCTGGACCATGGACTGCTCATAAAGGCTTAACAACCAGTTAGGAGTTGATAGGGGGAAGCCCTGATGAGTAGGGTTTGCTGATTTCCATTGTGTAAAATCGGGGCCAATTTTAAGCTGCCAACTGAGATGTGCAGTAGCATAAAATTTAGAGTTTCCACCTAGTTATAAATAATCTCAAGAATATAGATAATTGCAAACTGTAATATAATAATTTGGAAGTAACGACTTTTGAGTATATATTGTTTTAAAAAAATCTTTAAAATATAATTATAGACTCACATAAGTTGCAAAATAGCAGAGGAGAGTTATGTGTACCCATTTACCTCAAGGTAATACCTTACATAACTATCAACTATTATGAAACCAGGAAATTGAGATTGTATTATATTTGCTTTAAAAAAAACTGTTAAACTTTTAATTGCTGTGAAATACACATAACAGAAGACTTACTATTGTAACCATTTTTCAGTGGATAGTTCAGTAAGTTTTAAGTTTATTCACATTATTGTCTAACCAATCCCCAGAATTCTTCCCTTGCAAAATTGAAACACTATACCTTTTAAACAACTCCCCATTCCTCTTACCCCTTGAGCCCTGGGAAACCACCATTCTAGTCTGATGGTTTTTCGACTGCTCTGTAAACGTCACATAAGTAGAAAAGATAGAATTTGTCTTTTTTGTGTCTCTCTTATTTCACTGGCATAATGTCCTCAAGGTTCATTCATGTAGGATGTGTCAGAACTTCCTTCCTTTTAAGGCTGAATACTATCCCACTGCATGTATATACCATGCTTTATTTATCCATAAACTATTGATAGCCACATGGGTTGTTTCTACTTTTGGCTATTGTAAATAATGCTGTTATGAACATGAGTGTTGCCTTTGTTTTTAATATAACCTTATTTAATTGTAAGTTTGTATAATTTAATTTTTAACAATGGCTGTGTTTAAAAACTAGTTTGCAAACTTACTGATAATTTAACAATTGGCTATTGAGAACCACTGTACCAGCTCCAGCACACCAGTGGATCTGAGTCACTTCAGGCATGGGAATGGGCAGTATTTGTTCCAAGACAACAGCAGAGGAGAAATAGAACCAGAGGTCTAATGTGTCCCATTTGGGGCTGCCTCCTGTTTTAGGCTAAAGCCACCATACCCTGCACTGGCCTGTTTAAAGCACTGCCCCTATAAAGGATTTCTTCTAATTCTCCTTCTCTATATTCTTGGGATTGATCTTTGGAGAGGGGGCCAGTGTCCCTGACAGTTCAGCATCTTGTCCTTTATCTCTACCTTTTGCAAGGATGTTTCTGATAGTGAACAACAGAATTCCTTTCTCCTTTTATAGAAGGATGATTTGTTAATACTGGGCTCTATGCTTGTTAGCAAGGAGAGATAAGAAAGCCTTCCTCAGTGATCAACGCAAAGAAATAGAGGAAAACAACAGAATGAGAAAGGCTAGATATCTCTTCAAGAAAATTAGAGATACCAAGAGAACATTTCATGCAAAGTTGGGCACAATAAAGGACAGAAACAGTATGGCCCTAACAGAAGCAGAAAATATTAAGTGGCAAGAATACACAGAAGAACTATACAAAAAAGTTCTTAATGACCCAGATAACCACAATGGTGTGATCACTCACCTAGAGCCAGACATCCTGGAATGTGAAGTCAAGTGGGCCTTAGGAAGCATCACTATGAACAAAGCTAGTGGAGGTGATGGAATTCCAGTTGAGCTATTTAAAATCCTAGAAGATGATGGTGTGAAAGTGCTGCACTCAATATGCCAGCAAATTTGGAAAACTCAGCAGTGGCCACAGGACTGGAAAAGGTCAGTTTTCATTCCAATCCCAAAGAAAGGCAATCCCAAAGAATGTTCAAACTCCCACACAATTGCACTCATCTCACACGCTAGCAAAGTAATGCTCAAAATTCTCCAATCCAGGCTTCAACAGTATGTGAACCGAGAACTTCCAGGTGTTCAAGTTGGATTTAGAAAAGGCAGAGGAACCAGAGATCAAATTGCCAACATCCGTTGGATCATCGACAAAGCAAGAAATTTCCAGAAAAACATCTATTTCTCCTTTATTCACTACACCAAAGCCTTTGACTGTATGGATCACAACAAACTGTGGAAAATTCTTAAAGAGATGGGAATACCCGACCACATTACCTGCCTCCTAAGAAATCTGTATGCAGGTCAAGAAGCAACAGTTAGAACTAGACATGGAACAACAGACTGGTTCCAAATTGGGAAAGGAGTACGTAAAGGCTGTATATTGTCACTGTGCTTATTTAACTTCTATGCAGAGTACATCATGTGAAATGCTAGGCTGGATGAAGCTCAATCTGGAATCAAGATTGCTGGGAGAAATATCAACAACCTCCAATAAGCAAATGTTAACTACCCTAATGGCAGAAAGTGAAGAGGAACAAAAGAGCCTCTTGAAGAGTGAAAAAGCTGACTTAAAACTCAACATTCAGAAAGCTAAGATCTTGGCATCTGGTTCCATCACTTCACGGCAAGTAGATGGGGAAACAATGGAAACAGTGACAGACTTTATTTTCTTGGACTCCAAAATCACTACATATGGTGACTATGAAATTAAAAAAGAGCCTTGCTCCTTGGAAGAAAAGGTATGACAAACCCAGACAGTATATTAAAAAGCAGAGACATTACTTTGCCGACAAAGGTCTGTCTAGTCAAACCTATGGCTTTTCCAGTAGTCATGTATGGATGTGAGAGTTGGACCATAAAGAAAGCTGAGTGCCGAAGAATCGATGCTTTTGAACTGTCTTGTTCAAAAGACTCTTGAGAGTCCCTTGGACTGCAAGGAGATCCAACCAGTCAATTCTAAAGGAAATCAGTCCTGAATATTCATTGGAAGGACTGAAGCGGAAGCTAAAACTCCAATACTTCGGCCACCCGATGCGAAGAACTGACTCATTGGAAAAGACCCCGATGCTGGGAAAGACTGAAGGCAGGAGGAGAAGGGGACGACAGAGGATGAAATGGTTGGATGGCATCACTGACTCTGTGGACATGAGTTTGAGCAAACTTCAGGAGCTGGTGATAGACTGGGAAGCCTGGCATGCTGCAGTCCATAGGGTGGCAAAGAGTCGGTCATGACTGAGTGACTGAACTGATGCTTGTTGTTTAGTCGCTAAGCCATGCCAGGCTCTTTGTGACCCCATGGACTGTAGCATCATCAGACTCTTCTGTTCATGGGATTTCTAGGCAAGAATACTGGAGTGTGTTGCCATGCCCCACTCCAGGGGCTCTTTCCAACCCAGGAATCAAACCCAGGTCTCCTGCATTTACAGGCAGATTTTTTTTTTAACGACTGAGCCACTAGGGAAGCCCCATGCTTTCTGGAGCTCTTATCTTGGAGAAGGAGTGTCTGTGCCTTGAGAGGACATCTTTCTTGTTATACCAATGGCATTGTGGGTTATGGACATCTTTTCATGTGTCAACAGTGATTTTCACCTTGCAGATAACACCAGTCTTTAGATGGAGGGAAACATCCTTGGTGAACTCCTTTGGTTTCCACAAATGCCTAATAAGGTTAGAGAATTTCTGCTTCTGCTGCAAACTGGAAGACTAGGCCTTAATAATTAATGAAGATATAACTCAAGTAGAGCAAAGAAGGCTTTATTTTATTCACAGTTTTTCCAGAGTGTAGTTTTTTTCCAAGTGCAGTATACGGTTAGAAGCTCTAGTAGGCCACATATATAGAACAAGTACACTTTTGGTGAGTGCTATTCATAAACCATAGTCATGTACTTTGGGGTCTCCTTAAATTTCACGTGTGTGTGTGTGTGTGTGTCTTAGTCGCTCAGTCGTGTTTGACTTTTTGTGACAACGTGGGTGTAGCCTGCCAGGCTCCTCGTTACTAGATCTGATAGGAAGCTGTAATTAGCCTCTATTTTTCTTCAGAGAAGAGGCTAGAAATGTAGCATCTTGTGAGGTTCAAGTGAGAGACTAGAGGAGAAAACCTCAGGAAGGAAGGGGGGCAGGACGAGCTGTTCACCGGGGTGACCCACAATATTGGGAGATGTGCGGCACACCCAGGCTGGGGGGCTCACCCGAGGCTGCCCGTCCGGCCAGACGGTCACCTGTACTTTCTTACTCCTCTTCTGCAGAGGTTAAGTGGCAGATCCAGGACTCTTCTGTTCCCCACTCTGTATTATTAGGTACTTTAGCCAATGAATTTAGTAAGATGTATCAGTGTGTGTCTTCCTGTGTTTCTTTTGCTGATTACACAGCACACATACACCCCATAATGACAGCTGGCCATTTGGGTGATCTTTTTACTAGTGAGTTTTAAGTTCTTTATATATTCTAGGTACAAGTCCCTTATCAGATATATGGTTTACAAATATTTTTTTTTCCCATTCTGAGTGAGGTGTTTTCACTCCAATATTACATTTTATCAATCTTTTCATTACTGCCAATTCGATAGGCAGAAAAAGTGTCTCACTGACTTATTTGTATTGCACTTTGTCCAGGTTGAACACATTTTTATATGCTTATTAGGTATTATGAGTGCTTCTAATGTATGTTGCCTGGTTCTGTATTTTGCCAAGTTTTATTGGTTTGTCCCTTTTAAAAAAAAAATCTAATAAAATTTCAACAAAATATTCTGTTCTGGCCTTCTTCCTGGCTGATATACCTTCCTAAGGACCTGGAAGGCTGAGTTCAATTTCCTAGAGCGTGGCACTGCAGGGAGGGCTGGTCTTCAGCCTGGCTTTAGGTCTACAGGCTTCCCACTTCTTTCTCTTTTCCCCTGAGGCAGTGCACAGGGTGTCTATACCCTGGCTTTTATAACCACACTCCTTCCATCCCCCTACAAATATCCCTCCACCCTTATCCCCAGAGAACTGGGAGCCAGGTACCAGTAGATGGTAACAGACTCTGGGTGGGCTCATTCTTGTGGCCCTGTGGACACATTGCTCCATGCCCTGTACAGAAAGGTGAATCAAATGAAGGTTCAGAGTTCACACAGGGCCCCTTGTTGCAGAGGTCTTGCAGGGATCTAGTGGTTAATAATTTTGTAACATGAAATGCTATGCTAAAAATAAATGTTTTTTAATACTAACTTTTAGGTGGGGAAACACATAACAGTTTCCATACAGTTAACCTGCAGATAACCTTTCATAACCCAGTTATAAGTGTGGAACTCTGCTCTGTCAAGTCCATGTTAATTTGATCATTGCCCTCACATTTGTTAATATGTGGCTATGACTGTAAATTCTCACATGAGCACAGTCAGTCTGAAAACATATAAACTATCTTGATCTTGAGAAGCTTGCTGGTGAAATCAAGCTAAATTTAAAATGCAGTTTTCAAATACAATTTACTACAAGATTGAAGGTTACAAATCTAAACGGTGGTCGTTATTCATTCCAATGCAACAGAAAATCAAACCAAACCAAAACAACAAAACAAAAACATAAAAAAAAAATAAACAAACCTCCAAATCGACAAAAACCAGGCTGGAAGTGAATAGCTGGTTAGCACCAAGCCATATTAGTCCCTTGGGAAGTCTCATGTCTAGATTTTAGTAACAGGGTTGAAGTAAATAGGTCAGATTAGTGGAGTTCCAGTTTAGCTATTTCAAATCCTAAAAGATGATGCTGTGAAAGTGCTGCACTCAATATGTCAGCAAATTTGGAAAACTCAGCAGTGGCCACAGGACTGGAAAAGGTCAGTTTTCATTCCAATCCCTAAGAAAGGCAATCCCAAAGAATGCTCAAACTACCGCACGATTGCACTCATCTCACATGGTAGTAAAGTAATGCTCAAAATTCTCCAAGCCAGGCTTCAGTAATATGTGAACCGTGAAATTCCAGATGTTCAAGCTAGTTTTAGAACAGGCAGAGAAACCAGAGATCAAATTGCCAACATCTGCTGGATCATTGAAAAAGCAAGAGAGTTTCAGAAAAACATCTATTTCTGCTTTATTGACTATGCCAAAGCCTTTGACTGTGTGGATCACAATAAACTGTGGAAAACTCTGAAAGAGATGGGAATAGCAGACTACCTGACCTGCCTCTTGAGAAACCTGTATGCAGGTCAGGAAGCAACAGTTAGAACTAGACATGGAACAACAGACTGGTTCCTGTACGTCAAGGCTGTATATTGTCACCCTGATTATTTAACTTATATGCAGAGTACTTCATGAGAAATGCTGGTCTGGAAGAAGCACAAGCTGGAATCAAGACTGCCGGGAGAAATATCAATAACCTCAGATATGCAGATGATACCACCCTTATGGCAGAAAGTGAAGAGGAACTTAAAAGCCTCTTGATGAAATTGAAAGAGGAGAGTGAAAAAGTTGTCTTCAAACTCAACATTCAGAAAACTAAGATCATGGCATCTGGTCCCATCACCTCATGGGAAATAGATGGGGAGACTGTAGAAAGTGTCAGACTTTACTTTTTTGGGCTCCAAAATCACTGCAGATGGTGATTGTAGCCATGAAATTAAAAGACGCTTACTCCTTGGGAGGAAAGTTATGACCAACCTAGACAGCATATTAAAAGGCAGAGACATTACTTTGCCAACAAAGGTCCGTCTGGTCAAGGCTATGGTTTTTCCAGTGGTCATGTATGGATGTGAGAGTTGGACTGTGAAGAAAGCTGAGTGCCGAAAAATTGATGCTTTTGAACTGTGGTGTTGAAGAAGACTCTTGAGAGTCTCTTGGACTGTAAGGAGATCCAACCAGCCCATCCTAAAGGAGATCAGTCCTGGGTGTTCATTGGACGGACTGATGCTGAAGCTGAAACTCCAGTACTTTGGCCACCTCATGCAAAGAATTGACTCATTGGAAAAGACCCTCATGCTGGGAGGGATTGGGGGCATGAGGAGAAGGGGACGACAGAGGATGAGATGGCTAGATGGCATCACCAACTCGATGGACATGGGTTTGAGTAAATTCCAGGAGTTGGTGATGGATAGGGAGGCCTGGCGTGCTGGGATTCATGGGGTCGCAAAGAGTCAGACATGACTGAGTGACTGAATTGAACTGAATGGGGTCAGGGGAGGAGCTTTGAGAAAGTTCAGAAGTGTACTGTTGGCCTTTATATGGGACTTAATGCTAATTAACTTACCTGAAAACAAATCTGCTTAGTAACTAAAAGAATAAATAATTATGGTTTACCGTTTTCATAATTTAGTCTGCATCATTTTTCTGACAGTGGTAAAAATTAACAATAGTACACAGAAAACATGTAATTGTAAGATGCAGTCATAATACTTCTTGTTTATTTGATTTTGATAGGTGTTGCTTAATTAAGATAGTCCAGTAAAGAGTTTTTCTTCAGGGCTGTAAACTGTACATCTTTGTGTAAGTGAAGTAAATGCTGCATTGGGAACTAGGATACCTGAATTCAGATTCTGAATCGCACGATAATTTGGGTCCTACTTATTTACTTCAGGGTCTTCGAGGTGTCTTGTGCACCATGAGGTTCTTGATCTCCCTCAGAGGACTGTGCAAAGAGCAACAGAAAACACTTACATGAAAACACTTGGAAAAGTACAGAGAGCTAGTACTCATCTCATGGGTTTGCTGTGAAGATTAAACAGATTAATATTTATTTGGTGCTTGATGTGTAGTAATTGTTCAGCTCATGTTAATTATTTTTATTATCCCTACTTCTTACATTTAAACCCATACCATATTTTGTACACCATCAAAAAAACATTTCACCTTGGGAAAATCAGAAGGTAAGTCGAATACTGAATTCAACTTTGTAAGTGGATGACTTAAAAGCCATCTGATGTTTGCAAACCACTTTTCCTCTAAGTTATTTGTATTTTATCTTTTTGCATATAGTGATACTATACTCGGAAAATGTGACTATTTAGTGTGGATTTCTGATTAAAAGAGAAGCTTCTGTTTTTTAATTTGTGCTCTGCCTATTTCTCTGACTAAAGGCATTTATTTTCGCTGATTCCGAGTTCTGAGCTCTTCATGTACTTCTCAGTGTTCCCACAGCAGGGCAGAGCAGCACCATAAAATGAACACTAGTCAGGCTGAGCCGTTAGAATGCATGTCGGCTGGCCCTCACCTTCCTGGATTCTGCAGGCTAATACGAGACCCTGCAAATGCTTTGTCTGAAGCTGTGTTTATAAAAATCACAGGTCCTTCTGAAAAATGGTCACACCCTCTGAGCATTTTGTGTGTGTATATGTTCAATATAATCAGAGGACGACAATTTACTGTTTAGTATGTAGAGCAGCCTCTCCTTTTGTCTGATGCAGTCCTCTGTGGAAGGTAACAGAAACCCGGCCTCATGCTTGGGAGAGCCACTGTCTTTGCTGTCGTGACTGAGAGCTTTCGTTTGAGAAACTATCACCTGGCTACTTCTAGAGCAATCTGTAGGCAGGTTTCTGTGGAAACACTGATAAATTAAAAAAATAAAAAGTAAATATATACATGAACATATATGGGCAAAATTTTTCAATGACAAGCTATGAACCAAATCATTAAACTTTTATTTTTTTCAATCCTACTTGGCAATGGTTTCAGAAAAGTTCCTATGAAAGATAGCGTTTTGTTTGCTACCTTGTTCTCCATAAAGTCTAGGACCTTCACTGACACCAATAGTATTTTACTACTGTTTAATTAAAAGCCACCCCTAATGGTTTTCTAATCCCTATTTTGAGCAAGTTTTACTGTGTGTATCCTGGTGTGGATGTGTGTGATTAGATTGCATGTTTAGGGCCTGTGTGGCAGACTTGCATACAAGTCAACAAGTGTTTGTTAAACACCACGTATTGAATACACTGCTAATACAGGGGGTTTAAAACAAGGAAAGAATGTAGACTTTAAAAATGTCCAGATTGGGGTTCAGAGGTAAGGCACAGGAGATAAGACTTGTAGATATTAAACAGTTACTAGCATTCTACATTTTTTACCATTGAAAGTGGAGAAGCACTAAGATTTGTCTAGTTCAAAAATTTTGATTCTATGATTTATAGGACAAATAAAAAGAATATATAAGCAGGTCCTAACTTTTATGGCAAAGCATTAGCATTACCGTGGAAGATTAACAGTAACAATAAAGATTCAAGGTTGATTTTTCTGGCCCCTCAAACACTTACTAACTATAAATTAAGATGTAAAGGAAAGAATTCTCATATTTCTCATTCCATTTGGAAAAAAATAACCATTTTCATTTTCTGTGGGCTTTTTACTATATTCTCAACAAAAAGTACTTAGGATAAAAACTGAGCATTGTAAACCCTTCCCAATGCCTTTTTAAAGTATACTAGCTATCTTAAAAGCTAGCTTTTAAGTTAATCAACAAGTTTTTTCAGGGAGCCATATTGTGCACAAGGCACAAGGAATGCAAAGACAAATATGAAAAAGGTTTTACTGTTCTATATTATATGTATTGACGTTATTATATTTATTGTGATTTTTAAGAAAAAGTACTAACTGTAGAATATACTCTGCCTACTATTCTCTCTCTTGGGATAACAAAAACATAGGAAATGATTCTCTTGTGTGTCCACATAAGAGAGCCACAATATCTGTGGCTTCTTAGAGGTCAGAGGTTATTCTCAGACCGTAATTTCAACATTGGCACAATCCTCCACACAAATGACTTCCAAATCCACATCCCTAGCTTTGAACACTTCTGAATTTCAGTCAAAAAATTCAACCACTCAGTGGAAATACATTTGGATATCCTTGCTCACCTCAGCTGAACTTAACTGTAAGTATCATTATCATCTGCCCCCAGCTCCAATCCCCAACTGTCTCTGATGATGTGTACTACCATAGTTGTGCTCACCTAAGGTTGAAACTTTGGAGTTATCTTAGACTCCTTCTTCTTCCTTATATCTCATGGTCTGTCATTAAAGACTGTCAATTCTTACTTCACAACTTCTCTCTTATTAGACTCCTTTTGACTTCTGGAGACTCCAGTCTAAGTTTAAGCGCTCATCAATCTGTCTTATCCCCTCACTTCTAGCTCTTTGTCTTTTAATCTCATCAGCCATCATTTTCATAGCAATCTTCTGAATGCACTACTTAGACTTCTAAAGGAACTTCTAGTTCAAAGATACTATAATTCCATTATTCAAGAACACTTAGAATTTCCCTGTTATTTAGAAAATCAAGTGCAAATCAGCATTCAAGGATTTCCAGTCTGGTTCCAACACACATTTCTAATACAGTCCTCCAGTATGCCCACATCAGGACTCTCTGCAGCGTGTCTGACAGCACATTTGTGCACTAGAATTCTTCCCCACTTGGCTTATCTGTTGTTTTTTTCTCTGTATTCACATATCAATCATCTGTCCAAGCAGATCCCTGGTATCGTTTTTGGTTTTTTTCAACTGAATCTTCCTTAACTGCTTTGCTTGCAGTGATCTTTCTCCATTGGCGGAATCAACAGCAATGCCTGTGTGCTTATATATGCCTTTTTTTGGTGTGTATGATGTTTATAATTCTCCTATTTAAATGGAGACTTTTCATCACTTGTTATATCCTCTGTTCCACATAAAGCAGCTCTCAGCATGTATTTGTTGATCAGCCAACTGAATGAATGATTTAATAAATGGAAAATGAATGAAGACTCAGGCCAAACTGACTTGAACTCAAAGTCTTGCATATGATTTTGACCACTTAAAACTTCAAGAATGGCTTTATGTTTTCCCCAAATGCTTTGACTGGATTGCAATCAAGTCAGGAAGAAGACATCATCTGTTCTTCTGAAGGAAATTAAAGGTTTGGGAAGTCAGTCAGGAAATTTCTGCTGGAGTGCCCAAAGAGCACTTGTAGTCATAGATCTCTCCGAGCCTCAAGCCTCTGAAGAATCAACAAAGAATACAAAACATCCACAGGGAAATAAAGAGTTCAAGATTTGTCTTTCCCCTGCCCAGAAAATTGAAAACCAAAATTTAATATCCTTGATCTTCTTCCCAGGCTTTTGGGAAACGCCCCTACCATGAAGGCACCAAGCTTCCCTCTGCATTAGGTCAAGAAATTTTGACAAAAATCCACTGACCTGTGTTGGATACTCATCACTAGAGCTGTCAGCTTCAGTATGGAACACCTTGTCATTAGGGCATGGTGTGATGAGAACCACTTTAGAGTACAAGGCTAAAAGTTTATCTGCCTGGATTAGCGCACCATAACAGTCCGCAGAGTACATGAACGTTTACTGAATAACTTCATAAGGGTAATGGGATTGGAAGGGAAATTGATTAACTTACTTCGTATCTTCTTTATTGACATTATTATCATTTAGGCTTGTACATTTGTATAGAGTAAGCATGATGAAATATTAAAAAGTTATTTTATTCTATTTTCAGATTGTTTTATTGTACTGAGGTTCCAAAACTGAAATAAAGAATCTGACTGAAGATCTTCATTCTATTACTAATTAGTCATCTGTGTGTGTACATGTACAATGTGAAGTTATGTTATTTATTTCCTTTCTGCCTGCCTATAATCTAACTTGCATGGTACAGCAAGTATTTCCCCTTGGCCAACTTTCCATAAGCATCACTGCTTTGATCTGTGAGGTTGTTGAGCGAATAAATTGACTTGTAGGAGTTCTAATTATGCTGCCTTTCTATGACTGGTTTTCTATATGGCAGAAGAAAGGGGACTTCCTTTCCCCCTTCACACATTTCTTGTTGGGGAAGGAAAGGAGCCCTTATTGACACTTTGACAATGAATTAGTGTGAGGCTGGGCTTCCACAATAAACAAAGAATAAATACATGATTTCTATGTTCTCAACAGCAGGTATTCTGATCCTGTAAATTTTCCTTTTCTTAGGAAATTCACTGAAGATCATTGTATCTGAACCTGTGCTTTTGCTGCTTCTTTAAAGCCCAAGCAAAAGCATTGTGTTTGCTCAGTCTCTTCCTCCAAAAAGATCTTCCTGAAGAACTGTACTACATTTCCTAGTCTTGAAGGATTTCCAGGGTGCTATGATTTCTGATGAGTCTTTACCAGTTTGAAACAGAAGACCATTTAATATCAGCACCATCATGGTGACAGAAGCACATTAAAAAATTAGCAATGTTAATGAATGATTGACACAAAGTATGGGATGCTGAAGATGATCATTTTGACAAGGAACCATCCATTCATTCATTCCACAAATAATTCCTTAGCACTTACTTTGTGCCAAGTACCATGAGAGCAACTAGGGATACAATGGTGAATAAAGTAAGAAAATTCCTTGCCTTCAAGGATCTATGCTGTACCATGCAAGTTAGATTATAGGCAGGCAGAAAGGAATAAGTTACATAACTTCACATTGTTTTATGTGTTACTGAGCTGACTGTGGCTCAGATCGTGAACTCCTTATTGACAAATTCAGACTTACATTGAAGAAAGTATGGAAAACCACAAGACCATTCAGGTATGACCTAAATCAAATCCTTTATGATTATACAGTGGAAGTGAGAAACAGATTTAAGGAACTAGATTTGATAGACAGAGTTCCTGATGAACTATGGATGGACGTTCGAGACATTCTACAGGAGACAGGGATCAAGACCATCCCCAAGAAAAAGAAATGTAAAAAAGCAAAATGGCTGTCTGAGGAGGCCTTACAAATAGCTGAGAAAAGAAGAGAAGTGAAAGGCAAAGCGGAAAAGGAAAGATATATGCATCTGAATGCAGAGTTCCAAAGAATAGCAAGGAGAGATAAGAAAGGCTTCCTCAGTGATCAGTGCAAAGAAACAGAGGAAAAAAATAGAATGGGAAAGACTAGAGATCTCTTCAAGAAAATTAGAGAACCAAGGGAACACTTCATGCAAAGATGGGCTCAATAAAGGACAGAAATGGTATGGACCTAATAGAAGCAGAAAATATTAAGAAGAGGTGGCAAGAATACACAGAAGAACAGTACAATAAATATCTTTATGACCCAGATAATCACGATGGTGTGATTGCTCACCTAGAGCCAGACGTCTTGGAATGCAAAGTCAAGTGGGCCTTAGGAGGAAGCATCACTATGAACAAAGCTAGTGGAGGTGATAGAACTCCAGTTGAGTTATTTCAAGTCCTAAAAGATGATACTGTGAAAGTGCTGCACTCAATATGCCAGCAAATTTGGAAAACTCAGCAGGACTGGAAAAGGTCAGTTTCATTCCAATCCCAAAGAATGCTCGAACTACAGTACAATTGCACTCATCTCACATGCTAGAAAAGTAATGCTCAAAATTCTCCAAGCCAGGCTTCAACAATACATGAAGTCTGAACTTCCAGATGTTCAAGCTGGTTTTAGAAAAGGCAGAGGAACCAGATATCAAATTGCCAACATCTGCTGGATCATGGAAAAAGTAAGAGAGTTCTAGGAAAATGTCTATTTCTGCTTTTTTGACTATGCCAAAGCCTTTGACTGTGTAGATCACAATAAACTGTGGAAAATTCTTCTAGAAATGGGAACACCAGACCACTTGACCTGCCTCCTGAGTTATCTGTATGCAGGCCAGGAAGCAACAGTTAGAACTGGAAATGGAACAATAGACTGGTTCCAAATAGGAAAAGGAATGTGTCAGGGCTGTATATTGTCACTGTGCCTATTTAACTTTTATGCAGAGTACATCATGCGAAATGCTGGGCTGGAGGAAGCACAAGCTGGAATCAAGATTGCCAGGAGAAATATCAATAACCTCAGATATGCAGATGCCACTGCCCTTATGGCAGAAAGTGAAGAAGAACTAAAGAGCCTCTTGATTAAAGTGAAAGAGGAGAGTGAAAAAGTTGTCTTCAAACTCAACATTCAGAAAACTAAGATCATGGCATCTGGTCCCATCACTTCATGGCAAATAGGTGGGGAAACAGTGGAAACAGTGGCTGACTTTACTTTTTTGGGCTCCAAAATCACAGCAAATGGTGACTGCAGCCATGAAATTAAAAGATGCTTACTTCTTGGGAGGAAAGTTATGACCAGCCTAGATGCATGTTAAAAAGGAGAGACATTACTTTGCCAACAAAGGTCCATCTAGTCAAGGCTATGGTTTTTCTAGTAGTCATGTATGGATGTGAGAGTTGGACTATAAGGAAAGCTGAGCACCGAAGAATTGATACTTTTGAACTGTGGTGTTGGAGAAGACTCTTGAGAGTCCCTTGGACTGCAAGGAGATCCTGCCAGTACATCTTAAAGGAGATCAGTCCTAAGTGTTCATTGATGTTGAAGCTGAAACTCCAATACTTTGGCCACCTGATGTGGAAAGCTGACTCATTTGAAAAGAGCCTGATGCTGGGAAAGACTGAGGGCAGGAGAAGAAGGGGATGACAGAGGATGAGATGGTTGCATGGCATCAACGACTCAATGGACATGAGTTTGGGTAAACTCCGGGAGTTGGTTTTGGATAGGGAGGCCTGGTGTGCTGCAGTCCATTGGGTCTCAAAGAGTCAGACATGACTGAGCGACTGAACTGAACTGAACTGAAGGAAATAACTCAGCATTGCAACTGGATGGTCACAGAAGACTTCTATGAGGACAGGACATTTATACTGAGACTTGATGGCTGTAAAGAAACTAGACATATGAAAAGCCAAGGAAAAGATTCCCAAGATCTTAAGGGAAAAGTGAAACTGGACAAGCTGGAGAGTGGGGAAGATCCAAATTATGTTTATTGAACCTTGAAGGACAAGGTATAAAAATTGTTCTTTATGGAACTCAAGGTAAAATGGAAAGCTTAATGTTTTTAATCAGGATTATGGTAGGAAGTGAACTTTATTTTGAAAGATCAGTCTGGTTGCTGTGAAGATGTGGGAACAGGGAAGGTTAGAAGCAGGCCAGTTAGGACATATATGTGCTGAACATCTTCTGTTTGTCTCTACAGATTTACCTTATAAACTGACCTGTTCTTTGTGTCTAAATTGATTATGAGTTACTTCAACAGTGTTCCCATACCCTCTGACTTCAGTAGGGTTTGACCAACACTCACTTGGAGATCAGAGAGAGAGACTGAGGGTAATTATTCACCTGGATTCTTTTCTGCAAGGGCTATGTGCCTTAACTAAGGTCCTTGCTTCCCTTGAGTGCTTACTCTTTATGATTCTTTCTCTGTTGGGTTCTGCTAACCTTTTACTGTCCTCATCCCTTGATAACAGCTCTGATGCTGTCTGCCTGGGTTCCTGCAATCCTTAGTTTCCTTAACCCTGTATGCTTGTTTGAAGCACCAGGTCACCAATGTCAGACAAATTTTTTCAGGCTAACTCATTCCTTATATTTCCTCCTTTCACTGTGTTTTTCTGCCTTTTGTAGATTCTTTACTTTCTTGCCATCTCAACTACTCATTTAACACAGTGACTGCTAAGTATTATCTTGATTCATGATGAATATTTAACATGCTTTCAAAAGTGTATATAAATAATTAATTTCAAGATTATTCCATTTTTCTTTTTGCTTTTAGAAAAAAAAGAACACTAGATTTTTTTTTTTTTACAAAGCCTTTCATATATTCTCAAAAAGAAATGAGAAAAACATTACATCAGTATTCACATTCCTTCTACTTTAACGTAAGTTTGAGTTTGTCAGATTTGAGGTTTTAGACAACTGATGAACTGAGTCACAGTGTTATAATCACGTTACTTACCTGACTCCCTCTTGCTGTCAGGGGTTTCCCTCATGCAGTTAGCTTCACATGAAGTGGAGTCAGCAGGTGGAGACGGAAGTGTGTACAGCTTTCTCCTCCTTGACTAATGAGCTCAACTTCCTAACAGCTTCTGAGAGACCCAGTAAACCCGCCAGGCCAGTCAGAATTCCAGTTCCTGCTTCACCACCATTAGTGGGGTTCCTGAACTCTAACCTGGCAGAGCACACCAAACGGTCTACAAGCCTACGAGGAAGGTGACTCTACTCTTGGCCACTCTTTCAAAGATCCACAGGGTTAAGCGGAAGACAAAGCCAGCTCCTAGTCTGGGACATCATCAAAGGGGCTCTCTCTCTTTCTCCTTTCTTTGCTCTCTCACCTGCTATTCTCCCCTATTGGTACTGGTTTCTTATACAAACTACCACAAACTTAGTGGCTAAAAATGACACAGATGTATTATCTTACAGGTGAGAGGTAAAAAAAAATGGGCCTTGCTGGAAGAAACCAAGATGTTGGCAAGGCTGCATTCCTTCTGGAAGCTCTAGAGGTGAATATTTTTCTTCAGCTTTTTCAGTTTCCACAGGTCACCTGCATTCCTTGGCTCTTGGCCTCTCCAGCCATCTTCAAATCAGCAACTGCAATATTCTGACCTCTACTTTTTTCATCACATCTTCTCTGACTTTGACAAAGACTCTTCCGATTCCCCTTCTCACTTTTAAGGACCTCATGACTACACTGGGCCCATGCCAGATAAACTGGGGTACTCTCCCCATCTCAAGGTTAGCTGATTAGCAGCCTTAAGTCCATCTGCAATCTTAACCTCCTTTTTCCATGTAACCTAACACCTTCACAGGCTCTGGGGATTAGGAACATAGACATTTAGGGTGGGGAGCATCATTCTGTCAAAAACACTATCTTCTACCTAAACCTAAGCCACTGCAAAGCAAGTATACTTAAAGGTCAAAAAGAAGTCTATGATGATGAAAATGTGCTGGAACTAAATAGTGGTAATGGCTGCACAACTTTGTGAATGTGCTAGTAAACTACTGAATTGTACACTTTAAAATTGTGCATTTTATGGCCTATAGATTACATCATGATAAAAAAATATGTATACAAAAACGTAAGTTGACTATATGGGTTGCATCACTAAGCTGTTTTATCTGTTGCTTTACTTTCACATAAGCAGAAATATCACTCACAGTCACTTCTTTCCAGCTCACCCAATTCCATTTTCCCCTGAGTGGGAATGAATGAATCCAGACATACCAACTTCAAGAAAGATTACTGAAGAGACAGATATGTGATAAAAGAGGGCGTATTGGTACTTCAAGAATGTTTTTTAGATAACTGAGCCTTTCAGCCCCATACCAACCTTAGTCATACACTAACAGATCTTGTTGGGCTCTGTATACTTTGGAATAATTCTCAAGTAATTGAAATATGCACCTGAAAAACCCTCCTAAGAGGGTTTATGTGGATGTTTGAATGGTACATGTTAGTAAATATTCTGAAGTAAATAGAGACAATAATGAATCGGCTTCAGATGCATCCCAAAGTAGGCAAGTAAAAGTTCCATGCAACCAGAGCATACTCATTTGGTGACACTAAATAATGAAGAATACAAAAGAAAAAAAAAAAAAGAGCTCTAAGGGTCCTCCATCTGAGACCACGGGCTTAAATCACAGAGAATCAACTAACAAGCCTCATTCAACCTGACAACAAGCCTCACGCAGAGGTGAGAATGTTAGTGCAAGGGTTCCACATAATCATTATGTGGTCCAGAGGTTTGCAAAACTTCTCTATGCAACATACCTCCTCAAAAAAGAATATATGTGGAGGTTTGCAGCAAGCGTTCTGGGCTTCACTTCTCAAGCATCAACTTGGTTAGAAGGGAGGTGTTAGAAACAGGGAGTGTGGAGATGGAGAAGGTACAGTGTCAATTAATACCGAAAACTGAACCCCTGAACTGCCACTCATATTGGAGTATATATTACAACTATTTATCCTGGCTGTCTCCTTTATCTCTGTTTTCACCTTGGGGGAAATCCAAAACTTAGATGAAAATGGCATCTATTAAAAGAACTTTTTAATCACTCTGGAAAGTGCCTTTATTTTTCCGGAAGTCTCATAACACTTATTAATCCTCCCATACTGCTGTCATGAATGACAAATCTGAGATAAACTTCCCTTTTTGCTTTGAGTTTGCATCTAAAAGAATATGATTCTGAAAGAGAGGTTTTAAGAATTTACAGTGAACTCACTGAGTTATTTACTGCCTAAATTTTCCTTCATTCTCACCAAGGGAGCACATTTATTATATTTTCTCCCTCCGTGCATTTATATTTCTGTGAAGTTTCCAGAAATGGAAGGAAGTGGGGAATTGGCATACTTATTTTGCAGTCAGGGAGACTCTTCACTTTTTAATAGCTCATAATACCAACAGGATAGTTGAATCAAATACAGGTTTTGGCTAGACATTTTTCTAGCTTGATTTTTTCAAATTGTGATCAGTCCATTTCCACATTGCTCCTACAGCTGGATGTAGTTTATACTTCAAAATCTCTGAAAACATAGGTTACAAGTTTTCTAGTTTTAGATGGGTTGGGAAAGTCCTTTGATGTTTTTGAGGTGAAAATTACCCATCAAAGAAGTGGAGTTAAGCATGTGCACCAGAAAAAAAGAGTATATCCTATTTTTATACTTGAACTAACAAGGAGAAAAACAAAACCCAAAGTCCCTGCAATTGAAACAATATATTTTATTAATTTCAACCTTCCATAGTAATTTTATCCCAATCTCTCACAGGCCCTTGGAAATGTTAAGACAACCAAACCAAAATTATCAGTAGGTTTGTTATCCAAACAAACCATGACTTATCCACAACAAATTGTGAAATCTCAATTTCTTTCTCATGTAGTATGTTTGCGCTATTTCTCCTAATAACACACACACACACCCTACATCAATTGCTTAGTCTTATGGATTGCAACAAAGTTTAATGCAGTAAAAATCCTATTATGGGATACTGTGCTCTCCCACAGATTTAGACAGCATGAAATATAGAATTCATTTCTTTCCCAAGCTTAAGTAGTTGGGTACCAATCTAGAGTAATTGAAATTTTGGTTTCTTGTCTAGGATCATCAACTCTACTGTTTCTCTTCCTTTCTCTATGAGTGGAAGTCTTCATAGACTTTACAGTCTCTTGTAATTTATGTAAAATATGGACATTTACGCAAAATGAGTTCCTAGAGTTATGCAAAGCCTTATTCCTCACCCAGCAGCAATTTCATAGGACAAACACCTTCTGGATTGATGGTCAAATTGCTTCACTCACAAATTGTTGAGTGGTTCTTTTCTTTCTTTGTCCCCCACCTTTTACATGTTGGTGATCAAACAAGCCTTTCTCCCTGTGGTGCCCATTGCTTGAGAGCCCTGAGCACCCCTTACAAACCACCCCTCCTATTATTTCCTGGGCCAATCCTGTCTTGCCTGCCTTACCGTGTGGGGCTTCCAGTCCCTCTCAATTTAGCAATATTCACATTTTCGTGTGTTGGCTGCTCAGTCCTATCAGTCTCTGCAACCCCATGGACTATGTAGCCTGCAAGACTCCTCTGTCCATTTTCTTGGTAGATATTTTTTCAGTAAAAGGCCTCTTAGACATATACTATGTTGCAGTTTATTTTTTATTTTGGTTGCCTGGGGACTTTTAGAAAGAAACATCTGTGTCTTTTTCATCCCAGACTCTCACACACACACACACACACATATACATAACATTAGATTGCAAAAGGAAGTTTTTAGTCTTAAGTTTCCTGAGCCTTTAAAAAAAACTTTAAAATTATTATTTTCTTTATCTCCCAGTTTCACTGAGATATAATTGACAAATAACACTGTATTCATTTAAAGTACACAACATAAGGATTTGATATATGTATATATTGCTAAATGATGTCTCATGGCAGGGGAAACATGAGTACCAAAAGTGCCGGTATCACATTCTCACAGCTTAAAACAAGAGGGAGGAAAAAAAACATCCCTTACCTCTTGGCTGGGGTTAGAAAACTCCTGGGGAAGGTCTCTGATTGTTTCCACTTGGGACACATGCTCAGTCTGGAGCAATCAAGGGCCCAGAGACTGGAGGCTAAGTCTGTCTGTGTTATGTGTCCATGGTTAGGATATTCTGGGTCTGTTTACAAGGGTAAATGGAAGGCAAGCTTGTGGATTAGCTATCCAAAGGACTTTTCCAATGAAATGACTGCAAAAGCTACATAATACAAAACAACCACCACGTCAAATGAGTTGCTGAGATGGCAAGAAATTAAAAAATCCAAGAAGCCAGAAAATAAAGTGAAAGAAGAAATTCTGGGGAGTGGTTTAGCCTGAAGGAATCTATCCAACCTTAGTGACTGTGAACTTTTATTTTGATTGCTACAGCAGGTAGAAGAGACAAAGTATGTTTTTATTATAAATTTTCCCTCAAAAAAAAGGTGACCTGAAAATATAAGCAAGGAACAAGAAATCATAAAAATGATCTAACTGACTCAAACAAGAGTCATATAGAACCTCATGTCAGAGACCGTCTGTCTAGATTTTATTCTTTAAAGACATAAGGACAACCCTAAGCCATCTCTCTGATATGTCACTGATCTCTGGGGACTCTGAACGGAGGCTTTGGATCTGTGATAAAACTGCCTTTATGCGTTCTCTGTGTTCCCTTTTCTGCTTTATTTACTCATTCTACAATTATGCTCTGCACCATGCTGTCTCTGCCCTTAAGGAGGTCACAGCGCAGGAAAAACTCGAGTTCACAATCAGATAATGACACCACTGGTGACAAGTGCTGCAGAAGAGTAGACAAGAGGTGAGAGGAGTTCAGGAGGAAACTCCTAAACCCACCTGGGTAACTAGGCTGGTTTTAAGTTGTGACCTGAAGGCAGACAATTGAGGCTGGGCACTTCAGGCTGTGGGAAGAACAGGGTGCACGTGGAGAATCTCCAGAGGTTCATATTACTGACTCACAGAGGGAGTGTGTCGAGGAGGAGAAGATACAGGGACCAGGCCTGAGATTTTGCCCTGTAGGGTTGGAGGGTATTAAAGGATTTAAAAGTCAGTGACATGATTGTGGCTGCAGGAAGGAGCACTCAACAACACTATAGCAGCTATTCAGACCAGGGGTGATGATGAACTAACCAAGGCAGTGGGGGTAGGGGGATAAATCTGAGTTACTTAGGAGGTTAAATTCCCATGACTGAAGAAGTCCAGCAACAGAGAAAGGCAAGGCAAGGATGACTCTTTGGTTTCTAGTTTGTGTGATTAGGTGTAAAGTGTGAATAAAAGTTTATTATGAAAATGAAAGATAAATGTTGTTTGTAAGAATGTAATTTTAAAACTATAGGGGAGTTGGAGCAAAAAATCCCAAGGAGGTAGGAAATAACCTAAACTGGTCAGCTAAGCACAAAGAAACGTTATTGGACGAAAGTGGGAAGGGCTGGTTTTCAGAAAGACTCAGAGCTGGTAAAATTAGCCAAAGCGAGGAGGAAGAAGATTATCTTTGTTTCCTGGTGCCATTAAAAGCAACTGGGATGGATGCCCAGGATCCTATTACAGCAGTTTCAGCTTCTTCTAGAGACAGAACTTTAGTTTTTTCTTAATTCTCCAATGAGTTTTTGGTATTTTATAGAGAGTTATTTCTTCAAAGGAAGAGCAAAATCTGAGTTTGTCCTGTCGGGGTTACAAATGCTCTGGTTAAAACACATTAGGGCAATCAAATATACATAGGTTAGTCTCACCCACGCTTGTCTCCACTATCTGTCCTTCTAGGTGGCTTGGCTTCTTGCTAAATCTAGAGTGTTCCCAGAACACTCAAATATGTGGTTTACTAAAGAGGAGGTGGGAAAAGGAACATTATCAATTGTTGCTAGGCTTGTTGACTTGTTACTCCCCCATCTCTATCTCTGTGTCTGGCTTGAGCCATGAACCATGAAACTGAGTCAAAGCTCACCATTCTTCGCCTCTTCGCCTCTGTCACTGCTCATATTGAAGAACCTGACTTGCTCTTCTTGACTTTTCCTTTCCACTCTTTCTCTTCATCTTGTCCTAAACCTTCATATGTATTTATTTTATAACCTGAGTGAATCCAAAGACTCCATATTGCCAGCCTCAGCACTGTCACATTCAAAGAATTGGATCAACCAGAAGTAATGAAAATTAATTTGAATCCTCACTTATGTCTCACGAAGAACATTAAAGGCGACCCAATTCAAAATTCAGGCTTCCCTGATAGCTTAGCTGGTAAAGAATCTGCCTGAAATGGGGGAGACCTGTGTATCATTCCTGGGTTAGGAAAGTCCCTTGGAGAGGGGAAAGGCTACCCACTTTGGTATTTTGGCCTGGAGAATTCCATGGAGTGTATAGTCCATGGGGTCGAAAAGAGTCGGACACGACTGAGCAACTTTCACTTTCAATTCAAAATCCACAGGACTGCTTTTCAGACAAGCCACTTTTGCAGTCTTCTCACTCCCCAGCTCCCTTATAGCTCCACAGATGCATCCATGGATGAGTTTCTGGTCAGATTTCTTAGTCCCTGACCCCGACTTATTACTTGCTTCTGTCTAACAGGGTTGAAGTGGCAGGGAGGGAAGGCACATGCCAGAAATGTCTAAGTGGGCTGGGTTGAGAGATTCTATTGATTTCGGTTGCAATGTCCTTGAACTTTTAACACTTCATTGGAATTATTCACATGCCTGTTTCTCTCACTTAGATCAGTAGTCCTCCACAGAAGTATCGTAGCCCACTAAGGTGTTGGAATCAGGCTTGAGGAAGGGCTTGGGTTATTACTATTTTTAAGGGAGTTGTGCTTAACTCTTAGTCTATGCAATTATCTGGAGTGAGTGACCATAAAATTCTGGATGTACTGAAAGAGTGAAATACTAGACAGTAAAACCAAAAAGGTAGGCATAGCCA
Organism: Muntiacus reevesi; assembly: GCF_963930625.1. Lineage (NCBI taxonomy): Eukaryota > Metazoa > Chordata > Mammalia > Artiodactyla > Cervidae > Muntiacus > Muntiacus reevesi. Next base: position 202,022,026 of record NC_089249.1, read on the forward strand.
CCATACTCATTTCTATTCTTTAGCTGTAAAAGGAACGAATAAATGCACTTTTATTGTGTAAATTGGGATCTATTTTAATGTCTTAAGTGCCAGTAGTTGTAATATAAGTCTTAATCACAAGTTAGTTGCTTTCAACTTGAAGTTATTAATATAAATTTTATAATTCACATATTCTTAAAAGAAATAGATGGAGGAATAAGAGACAAGGCAAAGACCGATTCTAAACTCGTCTGATGCATGCAGATTTGGGGGACTTCTCATTTTTTTTTTTTCTCCTGAAAAAATAATGAGTTTTATATTATCAGCCCAGATCTCACGATGCAGGATTTGCTTGAAACTCTGCCTGATATTTGCTGTTAAGGTTTTCATATAAACTTTGTATTGATTCTGTACTAAAGGATATAGAAAACTGGCTTTAGGCAAACAGTGAATGTGTGCTGGACCAGCTTCCTTCTTTTAAATTTGCCTCGTTATGTATCATTGTCACCCTCCTCGTGCCTGTGTGCTCACATGGCTTTGCTAATCTGAGTAGCACTGCATCTGATTTACCACACCTGGGAAGCTGTCTCTTGGGGGTGCGGGAAGGCAGAAGTTGTAGTTTGGGTGCCAGAACATGAGAAGTTTGTTTCTGTTAATATACTTATAAAGTCAGCAAATTATATGTACTATATACATATATATTACATACATAGGTGGAGAGAGAGAAAAAGAGAGGAGGAGATTGTCTCTAAATTCCAGTCCCTTTCCCCTAAGATCCTTATTCACATCTCTTCGTGTCTAAAAAGCACCTTAAATGTAATTATCAGTACAACAAAGTCTTAATTTATTCCCTTCCCAGTTTACCTTTTCACAGTCTATTCTGTTCTAATAAATGGTAGCACCATCCCCTCAATGGCAAGGACTAAAAGCTAGGTGTTATCCTTGTATCCTCTCCATTTATCACCTTACACATCCATCAGCAAATATTTTGGGGTCTACCTCCAAAATACCTCTTGAATTTGCCCACCTCACTCTTTGCCCAAACTACCTTTTTTCCCATCTTAGTGAAAGTTGCTCAGTCGTGTCCGACTCTTTGCGATCCCATGGACTATACAGTCCATGGAATTCTCCAGGCCAGAATATTGGAGTGGGTAGCCTTTCCCGTCTCCCAGGGATCTTCTTGACCCAGAAATCGAACCAGGGCCTCCTGCATTGCAGGCAGATTCTTTACCAACTGAGTTATGAAGGAAACATTTTGTAATCTATCTTATATCATTTTTTATCCAGATTGCCATAATAACTACTTTGTTAAATAAGACAGTATTACCGATGGACAATTATAACTCAACATCTTCAATATGACATACTCTTGCTATGTATAAATAATATAAATAACTATGATTTGATCAACTATTTATTTACTTCAGAAATAGTATCTGTTTTTAATACTACTGACCTCTGAAATGATTATTTAATCCCACATAATTATAATAGCAATAAAAACTAAAAATCAAGTGGTAGTCAAAAATGACAATCTCTATGGTGTGTGTGTGTGTGTGTGTGTGGTGTGTGAGTGTGCAGGCAGAGCTGAGGGAAATATAAGAGCTAACCTCATCATACATCTGAAATTTTAGAGAAAGGTCAGAAACTGTCCCCTTTTAAAGAGCATAGAGATTGTTATAATATGGATATCTGACTCCCTGTTAAAAGAATATAGCTAATTTAAACCTCAATTTGTAAGCACAACGATGGTATGACTAGGATGCTAAAGACATATCAGTAAGGAGTCTTGGGAATATCCCTGATAATGGAGATGTTACATTCCAAATTAAGGTGGCTAACTGAACAAAGGTATCAAATTTTTCTCTTCTTCAAGTGCAACCAAAAATACAGCAAGGGGTTAACATTTTCTTTAGTATGCTTAAACAGTAAGGAATGCTTTAAAGGGATTTAAAAGATAAAGAAAGACAGTGAGAACAACAACAAAAAAAGAGAAAACACACACAAAATTTTGGAAGCTAGAAAAGAGACAGAACATGGTAAGCAACTTAGCAGAGTACAGAGTTGAATACTAAGCCAGCAAGAGCAAAAACTGAGACACAATCTGATTTTCATTGCAGGGTATTCAAAGACTCATAAACTGGAAGTACAAAATACCTCTGAAATGGAGCTCAAAGAGAATGTTAAATAATACTGATTTGATGAAAACTGAATGAAAAAAATATTTCTGAACTTACCATTATATGTTTCTGGGCAACAGATTCCTCTCTACCCACGATAGTTCAGGACTGGAGAGAGTAAAATACAGGGCCTCTAGACTAGGGAACATAAGGCAAAGTTAATGGCATTGATACAGTAGCAAAAATAGGTAGGTTAAGTGATCTTATGCAGATTGTTTACTGAGATCTCAATTTCCCTCATCCCCTAGAACTCTAATAGACAGTACTGCACCCTCAAAAGAGAAGGTAAAAGTCTCATATTTACGAAAATGGATTAGGCCCAGGGTTTGATTTGGGCAAGGCCTAAATCACTTTCCTAAATATAAAGAATACTGTACACCAGCGGATCTCAACAAACAAATAAGCGTCTCTCAACAACAAATATTGTATATCAGTTTCTCGATGAACAACCTACCTGATCACTCTACTTAAGAAGGTTAAACTCCACAAGTCAACTTACTCATTATGGACTTTGAGTCAGCTTTTTAAACTTTCAGCAGATGGACATATAAAAATAAGTCAACAAAAAGGAAAATAAAGGTAGTTTGTTGGAGACAGACACTACATAGTTTAAAAAAACCTACCAAAAACTTAGATGAATATACCAGGTGCATGAATTGGGAGATTCAAAAATGAAAAGTCTATAGATTCAGTATAATCTCAACCAAAATCCAAGTAGGATTTTTTGGGCAGAAATTAGTGAGCTCATTCTAAATGTATATGGAAATGCAAAGCGCTAAAAGTAATAAAGATAACCCTGAAGAAACAGAATAAAGCTTGAGATATTGTATTTCCAGATATCAAGACTTATTGCAAAGAGAAAGTGACTATGACATTCACTGTAAACATGACAGTGTGATATTAAATGAGCATCGATAAACTGAACAACAAAACAGAATAAGAAGCTGAATAAAAAATAACAAACACATATAGGGTTAGCTTCTACATGTTGTTTCACTCCAATACAGTTAGAAAAGAACAGTGTTTCCCCCAAACTTCAGATAAACAATTAATAAACAAATAAAAAAATAATAAACCTAAGCATCTCCAATCTATAGTATATCTATTCCAGGAGTGCCTTCTTTGGCATCAGAGTAAGCTCCTAAAGGACAAACCGCCACAGAAATTTTAGCAATGGCACAAATATCACCATGACTAGTCAACAAGAAATCTAGAATTACTCATGCCAATCCATTTAGAATGATTTACAGTCCATCTAAGGAAGAGCTGGTACCATTAATAATTTCTGCCAGACTTGGCGACAAGTTTCTTTCAGTCTTTTCTATTTGTAAGATGCTCACCACTGGGAACACTGCTCTTACTGTACAAACACTGAGTTAGTAATTCTTTCAGGGAGAGTGTCTGAATAATCGGGGGAGTCACATTTTGGAACTCACATCTAAGTTGGAATTTTCATCTTTGGTGATTTATAGAATTATATTTCAGAGTATTCCTACAACATATGAAGTGCTACTCTGAGGCAAACTGGACCAGAGGTTCTGACTGCAAAGGAATTAGTAGCCAGAAGGAGCACAGTTGTCCGATACATGAGATCAGAACTAGGACCTTACATTAGTTTGAGTACATATTTGGATCTCTATTAGTCTGTTCTAAGTGACAATTTCTTGGCCCACCATTCAGTGGAGGTTGTTGAATTCAGATTTAAAAGTACCTCTAACTGATTAGTTGTAATAATTGGTCCTTTTTCTGAGAGGGGGTCACCATCAAAGTCCATAGGTAGATTTTTAAGGTCATTTGTTTATGTAGGTGCAAGTGGAAATGCTACTGGCTATAATTTCCTGTGGTCTCATTTAATGAGACCAGATTTGTGCAGAGGTTTTTTTCCCCTTATCATGGGGGTCTGATGGCATATCCAGCAGTTGGTAAGATTAAAAGTAGTGGCTACTGTTTGGGATGATCTAAGAAAGGCATTAGAATAACTCTGTTCTGACCTAAGAGTTATCAGAAAGAGAAAAGAAAAGAGAAATAGGGTAATTACAGATGGATAACAACAGGGGTCTAAGGTAATTGAGAAGACAACGGTATATCCAGAGCAGACACACTTGGGACTTTCCTAGTGGTCCACTGGTTAAGATGTCACACTTTCAATGCAGAGGGTGTGGGTTCGAGTCCCGTTTGGGGAACTAGGATCCCATATGTCTTGCAGTGCAGCCAAAAAATAAACTTAAAAAAAAGAAAGAAAACAGAACAGACACAATTGACTATGGACAGAAGAGTCCTTTGGAGCCTCTAGAAATAATCCCTTTGGTCTGTACTTAGTGTGACAATTCCATTTGCAAAGCAAGCCTATCTCTATTGGAGGAGTTGTGTCATGAAGCAGAAAGAAATATTTTTTAGTCATTACCCAAGGACTTAGAAAAAGGGAAGGTCTGTGGGTTATTTAAAATATCCATGACCTGTGTGGTATGTTTACTTCAAGGAAAAGATTGAGCGAAGGGGGCAGGATTTGATGTAGAAAGATCAATGCTAGTATCTACCAAGTATTGATGAAGCTGACCATTTACATTTATAGTTAATTCACCTTAAGTGTATAAGATGAAGGCTGTATGTTGGGTGCTTTTTCCTTTCCTGGAGTATTCTCATTGATCTGAATCGAGGGATTTTTCCGTCTTGGTTTTCTTCTGTAAAATGGATCAATGTTTTTTATCTAGTGCTCTTTTTATTTATATCATCTATAGCTGTCCTAGTTAATAGGTGGTCTGTTAGGAAGTGGGTCACCTACCTTTTTGACCTGGAAGGCTGTAAGTTTACTTGGGGCCTGCCTTGTTTTGTTCTCAAGGCCTTTCAAAATGTCATGCCAGTTGTTACAGGACTATTTCCTATTCTAATTTTTGTTTTCTAATTAGGTCTTAGATTTCAGAGTTAATTTCACTGACAAAAATGAGAGGAAAGGTCTGCAGTTAACATCAGTAACTTCTTTAACTTCCAAATGTTATCAGCGACATTTTCTAGCCTATCCCACAAAAACTACTATAGTTGCATATTTGATCTTCTTCCTGGAAAATCACAGTGCGATTAATGAAATCAAATCTAGTAGATCATTCAATAAAGAAACATTTTTATTACAGATAAAAGAAACATTTAGAAAAATACATATTATATAAAACATTTTTATGAAGTAGAAAAATATATCATTAATGATGATTAATAAATCATTTTCTAAATTGAAGTCTCAACAGCTTGGTCATGTGACTCATGTTCACAGAGCATGAACAAAGCTGATAAAACTGAACAACTGAATGCGCAATGCTGAAGATATAATTTCGAATCTTTAGTTTCCCAGTAAAGTACAAACACCTTGAAAATTCAATCACAGTTGCACAACAAATGCACTGTGTTTTTCTCTCTCCTTACTATCTTTGCTACAATGCTGTCAGGTAATTTTGAACTGAAATTGCATATTTTCAACAAAATAATTTTAATGAAAAAATGTGCCTGAAGTTATTCTATTTTTTGACTGACTGTATCTAATTCAGTGTTTCCAGAAGCATGATTTTTAGACTACTATAACTGCAGGGTATAAATAGGTATTACAAGAAAATAGGAGAGGAGGTAAGGAGAGACTGAGATGAAAAAAGTTTAGTAAAAAGCAATGTGCTAATCAATGAAAAATCATTTGTTTTGCTTTTTCCTTTAATATTTCTCAAAGCATGTCCATCATTTTAAGATAAAAACATGTAGTTTAACTTTTTTAGTGTATAAGCCATGAAGTCATTAAAATGCATTGACTAATGAAATTATCAGGCAAGTCAACTGTTCATGAAGAAGGAAATGGCTGCGAAGAAGCAATGAATAATTGCTTAAGTAGTTTGTGTAGTTTAAGAAATAAAGCTGCAAAGAAAACAAAACTATATCTTTCAAAATCTCTCTTGGCAAGTGTTGAATTCTCTGAAGATTTCCAGTCTCAAGGGAATGAATCATTGCAGCTGCCTTGCTGCTTATTAGAATGGCATTTGTAGTTTGATTATGCTGATTTTTTTTCATAAAGCATTGATCATGTAGTATTTCCTATGAAAACCTCTGGGAAAACCAAATTTATATTTTTACTAAATAACATTTAGAAAAATTCATTTTAATTTTAGGATTCAATTAATGTAACTAAATGACAGTGAAAAAAAATCTTGCATTCCGTAGATGGAGTAGAGCAAGTAAAAAATTTAAGAGGGTATAAGCTAGGGCAGAAAATTAAGCATTAAATAACAACACAAAACACTAAAAACAGGTATTACTAAAGTCTTAGAAGTAGTTTCTCATGGAAGATTGTTCAAATATTACTCATGATGCATTCTGCACAATCAAACTTTCAACTCTTACAGAAAAAAATTATGCCTGGATGTTGAATGAAGCGGGGAGTGGAAATGAATTATAAATTGAATTGAGCTGAAGGAGCTATGTCACTGCACAGTATACATCCCCCTACTGCTCTCTCCTGCATCATTCCACCTGCCCTCTCCCTTATCCTTTGTATGTTGCTGGTGTTAAACCTTAAGGCTGATTCCATGAGTCTGCCTTCATGTTAAACTTTAAAACCAAGAGTGAAAGGAAAAATCGGGGCTTATATATATACACCTAAGGACACCTGAGGACAACCAAAATGTCTTGTGGGTTTCATGCTGTCAAAGCAAAAGTTGACAAAGTCAGCAGGCAAGAGAGAGTTTATTCAGGTTTATTACCAATATGGAAGGGAGACAAGCTGTCTGAACTCAACCCTCCTGAAATAAAGGGCAGGAGGGTTTTTAAATGCTGGGGTGAGCAGGAGAACATCAGCCAGCTGTGTTTGCTAATTGACATTACTCAAAGGAAAAATAAACTTTCTTGCATCTTTGTGACAGAAAGTAGTTTTATAATTCAAATGAAAGTAATCACTGAAGTCAGGCTCCTACTCTTCCAAAGAAACTGGAAAATAGTTTCTGTCTTCACTGGAAAATAGTTTGCTATCTTCACTGATGATTACATTTCAAAAGGATGACTCCCAGGTCCTTGACAAAGACAGTTCTGGATTGTAAAACTGACAAGAGGCTTTTGAATAATATTTACAACTTAAAGGAACAGAAAATAATTTAAAATTATCAGCTTTCTGAAGTAAATGCTCTAAACAAAGAGAGGTCAGAGATCTAGAGGCAGAAAAAAATCCTGTCTAAAGACTGGCCAAGCTGAAGGGAAGGTCAATATCATCTTGGTTAGTCCCCTCTTTTTGCTCAAGGGAATTTAAGTTTCCCATTGAACTTCTGAGAAAAGCTAGTTCATGGAGTTGACTTCAGCACATTTCTGTTGTTGAGGACCTAGGTGAACATCTGCTGAGCCCGGATAGTAGAGAATATTTGCTGGATGGTACAAGCAATGAAGTATTTAATGAAGGGGTTTCAATAGAAATACAAAGAAAAGCAAACTTTAGTGGTTGGAGCAGACTTTAACACAGAAAGAGACTCACAGACTTAGAAAATGAACTTACGGTTGCCTGGGGGAAAGGACAGGTAGGGACTTTGGGAAGGTCATGTACAAACTGCTATATTTAGAATGGATAACCAACAAGGACCTACTGTATAGTACATGGAACTCTGCTCAATGTTATGTGCCAGCCTGCATGGGAGCGGAGTTTGGGAGAGAATGGATACATGTATAAGTATGGCTGAGTCCCTTCACTGCTCACCTGAAATTACCACAACATTGTTAATTGGCTCTACCCCAGTACAAAATGAAAAGTTTAAAGTCTGGGGAAAAAAAAAAAACTTAGTTTTGGAGACCAAAGCTCACACAGTTGAAAAGGTTCAGTGGTAATTCAGTGCATTTTCTGATTTGCACTCTGAAAGTTTTTGGTGATGACAGAAACATCAGAGAGGTCTGGGTTTTCTGCAGCAGAGAATGGAAGATGCAACAGTTCTATGGACATTTTGAGTGGCCCACAGAGCAGCAACTTCAGGCCTAAAATCTGCCCTTACGTGATCTGTTCTGGTATAAACCTCAAGTCAGCCAGCTTCAGTTCGCAGGACTACTTCTGGTCCTGGGGGGACCAGCTGTGAAACACTACAGAATCCCAATAAAGATCTGGGTAGATTTTAGTTCTCAATGATGCCAAGTCAGGAGAGTGAGAGACAATTTGGAAACATCAGTCTGTAGACCTGGAGTCTGATATTGAAAGGAACTGTAAAAATGTCAAATTTGATAAGAATTGACAATTCATGTAAAATGTACAGGTAGGTAACAAAATAATTTTACTTACAGAGAGGTAAATAATAGATCAAAGGCAATGAACAGGACTAGAATTTAATAACTCACAAGGGCAAGCTATAGTTTTTCTATTGAAATATAAAATTTCTCTTGACAGTATAGGTGCTTTCATTCAAAGTAAGATTATCCTCAATCACAAAGTAAAGTCTTGTCTCATTAGATTTCATTTGATTATTTGTGTAGATGCAGCAAGAATGGTAATTGACTACATAGACCTTTTAAAATTCACTTTCCTGGGGTTTTTCACAAAAAATTCTCAGATTGGGCTTTTAAAGCAGTGAGGCTAGAAAACTAAGCAAAAAACTCATCACTAGGTTTCACATGCAGTGGTGGTGCTAGTTAGTTGTAAAGAACAGCCTGCCAATGCAGAAGGTTTAAGAGACGTGTGTTTGATCCCTGGGTCGGGAAGATCCCCTGGAAGAGGGCATGGCAACCCACTCTAGTATTCTTGTCTGGAGAATCTCAGGGACAGAGGAGCCTGGTGGGTCACAGTCTATAGGGTCACAAAGAGTTGGACATGACTGAAGTGACTTAGCACGCACACACCTATAGATTTGGGTGACTCTCTCTTTCTTCTTGGGATTCCCTAAATACCCTAAGATTCTTGTTCCTAGGAGGAAGTGATCTTTCTTACTCACTTTAAGGCTGGGCATCCTCTAAGCTAGACACCAGGCCAGAGATCCTAAGAGAGTTTTGTAGGCATTGACTCCATAAAGTAAACCCTGTTTTCTTAAACATCTTTGCTCATATCTAATTCTATGCACATCATTCTCAGATTTGCCATTCCAGTTAAAGCCTTGGTTACATAACCAATGTTTCCAATTATGTCCTGCTACAAGGATGACAGATTCTTATTGAACCAATGAAAATAATTATATTGCAATGAAAATAAGTAATCTCAATAAGAGTTTCTGAATTCTGGAGGAATCAGCCAGGGAGAAAAAGATGAATGTCTTGTTTCTGTTTATACAAGTATATTCTACTAAATTGTTATGTTACAGATAGATTAAGAGAAAAGAGAACATGAAAATATTAGCAATATTCCAAACAAAACCCATAATCTTCCTTCATCAGTTCATTCAGTACTATGTAACTAATTCTTCCCCTGCTAGGTTAGCATTCTTGTCCTAGGTTAGCATGCTCATGAGCCCATCAGCAACTCTACTACAGTTAAGGAAATTTGGACTCAGTCCAAATTCAGGGAAACATCAGAGTAAAAAAAAGTCTGTGGATAACATAAGACTTCAAATGGCTATGTTTAAAGATCTAATGAGGGTTCATTACAAAAATAATGCAACTGGCAAGATAATTTGTTTGGTGGGAATATAAACTGGTGCAGCCACTATGGAAAATAGTTCAGAGGTTCCACAAAAAATTAAAAATAGACCTACCATATGATCTAGCCTACCCACTTCTGGGGATATATCCAAAAGAATTAATATCAGGATCTCAGAGAGCTATCCACACTCTTGTGTTCACTGTGGCGTTATTCATAATAGCCTAGACATGGAAGCAACCTAAATGTCTTTCAACAGATAAAGAGAGAAAGAAAACATGGTCTATACACATATAATGGAACTCTTTGATTAAGGACACCTACTTCTCTTTCCATCTATCCTTTTGGAAATCTAGTTGCTTGTTAGCACTAATTGAGCGTGCCATATGCCACTGCATATGACATGGTTAATCAATCCATTTTTTACGAATTTGTTTTCCCCCTTGGTTTTCTATTTTCACTTTTCTTTCGGAAAGCTGCCCAAATAAGAAACCTTAAGTCATTCAGGACACCTCCCTTTGGCTTAGGTTTTATATTTGGTGTGTGTTACTACTTTAATTCTCTCTCTGATTTGTCTTTCTGTAAAGCAGAGTATTTAAGAGTGGAGACTTGAAATCAAGACAACCAAAATGTAAATCCCAGGCGCACTGTTTATTAGCTATGTGATCTTGGGAAATAATGGTAATAGTTAAAATAAGAATACAAATAAGAATAAGGCTCTGTGTCAGGCACTATTCTAAATACTTCACACATATCAATTCAATTATTATAATTTATGAGATAGATCCTATTAATAATCTCACCTTATAGGTTAGAAAACTGATAAACAGAGGTTGAAGAACTCAACAAAGGTCACGTAAGTAGTATATGTTCAGCCAGAATTCAAACCTAGTCTGACTGAAGAGTTCTACCTTTCATTTTTATTTTGGGCTTTCAGCTTGATACCTAACATGTAGTAAACAATAAATATCAGCATTCTTATTAATACAAATACATGCCTTTTATCAAATTTCATCATTTCTTACTTGTACTATCACATAAGTATTTGCATTAGTCTCCTTCCAGGTCCCCAGGTTGATCATTCTCACACTGCTGCCAAGAATATCTTTCTTTCTTTTTTTTCAAAGAAAAATGAATTAACCATAATACTTACCTGTATGAAAAAGTTTTTAATGATTTCCATTTATCTACCAGATAATATTCAAGCACAGCATGGTGTTAAAGGGCCTTAATAGTGTTGCCCCAAATTAATTAATTTTCTCACCCCATATTTTATCATTTCTCCTTCCTCATTCATTCCATGCTTGCCTAACCCCAGGCACAACGAAAGTTTACTGGTCTACATGGATCTGTGGATTGTACATCTTAGTGTAGGCTCAGCGGCATTAGCTTACTATGTTGAACTGATGGTAGGGCATCACTGGGGCCCAACTAGGCTTCAGTTGGTAAGCAGGGGGTGAGGGGGTCCCTGGGTAAAATCTGTCATTAGTATGTGGATGCTAGGTAACAGATAAGGAAGCTACGCCCATGAAGACCAGTAGGTGGTCTCAGGTCCTAGGTCTGATTCTCAGAGAGAGCAGTAAGCAGATGAAGGAGGTTTTTTACAACAGACTCAGGGCCCATGCTGCTTTGGAATTGGGGGGTTCAAGCTTAAGAGCAACTTGGGGACAGCCACTGTCCCATTTCTAAACCAAATGCAGGACAGCTCCAGGAGCATATTCAGCAAGGTGACAAGGCGGTGCATTATTCAGCACCTGGGGAGTGGGAGGTAGAGGGGTAATCACTGAAAGGAGGGCATGAGGCTGCTGACTTGGAGCACATGTGAGGCATTCCAGGGATCCCAGGGACAGGAGAAGAGATACTGTGGTTGCTGGGCTGCTGAGTTATGAATATTCTCCAGTTAGGCTTGGAGCTGGGATAGGGAAATTGAATAATAATGTGGAATATGGATAATAATGTTCCCTTTGCACCCATATATAGGATTACTGGAGCTTTCCTGAAGGCTCAGCAGTAAAGAAATCGTCTGCCAATGCAGAAGACACAGAAGTGGATTCAATCCCTGGTTGGGACGATACTCTGGAGGAGGGCATGGCAACCCACTCCAGTATTCTTGCCTGGAGAATCCCATGGACAGAGGAGCCTGGCGGCTACAGTCCATGGGGTCACAAACAGTTGGACATGACTGAAGCAACAGCACAGCATGCAGCATGGCATGACTGAGACACTTACGGATGCTAATCATAATTTATTTTGTGATACACTCTACAACTTATCTGGTGAGGCTCATATTTTTGATCTTATATTTAAGGATTACTGATCTCCCAAATTTGCTGCTACTCTCATGGTAGTATTTCAAGAATTTCCAGGCTTTCTCCTGCATTTTCCGTAAGTGGAACAAAAGGGACCCAGCACCCAGTGGAAGACTGGGTTTAAATCCTGTGTGCTAGAGTGTGAGTCTCAGGACTGAAAATTGGTGACTAAAAGCAATCCTGCTTTATGGTAGACTGCAGTGGTGCACTGTGAATGCTAAAAGACAGCAACATGTGCAGCGGTCAGATTCCAGGTCTCCAAATTAGGACCTCATATGATGTATTGTTCCTTTTCCAAGACACCTACAAATGACACCTACATGCTCTTATTCCTTCTTCCAAATGGCCCCTCAGTCACTCATCATCCAGGGGTGACTCATTCTACCTTGTTTATACTTGAGCATATCAGACAGGAGTCCTTTTCACACATGTCATGATTTCCTTGAGGGATGTATGTTTCTAGAAGGATGCTGAAACACACACTTGCACCTGGGTGGAACTTCTCAAATGTGTGAAATGTTATCTACAGCTTAGTCAAGGCCCTGGCAGTTGAGCTTAGAGTCTATCTCTAGGTATCAGAGTCCTTAACACAGATTGTAAATAGCTTCCTATTTCCTTTGTGTTTTTGCTTTGTTGTAAAGAAACATTAAAACTTGGTGGATGTGTGTTGTTGGCAGTGTGCAGTGTAATAACAGGACAAGTAATCAGATATTTTAAAATTCTAATCAGCCTGTTCCTGTAACCTAGTCTTAAGTGCCTCTAGCCTACAATCACCCCTAGAGATCTCAATGACTTTGATTTTGTTTAATTACCAGTGAAAAAGTAGATACTCATTCTTTGTTATCCCCTTGCTGTCTTACAATGACATTTACTTTGGTGTCATGTAATTCTGAAAGTATCATCAGTACAGTAGTCATTATTACTGTAACACACTATCTGACAATATTCTACTTATTTTGTTTCCCTGAACTGTCACCAGAGATGTCTATTAATACAAATTTTGTCACACTTTTTGAGGTAAGCCACAGATACTCATATATCTTCTTTGAGGAGTCTCTCACCTTGAATGTATGATGTATGTTCCAATAAGGATAGAAAAGGAAACTAGCAAAGATGACATCTACCCAAGCCAAAAATTTTCAATTACAAAGGGAAAACATATATGAAATCACTGCAGTAATTTATTTACAGCTTAAAAAGTATGTTTTTAAATATTATAACCAAATAGAAACCAGAGAAACAAATTCTTACTCCTAGGTTCTTGTATCCTAGCATTTGATTCATAGTTGACTTGTAAAATAAATTTTTCAATAGTTGTGGACAAGATGTAATATGCATGGAGGGAGAAATTATGTATATACATGTTTATCAATTTTCTAAATTTCAAAATGGAGATACAAATATATATCCCTAGATATTACTTCCTAGTGATTTCATGTGAATAGACTTAAAAATCCAAGAGATTCCATTGACTTAGGAAATAGATACTGTTTTTTAGCAAAGAAAGCAATCTTTATTTTTACATACTAACTAGTCTGATCTCATTGGTGGGCTTAATATACCATCAAACCACTGCTCTGTGGGGCCAAGCAAGATCTTTAAAACACCCAGGAGCCAGTACACATAATCATATATCATCAAGTATAGTGTATTAAAAGGAACGACATGGTCTACAAATGGCCACTGGAAAAATTTCTTTAAACTTCACTAGGGCAAAAAGAAAAGAACTAAAGGAATTTGACTTGGGAATAAGGGACTGCTTTGGGTTCAGCTGAGTGGATGAGACAGGGAAGGCATGGAATTGAGTCCCTGCGGGAACCTGAAGCCTTGCACCCCCATCCCCATACCCCAGCAATGGCTGTCTTTGGTCTACAGCCCCACCAGCCAAGAAGGACACTTCATCCAGGCCTAGCAGCAGAACAGACAGAAATACAAAGGCGTGGCCCAACCCTCACTAGCCCAGGCTAAATCTTCCAGACACTAATGAGTCAAGCACAGGGGCTGTTGGTGGCCACCGTAACCCACTGCAGATGCAAAAATGATGAGTGTGGCTGCATGAGGCAAGGGACTTAGGACTTTTTATTCACTAGGAAGGTCCCAGAAGAGTGCCTGGCACAGAATAGGTGTTCAATAAATATCTGATGATTGAATCTCTACCTTCTACATCATAACCAGTCTGGCCACACTGATAGGCATTATACAAGGTCTGCTTTATACACACGAAATGTCTGAGGCATGACGGTTACCCAGCAATTTCAGACACACAGACATGTCGGGCATGTGTTTCTTTAATTAACCTCACACAACGGGAAAAGGACAGTCTCTTCAATCAGGTGTGTTGTGCTTGGGCTTCCCTGGTGGCTCAGATGGTAAAGAATCCGCCTGCAGTGTGCGAGACCTGGGTTCAGTCCCTGGGTTGGGAAGACCCCTTGGAGGAGGGCATGGCAACCCACTCTAGTATTCTTGCCTGGAGAATCCCATGGACAGAGGAACGTGGTGGACTGTAGTTCATGGGGTCGCAAAGAGTCCAACACGACTGAGCGACTAAGCACACAGCACATACAATAGAATGAAACAATTGCTGTCTTACATCATATACAAAAATTAACTCAAAATGGATTAAAACCAATAAAACCTCTAAGTGAAACATAGGCAGTTAGCTCCTTGATATCAGTCTTGGCAATACATTGTTTTGGATTTGACACCAAAATCAAAGAGGAAAAATAAACAAGTTGGAACTATATCAAACTAAAAAAGCTTCTGCACAGCCAAGGAAACCATCAACAAAATGAACAGGCAACCTACCCAATGAGAGAAAATATTTTAGAATCACATATCTGATAAGGCACTAATATTCAAAATATATAAAGAACACACACGCCTCCCCCCCAAAAAAAACCCGAACAATCTGATTAAAAAATGGGGAGAGGACTTGAATACACATTTTTTTTCAAAGAAAGCATACACATGGCAAACAGGAACATGAAAAGATGCTCAATATCATTGATCATCAGAGAAATGCAAATCAAAATGAGATATCACCTCACACCTGTTACAATTGCTATCTTCAAAAAGACAAGATATAACAGCTACTGGTGAGAATGTGGAGCAAAATGCAACCCTTGTGCACTGTCAGTGGGAATGTAAATTGGTGCAGCCATTATGAAGAACAGTATGGAGGTCCTCAAAAAATCATAAATAGAGCTATCATATAGTCTAGCTATTCCACTTTTGGAAAAACTAAATTCAAAAAGATATATGCACCTGTATGTTCACTGGAGCATTATTTACAACAGCCAAGATCTGGAAACAACCTGCTGCTGCTGCTGCTAAGTCGCTTCAGTCGTGTCCGACTCTGTGCGACCCCATAGACAGCAACACACCAGGCTCCCCTGTCCCTGGGATTCTCCAGGCAAGAATACTGGAGTGGGTTGCCATTTCCTTCTCCAATGCATGAAAGTGAAAAGTGAAAGTGAAGTCACTCAGTCGTGTCCAACACTTAGCGACCCCATGGACTGCAGCCTATCAGGCTCCTCAGTCCATGGGAGTTTTCAGGCAAGAGTACTGGAGTGGGTTGCCATTGCCTTCTCCAGGAAACAACCTACATGTCCATTAATAGGTGAATGAATAAAGAAGATGTGATATGTATACACACATACACAGAAACATATACACAATGAAATATTACTCAGCTATAAAAGGAATGAAATCTTGCCATTTGTGATAACATGGATGGAATTATGAGGGTACTGTGCTAAATGAAATAAGTCAGACAGAGAAAAGAGAAATACTGTACAGTTTCACTTATATGTAAAATCTAAACAAACTAACGAACCACCAAGCTCAGATATGCAGAACATATTGATGATTGCTAGAGGTGGGGAGTGGGGCAGAAGGGTGAAGGGAGTCAAAAGGTGCAAAAGTCTCAGTTATGCAGTGAATAAATCATGGGGATGTAACATTCAGCATGGAGACTACAGCCAATAATACTGTATTGCATATTTGAAATTTGCTAGGAGAGTCATCTTAAAGGTTAACAGAAGAAAAAAAATTCTATAACTATGGTTGGCAAATATGCATATTTGAAATTTACTAGGAGAGTCATCTTAAAGGTTAACAGAAGAAAAAAAATTCTATAACTATGTTTGGCAATGGATGCTAACTAGACTTACTGCGGTGATCATTTCATGATACCTCCAAATATGGAATAATCATGCTGTACACTTGAAACTGAGACAATGCTATATGTGAATTATACCTCTTTAAAAACAAAAATCAAATTAAAAAATTTACTTTAGAATTTCTACAATACGTATTATAGTTTCACCTATTTTGAACCTGAGGTACTGCATAAAGATGCCTACAATGCTGTACACAACTTTCAAAACAATTGTGGTAAGAACATTTCACATGAAATATACCTTCTTCTTTTTTTTTTTGTTAGAATATTGTGATGAGTAAAACTTATCTTTCTTTTTTTTTTATATTTATTTTTTTTATTAGTTGGAGGTGAATTACTTCACAACATTGCAGTGGGTTTTGTCATACATTGACATTAATCAGCCATGGAGTTACATGTATTCCTCACCCTGATCCCGAAATATACCTTCTTAACAAAATCTTAAGTGCACAATAAAGTCTTTTAAACTATATGCACAATGTGGCACAGCAGATCTCTAGAACTAAATCACCTTGCACAGCTGACATTTCATACTTGCTGAACATCAACACCCCACTTCCCCTTTTCCTAGCTCATGGCAGTCACAATTCTACTTGATATTTCTATGAGTATGGCTACTTTAGACACGTCATGTAAGTAGAATCATGTGATATCTGTCCTTCTCTGACTGGCTTATTTCACTTAGTATAATGAACTCCAGATTTATTCATATTGTGGCATATGGCAGGATTTCCTTTTTATAAAAACAAGTTGAAGGTTTGATGGAATCTGTTCACATATTCTAAAGACTAAAATCAGTGAAACCATACACTGATTTCTCAAAAGTATATTCAGTAGACTTAAATGTCTCCTTTTAATTATGACAATAATTAAATATAATAATAGATATGTTAACATTTCATAACTAACACATATTCTGCTAGGATGACACATAGCACACAGGATATAATTTAAATAATAATCATAGGTTATGATTAATAAAAATAATAATAATCATAGTAACACTCTAGTGTTACTCTTGGAGTAACATTGTACACATAGGATTTGAATAAATACCTAACACTTCAGTCTAAGCAGAGTTCAAGCTGGGCTTAACATGTTCAGGGTATTTTTAATTCTTTCTTGCAATCAATCAAAGAAATAGAGTCTATTCACTTAGTGTTAATACAGATCAGATTCCAGGCTAAAAGCTATTTATATATTCAAACATTTTTTATCCTTATGAAAATTACATAAAGAAAGTATGATTAGCCTTATTTTATAGATGAAGAAATTAGGTTTAAAAAATTATACATTCAAGGAAGTACAATTTATAAACAGCATTGTGCAAATTATATGTGATATGTTCACACTCTAATGCACTCATCAGGTAAGACCAGTGCTGCTCACGCGGCAGTTGTGAACCACTTATTATGGGTTCAACATGAGATAAGTCTGTTCTGGTACGTAAATCAAGTCAATCACAATTCACCGTCCCATTAATATATCAGAATTGTCAACTAGAGGGCGTCTGTTATCCTCATTATAAAAGCAGAATTTCTATCTCAGTGTTCATTGCTTTCTTCACTGAGAAAGTCCTGCTTAAAAGAAAAAAGTCAGCTGAACACCACCGTGTCCTTAGTGACATGGTCTATGTACATTCTGATGCAGCTCCTTATCCGGGTGGGGACAGTTAGCAAACCGTTCATGCTGGCAGGGGTCTACAGGGCACTCTGGGAGTAACACTGCACACACAGGGTTTGAATAAATACCTAACACTTTAGTCTAAGCAGAGTTCAAGCTAGACTCAACATGGTCAGGGTGTTTTTAATCCCTTCTTGCAATCAATCAAAAAACTAGAGTCTATTCTGTATACACAACAAATAAGGCACTATAACAGAAGGTGGTGGTGATTTTAAAAATCAGGATCCTTGCCCACTTTAGGAAGTTTGCCATCTGAATGGAGGGAAAAATCTAACGCCAAAACATCTAATGATACTTAGGCATTAATGATAAAGGGACAATAAATGATTTGTGTAGACCACCAGGATCCCATCCCTGTAGCTGGGGGTAATGAGCTCTGGGTTGATCTGTCAGAGCTTCATGGTAGAGGAAAAATATAAGCAGGTTTTTTAATGATGAAACACTCCATATGGTTTGAGAAAAATGCACAGGCAGAAAAAATCAGCACATTCCCAGAAAAATGAGGGAAAGTAATCAAGAAGAGTTAAGAATCTGAAGGAAGAGGGAGGAGTAGGAAGGTAAACTTTCCCTAAGGGACACCAAGTGCAGATGCTTAATAAACATACTGAGTTTCTTTAAGAAAAGCCTTTTACGGCTAAAGGCTGCCTGTCTTATAAGTGAGCAGGGACTTGGGTAGAGACAGTGTTTTCCATTTTTAGTAGGCAAGGGTGCGCTTTTTTTTTTTGCATAATTGTGACTGCATGAACTGTCATGAATACCCTGTAGGTTTAGTTTCAGTTCAGGTTTATGTATGAAGGATGGGACATTTTATGTATGAACAACTTCTAAAAAGTCCTACTCTGGCAAAGAATCCATATATTCATAGCTTTTAGACATATCTGATCCAGAGTTTAGGCTTAAGTCAAAATGGATTTTCCTAGGAAAATGTTAGTAAGTAATATCCTGGGATATATTCCAGAAATAATCAGTTTCTATGATATTTTCCAAGTTTTAGTTTAAATTGAGAAAGCTTGTTAAAATATATACATAGGGACTTCCCTGGTGGTTCAATGTCTAAGACTCCATGCTCCCAATGCAGGGGACCCAGGTTCAATCCCTGGTCAGGGAACTAGATACCACAACTAAAGATCCTGCATGCTGGTACTAAAACCCAGTGCAGACAAACAAATACATATATTTAAAAAAATATATGTATACATTTGTTACAGAAAAGAACTAACTTACTAGTAGCAAATATTTCTTTTCCTCCCTGTTAAGCTCTTTTCTTATACTTTGTTTTTATTCTTACAAAATACTAAACATACAAATCTATAAACTCAAAATGAGTGAAAGACAATGGCTGAATGTGAGGTTTGTTCCTCTCCATTTCAAAGTGAAAATGTTATCACTGTCTTAATTCATAAAGGAACCACTCAGGGAATATTTAAACTGCCAACTATATTTATATCTCCATGCAATTTGTGTAATATAAGAAAAGCCTTAATTATTCATATTTAAACCTGTGTAAGTGACTCACAATCATTTATTGAAAGTTTTAATTGCCTAGGTTGTTTCATGGAAGAAGGGAAATACCTGCCAGAAAATCCATTAACATGCCAATAATTTCACTAAGTTTCAGCAAGTGGTTAAGGTGAAATCAAGATGGGATATATTTGCATTTCAGCTTAGAATAATAAACTGATATTTGCTTAACATTTCTAAGTGAATTTACACATCTTTCCCACAAGCCTTTATTTTTGTATTAGTTGCTTCTCATTTCCAGATATACTCTTGTGTAGTTAAGAGCTAACATCAAACTAAGCCTGAAGAATTCATTCAAGAGAGGTGGAGACACCAGAGGAGAACAGGAAGCCCCCCGTGGCTATAACCACACACGTAGCTGTGTAGAGACACCTGGTCAGAGGCTCAGGTTCCTTGGTAAGGAAGAATCTGAGCAGACGAGTTTGCATCAGGTCAAAGACAGGTAAGACTTTTAAGAGAAAACAAAGGAAGGGGAGCAAAGAGAACAGGATGACAAATTAAAATCCAGGAGTCTGATCACAGAAAGGAGAGATGGCATGCCAGTTTTAATCAGATTTAAAAAGTTGATGGGATCAGAAGAAAGAGGTCAGAACTTTGGGGTCAAGAGATGAGCTTGCTCCTTAGAAGGGCCTGACCTTAAAGTGGGTCCCGCTTGATAGCCAGAATCTCTCACAATTGCCCTCAAATGCTTTGCATTTGGTTGCCTCTGCATGTATATGTATATTCTGTCCTAAAATTTGAAGTCTAAATTTCCATCTTTTTCTTCAGCACCTTTCCATTAGTGAACTTCAGATACAAAAATAGAGGTTCAATATGTTCCATGGGGTTAAAGTGTGGAAGGAAAGATTTTCTAATTTAGAGTTCTGAGCAAAGGCTTCCAAAACACTGTCTTTCTTTCTACCTTTTTGCTGTCAGTTATGAGTTTCATTTTGCCTGCAGAGAAATTTTTTTCATGAGCAGCTGCTTTCCTATAGGACAGAATAACACTTGTGACAGCATCCTCAGTGCCCCATCATTGATTTATTTTATTCACTATGGTTGCAAAGATTAAAACCAATTATCCAATGAATCTGTAGATTCTTACAGAATTCAATTTGAATTCAGCACAAATGAATGAGCCATTAAACATGTTTCCTACTTTTCCTGTCACTGTATGATATTAAATCCTTGAAAATTTTTAGTTGTTCTTAGTAATTTACACTGTTTGAAAATAATATGCTGTGACATAGCAAACAGAAGTCAAGTCTACAGCTGATTTAACTCAGTGTACTCCAAATCACAATTCATTTTCCCACTAATACATCAGAGTTGTCAACTAGAAGATGTCTATTATCCTTATTACAGTAACAGAATTTCTATTACAGTGTTTATCACAAAATTTCATAGAAAATACTTTCTGACGTGCCTTGTGAGAGAGTTCTTGCTATGTGTGGAAGAAAAACTAGATACCCTGGAGATCCTATTGTAGAGAAGCTGGAACAAGAACATGATCTAAATTATTTGTTCTTAGGATGGAAAACAATAATAGACTTGATGAGTGACTTTCTAATGTTTAACCAGAGTCTAGTATTTTTGTGTTACTATAAACCACCTGATCTTTAAATTTAGAACATCTGGGTGAAGCATTAGTTCATAGAGAGTTTTTGTGAAGGTCAATTCTGAATTAGTATTTATGCCACGTGTTTATGCTCTTGCTTAGGAAATGAGTTAAGGCGATAAGTCGTTTTATCCCTGTATTTTGTGAAAAGCAGCACTCTGCTAGGCCCTTACTTTCCAAGAATACATGCGTGCCCGCACCTGAGTCTGAGAGTATGCAGAGTATCGGTGGCAGTGTAATCTGAACAGCACCCACCTAGGCAGTTTCTTCCCTCATTTCCACTCAGAAAAAGAAGAAAGAAAAAGAAGGCCTGTGAACACATTTGTCTGTTCCTTCTCAGACAGAACAAATCATCTTTCTGTTTACAAAGACATTCCATTTCACAGGAACATAAAACCTCAACAGTCACAGCTAGAATTTATCAAACATGTTAAACGTAATACCAATCATGCTACTAGCAAAGCAGTCAGTATTCCATGGGCGAGGTTGGTGAAGGTCTGCCAGGTATCCTATAATTCCTTCTATGACAAAGAAATGAAAGGATGCTACAGCAAACAGAAAGGAATTGCTACTCGAATTGGTTCCTCTGAGCTACCTGTACAAAATATAAATTATACCCATATTAGAGGTCTTTACGGGGTTTCCCAGGTGGCGCTAGAGGTAAAGAAACCACTAGCCTGCCAATGCAGGAAACACAAGAGACACAGGTTGAATCCCTGGGTCAGGAAGGTTCCCCTGGAGAAGGAAATGGCAACCCATTCCAGTCATCTTGCCTGGAAAGTTCCATGGGCAGAGGAGCCTGGCAGAAGCAACTTAGCATAGCACACAAACAAAAAGTGTTTATTTCACCGCTTTGTAAGTATTAATCAAGTGTAAGTATTAATCAAAGTGTAAGTATTAATCAAATAAGTGAATGAATATATTTCACTAAAAACACAATCGGCAATATAAGTCCTCTAAGACATCACATTTGAGTCTAATGATTAAAATTTTGACATAGGCTCATATACTTTTCCATTATTAAAAACAATTTACAGAGGAGTCTCTATCAAAATACCCAATTCTTATATTTAAGTATCATTAAGTTTAAAATAGGAGTCATCTTTGCAGAGCTTCCAAGATTGACTTCTGAAAGACTGAATAAATAAATATTCTGAATTGTACTCATGTCTCAAGCCAAACACTACTTGTCAAGAGTCCTGAAAGCAGCAACCTTTATAAAAAAGAAAAGAAAATAGAAAGAAAACCAGGCACTGTTTTCATGTGATTCCTGGAGGCTTTTGCATTCAGAGCCTAGAATAATTGAGAACCACATTTTTTTTTTCTTTACAGATACAAAGAGAGAGAAGTTGGCCTCCTGAAGATTTTGAGCAATCTCAGACTCAACAGCTTCTCCAACATCAGTGTGTTGGATCCAAATGAGACAGTAAGAGGAATGAAGGGTACACTCACACTGGATGCTTGGTATGAACTACCAGGTCAGGCCTATGGCATCTAAACTCATCAATGTGGGTGAGGTAGAAACATTCAATGTGGTCAGTGTGTCTGTAGTGATAATGTATCCAGATCATCAGTTTGAAAATCCCTGTGCCCAGGTTTTCATATGATTATCTGATGCTCAAATAGCCACTGACTGGAGTTTTACCTGAGAATTAGGACCAGCAAAATCTTGCGGGGGAAAATCTCTAAATTTGAAATGAATACAGATGATTTAAAGAACCCAGGAGATATTAAGAGATGTGGGTTCAATACCTGGTTCAGAAAGATCCCCAGAGGAGGGCCTGGCAATGCCCTCCAGTATTCATGCCTGGAGAATCCCACTGACAGAGGACCTTGGTGGGCTACAGTCCATGGGGTTGCAAAGAGCTGGACATGACTGAAATGACTTGGCACACATGCACAGATGATTTTAAAGAGAAATACATAACATGATAAGTACTTCTCACTAGAGCATAGACCTGAATGCCTGATTCTGTAGATAAGAGAATTCTAAGTTCACTGCATCACAGATCTGAACTAAAACCATAATTAATTTGAACCCAGATGAAGAGAAGAGAAAGGAGCAGCAGCAGTTTGATCATTTACTTTATCTTCTAATGAAGGATACTGTCTCTTGTTCTTTGAGTTATGAAACACAGACACTGATTCTTGCCAGGTTTTCTCTTATTCCCTTTTCCCTGCACCCTAGAAAATAAGTTTTTCACTTGCTATGTAAGAGATCACAGTGCTACACACTTCCCTCATCTTTGTCCTGAAGAAAGAGATCTTTCTTCTTAAAACAATACAAAGAAACCTATGCCTTCTGCCAGTATTTCTATTACATTTCAAGGACCTTGGGGGTGAAAGGTGTTTCCATCTCTTTTGAGGTTTGGGTGATGGGTCCATTAGACGGTTAGTGCAGTTTTCATCTGGTGGCAGAATTCATGGTTCCAAGTAGCAAAGAATTACTATCTTTTGTGGGACAGATGATAACACTATTGGAGGAGGAATAATCATATACATTGCCTCATTTTAAATTTGTCCAGGCATTCAGCTACACAAACTATTCCTCTTTGCTCTGTCTTAAATGACAAACTAACTGGGGAAAATACAAAGGAGCACTAAAGAAATTTATCCCAAATTACTGCAGGGAATTGAATTTGTGGCTCAAATGAAATAGGTAACCACTTCTATTTAACAGACTATAAAGAGATATCAGATGGCACTCTGATGTATGTTCTTTACGATGACCTTTGGCAGGCTCTGGTGGGGTCCTGAGGCATTTGAGGCAACGATTAATAGTACTGCTTTCTTGTGAATTTTCCTGTTAACACTCTGTGAAGCAGAGGAGTCAAAAGGTTGGTTTTTTATCTAATAGTTTTTTTGGAGCATTTATTTCACCTTTTGCAGAAGGACCAACAAAGGAGCAACGACTTTTAGAGGGAAAGAAAGGAAGGAGACATTTGAATGCCAACATTTAGTAATTATGATATGTGGACTGCATTTGGCCTTCAGTTAGGCCTGCTATGATACCTGTCATTTTGTGTTTAGGTATGTAATTTGGACTTAATTGAAGCAATTTTCAACTAACATATGTTAGAAAAGATTATTCTCCTCAAGTGGTTCTCTGATCTTACTTTATTGCAAAACAGTGATGTAAATTAATGTAGACAGAAATGGGAAAAAAAAAACTATTCTTAATTGAGGATAATATTCAATAGATAATTATGACTTTTCCAGAAAAATAAAAAAGTTATATGTATAATTAAATTCAATTTATTCAAGTCACTTCCTACATCTTTATTCAGATTTTCCAAAGCCATGATAATAGAGTTAAAAATGTCTCAAACTTCTAAAATTAAATGTGTTATTTCAATAGAAAATGTCCTTCCTGATTCACAATTAATCTAAAATCAGTAGTACTCATTTTTTCTTTTTCTGCATTGTGTGGCATGTGGAATCTTAGTTCCTCCATAAGGAATCAAACCTGTGCCCCCTGCATTGGGAGCACAGAGTCTTAACCACTGGATTCCAGGGAAGTCCCAAACAGTACTCATTTTTAATGCTTCCAAGCTTCCTTAGGTTGCCTAAATTATGTACATTATAACTGTCCTCAAGTCATCTTTTACAGAAAATTTACTAAGTGGTTTGCAAAACAACACTGAGACACTGGAAGCCTAAAACTCCACACAAAGATTCACTCACACTCAAACTGAAAGGAGGAAGAAGAAAAAGGAAGAGGCTGTGTTAAGTTATTCTAAACAAATAAAATACAGAATACATAATCATTTTCAGATAGCCACTACTCTGGATTTCATGATATTCCACGATGTGCAAACATTAAAGAAATAAACAAAAAAATCGATAAGAGAATTCTATAGTGAATGAAAGGAAACTAAAGATCTTAGATGAAGAATGAAAAAAAAATTAAAAAGCAAATTAAATGAAGGAGTTAGATGAAAAGGAAAAGTAGATAATCTGCATAAGAAAAGAAGTTG
Organism: Muntiacus reevesi; assembly: GCF_963930625.1. NCBI lineage: Eukaryota > Metazoa > Chordata > Mammalia > Artiodactyla > Cervidae > Muntiacus > Muntiacus reevesi. The sequence goes on from NC_089249.1 coordinate 202,047,016, forward strand.
CAAAACACCCTTACTAGGATACTTCTCATTTTACTGACTTCTCTGGTTTCAAATTCAGGAAGCATGTAAGTGGACTACTGCTTATCTCTAGATTGTGCTGTGGGAAGGGAGCAATGAGAAACTGGATGATTAACTAGAAGTAATGATTTCCAATATGAAAAATTTAACAGAAAACAGGATAATTACATGGCATCTATTTCTCAGCATGTGAAGGAAAAACTGAAACACAATGAAAATATTGAGAAATACATCATCATGAAAGATAGGACCTCATTTCATCATTCAACTGTTAGGAAGTCTAAAAGAAAGAAGGGAGAAAAAAAAAGAGGGAGGAATTTATCAAACAAGTAATACAAGAAAATATCTCAGTCATAATATTTATGCTGAAAGGGCCCATTGAGCAATGTCATCAACAAAACCATCAGGATCAGATTAGCATCAGCACCTAAAATGTCTAGATCTGCTAAGAGAATCACCAACAATAGATGCTAAAAAATGATGAAGTGATACCTTTAGAGAGTGAAAAAAAGATATTTTATCTATGATTCTATGTTCAGCCCAACTATCAATTCTTTGAATATTTGATAAACATTTTCAAAAAAGCAAAGATTCAGATTTTATCATCCATTCATTTTTTTAAATGAAGACCTCAGGTGTACTCTTGGAAAATAAAAGGGAAATCTGAAGATTAAGTGAAATGGTGGCACTAACCCAGAATGCAAAAAAAGAAAAAAAAGGGAAAATACAGTGCCTTTCTAATGATTTTACAAATATCAAAACAATTCGCTAACAATTTTGTGCAAGGATTACAATATTAACACACAAAGTATAAAATTATTTAGAATATAAAATTGAACAATTAGGTTAAACCACAGCGTGTTGTAAAGAATGCTATACTGCCGACTTGGGTCTGAGTGACAGGCAGCTTCTTAGATGTTGCTCTGAGAGAAGGCAGGCCCATTTACAGTGGTTATCACAACATTCGTGACAATGCTTGAATTAATGCATTTGTATGTAAACTTATGTTACTAATTAATTTTGCCATTTTTTATGGGTACTGTTAAAAATTTTGCTTCTGATACACAAATATTTCATTATTTTAAAATGGCTACAGTTGTACTGGTATGGACTAGTTGAACAGCAGCTTTGAATGGATCCAATTTTGAAGAGAAACTGAAGCTCGTAAAAGAATATCTCCAAGAAGAAGAATGAAATGGAGTCAAACAGTTGGTAACTCCTGAAAAACTGTTAGAAGATATTTGGGATACAATAAAATTACTTCTCTCAACAAAAAAACAGAAATGTAAGAAACTCATAGTCCAAAAATGAAGCAAGCTAAGAAAGTAGATTTTAAAAGAAAAGAGTATTTAACCTTGATGCTAGGAACATGCTCCTCTGAGATGCACAAGTATTAGAACCCAGCAAAGGGAATGTAACTGGAACATATTACTAATATAAAAACAAGGCAATAATATAAATACTGTTCATCTGAGCTCATCCTTTAAAAACAATCTCTTCTTAAGACTTTTCCATAAATAAGTATTTATGATAACAGAGGAGAATGCGGATTGTATCAGCCATAACAATATTTATGGCAGGTAGAGCTGAAAGAGTTGAAGATATAATTAAGAAGGAATGCTGACAGTGAATGGGAGGGAGCAAGGAACAAGTTTGCCTGTGCCTATAAGGTGATGGAGCAATAAGGAGAGATATAAGCACATTATTTAAAGTTAGAGGTAGGAAAAATAAAAATAAAAATAATATTATAACTATTAAATATTGGAAAGGGAAGGAAGGATGTTATTCCATTTGAGTTAAACCTCATTTTCCATAGTGGAGAAGCAATAGCAAGTAACTATCTCAAACTGATAAGTCAAGATATAGTAGTATGCTTATATTACTTAGAGGAATGAAGGTAAATGACCACCCCTTCCACGCTTCCCAAACTAAAAACAGAAAATTCTGAGTATTTACCTCCAGAGGACTAGAGCTCAGAAAAAGTGCAGAGCAGAATATTACCAAGGATAAGGTATTTAGATTTACTATTTCATAAAAATATTTTAATTATTTAAACACATAAGGACAAAGGAAAGTCATTATAGGAGATCGATAAGTAGCATGACCAAATCTTTGCTGGGGAATTGGAACCAAGCGGAACCCTGTAACTCCCAACACACCCACTCTCCCCAACCCTGCCCCGGCTAGTTACAAAGGCCCTCTATGCCTCTATGTTCCCTGGCCTCTTGTTTGTAGAAAAGCTGAAATCTACCAGGCCTCCCTGAGTTACAAAAGAGCAGGCTCAAGCAGTTAATGGTTAGGACAACAGAACCACAGATTCAGTGTTTGATGCATATTCCTGAGTTATTTTATAGATACTAGAACTGCCACTTAGCTTCCCTGGTGCTCAGCAGTAAAGCATCTGCCTGCAATGCAGGAGCTGTCAGTTTGATCCCTGGGTCAGGAAGATCCTATAGAGGAGGGCAAAGCAACCCACTCCAGTATTCTTGCTTGGAGATTCCCATGGACAGAGGAGCCTGGTGGGCTATAGTCCAGTATATAGCAGAGAGTTAGACACAACTGAAGTGACTGAGCATGCACATAACTGCCACTAGAGGGAAAAAGCTAACTGCAAGATGACTAGATGGTAACCATGACATAAATTGCTCCATCTTGAATAGTACTGAATCTGTGCCTAGCACAATCCTAAGAACAAGTGTTAAGAGAACTGGATTAACACTGCAACTCATGATAATTTATACCTTTGTGGGCATCAAAATAATTATAGTTTGTTCTGCCTGTATATTTAAGTGGGCAATTAAAACTGTCAGCAAAGAGATGCCTCAAACTCATGTTGGTATCTTTCACTAAGACCTCAATGTCCTTTCTCAGCTTGAAGCAGTTAACAGCTACATAAGATATACCTTCATTCTCATCCACAGAAATTCCCCCATTCCACAGGAATGATAGCTGATGGGGGGAATTTTAGGCTGCTCTTTGCAGGAAATCACCCTCAGCAGAAAACCTGTTTACTCCTGTCATCTTAGCAAAGTTATACTATAACTAACCTTAAACCAGACACTCTCACACTCCATTCATGTCTGGTCCAAACATACTTTTCTTTTTTTTTTTTTAATTAATTAATTTATTTTTTTAATTTTTCAGTGGGTTTTGTCATACATTGATATGAATCAGCCATAGAGTTACACGTATTCTCCATCCCGGTCCCCCATCCCACCTCCCTCTCCACCCGATTCCTCTGGGTCTTCCCAGCCCACCAGGCCCGAGCACTAGACTCGTGCCTCCCACCTGGGCTGGTGGTCTCTTTCACCACAGATAATATACATGCTGTTCTTTCGAAACATCCCACCCTCAACTTCTCCCACAGAGTTCAAAAGTCTCTTCTGTACTTCTGCGTCTCTTCTTCTGCCCTGCATATAGGGCCATCGTTACCATCTTTCTAAATTCCGTATATATGTGTTAGTATACTGTAATGTTCTTTATCTTTCTGGCTTACTTCACTCTGTATAATGGGCTCCAGTTTCATCTATCTCATTAGAACTGATTCAAATTAATTCTTTTTAATGGCTGAGTAATATTCCATGGTGTATATGTACCACAGCTTCCTTATCCATTCATCTGCTGATGGGCATCTAGGTTGCTTCCATGTCCTGGCTATTATAAACAGTGCTGCGATGAACATTGGGGTGCACGTGTCTCTTTCAGATCTGGATTCCTCAGTGTGTATGCCCAGAAGTGGTATTGTTGGGTCATATGGTAGTTCTATTTCCAGTTTTTTAAGAAATCTCCACACTGTTTTCCATAGTGGCTGTACTAGTTTGCATTCCCACCAACAGTGTAAGAGGGTTCCCTTTTCTCCACACCCTCTCCAGCATTTATTGCTTGTAGACTTTTGGATAGCAGCCATCCTGACTGGTGTGTAATGGTACCTCATTGTGGTTTTGATTTGCATTTCTCTGATAATGAGTGATGTTGAGCATCTTTTCATGTGTTTGTTAGCCATCTGTATGTCTTCTTTGGAGAAATGTCTGTTTAGTTCTTTGTCCCATTTTTTGATTGGGTCATTTATTTTTCTGGAATTGAGCTTCAGGAGTTACTTGTATATTTTTGAGATTAATCCTTTGTCTGTTTCCTCATTTGCTATTATTTTCTCCCAATCTGAGGTCTGTCTTTTCACCTTACTTATAGTTTCCTTTGCTGTGCAAAAGCTTTTAATTTTCATTAGGTCCCATTTGTTTATTTTTGCTTTTATTTCCAATATTCTGGGAGGTGGGTCATAGAGGATCTTGCTGTGATTTATGTCGGAGAGTGTTTTGCCTATGTTCTCTTCTAGGAGTTTTAGTTTCTGGTCTTACATTTAGATCTTTAATCCATTTTGAGTTTATTTTTGTGTATGGTGTTAGAAAGTGTTCTAGTTTCATTCTTTTACAAGTGGTTGACCAGGTTTCCCAGCACCACTTGTTAAAGAGATTGTCTTTTTTCCATTGTATATCCTTGCCTCCTTTGTCAAAGATAAGGTGTCCATAGGTTCGTGGATTTATCTCTGGGCTTTCTATTCTGTTCCATTGATCTATATTTCTGTCTTTGTGCCAGTACCATACTGTCTTGATGACTGTGGCTTTGTAGTAGAGTCTGAAGTCAGGCAGGTTGATTCCTCCAGTTCCATTCTTCTTTCTCAAGATTACTTTGGCTATTCGAGGTTTTTTGTATTTCCATACAAATTGTGAAATTATTTGTTCTAGTTCTGTGAAAAATACCGTTGGTAGCTTGATAGGGATTGCATTGAATCTATAGATTGCTTTGGGTAGAATAGCCATTTTGACAATGTTGATTCTTCCAATCCATGAACACGGTATGTTTCTCCATCTGTTTGTGTCCTCTTTGATTTCTTTCATCAATGTTTTATAGTTTTCTGTGTATAGGTCTTTTGTTTCTTTAGGTAGATATACTCCTAAGTATTTTATTCTTTTTGTTGCAATGGTGAATGGAATTGTTTCCTTAATTTCTCTTTCTGTTTTCTCACTGTTAGTATATAGGAATGCAAGGGATTTCTGTGTGTTAATTTTATATCCTGCAACTTTACTATGTTCATTGATTAGCTCTAGTAATTTTCTGGTAGAGTCTTTAGGGTTTTCTATGTAGAGTATCATGTCATCTGCAAACAGCAAGAGTTTCACTTCTTCTTTTCCTATCTGGATTCCTTTTACGTCTTTTTCTGCTCTGATTGCTGTGGACAAAACTTCCAACACTATGTTGAATAGTAGTGGTGAGAGTGGGCATCCTTGTCTTGTTCCTGATTTCAGAGGAAATGCTTTCAATTTTTCACCATTGAGGGTGATGCTTGCGGTGGGTTTATCATATATAGCTTTTATTATGTTGAGGTATGTTCCTTCTATTCCTGCTTTCTGGAGAGTTTTAATCATAAATGAGTGTTGAATTTTGTGAAAGGCTTTCTCTGCATCTATTGAGATAATCATATGGTTTTTATCTTCCAATTTGTTAATGTGGTGTATTACGTTGATTGGTTTGTGGATATTAAAGAATCCTTGCATTCCTGGGATAAAGCCCACTTGGTCATGGTGTATGATTTTTTTAATATGTTGTTGGATTCTGTTTGCTAGAATTTTGTTAAGGATTTTTGCATCTATGTTCATCAGTGATATTGGCCTGTAGTTTTCTTTTTTTGTGGCATCTCTGTCTGGTTTTGGAATTAGGGTGACGGTGGCCTCATAGAATGAGTTTGGAAGTTTACCTTCTTCTGCAATTTTCTGGAAGAGTTTGAGTAAGATAGGTGTTAGCTCTTCTCTAAATTTTTGGTAGAATTCAGCTGTGAAGCCATCAGGTCCTGGGCTTTTGTTTGCTGGAAGATTTTTGATTACAGTTTCGATTTCCTTGCTTGTGATGGTTCTGTCCAAACATACTTTTCAAATCCTTTGATCACAGAATACCTTCCCTAACTTGTTGACTTTTCCCTTAGATCAAAGAAGTAGAAATAAGGAATAAGTAATTAACAGATGATCAGTTTTCTTCCCAGGCTTCCCCTTCAGTAATCTCATGAACAAACTATGTGAACAAGATAGCATCTAGAGAAAGACTGTGAGGAGCCGACAAACCTGCATGCAGTGGGAGATGGGTCCCAGTCTGATCCTCTGTCTTGTTGATTAACTGAGATTACTTTCCCCTTTCTTTTTAAAACTTTCGTGACTGAGCAGAATCTTTGGATTTGTTTTCTGGGGGGCATGAGTCTGCCTTTCTCCCCAGATTGCTGGCATTCTGATTAAATGTGAACTTTTCTCTCTATCAACAACTGCCTCTCAGGTATTGATTTTGGGGCTGCAAGCAGCCAGACCTGAGTTTGTTAATGAAATGACACCTTAAGAAAAATGGATAGGGGACATGGACATTTTGATGGCACACAATTTTTGAAAGGAAGGTAGCAGGACAAAATTTATCCTCAGTTTCTCTATAATGAAACTGAAGTTTAGAGAGTTAAGGTGATTATCCAAAGATTATTGATAGTAAATAGAGAGTACAGAAGTAGATATTGATCTCCCAAATTTCAAGCCCTTTATATCCTTTGAGAGTCACCCTTATTCTAAGCTCCTTATATTCATATAAAAGAGCAATATGTTCCAAATCCTTTTTTCATTCTTTTTTTCGGTGCTTATTTTCCTGCAAAATGAAAACTTCAAAAAATTCACTCTGCCCTTGAAGTGACTCAATTAAAACCAACTACATAACATACATCAAGGGAGAGAAACAGTGCAATGCGGTAAGATAATGCATCCTTCTTACTGCAAGTAATTGACAACCCTGCAATTATCAGGATTCCTGCAATTCCCTACACCCCATTGCCTTAAGACAAAATGACAACTGCCTAGATATCTGTTTAATAAAACACGGAATTCTTGCAAAGCAAAACCCAACTTCACATTGTATGCAAGAGATACTACCCTTAATAAAGTAATTCAGAATGCTTAAAAATAAAGGGATGAACAAGGGTATGAAAGATAAATGAAAACAATAAGAAAAGAGGAGTTATTTCCTGATATCAAATAGACTAAAATTCAGACCAAAAGGCATTGGAAAAAAAAATACAATATGTAATACTTGTTAAAATAAAGTGGAAATTAGGCTTGAAGACCCCCAGGCAGACAAAACTAGTTTAGCCAAACCTAATCTAATTAATGCATGTGAAACTTACATAGGTTACTGTAAATGAATGAAAGTGGAACTTAGATTACTTCTTATAAATACCTCTGACAATCACAAAGGAAACATAAGTTATCATCCCAAAGTGACAGAAGAAAATCACTTTTAACCAATTCTTTGCTGTTTGGAAACACCATTCTGAAAAGCAATCACTGTGAGGTTAAATAAGTTGCTCATTTTCATTTTGTAAGCCATCCTGTAATAACAAGCCTCTGAAATTCATATCACTTTCCCGTCTAAAGTCTTCCTCTTTGTGAACAGTTTGTTCCTTACTCAATAAAACATTCACATCAAGCAAAGCCCTCTAAACTTTTTCTTGACAAACTAAAAGCCACAATTCACAAAGAAGATACAATAATCATGAAATCTATGTACACAGAAATCATTTTCATAAAGTAAAAATTAAAAGGAAGTAAAGGGTAAACAGAGAGAAACCACTAAAACGAGGAGTGTCATAACTCTCCTGTCTAAACTCTCAGTCTAAAATCAAGTATATAAAAAAAAATAATAATAAAATAAAATCAAGTAGATAGTAAGTAGGCAAGGATATATAAGACCTATGCAACACTGCCAACAACATATTATAATAGATACTATGTAAGTCCAAATAGAGAATATTTCTTCTTCAACACAAATGAAATATGCACAGCAATTTACTAAATATCAAATAATAAAGAAATCTCAGTAAATTCCTTAAAATAAAAATAGAAAAAAACATTCTTTGATGACAATGCAATGAAAACAGAAAATTAATAACAAAATCAGAAAATTCCTCAATGTTTACTGAAGGAAGCACTGTGTGAAATACTTCTTAAGTAAAAGTGGTAATAAAATCTGAAATTTCTATGCTATAAAACAATCAAAATAGATTACATAGCCTATGCAAAAAATTAACATCAATGTAAAAGAACCCATGATTATCTAAGAAAGTACAATTTACTAAAATTGAGTCCAATAAAGATAGAGAGCTTGAGCAAATCATTTTCCACAGAAGAAATAAAGTTATCAAATTTCTACCCTACAAAACAAGCACAAGGCCCAGATGATTTCACAGGGAAATATAACCTAGTTCAAAAAATAAGAAGCTATCAAAGTGTTCACTCAATATGTCAGCAAATCTGGAAGACCCAGCAGGGGCCACAGGACTGGAAAAAGTCAATCCTCATCCTAATTCCCAAGAAGGGTAGTACTAAAAAATATTCTAACCATCAGACAGTTGCACTCATCTCCCATCCTAGTAAGGTCAGGCTTAAAATATGGCATGCTAGGCTTTAGCATTACATGAACCTAGAAATTTCCAGATGTCCAAGCTGGGTTTAGAAAAGGTAGAGGAACCAGAGTGAATTCCCAACATTCACTGGATCATAGAGAAAGCAAGGGAATTCCAGAAAAACACCTACCTCTGTTTCATAGGCTATGATAAAGCCTTTGACTGTGTGGATCATAACCAACTGTGGAAAGCTCTTAAAGAGATGGGAATACCAGATCATCTTACCTGTCTCCTGAGAAACCTGTATGCAGGTCAAGAAGCAATAGTTAGAACCCTGCATGAAACAACTGATTGGTTCAGGATTGAGAAAGGAGTACAACAAGGCTGTCTGCTGCACCCTTTATTTAATTTATACACAGAGCACATCATGTGAAATGTTGGGCTGGATGAGTTACAAGCTGGAATCCAGACAGGTGGGAGAAACATCAACAACTTCAGATATGCAAATAATACCACTCTAATGGCAGAAAGTGAAGAGGAACTAAAGAACCTCTTGATGAAGTTGAAGGAGGAGAGTGAAAGAGCTGGCTTAAAACTAAATATTTAGAAAGCTAAGACCATGGTATCTGGCCCCATTACTTCATGGCAAGTAGAAGGGGAAAAGGTGGAAGCAGAGACAGATTTCCTCTTCTTGGGCTCTAAAATCATGGCGTATGGTGACTGTAGCCACGGAATCAGAAGATGACTGCTTCTTGGCAGGAAAGGTATGATAAACTTAGACAATGTGTTGAAAAGCAGAGACATTACTCTGCCAACAAAGGTATAGTCAAGGCTATGGTCTTCCCAGCGGTCATGTATGGTTGTGAGAGCTGGACCATAAAGAAGGCAGAGTGCCAAAGAATTGATGCCTTTGAACCGTGGTGCTGGAGAAGACTCCTGAGAATCCCTTGGAAGGCAAGGAGATCAAACCAGTCAATCTTAAGGAACCTGAGTACTCACTGGAAGGAATGATGCTGAAGCTCCAGTATTTTGGTCACCTGATGCAAACAGCCAACTCATTGGAAAAGTCCCTGATGATGTGAAAGACTGAGGGCAGAAGAAGAGGGTGGCAGAGGATGAGATGGCTGGATGGCATCACTGATGCAATGGATATGAACTTGGGTAAACTTCAGGAGATGGTGAGGGACAGGGGGCAGTACATGGAGTCGCAAAAGAGTCAGACATGACTGTGCAACTGAACAACAACTAAAAAATACATTTTAAACATTGTTCCAGAGGATAGAAAAGTGAAAAATAACTCCCAAATTCCTTCCATGAAGCTAGTATTAATATAACACTAATACCTAAACTTGAGTAAGATCTCTCTCTCACACACTCACACAAACACCATTAACATACAATGAACTAATTATAATGACTACAGTTCAACAGTAGAAGTCTACTAATATATTAAATTAAGAGACTTAAGGATAAAAATGAGATAATTATCTGAAAAGATGCTTAAAAGTCTTTGAAAAAATTCAACATCTATTCCCTATGGAAGCATTTAACAACAGAGTACTTCTTTGTCCTGTTTAAAAAAAAAATGCAACAAGCTTGTACCATATTCTTCTTTTTTTACTGGAGATTTTTGAGAAAGGATAAAAAGATGACCCAGTCAATCTCCTTGCCAACAAGCTGACCTCCTACAAACACAACTGTGGTACTTTCTAGCAGAAAGATCATAAAGAGTCTTTACCTATAAAACACTTTTATAAGAATAGATCTTTCAGTAGAATAATTGTTTATGTTATGTTGATTCAGATATGGATTTGTAGGGCATGATTTATTGGAAAAAGTCACACAAGCTATTTAAATGGGCATACGATGGGTCTACTTTGGCTGAAACGATTCTCTGTTCAAGTAATGTTACATATATACTACTTAAAAGTCTGTATGCTAAATCCAAGCCAGAAGACAAATTTATAAAGGAGAGAAAGGACATTTGGGGGATTGTGTTGACAGTCTCAGATTATTCCAAAAACAGAAACTATATTTTGCTATTGTCTACACTGTTTTAGTTATTAATAATTTTAGTACTGCATAGGTTCTACACTTTGTATAGGACATGCTTCTACAATCCTACTCTGGGTATTATCTATCCATTTAGAAGGAAGACAATGAGGACAATATTGACAGGGGTAGAGATAGGTATAGGAATAAAGGTGGAGGTGGAAATGGAGATTTGATACGAAGCCAGATTTAGAGACTTTTTATTTAATGTCGGTACCTCACTTAATGGGAAACAACAGTCATTCTTACTAAAGTAAGAAACAAAGTAAGCATACTCCCCATCTCCATCTCTATTAAACATTGTACTTGGGGCACTGATCAATGAAATCAAATAAGAAAAAAACAGAGGAAAAAGAATTGGAGATGAAGAAGTAAATATATCTCTTTGAAGATGATATGACATTCAAACAGGAGAACTCAACAAATCAAAGGTAAACATTACTCAGTAAATTAACTAAGTTAGAAGTGTATAAATTTAATATACAAAAACTAAAAGCCTTCACTTATGTAACAATGATCAATTAGAAGTTACAAAGAAGAAAACAAATCCCATTTATAATATCAACAGAAAATCTTTACAAATAACAGTTAAGAAATGTTTAACACTTAATGAGGAAGCCAGGAAACACTTCTGAAAGATACAAGAAATGCATTCCTTTTTCTTGGACAGAAAGATTCAGCATCATAAAAAAGAGCAATTATTCCTAAATTCATATATGAATTTACTGAGATCTAAAGAAAAAAACTATTTTTTCTACATCTGAACAGATTTATTGAGATTTCATGTGTAAAAAACATATGAGAAAAGGTAGGTAAACTCTAGGACTAACTTTGTAAGATAGTAAAACAAGCTAGAAATTTTCTGTAATTAAAACAGTATATCAATTTACATTCCCACTAATAGTGCAAGAAGGTTCTCTTTCCACCACACCCTCTTCAGCATTTATTGCTTATAGATTTTTTGATGATGATCATTGTGACCAGTGTCGGGTGATATCTCATTGTAGTTTTTTTTTTTTGGTAAGTTAATTTATTTATTTTAATTAGAGGCTAATTACTTTACAATATTGTAGTGGTTTTTGTCATACATTGACATGAATCAGCCATGGCTGTACATGTGTTCCCATCCTGAATCCCCCTCCCACCTCCCTCCCCATCCCATCCCTCAGGGTTGTCTCAGTGCACCAGCCCTGAGCACCCTGTCTCATCCATCGAACCTGGATAGGTGATTTATTTCACATATGGTAATATACATGTTTCAATGCTATTCTCTCAAATCATCCCACCCTCGCCTTCTCCCACAGAGTCCAAAAGTCTGTTCTTTACATTTGTGCCTTTTTTACTGTCTTACATATAGGGTCATCATTACCATCTTTCTAAATTTCATATATATGTATTAATATACTGTATTGGTGTTTTTCTTTCTGACTTACTTCACCCTGTATAATAGGCTCCAGTTTCATTCACCTCATTAGAACTGATTCAAATGCATTCTTTTTAATAGCTGAGTAGTGTATATGCACTGTAGCTTTCTTATCTATTCACCTGCCAATGGATATCTAGGTTGCTTCCATGTCCTAGCTATTGTAAACAGTACTGCAATGAACATTGGGGTACACGTGCCTCTTTCAATTCTGGTTTCTTCGATGTGTATGCCCAGCAGTGGGATTTCTGGGTCATATGGCAGTTCTATTTGAAGTTTTTTAAGGAATCTTCACACTGTTCTCTATAGTGGCTGTACTAGTTTGCATTCCCACCAACAGTGTAAGAGGGTTCCCTTTTCTCCACACTCTATCCACCATTTATTGCTTGTAGACTTTTGGATAGCAGCCATTCTGATCAGCATGAGAAGGTACCTAATTGTGGCTTTGATTTGCATTTCTCTGATAATGAGTGATGTTGAGCATCTTTTCATGTGTTTGCTAGCCATCTGTAAGTCTTCTTTGGAAATGTCTGTTTAGTTTTTTGGCCCATTTTTTGATTGGGTCATTTATTTTTCTGGAATTGAGCTTCAGGAGTTGCTTGTATATTTTTGAGATTAATTCTTTGTCAGTTGCTTCATTTGCTATTATTTTCTCCCACTCTGAAGGTTGTTTTTTCACCTTGCTTATAGTTTTCTTTGTTGTGCAAAAGCTTTTAAGTTTAATTAGGTCCCATTTGTTTAGTTTTGCTTTTATTTCCATTATTCTGGGAGGTGGGTCATAGAGGATCCTGCTGTGATTTATGTCAGAGAGTGTTTTGCCTATCTTTTCCTCTAGGAGTTTTATAGTTTCTGATCTTACAGTTAGATATTTAATCCATTTTGAGTTTATTTTTTTATATGGTGTTGGAAAGTGTTCTAGTTTCATTCTTTTACAAGTGGTTGACCAGTTTTCCCAGCACTACTTGTTAAAGAGATCATCTTTATTGTATATTCTTGCCTCCTTTGTCAAAGATAAGGTTCCATAGGTGTGTGGATTTATCTCTGGGCTTTCTATTTTGTTCCAGTGATCTATATTTCTGTCTTTGTGCCAGTATCATACTGTCTTGATGACTGTAGCTTTGTAGTATAGTTTAAAGTCAGGCAAGTTGATTCTTCCAGTTTCATTCTTCTTTCTCAAGATTGCTTTGGCTATTCGAGGTTTTTTGTATTTCCATACAAATTGTGAAATTATTTGTTCTAGTTCTGTGAAAAATACCATTAGTAGCTTGATAGGGATTGCATTGAATCTATAGATTGCTTTGGTTAGTGTACTCATTTTCACTATATTGATTCTTCCAATCCATGAACATGGGCTATTTCTCCATCTGTTTGTGTCCTCTTTGATTTCTTTCACCAGTGTTTCATAGTATTCTATATATAAGTCTTTTGTTTCTTTATGTAGATTTATTCCTACCTACCTAAAATAAAGTATTTTATTCTTTTCATTGCAATGGTGAATGGAATTGTTTCTTTAATTTCTCTTTCTGTTTTCTCACTGTTAGTGTATAGGAATGCAAGGGATTTCTCTGTGTTAATTTTATATACCGCAACTTTACTATATTCATTGATTAGCTCGAGTAATTTTCTGGTAGAGTCTTTAGGGTTTTCTATGTAGAGTATCATGTCATCTGCAAACAGCAAGAGTTTCACTTCTTCTTTTCCTATCTGGATTCCTTTTACGTCGTTTTCTGCTCTGATTGCTGTGGCCAAAACTTCCAAAACTGTGTTGAATAGTAGTGGTGAGAGTGGGCACCCTTGTCTTGTTCCTGATTTCAGAGGAAATGCTTTCAATTTTTCACCATTGAGGGTGATGCTTGCTGTGGGTTTGTCATATACAGCTTTTATCATGTTGAGGTATGTTCCTTCTATTCCTGCTTTTGGAGAGCTTTAATCATAAATGAGTGTTGAATTTTGTGAAAGGCTTTCTCTGCATCTATTGAGATAACCATATGGCTTTTATCTTTCAATTTGTTAATGTGGTGTATTACATTGATTGATTTGTGGATATTAAAGAATCCTTGCATTCCTGGGATAAAGCCCACTTGGTCATGGTGTATGATTTTTTTAATATGTTGGTGGGTTCTGTTTGCTAGAATTTTGTTAAGGATTTTTGCATCTATGTTCATCAGTGATATTGGCCTGTAGTTTTCTTTTTTTGTGGCATCTTTGTCTGGTTTTGGAATTAGGGTGATGGTGGCCTCATAGAATGAGTTTGGAAGTTTACCTTCTTCTGCAATTTTCTGGAAGAGTTTGAGTAAGACAGGTGTTAGCTCTTCTCTAAATTTTTAGTAGAATTCAGCTGTGAAGCCATCAGGCCCTGGGCTTTTGTTTGCTGGAAGATTTTTGATTACAGTTTCGATTTCCTTGCTTGTGATGGGTCTGTTAAGATCTTCTATTTCTTCCTGGTTCAGTTTTGGAAAGTTATACTTTTCTAAGAATTTGTCCATTTCATCCAAGTTGTCCATTTTATTGGCATAGAGCTGCTGGTAGTAGTCTCTTATGATCCTTTGTATTTCAGTGTTGTCTGTGTGATCTCTCCATTTTCATTTCTAATTTTGTTAATTTGCTTCTTCTGTCTTTGTTTCTTAATGAGTCTTGCTAATGGTTTGTCAATTTTGTTTATTTTTTCAAAAAACCAGCTTTTAGCTTTGTTGATTTTTGCTATGGTCTCTTTAGTTTCTTTTGCATTTATTTCTGCCCTAATTTTTAAGATTTCTTTCCTTCTGCTAACCCTGGGGTTCTTCATTTCTTCCTTCTCTAATTGCTTTAGGTGTAGAGTTAGGTTATTTATTTGGCTTCTTTCTTGTTTCTTGATGTAAGCCTGTAATGCTATGAACCTTCCCCTTAGCATTGCTTTTACAGTGTCCCATAGGTTTTGGGTTGTTGTGGTCTCATTTTCATTCATTTCTATGCATATTTTGATTTCTTTTTTGATTTCTTCTATGATTTGTTGGTTATTCAGAAGCGTGTTATTTAGCCTCCATATGTTTCAATTTTTAACAATTTTTTTCCTGTAATTGAGATCTAATCTTACTGCACTGTGGTCAGAAAAGATGACTGGAATGATTTCAATTTTTTTGAATTTTCCAAGACCAGATTTATGGCCCAGGATGTGATCTATTCTGGAGAAGGTTCCGTGTGCACTTGAGAAAAAGGTGAAGTTGATTGTTTTGGGGTGAAATGTCCTATAGATATCAATTAGGTCTAGCTGGTCCATTGTGTCATTTAAGGTTTGTGTTTCCTTGTTAATTTTCTGTTTAGTTGATCTATCCATAGTTGTGAGTGGGGTATTAAAGTCTCCCACTATTATTGTGCTACTATTAATTTCCTCTTTCATACTCATTAGCGTTTGCCATACATATTGCGGTGCTCCTATTTTGGGTGCATATATATTTATAATTGTTATATCTTCTTCTTGGATTGATCCTTTGATCATTATGTAGTGTCCTTCTTTGTCTCTTTTCACATCCTTTATTTGAAAGTCTATTTTATCTGATATGAGTATTGCGACTCCTGCTTTCTTTTGGTCTCCATTTGCATGAAATATTTTTTTCTAGCCCTTCACTTTTAGTCTGTATGTGTCTCTTATTTTGAGGTGGGTCTCTTGTAGATGGCATATATAGGAGTCTTGTTTTTGTATCTATTCAGCCAGTCTTTGTCTTTTGGTTGGGGCATTCAACCCATTTATATTTAAGGTAATTATTGATAGGTGTGGTCCCGTTGCCATTTAGTTTGTTGTTTTGGGTTCACGTTTATACAACCTTTCTGCATTTCCTGTCCAGAGAAGATCCTTTAGCATTTGTTGAAGAGCTGGTTTGGTGGTGCTGAATTCTCTCAGCTTTTGCTTGTCTGTAAAGCTTTTGAATTCTCCTTCATATCTCAATGAGATCCTTGCTGGGTACAGTAATCTAGGTTGTAGGTTATTCTCTTTCAATACCTTAAGTAAGTCCTGCTATTCTCTTCTGGCCTGGAGGGTTTCTATTCGTAGATCAGCTGTTATCCTTATGGGAATCCCTTTGTGTGTTATTTGTTGTTTCTCCCTTGCTGCTTTTAGCGTTTGTTCTTTGTGTTTGATCTTTGTTAATTAGATTAATATGTGTCTTGGGGTGTTTCGCTTTGGGTTTATCCTGCTTGGGACTCTGGGATTCTTGGACTTGAGTGGCTATTTCCTTCCCCATTTTAGGGAAGTTTTCAGCTATTATCTCCTCGAGTATTTTCTCATGGCCTTTCTTTTTGTCTTCTTCTTCTGGCACTCCTATGATTTGAATGTTGGGGCGTTTCACATTGTCCCAGAGGTCCCTGAGGTTGTCCTCATTTCTTTTGATTCTTTTTTCTTTTTTCCTCTCTGCTTCATTTATTTCCACCATTTTATCTTCTACCTCACTTATCCTATCTTCTGTCTCTGCTATTCTACTCTTGGTTCCCTCCAGAGTGTTTTTGGTCTCATTCATTGCATTATTCATTTTTAATTGACTCTTTTTTATTTCTTCTAGGTCTTTATTAAACATGTCTTGCATCTTTTCAATCTTTGTCTCCAGGCTATTTATCTGTAACTCCATTTTGCTTTCAAGCTTTTGGATCATTTTTATTATCATTATTCTAAATTCTTTTTCAGAGAGATTCCCTATCTCCTCCTCTTTTGTTTGACTTGGTGGGCTTTTTTCATGTTCCTTTACCTGTTGGGTATTTCTCTGTCTTTTCATCTTGTTTAGATTGCTGTGTCTGGAGTGGGCTTTCTGTATTCTGGAGGTCTGTGATTCCTTTTTATTGTGGTGGTTTTACCCAGTGGGTGGGGTTGGACGATTGGCTTGTCAAGGTTTCCTCGTTAGGGAAGCTTGCATCGATGTTCTGGTGCGTGGAACTTGATTTCTTCTCTCTGGAGTGCAACGGAGTGCCCAGTAATGAGTTTTGAGATATGTCTATGTGTTAGGTGTGACCTTGGGCAGTCTGTATGTTGACGTTCAGGGCTATGTTCCTGCGTTGCTGGAGAATTTGCGTGGTACGTCTTGCTCTAAAACTTATTGGGTCTTGGGTGGTGGTTGATTTCAGTGTAGGTATGGAGGCTTTTGGACGGTTTCTTATTACTTAAAGTTCCATGTAGTCAGGAGTTTTCTGGTGTTCTCAGGTTTTGGGCTTAAGTCTCCCCCCTCTGGATTTCAGTTTTATTCTTCCAGTAGTCTCAAGACTTCTCCAACTATACAGCACTGATAATAAAAGTTCTAGGTTAATGGCGAAAAGATTTTCCCCTGTGAGGGACACCCAGAGAGGTTCACAGAGTTACATGAAGAAGAGGAGAGGGAGGAAGGAGATAGAGATGAGCAGGAGGAGAAAAAGGGGGACTCAAGAGGAGAGAGACAGATCTACGCAGTTGTCTGTTCCTAGAGTGTTCTCCGTAGCCCAGACACCCACAAAGATTCACAGAATTGGATTGGGAAGAGAAGGGGAAAGGAGGAAATAGAGGTGTTCTGAGGTAGAAAATGGAGAGTCAAGATTGGGAGAGAATAATCAACACACTCCTGAATAAAAATGGGAACTGAATATTGGATTCTTAAATGTTCACAATTTATATCATATACTGAAAAACAAAGATTAAAAATTTAAAGTAGAGGTTAGACTCTTGAAAATACTATATTGAAAACAAAAACCAAAACACACAAAAAAATTTTAGAAATATATATGAAGTTCGGTTTAAAAATAGGGCTTCTCTCTCTCTTTTTTTTTGTAAGGTTATTGTGTAATGAAAATGAAAATTAAGGAGTAGTAGATGGGTAATAGAGGATTTTAAAAGGAAATAAGAGAAAAAGAAAAATAGAAAATAGAAGAGAAAAAGAAGAAAAAGAAAAAAACCACAAGAAAAAAAAATTTTCCTAATTATAAAAATCTATGAAAATGAAAGTTAAGGAGTAATGGGGGAGTAATAGGCAATTTTAAAAGAAAATAAAAGAGAAAAAATAAATAAGAAAAAAGAAAAAAAAATTTTTTTTTACTTAAAAAAAAAAAGTAAAAATATATCTAGGAATTTCTCTGGAGCTGTTGTGGTCAGTGTCGGTTCGGTTCAGTTTCAGATAGCTCCCCGTTCCAGCTTATACTTCTCGATATCTACAGGCCCCTTCTGGTGTAGTCGGTGTTATCTACAGGTATTTTAATCTGTTGCACTGGTCCCTTCTGAAGTAGTTCCCTTTGTTTATTTGGCTTCTGTTCGCTGGTCTCTTCAGTGCCTAATTTCCTCTTATTCAGTTTGCTACTTCCGTCGCGCTGCAGGGAGGGGCTGGCGCTGCTTTCCCCGTCTACGCGGCTCAGGCTCGGCTGTTCTATATGGAGCGTGCCCTGCTCTGCGTGCAGGTCCAGCCCTCGGGTGTTCCACAAAAGCGTGGAACCAAAAGCTGCGCCTGCTCTTTGTGCCTTCCCCGTCAGAGAGGTCCAGGCAGCCAGGGGCTTGACCGGTGCCAGTCTCAGTTTCCTTCGGTGCCAATTGGGTGCGTGTGCCTTCTGCCCTCCGCGTCCCCAGCCTCGGTCCCCGCCCGCGCCGGTCTGGTGCCTGCGCCCTGTGTCTCGCTGCGATCCTTCCAGCAGATGTCAACCATCCAGAATCTCAGGAGGTCTTTGATTAGAAACTGGAGGCCTGTTTGCAGTGCGGTAGGGGATGCGGTCCTTTGGACCGAGCCTGCCCCTTTCCCCTCACCCCTGCCTTCAACCTCCGGCAGGGCTGGGTCGGTCCACAGCCTGCGAGCTCTTCTCTGGACTTGCTCGGTTCCTTTGTTCTGTGAACGGCCGGCAGTGTGTTCCGGCCGGTTAATTTTCTCTCTCTCTTTTGCTGTCCCACAGTTTAAGTTGGTAACTCACAAAAGCTCCCTCCGATTGTCCTTAGGGCACTCAGGCCCGGTCCTTACCCTAAGCAATACCGCCCGCTCCTCTCCCTTCTGCCCCCACTTGCTGGTGGCGGATGCGGGCATCTGGGGTACTTTTCTGCTGGGAGTTGCTTTTAGGCATGTAATCTGTGGGTTTTATTTATTGTTCCCCTCCCAGTCAGGTTGCCCTCCGAGATTCAAACACTTCCCCCAGACCCGCCAGTGCGAGGGTTTCCTGGTGTTTGGAAACTCTCTCTATTAAGACTCCCTTCCTGGGACGGATCTCCGTCCTTAGCTCTTTTGTCTCTCTTTTTATCTTTTATATTTTGTCCTACCTCTTTTTGAAGACAATGGGTTGCTTTTCTGGGCGCCTGATGACCTCAGCTAGTGATCAGAAGTTGTTTTGTGAAGTTTGCTCTGCGTTCAGTTATTCTTTTGATGAATTTGTAGGAGAGAAAGTGGTCTCCCCATCCTATTCCTCTGCCATCTTGGCTCCTCGTTTGCTAGAATTTTGTTGTGGATTTTTGCGTCTATGTTCATCAGTGATATTGGCCTGTAGTTTTCTTTTTTTGTGGCATCTTTGTCTTTTGGTACTAGGGTGATGGTGGCCTCACAGAATGAGTTTGGTAGTTTACCTTCCTCTGCTATTTTCTGGAAGAGTTTGAGTAGGATAACGTAGTTTTGATTTGCATTTTTCTAACAATGAGCAATGTTGAGCATCTTTTTTGTGTTTATTAGTCATCTATATGTCTTCTTTGAAGAAATGTCTGTTTAGGTCTTCCACCCACTTTTTGATTGGGTTGTTTGTTTTTCTGGTATTCAGTTATATGAGCTGCTTGCATATTTTGGAAATTAATCATTTGTCAGTTGTTTCACTTGCTATTATTTTCTCCTATTCTGCAGGTTGTCTTTTCACCATGTTTATACTTTTCTTTGCTGTTTAAAAGCTTCTAAGTTTAATTAGAAGTAAATGCTGGTGATAGGCAAGTACACTATACTTAGTCATGTCTGACTCTTTGCGACCCCATGGACTGCTGCCCAACTTGCCTCCTTTTCCAGGCAAGAATATTGGAGTGGGTTGCCATTTCCTTCTCCAAGGGATTTTCCCAACCCAGAGATCAAACCTGTGCCCCTTGCATGGGCAGGTGGATTCTTTACCACTGCTCCACTTCAAAAGTCCTGTAAAGATCTCTAGTATGGTATAATTTATATTTCATACAGATAGCTCAGATATACAAAAAACTGCTGCACTTGACCCACTTTAAAAGAAATGTGTATTTAAACCACACCAATACCATTTCTCACTTATCAAGTTAGCAAAAATTTAAAAGCATGATTACACATTTTGCTGATTAGGTTGTAAAGAAACAGCACTTGCTTATATGTACTTGCTGGAGTACAGATTGTGCAGTCCCTATGAAGGTGAACTTGGAAATGTGTAGCAAACAAGATAAACATGTATTTGTTCACCCAGAAATCCCACAAGTATGACCCTACCATGATACGCAACTTCAATAATCTAAAAATACTTATGTACACATTTACTGATTTTAGTGTTATTTGCAATAGAAAAACATTGGAAACAACCTAAACGCCCAAACACAGGAGAAAAAACTATGATTCATGGAATGCAGTTCAGCTGTATATAAAAACAAGAATGATCTCTAAGAACAGAAGCAAAGTAATTGCTGGGATATATTTTTAAACAAAGTATATAAGGTAAAAAGATCAAACTTTATACTATCTCTTCTGTAAGAAAGATGTGAAATATATATATATGATTCTAAATATAATTCCTCACTAAAAGGAACCAGGACCCCTTGGAATTAATATCAGATATGAGCTAGGAAATGTTAAAAGTAAGCCTGAAATAAACTGTAAAGAAACTAAGGAAGTGTCAAAACATAGATGAAGAGATGTCAAAAGGACAAAGGAATTCTGTTGTAAGAGCTCCTGCTTGACAATTTGAATATGTAAAAAAAAAAAAAAAAACCCCAAAGATTAATAATAGACTATGACATATTGAATAAAAAAAGAATTCATGACTCTTAGTAAGATGAAAAAGTTCTTTACAGAAGAATAGAAACTAATAAATATACAATAAATGATAAAGTATAAAATCACAGTTTTACAATTACTAATATGATAAGTGATTCTGGAAAGTCCTCCTTAATGAATGCTCAACCCACTGAAGGGAAATTTGTTGAGGAACAGGTATTCACAGAGCCTCAAATTATCACATTACAGAGAGTGGCAAAGATGGCAGAGTAGAAAAGCCCTGAGCTCACCTCCTCTCACAAGCACATGAATATCTTAACTCTCTGCAGAATGACCATCAATGAGAAAGATCAGAATCTACCAGAAAAGATTTTCTACAATTAAACATGCAAAGAAGGAGCCACAATGAGACGGGTAGGAGTGGACTTGAGATATAATCAAATCCCATACCCACTTGGAGGAGGACCCATAAATTGGAGAATAATTATATTACAGAGGTTTCTCCATAGAAGTGAGAGTTCTGAGCCCTACATTAGGCTCCCCAGCCCAAGGATCCTGCATGGGGAAGACAAGCCCCCAGAACATTTGGCTTTGAAGGTCAGTGGGACTTAATTTTGCAAGCCCCACAGGACTGGAGCTTCCCTCTTACAGGGCACACACAGAATCTCATGAGCACTAGGTCCCAGGTCTAAAGCAGTAATTTGATAGGAGTCTGGGTTAGACCCACTTGCTAGTCTTTGGAGAGTCTCTCAGAGGGATAAGGCACAGTTGTGGCCCTTTCTGGGGACACAGACACTGCTGGCAGCCATATTTAGGAACATTCTACCATGTGAACACTGTGGCTGGTACCTGCTGGACTGATTCATTAGCACCAAGAGCTGGCCCCACCCAACGGCCTGTAGGCACCAATGCTGGGACACCTGAGGCCAAACACCTCACTGGGTGGGGACGCAGTCCCACTCATCAGCAGACAGGCTGCTTAAAGACTTCCTGAGCCCACAGACACCTCTAGACATGACCTTAGACACAGCTCTGCCCACTAGAGAACCAAGGCCCAGATCCACCTACCAGTGGGCAGGCCCTGGCCTTTCCTACTAGGAAGCCTGCACAAGACTCTAGACCAGCCTCACAAACCAGGGGGTAGAAACTAGACACAAGAAAACTGTGATCCTGTAGCCTGTGGACACAGTCTGTCCACAGCAGGCCAGATCCTACCCTAGGACCAGCTGGGCCCTGGCCTTGTCCACTAGTGGGATATCCCAGACCGCATGCCCAACTGTGTCAGGAACACTCTCTGCAATCCCCCATGACTTGAAATGAACTCTGGGATCTTTGGGCACTGCAATCAGACTTTCAGGAATTGGATCTTTATCCCAGTAATCCAGCATTAACCCCAGGTCCTGCTTCACCTGCCAATGTGTAGACAACAGCCCCAGAGTCTTTAGGACCCTGACTCTGCCCACCAGTGAGCTAGCACTAGCCCCTTGGCCTCCTAGGATTCTGCACCCAGTTGCCTCATGACTAGGCCCTGCTATACAGCAGCCAGCAGCATCCATACAAGGCAGGGCCCGGCAACGAACCAGGCTCAGGGCCAATCAAGCTTACCAGACCACCCACCCAGTCAGCCCACCACAATACAGAGACCCACACAGTTCTCATAAGGGGAACCCATAGGGCATATACCTGGGGCAACAAGAGGAAAAAAGTGCACTGCATGGATGTGTAGGACCTTTGTATAGAAGGCCACTTCTCCAAAGTTGAGAAATGTAACTAACCTACCACATACATAAAAATACAAATAGCAACGCAGACAAAATGATGCAGCAGAGGAATAGGTTCCAGATGAAGGAAGAAGATAAACCCCAGGGGAAGGACTAAGTGAAGTGGAGATATGATATCTACCCAAGTAAGTGTTCAGAGTAATGACCGCAAAGAAAATCAAAGAACTCAGGAGAAGAATGGATGTGCAGAATGAGAAGTTAGAAGTTTTAAACAAGGAGTTAGAAAATATAGAGAACAACCAAATGGGGATGAAGAACACAATAACTGAAGTGAGAAGTACACTAGAAGAAATTACTGGTAGCCTAGATATGACACAGAGGAATGAAAAGAAATGAGGACAGTTTAAGAGACCACTGGGACATCAACTATACAAACATTCATGCTATAGGGGTCACAGGAGAAGAGAGAGAGGGAAAAGCCAGTCTGCACAAGATACAAAGCGAGGTTCTTCAACCCTGGACAACCTAGAAGGGCTGACTACTATGGTGAAAGATATAGGCTATTTTTCTTTTTCATTCCAGATGGTGCCAGCCTGGGATTAGTCAAAACTGTTCTAAGATTGTTGGAAATAGACTCTGAAAGTGAGTGTTAGTAGTTCAGTTGTGTCCGGTTCTTTGGAATTCCAGGCTGCCAGGCTCCTCTGCTCATGGAATTCTCCAGGCAAGAATACTGGAGTGGGTCGCCATTCCCTTCTGGGGGACCTTCCTTACCCAGGAATTGAACCCAGGTGTCCCACATTGTAGGCAGGTTCTTTACCATCAGAACCACCAGTAAATAGATTCTATCTGTCATGAATAAACTTGAAGCACTTAAAAGCACAAAATATTATGGTAGGTCTGGGTTAAAAATGTCTTTCCAAGTGGCATAATTTATGTCTCTGTGTTCCAAATATTCTAAATATTCCACAAAAATATATTGGGTTCCTGAAGGCAAATGGTCCTTTTGAAATATACTTTATCTCCCTTCAGTAGCCAAGTAGCCAGATTTTCTGGAACAACACTCCCAGGAAAGGGGGATTAATAGGACACAATACAGATTATAGTGGGTTCTACTGAATGATCATGTGAATCATTCATATAGTTTTAAAAAGAGTGTTATCATGATGAACGACACTTCACGGATACTTCAAAAGCCTGGAATGAGACTGTAAATGGATTCCATGTTAGGTTTCTCTGTTTCAAGTTCCCAGAGCCCACTTCAAATATGCCAGTGGTTAACAGCCTGCAAATGTCAGAAGCCCCACCTGCTCCTCTGTTAGAAATGATCTCATCCTGTGTGGGATAGCTGGCTTGCAAACTAGAATCTAGTTCATTCATTCTCCTTCCTGGCCGGGCAGATGTGACTGATCCTCAGAGAGGCATCTCAGAAGCAAGGAGGCAGTGGGGGTATAGCTGCTGTTAGAGCTGATGAGTAGTTGGACAGCTGATTATACTGGACCTGGGTGATTACAATTACAGCCTCTCTACCTCACAGGCTTTTTAATGGGCTTCAGAAAGTCAGGTAATTCTGAACACCATGGAACCTCTCATTTGAAAGCAGCAAGTGGATGTGGAAAGTTTATTTCCATTGGTCAGTGTGATTCAGTGGACTCACCATGGAATTGAAACAGAGAAGCACTTAGGTGCTAATACTAACAAAGACAAAAAATTTAGAAAAAAGTAGAAGAAATAGATCTGGTTCTCTTTCACTTGGGTTCATACAGGTAGACTCTTTCTAGAAGGCCAATCACTAATCAGCAGAGAAAGCATTCCCAATATCTTTAGACTTTATTGAAAATTTGTCAGTTATAGAGGTATTACTGCCTGCAAACAAATCCATTTTCTGGGTTTTGATCCATTTGATTAATTTTTTTATATCATTTTTATCTGAATGAATTTCTGTATTTGGCCAATTTACTGTCAGCCTTTTAGTTTCATTTTTTATTCCAAGTACATGTTTAGCACAAGTTCTGTCCTTTTAAATAAATGAACAACTAAATGGTAGATTCTGAAAGCTATTAAAGATTGATTAAGATTTTATCATCCCCATTCATAGCATTCTTCTTGTCCAAAATTAATTCTCTGAATAAAAGAACATGACTATTTCTTAATAATCTCCATCAGCTTTCATAATAAAATTTCACTTTCTTTTTTCATAGAAGAATATATGGAAGGCAATGTAAATCATTTTAAACTTTCTCTGCTAGTCTAAGAGAAAAATGAATGACTAATAATAGCAATAACCAACGCTCTAGGTTAAAATGGTAGATGGAAAATACACACCTAAATTCACTCCTTTCTGAAGTAGAACAAAATGGGATCTTAAAAGCAACCACAGTAAAAAACCAACCAAAATCCCCAAATACAAACAAAAAGGATGTCAGGAAAATAGCTACTAATTTTTGAATTGAAAGTCAAATAAATGAATGACCACTGGTTAAGTAGATGTAATACGGACAAACTACAAAAGCTGCAGTGAAGAACAGCTAGAAACATATCTAACTTACATTCAAAAGGTTCAGGAGCTGGTGTCAGGGACCTCCAGTGTTTCTGGAAATGAGAGTGAAGGGAACACTGAGTGGGTTAAAGAATAAAATAAAAACATGGTAAAAGTTGAGAATCTTTTAAAACCCTAGATGTTCTTCCAGACTCCACTCTATAGAGTGAATGCACCTCCCCTACCCCAACAGAAATATGAAAGATCATTCTTAAGAAAAGTTTTAGGTGGAGAGTCTCTGGATCTCTGGATTGGTCATACTTAGCACAGTTGTGGGCCTGGAAAATAATAAAAACAGGGGCACTGGACTTCCCTGGTGGCTCAGTGGTAAAGAATCCACCTGCCAACACAGGAGATACAGGTTCAGTCTGCGATCTGGTAAGATCTCACATGCTGTGAAACAACTAAGCCTGTGGTCCACGATTACTGAGCCTGTACTCTAGAGCCCAAGAGCTGCAACTACTGCTACTGAAGCCTGCACACCCTAGAGCCTGTGCTCGGCAGTGAGAGAAACCACAGCAATGAGAAGCCCGTGCAAATAGAGAGTAGCCCCCACTCGCTGCAACTAGAGAAAAGTCCGCACAGCAAAGAAGACCCAGCATGGCTAAGATAAATTATAAAATTTTTAAAAAAGAGGGGGACTAAGTGGAAGATAAATAGTGACTGTTGGATGCTGGAACCACCAGCCCTGCCCTCATCTTCTCCTCACCTCCCAGAACTCTGGCAGCTAAATCTAACACCTAGGTTGGAGGCTGGGAGATCTTTCTCTGGGACATCTGATCAATCCAGAAGGAAATTTATAAAGACATTGACATCTGGAGCTTGGCAGCTAATGATCTGTCAAGACCACCCTTCTGTGAAACTATAAATCTGCAAGCTCCATTCCCATAATCAGAGCATTCAATCAGCTTTTAAACCCTCATTCTGTAAGAAGACAAGAAAGGATCTACAAATATTTAAGGAAAGCTAACAAGAAGTTGTTGTTCAGTTGCTCAGTCATGCCTGACTCTGTGACCCCATGGACTGTAGTCCCTCAGGCTTCCCTATCCAAGGGATTCTCCAGGCAAGAATACTGTACTGGGTTGTCATTTCCTTCTCCAAACAAGAAGTTAGCAATCAAATAATCACAATCACTAAGGAAAAAAAGCCACTTAGAGGACAAGAACTGTATGGGAAAAGAAAACAAAAGAAAAACAACTATTACTCATATCTTCTTAAATATAAGGACGGCATGACCACGTCAGGGAATAATCAGAAAGGAATAGTACTCAAAGAACAGAAAAGTAGATCTTCGAAGTTAAAAACTTCATGGCAGAAAAGAAAAACATTAACGGATAGGATGGAAGGTTAATTTGAGGAAGTCTCATAGAAAATAGAGCAAAAAGAAAAAGAGATGAAAGGGATAAGGGGAAATTAAGAAAATAGGAGCAATTTAAGAGTTTCAACATCCAAAAAACAGCAGTTCAGAAGGAAAGAACTAAGAAAACAGGAGAAAATCATCCATCAAGTAATTAAAGTCAATTTCCTGGGATTAAAGGGCATTATGAAAAGGCCCACTGAACACCAAACACAATGGATAAAAATAGAACCACACTAAAATATAACACTAAGAAATTTCAGAATCTTACTGAACTAAAGAAGATCTTGAAACCTTCAATAAAATGAGAAAAAGATTAATAAATCAAAATGAACTTTTCTAGAATAACAGAGAAAATAGTAATAACTTCACAACTCTGAAGGGAAATTATTTTTCAGCTAGAATTCCAGGCTTAATCAAACTATCCACCTACTAGAAGTGTCAAATAAAGATATTTTCAAACATGCACAAACAAAAACAATGACATTATTTTGCATTCCACTTTCAAAGTGAGGAAGTAGATTAAGAGCGACACAGCAGAGACAAAACGAATCCTAGGTTGTCCCCTGAGAACCAGGCATGGCTCTGAATTATTTAAGGAACAGGATGAGTTCTGTAATAAACTGGTCTCCCAAACATAGTGGCCTTAAAAAGACAGAAATTTATTTCCCTCCTATGTAACACTCCAAGTTGAGCAATGAAAGTTGGTGGAACATCTGTGCTTCACACAATCAGACAGGGACCCTCTTTCCTTCTGCCTTGTTGCTCATCCAGATTGTTGGACCATTCTAATACACTCAAAGCTTGAGGATATATCTATGTATTAGCTTGTGGAGAAAGAATGAGCATAAATTCAGATTAAACAATTACAGTGAGTAGTTTACACATATAAGTAATAAGTTAGTCACATGATCACATCTACCAGAAGTGAGCTTACAAAATATACTTCCTAGTTATACAATGTGTTCAGTTTAAATTCTTCTATTATGGAAGGAAGGAAAAGAAGGCTTTGTGATATTGTATATAGTCTCTGCCATAGAGAACAGTCTAGTCTGAATAATGTTTTAAAAACTTGTGGACAAGCATTGCTGCTCCCTGTATCCACAGCCATCCTTCCGTCCAGAGTGAATAGACAGATGTAGTGCAAATCAATTGAAACACAACTTTTTAAAACAGGATCTTCAATAAATATGATGTATGTCAGACACTGAATGATGAAACAATACAGAAATATGCTTCTAACTGAATGGCAACATAAAAGCCTGAGCACTTCTCTCTCAGCCAATGTCTTAGCAAGACCCTTTGGGCTCTCATAATCCCGATTCAGAAGAAAACATAAATATTTCAAAATAAGAGGAGTTTCTTAATTCCTAATATACATACATGTTTGTATTTGCATAGATTATCTGTCAGGATATTTAAGGAGCTGGTAACAGTGATTGCTTGTCAAAAGAAGAACTAGAAATATTTTTACTATTTCCTTTTTGTTAACCTTTTGAATTTATATATTATGCATTATATCTCATCTAAGAATAAAGGATGAATTTATATCCCATCTAAAAATAAAGTAAAATGCATTCCTTTAAAAAATACAAATGCATATACCCTCTTAACCAGAATTTCACTTCTAGGAATTTATCTTATACATATACCAGTACAGCATTATTCACAGCTAAAACAGAAGAAAACAATCTAAATATTCAATAGTAGGAGACTGATGATATTAACTATGTATACCTACACAATGGAATACAATACAGCTTCAAAAAGGAATGAAAACTGGAAACTGACTAAAACAAAAATACAAATTGTGATAGGTAACTACATGAGTGATTAAGTGAATGCAGGCTTTGGCTCTGATCATGACTTGATTTCAAAAACATATAAAATATTACTCTGAAGGAGAAAAAGACAGACTGGAAGACTGAAAATGCAATGGGAGGATATTAAACTTCAATTATGCATATTAATGCATAATTGTTTGCCTTCATCTGTGAATCAAAATCTGCTCAAACTCATACTTCTGTTTAAAATAGTAATGACAATCATATTGCTGACCTGGAAAAGTATAATGATAAATCAGCAAAAACACCTATGATTTGGGTCAGTGCTTAGCTCTTTAACTTAATCATTTTGTAGCTAATGCTATAACACAGGGGTCTCCAACATCCAGGATCCAATGCCTATGATCTGAGGTAGAGTTGATGTAATTACAGAAATAAAGTGTACAATAATGCAATGTGCTTGAATTTTCCTGAAAACATCCCCTCACCCCTGGTGGGTGGAAAATTGTCTTCCATGAAACCAATCCTTGGTGCCAAAAAGGTTGGGGACTGCTGCTGTGACAGACACAAAAGGTCCGATAGCACTTAGTGCTTACTGAGGTTGGCCTGGGAAGCAGAAGGACAGAAGGCATAGCACCAGAGTCCATGGGGGCAATGGACTGAGTTATTATGGAAGTTCAGTGTGGAGAACCAGAAATTATGTAGATAAAAGTTGGGGTTCAGAATCAGAAATGATACAGGATGATAAAACTTAATTCTGCAAGAGATTGAGTCTCTGGTACCTGGTGTTTTCAACAGGCACCCTGGGTACTGACAGGCTGGCTCTATTTTGGCAGGATGTTGCCAAGGCACTGGTTGATATTTACACGATCTTGGAAAAGGCAAGGAACCTCAATTTCCTTAGCTATGATCTGTAAATAACAACACATCACCTGAAATGATATATGTGAAAGGACTCTTACAAACGTAAAGTAGTATTAATTTATTTACTACTGCTGTTCAGGGTAACTGCACTGATCTAGAACAAGACTCACATTTCTGTTTGTAGGACTCACCCCTCTCCATGTGCACAAAGCAATCAAAATCACATCTACTACATTTTCAGCATCTTACTGCAGCATGTTCTTTCCTAAGACTGTGCTTCATGGTGTCCTAAAGCCTTTCCTAACTCTGTCCTATATTGGAAGTATCCTCTATTCCTACAATAACTTCACTGCTTGCAATGTGAGTTCTCTGTCCCATGCCATTAACTTCATAAGACTAAACCAGAGAATGTGTGATAGGTATAACATCTTAGGATTCTCTTGCAGAGAGAAGAGAAATCTCCCCTGTGAAATTAGGGGGAAAGAATGGCTCTTCAAAATTGTCCATGGTAGGTCAAGCTGTAAAATTATTCAATTTAGTTAGAAAATCAACAGTTCATTGGCTTATGCTCTGTCTGCATTATACCAATGTACACAGCAGCCTTTAGCATTCATAATGTCTACTTATTAAATGGCCATAGGTAACTTCCTTTTGATCCTAGCACTATGCAGAAGATCTTAAATAAAGTCACCTAGTTAAATGTCTATAGTGTGCTACAAACAGACTTAAGAAGTCCTAAACCTGAATGACTGTTTTGATCGGGCATCTCTCATATGTGTTTAGTGTAATGAGAAGTACCTATGCAGGAAAAGAATATAGCACCTTAGGGTGTGCACCCTTCTGAACTGCTACAATCTGAAAGGATGAATAAATGGAAAATTGAAATAAATGGAAATTTAGGTCAGAGAAAAGTAAGTTTTTTTTTTTTTTTTGCAGTGCCATAAATTTAGGAGCAAAACATGAGATTTATCACTGTGGCAGAAATGGTTAATTGCTTCTCAATCCCCATTCTCCTTTCCTGCTCATTTTTATCTGGGCAGCTTGCCACTTAGCTAAAAGCCTATATTCCCTAGTCTACCTAACGTGTGGAAATTCCCTGCCTCAAATTTTCTACAAAAATCTAAGGGAGGATGAATAAATATATATGAAAAAAATTATCTGTAAGCTTACCTCTTTGGTATACCAGCCTGGAAAGATGGTAATATCTTACTTTTCAGCTAAGAACTGCATTAGCCTGGCCTCTGGAACAAGGGGTGATGGAGGCTGGCCAAAAGAGTTTGTTTGACCTTAACATATGCATATATGCTCATTTCTTACCATGAACTGCCGGGGTCCTGCCCCAGCAGGATCCAGGGGAACCCTCAGGATGAACGGTGTCGGCGAATGAGAGAGAGAGAGAAAGAAAGAGACCAGACCGGAGTGTACAGCAGAGTCTGGCAGTTGCTTTATTTTTCACCGTAACCTTTATACCCTAAGTTGGTACATTTCTAAAGGGGAGATAAGCACACAGACTTAGTTTAACATTACATCAGCTTGTCCTTCATGAAACCAGGTGTGCTCTGTATATTTTTTGTTTATGAGAGTCTTTTCCCATAGATTTTTTGTACATTATCTTCTGTCCTTGAGCTTAGCAGAAAACAGAAAAGTGGCAGTCTCATGGTACAGCAGGTTGTAACACAGTAAAAATACAATCCTGTTAACACAAAGGTCAGTCTTTTTGCAGAAGTTCTCAGCTAAATTTATCTAAAAAGTTTAACACACAAAGACTCTGTGGCTCTGGTGAGGTAGCTGCTATTTAGCACTCCTGGTTAAAATTAACAATTATCTTATTGTTTTTACACTAGGGCTAAACTCTTTATTTTTCCAGATCTCCAACTATATTAACAATAGTTTCCACTGCACAACCTCAGCACATTAACATCAATCAAACGTTAATCCAATAACCACTTTTAAAACAATATTTTTTGTACTCTCTAATAGTGCTTCCTCACCCCACAAAGGGCTCTGTGCCTATTAGGGCCTTTTTTAATGGTTAATCTCTAGGTACAATATCTTTTGTCTTTCAGGCCTGTTGACAATATATGGCTTGCACCTGGTATAACTTTAAGCAACTTCAGTAGACGACCCTGTCTTTTTTGTGGTAAATCTATTTTCTTTCTATTAGGTGTCATCTCCATGGGAACTAGATAGGATTGACATTTTTACAGAACAGAAATGCAAAGGATTGCAAAAACAGCAGATATGGCACAAAATAGGCTCTGAGTCTAAAAGCTAACTACCTGCAAGAAGTCACCAGCTAATCTCTATCTAAAGTATTTTCTATTAGGCACATTTGTGGCTATTTTATTTGTGGAGCCTTTCTCACCCCGTGGAGGGACCTATGCTTAATAGTTTCTTTTGTTAGTGTACTGTGCTTAGGATGTTTAGAACAATCATGAGCATTTTTGCAATGAGAGCACACATTTATCAAACAAGCCAGAATGCCAGCAAAAGGGTTTGAATTGAAGCATTTCCTTCATCCCTGGCCCCTTCATAGGGTACCAGTGTCCAGGAGATTTATTAGTTAGGGTTTTAAGTTGGTCTTTATTCAGTGAAAGAGGAGCAGGAGAGCTCTCGGCAGGCAACACAAGAATTCGCAGCAGGGGAAACAAGAACAGCAGTAGAAAAGGGGGGAGGATACAGTGTGGGGTAGAGGCCGAGGCCAACCTGGAGGGTCCCTTATATCCTGGATGGCCTTGCCTGTCAGGTTTTTTCTTCATGACCTCGTCATGGGTGGGATCTCCCATAATGGCTCCCGGCAATGAACCATTACCAAAAAGACAAAAAAGAGCAAACATGTCTGGAATTAGCTTTGTAACTCTAATGATGATCTTCTGCCACAACATACTTCTCACAAGACATCCATGCTCTTCTGAGATGAGAGAGGAGTTAAGAAAGCATATATCATAGATTTAGAAAAGGGTCAGAAGCAAGGTTCAGAAAACTATATCTCCTCCTGCCAATTCTGATCTTGGATCTTAGAACAGACATCTGTTTACCTTGGTTCCCTAAATCTCAGTTCAATGTCTGCAGTTGGCCCTATCTGGTGGGTATTCCTACTTCACCCCCACCCACCCTGAAGTCTTGCTTCAGGGCTTCTGCAGTTCAAAAAGACTAATTTGCTATGCAACCATATCAAGCAACAGAGCTGGACTGTCCTTAATGATATGGCTTCATTTCATAAAAATGTTGTATTTCATAAAAATATTCAAGTCACAAAATCTGTTTCTGGACATCACCAAATTTAGGGTCTTGGCCTTTAGGTGTCAAAGTACCACTGTCTTCATTTTACAAGTGAAGCACAGGAAGATTAACAGACTTAGCTGAGATCACTCCACTTATTTTCTAAGAAAAGACAAGAATCCAGGTCTCCTGTTTCCTAAAAGTTACTCTTTTTTTAAACGCCATGGAAAGGGGTTACTTAAAATATCTACCAAAAGAAAAAATACATTGCAGAAATTTCTTCAATGTTGCTTATTAGCAGGGGAATCTGTTATATATTGCCACAAGAATGCTATGAAAGAAATCACCCACAAACTACTCATTTATTTTCAGTGGCTTAAAACAAGTCACTTATTCTCACAGCTCTGCAGGTCAATTGGGGTGGCTCTGCTTCATTCTTATCCTTTTCCCAGGACCAGTGAATTAACTAAAGAATGTCCATCTCAAAAAAAAAAAAAAAAAAGAATGTCCATCTCATGGTGATAACCTTGGCATAAGAGGGCAAGTAAAAACACATGATACCTTTTAAATACTTCTATTGGCCAAAACAAGTTACATGCTCAATCCCAACATCACTAGGATAAGAAAATATACTCCAATCATAGAGGGAGGTGTCACTGAAAAGTACTGTGGCCAAAGATGAAGAGGTAAAGCCCTCTTGGGAACTGGTAGCAGCCAGAGCAGGGATGGGTGAGATGCTAAGTGAAGAAATGGAAGAATAATCCAGTCTACCATAGCATAATGTACTGGAAGAAATTAGAGTTTTTATAAAAGTATGTTATTTGTAGTCATGTCTACTATGGATGAAGCTCACAACAAATTCTTTCATATTCTTTAAAATTCCTTTGAGTGATTACATTTTTGAGAGGAACCAAATGTAATCCAAAACAATTTTTTTTTTTTTTTTAGGAGAGACCTGATAAGAAAGACAAAGAAATTGATTGATGAAAATTGACTGCGAGCAGTATTTTTAAAGGCATCTCATTTAGAGAAGTAGATAAAATGTTTATAACTCATAAAAAAAAAGATGTAACGGGTGAAGCTGGATGAATACCAAAGAGCTTAAAAATTTCAATTCAATAGAACTTCAACTAACAAGATATGATCATCACTAAGCTCTATTTGTTGTGTATATATAAAATGTATATTTTTTAATGCTGTGCCATCTACTTATTAATAAAGTGTCATGACTCTCTACCAAGATATTGTGATAAGATATCATTCACAAAAACTGTTCTTTTATGATACTTTAAGAAGTTAATTCAATAGGGAAAAAGCTTAAGAGTTTTTCTTTTCTTTTCTTTTTGTATTTGTTTTTGTCAATATTGTTGGTGAGCTTACAAGGACATTTCAATGATGAGACTTACTTTTATTTCAAAATAAACTATTCCAACTTATGACACTCTAAATTTCATAATGTAGGAGCTCTTCTAAATAATATGATTTAAACTGACAAGCAACATAACTTCTGCTACAATCACAGCTGCACGATATACTTTTGCTAAGTAAATGTATTTATCATTGAACTGTCAAAAATTGGAATATAATTTATTGTTCCATCTTGCTGGAGGAAAAAATCTGAGTTTCTCTTCTGAAGTCAATTAGTACTTCATTTGTAACTACTTGCTTAGAATATGTTAACACCAAAAAAATAATTAAGTATGTTTTCATCATTTGACAAAATATTTCTCTTAAAAATTAAAAAATAAAAGGGCTACTCTCTTATCATTGCTAGATGAAGTAACAAATATTAAGGAAATGAATGTTAAGTTGTTTTTTAGCCAAAACATGGAAGCAACCTAAGTGTCCATCAACAGATGAATGGATAAAGAAGATACGGTATATATACATGATGGAATTTTACTCAGCCATAAAAAGAATGAAATAGTACTATTTGCAGCAACATGGATGGACCTAGAGATTATCATATTAAGTGAAGTAAGTCAGACAAATATCATATGATATCACTTCTATGTGGAATCTAAAAAAAAAGGATATAAATGAATTTACTTCCAAAACAGGAGTAGACACATAGACATAGAATACAAATTTATGATTACCAAAGTGAAAAGGGGGAGTGTGGGTTGGGGAGAGAGAAAAATTAGGAGTTTTGGATTAACATGTACATACTACTATATAAAAAACAGAAAAACCACAAGGATCTAATATATTGCACAAGGAATTATATTTAAAATGTATAATATGTATTTAATAATGTATAATGGAAAATAATCTGAAAATAATATACATACATGTATGTATGTATAGGGCTTCCTTGCTAATGCAGGAGATGCAGGTTCAGTCCCTGGGAGGGGAAGATCCCCTGGAGAAGGAAATGGCAACACACTCCAGTATTCTTGCCTGGAGAATCCCATGGAGAGAGGAGCCTGGCAGATGACATAACTTAGTGATTAAACAACAACAACAACAACAACAACAACAACAACATGTATGTATAGCTGAACTACTTTGCTGTATATCTGAAACCAATACAACACTGTAAATCAACTATGCTTCAGTATAAAAATGGTTAAAAATTGTTTGTTTTTGATGCTCCAATTATGTCACATTTTTAGGGCTTCAGACTGTAGTGAAGAATATATGTAGTGAAAGTCATTCAGCCTTTTCCACATAGAGAATACACTGAATTTTAAGAACTGAATCATTAAAAAATTACCACGCTTTCAGATTTTTTTAATGATTTAATTAATAATTTCATTTATGATAATTCCCTTCAGCTTTCTAAAAAATTTTTTATTGATACATACTTACAGATTTGATTTACAGAGGAACTCATGCTAAAAAAGATCACAGTGAAGGTCACTTATGAACAGCAACAAATCAAGGTTTTCTGTCTTTTTCAGTAGCCAGTTCATCACCATCACAGTGCTCTGGGACAACCCAGAGGGACAGGGTGGGGAGGGAGGTGGGTGGGTTTTGGATGAGGGGGGACATATGTACGCCTGTGGCCAATTCACACTGATGTACGGCAAAAACAATCAAATATTATAAAGTAATTATCCACCAATTAAATAAATGGAAAAAAAAAAGCAATCTCTCTGAAGCCTAGTCTGTAGACACCAAAACTACTGCCTATGAGGAAGGAAAACAAAACCACCTCTCTGTGCCCTCCATGATACCTGGTAGTTTTCATTTGGTAATTTTTCGTCCTCACAAAATGGGACACTCTCAAACAATTTTGAGGAATTTAATATGATTACAGAGCTTATTAGGAATATTTTTACATTTGGTACATTAATTCTAAAGAATTCCAAAATATGCAGACCATTTCTGTTTATATTTTATAGGTAACTGGAATATAATGTTTTGTAAGATTTATTAAATATTAATAAGGATTTGTTGAATAAAATAATAAAAACAGTACTAAAGACAACTAGTCTCAAAATTTTAAATAAAGTTTCAACATTCAAAGAATATGGATTTTTACAATGATTTTAATGTTGGTATAATATGAATAGAAAATAAACGGTATAAACAGTGCTGCGATGAACAAGGGGGGATCGGGATGGGGAATACGTGTAACTCTATGGCTGATTCATATCAATGTATGACAAAACTCACTGAAAAATAAAAAAAAAATTTAAAAAAAAAAGGAAAATAAACGGTAGCTTGCTATCTATGACACCAATCATGAAACCTTTTTTCTAAAATAAAAACTATCATTTCTCATACATCATCCTACCCAAATCAATGGAAAATTATCCTAATGATTAAAGTGGCTTAAATGTTTAGCAGTACATCCATTTTGTTGTTGTTCACAAAATTAAAATCTCAACATGTTCTTTACTTCATGGACACCTAACAGTGGAAAACACAGACTTAACGAGCCACAACTGCTTCACTGTCCACCAGCTATGGGGTTTAATTATTATCATCTTCATTGATGATTTTAGTATAATTGCTTCTAGTTTTTTAATCTATAAACATCTTTATGGAGCAGATATAATATTGTGCACAAAAAGAGCTATCGTTGCTTTTGAAATTTAAATTTAGAATACAAATATTCTCATTATTAACAACTTGTACAAGTCATCTTTTAGTTTGTTTACTAAATCCTACATATCAACTTCCTAATTATTATTTACTAGGTTACTTCCATTTTAAGTCATTATATATAGTACTTATGATGCACATATCTACATATATTAGGGTTTTAGGCATTTCAGATAGTTCTCTTAGGCTGTGTTTCATAAGTGAAATTATTGGGCCAAAAAACAAGGGAAATTTTCAGACATTATGTTCTAATTCCCAAATTACCTTCTAAATGAATTTATGACCAATAATTCTTCCACCAGTTTTACATTTGAGTGACAGCCTCATTTCCATCTCATTAGCATTTGAAAGTAAAAGTGTTAGTCACTCAGTAGTGTCTGACTCTTTGCGACCCCACTAACTGTAGTCCACCAGGATCCTCTGTCCATCGGATTCTCTGGCAAGAATACTGGAGTGGGTTGCCATTCCCTTTTCCAGGAGATCGTCCCAACCCAGGGATTGAACCTGGGTCTCCTGCACTGCAGGCAGATTCTTTACCGTCTGAGCCACCTGGGAAGCCTTAGTTTCACTCTAAAGGAGACGGTGTTAATCTGAAAGATGAGAAATGGCATTATTATTGCTTTAATCTACATTTCTTTCATCACTAATGAGGTTAATTTATCTTAATGATTATTTATATATGGTAAATGCTCTATCTCTGATTATCTAATTTCCAAAAAATATTTCTTGAAATTAAAATATTCTATCCAAAAATGATACAAATGAATTTATTTACAAAATAGAAACAGATTCACTGACTTAGAGAAAGAACGTCTAGCTACCAAGGGGGAAAGCTAGGCGGTAGGGCTAGACTGGGAATTTGCAATTGACATGTACACAGTACTATATTTAAAACAGATAATCAACAAAGACCTATTGTATAGCACAGGGAACTCTGCTCAACATTCTGTAATAACCTAAATGGGAAAAGAATCTGAATAAGAATAGATACGTTCACATGTATAACTGAATCACTGCGCTGTGCATCTGAAACTAACACAACATTGTTAATAGACTATATTCCAACACAAAATTTTTTTAAGTAAAAAATTTAAAATATGCTACTTCCCATTAAGTTGTCTTTTCATGTGGAATAAGAAATCTCATTTCCTTCTACTTAGTAAAAATCAAGGCTTCTCTGATAGCTCAGATGGTAAAGCGTTTTACCTACTTCGTAAAAATCGGGCAGTGAAATATTTACCATGTGCCACTATTACCCTGGAAACTGGCCCTGGCCCTTCTGTGACTTCACCTTTCTTTACAAGGCAAGGAGTCCACGGGCCCAAGAGGACATGCTACCTAAATTCTGTGTGCCCCACTATCTCTGTCCAGATGCCCAGCCCCTGGAATTTCTTCTGTGCATGGATCTAAGTCTATGCCAGGGATTGTGCAGGCCCAGGCCACAGGCTTATCCTAAAACTGCCGCTGTTAGGACCAAGTTCTTCATGGACTCTTCCAAATCTCCTCTTGAGTATGTTGTTTCTCAACTCATTCACAAATGATTGGTTGCTGGTTGCAGCAGCTGGTTGCAGGACCAAGTTACTAAACACAAGGGAATTGGAGTCAGTACTGATTTGAATTCTGGCTCTGCTTCTTATTAACTTAAAGACTTAAAATAAGTGACTTAATGTCTATAAGTAATATAGGATTAGGATTATAGAAGAATTGTTTAATGTATAAAGCATTTGGCATATAAAGTCACCTGGTAAATTATGGTCTTCATTATAAAAGAAGAAAAAACCAAGTATTAGGAAAATTATGCATTCTCTTCATCTTCTGAGAATGTATTCAGGCAGAATGTGAACTTATGTGTAGATGTGTATGTGCCTGTGTTTACACATGCGGTCACAGAGACATAGATTTAAACTAAAACCTGAATGTTAACGATTGACTGAACTTGACTTGAAAGGTCAAAAGTAGTAAAAACATATTAAGTCTACTTTGCATGAAATCACAGCATGATAAAGAGTATCAAACTCAGTATCAGAAAGTCTTATATTCACATTGGACTCAGGAAAGTAACCACTCTGAACTTCAATTTGCTTATCTATAAAGTGACAATAACAGTCTTTCTCTGCCCATATAAAAGTATGAATTTGTACACATTTGGGTTTACTTATTTTATATTTATATGAATTTAGAGATATAAACTGTAAAATTTTATCTGCCTCTAATATTGGTAGCAAGTACCTACAGTAGTTACATAGTGATTACAGAGTAGTGTCTATAGTTACAGATGTCTGCAGTGATTACAGATAGTACTACCTCTAGTAGATCCTGTGGTTGGTTTATATTCACTACTCTAATGAGAATATTTTCACTCAAAAGCTAGCTATATTCACTGGCTTCCCTGATGCCTTGTTGAATTAGCATTAAAAATTAAATGAAGGGATTCCCCTGATGGTCCAATGGATAAGACTCCATGTCTCCAATGCAGGGGGTGTAGGATCAATCCCTGGCCAGGGAACTAGATGCCACATACCACAACTAAGAGTTCGCATGGTGCAATTAAAGATCCCAGGTGGTGCAATTAAGATTCAGCACAGCTAAATAAACAAAATAAATACACAAATATTTAAAAAAATAAATGGAAAATAAATGCATTCAATGAGACAAGGAGGGATCAAGTCAGTCTGAAAACCTTTAACTGTGGGCACATGGAAATGAATTCAACTCAATCCAATCATCCAGACAGGAAAATAAATGTAACAGGGCTCATTATTTGTATGTGTGTATACGTGTTTTTGTGTATGTGTGTGTGTGTGTGTGTGTGTGTGTGTGTGAGAGAGAGAGAGAGAGAGAGAGAGAGAGAGAGAGAGAGAGAGGCAGGCTGCATGCCATTGTAGGAATAGTGAGAAATTAGGTATATGATTCATTCTGTGTTGAAAAAATAAAAAATCTATGGACTTCAGAAACATGAACAGAGCAACAGGTAAAAACAAACTGTAGAGGGATAAGTAAAAATTGTTACTATCCAAAGTTAATACTAACTCTCTTGTTTTCTTTAGTATATTCAATTTTCTCTGTGTCTTCTCTTGATGCTCTATAGAACCCTTTGTATCTGAAGCTTATTTTGTTCCATTCTGGAAAATTTACTTCCATTATTTCTTCAAATATTTTCTTCTCTCCAGTTTTACTTTTTTTTCTTCCTTCTGAAACCTCCATTGTATCTTCTATTCCAATTCTTCATACCTCTTTCGCCTTTTTTTTTTACATTTTTCAACTATTGATTATTTTCTAATGACTTCTGGTGCTTTCACATTGTGGTGCTAGAGAAAACTCTTGAGAGTCCCTTGGACAGTAAGAAGATCAAATCTGTCAATTCTAAGGGAAATCAACTCTGAATATTCATTAGAAGGACTGATGGAGAAGCTGAAGTCCAATACTTTGGCCACCTGATGCGAAGAGCTGAGTTACTGGAAAAGACGCTGATGCTATGAAAGATTGAAGGCAGGAGGAGGAGTCCACAGAGAATGAGAGAGTTGGATGGCGTCACCGACTCAATGGACATGAGTTTGAGCAAACTCCAGGAGACAGTGGAGGACAGGGAAGCCTGATGTGCTCTAGTCCACGGGGTCGCAAAGAGTTGGAGATAGACTTAGAGACTAGATAACAACAACAAATGATTTCTGGAGGGTTGCTGAATTTGATTTTCCAATTCAACTAAATTGTTCTTCAGTTATATCCACCAGATACATTCATTCCATACATTAGGTTCCATACTTCAAATAACTTTTCATACCCAAATTTTCTACTTGGTTATTCCTTATAATTCTAGTTGTGTTTTACACTGCTATTGCCATCCTTTATCTCTTTAAAATTAGTATGGCTATTTTAATTTATTGGCTCATGTATTAGAACAGATTATGATGTAGTAGTAAAAAAAATCCCAACTCCAGTGGTTTAACTCAAGCAAAGTCCATTACAAGCCCCAACAGTGCTTCAAGACAACAGCATGTGGTGTTTCAGAAACCCAGAGGGATGGAGGCTCGACCACCATGTAGTTGTACCGTTTAGAGCATGCAATCCATTTGGCCAACACAGCAGGGGAAAAGAGCTCTGGAGAATTTTGAACTGGCAATTAAAACCTTCATACAGAAGTAATAAATCATAACTCTGACTTATAAAGAAATGGCCCAGGACTGGTGACATGATCCTGCCTAACTGTAAAGGGGGAAATGGGCAATTATTCTATTTACCTGGAGAGAAGTTGATATGGATGAACATTACACACCACTAGAGTCCTTCTGTTCCAGTGCATATGTTTCAGATTACATATACTATTCTATTCATTGCTTTCCTTTTGAGGCAGTTGAACTTGTCAGGTAAAGAGGAAGGGTCATCACTGTAATGCTTAACAATGTGTCCATTTGACTAGGCCACAGTACCCAGATATTTGGTCAAACATTATTCTAGAGGTTTTTCAGTTCAGTTTAGTCACTCAGTCGTGTCTCACTCTTTCTGATCCCATGGACTGCAGCACACTAGGCTTCCCTGTCCATCACCAACTCCAGGAGCTTGCTCAAACTCATGTCCGTTGAGTTGGTGATGCCATCCAACCATCTCATCCTTTGTCGTCCCCTTCTCCTCCTGCCTTCAGTCTTTCCCAGCATCAGGGTGTTTTCCAATGAGTCAGTTCCTCCAATCAGGTCGCCAAAGTATTGGAGTTTCAGCTTTACCATCAATTCTCCAATGAATATTCAGGATTGATGTCCTTTAGGACTGACTGCTTTGATCTCCTTGCAGTCCAAGGGACTCTCAAGAGTCTTCTCCATCACCACAGTTCAAAAGCATCAATTTTTCAGTGCTCAGCTTTCTTTATAGTCCAACTCTCACATCTATACAAGACTACTGGAAAAACCATAGCTTTGACTACATGGACCTTTGTTGGCAAAGTAATGTCTCTGTTTTTTAATATGCTGTCTAGGTTGGTCATAGCTTTTTTTCCAACGAGCAGGTGTCTTTTAACTTCATGGCTGCAGTCACCATCTGCAGTGATTTCAGAGCCCAAGAAAATAAAGTCTGTCAACTGTTTCCATTGTTTCCCCATCTATTTGCCATGAAGTGATGGGACCAGATGCCATGATCTTAGTTTTCTGAATGTTGAGTTTTAACCCAAAGTTTTCAATCTCCTCTTTCACTTTCATCAAGAGGCTCTTTAGTTCCTCTTCACTTTCTGCCATAAGAGTGGTGTCATCTACATATCTGAGGTTATTGATATTTCTCCCAGCAATCTTGATTCCAGCTTGTGCTTCATCCATTCTGGCATTCACATGATATACTCTGCATATAAGTTAAATAAGCAGGGTGACTATAAACAGCCTTGATGTACTCCTTTCCAGATTTGGAACCAGTCTGTTGTTCCATGTCCAGTTCTAACTATTGCTTCTTGACCTGCATACAGATTTCTCAGGAGGCAGGTCAGGTGGTCTGGTATTCCTATCTCTTTCAGAATTTTCCACAGTTTATTGTGATCCACGCTGTCAAAGGCTTTGGAGTAGTTGATAAAGCAGATGCTTTTTGGAACTTTCTTGCTTTTTTGATGATCCAGTGGATGTTGGCAATTCGATCTCTGGTTCCTCTGCCTTTTCTATAACTAGTTTGTAGATCTGGAAGTTCAGGGTTCACGTATTGTTGAAGCCTGGCTTGGATAATTTTGAGCATTACTTTACTAGCGTGTGAGATGAGTGCAATTGTGCTGTAGTTTGAGCATTCTTTGGCATTGCTTTTCTTAGGGATTGGAATGAAACTGAACTTTTCCATTCCTGTGGCCTCTGCTGAGTTTTCCAAATTTGCTGGCATATTAAATGCAGCACTTTCACAGCATCATCTTTCAGGATTTGAAATAGTTCAACTGGAATTCCATCACCTCTACTAGCTTTGTTTGTAGTGACGCTTCCCATGGGTCACGTGACTTCACATTCTGACGTCTGGCTCTAGGTGAGTGATCACACCATCGTGGTTATCTGGGTCATGAAGATCTTTTTTGTATAGTAGTTCTGGGTATTTTTGCCACTCTTCTTAATATCTTCTGCCTAGGTCCATACCATTTCTATCCTTTATTGTGCCCATCTCTGTATGAAATGTTCTTTTGGTATTTCTAATTTTCTTGAAGAGATCTCTAATCTTTCTCATTCTATTGTTTTCCTCTAAGGAAATTTTTAAGATGAGATTAACATTTAAATCAGTAGACTTTGAGTAAAATAGATTAAAATGTGGGTGGACCTCATCCAATCAGCTGAAGGTCTTTTTATAAAAAGACTGACCTCCCTATAGGAAGATGGAATTCTGTCAGCAGACAGACTCTGAACTCAAAGTGCAACATCAGCTCTTCCTTGGGTCTTCAGGCTACTCTGCAGATTATGCACTTGCTTCCACCATCAAGTGAGTCAATTCCTTAAAACAAATCCAACTCTCTCTTCTCTCTCTCAACCCTTCTCTCCCGCTCTGCATATATACTTATCTCCTATGGATTTTGCTTCTC
The DNA here is from genome assembly GCF_963930625.1 of Muntiacus reevesi. NCBI lineage: Eukaryota > Metazoa > Chordata > Mammalia > Artiodactyla > Cervidae > Muntiacus > Muntiacus reevesi. Next base: position 202,089,876 of record NC_089249.1, read on the forward strand.
TGTTCAACCCTGACTAATACACTAATAAAGCTTTAGTTGTGAACTCTCACTACCAAATGGTTGTATATTTTTGTACATCTTCAAAAGTAAGATATTGTATATGGAATCAGATAAGACTTCTGTCTCTCTCCTCTATTTCCATTTCTATTCTAAAACATATGAGTCACAATAGCCCCTGAGTATAGTTATTACTAGCTGCTGCTGCTAAGTCACTTCAGTCATGTCCGACTCTGTGCGACCCCATAGATGGCAGCCCACCAGGCTCCCCTGTCCCTGGGATTCTCCAGGCAAGAACACTGGAGTGGGTTGCCATTTCCTTTTCCAATGAATGAAAGTGAAAAGTGAAAGTGAAGTTGCTCAGTCATGTCCAACTCAGAGCGACCCCATGGACTGCAGCCTACCAGGTTCATCTGTTCATGGGATTTTCCAGGCAAGAGTACTGGAGTGGGGTGCTATTGCCTTCTCCTATTACTAGCTACACCTGTGTAAAAATAGTTCTGGGGGACTCCCTTGGTGGTCCAGTGGTTAATAATCTGCCTTGCAATGCGAGGCACACCATTCAATTCCTGGTCCAGGAAAATCCCACATGCCATAGGACAACTGAGCTTGTGAACCACGACTACTGAGACCACACACCCTAGAGCCTGTGCTCTGCAATGAGAGAACCGCTGCAGTGAGCAGCCCGCACACTGCAAGTTGTTACAACTATATGAAGCCTGCACACAGTAATGGAGACCCAGCAAAGCCAAAAATACTAAATATTTTTTTAAAAAAGCTTCTGGGAATACTAGTTTAGTGCACTACGCCAACTCGTCCTGTCTATATAATGACGTGAGAAAGGTCGTGCTGTAATATGAGAACATGCTTCAGTGTCCAGTACTGAGAATATGAAGGGAGTGGTCTGAAGTACACAAATCTAGAAAATAATATGCGAAAAATGATTCCAATCATCAGATATGTAAAATTTTATGAGAATTTGTTTTTCACAGACTGCCTGGTCAAAAATGGAAGCTCTCTGTTCTTACAAATAAACTTGAAAATTCAAAATACATAATCTCAAGTGCAGCATACAATTTATCTTTCTTGACACAATCATGCAAAATAGGATTAATCAGATGTGCTGTGACTGTAAAGCACAAAACTACTGCATTATCAAAAACATGTCAAGTTTGTGAAGCTGTATGATTTATGTCCAGGTGTCAATAAGAAAATAAAAAATTGAACAATCATATAGAAAAAGATAAAATATATTTGTTTTAAAGTGCAATTATCTTTGATAATAAAATTGTTGACAAAGAGGTGAGTGAAGAGAATAAACAAACACCAAAAAAAAGGAAAACAGTTTTATGGGAATATGTCTCCTAGTTGTTGCTATTATTATTGTTCTTTAGTCGCTAAGTCATGTCCGAGTCTTATGTGACCCCATGGACTGTAGCCTGCCAGGCTTCTCTGTCCATGGGATTTCCCAGGCAAGAATACTGAAGTGGGCTGCCATTTCCTTCTCCAGGGGGATCTTCTCAACCCAGGGACTGAATCCATGGTTAAATAATATAAAGAATTTTTTGAGATTTAGTGATATTTGTGTTATCTGTCAGTTTTTAAATATGTGTACTTCATTGCTATTTCTTGTGTCAGCCTAAACAAATAATCATTTTCACACCTGATTTTGCATATTTGTAAATCTGTTTTTCTTTTTTTAAGATATAAAATGGTATAATTTACAGGCCTCATAATCCTGGGTCCACCCCTTCTTGGAAGTCTCCACCATAGATTCCCCTGTAGTCCCCATGGAGCGAGACCAGGGTAGGTAGGGACTCCCTCAGTGCGGCCTGCAGTGCTAGGGGCTGGCTGTCCCCCACAGGCCTTAGAGGCTCAGAGCAGAGCTCACCAAGTGGTGTGTGCTGGCCACAGCAGGGGCAGCGCGGAGAGCCTGCAGCCGCTTCTCTTATCTTGGAATGTAGCCTGTCTTAGCCTCTGTGGTGCAGTGGGGTGCTTCAGTGTCATGGTCCCATGTTTCAAGATTTTCTCAGGGGTGTCTTGTTCATAAACAGCTGTCAGCAGTTCTCCGGAGGGACAGCCAGGTCAGAAACCACCTATGTCACCATCGTGCTGAGGTCACTCTCCAGAGGTCTCATTCTTGCATCTGCTGAACCCATGTCTTCCTGAGGGTATCAGCTATTCTGTCTGGTTCATGAAAATGGCACAAGATCACACACTGAATCAATCAGTCCAGGTGAGTTCAGGAGGCAGAGATGAGTCCCCCCAGTTGAGTATCTCAGGCTACACAGAATCCCTGGTGACCTTTCGTCTGGCCCTCCAGCTGGCAGCTACTCCAATCAGGGTTTCTTTAAAGGGAATGACAGAGGTGAGTCAACAGAGGCAGGTTCACTCTGCTCTCGAGGCTGAAAACTGATGAGTCAAGAGGGAAATAAATGCAGAAGAAGAACTGGTAGGCTCACACCTATGTGAGTAACTCACGGCTGGAGCAGGCTTCCTTCGAACCGCTGTACCACTCCCTGAACTGGCAACAGCACTGACCCTCTGAGCTTCCGGGGAAAGGCAGGTGTTTGTAGCAAAACACAACATGAGGCCATCAAAGCAAGTAAAAGGCAAGTGAAGCTCAACAAAACTTTCTTTTTTCAAGGTTTAGCATGTGTCACATTATCTGGAAGCCTTGTTTAAATATAAATAGTTGGATATTAGTAGGTTTCTGATTCAGTAAGTCTGGAATTAGTCAATAATTTGTATTTCTAATAAGTCTGAGGTGATGCTGATGCTACTGGTCTTTGTAGCATGTTGGAGAATCACTGTTCTATCCCATCCTCCCATTTTCTGCCTCTGCTTCAGGCTGCTACCACCCAATTATCCTGTGCAGACTCGTTTTCAGGTCTTCCATCTATGAGGCTGGGGGGAGTGTTCTCCTCTGTTAGTTCCTTAAATTCATGGTTCCCTTGTGCTTCTATGATTTCTCCAGTATTCATTTAGGAGGACAGAACTTGAAACCTGTTATTTCATCATCTTGGCAAAACCAGAAACCACTCCTCCTTCAACCTCCACCTGTCTCTTTAGTTCAATATTTACCTAAAACCTGGGTGTGAGTCATCCTGGTTTTGCCAATTAAAAATAAAATAATGTAGAGATGCCTCATTAAACTGTCTATTCCTGTTCAATTAAGTAACATAAAGTACATCAAAACTGTGAAGTTGTCATCTGAAATCATGTCCAACAATAGATTGCCTCTATTACAGCAAGTTCTCTCTGGAAAACCCATTAAAATAAAAGGTCAGTTTGATGGAGAAGGAAGTGGTAAAAGATTGTGAAAAGAAAGCAGAGCAGTGCAAAAGTTTCTAAACAAGGGACTGTGAGCCCAAAGCTATAGTTACATGAATTTTAGACCAAGAATTTTCAAACTGTTTAATGTTTCCCTTATGTTGGAAATAAATGTCTTCTGAAACTTGATTATGCCACAGTATTCTAATTATATACGCAGCTTTTTAAAAAATCTATTGCCATTTAAGTAACATGTATAACAACTCATAATAAAGTAATAGTTTATTGCCAATGACTCATTGTAAAGGGGTGAACTGAATTTTTTTTAAATGAAGGAAATCAAAGAGGAATAATAGAAGAAAGAAAAACTACATATTAAGTAAACTCTATGGTGAGACTGGCAACTTGTCAAAGGCAAACCTTTTTTATCTGAATCACACACACACAACCCACAAACAAACACACACACACAAATATTGCATTTCTTGTCTGTAAGTGACTCTACTTATACTCTGTGCTTTCAGGTGGAGTTCCTTTGATTACTCTAACCATGTCTGCTATAGGATAAAAGCTAAACTGTAGACGTGTACCTAAAATTAAAAAAAAAGATAAAAAAGAAGTAACTTTGAACTATTAGAAAAAGTTATACATACATTGATATAGTAAACGTAGTTTCTCACAGAATTGTTCTCCTGGAACCCTCTCTCTTCCTACTCCCCTAATCCAACATATAGAGAAACGGCACACTTTGAAAAACCCTGCTCTAGTGGATTTAAGAGAACTGAAATCAACAACAGTGCAGATTTAAAAGGAGGCTTTTTCTCTTTAAATTGGGAAGAGTTGAGGATAATTTTGCAGCTCTCAAGGGAACCACAAACACAGAGCCCAGTGCCTCAGCCTCGCTGCCACAACCCATGCTTCTCTTCAAGGGAAGCCGAGGCCCCTTGTCCACAGCCCTGTGCTCCCTGAAGAATGGCTATGAAAGATGAGTGCCAAATTACAGTAATTTAGGCATTTTAACAATGTTCTGGGAGCAGAGAATAACTGACATTCATCTGTGGAGTGAAGCAAGGTTAATGATTCAATCACATTTTTATTATGAAGGAATCTTACCCTGCTGAAATCTGCCAAAAGGAAAAAAAAAAAAAAGGAATCAATATGTATTGTTCTTGCAGTGTTGTTAGCGGTCACAGTTCTAAGGAGAACAATGTTTAAGCTAATCCTTCGCTCACCATGTAAATCATTCTACCTAAGTGGTTCAAGAAAAATGAGTATATGGGATGCTAACTTGCAGACTCCTTGATGCAGACTTAAGTAAAGTAAAAATCTACTCCCTGGAGTCATGACTGTGATGAATGGTTCCCTCATACATGTCATAACTGTTTGTCAAGACATTCCATTGATCGGGAAATGCCTTTGCCCATCTAAAAAGCCTAATGATAGAGCCTCAGATCCACAGAGAGCAGCTTTTCTGACAGTACTGGTTTCCACTGGATATACGGCTGGCATCTTTAGCTATAATAGAAAAAATGACTACTTTGGAGGTCCAACAAAGTTTGGAAAGTATGAGGGTGCCAGAAAAAATCGCTGGAAGATGTCACTTGATTCACTTTCTGTGAACACAGAAAGTTCAACTTACAGAGCTCTGTATCCTTGGAGGGAAGTCTTTGTGGACTCAATTCAAAGAGTTTTCTTTGAACATGAACGCTCCAGCTCTCCATGGGGTCATGCAGCGAGAATGAATTGGTTGTACCTTCACCTGTGTAGTTGCTGAAAACAACAATAAAGAACCTCTTCAACATAAAAAACAAAACAAAACAAAACCCAAAGAGTACAATACCTGCATTTAAGATGCTGCTGCTGTTGCTGCTAAGTCACCTCAGTCGTGTCTGACTCTGTGCGACCCCATAGACGGCAGCCCACCAGGTTTCCCCGTCCCTGGGATTCTCCAGGCAAGAACACTGGAGTGGGTTGCCATTTCCCTCGCCAGTGCATGAAAGTGAAAAGTGAAAGTGAAGTCGCTCAGTCCTGTCCAACTCTTAGCGACCCCAAGGACCGCAGCCCACCAGGCTCCTCCGTCCATGGGATTTTCCAGGCAAGAGTACTAGAGTGGGGTGAAGGTGCTACCATTCTCTAAAGCACAGTGTTCTGAATGCTCAAGAACAATTTTGCAACAAGTAACATGTTCACTGAGAGAGCAACTATAGGTACATTTTTTTTCCCCAAGGCAGGAAATCTGTGAATGGAGGGGGACAGTAAAGGTCCAGGGTGCCCTCCCCTGCCTCTTTCTCCAGTAAAACAGAAAAGTTTATAGTTCCCTCTGATGGAACTATAAACCCAGAGAAAAACAATAACTCTGTGTGGTTCCCTCAGGGTAACAAATCCGTGTGTCAGTTGAGGATTTCTGAATACCAGTACCTTTACTGAAAAGTATTCTCAGTGGTGGACTTTCTAGTGTTGGAAGAAATCAATGGGGAAGATAATGTGTGGGAAGGAACAGGGAATAGGACTTAAAAAAGTCAAGGCTTTGTCATCAGAGGGATTTGGGGTTTTAATCTCAAAAGACAAAGGACATCCTTGAGCTAATTCTTTCTAGTCTCTGAGAATTATTTTCCTTGTCTATGAAATGAGAACTGACAAAATTTTCTCTAAGATCCATTTAAGTTTAAATATGGCACCTGAGGAATCTATCCTGTGCAAAGGCATAAAATCACTCATCGCCCATGATGCCATTCTCTTCTCTATCCTTGGTTTAAGACTGAGGCAGCATTATGGTGAAGAGATCAGACCTGAGTCAGGCAGTTACTGCTGTTTAGTTGCTAAGTCATGTCTGACTCATTTGTGACCCTATGTACTATAGCCTACGAGGCTCCTCTGTCCATGGGATTTCCCAGGCAAGAATACTGAGGTGGGTTGCTATTTCCTTACCTGTGTGTGAATATTGGCACTTCCACCTATCAGCTTCATAATCCTGAGGAAGTTGGCAAACAAATCTATGCCTTAGTTTCTCCACCTGAAAAATGGAGAGGAAAATAATCTGTTTTATAGGAGCAGCTGTAAGAATTAAATGCGTTAATTCAGTGATGACTTGCAAAGTACCATAAACATCTGAATGTTTATACAGAAGATTCCACAAAATTGTAGTTTTTTTAAAATCACATTTTACTCTTAGAAATGCATTTACTCTCAAGGAGACCAAAGATGGTGGTCCAGCATTTTTACTTCTGCCTCTCAGCATCGATCCACATTCTTCAAGATCCTTTCAGAGGCCTGCAACCATTTCAGTTTACATGACTGTTAGCAGTAAGAATCCATTCTGTTTCGTGAACTCTCTTCTTGCTACTATTACTTTAGATCTTTGTTTCTGCCACCTTCACATTGAAACAGCATGGAGAAAACTATTGATTTCATTCTCTGAAATCTGAGAGATCTGTGCTTTTATCAGGCATTCTTCATTCTAAAAATAACTCTTATTCAGCAAGAAATTAATTTTTTTCAGGTTTCTAAGATTTTTTACATGCTGCCTACTTTTTATTGAGAAGAAACAGGAGAAACATTTCTATAAAAATTATTTTTTTCTTCAAGAAAAGGAGTATAAAAATGTTGGAGATATGGTAAGGGAAAGAGTAAGTCTGTGATCAAGTTGTCTATCTAGTGTGTCTGTGAGTAAGAAGGAAACAAATGGAAGGAGAATTACTATAGGCAGAGAGAAGGAAACTGATCGAAAAACCAATTTTAAGCAGAATTAACTAAAGGGAAGTAGAAGATTTGAAAAAAATAAGCACATGCCACCAACAGGAGAAAGTCTGATGAAGAGTGAATAATAATAAAAACTTACAGCAATTCATCTATGTGACAAATTCAAGACACATTTGAAAAGAAACACCAAAGGAAACAACAAAGAAGGATCTAATGGAACATTCTCATCACTCACATAAAGTGATGATTCTTTTCCCTAATCTTTAATTTTTTTGATTGAAATACTTTTACTTGCAAATTTCTAAAAGTTATTGCTATCATGTGCCATTTTTATTCCTTTTATGACTTTTATTAAGACTAAATAATTCAGTGAAATATAAATATATGTTCTGTTCCTAAGTATTTCCCCTCCTCCATCCCAGGAAGTTGGTTAGATCACCATTCAAGTCATCTATAGAAATTAACCTGTGGCAGTACACCAAGAAAATGTGCTTAGGTTTCTATGTTCATCAGTATGACATTCCAGATACCAAGCTCACTGAAAATAAGAAAAAAATACGGAAAATAAATACTAATCCATATAAATTCTTCCCTGATCAGCCAAGAAACTAAAAAGTGGTCAGGGGCTTACAGCAAAAATGAAGCTGGGAAATCCCAGTCAGGCTGAGAACATAAGATCTCATCATCCTCCCAGCCATTTGAGCTTACCCAAAGCCCCTCATTAAAATGGTTTGATCCCTTTTTCCCCTCAAAAGAAATAGTTAGGGGCCAAAAAAGAAGTCAGAGAGGGAATTCATAGAGTGCTCAGATATCGTATAAAAAACATTCCAAACATAATGTGCATCAAGGTCACCTGGAGATTTTTTTAATACCCAGGGCCCCAGGTTCCAATTACTAAACATCCTGTGATTTTAAGAAGTCTCCCTGGAGATCCCTGGTATGCAGTTAGGTTTAAGAAATGATAATGCAGACCATTATCCTAGGATCAGCAGAAATTTACCAAGTGAGTGCTCACTTTTATGAGACTGGCTGTCTAAATCAACCTAACCACTGAGCCAAGCTCATGCTGGTATCAAGTGATTCAGACATATGTGCAAAATATGACAAGCATGTAATTTGCATGTATTTACATGGAGAAAATACACATTTTACACACGCCTGGGTATGTGTACACCTGTGCTGTGCACTTGTGTATCTTTTTTGGTGTTTTATATTCAGAACCAATTTTTTTTTTTCATTTATTTTTATTAGTTGGAGGCTAATTACTTTACAATATTGTAGTGGTTTTTGTCATACATTGACGTGAATTAGTCATGGATTTACATGTATTCCCCATCCTGATCCCCCCTCCCACCTCCCTCTCCACCCGATCCCTCTGGGTCTTCCCAGTGCACCAGGCCTGAGCACTTGTCTCATGCATCCAGCCTGGGCTGGTGATCTGTTTCACCATAGATAATATACATGTTTCAGTGCTGTTCTCTCGAAACATCCCACCCTCACCTTCTCCCACAAAGTCCAAAAGTCTGTTCTGTACATCTGTGTCTATTTTACTGTTTTGCATACAGAGTTATTGTTACCATCTTTCTAAATTCCATATACATGTGTTAGTATACTGTAAAGGTCTTTATCTTTCTGGCTTACTTCACTCTGTATAATGGGCTCCAGTTTCATCCATCTCATTAGAACTGATTCAAATGAATTCTTTTTAATGGCTGAGTGATAGTCCATGGTGTATATGTACCACAGCTTCCTTATCCATTCGTCTGCTGATGGGCATCTAGGTTGCTTCCATGTCCTGGCTATTATAAACAGTGCTGTTATGAACATTGGGGTGCACGTGTCTCTTTCAGATCTGGTTTCCTCAGTGTGTATGCCCAAAAGTGGGATTGCTGGGTCATATGGCAGTTCTATTTCCAGATTTTTAAGAAATCTCTACACTGTTCTCCATAGCAGCTGTACTAGTTTGCATTCCCACCAACAGTGAAAGAGGGTTCCCTTTTCTCCACACCCTCTCTGGCATTTATTGCTTGTAGACTTTTGGATAGCAGCCATCCTGACTGGCGTGAAATGTTACCTCACTGTGGTTTTGATTTGCATTTCTCTGATAATGAGTGATGTTGAGCATCTTTTCATGTGTTGTTAGCCATCTGTATGTCTTCTTTGGAGAAATTTCTGTTTAGTTCTTTGGCCCATTTTTTGATTGGGTCATTTATTTTTCTGGAATTGAGCTTCAGGAGTTGCTTGTATATTTTTGAGATTAATCCTTTGTCTGTTGCTTTGTTTGCTATTATTTTCTCCCAATCTGAGGGCTGTCTTTTCACCTTGCTTATAGTTTCCCTTGTTGTGCAAAAGCTTTTAAGTTTAATTAGGTCCCATTTGTTTAGTTTTGCTTTTATTTCCAATATTCTGGGAGGTGGGTCATAGAGGATCCTGTTGTGATTTATGTCGGAGAGTGTTTTGCCTATGTCCTCCTCTAGGAGTTTTATAGTTTCTGGCCTTACAGTAAGATCTTTAATCCATTTTGAGTTTACTTTTGTGTATGGTGTTAGAAAGTGTTCTAGTTTCATTCTTTTACAAGTGGTTGACCAGTTTTCCCAGCACCACTTGTTAAAGAGGTTGTCTTTTTTCCATTGTATATCCCTGCCTTCTTTGTCAAAGATAAGGTGTCCATAGGTTTGTGGATTTATCTCTGGGCTTTCTATTGTGTTCCATTGGTCTATATTTCTGTCTTTGTGCCAGTACCATACTGTCTTGATGACTGTGGCTTTGTAGTAGAGTCTGAAGTCAGGCAGGTTGATTCCTCCAGTTCCATTCTTCTTTCTCAAGATTACTTTGGCTATTCGAGGTTTTTTGTATTTCCATACAAATTGTGAAATTATTTGTTCTAGTTCTGTGAAAAATACCATTAGTAGCTTGATAGGGATTGCACTGAATCTATAGATTGCTTTGGGTAGTATAGCCATTTTGACAATATTGATTCTTCCAATCCATGAATATGGTATATTTCTCCATCTGTTTGTGTCCTCTTTGATTTCTTTCGTCAGTGTTTTATAGTTTTCTATGTATAGGTCTTTTGTTTCTTTAGGTAGATATACTCCTAAGTATTTTATTCTTTTTGCTGCAATGGTGAATGGTATTGTTTCCTTAATTTCTCTTTCTGTTTTTTCATTGTTAGTGTATAGGAATGCAAGGGATTTTTGTGTGTTAATTTTATATCCTTCACTTTACTATATTCGTTGATTAGCTCTAGTAATTTTCTGGTAGAGTCTTTAGGGTTTTCTATGTAGAGGATCATGTCATCTGCAAACAGTGAGAGTTTCACTTCTTTTCATATCTGGATTCCTTTTACTTCTTTTTCTGCTCTGATTGCTGTGACCAAAACTTCCAAAACTATGTTGAATAGTAGTGGTGAGAGTGGGCACCCTTGTCTTATTCCTGATTTCAGGTGAAATGCTTTCAGTTTTTCACCATTGAGGGTAATGCTTGCTGTGGGTTTGTCATATATGGCTTTTATTATGTTGAGGTATGTTCCTTCTATTCCTGCTTTCTGGAGAATTTTAACCATAAATGGATGTTGAATTTTGTCAAAGGCTTTTTCTGCATCTATTGAGATAATCATATGGTTTTTATCTTTCAATTTGTTAATGTGGTGTATTACATTGATTGATTTGTGGATATTAAAGAATCCTTGCATTCCTGGGATAAAGCCCACTTGGTCATGGTGTATTTTTTTAATATGTTGTTGGATTCTGTTTGCTAGAATTTTGTTAAGGATTTTTGCATCTATGTTCATCAGTGATATTGGCCTGTAGTTTTCTTTTTTTGTGGCATCTTTGTCTGGTTTTGTAATTAGGGTGATGGTGACCTCATAGAATGAGTTTGGAAGTTTACCTTCTTCTGCAATTTTCTGGAAGAGTTTGAGTAAGACAGGTGTTAGCTCTTCTCTAAATTTTTGGTAGAATTCAGCTGTGAAGCCATCTGGTCCTAGGCTTTTGTTTCCTGGAAGATTTCTGATTACAGTTTTGATTTCCTTGCTTGTGATGGGTCTTTTAAGATCTTCTATTTCTTCTGGTTCAGTTTTAGAAAGTTATACTTTTCTAAGAATTTGTCCATTTCTTCCAAGTTGTCCATTTTATTGGCATAGAGTTGCTGGTAGTAGTCTCTTATGATTCTTTGTATTTCAGTGTTGTCTCTTGTGATCTCTCCATTTTCATTTCTAATTTTGTTAATTTGGTTCTTCTCCCTTTGTTTCTTAATGAGTCTTGCTAATCAGAACCAATTATTATTGACTCTATTCAACCACACCAACATTGTACACTTTCTGCAGTATTCTATGTATACAGTGAAGGGTAGGATATAGCATAGTAATTTAGAATTGTTCTATATGAAACATTTTAAATTTACTTATTCTAGCTTAGTGATATATCTTGCATAAAGGGCTATTCACCTCAGAAAAACCTCAAAAAATCCCTTATTAAGTCATATGGAGTTAAGCAAAGATCTCAATGGCTTGTGTCATGCATTTCATTAATTTATTCAGCAAGCATTTTTGAATATTCATTCTGCTTAAAATAAGAATTTAAGTAACTCACCTACAGTAGGTCATGCTAAGACCCAGTGAGAAGTGAGGTAAGGGCTCACCTTTCTCTCCTCCACCCTTTCCCAAACTCTGCATAATTATCCTAAAAGATTAATCCAATGTATAAAAGCAACTGTAGTTTTTCTTTGGGTCACCTGATGAAATTACCCCAAAAGTATCTTTTTATAAAGTTAAAAATTCTACTGATTAAATTCAAACTCCATAGAGAATATTCAAAATTTAGAAATTCAGGTTAAGAAAGATAAGCTTAATTTCTTTAGAAAGTAGAATGCCTTCTGTGAATTCCTTGTATTTACTTTTTAAAGATTTCCATTTACTCTATTCAGAGACTGAATGGCAAAATTTCTTCCATGTCAATAGAAGGATTTGTATCTAAATCGTATGATACTGGAACAGATATAGACTACAAGTTATATTGGTTTTAGGCAGATGTTCATTTCAGAAACTACTAATATCTCACTTTTAATTAATGAACAATGTATGTAATAACATTCAGTCAGGGTTTAACATTCTTAGAATAAAATAACAGAAAACACTCATTGCCTGTCTCAGTGATAATATTTCAGAAGCTACTGTGGCATATTTATGACCAACAGAGAAGTTGGAGGCCTCTCTTTTACAAGTGATGGTGGTTTGGAGAAATGTAGAATGTGTTAATGCATTAGTAAAGACATGGGTAGCAACAACATAAGCACTGCTTGTAGGATAGGATCAGAAGCTGGAGACAAGCATGACAGAGATGCAAGTGATATGCAAATTCAAGGCAAATCTATGTTCTTCACCACCTGCCTGTTTCTTTGTGAAAAATCACTTTTATCTGAAAAATTAAAAATAACCTAGAGAGTCCCTTTCAGGTTTCCAGCTGAGGTAGAAGGCCCTGCCTGCCTTTTACTGCTTTATGAATCAGTGAATTTTTTCACAAGCATCATTTCTTATTGTCTAACAGTCAAACAATTTGAACTACTGTTGTATGTTAGATGCTAAGGAACCTTCTTACCTTCACTGTAATACTGTACAGTTCTATTCCAGCACTGCATTTTTACTTGAAAAACACTGAATTTTCATTTGTTCTGTTACTATAAGTGTCTCATGTGTGAAGATTCATTTCTGAAAGCAATAAAAAATTCATTTGATTCATAAAAGAACTGTTTATGAATTGTACTACCAAAGCTGTTCTTGATATGCTATTAAAACAGAGTAGTTAAGAAATCCCATTAGATCTCTAAAGAAATTTTTTAAAGTTACCATTTTAAAGGACTGACTTTATCATTGTGTTATTCAATATGCCTAAGCAATAGGTCCATTCTTCTAAATCCTGAATAATCAATTAAAAAAACATGGCCAAATGGTTTTAATCTAGAAAGAGTAGCTATTAAGTAATACCCAAACCAAGCAAATGCATCAAGAGTTTAAATTTAAAAATTTAAAAACAGTGAACAAAACATCTCATTTCTTCTACAACATAAGCAGAAAAAAACTTCTCTAATGTTTCTCCACATGTCACAAATCACAGTGAGTATTATTACTACAGATGAAAAGTGTCAACAGAAGAATCATTCAAACACACAACAAATTTGACTCAGAAATTATTTGCTTAACAAATCACCTGCAACACAGGAGACCCCAGTTTGGTCCCTGGGTTGGGAAGCTCCCCTGGAGGAGGGCATGGCAACCTACTCCAGTGTGCTTGCCTAGAAAATCTCCAAGGACAGAGGAGCCTGGTGGACTACAGTCCATGGAGTTGCAAAGAGTCAGACATGACTGAGCGACTAAGCACAGCACAGCAACAAATTACAAATTATTTGGTTCTAAATGAAAACTTTGATATGGAACTTTATTTGGTGAATCAGTCAAATGAACTGATAATAGAAACTCCAAACTTCCACCCAAAAGGGTTTTAGGGGTTAATAATATGGTTGGAAGGGGATCTTGAAGTTAGCTTGCAAAGCACTCTGTACTCCATTAAGAATCTGTGACCTATCTACATCAAAGAAGAAGAAACGGAAAGTTGAGGGTGGGGTGTCGAGGGGTCTTGAAGACACGGATGCCCCTACTAGTGAAGGCCAGGAGAGTGGAGGTGAGGTAGAAGGAAGCTGAAAACAAAGAAAGAAAACGAAGCAGTCATGTTCTTCACACACTGCATAAACTACGTGGAAATATCCTTTCAGCTTTAAGCATTCAGGAAAAACTGATCCAGCTAACAGGGGTCTTTATAACTCGTATAAAGACAAGTTGCATTTCACATTCAATTTCTTAACAAATACTGCCTCTCACCTAAAGAGAGGAGATCTTCAGGGGTCATTTGAAAGAACTATCCTGGATTAGAATTTTGCTTCTCCACCATTATCTGTATAATTTTGAACAAGTTACTTGACCTCTCAGATTCTTACTCTTCGAATTTAGAGATTTTACTAATCAGCCCCTAAAGTGGTGCATGGTGCACAACAGGCACACCATAAATGTGGATGAATGGATGACTGAATGAATGCTTACCTTGCCTAGGTTATATGAGACCTGAATAAGCATGTACATAAAGTGTGTGACAACCAGTAAGAATGCAACAAAGACTGATTTTTTTTTTTCCTTCTCCCACATCTCCCACTACCTACTACTATGACTTCTCTCTTATTCTTTAACGGATCAAAGTAAAAGAAGTCAATTATTTAAGGCAAATCTCTAGTTATTTCAGTTCCCAGAGAGCAGGAGGCCAAGGGAGGTGGGAAGAGAAGGGACAGTGACAGAAGACCAGGAGGTTCCTTCCCTTTCCTCCCTAAGCCCCTCCTGACATGCAAGCAGGAAGCATGGCCATGGGCAGAGCTGCTGCAAAAGCTTCCTTGGAGGATAGCCTATTCCAAACTCTAGTACTTTCTCTTGGCAAACGCTGACCAGAGGTTTGGATCCAGGATTCACCTACACCAAGGCACCTGGAGGCATGTACCGTGACCAGTGAGGAGTCTGTGACTTTGCTGGTAGGGTCAGGAAACAAGTTAGCAGTGGTCAGCTACTGGCTCTAGGCTTTCCTTCTCCAGTCACTCTCAAGGGTAACATCCCACATGACCCCAGGTCCTAAAATATACATTCACAGATGATGAAAGCCTCTCCACAACACGTAATATCACAGGAATATTCCTGACCCCAAGTGACCATTTGGAGTAGGAAATGGCAACCTACTCCAGTTTGCTTGCCTGGAGAATTCTGTGGACAGAGGAGCCTGACCGACTACAGTCCATGGGGTCACAAAGAGTCAGACATGACTGAACACACACAAATCACCATTAGAGACAGACAGTCTACTGGGAATGCCCAGCTGCACCTAGCAGGATTCTGCAGTCTCCTGATATGTATCAGGTTTGCTAAAGTACTGCAAAAGACTGTTTTGAAACACATAATTACGTGCCAGAGTATTATATTTGGGTACTATCAGCAACCTTGTCTGTTTTTCTCTTTTTTTACTGATGTAGAATTGTAAAAAGCAAAAATAAAGATGATTTTAACATATTGGTAACTCTTGGCAATTGAATAATTCTACTTAATTCTACTATTTAACATATTGGTGATTCTCCCTGGCAATAGAAGGGATTAAATTCAGGGAAACAGAATATCAAAGATACTGTCACCTAAAGATGACACAGAGCAAAAACTGACAAAAGGTATTCTTTCTTCTCATGGAAATTGATAACAAACACTTAAACTTGCCATTCCACCCTTATTAAATTCATCCCCATAAAAGTTAGGTTTTATAGTGCTAGTTCTTCACCTTGGGTCAGAACTAAACATTCTTCTGTCTATGTAATATCATGAACAGCATCTGATATTTAGCTGCAAGCGTATTTCAAGCATATATCAAAATAATATAATAGAAGAATACTTCTTTACTGGGATGGACAGTGAACAAGGTCTGTGGAGGGAAAAATGACTCTCTCAATATTTGAGGAAAATCTTTAGCAATGAACAGTAGGAGACTGTAGAAAGTGAAAATGAAAACAAACAGAAAAAGTATCTTTCTAAATTCTAATCTCCCTTTCCTAATTCCTTTTGTTAAATTGCTTTCTTCTCCCTCTTCCATTGCATCTGTAAGTGGTTAACTGTGTCTAATGTTCTCAGAAAAACTTTGGAACAAGACGTAAGATGCTAAGATCATTTAGGTATAGGCCTGCTGAAAATGGAGATGTAAAATATGTATTCCTTAAGTTTGTGTTTCAGACCATCATTTTAGCCACCAAAAACCTTTCACATCAGACGAGCTTCAGTTTTAACCATCCATCTTCCTCTTACAAGGTGTGTGGCCTTGGAAAATTTGCTTACACTTTCTGACCCTCAGATAACCTTTTGGAAAAAAGATATGGGAAAAATTAATGTTCTGTGAGTTTAAATTTAATACCAGAGAGAGATTGGAGACAGTTAATTAACATTTGCTGTTGTTTCTGTTAGTCGCTCAGTTGTGTCCGACTCTTTGTGACCCCATGGACTGTAGTCCACCAGGGTCCTCTGTCCCTGGAATTCTCCAGGCAAGAATGCTGGAGAATTCCCTTCTCCAAGGGATCATCCCGATCCAGGGGTTGAACCCTGGTCTCGGACACTGCAGGCAGATTCTTTACTGTCTGAGCCACCTAGGAAATCCAATTAACATTTATGAGGCATCTGATATATGCCACACACTGCTAGTTTATATGTTTTCTTTTATGTAGAATTCACAGCAAGCTTTTCAGTTACATGTCCTCTGTTCTGCAAATGAAGAAAGTGAATTTTAATGAAGTAAAGAATGAATGAACCTCTGTCCAAGATTATACAGCCATTAAGTAGCAGATATTTTAACACAGAGCTCTCTGTGGCATAGACCACACACAATACTGCTATGTGGCCTCCCAAAGGGATAATCCAGATAGAAATTTTGGTCGTACTGGGGCAAAAGGGGTTGCTAAATAGACCTGTGGTGGGCATAGGACTCTGATTTCCTGATATCATCTTTAAAACTAAACAACCATAGAGATATTTGTAATTACTGTAAATTATCAGAAAGAGAAAGTAAATACTCAGAATCAAAGATGGACTGTTCATGATACTTCCGAGATTAAACCCTCCAAATAACAGGTCAGTTATATGGGTACATGCACATGCTGAGAGATACATATGCACACACACCCAACTTCATACACTTTTACACACAGGTATACATATGTACTCACATACACTCATGTACATGTACACACACATAAAGGCACTCGGGTACTTAACATCTGGATTTACAAGGGAAAAAACTTTCAAGGCCATAAATAAAAGCAGAATCTTACTTCAGATTCTCTCAGTATCTTAATTTAGCTTGTAAATTTCCCTTTATAATTTTAAGCATCTGGCCTAGGAACACCCACCCTCAGCTCTGGATTTGTGATCCATGTGAAAAATTTCAGTTGCTAAGTAGGAACTTCTAGTTTCGAGTGATAGTCCAACTCAGCCCATGCTTTCCACTGATGAAAAGTATAAGTTTCTTCTGCCTTGGTTGGCTGAACGTGGGGCCAGCCTGCAGCAGTAGAGGAGGGTATGATAGACACCACCTCCTCCCAAGACAGAACCACTCTCAGCCAAAATGACCTTATCAGACAGTTTCCCAAATTACAAATAAATGAGAATAAATAATTTAAAGAACTGTATCCAAGAAGGGATGTGATATTCAAAAGTTAGAAGAATAGAAAAAAAAGACAAGATGTTGAAAAAGATTGGAAATTAGCCTACCTGAGTATCTTATCTAGAACCATCCTTTTCAATCCTGCCTTATTAACTTTGGTATACTCAGTCAGAGACAGTAGAAAAATAGAAAGGAGCTAAGATATTTAATTAAATCTAAACCAAAGCTATGATAGTGACAACTTCAAATTTAGAAAGATATCATGAAAAACTCTGCTTCTATACAAATTTATTAATGCATGAATGGTAAAGACTTATAATACAAAAGATGGTACAAAAAGCAATCTGAGTATCTGTCCAGTATGTGTAAAAATGCCTTTGTAAAGATAATATTCTCACCAAAAATGGAGGAAGGTGTGAGTCCAAGAACTAATTGTTGTCCAATTCCAGTTCAGTTGGGAAACCAATTCTCTGTTCAATCTTGATAGCTGCTTATTCTTCTTGCATTCAATTTTCTCCCAGAACTCGCTCATATACATATCTCTGACCTCTGAAAAAAACAGAAATACCAGCTGGTAAGAACCATCCAAGTTCATCTCGAAAGCCTGGCCATTATCTGGACTATTAGCCCTGTCCAGGAAAACAGAGCACGCTCCTCCCCTCAGTACATTTTCACTAGGCTTGTCACAAGAAACGAGTGACTAATCATGAAACGCCTAATGTGGCTGAAGACATCACAGAGATGCTTTCAAATACTTGCCACAACCCAATGAGATAGGTACTATGATCACATATCACAGGGAGGAAACTGAGATCAGGTTAACTACCCAACGTTTCTCATTATAACGTGAGACGCTGCAGTTGAAGCCAACACTCTTCATTCCATTCATGTTCCCTGGAATCTTGTAACTTTAAAAATGATAAAAATGTTCATCTAAATAATAAACAGCACGTAGAACCTTCTAGATTTTCTCAAATGTATCTCTTTTAGGAACAGAAAACCCCAGGCACCAGGAAAGGAAAACATTCCAAAATAACCTCAAGGGCTTGATGCTTATTAAATAGCAAGATGGTTCAGTCGAAAAAGCTAATGATGCCAAGGAGAGTCAGATTTTCTCCAAAGCTTCAAGGTGAAGACAAATAAAGCTCTCAGCAGTATTACAGATAATGAAAATCATCAACAATTTCCTGCTTCCACTGTCTTGTGCTGATACTTTTGTCGTGCAGATCACCCTAATTTGATTGCAGGATTTTTTTCCCCTGTTGTTGCCAAGAACTATAAACACAGTGGGATGTAATAAAGTGGTGTTCTGGGTCTTTTATTGTCATTATTATTCTAATTTAGTTTTAGAAATTAGATGTGACTTTACTGGCTAAGAGCAGAGCTCGCCATCTTTTCACATAAGGTGTGCCAGTCAGACATCCCCAGCCATGTCACTTCTTATTCATCAGTTTTGCAAAGGTGCCCTGGGGAAAGAGCCGTGGCAAGCAGAGAAACACCTGAAAAATGCATTAAAAACTCTTCTGAGAATGCTTTTTCTCTGGGACTGAGCCACATTTTACTAGGTGACAAACACCCTTCTGGGCATTCATTTTATCAGCCAAGTATGCTCGAAAGCTCAATATTCTCCCACAACTCTCACTAACTGTACCTCCACCCTGATATCTTTTTATTTTAAACAATGTCAGAATTAGCTGAATGTGCTAGTCCTAAGGAAAGGGCCAATGCTGGGTACTTGAAAAGCACTAAGGTATCCCCAACAGATATATAAACCTCTCTCAAACCAGGCATCCTAAATTGAATTCAAGCTCTGTCCTGAATTAGCTAAATATTTGTGTAAGTTATTAAGCCTCGATTTAATTCTCTCCTATCAAAAAGAGCTTATAATACTTCAGAGGGTGATTGTGAGTATAAGAGATAATGTCTTTTAAAATACTTACCATAATGTTTGTTACCTAATGAGAATCTAGAAAAGTGGTTGGTAAGTATATGTTTGTATCTGTATGTAAAATGTAGGAATATTAGCAAAAGGAAAAAGAATGTCTTTATTACCAAAACCAAGAGTTATATGGCCATGTAAGTTTAAAAAAATATATAGGTTTAAATATGGTGAAACAGATTTCTTTACTGAAGATTTCC
Organism: Muntiacus reevesi; assembly: GCF_963930625.1. NCBI lineage: Eukaryota > Metazoa > Chordata > Mammalia > Artiodactyla > Cervidae > Muntiacus > Muntiacus reevesi. The sequence goes on from NC_089249.1 coordinate 202,109,207, forward strand.
TAACACTTGTATTATGTTAACACACATTAGGAACCCACTAGAGAAAGGTGTAATTAAAAAAAAAAAAAGATGCCAACCAGTCAGCTGAAAAGAGACACCCGAATGTTAAATCAACACCCAGAAAAACTGTCCCTAGAGGGCTTCATGGGAGGTCAAGCCAATTTCCACCTCAATCTGAAAGAAAAAACACCAAAGGCAAGCAGAACAAGCTCATGAGAGAAAGGACACAACAGACTGAGAGAAAAAGGGTTCTCAAGCAAAGCACCTAAAGTGAAGTTGTCCATGCTCTGTATATGTCCACAATTCCCTTGGAAACAGCTAGTACAGAGATGTATGACAGAAAATCCAAGGTTGAGAAGTGTCTGGAAAGTGTCACTGTACTCTTGGGCTCACTTTTCTTACTGAGGAAACCAACCAAACTTCCAATCTACTGGAGATGATACTGTGAGGATTAAATAAGATCGAGCCTTTTTAAAAAACACCAAACTGTTAGACTCTGTTTTATTGAATATAAGTTGGGACCACTTAGTAAGGAACAGGTGAAGTTAACATCAGGATTTATTATAAAATCTATAGAAATAATGGAACGGGACCTTGCTACTCAAGATGTATTCTATGAACCAGAAGTATCAGTATTATCTGAGAATTTGCTAGACATGTACCAAAACTTATTGAAACATAATCTCCATTAAAAAAGATATCGAGGTGATTTGGATACACATTAAACTTGAGAGGTATTTGCACCCTAGCTTCATAGAAGGAAATATTGAAACTTGGCAGAAACTGACCATAAGAAATAAAGCTAAAAATAAAACATGGTGCTAAAAAGAAATAATAGACCCCAAATGGAGACACTTATGCTAAGCCCCACATGAGGAAACCAAGATTCAATACCTAACCTAAACACTGTTTCAGCCCACGTCAAGAATAACCTTTAACCAGTCAACTTGGAATTACCCGGTCAGCACTAGTAAGATAATCTACCCAAAAGATTCCTCCCATTCCCTTGAGAAGGGTGACCTTGCCTGAAACAATGCATGTTTTGCTAATTATTTCCTTTTACACTCATTCTCTTTCTGCCTTTAAAACCCTTTCCTTTCCTTCAGCTTGGTGGAGAGCCCCTCTCTATTTGCTATATGGGATGCTGCCCCATTCCTGAATCATTTAATGAAGTAAATTTTATCTTTAAGTTTATTCAGTTGAATTTCTCTTGTTAACACTTTTGGTAGCAGCAATGGCATCCAAGGGAAACTTCATACGGCAATCAAGGACAATGAGAAACACAGGTGTGGCACCCTAGAACCCCCTTTTGAGTTCACTGTCTTTATTATTGCCATTTTCAAGGACCATGGCTAAGTTTAGCAGGGTTCTGAGCTCCACTCTATTGTGTTGAGCTCCTGATCTAATTGTCTTTCCAGTTCAGGGCTTAGCAGATCAGCTTGAGCTGGCAGACAGTTCCATCTGCAATCTGAGTCCCAAATCTTTGGTTCAGTCAGATGGGAACTTCCCTGGTTCTAGTATACAGGCCACATTTATTGGAGAATGCTGGTTTGGTTCACACTGGAAATCGTTGGTAGTGTGTACGGTTTTCTCTTGTCTAGTCCACTAACATCTCCTCATTATTGTTGGTGTGTTAAGGTGCATGTTTCTCTGTCTTGGTTTGTCTAGACATGGTCTACTGTTAATGGAAATCTTTGGGGAAAAAACCACAAAAGTTGGGCACTGGTTGAGTATTTAAGACTACTTAAAGCACTCACTACATAGAATAGGTTGGTCATGAAACAAGTTGGATTTATCCTAGGTCACCTGCCAACCTGAAGAAAATTTCCATGCCAGGTAAACTGTGAAACATCACACAATTCCTAACTGTGTGGTACATCACTTTTAGGTATTAGTTTGCCTCTGAGAGACACAAAGGCAAAAATAATTACAACAATAACAAAGTAAAAAAATGGGATCCTCAAAATCCAAAATGTTAAGCGTGCCACCTGCTGGCACACCTGCTTATTTTATGTCTAGGAACTACAGTCCTCAAAGCTATAAATATCTACAAACATGGCAAAGTCCTACCAAAGACACAACCTAGAAACTATGCCCATTATGTGAAACATTTCAAGTCAGTTCAGTTCAGTTCAGATGCTCAGTCGTGTCCAACTCCTTGTGATCCCATGGATTGCAGCACGCCAGACCTTCCTGTCCATCACCAACTCCCGGAGCTTGCTCAAACTCATGTCCATTGAGTCGGTGATGCCATCTAACCATCTCATCCTCTGTCATCCCCTTCTCCTCCTTCCTTCAATCTTTCCCAGCATCAGGGTCTTTTCCAATGAGTCAGTTCTTCGCATCAGGTAGCCAAAGTATTGGAGTTTCAGCTTCAGCATCAATCCTTCCAATGAATATTCAGGACTGATTTCCTCCAGGATAGATGGGCTGGAACTCCTTGCAGTCCATGGGATTCTCAAGAGTTTTCTCCAACACCACAGTTTAAAAGCATCACTTCTACAGTGCTCAGCTTTCTTTATGGTCCAACTCTCATATCCATACATGACAACTGGAAAAACCATAGCTTTGACTAGACAGACCTTTGTTTTCAAAGTAATGTCTCTGCTTTTTAATACGCTATCTAGGTTGATCATAACTTCTCTTCCAAGGAGCAAGCATCTTTTATTTTATGGCTGCAGTCACCATCTGCAGTGACTTTGGAGTCCCCAAAATGAAGTCTGTCACTGTTTCCACTGTTTCCCCATCTATTTGCCATGAAGTGATGGGACCAGATGCCATGATCTTAGTTTTCTGAATGCTGAGTTTTAAGCCAACTTTTCCACTCTCCTCTTTCACTTTCATCAAGAGGCTCTTTAGTTGTTCTTCACTTTCTGCCATAAGGGTGGTGTCATCTGCATATCTGAGGTTATTGATATTTCTCCCAGCAATATTGATTCCAGCTTGTGCTTCATTCAACCTGGCATTTCACATAATCCACCCTGCATATAAGCAAAATAAGCAGGCTGACGGTATATAGCCTTGATGTACTCCTTTTGTACTCCTTGATGTACTCCTTTTCCTATTTGGAATCAGTCTATTGTTCCATGTCCACTTCTAACTGTTGCTTCCTTACCTGCATACAGATGTCTCAAGAAGCAGGTCAGGTGGTCTGGTATTCCCATCTCTTGAAGATTTTTCCATAGTTTGCTGTGATCCACACAGTCAAAGGCTTTGGCATAGTCAATAAAGCAGATGTTTTTCTGGAACTCTCTTGTTTTTTCAATGATTCAACTAATTTTGGCAACTTGATCTCTGGTTCCTCTGCCTTTTCTAAATCCAGCTTGAACATCTGGCAGTTCATGGTTCATGTACTGTTCAAGTCTGACTTGAAAATTTTGAGCATTACTTTGCTAGTGTGTGAGATGAGTGCAATTGTGTGGTAGTTTGAACATTCTTTGGCATTGCCTTTCTTTGGGATTGGGATGGAAATTGACCTTTTCCAGTCCTGTGGCCACTGCTGAGTTTTCCAAATTTGCTGGCATATTGATAAAGCAACACTTTATCACAGCATCATCTTTTAGGATTTGAAATAGCTCAATTCAAATTCCATCACCTCCACCAGTTTTGTTCATGGTGATGCTTCCTAAGGACCATGTGACTTCGCATTCCCATGTCTGGCTCTAGGTGAGGGAATACACCATCGTGGAAATCTGGGTCATGAAGATCTTTTTTGTATAGTTCTTTTGTGTATTCTTGCCACCTCTTCTTAATATGTTCTGCTTCTGTTAAGTCCATATCACTTTTGTCCTTTATTGAGTCCATCTTTGCATGACATGTTCCTTTTTTATCTCTAATTTTCTTGAAGAAATCTCTAGAGTTTCCCACTTTATTATCTTCCTCTATTTCTTTGCATTGATCACTGAGGAAAGCTGTCTTATCCCTCCTTGCTATTCTTTGGAACTCTGCATTCAAATGGGTATATCTTTCCTTTTCTCCTTTGCCTTTTGCTTCTCTTCTTTTCTCAGCTATTTGTAAGGTCTCCTCAGACAACCATTTTGCATTTCTTTTTCTTGGAGATGGTCCTTATCACTGCTTCTTGTACAATGTCATGAACCTCTGTCCATAGTTCTTCAGGCACTCTATCACATCTAATTCCTTGAATCTATTTGTCACTTCCAGTGTATAATCATAAGGGATTTGATTTAGGTCATACCTGAATAGTGCTTTTCCCTACTTTCTTCAATTTAGATATGAATTTGGCAATAAGGAATTCATGATATGAGCCACACAGTCAGCTCCCGGTCTTGTTTTTGCTGACTGTATAGAGTTTCTCCGTCTTCGGCTGCAAAGAATATAATCAATCTGATTTTGGTATTGACCATCTGGTGATGTCCATGTGTAGAGTCTGTTGGAAGAGGGTATTTGCTATGACCAGTGCATTCTTTCAGCAAAACTCTATTAGCCTTTGCCCTGGTTCGTTTTGTACTCCAAGGCCAAATTTGCCTGTTACTCTAGGTATTTCTTGACTTCCTACTTTTGCATTCCAGTCCCCTATAATGAAAAGGACATCTTTTTTGGGTGTTAGTTCTAGAAGGTCTTGTATGTCTTCACAGAACCATTCAACTTCAGCTTCTTCAGCATTACTGGTCAGGGCTTAGACTTGGATTACTGTGATATTGAAAGGTTTGCCTTGGAAACGAATAGAGATCATTCTGTCATTTTTGAGATTGTATCCAAGTACTGCATTTCAGACTCTTTTGTTTACTGTGATGGCTACTCCATTTCCTCTAAGGGATTCTTGCCCACAGTAGTAGATATTTCAAATATACAAGACAATTGGCCTAAGTAGTGTACCTGGTGGTTCAGACAGTAAAGCATCTGCCTGCAGGGCGGGAGACCCGGGTTCGATCCTTGGGTTGGGAAGATCCCCTGGAGAAGGAAATGGCAACCCACTCCGGTAGTCTTTTTTTTTTTCCCCTTTTTTCCCCAGTACTCTTGCCTGGAAAATTCCATGGACTGAGGAGCCTGGTGGGCTACAGTCCATGGGGTCTCAAAGAGTCGGACACAACTGAGCAACTTCACTTTTCACTTTTCAGTGTACCTGAAAGTACTTTATAGGCTTTCGTATCAAACAGAATAAAATACTCATTTTAATTGGTATACAAAAACTTTCAAAAGGAAGACTCCCAAATAGTTTTATTAAAAAGTTTATTGCTAAAGGCTAATGAGAATTTAAAATGCAAGAATATAAATAAAAGTGCAGCAAACCATTAGCTCTATAGCTACAAGAGCTCCATCAGACACCTAAAATTAACACCTGGAACCCCCAACACTGCACACTCCAAGGGGTTGATCATTAAAATGCTGGTCCAGGGCTCAATGTCTCAATTATTATCATCTGGAACACATGAAAAGAGATTATCCTCAAAGGGCTTATGCAAATTTTTCGACATCAGACTCACATGCCTTCTTATCTACCCTCAAAGGAGGACCTTCCTATTGGCCCCTTTCAGAGTTGATACAACTCTGAGAGATTTTTTGGTAAATTGCTATGGTATTGCCTTAAACAGCTAAGGTAAACTAAAAGTTAATGAAGAACTTAGTCAAATTCTGGAGCACTGAAGCTACACCCCCATTTAAACCTTACTTGCCTGGAGTCTGCCAATACGTTCCTCAGAAAACTGACAGAAAGCAGCTAAGGGTAAGATTCCTTACCAGAATCAGCTCTCCTCGATCTCTGTCTATAGTAGTCAGTAAAAAGAAGAAAACAAAATATCTTTTGTAACTTCATTGGGATTGTCTCTTGAGTCCAAAGGGTTGTTTAGTACTGCCAGAAATATTTACTGTTTGTCCTAGCTAAAAAACTTACAAAGTAGCTCTGTGGTCAGAAATTGGCCAAATTGCAAAGCCTGCTAGAAACATTTTAAAAGCCTTCTCCCTTAAACTAAAATACAACTACATATCCAGCGGAAAAGAGAAACCTTTTAAAGCCCCTGTAAAAGAATTTATGGGTGGGTCAACCTATGATATCATTTAAGTTGCAAGCCAATTCCTTCAGGAATTGAGAGCAACTGTCCTTAAAAATCTTTGCAAAACTAGAAATGCAGCTCCAGAGGCAATTCAAAGTTTACCTATTCCTTTTTACCAATTTCAAAACCTCCTGTATTTCTCTTAAATGACTTATAACCTGCCTTCTTACCCTGTACCTTTGAGATATAAATGATAAAGTACAATCTTCAAGGAAGCAATTCCTATCAGTGAAAGAAAAGGAGGGTGGGGGAAAGGTCACTTGAAACGTGGGCAAACGAGATATCTTAAGTGTACTGAAGCTATGAGGTCTCTTCATGCATCTATCTATATGCTCACACGTGTCTCCATATGTGTTGTATATGTGTGGTATTTTCTACTTCCACTTGGTAATGCCAAAACTAATTTGTAAAGGTATTTAACTGTTCTAAAGAAAATTAAATGCTTATATGAATTACATATTCACAAAATTCTTAAAAATACAATAAAACATAGTCCAATACTTTTCAGGTTCACATGACCTGAGATAATAAGCTTTAGTAAATAAAAGTCAGTTTGTTGGTTAAATTAAATGGGTATGTCTTAAGAGTTATCAACATTAAAAATAATTCTGACATACAACTTTCATTCTAACCTAGCTTTATTAACAGTCCATTAGGTCATGTCAGAGCTTAGAAAATTTGTGAGCCAAACTAAACAAAACAAAAAACTTGGGATGATTGCTGACCTTGTCTAATGGCTCATAAAGTTTTTGTGGGTAATATAAACATAACTGTTGAAGAACAAGTAAACTGAATAGACATAAGTAGGATAAAGAGTTTTAGGTGGACTTTTCACAAATCTTTTTGAGATCCTGAAACAAAGTTTTGCTAAGTTAAATTAAATGATAGGGGCTAGAGAATATTGAGATGGCTGGATGGCATTATCGACTCAATGGACATGAGTTTGAGCAAACTCTGGGAGACAGGGAAGGACAGGGAAGACTGGCATCAATGAGGTCTCAAAGAGACAGACAGGACTGAATGACTGAACAAGTCATTAAATATACAGATCATTTCCAAATGAGATATTAATTACTACACACAGGTTTATCTATTTTTGTTTTCCTTTTACAGAGAAGTGGAAAGATATTTGGATCTATCAGTAAATATGTTCTGTGGCACGCTGAAAAATTAGTTATGAGAAATGAACCAAGATCATTCTGTTGTTTTTGATAGTGATCAGGATCTTTAACTACAGCAAGAAGTATCTAGTTTCCTGATCAGGGATTGAACCCAGGCACCCTGCATTGGGAGCAGAGATGTCTTAGCCACTGGACCACCAGGGAAATCCGCTTATGTGGTTTACAGACCCTTAAAATTTAATGGCCTCCATGGCTATCACCTCTCCAGTCCTGAGTCATAGATTTAAACAGAAATTATCAAGGCATTCATGATTCAGGATTTGCTTCCGTTGGCAGGGCCCTACTTCGTTAGTTTGGAGTAAATGCAAATGAGGCTCCAATCAGGAACGTTCTCTTAACTCTCGAAAGTTTGCAGAATCTTGAATGTAAAGCAATAAATGACCCCCAAAATCCTTAGACTCTCTGGCCTAAGTTTTTTTGATAATACAATAGCCCTCGATTATCTTTTAACTGAACAAGGAGGTATAGATGCTGTGGCCAATACTACCTGCTATACCTGGTTTAATATTTCTGGGCAAGGTAAAGCTGTTTCATAACATCACTGAGCAAGTCACATGGCTTAAAAAGGTGACTCCTTCGATAGGGATTTCCTTTGACTTATTTGATTTTGATTGGTTTGGGTCTTGGGGACAATGGCTCCAAACTGCATCCAGATTGGAATTATCCAGCTTATAAGAAACCTCCTGGGCAGTCTGTGGGTTCTTAAAGGTTTTAAATGCAAGCTCACAGCCATTGGCCTCTAAGCAAATGATCTCATAACCGGAACTTCAAAAATAGAACAAAGAGAATGGCCATATTAAAAAACCTGATGTGTGGCCTGTCATTTATCACAGAAATTAAGCGAAATGTCATGACCAGTGGATACCACATAAAGGATCAACAAAAGCTTTGAGAACTACAGAACAGTACCTGAGAGTGACTCTACTGCCTTATAATTTGATTGCATTTCTCAGTTGAGTTGAGGGTCTGATCAAAAGGGGAGGATTTTTTTTTTTTTTTTTTGGGTGGGGGAGGATTGCTAAAAAGAAATAACAGGGCCCAAGTGGATTCACTTGTACTAAGCCTCACATAAGCAAAGCAAGACTTAACTGGTTCAGTTCAGTTCAGTCACTCAGTCCTGTCCAACTGTTTGTCACCCATCAGACTGTAGCAAGCCAGGGTTCCCTGCCCATCACCAACTCCTGGAGCTTGTTCAAACTCATGCCCATCAAGTCAGGGATGCCCTCCAACCATCTCATCCTCTGTCATCCCTTTCTCCTCCTGCCTTCAATCGTTTCCAGCATCTGGATCTTTTCCAACGAGTCAGTTCTTTGCATCAGGTGGTCAAAGTATTGGAGTTTCAGCATCAGTCTTTCCAATGAATATTTAGGATCAATTTCCTTTAGGATTGACTGGTTTGATCTCCTTGCTGTCCAAGGGACTCTTAAGAGTCTTCTCCAACACCACAGTTCAAAAGCATCAATCCTTCAGTGCTCAGCTTTCTTTATGGTCCAACTCTCACATCCATACATGACTACTGGAAAAACCATAGCTTTGACTAGACAGACCTATGTCGGTAAAGTGATGTGTCTGATTTTTAATATGCCGTCTATATTTGTCATAGCTTTCCTTCCAAGGAGCAAGTGTCTTTTAATTTCATGGCTGCGATCGCCATCTGCAGTGATTCTGGAGCCCCCCAAAATAAAATCTGTCACTACTTCCACTTTTGCCCTTTCTATTTGCCATGAAGTAATGGGACCAGATGCCATGATCTTAGTTTTTTGAATGTTGAGTTTTAAGCCAGTTTTTTCACTCTCCTCTTTCACTTTCATCAAGAGGCTCTTTAGTTATCCATTGCTTTCTGTTATAAGGGTGGTGTCATCTACATATGTGAGGTTATTAATATTTCTGCCGGCAATCTTGATTCCAGCATGTGTTTCATCCAGTCCGGTATTTCACATGATATAAATGCATATAAATTCAATAAGCAAGGTTACAATATACAGCCTTGATATACTCCTTTTGCAATTTGGAACCAGTCTAGCTGTTGCTTCTTGATCTGCATACAGGTTTCACAGGAGGGAGGTAAGGTGGTCTGGTATTCCCATCACTTTAAGAATTTTCCACAGTTTGTTTTAATCCACACAGTCAAAGACTTTAGTGTAGTCAATGAAGCAGAAGTATATGTCTTTCTGGAATTCTCTTGCTTTTCCTATGATTCAACAGATGCTGGCAATTTGACCACTGGTTCCTCTGTCTTTTCTAAATCCAGCTTGAACATCTGGAAGTTCTCGGTTCATGTACTGTTGAATCGTGGCTTGGAGAATTTTTAGCCTGACTTTGCTATGTGTGAGATGACAGCAATTGTGTGGTAGTTTGAAAATTCTTTGGCATTGCCTTTCTTGGGGATTGGAATGAAAACTGACCTTTTCCAGTCCTGTGGCCACTGTTGAGTTTTCCAGATTTGCTGGCATGAGTGCAGTCTTTCACAGCATCATCTTTCAGGATCTGAAGTAGCTCAACTGGAATTGCATCACCTCCACTAGCTTTGTTTGTAGTGTTGCTTTCTAAGGCCCACTTGACTTCACACTCCAGGATGTTTGGCTCTAGGTGAGTGATCACACCACTGGGGTTATCTGGGTCATGAAGATCTTTTTTGTATAGTTTTTCTGTGTATTCCTGCCACCTCTTCTTAACATCTTTTGCTTCTTTTAGGTCCAAAACATTTCTGTCCTTTATTGGGCCCATCTTTGCATGAAATGTCCCCTTGGTATCTCTAATTTTCCTGAAGAGATCTCTAGTCTCTCTCATTCTTTTATTTCTTTACAATGATCACTTAAGAAGGTTTTCTTATCTCTCCTTGCTGTTCTTTGGAACTCTGCATTCAGATGGTTATATCCTTCCTTGTCATCTTTGCCTTTCACTTCTCTTCTTTTCTCAGGTATTTGTAAGGCCTCCTCAGACAACCGTTTTGCCTTTTTGCATTTCTTTTTCTTGGGGATGGCTTTGTTCTTCTTAATTCTCATTTATACCTGTTTAGAACCTACATAACGCTAGTAAAATAATGCTCAAAATTCTCCAAACCAAGCTTAAACAATACATGAACCGTGAACTTCCAGATGTTCAAGCTGGTTTTAGAAAAGGCAGAGGAACCAGAGATCAAATTGCCAACATCTGCTGGATCGTCGAAAAAGCAAGAGAGAAAAACATCTATTTCTGCTTTATTGACTATGCCAAAGCCTCTGACTATGTGGATCACAAAACTGTGTAAAATTCTGAAAGAGGTGGGAATATCAGACCACCTGACCTGCCTCTTGAGACATCTGTATGCAAGTCAGGAAGCAACAGTTAGAACTGGACATGGAACAACAGACTGGTTTCAAATAATTAAAGGAATACGTCAAGGCTATACAGTGTCATCCTGCTTATTTAACTTATATGCAGAGTACATCATGAGAAATGCTCGGCTGGATGAAGCACAAGCTGGAATCAAGATTGCTGGGAGAAATATCAATAACTTCAGATATGCAGACACCGCCCTTATGGCAGAAAGTGAAGAGGAACTAAAAAGTCTCTTGATGAAAGTGAAAGAGGAGAGTGGAAAAGTTGGCTTAAAGCTCAACATTCAGAAAACTAAGATCATGGCATCCGGTCCCATCACTTTATGGCAAATAAGTGGAGAAACAGTGGAAACAGTGCCAGACTTTATTTTGGGGTGCTCCAAAATGACTGCAGATGGTGACTGCAGCCATGAAGTTCAAAGATGCTTGCTCCTTGGAAGAAAAGTAATGACCAAACTAGACAGCATATTAAAAAGCAGAGACATTACTTTGCCAACAAAGGTCCATGTAGTCAAAGCTATGATTTTTCCAGTAGTCATGTATGGATGTGAGAGTTGGACTATAAAGAAAGCTGAGTGCCGAAGAATTGATGCTTTTGAACTGTGGTGTTGGAGAAGACTCTTGAGAGTCCCTTGGACTACAAGAAGATCCAACCAGTCCATCCTAAAGGAAATAAGTCCTGAATGTTTATTGGAAGGTCTGGTGTTGAAGCTGAAACTCCAATACTTTGGCCACCTGATGTAAAGAGCCGACTCACTGGAAAAGATCCTGATGCTTGGAAAGATTGAAGGCAAGAGGAGAAGGGGATGACAGAGGATGAGATGGTTGGATGGCATCACCGACTCAATGGACATGAGTTTGAGTAAACTCCGGGAGTTGGTGATCGACAGGGAGGCCAGGCGTACTGCAACCCATGGATTTACAAAGAGTTGGACATGACTGAGCGGCTGAACTTAACTGAGCTGATAATCTACATTAGGTAGCTTTCATCTCCAGCATTGAAAAAGCTAGAGAAAAATCATTCCTTTTACATCAATGTCTGCTCCATTGAACAGAAGCAATATACAGTGCTAGAGGTAACTTTTGGAGGTAACTTGACAATGGCTCTTCTTGATCTCAACAAATATAGTTTGTTTTTTTTTTTTCTTGTTTTCAAGTTTTACAGCATATGTAGAACTAGAAAAGTGACACTCTCAAGTCATACCTGGATTCTTTCTAGGATACTGTAATGGTTGATACATGTTATTATATATTTGTTAAGACCAACATAATGTATAACACAAAGGTGAACCCTAATGTAAACTATAAACTTCAGTTAATAATGTCTCAACATTGTCTCACTGCTTGTACCAACTCATCATACTAATGCAAATTCGTAATAATAGGAAAAACTGAAGAGAGTGGTGAGAGAGTATATGGGAATTCTACTTTCTATTCATTTTTCTGTAAACCTAAAACCACTTCCAAAAAAGTCCTTTCTTACTAACATTTTACAAACTGTATTGAATAAATTAATTCGAGTTGACATGGTGATAAAAATGGGAAAGAATTCTTGGGAAAAGATCCTAATGTGATAAAACATAATGACAAAGTTGGAAACTTAAACACATGGCTGATTTATTTTATCACTGGGCTTCTTCCTTCATTTAATATTTATGAAGAGAGAAGTATTTCACCTATGTTATCAAGAAAAAAACAATTATTTGGATCCAATGTAAATATCTGTACTTTGTAGATAAACGAAAAAAATAAAGACTGAAGTTTATTTCATAATTCAAGTTTGGATTCAAGTTGTCTCTGTAGTGATTGCAAGTAAATTACCTAAACAAAGTCATTTCCAACACTGTTAGCTCATAGAACTAGACAGGAATGACAAGAGAAGAAAAGCCTTAATATTATACAATAAAAAAACAAGGTATTGTCTTTCTGGGGTTCAAGATGCACTGTGTTGGAGGCACTCTGAGACGACTAACTAAGCTAGGGTTTGGGATATTCTATGTATCTCTACTGTCCTGGGACACAGAAGAGGGAGGCAACAAAATGAGGTTTCTTTATCTGCCATGAAGATTCTGAAATGAAGTATTTTTGTGAGCTTTCTAAGTTGACTGACATTAAGGCTATCTCTAATTTGATCTTTGAGTTTAACAAATATTAACATTTACGTACTTATATTCCTAAATATAATTTTATTTTCTACTTAGATTATGGATAAAAGAAATGTTCACATACTGAGGTACAAGAAAGTCATTCTGACTAATACATGAGTTAAGTCGAATTTTATGTTAACAAAAGCAGTCTGTTTGTGGTCTACCAACCATACATTGTACATATGCTGTCATTGGCCAGAAGTAAAGAATATCCATGTTGAAAATAAATATAAAAAGCCTCCCTTCCTGAGATTCCAATGTTGGTACTCCTTCAGTATTATAAGACTATCTTCCCCAGTGCCAATGTTGTGTACATGTTGATCTGTTTTTCCTGTTTTTGAAGCCCCGAAGGAATGTATTCTTGACTTGTTTGATGTTCTTTAGTTCTGAGAAGATATAAAACTGTGCTGAAAATGCTTCTGTGAGGTAGATTCTCCTAATTTTCTGAGAGACTGTCTTCTGAGTTATAGTCCTCAGTTTGGCTCAGATCAAACTCTTTTCTACTCTTATTATAGGTTTTTTATTGATTATTTTCACTGACATTATTAAACTATTGCTTTCTAGGTGGTTTGACATGGTATGTGCTAGTGCACTAATTCCTCCTGGTTGAAATAGTACAGGGAAACCTGTCCCACGGACAGGTTGGCAAAGAATGTTACCTGTTGCAAATTGCAGGGAATTTAGTTCAGTGGTACTGACCTATTTAATTCATAGGTTAGTTCGAAGGCACAGTTCTTTGTCTCTACTAACGCACCAGAAAGTAGGAAGGAAGCAGAATGAGTTGTTGAAACTCTAGAATAACAAAAAGGGACTTGTTTCTAAAGATTCTGTTCTGCTCCATTAGTTCTCTCTGGTGCAGCTTAACTTCTGATTCTTGAGTTTATCCTTTCACCAGAAGCCATGCTTTGGGTATTGCTTTATCTTTTTCCCTTGGAGAGAAAGGCTGTGTCTCTGTATCACTTGGGGTGATTTTATTTTATTTTTTCTAATGAGAGGGTTACATGTACTCAGGTCAGCAACTTCTTTAAGATCCTAACAATGACAATTGTTTCACATGCCTCCTAAGTGTCCACAAATGTCTCTTTAAGTCATCCAACTATAACTTGAAAAATCCTTGCAGCATTAGAAACAAACAGCTTTACAGTTTAGTGACTCTCTCAAAATTCTTGTGCTGATAATCTAGCATCATTTCTAAGTGCTTTTCCCTCTACCTCTCAGAGCTTTTCTGAGTTGCTGTTGCCATTCTGTACTGCATTTTGGGGCACTAGATTTTGAAAGGTTTTCGCCACCTTTACTTCTTGGCAAGGAACGGTATAGGAAAGCAGGAAGAGCAGACATCCACATATAAACTATATATCCCTGGCCACTCCACTTGTTAACTTGCTTTACTCATGAGCAACCTCATAATAGATGGAGAAGCCTACTCTCAATTCAATGTCATTAAATGTCATTAGCATGCAGCAAATTTCTAAATTTAAAACATAAGATTCATCCTGACAAATCTAAATATACCATTTTCGTCAATACAGAAATTTGTTTAACCTTGTTTCTTTAGAAGTTCACTGGTCTAAGAGGAGATGATATAAAGGGCAGAGCAAGTCTGATTCTTTCTGACTCCTTTATTCCTTAATGAAAAAAACTGTTTTCCTTTCACATACAAAATGAACTAAAAACCCAAGTTAAAGAATACTTCCTTATATTAAATATATAATGTTATACAGGGATTGTTAATCTTCCAATGGATTCTGGGTAAAAGAATCCAATTTTACAGATTAAATATAAAAGTGAATGAAACCATACTTTGAATAGTACTTTCTGAAGCACACATCTCTTTATTTTATCAGCACCAAGAATTTGTGTCTTTATCCCAGCTCTCCACCACCCATCTTAGAATTGCCTGAAGTGCTAAGGGGAAAATCACTAAGACATTTACTTTTGTTCCCTTCATTAACAATGGCTGTAGGACAGAACCCATTGGGTGACTGGAAAAAGCCAGGAGAGACCACTGAAAATATAATTACATAAATGAAGATGTCAGTCTTTGACAAAAGAAAAACTAATTTGGCATTAAGTTACCACTTTTAAATACCATTATTTAGTAAACAGAAAATACAGTATTACAATAACATTCTGAAACCTTTTGTCGATAGCCATAGGTAAAACACTACAAAACTAAGCATTAAAACATGGTTTTAAAAACTAGCTCAAGAATGGCACTTCTCATGCCTTGGGAATAAAGGAATAGACAGACCAGTGGGATAATCACATAGGTCAAATATACTCCAAAATGATCCAAGTCATTGTGATATTTTTCTCTAGAAGCCTGACTAGGTACTTTGATGTCTCAAGCAAACATTTTGAAAGAGATCTGTGCTAGTTTTTGATTGCTATGTAACAAATTACTACAAATTTAGTGGTTTAAAACAACACTAATTAATTATCTCACAGTTTCTGTGGGTCAGGAGTCGGCACAATCTAACTAACTGGGTCTCCTGCTCAGGGTGTCACAAACCTACAATCAAAATGTTGGCTGGGAAGCATCCTCATCTGGAGTTAAGTCCTCTTTCAAGTTTACTCAAGTTGCTGGTGGAGTTCAATTTCTTGTGGTTATAGGACTGAGACCCTCAGCTCTGAGAGGCCACCCATTTCTGTAGGCAGTTCACAATATGGTTGTTTGCCTGTTCAAGGCCAGCAGGAGAGCTTGCTTTCAAGGGGATCACCTAATAAAGTCAGGCCCATTTGCAAAATTTCTTCGTCTTTTCCACATAATGTAACCATAGGAACAATATCTCATCATATGAACAGGTTCCATTCACACTGTGCACATTAGGGGATTGAATAGAACCCTGGTCACTGGGCATTATCTCAGGTCTATCATAGGCCCCTTCCAGTGAACTTGCTACTGACTCCCATTCCTTTCCTTAAACACAAAACTCCCAACAAACTATAGACCTTCTTTCTTCTCCAGTTTCCATCTGTCTTTTCAGCCAGGTTATTTTGTCACAGAGAGACCTTAAGTCATTTTCTTATCTCCCTGTTTTCTCTGGTTCTCAACTCAAGCTTTTCCAAAGTTCTGACTCTGAAATTCCATACATTTCTCTCTTGCTTGATTTACCTCCTAAAATAAGAGTCAGTCTCCCTTGAATGGCTTTCTATTCTAGAAAACCATCACCCACCACTTTCCCAGATTAGTACTGCTATGTTGAAGCCTCACGTGGCCATGTAAAGTGGAATTTGCTGGGTAGGTATTGAGAGAGATGCATATTAATCCTCTATAATGCCATATTGGGGCCTTGTAGCTCCAGGAAACCTATATCACTTCACAGTCCAGATGTGGTTACCAATTAGTGACAGCAGGTTGCCATGTTATTCCAGATATTTTTATATAACAATGAGACGATTACTTCTAGGTCACAAATGATGAACTTCAAGGCTCAATTTACTTGAAGGGATATTTTCAGCTAATATTCCTGTGTTTATCTGTGTTTTATAAAGCAAGAGCTGAATTTCTTTCTCTTTTTTAATGATACAGGCTCAATATCTTTATACATATATATTATTATAAACCTTAAAGAATCATGTATTTTCTGTTTCAGAATGTCCACATATATAATAAAACATAAACATATGATAGGAACGTGAAACTCTAAATTCAAGGTATTGATTATTTCTGGAGAGAGAGAGAGAAATGGGATTAGGAAGAAGAATAGAGAGGACTATGATCTCCTCTGTAATGTTTTATTCTTAGGTTTCTTGGTAAAGACATAGGTGTTCAATATACTATTGAAGTCATTAAAAAAACATTTAAAGTTGCTGAAAATGATCCTAGAGACATGCAGAAAAGGAAAAATTATTTCTTCAAGAAATCTACTAAAACTCAGCAAGAACAGCAATTATCTGTGCTAGCTGAACCACAACCCACTTCCTTCTCCCTGTTTCTCTGTCCAGCATAACAGAAATTCCACTCTAGGCAGCCAGGAGCACAGGGCTCCCTCTTGCTGCAGCTACGGGTCAAGGGCTATAGTGTCTTTCCAAGGAGGGCAGAACATCCACATTTCTCATTCCACCTCACAGCTGTTTGTGGCATAGCTAAGTTCCTGGTAAGTGCCATCAAGAGTTTGGGGGCTCCCTTTTTCTGTCCAGCTCCTACTCATGGGAAGAGGCCCTACTTATGTATGCATGACACCCTAAGAACACTTAGGTCCCCAGTTCATACATAGGTCTGAGGTTCCAGACTAGGAAAGGCAACAAAGAGGACCAGAGGCTACCACCCTCCATCCAGTGCCCAGCAATTAAAGCAGGAGTGTCACTCAGAGAAAAGCATACCACTTGTCCCTAAACCCAGTTCTAGCGCATGGCTCAGAGATTTTGCCCTGGGCAAGAGGCAGGCCATAGACTAGAGAGGTCTGAAGCTCTACCCAAGAGGACTTATTTTATTGAGACAGAATGTGAGTAAACTTAAGCTTAAGGATGTGCTCACAAATGATGGAGGTTTTGGTGGAAAGCAGTTAAGAGCAAGCCAGTAGCTTAATTACTAGCCTAACCTATAAACTAGATTTCCTAGAATTAAGTTTCTGTATCTCACTGGAATTAAGTTAACACAAATTTGACGTAGATGCTGACATCTTAAGATGTATATATTAAACCCTACAGCAATAAATAAGAAAAACACCCCAAAAGGAATTGTAAAAAATCATTAAAGAAATGAAAACATTACATTAGAAAATGTTTAAGCAGAAGAAAGCAGTGGAGAAGGAGTAGAGGAACAAAAAAGACATGAGACATATAAAGAACAAAAAGCAAAACTACAAATGCAAATCTTAACTCTACCAACATAACATTAAATGTGTATGGATCAAATAACTCAAGCAAAAGACAACTGGATAAAAAAAATAATATCAAACCATGTGCTATGTACAAGAGACATACTTTAGACTTAAAGAGACAAATAGATTAAAAGGCAAAGGTGTGAAAAAAGTATACCATGCAACAGCAACCATAACAAAACTAAGGCAGCTATATTAACAGTCAAAATATACTTTAAAACAAAAATATTACTAGGGATAAGTACAGGCATTTTATGAGTAAATTCTTTTATAAAAGGGTTAATCCATCAGGCATATACAACAAATTATAAACAGCTATGTACCTAGTAACTGAGCACCAAAATACATGAGGCAAAAACTTATAGAAAAAAAGGGATAAGTAAACAATTAAACAATACCAGTTGGAGACCTCAATATTTCATTTTAAATAATGAATAAAACAACTGGCAGAAGATGAACAAGGAAATGAAAACATCAAAACACTTACAAAGCAACTAGACTTAAGAGGCATCTACAGACTACCCCACTCAACAACAGAATATACATTCTTTCCCAATGCACATGGAACATTCTCAGGGTAGGTGACATGCTAAGCTATAAAATAAACCTCATAATATTCTCTAACCACAATAAAATAACATCAGAATTCAATAATAGAAACAAATTTGGGAAGCTCACAAATACATGGATATTAAACAACACAGTTCTAAATAATCAATATGTCAAAAAAGAAATTACAAAATACTTTTGAGATAAATGGAAATGAAGAGGCAGAAGGCCAACACTAACAAAATGCAGCTGCAAAAGGAGTGCTTAGAGAGACATTTATAGCCATAAATGCCTATAATAAAAAAAGAGAAAGATCTCAAATCAGTACAATAACCATCTACATTAAGACACTTGAGAGAAAAGACAAACTAAACCCAAAGCAAACAGAATATAGAAATAAAGACCAGAGTAGAGGTAAAATGAAAAATGAATAGAAAAAAATGGATAAGATTAATGAAACCAAAAGTAGGTTATTTGAAAAGATCAAAATTGACAACCTTTAGGAGTACAAACTTCCAGCTATACAATGAGTAAGTTATTGATATCTAGCATACGACATAGTGATTATAGTTATTAACACTGTATTTTACACTTGAAAGTTGCTAAAACTGTACATCTTAAGTGTTATCACCACTAAAAATAGATGATAATTATGTGATATGAAGAAGGTCTTAGCTAATGCTACTGTGGTAATAATTTTATAATACATAAGTATATCAAATCAACACACTGCATACTTTAAACTTATACAATATTGTATGTCAATTATATCTCAAAAAAGATAGAAAAAAATGAACATACCTTTAGCAAGACTTATTAATAAATGAAGAGAAGAGACTCAAATCGCTAAAATCAGGAATGAAAGAGAGGACATTACTACTCATCTTACACAAATAAAAGTGATTATTATGGAATACTATGAACAGTGTATGCTAATAAGTTAGATAACTTAGATGAAATGAACAAATTACTGAAAAGATAAAAACTACTCAAACGGATTCAAGAAGGAATAAACAAATTGAATAGATCTATAACAAGTAAAGAGACTGAATTAGTAATCAAAAAACTATCCACAAAGGAAAGTCCCAGCCCAGATGACTTCACTGCTGATTCTGCCAAATGTTTAAATAAGAATTGATATCAATTTTTCATAAAAAATAGAACAGGAAGGAACACTTCTCAACTCATTCTATGAAGCTCTAGTAATCCAAACCTGACAAAAAAATCAGAAGAAAAAAAACTACAGACCAGCATCTCTTAAGAATGTAGGTACAAAACTACTCATAAAATGACCAACAAACTAAATCCAGCAATACATAAAGAGGATTATATATCATGACCAAGTTGAATATAGTCCAGCTAAAATATTCATACTTAATGGTGAATACTGAATGCTTTCTCTTCAAGATCAGGAACAAGACAAGGGTGTCCTCTTTCATTCCACATTATACTGAAGGTCCTAGTGAAGCCAATTAGGCAAGAAAATGAAGTGAATGACATCCAGATTGGAAAGGAAGAAATAAAATGCCATTGGTTGACAACATGACCTTGTGAAACGAAAAGCCTCGGGAACTGTTTAATAATTATTGCAACTAGTAAGTCCAAAAGGTTGAAAAGAGGCAGAAAAGACTCTCAACACACAAAAAGTTTATTGTGATTCTATACACTTACAATTTATAATCCCAGAAGAAAATTAAGAAAACAATTCCACCTACAAGAGTATCAAAAATAACAAAATATGTAGGAATAAATTTAACAAAAAAGTGTAAAACCTGTACCCTGAAAAGCACAAATAATTGTTGAAAGAAATTAAAGAAGATCTAAATAACTGGAAAGGCTGGTGTTCATGGATCAGAAGATTTAATATTGTTAACATGGCTATGTTCTTCAACTTGCTCTAAAGATTCAATGCAATCTTGATCATAATTTTCCAACTGAATTCATGGTAAACATGTGTATCATAAGATATCATGAGATAATCAGTGTAAAAAGACAAACAAAGCCCTTTTTGGCCAAAGAAATTTGGAAAAATAAGTTAGCCAAAATTAACAATTTTATTTAATGCAGGACTTTTCAGCAACACTAACATGCTCAAGACCACTGTCACTTGGCATTTTCCAAACTTATATAACTATAGATGCTTTTTTGGGGGACCACGTATTAATATGCCAAGGGCCATTAGTGTTCTCCAACACACATTTTGAGAAATACTGTCCCAGGGGATATTAATTCACTCTGTTAATCTACTTCTTATTGTCTCCCTAACTGATACAATGAGCAATCAGTCAGGAAGAAGGGGGAGTCAAGAGAACCAATGCCTGGTTCTGACCAACAACAAAAAAAAAGAAAACCAAGTCCATGTGCATAAGCACACATATCTTAGCCTTTTATTAAATTGAAAGCTTCATTGACTGTATTCATTTATGATTACCTCTCAAAAGGATTGCTGGAAAGTGTCACACAACTGACCATTTGAATCACACTCACTGCTTTTTAGTGACTGGACAAAAATATTTTGTACAATGTATAGATGTTAGTGAATGATGAATGGCTTCTCTTATTAGTCCAAAGTTCACAACTCTTCCAAATTGCCTAATAGCATTCTGGGAACCAATTAACACACCAAAACAAGGATATGTCATTGTAATCAGCAAAATCTAGAGTGGAGGATCTCTACAGGTCAAATAATCTAGGTTTATCCAATTAATAAAGAACATAAAAAGAGATGTGGGGAGAACATTTAGACTAAGAAATACTTTAAAAATACTATTTAAAAAATGGGCAAAATTAATTATAGTGTTTAAAGATACACATTTGGGGAAGGAAATGCAAAGACATCACAACTATGAAAATCAGAATAGAGGTAAATTTTATGAAGGAAAGAAGGATTTGTGATTGATAACGGCAATGTGGAGAGCTTCTGGAATGGCTCCCAAAGCTCTATTCTTTGATCTTTGCAACGGCTCACCTTTTAACAATTCATTATGTTATGTATAACAATCCATGTTATAGCATTATAACAATCCATAACATTATAATCATTATGCAATAAGCTGTTTTCTTAATCTGTGTTTAATCTTCTTAATCTGTGTTTTAAAAATGGCTTTATAAATAAGTATGCATCAAAGGTTATATATCCACATTTAATTTCTGCAGAAAACTGACCTTCAGAAGAATGGAGTAGATCTTAACATCTGATATTCAGTACCTTCCTATGTCACCACATTAAGGTACATACCATTTTCAGATTCACTAAAAGACATCTGCATATAACCTTCTGATGACACTATTTCTTTCATTTCTTCTTTACATATAGAACTAGATAAAGTATTTGTGTTGTGGGCAACTATTTTCTAAAAATGTTTGTTTTATATTGGAACATAGTTGATTAACAAAGTTGTGTTAGTTACAGGTACACAGCAAAATGATTCAGTTATACATATACATGCATCTATTCATTTACAAATTCTTTTCCCATGTAGGCAGGGTATTGAGCTGAGTTCCTTGTGCTATATAGTAGGTCCTTGTTGGTTATTTATTTTAAATACAGAGTGTATACAGGTCAATCTCAAACTCCCCATCTATCACCACTCCCCATTCTTCCACCCTGGTAGGTTTGTTCTCTAAGTTCATGAGTCTGTTTCTGTTTTGTGAATAAGTTCATTTATATAATTTTTTTTAGATGCTGCATATAAATGATATCATATAACATTTGTCTTTGACTTATTTCACTTAGTTTTTTAAAAAATAGTTCTAAATAATTCTTTACAGAAGCCATCAAAATTGATTACAAGGTTATTCATTTTATCAAATGCAATAGGACATTCATAATATGCTTCTCATGAAGTATGCGATTCAATTTTACTTTGTACAGCAATTGAGTTTCCGACTCTCTGAATAATTAAGTACTAGGATAAAGAAGGACAAGTGATTGAAAAGTTGACTGGAATGATTAAAAGTATCACAAATATTGAAAAGTGTGTTGCAAAATATTCAAAAATAAATTCCTATTATGCTTAGTATAGTAAAAAATGTGACAAACTAAACATTACCATACATACTCAAAAATTCGTTAAGTAAAATTCTGTTAAATTCAACCGTTTGGATTGTATGGGAACTGAAGAGAAATAAACTACAAAACAGATAACTATCCATCTTCTTGCTAGTTCTTAGAGACACATATGGCATGACTGGTTGTCAGTATGACTAAATGTGCTAAGTCACTTCAGTCATGTCCGACTCTGTGTGACCCCATGGACTGTAGCCCGCCAGGCTCCTCTGTACATGGGATACTCCAGGCAAAAATACTTGAGTGGGTTGCCATTTCCTTCTCCAGGGCATCTTCCTGACCCAAGGATTGAACACACATCTCTTAAATTTCCTGCTTTGGCAGGTGCGCTCTTTATTATTAGCACCACTAGGAATTATTTGGGATTAAATAGTCACCATTTAAATTCAACTGAAAGCCTTTATTGTCTCCATCATTATGCAGGATAAAAATCAGATAATGTGTAAGTCATTCTTTTTACTGTAAAATTTTCAACTATCAATGGAACTCTTTAAAAAACTAAATTGAGAAGTGTAACATATTAACCTATTAAGATTACATTATCTATTAGCTACAGAATTTAACCTTCTAGTCACTGGCAAAGAAGAGGCAAAGTGCAGACAGGAACAGGGGAAGGGGCAAGGAAGAACTGATATAAAGGACCATGGTGTGGGGCACAGAACCCTGTGCTAGGATGATCTCGGTAAGGAAAACCCTGGACTGAACTGCATGACCACTGGGGTTCCCATTCATATTATAATCTATGTATCTGTACTCTATACAAATAAAAATTTCAACATATCTCCTGAGATCAAGACTGGGGCTGTGCCCTAGAAGATAAAATTTGGAAAGAATGACACTACACTAAGTAGTCTGGTAAAAGGAAGCATAGAAGATAAAGACAGGAGGTTGGAAAGGAAAATGTCCCCTCTTGGCCTATGTCATGAGGCAACACTGGCCTTCTTTCTGACCCTTCTCATATCCATAGTGGCACTCTTCAGTAGTATCTGCAATTGTGGGTTTAGTTCTATAAAGAATTATTATCTCTTACTTTCTTAGGCAAAGAGAACATTTAGGAGTCCTGAGGTCTGGAGTATTTTCAGAACTCATTAGTTAACTGAAGCATGCATAGAGGAAAAAATGTAACTACACAGACATCTGCTTTTGGCTTGATAGAGTAGCTTGTAGAAGATCAATGGTTCCACTGAGAACAATTAGAAAAACTAAAAAAAAAGCTACAAAAAAGAAATGATTTGAAGGATCAGAGAGAGAATGAAGCAACAAAGACAAGAGGATCTACACTGCACAAAGATGAGAAACAATTTCCTTCAGGCCACTTTTCCTCTCAGGGGATTTGCCAATTCTTAGAAACCTGTATCAGGCTTACAGAACAAAGGGTGGCAGAGAAGTCATCAGAGTTTTAAGCAAACTCAGGAATACGGAGAGAGAATTTGAGGTTTAGGCTGCTATGGGAGGCGGATGTGAGCCAGGATGCCAATATTCTTTAGATATGAGATACTCACAAAAGAGTGTAGCCAATATCAAACACCTGCTGTCTTTTCAAGATATTTACTATACAGGGCAAAAGGTTAAGAGGACCACAAAAAACAGCTAAAAACTACAGAGAAGGTTTTGACAATCTCAAGGTATTGGAGGCATAAAAACTGGAGTTTATGACTTGTTGAAGAAAAGGTCCCTGGGAAGCACCCTAAACTCTTATTAGGAAACTTGAAGTTCCTAATAGGAAGTCAGGAAAGAAACAGTAAGACACATACAAAGATTGCAAAAGAGCTACAAGATGGCTCAGGTTCTTACAGGGTAGAGATAACTTGCTCCTCCGATATTAGTAAGAGGATGGGAGATCCTCCCAGTAGGAAGAAAACATCCACAGTCTCAAAATTCTCATATGCAATGCCCACATTTATTCAAACTTTCCAAGTTCAGCAAAAAGCAGGATCAAGAAAAACACAGGTAATAGAAACAGATCTATAGTTGACCCAGATATTGGCACTATTGTCACTGACTTTAAATCACTGGGATTATTAATGTAGTAAAGAAAATAAATGACAAGATTGTCAAGTGGAAGCTGCAGAACAGAAAGCACAATGACTAAAACTTATAAGTCTATTCAATGGGTTTAATAGTAGACAGAACTCAACTCAAGAGATTTTGTGACCTGGGAGATCAATCAATAGAAAATACCAAAACTCAAGGACAAGATTTAGAAAAAAAGAAAAAATAGAGCATAAAAGACATATATGAACATAATGCAAACTTTTAATAACACGTGACTGTAGTCTAGACGGAGAGGAGACAGAAAATGGAGCAAAAGCGATTAACTGAAAAAATTTTGACTGAGATTTTTTCAAAATGATAAAAAGATGTCAAGTTAAAGATTTAAGAAGCAGTATGATCTCACAACAAAAGAAATCTACCTAGGTGTTGGTCCTTTATTGGACTGGAACCTGGTGGTCTGGAGTTGACAATGAGAGAGTGAAAGAAGAAAAGAGGCTAATATTCCCTGGGTTATGCAGCCGGCTTTCGCGCTCCAGGGAATCAGCCAGAGAGAGAAAGAGAGAGAGAGAGAGAGAGAGAGAGAGAGAGAGAAAGACATGAGGACCCAAGCTCTGATGGAGCAAAGGTGTTTTAATCAACATGGTGTGGGCATATATACTGTCTTACAAGGTAGTTATTCTCAGCAAAGATAAAGATTAAAATTCCAGACTTACAAAACATAAGGCGATCCCTATTAAAGAGAGTTGTAAACAATCATTTTACCATACGGTTCATAAGAAGGAAGAGGGTACTTATCATCGTATTGAAAAACTAATGTAGGAAATGTCTGGATTTTTCAGCCCCGGGAAAGGCAGAAAGGCGTGCCTCTCCTCTTAATTCCTGAATATTCTGGAATTAATAAGGACCAGAGGATTCATGACAGAGCCAAAACAGCACACAGGAAGCCTCCTGTTAAATACTTCCTGACACCTAGGCACAACATAACAAAATGCTGAAAATCAAAATAAAGAGTTAATCTTAAAAACAGCCACAGAATAAAAGACACATTTCCTCAGCATAACTAACTGAAGCCATAAGATGTGGCACAATGTCCTTAAAAGACTGAGTGGGAAAAAACTAACAACCCAGATTCCTATACAAGCAAAAATACCTTTTAAAAGTGAAAATGAAAAGAAGACATTTCCAGACAGAAATAAGTAGAGAATTTGTCAAGACTAGAAATGCACTAAAAGACATAATAAATGGAGTTCTTCAGGGAGAAGAAAATTGGTCCTGATCCTAGATGGAAAGACAAGACTGTAGAAAGAAAGAAAGACCAAAAGAATGAACAAAAAATATTCACAGATAAAAATAAATACTGATCACACAAAAGAGTAATAATATTTGGTAGGATTTTAAATATATACAGAAATTAAAATTCAACAGAATAGTAATTTTAAAAGGCAGTTGTAGTAAATGGTAATAGAGGGATCTGAGGTTGTAAAATTATTTAGGAAGTTAAAAAAATATTAATTTATATTAGATCCTAAATAAAGTTAAGGATTCATATTGTAACCTCTACTGCAAATAAAGAAAAATATAAAGAATACAGGTAAAGCAAAGGAGGAGTAAAAGAATGTGTAACAAGAGAACTTAAAAAAATAAAGATAATATTTAATAAAAGCAAAGCAAAAAAGAAATATGTAAAGGTAGAACAAGAGAAATTAAACCACTAGGCAGTAGATATGCCTAAAGATACTAATAATTACATCAACTGTAAGTGGTCTAAATGCTCTCATTAAAGGACAAAAATTTTTCAGACAAGAGTAAAAATAACTATGTGTTGCTTAAGAAGAACAACAACAATAAACTGTGAACATTTAAGAATCCAATATTTAGGTTCCACTTTTATTCAGGAGTGTGTTGACTATTCTCTCCCAATCTTGACTCTCTGATTTCTACCTCAGAACACCTCTATTTCCTCCTTTCCCCTTCTTTTCCCAATCCAATTCTGTGAATCTTTATGGGTGTCTGGGCTACGGAGAACACTCTAGGAACAGACGACTGCGTAGATCTGTCTCTCTCCTCTTGAGTCCCCCTTTTTCTCCTCCTGCTCATCTCTATCTCCCTCCTCCCTGTCCTCTTCTTCATGTAACTCTGTGAACCTCTCTGGGAGTCCCTAACGGGGGAGAATCTTTTCGCCATTAACCTAGAAGTTTTATTATCAGTGCTGTATAGTTGGAGAAGTCCTGAGACTACAGGAAGAATAAAACTGAAATCCAGAGGGGGGAGACTTAAGCCCAAAACCTGAAAACACCAGAAAACTCCTGACTACATGGAACTTTAAGTAATAAGAGACCGTCCAAAAGCCTCCATACCTACACTGAAACCAACCACCACCCAAGAGCCAACAAGTTATAGAGCAAGACATACCACGCAAATTCCCCAGCAACGCAGGAACATAGCCCTGAAAGTCAACATACAGACTGCCCAAAGTCACACCTAACACATAGACCCATCTCAAAACTCATTACTGGGCACTCCATTGCTCTTCAAAGAGAAGAAATCAAGTTCCACGCTCCAGAACACTGACACAAGCTTCCCTAACCAGGAAACCTTGACAAGACAACCGACCAACCCCACTCACCGGGTAAAAACTCCACAATAAAAAGGAACCACAGACCTCCAGAATACAGAAAGCCCATTCCAGACACAGCAATCTAAACAAGATGAAAAGGCAGAGAAATACCCAACAGGTAAAGGAACATTGAAAAGGCCCACCAAGTCAAACAAAAGAGGAGGAGATAGGGAATCTCTCTGAAAAAGAATTTAGAATAATGATAATAAAAATGATCCAAAATCTTGAAAACAAAATGGAGTTACAGATAAATAGCCTGGAGAAAAAGATTGAAAAGATGCAAGAAATGTTTAATAAAGACCTAGAAGAAATAAAAGAGAGACAATTAAAAGTGAATAATGCAATGAATGAGATCAAAAACACTCTGGAGGGAACCAAGAGTAGAATAACTGAGACAGAAGATAGGATAAGTGAGGTAGAAGATAGAATGGTGGAAATAAATGAAGCAGAGAGGAAAAAAGAAAAAAGGATCAAAAGAAATGAGGACAACCTCAGGGACCTCTGGGACAATGTGAAATGCCACAACATTCGAATCATAGGAGTCCCAGAAGAAGAAGACAAAAAGAAAGGCCATGAGAAAATACTCGAGGAGATAATAGCTGAAAACTTCCCTAAAATGGGGAAGGAAATAGCCACCCAAGTCCAAGAAACCCAGAGAGTCCCAAACAGGATAAACCCAAGGCGAAACACTCCAAAACACATATTAATCAAATTAACAAAGATCAAACACAAAGAACAAATACTAAAAGCAGCAAGGTAGAACAACAAATAACACACAAAGGGATTCCCATAAGGATAACAGCTGATCTATCAATAGAAACCCTCCAGGCCAGAAGGGAATGGCAGGACATACTGAAAGTAATGAAAGAGAATAACCTACAACCTAGATTACTGTACACAGCAAGGATCTCATTCAGATATGAAGGAGAATTCAAAAGCTTTACAGACAAGCAAAAGCTGAGAGAATTCAGCACCACCAAACCAGCTCTTCAACAAATGCTAAAGGATCTTCTCTGGACAGGAAATGCAGAAAGGTTGTATAAACGTGAACCCAAAACAACAAAGTAAATGGCAACGGGACCACACCTATCAATAATTACCTTAAATGTAAATGGGTTGAATGCCCCAACCAAAAGACAAAGATTGGCTGAATGGATACAAAAACAAGACCCCTATATATGCTGTCTACAAGAGACCCACCTCAAAACCAGAGAAACATACAGACTAAAAGTGAAAGGCTGGAAAAAAATATTTCACGCAAATGGAGACCAAAAGAAAGCAGGAGTCGCAATACTCATATCAGATAAAATAGACTTTCAAATAAAGGCTGTGAAAAGAGACAAAGAAGGACACTACATAATGATCAAAGGATCAATCCAAGAAGAAGATATAACAATTATAAAATATATGCACCCAACATAGGAGCATCGCAATATGTATGGCAAACGCTAATGAGTATGAAAGAGGAAATTAATAGTAACACAATAATAGTGGGAGACTTTAATACCCCACTCACAACTATGCATAGATCAACTAAACAGAAAATCAACAAGGAAACACAAACCTTAAATGATACAATGGACCAGACGGACCTAATTGATATCTATAGGACATTTCACCCCAAAACAATCAATTTCACCTTTTTCTCAAGTGCACACGGAACCTTCTCCAGAATAGATCACATCCTGGGCCATAAATCTGGTCTGGGAAAATTCAGAAAAGTTGAAATCATTCCAGTGATCTTTTCTGACCACAGTGCAGTAAGATTAGATCTCAATTACAGGGAAAAAATTGTTAAAAATTCAAACATATGGAGGCTAAATAACACGCTTCTGAATAACCAACAAATCATAAGAGAAATCAAAAAAGAAATCAAAATATGTATAGAAATGATTGAAAATGAAAACACAACAACCCAAAACCTATGGGACACTGTAAAAGCAGTGCTAAGGGGAAGGTTCATAGCATTACAGGCTTACATGAGGAAACAAGAAAAAAGCCAAATAAATAACCTAACTTTACACCTAAAGCAATTAGAGAAGGAAGAAATGAAGAACCCCAGGGTCAGCAGAAGAAAAGAAATCTTAAAATTAGGGCAGAAATAAATGCAAAAGAAACTAAAGAGACCATAGCAAAAATCAACAAAGCTAAAAGCTGGTTTTTTGAAAAAATAAACAAAATTGACAAACCGTTAGCAAGACTCATTAAGAAACAAAGAGAGAAGAAGCAAATTAACAAAATAAGAAATGAAAAGGGTGAGATCACAACAGACAACACTGAAACACAAAGGATCATAAGAGACTACTACCAGCAGCTCTATGCCAATAAAATGGACAACTTGGAAGAAATGGACAACTTCTTAGAAAAGTATAACTTTCTAAAACTGAACCAGAAGAAATAGAAGATCTTAACAGAGCCATCACAAGCAAGGAAATCGAAACTGTAATCAAAAATCTTCCAGCAAACAAAAGCCCAGGACCAGATGGCTTCACAGCTGAATTCTACCAAAAATTTAGAGAAGAGCTAACACCTGTCTTACTCAAACTCTTCCAGAAAATTGCAGAAGAAGGTAAACTTCCAAACTCATTCTATGAGGCCACCATCACCCTAATTCCAAAACCAGACAAAGATGACACAAAAAAAGAAAACTACAGGCCAATATACTGATGAACATAGATGCAAAAATCCTTAACAAAATTTTAGCAAACAGAATCCAACAACATATTAAAAAAATCATACACCATGACCAAGTGGGCTTTATCCCAGGAATGCATGGATTCTTTAATATCCGCAAGTCAATCAATGTATTACACCACATTAACAAATTGAAAGATAAAAACCATATGATTATCTCAATAGGTGCAGAGAAAGCCTTTGACAAAATTCAACACTCATTTATGATTAAAACTCTCCAGAAAGCAGGAATAGAGGGAACATACCTCAACATAATAAAAGCTATATATGACAAACCCACAGCAAACATCACCCTCAATGGTGAAAAATTGAAAGCATTTCCCCTGAAATCAGGAACAAGACAAGCGTGCCCACTCTCACCACTACTATTCAACATAGTCTTGGAAGTTTTGGCCACAGCAATCAGAGCAGAAAAAGAAGTAAAAGGAATCCAGATAGGAAAAGAAGAAGTGAAACTCTTGCTGTTTGCAGATGACATGATCCTCTACATAGAAAACCCTAAAGACTCTTCCAGAAAATTACTAGAGCTAATTAATGAATATAGTAAAGTTGCAGGACATAAAATTAACACACAGAAATCCCTTGCATTCCTATATACTAACAATGAAAAAACAGAAAGAGAAATTAAGGAAACAATACCATTCACCATTGCAACAAAAAGAATAAAATACTTAGGAGTATACCTACCTAAAGAAACAAAAGACCTGTACATAGAAAACTATAAAACACTGATGAAAGAAATCAAAGAGGACACAAACAGATGGAGAAACATACTGTATACATGAATTGGAAGAATCAATATTGTAAAAATGGCTATTCTACCCAAAGCAATCTATAGATTCAATGCAATCCCTATCAAGCTACCAACGGTATTTTTCACAGAACTAGAACAAATAATTTCACAATTTGTATGGAAATACAGAAAACCACAAATAGCCAAAGTAATCTTGAGAAAGAAGAATGGAACTGGAGGAATCAACCTGCCTGACTTCAAACTCTACTACAAAGCCACAGTCATCAAAACAGTATGGTACTGGCACAAAGACAGAAATATAGATCAATGGAACAGAATAGAAAGCCCAGAGATAAATCCACGAACCTATGGACACCTTAACTTTGACAAAGGAGGCAAGGATATACAATGGAAAAAAGACAATCTCTTAACAAGTGGTGCTGGGAAAACTGGTCAACCACTTGTAAAAGAATGAAACTAGAACACTTTCTAACACCATACACAAAAATAAACTCAAAATGGATTAAAGATCTAAATGTAAGACCAGAAACTATAAAACTCCTAGAGGAGAACATAGGCAAAACACTCTCCGGCATAAATCTCAGTGGGGTCCTCTATGACCCACCTCCCAGAATATTGGAAATAAAAGCAAAACTAATCAAATGGGAGCTAATGAAAATTAAAAGCTTTTGCACAGCAAAGGAAACTATAAGTAAGGTGAAAAGACAGCCCTCAGATTCGGAGAAAATAATAGCAAACGAAGAAACAGACAAAGGATCAATCTCAAAAATATACAAGCAACTCCTCCAGCTCAATTCCAGAAAAATAAATGACCCAATCAAAAAATGGGACAAAGATCTAAACAGACATTTCTCCAAAGAAGACATACAGATGGCTAACAAACACATGAAAAGATGCTCAACATCACTCATTATCAGAGAAATGCAAATCAAAACCACAATGAGGTACCATTACATGCCAGTCAGGATGGCTGCTATCCAAAAGTCTACAAGCAATAAATGCTGGAGAGGGTGTGGAGAAAAGGGAACCTTCTTACACTGTTGGTGGCAATGCAAACTAGTACAGCCACTATGGAAAACAGTGTGGAGATTTCTTAAAAAACTGGAAATAGAACTGCCATGTGACCCAGCAATCCCACTTCTGGGCATACACACTGAGGAATCCAGATCTGAAAGAGACACGTGCACCCCAATGTTCATCGCAGCACTGTTTACAATAGCCAGGACATGGAAGCAGCCTAGATGCCCATCAGCAGATGAATGGATAAGGAAGCTGTGGTACATATACACCATGGACTATCACTCAGCCATTAAAAAGAATTCATTTGAATCAGTTCTAATGAGATGGGTGAAACTGGAGCCCATTATACAGAGTGAAGTAAGTCAGAAAGATAAAGAACATTACAGTATACTAACACATATATATGGAATTTAGAAAGATGGTAACGATAACCCTATATGCAAAACAGAAAAAGAGACACAGAAGTACAGAACAGACTTTTGAACTCTGTGGGAGAAGGTGAGGGTGGGATGTTTCGAAAGAACAGCATGTATATTATCTATAGTGAAACAGATCACCAGCCCAGGTGGGATGCATGAATCAAGTGCTCGGGCCTGGTGCACTGGGAAGACCCAGAGGAATCAGGTGGAGAGGGAGGTGGGAAGGGGGATCGGGATGGGGAATACGTATAACTCTATGGCTGATTCATATCAGTGTATGACAAAACCCACTGAAAAAAATAAAATGAGTATAGTGATTGCTAAAAAAAAAAAAAAAAAATTCTTATTATGAAAATTAGAAAATTTTAAATTGAAAAACGATGAAAGTATATCACTTTTTTGGATACAGTTAGAAAAAAATTTATAGTACCAAATATATGAGGGAAAGAAAACCTGAAAATTAATCATTTAAGTATCCTTCCTGAAGAAGTTTGAAAATAAATGAAATTTTACTGAAAGAAGTTAAAAGGAAATAATTTTGAGAACAGAAGTAAATAAAATAGAAAAAAAAAAAGATAAGAAAAGCAGATCCAAGGATCTGGAAGGACCCCCCCCCCAAAAAAAAGTAAAATAGAAAGAAATATATAACAAATGTATATAATACGAGTTGATTTTCTGGAAAAGGCTAATAAAAATTATAAGTTACTAACAAAATTTTTAAAAGGGAAAAAGAACAAACATTTTACCAAAATGAGAAATGAATCATTTCTTCTGTAACACATCATTCCAGATTCTTTATCCACTAAATTAAAAGGATCAAAAGAAGATATTTAGCTTTATTCACTAAATTAAAAAATTCACATAAAAAGAACAAGTTGCTTGAAAGTATAATGTACCAAACCTTACACAAGAAGATTCAGAAAACTGAAAATTTTCTATATTTACTTTAATAATTAGATTTGCAGTAAAATTAATCTTTTCATGACAAAACCTCTACTGCTTGAGGTTATTAATGGTTCGCCAGTAAAATTTTCCAAATATTTACAAACAATTGTTGTTTAGTTGCTAAGTTGTGTCTGACTCTGCAACCCCATGTACTACAGCACACCAGGCTTCCCTATCCTTTGCTGTCTCCTGGCATTTGCTCAGATTTAAGTCTGTTGAGTCAGTAATGCTATCTAACCATCTCATCTGCTGCTGTTCTCTACAAAGAACAGGGTTAATCTTAAAAAAGTTCTAAAAAGAACAGAAAAGAAAGAAATGCTTCCTACCTCATTATATAAAATGAGGATAATCTTGTTACAAAAACCTGTCATATCTATTACAGGAAAAGAAAACTAAAGGTTTCTGTTTTAAGAACACAAATGCAATTTTATTTTAAAAGATATCAAACTCAGTAACAAATTTAAAAAAAAAGTAGTATGTCACAACCAAGCAGGGTTTAGTTTTAGAAATGCAACACTATTTTAACGTGAAAAAAACAGCAAATGTAATTTCTCACTTTAACAAATAAAAATTACATGATCAATTAAGCAGATAAGAAAAAAGAATTTATAAAATTTAACATTTACCTATGGCTAAAACTGGGACTTCCCAGGTGATGCTAGTGGTAAAGAACATGCTTGTTGATGCAAGAGCCATAAGAGATGTGGGTTTGACCCCCAGGCTGGGAAGATCCCCAGGAGGAAGGCATGGCAATTCACTCCAGTATCCTTGCCTGGAGAATTCCATGGACAGAGGAGCCTGGCGGACAGAGGACCCTACAGTCCACAGGGTCACAAAGAGTTGGAATATGACTTAAGCAAGTTAGCATGCACATGGCTAAAATAATTTTAAAATTTCTTAACAAACTAAGAGTAAAATGGGAATTTTCTTAAACTAATAAAGAGAGCCAACATAAAACCTGCATGAAACAACAATGGTGAAATATTAAAAGCTTTCCTTTTGAAATTAGAAATGAGATAGAGATGCTTGATATCACCACTTTTATTAAAAATTGTGCTGGAGGTCCTAAAAAATGACATGAGCTAGAAAAAGCAAAAAGTATAAGGGTTTGAAAAGAAGGATAACGCCTGTCATAATTCACAAATTACATATTTTCTAAGTACACAATCCAAAAGATTTATAATCTGGAATTAATAGGTGAATCCAGAAAGTATAGATAAAAAGCTAATATAAAATATTAATTTTTAGATGATTAGAAACAAATAGAAAATAAAACTTTAAAATACATGAAAATCCTTAAATTCTAGGAATAAATTTAACAAAAGAGGTATAAAACTTCTGCATAGAAAACTATAAAATATTACCAAGAGAAATCACTGAAGGCTAAGTCAATATAGATAATGTATGAATATGTAATAGAAACTTAATATCATAAATACATCAATTCTCCATAAACTAATCAATAGATTCTATGCAATTTCAATCAAAATGTCAGGAAGTACTTTTATGTTCATTGAGAAAGGTAATTCTAAGATTTAAATAATAAATTCATAAAACAAAAACAGCTAGTATTTGAAAAGAAAATCCTTTACATTGAGTACTATTGTTATTTTACATGGCATTATGTTTACATGGCATTTATTTTTTTTTTACATCAGTGGATGTTTCCTTGTTTCCTTGTCTTCTGACTTGCCCACAGGAACAAAACATGACCAAGATCTCTAAGAACTGGTGAGACAAATCCAGAATTCCTAATCTACGGGTTTACTTACTCAGAATCAGCTAGCTCAATATAGGAACACACAGAATACAAACAAATGAACAAATAAAATCTTTAAGGTTTCATAAAACAGCCAAGGTCCTTGTTGAGAATTGCAAATTTGTTTAGATTTTGGATTTGCCACTTAAGTGTTACATGACTTGAGTAAGTAATTTAATCTTCTAGGTCTCAATTTCCTGAAGAGTAAACAAGATTTATTATTTCTCCTAGAAACCATTGTGAGTAAAAAATAGAAAAAATATAGTATCTTAATGAATAGAAGATATTCAGTGTTAATTTCTTCTCTTCCCTCTTCAGAACAACAATGCTGACCTTGCTGAACTTGTTGAAAATTATCAACTAAATGTCAATTTATTATCCAGGTTGGGTAGCAATTAAACTCACAGTTCCAAGTTGGATAGAAAAGGTAAAAAACCCCAAATTTGTTTCCTTTTATTGCAAATTGTGCCAAGTATTTTCTGAGTTCTTAGGGAAAGGAAAATCCTGTGGGCTTCAGAACTTTATCAATTTTTATTGGGGGTCTGAGTTTGTAAGTACATCTTTGGATCTCAAAGGCAAAATTTGTTCCTTGAGAGATAGAAACCTTGAACCAGTGTTTTAAAATTTTTATTTTTAACGTTAACCACTAATCAACTGATGGTGGCTGCCTGAAACATGTATAGAAAAGGATTCTGAGTCTGAAGCTACCAAAAAAAGTATCAGCATCTGCTATGGTTGTGGGAGGTGGCATGGCAGCACACAGGCCATGCTTCTGACCGCCTACACTACCTCCAAGGTATATTGCACTTCAGAATATGAGAAATCCTCCTAAAGTGAAAAGTGCTTTCAAGCATCCACAGGATATAAAAGTTGCACTTTGAAGGTACATTAAGTAGCAAAACAAATGATGATGAGAAGTTTGGTTTCTATAAACTACAGGTTTCTATAACCTCTATGTCATAAAAGGTAGTATTTTTCAAAATTAAAAAAACTGCAGATTTTTTAATAGATAAAAAAATAAAGTGAGGAGGTATATAGCAGTGAGAGCACTACTAAGTTTAATGGTTATTATATAGGATACAGGATACATTCATGTAATTTATAATGCAGCTTTGTTTCACAGTGGAGTTGGTCTCCTATGACAGGAAATGGACAGAATGGATATCGCCAGGGGTGTGTAATTGATTGTAAAGTCTAAGTATCTAAAGTTTCTATACTTTTCTTTGCACCAAATAAATGACTTATTCCCATTCAGTCCAGGGTATTCATATCCTGAAAGTACTGGTACTTTAAGACCAGAACTTCAGAAGTTGATGGTGCACACTACATACAATCACACAGAATCAGTGGCATAGATCATAAGAGGTTCCAAATGCCAATGTTTAGAATCAGGCTGTTTCCAAGCTCACCTCTGCAGCTCCACTAGCAAGTTCCAGAAAATAAAGCAAATTAAATATGCATAGTTGATCCTTCTTTCAGTGCTGTGATTTATAAATATAAAAACTGATATGATCTCAGCTCCATGGTACAATGAAGAATATAATACACTTCTTTATATATTTTAGTTTTTGTTTTAACACATCAGTACATTTTTAGTTACTAAGAGGTATCTATGAAATATCTTTCTTCCTTGTTAGTTAGCAATTTGAGGTAGACTGTTTTAAAGCATTCTTCAATATCATCAGTCCTTGCATACCAGCCTGTCCTGAACTTAAGCAGAAAAAAGAATGCTGCCAAAGCTAATGAACTGTGACTATAGAGAATAATTCTGCCAGAGAAATAGTCAATGAACATTTCTGCAGTTTAAGCATTCATTCATCCTCTGGTTTTGGGAGGAGAGTAGAAATAAGTCTCTGTCTTTGCTCTTGTTTCCTTTTGATCATTCTATTCCTTGCTTGCACAATGAGGTCTGGTTTTCAAGTGAAGGACCAGATTTAGCACAGTGGCTCAGGAGACTCATGGGATCATTTTACCCAGCAAAACATCTATATTTTATGGGAACAATTTGACCTGACACAATTCTTGGTGCCCTTATTCAGCTATAATTTAATCTAAAACACATTCTATTTTAATATCAGTTTAGACTCTAACCTTCCTATTTCACTTATTTGTTGCTGTTTTAAATGCAGCCCTGCCCAGTTTCTGGACCTTAGCACAAGGCATCTGATTTAAAGATTATTAGCCAGGAATGTCTTTTTCTTGGATTAATGAGTCACTTATAGAGCCTAACTATATGCAGGACATTATATAAGATGGAAAGGATGTACGTATGTACGATATAGTGCCTGACCTTAGAAGCCTTCTATATGTTTGTCAAATTATATCATTATATCCAACAAAGACTCAATGAGCATTAACTACGAATAGGACAAAACTGCATGAGATGGTTTGTCCTTGCTCTTAAGATGATTAGGATCTTTCTCCAAAAAGTTTGAAATTTCTGGTGAAGTAATAAAATACGCAGAATATTACAAGCCTTTGTGGTTCTAAATGAGTACATTTTTGTCTCATCTTCTCAACAGGAAAGTCTTTTAAGCGAACAACTGTGTGACATAACTTTTTTATTTATTTATTTATTTTATTTTTTATTTTTTTAAATTTTATTAGTTGGAGGCCAATTACTTCACAACATTTCAGTGGGTTTTGCCATACATTGACACGAATCAGCCATAGAGTTACACGTATTCCCCATCCCGATCCCCCCTCCCACCTCCCTCTCCACCCGACTCCTCTGGGTCCTCCCAGTGCACCAGGCCCAAGCACTCGTCTCATGCATCTCACCTGGGCTAGTGATCTGTTTCACTATAGATAATATACATGCTGTTCTTTTGAAACATCCCACCCTCACCTTCTCCCACAGAGTTCAAAAGTCTTGTTCTGTACTTCTGTGTCTCTTTTTCTGTTTTGCATATAGGGTTATCATTACCATCTTTCTAAATTCCATATATATGTGTTAGTATGCTGTAATGTTCTTTATCTTTCTGGCTTACTTCACTCTGTATAATGGGCTCTAGTTTCACCCATATCATTAGAACTGATTCAAATGAATTCTTTTTAATGGCTGAGTGATAGTCCATGGTGTATATGTACCACAGCTTCCTTATCCATTCATCTGCTGATGGGCATCTAGGCTGCTTCCATGTCCTGGCTATTGTAAACAGTGCTGCGATGAACATTGGGGTGCACGTGTCTCTTTCAGATCTGGATTCCTCAGTGTGTATGCCCAGAAGTGGTATTGCTGGGTCATATGGCAGTTCTATTTCCAGTTTTTAAAGAAATCTCCACACTGTTTTCCATAGTGGCTGTACTAGTTTGCATTCCCACCAACAGTGTAAGAGGGTTCCTTTTTCTCCACACCCTCTCCAGCATTTATTGCTTGTAGACTTTTGGATAGCAGCCATCCTGACTGGCATGTAATGGTACCTCATTGTGGTTTTGATTTGCATTTCTCTGATAATGAGTGATGTTGAGCATCTTTTCATGTGTTTGTTAGCCATCTGTATGTCTTCTTTGGAGAAATGTCTGTTTAGTTCTTTGTCCCATTTTTTGATTGGGTCATTTATTTTTCTGGAATTGAGCTGGAGGAGTTGCTTGTATATTTTTGAGATTAATCCTTTGTCTGTTTCTTCATTTGCTATTATTTTCTCCCAATCTGAGGGCTGTCTTTTCACCTTACTTATAGTTTCCTTTGTTGTGCAAAAGCTTTTAAGTTTCATTAGGTCCCATTTGTTTAGTTTTGCTTTTATTTCCAATATTCTGGGAGGTGGGTCATAGAGGACCCTGCTGAGATTTATGTCGGAGAGTGTTTTGCCTATGTTCTCCTATAGGAGTTTTATAGTTTCTGGCCTTACAGTAAGATCTTTAATCCATTTTGAGTTTATTTTTGTGTATGGTGTTAGAAAGTGTTCTAGTTTCATTCTTTTACAAGTGGTTGACCAGTTTTCGCAGCACCATATGTTAAAGAGGTTGTCTTTTTTCCATTGTATATCCTTGCCTCCTTTGTCAAAGTTAAGGTGTCCATAGGTTCGTGGATTTATCTCTGGGTTTTCTATTCTGTTCCATTGATCTATATTTCTGTCTTTGTGCCAGTACCATACTGTCTTGATGACTGTGACTTTGTAGTAGAGTCTGAAGTCAGGCAGGTTGATTCCACCAGTTCCCTTCTTCTTTCTCAGGTTTACTTTGGCTATTCGAGGTTTTTTGTATTTCCATACAAATTGTGAAATTATTTGTTCTAGTTCTGTGAAAAATACCGTTGGTAGCTTGATAGGGATTGCATTGAATCTATAGATTGTTTTGGGTAGAATAGCCATTTTGACAATATTGATTCTTCCAATCCATGAACACGGTATGTTTCTCCATCTGTTTGTGTACTCTTTGATTTCTTTCATCAGTGTTTTATAGTTTTCTATGTACAGGTCTTTTGTTTCTTTAGGTAGATATACTCCTAAGTATTTTATTCTTTTTGTTGCAATGGTGAATGGTATTGTTTCCTTAATTTCTCTTTCTGTTTTCTCATTGTTAGTGTATAGAAATGCAAGGGATTTCTGTGTGTTAATTTTATATCCTGCAACTTTACTATATTCATTGATTAGCTCTAGTAATTTTCTGGAAGAGTCTTTAGGGTTTTCTATGTAGAGGATCATGTCATCTGCAAACAGTGAGAGTTTCACTTCTTCTTTTCCTATCTGGATTCCTTTTACTTCTTTTTCTGCTCTGATTGCTGTGGCCAAAACTTCCAACACTATGTTGAATAGTAGTGGTGAGAGTGGGCACCCTTGTCTTGTTCCTGATTTAAGGGGAAATGCTTTCAATTTTTCACCATTGAGGGTGATGCTTGTTGTGGGTTTGTCATATATAGCCTTTATTATGTTGAGGTATGTTCCCTCTATTCCTGCTTTCTGGAGAGTTTTAATCATAAATGAGTGTTGAATTTTGTCAAAGGCTTTCTCTGCATCTATTGAGATAATCATATGGTTTTTATCTTCCAATTTGTTAATGTGGTGTATTACGTTGATTGATTTGAGGATATTAAAGAATCCTTGCATTCCTGGGATAAAGCCCACTTGGTCATGGTGTATGATTTTTTAAATATGTTGTTGGATTCTGTTTGCTAGAATTTTGTTAAGGATTTTTGCATCTATGTTCGTCAGTGATATTGGCCTGTAGTTTTCTTTTTTTGTGGCATCTTTGTCTGGTTTTGGAATTAGGGTGATGGTGGCCTCATAGAATGAGTTTGGAAGTTTACCTTCTTCTGCAATTTTCTGGAAGAGTTTGAGTAGGATAGGTGTTAGCTCTTCTCTAAATTTTTGGTAGAATTCAGCTGTGAAACCATCTGGTCCTGAGCTTTTGTTTGCTGGAAGATTTTTGATTACAGTTTCGATTTCCTTGCTTGTCATGGTTCTGTTAACATCTTCTATTTCTTCCTGGTTCAGTTTTGGCAAGTTATAGTTTTCCAAGAATTTGTCCATTTCATCCAAGTTGTCCATTTTATTGGCATAGAGCTGCTGGTAGTAGTCTCTTATGATCCTTTGTATTTCAGTGTTGTCTGTTGTGATCTCTCCATTTTCATTTCTAATTTTGTTAATTTGCTTCTTCTCTCTTTGTTTCTTAATGAGTCTTGCTAATGGTTTGTCAATTTTGTTTATTTTTTCAAAAAACCAGCTTTTAGCTTTGTTGATTTTTGCTGTGGTCTCTTTAGTTTCTTTTGCATTTATTTCTGCCCTAATTTTTAAGATTTCTTTCCTTCTACTAACCCTGGGGTTCTTCATTTCTTCCTTCTCTAATTGCTTTAGGTGTAGAGTTAGGCTATTTGGCTTTTTTCGTCTTTCTTGATGTAAGCCTGTAATGCTATGAACCATCCCCTTAGCACTGCTTTTACAGTGTCCCATAGGTTTTGGGTAGTTGTGTTTTCATTTTCATTCATTTCTATACATATTTTGATTTCTTTTTTGATTTCTTCTATGATTTGTTGGTTATTCAGAAGCGTGTTATTTCGCCTCCATATGTTTGAATTTTTAACAATTTTTTCCCTGTAATTGAGATCTAATCTTACTGCACTGTGGTCAGAAAAGATCACTGGAATGATTTCAATTTTTCTGAATTTTCCCAGACCAGATTTATGGCCCAGGATGTGATCTATTCTGGAGAAGGTTCCGTGTGCACTTGAGAAAAAGGTGAAGTTGTTTGTTTTGGGGTGAAATGTCCTATAGATATCAATTAGGTCTAGCTGGTCCATTGTGTCATTTAAGGTTTGTGTTTCCTTGTTGATTTTCTGTTTAGTTGATCTATCCATAGTTGTGAGTGAGGTATTAAAGTCTCCCACGATTATTGTGTTACTATTCATTTCCTCTTTCATACTCATTAGCGTTTGCCATACATATTGCGGTGCTCCTATGTTGGGTGCATATATATTTATAATTGTTATATCTTCTTCTTGGATTGATCCTTTGATCATTATGTAGTGTCCTTCTTTGTCTCTTTTCACAGCCTTTATTTGAAAGTCTATTTTATCTGATATGAGTATTGCGACTCCTGCTTTCTTTTGGTCTCCATTTGCGTGAAATATTTTTTTCCAGCCCTTCACTTTTAGTCTGTATGTGTCTCTTATTTTGAGGTGGGTCTCTTGTAGACAGCATATATAGGGGTCTTGTTTTTGTATCCATTCAGCCAGTCTTTGTCTTTTGGTTGGGGCATTGAACCCATTTACATTTAAGGTAATTATTGATAGGTGTGGTCCCGTTGCCATTTACTTTGTTGTTTTGGGTTCACGTTTATACAACCTTTCTGCATTTCCTGTCTAGAGAAGATCCTTTAGCATTTGTTGAAGAACTGGTTTGGTGGTGTTTAATTCTCTCAGCTTTTGCTTGTCTGTAAAGCTTTTGAATTCTCCTTCATATCTGAATGAGATCCTTGGTGGGTACAGTAATCTAGGTTGTCGATTATTCTCTTTCATTACTTTCATTATGTCCTGCCATTCCCTTCTGGCCTGGAGGGTTTCTATTGATAGATCAGCTCTTATCCTTATGGGAATCCCTTTGTGTGTTATTTGTTGTTTCTCCTTTGCTGCTTTTAGTATTTGTTCTTTGTGTTTGATCTTTGTTAATTAGATTAATATGTGTCTTGGAGTGTTTCGCCTTGGGTTTATCCTGTTTGGGACTCTCTGGGTTTCTTGGACTTGGGTGGCTATTTCCTTCCCCATTTTAGGGAAGTTTTCAGCTATTATCTCTTCGAGTAGTTTCTCATGGCCTTTCTTTTTGTCTTCTTCTTCTGGGACTCCTATGATTCGAATGTTGGGGCGTTTCACATTGTCCCTGAGGTCCCTGAGGTTGTCCTCATTTCTTTTGATCCTTTTTTCTTTTTTCCTTTCTGCTTCATTTATTTCCACCATTCTATCTTCTACCTCACTTATCCTATCTTCTGTCTCCGTTATTCTACTCTTGGTTCCTTCCAAAGTGTTTTTGATCTCATTCATTGCATTATTCATTTTTAATTGACTCTCTTTTATTTCTTCTACGTCTTTATTAAACATTTCTTGCATCTTTTCAATCTTTTTCTCCAGGCTATTTATCTGCAACTCCATTTTGTTTTTAAGATTTTGGATCATTTTTATTATCATTATTCTAAATTCTTTTTCAGATAGATTCCCTATCTCCTCCTCTTTTGTTTGACTTGGTGGGCCTTTTCAATGTTCCTTTACCTGTTGGGTATTTCTCTGCCTTTTCATCTTGTTTAGATTGCTGTGTCTGGAATGGGCTTTCTGTATTCTGGAGGTCTGTGGTTCCTTTTTATTGTGGAATTTTTACCTGGTGGGTGGGGTTGGTCGGTTGTCTTGTCAAGGTTTCCTGGTTAGGGAAGCTTGTGTCGGTGTTCTGGAGCGTGGAACTTGATTTCTTCTCTTTGGAGAGCAATGTAGTGCCCAGTAATGAGTTTTGAGATGGGTCTATGTGTTAGGTGTGACTTTGGGCAGTCTGTATGTTGACTTTCAGGGCTATGTTCCTGTGTTGCTGGGGAATTTGCGTGGTTTGTCTTGCTCTAAAACTTGTTGGCTCCTGGGTGGTGGTTGGTTTCAGTGTAGGTATGTAGGCTTTTGGACGGTCTCTTATTACTTAAAGTTCCATGTAGTCAGGAGTTTTCTGGTGTTCTCAGGTTTGGGGCTTAAATCTCCTGCCCCTGGATTTCAGTTTTATTCTTCCTGTAGTCTCAGGACTTCTCCAACTATACAGCACTGATAATAAAACTTCTAGGTTAATGGCGAAAAGATTCTCCCCTCTTTGGGACTCCCAGAGAGTTTCACAGAGTTACATGAAGAAGAGGACAGGGAGGAGGGAAATAGAGATGAGCAGGAGGAGAAAAAGGGGGACTCAAGAGGAGAGAGACAGATCTACACAGTCGTCTGTTCCTAGAGTGTTCTCCGTAGCCCAGACACCCACAAAGA
Source organism: Muntiacus reevesi (assembly GCF_963930625.1). NCBI lineage: Eukaryota > Metazoa > Chordata > Mammalia > Artiodactyla > Cervidae > Muntiacus > Muntiacus reevesi. Next base: position 202,151,950 of record NC_089249.1, read on the forward strand.
TTCACAGAGTTGGTTTGGGAAGAGAAGGGGAAAGGAGAAAATAGAGGTGTTCTGAGGTAGAAAACAGAGAGTCAAGATGGAGAGAGAATAATCAACACACTCCTGAATAAAAATGGAAACTGAGTATTGGATTCTTAAATGTTCACAGTTTATATCATATACTGAAGAACAAAAATTCAAAATCTAGAGTAGAGGTTAGACTCTTAAAAATACTATATTAAAAACAAAAACAAAAACACCCCCCCAAAAATTTTAGAAATATATATGAGGTTCGGTTTAAAAACAGGGCTTCTTTTCTTTTTTTTCCTTTCCTCTTTGTAAGGTTATAGTGTATTGAAAATGAATAATTAAGGAGTAGTAGAGGAGTACTAGAGGACTTTAGAAGAAATAAGAGAAAAAGAAAAAGAGAAAATAGAAGAGAAGAAGGGAAAAAAAAAGAAAAAAAAAGAAGAAGAGAAAAAAACAAGGAAATAAAAAATTTTCCTTAACTAAAAAAGTCGTAAGAATTTGTGAAAATGAAAGTTAAGGAGTAATGGGGGAGTAATAGGGAATTTTAACGGAAAATAAAAGAGAAAAAATAAAAAAGAAAAAATAAAAAAAAATTTTTTTTTCTTACTTAAAAAAAAAAAATAGTAAAAATATATCTAGGAATTTCTCTGGAGCTGTTGAGGTCAGTGTGGGTTCGGCTCAGTTTCAGATAGCTCCTCGTTCCAGCTTACACTTCTCGATATCTACAGGCCCCTTGCGGTGTGGTCAGTGTTTCCTACAGGGATTTTAATCTGTTGCACCGGTCCCTTCTGAAGCGGTTCCCTTTGTTTATTTGGCTTCTGTTTGCCGGTCTCTTCAGGGCCTCATTTCCGCCCTGACATAGGCGGGCGGAGGTGGACACTTATTCAGGTAGCTAGTTCCGTCGCGCTGCAGGGCCGGGCTGGAGCTGCAGGGCGGGGCCGGCGCTGTTCAGGCTCCTGGCTGCTCTATATGGAGTGTGCCCCGCGCTGCGCGCGGTTCTAGCCCTCGGGTGTTCCGCCAAAGGTCGGAACAGAAAGCTGCGCCTGCTCCCTGTGCCCTCCCCGTCAGAGCGGTCCAAGCAGCCAGGGGCTTGACGCTTGATGGGCGCACTCTCCCCGGGTGCGCGCGCCCACTCCCTTCCGTGGTCCCAGTCTCAGATTCCGCTGGCGCCAGTCTGGTGCGTGCGCCTTCTGCCCTCCGCGTCCCCAGCCCCAGTCCCCGCCCGCGCCGGTCGGGTGCCTGCGCCCTGTGTCTCGCCGCGACCCTCCCGGCGGGTGTCGACCATCCAGAATTTCGGTCCCTTTGTTCTGCGAACAGCCGGCAGTGTGTTCGGGCCGGTTAATTTTCTCTCTCTTTTGCTCTCCCACAGTTCAAGCTGGGAACTCACAGAAGCTCCCTCTGATTGTCCTCAGGGCACTCAGGCCCGGACCCTGCCCCAAGTAATGCCGCCCGCTCCTCTCCGTTCCTCCCCCACTTGCTGGTGGCGGATGCGGGTGTCTGGGGTACTTTTCTGCTGGGAGTTGCTTTTAGGCTCGTAATCTGTGGGTTTTATTTATTGTTTCTCTCCCAGTCAGGTTGCCCTACGAGATTCAAACACTTCCCCCAGGCCCGCCAGTGCGAGGGTTTCCCAGTGTCTGGGAACGTCCTCTATTAAGACCCTTCCCGGGACGGATCTCCGTCCTTAGCTCTTTTGTCTCACTTTTTATCTTTTATATTTTGTCCTACCTCCTTTCGAAGACAATGGGCTGCTTTTCTGGGCGCCTGGTGACCTCAGCTAGCGATCAGAAGTTGTTTTGTGAAGTTTGCTCTGTGTTCAGTTATTCTTTTGATGAATTTCTAGGAGAGAAAGTGGTCTCCCTGTCCTACTCCTCCGCCATCTTGGCTCCTCCTCCATAACTTTTTTAATATTTCAAGTGTCAAGCCTAGTCCAGACAGATGTTCCCAAGGAGCCTACACAACTGCTGTGGGATACAGACATAAACAAATTCTTTTTTCCCCCAATAGAGTGTGGTAAGTGCTAAAAGAGAGATGTTATCAAATACCAAAGAAGGATAAGGCAAGAATAACTCATCTGGAAGAAGTTCAAGAAATGCCAGTTGAATAAATGAACAAAAATGCTAAAGTGAAGTAGCTTGAAATTTAAAAGCTTAAATTATTTTGTTTTTTATACAATTTTAAAGGTTACTTTCCATTTACAATTATTACAGAATACTGGCTATATTCCCCATGTTGTACAATACATCCTGGAGCCTATCTTTTACGCAATAGTTTGTATCTCCCCCATATTGCCCCTCCCTGCCACGGGTAACCACTAGTTTGTTCTCTGTGAGTCTGTATATATATATATATATATATATATATACTCACTTGCTTGCTGCACTTAGAAAATTGCATATATAAGTGATACCATACAATAATTGTCTTTCTCTGACTTATCTCACTTGGCATAAGGCCCTCCAAGTTCAGCCATGTTGCTGCAAATGGAGAAATTTCATTCTTTTTTTTGTGTGAGTAGTATTCCATTATGTGTGTGTGTGTGTTTGTGTGTGTATATATACTATATCTTTATCTAATCACCTATTGGACATTTGGGTTGCTTCCTTATCTTGGCAATTGTAAACAATGCTGCTATGAACATTTGGTGTATATATCTTTTCAAATTAGTGTTTTGGGATTTTTTGGGGATATATATTCAGGAGTGGAATTGCTAGGTCATACTTTTAGTTTTTTGAGAAACCTCCATATTGATTTTCACAGTGGCTGCACCAATTTACATTCCCATCAACATCACAGGAGGCTCTCTTTTTCCCACACCCTTGCCAACATTTATTATTTGTGTTCTTTTTGATGGTAGAGATGATCAATCTCTATTATACCTTATGAAATAGTCTGGATATTCAAGTGACATTGCTTTCTGGAGTGAAGATTCTTATTTTTATCTATACCCAAACAACTTCTTAAGAGTTGTATTTTGTTTTACTTTAACCACAGCAATGACCCTTTGTTCCCAAACTGGAGAAAACACAAAGTGGAGTCAAAGGCAAGATCTTTGGGACATTCTTTTGAACTGCGACTTGAAGAATTTCGTGTTGATTGAACTGCTTTAAATAGAAACGTTCTGGGAATTCTAATCTGTTATCAGTGGAGCCAATAGAGGGTGCCAGTGAGGGCAGTTATCCAGTAACTATGTACTATTATGTGTCAGGCATCCCAGTAGACACTGATGAAAGATGGGGAGTAATACAGTGATTCTGGCCTCAAGAAAGTCAGAATAAAGGTGGTTCAGATGGTAAGGAATTCGCCTGCAATGAGGGAGACGTGGGTTCAATTTTGGGGTCAGGAAGATCCCCTGGAGAAGGGAATGGTTACCCACTTCAGTATTCTTGCCTGGAGAATTCTATGGACAGAGGAGCCTGGGGGGTTACAGTCCATGGGGTCACAAAGAGTCAGACATGACTGAGCGACTGACACTTTCACTTTCACTTCATAAATGAGCAAGGAAAGAACAACTTTAAAATCTGGGCCACACTGCTTTTATATCATGCAGTCAAGCCACTCTTTACTTTAAGCTATTGGTCCCCAAACTATGGATACTGGCCCAGAAACATTAGTATCACCTGAAACTTGCCAAAATGCCAATTTTCATATCCCAGTTTACACTTATTGGATCATAATCTGGGGATGGGGCCAAACAACGCATGTTTTAACATGTCCTCTAAATGGTACTAATAATGAACACTAAAGTTTGAGAACCACTTATCTAGGCCAACTCCTTGTCTTTTCACGATAAACACCAATACTTCAACCATGACTAAATCATGTCTTCTGAGTTACTCATTAGTTTGTGGAAATAAGAAAGCGATACAATGGTTATAAACATTAAACAGGAACTCTCAGAGTTAACATTTTTTCACTTAAATGCCAATATATCCCCCCATCAATTTATGGCCCTGGTCTAGTGTCTTTTGTGGCAGGTTTCTTGCCCTCTTCTGTAATACTAGTCAAAGTGCTTGACACTGGGTTAAATTTAACATTTAAAACATGAACAGATATAAATACAAAACCACTTTAAAATAGTTTTAAAAACTTCAGTGATCCCTGGCATATTGTTTGCTATAAAATTAATTTCAGTCTAAAAGATTTATGACCATAGCATAAACTCTGGCTTCCAGTAGACTAATAAAAGTCAATATGAAGAGGAGGTAGACATAAAAGAGTACAGAGTCAACTAGATCTGCTTCCTGGGTAGCTCAAATGGTAAAGAGTCCACCTGCAATGCGAGAGACCTGAGTTTGATCACTAGGTTGGGAAGATCTCTTGGAGAAGGGCATGGCAACCCACTCTAGTATTCTTGCCTGGAGAATTCCATGGACAGAGGAGCCTGGAGGGCTACAGTCCATGGAGTTGCAAAGAGTAGGACACCACCAAGCGACTAATAGTTTCACATTCACATTTTCTCCTCCAAAGTAAGTAATATTTGGTGATGTCCTTCTATTTCAAAATCAGGAGTGGATATCAGCATCTCTAAATACTCAGACCACTTTAAAGAAGAAAATCACAACTAGTCAGACTTCACTTTATTTGTTGAAATCTTTTAGGGTGTTTCATGAAATGGGTGTACCTATTGTCATTACATGTCAATCCCCCATGCCTGTTCAGCATAAATATTTGCCTTAGAAGAGAGAGGCAAGAGGCAAGATCATGCCTATGTGCATCTGCCGATTTCTTAGTCAAGTCATGTTAGTGAAACTACTAAAGTAACTTCCGTCCTCTCTGATTTCCTTTGAGGAAGAGGTTAAAAAAAAGTTAGAGATACATTAAATAGGAGACTCTCCCCCCTCCCTATAGAACCTCATCAATTCTATCCAGAAGTTCAGAGTTGAGTATAGAAGTGAAGAATTTGAGATGAGAGATTTTGCCTTTTCTTTCTAATTTTCTTGCTTGACACCAATTCATCAGTCATATAGAACTCTTGGCCAGAAAATCATGAACATAATAATCAGTCTATCTAGGAATTTCACTCCTTAAATATATATTTAAGTAAGCAAAATTTAACCACATATTTTATTACAATATATTCTACATAGGAATTCTTCGTGTTCTGGGTTATTTTGCTGCCTTTCCTGCCTTCTCATTTTGGGTCATTTATCTTTTTATAAGATCTCTCCACATCCAGTTCAAGAAATAAACATTTTGCAGGATATACTTATGGCAGAGTCAGTTTGTTGTAAGATCAATGGGACAGCCTTCTTTCCTATAAACAGAATCCTAATTAACAAGTTCCCTTGGTATCTCTAATTTTCTTGAAGAAATCTCTAGTCTTTCCCATTCTATTGTTTTCCTTTATTTATTCGCATTGATCACTGAGGAAGGTTTTCTTATCTCTCCTTTCTATTCTTTGGAACTCTGCATTCAAATGGGTATATCTTTCATTTTCTCCTTCGCCTTTCGCTTTTCTTCTTTTCTGAGCTATCTATAAGGCCTCCTAGGACAGCCATTTTGTCCTTTTTGCATTTCTTTTTCTTGGGGATGCTCTTGATTCCTGCCTCCTGTACAATGTCACAAACCACTTCAGGGACTCTATCAGATCTCATCCCTTGAATCTATTTGTCACTTCCACTATATAGTCATAGGGATTTGATTTAGATTATACCTGAATGGTCCAGTGGTTTTCCCTACTTTCTTCAATTTAAGTCTGAATTTGGCAATAAGGAGTTCACATTCTAGCCACAGTCAGCTCCCAGTCTTGTTTTTGCTGACTGTATAGAGCTTCTCCATCTTTGGCTGTAAAATATATAATCAACTTGATTTTGTATTGACCATCTGGTGATGTCCATGTGTAGGGTCTTCTCTTGTGCTGTTGGAAGAGGATGTTTGCTATGACCAATGCATTCTCTTGGCAAAACTGTTAGCCTTTGCCCTGCTTCATTCTGTACTTCAAGGCTAAATTTGCCTGTTACTCCAGGTATTTCTTGACTTCCTACTTTTGCATTCCAGTCCCCTATAAAGAAAAGGACATCTTTTTTGGGTGTTAGTTCTAGAAGGTCTTGTAGGTCTTCATTGAATCATTCAACTTCAGCTTCTTCAGCATTATTGGTCAGGGCATAGACTTGGATTATTGTGATACTTAATGGTTTGCTTTGGAAACGAACAGAGATCATTCTGCCATTTTTGAGACTGCATCCAAGTACTGCATTTCGGACTCTTTTGTTTACTATGATGGCTACTCCATTTCTTCTAAGGGATTCTTGCCCACAGTAGTAGATATAATGGCCATCTGAATTAAATTCACCCATTCCAGTCCATTTTAGTTTGCTGATTCCTAAAATGTCAATGTTCACTCTTGCCATCTCCTGTTTGACCACTTCCAATTTGCCTTGATTCATGGGCCTAACATTCCAGGTTCTTATGCAATATTGCTCTTTACAGCATTGGAGTTTACTTCCATCACCAGTCACATAGAATGGGAAAGACTAGAGATCTCTTCAAGAAAATTAGAGATACCATGGGAATTTTCATGTAAAGATGGGGACAATAAAGGACAGAAATGGTATGGACCTAACAGAAGCAGAAGATATTAAGAAGAGGTGGCAAGAAAACACAGAAAAACTACACAAAAAAGATCTTCTTGACCCAATAATAATGATGATCACTCACCTAGAGCCAGACATCCTGGAATGTGAAGTCAAGTGGGCCTTGGGAAGCATCACTATGAACAAAACTTGGGGGTGATGGAATTCCAGTTGAACTATTTCAAATTCTAAAAGATGATGCTGTGATAAAGTGCTATACTCAATATGCTAGCAAATTTGGAAAACTCAGCAGTATTCAGAGGACTAGAAAAATGTCACTTTTCATTCCAATCCCAAAGAAAGGCAATGCCAAATTCATTTCACGCACTAGCAAAGTAATGCTTGAAATTCTCCAAGCCAGGCTTCAACAGTATGTGGACTGTGAACTTCCAGATGTTCAAGCTGGATTTAGGAAAGGCAGAGGAACCAGAGATCAAATTGCCAACATCAATTGGATCACTGAAAAAGCAAGAGAGTTCTAGAAAAACATCTACTTCTGCTTTACTGACTATGCTAACACATTTGACTGTGTGGATCACAACAAACTGAGGAAAATTCCTTAAGAAATGGGAATACCAGACCATCTTACCTGCCTCCTGAGAAATCTGTATGCAGGTCAAGAAGCAACAGTTAGAAATGGACATGGAACAATACACTAGTTCCAAATCGGGAAAGGAGTACATCAAGGCTGTGTATTGTCACCCTGCTTATTTAACTTACATGCAGAGTACATCATGAGAAATGCTGGGCTGGATGAAGCACAAGCTGGAATCAAGATTGTTGGGAGAAATATCAATAACCTCAGATATGCAGATGACACCACCCTTAAGGCAGAAAGCAAAGAAGAATTAAGAGCCCCTTGATAAAAGTGAAAGAGGAGAGTGAAAAAGTTGGCTTAAATCTCAACATTCAGAAAACTAAGATCATGGCATCTGGTCCCATCACTTCATGACAAAGAGATGGGAAAACAGTGAAAACAGTGACAGGCTTTATATGTTTGGGTTCCAAAATTACTGCAGATTGTGACTGCAGCCATGAAATTAAAACACTTACTCCTTGGAAGAAAAGCTATGACCAACCTAGACAGCTTATTAAAGAGCAGAGACATTGCTTTGCCAACAAAGGTCCATCTAGTCAAAGCTACGGTTTTTCCAGTAGTCATGTATAGATGTGAGAGTTGGACTATAAAGAAAGCTGAGCACCAAAGAATTGATGCTTTAGCACTGTGGTGTTGGAAAAAACTCCTGAGAGTCCCTTGGACAGCAAGGAGATCCAGCCAGTCCATCCTAGAGGAAGTCAGTCCTTCATTGGAAGGACTGATGCTGAAGCTGAAACTCCAATATCTTGGCCACCTGATGCGAAGAGCTGACTCATTTGAAAAGACCCTGATGCTGGGAAAGATTGAAGGCAGGAGAAGAAGGGGATGACAGAGGATGAGATGGTTGGATGGCATCACTTACTTGATGGACATGAGTTTGAGCAAACTCTGGGAGTTGGTGTTGGACAGGGAGGCCTGGCATGCTGCAGTCCATGGAGTCACAAAGAGTCGGACACAACTGAGTGACTGAACTGAATTAACAAGTGGTCTCAGAGGAAGAGAGTCTCCACCCATAGTTCATAAGCATGAATCATAACTGGTCTATGTTAGCCATGGAAATTTCACTTCATTTGGCATTAAGTGTCTGGAGTCAGCCCAAGACCCAGTTCTGACTAATCAGATAGAAGAGAGAGTTTGAACAATGAAGATACTCAGTACTCACAGAAAGAGATCATGAAGCATAATATCTACTTGACACAATCATAAAATTAAATATGAAAGGTAAAACAATTTGTGTGAGGGGACCTAAATTACATATGGCAGATCCAGGACACTGACTGGTTGAGAGGATCACAGAAGGCTCTCCAGAGACATCCTCTTTGTAGCTTTTTAGTTCACAGATCAACAGCCATTGGTGTGAAGTCTAGAATTAGGTTGAAGATTTCGGAATACTGTGAAGGTGTCCTCTCTGACTCCTAGAGTGAAAGTGTTAGTTACTCAGTTGTGTCTGACATTTTGTGACCCCAGGGACTGCAACCTGACAGGCTCCTCTGACCATGGGATTCTCCCGGCAAGAATACGGGTGTGGGTTACCAACCCCTTCACCAGAGGATCTTCCCAACTCAGGGACTGAACCTGGGTCTCCTGCATTGAAGGTGGATTCTTTACCATCTGAGCCACCAGGGAAGTGCAAAGTGCTTAGCTTTTCAGGCAAAAGAATTAAAAGGACCAGTTACACTATGTATAGGACTAGAAAGCTGAGTGATCAGGTGACTGAGAAGATCTGTAGCCTTTATTATGAAGGCCAAAAACAATAACCAGGAAATCCACAGTCACACTGATACTGGAGGGCTAATATGGAAGAACTCTAGAACCTTCAGCCTACAGTCAAAGAGAAGCAATCATTTGCCTCCTATGTATTAGCCAACTCTTTTTGCTCCCATCTACCCTGAACACTCAAGAAGCTGCATATTGGAAGTGAATGAGTGAGACTTTCTAGAGTGAACTTTCCAGTTTAGCATCCCAGAGGTTATCATCACTGTGCTGTGCCACCTAATGGGAAGAGTGAAGTGGTAGGGAGTGAAATCAAAATTACAAACCTCACAGTAACAAGTATTTCATTAGAAGTTGCAGACATTTGTCTGCTTAAATTTCATGAAGCAATGTACTCTCTCAAACACTGATAAAAACATGGTGTCCCTGTTTTACAGAGAAATCATAACTCTGCTTAGCAAATTTAACAAAGATAAGACTTTATGACAAAAAATTTATGATTTATGATAAATGATATGATTTATGATAAAAAATATAGACAGGTAATGTCTATTTTAGAGAACTTTGGTCTTTTAGAAATATTCAAGAGAATAAGTTAATTTGTCTTTTAGTACAATCAGTAATTCACCAAACAATTTGTTTTGGGGGGGGGTTTGATTTTGGCTATAGCTAACCACAACATCTGGTTGTGAATGTTGATCACTGGGAAGCCTGTGCTTTGTGGTGACAGGGTGTGTGAGATATCCTGTACCTTTTGCTCAATTTTGCTGTGATTTTAAGACTGCTCTAAAAATAAAGTCTGCTTAAAAAAAAAAAAGAACTCTCATTCACCATGACAATTGAGTAGCTTTCAAGTGTGAAAAAAAAAAAACAAACCAAACCTGTTTTGAAATTAGAATGGACTGAGTCAAACTCTCCTACAAATACGTTAGTTACAATATTCTGAGGATTAGTGACTTATCCTCTCAAGTCTCTGGAAATAGGAAACTGCCAAAGACCAGGGAAGAAAGCACCTTCTTCTGTTCTTGTCCTGGACGATTCTAGTCCTCGAGGGCGGTAAGGACAGGACAGCAAACTCAGCCGTAAATATCAAGAGTAGTTCTAGCTCTGGCAAACTTACCCGGGGCTCCAGCATGGTGACCTTCCACCACTCTCCAGCTCAAGGCTCTTCCAGGAGGAATGCACTGAGTGGATCAGAAGACACAATGCGTAAAGAAAACAACGTGATGTGTTACTTACATAGACTTCAGCCAAACAAAGCCAACGGACAAACAATACTACAGCCCCCAGAGATTTCTCTTGATTGGCTTTAGTGTTAAATCCACTCATTTTTTTTTTTTAATAAAATTCAAATTATTTCCCTCATAGGAGCACCACTTTGTTTTCTGTACAAAGGCCTCTCAAACTTCCCTGCCATATACTTAAACTTTCACTAAGAGGTCAAATCAAATTTTATGCTAAATGTTTTATAAAAAATACATACGTAAATAAATAGGGTGGGAGGAAACTTTTGGATGTGATGGATATGCTTACGGCACTCATTGTGGTGATGATTTTATGAATGTGCATTTATGTCCAAACTCAAGTTGTAAATATTCAATATGTACAGCTTTTTGCATGTCAATCACAAATTAAAAAAAAAAAATCTCCAAAGAAAAACAACTCCTCCCCAAGTCTTTTCAAAAGGAACTGACTGAACCACATTTAATTCCGCCTTTCATTACCATTTATATTGTTTGCAAATAGTATCTCATTTTAAACTCATTATCATAATACATATCCCACCACAGAGACATATTTGAAGATTCAGTCTTTATTAAGGAGACTGAATTCTACTTGACAAACTTCCTACTGTGTTCTTATATGACTACAATTTCATGACTCCAATAAAACAAAGCATACTCATGTCTTTCTCTCTCACTCTCTCTCATCCTTCCAAATACTGTTCCTTCCTTTGTCATAATAGATTCTCCTTTTGAAAATTCTCTTTGATCAGTACAATTTATTCAATTATTTTGTGTCAGCTTTATTGAGGTATTATTTACATGCAATAGTGTACAATTTAAAGTGTATACTGCAGTGAGTTTTGACAAATGTATACAATGGTAAATACCATTACAATCAAGATATGGAATATTTTCATCATCCCTAAAAGTTCCTTCATGCACTTTTGTGGTCAATCCACGTCCCTCACCCAAACCAGTGACAAGTACTTATCTTCCTTTCACTATACTTTCACCTCTTCTAAAAGTTCGCATGAATGGAATCAAAGCATGTGGTCTTTATGGTTGGTTTATGTATGGTTTCATTCATGTAGCATACTTTCAAGTTTCATCCCTGTTGCATTCATCATATGGTAAGTATACGTTTAACATTTTAACAAACTGTCAAACTTCCCCAAGTGGTTGTAACATTTTGCACTTCCACTAGCAACACTGAGAGTTTCAGTTATCCACTATTATTGCCAAAACTTGATATTGTTAGTCTTTTTAATGTTAACCATTCAAGTGGGTTTGCAGTGGCATTTCACTATGAGTTTAAGTCTATCATCTTGCTATCTGCTTTTTATTTGTCCTGTTTTTCATTGTTCCATTTCTCCTCTGTTTCTCTCTTCTTTTGAATTTGTTGATTTATTAATTATTGTTTGATATACCTCAACAAACCTCAAATGACTTCTGATCAAGGCCAATGACTTATAACTCTAGAGACTTTCTTCAGTCAATGGGAACTCAGTTTATTTCATGAGCCATTATTTTAAAATGAATCTGAGACTTTAACCACACATGATCAACATAAAGAAGAGAGGGTGGTGCTTCCATTAAGGAAAGGATAAGGCTCAGTAGAGTGGTGGTGAAGAAAGCACAGATGTGACAACAGGGCTGCTGAAAATTCAGCTGTTTGTTTTTAGTGCTACTAGATAGTCTTGAAGAAGAGTCCCTTTAAGAAAAGCTTTTAGGTAGGAAAAACAAATATTGTTTTCAAGTACATTCTCTGTTGATGTGACAAATTTTATTAAGGGTAAACAAAAAGGAAATAATCTTTAAATAAGATAAAAAATAGCTAGATCCAAAGAATGGTGTCCTGATTTTTGGTAAAATACAGTGTAAAGCCAGGGATTAAATTTGTAGCATAACATAACATGAAGAACTATTCCCTATGAGTTGAACCTGGAGGCACAACAGCAGAAACACAGAATTTCCATATGAATAAGAGAGTGGTAGCTGGGGATGCAGCCTCTCCTTCTGCTAAGATGAATCAATTTATGATCAGTGAAACACCAATTAAGGGTGAGAGTGAAACACAGAAATAAAAAATTAAAAAAAAAAAAACAAACCACTAACAAACCAAAACAAAAAACAGTGACTCTGCAGAAGAAGAGCAGGGAATTTTTACTCTCCACAAAGCAGGAGTTAGTTCTTCAGCACTACTTGTAACACATCTATAGCTAGCTTTCTAAATAGCTCAACTGAAAGTACATTTATGAATAAAATCCATTATTTAGAGATGAACATGAAGAAATTAAATGGCCATATTTATTTTCTTACAGGGTGGGAAATCATGCTATTTTATCTAGTTGTTATAGTGAACAGATCAAAGCAATTAAGTCATAGGGACTGGAAAATTTCCTGGTGAGGAAAGGACTCACCATGAGCAAGGAATACACTCAGTTAAGTTTTCCTGATTCATTTCTTCCTTCTTCCCTCCCTCTCACCTTCTCTTCCCTTCTTTCTTTCTATTACAGTATACTGGGGCTCAGTAATACACAAATAATTGAAAGCAAAACCAGAATCAGTTAAATTCAGTCAAAATGTGGGTATCTCATACATACTAAAATCAGATAATCTCTGTAAAATAGTCAATCATTTCTTCTTCTTTTGCTTCTTGTCTGACTCCCCTGGAGATATGTAAATTATTGATTCCATCTGGTTTATTGCTGTTTGAATGTTTATTTTTTCAAGGCAGGTGTAAATAAAGCTAAGTGACTTTTCAGAAAAGCTGCACTGTAAGGTTATAAACCTGAAGTGTAATTCTCCTCTTCCAGATGCCACCCCAGACAGAGAAGTTCACAAAAGGAAACCTACTACAGTACCTTTTAGGGTCTACTAAAGTGATCAGCTGAGGGGAAAACTATCAAGCTATACATGAATGGTAAAGCTGAGTGCATTATAATTTTCGTCTGAATTTTTCTCTTTCTTTTAAGGGGCAAGGTAAGGTGGCACTAAGAATGACAACACTGCTTCTATATGAAATGCTTCCTTTAGTCTGAAGTAGCACTGATTGTGAGGTGTTTCCTTCTTACTTACTCTTCTCATTTTCTTCCTCTACCTACTATTTTTGCTTTTGTCATCTTCTGACATGAAACTTCTCTGCCTAAGTACACCATCTCCAAACTAAATGAAAAAATGATGAAGAGGAAGAAAAATTTTTTTTTTAACTCTCACAAGTTTACATCTCTAAATTAGTCCAAAAAAGAGTTACGGGCAAGACTCAAACCCTACATACTTCCCAAGGCATGTGGCATCTTCCTGATCTAATAGATAATATATCATGTATAATGAATGGTTTATTAATTGTGTATTGAATTAATGTATTAAAATTTATAACCTTCTAGAAGTTTAAAACAGGACTGAAATACAGAAATAATTATCTCCATTAGTACATTTATGGCATAGTCATAGTTTCTACATGGTCAAACCATACAAAAACTCAGGTTTGTGCTGGGTAATTGTCCAGGCATAATAAATTCTGAATATAGCTATCAGTGAGCACAAGTTAGATATTGTACTTTGTAAAATAAAAAAGTTATCAGATAAGCCATGATAATCTGGAGAAAAAAAAATCAATTCCTTATGCTAAAGCCTCTAAGATTTCCCAGTTAGTTACTAGTATTAACAGTAATTTCCCAGGACTTTTATTAAGGAATATTGAGTTCCAGTTCTCACGTAGTTTCCACAAGATCAGTCAACAACCATGCTGGCATCCCCTTGAACTATGGAATAATCTTGATTAACTGACCTCTCAGGGAAAAAATATACCAACGTAGCCAAGGAGAGAAACAACAAATGCAGCAGAAACTAACACAGCACTGTAAATCAATTATACTCCAATAAAAAGTAACAAATGGAAAACAACAGCAACAAACCCTCCAGCAGATGCATGTTTAGACTCATTTTGGGGTAGTTAAAAAGCCTGACAATTGAAACCCAATGGATATGGGTTCCACTCAGTCTGTCAGTTACCACCAGTTCAGTTCAGTTCAGTTGCTCAGTCATGTCCAATTCCTTGCGACCCCATGGACTGCAGCACACCGGCCTCCCTGTCCAACACCAACTCCCGGAGTTTACTCAAACTCACATCCATGGAGTCGGTGATGCGATCCAACAATCTCATCCTCTGTCTTTCCCTTCTCCTCCTGCCTTCAATCTTTCCCAGAATCAGGGTCTTTTCAAATGAGTCAGTTCTTTGCACCAGGTGGCCAAAATATTGCAGTTTCAGCTTTAGCGTTAGTCCTTCCAATAAATATTCAGGACTGATTTCCTTTAGGATGGACCTTTGTTGGCAAAGTAATGTCTCTGCTTTTTAATATGCTGTGTAGGTTGGTCATAGCTTTTCTTCCAAGGAGCAAGCATCATTTAATTTCATGGCTGCAATCACCATCTGCAGTGATTCTGGAGCCCAAGAAAATAAAGTCTGTCACTGTTTCTACTGTTTCCCCATCTATTGTCCATGAAGTGATGGGACCAGATGCCGTGATCTTCGTTTTCTGAATATTGAACTTCAAGCCAACTTTTTCACTCTCCTCTTTCACTTTTATCAAGAGACTCTTTAGCTCTTCTTTGCTTTCTGCCTTAAGGGTGGTGTCATCTGCATATCTGAGGTTACTGATATTTCTCCCGGCAATCTTAATTCTAACTTGTGCTTCATCCAGCCCAGTGTTTCTCATGATGTACTCTGCATATAAGTTAAATAAGCAGGGTGATGATGCACAGCACTGACATACTCCTTTCCCTATTTGGAACCAGTCTGTTGTTCCATGTCCAGTTCTAACTGTTGCTTCTTGACCTGCATACAGGTTTCTCAAGAGGCAGGTTAGGTGGTCTAGTATTCCCATCTCTTGAAGAATTTTCCACAGTTTGCTGTGATTCACACAGTCAAAGGCTTTGGCATAGTCAATAAAGCAGAAGGAGATGTTTTCTCTGGATATCTCTTGCTTTTTTGATGTTGGCAATTTGATCTCTGGTTCCTCTGCCTTTTCTAAATTCAGCTTGAACATCTGGAAGTTCATGGTTCACGTATTGTTGAAACCTCGCTTGGAGAATTTTGAGTGTTAGTCTGCTAGTGTGTGAGATGAGTGCAATTGTGTGGCAGTTTGAGCATTCTTTGGCATTGCCTTTTTTTGGGACTGGAATGAAAACTGACCTTTTCCAGTCCTGTGGCCACTGCTGAGTTTTCCAAATTTGCTGGCATATTGAGTGCAGCACTTTATCACAGTATCATCTTTTAGGATTAGAAATAGCCCAACTGGAATCCCATCACCTCCACTAACTTTGTTCATAGTGATGCTTCCTAAGGCCCACTTGACTTCGCATTCCAGGATGTCTTGCTCTAGGTGAGTGATATACCACTGTGATTATCTGCGTCATGAAGATCTATTTGTATGGTTTTTCTGTGTATTCTTGCCACCTCTTCTTAATATCTTCTGCTTCTCTTAATCTGCTTCTTAATATCTTCTGCTTTCTGTCATTTATTGTGCCCATCTTTGCATTAAATGTTCCCTTGGTATCTCTAATTTTCTTGATGAGATCTCGAGTCTTTCCCATTCTATTGTTTTCCTCTATTTCTTTGCACTGATCACTGAGAAAGGATTTTTTTTTTTAATTTATTTTTATTAGTTGGAGGCTAATTACTTTACAATATTGTAGTGGTTTTTGCCATACATTGACATGAATCAGCCATGGATTTACATGTGTTCCCCATCCTGAACCCCCCTCCCACCTCCCTCCCCATCCCATCCCTCTGGGTCATCCTAGTGTACCAGCCCTGAGCACTTGTCTCATGCATCCAACCTGGACTGGCAATCTGTTTCACACTTGATAATATAGAATGGGAGGAAGGCTTTCTTATCTCTTCTTGTTATTCTTGGAACTCTGCATTCAAATGGATATATCTTTCATTTTCCCCTTTGCCTTTCACTTCTCTTCTTCTCTCAGCTATTTGTAAGGCATCCTCAGGCAACCATTTTGCCTTTTTGCCTTTCTTTTCCTTGGGGATGGTCTTAATCCCTGCCCTGTACAATGTCATGAAACTCAGTCCATAGTTCTTCAGGCACTCTGTCTATCAGATCTAATCCCTTGAATCTATTTCTCACTTCCACTGTATAATCATTAGGGATTTGATTAAGGTCATACCTGAATCCTCTAGTAGTTTGCCCTACTTTCTTCAATTTAAGTCTGAATTTGGCAATAAGGAATTCATGATCTGGGCCACAGTCAGCTCCCGGTCTTGTTTTTGTTGACTGTATAGAGCTTCTCCATCTTTGGCTATAAGGAATATAATTTGATTTTGGTATTGATCATCTGGCGATGTCCATGTGTAGAGTTGTCTCTTGTGTTGCTGGAAGAGGCTGTTTGCAATGACCAGTGTGTTCTCTTGGCAAAACACTATTAGCCTTTGCCCTGCTTCATTCCGTACTCCAAGGCCAAATTTGCCTGTTACTCCAGGTATTTCTTGACTTCCTACTTTTGCATTCCAGTCCCCAGTAATGTAAGGGACATCTTTTTTGGGTGTTAGTTCTTGAAGGTCTTGTAGGTCTTCATAGAACCATTCAACTTCAGCTTCTCCAGCACTATTGGTCGGGGCATAGACTTAGATTATTGTGATATTGAATGGTTTGTCTTGGAAATGAACAGAGATCATTCTATGGTTTTTGAGACTGCATCCTTTTGTTTACTATGATGGCTACTCCATTTCTTCTAAGGGATTCTTGCCCACAGTAGTAGATATAATGGTCATCTAAGTTAAATTCACCCATTCACCCATTCCAGTCCATTTTAGTTTGCTGATTCCTAAAATGTCAATGTTCACTCTTGCCATCTCCTGTTTGACCACTTCCAATTTGCCTTGATTCATGGACCTAACATTCCAGGTTCCAATGCAATAGCATTGGAGCATTATAGCATCGGACTTTACTTCCATCACCAGTCACACGTACAACTGGGTGTTGTTTTTGCTTTGGCGCTACATCTTCATTCTTTCTGGAGTTATTTCTCCAGTGATCTCCAGTAGCATATTGGCACCTACCGACCTGGGGAATTCATCTTTCAGAGTCTGATCTTTTTGCCTTTTCATACTGCTCATGGGGTTCTCAAGGCAAGAGTACTGAAGTAGTTTGCCATTCCCTTTTCCAGTGGACCATATTTTGTCAGAACTCTCCACCACGACCCGTTCATCTTGGGTGGCCCTACAGGGCATGGCTCATAGTTTCATTGAGTCAAACAAGGCTGTGGTTCATGTGATCAGATTGGTTAGTTTTCTGTGACTGTGGTTTTCAGTCTGTCTGCTCTCTGATGGAGAAGGCTAAGAGGCTTATGGAGGCTTCCTGATGGGAGAGACTGACTGGGTCTTCTGATGGGCTGGGCCATGCTCAGTGAATCTTAAATCCAATTTTCTTTCAATGGGTGGGGCTGTGTTCCTTCCCTGTTATTTACCTGGGGCTAAACTATGGTGGGGGCTTCCCTGGTGGCTCAGAGAATAAAGCGTCTGCTTACAATGCAGGAGACCCGGATTTGATCCCTGGGTCGGGAAGATCCCCTGGAGAGGAAAATGGCAACCCACTCCAGTACCCTTGCCTGGAAAATCCCATGGACTGAGAAGTCTGGTAGGCTACAGTCCATGGGGTCACAAAGAGCAGGACAGACTGAGTGACTTCATTACTCATTAAACTATGGTGGAGGTAATGGAGATAATGGCAACCACTTTCAGAAGGTCCCATGCAGCAGGCCACCACCGCCCCACGCCTCCACCAGAGACTCCTGGACACCCACGGGCAAGTCTGGGTCAGTCTCCCGTGGGATCACTGCTCCTTTCTCCTGGGTCCTTGTGCATATAAGGTTCTATTGTGCGCTTCAATAGTCTATTTCCCCAGTCCTGTGTAAGTTCTGGCAGGGCTATGGTGGGGTCAGTCATGACCTCCTCCGAGAGGGCTTATGCCATACCCAAGTCTGCTGCACCCAGAGCTCCGGCCCTGCGGCAGTCCACTGCTGACCTGCACCTCCGCAAGACACACTCAGACACGTTCTGTCTCAGTCTCTGTGGGGTCTCTGGGTTCTGGTGTGCACAAGGTTTGTTTGAGCCCTCTGAACGTCTCTGGCAGGTATGGGGTTTGACTCTAAATGCAATTCTGCCCCTCCTACATGTTGCTGGGTCTTGTCCTCTGCCCCTGGATGTGGGGTATCTCCTCAAAGTCCCTCCAGCACCATGCAGCCACCACTCCAGCACCTATCATCTTGCTGGGGCTTCTCTGCCCTGTCAGTTACCACCAAGGTGGTCCTAGTAAGTCCATTAACGCTTACAGGTCTCATCTGAAAAACAAAATTGTTGTATGGGATTGCTCTGAGGATTAAATAAGATAACGAAGGCACAACACCTATACAGTAGACCCTCAACAAACAATAGCTCCCTGCTTTCATTCTGTTTATATTTCCAACTTCTAGGTTAAAAATGATCCTTGGTCTTTAAGGTTACGTGAAATCTTTCTCTCTCTTCTTCAAAAGCATTTGGCAGATAGGAGGTGCTGAATTAATGTGAACTCCCTGTCAGATCTTTACATGCCTCACCAGGATGCAGGCCTCCACTGAAGCATAACCCCTTTCACATATTACCTGACTTCATCCTCATAGCAGCTGTGAAGCAGACAAGTTCTCACGTCCTCATTCCTTACTCCAGAAGCAGTGAGTCAGACTGAAATAAACAGAGGAGTGCATAAGTGTCTGTAAATGTGGTTTAAACAACACCCATCTCTGGGGTAGATGAACATCAAAGTATTAACGCAGACATACACATTAGAGAGAACAAGATTTTAGAATTTATGCCCTATTTTTTTTGTTAAAACTCTTGTTCTGACCACAACTAGTCTTCATTTTGTGTGTAAAGACAGGGTTCAGGGTTTACAAAATGATGTTCTTTTAATTTTTCAAGGACAAACTTGAATGCATTTGTATATTACACTTTTTAGCAATAACAGCCAAGATTAGCAGAAAAGAATATAAATTTGCCTCTTTTATTCAAAACATTTATATGCTGTGTAACTCTATAAAGTTAAGTATCGTCAGCCTCACATACTTTGTTTTATTTGGGTTATTCATCAAAGGATATGTGAATAAGAGTCTATTTTAAGACACACTGTCTGAAATAACATTTTTTAAAGGGATAATAGTTTTGAATCCAGTGTATTTTTCATTCATTATAAATCCACTTCTCTATGACTCCCCACCCATTATATGAGTAATAATCATTACTTCAGGGAGTTGTTGGAGACTTCCTAGAACAAGTAGGTCATTATTCAACTTTGAGCTTCAAAATTAAATTATTCCTGAATTCACAGTCAGATGATAGTCTTGAAAACCAAGGTTTTCTGGGAGGAATATGTTTTCTAAATTCCAAAATCTTTTTACATTGCAAAAGCAAAACAAGCGTGTCAGAGGCTTCCCCCCCCTCCCCCTCGGTCTTAATATACAGAGAAGAAAGGATATCAGGGAGTCTTGGACATAAAGGATGAAGAAGCCTTTCTAGTGTACAGAGGACTTTGAGAGCTCTGGAGGAGATGAAATTAGGGTAACTCTCCCTGAATCCTGAGATGGAGCCAGATGCTCCTGGATCAAAGATGGAGGGAGAGAGAATGAGACAGCTGAAAGTGAAACGTCGTGAGAACATACTGCTTTCCCATTTCAGGCTATAGCCAAAAACAATGCCTCAGAGTAGTCCTGTAGCCACTGGATTGGCCACAGTAGAGCAGACACTGTATATGACATGCTCAGGCACTCACTCCTCTACTGCCTTGTGGATGGGGCGGGGGGGTGGGGGGGGTTTGGAGCGAGAATGGGGAATTTGGCAGGTAGCTAATAATTAAGAAACAATTTGCCTTCCAGAGGTTTTGGGAGAAAATAAATGGGGTGGAAAGTGGCTGGAGAGCAGATAGAAAATGCACTGATTCTCAGGGGTTTAACCATTCAAGCACACACCTAGTCTGAAGTCAGTGAGGCCTACCTGAGGTTTTAGACATATATCCTCCCATCATCACAGTGTTACCTGAACTCCTTGTGTCAAGAAACCTCACAGAGAGAAAAGGAAAGGTGTCCTGAAAGACTAAGCACCCGCTCCCCAATAAAACGTATTTTAAAATGAAAAAGAATGAGTCATCTTGAATGGGCTATTCTGTGGTGAAGGTGGTTTAGTGTTTGCTACTGAATGGAGGCTGAGTGCTGAAGAATTGATGCTTTCAAACTGTGGTGCTAGAGAAGACTCTTGAGAGTCCCCTGGACCACAGGGAGATCAAACCAGTCAATCCTAAAAGAAATCAACCCTGAAATTTCACTAGAAGAACTGATGCTGGAGCTGAAGCTCTAATACTTTGGACTAATACTTTTCTGTATTGGGTCTAATACTTTTCTGATATGAAAAGTTGACTCACTGGAAAAGACCCTGATGCTGAGAAAGGTTGAGGGCAGGAGGAGAAGGGGGATGACAGAGGACAAGATGATGGTATAGTATCACCAACTTAACGGACACGAATCTGAGCAAACTCTGGGAGATAGTGAAGGGTAAGGAAGCCTGGCATGCTGCAGTTCATGGGGTTGCAAAGAGTTGGACATGACTTAAAACTAAACAACAACAACTGAATGGGAATGGGGGCTACTGAGCAAGGTGAGATAGTCATATAATTAATTAACATGTCTGCTTATCTGAGTTGCATCTTTTGCTACTCTTTGGAGAACCAATCAAGAAGTTCTGGTTTTCCCAAAATTCAGGGCTTGCACTGAATGAATAAGAAATCAGAAACCATTTTACAAGATTATATAGTATGTCAGAATTTTCAAAACTAGAAAAGTCTTAAATTAACTGTCTAAAATGCCATTGAATACTGTTCTACACATTCATCGTTTCCCTTGATCAGTATTTATTCTTTAATGAAAATCAAACATTTCCATATGGAAAGCAATAGATCCTCTACAATATCCTGAAATATTCTGCACTATCCTGAAAACCAAAGAGGACATAGTTTGGAGAGGCATTCAAATTGGTACTTCCAAACATTAAGGGCACCAGGAGGGTCTGGAGACCTCCTGATGTGCCAGGCTAACCTGTTCATGGCTGGACCTGAAGCGGGGACTGTAGAAGTCTGGGGTTGACACCAGAGCAGGGTGTTACTCAGAGTTCAGGGCAGCACTTCTTTACAAATCATTTAAGAAGAATGTCAGTGTTTCAACAACCAGTAAGGCCACGTATACTGTATCTAATCTGTCTTGGGTGCATCAGAAGAGAGGAGTGGTCATAGCAGCAGTAGCAACATTCCTCATCCCCTGAGGAGATAAAACAAACAGTAGACAATTTGCAGGGCTGAAGCTCCTCATTTCTGGTCCCCAGCATCCTGTTTTCTTATTCCTGCCTCTGAGAGAAGAGGACCTGGAAGAGGTTCCTGGCTTGGCAGGATTATAACAGGGGCTGACCTTGGAGCTACTGTCTGAGGGATGTGTTGATCTTTGCCTGCAAGCGCTCTGTAAGTAACAGCAGCCAACGCTGATGAGAATAAATGATGCATTCATGGTAAATGTGTCTACATGTATGTGTGTTGTGACTCGAGTTTTGGGGCTTCACTTAGCAGAGGGGTCAAAGCAAATTTATCCTTTTTTTTTTTTTTTTTTTTTGTCCAAAAGAGCCTAAAGGCATGAATTTGAAGAGGCCCTAAATATGATCAGTCTAACATCCAGATTCCAAAACTAGCAAGCTAGGTGGGGGTTAATTTATATTCTACAGTATGACAGCTCCAGCAAGAGAGCCCTTAAAAGGCAAACTAGCAAAACCAAAACATTTATCTGTTTCACACCCAACACTATTAACCTAGAATAAAGGTTTGTTTTAAATTCAAGACGTTGTACTTGTACTGAGCATTCTTAAACGTAACCCAATAAAACCAGTAACTTAAATTGAGTTTCCCCCCCAAACAGACCTTGGAGATAATGACCTGAGTACAACGGTTGATTAGGGGGCCGATTCTCCCAGCACCACTGGGGATGGTAAAGGAAGACAGGGAATGTAAGGAAATTAATACAAAGTAAGACACTATGCAGGTAAACACTGTGGGCGACCGAGGTTCAATGCCACTGGGAATCTCTGAGTGATGAGATCATTCCTCAGTTAGGTCACCTGAAGGATGAGGGAACTGGTTGCCTCCTTCATTAGCTGAGTCTGTCCTGGGGGTATCAACTCCCCAACATTCTGACCTGCCCCAAGAAAGGGCTAGGCATGCCAAAGAAAGTTCTCTGAAGGAAAGTAAAAAATACATGCATGTCTCCACAAATGACCCCATTTTGTTTCTTTTAATGGCTGAGTAATATTCCATTGGGTATATACACTATATCTTCCTTATCCATCCATCTGTTGATGGACATTTAGGTTGCTTCCATGTCCTGGCTATTTTAAATAGTGCTGCAATGAATACTGGGGTGCATCTGTCTTTTTCAATTCTGGTTTTTTCAGGACGTCTCAGTCATGGAATTGCTGACATACACACAACCATGTGTAAAATAGAGAGCTAATGAGAACTTGCTGTACAGCACAGGGAGCTCAGCTCAGTGCTCTGTGGTGACCTAGATAGTAGGATGAGGGGAGGGTGGGAAGGAGATCCAAGAAGGAGGAAATATATGTATACATAACAGCTAATTCTTCAAGAGATGGGAATGGAAAATTCTTTAAGAGATGGGAATACCAGACCACCTGACCTACCTCTTGAGAAATCTGTATGCAGGTCAGGAAGCAACAGTTAGAACTGGACATGGAACAACAGACTGGTACCAATTAGGAAAAGGAGTACATCAAGGCTGTATATTGTCACTGTCCTTATTTAACTTATATGCAGAGTACATCATGAAAAATGCTGGGCTGGATGAAGCACAAACTGGAAGCAAGATTGTTGGGAGAAATATCAATAACATCAGATAAGCAGATGACACCACCCTTATGGCAGAAAGTGAAGAAGAACTAAAGAGCCTCTTGATGAAAGTGAAGGAGGAGAGTGAAAAAGTTGGCTTACGGCTCAACATTCAGAAAACTAAGATCATGGCATCTGGTCCCATCACTTCATGGCAAATAGATGGGGAAACAGTGGAAACAGTGCTAGACTTTATTTTGGGGTGCTCCAAAATCACTGCAGATGGTGACTGCAGCCATGAAATAAAAAGACGCTTACTCCTTAGAATAAAAGTTATGACCAACTTAGCATATTAAAAAGCAGAGACATTACTTTGCCAACAAAGATCCATCTAGTCAAGGCTATGGTTTTTCCAGTGGTCATGTATGGGTGTGAGAGTTGAACTATAAAGAAAGCCGAGTGCCAAAGAATTGATGCTTTTGTGTGGTGTTGGAGAAGACTCTTGAGATCCAGGCAGTCCATCCTAGAGGAATCAGTCCTGAATATTCACTGGAAGGACTGATGCTGAAGCTGAAACTCCAATACTTTGGCCACCTGATGTGAAGAACTGACTCATTGGAAAAGACCCTGATGCTGGGAAAGATTGAAGGCAGGAGGAGAAAGGGATGACAGAGGATGAAATGGTTGGATGGCATCAGCAAATCAATGCACATGAGTTTGAGCAAGCTCTGGGAGTTGGTGGTGGACAGGGAAGCCTGGCGTACTGCAGCTTATGGGGTCGCAAAGAGTCGACACAACTGAGTGACGGAACTGAACCAAGAATTTACAAAATGGCGTATTTTAGAAGGTGCCAGTGGAAAGCAGGAAAAGAGACAAAATCTGAAGAGATATTCAAGGATCACGCCCACATTCCCTTCCCAGGAGACTGCACCAGATATCTGGGAAACAGTAACAACCAAAGCAGAGAGGCTAAGCATAATGAACCCCCCAGAAACCAGACAAATTCTAGACAGTCTTAAAATTATATGTATAGTTCACTGTATGCAAAAGTAGCCTGTACTTATTACAAGGGGATTATTTACTGAAAAGTTTGGATTAATCAAGTGCATTGATAACATACATTGCAACTGATATGGGCTTATAATAATTGGTTTTAAAATGTTAGCTAGTAAACATTTATCTACATTATATACTGCTTAGTGCAGATACTTTCAAATGTTTAAGCATTTTTATGAACCCACATTATTTAGAAAAATAATTTTATAAAATAAAACAGTAAATACACCTCTAATACTGCCTGGAATATTATTATACCTATTCAACACATAAGCAGTAAACTGCTGTTGCTGCTAAGTCACTTCAGTCGTGTCTGACTCTGTGCGACCCCATAGACGGCAGCCCACCAGGCTCTGCTGTCCCTGGGATTCTCCAGGCAAGAACACTGGAGTGGGTTGCCATTTCCTTCCCCAAAGCATGAAAGCGAAAAGTGAATGGGAAGTCACTCACCCAGTCGTATCTGACTCTTAGCGACCCCATGGACTGCAGCCCACCAGGTTCCTCCATCCATGGGATTCTCCAGGCAAGAGTACTGGAGTGGGTTGCCATTGCCTTCTCCGCATAAGCAGTATACTAAACAATTAATGAAGCCTATGGAAGTTATCATGCAGGTCAATGGAATGGGTGGAGAAAAAGACCTGAAAGCCAGAAATATGTTTTTATTGAGAGAAGAATATAGTTGAACTTTATGGTATGGATAAAGTGTGGATGGATATAGTTTATGGCATGGATAAAGCATAACTGTGACCCCTGCTACTGCTCTTAAGTTACAGCAACAAGGAGACTTCTCTGGTGGTCCAATGGTTAAGCATATGCCTTGCAATGCAGGGGATGTGGGTACAATCCCTGGTCAGGGAACTAAGAACCTATATGCCACAACTAGGGAGTCTGTGTGTTGTAACGAAAGACCCTACATGATGCCACAGAAATGCCAACTGCTACAGCTAAGACCTGACACAAATAGTAAATATTAAAAAAAAATACAGCAACAAGCAGATCCAATATTCTACATTAAAAAAAAACCACTTAAGATTAATAGGAGTTATATTTATTTTTTCCTAAATACTTAAAATTTTTTTATTTTTAATTGGAAGATAATTGCTTTATAACATTATATTGGTTTCTGCTATATATCAACAATCAGCCATAGATATACATATGTCCTCTCCTTCTTGCCCCTCCCTCCCATCTCCTACCCCATTCCACCCTTCTACATTGTCACAGAGCACCGGGTTTGAGCTAACACAGGTTAGAGCCAATAGGAGCAAATAAAAGCTATTTTTAAAGTACAGATTTAACATTTGAACTAGAAGGTTATTTAGCCTACATAAAAATAAACCTGTTTATTAACCATTAATAACCACTGATGTCAATAATATATATAAAAACCAATATTCATCTGGAAGAAAATTTAAACCTAAGAATTTAAACGTAGTAAAAGGCCATTTACCAAGTTTTAATTCATCAGTATGCCTGAATTCTATGCTTCTATTTGCTAGCTTTGTGCCCACAGAAAATAGAGTATTCTAATTTTCATATTACCAGTAACCTAAACTGATTATAGACTAAACTATTATTATTATTATTATTTAGATAAGAAAGTATTTATATCAGTATTTGACAGGTAGTAGATTTCCAAAAATGTTACTTTTACTTAAATAAGTATATTCACATTTTTATGATATGAAGAAACAGTATATGGAAAAATATAAGGATTTGATATTGGATTTCATTTCTCATAAAATAGAGCTGTAGTTATGTTTTTTTCAATTTGGGTAGGTAAGGGAGTCCACCAGTCCAAAGTTTTGGCTTATGGACCTCTTGAGGAAAACTGCTGTACCTAGAACTGCCATATCAAACATTCCATTAGCTAGAGTTACACAAAAGTGTGTTATTATTCCTCCTTAATGCAATGCTTCAACACTGATTGAGACTTTTATATTAATATTTGCAAGTACTGTTTTAAAAATAAGATAAGTAACAATCTTTCTCCATGTTGTGGATTACTTGATATCCTTCAAATCTTTAGCAATAGTTTGGGAACTATTTTGACTCTTGCATCAAAATGAACCCCAATATAATTAACATTGGGGCTTCCCAGGTGGCCTTAGTGGTAAGGAATCCACCTGTCAAGTCAGCAGAAGCAAGAGATGAAGGTTCATTCCCTGGGTTGGGAAGATCCCCTAGCGTAGAACATGGCAACCCACTCCAGTATTCTTGTCTGGAAAATTCCATGGACGGAGGAGCCTGACAGCTTATAGTCCATGGGGCCGCAGAACAGAATGAATAAGCACACACACACATAGTTAGGATTTACTGAGAAGGCACCCATTTATTCATTGCCTAATATGTGTTAGTCCTAATTAAGCTTATAGGATATTATGTTACATGTGAAGACAAGGAGAGTTTCTGTCTGCAATAATCTTTAATTATATTGGGAAGACATGTAATGAATAGGTAAACAAAACAAGAACACAGGAAATTTGGGTTATAGTGAGTGTTATAAAGGATGATATGGTCAGTATCACTTGGGTTAGGTATATACAGTAATCTAAGAAACTGCTCAGATTAAAATCATTATCAATTGTATCACTATTAACTTGAAGAACTTGATGAAATAACCAAGAATTCTGAGATATTATTGAAAAAATAAAAGATAAAATAGGAACTGGCAGAGCTGAAACAACAAGTGTGGAGTAAATTTTGAAGTGGAATAAATAATTCTGAAAATACATGAGATTTATAATGCACAGATTGAGAAAAATGAACACAACAAAATTCAAATTCAGTTCAGTTTAGTCACTCAGTTGTGTCCAACTCTTTGAGACCCCATGGACTGCAGCAGGCCAGGCTTCCCTGTCCATCACCAACTCCCAGAGTTTGCTCAAACTCATGTTCATCGAGTTGGTGATGCCATCCAACCATCTCATCCTCTGTTGTCCCCTTCTCCTCCTGCCTTCAATCTTTCCCAGCATCAGGGTCTTTTCCAATGAGTTAGTTCTTTGCATCAGGTGGCCAAAGTATTGGAGTTTCAGCCTCAACATCAGTCCTTTCAATGACATTCAGGACTGATTTCCTTTAGGATGGACTGCTTTGATTTTCTTGCAGTCCAAGGGACTCTCTTTTTTTATTTCTATTTCTGCTTTTTTTTTCCCATTTATTTTTACTAGTTTGAGGCTAATTACTTTACAATATTGTAGTGGGTTTTGTCATACATTGACATGAATCAGCCATGGAGTTATATGTATTCCCCATCCCGATCCCCCCTCCCACTTCCCTCTCCACCCGATTCCTCTGGGTCTTCCCCAAGGGACTCTCAAGAGTCTTCTCCAACACCACAGTTCAAAAGCATCAATTCTTCGGTGCTCAGCTTTCTTTATTCAAATTAGGAAAAATTCAAATTAGGAGCTTAAAATTATTACACAATGTGTTAGATATGCAAGATCTAATAAGTATAAATGAGTTTCCTAAGAGGGTAACTGAATTAATAGAACACAAAAAATTTAGAAATAAAAATACACATCAATAAAATTTTCCATAAATAAAAGAACAGTTGAACATATGAATTAAAAGGAATTATTTTGTCACAGGAAAACAAACACAGATCAACACCAAAACATAAATGAACAAAATTATTTGGTTTCAAAAATGAAGGACAGTCTGGATGTTCAGAAAACAAAATTAAATTACTAATCAAGGCAAAAACATCAGCTGGGAGTTTCAAACTGATCCAAATCTAGATAACTTAGAGAAATGCCTACATATCTCTATAGAACAAAAGTGGGGGTCAACTCAAAAATTTTATACCCAGACAACTGTCTTTTAAGCATACATTCAAATAATTAAGGAATATAATATGAAGGTTTCTTCTAAAAATTAGTAGGTTATTCTCTGTCTCGGAGATCACTAAGCGAATACTGCCACAGTGTCCCTATGGCTTCCCAATTTTTAATGTTTTAGTCTTACCGCTCTTGAGACTGCAAGATCCAACCAGTCCATCCTAAAGGAGATCAGTCCTGGTTGTTCATTGGAAGGACTGATGCTGAAGCTGAAACTCCAATACTTTGGCCACCTCATGCAAAGAGTTGACTCACTGGAAAAAACCCTGATGCTGGGAGGGATTGGGGCAGGAGGAGAAGGGGACGACAGAGGATGAGATGGCTGGATGGCATCACCGACTTGAGGGACATGAGTTTGGGTAAACTCTGGGAGTTGGTGATGGACAGGGAGGCCTGGTGTGCTGCGATTCATGGGGTCGCAGAGTCAGACACAACTGAGCGACTGAACTGAACTGAACTGAGTCTTACCGTCTTCTGTTATTTTATCACCATTAAGTAACCAAGAGTAAAGTAATTCTTACTGCTTTCTAAGAATCATTCCATGTTTCTCCTAAATAAAAGATAAATATAGAGACTATGGCAAAATGCATCCATTTAGTTGTAACCATAAAATCACTGTGAAGATATAGCTCAGAAGAGAACAAAAATTTTAACAATATTATTACTTAATAATATAACTAACAGCATGTGGAAAAGAGAAAGAAGAGAAAATTGACAACTTGGCAAGTATAGAAGTATTTCTTCTGTAGAAATGTCAACAGATTTCATGCTGACAAATCAAGGAACAGAGTTTATCAGTCAAGATAAACTGGACTAGGTTATGATACATGGACAACTAGTCCCCAAATCTCTTGGTTTAACATAAAGAAAGTTTACTTCACACTCATGCTAAATGCCAACCATGGGAACAGTGATACAGTATTCTATATTATCTTCACTCTGACAAAATGACAGCAAATTATATCCTGAAACATTAACAGACTTCATGGTAAAGGAACGGGTCTCAGATTGGTAATTTCAATTTCTGCTCACAATTCATCAGCCAGAATTCATCCCAGGAACTTAACTAAAACTAAAACACAAAGTTATCAGAAAAGCAAGTCAATCAACATGCCCCAGATAAGAGAATTGGAATATGTAAAGAGCACTGATCACTACCATATCAAGACACAAGTATATTTAAGTGAATTAAAAATAACACCAAAATGGCTAAGAAAAAGCAATGAGAAAAATTAGGAAGTGGAGGAGAGGAGAAAATAAGAAAGATGGGAGGAAGTGGAAGTTTACTCATAGATGGGAGGTGGTAAATACTGTTTAATGAAATAGAAAAATGAGTATACCATGGATCTCTGCTGTTCAATACAGTAGTCACTAGTCACATGTGAATATCTAAATTTAAATTAATTACAATTAATTATATTAGCTCAGCTGGTAAAGAATCAGCCTGCAATGCACGAGATTCCAGTTTGATTCCTGGGTCGGGAAGACCCCCTGGAGAAGTGTTAGGCTACCCAGTCCAGTATTCTTAGGTTTCCCTGGTGGTTCAGCTGGTAGAGAATCTGCCTACAATGCAGGAGACCTGGGTTCCATCCTGGGTTGGGAAGATCCCCTGGAGAAGGGAAAGGCTACCCACTCCAGTATTCTGGTATGGAGAATTCCACAGACAGTATAGTCCATGGGGTTGCCAAGATTGGACAGGACTGAGCCACTTTCACTTTCATATTATAATTTCAGTTTCTCACTCACACCAGCCACATTTCGAGTATTTGATATTCAACATGTGGTTAATGGCTACTGCACTGAACAGCACAGACATAGAACATTTCAATAGTCTTGGAAATTTCTCTTTTATAGTGCTTCTATAAAAGATGTTTGCTGTTATGAAGAAAAATACATGAAGAAAAAAATTACTACTCTTTCATATTAAGAGAAAGAAAATGCACATGCACAAAGCAGTTAAACCACAGCCAGACAGTAATAGAAAATAAGGTAAAATAAAATTTAAAACCCTCAGAAATTAAAATGTAAAATATGAATAACATAACTAAGAACAAAGATGTATGTCACACCAACAAATTTGACTATAAAAATAAACTCACATAAGATCACATGTATAAACCCAAATACATATAAACATACAAAATCAATATTTTTGAGTATTTATCATGGGCCAGGCAACTAATATAACCATGTAGTATATATTATCTCATGTAATTATAACAAGTTATGAGGTAGGTATTGTGTTCCTTCCACAAAACTGATTTATTGAAGCTCTAACTCCAAATACCTCAGAACATGATTTTTTTTTTTTTTTTGAGAAGAGATCTTCAAAGTGATGATGAAGTTAAAAGAGGCCATTAGGGTAGGAGGCTAATGCACTATGGGCTTCCATGGTGGCTCAGCAGTAAAAAATCTTCTTCAAATGCAGAGATCACCTGCAATGTAGGAGATGCAGGTTTGATCCCTGGGTTGGGAAGACCCCTAGAGAAGGAAATGGCAACTCATTCCACTACTTTTGCCTGGGAAATCTCATGGACAGAAGAGCCTGACAGGCTACAGTCCATGGGGTTGCAAAGAGTCGGACTTAGTGACTAAACCACCACCACCACCACCACATGCATGATGACTAGTGTCTTCACAAGAAGAAGAGGCAACAGGTGCACATGCACACAGAATGATGACCATGTGAAGAGGCAGCAAGAGGGTGGCTAACTGCCAATCAAGGAGAGAGGGCTCAGAGTTATCCAACCCTGCTGGCACCTTGATCTTGGCCTTCTAGGCTTCAGAAGCATGAGAAGATACATTTCTATTGTTTAAGTCACTCAGATTGTGACATTTGTTATGATAGTGCTAACAAACTAATATGGTAATATTAAAATATGTTTTATTATGATAAAACCAAATGGTGAAATGTTAAGTAATTTGACAAAGCTTGAAAACAGCAGAGGTTAACTCTGAAGCCAGGATATCTGATTCTAGAGCTTGTCCGCTTAATTCTTTTGCTAAAATTGGTCATGAATTTAACATAAAGCCAGTCTCAATGATTTCATGATTGTACAGTGAAATTAAGCAAAAAAAAAAAAAAATTAAAAAGATAATTAGAAAATCACCAACTGCTGGAAATTGAAAGATAGACTCTAAATAATTCACTGGTGTGAAAAGGATATCAAATCCAAAATTCAAATATACTTTGAACTGAATTACTAAGAAGATAACAAAAATGAAAACTTGTGGGTGCAACTAAAGCAGCCTTTAGATGGAAATGAGAATCCTTAGACATGTATTAAAAAGGAAAAAAAAAGTTAAAAAATAATGATCTAAGATTCAATTTCAATAAATTAGAAAAAACCCAGTATATTAAACCTAAAAAAGGAGAAGTGAAGAAATAACCAAGAAGAGCTGAACTCAACCACAGAGAAAAATAAAAAGAATATCAACAAAACCAGACACTGGTCCTTTAAAACTAATAAGCCCATAACAAGACTGATCAAGAAAAAGAGGGGAAATTTTATTCAAGATCACTAAAAGTGTTTATGAAATGAACACATGCCTAAAAATCTTAGCCAAGTTGATTAATTATAAACAGAGCATCTGAAAAATCCTAGATTAATAAAGATATTGAATGCATTATTGAAAATCTTCCCCCAAAGAAATATAAGGCCAACGAAAGATATGTACTAAATATTCATAGCAGCACTAGTCATAATAACTACTTCAACCTGGAGATGTTCATGAAACCAATAAATCCATCAATAAGGAAACAGACATATTAAGTATAGTATTGTATTGAACAGTATACCACACAATGAGGATGAGAGACTTACATTTACACATAATATAGATAAAACTAACCAACATAGTATGAATAAAAGAAGTCAGGCACAAGAGTACATACTGTATAAATCTATATATAAAAGTCGAAAAGAAGAAAAACTAATCTATAATGTTAGAAGTCATGTTAGAAGTGATGATTTCCCATAATGTAAGGGAGAAAAGGTAAGGTAGTGATTCAAAAGGGAAGACAAACACTTTCGGGTTTCCTGTGGTGTTTTGACTTTAAATCTGTTTCCATGAGTATATTCCCTTTGCAAAAATGCATTAAGTGGTACGCATGATTTTTGTACATTTTATTACTTTAATACTTCAATAAATAATCTGCATAAAAATAAAAAGGGAGAAATTTAAGTAACTATGACATGTATTAGGAAGAGTAAAAGTGCCCCTGAAGGATTCTCAGGTTCTCTGATTTTAAAGAGAGTTAAAATTCTAACCAATATTTCAGTAAGTCAAGAATGCATGTTATATTCTCTAAAACCAAAACAGCAAATTAGTAACACTGAGTTAAAAAACTACTAAACAGACTTATGTGGTCATACCTACACTCAGAGCATGAGATTTGAATGAGAAGGAAGGGTGAAAGGGACTGATGGCCCTGTTTACCCTGATCACACTTGAGGCAAACCAAAGCTTCCATCACCCTCAGCGCCGCAAGCCCAGGGTCCCCTGCCAAGTTCTATCCTCCAAGTCAGTGCAACTTGGAGCATTTCTCCCTTATTATTTCCTCTCTCACAACAATCTTTATCTCTAACTTATGCAGTGCTGATATATGAAGATACGTCAAGATCCTTGGGAGTAAGACAATCATGTGAAAAAAGGGCTGTCTTTTTTACCATGAACAGAACACTGCAGACTTTATCATTAAATACCGATTGCATATTTTTTGTTCAGTGGACCCATCCTCCTAAAACCTTGGACTTCCTGCTTTCTTTCCAGGGGAAGGTTTTGTTGTTATTTTTGTTTTGTTTTTCCTAAGGATGTCCTCCCTGAAACTTCCTGTGACAACACATAATCATAAGCTATTAACGATGAATAAATTTGGCTATTGTGAGAGTCAATATATTATACATAAATCTGTCCACCTACCTATTTTGTACCTTGTGCCTTATGTGAAATAGACCCAAGCAAGAAACAATTAAAAAAAAATAATGATCCATTAAGTAAATATTTGATTTAGGAATCTGGGGAAAAAAGGATGCAGAAAAAAACATAAACATCTTCAAAGAGCTAACAGTATGATGAAAGATGGTGATATAAATAGATAAATTATTAATCAATGTGATGAGTGCTCTGACATGGATTCACAGAGAGGAACATTCTTCTGTTTAGGATGAAAGGTAGAGTAAAGCAATTAAATATTAGCATTTCAGTCAAAATGATAGAATTATTAAATTTATATGGGACATAGAACAGCATTATAAACTTTAAGTAAAATTCCAGGGGGGAAAATGTGTTTGTAAAAAAGGGGCACTTCTACTATTACATTTACAAAAAAGGGGAAGTTTCTATAAATTTAATTACATATATATTTCTACCATAGTGTCAGGTATTGAGCTACATATGTATCATAATTCTCATACATAGGTTGATCTTCAAAATAACCCTGAAATTTAGGAATTATTACAACAATGTCAAAGATAAGGAAGCTGAGGTTCAGTGGATTTCAACTTTTGCTCAAGGTCAAACAGCTAGCAATCGGTAGAGTGAGGACTCAGCCCTAAACTTGTGTCCAACATTGATATAGTCACCTTCTTATACTACATCATGCAGCAGCCTAGAGTTCCTCAACACAGACACAGACATAATTCACAACAGAAATTAATGTCAGTGACATACTAGTGAAAGAACAGCTGAAAGATGAAAGGGGGAGGTGAAAGCAACAATCCTGTGTCCTTCATGTAACTGCTTACCCATGCAGAAAGCTGGTCCCATTAAGGAGTTAGAATATATGGTATAGGTAAAATAAATTAAAAGGAGTGGAATGAATCAAGTGCAGTTAGATTTGGAGGAAAGTGCATTTATTATTCTGCACACCTTGGCATGTATGATTGATGCCAATTTGAGGTTTTATAGAGTAAAAAGTGCTGACAAACAAGTGAATCACTTTATTAATGTGCTATAAAAGGATAAATGAAGCTTGGAAACTTTCTTTGCACTAGGCTCAGCACATTGGGAAGGCTGGGAAAGGTAAACACCTCCTTGGGATGATCTATTGCACCTCCGGCTCAGTTTTTCAAATGTAATCTTCCCTTTATAGTTCCTAGAGGTATTAATTCTCCATGCTCAAAATTTCAAAATACCTGGTCTTACTTTGACATATCTAACAATACTTGGCTACGATATCATATTCATTTTTCTAGCCTACAAACCTTCTACTTATCTCTTATCTGAAGTCAGCTTTCCTGAATGGTAGACTTATCAGGTGTCTTCCTCAGGACTTCCAGAGAAAATACATGGAATTTGTATATCCTATGAGGAACAAATCAATGTCACAATGGGAGTCATGGGCCCTTGGAAAATCCAGCAGCCCATCCATTCTCCAACATCACCTCCCATGAAGTTTTTTGCAACCAGAAACTCATTTCTATATTCTTAGGGGTTTTATTTTTCCAGCGTTTCTTCTCTAAATGCAAAACTCAAAGACTGTTAAATAAAATGTATCCGGGTAAAGCTAGGAAAAAGGTGACAGAATCTCTAGAAGGAATTCAAAGATAGCCCATACATATTCCTTGACCAAGGATAAATGTCCTCTTAGGCTTTCAAATTTCTTGTCAGTAAGCTTTTCCAACTTTCTCAGATGCCAGGTTAGCCTTTCATTTTCTTGAGAACAGACCTGTTCCTCCAGACCAGGAGAAATGGTACCCACTGAAAGAGACTGTTCCAGAGAGAGGCGGGTATGCACTGAAGTCACATATGTGAAAACAAAGTGTGAAAATCCCATGTGCTGTGCTGTTCAGGACCACAGGGCATCTCGGTGAAAATTCAAGGAAGGTGCCCTCTCTGGGGGCAGGACCCACGGTTCAGCAAATAAACAAATGGCTGGATTTCAGTTTTCCTACTTCCACCCTTCCCAGAAGCAATTGTGCAGGCCACCCAGAAACCACACAGCCATCCATAAGGTTCTCTGACTAGGCTTTGTCTATCTGTACCGATTTAAAAAAAAAAAGGATTAACCCTTATAGTCAACAGAAGAGTCCGAAATGCAGTACTTGGGTGCAATCTCAAAAACAACAGAATGACCTTGGTTCATTTCCAAGGCAAATCATTCAGTATCACAGTAATCTAAGTCTATGCCCCAACCACTAATGCTGAAGAAGCTGAAGTTGAATGGTTCTATGAAGACCTACAAGACCATCAAGAATTAACACCAAAAAAAAGATGTCATTTTCATCACAGGGGACTGGAATGCAAAAGTAGGAAGTCTAGAGATACCTGGAATAACAGGCAAGTTTGGCCTTGGAGTACAGAATGAAGAAGGGCAAAGGCTAACAGAGCTTTGCCAAGAGAACACACTGGTCACAGCAAACACCCTCTTCCAACAATATAACAGACAACTCTACACATGAACATCATCAGATAGTCAACACCGAAATCAGATTGATTGTACTCATTGCAGCCAAAGACGGAGAAGCTCTATACAGCCAGCAAAGAAAAAGACCGGGAGCTGACTGTGGCTCAGATCATGAACTCCTTATTGCTGAATTCAGACTTAAATTGAAGAAAGTAAGGAAAACCACCAGGCCATTCAGGTATGACCTAAATCAAACTCCTTACAAATATACAGTGGAAATGACAAATAGATTCAAGGGATTAGATCTGACAGAGTGCCTGAAGAACTATGGATGGAGGTTTGTAACATTGTACAGGTGGTGGTGATCAAAACCAACCCCAAGAAAAAGAAATGCAAAAAGGCAAAACGGTTGTGTGAGGAGGCCTTACAAATAGCTGAGGAAAGAAGAGAAGTGAAAGGCAAAGCAGGAAAGGAAAGATATATGCATCTGAATGCAGAGTTCCAAAGAACAGCAAGGAGAGATAAGAAAGCCTTCCTCAGTGATCAGTGCAAAGAAACAAAGGAAAACAATAGAATGGGAAAGACTAGAGATCTCTTCAAGAAAATTAGAGATACCAAGGGAACATTTCATATAAAGATGGGCCCAATAAAGGACAGAAATGGTATGGACCTAACAGAAGCAGAAGATATTAAGAAGAGGGGGCAAGAATATAAAGAAGAACTATACAAAAAAAGATCTTCATGGCCCAGATACCCATGATGGTGTGATCACTCACCTAGAGCCAGACATCCTGGAATGTGAAGTCAGGTGGGCCTTAGGAAGCATCACTATGAACAAAGCTAGTGGAAGTGATGGAATTCCATTTGAGCTATTTCACATCCTAAAAGATGATGCTGTGAAAGTGCTGCACTCAATATGCCAGCAAATTTGGAAAACTCAGCAGTGGCCACAGGACTGGAAAAAGTCAGTTTTCATTCCAATCCCAAAGAAAGGCAATGCCAAAGAATGTTCAAACTGCTGCACAATTGCACTCATCTCGCATTCCGGCAAAGTAATGCTCAAAATTCTCCATGTTAGGATTCAACAGTACTTGAACTGAGAACTTCCAGATGTTCAAGCTGGATTTTGATAAGGCAGAGGAACCAGAGATCAAATTGCCAACATCCACTGGATCATAGAAAAAGCAAGAGAATTCCAGAAAAACATCCACTTCTGCTTCATTGACTATGCTAAAGCCTCTGACTCTGTGGATCACAACAAACTATAGAGAATTCTTAAAGAATTGGGAATACCAGACCACTTTACCTGCCTCCTGAGAAACCTGTATGTAGAGCAAGAAGCAACAGTTAGAACTGGACATGGAACAATGGACTGGTTCTAGATTGGGAAAGGAGTATGTCAAGGCTGTATACTGTCACTCTGCTTATTTGACTTCTATGTAGAGCACATCAAGTGAAATGCCAGTCTGGATGAATCACAAGCTGGAATCAAGATTACTGGGAGAAATATCAATAATCTCAGATATGCAGATCCCACCACCCTTATGGCAGAAAGTGAAGAGGAACTAAGGAGCCTCTTCATGAAAGTGAAAGAGGAGAGTGAAAAAGCTGGCTTAAAACTCAACATTCAAAAAATGAAGATCATGGCACCCAGTCCCATCACTTCACGGCAAATAGATGGGGAAACAATGGTAACAGTGACAGAACTTATTTCCTGTGCTCCAAAATTACTGTGGATGGTGACTTCAGTCATTAATTAATAGACACTTGTTTCTTGGAAGAAAAGCTATGACCAACCTAGAGAGCATATTAAAAAGCAGAAACATTACTTTGCCAACAAAGGTCCATATAGTCAAAGCTA
Organism: Muntiacus reevesi; assembly: GCF_963930625.1. Taxonomy (NCBI): domain Eukaryota; kingdom Metazoa; phylum Chordata; class Mammalia; order Artiodactyla; family Cervidae; genus Muntiacus; species Muntiacus reevesi. The sequence goes on from NC_089249.1 coordinate 202,189,092, forward strand.
TGGTTTTTCTAGAAGCCACGTATGGATGTTTAAGAGTTGGATCATAAAGAAGGCTGAGCACCAAAGGATTAATGCTTTTGAACTGTGGTGTTGGAGAAGACTCTTGAGAGTCCCTTGGACTGAAAGATTAAACCAGTCAATCCTAAAGGAAATCAATCCTGAATATTCATTGGAAGGACTGATGCTGAAGCTGAAGCTCTAATACTTTGGCCACCTGATGTGAAGAGCTGACTCATAGAAAAGACTCTGATATTGGGAAAGATTGAAGGCAGGAGGAGTAGGGGACGACAGAGGATGAGATGGATGGATGGCATCACCGAATCAATGGACAAGAGTTTGAGCAAGCTTCGGGAGATGGTAAGGAATATAAAAGCCTGGCATGCTGCAAAGAGGTTGCAAAGAAGTCGCAACGGGTCACAAAGAGGTCACAAAGGATTGCAAAGAGTTGGACACGACTGAGTGACTAAACAATAACAACTGATTAGCTAAAATTCTAACCTTTCAGGTGAAATTCTAAGTGTAATTTCTGAAAAGCTAAGACCTTTTTGATGTTTCCGTACAATTTATCTTGAAATGTTCTGAGGAACCAGTTATTTTGTTATTCTCTAAGAATTTTTGGTTTCATCTGCCTCCTACTGCACACTTTGTACCTTTCACACCAATACATACACATAGACAAACACACATCCGTACACACCTAGACATATCTATACCCACTCACCCAGCCACTGATACCCATATGCCCAAACACAAGCATGTGCATGTACACACATATATATCCAGACACTAACCTGGTGACACACTAGTGCACACATAGAGAATTCCACGCAAAAATACACCACACACACCTACAACCATACACATTCACCCATACTCCTAGCCACACACACACTTACCCATATGCCCACAAAGATATTCACATACACTTACACAAAGCTGCATTCTTACACTAATCCACATTCGTATTTTTCTTCCAATCACTGATGCCTCCTTCTGCTCACAGACATCGCACAATCACACAACAAAGTCTTCATACATTTCCTTTTTCCGAAAACTGGTCTCTCAAAACCATCCTTGAGTCTGAGAAATGCACTTATGAAAGTCCTGAGTAATTTTGACTTTTACTGTCCTTATGCTTAAGCTTTTATTTGTTCAAACAAAGAATTTGAATGTCTTTCTTTAGAAACCTCTGAAAATAAGGAACAGTGTTTGAAAATGTTCCAAAAATTAAACATTCACCAATTTCACCTAAGCATTCCCAGCACTGATCAACCAGTTGCTTTATAAATTGTATCACTACCAAGAATGACTTTGACAAGGTTTGAATGAGGTTAGTAAATAATATTTCTTTTTCTCTGCTAGATGCAAATCAACCAAGAACCAAAATATTAGGCAGAGTTTATTGTAAATGAAACTGGGTTGGGAGACATGGATTTGGAAAGCAAAGAACTTCCTAAAACAACCTTGTCCCAAGATACCCCCGAGTCACTAGCAGCAGTGAACAATGACAGTCCTTCTTCCACAAAGCCAAGGGCAGCCCATATCTCTACAGAGAAACAAATTTCAAGGAAGAAAGTGGTAGGCCAAGCATGCCCTGTTCTTTGATCCAAACTCATCCATGAGTGTAGTCCACTCTCTTCTTTTAAGGAGAAGCAAGACGCACAGGCGTCTCTACACTTGGCAACAGATGTCAAGAGTTTCTTCCTACCACTCCTCAGCTTTTCTGTCATCTTTACCTTTTAGGCTTAAACAAGCTTATGCATAAGCAGGGGTGGGAACATACCCCTCCAGGGAGGGGACCAACAGTCTATCGAAATCATCTACTCTTACTTATTAAGGCAATTTTCCCTTTTGCTCGTCCATTTTGGACCATATTTGAACAGTAAAATTTTGCTCCCTAAAGACAGTGAAATGTGCTAAAACTACATATTAATTAAATCAACCCTAGAGATACTTAGGAATTAATGTAGACAATTCACTCTCGATTGTATTTTTTTAAGTAAAACTATTTCCCGTCTTGCCCAACATCAACTCTTTGGCAATAAAATCAAAAGGTCTCACAGAGATATAAAGATATAAATGCCTTTTTGAAGGAAATTAGAATCCAATGATTAAAGTTCAAAAGAGGTAGAAACTCCAAATTCTTATGTTAGTGTCCAACAAACCATTATGAATTAATACCCAAATAAATTAAAGTTTTACCCAAATTCTTACTCTGTTCAACTTCTTCTCAGTCAGAAAAGTTCCTGGTGACTGGGTAGAATCAGAAATTCTTCTAATAGTGAACACTTGGTGTTGTCCCCCTGGTGTGAATGTTCTTTCAGTGCCCTTGATCTTGAATTAGGTTACATCAATCTTCTAATATGTCTGACTTATTGAGGAGTCCAATGAGTTAATAAAACACAAAAGATTCCCAGCAACTGAAAAATAGCCACTAACTTAAAGAAAAAGCCAATCCCTAGTACTTAATAAATCATCCCAGCCACAATTACATTCTAGATATCTGGTTACTCTTTTAAGCCAAGGGCTGTAGCAGAAACTTCATGGCTTCTGAAAAAAAAGAAGGTAGATGGAGATCTTAGTTTCAGCTTCATCAGGATACAACTAAGTATGGTAATGACCCTGAGTTCACAACCTGTGAACTTAAATTCAATTGAGAAAAATCATCCAGAAAAATAAATCTGTAAAAAAAATTCTTTGATACATAACTGTCTTCTCATTTGGAACAAGGCATTTGAGAGACTTTGGCTTCCTGTATGATTTAGAAAACAGCAGTCAAGCCTGCCCCAATCTTCAGATCTTATGTATGATGCCTTTTTTATTTAACAGATTTATTAAAAAAGCAAAAGCAGTAAGATGTAATGAAGACAAGTTTAATTTTATGTCATAAACGTTAGTGTAAAATTTGCTCAGTGGGACTAGTTCTTACCCTGTTCTTAAATAAAACTCAGACAGATCCCATAGGCACTCTTTGGTTCTAGAAAGCATTGCGGTTACTTTAAGCAGCAAGTTTTCAATTTGAAATCTGAAATGTCCAATCCAGTGGAATAAGTCTTCTAGTTTCATTCAAGACTAAATCTCTCCTCCTTCAGATGGAGTCTTTGGAAGAGAGGAAGCAGGAGATGGAAGGTCTAGGTCTTTCCTTTCTACCCCATCTTATGATGTGAACCTGTCCTCTCTCAAAGGTAATTATAGTTTCTCATACACCAAGTTCAAACAGAGGAGAGGCGAGGGGAATGAGCAGGGTCTATCTCACCTGACTGGCGCTATGGAAAGACAAGCTTTACCCGAAAGGAGTTAAAGTTGATGTTTTCTTTCTGAGGACTTTGCCCTGGGCACTTGGAGAACCTCTCCACTGCTGGTAGTCTCCTGTCTACAGTTCCACTGACCTGGGTAAACATACTCTTTCCTTCTTCCTTGGCCCCAAGGAACCTGGAAGTCCAGTTTCATCTTCTCTGCTCAGACATGCTTGCCCCGTCTAAGCAGATACGTGAACAGCTACCTAAGACGTCCCTCCATCTCCCAGGTATGTGACCAACACCTTGTGCAAGAGACTCTAGTACTTTCAGGCTCAATTTTGTATTCAGGAGTACATGGAATTTCCCCCTTGCTATTGTGAACACATTTTTCATTAATTTAATCCACATCCCTATCCTTATGGCTTTCAAATTAGTACCCCAGAGCTTCTGTCTAAGCTGCATATGCTATCATCACCTTTCTGCTGGACATCACTACAATAAAGCTGTCATCTTATACTGTTCTTACCTACTTTCCCTGACTCAGAATCTCAGATAAAATATGTGTAAATCAAACTATCAACTCCAGAGATAGCCATGAGGGGGGCTATTGTGGTTACCTTGAGGATGTGCCATCTGCAGACCCCCAACTGACCAACAGTCAGAGCTCTGTGCTCTCAGCTCCACGGCTGCACGTGTGGAGTTGTAGCCCTTCTCACAGGCTGCCCCAAACCAATGATTGAACACGACAAGGCTAGGAGGAGAGGATTGTTCTCAGAAACACAGGATTCTTCTGCAGAAGACTAACTCCAGAACTCCCTGACAGTCTTGGGAGCTTTCCTTAGAAAGTGGAAAGTTGTGAATGACAGTCAGATGGCTTTCTCAGCCTTCCTTCCTATTTCCTCTTACAAACAAAATTTGCCTATTTAATTGCATCCTGAGGTCTGCTTCTCAGGAGACCTAACAAGTTTCTCACTCACACCCCTCTGCCCTTTCCCTTTCCTTCTGACTACCTGAAAGACTCAATGTGCAGCCAGTCCCCTAGTGGTTGCGGTTAGTCTGGTCAATGAGTTGTGATTGGAAATGACATGTGTCACCTCTAGGCCAGAATATTTACTTGCTGGAGTAAGTAGCACTCTCTTTTCTTCTGCCACAGCAACTGCCAGCTTTTTAGACAGTGGCTGATGTGTCTGAATGAGGAAAATGTGCAGCAAAACCCTCAGCCAGGCCAAAATGGTCACATGACAACGTAAAGCCATGAAACTTTGGTATTTTAATTCAATGAGATTTAAAGATTAACATTAACACAACATAACTTAGGTCACCCTGACTGATAAACTCCTGTTCCCTAATTTTCTTCCTCCTCCTGTGCTGTCTCTCTTGATAAAAGGCACTCTCAGGCACTCAGGCCTGTCATTTTTATTACATTCCTCTCCCCGTGACTCTCACCAATCACTAGATTCTATCGATTAATTCTCTGAAAGGGTTCCAACAGCTGTATGATTTTTTTTTTAATTTCCAAAGTAGCTCTCACTGTGATTCTCATCATCTATTGCCAACTATAAAATTATATTCATATCTGGTCTCTGGCTCTCCATTCACTACTTTCTGTAGCTAATCTTTTCTTTTGGCACAATGACGTGCTTTGCATATATGGACAGGAGGTCATCCAACTACTCAAACTCTCACTGTTTTGCTGCTGAGGCAGGAAAGACAGGGCCAGGCCCGAGGAAAGCCTCCTCAGACACAGGCATTAGGCAGAAGGCAAAGCCACCTCCTTGCCTTGTACTTAATGAGGCCCTGACACAGGAAGGAGTGGCATCTAACACAGAAACTGCAGCATCTGAGCAAGAAATTCTGACCATGAAAACCATGGACATACACAACAAATCTGCACAGGTCACTGATGATCCTGGATGGCCGTCCATGTGTGGTGCTCAACTAGTAAGGGAAAACAGCTTAAAGCATATGTAAGATGGTTTCAAGGGACAAATGTGGAAGACTGGGAGCCGATGCAACCAAGCGCAATCCAGGATACACATCAACCCTCCCCTCAGTGAATATTCCACCCCCGGTCAAAAAGACCTACCCATTCAAAGGGCTAAAAATAAGATTAAAAAAGGGAACCAGCAACCCTACAGGGTGCTCCTCACTCACCGGGATGCCCACACTCTTCTCTGCGTGTCCTCTTACTTTTGCCCTGAATAAACTGCTTCTTTGGTGTTTTGGCTCTTCAGTGTGTATGTCTGTCTGTTTCCTTTGTGTTCCTTACTCAAATTCTTTTTGGACACTTTGAACAACAGCCTGGACTTTTGAAACAGCTTTCCCCATATCACTACTGCTAGTTAAAAATTAAAATTCCTTAGTAAAGCTTTCAATACTATATCCCCAAACTAACTCCTCAATGTTGTCTGGCACTCAACTTTACAATCTCATATATTCCATGCAGCTTCTTCAATGAAGGATTCAACTTTCAGGAAAAACTGAATAGTGGTCACAATATTAAAAAAATTTTAGGTTTTTTTTTAAATAAAAAAAATTAAGTTTTTTTTAAATAAAAAATTAAAAAACATTTTTTTTCACAATTAAAAAAAATTCCACAAGTGCTAAGAGCTATAAATTCCCCAAAATACTATGTATGGGACTGATAAGATTCAGTCATCCATGGGGAAAAAGTATTCAGGTTCTTTTCTTTAAGACTCAAGCCAAATGAATGATAATTTCACTTGTTAAATTATATTATAAAGCAGTTATAGGAAACCTCCAAACTAGTGATCCAAGGCTCTTTCATCTCAAGACACCTGAACTGCATGTATTTTTTTTAATAAGAACTTCCAAATGGAATATTTAAAAATTTCTACCCCTCATTTTGTTTATAAGATTTTCTAGAACTATACAGTATTTAAGAAGATGGCAACTCATTATAAGTGACTATGAACTAAGATTCCTCCCTTGTCATTCAGTCACACACATATATATACTAAACACCAAACACAAGAACAATGTCTTTTCATATTTGTATCCTAAGCAAATAGTATCCTGTACTGAATGGTCAATAAATAAATGCTAGTTATTGCTAAGCTTTGGGAACATAACATGAATTACTCATAAAGACCTTCAAATCTTTGGGAAAAAACAGTGAATAAGCATCAAATGAAAATACAAACATTGTGCTATGCATTTGAATCATGAGAAACCAGCAAGGTTTAAAGTTAACGTTTTATTTGAGCAAGGGAACATGGGAAAAAGCATTGCAGAGTGAGAAATCAGTATAGGCAGTATAAGGAGATACGGAATTATCTGACAGGAATGGGAAACAGAAAATACAATAGAATGCTAGATCAGAATACAGAGTGGAGTACCAGGAAATTTAGCTGGAGAGGTAAATTGTGGTCATATTATACAGAGACTTGAAAACCAAATTAAAAGAGTTTGAACTTAATTTTTTAGGCAACTGATTGAATATTATAGTAAAACAGTGTAACCTAATATATTCTAGAAAGGTAATTCTGAGAGGCTACATTTCTCTAACGATAATATGTTCACTGTTCATTCCCTTAAAGGTACCTGAATTACACTGCACTCAACCTAAAGGTCCCTGAATGGCATTGTAGGAATGAGTAGAAAAATGCATTTTTATTACATAGTCCTGTTTGGCATGCAATCTGGTTGCCTTTGAGTTAAATATTTTTATGTAAGTTAATAATAGCCAAATGATCTTACTTCTATTCAACAGGTTTATGAGTCATTTAAAATGATTAAGGACTAAGGAACCATAACATTGTTCTGACGGATGAAATAGTTCAAGGATAATGGTTATTGCTTTATCAACAGTTTTCCCATTGATATGTCATTTCTCTGCTCAGCAATGTTCTCTCAAGGCCAAAGCCATTTCTTTTGGGTTGGTGAGTACCAGTGTCCTCCATTCTTGGCAGCCTTGGTTGCTTGCTTCACTGTGATGAGCCCAAGTGTTCATAAGGCTTTCCAGATTAATATGCTGTGGCATTACAGCAAAGAAGGTCCCTTTATAAATACAGTTATGCAATAAGAGTTAGTTTTTAGAACTGCCTTCTGTTCCAAAGGTTAAACGCTGATTGTACTGCTTTGATGCCCCTGAGACACACAATAAGCTTTACTACCAAGCTGGTTTGGCTTTATAAGTATAACATATGTCTTGTTGTATAGCAACTGAAATAGTCTAAAAAATTTGAAAAGATGGAATTGATGAACAAAAGTTACATCTCTCATTCAACATATCTACAGACAAAGAAAAGACAATGCTAGCTGGTAAGGGGAATTTACTGTAGTTTCTTAGACCTGGAAATCATTAATCACAGGATACATTAATTATGATCTAACTTCATAAGAAAATGGGTCAAATTCCACAAAGACACAATGAACCAAAAACCTCAAAACCCATGTGTCTTTTCTACCTTTATGATCTTTCTAATAGGTAAGTATAATGTCAAAAAGAACAATACCATTTTACAAGAACCACATATGATTTGAAGGATAAAATAGTATAAACCAATTCAAAGCCTCTCAATCACTGTGGCATTTAGTTTAGCAGAGAGGTTAAGGGAGCATTAATTAATTGTTTAATCATTGCAAAAGGACACGTACTGGGATGGAAGAAATTGTGGCAGCTTTTCAGTAAAAGATATATTAATAATGACTGTTTCAATGTCTCTTCCTCTAAAGGAGGAGACTGCCATTTTAACACCACATAGGTTTATTATGATCATATGGAATTCTATTCTTGTGTATCAAAATAAAAGTACTCCTTAGTTTTGCCATTTGAACTCATGGAAACTGTAGAATAATATACACAACTTTACCCCAATAAGCTTGAAAAAAAACTAAGAAAATCATACATTTCACTGATAAAATTATAAGGAGAAATAAATATATTCACAGTTATAAGACATTTCTCATTACTGAAGGTAAAGCACACTTTTATCAGTAACTGACATATCAAGAAAAAAGTTAAGAATAGAAAATTTGCATATAATAAACAAAATTGATTGAGTGGATATGTATAGTATAAAATAAACATTTTTTTCAAGCACACACAGAACATTTAGAGAAATACCAATGCCAGGTCAGAAGGCATATTTCAGCACATTTCAATGCAGTGAAGTCATACATATTTCATATATGTGTTCTCTGACCAACGTGTAATTAAACTAGGAATAAAAAAACAAAGAAAGGTACAGTAAAAGAGAGAAAACAAAGGCCATACATTTGGAAATGAAGAAGCAGACTGCTAAACACTCCCCTTCGCTGGACTGAAACCAGTGGGGCATAAGACAGGGCTGTGGGAAACTAAGACTGCTCTTGAAGAGCACACACACAGACTTGTGTGCTCCTGGTCCCAGTGCAGTGCTCCCGCTTCCAGAGCAGCAGACTGAAGACCGCATGGTGCTCTGGCTGTCTGCCAGGATGCCCCAGCAAGCCCCTAGCCTACAGCAGTTTCAGGCTTCAGCTTCTCCAGCTCCTGCCCTCCTCTCCACCAAGGTGGCAAACACCATCATGCTGGGGAGATGACAAAGCTTACATTAAGCTGCTGCTCCAGACATTCTGGCCCTGGCCCCTCTCCAGCCAAAGCAACAAACATTACCAGGTTGCATGAGAAGCTGTAGCTTAGGCTCCAGCCCCTCCAGCTCTAACCTTGCTCCCTGCCAAGGCCATGACATCCATCATCACAGGTGATAAGTCCCAGCTAGAACTGGGCACTAGCCCTCAGGCTCCAGCCCTACTCCCTGCCAAGGCAATGGTGGCCAGTGCACTCTGAGGGAAGACTCACCCTGTGCTTGCTTTAGATTGAGCTCTCCCATCAAAGCCACTGGGTACATACAGACTGCACAAAGACACTCCCACACAAGGATGTACATTCAAGACTGGGGTAGGTAACAGTTTTTCCTAATTTCACAGAGACAGAGAGGTAAAACAAAATGAGAAAACAAGAATATTTTTTCAAATGAAAGAACAGAATAAAACTGCAGGAACAAACCCTAATGAAACAGAAATAACTAATTGGACTGATAAAGAATTCAAAGTAATGGTCATAAAAATGCTCACAGAACTTGGAAAAAAATGGTGAGAACATCAAATAACTAAAATACATTAAAAATGAACCAGAGCTGACGAATACAACAATGAAATGAAAAATACACTAGAAGGAATTTAACAACAGATTATATGATACAGAAGAATATGAGATATATAAAGACAGGATAGTGAAAATCACCAAATCAGAATAGCAAAAAGAAAAGAAAAACTAAATGAGGATAGTTTAAGGGACCTCTAGGAAAACATCAACTATGCTAAAATTTACATTATAGGGGTCTCAGAAGAAGAAGAGAGAAAGAAAGAGGTAGAAAATATATTTGATGAAATGATGGCTAAAATATCACCTCACTTGAAGAAAGCAGATATTCCGATTCAGGAAGCATCAGTTCAGTTTAATTCAGTTCAGTTCAGTCACTCAGTCATGTCCGATTCTTTGCGACCCCACGAATCGCAGCATGCCAGGCCTCCCTGTCCATCACCAACTCCCGGAGTTTACTCAAACTCATGTCCATCGAGTCAGTGATGCCATTCCGCCATCTCATCCTAAGTTGTCCCCTTCTCCTCCTGCCCCCAATCCCTCCCAACATCAGGGTCTTTTCCAATGAGTACATTCTTCCCATCAGGTCGCCAAAGTATTGGAGTTTCAGCTTCAGAGTCAGTCCTTCCAATGAACACCCAGGACTGATCTCCTTTAGGATGGACTGGTTGGATCTCCTTGCAGTCCAAGGGACTCTCAAGAGTCTTCTCCAACACCACAGTTCAAAAGCATCTTCTTTGGCGCTCAGCTTTCTTCACAGTCCAACTCTCATATCCATACATGACCACTGGAAAAACCACAGCCTTGACTAGACAGACTTTTGTTGGCAAAGTAATGTTTCTGCTTTTTAATATGCTGTCTAGGTTGGTCATCACTTTCCTTCTAAGGAGTAAGCGTCTTTTAATTTCATGGCTGCAATCACCATCTGCAGTGATTTTGGAGCCCCCAAAAATAAAGTTTGACACTGTTTCCACTGCTTCCCCATCTATTTCCCATGAGGTGATGGAACCAGATGCCATGATCTTCGTTTTCTGAATGCTGAGCTTTAAGCCAACTTTTTCACTCTCCTCTTTCACTTTCATCAAGAGACTTTTTAGTTCCTCTTCACTTTCTGCCATAAGGGTGGTGTCATCTGCATATCTGAGGTTACTGATATTTCTCCCAGCAATCTTGATTCCAGCTTGTGCTTCTTCCAGCCCAGCGTTTCTCATGATGTACTCTGCATGTAAGTTAAATAAGCAGGGTGACAATATACAGCCTTGATGTACTCCTTTTCCTATTTGGAACCAGTCTGTTGTTCCATGTCCAGTTCTAACTGTTACTTCCTGACCTGCATACAGATGTCTCAAGAGGCAGGTCAGGTGGTCTGGTATTCCCATCTCTTGAAGAATTTTCCACAGATTGTTGTGATTCACACAGTCAAAGGCTTTGGCATAGTCAATAAAGCAGAAATAGATGCTTTTCTGGAGCTCTCTTGCTTTAGATATTTACAATTGTTATGTCTTCCTCTTGGATTGATACCTTGATCATTATGTAGTGTCCTTTCTTATCTCTAGTAATCTTCTTTATTTTAAGGTCTATTTTGTCTGATATGAGGATTGCTACTCCAGCTTTCTTTTGCTTCCCATTTGCATGGAATATATTTTTTCATCCTCTCACTTTCAGTCTATAAGTGTCTTTAGGTCTGAGGTGGGTTTCTTGTAGACAGCATATGCATGGGTCTTGTTTTTGTATTCATTCAGCCAGTCTGTGTCTTTTGGTTGGAGCATTTAATCCACTTATATTTAAAGTAATTATTGATATATATCTTCCTATTGCCATTTTCTTAATTGTTTGGGGTTGGTTTTGTAGATCTTTTTTCTTCTCTTTTATTTCTTGACTATGTAAGTCCCTTTAACATTTGTTGTAAAGCTGGTTTGGTGGTACTTAATTCTGTTAACTTTTGCTTTTCTGAAAAGCTTTTTAATCTCTCCATCAATTTTGAATGAGATCCTTGCCGGGTACAGTAATCTTAGTTGTAGATTTTTCCCTTTCAGTACTTTAAATATATCCTGCCATTCCCTTCCAGCCTGCAGAGTTTCTGCTGAGAGATCAGCTGTTAAATAGACAGTGTTTCCTTGTATGTTACTTTTGGCTTTTCCCTTGCTGCTTTTAACATTCTTTCTTTGTGTTTAGTCTATGTTAGTTTGATTAGTATGTGTTGAGGTATGTTTTCCCTTGGGCTTATCCTGTATGGGACTCTTTGCACCTCTTGGGCTTGACTGACTATTTCCTTTTCTATGTTGGGGAAATTTTCAACTGTGATCTCTCCAAAAGTTTTCTGAGATTCTTTCTTTTTCTCTTCTTCTTCTGGGACCCCTATAATTTGAATGTTGGTGCATTTAATATTGTTTCAGAGGTCTCTGAGACTATCCTCAGTTCTTTTCATCCTTTTTACTTTATTCTGCTCTTCAGAAGTTATTTCTACCATTATATCTTCCAGTTCACTGATTCGTTCTTTTGCTTCAGATATTCTGATACTGATTCCTTCTAGAATATTTTTAATTTCAGTAATTGCATTGTCCGAATGTTTACTCCTTACTTTTTCTAGGTCTTTGTTAATTGATTCTTGCATTTTTTCCATTCTGTTTTCAAGGTTTTTTTTGATAATCTTTACTATCATTATTCTGAATTCTTTTTCAGGGAGTTTGCCTATTTCCTCTTCATTTATTTGGACTTCTGTGTTCCTGATTTGTTCCTTCATTTGTGTAGTATTTCTCTGCCTTTTCATTATTTTTTTTTAAACTTATTGTGTTTGAGGTCTCCTTTTCCCAAGCTTCAAGATTGAATCCTTTCTTCCTTTTTGTTTCTGCACTCCTAAGGTTGGTCCAGTGGTTCGTGACATCTTCATTTTGGTTGAGATTTGTGCTGATTTTTTTTTTTTTTTGTTGTTGTTGTTAGTGTGTTTGTTTTTCCTCTGATGGGCAAGGCTGAGTGAGGTGGTAATCCTGTCTGATGATGACTGTGTTTGTATCTTTGTTTTGTTTGCTGTTTAGATGAAGTGTCCTGCACAGGGTGCCTCTGGTGGTTGGATGATGCTGGGTCTTGTATTCAAGTGGTTTCCTTTGAGTGAGTTCTCACTATTTGGTGCTCCCTAGGGTTAATTCTTTGATAGTCTAGGGTCTTGGAGTCAGTGCTCCCACTCCAAAGGCTCAGGCTTGATCTCAAGTCAGGAACAAAGAATCCACAAGTGGTCTGTTATGGCATTAAGTGAGATGAAAACAAATACCCAAAAGCGAGACACCAAAGATGAACCCCAAATGGCAGTTACAAATCAGGCAAATAATAATTAAAATAATGGAATATGTGTGTGTGTGTATATATATGTACACACATATATATACACACATTCCATTATTTTGTGTATATTTTGTGTGTATATATATATACATACACACACACCCATAAGCAAAATCAAAACAGTCCAACAAAAATAAAGTAACTGGTAAACAAAGGAAATCAAAAATTATATTTACCAGTTAAGAACAAAACTAACTAAAGCACAAACTGGAAACCAAAACTAAAGCAAGGTGCCAAGTGGGGAATAAAGCAATGAAAATAAAACTAACAAATATGTTGAGAAGAAAGGAAAGAAAGAAAAGAAAGAAAGAAAAGATGTGCAAAGTTAAACAGAGGTAGATAAAGAAGTTTTGTGGACATTAAAAATTAACTGCAAGAGGAAAAGAACAGTAGAAGAAGCAAACAAAGGAAAAAATGTAGAAAAATGATAACAGGTTTAAAAAATTAAAAATCAAAATCAAAAAAGGGAGGGAAAGAAAAGGAAATATCCACAGAACTGTAAGAGCCCAATGTAGAGGCAGAGGTTTATAACAACAAAAAATGTGACTGAGGAAAAAAAATAGCTCAAAAGCTTAATTAAATTTCACAGCGCCAATAAAATTTGACATCTACAATAGAGGGGGGCGAAAAAGGGGAAAAATCCAAAAGAATCTACAGAACAAGTAAAAACATTAGAATAAAGGTTTTTCTTGAGTCATTGCTATCAAGAGTCCTTTCCCTTATTGGAAGTCACAGTCCACCTCACCTCCCTAGGATGCCCTCCAACACTGTACTGATCTCCAGACCTGATGTGGGGGCAGCTCAGATTCTAATCTGGTTCTATTCCTGTATGTTCTTGCCTCCAATGTCCACAACTATCAGAACTAGTGCGTTTTCTTTTGCGGGAGCTCTCAATGACCTTTATATATTCCATAGACGCAGAGTCTGCCAAGTTGATCATGTGGATTTAATCTGCAGACTGTACAGCTGGTGGGAGGATTTTGGGTCTCCTTTAGCCACACTGCCCCTGGGTTTAAGTTGCAGTTTTATTTCCACCTCTGCATGTGGGTCATCCACTGGGGTTTGCTCCTGAGGCTGCTCTGGAGGACCTGGGTCTGCCCCGTGAGGGGCAGCTGTGGAGGTGGTGCAGCTGCTTGGGTCGCAGGGGTTCTGGCAGCACCACGTACTCAGAGGAGTTGGTGGCCAGGGCAGCAGGAAGTATAGTGCTCTAGAAGGGTATGGCAAATGGTAGTGGCCAATACGCTCCAGTATTCCTGCCTGGAGAAACCCCCTGACAGACAAGCCTTGCAGGCCCCAGACTACAGGGCCACAAAGAGTTGGACACAACTGAAGCGACCCTATGCGCATAGATGCAAGACTTCTTTTACCTTTGGCAGCTCTGCCCCAGTGAGAGTTGAGCATAAAGGTGGTACTTTTCTTGCTACTTCGCTTGTGGGGACCCTGGTGGCGCCAAGTATGCAGGGACACGAACTGCCTCTGCCGCAGGAGTTATGGCCCTATCAGTGTCTTTTTTCGAGCCTCTTGTAGGTGGTGGTCAGAAGGCCTCCTTGGCCAGTCTTTCTCTGTAGCTCCGCCCGTTCAGGCACTAGAGGGCTCCCTTGCCTGGGATCCTCCTCTGTTGCTCGGAGCGTCAGGCACATAGAGGGGCCCTACTGGCTGGGGTCCTACTCTGTAGGTCAGCGTGTCATGTGTTTGATGGACCAGTCTCTCTATTGTTCAGCTGCTGATGCTGGCGTGTGTGGTGAGAAAGGCTATGGTGATGGCTCTGCCTGCTATGTGAGACTCAGCAGTATCGCCTTGCTTCTATGGCTGCCCTGCTTTCCTCTGCAGGCAGTTCCCCCCACAATCTCCTCACATCCCCTCAATCCCTCTCTCCGCAGTCAACAGCAGCCCTCGCCCTGGGATTGCTCCACAATTCTTAAACTCCAGCTCCCAGCAACTGCGCCTTCCAGGGGACCTGTGTCCATGTCTGGGGTATGTATGTCTATGGCAAGGACTGTCTGATTATCATTCCATTTAGGCTGCCACAGATCAGCTGTTTCACTCAGCCTTAAATGTTTCTCCTCTGACTCAGACAGTTGCCCCGATGTGGAGACTGGACCCCTGCTTCAGTTCCCCCACCTGCTGAGGGCAGTCCAGTCCTACTAACACTCCTATTTCTCCCCCTACTTCCTTCTTTTACCAAGTTTTGTGTGATTGTATACATTCTTTTCCATTGATCAGGTACTCCTGTCTGCTCTCAGCTGATGTTCTGCATGTACTTCTGAGTCTGAGGTTGTATTCCTGATGTATCTGTGGAGAGACATGTATTCCACATTCACCTTACTCCTCCTCCATCTTGTTCTCTTAATCCATATCCTTTTAAAACACCCTTTTGTTTATCTATCTTCAAAACATTCAATTTCATTGAATCATTGCATTCCTGCCAGGATGCAATAACGAAATAGGGATTATTCTCAGATGGAAAAGAATCTGCCTACAATGCAGGATTGGATCCCTTGGAGGAGGAAATGGCAACCCACCCCAGTAGTCCTGCCTGAAGAATTCCATGGACAGGAGGAGCCTGTTGGGCTACTGTCCAAGGGGTCACAAAGAGTTGGACACAACTGAGTGACTTTCACTCACTCAAGGTTGACTTACTTCCCTAAGGTCTATCAGTGCATTCATACACATCACCACAATCAAGGAAGAATATCAAAATATCAGTAGATGCAGAAAAACATTTTCTCAGTATCAATTCTAATATGTCATATATTATAATATATATATATAATAAATTAGAAAATAAAAAACTTATTTTGTTAGATAAAGGATATCTATTAAAAGATCTACAGAGAATATCATTCAAAACAGTGATGTTGAAAGCTTTCCCTCTAAACTGGGAATGACACAAATATGCTCAAAATCATCATTGTACTGGTAGTCCCAGTTAATTTAATAAGACAGGAAAAAATAAAATGTAAAAGAATTAGAAAGAAATACAACTGTTATTATTTACAAGCAATTCAATTGGGCATGTAGAGAACTACCTAGTAAAGATGGTAGGGTAGGAAGACCCTAAGCTCATCTCCTTCTATGGGCACACCAAAATTACAACTATTTAGAAAGTAGCTATTTATTAAAATGACCTGAAGACTAGCAGAAAGAATCATCTACAACTAAAGATAGAAAGAAGGAATCACAACAGGCAGAATAGGAGGTGCAGAGACACAACCCTCCTATTGTGGATGACGCACAAATGGGAGGATAATTACAATTGCAGAAGTTATTTCTATAGGAGTGAAGGGTTCAAGTCCCACATGGGGTTCACCCCAACCTGGGGTTCCTGCTTGGGAAGACAAACTCCCTAGAACTTTTGGCTATGAAGTTTAGCAGGGCTTACATTCGGCATAGCCAGAGAGTGGTGGAGACTCTATAGAGCACACAAACTCTCACATGCTCCAGGAACCAGGGAAGAAGCAGTAATTTGAAAGGAGTCTGGGTTAGACCCACTTGTTGATCTTGGAGAGTCACCTGGAAAATCAGGAGGCAACTGTGATTTACCATCTGGACATAGACACTGGCAGCAGCTCTTTGGGGAGCATTTTCTACCACAAGGACACTGGTCCTGACAAGTGCCATTTTGGAATCCTCACACTAGCTTCTTAGTGCCAGAACCTGGCCTCACCTGCCAGCCTGTCAGCATCAGTACTGGGATGACAGACCAAGCAGCTAGTCAGGCAGGGACACAGTCCCCCAGCAGGCTGGCTGCTTTAGCACCCTCTGACCCCTCAGTTTTCCCAGGACCTAACTGTCCACCAGAGGGCTCAGGACCTGGTCCCACCCACCAGCGCACCAGCACTAGCCTCAGGACCCCTGGGCTCTGAAGTCAGCAGTTGGGACTTGTCCCCGCCCACCAACAGGCTGACAACTCTGGTGCCCCAGGAGCCCTGCAAGCTAATGATCTCAGGACTCAGCTATGTCAGAGTTCAGCTTGCCTATCAGGAGACGGCTCCAGCTTTAGGACCCTCAGTGTGCTGTAATCACAGACCCTGGGACATGGCTCCACCCAGAAGTGAACCAGCATTAGTCCTAGGACCCCTTGGGCCCCAGCCCAATCCAGCAGGGGGAGGGCGCCAGGCCTAGGATTCCCTGGGCCCTGGCCCAGCAGGCTGACACCAGGCCCAGACTCCTCCAGGGTTATAGTTCAGCCACCAATAGGCCAAAACCAGCTCGGAGACCTTGAGCTCCTTAGCAAGGCACAATGGGATCCAGTCTCACTTATTAAAAAGTCTACAAATTACTAATTTTGAAAAGGATATGGAGAAAAAAGGAGTCCTTGTATACTGTTGGTGGTAATATAAACTGGTACAGCCACTATGGAAAACAGTATGCAGATTCCTCAGAAAACTAAAAATAGAACTACCATATGATTCAACAATTCCACGTCTGGGTATTTATTTGAAGAAAATGAAAACACTAATTTGAAAAGATATATGCACCCCTGTGTTCACTGCAGCATTATTTACAGAAGAAATGGAAGCAGCCTTGTCCATCAGGAGATAAACAGATAAAATAGGTATGGTATATGTATAAAGTGGAATATTATCCATAAAGACAATGAAATCTTGTGATTTGTGAAAACATGAATAGATCTAGAGGCTTTAAGTGAAATAAGTCAGACAGAGAAGGACAAATTTTATATTTTCACTTATACAAGGAATCTAAAAAACAAAATGAATAAACATAACGAAAGAGAAAGAATCATAGATACAGAGAGTAAACAGATTGTTTCCTGAGGGGAAAGGGGAAGGAGAGAAATAGATGACAGAGGTTAACAGGTACAAACTTTCAGGTGCAAAATAAATGACTCATGGATATGAAATGTACAGTGGACATAGTACATTTATAGTATAGTCAATAACTAAGCAGTATCTTTGTATGGTGATAGATGGAAACTAGACTTGTTGTGGTGATCATTTTGAAATGTATAGAAATACTGAATCACCATGTCACATAAAAGGAATTAATATAGTATAATAGGTATATCATACCTCAAAAACAAAAAAACAAACACATAAAAAAAAGAGAACAGATTTGTGGTTACCAGATGTGGGGGCCTGGAAGAGTGAGAACTGAATAAAGTACAAACTTCCAGTTATAAGATAAATGAGAACTAGATATGTAACGGACACCATGGTAAACACAAGCAGTACCGCTGTATGTTATACATAAAGCTGTGAAAGAGAGTAAATCCTGAGTTCTTATCACAAGGATAAAATATTTTTTCTAGTTAATCTTGTATCTATATAAGATGATGGATGTTAACTAAATGTATTGTGCTAATCATAATATGCAAGTCAAATCATATTCTGTACTTTGTAAACTTATACAGAGCTGTATGTCAACTACAACTCAGTGCAACTAGAAAAAAATAAATAAATATTTGAAGAAAATGGTACATGCAAAAATTTAAAAAGAAGCTAAAGTTAAATCATTAGAATTAATAAGTGGTGACAAATTATCAGAATTATCAAGCGATTCTAGGAAAAATGTCAATTTACAAAGTCAACTGCATCTCTTTATATAAGCAATAAACATTAGAAAATAAACAATTTAAATGAATTTATTCAAAACAGCTACAAACATTTGGATATCAAGGAATAAAACTAAGTACAAATCCCCACAGAAAATTATAAAATTGGAGAATTTTTGATGCTTAAATAATAGGTAAACAAAATGAAACTGACAAGTCCAGAATCTTAAGACTTATGATTATACAGAAATGTGGTTTATGATAGAGATAACACTAGAAGATACTGGGAAAGTTATGAACTGGTCAATAAATTAAGTCTGGGCAACTACCAGTTTGAAAAATAAAATGTTTACTGTTTCCTTTGTTACTCCATTTACCAAATTAAATTCCAGGAAGATTAAAGTCCTAAATTTGTATTTATTTTTTATTGGAGTATAATTGACATATAATATCACTTTCAGATATACAAAATAATGATTCAAATATATATTAAATAAATATTTGTATATACTGCAGAATGATCACCACAATAGGTCTAGTTACTATAACATCTGTTACCATATATAGTTATAGATTTTTTTCCTGTGATGAAAACTTGTATGATTTACTCTCTGAGCAAGAAAGAAAGTCCCAAACATGTTCAAAAGCAAAAACTAGAAAATTAAAAATTCACAAAGGGAACTACTGACACCTTTAAATTCAATAAAATTTAAAACTTCTGAAGGGTGAAAAGCAAATGACTCGTGAAATATGAGTAATAAAGTGGGAAGAAATATTTTAAACATATAAAGTAGACAATATCCCCAAGGATCATTTAAGAACAAACACAATACAAACAATGGAGTATGGTAAAGAATATAAACATATGACTCATAAAAATGTAGATAACTAGTGTTCAGTGAATACATGTAAAGATATTTGACTCCATTGACACTGGGGGAAATGCACATTTTGGCTGAACTAATTTCTCTACTGTCTGAATAACTGACTCCGAGGACTGCCCAGGCATCCCGCAATAAACCAAAGGGCACAATTCTGTGAACTGAACATTTTCACACTATACACTCTCAGACTCGGCCAACGAATCTGAGCAGTGTCCCTAGCACCTTACAGCCACAAACATATTTCGGAGAGGAAATATCCTGAAGATAAGTGGCTCACAAGCTAGGCCTGCCCCAGTACTCTAACCATGTGCACACAGCAAAGATGCGTCTACAGTAGTCAGAACCTTCACTGAAACATTCACTGTAAAGCCCTGAGACCCTTGTGAAAACCAAAGAAATGCTTCTTGCCTTTCAACCTGCAGTCTAGACTTCTAAGAATTTTCAGATATTCAGAAAAAATCAACAAAGCTTGGTGGGAATTAACGGCACTAGAATTGCCAAATCTAAATTATAAGAAAATTAATATCACAATTAGGCAGACATAATAGACTGTTTCCAGCACTGACAGCTACTGGTCAGCGCTGCTGTGGGCCCTGCCCCCAGGCAACTGTCAGTGAGGGACAGCTGGGGAAGAGAGTCAGTCAAGGGTCGGTGGTGTGGTACTCATCAGGTGGAGAGTGAGGTTAGAGGCAGATTCAGGTCTTCTCCTGGAGGCCCTCCAGCTTATCCAGCCTTGGGTCAGGCAGGTGAGCTTGAGGACCCTGGGAACAGACTGGGGACTACACCCTGCAGGGCTCCAGAGACCTCACCAAGACCGCCCACTGGCCGGGCCCAGGGCTTGAGGCAGTGGTGAACCTCTCCCCTATCCCTGTCTCTGAGACCTACTAGCAGTGGCCGGCTGTCTGGGTCACAGTCTGTGAGACCTGGTCTCCCCATCTGGACTGCCTGAGGAGACTGAAGACCAGTTAGGAAGGATGCCTGGCTCTCAGGGATGACAGCTGGGCAGGATGTGGGAACTGGCCTGAAGGAGCTGCCAACTGAGATCTGCCTCCTCTTAGCCAGGACTGGGACCTTGGAGGGTAAAAGTTGTGCTTTGGGACTTTGCTCTTTCTTGTCAGGACAGAGAATAACATTCATTTGGTAGAGATTTATAGGAACATTGCTCCCTGACCATGAACTGACCTCAAGAACAAAGGATCTGACAGCGAGGAGAAATCTGCAACAACTAACCATGCCCATCCTTCACCTTTTGCCTTTAAAGAGACTAGAAAAAGAAAAGCAAGAAGGCAAAGTGGTTGTCTGAGACGGCCTTACAAATAGCTAAGAAAAGAAGAGACATGAAAGGTAAAGAAGAAAGGGAAAGATATACCCAACTGAGTGCAGAGTTCCAGAGATAGCAAGGAGAAATAAGAAAGGCTTCTTAGGTGAACAACACAAAGAAATAGGAGAAAACAATAGAATGGGAAAGACTAGAGATCTCTTTAAGAAAATTGGAGATACCAAGGGAAGATTTCATACAAGATAGGTACAATAAAGGACCAAAATGGCAAAGACCTAACAAGAGCAGAAGAAATTAAGAAAAGTTGACAAGAATACACAGAAGAACTGTACAACAAAAAAGCTCTCAGTGATCCAGATAACCATGATGGTGTAGTCACTCAACTAGAGCCAGACATCCTGGAGTGTGAAGACAAGTGGGCCTCAGGAAGCATTACTACCAACAAAACTAGTGGAGGTAATGGAATTCCAGGTGAGCTATTTCAAATTCTAAAAGATGATGCTGTTAAAGTGTTGCACTAATTATGCCAGCAAATTTGGAAAACTCAGCAGTGGCCACAAGACTGGAAAAAGTCAGTTTTCATTTCAATCCCAAAGAACAGCCATGCCAAAGAAAGTTCAAATTATCATACAATTGTACTCATTTCACATGCCAGCAAGATTATGCTCAAAATCCTTCAAGCTATGTTTCAACAGTATTTGAACCAAGGACTTCCAGATGTACAAGGTGGATTTAGAAAAGGAAGAGGAACCAGAGATCAAAGAGTCGGACACAACTTAGCGACTAAACAACAATAGAGAAAAACAGGACAAAAGTTTTTGTTGTCATTCAGTTGTTAAGCTGCATCCTACTCCTTCAGACCCCATGGACTATAGCAAACCAGGTTTCCCTGTCCCTCACCATCTCCTGGAGTTTGCCCAAGTTCATGTGCATTGAATTGGTGATGCCACCCAACCAACTCATCCTTTGTTGCCCCTTCTTCTGCCTTCAATCTTTCCCAGCATGAGGGTCTTTTCTGATGAGTACGCTCTTCACATCAGGTGACCAAAGTATTGGAGCATCAGCTTCAGCATCAGTCCTTCCAAAGAGTATTCAGGGTTGATTTCCTTTAAGATTGACTGGCTTGATATCCTTGCCTTCCAAGGGACTCTCAAGAGTCTTCTCCAGAACCACAGTTCGAAAGCATCAACTCTTCGGCGCTCAGCTTTCTTTACTGTCCAGCTCTCACATCCGTATATGACTACTGGAAAAACTACAGCCTTGAACATACGGGCCCTTGTCAGCAAAGTGATGTCTTTGCTTTTTAACACACTGTTTAGGTTTGTCATAACTTTCCTGCCAAGAAGAAAGCATCTTCTAATTTTGTGGCTGCAGTCACCATCCACAGTGATTTTAGAGTCCAAGAAGAGGAAATCTCTCACCACTTCTACCTTATCCCCTTCTATTTGCCATGAAGTGATGGGACTAGATGCCATGATCTTAGTTTTTTTAATACTGAGTTTCAAGCCAGCTTTTTCACTCTTCTCCTTCACTCTCACCAAGAGGTTCTTCAGTTCTTCTTTGCTTTCTTCCATTAGAATGGTATCATTTGCATATCTGAGGTTATTGATATTTCTCCTGGGAATCTTGATTCCAGTTTGTAACTCATTCAGCCCAGCATTTCACCTGATGTTCTCTTGGAATAAGTCAATGAACAGCCTTGTCATACTCCTTTTTCAATCCTGAACCAGTCAGTTGTTCCATACAGAGTTCTAACTGCTGCTTCTTGACCTGCATACAGGTTTCTCAGGACATAGGTAAGATGGTCTGGTATTCCCATCTCTTCAAGGGTTTTCCACAATTTGTTTATGATCCACAAAGTCAAAGGCTTTAGCACAGTCAATGAAACTGAGGTAGATGTTTTTCTGGTATTTCCTTGTTTTTTCTATGATTCAGCGAATGTTGGCAATGTGTTTGCTTGTTCCTCTGCCTTTTGTAAACCCAGCTTGAACATCTGGAAGGTCTCAGTTCACATAATACTGAAGCCTAGCTTGGAGGATTTTGAGCATAACCTTACTAGCATGAAAGACGAGTGCAACTGTCCAGTAGTTTGAAGGACTACTGTCCTTCTTGGGAATTGGGATGAGGATTGCTCCTCTCCAGTCCTGTGGCCACTGCTGGGTTTCCAAATTTGTTGAGATATTGAGTGCAGCACTTTAATAGCATCATTTTTTAGGATTTCAAACAGCTCAGCTGGAATTCCATCAGCTCCACTCGCTCTACGGGCAGTAGTGCTTCCTGAGGCCCACTTGACTTCACACTCCCGAATGTCTGGCTCTGAGTGAGAGGCTACACCCTCGTGGTTATCCGGATCATTAAGATCTTATTTGCACAGTTTTTCAGTTTACTCTTTCCATCTCTTCTAGATCTCTTCTACTTCTATTAGGTCTTTACCATTTCTGTCCTTTATTGTGTCCATCTTTGGATGAAATGTTCCTTTGACAGTTCCAATTTTCTAAATAAATATAATTAATACCCTCAGAGAGGCTTTCTTGTCCATGATAACAGAAACTTGCTCTAAAATACTGCTGTGCAGAGATTAAATATATATAATTTTTATTAATACATACTTGCATATTATTTAATTCATATCACTTAAATATAAATACATATTTATATACAAACATTATATAATATAAATATATGTAATATATGTGACATATTTAATGCATGTAGATATACATACATATACCTATAGGTTCACAAATGAGTGCTGAAATTTGAAAACATACAATAATGAGTTAAAATAAGAAGAAACTTAAATATGATTTGGTGAGAAGGCAGATTGAACAAAAGGATTTATTTAAGAAAATAAATGGCAAAATAGTAAAAAAAAATGGAAAATATGAAGAAAATTTAACTGGCATGGATATGTACAAATATGCCCACTGTATCACTGTTGTAACAGTGAAAAGTTACAGATATTCTAAATGTCCTTTACCTGGTGAATAGTTAAGTAATTTATGATGCATCCAAATATATGAAAGAGTATAACCTAATATTTATTAAATATAATATATTGCATATATTAAAATATTGTGCTCTCATTCTTATCAATTATTTTGTGTGGATTTCTTTGTATATGCCAAATAGTCAAAGCTATGGTTTTTCCAGTAGTATGTATGGATGTGAGAGTTGGACCATAAGGAAGGCTGAGATTCGGAGAAGTGATGCTTTTGAATTGTGGTGCTGGAGAAGACTCTTGAGAGTCCCTTGGAAGGCAAGAAGATCAAACCAGTCAATCCCAAGTGAAATTAATCTTGAATATTCATTGGAGGGACTGATGCTGAAGCTGAAACTCTAATACTTTGACCCCCTGATGTGAAGAGCTGACTCAATGGAAAAGACCCTGATGCTAAGAAAGACTGAAGACAGGAGGAAAAGGGGATGACAGAGGACAAGATGGTTGGATGGCATCACTGACTAAACAGACATGAGTTTGAGTGAATTCCGGGAGAGGGTGAAGGATAGGGAAGCCTAGCATGCTGTCGTCCATGGGTTTGCAAAGAGTCGGACATGACTGAGCGACTGAACAACATCAACTGCATATTTGCTCATGACAATGCACACACAAATGTGTTGCATTTCATGGCAGTTTGGGAAAAAAGAAATGAGGGGAAAACACAAAAGAATATCTTACAAAACATCATAGTTGGTTATATCTGAGGGAAGATAGTGTGGATAGTTTCTTTCTGCTTTTCTCTATTTTTTTCCACTTTTTTCCTACACTAAGTATGTTGATTTTGGTAATTAAGAAAAAAGCAGCAAATGGATACGTATAAAGGATGGAGTTAGCTAAGAGAAACTTTATGTATCTCTTGAAGAGCTGGGTAGCCAGAATGGTTTTGGAGACTGATGATTTCTTTTAGGATTTTTCCATTTGTTTGCTTGCCCTTTTCCATTTATCTTTTTGTTGATTTTCAACATCAAAACTATTTCACATTGAAAGAATTTATAAACAGAGATAGAATTTTAAAGACACCTATTTATTTGTTTTCTTTAATGAATTCACATTGATTGCCAGTGTGCCAGCCTGATTACCATCCCCCAGGCACAGGAAGACAGCATTCTTTTCTGTCTTGAAAGTCAGAAAGTCAATATGTTATCTAAAGCTAATACTTTTCACAACTGTTTTAATTTAATATTTAAAATCATAGATGCTAGTCTGAACTTTTATCATGTGAGTGTCTTCTCCCCCCGCCCCCCACCCTTTCTAGCCTACAGTTTAATTATCACAGAAGCAGAGGCACGATTCTGGATAGAAAATAAAATCTATCCATTTTCTCCCAAGGCTCAGCTTCCAGGATGTATCATTTTCTCTAAAGCCCCTTCAATTTCAGTGCTGCTTATTTGATCTTTAGCTTACTGATATCTTACTCCTCAGTCAATCAGCGACAAGAAAGTATATGAACCGAGGCTGTGGGGAGCGTTTCAAACATCTGACACCCTGCAGCTGCCATTAATTCTCACTATCTCCTTGAGGTGATTTACCTCAAAGCAGTGAATTTTGGAGAAATTTGATTTCCTTTTCTATGATAATGCCAACTCATACTTATTTCATTGGCTTGATATGAAAAAACATAAGTAAACTAGTTTAAATTGAAAGAACTTTTGAATAACAAAGAGTATGAGTATGAGTCTAAAAGTATGAGTATGAGTATGAGTCTAAAAGAAAAAAGTTCTTTTCTTTTCTAATAGCATTTATCTACAAGATATAAGAACTGATTCTGATTCTAGAATATATAAGAATCCTTAGGTTATGTCACATTTTAAGCATTTCCTATTTTCTGGGTTATCAACTTTTATCAATCTCAAGGATCATCCGTTAGAAACAAACATTATTGATTCAGGAAAATTACTTCCATTCTCAGTGAGAGGCTCCCTCCTTTTGTTGGCTAGAATCTTGCCCAAAGTTTTGACTTTCAAAAGTCAACTTTAAGTAGCACATTCAAGATCAAGAATACTAGTAAGAGGTGAGAGTGGAATAACTAAAAATGTAGCCCTCTGATTTTTTTGGCATCTATTTTTTAAAGGGAAAAAATGGGGTATTTTTTCAACATTTTTCTGGATAAGGAGTTTCCATGACCATCAGCCTAAAGCAAAGCACACACATGTCTGCCGTGTTGACATTCCAATGAGGCCAGAGACATTAAAATAAATATCTGTATGTGGTTATCAGTGTGTTATTAGACTATTAGTTGAATTGTGAAATTCAACTCTCATTTTACCAAATTATAAGAATGAGTTAACTAATTGACCTTGAAACACAGTATACTACATGAGGGCTTTTTGAAAATATGAGTAATATAAGCTTTAATTAGCTTTTCTTTAAAAAGTCTATATCATCAAAGTGAAATTATGTGACCAAGATGTAGTTACTTGCTGTGAAAGAAAAAAAATCCCTTTTGCAGAATCAGGAAGCTTCACCCTCAGATAGGGCATGACTTTGCTCAGGATTTCCTCCTTATCCCCAGAAAATGCAAATTATGTGATACTCTTCTGTATGTCTAAGAATCTTCATTCTTAAGCCACCTGTAGTGGGTCCTGGTGTCTAGGATAACATAGGTCTCAGGCAGAGCCAGTCTACCAAGAAGAAAAATAAAATAAGCAAATTTGGCACTTTAGCCTTTAATCAAACACTCTTACCTTGTTCTCTGTTCTCCACATGTGGACTGAATGTTTGTTCTCTCCTCAGCAAAAGATAGTCTTAAAAATTGAGTAATACATCAAGGTATCATTGAAATTCCAGGATGAATTTAATTCCATGGTTAAATTCTTCTAGTTAAATTTGCATTTTAATTATTATCTTTGAATTTTTCCCACTGCAGGTATGAATTTAAAGTATTAATTTTAGTCAATAGTAACTCATCCATAACCAACACTTTCTGAATCAAAAAGAAAAATGAATATTAGAAAAAAAATGGAAGAGACATACATTTTAGGTGCTATATGTCATTAATATACTATTTACTCCAAATTAGAAATATTTGGAGTATCCAAATACAAATTATAAGCATTTATAATTAAATTATACATATTTATGAGGTTTTATTTTCCTCTTTCATAAAATAGGGTAATAGTTTAAGCCTCTTCCACAGAATTTTGTAATAAAATTCAGGAATCACAGAAACTTTCATCAGTTTCCTTATTTTATCCCTCCCATGTTAATGATTTCTTCCTTTGTACTGCATTTCCCCTCCTTAGTTGAAGATCTGCTCTCCACTCTTAAATTATCTTTAGCAATTGAAGTGTCAAACTAAATTTTCACATTCCAATCGCAGATAGCACTCTTAAGCAAAGAAAAACAAAAAATAAACAGGATTCATGAATAACACACCCACATTATTCCAACACCTTTCATGGTTCTTTTGAATAATAATTTCATTAAGTCAGTGCCAAGACAGCATCTTTTTGTTCTTCTCTGCATTATATACTCTTGTCAAATGTCTGAATTCTTGTTTTTTGTCTTATTAAAAAAAGTGAAAGGAAACCACTGAATGGAAAAATTAACATGTTCATAAAGGCAAATATTAACACCAGACTGAGAGAAGAGATTATTAAAGAAGAAAGACGCACACTGTAAATTACAGAGTTCTATCAAATTTTTAGTTATTTCATCATGGCTTATTTATTAAAGATTAAAAATAAAAACTTTTAGTGTCTGTGGAAACTGCTAAGGTGAGAATGTATAGTTTTATTTCTAACTCTTGACCTCAGTAGTGCAGAAATGAGGTATTTGTTCTATCCAGATATCTAAATAAACTTTTTTTTGAGTGAGTCACACGAACTTTTGAAACAGGTCAAGTCAATAATGAGAGTAAAAAAAAAAAAGCATTTTCCATTGTGTGTGTAAGGGTAGTGATTTAAATGCAGTGATGACTAGAGGCACTCTAGTGTGGTGATTAGCAGCACAGGCTCTAAGATCAGTTTGGACTGAATTCTAGTTCCCTCACCTCCCAGTTATATCACACTGAGCAAATTACTTCAAATTCACATGGCTCAAGTTTTTAAACCTGTAAAAGTGGTACATTAAGAGGTATTAACTCATAGCAATGTGTCAGTAAGCATTTAATTTTGCTTTATAGTTTTTTTAAACTATTTTCCAGAAAAATCACTGAATATAAAATAACCATTTAAATATAACAAGTTTAACAGGGCAGTTGGTTTGAGGTTGTAACAATGAAAAGATTTCTAACATCTTTATTGCTTCAAGGCTCACAAAATGGTTCTCCCTCAGCAACCTGATGACCTCCTCTCAAATTTCACAGAGAAGCAGACACCATCAAAAAGAAACTTCATCTTACCATCATCAAATTTAAGAACCTTCTAACATTAACATCCATTTTCTCTCTTCTATCCTATTTCAGCAAATGATCTGACCATGCTTCTGTCCACTGACAGAATTTGGTCTGGATCAGATTCCTTCTTGTCTTTTAAAGACTATACAATGTCATTCATCCATCCCTCTCTTGTATGATTTATCTCTTCCCCCATGTGTCATTTCTAGTAGAACACAAACATGCTCTAGTAACTTTCATATTAAGACCAAATAAACAGCAAAGCTTGATGTCACATCTTACCACCTATTTGTCAACGGCCAATCACAGATAAACCTCTTAAAAGTGTTGTCTACTTTCTCTCTGCTTCCTTACTTCCATCTATCTCATTAATTCAAGCCACTGCAATCTGGCTTCTTACCAACAACACACTGAAACAGCTTTTGTCAGGGTCACTAGTGAGTTCCAAGTTGCCAAATCCAAATCTCTTTCTTCATCCTACTCCACCTTTCAGACTCATTTAATACAGTCAACTATCCTCTCCTTGAAATCATACTACCTCTTTCCTTTAGAGACACTGTCCTCTCTTTGTTTTCCCTCCAACCTCAGCCTCCTATCCTCTTTCTCTAGTACCTGATTTATAAACATAAGCATATCTCAAAGCTTGGCTTCTATTCTTCACTGTTTATATAACCTCCATGATCAGTTTATCCTTCTTGCAGGCTCTAATTACTATATTTAGGCTAATCTACTTTAGGCTAATCCACCTCTTCTGCAAGCTCCAGACACAAATCTAAAAGGATATTTGAAATCTCAGTGATAATACATCAGGAGAGAACCTCTAATACATTCTCCATGGCAGCCTGATCTTCCTGTCTTCAACATCAAAAGACTGGCACCATCGTCATATTAGTATCTCAAGTCAAGAAAATGTCATGATAGTCTTTGATTCCTCTCATTTCCTTGGATTCTATATTCTGTGTATCAGCAAATTCTGCTGATTCTATATTTTGAACATCTCTGTAATTTATATCAATGACAATTATTAGGAGAGAGCTTTTATCATGTCAATTCAACCTTTTAAAAATTGTTTTGGTCTTTCAGTTAAAGATAATGGAGAAAAGGTGTTTTTTTTTTTTTTTTTAATGTATTCCCAATTCCATGAGACCCGCCAAAAACTGTCATCTTCAATTAAATTATACAAATATGAGCTATGTTTGCAAACTGGGAAATCTAGACTAAGACAAGGGAGTATTTTAAGAACAGGTGCACATTGGCTTACACTGTGAACAAGAAACACTTGTCTGAAAGCAAATGACTCTGTCCTAAATGAGTAACAAGATCTGGAAAGATGGGAAGGCCAACAAAAGTAACAGGGACTGTAAACTTGGCAGGGACACAGGGAAAGTAGAACAGAATGAATGACTGTGCTGACAAGTCATTTTTCTGGACTACAACCTGAACAGTTCATGGACAGATAAAATAGGGTTAAGGAAAGAGGAGAGACAGTTTTACATACCACCAGACCTCAGTGGCAGAGTTGTGACATAAAAGACTTGATATGTCATAAAGACTGCTGGGACACTGAGCTGAAATCAGAGGTGTCCCAGGGCAGAGGAAATCACAGGTCTTCCAAGAGTGTTTTTAAGATGAGAAACATAAACCTACAGCATTCCAACTCACATCACTTCCACCTCTATGCAGTTATCCAGTATATTCTTCAAACAATTCAATCCACTAAAAGAAGAACAAAAAATTTAAATATGTAGAGACACTCCACAACAAGTAGGGAGCAAAAATATAAAGCAGGCAGGTAAAGAAAATACATTGCAAGAACAGTTGCCCGATAGATTAGGAGTTCAGACATATAATCCTCCATGGCCTCCAATAAATTTCAAACAAATTATCTGCCCATAAAGAAAAGCTCAGAAGAGAGAAATGAGTTGCTAAGACAGCAGAAGACAAAAGGTGAGCTAGTTGAGTGTAGGAATAAAATGAAAAAAGCAACATATATAAATGAGCAAAAAGATACATTAAAAACAACTAAAAATAAGATAAAGATGACTTAAATCACATTCAGGTAGATGTTGAAAGCCTAGATTAAATTATAAAAAAAGAATAATGAAAAAGAATAAATATACAGGAATGAATATGGAGGAGGTGGAGGATGAAAGGCCACACAGAAAGCCATCACATGTATAATTAGTGCTTGGAAGCAGAATTTATAATGAACAGAACTGAAAAACCATTAAAAAACAACAACAACAACAAAATCTTTAAAAAATTTTGATTGTAGCAAAGTATTAATCTGCATATGCAAAGATCACTCTATCTCCCAGAGGTCTCAAGAAAAGTTGTTTAAAATATGATAGACACTAAATTATATCCTGTTTGTGAATTTAGCTGCATGAAGATATCACCTTAGAAAAAATTTACCTGTTCTATATGGTCATCCAAACAGAAAAGGAAGCTATTTATAAAGGAAAAGTTAGGTTACTTGAGACTTCTCAGTAGCTATGTCTCATGCCAGGAGTCAAGGAAGGCATATCTACAACATTATAGGAAAATAAAGTATCATCCAATCATTTCAAACAGTGACATTATCCTTCAGGTATAACAGCAACTGACATATATTACCAAACACACAGGAACTGAGCACACATAAAAACAATCTTAAGGAGAATAAAAAAAAACACCTGAAACTAAAATTTATCCAAATAAATGCTGAATCAAAATATAAGAATAAGGAATGCATGAAAACAAGATTGACATCTGATTTCTCACTGACAATGTCAAACTCAAGAAGACAAAACAGTAATAGCTCAAAAGTTCTGAAGTAATTCTGAACCTAGATACTTCTGTACAAATAAACTTTAGTGTAGGCAAAATCTCAACAATTTAAGACAAGTAAGAAGGGGGATTGGGATGGGGTACACATGTAAATCCATGGCTGATTCATGTCAATGTATGGCAAAAACCACTACAATATTGTAAAGTAATCAGCCTCCAACTAATAAAAATAAATGAAAAAAAAAAAAAAGAACTCAATTTACTATTCATAGACTTTCTCTGAAAGAATTATCTTACCATTTATTTTAGCAAAAAGAAAAGAGAATTCATAAGGAAAAACTGGGATGTGAAAAACAATGTTGAACAAATAAAGCAGTAAAGAATGCTAATTTTCTTATTTGTTTTCAGGGAAATGTAATTAGCACTGACTGACTCTAGATGATATTTATGAAATACAAGTAGAAATATGTGTATCAGTCAGCCTTTACTAGGCAATATTGTGTTACAAACAACCTCAGACCTATCTTCACAGAAATATTTTCCTTTTACTGAGTTTCATGTGGTCTATAGATTGCTCTAACTTGAACTTCCATTAAAAGAGCCTTATGACACCAATGTTAAATCGACAAAAACCAAAATAATCTTTATATTATGATAAAAAATATGGACAGCTGTGTTGTATGCAAAATACAGTGTGTTGACAAGCATTACTCATTCATGGTAAGGTAAGTGCAGAGAACAGAGTGGCAGATAGGAATGGGAGGAGTTTATTAATAACATCTCAGGATTTCAAACTTGAAATGGAAAATTCACATTAAGCAACTCTGCAGAACCACACCCTCACCTTTCACAAAGTCTGGGCTATTAGGAGGACCTGGTTCTGTTTGAGTGGGGAGGGTATGGAGACTTCCAGAGTCCCTGACAGAAAAGGAGCAAGACTGGCAACCTTCTTAACTAGGGTTGGAGAGAGGAAGGCTGCAACTTGGTGTTGGCTGAAATCTGAAACTGGCCCCTATACTCGGAGGGCAAAGGAAGATCAAAGAAGAAGGCAGAGCACTCCAGAGTGGTAGGCAGCAGTTCTGATAAGCAAGAGAACTTACAAACAAGGCATGACATCGTGACATCCAGTGACATCGTGATGTCTGAGGCTGAGAACATGGCCTCCCTGCAACCTGAGCTGTGCAGGGCGACACATAACACAAGGAGCAGACACTGTGACCACAGAAACAGGGGAACATGCCCCTCACTTTCTGTTTTCTTTAAGCTGAGCAAAATTTGGACCTTATTTCCATATAATGGAGGAATAATAGGACCCTTACCTTTTACTGATATTAGAGATATAGCAAACCTTGGCATATAAATGTTAATTGAAGATTTATGTAATTTCATTTAGATTAATGTAAAATGTGACATACACTAGGCTTCAGTGTCACAGAAAGACTGGCTGACTTTCTATTTGTTAGGCATGATGATTGGCAAAGTAAATGATTTAATTCTCAAACTGTATGAGATAATCATTACCATTGTCCCCATTTTACAGATGAGTAGACTGCTGCTTAGAGACTTCCCCCTAAATTTTCAGCTAGATTCTGGTAGAGCTAGCACAACTCAACTGTCAGATCTGTTAGCAACTTCTTGGAACTGGTGTAGTAGAGTGGGAAAAAAATTGGCTTCAAGGTCAGAAGATGGCTTTTGGAGATTAAGTCCTGTGGTTACTACTGGCATCTTGTGCAGAGTAAAACACCTAAAACTTTAACTTCCATTCTTTTTATTATTCCTCCATTCTTTGCTGGTGTACAAAACTTCCTATATTTGGAAGTCTCAGTCAAGACTCACACATATTTTGCCATAACATATACTGAAAATGGAATCTGGAAATGAGAGGAACAGCTGTCTCACATATCAGCTTCAGATCGCTCACTTAGGAAAATCAAAGTATACCTTACTTTTTATCAGTGAGCAATTCCCAGTAAGTCTTGAATACATTAACTTTATAATAAGAGCACTTGTCAAAGTTTCTAGCTTATTAGAGGCATGTATTTAGTGTCTGTTTGTCATTTTTTCACGTTTCAGAAATAGTGAAAACCAGTGGAAGGAACATGGGCTTTGGAGTTAAAGAAAACAGAGCTACAATCCTAGTTTCTTCCCTTACCAGCTCTATAATTCTGCAAATTACAGATCAAACTGCCAACATCTGTTGGATCATAGAAAAAAACAAGGGAATTCCAGAAAAACATCCACTTCTGCTTCATTGATTATGCTAAAGCTTTTGACTGTGTGGATTACACCATGGAAAATTCTTAAAGTGATGGGAATAGCAGACCACTTTATCTGTCTCCCAAGAAACCTGTATGCAGGAGAAGAAGCAACATTTAGAACTGGACATGGAACAATGGATTGGTTCTAAATTTGGAAAGAGTACGTCAAGGCTGTATATTGTCACCATGCTTATTTAACTTATATACAGAGTACATCATGTGAAGTGTCAGGCTGGATGAATCATAAACTGGAATCAAGATTGCTGGGTGAAATATCAACAACCTCAGATATGCAGATGTTACCATTCTAATGGCAGAAAGTGCAGAGGAATTAAAGAGCCTCTTGATGAAGGTGAAAGAAGAGAGTGAAAAGTCTGACTTAAAACTCAACCTTCAAAAAATGTAGATCATGGCATCCAGTCCCATCACTTCTTGGCAAACAGGTGGGGAAAACATGGAAACAGTGACAGATTTTATTTTCTTGGGCTTCAAAATCACTGCAGACAATGACTGTAGCCACAAAATTAAAAGACACTTGCTACTTGGAAGAAAAGCCATGACAAACTTAGTGTATTAAAAAGCAGAGACATTGCTTTGCCAACAAATATCTGTATAGTCAAAGCTATGGTTTTTCCAGTAGTCATGTACAGATGTGAGAGCTAGACCATAAAAAAGACTGAATGTCAAAGAATTGATGCTTTCAAATTCTGGTGCTAGAGAAGACTCTTGAGACTCCCTTGGACAGCAAGAAGATCAACCAGTAAATCCTAAAGGAGATGAACCCTGAATAGTCATTGGAAGGACTGATGCTGAAGCTGAAGCTACAATACTTTGGCCACCTGATGCAAAGAGCTGACTCATTGGAAAAGACCCTGATGCTGGGAAAGATTGAGAGCAGGAGGAAAAGGGGGCAAAAAAGGATGAGATGGTTGGATGGCACCACTGACTCAAAGGACATGAATCTGAGCAAACTCCAGGAGACAGTGAAGAATGAGGAAACCTGGTGTGCTGTGGTTCATGGGGTCACAGAGAGTCAGACATGACTTAGTGACCGAACAACAATTCTGCAAAAATTATTCACTGGTAGGGGCTTCAGTTTCTTCATAGTATCTTTATAGAAAGATGTGAGATAAAGTCAGGCAAAACATGCAAAGCACCTTGTAGACTAAGTGCAAAGAAAGGACTCAAGTGATTATTTTAATTTTAGTTCTCTTTTCTCATCTGTCAGATCAAGATGATACCTCTGTTAACTCAGAGAAAGAGTTGAGATATATTTTTTAAAAGGCTATTGGCACTACAAAGGAAAATTTCTTGGTTAATTATGATGACAGTTTTCTTATGAGTAACTCAGTGCATTAGGTAATGTAATGCACATTTTTAATTCCATAAGGCAACTTTGCATGCTTCAGTTCAGTAACTATTTCCTGGTCATTGACTGACCCTGAACTAGGTTCTATGAGGTTAAAATGCCTACAAGTTACCTCTTCTCTCAAAGAGAGGACTCCTGTGGTAAAGAACTCAGTCTGATCACATATTCCATAAGAACACACAGGGTCTTCCTTACTTCTAATGGCACCTAGCATAATGCTTGTACTGAGCTTAGGAATGTTGCTGAATTTCACTGAATTTCTGAGGCGGTCCCATATCCTCATAGCTTAACTCTAAATTTCTCCTACAATATTACATAGTCCTTCATTCATCACATGTAAAAATGTCTGGAATAGTTTCAAAGATTTTTTTTCTTATTTTTCTCATTTAAGCTAATGCCAGTCTTCTACATTTAAATGTGCCATCCATGTCTCTACAAATGCTATAATCTATTAAATCCTTTCATATTCCAGAGAATCCATCTTTGCATAGACTACACAATAAAAATCAAAAAAGGAAAGGTTAAAAGCAGGAGGTGGTGGAGAAGAAAGAGAATTATAAGAAGATACAGAAAACAAGTTCTTGGAAGAATTATCAGTGAAGACATAATTATGCATTAACAGCCGACAGCTAGCATTAGTCCAAGGAAGCTGTCTGTATTCTCTAAGAACTTCAGACAATGTGGTATTCATCTATAAATTCTTGACAGCTCTTTAGATAGAGTGTGTATAAAAGTTTTGCAGCAGTGCATTATCTTCCTGAATGTACTTTAATTTTAGAGTTAGAATATACTTGAAATAATTTTCCCAAGTCCAAAACACACTTCCAACTATATAACCTACATTTAGAGAATCATTAAAAGGATTAAAATGAGTCAAAAAGTTCCTTTTTTCCTTCTTTGGTTTTCCCCTGTTCTATCTATAGATCTTTGAGCCATGTTTTGGGCTCGATCAATTCAATCTATATAATTGTTTTGAAAAATATATTCAGTGCTCAGGAAGGAATGTTTTCCATCATCCTGACCAAGCCAAGGCTGTCTAAATGTGCTGAGAAATCCTGATGAGGAAATGGTATAGACCTGGGAATGAAAGGAAAAGTTAGCAATGAAAGCACTTCAGCAGACAATACAAAGAGACAGTGCACATTAGACCTTCACGGTTTTTCAAGGAATCCATAAACAGCTGAAATGGGCTTTTTGATTTTTTATGAGATTACCCACCCAGCCTGCTCAAGAGCAGACTGTCCAGAGCAGCCTCTTTACTTGCTGCCAGGCCATCAGTTTAACTTGCATCACCATCCCCCAAAATGCAGAAACAAGCCTCACTGATCCAAGAATCCCTGAGAGCTTTTAATTTTTTTAACCTTCTAGCCAGTTACTTATAAATCATGTTCTTTGGTGACAGTATAGTAGTTATTGCCTTTACATTTGGATAAGCTGCTATTTTGCTTATAGCTAACTAACTAAAATGCCTGAATTGTTCGAG
Organism: Muntiacus reevesi; assembly: GCF_963930625.1. Lineage (NCBI taxonomy): Eukaryota > Metazoa > Chordata > Mammalia > Artiodactyla > Cervidae > Muntiacus > Muntiacus reevesi. Next base: position 202,224,670 of record NC_089249.1, read on the forward strand.
TTCCAGGAGAGTTTTCTCAAAAGTCATAAAATGGTTTTTCATGATCATACAATGACAAAAAAGACTGGGTTGCGGCAAACTATGAAGAAGGTAGTAAAGATGTAACATTTTACTTTCTGGTTAAAATCTGCCTTACTGGTTGAAAGTAAAGTCCATTAGAAGACAAAATAAAACCAGTAGCAAGACAGTAGAAGGGAGTCATCATAAAAGCAACAACCATCAGGGGAGTCTTAATGTTCAACTAAACATTCAGACTGTCACAGGCCTTCTGGCCTCAGCTGACACTTAGAGGTAAGAGCCCCATTTACTAGCAGGTAAGAGCAGCACTGGGATGCTTCTTCAGCAGAAGTCCTTGCAGCAGTCCACATGGCCACTGTGCTCACTCAGCTCACCTCTGTAAAAGAAAAACTGTATTGGTCACTTGTGAAAAACAGCGAAGGAACTGAATAGAGGACTACTGAATAAAGGAAGACTTTATTCAAGACTACTACTGCAGTAGGGGAGAGAGATGTTGAATGCAGCTCCTCTGAAACAAAAGGTGGAAAGATTTTCAAATACTGGGGTGGTGAGTTAAAGGGAAAGTACTAGAGCATCTTAACTGGGAATTTACTTGATGTGATTATTGCCATCTTTGCTTGCTCACTGCCCCTTCTTGGTTACTGAAGTTAGGCTCCTAACCTGCCAAAGAGACAGGGGAGAGGGGACGAATCATTCTTGATGATTACATCTCAAAGAGAAGGGTTTCCAGGTCCTTGAGAAAGACATTCCTGGGTTGTGGAAGATTTACATTTCAAAGGGACAAAGAATTGCAAGTTTTCTAAGGTTAATGCTCTAAGAAAATGGAGGTCACGGGCCTATTTTCAGGAAGAAATCTGTCAGATTCCTTTAGCAAAGCTGAAGGGTATGTTAGGGCCATCTGGGTCACCTCAGGTGACAGTTCAGGTGCAAGGGGATGAATCACACTGGCTTAAAAGCCTCCTGCCCCATGGGACCCTGGATTTCTAAAACAAATCCATAGGTCTTCACAAGGGACATGTCCAAACATAAGTGTCATCACGTCCAGAGAGGCCCAGAGTTTCAGTATACTATTATATCTTTATAATTCTTTCAGTCCAGATGCAATTTACCAATCTAAGGTCATTTTTACCAGAAGCAATGGCTTCCTAATAACACAGTTGACATTTTTTCTTATCAGGTATCCAGAAGGTAAAAACACAGAGAGTTGACTAAGAGTCAAACTGCACTCATTTCACATGCCAGCAAGGTAATGCTCAAAATCGTTCAAACTATGCTTCAACAGTACATGAACTGAGAACTTCCAGATGTACAGGCTGGATTTAGAAAAGGCAGAGGAACCAGAGATCAAATTGCCAACATCCGTTGGATCACAGAAAAAGCAAGAGAAGTCCAGAAACACGTCTACTTTTGCTTCATTGACTATGCGAAAGCCTTTAACTGTGTGGATCACAACAAACTGTGGAAAATTCTTAAAGAAATGGGAATACCAGATCACTTTACCTGCCTCCTAAGAAATCTGTATGCAGGTCAAGAAGGAACAATTAGAACCGGACATGGAACAATGGACTGGTTTCAAATCGGGAAAGCAGTACGTCAAGGCTGTATATTGTCACCCTCCTTATGTAACTTACATGCAGAGTACATCATGCTAAATGTCAGGCTGGATGAATCACAAGCTGGAATCAAGATTGCTGGGAGAAATATCAATAACCTCAGATATACAGATGATACCATTCTAATGGCAGAAAGACAAGAGGAACTAAAGAGTCCCTTGATGAAGGTGAAAAAGGAGAGTGAAAAAACTGGCTTAAAACTCAACATTCAAAAAAAGGAATATCATGGCATCTGGTCCCATCATTTCATGGCAAACAGATAAGGAAACAGTAGAAAGAGTGATAGACTTTATTTTCTTGGGCTCCAAAATCACTGCAGATGGTGACTGCAGCCATGAAATGAAAAGACACCTCTTCCTTGGAAGAAAAGCTATGACCAATCTAGACAGCATATTAAAAAGCAGAGACATTACTTTGCCAACAAAGGCCTATCTAATCAAAGCTATGGTTTTTCCAGTAGTCATATATGTATGTGAGAGCTGGACCATAAAGTAGGCTGAGCACTGAAGAATTGATGCTTTTAAACTGTGATGTTGTAGAAGACTCTTGAGAGTCCCCTGGATTGCAAGGAGGTCAAACCAGTCAATCCTAAAAGACATCAATCCTGTATATTCATTGGAAGACATGATGCTGAAGCTCCAATACTTTGGCCACCTGATGTGAAGAGGTGACTCATTGGAAAAGGCCTTGATGCTGGGAAAGATCGAAGGCAGGAGGAGAAGGGGGCAACAGAGGATGAGATGTTTGGATGGCATCACTGACTCAATGGACATGAATTTGAGCAAACTCCGGGAGATGGTGAAGGACTGGGAAACCTGGTGTGCTGCACTCCATGGGGTTGCAAGGAGTCAGACACGACTGAGTGACTGAACAATTTCTTATGTGGAACGGAAAGAATTTTTGGTATCCTTCACTCTTAATGGGTTTACTACGTGGTGCAGTGGTAAATAATCTGTCTGCCAATGCAAGAGATATGGGATCAATCCCTGGGTTGGGATGATCCCCCAGACTAGGAAATGGCAACCCACACCAGTAATCTTAAAATTACTGAAAAATTTCAGGGACAGAGGAGCCTAGCTGGCTTATACTCCACGGGGTTGCAAAAGTTGGACACAACTGAGCCTGCATACACATGAACTCACTCTTAATAAAAATGTAGTATTTTACCTTTTTGTTTTTTCTCTAAACATCCTCTCTATAATCTTCTAGAAACATACACATTTATGAGAATGTACACAACTACACACACATACATATCTACACATGCAATCTGTCATTCTGTCCTTTGCTATTTAAAAGTGGCTAAAATTCCTTCTGAATGAAAGCTGTCTTCAGTTTCACTATTTTGTAATTCTAGTAAGTTACGTAAGTGTGACATGTGTTACTGACTTTGAACATGTTCTTAGTTCTCTCAGCATTCTAATTTTCTACTTCCTTTTCTTGGGTTTCTAATTCATTTATACCATCTTGGAAAGCAAGCCTCCATGGACACACATATTTATGCATTGATTATAGACCTTGTCCATACAATATTTATCTAGTTAGTACTCAGAATAGCTAGGCTGTCTTCCATGCATTAAATAAATACACGTCCCTTCAGTCTGGGGTAGGGGGTTGTCAGTTGGGAGTACAACAGACAATTTCTTTCCAACATAGTTTGACAAGAATTGTTTTTGATATATACCTGGCTAACACGATAGAAGATGAAAAACAGAAACCAATGAAAAGTATATAAAAATGTATCAGATGTAAGGTTCAATATAATTATTATAATTGTATCTTAAATTTAATTCTGAGCCTTCTAGGAGTTACCTAAAAAAAAAAAATAAGCAAATATGGTATCACAATGTACATTAAAAGAAGTGGAAGCAAAAGAGTTTCTTTTTTTCTGAGGAAACAAAGTTTTGGCTTAAAATTTTTTTTCCTGCTAATAAATTCTAAAATAAATTTCTTAGTGGAATTTTCATATAGGGAGTGTTGTTTTACAAAAATTAGCTGTTAGCATTCATTTTATAAAATAGCAACAGAAGTAAAAACAAGATACCACTCAGTTGTTTCTAATAAAACCTTGAGGAATACATGAAGGCACAAGTTAGTGAAAACAACTCTATAAACAGCTAAGTGGATATGATCTTGATATATAGCTGTCTCATGACTAAAGGGAACCTAGACTCACACCTGGCAGGCTGCAGTCTGTGGTGCCACAGAGTTGGACATGACTAATGGCTGAACCACAGACTGGGACCAAGAGCACCAACAGGAGATGAATGGGATCTCTCGTCCAAATTCCTTCCGCAAAAGGAAGTCGTTTCAGTTCGATGAAAAGCAGTTAACTTGATGCTGCGTAATATTTCAGTGATGTGATGAGTGTAATGGTGTTGCTTATTGCTACCTGAGAGGAAACCTGTATATTCTGGAGACCAACAGAGTGGGCAGTAGAGTTTGCAAGGTTTTGCTAGGTTAAAAATAAAACCCAACTACAATTAGCTGGTGTTCTCCCACAGAAGAATATCTATATGGAGGTACAGGTATAGCCCTGGAGTAAGTGCATGTATGACCAAGATCCTCTTTGGGGAAGTTTTGAACCTGATTTAGCATTTGACTCTGTCTAGCCACTCTGTGTGGCTTAGATGGTAAAGAATCTGCCGGCAATGCAGGAGACCTGGGTTTGATCCTTGAGTCCAGAAAGATCCCCTGGAGAAGGGAATGGCTAACCACTCCAGTATCCTTGCCTGGAGAATTCCATGGTCAGAGGAGCCTGGTGAGCTACAGTCCAGGGTCACAAAGAGTCAGACATGACTGAGTGACTAATACTAGCATTTGATCAACCAAGTAATCAAAGTTCTCAGAAACCAACCTCATGGATAATGGAAGATGCCTGAATCAAGAAATGCTTTCCATGTGGGATACCATCAGTCACAACTCCCCCAGATGGCGGCAAACATTACTTGTTCTCCTTTGGTACATATTTCTCATCTTCGTGAATTCTGATCTTGCACACTATATATGAATGTATTTCTCTGATCAGAAAATAAGCTTCCTTGCAAGGCAGAGTTACTCATTACTGGCTTTTCATATTTTGAAGAATACCTGCCACAGGAAATATTTGTTTAATTCATACTGTAGAGTTCTTTGTGGCAGCAGGTGGATGAGAAGGTCAGTTACGTTTTGACTTTACTCTTGGCTCATGATAGTAAACAACACTGCAAGTACGCAGCAGCAAATGTTTGCTCTTCTTTAAGGATTGAGGGCATAGGTCCAGTTAATCTAAGATGAGTATCAAACAATGAAGTTATAAAAGTAATATCAAACAATTAAGTTGCAAGATAAAATTAAAGGTGAGAATAGTGCCTAGGGTCATTCTCCCTTGCCCTAATTCATGTAGTGTTATAAAAATACATATTTTACAACACACAACTATATGGCCTTATATATTAAGGCCACAAATCTTGTCTACTGGTTAATACCAGCAGAGCCAAACTGGGTGAAAAAGAAAAAAAAATGATCCCATCCCTTACTCGAGTTACTCATTTGGAATACAAAGAAATCATTTTGCATTAAAACATGAATCACAATCACTCAGGAGGAAAGCTGATTTTGTCTGGTGGAGTTGGGACAAATAAATCAAGGAATAATGTGGGGTAAAATAGACTCAGATTAGTCACAGTTGATCTCCTTCTACAGTGAATTTAATTCACTCAGCAATGTAATTCTCAGTAACCCTTTGAAAATAGCTACTTTCATCAAAATGCAGTTCTACATTTTATTAACTTAGTTACCTACTTATTCAGGATAATAAAAATTTTTATCTCTTAGGTAAAACTGAAGAAAAACACAACAGGATTTAAGAGTCTTGTGGAGATAAAAGAAGAGGCATTTTTACTTTCAATTCTGTGGCACTTCCATCAATGAAGTTGTTGTATCTGCTTGATGTGTTGATGTTCCAACCTCTAATTTTTTGAAAGTCCTTATTACGAGGAGTCATTCTGCACTAAGTCAGTGTTGTTTGTGAATTGGAACTCCCACTGTGCTCTAAACATGGGACTGTGGTTCATTCCTTTCCTGTGATTCTTTTACCCTGATTAACAAACAGGAGAGAGAGGGTTCCAAAAAGCATTTGATAACTTGTTTGCTCTAAAAGTATTTGGTGAGTGCCTGCCACATACCAGACACTATGCCAATTGCTAGGGATAAAGCAATGAATAAGACAGATATTTGTCTTTGTCTGTGTGTAGCTTAGAGCCTAATGTAATTAAAGAACAAATCCTCAACCAAACATTATCAAGGTGTGTATGGCAGAAACCAACATAATATGTAAATCAATTATCCTTCAATTGAAAGGAAATAAATTAAAAAAGTATTATCAAGGTGGTGAGTGCTACATAGAGGGAAGTTTGAGGCACTCTGTGCACACAAGGGCTCCGTGAGAAGGCTTATATGGAGGCTGAGCTGAGACTTGAAGGAAATTTTCAAATCTTATACTGTAGTCTTCATTTATGTGAAGAGACCTCATCTAAGAAAAAAAATTAAATGTTTCTATTCATTAGTTTATGCTTCTGAGTATCCTGACCCATAGAGGTGCTCTAGCATAAAGAATGAAGGGACAGGGTCACTGACTTCTTAATCTGAGGTTTAACTCTCCTGAGGGCTCTGAGCATTTGAAATGTTTGTTTTCCCTTTAATCTTGACCTAAGTTCTTCATTTTGTCTCCAAAAAAGCCTGAAGTGTCACTTGTGATTATTGAAAATTTCTTGTATCACCTCTTTCCTACAACCCTTCTCTTCAAGGAAAGTCAACACAAAGTCAATTCCTCTTCAAGGAATTCACATCTTTACTTTAGAATAGCAGTTCTCACCCCAGATACAATTCAGGGAACTCATAACTTGGATGAGAAAAAATTACATCCTTACTTCAGTGTTAATTTTACTTCTGTAACCTCTAACTAAAATGTAGCATCACTTTCTCTTTCCATCCCCTTGTATACCATTTACTGTTGATTCTGCATACCAAAACTGTTACAAGCAGTGTTCAACAAAGACTGAGCCCCAAGCCTGCCCACCAGGGTTCACTCTCTTTAAAAGCCCAGGGTGCTGGAAATCTCTAAAAGCATCATCAAGCACCTGGGACTTTTGAAAATGTAGCATTACTTTCATTATGAATACGGACAACAAACCATGAAAGTATCAGAAGTACCTGTGACTTTACAGACCAACAGAAACCAAAGATGTTTTATATCATACATAAAAAGATATTGTATATAATATTTTACAGCTGTTAACATATCTTCAAATTTGCCTTTTTCCTCACTACTACTTAAAGTTACAGTGGCTTATTAGATCTGCCAGGAGATCATATGTGATTGTGATCTTTCCACCTACAGCTGCTCATACTGTAGGCCTTGACAACTACATGACACTGAGGAGTCAGTCTTAGCACTGAGTAGTCAGTCTTTCCATCACCAAATGGTAGCAAATTCTCATCCTAGTGACCCAGGATTGGATGTTTGACTGGATAGCTCAAATGAGATTTCTTAACTCCCTGTAAAGACACATATTTGTGTCTTCGAAAGTGTTAGTAGCTCAGTTGTGTCCAACTCTTTGCAATCCTTTAGGCTGTAGCTCACCAGGCTCCTCTGTCCATGGGATTCTCCAAGGAAGAATATTGGAGTGGGTAACCATTAACTTCTCCAGAGGATCTTCCTGACCCAGGGGTTGAACCTGGGTCTCCCACACTGTGGGGAGATTCTTTAGCATCTGAGCCACCACGACAGGGAGTTTATGTTGCACTGGAATGTGTAAATAGCCTTTGCTTTGTCTTTTAAAAGTAAATTTTAACTTGGTTGTATTTAAAAAGTACTATCATGTTATTTAATGTGTTAGTAAAAATCCATTTTTAATATTTTGCTAATTATTCTACAATGGATTTTCCTTTATAACCTTAGGGGAATTAATCTTATTTTATGCATTTAAGAACATTTTTATGAGAAGTTTATAGGACATGCCAAATTGGCCAAGGAGTAAAAAACAATGTCAAGAAACCCTGTGTTAGTATAGTGCTCTCCTGGTTACATTGCAATTATGCTACAACTTCAATTACAGAGTCCTTGTGGAGTTTCCAAAGGAGTGCAATGACCTTACACTGGTAAAACTTGTATGCTTATGTAAAGAACATGGTAAAGGCAACCTCTTCTAATTTCTGTATAGTCATATCTCTGGCACTCTGACATGTAATCATCAGCTTGGATTTTTAAAAACGTTTTTATTGAGGTATAACACACACAGAGAAATGTTCACAAAATATAAGCTACCACAAAGTGAATGTCCCATAAACTATCATCCAGGTCAGGAAACAGAACATTCTAGCACCCCAGAATTTTCCTTTCCTGCCCCTTCACAATCACAACTCCTTCTCCAAGGTTAATGCCCTCTTCACTTTTGATACCATAGGTTAGTTTTGTGTGTTAGTGAACTTTACATAAATGAAAGTGGCTGTAAGAGTCAGCCATGTTTATGTGTATAGCTATTGTCCATTCATTCCTGTTGCAGCATAGCATTCCATTGTATGAACATATCCCATTTTATTCATCTGTTCCATTGTGGATGTACAATTGCATTGTTTCCAGTTTGGCCACATTACAAATAATGTTCCTATGAACATTATTATCCACATCTTTTGGCACATATGGTGGTGGTGGTTTAGTCACTAAGTCGTGTCTGAGTTTTTGTGATCCCATGAACTGTAGCCCGCCAGGTTTCTCTGTCCACGGGATTTGCCAGGAAAGAATACTGGAGTGGGTTGCCATTTCCTTCTCCAGGGGATCTCCCCCAGCCAGCGATAGAACCTGAGTCTCCTGCATTTCAGGTGGATTCTTTACAACTGAGCCATCAGGAAAGCCCATTGAGAACTACTAATTAATGGGTATGCAAACACTCAGTTTTAGTAGATGAGTCATATAATTTTCTGAAATGATTATACCAATTTATATACCAGTAATATATGAAAGTTACAGTGATTCCACATCCTCATCAATCCTTGATAATATTTAGTTTCGATCTTTTAACTATTCTGAGGTATATCTCATTGCTGTTTTAAGAATATTAAGTATATAAGTTCTATGACAAATTTACATACCAATTTTCTGAAAAACATGTTTCAACAGAAACAAGTTTTTCATTAATATATGGAAGCTTATGTAAAAGTTAAGACCATTTTTCTCTTACACTTTGTGTAATTGAAAAAAAAGGAATGTAAATTACTGGGTTTCTATCTGCTACTCTCTGAAAGAACTTGATGATAATCAAGACCCACCTGATGCCTGCTCCTAGGATCCAGGCTATCCTAGGATAGTTAAGAAGGTGTTTGTGGACAAATGGACAGGTGGTAGTAAGGCAGCATGATAAGAGCTGATGGAAACACGTAAGTTGGCACTGATCCTGTTTCAGGAGGTCTGGAAATTGAGCTCTAAGCTTATGTCAAAGGATGAGGACATTTCATACAGGTGAACATGTGGAGATTAGGGAATTAAAGACAAACAGAACCATTTACAAAAAAAAAAAAAAAAAGCCCATCACCACCAACCAGTTCACTGAGGGGCTGACATAGGTAAAATAAAAAAGATGGTGCCTGGAGGTATCTGAAGAGTGCTAAGGTCCAAAGGTCTAGAGGAGGAGAATGAGGGACGCTGTTGGCAGCACAGTGGGAGGGACACTCTAAGATGGCTTAGCACTTGTGTGCCTAGACACATCACCCATCCACTGTTGATCTTCCCATGTCATGCTGGGTGTCCCTGGGTTCTCTGGTGCCACAGCCTAACGTGGATAAATGGCCCAGAGGTGACAGAGCTGCAGATACTTTGGAGCAGGAGATGAGGCAGGGTGAACGGGGTGCTGCCACAACTGCCAAGACCACCCTGAATGAAGATATCTCAGTGGATCCCAGTGTGGGTTTCTGAATATTCCAAGGAATGGGTTTCTTCTCCCTTTCGCATCCCACTGACTTTAGCACGTGTAAGCCCCTTGAAAATGAGATACGATCAGGAGAAGAGGAAAGATACCTAAGTCGACTTGGGTACAATTTTTAAAGAGATATTTAAAGAGAAACAATTTTTCTCGCCCAGTGAACTGGGAGTTTAAATGAGAAACAAATTTATTATGGCAGATTAAATAGTCACTTTTACTGTACAGTAACTTAGGGGAGCAAGACCTTCATCTTCTACAGTTTGAGGGTTTTGTTTTTTTTCTCCTCAAGTGCTTGGCAACCCATATGTGGAGTGGATTAGATCCTCTGTGTGATTAGATATTCTTTGTGGGCTAGAGCTGTGAAGGAAGAACAACAAGAAAGAAGGTGGGATAACACAGCAAACAGAACAGATGACACTTCACAGAATCTAGACCTAACAGGAAAGAAAATGAAAGAGAGAAAGTAACATGTCTGAGAGAATCAGGCAGGCCTGGGAGCTCTTAGTGTTCACCACGAGATTCAGAGTCAGGTGAGACAGCGCTGAATGAAGGAGAGAGAGAGGTAGGATCAGGAAGCAGACTGTTAATACTGTGGGAATTAAAATCTTAAACTTTTAAAAGCAGACATTTTTATTTTAAATCCTAGTTCTTACTGTATGACTTTAAACAATCTACTTAAACATTCAGAGCCTTGGTTTCCCTCTCAGTAAAATGGGAGTTATTACGGTCTCTACCTTACAGGGCTGGATTCAGAATTAAATGAAACAATAAATCTAAAGGTGATAGCTCAGTGTCCTGGCATGTGATAAGTGGCAGCTATTATAATTGGTAATTCCTGTTATGGAATTCAGAATGATACAGCATCTACACCGTGGACAGGGGCTGATGCTCACAGTTTTCAGACTGTGGCATGGAGGAGGTCAAGAATGTTGTCTTGGACGGCAATCTCTATAAACTCTGAAGTCAGTGCAGTGACATGATCTGGGATAGAGAGAAGTTCTATGAGCCAGATACCAAAATGTACATCAGGCAACAGAGACTGACCAGAGAGCCAAGAAGCAATCATGTGAAAGAAGGTTATGAGCATCAGGGTACAGGGGTGTTTTTCAGGGAAGTAGAGGAATGGGAGTTCAGAGTTGACACGGGGGAACCAAAAGATGTGAGCGTTACTGCCAGTGCCAATATGGGTGATTGTGAGAAGGAGCAGCATTCACTTGAAAAAGATGCAAGAGGAAGGGTCCTCAGGGAGAACTGCCAAAGATTTCAATTAAAGTAAAAATGGAACAAAGAGTTCCAGGAAGTGGGAGAAGGGTAGTAGAATTTGTTGATTGTGGACAAAAGCATCAGAGGGCACCGGGAAAGGTTTGGGAGGAAGAGAAGCACAGGAGGCTGGAGTGATCGCAGGAGCCCTGAGCAGTGGCATCCATCAGAAGCTCTCTGCAGGACCTTACAGGATCCTATAGGTGACTTGTAACCCCTTTAGAAGACCTTTGGGAAAGACTCAAGACTTTTCTCTGCTGTCAGGATGGAAAAGGCAAATATGATAAATCACAAACATGTACACACAGATTAAAAAGAAATCTGATTGGAGGGAATCCAAAGTATCAGCTAATCAGTATATTTGACAATACTTATCCATAACTCCCATCCTACAGCATCCCAAAAAAAAACCCCAGAAACTTTCCTAATGAGATAATGGCATCGTTCTCTCTCTCAGAAGTACCAGAAAAGTACCTAGGCATGTCCTATTCAAGACAAGCACTAGTTGCTTTACTTGGCAAATTCCAGAAGCTGTGAGGCAATGATTGGTTTTTAGGGAACCACTTTAGATACTTCATTTGCTTCAGTTTTAAAGTTTCTGGTGTTCAGACTCTCTCCGAGCACGCTTCACATCTGTTGAGAGGTCTTTGTCTTGTCCAGGACATGGTCTCATCTCAGTGCCCCAGACACCTTTAGGGAAACTGGAGAGAGCTGCTGTCTGAAAAACACAACTGCCAAAGTCAACTCTGACTGTGGCTTTGCTTCAAATTCCAAAAGCTTTTCAAACAGCAGGGTTGACGCTGCCAATGCTAAATACTGCATGTGAAGTACAAGAAACATTCATATTGAGGGCCACAAATGAAGATAAAATCACTGTGTCGGGAAAAATAAGAAAAACGGCTATAGAAGGGAGCAGTGATAGGCTCTGTTTCATGTTTAAATTCATTATTTTGTTGTCTCCAGGTAAACAGCACAAAGGTGGGAAAGATTTGTAAGCCTTTGTGGCAGAGACAAATTTTGTTAAAAAGTAAGAAGCAGTGAAGACATCTGTCTGCCAGGAGAAGCCACTTCAGACCAGAGGAAACTCTCTTCGGCTCATTCAGACATTTGGAATAAATCACTGGTTGCCGGCTGGAAATAACTTGTTGGGAAGGATTTCCTGAGACGCTAATATTATGCTCGGAAAATCAATGTGCTGAACAAAGACAGCACTGTTTCTGAGTTCTGCTATGAATCCTGTGCACCTGGGCACTGGGCAGGGATGTCAAGGCCCTTGCATTCATTATTTGAAGTTGCAGGGGTTTCCCTCTGTGAGCACCAGGAGCTGTTGCATTTGCACATGGTTTGGAAGAAAGAATGTGGTAAGAACATGGAGCTGGGGTCAGCAAGTGGACAGCAAGTGGAAGTCTATTTTGTCGCTCGTGATCTGTGTGACTTTAGGGACCTGTGCTTACTCTCTCAGAGGTTAGTTTCCTATATATAACCTGAAGTGAATGTGAAGTGAAAGTCACTTAGTTGTGTCTGACTCTCCGTGACCCCATGGACTATATCGTCCATGGAATTCTCCAGGCCAGAATACTGGAGTGGGTTCCAGAATACTGGAGTTGCCTTCTCCAGGGGATTTTCCCAACCCAGGGATCGAACCCAGGTCTCCTGCATTGCACACAGATTCTTTACCAGCTGAGCCACCTAGTGATAATTACATGATATAAAGTATGTAAGGCATCTAGAAAAATTTCCAGTTCTTAGAAAACATTCAACAGCATTTATCATGCAACTAAAACTAAAGCTCCAGATCCATATATTTAATGGGGAAAGGAAGAATATATTCCATTATATAACAACTTTGCTGTTAGCTGATTGTGTATTCACACTAAATCTAGAAGAGTTTCAAACCGTTCTCCAATTCAGGTTCCAGCATCAAAAACCACGTGGGTACAGAGGTTCTGGGTTAGGATCCCTTAGGCTTTCAACAAAAGTTCAGACCATCAACCAGTGAACCAGTAACCAAGTGAGTGTGGGAAAGAGGGTCCAAACTTCCTTGGAACTTAAGGAGGTAATCAGACTTTTGAGACAATCAACATGGACCACTCTCAGCAGTTCTCCTATGAGTTACAATATTTAAAGATTTCAATCCATTCCTCAACTACAAGAGATCCTTTGCCTCTCTGGCTTCTTCCTGTCATGCTGTGTTTGTGTGTGTTGGAAAGGGTGAATGCTGAAAAGGAAAAAGTCCCATCCTGCCATGGCTCCTCTGATGGACTTCACACAGTTCTTACAAAGGGAGCTATAGCTCTCTTCTTCCTAATGGTTCAAGATAGGCTGAGGTGTTCTGTGCCCTAACACCAGGGATAAGCGTAACAGGAAAGAACAAATCTGACTCCATATATTGGGTCTGTTTCTTTTATTTTAACCTTTGTATTCTGTTGCTTTTGCTGCAAGTTAAAAATATTGCCTATAGCAAGAAATATGCAGGACAGGCCATTCTCAAGGCTCTGATTTTTTAAAGGTATAGCACTTTTCCATTCATACAGAGATAAAAAGTTGCAGAGCAGAGAATAATATTTGTCTTTTTGGAGATTTACAGGAACAGCATGACCTGACCCACATGGACAGCTGCAAGAACAAGGGATGTGGGCACCAAGAAGTTTCTAACAACCAACCATACTCCTTCCCTTTTTAGTATAATCTGGAGAAAATGACTCTTTGGGACCCTAGCCCACTATCTTCTCAGTATTCTGGCTTTTGAATAAAGCTACTAATTCTTGCCTCAACAACCTGTCTCTTGATTTACTGGCCTGTCAGGCAGTGAGCAATATGAGCCTGGAAAGGGTAAGCTCCTGGTATGTTCAACTCTTAGAGGCTGTGCTGCAGGATCTTCCACTTATTTCTCTACTTTTGAGTTCTTTAAAGTCTCCAAAAACCAATCTCCATTACCTTGTCCAAGATATACTGGCTGGTCCCTTGGGTTCTACTGTCACTGTACCTGCTCAAGCGCTGTGGTGGGTCTACCTCTGCCTTGCTGTATTGAACACAGAGCTTTCCCACTCCTACCCAAGATCTCTTCCTACATCATCTATCATCATCCTATCTTCTTTTTCAAAAGAATAGTTTCTTTTTCTCTTGAGACAAGAGAAGTCAGCCTATTAATCTGGGCATGAGTACTAACAGAAGTCCTATGAAGAATGGATTTTCTATTCTTCACTCCTTTAAATGTTCCATGTCAGCCCTCTGATTTATTCATAAGTGACAGGGAACTTAACCAACTCACTATAGGGTACAGAGAACCTCCAACAGACAGCTACTTCATGCCCATCAAGAAGCCTAAATTCCATAGCAAAATTTGAGCCTCCAGGTCATTGATCCTGGTGTCATAGCACTTGATTTTCTTCTTTCTATTGTATATTGTTATGCTGACCCAGCATATCCAACAACTAATACAACTACCATTTGGAGTTTAGTGCTTAAGTTAGAAGTATATACTTAAGGAAACTAGTCCCTTTTGTTCCCATGTCATATACCACAAACCAGAGGTTGGGGAGCCAGGGGCTCTACTTAAACTTTGAAAAATGAGACTCAGTGGTGGCATTCCTAGTAGCACTGCATACATGGACAGGAAATTCATATACAGGCTTCACTGAGATGCCACATTACAACCATCAAACTGGCAAACTTGAAAACAGCATGAACAACTATTTCTGGTATGGTTGTAAAGAAAAGGGTATTCTCATATATTACAAAGCATGACCCATCACACTGTAAACATCTATTAAAAGTAAAAGTACTTATGCCATTTAATCTAGTATTTCAACTCCTAAGAACCTAACTGATAGAAATAAAATATTCCATTCTGAAGGGACATTTGCAGAGGATATTCAATGTAGTATTATTCATTTTGGACAAAATGGATAACACATAAAATACCTATCAACAGAAAAACAACTGAATATATTTTTACATCTACACCATGAAGTATGATGCAGGCATGAAAACAAATAAATTAGAGTTGTACCAAATTCACAGAGTTTTCCATGAGAAAAAGATGGGAAATTGTCAAAATGGATTATTTGTGGGGAGGGGAGGTATGGGGCAGCATGCCTAATATGGGGAAAACAGTAAGAAAAGTTACACAAATAGCTTATATAATCTTAATCAGTTGTACATAATTTTTTTTCAATATCATTATACATATGAATTATTCTACACCCACCAACATGGATCTCACTTTCAAGTCCTGGCTACAGACTCATAGGAGGGAATGCCCTGTACTGGTAAGGTATGCTTGAGACAACTCAGCAAGACGTTTTTGTTTATCTAGAACCTTCTTTGATTCAAGATAGCTACAAAGTCCCATAAACAGGTTTTACATCTCTAATGCTGTTCTGGAACTGTGCTATTTCTCAATTACAACTCCATGTAAATCAACTGTAGTAGTAGTGTTAGTCACTCAGCTGCGTTCAACTCTTTGAGATCCTATGAACTGCAGCCTGCCAGGCCCCTCTGCCCATGGAATTCTTAAGGCAAGAATGCTGGAGTGGGTAGCTATTCTCTTCACCAGGGGATCTTTTCAACCCAGGGGTTGAACTTGGGCCTCCTGCACTGCAGGTAGATTCTTTACCATCTGAGCCACCAGGGAAGATCCTACACTTCAACAAAAAATAAACAAATTAACCTTCTTCCCTTCCCTCAAACTCCATGTTCCATGCATAGCTCCCAGACACAGAGGAGCCATGACGTGCTTCTCACAGCCCCTGGGGTCTTCACTTGTTTCTCCTAGGGCTCCTTCAGAGTCTCAAGTACACCCATTTTATCTAATCGCACCAGCACCTCCAAAATCTTTAAAGCCTAAATCCCTCTTTCCCAACTAATGAAATATAACTTTGCTTTAGAAAAAAAAAAAGACTACGAAATTTATTCCGCTGAGATAAATCTGAAGGAAAACTACCTTACCTTCCCCAGCCAAATGTAACTGCTAATATGCCCTCCTGAAAAACAACACTGAAAATTGCTGCTCCTCCCTTCGTGGTAAAGGGTAAAGTCAGGTGTAACAAACCTTACTCTGAGTTTCAGAATAACATACACTTACCAGGTATATACTAGGGTTTTAAAACACCGGTATAAAATGGTCTCTTAATCTCACGACTTACATGAGTGATCCTCTGAAAGCGACCCTCTGAAGACTGGTCTAGAAAAGGTCACGGCGTTATAGTTCTATTCAGTGTCTCTCACCATTTGCACAGCCGTGTACCATGTATATTGTCATCCTGCTTATTTAACTTATATGCAGAGCACATCATGCAAAAGTGGGGCTGGATGAAGCACAAGCTGGAATCAAGACTGCCAGGAGAAAAATCAATAACTTCAGATATGCAGATGACATCACCCTCATAGCAGAAAGTGAAGAGGAACTAAAGAGCCTCTTGACAAAGGTGAAAGAGGGGAGTGAAAAAGCTGGTTTAAAACTCAACATTCAAAAAATTAAGATCACAGTATTCAGTCTCATCACTTCATGGCAAATAGATGGGGAAACAATGGAAACAGTGACAGACTTTATTTTCTTGAGTTCCAAAATTACTGCAGATGGTGACTGCAGCCATGAAATTAAAAGACGCTTACTCCTTGGAAGAAAAGCTATGACCAATTTAGATAGCATATTAAAAAGCAGAGACATTACTTAGCCAACAAAGGTCTGTCTAGTAAAAGCTATGGTTTTTCCAGTAGTCATATATGGATGCAACATTTGGACCATAAAGAAGGGTGAGCACTGAAGAACTGATGCTTTCAAACTGTGATGTTGGAGAAGACTCTTGAGAGTCCCTTGGACAGCAAGGAAATCAAACCAGCCAACCCTAAAGGAAATCAACCCTGAATATTCATTGGAAGGCCTGATGTTGAAGCTCCAATACTTTGGTCACCTGATGCAAAGATCTGACTCATTGGAAAAGACCCTGAAGCTGGGAAAGATTGAAGACAGGAGGAGAAGGGGATGACAGAGGATGAGATGGTTGGATGGCATCACTGACTCAATGGACATGAGTTTGAGCAACATCCGGGAGATGGTGAAGGACAGGGAAGCCTGGCGTGCTGCAGTCCATGGAGTGGCAAATAGTCGGACACAACTGCATGGCTGAACAACAACAACACCATGTTCCCTTTATGAAGAATGGCCATCCTTCTCTTTTTTGATTTTAGTTCATAACCTCATCTCTATTCTCCACTTCTAGACTGGGCACATGAGAAGCTGCCTCCTTTTCCTCTTTCTTTTATCTACAGTTTCACGCTAGTACATGGCTAATATTTAGGAACATAGCCACATGTGCTCCTCAGTCTGCTGATGGCAAAGTCAGATTGGAAGAGGCTCAGGTTGTGCCCAATAAGCTCATCTATTCCTCACTGGTTTGTGGAAATCTGAACACATCATCTCAGATATGAGTTTAGTTATCTCGACTCCACAATCTTCTTTGAAAATTTTAGTCCACAATATATCAAGGATACAGGCTGATCTCTAATTTTAAAAATGTGATGTGATTGGAAACTACTGTCTAATACCACTTAGTACAACTTATTTAATGTAAGACTTGTGGTTTCACTGATCTTTTAAGAAATATCCTGAAACTTCTGTGTTATAATTCCAAGTGAATAGCCCAGATAGTTTTGTAAGATTTAATCTAACACTGCAGGGCCCTGAAAACTTTGCCTTCAGGGCCAAGCTCAGCTTCCTAATGTCCCTAACTCTTCTGCAATTTTTTCAACATTAGAATGACTCCCCAACACATGCAGTACTCCATTGTATATGTGTCTTTCTTACACTGGTTACAAAAACAAGTCCTTATGGCTAAGGGAAGTCCTCTGAATTTTGCTTCAGAGTATCTTTCCCCTGCTTCTTCAAAAAAAAAAAAAAAAAAAAAAAGAAAAGAAAGAAAAAAAAAATCCACGAATGGATTTCCCACTCCATGGATGCTAATATTTCAACCTGACTCCACAACATCTTCTACACTGACCACTAAGACTTGAGCTCTTCTAACCAATTCTTTTTTTTTTTTTTTTTTGCCAATTCTTAGTAAGCAGTCTCTGCTTTTTCTGCTCCCACTCAATCTAATTGTAATAACAGGAAGACTCTGGAGGGCCCTGCTGCCTGCGGTCTGCTGACAGAGCTTGGCTGTATTAGGCTTCCACCAATATTTGATTCATCTTTATTCATTTCTCTGTACAAGTTCCATGGTCCTTCTCTCTACTACCTTAAATAAAACTTTTTTTTCTAATTTCAAACACTAGAAGTCTTTTATCTCACTTTGCTGGACAGTGAACATATTGGCATGCATTCTCTAAAATCTTAAGGACTTTTTCACTTTCGCCAAACAGATGGTTGAGTAAACGGACCTCACAGTTGTTATAATTTATGTTTTCATGATTAGGCGTGAGAACAAGCATTACTTCATACATTTACTGCCCATGGTGTTTATTTTTCTCTAAATGATTATTCAGAGACTTTGCTGATATTTCTGTTTAGGTGTCATATTATTTCTCTTTTGATTGTGTATTTCAATTATTGGCCAGAGTGTAGAAAAACTAGAGCAAACATACACTGATTGTTAAGAGTGAAACTGTCACAGGCAGTTTGGAAAGCAGTTTAGCTATATCTTCTAAAGTTAAAACGTGAGTGCACACTGTGAGCTGGCAATTCCATTCTACAGCCAGTTTAGGAGAAAAACTTCCCTCAGGTTTTTAAGGCAATATATAGAGAGTGTTTATTGCAATGATCTTTGGATAGCAAAGATTTGGAAATTAACTAATTGTCCCTATTCGGAAAGCATAGGAAATCATTTGCTCTACATATAAAGACAGAGAACTAACACCTAAAATAAATAAACAACAAGTAATTCATGAATATATTGTCCTTGTGAAAAACATCATAATGCTGTACACAAAATTAAATCTCCCTTTTATTACCACTCCAAATCCCAGGTCCCTCTTGAGAGGCAACTGCTATTATCAACTCCCTATGTACTATGTTCATAGCCTTTTTACCCATCTTTCTACTTTTATTTATCTTTTCTTGTTGAATTTTAGTATTTTATATATTTGATATCCTGGAGAAGGTGATGACTACCCACTCCAGTATTCTGACCTAGAGAATTCCATGGACTGTGCAGTCCATGGTGTCGCAAAGAGTCGGACATGACTGAGTGACTTTCACTTTCACATACTTGATATACTCTGCTTTCTGCTATAAATAGACTACAAAATCTAGTCTGTTATTTATTATATCATTCCATCATAAAGAAGCTTCTAAATTTGACATCAGATTTATCAGCCTTTTTCTTCATGGCTTTTGGGCCTTGTCTCTAGGGTTATGTTATAAAAATCATAGACACAGTCATATGTTTTCTACTATTACTTCTACAATTTTTTTTTAATATGAAGTCCTTATTGTATGTAGGATTTATTCTTGTGAATAGCTTGTAGCATAACCTTATTTCTTTCCTGACAGTTAACCAATTTCCTCAAAACTATTAAGTAATTTATATTTTCTACAGTGATTTGAGATGCCAATTTTACAATACAATATATCCTCAAATGTGCCTGGGATGGTTCCAATGTTTTATCTTACCTCTCTAATCCACTGAATTCATAGAAACCAAAAAAGATCACAAAATAAGCAGCAAAACATTAGAGTTCAAAATCCATTCATGTAGAAAACAATCTTAAATTTTTACTAGAATAATCTCTTATTCCATATTATTCATAGTAGTTCGACTTTGCTGACTGAACTGCAAGTGATACAATAGTTTTAATTGTGTCATGCTTCTTCTGATGAGCCTATTGTATGTTGAACTCTATCATGAGAGATATAAGGGACCAATGAAACTGTGTAGCACATATTAAAGAGAGCAGTAATATAAAGTAGACCAATTAAGAAGAGGTGTCTGTTTCTCTTATACTGATGAGAAAAATGAGGTATACAAAGGTGATGGGGTTTCCCCAGTCATAGAGCAAGAAAGTGAGAGCATAAATTTCAATATAAGTTGTTAGACCAGAACTCATGTACTCAACCTAAGTATATGAGTTCAGATTATATGTACTTAACTATTTCCTAAAGTGACTTCCAACTGGAATAAGATTAAACATCCTTGAGTTCATAACAGTACTATGTTCCTGCAATGTTTATTCCAAAAATGTTTGTTTACCTACATTTCTTTATTTAGCCCTATAAGATCAAGCAATTTCTGAGTAACTGCAATTTTAAATGTCACAGAATGCTGTTGCCAGGTAGTTAAATACAGTCAGAGAGCTTAGGAAAAACTGTTTTAAAATATAACAGAATGTGCATGCTAAGTCACTTCAGTCATGTCTGACTCTCTGTGATCCTATGGATTACAGACTGCCAGGCTCCTGAAAGAGTTAATTCTTCAGTAGGTTGATAAGAAGTCTGGGGTCCCCAAGGGGGAGAAAGGGGTCTAGGGCTCTTGAGGAGGAGAAAGGTGTCCAGGGTTCTCAAGGAGGAGCAAAAGACATAAATTTTTTTTTCTGTATTCCTTCATCTTAGTCACATAAGATGTTATTTTCTTTAAGCCCAGAGCTAATGGTTACACAGCAAAACAACTCATTTTGCTTGAGGGTATGTTTTCCCTTAAGCTCTGTACTAATGATTATATAATAACAATGTATCTTGCTTAAGGACATGTTTCTTCTTCTTAACAGGAAACTCTGTCCCTGGGATTCTCCAGGCAAGAATACTGGAGTGGGTTGCCATGCCCTTCTCCAGGGGGATCTTCCCAATCCAAGGATCAAATCTGTGTCTATCCTGTCTTTTGCCTTAGCAGGCAGGTTCTTTACCACTAACACTACCTGGGAAGGCCCTATAACAGAATGAAAATGAATGAAGTTGCTCAGTCATATCTGACTCTTTGCGACCCCATGGACTGTAGACTACCAGGCTCCTCCACCCATGAGATTTTCCAGTCAAGAGTACTGAGTGGGTTGCCATTTCCTTCTCCAGAAGATCTTCCTGACCCAGGGATTGAACCCAGGTCTCCTGTATTGTAGGCAGATGCTTTACCATCTGAGCCACCAGGGAAATCTTCTATAACAGAATAGTCCTCCCTTATTAATGCATGATTGAAAATGAAGAGGAATTAAAAAGCCTCTTGACTGAAAGTGAAAGAGGAGAGTGAAAAAGTTGGCTTAAAGCTCAACATTCAGAAAACTAAGATCATAGCATCTGGTCCCATCATCTTCGTAAATAGATGGGGAAACAGTAGAAACAGTGTCAGACTTTATTTTTTTGGGCTCCAAAATCACAGCAAATGGTGACTGCAGCCATGAAATTAAAAGACACTTACTCCTTGGAAGGAAAGTTATGACCAACCTAGATAGCACATTAAAAAGCAGAGACATTACTT
Source organism: Muntiacus reevesi (assembly GCF_963930625.1). Classification (NCBI taxonomy): domain Eukaryota; kingdom Metazoa; phylum Chordata; class Mammalia; order Artiodactyla; family Cervidae; genus Muntiacus; species Muntiacus reevesi. The sequence goes on from NC_089249.1 coordinate 202,245,922, forward strand.
TGCCAACAAAGCTCCATCTAGTCAAGGCTATGGTTTTTCCAGTGCTCATGTATGGATGTGAGAGTTGGACTGTGAAGGAAGTTGAGAGCCGAAAAATTAATGCTTTTGAACTGTGGTGTTGGAGAAGACTCTTGAGAGTCCCTTGGACTGCAAGGAGAGATCCAACCAGTCCATCCTGAAGGAGATAAGTCTTGGGTGTTCATTGGAAGGACTGATGTTGAAGCTGAAACTCCAATACTTCAGCTACCTCATGCGAAGAGTTCACTCACTGGAAAAGACCCTGATGCTGGGAGGGATTGGGGGCAGGAGGAGAAGGGGACGACAGAGGATGAGATGGCTGGATGGCATCACTGACTCGATGGACATGAGTTTGAATAAACTCCGGGAGTTGGTGATGGACAGGGAGGCCTGGAGTGCTGCGATTCATGGGGTCACAAGGAGTTGGACACGACTGAGTGACTGAACTGAACTTATGCACCAAAAATTATTTTTAAGACTAAGATAAAAGTATAACAATAATAATAATTAGTATATTTCTAACATCAGGTAGATTTTCCACTTAGAGTGATAACAAAATCACAAATAATAATTTTATTATTATTCATTTAAATAATAATTAGTTTTTATCTATTTATTTAGTTATCAGCATATACCTAACACCTATGGAATAATAACCTTGGTCTTTGACAACTGAGATAGTGGCACTATTAGATAATGTGTGTAAAGTATTTAGCACAGTACCTATCACATCCCTGTCAATCATGATATAGTAGCTGTGACTGCGATAAATCAAGTTATAAATCAACTCAAAAAGATAAGCAGTGAAAGCATACCAAACGCTGTTTTTAAAAATGAAAATTGGAATAGAAGACTATAAAGTTAGAATTCAAAAACTTTTGTTTTTGTACAAGCAATTTTAAATTGACATATAACATCATTTTAACTTAAGGTATACAACAGAATGATTTGATATTTGTATATATTATGAAATGATCACCACAAGAACTCTAGTTAATAACCATTACCGCATATAGTTACAGATTTTTTTCTTGTGATGAGAACTTCTGGGATCTACTAACTGAGCAAATAAAAAACAAGGTATTGTTAACTATAGTCACCATGCTATAGTTGACTATGGTCAATACCATTTACTGAAGGGACTGTTCCTTCCTCACTGTATATTCTTGGTTCATTTTTCATAAATTGAAAGTGAAAGTGTTAGTCGCTCAGTCTGTGAATCCATGGACTGTAGCCTGCCAGGCTCCTCTTTCCCTGGAATTTTCCAGGCAAGAAAACTAGAGTGGGTGCCATGTCCTTCTCCATTTTCATAAATTAATTGATCATAAATGTGTGGGTATAAGTTCTAGGTACACATCCTGCTCCAAACACACTCCTGCACCTGGCTTCTGGCAACCATCAGTCTGCTTTCTGTATATGTGAATTTGTTTTGTTATTTTCAGATTACTCATGTAAGTGAGATCATACAGTATTTGTATTTCTCTTATTTCACCTAGCATAATACACTCTAGGTCAATCCATACTGTCACAAATAGCAATATTTCATTTTTAATGGCTGAACAATATTCCACTGTATGCATATGTTTATATACATATAAATACACACACAGACATACTCATCTTTACCCATTTGTCAATACACACTTAGGTTGTTTCCATGTCTTGACTGTCATAAATAATGTTGCAATGAACATGGATATACATATTTTTTTTTGAATTAGTGTTTTTGTTTTCTTTGAATAAATATCCAGAAGTAGAAATGCTGAATCACAATCAATCTATTTTTAATTTTTTTAGTAACTGCTAAACTATTTCCCATAGTGGCTGCACGAATTTACATCCCCACCAATAGTATACCACAGTTCCCTTTTCTCCACATCCTCACCAATACTTGTTATTTCTTTTATTATTATTATTATTATAGTCATTCTAACAGGTGTGAGGTTGTATCTCACTTTGGTGTTGACTTGCATTTTCTTGATGATTAGTGATACTGAGCATCTTTTCACATGCCTGTTGGCCATGTACATGTCTTCTTTGGGAAAATGTCTATTCAGATCCTCTACTCATGTTTCAGTCACACTGTTCTTTCTTCCTGCTATTGAGTTGTAGAAGTTCTTTATATATTTTGGATAATTTGTAAATATTTTCTCCCAGTCAGTAAGTTGCCCTTTTGTTCTGTAGATGGTTTCCTTTGCTATGCAGAAGCTTTTTAGTATGATGTACCCCCATTTAGTTTTGCTTCTGTTATCTTTGAATTTGGTGTTAATTCCAAAAGATCACTGTCAAAAAGCTTATTGCTTTTTGACACAAAGTTTACTGCTTATGTCTTCTTCTAGGAGTTCTATGGTTTCAGATATTTTTTCAAGTCTTTAATCTATTTTCAGTTGATACTTGTATAGGGTTTAAGATAATAGTTTAGTTTAATTCTTTTGCATGTGGCTGTCTAGTTTTCCCAACACCATCTACTGATGACACTGTCCTTTCCTCATTGTATATTTCTGATTCATTTTTTAAATTAATTGACCACATATGTGTGGGTTTATTTCTGGGTTCTATAGTCTGTTTCATTGATCTATACTTCTACTGTATTAGTCTTTCTTAAATCACTCTTAAATGTTCTCAAGATTCTAGAACATCTATAGCAAAGAACAACATCAGTAGTATACACAATTAAATTCTATGTAATCTGATAGTAAAAAAAGATATAAATGTCATTCAACTGTCAGCTCCTAAAGGACAAAAGAATGTAGCTGAAAAAGTTCAGAAGAAATACAATTTTAGTATCGAATTGTTGTAATCTTTGTTTTTTAACCTTTTTATTATAGAGAGAATTATGCACTAGTGGTAAAGAACTCACCTGCCAATGCAGGAAACTTAACAGGTGAGGGTTCGATCCCTAGGTTTGGAAGATCCCCTGGAGGAGGAAATAGCAACCCACTCCCATGTTCTTGCATGGAGAATCTCCATAGACAGAGGAGCCTTGAGGGCTACAGTCCATAGGTCCACAAAGAGTCAAAAACGACTAAAGTGTCTTAGCATGCATGCATAGAAACATTTAAAATATAATCAGTATGATCAAGTTTAATGTGGCTCTGGAAGAAATGAAGGATTTTCATAACATCAAGAAACCATGTTATTTATAACCATTCAGAATTACCCTACAATAGCCTGAGGGTAGGCAATGATGACTTTGTCATTGTTTAGTTACTAAATCATGTAGAACTGTTTTGCCACCCCATGGACTGCAGACCACCAGGCTCCTCTGTTCATGGTATTTCCCAGGCAAGAATAGTGGAATGGGTTGCCATTTCCTTCTCCAGGGGATCTTTCTGATCCAGGGATCAAACCCACATCTCCTGCATTGGTAGGTGGATTCTTTACTACTGAGTCACCAGGGAAGCCCAATGATGACTTAATAGTGGAGAAAACTAAAGGATCATATGGCAAATTGCTTTATGTACAGCTCTTGAGTACAACAATGAACTGAACATGAAAAGTCATCAGAACTGTCTCACTAAGAGAAAAATTTTGTAAAATAGGCAATAATGTCAAATAATTTGAAAATATGAAGAAAATTGGAACACTGTGGGTTGTAGGAGCAACCAATACCTTCTCAACCATGCCAATGATGTTTTATATAAAAATTCTGTTAGTTTTCATGAAAAGATAAATATTAATACTTTCATTTTATTAACAGAGTGCTCGAAAGCTCAAATGACTAACTTAAGTCAGAAATAGAAATAAAAAAAAAAAAAAAGAAATAGAAATAGTTACTGTCTTCTCAGTGCTATTCCTTAAGTGAAAAAACAAAAATGCCATCTTGAGTCAGTTAAAACTAGAAAGCTATAATGAAATGAAAGAAATGATCAAGGAACATGATTTCAAAAAAGAGAAAAGATTCATTTTATAGCATATATAGACTTATTTCCTGGTATTTTAACTTATAGGGATATGGCCTTAATGTAGGTTTGAAAGCTTTTCTGAAAGCTGCAGCAACAATTTCCCACCTAGGTGAGTAAGCATGCCAGGGGGCCACTATTCATCTCAGTCATTTTTTTCTGCAATAAATGGACATGAAAGAACCAAATGAACATTAAAACAAAGCTTGTGATATTCAGCAACCTCTCCAGGGTCTTATAGATGGATTGAAATTAATCACTATTCAGATGAATTTCATGCTTTAATCAATATAAAATAATTAAATTGCAAAAAACCCTCTAAGAAGCCAACAGGCCATTGTGAAGAAATCTTTTAACATTTGGGGGAAATTTTTTGATAGTGGAGACAGGAATTAACCACAGGGTAAGTTATTTCTGAGTACTACAGGAGACTCTTTCAGAGAGCCAGGTGAGTTCATCCTGCCTCAGAAGCATGCACTAAATCTCTTCAGTTGTGTCTGACTCTGTGACCCCATGAACAGTAGTCCGCCAGGCTCCTCTGCCCATGGGATTCTCCAGGCAAGAATACTGGAGTGGGTTGCCATTTCTTCCTCCAGAGGATCTTTCCAACCCAAGTGTTGAACCCATGTCTCCTGCACTGGAAAGTGAGTTTTTTACTACTGGCGCCACCTGGAACCCCAGAAGCACAGATGGGAGCACACGTTTTATCCTAGATGGCAGCAGCAGTCATAAGCAAGTCTGAGCAAGAACTGACAGAAACAGAAACAAGTTGAGGTGCGGACATAAACTCAATAAAGATTCTGTGCACAAATATCAAACTCTGAGAAATGACTGGTATGAGGCAGAGAGATTCTTTCAAAGATCATGTTAGCCCTGATGAGAGTGACCAATTGTGATACACACAAAATTAGAGTGCATCTTGGATCAGAGCAATGCCAGCACTACTGTTGTTTGTGCAAATCCACTACCCTTCTAACTATATCTGACGAACAGAGAGGTACAGATAAGAGAAAACATTCATTTGAACCAGTTCTAATCAGATGGATGAAACTGGAGCCCATTATACAGAGTGAAGTAAGCCAGAAAGATAAAGACCAATACAGTATACTAACGCATATATATGGAATTTAGGAAGCTGGTAACGATAACCCTATATTCAAAACAGAAAAAGAGACACAGATGTACAGAACAGACTTTTAGACTCTGTGGGAGAAGGCAAGGGCTGTTCAGAGAGAACAGCATTGAAACAAGTATACTATCAAGGGTGAAACAGATCACCAGCCCAAGTTGGATGCATGAGACAAGTGCTCAGGGCTGGTGCACTGGGAAGACCCAGAGGGATGGGATGGGGAGGGAGGTGGGAGGGGGGATCAGGATGGGGAACACATGTAAATCCGTGGCTGATTCATGTCAATGTATGGCAAAAACCACTACAATATTGTAAAGTAATTAGCTTCCAACTAATTAAAAATAAATGGAAAAAAATAAAAATATCAATAAAAAAAAAAAAAAAAGAGAAAACAAAACCAAATGAGCCAGGGCTTCTCTCCTGAGAATCCAGAGTTGAAACAGAAAGATATGGGGCCCCATGGGGACATGTGCTGAGTCAAAACAACAGTAGCACTCTAAAAGAAGCTCCACTAGGACCACTTACTGAGATCTGGGACCCTACTCACATTCCTGTCTCCCAAGAAGCATGATTGCTTGGCTTTTTTAGATTGTGCGTAACTCCCTCCAATAAATCCATTTTCTCCTTGAGATACTGAGCATCATTTTCTGTTAGCTGAAATAAAATAAACTTTACCTAATATATCTATCCACTGTAAAATGTCACAGAATGATGTGAGATGTGAATGACGGTGAGCCACATAAAAGGAATGAACAAATGATGCTAAGCAAAATGTTCCCCATCTAACAACAAAGTCCCAAGCATAGATAGAAAACAGACTTGGTCTTACCCACTCCTAATAAGGAGATATTTAGTAATGGGCTGACAGAAACCTAGAAGATATAACTATTTATGGTGGTTTTATATGTGCATTTAAATTAACAGTCTATTTTACATACATTATTCCATGGTGGGTGTCTAGTTCTCCTTGAAGGATTAACCAAATGAATCCTTCAATGTCTAGAAAGTTCAGACCTTACGAAATGACGCCTAAAGAAGACTTACTACTGTCAGGAATTTCTAGAGTTATAAAGATAGTATATATGTACAGTAAATCAGGTAAGCTCTAATAATAAAAGATCATGGTGGGGGTTGGGGGGAGACAAATTGAGATGAGTTGTGCCTTTATTTTGAAGCAACCTGGACAAATGATGCTTATCTTCAAAAAAAGTGATATGGAGGACCTAAGACAGCAGTGACTTAGTTGATATATATTTGCAAGGTAGTTCTCTTGGACATGTGCACTACTTCAGTGTATATTACACTAGCAAAACAAACAGGGTGACTCAGTTTCAAAAGTGAGCTACGAGGATACCAAGCATTCTGTGCAACTGTGCTTCCCCTTAACTCTTAGGGGAAAGCCGACTGTTTCATTGCACTGCTTGGGATAAAAGTATAGCCAGATTCTTGGAATTCACTGAAAGAATAGTATCAGCACCATGAAAACTGGAACTCCACAAGATTCATGTTAAATAAATTTCTGGGTTTATTCTTTTTATTAGATCTTTCCTGTATTTGTTTTCAAGTAACCTTTTCAATATAACTGCTAGTGAAATATAAGAGGCCTGCCTAGCTCTTTATGGTTTATATTTCTGTAACCTAACTAAAAGTAATTGTCTTGAGTCCTAATTTCATTTAACACATTCTGAACTACTGACACTGCTGAAGTGTACTTATTGTTTATTTGGTGAAAACTGTGTCTTATTGTGATAAAGATTTAATGCATAATGGTTTTTAATGTCTTTGATAAAACAAGAAACAAAACATTTGTAACTGTTCAATTCTACCAAAATGGAGATATATTTTATATATTGCTCACATTTTACTTTTTGCAAAAATGAGGAATTAGAAAATGATTTTTACTTTTCTAATTGTTTAGTGCAATTAATAATATTTCATTTAAAATACCCTACATAATACTATAGAACACAACCAAAATATGTTTCTAAAAGTCCAGATACTGTAAATATTCAAAAATAAATGGAGAAGTTAAAAACAAAGCCCCATCTAAGTTGAAACACAGATGGGGCATGAATATGAACTTTTACACCCAAAGATAATTATTACTTATGACAAACAAATTGGAAATTGAATAGTTCACATAATAATCATACTAAGATTTTTCAAATAAGTTTCTCATACATCATCTAACATTTGATAATTTAAAAACTCCATGAATTACAGCAAGTAGTATTCTCAAATTAAAAGGAGAAATTTGAGGTTTAAATTGGTTAATATTCTTACCAAATACTGTTCATAGCTAGGATTCATACTTTAGTTTTCTGGTTCTAAATTCTAGCTTTTCCTCCTATAAAGTCATAACAGAATATATAACGCTGCCACTACTCAAAAGATTTTTTAGAACTATCCTCTTGAAATTTTCTTCAGAAACAATTTATGAGCTATGAAAGAAAGTTAACTCACTACAATACACCAAACATCTCTGAGACTTTTGTGAGTAGAACTATTTTTTCATTTCCAAAGAGTCTTGAGATGGGTAAATTATCAACGACAGAACAATTCCATGGTCACAGAGAAATTCAGCTCACTTTATTTTCATCCAGTCACCCAGTCACTAATTCAATGATTATTTATTATTTTGCCAACTCTGTACAAAATACTGCATATAGAGGTGATAATTAGTAGTGGAGAGACAAAAATTATTTGACTTTACAATTAGTGCAATGGCAGATAGGAACAAAAAATCAATTAAAATAAAATGTGATAAGTAATCTGATAGAAATAACACTGTTTCTAGCAGATAATATTGGAAGTGCTTTTAAACTATGGAAAGAATAAATGTGCCATCAGCTCAGTCATACAAACTACAACAAGAGAGTAGAGTATTTAAGCACATAGACCTTGAAGTTACACTTTAACACCTTGATTCTTAGCTGGGTCACTTTGCAATTTGGGGAAGTTGGTTAATTTTATAAAGTCTTGGAGTCTTCTTATAAAAAAGGGGCTACCTCAAAAGAGTAACGAGGGAAAGAATGTCCTGAGAGGAGATCAGTGCATTCAGTGGATTCCAAAAATTCTCTCTATGGGGAAGTAAGGAATACCCAGAGCACAGAGCTGCCTGGTCCTCCAGTTATCCTAGAGTGTCATCTCTTAGCCAACAACAGTGATCTCGCCTTCTGTTCTCTCTCACAAGGAGATAATGCAAAGCAATACAGAGGAATGAGGAAAAGGAAAAAAAAGGAAAATAGAAATTTGCTTGTATATTTTGGAAATTTGTCAATTGCTGAGCTCTAAAGGATGCAAGAGATTGGAGGAGAAAGTAAAATTTAGGGAACTCTGCTGTGTTTAACTAGCAGTATCTATTAATACTCATTTTTGAGAGATCTAAGTAAAGGTTAGGTCTTGTGTTTAATTATATCTGTTGACTGAATTATGCTTTCTTGAAGCTTTCACTGTGTATAATCTGAACCACTTGGGTCTCAGGATTTATTTGTATTTCATGAGTTGGTGTCACATAGGTTGATGTTATAAAATGCTTATTATTGCCTCACACATGGTAAGCACTCAAAACTAATGTCATTGTCATTATTCATGATGTGCAGTTTATAAACTCTTATGTTTATTATTTAAATGACTAATCTAAATCTGAATTTAATTTAAGGAAACCTATAAAAAGATGCACAGAAACAGAAGGCCAAACCCAATAATACTGAATACATTTAAGAGAAACGGAGGTCAGAAGAGATTGACTGCACAGGTACTAAGCTGTGCTACAATAGGCGAATGAAAACAAAGGTCTTTTCTTTCTTTAGCTATGGTGAAAGAAAAATTCAGTGCAAAATTGGTCTAATCATCTAGTAAAGCAGAATAAATATTTAGGAGGATGAAATTTAAACCAGGTGTTTACCTGGATTTGAGTGCTGAAAGAAATTAGTTAACAAGGTTCTTTGTATCAGAAGGACTGAACAACATGATGCAGAATATCCTTGACAAAGTTCTAATGTAAAGTGCAGACAGCTCACATGTGGCTGTTTATTATCTCTCCTTTTGAAAGCTGAGAGCATAATAGGTTTCTGCAAAGGAAATTCTACTGAAATGTAACTTTCTGATGATATACATTATCACTAAGATATAGCTTGGAAATAATTTGAACCATTGAGCCTAAACCAGACCACTGAATCAGAGTCTGGGGTGAGGCCCAGGATTACATATTTTTAAAGTTCCCAAAGTGACTCTAGCAATCATTGAGACTTGAGACTCAATATCATTCAGACTGCTAGTTGCTCCCCCCAGATCCATTCCCTGCTTTACTCTGGTAGGAATAGAATCCTTGATTTCTACGGCCTTCTGGATACCCAGAATAAGAACCAAACTTCCCAGCCTCTTCTGTTGGGTACTGCCATGTTTTATGCAATAGACTGTAATAGTGATTGACCCCTGCTAGACTTGTCCTTAAAGCAGAGGCCATACCACATATCTTTCCTTCATCCTGCTGCTTGACTGCTGGTATAAAACCAAAAACTCTGTCATTTACCAAGAGGATAGTGAACCACAAGCAGGGAAAGCTGAGAGAAGTACTGGGCAGAGGGTGGTCTCTGGATGATCTCAAGAAGATAGTTGGTCATACCAGCCTTGGACTACCGCCTGCTATTACTATGAGAGAGAAATAAGCTTTTATCACGTTGAAACCACTATTATTTGACTAGTCGCAAATTAATATAGACAGTTCTCAGAGTCATTTTCTAAAATAATAATGTAAACTAAAATTGGAATCCTTGATCCTGCCTTTATAAGTTTATAAGCAAATTTTAAATCATAACAGACTTGATTTTTAAGGAGACTCCTGGAATGTGAAAAGTAAGGTCACATTATTCTCTTCGGTCTGCCAGAGCAGGTAGTGGTCATTTTGTTTGAAATCTATGTATGTGTGTGTGCTTGGTCACCTGGTCCTGTCTGACTCTTTGCGACCCCATGGACTGTAGCCTACCAGGATCCATGGAATTCTCCAGGCAAGAATACCGGAGTGGGTTGCCATTTCCTTCTCCAGGGGATCTTCCCAACACAGGGATCGAACTCATGTTTCCTGCATTTCCTGTCTTAACAGGTAGATTCTTTATCACTGTGCCACCTGAGCCCAAGTCTTAAAAAGGGGAATGTTAGGATTCATTCCTGACTTACTCTTTTAAATACAGGAATATCTTTTATTGGAAGGTTATTACTGCCTATTTGAACTCTTGTGGTATATTTTTATGTGGTATTTTTTGTGAAAGTGTCTTAAAGGTTCAGATCAAGGACAAAATTAGGTGACTGTACCCCTGACTGTATCTACTGAATCAAACTGAGTCAAAAATCAAAATATAAGAAAAGTCAGGACTTCCCTGGTGGTTCAGTGGTTACGAAGCCACCTGTCAATGCAGGGGACACAGGTTCAATCCCTGGTCCAGGAAGATTCCACATGTGGAGAGAGTGGGGCAACTAAGCCCATACAGCACAGTTACCAAAGCCTGTGCACCCTAGAGTCCATGCTCCAGAACAAGAGAAGCCAACACAATGAGAAGCTTGAGCACCACACCTAGAGAGTAGCCCATGCTCGCAGCAACTAGAGAAAGCCTATGCAGCAAAGACCCAGTGCAACCAAAAGTAAATATATAAATAAAGTCAAGAGATACTCCAAATCATATTTGAGCAGTTTGCCAATCAATACAGAGCAGATTAAAACTTAAAATCACCCAGTCCATCTCCCTTTCCCTCTTCCACAACTTTTCTCTCTACACTAGAATAAGCACCATTCCAACAATATATAAAGAAGAAAGACAATACTTGTGGAAGGTGTATAAAAAGAAAATCCTTTCTCATCAGCCTAAGAGATTTCTTGACTCTCTTTTTGACTACTTTCCACAGAACATAAAGCAATTGGATGGAGAACATGGTGCTTCAAAACATGGCCATTCCATTTCCAAGAGGTAACTTAAGTTAGTTTCATGTGGAGGGAGAGAAATTGGGGTTATTATTCAAAATTCTTTAAGTGTTGAGAAATTTGATATGCTTGCTATTTTCTAGTACTTCTATGGAAAAAAAGATATTCCAAACTAGGAATTAAAACATTTTATGAATTGCTTTCTTATGAATTTACAAGCACATAACATCAGGCAGAAAAAATGTACATGTGATTTATATTACACATCTGATGAAACCATAGTCAATAACCCATTCTAGGGTCTTTTTTTTTTCTTCTATACTAAAATTCTAACTTTATGAATTCCCCAAAATTCATTTAACTGTTTGGTTTAAATTTTTCAGCAGTCCAAGGCTCTTTGAAATTTAGAAACTGAAGAATCTAGAATAACAATGGCTATTAAATACTTAAATAGCTAACAAATCAAGAGGTAAGAGAGTAGGGGAAATGGAAAAGAGAGTCCAGTTCCAGGGAATCTGCTACGTAAGTTCCCTACATCCAAAATAAGGACAGAAATAGGAAATGTGTTTGCCTCTTAAGTTTCAGAAAATGTGGACACAGATTTACTGTAATTCATTTAATTTTTAGTCAAGAGGACAAGTGAAATGATGGTTTTCTGATTCAATCATAGTTTGAAAAATCATTAAAAATAATTTATCACTAATCCCACCACAGGGAGAATTTATTCTTTATTAACACCATTAATACCTTGGGCATTGGCAACTTGCACTGTGCAGAAACAGTTTTGCAAACAGAACACCTGTATAGTTAAACTGACGGTGACTGGGAATGACTGGGGTTCACACATGCTTGACTTTAACAATTCACATCACACAGCAATTGTCCTGTTGATTTTCGATCTACTTCTCTAAAATTTATTAGCTATTTCTGATTAATTTTCCATTTCTATTTTCTCCAAGTGTCCAGCTTCAGCATTTTTAGGCTTGAGGCTGAGAACTAACTATTTGTTGTTGTCTCTTACAAAAAGAGTAAATTAGTTCAGATGGTTTGACAACTGGAAGCAAATATAAGAAACACTTTGCTGTGCTGGGTCTGCAATGCCTAGAGGGTAGCTAAGTCAATTAGGCATTTTGTTAGTGAAGAGTGTTACTCCAGGCATGATCACATGCAGTGCTTGAAACTTTCATAGAGGATTCAGGCAAATGGGATTCTAGGTCGATCCTGCCACTTTTTCATTATTCATTGGGAAAAGCATTTAATCTCTGGGTATAAGGCTTTCCATCTTGAAAAATAAATATTTACCAGCATAAATATTTCCTAAAGTTCTATTATAAAAGCCTACAAAATAAAAGTACTTTACTAGTGACTGGAAACGCAAGTTTATTAAATAGTTTGATTGATACTTTCTCAATCAAACCAATCTTAAAAGCACACACTGAAAGGTCCACTTGGATGTTCACATGCTGTGGTGTGGGCATGCTTTGCTATCTTCTCTATGGGGCATGAGTCTTCACTCTGATCTCCTTCCATACTCTAATATCCACATGTTATTGGACTTAGGATCTTGAAAATTTCTTCCGCAAAAGAAATATTCTGATAAATGTGCATAAATTTCATAAGATCAAAGCAGATTTGTAGCTTTCATAACAATAACATTATAAGATTTTTCACCGCAAAAGTAACTTTTATGAAAATTGTGAAAAATTGAAAAGTAGGAAGTGAGAACAGGTTTTTCATAATCTTAGGACCTAGAGATTTTATTTGTTACTTTTTATTGTTTACCCTCTCACAATCTGGTATATATAAAAATAAATTTAGTTGTGATCATCTGGCATATTCAAAATGCTATAACACTGATCATTAAATGTCAGGTTATCTTATTGTAAGAACAATGTACACACATTGTATGTGGTTTAGAAAATAATAGGGAAATGTAAAGAAGAAAACAAAAACATCTAATTTCTTTAAAAAGATAATTGTCTATAAAGTGCTAGGGAAAGTTCTAGAAATGTGTGAACACAAACACAGTCAACCACTGGCCCCCTGAATTCCATGTACTGATTATAGTGGGGAGGAGAGAAATATCCTGACTAGAACTGCAGGCTCACAGGTGAGTCAACTCAGCTACAAAGACCTATTAACCATGTGTTGTAGGACACTAGCTTCGTTTATTTTTCAAAATCATGTCTCCCATTTGTACTTAGGTCCCATCTCCTTTTATACATATTTAGCAATTATGTTTAGTACCGGGCATTCTGCTGCAAAACATTAACAACACAGAACATACAAACTAATCAGATGTTAAACAAACTGGCATATCTTCTAACCACTGTGTCCATATGCATATATTTTACAAGGTACATATTATACGCCACAGACTGGCCCAAGATAAGACATTGGGACGGAAACTTCTAGAAGAGTTGCAACTTCTGACCTACGAACTAACACCTTTGCAGGTTCCAGGAAGATAATTTAAAGCCAGTTCCTTGACTCGCAGATAATGTTTCTCCTCAGCAGTTATATCAACACCTATCTCAGCACTTCAGATGCCACTTTTTTCAGCAGTTCCATGACCACCCACACATCTGGTCCTTCCCAAGAAGGATGCACATATCTCAGCATGTGGCTGCACTCATAGCAAGGCATGCAGCAACACAGCACAGCTACACAGGGATATCAGTAGGGAATAGAGACAAACTAAGCAGAATCTGGAGGCTCCTTAGGCTCTCCCTGAAGGGGCTACACACACCTCACTCTCCCCAAGCAGTGACATGCACCTATTCATCTGCAGTGTTTCTGTACAAGGAAGCCTGTGTGAGACTCAGATCCCACTATTTTTAACTGGGGGTTGGTCCTGCATGTACTCACTGCCCAGCTACAGTTACTAAAATCTTAGGCTACCAGATGGAGAGCTAGTGTTTGCCATAAATTACACTGTTTGGGCAGACTGGTATAGTTGCCTCTTCAGCATTGGGAACACTCTAAAGCCAATGCCAGCCAGATGCCAGCTCTACCATTTACTAGCGGCACAGCTTGATCTTTTTTAGATTATTTTCTCAAATTTAATGGTGCAATATCATAAAGAATAATGTTGTGAGGTTGTAATTCTTATGATGCATTTATACCTGGCACACTGCACTGCTTGCAAGTTATTGTTATTAAAATAAATAAAATTATATTAATACTATTTTTCACAAATCAGTTATTTAATAGGAGCTTTAAAGATGTTGAGAGTAGTATGCAAGCTTCTTGGTAACAAAAACAGGCATTATGTAGATTTATGCAATTCTGTATGTCTGCAGTAGTTTTTCTTGGGAGGGGTATTTTTATTTAATAAAGCAATTCCAACTATTTGAAGGGTATAGGCATTAGGAGCAAGTGTTTAAAAAAAAGAACAACATAAGTTATTGATTTAAATAATCCTCAGACTTCTAGGGCTTCCCTTGTGGCTCAGCTGGTAGAGAATTAGACTTTCTAAGAGATTTCATTTGAATTGTAGTACCAAGTTTTGTTTTTCTTAGTACTGAGAAAGGAAGAGCAGAAGAAAACTGCGTTGAGAAGTACTGCAAGGTCAGACTGCACCCCTGTACTCACTGGTGTTACTCCTGAGGAAATAGGCCTTTCTTTACTTCCTGAGCGCTTTAAAGCGCCAGCCTGCTGCTGCTGCTGCTGCTCAGCCGGTCGGACCCGCCCGATGCTCTCTGACTCCGCGGACTGCAGCACTCAGGCTCCCCTGTCCTGTCCTTCCCTGCATTCTCAGCTCAGCTCTCTTCTACTTTTCCTTTCTCACTATTAAGAAAAATAAAACTTCGTACTACAACTCAAATGAAATCAATAACTGTGTTCTTTTTTTTTTTTTAACAACAGCAACAAAAATGTGTCAGCTACTGAATTAAATGCTGAAGTCTGTATTTCATTGGTGGACTAGTTATCACTATCCCAATTGTACAGATGAGGAAACTGCGACCCAGAGAATCTAAGTAATATGCTCAAGGTAGCCCTAGAAAGTGCAGGTCTAGGGATTCAAACCTGGGAATGTCCAACTCAGAGCCAGAGCTCTTTCCCACTTCGTTGTTCTGTTTCTCTGGGCCTGAGTGAACTTTGCATGTCCGAAACTGTTTATGCTAATCATTGTTTCACGTTGCCTCTACGTCACTCTAATAATTCAAACTGAGGGGTACAGAGCAAAGCGGAGTCATATTAGCTCAGGATTTAGGAATCACTTAGAGATCCTCAAATAATTTCCCATGGATGAGTTTTTTAAAATGCCATGCTTTAGCTAATACCATAGAAAGATTTTATTAGAGGTAATCTATTAGGGCTTCCCTAGTGGCTCAGACAGTAAAGAATCCACTTGCAATGTGGGAGACCTGGGTTTGATCCCAGGGTTGGGAAGATCCCCTGGAGGAGGGCATGGCAACCCACTCCAGTATTCTTGCCTGGAGAATCCCACGGACAAAGGAGTCTGGTGGGCTACAGTCCATGGGGTCGCAACGAGTTGGACACGACTGAGCGACTAGGCACAGCACAGAACAGCAATCTATCAGGAAGTAAATGTTTTCAACAAGGAGTACAGACAATAAAGCACCTGAAAAACCAGCGAGACCATTTTATCCATACTTCCTTTCTCCAGAGTGGTACATTCTTTGCACTGCTTTTTTCAAAATACTTGGCTTGATGCTATATTCAAGGTACACAGAACGCACACACACTCACAGTCAAAAAAGAAAGAATGCAGGAAATTCAAAGTAGCATGGTCCAAAGCCCCAGGAAACTTCATTAATAAGCCAATGCATTCCATGAACAGATTGCTTGTTCGAAACAGGGGGAAAATACAGAAGATCTAAAATCTCTGGAGATCAGTGCTTTCATTTTAAGGTCACTTGTGTAATGTAGAGAAACATCACTCTGTGTAAAATATTAAAAAGAGAAAATCAGGATTAGAGTGCAGAACAGCAGTAGCTAGAGAATCTACCTTCCAAAATTAAAAATAGGAGCATAAAACATGTACAGAAGTTGCAGCCTCATAAAACTGCAACAATATAGCTGTGATCTCAAGAAGCAGCAACAATTTCTGACTTGAGAGAAATACTGACCTCTTTCTCTAGCTCTATACTCCATGGGAGCTCACAGGAACTAAGCCATGTAAAATGTTTCAGAAGTTACAGGTTCCAAATTGAAGCCATATCCATAGGTGGATCCTGCCTGGTTTGCAATAATATTTAAAAGTAATTGTGTGCTATCAATGTCACACCACAGAAAAAATTCTGAGGTAAAACTTCTAACCATGATCCATCCCAATCCCACTGTGGTGCTCACTTTGAATTCCCCCTCAGCCTGTCACCAAAGAGTAGTTGTTTCTAACTAGTATGAAAGTACAGGCCTCAAGCAGAAATTCCAACCTACTTAGATCAAGAAGAGGAAAAACAGATACAGACAAAAGTAGAAATATAAGCACAGATGTAGCCACCTGCTTCTCTATTACAACTTAAGATGAAGGACACTCTTCCCGTAAAGTACTATTCTAGTTAAAAAATTATAGTTCAACACTGGAGTTTTCTTTAGCAAAATCCTGTACATTACTCAAATAAATATGAGAAAAAATCAACTAAAGCCTTTTTTCAGAAGTTGGACAAATGGTCCATAATCTGTTTACTGTTGAGAGAGTTGAATGGTGACACAGCATAAAACTCAGTCAGTCAGGACTAAGGGTGGGGAATAGCTTTTGATACTACTTTGTTATAGTTTGTGTGTGCCTGTAGGTCATCAAAAGTAGACCACACTCACATTTATCATTTCTAAAGTAATTTTACTGGTGATTTAGCTCTTACACATAAATTTTTTTTTTCCCTTACAAAAGGATGGGGTTTTAACACGGCCATTTAAAATCGATAGGTATATTAGTCAGGTTCTCCATAGAAACACCATCAGCAGGGTGTGGATAGACAGATAGACAGATAGACTGATTTATGTTAAGGAAACGGCTAATGTGATTGTGTATGTACAAGTCCTAAATGTGCAGTGTAGGCTGGCTGGAGCCCTAGGGACCTTGCACAACATTTGGTCTTGTCCAAAACGTCCATAAGACATTTGGTCTATGCCATATGGATTTGAACAAGAGCAAATACCGAGGACATTTTGGCAAAGGCCAAATATGCTATAGACATTTTGGACAGAGCAAATGTCTGCTAACCACCAGGGAGAGAATTCATTCCACTCTTTTTAAAACTAAGGTCTTCAACTGACTGAATGAGGCCCATCCACATTATGGAGGGTAATCTGCTTTTTTTTTTTTTTTTGGTAATCTGCTTTATTTAAAGTTCATCATTTAAATGTTAATCACATTCAAAAAATACTTTCACAAAATCATAATGTTTGACCAAATAGCTGGGCACTATGGCTCAGACAAGTTGACATGTAAAAATAACCACTACAGTAGGATACTTAATAATACTGAATGCTCATTAAGCATTCATTAAAAATTTGCAAAATAGACATGAAAATATTTTGAATGATATCTCTTTTTGAGATAAAAAATTACTACTGATAAATAACTATAAATTGAACTCAGCTCTGACAAATAACCATTGAATTCCACTGTACTTAATTTTAGGCTTTCCTAACATCAATTAATTTGACCTGCAACAAAAGCAGAAAGCAAATTAAACTGAAATTATTAGAGAGTAATTCACACTTCAAAGGAAAAATGCAAGTATTTTACCTGGGGAAGAATATAAAGAAATAAAGGCTAATTGTGGCACTATCCATGCTGTCACTTTCACTAAAAATAAGGGCACAATGGCAATTTGAACACATAAACGGACACAAAACAGGGAGAGCTAAGCAGTAAGAGAGCCAAAGGTTCTGCCAGCATGTTGAAGGAAAAACTGCTGGGGAAGATCAGAAAACTGCAGAACAGAAATGAAGTCAAACTGGGAGTAATGAAAGGACTGTAAAGATCTTCAAGCTTAAAGAAGACACTTGAAAGAGACGCACCCCATAGATTGCCTTAAGGGCATTTGGCCTCTGAAGCAATAATGTGCTGAGGTTTAGGGCTGAGGAAACAATAAGGACGGAGTCAGAGTGCAGTCAATTGTGTATAAATTGGTGCATTTATGATGATGCATTTTCTGATCCTTAGCTCCTTAAGACCCATGTCTCAACTAGAACCATACGCCTTTTCTGGAGAAATCCAACTTGGGAACCACCATATCACCCTATATCTTCATTTCAAAATACTCAACTGAGATAAATTATCACTGGAGCTTAAATTAAACAGTCCAGTCTTGGTGAAAAATAAGCCGTCAATTTTTCCTTGTACAGGAGGGATTTATGTAATTGTCCTTGAACATTAGACAGTTATGATCAGTACAATGGACACTGGTCAGTGCTTCACTCAGATCTCCTGGGATCCCTCCTGCCGTTTCTGCACAACCTTCCTCAGGCTCTGCTGTGCTTTTGCTTCCAAAGGCCTGGACACAGGACTGTCGGGCACAGCTGGGTGGAAGAAACAAAGAGCCAGAGCACCTGCAAGTTCCCATCTGCACCTCCCCACCTCCCTCCCCCAGCCAATGACTGGCAGGGCAGTATGGCAGCCAGTCTCTTAACTTCAGGTCAGGACAACCCTGACCTGCAGGAACTGGGTAATCCCTCCTCGGGACTTGACCCGAGTCTAGTCCCTGGTTTGACTTCTGCTCTGCTATGTCCTGCTGCCCACTCTCCCCCTACCCCACCACTGCCCTTACCAGTTTCTCCTGGGAACACTTGCCAGTAAATTATTTGTACAGACAATTTTTGTCTCAGTCTGTGAAGGAAAAATCTATGGTTTATATTCTTTTGGTTTTTATGGTTCTGTCCAAACAATACCTGTAGAAAAGATCAAACAAACCCAAGACTTTGTTTTAATGGGTCCTTGATTCCATAGTCAAAGTCATAAACAGTCAGTTAGAAGCATCTCAACTCCATAAAGTCATCAATGAAGTCATATATGTTATCGCCAGTGACCTGAGAGTTTTAAGATGGAAAGTAATATGATGTTCCAGGGAGACCATGGACTTCAGAGCCAAACAGACTTGAATACAACGCTGGCACAACGAATTTCTAGTCCCATAACCCATCAGAAACGTTATATTCTGAATCTATAAAATGGCATTACTGACCTTAAAGAGCTTTAGAAATTAAATGAGTAAATGTTTAAAGCACCTGGTACATAGTAAATATAAATTATTACTGTGTTTTGCTTTTCTCAGGGAATGATTTTACCACAAGGAAATGACAGCTGATTGAAGCACCTATTTCCCTATATTGAAAGGTCCTGGAAAAGAGCTCTAATTAGCCTCTGTCATTAGACATCAGTTTACATTTGTGAGAGGGTAACATGGTGATTATGACTGTTTACCAGGAACCTTAAGTTTCTCTTGAACTATTGAGGCTTGTGTCATTGGTTCATTTATACATGTTTATTGAGTGGTTATAGCTCAAGCACTGGGATATGCAGACATAAAACAGACTGATTGTCAATATATAAGTAAACAAATAAGTAATTAAAATAATTAGAAATGGTTTAGATATCATGAAAAAAAAAAACCAGGCATGGGATAAAGTAACTCAGTAAGGGAGGGGAGCAACACTCGATAGGACAGTCAGGAAATTCCTCTTTGAGGAAGGAATGTCTGACCTGGATCCAGCCTTGTGAAGATCCAGGAAAAACATTCCGGGCAGAGAGAACAGCAAGTCCTAAGGTGAGAGAGACCTCGGCGCCAGTCAAAGGTCTGGTCACTATGACTGTAGTGATCTGAATTCAGGAGAGCAAGGAGAAGATGAAGCCAGAGAAATGGCCAGGAATAAGATGACGCAGTTCCCCATGGCTGTGTTGAAGAGTCTGATTCCATGGAGTGCAGAGATGGAAAGTTTTTCTGTCTTCAACCTTTGCCCCTGTATGTATTATATAAAGCCCCTATTTCTTTTCTTTAATGACATTTCGGGCAGAATTTATAGCTTTACAACCCATCTCAGGCGTCAAACAAACCAGTCCAGTAGAATTAAGCACAATCTAAAACGTAACCCTCAAATGTAGCTTGGTGGCTTGTCTCTCCCCTAGCAGAGGCTGACGGACACCTATAGCAGTTTCATTCGTCCACCTCCTCCCTCTCCCTCTTCTAGTCTTTCTTCCGCAAGGGGTCTGCAGTCTTGGGGAAGACAGGAGGCAAGGGGGCACTCTGACTTCACTGGTATCACTGCTGGACCTCCTCAACTGTGAATGCATCCTGATTACTGACATTCAAGAGCTCCCTCTCTCATATGAGGAGTATACATGGATTATTTAGGAAGCCTCGCAGAGGACAGTCAGTTCCTTGATGTAGACCATCTACTCAATGTGACCTCATCCAATCCACCTTCACTCGGTGATACATTCTGTAACCTCTGACTTCTAGCAACATGGTTGAAACCTGGTTCCTCTTCAGGTATCTACCTGGTTCATGGAAGGATCATCAACCTTTATCTACTAAACTGTAAAAGTGTGACTTCCCAGTGTTTAACCCTCCTCCCTCTACTCTTGCTTTTTCCACATTTGTTTTCAAATAGATACATGGGGAGATTAATAAATCCACTTTATTAAGCAAAATCCAGTCTGTAATTCAGATGTGACTCACATCTTCTTCATATATTCCTTACTTCTGTGAGTGCATCTCTTAAAGTATCCACCCTCCTCACTCGACCTGAAGCAAAATAATCCCTGCCTTCTTTCAAGAGAAGAAAAGGAAAATCTACAGCACTCTCTCACAGGTTGCTAACACAGTTATTCTCTGGTCTAGACTTAGGGAGATTGATAAGGACATGCAAAGAGGTCTGACAGGTGTGGTAAAGAAATTGATGTTGCTTTTTCATATCAAGTTCTATGGGAATATGTCTAATGACCCGCTTTACAGTGGAGAACTACTTAGCTGTTCTTTCACTTTCAACACAATCTTTTGTACTGAATACAACACAAAGTGTTTTGCTTTGAGAATAGTGTGTATGATGTACCTATTAATAAATGCTTGATGACTATCTATGAAACTCGTCATTGAAATTCAGATGTAGTAAAGCATGAATGTATTCATTTATTCATCAGAACATATTTATTTATTCATTAGTGTAATTTTTCTTCACTGGAATTTCAGCACATTCCTACTCCTACTAATTGATGTTTTAATTATTCAGGGCCAACCAATAATTAACAATTATGATTTTTAATATATTGTCTAGGAAGAGATGGTCACACTTTCACTAAGCCTCTAATCCAGTCATCCTAAAATGTGTGTTTTCATCTTTCTTTCCCAATTCTGTTGCAAACAATCTCTTCTAATAAGTACAGACACCTGGGGAGGAACATGATGGGTTCTTTCTTTTTTCTAATTGAACTTATTTTTGTTTTATAATGAAGGAGAAAATTAGATAAGCTGGGTGCCTTAGTTTCATATTGTTTGAAGAAAGGAAATAGTAAAATTCAAAAAGCCCTTATTAATTAAACATAGCCAATGCATACAGGGTTACAATAAGAAAAAGAAAGAAAAAAAGATTAATGTCGATTTTGGGGGGAGAATCCTAAAAACAAAGAGACAGAGATGCCAAGAAGTCATAGAACCACATTAAACCATTAACTCTCATGGTCAGCAATGACACATGATTAAACACAGTCATGAAGTCATAAACTGGCACACCATTCTGTGGCTAATGTGCCATGTATCATGTATGCAGTACACGAAACAAACCAGCTCTGAGAAATTTGAGGTTGCAATGATTCCTAAAGAGAGTAAAATTTAAATATGGCTTGCCTGACACTACTAGCCATAGGATATTGCTACCAAAGTGTCCATTCTAGAAGTCTATTTAGGCACAGATTTAAGTGGTAGAACATAGTGACCTAAGTTAGACAACCAATCAGGGCGCTGCCTGCCTTTCCTCAAGTACGCAGGTACAGCAGATCAAGTGCATGAGTTAATACATCCCCTGTTCTCAGGGGCTCACCCCTGCAGGTGTAGTCTTTTATTTAATTAAAAGTGTGTGGTGATTAAAGCCTCTGAAAACACTGGGATGCAGTCACATAAGGTAAAATCATTTTATATCCGGAAAGTGGGTAAGATGGCACTTCTTATCAGGAGAGAAAAAACAGATGAAAACTTTTGAAATATAAGGCATATTAACCATTCATAGAATATCCCCTATGAAAAATAAATCTCTAAAACAAAACAAAAAAAAGTGAAAATGTATATGAACCTTGTTTTTATTGATTTGCTTAAAGTTTCTATTCCCTAGTCAAAGGAAAGAGAGGATTAAGAGCAGAAGGCAAAGGACAGCTCTTTGAGAAAACTGGATAGCCACATGCTGAAGAATGAAACTAGACCATTATCTTATACCACATCAAAAAACCAACTGAAAATGGATTAAAGACTTAAATATAAGACTTGAAACCAAATAACTTCTAGGAAAAAACAGGCAGTAAGCTCAACACTGATGTTGGCAATAATTTTTGTATGTGAATCTAAAAGCAAAGGCAATAAAAGCAAAAATAAATGAGTGGAACTATGCCGAATTAAAAAGCTTCTGTACAGCCAGGGGAACCATTACATATGAAAAGGCAACCTGCAGAACGGAATAAAACATTGGCAGATCATGTATCT
Organism: Muntiacus reevesi; assembly: GCF_963930625.1. NCBI lineage: Eukaryota > Metazoa > Chordata > Mammalia > Artiodactyla > Cervidae > Muntiacus > Muntiacus reevesi. Next base: position 202,268,551 of record NC_089249.1, read on the forward strand.
GACCATGGGTTAGTATCTAAAATACACAAAGAAAACAACTGAATAGCAAAAACCCAAACAGCCCAGTTAAAAAATGGCAGAGGATCTGAATAGATGTTTTTCCAAAGAAGATATACAAATGGTCCTGAGGTACATGAAAAGTTGTTCCACGTCACTAATAATCATGAAAATGCAAATAAAAATGACAATGAGATATCACCTCATACCATTTAAAATGAATATCATCAAAAAGACAAGAAATAACAAGCTCTGGGGAAGATGTGGAGAAAACGGACGCCTCCTGCACTGTCAGTGGAGATGTAAATTGGTGTAGCCACTACGAAAAACAGTATGAAGGTTTCTCAAAAAATTAAAAATAGAACTATCATATGATCCAGCAATTCCAATTTTGGGTATTTACCCAAAGAAAATGAAAACAGTAATTCAAAAAGACATATGTATCCTTCTATGTTCACTGGAGCATTATTCCCAATACCCAAGATATGGAAACAACCTGTGTCTACTGATGGATGAATGGATAGAGAGTATGTGGTATACAAACACAACAACAGAGGATTACTCAGCCATAAAAGAGAATGAAATATTGCCACTTGTGATAACATGGATAGATATGCAGGGCATTATGCTAAATGAAATAACTGAGACAGAGAAAGACAGATACCATATGATCTCACTTATATGTGGAATTTAAAAACAACAACAGTAGCAAAAAAACCCAAGCCCATAGGGGTACAGAGAACAGACTGGTGAGGGGTCGGAGACAAGGTAGGGGTCGGAGATTGGAGAACTCTCCTGTGGGATATACGGGTCGAAAGGTACAAACTTCTATTAACAGTTATAAAATAATGGTGTTATGGGAATGCAGTACACAATTACAGTACTGATAATACTGTACTGCATATTTGAAAGTTGCTAAGAGAATAGACCTTAAAAGTCTTCAATACAAGAAAAAAAATTTTAAACTATCTATTGCGGTGATCACTTCACAATATATAAAAATATTGAATTATTTGTACACTAGAAACTAACACAGTATTTTATATCCATTATTTCTCAATAAAAATTCCTCAAAACAAATATTTGTTAGAAAGGAAAAGAATAGAGGTAAGAACAAAATTACATATATCAGCCAAATTGTTTTAAAGCTTCTCTAGGAGCTAAATTTGGGAAATGTAAAAGGTCTGTAAATGTGTAAGTTTCTAGTATTGTAATCATATTAGGAATATAGCATTAATAATGTAAGAACCATTGTTCTGATGTTAATCTTTAAGTAAGAAAGCTCATCAACCAGTTTTCTGGGGTTATATAAAGAAAACGGCATGAGCTGTCATCACCTGCCTTCATTTTCCATTATTTCTTTTTTCTGACCTTAGCATGTATCATCTCCACTGACTGAAATATTTTCCACTCCTCTTGGCCTAACTCCTTCTCAACCTCTGGGTGACAGCTTAAAAATCACAGCTTCTATAACATCTTTGTTGACATCCTGCATGCTGTTTCTATATCTACTGCAGCTCAGCTTCAAACCCACTCTTCTATATTCTTTTACATAATGCTTGGGTTTGGGACTCTGCAAATTACATTTTTCAGAATCTTCTGCTAGTCAGTTCATATTAGATTCTGTCAGTAGGAAGCATTAGAGAGAGATTGGAAAGCAGCAGGAATAGGGAAGGGTCTTCATTCTGTTTATTTGCTGTTCCTGAGTTGTCACAGCAGTGGCAATTCATCTCGGTAGCAGCAGTTGGCTCCAGACACCAACCACTTTGAACACTCACAGAATCAACCTCAGACATACTAGCAGCAGCCAGATGGGCCTGTTCCTCAAAGGTCTGAAATTCAGTTCTATAGGGCTGCTCGTCTAAAATCCTAGGCTATGGTAACTCCCCCATCCCACCCAGGCTCTGGGTTGGCACCTGTTTCCTCAAATTGTTTTATTTCAGTGACCTCCTTGCTATCATTTTGTTTGTCAATCCTTCTATACCTATGTATTCAACTCTAGTGTTAAACCCATGGTGTAGAAATTCCTAATGTGATTTCTTTTCCTAACTGGACTCAACTGATACAGCAAATGGCACCATGAATGAGGTCATGAAACAAAGCCTCCAAAAAAAAAAAAAAAAATCCTATGACCATTTTGGTTAGGCCCTAAGCCTTCAATGTTGTGTCAAGCTTTATATAAATTAAAAATAGGATCTTTGCCATGTATTGGTATCACAATTACTAAATTATTACTACAGTAAATAAAATAAGGTACCTATTAAAGCAAGTGTCTTGGAGAGCCAGGGGGCTCCTGTACTTGACCTTTATGGTAACAGCAATAACTCCAAAACAGTGGGATAGAATTTACCATTTTTTACTTATGCCTGTTGGAGGATTTACCAGAAGAGGTAAATAAGTTCAGAATATTTAAACTTTCAGATTAAGAAAAAAAGAGAACCTCTAAGGCAGTCTTAAGAGAATCTTTTATTTCTTATAGCTGTAGAATAAGCATTGCTTAAAATCAGATGCAAAATTTAATTTTGTGGGTTGAAGAATTATAATATAAATTTATTTCACAGAGTCCTGGAGTCTCCTTTGTGAAAGTCAGAGCATCCACTGGAAAACAGTGGGTCCCAGATCTCTGACAGGAGGACATCTAGGTAGATGCAGATAAAAGACTGCCTCATAGTGGGCCAACTAGGGTCATGGACTCACCCAGTGGTATTTCCTAGTTCCTGAATTTAAACCCAGAATAGACATATTTGGCAAGTGGCAGAATTCCCTGATCTCCTGAGTGAGGGATATTATGTTAGAAATTGTCAAAGAGGAATCACCACCTTCCTAGTAAAGGCAATACTGCATTACTGAGAAGTCACATTATCGTATCATCTTTACTTCCTCACCTTCCCCATTTGTTCCTTAATTCATTGTAGTAGTAAGGTATCCCTTTCAACTTACATACACACATCAAGGAGGTTACACTTGCAAAACTTCTATTTTCTCATTGCCAAACCCAATACCTCAGTTTATCTTTTATCTTGAATTTCCCTTTCAACATTTGACCTGTGGGTTATCCTCCCCTTGGAACTCTGTTCCCTCCTTTAAGCTGTGGCACAGCTCTCTCTGGATCACTGTCTTACCTTTCTTCTATTCCTTCTCATCCTCTTCCCAGCATCTAAATTTAGGTTCCCCCAGAATCTCCCTTAGGGGTTTTATTTCCTTTTCATGGTTTGTAATTAAAATCTAAAACTTCCAAATTTATATCTCCAGTAATGACCTCTACCTGAACATCAGAAATTTATGACCAAATGCTTGTTCTATCTACTCCAAATGTCTAAAACTAAGTATATCTACAGCTTGACACGGAGTCTTTCTTTTGTTTCATGTCTACTGCTTTGGTTGTACCCCTTTAATTAATGGTAGCAATCGTGACACAGTCACTGAAGTCCAGAAACACAGAAATCATTTTTATCCTTGTTTATCTAATCACTAAGTCCTACCAAATTACAGTGTGGCTTCATAATTAGCATGGTTTATTTCCCATCCTGTTCTCTACAGATACTTCCTCTGATTAAAACCAAAGAGAATCGTATAAAATAGAAATCTTGCCAGGTGTTACTTTTGTATAAAACTATTCAGGGATTCACCATCTGTGATAGCTGCTCACGTTTTCAGCAAATATTTCCACTTCTTCCCCGTTCTGGGCACATAGTAAGATTGGAATTCCTGGCTTTCTTTATGGTTGGGATGAGAGTCCACGTGACTACTTCTGACCAATGAGTTTCCTTACTTTTAACCAAAGCATCTAGCTGTTGAGGAAAGACCAGCCGGGGCTCTCTTATTCCCATTACTATAATATACAAATTTGAGATGGTGGTCCTTGATCTCTAGATCCCTGAGTGATGACTCATGATCTAAATGTAGTGTAAGCAAAAAGTTACACTTCTGTTGTCTTTACAACACCAGTTAACTGATCTGTTACCACAGTACAACCTGTCTTATCCTGATTGAAATGAAACTTGGTTTCCAGAAGTAGGATGCTGCTGAATAACAACACTGAGAAACAGAATCAGTCTGGGGGCCCAGAGAGGGGATGTGAAGAAATTGAAAGTGGGATGGTCTGTTAATGCAGTGGAAGACAGCTGGCAAAACTGATAGGTACAGAAAATGGACCTAATGAACTAGTAGCTTAGAGGCAAGGATTAGACATATGAACACTAGTAACATACATTAACTGCTATTGGTTACATTTGTCAGGTATTATAAGAAAAAAACAACCTTTGAAAATTGGTTGCTTCACCTGCAGAACATGAATGGACCCAGAGATTGTCATACTGAGTGAATTAAACTAGAAGAGAAGGACAAATATTCTACGATGCTGTTTATATGTGGAACCTAAAAAACTGTACAAGTGAACTTATTTATAAAACAGAAACAGAGTCACAGATGTAGAAAACAAAATCATGGTTACCAAGGGGGAAGGAGGAAGGGACAAAATGGGAGACTGAGTGTGACATATACACGCTATTATATACAAAAGAAATGACTAATAGAGACCTACTATACAGCATAGGGAACTCCACTCAATAGTATTCTCCACAATAATATACATGGGGAAGGAATCTAAAAAAGAGTGTGTGTATAGATCTGATTCACTCTGCTATACAACAGAAACTAACAGCATTGTAAATCAACTATAATCCAATACAAATTAATTTTAAAAATTGGCTGCTAAAGACCCTGATGCTGGGAAAGATTGAGGGCAAGAGGAGAAGTGGGTGACAGAGGATGAGATGGTTGGATGGCTTCACTGACTCAATGGGCATGAGTTTGAGTAAACTCTGGGAGATAGTGAAGGACAAGGAAGCTTGGCGAGCTGCAGTCCATGGGCTCACAGAGTCAGACAGGACTAAGCGACTGAACAACAGCAGCAATAAGAAAGCCTAAAATAAATAGGGAGGATGGAAAATACCAGGGGACTTTTCAGGTTGGAAGAAGCAACTGTGTTTTCCTTTCCATTGGTAAAATATAAAACTGAGTAGGCTTTGGGTGGCAAAAGGTGATTAGAAGTCAGCTGTGCAAGCAAAACAAAGACATGATTGCTAAAACCATGTGTTCAAGGTGTGCCCAATAAATACATTTTTCCAGCTAGAAAGAATGGTTCAAGGAAGAGAGACAGAAGTTATGTCTCCTTTCTTCAAAGACGGATAAGTAGTAAAGTACCCACAACTATGTTGAGAGACAGAACCGTGTTTCAAAAAGAATTGTGGGTATGGCTAATGGCACCATGAGATAACTAAAATAAAACAGGTAAGAAGCTGACTAAATATTTGAGGTAGCTATTACAGAACCATAATCAAAGAGAATAATGAAGAGGAAGAAACTATGAGGGTGGAGAATAGAGCCACAGAGAAATGCACTGGGAAGACATTTTCAAGGATCAGAATTAGGAGTTAACCAAGGAGCACTCTTCCCCATCCCCCACTTCAACCTCATCTTCAGGGCACAGGTTTCTTCTGTTATTCCAGCAGGACTTCATGAAATCTATTAATCAGTAGCTGTGGTGCATCTCTCTCTTTTCACTGTGTGCGTTTATGTACTGTGATTGTTTTACTTCTATTCCAACAGTGGATACTGGGTTTGGGAACTAGAGCCGATAATTTGTCCCCTTACCTCAAAGTCTTTGGACCAAACTCAGGTAAACTTCCAGGCAGAAGCTACTGTAAGGCCCCAGACTCAGCTGATGCCACAACTAAACGTGTCTCCCTTAGGGAGGAGGTGAACACATTTTGCATACTAGATGGAGGACAAATCAAATATTTGGTGACTAGAAAGGCAAACTCTGGTAGCCATTAGTACTATTTTCTAGAAATATGCAGAATTTATTCCTTCTGCACATGTGGTGACTGTGAGTAGAAGTGATCTGTGTCACCTCGAAGGACATTTAGTTGCTAATGTGAAACCCTCCAGAATTCTCTTTTCCTTCTGACAAGGTAACTTCCACCAATCAAGATATTTCAATAGCCTGGGTTCCTTAGTGACAACGAGCAGAATCGCCCTGCTCACCTGTGATAGACATACAGTGAAAGAAAGATAAACTTAGGCTGTTTTAAGCCAGTGAAAATGGGAGTTATTTGTAACCAGAGCAAAACTTTGCCGTTCCTGATTTATGGTTCATCATTTACATGTCCAAGCTTCTTAGAATGACACACAAGATCCTCTGTGAACTTGCTCCTGTCCACTCTCCATCCTCATCTTCTGTCACTTTTTCCTTTAAATTTTATGTCTAATAATAGTTTCCTGTGCATACTTTTCCTGCTCACAATTTGTTGCCTTTGTCTACTTCATTTTCCTTGCTTACAACTCACTTTTTTTCATATCTTCTTCACTTGGCTAGAACTCACTTCAGCATCACTTTCTCCAGGAATGATTTCTTGATTTAGTTTGGAGTTTTAGTGTGGAGTTCCTGAGAATAATTTTATATTAGTCCTTCTTGTGTTGTATGGAAGTTATCTGCTTACACATTTTGTTCCCAGTTAGACTGTAATCAGCATGGCCATGAATTATCTCTTCATCTATATGCCATCTGTACTCAATGAAGTATCTGGTGCACAAGAAACATAAAATAAACACTGACTCTTTAGCTTAATCTAACTTCTGCATACAATTTAGCCCAGTTTTAGGACTTCCAAATTTGAAGCATCTGTATTTAATACTTTCCCTATTCTCTCTTAATTCTGACAGAATAAAGAATGTTAATTTCTCTTAGATATTTGAGGATTGCTTTCTTCACTTTATGATTATTTTTTGTGATGGGATAAATCTGTTTCATCCATCTTCCTCTTCTTTCTTAGATCTTCCTAGCCCATGTCAAATTTAGGAAAGGGATCCTTAGTATTGCAACTGAGGACAGAGATACAAATGGGTCAGAATGTTTTTTTAAGTAACATACAGGAGATATGTTAAAAGAAAGTTAACCTTAATAGACTGATAAGCGTGACTTTCTTTTATATAAAATTCTTTAGATAAGTCCCAGTAAGGGCTTATCTTGTTGATCTTTCTACAATCCTGCTCCTTATCAGAACTAGATATAATTCAATATCTAACAATCCTTCAAGAGCCTGAAGTCTCAAAGGAGCAGAATGAAGGGAAAGAGTGGGTATACAAAGTGTAAGATTACAGAGGGGATATGAGGAAAAGAGAGAAACTACAAAGGGAGGAGGCTTCTCTATGGACAGAGAAGGGAAACTTGTAGGAGACATGGATATCAAACGAGAAGATTCCAGATCAATTGGAGAAAACAATGAACTGAATAGAAACCACTTCTAATTTTCACCTTTCCATGCTCAGTATATGTTGGAACATGCTTCTCAAACCTAAAGTAAAGCAATATTTGCTTGGCATTCTTTTGATTCATTAAGTATATTTGAAAGTCTCATGGAAGAACACTCAATCCCAGGATGAAGCATGCTTTCTTCTCAGACTATAGATTATGGTAGTGGGGCTTCACTTACTGAGCAGTGACATTGATATTAGGGACAGTCATGAACGCAACAGAGAAGGTTCCTGCTCTCACAGAGCTATAAACTAGCATCTGTCCATTAAGTGATGTCAGAAGACACAGTTCACTCATAATCCCAGGAATTCTAAGCCCAGTTCATTACTAAGCCCAGTTCATTTCAAAACCTAAAGCATTACACTGTTACCCTTTAAAAACCTAACTGGGCAAGGAGACATCCAGAAACTTCTAGAGGGTGGGGAAGATACACAGCACACACATTTCTCATCAAGTCTTCTCTAAACCCTTACTTCATATCATCAAAGGGACCTCAGGACACTTGTGAGATCTTTGACAAGTGCTATGGTGACAAATGCAGACTGTATAACACGAAAAACACGGGAATGTACTCTAGAGGTTAAGATTCATGTTGATGTAATGTCACCTAAATGTGGGTTAAGTTTCTAGCTTTTCTAGTTACAAGTTTGGGGATCTTAGGAAAAAAGTCTTCACATGCTAAGACTCATTTTCTGCATTGGAAAGTTGGAATAATAATAATAATACTTATATTGCAAGGTAATTGTAAGGAATAAATGATAAACTGTATTAAAGTACATTTGTAAACTAACTCACAATAAGGATTATACTACTATTACTCTTAAGACTTCTATTAATAGCTAATGTGTATGTAGTAGTATAATTCTTCTTTTCATTTATATAACAATTCCCCTAGTGTGAGGTACTAGACAGTGGGGAGACAACACAACAATCAAGTTTCAAAGTAAAGGTCATTTCAGAGGGTACTTTCCATCAATTCTCACTTTAGGTCAGATCTCTTTATCACCTACTTCCATCAGCAGGGACTTTTTTCCATTTTGTTCACTGCTGTATCTCCAGCTTTTATCATGCATAGTAGGTGATCAACAATTAACATTGGCTGAATAAATGAACAGCATCTATTACTCATCTTTTTCGACTAGACTATGAACTCCAGCAGAGATTACGTCTGTCATCTTTAACACTGTGTCTACAGGCTAACTTAGCAAAATAATATGTACGTGACAGGTTTCAGTTAAATGTGTTACAAAATGAATGAGTGAATGACAGAAAAATAAATGAAAGAGGAAACACAGGTGCTATGAAAACACACAGTCAACAAAACATTTTACAGAAAATGTCCTAGGGACCAAGAGGAGGAGGAATATTCTGGCCTAGGGAATTTTTCACGGGGAAGAAAGTAGGCAGTAGAAACATGCATCTCCTTCTACACACTCCATGCTTCAGTAGCACCAGATTTTATTCTCTTCCATAAAACACATCATACTTGTGAATAACTCCACATACTTTGAGAGGGTAAAAAAACGCTCTTTTTCTGTCTCCATCTGTCAAACTCCTCAGTCAGGCCAAGATCCAATACCACTTCTGTCATAAAATACTTTCTAATTCTCCTCAGTTCAAGTGAATTGCTTCTAAATCCTTATTCTATCATGTTTGCTGCCAACCTTCACTGACTAAAGAGCTTAATATACGTGTGGTTAACTGTAGGCGCTTGTCTCCCTACCCAGATTGGGATGTCCTTAAAGGATGAACTCACTTATTTAGCTTTGTATTCACCAAAATACTAGCAGAAAAAAAAAATTAATACTTTAATCAAATAGAATTGAAACAAGACCCAAGAATTGCCACAGGAGGAGTTAGAAATTAAAGTATCTTTTATTCAGTCTTCACACCAAGCTCAATTCCCAAGGTCTCTTTTTCTTCTTTGTTGCCTTTTTTTAGCTGCAAGTCACAATTCCTAACACCTACTTACTTTACCGACATTGCAAAGATCAATAAAGTAATATTATACGGCAGTTTTAAGATCAGAGCATAAAAGATACTTCTTTTTGTTTGTAAAAAATTGCACCATCTTCCACTTTATATTGTTAGCTTAAATAGCAGACTGTTTAAAACAGCATCTGCTTCTTTCAATCTTACCATCTCTCCCATTCTCTCCTCCTCCTATTCTCAATCTTTTGTCCACAAATAGAGATATTCCAATGTATCTATAATTACCCTAAAGTGAAAATCTATAGTATTTTTAAATAACACACTGAAATCCTCAATAAATATAAAAACCATTAAATACACTGAATAAAATTAATGAAGTTAGGAAACATCATACTCTGTCACTAGATTTTCTGATGTTTTGAGTATTCTTGTTAACTTTTATTAGAAAAAAACAGCATTAACAATAAAGTTCTTACATTTGAAACTAATATTTGACTGAAAATAAACTTACCTAAAGACTAGTAGGGAGTGGGAGTATTCCAGGCAGGAAGCAAGGGTAGGCCCTGAGGCAGGGAAGAATTTGGTGTCCTCAAGGAACCTCGGGCTTCCCAGGTGGCGCTAGTGGTAAAGAACCCACTTGCTAATGCAGGAGACATTAAGAGATGCGGGCTCAATCCCTGAGTCAGGAAGACTGCCCTGGAGGAGGGCATGGCAACCCACTCCAGTATTCTTGCCTGGAGAATCTCCATGGACAGAGGAACCCGGCAAGTTACAGTCCATGGGGTTGCAAAGAGTCAGACACGACTGAGCAACTAAGCACAGCACAGCAGAAGATACAGCATTGTAAAGCAACTATGCTCCAACAAACATTTAAAAAATAGAAAAGAAAGGCAGGTGGCTGGAATTGCAAAAAAGGATGTGAGTGAAGCAAGGCGACTCAGTCTTCAAGGTAAGCAGCGTGGTCAGATCATTTAAGGCTTTTCAGGCCTGATTAAAAATTTTGTTTTCATTCCAAGTTATCAGGGAAATCTTTGAGTTTGTATTTCTAAAATATCACTGTGGCTATTAGGTAGGGAATGGATTACTGGGGAATTTGACCTAGGAATAAATGAATAAAAGTAGATTCGTTCTTTCATCCAACAAATATTTACAAAGCAATCAAAATACTTCTAAAGCATCTCTTCATAGAACATTCTCAAGGATAGATCACATGCTGGGCCATGAAATAAGCCTTAACAAATTTAAGAAGACAGAAATCGTATTGTGTTTCTTTTTCACAACCATAAAGGTATGAAATGAGAAATCAATAACAGGAAGAAAGCTGAAAAATTCACCAGTATGTAGAATATAATAACATACTCCTGAGCAACTAATGGATCAAAGGAAAAATCAAAAAGGAAATCACAGAGTATCCTGAAACAAATGAAAAAAGTACAACATACCAAAACTTATGAGATGCAGCAAAAACAATTCTAAGAGGAAGGTTTGTAGTGACAGATGCTTACGTTAAGAAAATAAAACTCAAATAAACAACCTAACTTTACGTCCCATGGAATTAGAAAAAGAAGAAACTAAACCTAGTTAGGAGAAGGAAGAAACAATGATCAGAGAAGATATAAATGAAATAGAGAAGAGAAAAACAATAGAAAAATACTAATGAAACTAATTTTTTTTTTAAAGATAGAACTGACAAGCTTTTAGCTAGATTACCAAGAAAGAAAGAAGTTTCAAATTAAAAAAAACTATAAATGAATGAGAAAACATCACAACTGACACCACATAAATACATAAGATTGTAAGAGGCCACTATGAAAAATTATACACCAACAAATTAGGTAGCTTGGAAGAAGCAGATAAATTCCTAGAAATATATAACCTGACAAGATTGATTCACGTAGAAGCAGAAAGTCTGAAGAGATTTATGAGAAAGGAGACTAAAGCAGTAATCAAAAGCCTCCCAACAAAGAAAAATCCCATACCAGATGGTTTCACTGGTGATTCTTCCAAACATTTAAAGAGTTTGTGCCACTCCTCTCAAACTTTTCCATAAAACTAAACAGAAGGGAACACTTCCACCTATTCTGTATGTCTTGGATACGACACCAAAAACATAGGCAACAAAAGCAAAAGTAAACAGTTGGGACTACATCAAACTGAAAACTCTACAAAGAAAAAGAAACAGTTAACTATATGAAGAAGCAATGTACAGAACAGAAGAAAATATTTGCAAACTATGTAACAGGCTGGATTTAGAAAAGGCAGAGGAACCAGAGATCAAAGTGTTAATATCTGCTGGATTCTCGAAAAAGCAAGAGAGTTCCAGAAAAATATCTTCTTTTGCTTTACTGACTATGCCAAAGCCTTTGACCATGTGGATCACAACAAACTGTGGAAAATTCTTCAAGAGATGGGAATACCAGACCATCTGACCTGCCTCCTGAGAAATCTGCATGCAGGTCAAGAAGCAACAGTTAGAACTGGACATGGAATAACAGACTGGTTCCAAATTGGGAAAGGAGTACATCAAGGGTGTATACTGTCACCCTGCTTATCTAACTTATATGCACAGTACATCATGCGAAATGCTGGGCTGGAGGAAGCACAAGCTGGAATCAAGATTGTGGGAGAAATATCAATAACCTCAGATATGCAGACGACACCAACCTTATAGCAGAAAGTAAAGAACCAAAGAGCCTCTTGATGAAAATCAAAGAGGAAAGTGAAAAAGTTGGCTTAAAACTCAGTATTCAGAAACTAAGATCATGGCATCTGGTCCCATCACTTGATGGCAAATAGATGGGGAAACAATGGAAACCGTGACAGCCTTTATTTTGGGGGGCTCCAAAATCACTGCAGATGGTGACTGCAGTCATGAAATTAAAAGACACTTGCTCCTTGGAAGAAAAGCTATGACAAACCTAAACGGCATATTAAAAAGCTGAGACATTACTTTGCCAACAGAGGTCCATCTAGTCAAAGCTATGGTTTTTCCAGTAGTCCTGTATGGATGTGAGAGTTGGACTATAAAGGAAGCTGAGCGCCGAAGAATTGATGCTTTTGAACTGTGGTGTTGGAGAAGACTCTTGAGAGTCCCTTGGATTGCAAGGAGATTCAACCAGTCCATCCTAAAGGAAATCAGTCCTGAATCTTGAATATTCATTGGAAGGACTGATGCTGAAGCTGAAACTCTAATACTTTGGCCACCTGATGTGAAAAACTGACTCATTTGAAAATACCCTGATGCTGAGAAAGATTGAAGGCAGAAGGAGAAGAGGATGGCAGAGGATGATATGGTTGGATGGCATCACCGACATGATGGACATGAATTTGAGTAGGCTCCGGGTGTTGGTCATGGATAGGAAGGCCTGGCATGCTGCAGTCCATGGGGTCGCAAAGAGTCGGACACGACTAAACGACTGAACTGAACTGAACTGATGTATCAGGGAAAGAGTTAATAAAGTATGTAAAGAATTCTTTTACAGCTCAACAACAAAAACAAATAATCTGTGAAGAATGGACCCAAGATCTGAACAGACATTTCTTCTAAAGAAGACATACAGATGACCAATAGCCACACAAAAAGATTCTCTACATCACACTGATCATCAGGGAGACGCAAATCAATTCAGAAACAGTTCTGCACAGATTAGGATACAATGGGCTTTGAATAAAGATGCAGACAGAATTAAATAGAAAAACTAAAGTGCTTTCAACAAATGGTGCTGAAACAACTGAATATCCATATGAAAAGAAATTACAAACTTATACCTCACCTATTGCTCAATAATTAATCCCAAATGTATCATGATCCCAAATGTGAAATGCAAAGCTATAAAACATTAAAGAGAAAATAGAGAAATTTATTGATCTTGTGTTAAACAAATCTTAGGTTTGATACCAAAAATGTGATTTATCATTTTTTTAAAGAGACAAACTGGGTTTTATTAAAATTAAAATCTTTTTTCTCTGGAAAAAAATTAACAAAAGAATAATAAGAGAATGAAAGAACGAGCTGCTAAAGACTGGGAGAAAATATTCTGAAATCATATATTTGACAGAGGCTTGTCTCTATATTATAATCTCTCAAATCTCAACAGTAAGAAAACAAACAACATAACATAAAATGAAGAAAAAATGTAAACAGATATCTAATCAAAGAAAATACATGATGGCAAACAAGAACACAAAAAGATGCTCAATGTCACTGAGAATTTGCAAAATGCCAATTAAAACTGCAATGAGATACCACTATATACCTATTAGAATATATGAAATTAAAAAGAAAGAGGAGGTAGAGGAGGGAGAAAACAAGAGTGTGAAAGATAAAAGGAAAAGGCACTGACAATACCAAGTACTAGCAAGAAAGCAGAACCGCTGTCAATCTCTCTGGTGGGAATGCAAAATGATACCGTAACTTTGGAAAACGGACTGAAAGAGTGAACTTTATTACATGTAAATTTAAAAAAATTAAAAGATAGAAACAGGATGGTAACTAAAAGAGGATGTAGGACAAGTGAGTTTTTTTAAAAGATAGAAGATATAACTATATGCTTGCAGACTGATAAGAACAATTCACTTGAGGGGGAAAACTTATGAATGAGTGAGAAACAGCAAAGAATTCTACAGCAACTATTTCAAGCAGGCAAGGGAAAAAAAAAAAAGGATCTTCAAAAGACAGAGATGTTGACATTTCTTCGGAACATAAAGAGTTAAGTAGGATGAAAAGAGAGGGCAGAATATATGGGGAAAGACACAAGTGAGTGAACAGTGGCTGGCTCAAGCCTTGCTTCTGATTGCTTCTATTTTTCTCAGTGAAATAAGAGGCTAAGAATGATATTCAGGAAGGATGTGCTATATGAAATTATCACCTAAGAGGGTGGATGAGTGAGTAGACGAGGTTGGACAGACTATATGTAGATTAAAGAAATACTGACTCAACAATGGTGCAATGCTCTGAAAACTGCTATCTAGCCAAAAAGACATGGTTTTAGTCTTAAAAAGAGAACTTCTAAAATACAGTAGTATGAAGTGGGATAGAAATCTGTATTCATGATGAAAGTGAAAGCAAAAGTCACTCAGTTGTGTCCGACTCTTTGTGACCCCATGGACTGTATAGAATTCTCCAGGCCAGGATACTGGAGTGGGTAGCCTTTCCCTTCTCCAGGGGATCTTCCCAACCCAGGGATCAAACTCAGATCTCCTGCACTGCAGGCGGATTCTTTACCAGCTGCGCCACAAGGGAAGCCCAAGAATACTGGAGTGGGTAGCCTATCCTTTCTCTAGTGGATTTTCCTGACCCCGGAATCAAACCGGGGTCTCCTACGTTGCAGGTGGATTCTTTACCAACTGAGCTATGAGGGAAGTCCTGCATTCATGATAATTGGCTCTAAATAAAAAGAAGTTTCTGGTACTGGAAACCAAAGAAATAATGTTCCAAGATATAAAACATCTAGATACAGTCTTGTATAAATTTTAAAAACACAGACGTCACATAAACAGAAGTATCAGCAACCGAAAGGCACCCCAATTGATTATTTAAAACTGAAATGGAAACCAGTAAATCACAGAACAGAAAGCATGATACAGGCTTGCAAATAAAAATACATTAAAAACAAAGTAGTTTTTTGGGGGGACTTATTTAAAATAAGCCACATTAGATTCAAATTTCACTGAGTCTATAATTTGGCTTTATTTTAATCTTATTTATTTATTTCAACATAAATTTTTATTGAAATATATTTTCTTTACAATGTTGTGTTAGTTTCTTGCTACACAGTAAAGTGAATCAGTCATAATGTATACATATATCCACTCTTTTTTAGATTTCCTTCCCATTTAGAGGTCACCACAGAATATCGAGTAGAGCTCCCTATGCTATACACTAGGTTCTCATTAGTTATCTATTTTATACATAGTAGTGTATATATGTCAGCCCCAATCTCCTAATTCATCCCATCCCCCTCTACATTACAGAGATGGGGGATGTAGAGACCAGAAGTTTGTTCTCTACATCTGTGAATTTTAGAGGTGAGAAAAACTTAAGAAGGATATGCAGAGCAATTAATACAAATGTATGTGGTACATGAATCTAAAAATAATGTAAATCAAAAACTGAATATCCTGGACATGGTAGAAAAAAGAATTATGCATCATTATAATTCCAAGGACATCCCACTTAAGAGTCCACAGAGAAAGAAAGAAAATGAACTGCCAAGCAGCATCTAGTCCCAAACAACAACTTTCAGAAGCAAATGGTTCTTCCTGTAGGCTGAAACCATCCCCAAAGGAAAAGATTTAGAGGAGGGATTTGAAAGATTTGTGAAATGAGGCCTGTCATATGGTTAGAGGAAAATAGCCAAAGTGTCTTAGGGAAGCATCCAAACTTATCACCGCCAAATTGTCCTTATAAATTATATAATCACATAAGGAAATCTAGCTTATCTACTTCCATAAGCATTACTACTAAATGAATAAGTGATCTATGGAGGTATGTTCTGAAAGTCACATTAGAATAATTTAGAAAAATGACAACAGAATAATTAGCTTTGCTATTCTTTGAAATGTCCTCCCCCCTCCACCCTTGGCTATCAGCAAAAGCATTTGCCTTCACTTTTGTACAGGTAGCAAAAGGAGAAAAAAATAATTAACTTTTAACATTTATCATATAGAATATTTTAGGATTTTATTATAACTTTTAAAAATGAAATCATCATTGGTATCAAATAGTCTGCCATTCAATTCCTTCTCAATAATACTTCTAATATAGTTCACTATTCATTTTGCTTTCCAAAGTAATAATGGCCTTCTACAGTTTCCACTATACTCAACTTAGCAGGCGGTGCTGACCAACTGTTTTAAGCAAGAGGTGACATTGCCGTAAAGCTCTAAGTAATATAAACTCCTATGTGCTGACTTAAGTATTTGGCACTGCACTATGAAACTAAAAGCCAAACATTTAATGGAAACAAACAACGAGGAATGTCAGACAAGGACATAAAGTGATAAAGGCATTCCATACTAAATAATAGAGCACATCCTGCAATTGTTTCTTTGGCTTTGCTGATGAATAAAACTGATGGTAAAGTTCTTGTACTGAATGATATGCTATTGAGATTCCTTTATCTATGGTCGGGGATGCATGGGAAGCAGTGAATTAGCTTCATTCTCACCCTATAATTAAGAAAAACAACAGCTCTCTTTAAAATTATTTTTTCCTGATTCAAAACCTTCTGTTTTAACTGATGTTCACTGGATATTGCCTCAGCAATAACAGACAGTGCTTATCTATTTTTTTCATTATGCGACTTAAAATGCTTCACTGGCAACTCAAAGCTTACCCCTACTCCCCTCCTCTCTGCCACACACATACACACACACATCATGCAGTAAAACTCAGCTACCAGAAGCAAGGCTGAACATTCAGAGACTATTTATTAACTGAACCAATTTGATTTAAAGGCTTGATTTTCCATCTTCTTCTTTTTTTTTTTTCACTGTGCATTTTTAAAACTTTATGGCAAAGGGGATCTTTGGGTAAGAGGGTAGTAGATGCTGCAAAAGCCTTTTCTCCTTCAGTATGATGTTGTGCTTCTTCATATGACAAATTTTTAACCGATACTGACTTATTCCTTCAAAAACTCTGACTGAAAATGTTAATAAGTTCACTGGGATAGACTGATGGCCAAGGCAGAATTTTTAACAGTCAACATCAGCTAAAGATTGCCTCTGAGGATCAGAATATGGGGCCTAGCTTCCATTACAGACAGAAAGTAAAGGGGAAAAAGATATTAACACATGATTTTAAAAGTGCAATCGATAAAAATGTGCTTCCTTGCTCAATAGTGTCCGACTCTTTGTGACCCCGTGGACAATAGCCCATCAGGCTCCTCTGTTGAAGGGGATTCTCCAGGCAAGAACACTGGAGTTGGTTGCCATTCCCTTCTCCAGGGGGTCTTCCCAACCTAGGGATCAAACCCAGGTCTCCCACAATGTAGGTGGATTCTTTACTGCCTGAGACACCAGGGAAGCCCAAGAATACTGGAGTAGGTAGCCTATCCCTTCTCCAGGGGATCTTCCTGACCTAGAAATCAAATCGGGGTCTCTTGCATTGCCAACAGATTCTTTACCAGTTGAGCTACCATGGAGGTCCAGTTGATAAAAACAGCAAACCTAATTTGGAATTTAGGTATCAATTCCAAAGAGTCATTTACATTATTGGGGACACACATTTTCCCCACAGAAACAACGTTATAGGTGGTGTTTTAGCTCGTAAAATTATTTTCAACATACAAACATTCAAATAGTGCATCATTTCCTTCAAACACAGGGTGTTAAGCAGGACAATTCAGTTACTAGTAGTGAAATGAACTTTCACAAGCACAGAAGCAAAATTTATTATAAGGAGAGAGGGATGTTTTATGCAACTGTAAGACATGAGAGTATACCTGAGTTCTGGGAAGAATTAGAGCCATCTTGGCTTTCTCTCCAACTCTAGTCCCTGCTTATTTTAGTGAATCTGCCTTACTCTTTGCTCTTTCCCTACAGATTTTTTTTTTTTTTTAATAAACACTCAAACTGCTGCATGGAACACAGACAATAATGGGGCAAAAATGGAAATCAGGCAGATCAGAGCTCTGATCTTTAATCCTCTTGTTTTCAGAGAGAACAAAAATTCACAAAGGGTAAGAGATTCAGAGGAGGCGGGACTGAGAGAAGTATGGAAATGTAAGGTGGAAGTACGAGAATTTGTAAGGACTATAAACAGACAAGAGGGAAAGGAAACTAGAGAGAATAGAAATAAAGTAGGTAATATTAGGGAAGGAAAGAACAGTATATGTGACTGAATTCATTCATGAAAGTGAAAGTGTTAGTTGCCCAGTTATGTCTGACTCTTTGTGACCCCAAGGACTGTAGCTCACCAGGCTCCTCTGGCCATGGAATTCTCTAGGCAAGAATACTGGAGTGGGTTGCCATTCCCTCCTCCAGAAGATCTTCCAGACCCAGGGATCAAAGCCAGGTTTTCTGCAATGCAGGCAGATTCTTTACGGTCTGAGCCACCAATGATTTACTAGGCCCGAGTATGCAGTGAGAAAATTCCTGGTTAGGATTCAAGAGTCTAGGTTTTTGAGTGACCTATACCTGGTGGTTCAGACAGTAAAGAATCTGCTGGCAATGCAGAAGAACCAGTTTCGATTCCTGAGTTAGGAAGACCCCTGGAGAAGGCAATGACAACCAACTCCAAGAGTCTTGCCTGAAGAATTCCATGGACAGAGGAGCCTGGCAGGCTACAGTCCTTGGGGTTACGAAGAGTCAGACACAACTGAGTGACTAACACAACATCCTTATGCTTATCCTTAGCATCCTTATGTTTTGTCCCCTCACATGGAACTGTGTGACAGGACTTCTAAGAAGCCTTTCAGTTTCTCATTTTCAGTCTAAATAAAAATGACAGACCAAAAGATCCTACTTTTGTTCTGGAAGTCAATCTAGTTACCATTACAGATGCTCTGAAGACTTTTAAATGAAGTTCATGACAAAAAAAAAAAAAAAGAAGCTCTGAATCTCATCAGGAAATATACTGAGCCAAACAGAAAACAAAATTCTATACTGATTAAAAACTCATAAAGCATTCACACCAGAAGTGCCATATGACTTTCTGGTTAATGAACCTTAAAACAAATGTAATGAAGCTGGAGAAGGTCCAAAGACACAAAATTAAAATGACAAAAGATATCAGTTGAACACAGACTAAAGGAATTAAGATCCTCCCTTGTAAAAAGGTTAAGATTAAGGAGCCATGGAGATAAATATCCCCCCCAAAAGTGTAAGTTAAGTAAGAATTTCTTTAATTTATCCCAAAGTATTAGAACTAGGCCCTCGCCTGAAACTTAAAAATGTGGCTATAGGACAGATCCTAAATCCAATGGCCCCATATGAAGAGTGTATCCTCTGAATCAGAAAATATAAATTCAGAAGACTGTGGAATAAAAAGTTAAAAAGGAAAGAAATTGGATTGGAAAATTTCAGGAAATGTCAGGAAAATTTTCTTAGAAATCACCTTTTAAAAAACAAAATTCTACTAAAGAAAGAAGAAAACAATGAAATGGTTTCTCAATACTATTAAAATAAACTGTATCTTTTGTAGTCCTTGAGTAAAATATACCTTTGGGAAAAACTCTCTAATTTATGAATCATCAATTTTAAACCATTGTTATATGACACATGGATATGGCAATGACAGGGAACAAGATACCCCTGGTGCTGCCACAGGCACTTAGATTACCAATGGTCAACATAACCAGAAAACTGGTAGAAGGACTATATAATTTTACAGGCTCATCAGTTACTCTGTCATGTTCTTCAATAAACAAGGGAGTAACTTTCTGACTTAGAAGTCAAGTACTGGAGCCCACAGAAATGTGCTTGCTAGAAATCAATATGATTGTAAAAAAAAAAAGAAAGAAAGAAAGGTAAATTCTTGAACTTCAGTTACACATGAAAAATTAAACACATTTTGTTTCCACTGTTCTCTTGTGAAACTTAGTGAAATGACAGTGAAAGATTTAATGAAATCCTTAAGAATAAAGGGAATGACAGTGATCTAATTCTGGAAGTGAGATGGAAAATTAGAGAGCAAGAAAACCTCTGAATGGAGGAAACGAGAGTCTGGCTGTTTTGGACCTCATAAACCAAGAAATTCTCAGACACTGCGAGGAATCATAGGGGTACAATTGGATTTGATATAAGAAGACTGCCAAGAAATTTTTTAAAGAAGCTGTAGAAAACACAGATTCTATCATCCATTCTCAGAAATGACTTGGAGAAATTAAATCAGGGAGACTCTATAGGACCCCAGGCAAATTGAAAACCAGAAGTATTTAGTGAGTATCTATATACTGAACAATGAAAGGTATGGGTCCCTTCACCCATTTATCTTTAAGAATGCCAGCAGACACTTTATATCCCACAGATGAGGGATTAAAGGAGTCGTCTCTGAAACAGTTCAGTTCAGCCACTCAGTTGTGTCCGATTCTTTGGGACCCCGTGAACCACAGCACACCAGGCCTCCCTGTCTATAACCAACTCCCAGAGTCTATCCAAACCCATGTCCATTGAGTCAGTGATGCCATCCAACTATCTCATCCTCTGTCGTCCCCTTCTCCTCCTGCCCTCAATCTTTCCCAACATCAGAGCCTTTTCAAATGAGTCAGCTCTTTGTATCAGGTGGCCAAAGTATTGGAGTTTCAGCTTTAACATCAGTCCTTCCAATGAATATTCAGGACTGATCTCCTTTAGGATGGACTGGTTGGATCTCCTTGCAGTCCAAGGGACTCTCAAGAGTCTTCTCTAACACCACAGTTCAAAAACATCAATTCTTCTGTGCTCAACTTTCTTTATAGTCCAACTCTCACATCCATACATGAACACTGGAAAAACCATAACCTTGACTAGATGGACCTTTGTTGGCAAAGTAATGTCTTTGCTTTATAATATGCTGTCTAGGTTGGTCATTACTTTCCTCCAAGCAGTAAGCATCTTTTAATTTCATGGCTGCAATCACCATCTGCAGTGATTTTGGAGCCCAGAAAAATAAAGTCAGCCACTGTTTCCCCATCTATTTGCCATGAAGTGATGGGACTGGATGCCATGATCTTAGTTTTCTGAATGTTGAGCATTAAGCCAACTTTTTCACTCTTGTCTTTTACTTTCATCAAGAGGCTCCTTAGTTCCTCTTCACTTTCTGCCATAAGGGTGGTGTCATCTGCATATCTGAGGTTATTGATATTTCTCCCACAATCTTGATTTCAGCTTGTGCTTCCTCCAGCCCAGCATTTCACATGATGTACTCTGCATATAAGTTAGATAAGCAGGGTGACAATATACAGGCTTGACGTACTCCTTTTCCTATTTGGAACCAGTCTGCTGTTCCATGTCCAGTTCTAACTTTTGCTTCCTGATCTGCATACCTGTTTCTCAAGAGGCAGGTCAGGCGGTCTGGTATTCCCATCTCTTTCAGAATTTTACACAGTTTATTGTGATCCACACCATCACAGACTTTGGCATAGCCAATAACGCAGAAATAGATGTTTTTCTGGAACTCTCTTGCTTTTTCGATGATTCAGCAGATGTTGGCAATTTGATCTCTGGTTCCTCTTCCTTTTCTAAAACCAGCTTGAACATCTGGAAGTTCACAGTTCACCTACTGTTGAAGCCTGGCTTGGAGAATTTTGAGCATTAATTTACTAGCGTGTGAGATGAGTGCAATTGTGTGGTAGTTTGAGCATTCTTTGGCATTGCCTTTCTTAGGATTGGGATGAAAACTGACCTTTGCCAGTCCTGTGGCCACTGCTGAGTTTTCCAAATTTGCTGACATACTGAGTCCAGCACTTTCACAGCATCATCTTTCAGGATTTGAAACAGCTGAACTGGAACTCCATCACCTCCACTAGCTTTGTTTGTAGTGATGCTTCCTAAGGCCCACTTGACTTGACATTCTAGGATGTCTAGCTCTAGGTGAGTCTGAGTGATCACGCCATCATGGTTATCTGGGTTGTGAAGATCTTTTTCGTACAGATCTTCTGTGTATTCTTGCCACCTCTTCTTAATATCTTCTGCTTCTGTCAGGTCCATACCATTTCTGTCCTTTATTGTGCCCATCTTTGCGTGAAATGTTCCCTTGGCATCTCTAATTTTCTTGAAGAGATCTTGGTCTTTCCCATTCTATTCTTTTCCTCTACTTCTTTGTATTGATCGCTGAGGAAGGCTTTCTTATCTCTCCTTGCTATTCTTTGGAATTCTGTATTCAGATGGGTATATCTTTCCTTTTCTCCTTTGCTTTTCACTTCTCTTCTTTTCACAGCTATTTGTAAGGCCTCCTCAGACAGCCATTTTGCTCTTTTGCATTTCTTTTTCTTAGGGATGGTCTTGATTCCTGTTTCCTGTACAATGTCATGAACCTCTGTCCATAGTTGATCAGGCACTCTATCAGATCTAGTCCTTTAAATCTATTTCTCACTTACACTGTATAGTCATAAGGGATTTGATTTAGATCACTCTGAAATAAGTGATCAGCAAAATGTTGGAGGATAGGGTGACTTACAATAACTGTAAAAATTTCATTCCTGAAAGAGTCACGCCAAAAAAGCCTTTAGCGAAGACCACTGATTAACAGCCTATGTCTCTGCCACAAACAGATAGAAACCGATGCATGCAATTCCCAATCAGTTTTCCTTGGTCCAATCAGTACCTTGGTCTTAAATCTGACTAGGTAGACAAGGAACATCAGACATTTAGAAAAGCCTCCTACTTGATGCAAAACCCAAAATTACTGGGAAGGCAAAACTGATTTCATAAAGAGAGTCAAATATTTTAATTATTTTCTTTAGAAAGGGAAGAGAAAATCCTATTTTTATGAAAAAGGAATGGCAAATTTTAAGAAAACTCAATGATCAAAAAAAATCTTTTATTAAATTAATTTATATTAATTGGAGGCTAACTACTTTACAATAAGAAAAATCTCTTGAAAATAAAGAATCAGACAGAAGAACTGACAAACTTCAGAAGAGTTAGAGGATATGGATAAGGCAATTTCCAGAAAGCAGAGCAAAGTCAGAAACAGAAAACCTAAGGGGGAAAAGAAAACTCCTAGGATCAGTCCAGAATGTCTAAAAGCCAAGTAATAGGCTTGAAAGACAGAGAGGCCAGAAAGACAGAGGAGAGAAAAGAAAAGAAGAAAGTTATCAAATAAATAATTTAGAAAATATTCCAGAATGAAAAGGTTACGTTTCCATATTACTAGTACTTACTACAATAGATAGAAGATGACTCCCGCTAAAGCAAAATCATACCCTCAGGCAATTTCTCAACACTGGAGACAAAAAGAATATATTACAAGCTTCCAAAGAAAAATTTAAAAGATGGGCCAAAACAATGTATCAGGCACCAGAATGGCGTTAAACTTGTGACTGGAAGCAAGAATACAATACAGAAATACCTTCAAAATGCCAACAGAAAAGTATTTCCACCCTGAATGAACCCTTAGGTAAAAGTAAAGATATTTTTTGATATGTGTGTGTGTGTGTGTGTGTGTGTGTGTGTGTTTGTGTTAAGTCACTTCAGTCGTGTCTGACTCTTTGCAATCCTATGAACTATAGCCCACCAAACTCCTCTGTCCATGGAATTCTCTAGGCAAGAATACTGGATTGGGTTGCCATTTCCTATTCCAGGGAATCTTCCCCACCCAGAGATCAAACCTGCATCTCTTACATCTCCTTTATTTGGCAGGTATGCTCTTTCCCACTAGCACCACAGGCAAGCCCATTTTTTTGATATATAGAGCATCAAAAAGGTATCTTCCATACATTCTTTTTCAAGACATCAGAGGACTGCCACAATTAGAGAATAAGCCACCGTATTAGTTTCCTATTGGTGATATAACAAATTATCACAAACTGAGTGGCTTAAAACAATAGAAAATTATTATCTTATTACAGTTCCAGAAGCTGGAAGTCTTAAATTCAAAGTGTAGGCAGAGTTGTGTTCCTCCGGAGGCTCTAAGGGAAAACCTGTCTCCTTGTTTCCAGATTCTAGAAGCCACCTGAATATCTTGGCTCATGATCTCCTCCTCTATCTTCAAAGGCAGAAGCATAACATCTTCTTTCTTGGGCTCTGACAGAACTCAGCTACTTCCCTCTTATAGACAAAGGTAATTACACTGGGCCCATCTGGATAATTCAGAATAAACTCCTTATATCAAAGTTCTTAATTACATCTATAAAGTCTTGTTTGCCATGTCAAGTAGTGTATACACAGGTTGTACAGTTAGGATGTGCACATCTTTGAGGGGTTGTTATTTGGCTTCAAGATAAAGGAAGATATTAAATCCAAGAAGCAGAGCTCCAATTAAAAAAGTTGTAAAAGGGTGAGGGGCTCAGAATAATGGAGAATCAACCAGTTCAGATTAGAGCAAGACAATGGAGAGCCTACAGAGAAATGTTTCCAAGAAGCTGAAACTGATAAACTACTAACATATTGATCTTTGAACATCTGAAAGGAGATTTATAGTTCTGAGGAAGAGTTTGGGTATGAATTAATGTTAGGTTGGTAAAAAAAAACCAAAAAATTTAAAAATGAGTTAGATTATTAACACTTGTGAAGAGAAAAGGATATGCAAGAAAGGAAATATCAATGTACCTAATATGACCTACATGTGAATAATATTTGTATCACTCATCATTATATTTAATCTCTGAGCCATTAAATCATGATCTAATTGACAACAGATTTAATATATCTAGATTAACAGATCTCAACTGATCTAATTAAAACAAATGATACAATTATTTTAAAAGAAAGTGGGAGAGAAGAGATGTGGGAGGAAAGAATAACATAAAAATGTAGTCTTCAAAAGAATAAATCAATATGTAATATATAAAACTGAAAAAGAAAGAAACAGTGTATAAATGCATTATTTTACAGTAATGGATGTAAAAATTAAATAAAATAACAAAGATTGAATGTGATTATCACTGCAATGTGGGAATCTTAGGTGGGGACGGGTGCAACAGCAAAGAGTTCTTTTTCCTTTTTTAAGGTCTTTAAGAATTTTCTGACTTCCTAAACTTTGTATATATGTTACCTACAAAAATGAAATAGAAAAACAAATGTCCTTTGTTGCATTAAATTGAACATAATATATGTGACTTTGTATCTTCATCCTCAAAAAGAGAGACAGAGATAAAGATAAACTTGAGAGAGAAAAGAGACTTGAAGTTTGCTTTTCTCCATTTATCTGGGGTAAAATAAGATGTTTCAGCCATGTTTGGTTTTGTTTTGGCTCTGGAAGGATTTCATTTTGTGTAAAAATGTTTTGGCACATTTGGAAACATGTATTTCTAATTCTTAATAACAATGACTAAAACACCAACATCACTTCTCAGCTCCTAGGTCACCTCCTCTGTAAGCTACTTCCAGGCCATCCACTACTACAGCCTTACTCCAGAGGTACTGTCAAATCACCTTGCCTTATTTCCCTCAAAGCTCTGACCGCTGTCTGATCCTTTCTTGTTTGCTACTTAGTTTACTTGTCTATTAACATCCACCTCTTTTCTCTGACTGTGAAGTCCAATAGGGCAAGGCTGGTCTGCCTCGTCCACTGATCTATTCTCAGCATCCATTAGGACTGCTGGCCCTCAGTAGGGCTCAATTAATATTTAATAAGATATTTGTATATTAATATTTGACTTAGTTCTTTCCCCATTTCCTCTCCCAATTATTTCTAAAATTATTTCACTGGAAAATGTATTCATTAAAAACCTACCCTGGAGATTTAATAGGTAGGGTTTGGGATTGTAAATTCTATTGCCTGTCTAGCATTTCAGTTCTTTCAGTTTTTAGCCACATAGACTGGAAGTTAACCTTCTTTCTAGGACTTGAGTATCTCTACAGCCATAAAATGGTGTTATTTATAGCAGCCATGTCACAGGATTTCTTGAAGATTATTCACTTCATTTTTGGTGTAAGAGAAAAGATGGGTTATTCTTTCCTTCTCATCCTTAACATTCTGAGGGAGGCCAAGTTCACACAGAGTTAACGAAAATGGTTTGGCAAATGCTGAGCAATTTCAAGGGACAGAGAAGCCACAGTCAACCTTTAATTTTTTTAAATTCAGGAAATATTTTTTCTAGTGATCCATGTGATCTAGACGTAACGTGGTTGAGGAAGTTTCTAATCAAGTACATCTTACATAGGAGCTCAGGTGAGAAGCAGTCAACCTGACCCCAGAGTTTGTGCAAAGTATAATTCTGAAAAGGAAAAATCCACAAATTAGGAAAGAAAAAAGGGCTGGAAAAAAGAACTTGATATCAGAATAGAAATAGTAAACCTGGAAGATGATTGACACAAAACAGGTAAGAAAAGAAATATCAGCAAAGGAATGGTAATAGACATTTACAAGATGATTATCAATAATCTGATCAAGGAGACATCAGGGAGACTAAGGAAGACAAGGGGGCCAAATTGTATTAAAATAAAGCTGTGATAGGTTGCAGCACATCGTGGTTCAGTGAAGAGTATAAGGACAGGGAAAGGCTCACCTGGTTCTTAACTCTACCCCTCCAGGGCATGACTTGTTCTTGAGGGTAAAAGACAACACAGGTAGCTCTGATTTAAAAAAAAAAAAAAAAATGCCCTGGGGATGGCCACAACATCCCATGGCAGAGGCAAAGGAATGCTTTGAACTAAGAAACAAACAACTAGAGCCAGTGAATTTTCTCAGAGGGAAAGTATCTAATTTCCTGCAAATATCCCCAGAGTCTAAGGCAAGACAGGACAACATTCTGTGCCCTTCCTATGATGCAGTGTCACAAATAACTAAATAATCCCCACGGGCAGAGCAGCATCTACAGATGTATGTCTTAAGGAGACAACAGAGTTGAGATATTTTCAGCAATTCAAGATACCATAGGCTCTGGGATTCCCCAAAGGTGTTTGTTTACTTGGGAAAAAATTACCTTTCATTTGTTTCTAGCCCACAGGCCAAACTACTTAAAAACAAAACAAAACAAAAAAGTGAGTTGCCTCTGTTTCACCAGGAAAAATTATATTCATTCTGCGATCCACAGAGTAACTGAGACTTTAACACTTTTTTCAGAGTTAGACTCTTATCCAATGCCTACCTGGGTTTGTTGCTATTAAAATAAAATTATTATGAACATTTTGTTAGAATAGTTCACAAATGAGTATGAAGGAGGAAGATGCAGATGTTTGAAGGAGTTCAGTATTTACTCAAAAGTAAACACTTATGGAATATTTACCTTTTAGGGGATGTTATGTAACACACTGGGAAATTAATAGTAGATAAGTAAATACTTCTTCATGGAAGATCCAATTCAATGGGGAAAAGAGAGAGACAAGTAAACAATTAGAGTTGGTAAGTGCTAAAGGAAAGTCAGTGCCAGGTCCTAATGAGGTTTTTATTCGTCTGATCTCTGCCTCAGAGGCCCAATGATTCCATCTAGGTCACACACTGCCAAGGACACAGCATGCAAGGCGAGACGGCTCAGCCACTCAGATGATACTTATTAGCACAAAGAGAAAAATAACTCAAATATGTTTGATACTGGCTCAAAAGTATCAGCACTGAATATTAAATAAATACATAATAAAAATATTAGAAATTGGTAAGACAGGACTCTTGGGTGTGGCCTTTACCGACATGGACACAAGAAAGGGACAACCAGTAACAAAGGGTGAATATTGCCCAGAAGTGAGGACAACAGATAGTAGCCTCTCTCACTCATAACTTCCCCTAGCTTCCTTTTACCCAATGCCAACAATTACTGCTCGTGTAATAGAGAATCAAGCAGAAAATTTCAGTCTAAAGAAGGAATCTTCCACATGCTCAACTCTCTCCCTTGACACCTTGCTATTGTAAACAGTGTAAAGCATAGACTAGGTCAACTGAAGTAAACTGCACTGCATGGTGTTTTTTTGAAAATTTCTTCTGTTTTGTATAGTATTTGTGTTGTGCAGACATTTATGATAGTCCAACGTGATGAATTTTGAAAACAAGTTTTGAGATGAAAAAGGTTTCCAGGTCTATGTTAATGGAAAATTCTGATAAAATTAGTGATAAATAATTATAATCTTCTGAATCATTTTGCTGCTCTACTACAGCAGGAGACACAGTTGAAAAGAATTCTATCTTTATAATGAAAGCTACTTGTGCACAGATTTTAAATGGGTCAAGTTTCTCTTTTCCATTGCATGTGGTCAGGGGCAAAGAGCTTCCATCTACCGTGGTAGATCCAGGAAAATTGAAAAAAACAGTTAACCACAGATTACAGACATTTAATAAGTAAAGATGTTACTATTTTAAACGACAATTGGAAACTCAAAACAGGGTAAAGCTTTAAGTAAAAAAGCTCAGGAAGCAACTTATTTAGTGACAGACCTTACTTCCTTAAAAAGCAGAAGTCATAGAATTGATGTGGACATAACATTAATATGCAAAATTATAGTGAAAATGTTAGGGCAAAGAAGTAGTATGAGAGGCTGAAAAGGTTCCACTCCCAAGTACTTTGGTAAGTCCCAATGACTCACTGAAAACATACCACACCAGAGAGGTGTTGTGTGTGTATATATTAGAAAGCAACCACTTCTTTGCCCAGGTTGATAAATCAAAATATCAATATTTCATCAACAAGTTCATGCTGTACCATTTGTAAGATATGTGTATGATGGTGAAAAATTTAAGAAAATGCTATCTGCTGCAAAAAGCTACCCTGAGGATGAAAACAATGTTCTGGAATTAGATAGTGGTATGGTTGCAACATCATGTGAATACACTGAAAGTCACTGAATTTTACAGTTTGAAGTGGTAGATTTCATGGTATGTTATTTATACCTCAACTTTTTAAAAAGTTGCCCCAACTGAGCAAGCAAAGGTCAAGACAAATAAAAATATTCAGACCTAAAAAATGCCTGCCTCTCTCTATCCTTTAGCCTGTCCTCCTACGGTACTCTTTCCTCTATTATGGTCCTTATCAAGTGCATCCTGTGCTGGAGTTAACTTGGTATTTCTCCAAGCAGATTATAATGTGCTCAAGAACCTTAAATCTAAAACATATTTCTCCTGGCTGAGTATTAACCAGGAACATTAACTAGTTTATTTTATGCCTAGATGGCTGTGTAATATCCTCCCTGTAGTTACTGAACCATCAGGTAACAAGAATTAGCCCAGGCCAACCTCTGATTCACTATAAGCAGGAGGTTATGAGATGTGCTTTTCTAACCAACGTCAGTTCTTTGGTCAAAGTGATTAGATAGTTCACTCTGAGTCACTGTGATACTTAATTTTATATATAAGCTTGACTGAGCCATGGGATGGTCAAATATTTGGTTAAACATATTACGGGTGTGTCTGTGAATGTTTCTGGATGAGATTAAGGTTTGAATTGGTGGACTGAGTAGACTGCCCTCCTCAATGTGGGTGTGGCTCACCCACATCTGTTGAAAGTCTAAACAGAATAAAAGGGCTGAGTAAGAATTCTCTCTCTCTCTGCCAGCCTTCCAGCTGGAACACTAGTCTTGTCCTGCTTTTAGTCTCAGACTTGGACTAGAACTTACACTGTTTGCTCTTCTGGTTTTCAGGAGGTTCAGACTAGCAGTAAACATCTGCTCTTCTGGGTCTCTACTAACTGCAATTCTTGGGACCTCTCAGCTATCATAATTGCAAAAGTTAATTCCTTATAATAAATTTTCTTGTTCCTTCCTTTCTTCCTTCCCTCCTTCATATCTATCTATATATCTATCTGATTGGGTCTGTTTCTCTGAGGAACCCTAACTAATACCTTCATCCAGGGAGGCTGAGTTGGTCTCTAGGGTAGTGATGTGTGTGTAGATCTGGCCAACTCGATGGCCATGATGTGCAGAGGGTGAGTAAAGAGCCCAGGTCAGGCTCATCCTCTAAGTGCATCTATCAGGAGCATGCTCCCAAACTGATGCAACTCCAATGAACATCTTAGTTTTCCAAGCCATTGACCTTCTTAAGCATAAATGACATCCCAGCTTATTCTAGGACTATCCAAATTAATGAGACATAACACTTGGGTACCCAATGGATTCTGGTGGATATTTCTGTATATGAATAACCAAAAGTATGGTGGCTCAAACATAGTACAGTAGCTAAAGACAAGTTTTCCTTTAGAGAATGTATCTGTGTACACTCTTACAACCTTTACCTCTCAAAGGAAGGCTTTAGCACACTACCAAAGTTAAACATAAAGGTCAGACACGCCTGCTCTGCCCTAAATATCCCCACACATATGTGATCTTTCAAGAAAACTCCTATTTTGAAAGAGAGAGAATCTGCCTGCAATGCAGGAACCTCAGGAGATACGAGTTTGATCCATGGGTTAGGAAGATCCCCTGGAGGAGGAAATGGCAAACCACTCCAGTATTCTTATCTGGAGAATCCCATGAACTGAGAAGTCTAGCAGGCTACATACAGTCCATAGGGTCACAAAGAGTCAGGATACGACTGAAGTGACTTAGCATGCACGCAGCACAAGAATTAGAGATTGCAGACTATCTCCTGGCACTGAGAGGATGGTCATCAGCAGGAAGAAAGAGCTCAAAATTTTACTGGAGGGGAAAAATGAAACACTTGTTAGGTAAAACATGGCTTTCTCACTTCCAGAATCCTGCTTTGAACTCTGACACGTAGCCTCTTTATACTAGCAAAGTGTAGTTTTTCTTGTGCTAGAATTCAGTTTAGGTAGAACTAGAGTCTGGCAGACTACAGTTCATGGGGGTCACAAAATATAGGACACAACTCAGCGACTGAGCACGCATGCACGTCAGGTGACAAAGCCACAAACTTGCAACTTTACCAATGCAATAACAGTCTTTCAAAAGAATTTTCTAAGTTTCTATTTGCTTTTGGACATTTATCAGCCTTTAGCCAATTGCTTTTAATAATATTTTCCAGTTTTGTTTTAAACTATTGTTTATAAAAGGAACAGACCCAGGTATTTTTGCCATTGTTATTGGAATTCCCATTTCTATTTAACTTTGTAATTCATTTGGAAGAATTTGGCTGTTAAATGTGTCCCTTAATTCTTAACAATGACCACAGTATCACACAGTTATCTTCTTGAGAAGCAGGGATTAGCAGAAGGAAGGAATGAGGAGGTGAGAGGGAAACACTTTCTTCCAAAGAGAGACTGAAGAATTCTTATACAATGATATCATCTTCACCAAAAATATGTAACTATGTCAAAGCAGTCTGAGAAACTAGAGAATTAACTAATAAGTTTCCTAAACTTTTGTCAATCTCTATGCCCTTCATATGGTGACTGCAGCCATGAAATTAAAAGATGCTTGTTCCTTGGAAGAAAAGCTATGACCAACCTACCCAGTATATTAGAAAGCAGAAACATTACTTTGCTGACAAAAGTCCATCTAGTCAATGCTATGGTTTTTCCAGTAATCATGTATGGATGTGAGAGTTGGACCATAAAGATAGACGAGCGCTGAAGAAGTGATACTTTTGAACTGTGGTGTTGGAGAAGACTCTTGAGAAGCCCCTGGACTGCAAGGAGATCAAACCAGTCAATCCTAAAGGAAATCAGTCCTGAATACTCATTGGAAGGACTGATGCTGAAGCTCAAACACTTTGGCCACCTGATGCAAAGAACTGACTCATTGGAAAAAGACTCTGATGCTCAGCAAGATTGAAGGCAGGAGTAGAAGAGGACGACGGAGGATGAGATGGTTGGATGGCATCACTGACTCGATGGACCTGACTTTGGGCAAGCTCCAGGAGTTGGTGATGGACAGGGAAGCCTGGTGTGCTGCAGCCCATGGGGTTGTAGAGTTGGATACAGCTGAGTGACTGAATTGAACTGATGCCCTTCATTTCTGCTGAAGTTTTAAAATAATAATTTCTTTTTCTCCCATTAGACTAAATAATTCTTAGGCAGAACTTGAGGGTTCTTTATGTCCTTTAGAGGACATTTCTTATCTCTGTAGGAAGCATTTTTGCCATTTGAAAAATCTTCTCAGAATATGCTGTCTGAGCTGCCCCACTGAAGTGGCTTGCTCTCCATCCTCAGAAATAGTTAATAATGAGAGAGAAACTGTCCTCAGACTGTTTCATCCAATTAGATTCAGTGACATAAACAAAAGGAGAAGAGAGAGAAATGACTGTGGGTCTTATATTCAGGCTGCCTGTGTTCAAAATTGGCAGTATCTCTTTTTTGCCAAATGATCTGAATTATACTGAAATTATTATACTGAAATACTGAAATTCCCCATGCCTCAGCTTCTCCATTTATGAACTGGATAGAAAGAAAAAAAAAACAACAGTACCTATCTTCAAGAATTCTGCTGAGGTTTAAATGAAATAAGCTATCTAATGCACCCAGTACACCATCTCATGACACAAAGCAATTACTCAATAGTCATTAGCTGTAATATTAAGGAAAGGGAAAAAAATAAACAGAAAGTTACCAATATTCATCTCTGTTTGAGGAAGGTAGAAAATCTGAAAAGACTAGAAAGAAGTCTGATTTGAAGTTAACAAGAGAGGCGAGAGGAGACAGGGCATCTGGTTCATTTATGTAACAGCTTGCATTCCTTCACTGCCACCTACCACTGTTGGATCTCTTCTGCTCTGATCACCAAGAACACTCATAATATCTTCACAGTCCCACTAGGAGTTCAACATGTAGTTTGGGAAACAATGACCTAGAAAATAAAATCAAAGACATAGCAACTTCAGTATGGGAAGCAATTTTCAAAGGCTGAGGTTTTACTTTTTGCCAATATCATCTTTTTCATCTTAACACTGACAAAACCTTGGCATGCTAATCTCTCATCAGGGCATTTCTTGGACACTTTCTTGTTATGCCAATACAATATAACATGTCAGTGTTTCCATAGGCTACTACACCTTGAGTGAAACATTTTAAGAAATTGAACACATTTTTTTGGTTTCCAAATATTTTACAGGTATTTTCACAGCTCTCATTAGAAAGTTTTAACAAAATAAATTTGTATCTAAAATTTCATACATGTAGAAAGAAGAATAAAATAATATAGTAATGAAGTGGTATATTCCATTAAAAAATTGACTCACATTGTCAGAGTCCTATCTGCAACCTTTGATATCTGCATATCAATTCAAAGGAAGGATATTTTATAAAGTAAGTTCCAAATGCTCTCTTTCTTCAAATAAGTTTGCCACTATTCAATTCCTGAAGATTTTGCAGAGTATGAACCAAACCAGAGACAGAAGATTATTTATAGGACATTGAATGCCTCATGATAGAATTGTTAACCTAACTCTAATTTCTCAGAAGCTCAAAAATATATACAGATCTGTCACTTTAGTTTGGCATTATCCTAAACCACCCTAAAACAGAAAAACCTTCAGAAAACACAAATTAATACCAAGATCCAAACACTACATTTGAATGAAAAAGGGGATGTCTAACCTTTATAATATTGCCTGTGTGATATTATAAAAATTCCTAGCAAAACTATAATTCAAATTTAATATTTACTATTTATATATTCTATGTATTAAGCTATGTTCTAAGTGTTCTTAAAATATTAACTCAGATAATACTTCCAGCAATTCTAAAGGGTACATACAGTTTTTTATCATTTCCATTTAGAGATGGAGAAACAGATACAAAGATTAAGATGAGGCACAAAGAGGTTAATTAAAATTAATTCCAAGTCAAAAACTTAATTCAGCAGAAGAGTTACAGAACAGAGATATGAACATCACTCTCACTCCCAATCTCCCATTCTACTACCAATTGCAGCCTTAAGCAGCTGCTTAATATTTTAAACTCTTCTGAAGAAAAATGTGTCTACGTGATGAATGTCCTCTAGATAAAACCAGATTCTTTATGTGTTTATTTTCAAATCCAAGCAAGTGAATTTCCTAATAAGTACAAATTTTAAAGCCAATTATCCTTTAAAAGCTACATTGGTACAGTTAAGCCTCTTCTACACAGCAGACCATGGCTTCAATTCTCCTTACCTTTCATATACCACCAGTAAATAGATCTTGTCTCTCACTATTCCATAAAGCATGAGAAGTTCTTTCATGACCTTAGAGGAAGAAATAAATCACTTATTTAAACCTAAAATAGATTTAAATTAAAATGGATTTCTTGCTAAAGTAATACATAATGTGTTTTGTTCTTGGTTCATACCTAAGGCAAGTGTTCGTTTAACTTAATGAAAACCTATCACAGTCAATGTCCTTGGAAAAATAGGAAATTATACAGCTTAAGAGGCAAACTTGGAACTGTCTCTTACATTGACACACATGTCAGGTTACGTCCATATTCACAAAAAAGCTGTTGAAGCAAATCCTTGGAGAGCAGGGATCAGGTTTTCTTTGCTCACCACTGTGGCCACGACTGCATGGCCAGAGCATATCACAGTGTAAAAGACATGTCATGAGTGAATCAACAAACTACCCACTTAAATCCCCCAGAATTTAGGCTGTACAGAAAATAGGCTGTACAGTTTTGGTACAGCCTATACATGCAGTATAGAGTCCTTAATATGACTAAATTGAGAGGAGGGAAAGTGAATCAACAAACTACCCATATACCCCTTGACAGACATTGCTACAAACTTAAGGAAATATTCCTGCACATAAAAGCCAAGACTGGTGGTGGAAGTAGATTTCTATGAAGTGGTGGTGAATGATTTTCTCTCAGATTCCTACACTTCCATATTCCATTGAATCACAGGCACCCAGAGGGTATATCCCTTTCTCTGTTTAACCAGTCTGCTTTTCATGAGAAAATCTTCCCATTTTCTGCCTAACAGAAAAGCCACACTTAAAAAAAGGAAAAAAAGACCTCAAATAGGAAAAAAAGAACAAAGTTGAAAGTTTCACACTTTCTGATTTCAACATGTATTAGAAAACTACAATATTCAAAACAGTGTAGCACTGGCTATAAAAGACACATATAGACTGATGGAATAGAAAAGAAATTCCCAGAAGTAAATCCTCATGAATAAGGTCAAATAATCTTCAAACAGGGTGCCAAAGCTATTCAATGGGTAAAGAACGATCTTTTAAATATAAGACCTGAAACTATAAAAGTTCCCAAAGAGAAGAAAGGGGAAAAGTTTCAAAATGTCAGATCTGACAGTGATTTCTTGTATATGATTCCCAAAGCACAGGCAACAAAAATAAAGACCAAAAAAAAAAAAAAAAAAAAAAAAACCCACAGAAATTAAGAATTCCTTTGATGGGCTTATTAGTAGACTATACATGGCTGAGCTAGAAGACATATCAATAGAATCTTCAAAAACTGCAAGAAAGAGAATGAAAACTGAAAAAACAAAACAAGAATATCCAAGGGCTGTGGGAAAGCTACAGAAGGTATAACATACAGGCAGTGGGAATACCAGAAGTAAAAGAAAGAGAGAAAGGAAAAGAAGAACTATCTGATACAATAATGATAGAATTTCCCCCAAATTAATGTCAGAAACCAACTCACAGATCTCAGAAAGCTTAAAGAATACTAAGCAGGATAAATGCCAAAAACAATTACACCTCAGCATATCATTTTCTAATTATATAAAATCAAAGATAAAAAACAATCCTGAAAGAAGCCAGAATAAAAACACCTTGCTTTTAGAGGAACAAAGATAAAAACATCTGATTGCTTCTCAGAAATTATTCAAGCAAAAAGAGAGTGGAGAGAAATATTCAAAGAGTTGAGAGGAAAAAAGTCACCAACCTAGAGTTTTGTACTTTGTAAAATTATCCTTTAAGATGAAGGAGAAATAAAAGACTTTCTTAGACACACACACACAAAAAAATCTGGGAGAATTTGTTGTCAGGAGACTTGTCTTACAAGAAAGACTGAGAAAAGATTTTTAGAGATAAAGAAAATAATGGAGGTCAGAAACCTGGATCTACATACATTAAGGAAGAGGATCAAAGAAAGAATAAGTAAAACAAAACTTTTCTTATTATTAATTGATATAACAGATAACAGTTTGTTCAAAATAATACCAACAATGTACTCAATTATGTACCCACTCCAGTATTCTTGCCTGGAGAATCCCATGGACAGAGCAGGTGGTGGGCTACGGTCCATAGGGTTGCAGAGTTGGACACGACTGAAGCAACTTAGCACATATGTGTATATATGCTTATGTATACAAATAAAGATAAATTAATAACAGCAATGACACAGTGATAGGAGGTAGGATTATCCGGTTATTTGGAGGTACTCATATGACTCATAAAGTGGCACAGTGTAATTTTAAAGTGGACTTAAATGAGCTGTAAATGTATATGGAAACTCTATAGTAGCCACTTAAAAAAGCAAAAAGTTAGTATGACTGATATACTGAGAGAAAATGGAATCGTAAAATGCTCAATTAAAACAATAAAAGGCAGAAAAAGAATGAAAGACAAAAAACAGGGCAAGAAAAAGAAAACAATAACAAATATGGTAGCAATTAATCCAACACTATGAATAATCAATTTGAATATCAGTGGTCTAAATTCACCAATTAAAAAACACATATTTTCATAGTGGATCAAAAAATAAGACTCAACTATATGCTTTCTGTACACAAGAAACCTAATTTAAATATAAAGACCTACATAGATTAACAGTAAATTGATAGAGAAAAATACCACATTAACACTAGTTAAAAGAAAGCAGATGTAGCTATATCAATTTCAAACAGAGCAGACTTCAGAGCAAGGAAATTATCATGGATAAAGAAGGGAATCACATAATGATAAAGGGGTCAAATTGGTCAATTCTCCAAGAAGACATAACAGAGCAAACACTAGCAACTCAAATACAAAAGCACATTAAAAGAATCACACATTACAACCACTTGAAATTTATGGAATGCAAAGACAGTTCAACATACAAAAATCAATTAATATATCATACTAACAGAATACAGATAAAAAATCAGGATTATCTAAATAGATGGAGATAGAATGCTTGGAAAAATTCAATAATCTTTCATGACACAAACTCTTATCAAACTAGGAATAGAAAGAAAAAATCTCAATACAATAAAAGCTATACATGAAAAGTCCTTTCATGAAAAGATGCTTAGGAAGCATCACTACAAACAAAGTTAGTGGAGGTTATGGAACCAGTTGAGCTTTTCAAATCATAAAAGATGATGCTGTGAAAGTGCTGTACTCAATACACCAGCAAATTTGGAGAACTCAGTGGCCAAGTGCTGGAAAAGGTCAGTTTTAATTCCAATCCAAAAGAAAGGCAATGCCAAAGAATGCTCAACTGCTACTGCTGCTGCTAAGTCGCTTCAGTTGTGTCCCACTCTGTGTGACCCCATAGACGGCAGCCCACCAGGCTCCCCCATCCCTGGGATTCTCCAGGCAAGAACACTGGAGTGGGTTGCCATTTCCTTCTCCAACTACTGCACAACTGCACTTATCTCGCATGTTAGCAAAGTAACGCTGAAAATTCTCCAAGCCAGGCTTCAACAGTACATGAACCATGAACTTCCAGATGTTCACACTGGATTCAGAAAAGGCAGAAGAACCAGAGATCAAATTGCCAACATCTGTTGGATCATCAAAAAAGCAAGAGAGTTACAGAAAAACATCAACTTCTGCTTTATTGACTACACCAAAGCCTTTGACTGTGTGGATTGCAACAAACTGTGAAAAATTCTTAAAGAGATGGGGATACCAGACCACCTGACCTGCCTCCTGAGATATCTGTATGCATATTTTCTGAGAAATCTGGACATTCTGGACAGAGAAATCTGTCCAGTTAGAACTGGACATGGAACAACAGACTGGCTCCAAATTGGGAAAGGAGTACGTCAAAGCTGCATATTGTCATCCTGCTTATTTAACATATATGCAGAGTACATCATGAGTAATGCTGTGCTGCATGATGCACAAACTGAAATCAAGATTGCCAAGAGAAATATCAATAACCTCAGATATGCAGATGACACACCCTTATGGCAGAAAGCGAAGAAGAACTAATGAACTTCTTGAAAGTAAAAGAGGAGAGTGAAAAAGTTGGCTTAAAACTTAACATTCAGAGAACGAAGATCATGGCATCTGGTCCTGTCATTTCACGGCAAATAGATGAAGAAACAATGATTGACTTTATTTTCTTGGGCTCCAAAATCACTGCAGATGGTGATTGCAGCCATGAAGGTAAAAGATGCTTGCTTTTTGGAAGAAAAGTTATGACCAACCTAGACAGCATATTAAAAAGCAGAGACATTACTTTGCCAACAAAGGTCCGTCTAGTCAAAGCTATGTTTTTTTCCAGTAATAATGTATGGATGTGAGAGTTGGACTATAAAGAAAGCTGAGTGCTGAAGAAGTGATGCTTTTGAACTGTGGTGTTGGAGAAGACTCTTGAGAGTCCCTTGGAATATAAGGAGATCCAACCAGTCCATCCTAAAGGAAATCAGTCCTGAATATTCATTGGAAGGACTTATGCTGAAGCTGAAACTCCAATACTTTGGCCACGTGATGGGAAGAACTGACTCATTGGAAAAGACCCTGATGTTGGGAAAGATTGAAGGCAGGAGGAGAAGCGGATGACAGAAGATGAGATGGTTGGATGGCATCCAACCAACTGAGTCAGCATCCCCGACTCAATGCACATGAGTTTGAGGAAGCTCTGGGAGTTGGTGATGGACAGGGAGGCCTGGCGTGTTGTGGTCCACGGGGTCACAAAGAGCCAGACACGACTGTGCGACTAAACTGAACTGATGAAAAGTCCACAACTAAAAGTATATTCATTGGTAAAAAAACAGTTTTTCCTCCAAAATCAGAAGTAAGGCAAGGATCCCTACTCTTGCCACTTCTGTTTAATATAGTAATGAAAGCTCTAACTAAAACAATTAGATGAGAAAAGTAAATAAATTCATTCAAATTAGAAAGGAAGAAGTAAATTATTTCAGTTTGCAAATGACATGGTTATATGTAGAAAACCCAAAAGACTCCACAAAGACCTTTTAAACTAGTAAACAAATGCAGTAAGGTTGAAGAATACATCAACATACAAAAATCACTTGCGTTTCGACACACTGCAACAAACTAACTATAGCTAACTAACAACAACCTCCTCAAAAAGGAAATTTTTAGAAATCCTATTTACAATAGTATCAAAAGGAATAAAATCTTAGGAATATTCTTAACTAAGGAGGTGAAAATTTTATATATAGAAACATAGAAAACACTGATGAGAGGGATTAAACAAGACAGGAAGATGGAAAGACACTGTGTTTTATGGTTAAAAGAAATAATGTTAATAAAATGTCCATACTATCCAAAGTAACCTACACATTCAGTACAATTCCTATAAAAATCCCAGAGTTTTTTTTTTCTCACAGAAATAGAAAAAACAATTCTGTAATTCATATGGAACCACAAGAGACCATGAATAGACAAATCGATCTTGAAAAGTAAGAACAAAGTTGTACTTATCCTTCTCTCTGATTTGAAAATATATTATGAAGCTACAGAAATCAAATAATATGGTACTGGCATAAAAACAGACAGACCAATGGCGTAGAATAAAGAACCTATATATAAGTACACAAATATATAGTCAATTGATCTTTGGCAAGAGTGGTAACAATACATGAAAAGGAAAGGATAACTTCTTCAACAAGTGGTAATGGGAAAGCTGAATAGGATATTCACATGAAAAAAAAGAATTAAATCTGACCCTTATCTTACATCAGACACAAAAATCAACACAAAGACTTAAAGACTTAGTAAGAGCTGAAACTGTTAAAAGTCCTAGAGGCAAACATAGGAGAAAGCATAGAAGTAAAGCTTCACGGCACTGGCCCTGGCAATACTTACACAGATATAACACTAACAGCACAGGTAACAAAACCTAAAACAAACAAGTATGACCACACCAACTAAAAACCTTCTGCACAGCAAAGGAAACAATCAGCAAAGTGAAAAGTCAACCTACAGAATGGGGAAAGTATCTGCAAAAAGGTCTGATAAGAGGTTGATCTCCAAAATATGTAAGGAATTCCTACAACTTAATAACAAAAACCTAATAGTGTGACTTAAAAATGTGCTAAGGCTATTTATAATAGCCAAGACATGGAAGCAACCAAAATATTCATTGACAGATGAATGAATACATACATACATACATACAATGGAATAGTTATTCAGCCATAAAAAAAAAGAATAAAATTATGCCCTTTTCAGCAACATGGACGGACCTAGTGCTTATCATACTAAGTGAAGTAAGTAAGACAGAAAGATAAACATATAATGTCACTTATCTCTCTCTGTCTCTGTGTCTCATTGGATTGCATTATAGAAGAACACAGAACTTAACATATTTTTATGGTAAGAGGAAGCCACCCTACTCTTTGTCTAGGGAAGATACTACTTCATCCCTCAAGGTGACTTGCTGCAAACATAACCCTGAGAAATGACCTGGGTAAAGAGGGTTTTGCACTCTGATATCTCTAGTAAGAACATGCAAGGGCACTTGGGGCCATGGCGATTGCACCTCCCAATAAGCACATTCCCCCACACTGGGCAAATTAAGTAAATTACAGCCAGTATGAACTTAGTCTATAAGTTCAGCTGTGCAGGAAAAAATAACACAGGTTTATTCTTATTTGTACCAATTTAATTTCATTCTAAATCCCATCCCATTGGAATAGGCAGGAAATATAATCTTGACCATGCTTGGGTGAAAAACACAAATGTAATACTCAATGAATTACCTTTTCCAAACTGTTGTTGCTATTATTGTTACTATGACTACTATTTCTAATACTACTATTATTTTGTTCTATTCCAAATGGTTTATTTTAGTATTTTTTATATTGATAAAAGTGCACCATGTTACTTGCCAACACTCTTCCCTTCCCAATGTCTTCATCACACTCTCTAATCCAGCTCGTATTCACATACTGTTCAGAGAATACTTAAGATTGACTAATATTTAAACGGTTATTGAGGAATAAAGTTTACACTTTTTTCCTGCTAATTCTGTTAGCCAGAATTTGATCACAAAACTAAAGGATAAGTCACACAAAACTCTTTAATGTTATTCTTTGTATAAATGGTGAACAATCTCTCCAAAAACTGTGATTCCTGAGAAAACTTTGTAAAGAGTACTTACTGTAGTCAAACATAAATCCAAGGAAAAGAAATGAATGTTAGGAGAGCAATATTAATGATGTAGTTGTCTAAAAAATAGGGAAACGTTTGCAATACATACAAAGCATTCCTTCAAGGCTATATCTAAGACAAATTGCTAAGCTGTTCCCAGGATGCATTACTCAGCATCCACCCCTACTCTTCATTCCTCATAGAAGGAATGGGCAGATATTATTAACTTTGTTTATAAATAAGGTAACTAAATCTCAAAGTGACTTTTTCAAGGATATTATCTTCAAAGGAAACTTTGTTGTGTTTTTGTCCCTTATACCAGTCACAGTGTATGTGCTTAATACATCAAAACTGGTATGCTATTCTGAGGGGCTGCAAAATGGTGGTGCTAGAATTTGTTGTTCATTTTTCAATAAAATGTCAGAAGTTGGAACTGCTGTTTAATTTCGCCCATTCATCCTAGCTGGCTGAAAAGTCATGCATGCCACTCCTGAGATTCAGACTCAATAAAGTTTGAGAACAGATTTTAATAGCTTCTAACCATCTTCAGATGAGTGAGGTTAACACTGAAAAGTTTTAAAATAATCCAATTTCTTCTTCTAATGGAAATAGCTTCATTCTCCAAATTTTGAATGATATATGTAATTGTTTTCCAATCTTTCTGCTCATTGAATAAAGCAGTTGTAAATACTCAAAGCTGTTGTAGTGAAAAGGCACTATTCTTTTTCCCTCTAACAGAACATACACTAACAGAAATATATTTACTAAATTGAACTTTCAAATTGGAATTTACATGGTCAATTTTGAGTACTGGAAGTAAAGTTAAGACTTAGTCCAAGTTTCTCCACCAAGGTCTATATTCCTGTTTTAAGAATTCTAAAAGGAGAGGAGAAAGAGGATAGGGCTTAAAAAGTGCTCAAAGAAAGAACATCTGAAAAATCCTCAGAATAACTAAAAAAAAAAAAAAAAAAAAAAAAAGACATACCTACTGATTTAGGAAGCTGGGTAAACTCAAGCAAGATAAACCTAAATAAATCCCCATTAAGACACATCATAGTCAAACTCCAGAAAACTAAAGACAAAGAAAAAATTTTGATAATAATGAGAGAGATAACACTTATATACAGAAAAACAATTCAATGGGCAGTAGATTTTTCTTCAGAAACCATGGAGGCCAGAAGAACATGCTACAACATTTTTTAAGAAATGAAAGAAAAGATTCTATCAACCCAGAATACTATATTCAGTAAAACTATACTTTAAGAATAAAGCAGAAATCAAGACATCTTCAGATGAATTAAACTAAAATAATTTGTTAAACTAGGCCTTACTGTTATAGCACAGGAAACTATATTCAATATCCTGTGATAAACCATAATGGAAAAGAATATGGAAAAGAATGTATATTTTTATAACTAAGTCACTCTACTGTACAGCAGTAATTAACACAACATTATAATCCAGCTATACTTCAGTAAAAAATAAATTTTAAAAAAATCTAAAAAAAGAATATTTGCAAGCACATCTACTCTAAAGCAATGACTAAAAATTTTAAAACAGAAATGAATGATAAAATTGAAAAGAGAAAAATAGAACAAAATCAACAAAACAAAATCCAGTCTTTAAGACTGCTGACAAAGATAAAAGGAGAAAATAAACAAATTACCGGTATCAGAATAAAACCAGCCGATATCACTACACACTCCACAGATCTCAAAAAGACAAGGCTATACTACAAAAAACTCTAAACAAATATATTCAACAACTTAAATGAAATGGACTAATAACTTGAAAAAACAATAATTACTACAACTCATTCAATATAAAATAGATAATCAGAAAATCCCTATAGCTATTAAGAAAGTTGAATTAATAATTTGTGAACTCCCAGAAAACAAAGTGCCACATTCAGATGGTTTCACCAAAGAATTCTACTGTATAGTTAAAGTCAACTTAATGTTAGTTATACATGATCTCTTCCATAAAGCACAAGAGGAAGAATACTTCCCAAAGCATTTAGTGAGGCTGTTACCTTGATATCAAAACCAGGAAAAGTACAAAGAAAAGAAAACTATAGACCAATTTCCTCTATATTATTTAGACCACAAAATGTCTTAAAAATATTAGGAAATAGAATTTAGCAATATATAAGAAGAACTGTATACTATGACAAAGTGGGGTTTATCTTAGGGATGCAAGTCTGGTTCACTATCCAAAAATCAGTCAATGGATTCCACCACATTAATATGCTAAAAAAGAAAAACACTTGATCATATCAATTGATGCAGAGAAAGAATCTGATAAAATTCAATACTTATTCATGACTTTAACAATCTAGAAAAACAGAATAGAGCAAAACTTCCTCAATCTAGTAACAAGCATCTAAAAAATATATAGCTAACATTATACTTAATGACGAAAGGTGGAATGTTTCCCTCTGTGATGGAGAACAAGGCAAGGATTTCTGATTTCCCCACTTATTCATAATAGAGCTAGAAGTTATAGCCAGTACAACAAGGCAAGAAATGGAAATAAAAGGCATACAGATTAGAAAGGAAAAAATAGAACTCTCGATGTTTGTGAATGACATGATTCCATAAAAAGCCCTAAGAAATCCACAAACTCAGCAAACTACAGGAGAACCTTTAACAACATGGTGGTTAAGAGCACTGACACCCACGCAGTTGAAAAATGTGTGAATAACTTTAGAACTGGTCCTCCCTATGTGCTGCTCCACATCCCTGGATTTAGCAAACCACAGATCATATAGTACGACGCTACATTTAATGGCTCAGTCATGTCTGACTCTTTGTGACCCCATGGACTGTAGCCCACCAGGCTTCTCTAACCACGGGGATTCTCTAGGCAAGAATAGTGGAGTGGATTATCATGCCCTCCTCCAGGGGATCTTCCCAACCTAGGGATCAAACCCTGGTCTCCTGCAATGCAGGCAGATTCTTTACTGTCTGAGTCACTAGGGAAGCCCTATAGTACTATAGTGTGTGTGTGTGTGTGTGTATTTAAAATTCCTTTGTCAGTGGTCCTGTGCAGTTCAAATCTATCTTGTTCAAGGTCAACTGTAATAAGTAAGCTCAGCAAGGTTACTGCATACAAGATAAAGATACAAAATTCAATTATATTCATTGCTATATATTAGCAATAAGTATGTGATTACAAAATTAAAAATACAATTAACAATCTCAAAAAATGGAAAGACAGGCATAATTCTAAAAAAGCGTGTACATGTATGCTGAAAAAGACAATGCTGACAAGAGAAATAGGGGATCTAAATTCATGTAGACATACCATTTTTATGAACTGAACGACTCAATAGAGAAAAGATATTAATTTGAGGAAAATTGATAATAGATTTAGTTCAATTCTTATAAAAATGCTAACAAGGTTTTTCTTAATAGATATGGAC
This sequence comes from Muntiacus reevesi, assembly GCF_963930625.1. Classification (NCBI taxonomy): domain Eukaryota; kingdom Metazoa; phylum Chordata; class Mammalia; order Artiodactyla; family Cervidae; genus Muntiacus; species Muntiacus reevesi. Next base: position 202,312,894 of record NC_089249.1, read on the forward strand.
AAGGTTATTCTGAAATGTAGACAAAAACATAAAGCAATTAGAATAGCTAAAATAATTCTGGAAAAGGAGAATAAAGTAGGATGAATAAGTCTACCAAATTTCAAGACTTGGTCATCAAACTGTTTTGGAGGACAGATAGACACATAGATCAATAAAAAGAATAGAGACCCAAACAACAGATACACACAAAAGAGTCCAATGATTTTTGACAAAGGGGCAGAAGCAATTCAGAGGAGGAAATAACTGGTGCGTGAACAACTGGATGTGTGTGTGCTCAGTTGCTAAGTTGGGTCTGACTCTTTGCAACCCCATGGATTGTAGTCACCAGGCTCCTCTGTCCAAGGAATTCTCCAGGCAAGAATACTGGAGTGGGCTCCCATTTCCTCCCCCAGGGGATCTTCCTGACCCAGAGACTGAACCCACATCTCTTGTGTCTCCTGCACTGGCAGGCGGACTCTTTACCATTACGCCACATGGGAAGCCCAAACAATTGGATATCTATATGCAAAAAAATTTTAAAAAGCATTCCAGGCCCAAGTCTCATACCTTAAGAAATGAACTCAAAATGGACTTAAATGTAAAAACCATAAAACTTTTAGAAAAAACTGAAGAGAAAAATCTGGATCTAGGAGCAAAACAAAAAGTTCTTTGATCCTTTAAATCAAAAGCATGATTCATAAAAGGAAAAACTGATAAAGTGAGGTTTATCAAAATTAAAAAAACTTTTCATCTATGAAAGACCCTATTTAAAGAATAAAAAGATAAGCTATAGACTAGGAAAAAATTGCCAAGTCATATATCCAAAAAAGGACTAGTGTCTGAAATTTATATAGAACTCACAAAACTCAACAGTATAAAAATATCTAATTAGAAAATGAACATGGGAAAAAAAAAAAAGAAAATGAACATGAGGCTTCTCTGGTGGTCCAGTGGTTGAGAATCCACCTTGCAATGCAGGGCAAGCAAGTTTGATCCCTGGTCAGGAAACTAAGATCCCACATGCGGCAGAGCAACTAAGCCCACACAGCACAATTACTGAGCCCAAGCACTCTGGAGCCCACCGGTGTGCCCTAACTAGAGATTCTGTGTGCAACTAAGACCTGATGCAGCAAAATAAGTAATTAAAGAAAACCCCACTATATATATGTATACATATATATAAACATATATAAAGAATGTATATATATACACACAAATATATAAATGTATATAAAGAAAATGAACAAAAGACATGAAGAGACATTTCACCAAAGAGGATATACGGATGGAAAATAAACACATGAAAAGATGTTCCACATCATTATTCATTAGGAAAATTTAAAATAAGACCACAGAGACATCACTACACACCTATTAGAACTGCTAAAATAAAAAATGACAACATCAAATGCTAAGAATGCAGAAAAGATGAATGACTCATACATTGCTGTGAGAATGTAAAATGGCACAACCACTCTGAAAACAGTGGCAGTATCTAAAAGGGTAAATAACGTAGCTACCATATTACACAGAAACTGCACTCTTGGATATTTACCCAGAAAAAGGAAAACACGTTCACTCTGAAAACTGTATGAGATGTTTATAACACCTTTAGTGTTAATAGTGAAAACTTGGAAGCTACCCCAATGTCCTTCAGCAAGCTAATGATTAAAACCTGTAGTACATGCATGTCATGGAAAACTACTCAGCAGTAAAAAGGACTCTTCAATGGGTACATGCAACATGAACACTGCTATATGATATACAGACTACCAATATATGCAGCAACCTAGATGGATATCCAGAGAAATTATGCAGAGTGAAAAAAATCCCCCAAAGGTTACATACTTTATGATTTCATTTATACAACATTTTTTAAATTAAAAATATAGAAATGGAGAACATATTGGTGGTTATCAGGGATTAAGAAGGGAGTGGAGTAGAGGCAAAGCAGGTACTGCGATAAAACAACAACCTGAAGGATCTTTGTAGTGATGGAAATGTTCTGTATTTCGACTGTATCAATGTTAAAACTCTAAAAACAAAGTTACCATATGAGCCTGCAATCTCACTCCTGGGCACAGATGTGGAGAAAACTGTAATTGAAAAGATATATGCATCTCAGTGTTCGCTATACCACTATTTATAATAGCCAAGATACGGAAGCAACCTAAGTACCCATTGATGAGTGAATGGATAAAGAAGATACATTATGTATGTGTACATTATACACACACACAAACGTACACACACAGCGGAATACTACTCAGCCATAAAAAAGAATAACGCCATTCGCAGCAACAGGGATGGACCTCGAGATGATCACAGTAAGTGAGGTAAGCCAGGGAGAGAAAGACAAATATCATATGATATCACTTATATGTGGAATCAAGAAAAAAGATACAAGTGAACTTATTTACAAAACAGGAACAGACCCATAGACAAAGAAAACAAACTTATAATCACCAAAGGGGAAAGAATGCTGGTGGGGAGGGTAAATTAAGAGTTTGGGATTAACATATACATACATATATAAAACAGATAACCAACAAGTATATACTGGACAGCACAGGGAACTATACTCAATATTTTGTAATAACCTATAAGGAAAATAATCTGGAAAAGTATATATATATATGCAAAAAATATATAAATTGTATGTACACATATATAAAACTGAATTGCTGTGCTATATATTAGAAATTAATACATTTTAAATGAACTATACTTTGATAAAAATAAAACAAATAAGTGAATATAGCAAAAAAGAAACAGACTTACATATATAGAAACCAGACTAGTGGTTACCAATGGTGAGATGGAAGTGAGGAGGGGCATGATAGGGATAGGGAAATAAGAGAGAAATACAAGGATATACTGTACAGCACAAGGAATATAGGCAAAATTTTATAATAACTATAAATGGAGTATAATCTATAAAAATTTTGAATCACTATGTTCTATATCTGAAACTACTGATAATATATTGCAAATCAACCATACCTCAATATAAAAAATCGATAACACAATGTAAGTTGAGAATTCACAGATCTGTGGAAATTAACAATCTACTTTTTTAAAATTTATATTTTTAATTGATTGATGATTGCTTTACAACAATATAATTTTAAAAAACCAGTTATTCAAAAACAAGTCCACAAGGTAAATTAGAAAATATTTAGAGATGAATAAAAATGAAATCAATATACTGAAACTTAGGGTACTCAGTGAAAACAGTGCTAAGGGCAAAAATTAACAGCTATATAAATGCTTACATGTAAATATGCTTACACTAAAAAAAACCAGGAAAGATGGCAAAGCAACAACCTAAGTTTACAACCTAAGAAAGCAGAAAAACAAGAGTAACCTTAGAACATAATTTTATAATCCATTTCCATTAATTTCAATATTTAAGGCCTTGAATGTTTTAATTCTACAACAGGTTCTTTACACTTAACTCTCACTTATAGTTGTTTGTTTCTCCATGTGCTTTACAATTTGTGTGTGTGTGTGAGAGAGAGAGGGAGGGAGGGAATGAGAGAATGGAAGGAGAGTGAGAGGAGACAGTTCAGTTCAGTTCAGTCGCTCAATCATGACCGACTCTTTGTGACCCCATGGACTGCAGTACGCCAGGCCTCCCTGTCCATCGCCAACTCCCAGAGCTTATTCAAACTCACATCCATTGAGTTGGCGATGCCATCCAACCATCTCATCCTCTGTTGTCCCCTTCTCCTCCTGCCTTCAATCTTTCGCAGCATCAGGGTCTTTTCCAATAAATCAGTTCTTTGCATCAGGTGGCCAAAGTATTGGAGTTTCAGCTTCAGCATAAGTCCTCCCAATGAATATTCAGGATTGATTTCCTTTAGGATGGACTGGATCTCCTTTCCAACACCACAGTTCAAAAGCATCAATTCTTCGGCGCTCAGCTTTCTTTATAGTCCAACTCTCATTTCCACACATGACTACTGGAAAAACCATAGCTTTGACTAGACGGACCTTTGTTGGCAAAGTGACGTCTCTGTTTTTTAATATGATGTCTAGGTTGATCACAGCGTTCCTTCCAAGGAGCAAGCCTCTTTTAATTTCATGGCTGCAGTCACCATCTGCAGTGATTTGGGAGTCCCCCAAAATAAAGGCTGTCACGGTTTCCATTGTTTCCCCATCTATTTGCCATGAAGTGATGGAACCGGATGCCATGATCTTCATTTTCTGAATATTGAATTTTAAGCCAACTTTTTCACTCTCCTCTTTCACCTTCATCAGGAGGCTCTTTAGTTATTCTTCACTTTCTGCCATAAGGGTGATGTCATCAGCATACCTGGGGTTATTGATAGTTCTCCTGGCAACCTTGATTCCAGCTTGTGCTTCATCCAGCCCAGCATTACTTATGATGTACTCTGCATACAAGTTAAATAAGCAGGGTGACAATATACAGCCTTGGCATACTCCTTTCCCAATTTGGAACCAGTCTGTTGTTCCATGTCCAGTTCTAACTGTTGCTTCTTGACAGACTCCTCAGGAAGCAGGTCAGGTGGTCTGCTATTCCCAACTCTTGAAGAATTCTCCACAGTTTGTTGTGATCCACACAAAGGCTGTGGCATAGTCAATAAAGCAAAAGTAGATGCTTTTCTTGAACTCTCTTGCTTTTTCAATGATCCAATGGATGTTGGCCATTTGATCTCTGTTTCCTCTGCCTTTTCTAACTCCAGAGGAGATAGAGGGTTAGGTAGTTCACATTTGAGACCTTTCCTACTAGATTTTTTGAAGTGTAAGTTGAGTGTATAATCCTCTAGAGAGGATCTTATTTACATAACCAGGTTAAACAAAATGCATGGCTTACGGTGTATTACTCCACATAGGTGAAGTGAATTTTGGCTTTCAAATCATCATGCAGGCAAATTTGCAGTTACAAAATATTCATGGAAGTTTTCCCTCCACCAGAGTCACAGTCAAGACAGGAAAGATTCCTTACTATCTTTCTCTCCAGAAATCTTTTTCTTGTACTCTCTTTTGCTAAGGATCACTCTTCAGGGATTCTGATTTTCTCCTGGAGTCTCTGATAAATCCACAGATCTCTGTGTCCCATCCTTGACTTATTAAAACTAAAGCTCCAGGTCACTGGGGCACCTGCCAGCTTCAGTACTGGCCAATTGTGAGAATATATACCTATCATTTTGAATTTAATTACCTTGACATCCTTGTCAACCCAGCTATGCATGTAAAGAGATGTATGTGTGTGTATGAGGGTATGTGTATCTATGAAACATTTTCAGAGTTCGTAAACTATTCAATCTACAATACTGCTGAAAATGAAAGTTCTTACTCACTAGATTTTTATTCTGCAGGCTGAGGTGGAACCCTTTTGATATATACCACGGAAAGTACAACTTTATCTTCCTCTATACCTGGCCATGACTATACTCTGAATGCTAAGAAAATAACCAGAATATTCATTTTTTTGTAGCCTCTTCTTTCCATTTTTTCCATCACCTGGCATCTTCTTTTCTTTCTCCTCTCTGATGTCTGCTCTCTCCTCTCTCTAAGCAGATGGACCCCTGCCTCCTCTGCACAGCAGTACCCTGCCCAAATTCCAGAAGTAATGTTCATTTCTCCCTCTCTTATCAAAACTCTCCTTCTCCTCGGTTCTTCTTGAAACTTCAAGCTAAGGTTCAACTTGGTTAATCATTAAATTTATTTCCTACATTGGTCCTCCAAGAGTACTTTATATATAAAGGGTATCATTGTCTACATATATCCAGTCCCCCAGTTGATAAAATCCCAGGTAGCTTTTAAAAGTAAAACTAAAGGGAATGCTATTTTAGGTGAACGATTTCTCCCCATGTCCATAAATAGCATAGATAGGACTGTAACTTCCATTACAAGACTAGTTACATACTTACAGCTGGTATAAAGGTCAGGAGTCATTAAGAGTGAATACTTAAGAGAAAATGCCTAGAAGAGTTCAAAAGAATAAAAATGAACAGTTACAGAATAAGATGTAACATATGATATATTTGTTTAATGTCTTTGTTAATGAACTAACAAAATATAAGAAGCAAATCAATTACATGTGTCAATGATATAAGATTAAGGTGTGGTACCAGTGGCATGAAGAGGGAAAAAGAATGCAAATGTTCTAGGTAGAAAAATACAAGCAGAAAAAGAAAATGGGCTTTGGGAGCAGAAGGATTGTTATGGGACAATATTTTATAACATGTGGACAAAATAGCACATAGTATAAAACATAAAGATGTTATATAAAGGAAATCTGGGAAATCTAAGCACAGAAAGACAGATGCTGAGGGGAATGGGAAAAGTGATATAAAGCAGCTATTTGCAATGTGAATGAAATAGCACCAATGCTGATGAGGGGACAAAAGCCCTCTAACAGTGACATTTCAATGTCTGTAATACTCTAAATCACCAAGTACTATTGTTTTGGACTCTGGAACATTTGAGCAGCAGCAGCAAAAATAAGTGGCAAGATTTCAGAGAAAACCTTGTCATTACACCTTGGTAAAGGCTTATTAAAAGAAGCACAACTTCCTAGGTGGTTTTACTTAGCTTTATCCTTAACCGTACAGAATATTACAGAAAAGAAAGAAGACACCTTTGAGACCAAAGAACTTTGCTTACAGTTCATGAAAAATAATTCAAGCTTTGGATGCCAACCCCAGGAGAACATTCCTAATCCTACTTGGGCTTTCCCCACCTAGTAATGACAGACCAGCCAGTGGATAGAAGCAAGATGAAAGTACTGCCCACCACCACTCACCAACATGTGGGTTTCAGGGTGGTACTGGCCTGTCCTTTCACTCAAGAGAACTTTCCCCTTCTATCTATCCCAGATTCCCTTCCCTTATATGTAAGAGCATGAACTTCACTCCGACTAACTCCACATTTCTAGTCTTTCTCAATTGAGAATCCTCTATTGAACTTAAAATAATTTGAGTGATTATCTCCTCAGTTCTAACAAGGATGGTATCAACTAGTCACATAACAAAATCATAGGAGAGAATTTAATTTGTTACATACAATGAATGCCATAGGGCATTAGAGCCTAATCCATAGTTCTCAGGTCTTTTATTCTATTCTGTTCTTCAATGTGATTCCCAACTTCCAATACAATTATTAAGAAACAAGCCTAGCCTTGGTCCCTAAAGTCCATATATCATTTTCCCAGCTATTTCAGCTTAACCACATTGCAATTGGCCACATCAGAGGCCACACTGAGTCTAAGGGACAAGTGTACACCCCAACCAAAGTATTCAAACACCTTAAGACTAAGCAATAGTGCAAAACCAATTAACTTATGTGTCCACTGATAAATGATGTACACAATAAGCACTGTTATTTTAAGTATAATTGTTGATCTAGGAAGTGAATTCTATTGTTAAGAACCAAATGATAAATGATGTAATCATTAATACCCTTTAAAGGAAGAAAAGGGCAATTCAAGTGGACTAGACTGAACTTGAAAAGTAGATATGATGAAGACAGTGAAGCTTGAGGAATCAGCATTATTTATTGGTTTGTTTCAGATTTTTATTTTTATCTTTAATTAACAGGCAATAAAATTAACTTGTTTGGTACATAGTTCTATGGTTTTTAACTCATGTATAGATTTGTATCGGCTTCCCTGGTGGCTCTGTAGTAAAGAATCCACCTGCCAATGCAGAAGACATGAGGTTGATCCCAGGGTGGGGAAGATCACCTGGAGAAGGGTAAGGCTACCCATTCTAGTATTCTGGCCTGGGAAATCCCATGAACAGAGGAGCCTAGTGGCTACAGTCCATGGGGTTGCAAAGAATCAGACATAACTTAGCAACTAAACAACAATAACAATAGACTTGTTTAACTAGCACCACAACCAGAGTACTGAACAGTTTCGTCACCTTAGAACACCTCTGAGTGCTACGTAGTCACACCCTCCTCCTAACCTCTAACCCCTAGTAATCACTCATGTTCTCTGTCAATACTTTTATCAGATAGCTTTGCCTTTTCAAGAGCTATATAAATGGAACCATAGAGTGTGCAACTTCTTGAGAGGAGCTTGTTTCAATCAACATGTCTTTGATAAATCCATGATATTGCATGTATCAATGTATCAGTCCTTTTTATTGCTGAGAAGGCCTGCATTCTATGGATCAGTAGATCGATCCATTTACCCACTGAAGTTCATTGGATCACTTTCATGTTTTGGATACTGTGAATACAGTCACTATAAAAATCTGTGCAGAGGTTTTTGTATAAATATAACTTCATTTCTCTAGAGTAAATACCTAGGAGTAAGACTGCTAGGTCTATATGGTTAAGTAACCCAGCAGGAGCTTTACAAGAAACTGCCAGCTAATTTTCCAGAATGGTTGTACCATTTTATACTCCTCCCAGCAGTGTAAGAAAATTCTAGTTATTTCACAAAGTCAGTACCTATTATACACTATAATATACTATACATTATATAGAGTATATATTATACACTTTAGGTATTTAGTGTCATTATATAATGGTTTTAATTTGCATTTCCCTAATGACGAATTATGTTGAATATCTTTGCTTGTGCTTGTTTGTCATCTATATATCCTCTTTGGAGAATATTTCAGTTTACCTTTAAACATTTTTCTTTTATGACATTTGTTGTTTTATGTATTATAAAACTAATGTTTTTAAATGGATTTTTAAAAACATAGAATATTTTTCTAATTAAAAAAATCCCTTAATTTCTATTACATTTTTTTGACCCAGTAACAAAACCATAATGACAAACTTTGTGTATTTCTTTCTAATTTTTGTAATATGTATTTGCAAAAATTCATATGGGCAGAGACATGAAATGGGTTGTTTAAAATAAAATTGGAATTATATAGTAAATACAAGTAAATGAATGAAAGCAGCACATTTATATCTTCTTGGGATATAGTTCTAGGAGTATATTTTCAATATCAAAGAAGAATAAACATAAAAGAACCAGCATATCAAGTGATAACTTACTTTTAAAACAGGTAATTCCATTTCACACCCTCCCTAGTAATACAGTCAGACATGACTTAGCACTGAGCACAGTAATGTAATAATGTGCCTGCATGTTACTCAAGTAACAGTAGATCATGCTACAGTAACAAATACATCTTGACAAGTCAACATAATAAAGGTTTCTTTCTCACTCATATCACAAACATAAGTAGTGACTCAGGGACCAGTTAATATTCCCACCTTGTTGCAAGTTTGCTGTCTTGAGTCTTTTCCCCCCAGCTACCTGAAGTAGCAAGGGGAAGGTTTGTAATACTCTTTAAAAGAAAAAAAAAAAAACATTTTATTGAAGTAGAGTTGACTTACTATGTGTTACATTTCTGCCATACAGTGAAGTGATTCAGTTATACAAACACATTCTTTTTCATAGCACAGGATATTGAATATAGTTTCCTGAACTAAATAGTAGGACCACGCTGTTTATCTGTTCCGTATATAATAGCTTGCATCGGCTAATCCCAAACTCCCAATCCATTCCTCCCTATTCCCTACCCCCTCTGGCAACCGTCTGTTCTCTATGTCTGTGAGACTGTTTCTGTTTCGAAGATAAATTTGTGTCATATTTTAGATTTTACATATAAGTGATATCATATGGTAGTTCTCTTTCTGAATTACTTCACTTAGTATGATGATCTCTAGGTCCATCATGTTGCTGATGCTCTTTTCTATGGCTGAATAATACTGCATTTGTGTATCTGTGTTTGTGTATTTAGATTGTTTCCATGCCTTGCTTATTATGAATCATGCTACTATGAATATAGGGGTTTAGGGGTTCATGTATATTTTTTAATTGTAATTTTCTACAGATATTTTCTTAGGAGTAGGAATGCTGAATCGTATGGCAACTCAATTTTTAGTTTTTATGAGGAACTTCCATACTATTTTCCATAGAGGCTGCATCAATTATCATTCCCACCAACAGTGCAGGAAAGTTCCCTTTTCTCCACATCCTCTCGAGCACTTATCATTTGTAGACTTTTTAATGATAACCATTCTGACCATGTCAGGTGATATACCTCATTGTAGTTTTTATTTGCATTTCTCTAGTACTTAGCAGTATTGAGCATATTTTCATGTGGCTGTCGGCTATCTGTATGTCTTCTTTGGATAAATCTTTAGGTCTTCTGCCTATTTTCCAATTGGATTTTTGTTGCTGTTGTTGTTATTGAGTTATATAATCTGTTTTATTATTTCCTTTGAGGTACAAAAACTTGTAAGTTTGATTAGGTCCTATTTGTTTATTTTTGTTTTTATTAACACTGCCTTGAGAGACTGACCTAAGAAAACATTGGTATGATTTATGTCAGAGAATGCTTTGGCTATGTTCTCCTCTAGGAGTTTCATGGTGTCAGGTTTTATGTTTAAGCCATAAAGTCACTTTGGGTTTATTTTTGTGTGTGGTGTGGGGGTATATTCTCATACAAAAAGTAACACATAATTTTTGCCCAGTTCCCTTTGATGAGAACAAATAATTGCACCCCATACAGATGCATGGGGCTGGGTACAGAAGAACACATGGCATATATGGGAAGCATAAATGTGTCACTGCCTAAAATGCAGCAGAGGAATAATTATAACTAGTTATAATGGAGACAGAGGCATTCCAGAAAGGGAAAGTTCAATCCAGCAGAGAAAATGTGGATAATAGCTTTATTAAGCAATGCTTAAAGTTTTACATCCACTTAAAATATATACACATGAAGGAGATAAATCTAAGTTATTAAAAATGTTAATTAAAATATTTTCATCTGCTGTTGTATGACTAATCTCTGAAAACTCTTTCACTTTACTTACAGCTCCCCAAACTTTAAAAAACTTCTTTATCCACACAGCAGAATGTCACCTACAAGCATTCCCTTCTAACTGTGTATATGTATAAAATCACATGGTCTTGTCTAAGCAACATTAACAATTTGCCATTCCTCTGATGTCTGGCATTTCCTCCCCATAACAGTGATCCAGAACCAAATTGCTAGTATTCCTTATCTGACGTAAGAATTACTAACGTCATCAAAATAGTTTAACTACATCAGGTTTTTCCAACATGTAAGTCAACAAAGTGAATCAATTTGCTATTAATCCAGTGCAATTCTGCTTTTTCAAAAACAAAAACATCACAGAAATCTGTTCATATTCTCTAGATTACTTGTACTTCAAATTATTATTCCAATAATTTCTTCTTTTTATCAGTTACAGTGAACTTGAGATCATTCTTTCTTGATCTTGTATTACACTGTAAACAGTCTTCCACTTTGGTTGGGGAGATGGAAATTGCGGACTCTTACAATTTTTTAAGGTGGCTAATTAAAGATGCCAATCTCACTATCAAAACCAAGACTATTCACTTTCTGCCTCTCAAAGATAAAAGAAGAAATGTGAATTTAGTGGTAAATTACACACTGTTGACTAACACAAATCATAAAACACTACAGAGGTGCAATCTGTTTAGACTGAGTACTGAGAACAGTTTTAAAGATGAGAAGAAATGCCTAATTGGCAGGTCACAGTCTGAGATGGGACTATTCCACTGTTGCTTTCTTTATAATAAGACCCACAGAAAATTGGGGCAATGACAGCTAACGTTAATCTCCTGTATTAGAAGCTCAGGGTTTTGTTTTAAAAATTCACTGTTCGCCTTTGCTTTGTGGGGAGGAGTCAATCTTGAGTAATGAAACATCATTTCTTTAAGCCATGTTGAGCCCTCCCCTCATGCTATACACTCTAGGAAGGCTAGAATATTTAAATTCTAAAATGATATGTCTAAGGAAAAATAAGGACAGACAAGGCCAAAGGGTAGCCAAGTAAGGAGGCACTGTCACAAATTGAGGCTAGATGAATGAGTGGCTGTGAATGTAAAGGGACAGAAGGAAGCAGAGCAGAGAATGAGGAACCTCGGTAGCTGACTGCTGACGGACATCCCAGGCTGACAAAGTGTGAAGTCTGAGTACATCATTTGTTTGTCCTTTGGTGAATTAAGCTGACAATCTAACGACCACTCAACAAAGTTGTTGTAAATATGAGAATGATGCATATTTACTAATTCCATATACTTAAAAAATTTAAATATATAAAGAGAAGAATAAAGCTAGCCATACAATCAGATTTATTAGACATCATGCCATCATGTTGAATTCATCAAAAGAAATTTTGTACAAGCGATTAATCATAAACTAATTTTGAAATTAAAATGGTCATCTTTGCGAGAATACTAATTAGTACATTTCTGTTTCACTGTCATTTACATTATGTATTTTTTTACAGTATGTATTTTTGAAGAGTAAAAAGCCTAGGACAAAGTATAATTATATCAACTGTTTTGGAGCTCTCAGGATGATGACTACATGGGAGTTCATTAGTTCATTGTCTCTATTTTGTGTATATTTTAAAATTTATACATAATTTTATTTTATAGAAAACACCCTCTTTTTTGTAAACAAGGATAAAACAGAATTTATATTTGATTATATTAAGAATTATATCAATTATATAATAAGAATTATATAATTATATAATATCAATTATATCAATTCTTAATATTAATTGATGCAGCCTTCAATCTCTTTCTAAAAGCATTCACATTCCCAGAACATTTGAGCATCACCTTCAAAGAATGTCAAGAGTTCTGAGCTGCCATTCTTGTGTTTTATCCTCTTGCCCCACTGAAACACCCTGTTGCTACTACTGAAATCTAGGAGTGGCAAACACACTCAGGAAGTATGAGGACTGGGGTCTAAGCTCAACTTTTTATCAGTCCACTATGTGAAATGGATGCTTGCCATATCCGGTGATTAGGAAAGACCCATCCTTGTTTAGCCACAGACCATGCTTGCTGGCTCGAAGGGGTTTGAGTTGGAGGATTTTTTATCAGCTAAGCTAAACACAGATGCCACAAAAAAACAGTCAGGTTTGGGACCTTTCAACTGCTTCCTTTTATCTTTTATGACCTAAAAACTTGCAAAAGTATGTTCTGGTCATAGACCCTCAGACTGGATGAGTGCTTTCTTCTCTCTGAATTCCCATGGCACTTTATCCTACTTTCCATGACATTGGTTACTCCCTACTTCTCCCTTTGCATTATAAATTCCAGGGTGCAAGATGCCTCCCTGTGCCTTTGCCTCACTCACAGATCTAGCACCAGATGTCAGTACCAGTCACTCTAGATGTTTGCAGTATTATCATTCCATTTCTGCCTCAACCTAGCTCTCTATTTTCAGTCGGAACTCATAGTGAAAAGACTCAAACACATGCAGAACAAAAATAAGATAAATAGCACAATCAAACTACCAATCAGAAAACTCTTATCTTCTAGCCAGGTCCTGAGTATTAAAGTTTTGTTCTAAGAAATAAAAATTTAAAAAAAAATACTAAGTAAAGTTGCCAAATGTATTAAAATGTGTGTTTCTACAATAAGGCTGATATGATAAATGATGATGCTGTGTTGTATTCAGTCTCTAAGCTGTGTCTGACTCTTTGCGACTCCATTCAGGGGATTGTCTTGATCCAGAGATTGAGTGTGGATCTCCTGCATTGAGGGGTTCCCTGGTGGCTCAGACTGTAACGAATATGCCTGGGTTGGGAAGATCCCCTGGAGAAGGGAATGGCTAACCACTCCAGTATTCTTGCTTGGAGAATTCCATCGACAGAGGAGCCTGGCAGGCTTCATGGGGTCGAAAAGAGTTGGACAGGGCTGAGCGACTAGCACTTTCACATTTTCTCCTGCATTGCAGGCAGATTCTTTACCATCTGAGCCACTGAGGAAACACTCAACATACACTAAATCATTACTTAATGCAGATTTACTAAGCAAGAACTCTACCAGAATCTCTTCCTGAATCCCTTCTTGAATCCCTCAGTCTAGCCATGAATATAAAAGGGGCCAGAGAAGCTGGCAGGTTTAAGAATCTGGTGCTGTTTTCTTTGGAGTGAACTATCTCCACCTTCAACACTCTCTGAGGATGGACTGGGGTGTGCTGCCTTCTATCCAGGCCTGGTGGGGGAGCTTCAGGGCAGCCACAGTGAAGCTTCGAAATGTGCACCCAGCCATTGAAGACAAAGATGCCTGGTGCCTCAAAGCTCAAGTGGGCTAGGGGCTGGGTCTGTCTCCTGCCTGGTATTTTATACACTAAGAGCTTGGTTGAAGAAGCCAAGGAAAGGAGTCAGGGGAGGGATACCTCCATGTTTCATATCAGATATATGTTAAGACAGAGCAAACTGGAAAGAGAGGTAATCCTGTGTCCTGGCCAAGGGAACTGTGAGAGAGAAGCCCCAGCAGGAAAGTTGTGAAGAACTCAGAAAGAATCCATGAGAGGAGAATCGGCTCCATCCATCTCCAGGCCCACCCTGGGGCACCAGCTCTGTTAAGTCCACGGAGAGTGAAGCCTCCTAACCAAGCCGTGCTCTCTCCTACCCTCAGCACTCTGGCATTTCTAAAATAGCACTAGTGACATAGAGGGGAGTGAGAAGGGAGAGAGCCAGGACCTCGCCTCATACCAACAGCAGGTACCAGCCCAGAACAGATACAACCTGCAAAATGGGAGGGGAACTGACCAAGGTCAGATCTTTACTGCTACCTGGCCAGGGCATTCTAATTACTAATTTGTGAATGTGTGGGAGACCTGGATTTGATCCCTGGGTTGGAAAGATCCCCTGGTGGAGGGTATGACAACCCACTCCAGGATTCTTGTCTGGAGAATCTCCATGGACAGAGGAGCCTGGTGGGCTGCAGTCCATGGAGTTGCAGAGTCAGACACGACTGAGTGATTAAGCACACACTGTGGCCTAAAGTGACCATAGGCTCACTAAACAGTGAGCAGAGAAATCAGAGATCAGCAGACTGCTGGAGGTTTCCTCCAGGGAAAAAGGAAGATATCTCCTCTAAGTGAAGTTTAAACACACAGTGGTAAATAAAATAATGCTGGGCTTTTACCACAATCTAAGCACTGTGCTTCTTCAACATACTGGTTGTATATACTAATTTACACTAATTTACAGGCTCTTAAATCTTTTAAACGATAAATACCACTTTGTGGAGCATTTATAATGTACAAGAAACTATACAAGCACACACTCTACCAACTGCGTTTCTGGGGAGAAACAGTAAGTCTAAGGGAATGCTGCAGGGCAACGGTTCAGAAAAAATGCCCAACCTCACTTCAGCCCTCTCTCTGCTCTTCTGTCTGGGCTCTCTATTGTCCAAACCAACTGAGGCAAGAACAAGGAAGCCTCTTGTGGTCCATGCAGGTCAGCTTCCTGGGAAAGAGAGCGGGGAGAAAGGTAGAGAGTGGATCTGGGGGGGCAAATGAGGATATCAGTGCACATGTGTGTCTCATTTACTTTGTGCGAAAAAGTGAAAGTGTAGTGGCTCAGTCGTGTCCAGCTCTTTTCAACCCCATGGGCTGTGTAGCCTATTAAGCTCCTCCATCCTTGGGATTTTCCAGGCAAGAGCATTGGAGTGGGTTGCCATTTTCTTCTCCAGGGGATCTTCCCAACCCAGGGTTCAAACCTGGGTCTCCCACACTGCAGACTGCTTTACCGTCTGAGCTACCAGGGAAGCCCAAAGTTCTTACTTTGTGTAAGAACTCTTATTATCTACATTTTGCAGATGAGAAAGTTCAGGTCTAGAGAAATTAACCAGTTCAAGGTCAGACGGTTACTAAGTGAAGGAGTCATATAGCATCCAACTGTCCACAGCCTATGTTCAAAACCATTATTTCACTACCAATGTGTCATCATTGAGACAGTTTCTGTAAATGTTACTATTTTGCCTAACTTAAATCATGCTTGCACTAACATAGTGGCCAAGGAAATGTCAGTCACAAAATAGAACAGCTAGTGAGTTTGGCACAACCCAGGCCTTTCATTTTTTAATAAAATTTTTTAACCAAAGTGCTCAAATTCAGGAAAACTCTTACAGATGAACTAGCAAAGGAAAGTGATCACTAGAATCTAGTTTGGGAATACATCCTTGAAATTTTTCATTCTTCCTTTGGTAAACATTTTTTACCATATGTATTTCCCTATCTGATAAAGCCTGGAGAGGTAGATGAAATATAATTTCTCTTTCTAGTTAAGTGCCTTAAACTTTCAGGTGTTGAGATTAGATGTACTAGATATCATATCAAACCAAATGGCAGCAAAGGTGACATGATCAGCCCAAAGGTAAAACAGATATAGCTTAATTCACACAAAAATCCTTCCTTCCAGATGATTTAAAACCAGTAATGACACAAAACCTATACTTCATTCTAAAGATGCAGCACATTTATGTCTAATTCTAAAATTACTCCAGGTAGTAGTTGTTTTGGCATCAGGAAGTAAAAATTATAGTGAGAACCACAGCGTGCCTTTCAGTAATTCTTCAAAAACAAATGAGTCTCAAAGAATAGAAATAACCAAGATTTCAAGATCCAAAAGAAACAAATAATTTGTACATATATGGTTCTGTAACCAAGATGGGTTAATTTTGAATTCATGCTGGATCTGCATCTAAGACTTTAACCCTCATCTTGCTGCTTTTTTTAAATTGTAGGCATACATAATGGTCTGCCTCCAGGGAGATAACCTGGGAAGGACTGTAAGGAAATAAAACTAACACATCCTCTTGCCTGAGTTTTGCCATTCTAGGGGACATTTGCAAAGACTGAATGAATCTTTTTACTTTGTTTCCTCACCTCCCTCCATCTCTGATCCATAAAAGAACCTGGCAACCAGGGCTGGACAAGATGGTTATTTTGAAGTGCAAGCCTGCCATCTTCTCAGTCAGTTGGCTCCTGAATAAAGTCCCTTCCTTGCCCAACACCTCTGCTTGGATTTATTGGCCTATCCTGCGGTGAATAGAGTGAGGTTGGACTTTGTAACAGTTTCTTGCAAGCAAAAATAGAGACAATTAAGAAAAACTGAATATAAAAAAATTAAGTTCAACACAGTTACAATCTAATTTGTCAGTATACCAAAAGAAAAGTTAGTAGTTTTTATTTTTAGGAGAATTTTTAAAGGGTAGGTCCATCTGGAGCTCATGAGAACATTTTAATTCTCCATAAAAAGAAATATAAACCTCTAAACACTCAAAAACATTGTGTCAAAGGCTTCAGTTTGCAGCATTAGTAAAAATGTGCGTGTGCAATTTGAAACAAAAAGAAAGACTTTGCACATTGTATTTCTACAGTGACTCTTCCAACCCTTTTAAAAGGCATCAAAGATCTTACAGAATAGGTTTTAGCTTTTAAGGGCAGGGGGACCAGGACTGAAATCACAGTTAGGTAAGAAGAAATTTTCTAAAGATGGATTAAGTCACTGTCTTGATTTCATAAATCTGCCCAGTCAGAGGTCTGCTTAACCAATGCCAAGCGGTTCCAACCATCCCTGATGAGGTTCTCGGTGTGTGAAGGAAGAAGTCCTTGAATGCTAGTAAAACCTTCAGATGACTCCAGGCCCACTCACCATCTGACTATAGCCACATGAAAGACGGCAAGTAAAAATTATTTAGACTTTCAAATATCCAGTACCATCAGTGGGCAGAAACATCTGATAATAATAAATTGTTTTAATTTATTAAAACCAGATTTGGGGGCTCTATATTGCAAAGCAGTATATAACTGAAACACCACATAGAGTCCATCTTTGGGAGAAAAATGTGCATAGCCTTCAACCCCATCTAATTATCCTTCACCAAATCCCATAGAGGGAAAGACACTAGAAAAGATTTGCAAAGAACATGGCATTTCTCTGTCCAGTGTTCAGAGAATTTGAAAGACAACATCTCAGTCATTATATAAATTCAGTAAATGCTTTCAATAGCAAATACCTCCAGCAGCTTCTGACAGATTGTTAACTGACCCAAGAGAAGACCTAAATTAATGCAATCTGGTAAACAGTCAATATCAAATTTTTTTCTGATATGTATAACAGGGCAAGTAAAGATGCTGCCATTAACAAAACCACAAGTAACCACTAGGTCTCCAACTAAGAGTTCCAACAAACCTGGTAGAAAAATCAACCAGGATTTGATAAACAAATTATCCTCTATAAATTGGAACTGATTTCTAAAAAGAGATGCACTTAATTATTCTACCTCCTAGTTGTGTTAACAGAGAACACTTGGGCTGATGAACTGCTTTCAGTCTTGTTGTTTATGCTGGTGAAAACAGGAATCACTCAGTGTATGGAAAATCTAAGTTACCTCAAAAACTATATAGCCACTCAGCAGAAAATGAGTCAGAATATTGTTAACTTCAGTTCTAAGGAAGCCTCTATGTAAAACCTTCCATAAGATCTTACTTCTGTTACTATTTCCTTTGTGGTTTGGTTCTGGGGTTTGAGGAGTAGGGAGGGTAATGTCTTAAATGTCTCCCAAGAATGGTGTCACATAGCTATTTAAGAAGCTGTGAACATTTAACGCCACACAGAAAACTGGATAAAAAAATAACTAATTATTTTTAAAATTGGAGGGCTGTCAGCAGGATCATCATTATTAGTGCTCAACATCACTAATCTTTGTCACCTTTTCAATGGCTCAGTTTCAGAAAAGGCAGGCAGAATAACTAATTTGGGTTTCTTGACCATGGTAGGGGTTCCTCTATGTGTGAAACCATTAATTTGTAGAATTACAGGGATGTGTGGGGTCTGTTATATTTAGCAGGCTATTACTGGCCTTGTAGGTTAATGTGGATTTTCATGTAATAAACTAGCATTTCCAAACAATGTGAGACTTAACTAAGGAGAGTGAATCCAGTTCACTGGACCTGAATGTTAGGAATGTAGTGCTGAATTATTTTTCTCCATACTGACCTGTTAGGAATAATGGCATACAGAGAATTCACAAAATTTATACTGGTAACTTTAAGACACTTTTGTTTTACTTTCAGCCAAAAGCTCTAAGAGTTGAAGCATCATCTGATATTAATTTTCTACTGGTTTCAGAATCTCCCACAGAAATGACAGGTTAAAACATTTGGAAAACAACATATGCCAGCCCAATTGGGCTCACTCTTTAGGCTCCATCTCATTTATTTTGTATAAATGTATTAACATATTTTTCTTCTGGTCTCTTCTGTACAAGTATACTTTACAAAATTGGAAATATGTTGTACAAAAATAATACATCTAAGTATACAGGGAAACTTGATATTTTGACACCAAAATGGCATTTTGAACTGATGGAGAAAATAGATTTTTTTTTTTTTAAGTGGCTGTTTCAACCAGCTAGCCATTTTTAAAAAGAGAAAAAAAACAAGGTAGAATCAAATATTTTAATACTAAACAATAAAATTTAAAAGGACTGGAAGAAAATATTAAAACTTTAAAAAATTTATTTCCATAATTAGAGACAGTCTTTCTAAGGAAAGCATAAAAATCAGAAAGAAGACTGATAAACTTCACTATGCAAAAACTTAAGAGTTGTTATGGTTAAACAAAGAAAAATAACCTTACTCAAAGATAAAAGACAAATGACACTGAGAAAAAAATATCTTCAACTAACACCACAAAGGATAATTTTCCTCTGTATATTAAGTGCCCTTAGAAATTTACCAGAAAAACACCAATAATGTAACTGTTAACATGGGGAAAGGACATGGGCAAACCCTTCACACACACATATTTACATGCACCAATACAAATGTATATAACTCAAGACAGGAAGTTCAAACAACAGCAAGATACCTTTTTGAACCTATATGACAAAGATTTGAAAGTTCCCTTATATACACTGTTGATGAAAGTGTGAATAAATAACCACTTACATATTTTGATGAGAGCGTAAACAGTTACAGACAGAAGCTTTGTTACCATCACAACTGAAATACAGTTGACCCTTGAACTACGTGGGTTTGAACTGCATGGGTCCATTCATGTGCAGATACTTTTCAACAGTATACACTACAGTACTATGGGGTCCATGGTTGGCTGAATTCAAGGATATAGAGGGCTGATTATAAATTATACGCAGATTAACACCTGCATTGTTCAAAGGTCAACGATACAGTCAATTCTCACAATCCATGGTAGTTACAATCTATAAAGTTGCTGCAAACACTGAATTAGCAAACAATGAATCATTGCTCTTGGGGAAAATAAAGAATTCAGTTTCTGTAAGCTTCTGGTCACAATATTTTCATCATCTAATCAATACATATTCTTGTATTATGTATGCTTCTCTTTGAAGATACCTTATTTAATATGTATTGTTCATTCATTAACACTGAGCTCATAGCTAATAGCAATATGGTTCATGGCAAATAAAGTTTATTCAACACATGCATTTTCTGTGTATCACACCACAGCCTTTACGTACTTAGGAACACTAGATAGCACTTCAGGACCCTGCTATGGAAGCATATTAAACAGCAATGTCACTAATAAAAAGGAAAAAAATCCACAGTACTAAATAGATTACAATTAGTATCAAGTAGCTCATCTAAAATTATTGACTAGAAAGACTGATGAACAACAATTATATACTTAAAAATTAATTTACTCCACTTTAGCAAGTTCAAATACTTTAATGTCTAAACCAAATTTGAAAATACTGAAACAAAAACAGGTAAAGCATTAAACCTGCTTCTACCTAGAGTAGCAGTATTATAAAGATCCAAATAAATATACTATTAATTTGAACTAACAATGTGTTTGAGAAAGATTTATAAGAATCCTTTCTAGTTATGCCTTTGCATAGCTTTGTAAAAAGCTTTGTTTTCTATCCAAGCAAATGTAGCAATTGATAAGTAAATTCATACAAATTAAAACTACAAATCAACATCTTAGAAGTTGATTATTGAGACAAACAACTGTCATACAAGCCATTACTTAAGTCTCTCTGACATAGGTAACGAACCAGATAAAAACCAGAAGTTAACTCTCTGTAACTTTGTTCTCCATCAAAGCATTAACTATATAAATATTTCTATAATACTACGACTTAATGAAAGTATTCTATTATTCTTTCTTTTTTTAGAGAGATGAGTAAACAGGTTCAAAGATGGCAAATTTTTCAAAGGTTATATTGCCCTATATAAGTATTTGAGATGACAACTTCCAGAGTCATTGACCAAAGTGGCTTAGTTGACTTTTCAAGGTTTCCAATGAAGGAATAGCTTAGAAATTAGATAGATCTGACAAAAAAGTCAAATCTGACAAAAAGACCTTCATGTGGAAAACTTTTATTTTTTGAGGGAAAAAAGTATACATGTACAACTAAATGGATAATACTTTAGCTTTTTTATTTTATCTCTAAATTAAAGAAAGAAGAGTTATCTCCAGCTAGAGAAAAGAAAGAAAACTAATCATTCCCTGTACTTGCCTGGATTACACAGGATTTTCATGTTAGCAGTCTTGATATATATGGCAATGCTTCCCTTGTTACACAAGGGACACAAGCTCCCCCCACTGTTGCTACTGTTGACCCAAGAGAAAAAATTATATTCGTCCTGTAATAAAAGAGATCTAAATATTCAAATAGAGGTCCCTGTCATTGCAGTAAAACAAGAAGAAACAGCTATAGAGATTACAAAGACATAAACGGTCTTTATTTTCAGATGACATAATTGTGTACAAAGAAAATCCTAAGGAATCTTTAAGAATACCACAAAAGTAATAAGCAAATTTAGCAATATGGCAAAACATAAACTCACTATCCAAAAATAAATAAGTTAAAAATAAACTATTTGAAAATAAAAATTTAAATATTTTATAATAGTATCAAAACACCAAATATTTCTAAATACTTTTCTAAATTTATAAATAAAAAATGATGGACAATACTGACCCACTAAAAACTATAAAACATTCCTGACAGAAATTAGAGAAAACTAAACAAACAAATAAGTAATACTATGTTTATGAATCAGAGGACTCAGTGGTGTTAACATATCTGGCCCCTCCAAATATATTTATAGATTAAACACAATCACAATTAAAATCCATTAAAGATTTTTTTAAATTGGCAAGGCAATTAAAAATTTATATTAAAAGGTAAAGGATAAAAAATAACTAAAATAGGATTAAACACCAAAAGCAAAGACAAATGCAAAAAAAGACAAATGAAAATACATCATACTAAAAAGCTTCTACAAAGCAAAAGAAACCATTGACAAAATAACAATTACAATCTGCTAACGCTGAAAAAAATGCAAAAAAAGAAAAATAGCCTGAAATAGCCTTATAAATAAAGGGAGAAATATATGCCGCCTAATTTTAAACCTTTTTATATAGCTATAGTTACCAAGGTCTTCTGCATTAAAGTTAGATTCTTTACCAACTGAGCTATCAGGGAAACCTGGGTTGGGAAGATCCGCTGGAGAAGGTATAGGCTACCCACTCCAGTATTCGTGGCCTTCCCTTGTGGCTCAGCTGGTAAAGAATCCACCTGCAATGTAGGAGACCAGGGTTTGGAAGATCCCCTGGAGAAGGGTAAGGCTACCCACTCCAGTATTCTGGCCTGGAGAATTCTATGGGCTGTACAGTCCATGGGGTCGCAAAGAATCGGACATGACTGACTTTCACCTTCATACTTTTCATAGTTACCAAAACAGTATGGATTGGCAAAAGGATACATCAATGGAACTGAACAGTCTAGAAATAGAGCCTTGATATTTGAAAACAGAACTAAATTAAGAGAGAAAGGTAAATCTCTTCAATAAATGGTATGGAAACACTGATTATCCATTAGAGATTAAAAAACTTCAATACTTCTTACCTCATGCCATACTGAAAATTCAATCAAGATGAATAACAGATTTATATACAAAAACAATAAACCTTTATTCTAAAACCTAACATTTTTTGCTCATAAAAAAAAGCATGACTCAATAAAAAGCCACAAACTGGAAGAAAATATTCACAACACATAAAACTGGCAAAAAATGGTTGACAACACTAAGTCTGAAATGACATGGAGCAAGTGAAATTCTGCATTTCAGGTCAGAGGGTAAAATCCTACAACTACTTCAAAAAACCATTTGGTATTCGCTTAACAAGTTAAATATACACTTATCCCCTGACCCAGGACTCCTCTAACTATTCCACTCCTCACTTTTCCCCAAGGGAAATGAAAGCACACACATATATATATACACACACAAAAACAGCTTATACATGAATGTTCATGGCAGCTTTATTAATAACAGTCCCAAACTGGAAATAACCCAGATGACCACCAACAAGAGAAGGGATTAAAAAAAAAAAAAAAAAACAACTATAGGATATTCCTATAATGGAACACTTTTCAGCAATAAAAAGGAGTAAGTTACTGACACACACAAACACAGTTGAGCTGTGAAAATATTATGCTAAATGAAATAAACAGACACCAAAAAGTACATATGTATGATTCCAACTATATGAATTCTAGATTAATCAAAACCAACGTTAGGGGTTTTGCAGTCAATTCAGTGGTTGTTCCTGAGCGGAATGACTATGAAAAGGACAGAAGGGACTTCCAAATGATGGCAATACTCTGTTTATTGATATCTCCTTATCAAAACAGACTGAAAGGTTACAGTAAAGATCTGAGCAATTCACTTTATGTAATTTTTAACCTAATTTGAAAATACAAATATATATATATACACATATATATATTTGCAAAGCTAAATTAACCCTTAGCTCTAAGACTTTTTCCGCTAACGTTCTATATATTTTTTGGTAGCAATATATTTTATCTCCATATTACTGGAGAGGATAAAGATATTATTCCCTTCGTAAGGGAACAGTTCATAATATTACTAATATTCTATAATAGTATACCTATAACATTAAATATACTATAACTGTAATAGTGTTAGTATCAATACTGTCTGCTTTCAGTATTAGCTCAGTTAATCTACTGAGTAACTATAAGAACCATAAGTAAGAACCATATCACTAAAAGCATTTTTTTTGCCATCAAAATTTCCAAAAACTGAAGACAAAAAAATACCCTTCTTAATTGACCTTGTCTCTTTCCAGTAATACTAAAATCAGATCTCCATATAAAAGGGAGGCTAACACAATAAAAATTGAGACCCTATTATAAAACAAACTTATACTAATGGAAAATGTATTTGAGCAATAACAATTTAAATCTTATAATGTACACACTTCAGTTAAATTCAACAATTCTTTATTTGATTCGGTTTCAATGAATTTCATAGCTACATCGAAACAAATTAGTGAGGTGACATTTATTAGCCTGACATTTCAATGGTTCCAGTGGAGCACAACAAAAATACACTCTTGGAACTTCAGGACCTATTGAGGTCAGGGAAAAACAAAATCAGTCTACTGGCATGGTGGCATTAATTTGCCCAAAACGTCCATTACTTCCTCAATTTTTATCTTAGCCTTGGCCTCATGTCTTTCTGTCCCAAGATATTTTCAGGGCAAAGCTCCAAAGAGAACTAAAGAGCTAGAATTGCTTCACCCTGCATCAGACATGCTCAGGAAAGGCATCGGCTAGTTAGATGGCTAATGATCAGGTAGTACACTTATCACTGCTTGGTCTATGACCAGGCAATCAATAGAAACAAGACCAGTATAGAATGAAATTCGCAGTGTTTCGAGAGAAGTTATAAGAAATGGTTTCGAACAAAGGCAAATATTCTGTTACTCATTTTACTCACATCAGTCTCAGAAGGATGTCAAGCCTCAAAACATTTTTTCTTATAATATCAGTGTTTCAGCAACATAACTACATGTTATCTAAGATTTATTAAAAGACACCAAAAATAACAGATATTTTTTATAAAATACCTTTAGAAGATGATTTTTTCCAAATACTGTTCTCAAGGGACACTTGGTATATAGAACATGAAAGACTTTAAGGAATGGATATAATGTACTAGGACCATTTTTCTTACTACATTTATTACCAATGGAGGTTTTGCATCATTAAAAGCATTATGTTTAAGAATATACACAGAAAGTATTTATTTGATCCCTTTAATTAATGCAGTATCACTCAGTGTCATCCCACATGTACCAAACTGACCCCTAACTCCAAACTGGCCTTGAGACCTCACAAAGACCATTCATACCACTTTAGACATCTTGCTCCTGTATCACCCTGAATTACAGTATTTCTGGAAATTCTCACCACCAAGGAAGTCTTTTAGTTTGCATTAACTACCCAGAATTAATTACTACAGCTAGATTTTACGAAAGGTAAAAATTTTTAAGTGCCCAGACCAAAGTTTGCAGAAAATAAAGTCTCATTCTGTGTAACTGTTGAACAATTTACTTATTTATGACACTCCAGGTTGCAATGGAAATATCTTTTGCTCCCCAAGTCCACACTAATTTTAGATAGGTATTTTTAAGGTCACACAGTTTCAACTAGTAGACTCCT
The DNA here is from genome assembly GCF_963930625.1 of Muntiacus reevesi. NCBI lineage: Eukaryota > Metazoa > Chordata > Mammalia > Artiodactyla > Cervidae > Muntiacus > Muntiacus reevesi. The sequence continues at coordinate 202,338,221 of NC_089249.1, forward strand.
AGGGCCCTAAGGAATCCAAATTACATACTATCATTGATTCATTCATCTACTTAACTGTCACTTACTGAACACTTAAAATGAGCTAGGCATTTGGTGCTTCTTGTCCCCTGGCCTCATGTTCAACTGAGTACCTACGTAGGAATTTCCCCATGATTAGGAACAGATTCTGCCTGCTTTCATATTTATTCGAGTTTTCGCTATAAGTGAAAAACTACCACCAGTTCTGAAGTCTTCCCTCTTCTTACTAGGAAATTCAGCAAAATATAAAACAAATAGAAAGCTCATATTAAATCTCAACATCCAGATATTCTCTAGTTGAGTATGAACATGAAGCAACCCTCTACCCCTAGCTATTCTACTGTAACCTTGTAAAAGTAACATGAGGTATACAAAGAAAATCATTGCTTTTCTGTTTTAGCACAGTATATTTTAGAATGTTTGTTTATTACCTATAAATTGACGGTGACACTGGTAAAACTATAAAATAACTCTACTTAAAATTCTTGTCAAGAAAGCGAAAAGCAAAACTACAGACTGGTAGAAAATATTTATAAATCATATATCTGATAAAGGACTTGTATAAAGAACATATAAAAGAAACTTAAAACTCGATAATAAAAAAACCCCAAAATTTTAAATAGTCCAACAGCTTAAATAATTTTTTTGAAAAAGAAAAACAGTGAAAAGATGCTCAACATCATTTCTCGTTAATAAACACAAATAAAAACTGCAATGTGATAACACTTCATTTCCACTAGGATGACAAAAATCAAAATGACAAACAATAACTAGTATTAGCAAGGATATGGAGAAATTGGAAACTTCATGCATTGCTGCTGGGAATGTAAAAATGGTTTGGATGCTATAGAAAACAGTTTAACTTCCACTCAAAAGTTAAACATACAGTTACTATAAGATCCAGCAATTCTACACTTACATACATACCAAAGAGAAAATAAAACTATGTCCATGCAAAAAATTTACACGTGAATTTTCATAACATTATTATTCATAATGGGTAAAAAGTGGGAAAAAACCAAATGGCCATTATTAATGTATAGACAAATGAGCATTATTTAGGAATAAAAAGGAATGATGTACTGATACATGTTAAACATGAATGAACCTTGAAAACATTATGCTAAATGAAAAAAAAGTCACAAAAGATGACAATTCACATGTATCCACTGACATGAAGTGTCTAGAATAGGCCAATCAATACAGACAAAAAGTTGATTAGCAACTGCTTAGAGCTAGAGGTGGGGACACTAAGGAGTGACAGTCAGTGCTCGGTTTCTCTTCTGGAACATGAAGATACTCTATGATTAGATTATGATGACTGCACAACTCTATGAGGGTACACTGAATTGTAGACTTAAAATGAATAAGTTTTATGGTATGTGAATTATATTTCAACACAGCTATTTTAAAAACTATTCTGAAAAGTTAAATTATTGATAAACTATATCTGTGTATTTTAAAGGAAACAATTTTAGATTTGACATCAAACACAAAGGAAACAGAAAATAAATATCTGGAATTAAATCAAACTAAAAAGCCTCTGCAGAGCAAAGGAAACTATTAAGAAATGAGAGAAAATATTTTTAAAGCATATATCCAGGAAGGGATTGATTTCCTAATTATGTAAAGAACTCATAAAAAATGGATCCATGGAATTCTCCAGGCCAGAATAATGGAGTGGGTAGCCGTTTCCTTCTCCAGGAGATCTTCCCAACCAAGGGATCGAACCCAGGACTCCTGTATTACTGGCATATTCTTTACCATCTGAGTCACCAGGGAAGCTCAAGAATACTGGAGGGGGTAGCCTATCCCTTCTCCAACGGATCTTCCTGACCCGGAATCGAACCGGAGCCTCCTGCATTGCAGATGGATTCTTTACCAGCTGAGCTATCAGGTAAGCCCCCCTGCCCCAAAAAACGTACAAGATCTAAACAGATGTCTTCCCAAAGAAAACATATGGGTGGCCAATGGGTACATGAAAAGATGATCAACATCACAAATTATCAAAGGAATGCAAAACAAAACTACAATATCATCTCACACCTGTTAGAATGGCTATCATCCCCCCCCCCAAAAAAAAAACCCCACAAGTAACAACAAATGTTGCAAGAACGTGGAGAAAAGGGAATCTTTGTACACTGTTGTTGGTGGGAATGTAAACTGGTGCAACCACTGTGGAAAACCATATGGAGATTTCTCAAAAAGCTAAAAAGAACTACCATTGACCCTGAATCTCCACGCTTGGGTATATATCTGAAAAAACAAAAACATTAATTTGAAAAGATACATCTACCCCAAGGTTTACATCAATATTATTTACAATTGACAAGATATGGGAGCAACCTAAGTGTTTATTTTCGGATGAATGGATAAAGCAGATGCAGTATATTGCATATGTATATACAATATGTGCAAATGTATACACTATACATACATATATATAATTCTTGTGTGAATATATTTTGGTACATGCATATGCACACATACAATGGAATGTTACCAAGCCATAAAAAGAATGAAATGCTACTTACAACAATATGAATGGACCTCAGATAATATGTTTAGGGAAATAAGCCAGTCAGATAAAGATAAATACTACATGTTATCACTCAAATGTGGAAACAAAAAATTTAAAAAATCCAAATGTATATAACAAAAAAGAAACATACAGATACAGAAAACAAACTAGTGGACATACCAGTGGAGAGCGGGAAGGGGAAAGATATGGTCATGGGATTAAGAGGTACAAACTCCTATATATAAAATAAATAAGCAACAAGGATATATTGTACAGTACAGGGTTAATATAGCCATCATTTTGTAATAACTTTAAATGGTGTGCAGAATGGCTGCAGATGAAGGGGTCAATTGCATGGTGATAGATGTTAATTAAAAAGTAATATTCACTTTGCAATGTACAGAGGACTAATTATAACGGTGTACATCTAAAACTTACATAATGTTATATACTAATTTCACCTCAATAAAAAAGGGCAAAAAATAACTTACTTGCAAAAGTGAGTGCATATTTTCCAAGAATGTAAGTATAATTCTTTGTCACTGATGATGTCCTCTAGGGAGATGAGCACAAATGAACAAGGTTAATCAGAACCCATCCTTCAGGCACTCCAACATTGACAAGCTAGTCTGAGGCAGAAGAACCAACTTTCTCAGAATACTAAGAAAGAGAAATTTATAGGAATAAGTTTGGGAGAAAGAAGCTTCTCAGAATCTTGGACAACCCAAAAACTGATTTTAAAAAAGAGGGTGGTCGTCTGCATTGGATGCCGCTTATAAATCCAAGTAAGATGAGAGCAGGAAATGAGCAATGTGACTGTGGCGCCAACAGCGCCTTCTATAGTCATGGAATAAAGGGAGCGGAGATCTAGTTGGGGGGCTGAGAAAGAATAGGAAGGAAAGGTCCGGAGTACGTGAACGTCAGTTCAGCTCAGTTCACTCGCTCAGTCGTGTCCGACTCTCTGCAACCCCATGAATGGCAGCAAGCCAGACCTCCCTGTCCATCACCAACTCCTGGAGCCTACCCAAAAACTCATGCCCATCGAGTCAGTGATGCCATCCAGCCATCTCATCCTCTGTCGTCTGCTTCTCCCTCTGCCCCCAATCCCTCCAAGCTTCAGGGTCTTTTCCAGTGAGTCAACTCTTCATATCAGGTGGCCAAAGTATTGGAGTTTCAGCTTCAGCATCAGTCCTTCCAATGAACACCCAGGACTGATCTCCTGTAGAATGAACTGATTGGATTTCCTTGCAGTCCAAGGGACTCTGAAGAGTCTTCTCCAACACCACAGTTCAAAAGCATCAATCTTCGGCACTCAGTTTTCTTCACAGTCCATCTCTCACATCCATACATGACCACTGGAAAAACCATAGCCTCGACTAGACAGACCTTTGTTGGCAAACTAATGTCTCTGCTTTTTAATATGCTGTGTAGGTTGGTCATAACTTTCCTTTCAAGCAGTAAGCGTTTTTTAATTTCATGGCTGCAGTCACCAACTGCAGTGATTTTGGAGCCCAGAAAAATAAAGTCTGACTCTATTTCCACTGTTTGCCCATCTATTTGCCATGCAGTGATGGGACCAGATGCCATGATCTTAGTTTTCTGAATGTTTAGCTTTAAGCCAACTTTTTCACTCTCCTCTTTCACTTTCATCAAAAGGCTCTTTAGTTCCTCTTCACTTTCTGCCATAAGGGTGGTGTCATCTGCATATCTGAGGTTATTGATATTTCTCCTGGCAATCTTGATTCCAGCTTGTGCTTCTTCCAGCCCAGCGTTTCTCATGATGTATTCTGCATATAAGTTAAATAAGCAGGGTGACAATATACAGCCTTGATGTACTCCTTTTCCTATTTGGAACCAGCCTGCTGTTCCATGTCCAGTTCTAACTGTTGCTTCCTGACCTGCATACAGGTTTCTCAAGAGGCAGGTCAGGTGGTCTGGTATTCCCATCTCTTTCCAAATTTTCCACAGTTTATTGTGACCCACACAGTCAAAGGCTTTGGCATAGTCAATAAAGCAAAAATAGATGTTTTTCTGGAACTCTCTTGCTTTTTTGATGATTCAGAGGATGTTGGCAATTTGATCTCTGGTTCCTCTGCCTTTTCTAAAACCAGCTTGAACATCTGGAAGTTCACAGTTCACATATTGCTGAAGCCTGGCTGGGAGAATTTTGAGCATTACTTTACTAGCACTCAAGAAATTTTGCCATGAGAGGCCGAAAATAATGGTGCATAGCCAGAAGAAAGACACTAGCACTATATATTAACAATTTTAAAATAGAGCAGAGCAATTTATGATATACAGCTAGGAGGGACAATTGTGGAAATTAGTTTTTTGGAAGGGAATACACATGGAAGGGTTTCAAACTAAATTAGCAAGTGAAAGGTGAGAATGTGGATACAGATACAAAAAGGATGCTTTATCTGTGGGTTTCAGAAAGTGAGGGAGCTCGCATTTGAATCTTTCTATTTAACCTTAGATTACTGAAATGAAGTTATTAGGTAGGTTGAATTAAGATGGGGTTTATAAGTTGGCAGATACAGAAAATGATGAAATTAGTTAATAGTGTTGAGTAGTTATTTTTGTTCCTAAATCTTCAGTGAAAGTTGTTAGCAGGTCTCTGTAAATTTTGTCCACATTAATCATTAATCAGACAGATGGAGAAAAACAGATTGTTGCATTCAATTAGAGGTGAGATGTTACAAGCTAAGGAGGGTGGACAAAGAGAGTGACAAGGAGGTAAGTAAAGTATTCAGAAAGTTTCATTAAAATAATGGACTTTGAAATACAGCCTAGTTAAGGATAAATGTCAGGACATGACATTATGAATAGTGGGAAAAGTGACAGGACCAACAGAAGTCTTGACGAGAAAAGTTGATGCATTTTTGATTAATTAAGGGAGCTAGAAGGATAAGAAATAACAGAATGAAGGTGTTTGAAATCATCATATAGTTGTTGACAAAACAAAGAGATGAGCATGAGAGTGAGCTGCTGAGGTATGAAGTAAATAGGAAAATAGTATTAACTGAGAGGAAATTAAGAAAAGAGACACTAGAGGTCAGATGGCTCCTCCTTGTGAATGATCAATTTACCAAGCAGAAAAACAGTACAAGGTAATGAGAGGGAATAAGTCAAGACTAAAGTCATCAATGATTGAAAAGGCTGAGCAGGAGGTCAGCAGAAAACAGCAGTTAAGTAGCATTCATTTGTGGTAAAAACTCATGCAATAAGATTCAAATTAATGATGTTTTTGAAGTGTGTAGGGGGAGAAATGGTTGGAACATGCAAAGTTCAACCTAAAACTGTACAGTATTGGGAAAGCAGCCCACACTTGAGAGAGATGAAAGCAAAGTCATGTCGTCAGAGAACACAGGTTATAATCAGTGTGCCGTTCGGAAGGGAGAGATAACATAGAATTACCTGAAGATACATTCCAAGTTGCAAAAAGACAGAGGAAGACGTAGGAAGAATGGACGTTGGAGAGTGTGGTTTGATCAAGGATATGTAGTGCTGTACAGAGATGAAGGTTTTCTGCGCATTAGTGCATAACCTGGGATGTTTGGCCATATGCCAATGGTTCTCCAAGTGACAGTTTAGCAGCAGAAAATTCTCTAAGGCAGGGTTAAATTAGAGATTTTAGAAAGTTATCTGGATAAAATGGAGGCTTGAAGAATTAATCACAGGGAGAAAAATATAACTAGTATGTCAAGTGTAGGCATGGTCTGAGTTACATATTTATTTGGAACTGCAAATGGTATTTTGCCCTCCAGAGAACTATTGTATTTATAAATTCTTTATTTTTAAAAAATACTTGTTCCTGTCTTTAATTCTCTTCCTTTATTTTTATATGCATAATCCCACTTGGTAGTATATTAGTCTCCTGGAAAATGCACAAAGATCAAAACATTTCATTAGAGATATCCAGGACTTGGAACAGATTCACTAGAAATCCCAAGGCACAGGCATAAATATTGAGAGGAACTAATAAAGGAGAAACTGCTCTTTCTATCCTTCCTTTGTTCTTCACCCCCTATACCCCTGCCACCTCCCTTTCTCTCCCTCTCTGTCTCTCTTTCTTGAAAAGCACAAGCTTATGAAAAGTCCTAACAACCAAGGGTGAAAACTAATGGCTGGGTTAGGAAGCAGTAAATTTTTAGCTGCATGGGAAGGCACACTAGAAGAAATTGTCCCTAATAAATCATGGGTTGCTATTTACAGTTATATGTACTTGTAAAATAATTTCTTGTAAAATTTAGGGTCCATAACTCTAAATAGGTATGCCATCTGTTTTACAGGAGCATTTTTATTCTTCAGAAACAAATCCAGAATTTATAAACACAAACTAGGAAAGTGTATATTAACTTGGGATATTAGAAACTTGGAAAAATATTACATTAATCTTACAAATTATCACCACTATAAATTTATTAGGTAATGAATAGAATCTACAAGTCATTTTACTTCTGTAAGGATTCCTGTTAATTGAATCAAAGAATGTGTATTGATCCTACTAACAGAAAACAGTGAAAATACTTTTCTCCATATAATTTCTCCATATTATTAGGTAATGCAAAATACTAATCAAATGCCTGTTAATCGTGCACTGTGCTAGGCTTTGAGATAAGGTAGTGTCTACCGTAACGTGTTCCAATTCTTATAGGATAGAAGGGAAAAAACTCAGCTTAACAGTTATTGAGTCTTTATGCCAGGCACTGAGTCATTTCATTTAATCTTCACTCTATGAGGTAAATATTATTACATCATTCCTATTGTTTTATAGATAAAACTGAAATATTTTGAAGGAGTCTATCAAAATTTTAGAATACAAGCTTGTGTTTAGTTTAATGAAAGTCAGGCAGATGGATAAAGCCTCCTAGGAACTCCCCACACATCCAACACAAAGCAGTTGGATAATACATATAACTGCAAATACTAAGGAATGCATCAGCTTTTCCCTCAAATTTTATTGAAGGAAGAGTGATGATCACTAATTAGTATTAGTAAAAGGTATGGGCAGAAATTCTGATTCTGTGTTCACACTTAAATACAGGATCTAAATTAACATTGTGAATATTTTCTTTCAAAATTTGCCTTTGCCCTATCCTGAAGCATTCTGGATTTAGGTTATTCTTAAAATAAATGATCTTTCGTGCTAACCATTTAATAAACTATTTCTCATTCTCAAGAACACTTCCACTCTCGACAGGAGTGAGAAATCTACTTCTCTCCAGCTTTGTAGATAACCACCAACAAACAAAAATAAGTACACAATTTTAATAGTTATTAATCCTTCTTAGTGTTTATACATAAAAAAGCTCTGGTGTTTCAGAGATACTTACAATACAAAACAAACAAAAAATCCTGACTGGCTGATTATTTATATATTCAAAAAAAATAATGTACCAATTTCAGTTGTTTTTTCCCCCATGTTTTAAATACGTTTAAAATAAGATTCCTGGAGATTACTAAATATTTCCTTAAACTTCTAGTGTTCCTTAAAGTGTTAAAATTGTAAACTGTATTTTAGATAAAAGAGTAGATTTGAATTTCTTTCATCACAACTAGAATCTTAACAGGATTTTTGAAAAGCTCTACCATGTTCTGAAAATCATTGTAAAGAAACTATTCTATGGGCATGCATGTGAAATAATTCTAAAGTAAAATATTTGTTTTTCAAAATTATGCCAAAATATGATTTTAGTTATACTTAGAAGGTAAAATCTAGGATTTCAAAAGATTATATTAAAAAATATGTAGCCACTGCTAGTCATGATTTCATGTACAATGTGTGATTTGTTGGCTATTGTTAAACATATCATGGTATAGTTCAGAGTGTTCCACTATGCTCACACCTGAAAAATCCACTGACAAGTTTTAAACAGAATGCTAAATCAGCAAAGTAATGTTAATGACTGAAAGCCGACACCCTTGGAAACAGTAACATTTGCTGATTGGCTTTTAAAAAGAAAGCTCACATCTGTGCACTTTAGTCATGTTCTCCTCAGTCTACTACCAGGTCATGTATACACCATTTTGCGTTTGTTGGACAGAAAATAAAGATTAGCTATTTAGAAGCCAAAAAAGTGGTAGTTTCTCAGTCATGTCCGACTCCTCGGGATGCCGTGCACTGCAGTCCACCAGACTCCTTAGTCTGTGGAATTCTCTAGGCAAGAATACTGAAGAGGGCTGCCATTCCCTTCTCCAGGGAATCTTCCCAACCCAGGGATCAAATATGGGTCTCCTGCACTGCAGGTGGATTCTTTACCATCTGAGCCACCAAGAAAAAAAAATAAATAAATAAAAATGAAGTTGCTCAGTTGTGTCCGACTCTTTGTGATCCCACAGACTGTAGCCTACTAGGCTCCTCCATTCATGGAATTTTCTAGGCAAGAGTACTGGAGTGGGTTGCCATTTCCTTCTCCAGGGAATCTTAACCAACCCAGGGATCGAACCCAGGTCTCCCGCATTGCAGGCAGATGCTTTACTGTCTGAGTCACCAGCGAAGCCCCAAAAGTCAGAAAACCACCTGATGAATCTATCTCTTAAAATCTCCTTTCAGGTCCAAGAAGATGTTATTAATTCATTCCTTAATGATTAGTTAGAGTGATCATTCTATTTCAGGGTTCCCATAGACATATAACCATACTTTTCTCTGTTTTCCCATTTTTTTTTTTAAATTTTTTAAATTTTTTTTTTTATTTTTCAGTGGGTTTTGTCATACATTGATATGAATCAGCCATAGAGTTACACGTATTCCCCATCCCGGTCCCCCATTAATTGTTTTCCTGACCATACTAGGGATTATTTTTCTGATTATTCTATGTTATAAAAAGAAAATTTTAAATTGCAAAAAAATAATTTATTTATTAATATAATTAAACATGTAATTAAAGGAAAACTAAATATAATGAATATAACAGACCATCATCCTTTAACACAGAAATAATATGAAAATTTTGTTCGTTAAAGATCCTTGTTTAAACTCCCTGCTTTGCAGTCATAGTGTTTTCCTTATTAATAATGAGCTTATTCTTCATATTTTTCTAGATATAATCCCAGGTGAATAGGAGAAGCTGACAGTGCAAGAGAGATGACCAGTCCCATGGAAAACATGTTACCCAAAATGAAACCAGTTACAGATGGGAGGTCACAACATCAAAAGGAAAATTCCATGTTTCCTTCCCAGTCTGTGAATACATCCCAGCTAAACTGGAAAGATGTAATTTCTCCAAATGGTTTTGTATTTCTTCATTCTTCCTCTAGTAAGAAGACTTGAATTGAATCCCATGGGTTTGTCTTCCACAGTCCCTTGGTCCATATGCAGTCATTCACATTTATGGAGAAACACTGGGTTCTTGGATATTGTCATGGTGAAACCCTTGAAATTTGAGATGATGTCTTATGTGCCTCTCCAAAACTTGATAGGAAATTTGATACTAAGTAAAGTTATAGAGAAAGTAAGGAGGAAGTTAAAAGATTACTTTTAAATACTGTGATACTTTTCTGGGATTATAGTTTCCTTTGAATGATGAGATTCAACTTTAAAAAACAAAACCAGTAAATCAAACATAGTTGAGTCTTCCAAATATGTGACCGTGGCAGTTTCTTTCTGCTTTGGCCTAACTGAAAGTAAACTGGGAATAGCACTGGAAAAGAAAATAAAGTTGAAACATTTGTTTTCTTGATACCACCCTTCCTCTCTTCCCACTAGCATCTTATTCTCTTCACTCTTTCTACCACAGTGAATTAGAGACAGAATATGAGAAACCTGCTTATGCTTATATACTGATTATATTTCAGTGTGATTTCCCCCACTTTATATATTAATCTGGAATTTACATAGTAAGTCTTTTAACTCTACTTGTAGAATGAAACTTTTTTGATCTAATAATAGTTTTTAATTGGCAGAAAGGGAGATGTTTGAGAGAGTTGAGGGATAGCAGTTCTAAAGTCATGAATGGCCTGCTCACATGTATTCTCCTAAAGATAAAAATAATCTGTTTTTTTCAGAGTGACTCTCTTTTCTGCATGAGTGAGAAGCCTAGTGTAGGCTTTGATGTTAGAAGGCTGTCTTGGGGAATTGTCAGTGGCAGAAAAAGCAGGACCTTCTGCCGTGGGCTTCCATGAAGACCCGGGTCTCTCAACCTCACGGTGCCTCCCCCAGGATGCCCCCTCCCTCCAGACAGACCTCCAGGGATTCCTGGAGCCTAGTATGTGGAAGGTTCATAATAACTCTTCTGAACTTCCTCCTGCTTTGGACACTCTCAGACATGTTTTTGATACCTTTCCAGACGTCTGTGTTTAAAGATATATTTATTTTACTCCCCCGTCCCCATGCCTAAGTCTATCTAATTGAAGGTATTTCCATGAATCCAGCGTAGGTAATGCTACAGTTCTTGTGTTGTAATGGATCTCTGTTGTTTTCTGTTGTTAAACAGGCAATGGGGTGTGGTGTTTAAGGCTACTGACTTTGGGGTCCACCAGGCCAGGCTTATATAGTAAACAACCAATAAAAGGTGGCAAACTGTGTAATGCTTTTATGACATTTAACTTACACTGCATGTTGGATATGTAGAGAAAATGTACTTTGCTTACTGTATCAGAAAACAATCTGATCCTTTCTCTTAAGCCACTATCTTCTTGTTAGTGAGGATATCCCTATCTAAAACTAATCCAAGCTCTATCTGGTCATTTTGAAAGATGCTTTAGATAGCAGTGTTCCAACTCTTTCAGATAAAAATTCCTGGATTCTCTGAGAATCCCCTTCATCATCCCTATAGCATGGTTTCAAAGGGGTAGAGAAGAATCTGGGTCTTCGTAATGACGCCATCAGCATTCTCTGACTTTCTGGACATGTGGATGTGCCTGTCCTTCTGGACAATCACTGTTCAGTCCTGATCTGGGCTATCGCATTTTAGTCTCAGGACCTGGTAGTCATTATACATCAGCCTCGGTCTCACTGGGGCCACAGGCAATTCTGAAGTATGGCTGAGATTTTCAGTGACTGCAAAGTGGCTTGCCCTATCACCTTTCTTGTTCCTCACCCCAGTACGGATACACTCTGGTAAGTGCTTCAGACAGATTCTCAGCTGCTTCTCCGCCACATGGGAAACAAGTGTAGTGGGAAGTCTCCTACCTCTGCCTGACCTCTGTTCTGTTAGCTCATGTGGCTATGCCCCAGGCTGGGACCGATGTAGCCTGTGACAGGACTTTTTGTTTCCACTCTTCTTACACACAAACAAAGTAATGTTCAAATTTCTCCAAGCTAGGCTTCAACAGTACGTGAACCGAGAGCTTCAGATGTTCAAGCTGGATTTAGGAAAGGTAGAGGAACCAGAGATTGAATTGCCAATATCTGCTGGATCATAGAAAAAGCAAGAGAGTTCCAGAAAAATGTTTGCTTTATTGACTATGCCAAAGCCACTGACTGTATGGATCACAATAAAATGTGGAAAATTCTTCAAGAGATGGGAATACCAGACCACCTGACCTGCCTCTTAAGAAATCTGTATGCAGGTCAGGACGCAACAGTTAGAACTGGACATGGAACAACAGACTGGTTCCAAATAGGAAAAGGAGTATGTCAAGGCTGTATATTGTCACCGTGCTTATTTAATTTATTGCAGAGCACATCATGAGAAATGCCAGGCTGGATGAAGCACAAGCTGGAATCAAGATTGCTGGGAGAAATAATCAATAACTTCAGATATGCAGAGGATACCACTCTTATGGGAGAAAGCAAAGAAGAACTAAAGAACCTCTAGATGAAAGTGAAAGAGAAGAGTGAAAAAGCTGGCTAAAAACTCAATATTCAAAAAAACTAAGATCATGGCATCTGGTCCCATCATTTCATGGCAAATAGATGGGGAAACAATGAAAACAGTGACAGACTATATTTTCCTGGGTTCCAAAATCACTGCAGATGGTGACTGCAGCCATGAAATTAAAAGATGCTTGCTCCTTGGAAGAAAAGTTATGACCAACCTAGATAGCATGTTAAAAAGCAGAGACATTATTTTGCAGACAAAAGTCTGTCTAGTCAAAGCTACGGTTTTCCCAGTAGTCATGTATGGATGTGAGAGTTGGACCATAAAGAAAACTGAGTGCCAAAGAATTGATGCTTTTGAACTGTGGTGTTGGAGAAGACTCTTTTTTTCTTTTTTTTTGGAGAAGACTCTTGAGAGTCCCTTGGATGAAAAGGAGATCAAACCAGTCAATCCTAAAGGAAATCAGTCCTGAATATTCATTGGAAAGACTGATGTTGAAGCTGAAACTCCAATACTTTGGCCACCTAATGTGAAGAACAGACTCACTGGAAAAGGCCCTGATGTTGGGAAAGATTGAAGGCAGGAGGAGAAAGGGATGACAGAGGATGAGATGGTTGGATGGTATCACTGACTCGATGGACATGAGTTAGAGCAAGTTCCAGGAATTGGTGATGGACAGGGAAGCCTGGCATGCTGCTGTACATGGGTTCACAAAGAGTTGGACACGACTGAGCAACTGAACTGAAGAGTTAAAAACTTCCCTACCCTTGAGTCACCTTCACTTACCTAACACGTTTCCCTCTGTGTCAAAATCTGAATTATGGGACTTTCAGGCATGAGTTTATGTTCTTTGTTCTTCTCTCTCCCTTTGTTTTTCATTATAACTGAAAAAATGGTCCTTTTCCCTTTCTCTTCTTTGCTTGCCTACCCTATCTTGTTTTGAAGTATCAAAGCAAGAAATCAAGGATTTTAACACAATTCTTCCACAATAAACTTGCTTATCTTCAAAATGATATTTTTGAGAATTGGAAGCCAAAATTATATTCTAGCTTTTTCTTTATATTCTTTCTTGAATAGACTGTAATCTCCATCCAGATATGGATGCTCCTAAAGGCAAAAGAAGAAGCACATCGATAATTTTCAAGATACTGTTCCCTCTGCAGCTCTGACCCTGACCTTCAGGGCATACTACCTTATCGCTATGATAGGTTTCTTTTTCAGCAGATGATATAGAATACCTTCATCTTTAGCAGTCAAATGACGTAGGCACAGTTAGTCACTTTTAGGAAAAGCTTTTGGTTAGAGAATTGGGGGCTAGATAAATATTCTTTAGGTTACCCTGGGTCTAAAATTGTTTTGGTGATGTCAAGAGTCAGGAATTCTCTATTGCGTTTGTAGTCCCATCAACTCAGCTGTGGGAAATTACGCTCCATTTTCAATTTATTTCTGTTCCCACAAAACCTATTTCTCACACAGCCGCCAAAATGACCCTTCTAAAATGTAAATCTCTAAAATGTCTATTCTGCTTAGAACTCTCAAATAACTTACTGCCTCACTTAGGATAAAGCCAAACATTTCACCATGCGCAGCTCACAGAGCTCTGCAGGTGTTCCAGTGCCTGCTCGCCTCTCTGATTTCATTCCCACTCACTCACTCTCAGTCCTAGCACCAGCCTCAATGCCCTCCTTGCTGGCTCCCCAGGATGTCAAACAAGCAAAATATTCCTTTTTTAGGGGGTTGTGACACATGCACAGAAATACAGGTGACATCATGAGCCAGTACACACACTTACATGCACTGAAGGGCATATCTTATGAAAAACTACACTTCCTTTAACAATGAACTCTGATACCTTCTTTTTAAATCAATTTAATTCTAGTCTATGCTTTGTTTAGAAATGTTGCTCTTGATTTACTAAATTTATCACACCATCCACAGTTTGGGTAGAACCTCATATTTCAGAAACAGTATCTTAAGACTTCCCAGACAACACTAAAAGAGTAGATTCTTTAGTCTCTATTTTCCTACTCTATTTAAATTTCCCCCCACTTATCAGTTAAACATTATATTATAAATATGTTTATTGGCTTAATATTTGTTCTTTACCAGACTACCCTAGCAATGGCCAGGAAACAAGCTCCATGTATATAAAAGCTGTAGGTATTCTGTTCATTGATGTGTCCATAGTACCTAAAACAGTGCTTCTTTTATAAAAGGGGTTAGATAAATATCCGTTTATGAAATAATGAATCATATATAACTCATACAATAGTCAAGTGCTTGCAAACTGGAGCCAAAGTACCTGTGTTTGAATCTAGACTGCAACTTTTCAGGTATGCCATCTTAAGCAAGTTTATAACTTTCCATACTTCAGCTTACTCATTACAGAAATAACAATAAACCATTACTCATATGTTAGCATGCAATAATGACCATTAAACTAATACATTTCTGTAAAACACCTAGAACAGTGTCTGGCATGTAGTAAGTGGTAAATATTTGATATTATTATTCATATTGATTACAAAATGAGATTAAGACACCAAGTTATAGATCTGGAGATCACTTTAGAGATACCAGTATCAATCATAGCTGGCTTCCCTCATTGCTCTGTTGGTAAAGAATCCACCTGCAATACAGGAGACCCCGACTCAATTCCTGGGTCGGGAAGATTCACAGGAGAAGGGATAGGCTATTCATTCCTGTATTCCTCGGCTTCCCTCGTGTCTCAGCTGGTAAAGAATCTGCCTGTAATGAGGGAGACCTGGGTTTGATTCCTGGGTTGGAAAGATCCCCTGGAGAAGGGAAAGGTTACCCACTCCAGTATTCTGGCCTGGAGAATTACATGGACTATAAAGTCCGTGGGGTCACAAAAAGTCAGACATGACTGAGCAACTTTCACTTTCACTTTGGGCTTCCCTTGTGGCTCAGCTGATAAAGAACCCACCTGTACTGCAGGAGACCTGGGTTCGATCCCTGGGTGGAGAAGATCCCTTGGAGAAGGGAAAGGCTATCCCATTCCAGTATTCTGGCCTACAGAATTCCTTCCATGGACTAAACCCATGAGGTTGCAAAGAGTTGGATACAACTGAGCTACTTTTAGTTTCACTTACTCAGTATCAATCATCCTAATTAACTAATAACACCAATATTTACGTAACTAACATGCAAAAGTATTGTGAAATGCTTTAATGGTAAATGATGGACCTCACACAGGCATGCATAATAATTAACATAAATAATATGCAAAGTGATACATAAGTAAAAATTTATAAGCCTTTTTATTACCTATCTTAAAAAAAAACACAGGGGAAAAAACATATTTGTTCAGAAGACAGAGGCCCCGTAGCCTCTCGGTAGGTCCCTGTAGGGAAATAAAATTGCTCCTGCTTTCTCAGTGTTCTCGTAAACACACTAGCCCTCTGAGACTCTTTAGAGAACGTGAGAATTAGAACTGTAGCCATTCATGTAGTAAATTGCTTTGATTCAAAAGGATAATAAACTCTTATGTTGACAAGAAAAACCACGACAAGAGGTTCCTATGTTAAATCGCCAACATGCCAGGAAGACTCAAACTATCATGTTTCTAGGTGTTTTCATTTAAAGAAAGAACGAGGCTGAAGAACTTGGAGTCAGTCTCTGGCTTTTAGAAAGATATTATTTACATACCAAAGGGATGGAGTAAGAAAACCCTTTCAGGAAATGTGCAGACATCTATCTTCTACCACTTTATAAGCATAGAAATTTAATTTTCTTTTCTTCTTCCTTGCCCGTGGATGAGTCTATCCACTTGTATAACACAACCAACTTGGTTCTCATCTTGTCACTCCAGAGGTAGGGACTAGAGCAATGGGAGAATGAATCATTTATTATTTAGTGCCATGTATTTAATAGGAAATCTATCTCTGATTCAGAATACCTCATACATATACATATTCATGTATGTATTCAGGATAAAATGAATACATGTCAATATTAAACATTCAAAAGTACTCAAATAATTTTTTCTGATGAATAAAGGAAGCCAAATCCCCCTTTACAGTAAATTTACATTTTATTTTATCTAACAAAAGAAATAATTGTTATAAACACCCAAGAATTTTGTTTTCTAATTACAAGTAGTTTTAACCATAATGGTTAAAACCAAAAACAATGGCATTAGACCTGGGAAGAGTTACTTCACAGGCCTCTGCATCCTTCTCTGTAATATGAGAACATTAATAGTTCATATATAATAAGTTATTGGAGTCTTATATCAGATACCCAGCCATGTAAGTAAGCCTGGAGCCATATCCTCCAGTCTTTGACTGACAGTTTTATTCCAACTGTGAGAGAACCTGAGCCAGAACCACACAGCTAAATGACTCCCAGATCTCTGATCATCAGAAACTATAAGAGACAAAGGAAATAAAAGAATAGTCACTGGGAGGACTGATGCTGAAGCTGAAGCTCCAAGACTTTGGAGACCTGATGCAAAGAGCTGACTCATTAGAAAAGACCCTGATGCTGGGAAAGATAGAAGGCAGGAGAAAAAGGGGACAATGGAGGATGAGATGGTTGGATGGCATCACCACCTCAATGGACTTCAGTCTGAGCAAACTCCAGGAGATGGTGAAGGACAGGGAAGCCTGGTGTGCTGCAGTCCACAGGGTCGCAGAGCCAGACATAACTGAACGACTAAACAATAAACATTCATTGTTTTAAGCTGCTAAAATTTGGTGTAACTTGCTACACAGGATTAAATAATACAGATACCTTATATAAAGTCACTTACATAATACCTGGCATATAGTCTAATAAATGCTGGCCAGTAGGAGCAGCAGCAGCTTCTACAGGGAAGTAGTGTGATTACATGGCAGGGAGCTCATGAATACAGACAGGACCTTTTTGTATTTCAAAACAGAGTAATCTAACTGCATAAGAGCCAAATATAATCTTCATAGCATGATAATAATTCAACCTCTATAAGCACAGAGATACTGTAGATGCAATCAATCCCTATTCCAAAGGCAAAGAAAGTTAACAAGCTCTCACCTGACTCTCCCAAAGAATCCCTTCTCTCAAGTGGAATACTTTTCACCCACTCACAGAACATCAAAAGAGAGACAGAGTCCCTTCAAAGGGAAAAAGAACAGGATTTCTCAGACCAAAGAGTAAAAACTAAGCTGCTTTCTTCTGTGACAGTGATAAAAACAGTAATGTATTATCTGAAGACAAAGATTTATGACATACACCAAATCTGTAGAGAATCCATGTTCCAGTCTCATGATCTAGTAAGTTCAAATTGCCTCCTATGTGATAATAAGTCTATATTTCATCAATACATAGAGTAACAAGCGGTAGGTTGCAGGAGGTGGGTATGCAGAGGACAGAGACCAAATTGCAACTTGAAAATGATAATCCACAGGTCCACAATATTTCTCTATAGAATTATATGACAAAGTCAAAAGGAATACCCACCAGTCATTATCTGACTAGAACCCCAGGTTTGTAAACGTGACTAGGATGGATGAGCAATGTTTGAACATACATCACTATACTTCACAGTGAACCCTATCCATGTGATTGATCATCAGCGTCAAACAAGTCTGCAATTGAATAATGAATCTTCCATGCCTGGCGGTAACAGGACCATAAGTAAGAACCATTTTTTTTTTTTTTGCTGTGTTTACTCATTTTAGAAATCATTTAATCTACCATGGTTATCTTCACTAGCCCAAAACAATACTCAACAAATCACAGACTCTAACTGCCAAAAATATTACAATGCCTGACTTTTAGTCACTTTTTAAAGGAATATTTGTGATATATCTTTCTTAGATGGGTAATCTAGGACGTTTGAAAACTGGTCCTAATCTAATTTTATTACTATCATGTTACCTTATATATCTAGGTTAATGTAAATGATGTTCTTAATTATCCTGCTCTACCTGAGTTAATTTCAGTTCTGTCAGTTTAAAAACCACCCATGTTTCAAGAATGCCACATTCCACCTCTGAATTGCCATAGCATTTTCTCTGAAACCAGCAAACTATAACTGCTAAGACTACAATGCAGAAAATCTGTTGGAATTGACCAAAAATAGCTACTAGAAGTAATGAGCGATTTGGTAAAGGTTCAAGATATAAGATCAATATTTTAAAAGGCAATTGTGTTTATATTTTAACAACAGAAAATCAGAAATAGAAATAAAAAGATTATTATTTACAACACATCAAGAGTACGACACTCTGTGGGATAAAATGGATAATAGATGTTTAAGACTTAAACACTAAAAGTCTTCTTTGGAGAAATGTCTGTTTAGTTCTTTGGCCCATTTTTTGATTGGGTCATTTATTTTTCTGGAATTGAGCTTCAGGAGTTGCTTGTATATTTTTGAGATTAATCCTTTGTATGTTTCTTCATTTGCTATTATTTTCTCCCAATCTGAGGGCTGTCTTTTCACCTTACTTATAGTTTCCTTTGTAGTGCAGAAGCTTTTAAGTTTCATTAGGTCCCATTTGTTTAGCTTTGCTTTTATTTCCAATATTCTGGGAGGTGGGTCATAGAGGACCCTGCTGAGATTTATGTCAGAGAGTGTTTTGCCTATGTTCTCCTCTAGGAGTTTTATAGTTTCTGGTCTTACAGTAAGATCTTTAATCCATTTTGAGTTTATTTTTGTGTATGGTGTTAGAAAGTGATCTAGTTTCATTCTTTTACAAGTGGTTGACCAGTTTTCCCAGCACCACTTGTTAAAGAGGTTGTCTTTTTTCCATTGTATATCCTTGCCTCCTTTGTCAAAGATAAGGTGTCCATAAGTTCGTGGATTTATCTCTGGGCTTTCTATTCTGTTCCATTGGTCTATATGTCAAGCCAGTACCATACTGTCTTGATGACTGTGGCTTTGTAGTAGAGTCTGAAGTCAGGCAGGTTGATTCCTCCAGTTCCATTCTTCTTTCTCAAGATTACTTTGGCTATTCGAGGTTTTTTGTATTTCCATACAAATTGTGAAATTATTTGTTCTAGTTCTGTGAAAAATACCGTTGGTAGCTTGATAGGGATTGCATTGAATCTATAGATTGCTTTGGGTAGAATAGCCATTTTGACAATGTTGATTCTTCCAATCCATGAACATGGTATGTTTCTCCGTCTGTTTGTGTCCTGTTTGATTTCTTTCATCAGTGTTTTATAGTTTCCTATGTATAGGTCTTTTGTTTCTTTAGGTAGATATACTCCTAAGTATTTTATTCTTTTTGTTGCAATGGTGAATGGTATTGTTTCCTTAATTTCTCTTTCTGTTTTTTTCATTGTTAGTATATAGGAATGCAAGGGATTTCTGTGTGTTAATTTTATATCCTGCAACTTTACTATATTCATTGATTAGTTCTAGTAATTTTCTGGTAGAGTCTTTAGGGTTTTCTATGTAGAGGATCATGTCATCTGCAAACAGCGAGAGTTTCACTTCTTCTTTTCCTATCTGGATTCCTTTTACTTCTTTTTCTGCTCTGATTGCTGTGGCCAAAACTTCCAACACTATGTTGAATAGTAGTGGTAAGAGTGGGCACCCTTGTCTTGTTTCTGATTTCAGGGGAAATGCTTTCAATTTTTCACCATTGAGGGTAATGCTTGCTGTGGGTTTGTCATATGTAGCTTTTATTATGTTGAGGTATGTTCCCTCTATTCCTGCTTTCTGGAGAGTTTTAATCATAAATGAGTGTTGAATTTTGTCAAAGGCTTTCTCTGCATCTATTGAGATAATCATATGGTTTTTATTTTTCAATTTGTTAATGTGGTGTATTACACTGATTGATTTGCGGATATTAAAGAATCCTTGCATTTCTGGGATAAAACTCACTTGGTCATGGTGTATGATTTTTTAAATATGTTGTTGGATTCTGTTTGCTAGAATTTTGTTAAGGATTTTTGCATCTATGTTCATCAGTGATACTGGCCTGTAGTTTTCTTTTTTGTGGCATCTTTGTCTGGTTTTGGAATTAGCGTGATGGTGGCCTCATAGAATGAGTTTGGGAGTTTACCTTCTTCTGCAATTTTCTGGAAGAGTTTGAGTAAGATAGGTGTTAGCTCTTCTCTAAGTTTTTGGTAGAATTCAGCTGTGAAGCCATCAGGTCCTGGGCTTTTGTTTGCTGGAAGATTTCTGATTACAGTTTCGAATTCCTTGCTTGTGATGGCTCTGTTAAGATCGTCTATTTCTTCCTGGTACAGTTTTGGAAAGTTATACTTTTCTAAGAATTTCATCCAAGTTGTCCATTTTATTGGCATAGAGCTGCTGGTAGTAGTCCCTTATGATCCTTTGTATTTCAGTGTTGTCTGTTGTGATCTCTCCATTTTCATTTCTAATTTTGTTAATTTGGTTCTTCTGTCTTTGTTTCTTAATGAGTCTTGCTAATGGTTTGTCAATTTTGTTTATTTTTTCAAAAAACCAGCTTTTAGCTTTGTTGATTTTTGCTGTGGTCTCTTTAGTTTCTTTTGCATTTATTTCTGCCCTAATTTTTAAGATTTCTTTCCTTCTACTAACCCTGGGGTTCTTCATTTCTTCCTTCTCTAATTGCTTTAGGTGTAGAGTTAGGTTATTTAACCCTCTTACACTGTTGGTGGGAATGCAAACTAGTACAGCCACTATGGAAAACAGTGTGGAGATTTCTTAAAAAACTGGAAATAGAACTGCCATATGACCCAGGAATACCACTTCTGGGCATACACACTGAGGAAACCAGATCTGAAAGAGACATGTGCACCCCAATGTTCATTGCAGCACTGTTTATAATAGCCAGGACATGGAAGCAACCTAGATGCCCATCAGCAGACAAAAGGATAAGGAAGTTGTGGTACATATACACCATGGAATATTACTCAGCCGTTAAAAAGAGTTCATTTGAATCAGTTCTAATGAGATGGATGAAACTGGAGCCCATCATACAGAGTGAAGTAAGCCAGAAAGATAAAGAACATTACAGCATACTAACACACATATATGGAATTTAGAAAGATGGTAATGATAACCCCATATGCAAAACAGAAAAAGAGACACAGATGTACAGAACAGACTTTTGGACTCTGAGGGAGAAGGCGAGGGTGGGATGTTTTGAGAGAACAGCATGTATATTATCTATAGTGAAAGAGAACACCAGCCCAGGTTGCATGCATGAGACAAGTGCTCGGGCCTGGTGCACTGGGAACACCCAGAGGGATCTGGTGGAGAGGGAGGTGGGAGGGGGGATCAGGATGGGGAATACATGTAAATCCTTGGCTGATTCATGTCAATGTATGATAAAACCCACTGCAATATTGTGAAGTAATTAGCCTCCAACTAATAAAAATAATAAAAAAAATATAATCATCAGAGAGCATATGTGTCATCATAGAAATCACACACATAAATGGCAAAGTGAAGTCAAAGTCTTTGACAAAGAAGGGAACAGCAACAGGCAAGCACATAGGAATTGAGTTTACAAGCACAAGTTGTCATTAGTAGAAAATAATAAGTAATTAAAGTGAAGCAGAGAAAACAGTTGAAATATTAAAAATCCATTAAGCTACATGAATACTTTTGTAATATGAGACTGTCAAGAGAGAGGCTGAGGGATCTATAATCTCCAGAGTTATTTCAAGCAAAGAGGTGACACCTGTCTACCAGAGGGAACAATTAAAAAGTAATGGTATCAGTGCTGCCCATCCACCATGTAAAATGAGGCTCTTAAGAAAACTTACATGTCTCAAACGATTCTACATTTATTCTCAAGTGACACCCCTCTTGCACTTTAGAGAATCTCAGGTCTCATTGGTTGAGCCATGATGAATCAAATCAGCTTTTGATGGATGGATGCCTGTAATGCTGTCTGTGTTTCCCTAGATGGTGGAGAAATGATTCAGCAGTAAGTACAAGTCTCTGAGTATAAAAAGAGCTGAGTGAAGTGTTCCACTTTTCCAAAGCAAAATCTATTAAACAAGAGGTATTTATCTTTCTTTTTAATCCCCTCTTTTTCTCAACTATGTTAACATGTTAACATTTGACTGAGGAAGACAGAATGCCATTTTAATGGTGTCCATTTTAAATGAAATTATCACCTGACCTTATGCCTCATATTAAAGTACAAAACTGGATTAGTAATTTTCAAATTCTTTTTGCCTCAGCAGTAAATGGTTCTGTATAAAACTGATGATCCCATGGTAGTGAAAATAAACATCACCACTTGGTATTCAAAACAAGTGCTATGTGAGTTAAGACTGACCCACCACTGAATGTGAAAAAAAAATTATTTAAGTTTACTTACTATTTAAACTGCTTTAAAGTGAGTGGTTAACTGTATATCAGACCTAGTTGGTGAAGTTTTAGGGCCCAAGTCCAAAATTTCCTAATATTTCAAGGCCTGGGGTTTTAGACAGTACTTACACAGTGTCAACATTTAGGGGTAGATATATATAAGAATAATAGAATTGGAATTCCAAGAGTTGGACACAAAATAAGGGGTTTACAAAATGAGAAAGACAAAATCTGTTAAAGAATGTATAAAAGGGAACGTTGAATGCTTTA
The DNA here is from genome assembly GCF_963930625.1 of Muntiacus reevesi. Taxonomy (NCBI): domain Eukaryota; kingdom Metazoa; phylum Chordata; class Mammalia; order Artiodactyla; family Cervidae; genus Muntiacus; species Muntiacus reevesi. Next base: position 202,361,055 of record NC_089249.1, read on the forward strand.
CACAGTGTGGTAGCCTTATTAAAGTCCAAGCAATTCAATTACATTTAGTATGTTTCATATTTACTCATAATCTAGTAATAGTAATCAGTGTAAAATGTCTGAGGGTAAAGCTAGGCTGTCATACATAAAGTGAAAGAATTCTCTTTCCAGGTGTATAAGTGAGAAATCTTGTGAACCAAACTTTATGAAGTAAGAGAACCTATTTTATTTTTAAGTAATTAGTGGTACTAATGAAATGTCAACCCAAGGAAGTGATAGAAAAGGTCTTACATGGGGGCTTACCACAAATGAAGTCTCTAGGACACTGATGAAGAAAGTGCTGGTTTATTCCGGAATTGATGATGATGATGACAATATGACTGAAAGAGTGATAACTTAGATTCGTATACAATCATAAGATTAGGGAAACGATGTCTACAAAACTTACTTCACAAAATGTGAGCAGAGATGACCTCTGCTATCATTCTATGAGAAATAGATTTTCCTTTCTCTCTTCAGATTAAGGTAAAAAAATTCCTAAATACATATCTATGCAATTAATATTTTAAGTTTTAGGTACAGGCAGTCAGTAAACATCATTAGCTTCTAATACAAAAATCCATGCATGTGTGGTAAATCTAGGTTTTCAACAGCATGGCTACCACTTTCAAAGCCTTGCTCAGAACTCTTAACTATTTCCTACAGAGAATGGTCCACCTTAATCCTGTACACAGATTTGTGTATTTGTCTCTGTGTGCAGTCTAGGGGCCAGTGATTCCATCTCCTAACAGTGAAACGCAAGTCCACACACTCAGTAGGGCACAGCAGATCAGAAAATTCACACACACCTCATTCAATGACATAACCAGTGAAGACGGCGAAAGAAAAAAGGCTTATTGGAAGTAAATGATAATTTGAACCTTCAGTTTTACAGATTTTTTTCTCTATGTAGTCCCAACAAACATCTAGACTTTTTTTCTTTTCTTTTTGGAAAAGATGGGGCACTCTGTTTAATAATGGAGAAGGGCAAGGCAACTCACTCCAGTATTCTTGCCTAGAGAATCCATGGACAGAGGAGCCTGGTTGGCTGAAACTAACATTTCATTTCTGTTTAACAAAAACCAAAACATTTTGTCTTAAGGATTATTAGTGTTACACCCGCCATATGCGCTACATTTCTTTGGTATTGGATATATTACTGAGTAGCAATAGCTCGTTAGACTCTGTTCAGTTCAGTTGCTCAGTCTTGTATGACTCTTTGCGACCCCATGGACTGCAGAACACCAGGCCTCCCTGTCCATCACCACCTCCCGGAGTTTACTCAAACTCATGTCCATTGTGTTGGTGATGCCATCCAACCATCTCATCCTCTGTCGTCCCCTTTTCCTCCTGCCTTCAATCTTTCCCAGCATCAGGGTGTTTTCCAGTGAGTCTGTTCTTCACATCAGGTGGCCAAAGTATTGGAGTTTCAGCTTCAAAATCAGTCTTTCCAATGAATATTCAGGACTGACTTCCTTTAGTAGAGACTGGTTGGATCTCCTTGCAGTCCAGGGGACTCTCAAGTGTCTTCTTCAACACCACCGTGCAAAAGCATCAGTTCTTTGGTGCTCAGCTTTCTTTATAGTCCAACTCTCACATCCATACATGACTACTGGAAAAACCATAGCCTTAACTAGACGAATCTTTGTTGGCAAAGTAATGTCTCTGCTTTTTAATATGCTGTCTAGGTTGGTCACAACTTTTCTTCCAAGGAGTAAGCATCTTTTAATTTCATGGCTGCAATCATCATCTGCAGTGATTTTGGAGTCCCCCAAAATAAAGTCTGCCACTGTTGCCACTGTTTCCCCATCTATGAAGTGATTAGACCAGATTCCATGGTCTTCGTTTCCTGAATGTTGAGCTTTAAGCCACCTTTTTCACTCTCCTCTTTCACTTTCATCAAGAAGCTTTTTAGTTCTTCACATTCTGCCATAAGGGTGGTACCATCTGCATATCTGAGGTAATTGATATTTCTCCCAGCAATCTTGATTCCAGCTTGTGTTTCCTCCAGCCCAGCATTTCTCATGATGTACTCTGCATATAAGTTAAATAAGCAGGGTGACAAAGCCTTGACATACTCCTTTTCCTATTTGGAGCCAGTCTGTTGTTCTATGTTCAGTTCTAACTGTTGCTTCCTGACCTGCATACAGATTTCTCAAGAGAGAGGTCAGGTGTCTGGTATTCCCATCTCTTGAAGAATTTTTCACAGTTTGTTGTTATCTGCACAGTCAAAGGCTTTGGCATAGTCAATAAAGCAGAAATAGATGTTTTTCTGGAACTCTCTTGCTTTTTCGATGATCCAGTGGATGTTGGCAATTTGATCTCTGGTTCCTCTGCCTTTCCTAAAACCAGCTTGAACATCTGGAAGTTCACGGTCCATGTATTGCTGAAGCCTGGCTTGGAGAATTTTGAGCATTACTTTACTAGCGTGTGAGATGAGTGCAATTGCACAGTAGTTTGAACATTGTTTGGCATTGCCTTTCTTAGGGATTGGAATGAAAACTGACCTTTTCCAGTCCTGTGGTCACTGGTGAGTTTTTCAAATTTCTTGGCTTATTGAATGCAGCACTTTCACGGTATCATCTTTTGTGATTTGAAATCGCTCAACTGGAATTCCATCACCTCCATTAGTTTTGTTCGTAGTGATGCTTCCTAAGGCCCATTTGACTTCACATTCCAGGATGTCTAGCTCTAGGTGAGTGATCACACCATCATCGTTATCTGGGTTGTGAAGATCTTTCTTGTACAGTTCTGTGTATTCTTGCCACCTCTTCTTAATATCTTCTGCTTCTGTTATGTCCATACCATTTCTGTCCTTTATTGAGTCCATCTTTGCAAGAAATATTCCCTTGGTATCTCTAACTTTTTTTGAAGAAATCTTATCCTTTCCCATTCTGTTCTCTTCCTCTATTTCTTTGCACTGATCATTGAGGTAGGCTTTCTTATCTCTCCTTGCTATTCTTTTGAATTCTGCATTCAAATGGATATATCTTTACTTTCCTCCTTTGCTTTTTGTTTCCCTTCTTTTCACAGGTATTTGTAAGGCCTCCTCAGACAGCCATTTTGCTTTTTTGCATTTCTTTTTCTTGGTGATGGTATTGCTCCCTGTCTCCTGTACAATGTCATGAACTTCCATCCATAGGCTACAGAAATCTACAGATACTGCATTAGTCTACTACAGAGAAAGGTTAGCCTTTCTGGTAAAGACAGACACACAGACACATGTAAATACATATATATATATACATAGATACAACACAAATACATAGACACAGGCATATACATCTACATATACCCACATGCACAAACACATATACATATATACCCACACGCCCGTTTGTGGTTTAAACTGATCATGGGTTAAAATACATAGGGAAGTGAACTCCAAACCTGTTAGTTTCAAGGACAACACTAGGAGTGAGAAGTATGTTAATCCTTCTTCTAGGATGCTTAGTGAAGTCAGGCCTGAAATTGGAAGGAAAAATAAGCTATAGTCAGCAGATTGCCCACCTGAGAAGAAATGATTCAGGACTATATGATAATATGATGTAGAGATACTGAACACACTCTTGATTTCCTGCAGCTTATTCTGGGTCAATTAGTAGCCCTAAAAACAAGACACAAAATTATGATGATTCCTTTTATAACTTGAGAAGCCTGATATAGAAAAAAAATTGATGCATTTTTAAGAGTGAAAATTTTACTAGGTAGTGTTTTTTCTTATAAATTAGTATTTTAAAAAATAAAAATTCAGTACTCATCTGGAGAGAATTACTCCTCACTGGAAAAATATTTTCTACTCTAATAATTTTGAAATTGTGCCTGCATGTGGCATCAGAGTCGTATACAATGTTCCATGTCAAATCTGTTACAAAATATAAGAAAGGAGCAAGAAATACGGTTAAACAAGAATCAGTATTCTGAACTCTCATGCCTCAAATCATCTTTAGTCCCCTGCAGACATGTTTAATCACCAAGGGACATTAGTAAGATTGTTGACTGAAACCTCTAAGCAGTAAAGCTGGAAATAAATGACTAAAGTCTGGCTTGCATTCTCATCATTGCTTGAGTTATCATTTATCACACCTATGTGGGGACCTAGTAGTTCATCTTCTCTTGATGGTATCTATAAATATAAAGATGTTAAGAAATTCTTAGGGAGCATGTTTATGAGGTAATATAAACTGTTTGTAAAAACATCCTACATATATTATTTCAATTGCACTTTTTTTTCCTCCACAGTGACTTTATCCCACTTAGAAGATATCCATTTCTTTAGGTTCATTTACACTAACGGACACAAAATGGGGTGAAGCCAGGTTACAAAAGCTAGCATTAGACTGCTGTCTTCAAGTTATCTACAGTACGTGTTCAGTGGAGGAGCTAAGTAGACTCTCATTCGCCTTTGAAACTCAGTTGCTCATCTCTGAGACAGAAAATTTCTTAATCATGGGCTCAGTATCACTTATGTCAACATCCAGGAGAAATTTATGCTGGAAATAAACTAAAAGTTACTTGACACATTTTTAGACAGGGTAGACTGCTTCCCATATCATAATGAGGTATGATGACCCCTAAAAATTTAAAGTTGGCCTTTAACAAATGTCTAAGTATATTTTTGCAGATATCTACCACTTATTTTGACCAAGACTTTATGGGAAACAAAAGAATTCGCAATGTGGAATTTTCTCCTGGACATTGATTTTCACAAGTCTTACTACCTGTTAAAAAGTTTCTATAAACTCATATTGGCTATGACATAACAATAAATATCAAGAAAAAAGAAAATTCGCTGACTTTCTGAAAGAGAATAGGCTTATAAAATTTTAGAGCTGAAATTTCTTTAGAGACCCCTGGACCCAACTTCTTTTTTTGTGTGTGTAGATGCTGATACTGTGGACCTCACAGCCTGAGCACACCAGTGGACAGGACTCAGGCTGTATGGCCTCCAGTGCAACATATGACTTCTATAGCTCACTGACTCCAGGAAAGGAGCCGAGTGGTATGTGACTCCAAAAACTTATAGATGCTGGTTCTTTTTTTTTTTTTTGTATTTCAGTACTTTTATTTATTTATTTTTTTTACTATATTGTAGTGGTTTTTGCCATACACTGACATGAATCAGCCATAGATTTACATGTGTTCCCCATACCAATCCCCCCTCCCGCCTCCCTCTCCATCCTATCCATCTGGGTCTTCCCAGTGCACCAGCCCTGAGCACTTGTCTCATGCATCCAACCTGGGCTGGTGATCTGTTTCACCCTTGATAGTATACTTGTTTCAATGCTGTTCTCTCTGAACATCCCACCCTCACATTCTCCCACAGAGTCTAAAAGTCTGTTCTGTACATCTGTGTCTCTTTTTCTGTTTTGCATATAGGGTTATCATTACCATCTTTTTAAATTCCATATATATGCATTAGTAAACTGTATTGGTCTTTATCTTTCTGGCCTACTTCACTCTGTATGATGGGCTCCGGTTTCGTCCATCTCATTCGAACTGATTCAAATGAACTCTTTTTAATAGCTGAGTAATATTCCACTGTGTATATGTACCTTAGCTTCCTTATCCATTTGTCTGCTGATGGGCATCTAGGTTGTTTCCATGTCCTGGCTATTATAAACAGTGCTGTGATAAACATTGGGGTATACATGTCTTTCAATTCTAGTTTCCTTGGTGTGTGTGCCCAGGAGTGGGATTACTGGCTTGTATGGCAGTTCTATTCCAGTTTTTTAAGGAATCTCCACACTGTTCTCCATAGTGGCTGTACTAGTTTGCATTCCCACCAACAGTGTAAGAGGGTTCCCTTTTCTCCACACCCTCTCTAGCGTTTATTGCTTGTAGACTTTTGGATATAGCCATTCTGATGGCGTGTAATGGTACCTCATTGAGGTTTTGATTTGCATTTTTCTGATAGTGAGTGATGTTGAGCATCTTTTCATATGTTTGTTAGCCATCTGTATGTCTTCTTTGGAGAAATGTCTGTTTAGCTCTTTGGCCCATTTTTTGATTGGGTCATTTATTTTTCTGGAATTGAGCTGCAGGAGTTGCTTGTATATTTTTGAGATTAATCCTTTATCTGTTTCTTCATTTGCTATTATTTTCTCCCCTTCTGAAGGCTGTCTTTTCACCTTGTTTATAGTTTCCTTTGTTGTGCAAAAGCTTTTAAGTTTCCCAGGACCAGATGGCTTCACAGCAGAATTCTACCAAAAATTTAGACAAGAGCTAACACCTATCCTACTCAAACTCTTCCAGAAAATTGCAGAAGAAGGTAAACTTCCAAACTCATTCTATGAGGCCACCATCACCCTAATTCCAAAACCAGACAAAGATGCCACAAAAAAAGAAAACTACAGGCCAATATCACTGATGAACATAGATACAAAAATCCTTAACAAAATTCTAGCAAACAGAATCCAACAACATATTAAAAAGATCATACATCATGACCAAGTGGGCTTTATCCCAGGAATGCAAGGATTCCTTAACATCCGCAAATCAATCAATGTAATACACCACATTAACAAATTGAAAGATAAAAACCATATGATTATCTCAATAGATTCAGAAAAAGCCTTTGACAAAATTCAACATCCATTTATGATTAAAACTCTCAGGAAGCAAGAATAGAAGGAACATACCTCAACATAATAAAACCTATATATGACAAACCCATAGCAAACATTATCCTCAATGGAAACAAACCCATAGCAAACATTATCCTCAAATTGAAAGCATTTCCCCTAAAATCAGGAACAAGACAAGGGTGCCCACTCTTACCACTACTATTCAACATAGTTTTGGAAGTTTTGGCCACAGCAATCAGAGCAGAAAAAGAAGTAACAGGAATCCAGATAGGAAAAGAAGAAGTGAAACTCGTGCTGTTTGCAGATGACATGATCCTCTACATAGAAAACCCTAAAGACTCTACCAGAAAATTATTAGAGCTAATCAATGAATACAGTAAAGTTGCAGGATATAAAATTAACACACAGAAATCCCTTGCATTCCTATACACTAACAATGAGAAAACAGAAAGAGAAATTAAGGAAACAATACCATTCACCATTGCAACAAAAAGAATAAAATACTTAGGAGTATATCCACCTAAAGAAACAAAAGACCTATACATAGAAAACTATAAAACACTGATGAAAGAAATCAAAGAGGACACAAACAGATGGAGAAATATACCGTGTTCATGGATTGGAAGATTCAATATTGTGAAAATGAGTATACTATCCAAAGCAATCTATAGATTCAATGCAATCCCTATCAAGCTACCAACGGTATTTTTCACAGAACTAGAACAAATAATTTCACAATTTGTATGGAAATGCAATAAACCTCGAATAGCCAAAGTAATCTTGAGAAAGAAGAATGGAACTGGAGGAATCAACCTGCCTGACTTCAGACTCTACTACAAAGTCACAGTCATCAAGACAGTATGGTACTGGCACAAAGACAGAAATATAGATCAATGGAACAGAATAGAAAGCCCAGAGATAAATCCACATACCTATGCACACCTTATCTTCAACAAAGGAGGCAAGAATATACAATGGAAAAAAAGACAACCTCTTTAACAAGTGGTGCTGGGAAAACTGGTCAACCACTTGTAAAAGAGTGAAACTCCACCAAAGAATGCTTCTCCACATTCTGATACCATGAGCTAGTGGGAACAAGGTTTAGGGGGTCTTAGTGTGCCTAAAGAGCTTCCCAGGTGGCTCAGTGGGTAAAGAAACTGCTTGCAATGCAGGAGATGCTGGAGATATGCATTTGATTCCTGAGTTGGGAAGATCCTCTGGAAGAGGGCATGGCAACCCACTCCAGCATTCTTGCCTGGAGAATCCCATGATCAGAGGAGCTTGGTGGGCTCCATGGGTCGCAAAGAGTCGGACATGCCTGAAGTGATGGAGCACAACAAGTTGGGCACTATCTGTACATGTTTTTACATAAACATGCATATATGCAAGAAGCTTCACCATGTGCCCTGAATTATCCTTTGCTGGACATATTGGTAGTCACAAAGAGCAAATGGGGGATGGATTTCAGTTTGAAGATTTCAAGTTGACTTTGATTCTAAAAAAAGGGCTCAGAAGTGTTTATGCTTTCAAAAGGGTGTGATACCATTCATGTCACCTCTTAAAGAGTCTCAGTTCGAAAAAGATGATGAGGTCGGCCAGTCAGTCTTCATGTAATCTTGGCAGTAAGGCATCTGAAGAATGAAGAGTGCTTAAACATGTAATGTTTGCTTGCAAGGTCTTCAACGAACAATCAAAATAACTTTGCTTATATGTTTAGCATCTTATCTGTGAGTCTAGATGCTCTCTTCTAGAACACATTGGTCACCCCAAGTTCCCTCTCCTCAAACTTAACAAATGGACAAACATATGACATTCAGGGTCCAGTTGAGGCAGTGGAAGCCAAACAGGCTTGGTCCAGCATGTGGGTTATAACTATAGTAGAGCTACGGGTTCTCCAGCGGATTGGGAGTCCCTTTCCAGACTTGAGCCAGGTTTGGGGGCACTTCTCAGAAGGCCAGTGGTTGGGTATGCCTGACTGTCTTCTATGTTCATTTTTGTTACTCATCCTTTGTTGATAATATTTGTCAAAAACATTATAGTATGACGTTTCCTTTATACATTATTTATGGTATTTTTTTATTTTTATTTTTTTTTTAAATTAGTTGGAGGCTAATTACTTCACAACATTTCAGTTGGTTTTGTCATACATTGACATGAATTAGCCATAGAGTTACACGTATTCCCCATCTCGATCCCCCCTCCCACCTCCCTCTCCACCCGACTCCTCTGGGTCCTCCCAATAAACAGAATATTTTAACTTATAGTTAAACTGGTTAATTTTTTTTTAGAATTATTGCTTTTTAGTGTCCTGCTTAAAATACTATTCTCTACCTCAAAGTCAGAAAGATATTCAATGATATATTCTAACAACTTTTAAAGTTTTTTCTTTTTTACTTTAAATTTTATATTCCATCTGGATTTAATTTTGTGCATGATGTGAGGATGGGATCCAATTTCTCCTTTTCCAAGTAGAAAATCATTTTTTCAACCTTTGTTTACTGAATGCTTTCCTCCATTCTCCACTGATCAGTCATGCAAACTCTGTCAAGTGTCAAACTTAATATATCTCGATAAGTCCTGAAATATAATAGGTAAATTTTTGCCTCATTCTCTTGTTCGTCTTGTCCTTCTCCATTCTCTCTTCTCTTATTTTATCAGGAGTGTTTTTTCCTAGTACTGGCTGTTTAACTTTTCCATGTAATCATTAAAACTGTTCTTTCAAGTTCCAAGAGGGGAAAAAAAAGAAAGCTCATATGCTTTTTACTGGAAACACTTTGACTGTATAGATCAAATTAGGAAAACCTGATATCTTTACAAGTGTCCCCATCCATGAACATATAATATCTCTCTGTTTTTCTTTAGCACTTACAGTCCCTTCCTAGGAAATTTTACAATTTTATGTATACAGGTCTTACACATAGTTGTTAAATTTAACCTTAGGCATTTTGTGACTTTGTTGCCATTATAAATGGTGCTTTTAAAAGATTACATTTTTGAACTGCTGCTGATACATAGAAGTGTAATATTTAAGACTACTAAAATACAGTCATGCAATATATATCATTGCTAATATTTAACGTAGATAATCATGTCATCTGTAAATGATGAGAATTTTATATTCTTCTGATTTCTAACACTGATTTTTTAAAATTTATTTTTATTAGTTGGAGGCTAATTACTTTACAATATTGTAGTGGTTTTTGCCATACACTGACATGAATCAGCCATGGATTTACATGTGTTCCCCATCCTGAACCCCCCCTCCCACCTCCCTCCCCCACTTTGATATTTAAAACTGTCTTACTATACTTGATAAGACCATGAGAAAAACAATACACAGGTATGGCAATGGTGTGATCTTCCTTTTGTTAGTTATATTTTAAACTATTATTAAGCCCTTATGATTGAAAAAATTCATACATAAAACCTGAAGAATGTGTGAGTAAGTATAGTTTTCAATCTTAAATATTTTTTTGCCAAACCATTTGAGAATAAGTTTCAGACGTTACGACTTCTCACTCTTAAATACTTCTAAGAAATAACCAAAATAATTAATCATATTGAGAAAATTCAACATTAATGTTATAATATTATTTGATATATAGTACATACTAAAAATTTCTCCATTGTTACTGTACAGTTGTTTATGAAAATTATTCTTAAGATCCAGTACAAGGGAACACATACAATGTGATTTTCATCTCTTTGAAAGTGAAAGAAAGTGAAGTCGTTTAGTCATGTCCGACTCTTTGGCATCCCATTGATTGTAGCCTACCAGGCTTCTCCGTCCATGGGATTGTCCAGGCAAGAATACTGGAGTGGGTTGCCATTTCCTTCTCCAGAGGATCTTCCCAACCCAGGGACTGAGCCCGGGTCTCCCTCATTGTAGGCAGATGCTTTTACCATCTGAGCCACCAGGGAAGTCTTCTTTCATCTCTTTAGTCTTCTAAAATCTAGGATACTACCTTTATCCTTGTCTTTTACAATTCTGACATTTTAAAGGTTTACAGGATAAAGTTTCTATTTTGTTTTACAATGTCCTCTAATTTATGTCGAAAGAAATTCTACATAAATAATATTGTGACTTTCACAGTAGTACTAACTTTCATGTTAGTAAGCATTTGATATCAGTCATGGTGATTACGTTAACTTGCATTTCTTGGTTAAGGTATTATCAGTCAGATTTTTCTATTACAAAATATATTTCTCCCCTTAATAGTTTATAAGTGAAAAGTTGGGAGATATTTTGAGACTTTTTATTATATTGTTGCCCATAAATTTTCATTTAGTTATTTAACAGCTACTGATGATCCTTGCTTGAATCAGTTACTATAAGAGTAACTATTCTGCTCCACTGATCCATCTTTTTTTAAAACCAGTACCACAATGTCTTGACTACTGTAGTTTTACAGTATGTCTTAAAGTTGGGTAGTGTCAATCCTCTAACTTTGTTCTTCTTCAGTATTGTGTTGGTTATTTTTAGTTGTTTCTTCTCTATAAAAACTTCAGAAATCAGCTTGCCAATATCCACAGAATAACTTGCAGGGGTTTTGCAGAGATTGCATTGAATCTATCTGCCAAATAGGGAAGAACTGACATCTTGACAATACTGAGTCTTCTTATCCATGAATAAGAAGTATCTCTTCACTTACTTAGTTCTTCTTTGATGTTATAAATTTTACAGGTTTCCTTTTCCATATATTTTGCTAGATTTATATCTGAATACTTTGGTATACTTAAAAGAAGTATTTATATATAAACACTTCTCCAAAATGAATACTTTCATTTTGGAGAAATGGTAATGTAAATGGTACTGTGTTTTAATTTCATATTCCATATATTTGTTGCTGGTATATAAGAAAGTAAATAACTATTGTATATTAACTGTATATCCTACAACATAGCTATAATCACTTATGAGATTCAGGAGTTTTTCTGTTAATTCTTTTGTACACACATATATGTCAGACACAAACATATGCAACAAACCAACAAAATTTACCAAATCTTGCTTAAGAAGTGGTTATATTATGCTTCTGATATATATGTAGAGTCATTTGTTCCTATTTGTGTGTATATATATATATTTTTGTCATATCTTTTGATACAATTATACTTTAAAAAACATAAAGCATGTTAACACAACTCTGAAGGTATTTTAAAAGATGTACTCAAAAAGATATTTACATTTTTCCCCTACATCCTGTTTTCCTTCACTCTCTGTGAAGCCATAAATTTACAAAATTGTTTCATTCATTTTTCCCTTCAAAAGGAATATTTCTAACACAGTCCATTTAAAATGATTTTTTTTGGTAATAGTTTCTAATACACTTTTTCAGAGTAAAGAATATAATTTCTATACCTAATTTGTCAAATATTTCTATCATGAATGGGGGTTGAATTTTATCAATTATTTCTTAATATTTGTTAGAATTATTTTCCCGGTATTATTCTCATTCTCACAAACTGTTATATTTGAATTCTTATTATTTTGCTTTCAATTTTTGAATCCATTCTCTTTAATAAAACTTGCTAAAATCCTCCCTTCTCATATTTCAATATGGAGGCAGTTTTATCTTCATTTCTTTCTAGTTATTCTTTCCCCAATTTCTGGGAGTTTCTCTACATGCATTCGCTGATTAATACTCAGCTCAATATTCTAGAGGAAACCTTTTTACATATGTTTTTACATATCTCTTTCCATTCACCCAAAGGGGGCTGTCTATTTTCTTTGTCTCTTTTTTCCTGAATATCTCTTAGATTGGTTGAATTATGTTTTCTTTTTTTAAAAAAAATCATTCCTTTTTTGTTCCTCTGTTAGAAATGTGCTGTGTCCCTTTACATTTAATAAATAGACTAGAAGTTGAAACATGCATATATTTACTTGCCAATTTTTGAATTGACCTAACATCAAAACAAGCAAGGTAATAATTGTATCAGAATCACAGGGAGTGAGGTAAAGAAATCTATTTCGAAAAGTTCCTTGGGTGACTTTTTGTGATAAATTTGAGAATTAGATTAAGAAACAATTATACTAGAAAATAGCTTGAGTGAGTGAAAGTTGCTCAGTCGTGTCTGACTCTTTGCGACCCCATGGACTATATAGTCCATGGAATTCTCCAGGGCAGAATATTGGAGTGGGTAGCCTTTCCCTTCTCCAGGGGATCTTCCTAACCCAGGGGCCAAACCCAGGTCTCCCCCTTTGCAGGTGGATTCTTTACTAGCTGAGCCACAAGGGAAGCCCAAGAATATTGGAAGGGTAGCCTATCCCTTCTCCAGTGGATCTTTCCAACCTAGGAATTGAACCGGGGTCTCCTGTATTGCAGGTGAATTCTTTACCAACTGAGCTATTAGGGAAGCCAATAGCTTAAATCAGGATAAAGAATTAGGCTTAAATTTTATTTTTCTGTTTCTTGATAGTCAAAATAGAAGCAAATAATACTGAATTTCTATTTAGAAGTAGAAAATATAACAAATGATAGAGGCAAATTTCATGAGAGCAATGAATTTGAAGCATAATTTTTCTCTGTCAAATTTTAAATACTTCCATAAAAGCTTTCAAAAAGGACACTGATGAATACAATGTACTGTGTTATCAGGAGCTAGTCTTCAAAAGATAAAGAAATATTTCTCATATCATCAGTTTAAAGTCAAACTCATTATATTTTAATCCATCTCTGAAAAGATTCTTTTTCCTACACAGATGAAATGATTGTCTCTGCATGTCTGCTTTTGAACTCTGTGCAAGAGAAGATGACAGAAGAATTTGTGTTTATCCTGTTCTAATATAAGGAACAATTTTAGGATATACTTTGTCCTAAACACTACAATACTCTGAGCATGCAAAAATGGCTAAGAGTTGGACTGTGTCCTCAAGGAATCACAGTCTAGAGAGGGAGGGAGAGCAGCAGAAAAATGGTATACTATGCTGTGATGAACGTTTAATCAAACATATTCCATAGGCATCTCAGGAGGACAAATGACTGACTTTTATATGCCTCAGTGGGGGAAGACTTAAATACAGAGGATGCTACTCCTTGCCTCTTGAAAGATGTTGCATAGAGGAGACAAATGTTTTTGACTGTTCACCTCCCATTCCCCCATTTACTAGTAAGAGAAACTCGTTATTCCTTATGAGAACTGCTTCTCTTTCATCTTATTAGACTGACAATCCCTGAGTCTATGTCTCCATCAAAAAAGACAGTATGAAACTACAGATTCAGTGAGAGCATCCTCCTCCTATAGGTTTAGTCCAGAAGTCGGCATGTCCCAGGTAAGGACAATGAGAGTGCTTTCAGGAAGTGTTCTGGATGCATGAAAGAGTGGAGGAAGCCAGCTATCTTTCTGAGGCCTGAGTACTAAAAAGACATGTTTCCCTGGAGCTGTCCACTGCCATCTTTGTTGCCATTGGGAGAGAGCCTGCTTGAGTAAAACCAGAAATTTTCTGGACCCAAATTCTTAGGTGTGAATCTTACAAAGATGAGAAGAAAGACTATGCTAGAAAAATAGAACATTATGTCTAAAGAACACAAGTAAACAGAATCTGAGAATTTTCTTTAACTGAGAATAGTTTTCAGAGATCCAACCGGAAAACTTAAAGGAAAGCTTTGCTATGCCATAATTAGGAGTGTAGGGTTTCCCAGGCAGCACAGTGTTAAAGACTCTGCCTGCCAAAGCGGAGACACAAAAGACATCAGTTCAATCCCTGGGTCAGGAAGATCCCCTGGAGTAGGAAACGGTAACCCAATCCAGTATTCTTGCCTGAAAAATTCCATGGACAGAGGAGCCTGGCGGGCCACATACAGTTCATGGGGGTCACAAAGAGTCAGACATGACTAATCATGCATGCACACATGCACACACACACACACGCACAGTCATGAACATAAACCTTATCTTGCCTATAAAGAGAAACAATCTGGATGAACTAATAGTGATCATATCTTCTACTTTATCTCTGCTGAAGACAAGTCATCTTAAGGAGATTTTTACAGGAACTATGTACAGACAACTGAATGATGAGATCTTTACCAAGCAGCGAATTATAAACATTCTATATTATTAACTGCTTTATATATGTTAAGTAAAATGTGTGTAGAAAGCAAAGACAAATTTCTAAAAAATTAAAATGGAAAAGACTAACTTTTCTTACTGAGCTGAAAGGGTATTTCTTCACATGGACAGGCTGCAAAAACATAAATAATGTCAAGAATTTTCTCAAAGTTCCTATATCCCCAACATGGTTTAAATTAAATGTCCAGGATCCTATACTATTAATAAAAACTATAAAAAGTGTTCATAGTAGAAAAATTTCAGGAACAGATATTACTATTTCTATCACCACAAAGGAGGTATGGTTTGTGTCTCTGATAAACTGTTCAGTTTTTGAGCAGAACTCTATCTTGACAGTCCAAGCAAGATAACAGGGCCAGAAAATGCATTCTCAGATAACTTGGGGAAAGCTATGGAAGGGAGTTCTTTAGTACTACCCATCTGGAAGTTTAAGAATTAAAGCCACAAGTAGTGGCTTAAGTTGGGCATAAATGATATATGAGCACTACTAATGACTATTAGATATGTATGGCACAAACCATGCTAACATATGATACAAAGCTTTCCGTGTTCATTAATGCAGAACAAGATGAGAAGGGTTATCTAAAAACTGTACCAAACATTTAGATGGAAACTAAAATAAATTTGAGATGTATTTATGCCAAGTTACAATATGCCATATAAAGATAGCTTTAACAGGGAATGTATTTGATTGTCAATTAATAAAAAATTCCTTGTTTTAGAAACTCAGGTATGATTTCTATTGTTATTTAAACTTTCCTTCTTCATGTCTACAATGGATCTATTTAAATTTACCTCAGTTTTACTTAAATCTTACAGAGACAATAATATTAAGTCCTAAAACTATAGAGTGCTATAAATAAAATATTAATATATTTTTAACCTATTACTAATAATTCTACATATTTTAATTGTAGAGAATTGACAATGCTGAACAAAATCAACTGTCTTCTAGAGAAATTTACTTAGCAGTTTTATGAGATACAACTTTTATTCCTAATATTAGCACTGGAAGTTTTATTCTACATTGCTTTTGTTTGTTTTATTACCATGTATTATCACCAGAGCTTACCTGAGTTAAAATGATAAATATTTAAAATCAAACAATAAAAATTCAAGATTTAGTCAGTGTTTAAACATTTAGATGATCAAAGAAATAGTATGTCTGAAATTATTTTTGCTATGATACTCAGTGGTCACTACGATCCTAGTTTAGTAGAGATGGCTAGAGGGCAATCAAAGGCCAAAAAAATTAACAAGATTAATAAAGCCATCCTATATCTATTTTTCATAAGGCATTTTGAATAGACCACTAAAAATATCTCAATAGAGGCTCTGGTCAAAACATTTACATAAATAATGCTGATTCTGGAACTGAATTTT
Organism: Muntiacus reevesi; assembly: GCF_963930625.1. NCBI lineage: Eukaryota > Metazoa > Chordata > Mammalia > Artiodactyla > Cervidae > Muntiacus > Muntiacus reevesi. Next base: position 202,377,116 of record NC_089249.1, read on the forward strand.
TTAATGCACAATTTCTGTGAGATTGTTGAAGAAAAAGTTCCCCTTAATGAACAATGTCATTCTGAATTCCATATATTATGCATATATTTTTAACTATGAGATCCATTCATTTATTATTTATTATATGTGTGTGTGTGTTTTGGTCTGAGATCTATCCCTGGATGGATTTTTACAAGCCTCCTCATTTATCTTATCAAATTAACTACTCTTAAATGAAAACCTTCTGCCATCTGAATTACCTAATTATTAAGTGGTAGATATTCATCATTCTCAAGGCACTTAACATACTGATGCATGTAACAACTTCTAATGACTGTTTGTAGCAACATCTCAAGGTCAACACAAAGACCGTGGGATCTGGGCAGCATCAAGAGAAATGAAACACAAATATTCCTAAGCTGGCACCAGCTTTCACTCATCTATCCCCTTCAAGAAGCTAACAGGCAAAAGAGAAAAGGAATGGAAATAGAATAGATGATAAAAACTTCCTGGTTCATGTTTCCAGTGACATTTGTTTATGGACGACTTAACAAGGGATTTGAGTTGCCTTATGATAAGTGTGTGGCACTCTGTAACCAGCTCAATACTCTGCTGGAACACATATATTGGCAACACATACATAGCCTATCTTAAAAAAAGAAAGTTAAAACCTCACCTTGTCACCTCCATGTTTTACTGTTTAGAATTCATATTTGATTTATAGGATTCATTTCCTTAATGTTTTATATTTTGATATTAGTCTTTGCATCAGAGTCCTATATATGTTGGTTTTCACAATGGAACTACAACTGATACAGTTACATTATTTATTGCTTTGACTTCTAGTATATTGCACATAATACATACACATGCAAGCTAGGGAATGGATTTAAAATGCACAAATACTCTTCTTCACCCTTCTGTGCCCCTCTTGAAAACACTTTATGGAAACAGAAAAACAAAGATAATTATCTTATAATAGCAAGAGGATTAAGAGAAAATAATCATTGAAGTAATTTTTACTATATTTATGGAAGAAGACGAGTGAATTAAAGTTGGTTTACAGGCAAATCTGAGCAATGAAGCCAGAGCCCATGTCAGAGGTGATGGAAACTATTTCAAGCAGAATCCTAGTTATGAGCATGGTTTCAAGAGTGAGAAGAGGAACAAAAGGTAATCATTAGTGGAAGGTCTTTCTGCATGACAGTTATATAAATCAGTTGCCACATCTGTCTTCTCCCCATCTCCATACCCTTATTACCAGACTCTCTTGTAGATTCACTTTTATCTTCAGATGGAAAGCCTGAGGACTCTATTTTAATGGCTTCTAATATGGATACTGGTACGTTTCCAGAGAAAATTCTTCCTCACTCTGCAATTCAGAAAGTGCTGAGTCTCGAATTGTGCTCCAGGCATGTGTACCCTTAAGGTAACTTTCCAAAGGAGAAGTCTGCCATGGACTTAACTCTAGCCACACAACAGCAAGAGAGGAAATCATATCTGTTTTCAATAATAATTATGCTATACTTTATCAATAATGTGAACAGATAATCAAGATCAATGGAGAGGAAGAGAATAATTTATGAGAAATAAAAAACAGGAACAAGAAGAATAACTATAAAGGGAAAACAGATTACTCAGGAGACAGAGGATTCTAGGACATACTTCAGTAATTAAGAACAATAGAATGTAAAGAAAAGGGAAGATGAAGAAATAAGAACAAGTTACTAACAAAAAATTAAACTCATTAAGAAGATGAATTCATAGAAAAACACTTACAGTGCAAGAATGTTAGATCATTTTCACAAGTATAGGCATTTTTATCTGTTTTGCTTATTACCATGTTCCCAACTCCTAAAACAAGGCCTTAAAACTGAAGACATTTAATAACTATGAGTTGAAAACTAGTGGTTACCAGTGGGGAAAGGGAAGGAGGGTAGGACAATACAGAGATAGGGGATTAACAAGTACCACTTTTAGGTGTAAAATAAGTTACAAGGATATATTTCACAAAACAGGGAATATAGCAAACATTTTATAACAACTACAGATAGAGTATAACTCTTGAAAATTGTGAATCACTACACTGTACACCAGTAATTCATATAACAAGTACATATCAACTACATTTAATAATAAATAAATAAATTTGTGTTGAGTAAATGAATAAATCATGCAAAGACACAACTATGCAAGAAAATAAACTGAGACTCAATCCTGGAATGCAAACAACCACACATTCAAAAAGGACAGAAAAGAAAGTCAGAGGTGAATAAAATGTTAAATAAGTGTAGAGATACAATTTCCAAAAAGTGAAGGAAAACACAAATCTGTAGATTAAAAGAATAAGATTAACGAGAAAAGATAAAAGACTCATGGGGGAGTTGCAAAGATGGCAGAATAGGAAAAGCCTGAGCTCATCACCTCCCATGAGAACACCAAAATTAACTATTTATGGAGCAACTGTCAATAAGAATGACCCCAAAATTAGCATAAAGATTATCTACAACTAAAGATATGAGGTAAGAATCACAAGAAGATAGGCAGGAGGGGTAGAGATGCAATATATTAATAGTAAAGACCCATAATCCTGCAGTAGGTAACCCACAAAGTGGAGGACAAGCATGATTGTAGAAGTTCTCCTCATGGAGCGAGGGATCCAAGGCCCACACTGGGCTCCCCAGCTTGGTAGTCCTATGTTGGGCTGACAGGCCCCAGCAAGGCTTGGCTTTCAAGGCCAGTGGGGCTTACTTTTGGGAGAGCCAGAAAGCTATGGGAAGCAGAGACTCTACTTAACACACACAAAGTCTCACATACTCCAGGAACCAGAGCATAAGCAGTAATTTGAAAGAATCCTGGATCAGATCCATTTGATGATCTTGAAAAGCCTCATGGAGATGCAGGAAACAATGAAACACATGCTGGGATGATAGCTGCTGGCAGTCATTATGGCGAGCTCATCCCACCACGAGGACCGTGGGACTGGCAAACACTACTCAAGAATCCCCCCTCTAGTTTATTAGTTCTGGAACCTCACCCTGCCCACCAGCTGCTCAGCACCAGTCCTGAGATACACAGCTAGCTTGGTGGGGACAAAGATCCACCTTCTAGAGAGCTGGCTACCATAAGACACCTGAGCCTCTAGCCACCCCACAATCTAGCCCTGCCTACCGGAGAGACTAGGATCCAGCCCCATCCACCAGTGAATCTGCACTAGCCCTGGGGTCCCACACCCAGGTGATGGAGCCAGCCCTACTCACTAGCAGACAGGCACAAGTTCCAGGCCCTGGCCTCATCCACTAGTGGGCAGATGCCAGACCTGGAATAGCATGGCCCAAGCCCCATACAACAGCAGGCTAACACTAGCCCTGGGGATCACCACAAACCTGCAATCAGCTGTGTCTAGAACTGAACTGTCCACCAGCAGGCTGGGATCACCTTAAGCCTTCATCGTGCTAATAACAGGGCAACACCAGCTCCAGGACACTTTGGCTCCTTCAGCCAGGTGTCTCCAGATCCAATTCACACACCAGTGGGTCAACACAACCCTCAAGACACCCACAGTCCGTGATCTTACCCACCAGCAGGCCAACACTAGCTCTAGGACCCTGGTCTCAGAGCAAGCCAACTCAGGACCCAGCTCTGCACACCAGTGGGCCCACAGTAGTTCCAGGATCCCCTGGGGCTCTGTAGACAGCTACCACACATGATTCAGCTCCATCAAACAGTAGGCTACACCCAAGACCATGACTCCCTTATTTATTTCTAGTATATAGAAACAAAAAAGTGAATTACACAAAATGAAGTGATGGAGGAATATGTTTGAAATGAAAGAATGAGATAAAATCTCAAAAGGAGAATTAAGTGACATGGGGATAAACAATCTACCTGATTAAACACATAAGGTAATAATCATAAAGATGCTCAAAGAACTAGGGAGAAGAATGGATGAACAGAGCAAGAAGTTAGAAGCTTTTAACAAAATTGGAAAATATTAAGAGCCAAATGGCTGAATAATATAATAACTGAAGCTAAAAATACACCAGGATGAGTCAACAGTAGATTAGATGATACAGATGAAGCAGCAAACTTGGAGACAGAATAGTGGAAATCATTTACTGAACAGAAAAAAAAAATTTATAAAAAAGAAGACAGTTTAAGAGACCTCTAGAACAATGTCAAGGCACACTAACATTATCATTATAGAAGTCCCAGGAGAAGAGAAAGGGGTAGAGAAAATTTGTGAAGTAATAGCTGAAAACTTCACTAACCTGGAACAGGAAACAGACATCCAGGCCCAGGAAGCACAGATTCCCAAAGAGGATACACCTGAAAAGGTCCAGACAAAGAAACACTGTAATTAAAATGTCAAAAATTAAAGATAAACAGAGAACATTAAAAGCAGAAAGGGGAAAAGCACAAGCTACCTAAAAAGAAATTCCCATTAGGCCATCAGCTGACTTTTCAGCAGATACACTGAAGACCAGAGTGAGACTATTTATTTAAAGTGATGAAACAGAAAGCCTATAGTTAAGAATAATTTACCTGGCAAGGCTTTCTGGAAAATTGGGACAGCTACATGCAAAAAATGAAAGTGGACTGCTTTTTCACACCACATACAAGAGTAAACTCAGAGTGGATTAATGACTTAAACACGTAATTTCTAGAAGGGAACACAGTTCATATGTTGCTTGACACTGGCCTTAGTAACACTGTTTGGATATTTCTCCTCAAGGAAGGAGAACAAAAATAGAAATAAACAAATGAGACTACATAAAATGAAAATGCCTTTGTACAATGAAAGAAACTATCAATAAAACAAAAAGGCTGTCTACTGAATGGGAAAAGGTATTTGCAAATGATGTATCTGATAAGGAGTTAATATCCAAAATACATAAAGAACTGATACAACTCAACATAAAAAAGCAAATAATCCAATTAAAAATGGATAAAGGATCTGAATATATAATTTTTCAAAAAGACATGCAGATAGATAACAGGCACATGAAAAGATTAGGTATCACTAACCATCAGGGATATGTAAATCAAAACCACAATAAATTATCATTTCACATCTGTCAGAATGACTTTTAGCAAAAGGACAACAAATAACAAGGGCTTACAAAGATGTGGAGAAAAGGGAACCGTACACTTTAGGTGGGAATGTTAATTGGTGCAAGCGCTATGGAACTATGGAGGTTCCCCCATAAAATAAAAACAGAACTACTACACAATCCAGCGATTCAAATCCTGGGTATTTATATTAAGGAAATGAAAATACTAATTCAAAAAGATATATGCATCCCTATGTTCACTGCAGCATTGTTTACCAAAGCCAAGATATGAAAACAACCTAAATGCCCATTAACAGATAAATGAATAAAGAAGATGTGGTATATACTGGAATACTACTCAGCCATAAACTGGAATGAAATCTTGCCTTCTGGGATAAGATGAATGAACCTAGAGGGTACTATGGTAAATGAAATAAGTCAAGCAGAATAAGAGAAATACTGTATGATTTCACTTTTAGATGGAATCTAAAAACAAAACAAGAAAATAGAAAACAGAAAGAGACTTAAAGAAACAGAGAATAAGCATATAGTTGCCAGAGAGGAAAGGGATTGGAGGAGGAGAGATATGGGTGAGGGAGGATAAGAAGTACAAACTTTTGGTCACAAAGTAAATGATTTACAGGTATGAATTGTACATTATGGGGAATACAGCCAATATTTATGTAGTATCTTTGTTAGTGATAGATATCAACTAGACTTACCATGCTGATCATTTTGAAATGTATAAAAATACTGAAATACTGTGTTCTGCACCAGAAACCAATACAGAACTGTAATTCAATTATACTTCAAAAACAAGCAAACTCATAGAATGAAAAATCAGACTTTTTGTTACCAATGGTTAGGGTTTCGGGAAGGATAATTAGTTGAAGGTACTCAAAAGGTTTAAAGTTCAGTTACAATATAAATAAGTATTAGGGATATAATTTACAATATGATAAATAAAATTAACATTGATGTACATTATATATGAAATTTGCTAAGACAGAAAATCCTAAGAGTTCTTCTCACAGGAGAAATATTTATTTTTATATTTCTTTAATGCTATACCTATATGATAGATTATGGATGCTCACTAAACCTATTATAGTAATCATTTCATAATGTATACACGTCAAATCATTATGTTGTACATCTTAAATCTACACAGTGTCATAAGTCAATTACATCTCAATAAAACTGGAAGTCAATTCTACAGGAAATCAATCCTGAACATTCATCGGAGGGACTGACGTTGAGGCTGAAACTCCAATCCTTTGGCCATCTGATGCAAAGAGCCAACTCACTGGAAAAGACCCTGGTGCTGGAAAAGATTGTAGGCAGGAAGAGATGGGGATGACAGAGAACAAAATAGTTGGATGGCATCACCGACTCAATGTACATGAGTTTGAGCAAGCTCCGGGAGATGGTGAAGGACAGGGATGCTGCAGTCCACGGGGTCACAAAGAGTCAGACACGACTGAGTGAGTGAATAAAAACAACAAAAACTGGAAGAGGAGAAAAGACACTCAGATAAATTCTCCAGATATTCAACAATACCAGAGGTGTGTAGAATGTGTATCCTCCAGAAGAAAAATCATATTAACTACAAAACATTTAAGTTACGCTACAGGCTTAGAACTCCTGCTATACTCTGCACATGTTCCTTTCCCTGAAAAAGGGGAAAATGGGTTTCCAAACTTCTGAAAATAAAAAATTAAAACCAGTACAAAATTATCACTTAAATACAAACTTAATTCAGATTGCAACAGTATTCTGGTGGGGTAAAGAATCCACCTGCAATGCTGGAGATGCAGGAGATGTTGGGAAGATCCCCTGGAGGAGGGCATGGCAACCCTCTCCAGTATTCTTGCCTGGAGAATCCCATGGACAGAGGAGCCCGATGGGCTACAGTCCATGGGGTTGCAAAGAGTTGGACATGACTGAAGTGACTGAGCACAGCACAGAAGAGCACAGTTTTTCTACTAACATCATTTCTGTTTCCAGATCCAATTGGGGATCCCCCATTGCATTTAGTTATGACTCCTTCCTCCAGGTCAGTTCAGTCACTCAGTCATGTCCGACTCTTTGCGATCCTATGAACTGCAGCACACCAGGCCTCCCTGTCCATCACCAACTCCCGGAGTTTACTCAAACTCATGGACATCGAGTCGGTGATGCCATCCAGCCATCTCATCCTCTGTCGTCCCCTTCTCCTCCCGCCCCCAAATCCCTCCCAGCATCAGGGTCTTTTCCAATGAGTCAACTCTTCGCATGAGGTGGCCAAAGTTTTGGAGTTTCAGCTTCAGCATCAGTCCTTCCAATGGACACCCAGGACTGATCTCCTTCAGGATGGACTGGTTGGATCTCCGTGCAATCCAAGGGACTCTCAAGAATCTTCTCCAACACCACAGTTCAAAAGCATCAATTTTTCAGTGCTCAGCTTTCTTCACAGTCCAACTCTCACATCCATACATGACCACTGGAAAAACCATAGCCTTGACTAGATGGACCATTGTTGGCAAAGTAAAGTCTCTGTTTTTTATTATTTATTTATTTATTTTAAAAAAATTTTTGCTGTTTTTTTTTTTTTTTTTCAGTGGGTTTTGTCATACATTGATATGAATCAGCCATAGAGTTAACACGTATTCCCCATCCTGGTCCCCCATCCCACCTCCCTCTCCACCCAGTTCCTCTGGGTCTTCCCAGCCCACCAGGCCCGAGCACTTGACTCATGCATCCAACCTGGGCTGGTGGTCTGTTTCACCACAGATAATATACATGCTGTTCTTTCGAAACATCCCACCCTCAACTTCTCCCACAGAGTTCAAAAGTCTGTTCTGTACTTCTGCGTCTCTTCTTCTGCCCTGCATATAGGGCCATTGTTACCATCTTTCTAAATTCCGTATATATGTGTTAGTATACTGTAATGTTCTTTATCTTTCTGGCTTACTTCACTCTGTATAATGGGCTCCAGTTTCATCCATCTCATTAGAACTGATTCAAATGAATTCTTTTTAACAGCTGAGTAATATTCCATGGTGTATATGTACCACAGCTTCCTTATCCATTCATCTGCTGATGGACATCTAGGTTGCTTCCATGTCCTGGCTATTATAAACAGTGCTGCAATGAACATTGGGGTGCACGTGTCTCTTTCAGATCTGGATTCCTCAGTGTGTATGCCCAGAAGTGGTATTGCTGGGTCATATGGCAGTTCTATTTCCAGTTTTTTAAGAAATCTCCACACTGTTTTCCACAGTGGCTGTACTAGTTTGCATTCCCACCAACAGTGTAAGAGGATTCCCTTTTCTCCACACCCTCTCCAGCATTTATTGCTTGTAGACTTTTGGATAGCAGCCATCCTGACTGGCGTGTAATGGTACCTCATTGTGGTTTTGATTTGCATTTCTCTGATAATGATTGATGTTGAGCATCTTTTCATGTGTTTGTTAGCCATCTGTATGTCTTCTTTGGAGAAATGTCTGTTTAGTTCTTTGGCCCATTTTTTGATTGGGTCATTTATTTTTCTGGAATTGAGCTTCAGGAGTTGCTTGTATATTTTTGAGATTAATCCTTTGTCTGTTTCCTCATTTGCTATTATTTTCTCCCAATCTGAGGGCTGTCTTTTCACCTTACTTATAGTTTCCTTTGTTGTGCAAAAGCTTTTAATTTTCATTAGGTCCCATTTGTTTATTTTTGCTTTTATTTCCAATATTCTGGGAGGTGGGTCATAGAGGATCTTGCTGTGATTTATGTCAGAGAGTGTTTTGCCTATGTTCTCCTCTAGGAGTTTTATAGTTTCTGGTCTTATATTTAGATCTTTAATCCATTTTGAGTTTATTTTTGTGTATGGTGTTAGAAAGTGTTCGAGTTTCATTCTTCTACAAGTGGTTGACCAGTTTTCCCAGCACCACTTGTTAAAGAGATTGTCTTTTTTCCATTGTATACCTTTGCCTCCTTTGTTGAAGATAAGGTGTCCATAGGTTCGTGGATTTATCTCTGGGCTTTCTATTCTGTTCCATTGATCTATATTTCTGTCTTAGTGCCAGTACCATACTGTCTTGATGACTGTGGCTTTGTAGTAGAGTCTGAAGTCAGGCAGGTTGATTCCTCCAGTTCCATTCTTCTTTCTCAAGATTACTTTGGCTATTCGAGGTTTTTTGTATTTCCATACAAATTGTGAAATTATTTGTTCTAGTTCTGTGAAAAATACCATTGGTAGCTTGATAGGGATTGCACTGAATCTATAGATTGCTTTGGGTAGAATAGCCATTTTGACAATGTTGATTCTTCCAATCCATGAACACGGTATGTTTCTCCATCTGTTTGTGTGCTCTTTGATTTCTTTCATCAATGTTTTATAGTTTTCTATGTATAGGTCTTTTGTTTCCTTAGGTAGATATACTCCTAAGTGTTTTATTCTTTTTGTTGCAATGGTGAATGGTATTGTTTCCTTAATTTCTCTTTCTGTTTTTTCATTGTTAGTATATAGGAATGCAAGGGATTTCTGTGTGTTAATTTTATATCCTGCAACTTTACTATATTCATTGATTAGCTAAGTCTCTGCTTTTTAATATGCTCTCTAGGTTGGTCATAACTTTCCTTCCAAGGAGTGTCTTTTAATTTCATGGTTGCAATCACCATCTGCAGTTAATTTATGATAGCTACTGAGTCTTTGCTTATTTTTTTGTGACACTTTTGAAATATACTGATTATTTTGTAGAACGTTCTTTAATTTTTGTTTGATGCTTCCTCATTATTTGCTTAAAGTTATGTGTTCTTAACAAGAGTACTATACAAATGATGGTGTAGAAAGACACTCATACAGACACCTGAGTTATTACAAATCCAACAGTGTAATGTTGTAGAGGCAAGGAGAATCTTTTTAATAAATTTTGTTGGTTCAACTCAATAAAAATATGGAGGGAAGTTTAGACCTTTCTTTATAACATACACAGGAATCAATTTTACAGGAATATAGATCTAAAAGTAAAAGGTAAAACAGTAACGTTATTGAAAGGAAACACTGACTGTGTTTGGGAGTTATTTTTTAAAACATAGGACATAAAGACAACTAAACAGGTAGGAAATACAATTTGGACTACATTAAACTTAAGAACCTATGTTTTTAATGAACTTGTTAGCAAAAGATACTCTTTAACAGAGTGAAAAGGCAAACCACAGGGTGAATAAAGATGCTTGAATTACTTATCATATCCAGAATATGCAAAATGATGGAAATCAGTAAGTTAAAATATTCAGTAGGAAAAAGTTTGAAACAGACATTTTATAAGAGAACATATTCAAATGGCAATAAACACACGAACACACGAGTGTTTGCTGTCATTAGTTACAAACCAAACGGAAATTTAAACTACAGTGTGATACAAATACATAACCATCAGGATGGCTAAACTGAAAAAGACATACTATACCAAGCTTTGAGAAAAAGAAATTGCCTATGGATAGGAATTGTTTTCTACTCTTGTTTTCTTTCTACTAGTAATTAGCAAAGTCAGCCTGCAGATAACATTCAGACTAATTAGGCTTTTTCAATAACCTCAGATATGCAGATGACACCACCCTTATGGCAGAAAGTGAAGAAGAACTAAAGAGCCTCTTGATGAAAGTGAAAGAGGAGAGTGAAAAAGGTGGCTTAAAGCTCAACATTCAGAAAACTGAGATCATGGCATCTGGTCCCATCACTTCATGGCAAATAGATGGAGAAACAGTGGAAACAGTGGCTGACTTTATTTTTGGGAACTCCAAAATCACTGCAGATGGTATTTGCAGGCATGAAATTAAAAGACGCTTACCCCTAGGAAGGAAAGTTACGACCAACCTAGATAGCATATTAAAAAGCAGAGACATTACTTGGCCAACAAAGATCCGTCTAGTCAAGGCTATGGTTTTTCCAGTGTATGGAAAAACATGTATGGATGTGAGAGTTGGACTATAAAGAAAGCTGAGTGCCAAAGAATTGATGCTTTTGGACTGTGGTGTTGGAGGAGACCCTTGAGAGTCACTTGGACTGCAGGAAGATCCGACCAGTCCATTAAAGGAAATCAGTCCTGAATATTCATTGGAATGACTATGTTGAAGCTGAAACTCCAATGCTTTGGCCACCTGATGTGAAGAGCTGACTCGTTTGAAGGGACCCTGATGCTGGGAAAGATTGAGGGTAGGAGGAGAAGGGGATGACAGAGGACAAGATGGTTGGATGGCATCACCAACTCAATGGACATGAGTTTGGGTAAACTCTGGGAGTTGGTGATGGACTGGGAGGCCTGGGGTGCTGCAGTCCATGGGGTTGCAAAGAGTTGGACATGACTGAGTGACTGAACTGAACTGAGTTAGGCTTCTGGAAGCGGAAATTTAGAAAATGAGTTATAAGTTCGAAAGGGTAAGCTAGAATCAATAATTTATAGATCATAAACAGCTGCTGTCATATACTGTAGCTGTTCTTTAAGTAAGCAGAGTATGGGTTCGGCATGCATGCTAAGTCGCTTCAGTCATGTCCAACTCTTTGTGCCCCTATGAACTGTAGCCTGTCAGGTTCCATGGTATTCTCCAGGCAAACATATTGGAGCGGGTTGTCATGTCCTCCTCCAGGAAATTTTCCTGATCCAGGGACTGAACCCGCATCTCATGTATCTGTATTGGCAGGCAGATTCTTTACCAACAGCAGCCTGGGAAGCCCACAGTTTAGGCGTACTAACCCTTTATCTCTATAGTGGTGGCAAGGATCATTGCTGTACCTGTGATAAAGGACATTAGTGATGCTGCATCAGATTAAGTTATAAATTGAAGAGACTCTATTGAACTAAATTAAGGATCTTGACTTAATATATTTTGTGGCCAAAATATATGACAACGGATGGGAAATAAGGGAGTCAAACACATCAAAAGAAAAGATCTGTAGCACTTTTTTTTCCTTGTGAAAAGTAAATCTACTAATTACTACCTTGGACATCAGAATCATAGAATCAGGTGAAAAGAAAACCACCTATTTTTGCCACAAAAACGTTACTCGTCCACAGTTTTGTATTTCACTTAAACTCAGCTCTATCACCTATGCAACCCTGAACAAGTAAGTTCATCGCTCTGGGTCTGTTTCTTCACCAGGAAGAAATAATTACACTTATTTCATAAGGTTTCTGGGAGGGTTAAGTGAGAGAATGAAATTTATAGTACATATAAAGCACTTAGAAAAATGTTTATTAACAGAATACTATGAATCTCTAATAAATATTTAGAAACCCATATAAAAGTTGAAACAATATGAGGAAAAAGAGGGGTGGCAAAAAAAAAAAAAAAAAAAAAAAAAAAGAGGCAAGGGCAGGAAAGGGAATGGAGAGAGAAAAGGAGTAAAGATGTTTTTTTATTGTGGGAGGGACAGACATATTGGATAGCCAGAAGAAGAGGATACCATGAAGAAAATTAATAAGGCTTGACAATAAGACAAAAGAATCAAGATCAAGCAGAGCCAAAAAAATCAAGGGAAGAACAATTTCTGAAGGAGCAAATGGTTGACTAGTTTTGAACAGATGCACACATACAAGCCAAATAATTGTGATATTCCCAATAAATGGGCTAAGTTCTCTTTTAATATTCAGTTTCTAATGTTGGATAATTTTCCAGAGTAAGAAAACATAAATATATGTCACATCTTCTAGTGAATCACACTGAATTTGTCACAAAGTAGCTTTATTTTTGTCTATTGTCCAGCTCTATTTCTCAGCATTATGGAACTTTAGTATGAAATACATATGGACTGAATGCTCATAGAACAGCAGTTTGCTATTGCCTTAAAATAGCTTCTTCAGCATTGCTGGTCATTCATTATACCAGTGGCTCCCAGCTGTGATTACACAGTTCATTACAGCTGGTTAGTCATCAAGTAGGAGTCTTCATTTCAGTGACAGGTTTTTTAAAACTCTACCACAGAGTACCAGTGCCTAGTTTCTGCTCAAGACAAGTGGTTCTCTGTTCTAGAAGATGAACTTTCCATTACTTATACTAATTACGTTTTGTAACGAACATGTCATATATTTTGTTGCTAATCTGGGACATCATTTCACAGATGAACATCTGGATCACACTTGATGAGTCTGAATCATACAACTCTTCCCCCACCAATAATATGCTCTAATTAGCTTGATGATTTTATATAATTTATAATAAAAATGCTAAAAAATTAACAGTAATAAGACTTTATGTTGTATAGACAGGGCTTAGAATTTTAAACACATTTTTGAATATATAAAAAGAAAGAACAAAATTTTATAAAGAAGGGGACAAGTACTGATAATCCTATCAATTGAAGATGAATCTAGTCAGTACTCGACATATTTGCTTTTTATTTTTTATCTATAACTTTTAAATATTTAGATCATGTATTTACTAATTTTTATGTTTTAATATTGCAAGTATTTTCCCTGTATTAAAAACTATCCTTAAACACTATAACATTTTGATGACTATTTAATATTTAATGGCTTGGTATAGATTTTCCATTTTTATTGAATTCATTTTAGAGGTTATTCACATAATTCTTGCTCCATCATTGGGCTACCATCATGGCATACTTATTTTCTCTTTTGATAAATATTCATAGTCTCTGCCATTTTATTTTTGTAAGTAGGTATTTTTATTACAATAGTCTTCCTCTATCATCTTAGTATTATACTTCCTTTTTAGAGCTATCATCAATTTGTCTTTTCTCCTTTTTTCCTTAAGTTTTCAAAAACTGTACTTATATTTTAAAAAAAGATGATATTGGCTTTATTGAATGATTTTACTGTTTGAGCAATGAAAAAAAAAGTTATTTTTGCTTCTGTTCTAATATATCTCTTTTCCCTGGTATTTTATTACAGTTTTTTTTTTAATAAACTCATGAACTCAATGAGTTTTGGTTTTTATATTTTAACAATTGAATTATAAAGATTTCAAACTCATAAAAATGCAATTTTACACTTATGCTGTACCAGGACTTATCAATCATATACTTAACATTTTCTTAAAAATTCAAGTACCATGCTGTTTTGATTCTTGAAGCTTTCTAGTATAGTCTAATGTGGGAAGATTATACCTTCTTCATTCTTTTTTCTTAAGTCTGCTTTGGCAATTCAGGGTCTTTGTGGCTCCTTATGACTGTTAGGATTATTCATTCTAATTCTTTAAAAAAGGTCATGGGTATTTTGATAGTATTTTGTCATGGGTATTAGACCTGTAGGCTGGTTTGTGTAGTGTGGACATTTAAACAGTATTAATTTTCTCAATCCAAGTATGAATATTAATGATGCTTTATTATTCTAATACTTGAGAATTGGAAGAAGTTTACAGAGTTCAAAATTCTACTATGGAGAATTATAAAAACATTATAATTCCCTGAAAGAATAAGTTCACAAATTCTTAATGCAAAAGGAAAATATTCTCACTAATACTGACTACTGCACAATTTTAAATATTAATAATCTTATTTTCTTTACATTACCTGAAGTCTGATATATCATAAGATATAACCTTGGCAAAGATTAATACTAAGTAGCTAAAAACCAAGCAAGAGTGAAAATGCTGACAATACTGCAAACAACAGAGTAAAGAAGGAAACAACTTGCTTTCTGGTTTGCAACTAGTTACATGTTACATTTGTAAACTAAGTGTTCTCTGGAAATTAGGCAAATCAAAAATACATTTAAAAACCTGAAACCAATGTATATGTTCCATGAAGTAAACAATGAGACTCGTTGTGATTTTCTATTACAAATGAACTATTATAATTTAGCACTTCTCATTAAATAACAAAATTATTAATATAACTATCTTTTTAGAATAACTTGCATTTTTAATTTTTATATTTCAAAACATAAACTTTACTTGTTTATGCAAATGCACAGTTAGTTTTGAGAATCAATTGGATGCTATTGTTGTCAACTTCAGAGTATACTATTACAGTACTGTTATCCAACTTCTCCTTAGTTTGCCTTTTTTATTTTCTCAAGATAGCTTTAAGG
Source organism: Muntiacus reevesi (assembly GCF_963930625.1). Taxonomy (NCBI): domain Eukaryota; kingdom Metazoa; phylum Chordata; class Mammalia; order Artiodactyla; family Cervidae; genus Muntiacus; species Muntiacus reevesi. The sequence goes on from NC_089249.1 coordinate 202,392,168, forward strand.
AATACTAGTGACAGTAATCTCTCCTTTGAAGCATGAACGAAAGAGTAAAGGTAAAGAACTTTTCTGTAAAAACTTGCTTACAATTTAGTATCTGCTTCTGTATCATTGGCGACCTCACTTGTTAAGGAAGCTGGAGAATATAGCTTTTAAATGCATGCATGCACATATTAAAAATCAATGAGTTCTAATACTAAGAAAGAAGCAGAATAAATGTTTGGTTAGTAACTAGTGGTTTCTGGCACAAAAAAAATAGAAGAACATCAGTGAAGATAATTAATGGAAGATGTGCTGTATGAAAGATTAATATATGATTGTTCCCAAGTTGGAGAATGATGCAAATATTGAGACAAATAAATTTTTTCCTTATCAACTGAATGGTCTATAAATAGAGTGAACTATTTACTATCATGTATAACCCATCCCAGCCATATCATGAATAGAAAAATAGTGCTAGTAAAGAATTTAGGTTACAGTCTCCCAAACTTCCTTTTTGAAAGTTAAATCTGATTGTTTCAAGAAGTATATGACCAAAGAACATATACAGTGTAAGAAATAGGGAAATAAATGGATAAGACAATTAGCATGTGTGTGCATATATATAAAGAGAGAGAAATATATAGGAATTTTCCTAGAAGAAAACAGGAGAATATTTTCATGAACTAAGAGTTGGAGAGATTTCTTAGACAGTTCTAACAAAAACTATAAAAGGAAGACATTTGATAATTGGACTTAATTGACATAAAATATTTTGTTTTTCAAAGAACATCATTAGTGAAAGAAAAAAGTCAAATACTGGAAAAATATTTGTAAAACTTATCTCATGAAGGACTTATATCCAGAATATGTAAAGAACTCCAACTATTCAGTAATAAAGAAAAAAACAACCCCTCAAAACAGGCAAACGATTTGAGTAGATCCTTCACAAAAAATTATTAAAAGCACTTGAAAAGACACTCAGTGTCAGGAAACACAAGTTAAAACCAGTTTTCCCAAATTCTATTCTTCCTTCAATCCACTCTATCAGGATTCCATCCCCACCACCCACTGAAAATGCTTTTAAGATAACCAATTTTCAAAGCACATATTTCTCTGTGCCCAGTGTTTCTAATTTTCAGCAGAATTTCAAGAAGTTATTCATTCCTTCCAACTTGAAATATTTTCTTCTTTTAGCTCTTCTTTCTGTAACACCAACCCACCCTCTTCACTCAAGTGAGAAATCATGTAGCTAACTGCTTACTTGACACCTCCACTCAGACATCTACTAGGCAGCCCACAATGAAATGGCCCAAAGCAGAAATCCTGATTCTCTCTTCTTTATCCAACTTCCTTATCTCTGTTGGTAAGACAACATTCCATCACTTGCTCAGGCGGAAAAATGAGACTAGTCCTTTTTCCTTGTTTGAAATATTACCTCTGCCCAAGTCATCAGCAAACTCCACAGGTTTAACCTTCCAAAAGAAAGAAAACCACAAAAATAAAACTACCCACTAACCAAAAACACACCATACTGAATCTATTGGATTTCATTAAAAGCATGACAGTTCTATCCACAGCTGTCTCTGCCTGGCTATAAAATATCTTCCCAATGATTTTCTTGCTGCCCCTTTTGCTCCTCTACAGTCCAATATCCAAACCACAACTGGGAGTAATCATTAAAATCTGAATTACTTCTTGTCATTCTTTTCTTTAGACCTCTCTCCTGTCTCCTACCAATGACTGCATTGCTCTTGGGATAAAGTCCAAATTCTTTGTTTAGAACAACATCTATGTGTTTTAGAAATAGAAGGAAAAAAAGAGGGTAACTAGAGCATGCTAAAGGAGTATGAGAGGATCCTGCTCATTTCTCATCCTCTCATCCTCACTTATTATGCTCTAGCTATCCTTTATTCTCTTTTATTTTGAAAAACATATAAATGTTGTTCTAAACTAGAGTGGCTTAATTGTTTTTCTCTCTAACTGGAATTCTCTAACCATACCAATGGATGTATGGCTGTTTCCTTTCGGCATTTTAGGTCTCAGTCTTTCCAACCAAGCAATATAGTGGTTCTCATCCTATACTACAGAGTGAAATTTTATTCTCTTCAGGTCAATTCTTTGCAATCTGTACTATTCATTTAATAGTTTGCTTATTGTTTACCTTTCTACCATTAAATGCAAGTAAAATGAGAATAAAATTTTATCATCTTTATTCATTAGTGTATCCCCAATGCCAAAAATATATGTTCAATAAATGAGTATGAAATTGTTGTTCCAAATATAAGATTTTCACTGTGGAACTACTGCTCTAAAACCTTGTGTTAGCAGACATAAATTAAGAATAAAGACTGTATAGCAAAAAGACGAATTAAAACCTGACTACATGCAATTAATTCCAGTTGAGCTATTTCAAATCTTAAAAGCTTATGCTGTGAAAGTGTTGCACTCTATATGCCAGCAAAACTGGAAAACTCAGCAGTGGACACAGGACTGGAAAAGGTCAGTTTTCATTCCAATCCCAAAGAAAGGCAATGCCAAAGAATGCTCAAACTACCACACAATTGCACTCATCTCACACGCTAGCAAAGTAATGCTCAAAATTCTCCAAGCCAACTTCAACAGTATGTGAACCGTGAACTTCCATATGTTCAAGCTGGTTTTAGAAAAGGCAGAGGAACCAGAGATCAAATTGCCAAAATCCGCTGGATCATCAAAAAAGCAAGAGCATTCCAGAAAAACATCTATTTCTGCTTTATTGACAATGCCAAAGCCTTTGACTGTGTGGATCATAATAAACCGTGGAAAATTCTTCAAGAGATGGGAATACCAGACCACCTGATGTGCCTCTTGAGAAATCTGTATGCAGGTCAGGAAGCAACAGTTAAAACTGGACAAGGAACAACAGACTGGTTCCAGATAAGGAAATGTACTCCAGAAAAGGAGTACATCAAGGCTGTATATTGTCACCCTGCTTATTTAACTTATATGCAGAGTACATCATGAGAAATGCTGGGCTGGATGAAACACAAGCTGGAATCAAGATTGCTGGGAGAAATATCAATAACCTCAGATATGCAGATGACACTGCCCTCATGGTAAAAAGTGAAGAACTAAAGAGCCTCTTGATGAAAGTGAAAGAGGAGATTGAAAAAGGTGGCTTAAAACTCAACTTTCAGAAAACAAAGATCATCTAGTCCCACCACTTCATGGCAAATAGATGGAGAAAAAGTGAAAACAGTGGTTGACTTTATTTTTTTTGGGGGGGGGGGGCTCCAAAATCACTGCAGATGGTGACTGCAGCCATGAAATTAAAAGATGCTTACTCCTTGGCAGAAAAGCTATGACCAACCTAGATAGCATACTAAAAACAGAGACATTACTTTGCCAACAAACGTCCGTCTGGTCAAGGCTATGGTTTTTCCAGTAGTCCTGTATGGATGTAAGAGCTGGACTATAAAGAAAGCTGAGTGCCAAAGAATTGATGCTTTTGAACTGTGGTGTTGGAGAAGACTCTTGAGAGTCTCTTGGATTGCAAGGAGATCCAACCAGTCCATCTTAAAGGAAATCAGTCCGGAATATTCATAAGAAAGACCTGTTGAAGCTGAAACGCCAACACTTGTGGCCACCTGATGTGAAGAGCTGACTCATTTGAAAAGACCCTGATGCTGGGAAAGACTGAAGGAGAGAGGAGAAGGGGACGACAGAGGATGAGATGGTTGGATGGCATCACCGACTCAATGAGGATGAGTTTGAGTAAACTCCGGGAGTTGGTGATGGACAGGGAGGCCTGACATGCTGCAGTCCATGGGGTTGCAAAGAGCGGGACATGACTGTGTGACTAGACTGAACTGAACATGCAATTAAATTAGCTCAGACACAGGGAAGATGGAAATGAAAATAACAACATTTTGGTTTATTTGGGATAACTTGAAGTAGAAATACAATTTCACCTCTAATAGTTTTTGTCCTAAAACTCTGGTATGTTCTTTGTCTAATTAGTTGTATTAACAGGAAACTAAATTTTGGATGCTGATTCTAGAAATCTGTATGTATTTAAAGGGGATAATTTGTTTGGCCAGTATTCAAGCTGCTAAAGGAAAGCAATCTGTAAGCACATTATTTAGGCTCTCAACTTTAGAAGACAATCAATCATGAATCCATGGTCAGAATCCAGGGATGAACACTCAGAAAGAACATTAAAAAAAACCCCAAACAACTCCATTTCTACTTAGCTATAAATTTAAGGAATGAAATGTGTCTGTACTCTGTAACATTTATCAAGAAATCTAATACTTTACAGTGAGGCTAAGGCTACTCATTCAGGTAGGCTAAGGAAACACGGAGTTATGGGTTATCTTATAATAATTCTTAAAAGTAATCAGATTAAACTATTGATACATGATGATTGAGAAGATATTTTCTATTCATTGAAAATTTTGAGTATCTTTTAATAAAAACAGTTTTGTTGCTTATAATGTTAGAGACTTAAAGTCAAGTCTTGAGAGGCTATGAACACTTGGGAAGATCAGTTTGTTTACCATTATAATGGAAATACTTAGTCTCTGTTGTAGTGTCTAGAGCCTCAAAGGGAAAAGCTGTATCTCTAATTATCCTGCCAGCTCATCATGAGCACCTGGGCCCAAGTCCCTTATGACATTAAGGAAGTCTTATCACTATATTCTACTATCCCACCTAGAATATGAGTTGAAAACTAGAAAACTAATAAAAGTATGTGAAGCACTTGACCGAGATTTGAAGGGAATTATAAAGATTAAATAACCATTTGACATGAGAATGAAAGTAATCATTTAAGATACACCAATAGCTGAAAAAGAATAAAAAAAACATGCATGTTACAAAGGAAAGATTAGTCTAAACACCAGGATAAATCTTGATTCTGCTTTCTTATTCTTTTGGGGGAAAAATCTCTACTTTTCTAACTTTTATTTTTACAAATACTTGGTATAATTAGCAGTAGCTTCATTGCATGGTGAGCTCTCACCAAATAAAATGATGAAATCCTATTTTTTGAAATCCTGTTTTTTAATTCATTTATTTTTTTATCTTGATTGTCTTTGTTGAGGACTGTATTTTGGTGGTAATTTTATGCTCACTCAATTGAGTGTTCAGTACAGAATTTTATTGTTTAGACGTGGTATTTTCTGCTATGGTATAGCTTATCAGCACTCCACTAGGGTGACCACCTACTTTGCTTGGTGCTCAGTGGTTCCCCAGGACACACTAGACTTTCAGTGTTAAATTATGAACAGTCTTGAAGAGTTGGTCACCCTAGCACTGAGAAAGATAAAGCAAATGTAAAAATCTTTGAGAACATAAGATAAAACAGGAGGAGTTAAGTTGCCCTTAAAAATCTATGCCAGTTTAACATGTTCCTCTGTCAGCCCATTTCTGATATAAAAATGCCATGTAAATTTTAGGATATTTCTAGGTGAAAATGTGGAGGTTTAAAATTTGGCCAAACTGAGAGCAATGATCAATGTCAGTATGGAATAATGTTCTTCAGGAAGTGGAAACTATCAAAACTAACTAGTAGCCTCAGTGCTCTATTAAAAACAAATTGGTTTGAAACTTTACATTCATAATTTTTAGATGTTTCAGAGGCTTACTGAATTTAGTCCAAACTATCTTTTTAACTCAGTACTCCTCTATGTGCCTTCCCCTCCAGAGATTTTATTGCATATATAACTTATTAGAGATAATTTCATACATTATCAGCTCTTAAAGATGACTTGATATAATCTGAAGTTGAGGAACTAATGAATCTTTGAAAGATATATCTCTCACCTTTCTTTTATCTTTTTGAAATCACCTCCCCTCTAGATTTGCTGACACTTTGAATTTTCAAATATATCATTCCAATCTCCCTTCTCTGGCCTCTAGCAGTCAGCTTCCACTTGGGACTTTCCAAGTCTCCATCCTCCTCCTTTTCCTTCCTTTCCTTTTCTTTCCTTCCCTTTCACTAACTGTCCTTCCCCTCCTCTTTGTCTTCTTTTTCTCCTCTTCTTAGAAAAGGTGATTTCAGATAATCCTTAGGAGGTGATCTCATCTACTCTTATAGTTTCAAATGCCATGTAAATACTTACAGCTATCAAGTATATGTATTAGCTCAGATCTCTCTTCTATATACAATTCCTAAGGGCCTTATGCAATCAGTTCATATATTATTCAATATGAACATGTTAAAAATGAAACTCATCATTATCTAACTATCCTTGTTCCAAATGACTGTTTTTCTTGACTTGCCATTTTACAGCATGGCACCACCTTTCCCCAAAGTCTAGAAAATGATCCATACCCTTTCTGTCATACCCATCAGGTCAACAATTCTGATCAATTCTAAACTTTGTAAGTGTTAAAACCAGTTCCATTTCCTTTGTTGCAGACCATCATCTTTGCTCACCTGGATCACTGCAGTAGACTATAGTCCTCCTATTGATGAAGGGCCTTGTCCTTTCTTCAATAAGTTTTGCACACTATACTGGGTGGCTTTCTAAATGATAAGTTTTATCATGTCATTTCTAAGCTAGAAATTCTTCAGGGTCAAAGTCTAAGTTCCTTAGCATAAATTACAAAGACCTTCATAATCTATCACCTATTTACTTGTCCAGTACCTTTCCTGATTACTCATCAATTCCCCCCTCTCTCTCCCCTAACCCTATTCCTTGGATGTCTGGTCCACCCAGAGTAAGTCATTTATAGTTCCCTGAGCAAATAGTTGGCTGTGCCATCCTTGTTCCAGGAGTACTTTGACTGAATGAAAAGTGCCTGGCTAACACTTTTCATTCTTCAAGATTTGACTCAGGCATTACATTTTTCTAGGGCCTTCCCTCATAGCTCAGTTGGTAAAAATCTGTCTGCAATGCAAGAGACCACAGTTTGATTCCTGGGTCGAGAAGATCCCCTGGAGAAGAGATAGGCTACCCATTCCAGCATTCCTGGGCTTCCTTTATGGCTCAGCTGATAAAGAATTTTCATACAATGCAGGAGACCTGGCTTCAGTTCCTGGTTTGGGAAGATCTCCTGGAGAAGGGAAAGGCTACCCGCTGCAGTATTCTGGCCTGGAGAATTCCAGAGACTGTATAGTCCATGGGATAGCAAAGAATTGGACAGGACCGAGCAACTTTCACTTTCACCTTTTTCAGGGAAGTGCTAGTTCCCTGTACTATGTAATATAATAACTGCATATGCCTCCTATATAAGCATTTATCTTAGTTTACTATAATTTTTGTTAACTTATTTGTCTCCCTCAATAAAATGGAAGCTCCTTTTGAACAGGGACCATGACTTATATATATTTGTGCTGTCAGCATCCAGCACTGGAGGTGGTTACACACTAGATATTTGGCAAATGTTAAATCGATATGTGAGCTGTGAGTCATAAAAGCAAAGACTTGACTTCATTTTGTAAACCCGGCTATTATAAATTTCAAAGTGAAAGTCACTCAGTCATGTCTGACTCTGTGACCCCCATGGACTATACAGTCCTTGGAATTGTTCAGGCCAGAATACTGGAGTCAGTAGCCTTTCCCTTCTCCAGGGGATCTTCCCAACACAGGGATTGAACCCATGTCTCCCACATTGCAGGTGGATTCTCTACCAGCTGAGCCATAAGGGAAGCCCAAGAATACTGGAGTGGGTAGCCTATCCCTTCTCCATGGGATTTTCCTGACCCAGGGATTGAACCAGGGTCTCCTGCATTGCAGGTAGATTCTTTACCAACTGAGCTATCAGGGAATCCATTATAAATTTGAGGCATCTCCAAAATCTTAAGAAACAAAGGGAAATTTTTTCACCCTGCTTTTCTTATGTTTCCAAGAATCATGACAACTTTCTACGTGGTCTATATGGTTGAATTTCTTTCTGGTTTCTTTCCTTGAATTTCCTCAAAATAAATGTGTTTTTCTATCTCAGTCTCACACATCTATTAGTATATGTTTTAAATATAGACTGCTTAGATCAGAGTGATGGTAGAATGAAAATAAAATTCTGTTCTCTTAGGTCAACAGATCTGGGTTTGAATCCAGACTCTGCAGTTTTGTTAGTCTTCATATATAATTTACCTTCTTTTATTCTTAGTCTTCAAATTTAAAATGGTAAAATGGACCTAATACAACCTTTTTTGTTAGAGTGTTATAAAAATTAGAAAAGATGCAAATCAAATACACAATAAACGTTCACTTCAATTATAAGTTTGGCTTCCCTGGTGGCTCAGACGGTAAAGAATATGCCTGCAATGCCGGAGACCCAGGTTTGATTCCTAGGTCAGGAAAATCCTCTGGAGAAGGGAATGGCTACCCACTCCAGTATTCTTGCCTGGAGAAATCCATGGACAGAGGAGCCTGGTGGGCTACAGTCCGTGGGGTCGCAAAGACTCAGACACAACTAGGCGACTAACATGAAGCAGCAACAGCAGTTCAGTGTTCCAACAACAGCAGTAGCTGGAATTCTATCATGAAACTGTATTACTCTATTTTTAAATAGAATCTTCAAAGGATTATAAGACATAAGAAACTCCTACAGTGCAGGTGATATCATATTTTAAAATGTGTATTTTAGTAAGAGCACCAAGCTGTAAATCTGTTATAATAAATTACCTGGGTTCTTACTTTGATTTTTTTCATATCCTTAAGTTTATGAATTTAATACATTTATTGAAATTCATGTGAAGTATTTTACTAAGCATTATGGGAAGATGCAGAATCAGGCATCACAGTACCATAATGGATCTTTAAATCCATTCATTAAGCTGAGACATGCAGAAGTAATAAAAATGTTTGAATATTAAAAGTAACTTTTACTAAGTATATTATCAAAACCAATATTAAATATTAGTAACTTTGAATAAATATCCAGAATATCACTTCATATGTAATAATCTAAATTTCTAATAACAAGAATGTATAAATTTAGATGAAAGTCTACATTTACTCCCTTTATGACCTTATCTAATATCTTGCTTTTAAACACCATTTTCCTGATTATTTCCATATTCATATTTCCATTCTGGACTTTTCCTGAACTCCAGATTCACATATCTAACTGCCTAGTTAATACCTCTAATTGAATGTGTAAGACATAACTCAAAATCCCCAACACTAAACATTGATATTCCTACCTTCATGACATGGTCTGCTCCGTATCAGCAAACAGATACTTCATTCAACCAGTTTCTCAGGCCAAAATCTTAGTGTCATGCTTACTTTCTGTTGCTCATCAGAGTACTGAATGTATCTGCAAATCTCACTGGCCCTGCCCTTAAGATATATCCAGAATCTAATCACTTCTCACAGGCTTGACTCTTACCTTAGCATAGAACATTATAACTGTAATATGGGTTACTGCCATTTTCCCTGGCCTCTCTGCTCCAATATAATTTATTCTCCACACAGGAGTAGCTAGAAAGCTTTTTTAAAGCATAATTCAGATCCCATCAACCCTCTGCCCAGACTTCTTTTGGCTTCCTATTAAACTCAGAGTGAGACCCAAAGCTTCTGCAATTACCTAGGAGGATATATGAGATCTGGCCCCACTGCCTTTTCAACTTCATTCATTTAATTGCTCCCTTACTCATAGTGTTCCAGCAACACTTGATTCCCTTGCTCTTTCTTGAACTCACTAAGGAATCAGGGCTTTTATGCTTTTTGTTCTTTCTCCTTGGCATATTTTCCCCTGATATCTACATAGCTTGCTTGCTTCTTCACCTAGTTCAGGCCTCTCTTCAAATATCACCTTTCAGAGAAGCTCACCTTGCCTATCTTATATCAAATGGCACCGATTCCTGATACTCTTTCTCCTCTTTACTCCATGGCACTTATCTCCACCTATCATAGTATTTATTGATAAAAAATGTTTTTCTATATTGTCTCATTAGAATGTAAGCCACAAGGGGTCAATGAGTTTTCTTTCACATTCACTGATTTACCCACATTACTGACCCAGAAAAATGCCTGTCACATGATAAGCACTTAATAAATATAAGCTGAATAAATCATTGAAGAAATTTTATTGTGTTTACTATTATTGGGAAACAAAAGCAAACAGCTGGGTACGACTATCACAAGCCATTTTAATGGGATATTAGTTCTAATAATACCAATAAAACCATTTACTTATCATCAATTAATCTCCTTACTGCTGAATTTTACACTCCTAATTTCTGATTGCTAAGTTTATCCAGAACTATGGGGTTACTTGTAACACTTTAATGCTCAGGTCAATTGAAATGACATTCTTGGAAAATAAAGTTTTCCATTTTACTTTACAAAGCTACAAATACATTCTGTAGTAGCTTTTTGAGTTTCTATATAGTAGCCTCACTTCTCAGCATCAAAAGTCTTGAGTAAGTATTTACCTACTTGTCATCTATAAAACATTAGCTTGTCATCATGTTTTTTAAAAGTATATTTACTTTTTAAAAGGCATAAAATGTTAAAGAAGTTCTATAAATTTCTGAAGTCTTCCTACATATTGGAATAAGCTACAGGGTTTTCTTATATGGCTACCATTTTAAAAATTACAAGTTGTTTTGCTGCCATGCATATGCTTTTTAATGTTTCCTAGACTATATTAAAAGAAAAACAAAATTTCCGTCTATTTACAAGTAGTAATTTGTGTTGTCTGGATTTTTGCAGCCTAAACAAGTAGATTATCTCTTCTGATGTTTGCTGCAGCTCCTGCTTTGTAATCATATAGGCAGTTTCACTTGTCAGAGTAATGGTTATGCCCACAAAACAAATTTTCATATCAGCAGTGAAACCCTGAAGGCTGACTTTCTTTCTGCACATGAAACATGTTTTATTGCAATGTATGTGAGTGTTTTTAGTGTGAGTGGGGAGTGACAGGCAAAGCAGGAATGTACTGTTATATATTTTATTACTATTTCATATTTTGAATAGTGAGATACAGCTCATACTTTCATGCTTTACCCTATCTGCCCAGGTATGCATATCTTTCACTCCCAAGATTTGACATTTAAAATTTTATTTACACATCTATCATATTGTAAGAGTGCTCCAAAAGAAAGGCACCTAGAATTGGTTAGACCTGGGTTTTTATTGTCTACTTCACCTCTTTGTTCCTCTGAAACAATTATCAAGTCATTTAACCTTTTCAAGCTTCAATAAAATGGGAATAGTAATAGATATTTCACAGAGTAATGCGAAGTTCAAATAAAAACAGATTTGCTAAGCACACACTTAACAAGGAGGCTGATGGACACTTACTGGTTAAAAAATGGTAGCCGCCACTGGTTATCAAAGTGGCACCATGAGGAAGCACCCACATCTGATGGAGAGGCTGTGGCACCTAGGTTGGAGCTCACATCCTTATCTGGAGCTCTGGGTATTATAAAACACATAACAGTTGTGACTACATGAGTGGTCCAGGAAACTATGCTGGGGCGGTAGGACTTCAGGAGACTTCTTTGAGAATTCCTCAGTAACGCTACTGCTACCTTTAGCCTCAGAGTTCAATGGCAACATAAAGAAATCCTCCAAATTTTTCTGTGAATAGTTCCTTTCAGGCCACAGCTGACTTGACTCTAAAGCAATCGGCTCATATGGGTTAACATGCTCTTTTACTGACACTGAGCCATGAAAACGTTCTGACTTGATTCACACCCCATGATTATAACATGTTTATAATACTTGCTAGATTGTACATGATAAATGTCCACCTTTCATATGACTTATTATCTTAAATTTATGAGCTAATTTCAAAATCTAAATAGAAGCAAATATTTTAAAATAATTTGGGAATCTATGAATATTCTCTTCTACAGGAGCTAAGTATTTCATTGTGTCAATAACTTCCTTAACGAACTATGTATCCATCCATGCATATATTCAGTATCTATGCAACAGATATATATTGGTACACTAAGTAATATATTATGCTAGGTGTCATGTCTCTCCTGTATACCTTTAAACCACCATCAGAGTTATATTTCCCAATGGCAAATCTGATTAAGTTCCAATCTAAGACAAAAAACAAAACAAAACCCAAAAACTCCACCAATTCACCATTACCATCAAAAAATTCAAATACATTATTATGATATAAAATCTATCCCCTATTCACTGAAACTCAAACTTCACACACATACTCATCTTTGCCAGTTTCAGCAAATAACATGTTCTTGTGTTCATCTCTATCAATGTAAAAATTGTTGCTTTTGCCTAGAAATTTCCTACTTCCTTCTTTTTTTTTAAAGATAGCTCAAAGCACACCTCAAATCCCATATCCAGAAAAAAAATCTCCCTGTCCATAATGCTCTGATGGCACACAGTCATGTTTCTATTTGAACTCATTGGTGCTATGCTGTATTTCATCTCAAAGTGATAAAAGTGAGACAGAGGAACAAATTAAGGAAAATAAGATGAGGACAGAGTGATAGACTATGGCAGGAAAGAGGTAAGGGGGGTAAGAAAAAGAGAAAGCAGTAAAGGTAAAGGACTCATATAAATCTGGATATCCAGAATGATCACAGTCTTCCATCGTGCATCTCAAAGTAGGGCAAACATACTACCAGGGCTATGTTACCATGTACCAAGAGAATGGGAATACATAGGATTGATTTGTTACTGATACTTAGAAGTCAATTCTCCCTGAAGACTAAACTTAAAACATTTTATAGATAATCATATTATTATATATCAGAGAATATAAAATGTGAATGAGTGGTTATTACGTTCACATCAGTTTTATGCTTACCTAGGTTTTATCAAGCTAAGCTTACTAATCCTCTTACTAAACATGACAGCCTATGTGTTTACTCTCTTCTAAAATGGATCCTTACTTTTAAGTGACTGAAAATAATGGTTACTTTAATATTCAACACATCCTATTAATCAATTTTAAAAAAGGCAAAATATTAGACTATACTACAAAGCTACAGTAATCAAAACAGCATGGTATTGGTACAAAAGCACACACACACACAGGTCAATGGAACAGGATGAAGAACCAAGAAATAAATCCATGTGCCTATGATCAATTAATCTATGACAAAAGAGGCAAGAATATGCAACGAAGAAAAGACAGTCTCTTCAATAAGTTGTGCTTGGAAAACTGGACAGCTACATGTAAAAGAATGAAATTAGAGCATTCTCTAACACTATACACAAAAATAAACTCAAAATGGATTAAAGACCTAGATGTAAGGTCAGAAACCATAAAACTCCTAGAAAAGAACATAGGCAGAACACTCTTGACATTAATCACAGTAATAGTTTTTTGTATCTGTCCACTAAGGCAAAAGAAACAAAAGGAAAAAATAAACAAATGGGACCTTATTTGTCCCATTAAGCCAAGTTAAACTTAAAAGCTTTTGCATAGCAAAGAAAGCAACAAAAAAATGAAAAGATAACCTACAGAGTGGGAGAAAATATTTGCATATGATCAACAAGGGGTTGATATCCAAATTACATAACTCATACAACTTAATATCAAAAAAGCAAACAGCCAAATAAAAAAAATGGGCAGAAAATCTGAATAGTTTTTTCCAAAGAAGACATATAGATGGCTTATCAATACATGAAAAGATGTACAAATTGTTAATCATCAGAGGTTAAAACTACAGTGAGATATCACCTCACATTTGTCAGAATGGCTACCATTAAAAAAAACAAACCCAAATAACAGACGTTGGCAAGGATGTGGAGAAAGGGGAAACCTTGTACACTGTTGGTGGGAATGTAAATGATTAGCATGATTACCACATTCTTATAACACCTGATAAACCATCTGTGAAGAATGTTCACCTATCATATCACTAAGCAATTGTCTTGAATTTATGAACTAATTTCCAAACCTAGATAACATCCAAGCAAGCATTTTATAATAACTTGGGAATATATGAATAGAGTTCTCTCCTAAAGAAGTTAACAGGCACATGGAAGAGATACTCAACAGTGCTGCTTATTAGAAAATTGCAAATCAAACAATGAAGTATAAATTCATACATGTCACAATGGCTATCAACAACATGTCTGTAAATAACAAATGATGGCAAGGAAGTGGAAAAAAGGGAACCCTAGCACACTGATGGTAGAACTTGAAATTGGTATAGCCACTAAAGAAAATAATATGGAGGTTCCCAAAAAACTAAAAATAGACCTACCATATGTTCTAGCAATTCCACTCCTGTGTATATATCCAAGGAAAATGAAAACACTAATTCAAAAAGATACATGTACTCCATGTTCATAGTATCATTATTTACAATAGCCAAGATATTAAAGAAATGTGTCCATTAGCAGATGAATTGATAAAGAAGATGTAGTGTGTATGTATGTGTGTGTGTGTGTGTGTGTGTTTACATAAACATATACATGGGCTTCTCAGGTGGCTCAGATGGTAAAGAAAAGTGAAGGTATTAGTCTATCAGTTGTGTCTGACTCTTTGCAACCCCGTGGACCGTAGCCCTTCAGACTCCTCTGTCCATGGAATTCTCCAGGTAAGAATAGTGGAATAGGTAAACATTCCCTTCTCCACAGATGGTAAAGAATCTGCCTGCAATTCGGGAGCCTGGATTTGATCCCTGGATTGCAAAATGCCCTGGAGAAAGGAATGGCTACCCACTCCAGTATTCCATGGACAGAGGAGCCTGGTGGGATACAGCCCATGGGTCACAAAGAGTCGGACATGACTGAGCAACTAATACACACGCACACAATGGAATACTACTCAGCCACAAAAAAGAATGAAAGTTTTGCTATTTGCGACAACATGGATGGAACTAGAGGGTATTATCTTTAGTGAAATAATAATTACAAAGACAAGTATTCTAAACTATGACATATATGTAGAATCTAAAAACATAAAACAATTTGTGAAAATGACAAAAATGAAACAGATTCACATAAACAGTGAGCAAACTAGTGGTTACCAGTAAGGAGAGGGAAAGGGGGACAGGTAAGAATGAAGCATGGGATTATGTATAAAATATAAAGGCAACAAAGATATATTGCATGACACAGGAAATTACAGCCATATTCTTGTAGTAACTTTTAATGGAGTATAACCTGCAAAAGTACCAAAGTACTGTGCTATACATCTGAAACTAATATACTGTTGTAAATCAACTATATCTCCATTAAAAACCTATATACTGAATGGTTTAAAATAATTTTTCCTCTAATATATAAAGTGAAATTTTCATTTAAAATTTTTATCTGATGTAAGATAAGTAACAAAATGACATTTTTAAATGACAAATTTAAAATTATTCAAAGACAACAGTACAAATACATTTATTTTTATGTCATTCCTTCTCTTGAAGATAAGGCACAAAGGGATTCAAACAGATATTCCAATGCAACTTTATAACTGAATTGACAATGTATGCATGATGGTATATATCTGTAGAGTTATTTTAATAAAATACATCATTATCAATTAATGCTATTCAAGTACATTCCAGGTACATAGAATATCAAAACACTTTGCAGGTGATATTTTTCCTTTGTGTTAGGCACAATTTCTCCTCTCTTTATTTCATTTTTCTCTTTGTTCCTGCAACTCCTATCCTGCTCTTACACAGTCTCTGAGTAATGGAAACCCACAGAATTATTTCTCTTCGTCAAGAAAGCCCTTATTGAGGCACTTTTTTCTGATAAATTCACTCAGTTTGCAAGCCTTACTCTTACCTAATAAATATAAAATTTCTTTGCAGATCTTGGCCAAAATTATGAAATAAGTCAGGTAAGACAAACATCTAGAAGACTCGAGACTTACAATGAGGTCAGTAAGCTTGAGAAGCTGATGACGAGGGCCGGATTGGTCAGACTCCAGACTAAACAGCGGAGGTGGGGGGTGGGGGTCTAATGTAAATAACGTTCATCTGGTTGTGAAATGCAGTTCTCACAAGCTAAAGGAGGTATTGAGGCACCATGCGAGGCCGCAGCAGCCTTGTTTGTTGCTATAGTGTCGTGCCACTTAGAAAAATCGATTTTACTTCCCAGAAAATGAAATCTAGCCCGTTCCCCTGCAGAGAGGAAAGGTTTCAGGAATAGTTGAAGTGAATTCCTTGTTTGAGTAACAAGAATCTGATACTTAACTCCCTGGTTGACTTGAGATGAGCAGTAAAAACCCATTCAATATGCAGAGACTGTTGGGCAAAGATGCAAAAGGCGATTGCATTAATATTAGAAGCATCTCTCTGCTTTGAGATTATCACTGAAATTGTTTTACAGGTTTTCATGCTTAAACCAATATGCTCTTTTAATTTAAATTTATTTTTAGTATAATTGGAGGGTAATTGCTTTACATTATTGTGGTTTCTGCCATTTATCAATATGAATCAACTATAGGTATACATATGTCGCCTCCCTCTTGAACCCCCCTCCCATCTCCCACCTCCCATTCTATGCCATTCCTCTGTGTCGTCACAGAGTACTGGATTTGAGCTCCTTGCTTCATACGGCAAATTTTTACTGGCATCTAATTTTACACATGGTAATGGATATGTTTCAAGGCTATGCTCTTAATCTGTCCCACCTTCTCCTTCCCACCCTGTGTCCAGATGGCTCAGTGGTAAAAATCTGCCTGCCAACGCAAGAGGCCAAAATGCTTTTTAGCTTCTCAGTACAATTGGGCTGCATGATTAAACATGACAAGCTCTAAGTCTCTGGCATAGAATAAACAGTACATTAAAGGTCTGAGGGCAGCCTCAGGTTCCTGGTGGCATGCGCTTCCATTCAACTGTCACATGTACTAAACGATATGACCTTATCACTACAGCTGAATCACAAGTCCAGTTCTGAGATCAGGATTAAAGACAATCACATCCCTTATTTTATCTCTTCCTTTAGGAATTTCACTATTCTAGATGATTAGAAACAATGCATTTTTTCTTCCATTGGAACAGTTTATTTTTAAAGATCAACATCTATATAATCAGACAAGATCAGGCGCGTTCAGGGTGGTATGGCTACTGTAGATGACACCTACATAATCAAAACCTCAAAATTTTTAACAATATCCTTCTGAAAATTTGATTAGGTGAGGCAGCCAACTAAAGAAAAACAAAAGGTAAAATGCATTAAAGATTACTAAGATTGTTCACTTTAGTAAATGTTTTAAAAATTACTTTAGCAGGAAGAAATCAGATGGACTAGTGAAAAATTACTGTTAGATTCAAATGCCTAGAGGTTACTTCTCAAGCAAGTAGAATATACTGAAATTATTGAATTGAAAGAGGAGAAATCAATGGAAATCTTGTTGAAAGCCTGTTTGGAAATAAAAACTTCATGGGAAATGGACAGTATGATGGTTATAAGTTACTTGTATTTTCAGTTCTCTAATAAATGTAATCTGAATTTAGGCTGTTTGAGTGTTCTTTCAGGTTATTCTTCCTGTATCCTCCACACAGACTGAAAGAAGCAGACACATCATCCTTGATCTTTCTTTCCCACTAGACTTTCAGTGCATCAGCAAATCCTATTTTCTCCACCTTAAAATATATTCTTATTTTCCACTTTTCTCACCTCTATCGCTAACACTTGTGTACAAAAACTTCATCTCCAGCCTGGATGCCTGCACCGGCTTGACTGCTCCCCCGCATCCTACTGTCCCCTATGGTTCTGTCTTTGCATAGCAGTCATATTAAAAATTAATCAAACCCTGGTACTGACGGAAACTCTTCTGCGATACACTGAAGGATGAAACCCTTATTTGTACCAGGTCTCACAAGTCCACACCCGTCTGGTCTCTGACAATCTCTCTGACTTCATCTCTTGCTATTCTTCTCCCCTACTTCTTTGCAGCTGAGGTGCCCTTCAAAGCAGCTGCACTAGATGTATTAGACAAATTCCCATATTTTAAAACTGATTTATGTTTGTTCTTCTGTCCCTCTGGAATGGCTTTTTAAAAAAAAATCTTTATTTGCTTTACTTCTTAAAATTTGAGTTTCTACTTACAAGTCACTTCCTCACAATCTTCCCTTCAGTATTCACTATCCCTTCATGAATACATTTCCTTTTAGGCACTTATCACTACATTATACTAAACTGTCCACCTACTTCTTTGTTATCTTTCTCTCCCATTAGAATACAAACTCGAACAGGGACCTTGAAAAATCAAGACTATGCCAAACTGTCTAGTAGTTTAGGCATGCATATCTTTTTTTTCTCCTTTTCCTACAAAGTCACTAAGTATTTATAATAATGGGATTTGGTTGTTGCTGCTGTTATTATTGTTTTAGTAGAGATTTTTACTTCCAGGGATCAAACCCAGGTCTCCCTCATTGCAGGTGGATTCTTTACCAGTTGAGGCACCAGGGAAGCCCTCACTGCACACATTAGCAGCTAATCCAAAGGAAGGTTTCAGAAACTTTTGAGTTTTGGTAGGTCTTTTAGTCCTTCGACCAGTTCTTAGTGTCTACATAAGCAGGATAAGATAGTGATCTAGCATAAACACTCAAAACAGACTAGTTGGTTTGACTTCTTGTTCAAATCACTTGCTAAATGATCTTCTTATAAGTTATTTGTTTATAAATAATGAATAATAATTATACTAATAATATACTTATTACATATATGTTGCATAGAATTCTTGCAAGGGCTCAGAGTCAATAAATGTAAAGCTGTGAACAATTCTTGGCACAATATGAGTATTTAAGAACGTTAATTTTGAGACTGTTATACAAACTTCCCTAAATAGAAATGATTACTATGCTTCATAGAAATAAGACAGTATTAATGACTACATCAAAGGATTTAGATTTGGAAAAAATTTGGAAAATTTGGCTTCTGCTGTCTGTGAGACATCCTACAGCCATTGTGTCAATTTCCACAAATCTCATTAATCTCTGTATTTCCACTCATACAGTAGTGACAGGGCTTTAAAACACTGTCACTTTTTCTAGGAAGTATATGGCTCTGGGGTAGAGAGTGAACAATTCTTCCATTTTCTGTAAAGTAAGGGTTTATTGCTTTCAGAAAGACTCAACACTTTGAATGCATAATCAAGTTGACTGAACTGATTTTCTGTTTCAATCAAACAATTTGTCAATTGGAACAAACTGGAGCAAACTAGTTATGTTCACAGTGGAGACCCATGTCACCTCATTCTTTGTCTCTTATGGCCTGTGCATACAAATCTTGTAATAATCAATGTAAACATGCAGGAACTATTTTAGAAGTATCTGAGGGAATAAATGGGATTGGAATGAAAATAAGGAGATGAAACCAAAAAAGAATAGATAGATATAGGATATTATTTCTAAGTTTTAAAGTATTTCTCAAGTATGACACTGGCAATATATTTAAGGGATTATGAGATGTTAGTTTGTTGATTTAGGGATCTTTAGGGCCTAATAACAGAAATTTTATTCCAAAAATACATGGAATTAGTGACAAAGCATGTATGTATGGCTGCATGCATGCTGTTGTCTGTGGTGTGGTTGTCTTTTATAAAAAATGGAGAAAACTCTGGCTCAGCAGACAGAACTAAGGTTAGGAGTTCTGTGAGTCTGTTATCTAACTTAGGAAAGTGTTAATAATGAATGCAGGTATATAAATTACTTCACGAGCTTAAGTATTCAAGAATGGACAAGGTCATTTTTCTTTTTTACCATTTCTTTAAGTCTGACTTAATCTGACCTTGCATCTGCCCAAGCTGACAGACAATTTTATCTTAGCCATTTTTAGAACTCTTGCCCATGCCTTTCCCCAATTGGGTTGAAAGATTCTGAATATCTTTGTAGTGACAGATGTTTGAGAAATCATTCCTAGCTCTGGTCTTCACTTGCCCAAGCCCACTTGTTCCTTAAAGTCCAATGGCTTCATTCCTTGTTTACCTTGGAATTGCTCAATGAACACAGATAGGGAAAGGATCACTAAAATTTATCATTGAAAATGGCACAGAGACCAGATCAGTTCACCATTTTCAAATTTAATCCATTAGACACAGACAACTCTATAGAGTTATTTAAACTAATCTAGGTCATAGAAAGTTACAGAAAATTCCTGTTTTCTTGATAAGGTAAAATAACAACAAAATGCAGTGAAGATAGCTTTAAAATAACTATAGGCCCAAAGTTCCACATGAAAATAGATTAGAAATTTAAGTTAAAAGTTCATCAATATATGAAAAGAACAATAATCTATAATCTATCAGCATTTACTACAGAAAGGCAAGAAGAGCATAAGTATCAGAAATATGACAAAGTAATGAATTTAATTACAAGCCAACCGAGAAAATAAAATCCACCCAATAAAAGCTTTAAGGTATTTAAGATAATTTAGCAGCTACTTATAAGAATATCTCTAAGAAACAGAACAAAGAATACAATTCATGAAGGAATATTGTGTTCTTTTTCTTAGAAAAATTAGAAAACAATATAAACTTTGAATACTGAAATGCTAAAATACTTGAACAAAAAGCAGAAATAATCAGACAGATATGCCCACTATATTTCACCACTGTATTGTAGGTTCAAGTGAATACAGTAAGACAAAAGAGAAATAACATTAAAAATGTAAGAAACAAAAAGCTGAAAGATTTCCTTTTACTATGATATACTTTTATGCTGAGAAAAACCAAGAGACTTTAGAAATACCCTGCTGGAATTAACAGTATATTTTAATAATGTGGATGGATTTAAGGTAAATATAAAAAAGTTAACACTGTTTCTTTATATAAAGCTCTATTCTCTTAGATAACATAATGAAAAAGTTAATTTGCAAGATTGAATTAGAGTATAAGAAAATTAGGAAAACATTATGAAATGTTATGTTATCAAATTAAGCCACCAGAGCTAACTAAAGAAAATACAAATTAAAAACTTGTAAAATAAATTTTAGAGATGCTCTATCATATTCTCAGATAAGAAGACTTACCATCACAAAGGCACTCTTTCCTTGGAAAAGAAATTTTATGCAATCTCAAATAGAACTCCCACAGGATATTTTAGGGGGAGAAGAATTGGACAAATAATTTTAGTTCATATGGAAGAATAAGGAAGACATGGGGACAATAGCTATTTTCTTAGAAAGATTGTTTTGCTAGTAGATGTAAGAATATATTTTCTTTGTACATCTTTGTATATTATCTTTGTACTAGTTTTTATTAGAACTCAATTATTTTAACAGTATTTAACAGTGTTACTCTTGGTTAACTACTCAAAAAATTTCCCCTTTTTACAGTAAATGAGATCCTATCTTGTTGAATACAGTCGTGTATAATAAATTTGCTCCCTTTTGGAGTAGCCAATAAGGTGATGTCAGGTGGGATCCTTAGCAAGTTCTTTAAAAGGGGCTGACTCAATTGGTTCATCCTTTATTTCTTCCCCTTTCCCTTTATTTTTGATGCTTAGAATGTAGATGTTATATAAGTAAATCTTGAGTTGTCCCTTCAAGTGAGCTTGAGGATTTTAGTCGTGTACTAAAAAAATGACAACAGAAAGATGCCCAATCCCTGATGATGGTGGAGCCACAATGCCATCTCATGTCTGCCTACCTTTGAACTTTGCTGCTTTTTTATGATTTCTGTTGCAGAAAACTTAAGTGCAGCCAAGTTTAATTCAGATAATATAGTGCATCTTCAATGAAATCTCCATCCTTAGAGGTACTTTCTAAATGTGCATGTAACTGAGTCCATCTCCTGCTTAAAATACTTCATTGAGTACTTATTATTTAGAAAATAAAATTGAAATTCTTTAGGTTACCACTTACTATTCTTGATGACTCTTTCATAAACTTTCAGTCATTTCTATTCTCTAACTCAGATCCCTCACCAGTAAATAAAATGACCTGCAAACTTCTGAGAAGTCATGTGTAATCGTCTATGTTCCATGAGAAGCCCTTTCTTGGGTGTTTTCAGAATCCAGGAGTTCCTTTAGTAATATCTTTTATTTTGAATTTTCTCTATTATTTGCCTCTCTTTCAACCTAACTGGCATGATTTACTTGGACACAGATGCAATTTCTTTCTTTTTTGTGTCACTAGGTCATTTGTAAGTAAACTGGAAAATACCAGATTTTCCATAAATATGTGTTGCATTATTGATTAGAATATATGTTAACTAAATTCTCAAGGAAAAACTTTCCATTTGTAGCTTCCTTTACCCTATCACCAATACTGTTTCAGAAAGATCCAGGAAACTCACCTCCCTATGAGAATGTCAAATTCTGTGCACATTGGGATAAACAACGTTCATTGATCACTTAGGATGTACTGGATATGGTGCTCAGCACTTTACATACCTTTTTTCATACAGCTTCAGAACAACACAGTGAGATAAATTATATCATTATCCTCTCTATTTTGCATCTGAAGGCTCTCCAGAGGTAGGAAAAGAAATGAACTGCCTCAGGTTGCACAGGTAGCCAGCTGTGAAGCTGGGGTTTGCCTCCAGGCAATGAGACTCTAGAGCTTCATGTATTACTCTGCTTCTCTGATGCAGTTCACTGATTGTTTGGCACTGAGATCAAATTAGATCCAGGTTTTAATCACACCCTTGCCACTTATTACCTATGTGACCTCAGGAAAATCACTTAAATTCTATGCATTTATTTCTTCATTTGTAAAACAGTGATAATAATTACCCTTCTTAGCGATTTGCTTTAAGAATTAAATGAGCTGGTGCTCAGATTATTCTAAGTCACTTTTTCTTAGAATATTTGGTTTCTTCATTTGTTTGTATTTTAAGGCATTCATTTTGGGGAAGTTAAGATGTAACATAGTTTTTCTAAGAAAGTATTTGTTTTATTCAATTTTCAGCCTTTGATGAAATAACAGGAAATCAAGTAGCACTCTTAAAGTTCTGAGCTTCAATAGCCAGACTGGAGTTAACCACAATGGAATAGCATCCACTGCAGTCCTATGGGATTAACCAAATCCTCTCATAATTAAGTGGGTCAGTTAATTATGCAGTCAATGAAATGATAGCAACACTCCTACCTCCAAGAACTTCACTTTAGTTGACTCCTGACTGATTGAACACACACTTCTTATTTTGTTAATCAGAATTAATAAAAAATAGATATATTGCTTTACCTAAATTTTCACTTCTGTTAAACTCTTCGAAAAATATTCACAACATATTCTGAACAAAATATTTAGAATATTTTAAGTTAAAATGACTTGCAGAGAAAAATTCATCATCCAGGACTGACTAGAAAGAAATGATTCCTACTAATAATGCATATGTTCAAGTCCAATAACATTGTTCTACAATAACAGTATGAAGAAAATCAAGCACTAAGCTACACACAAAGGAAATATAATAACACAAAGCCTTCTTTATGTTACTATGTATCATCTGTTTTAAGGTAACTAATAAGATGAACAAAATATAGTCAGGTAGCAACCTAGCAACTTTCAAAATAGTATTAAAGGCTGATAATGAAGTTTTCTAAAGGAAAGCTACAAGACATTTTTGGTTATACTCCGAAAGTGGGACCATTGTTTATGAATATAACTAGCAATTGCATGTTATAATTGGTGACAATTACCACTAGTTTTCAACTAAGAATTCTCAGCTGCAGTCTCTTTTAGCTTCTCTGCCAGAAATTGACTGATTGGACCTCAAAGTCCATAAACACAGATCTGTATCCAAGCAGGCATGCAGTCCTTTCCCTCTGTAATTATGGCATCCTTCCTTTAATAGAGGAATAGAAGAACAAAAAAATTAACAATGCTTGGTCTCCAGAGGGAGGAGATTGCTAAAATTCTGAATGCAGCATGCTTTTCACCTTCAGAGCTCTAGACCAAGACTGATAGCTTTAGAAAATAACAGCCTTATTGCAATAGTTCAGACTAGGTGCTCAGTATCCTCAGCCACACAGGATTTATATTATGACTCACACTTGTTTTACCCAAGAAAATGGCATCTTTTTGGGTACTGCTTTCACACACACTCCAGTCAGCAATGCCCCCTCTATCCTTTAGGTTCCTGGCTCCTTTTTGACTTTGCAAGAGAAGGGACTCAAGGATTAGCATCTGAGAATCAGCCATACGTTAGCCGTATGTGTATTCACTACTGCTCTTTTCTAATCTTATGCTTATTTCCATCAATTAAAACTCTGAAGAATCTGTTTTTAATTATCCTTTGGCTAAATCATTGCTTCTAACAGATTATTTCCAACAGGTCCCTTTAGCTTTAAACTAATTAGTGTATTAACAGCATTTTCTCATGTTTATCTAATTGCATACCCGGGATGTCACAAGAAGTTTTTAAGAATGAGGGTGGAAGATCAAGGTATGGAATTCTCATAGTTCCAAATAAATTGTGCCTAAGGCTGACTCTGAATGTCACCATTCTTTAGACATTCACAGATACAAATTCACTACTAGCCAGAGAATCAGACTGTTTGAACTCTATGTCTGCTTTTTTTGTTTATTTTTCTGGGTTATTAAAGTAAATACTACATATGTAGCTTGTTTTTAATACTTGCTACTCATATACCATGGGTGATTGATAACTAAAAAAAAAAAGACTTCATCTTTTTCTATGGTATTTCCCATTTAGAGTTAAACTAAGTCTAATATACGAAGGTAATATTTGATACATTTGTCAGGCCTTTATTAAATTATAATCCAACTCCTTTGGAAAGTGAATGTTGTTTGCTCAGTCTTTCACAAGAAGATTAATACCATCTGTTCTGTACAATGTCCTCCCCATTTTCATGCAACAGTTTGCTGAAATTGGTGAACTGAGAGTATAATGATAAGTTACCTTTCTATAGACCAACATAGTCAATAAATGACTATGGAAACAATTTTTGATCAAAAAAGTGCTAGCAAATCTTATTTCTATTTAAAACAGCTATTTCCTTTCCTAATGGAAGAGTTAAAACATAGTGAAAAATAGTCTTAGAGAAATAACTGATTCATCAATCAGTAAATATTTATTGAGCATGAACTTTGTGTGAGATTGCTCAGGATACTGTACATGGCTGTGAGCAAAATGGACAAAAATATCTGAACTTGAAGAACTTACATTCTCACAAGTGGAAATATACAAAAATGTACCAGTATATTACTTATAAAATATTGGGTTAAAAGTGATAATGAAGAAAATATAAAGCAAGATAAGAGTACAGACTACAAAGAATCACACATGGTAATTAGAGACTGCATCTTCGAAGAGATGACATTTAAGCAGAAGCTTAAACTAAAAATACCTTTGGAGAAGTCTAGGCAGAACAAACTACTCTTAACAAATACCTTAAGAGCATTTGTAGCTGTTTGGAGAAGTAGCTAGAGGCCAAGTCATTTGAAGCCCAAGAAACGACAGCAAGGGATTAAGATTTTGTTTTATAATCACATTACAACAGTAGAGATTTCCACATTGAAATGACACTACATTATTCTGCATGCCATCTGGAGTATGGGCGTAGATATACAAAATTTGCCACGCAGAGTAAACAATTGCATCACATGAATCAGGAGTTCTGGAGTGATCAAGACTAGAAGGTACATCTGGGAATATAGCATTTAAAGGCACAAAGTAAATAGATCACCCAAGAATTATTATACATAAAGAAGAGCAGACAGCCCTATTCCCTGGAGTTTCCCAAGATACTGCCCAGAAACAAAGTCACTTCAAAGTTTACTGCAACATAATATACTCAAAATCAAGAGCTTCAAGAAGTAGCAAATGGTAAAAGGTGCCAACTGTTGCTGAGAGGTCAGGAAGAAGGCTGCCAAGTAACCACTGTGTTTGTCATTTAGAATTTATTGTAGAATTTTTTGAAGGATTTTTAAGAAAACAATAGGGGATAAAACCTCATAGAATTATCTCTCAGTTTTCTTTTGCTGAAGTTAACATTCTGCTTTTATTTGCTTCAAGTCTGTTTCTAAAATAATAATACAGTTTGAAATGACTGTTCCTTTTTCTATGCCTTCTTCCCTGATGTATAATGGATTGTTTATTCCCTGGATTGTTTATTTTCCTCCTATGAACTTATGTTTATAAGGAGAAAATATTTTTTGTGCTTTTTACAATTACATTGTTACCAACAAATTTTTACTGACCTGTTCCTGATTCGCTTTTTAAAACTCATCTGTGAAGTGTACAGATTGTCCATTTTGATACATATAGAGTATATCATGAGAAACGCTGGGCTGGATGAAGCACAAGCTGGGATCAAGATTGCTGGGAGAAATATCAGTAACCTCAGATATGCAGATGACACCACCCTTATGGCAGAAAGTGAAGAAGAACTAAAGAGCCTCTTGATGAAAGTGGAAGAGAAGAGTAAAAAGTTGGCTTAAAGCTCAACATTCAGAAAACTAAGATCATGGCATCCGGTTCCATCCCTTCATGGCAAATAGATGGGGAAACAGTGGAAACAGTGGTTGACTTTATTTTTGGGGCTCCAAAATCACTGTACATTGTGACTGCAGTCATGAAATTAAAAGATGCTTACTCCTTGGAAGAAAAGTTATGACCAACCTAGACAGTATATTAAAAAACAGAGACATTACTTTGACAAGACTGAGCGACTGAACTGAACTGAATGCACATGTACATATAATTCAAATAAATTTGGATTATCATAATGTACTCAATATGTACTCTAAATTTTATGTATTTCCCAGTTAATAAATGCTTATATTTCTAATTTTTTTTCTGTTATAAGAGATTCAATGAGCAACCTTTTATATGTCTTATGTTTATTTTTGTACCATATGGAAGAAATTTTAGTATATAAATTTCATGGAATGGTAATTACAAAATGTTACATCTTTAATTTTAATCTCACATAGTCAAAATTTTCTCCCAAAACAAGGTAGGTATGTTTGTTTATGTTAAACTACTCATTTTGTCTTTCATGGCTCTTAATTATGTTCTGTTTTCTCTGTGTCGTTTCCTTGTATCTATCTTCTACTTCTCTAGTATCTCTTTAGGTGTGTCTAGTTTGTTGCTGTCTTAATCTATCAAGCTTTTCATCTCAGTACATTTTTAAAATCAAAAAGTTCTATTTGCTTATTTTTATAAAACTATTAGTTCTATTTTATTAAGAATTTATACTTTCAGTTTATTTCTTTAATCATGTGAAATATATTTATATCATAGCCTCTTCCAGAATTTCCTATTATTTTCACTTTGGGGGGGGTGCTAATTTTTTTCCTCTTGAATCTGTTGATCCTTCCTCAGTATTTTTCATTGTCTTGCATTATTGTGAGTTCATCTACCATGAGATGTCTATTCAGTGGTAATCCCCTGTGAATTATGTTTTGAAAATACCACTATGAAACACTTTGAACCAACTTCTGCTTTTGATGATCCAGGACAACTTTATAAACCTTTATCTCTTTATGATACTTCAGTTTAGTTCAGTGGCTCAGTTGTGTCCGACTCTTTGTGACCCCATAGACTGCAGCACACCAGGCCTCCCTGTCCATCACCAACTCCAAGAGCTTGCTCAAACTCATGTCCACTGAGTCAGGGATGCCATCCAACCATCTCATCCTCTATCGTCCCCTTCTCCTGCTGCCTTCAATCTTTCCCAGCATCAGGGTCTTTTCCAATGAGTCAGTTCTTCATGTCAGGTGGCCAAAATATTAGAGTTTCAGCTTCAGCATCAGTCCTACCAATGAATATTCAGGACTGACTTCCTTTAGGATTGACTGGTTTGATCTCCTTGCAGTCCAAGGGATTCTCAAGAGTCTTTCTCCAACACCACAGTTCAAAGGTATCACTTTATGATACTTAAATCTGTATAATTGTTCACTTAGGAGTGTTATAGGTCTGAAGACTCAATTTCTACCTCATTCATTCATTCACATATTTGGCATGCAGGATCATAGCTCCCCGACTAGGGATCAAACCCAAACCCCACTTGAAGTCAATGACTGGAGCAGCAGGGAAGTTCCTCTGTTTCTTTTAAAATGTATTTATCATTATTTCCACGTGCCTGTACCAGAACTGGTGGCATTTGCTATGGCTCAGTCTCCTTGTTGCTAAAATACCATACTTTACTGCTATCAAATTTTACAACTAGTTAAGTCATAACCCACCATTCTTACACCATTTTCTATTTCCATGTCATTCCCTGTTACTAAGTTCACCATGCTTTTGTAGCATTTCCACATTTTAGGGGTAAGCCTGCTGTGCTCATGTTCTGGGACAAGTTACAATACAGCCCTTTGGGGATTATATTGCCTGGGCACATCAGGGAAGCATGTGGGTTGGAGGGTTTTTCAATTGATGGCATTTTGGATGTGTATCTGAACACTTAACAGGATAATTTGTTGAGTTTATAGCTGAGCTTTTTTAAGAGTCAAATTTTGTATTCAAACCACTGAGTAAGCAACTAAAATATTATAAAAATACACAATTAGACCCAGCAATCCCACTCCTGGGCATACACACTGAGGAAACCAGATCTGAAAGAGACACGTGCACCCCAGTGTTCATCGCAGCGCTGTTTATAATAGCCAGGACATGGAAGCAACCTAGATGCCCATCAGTAGACGAATGGATAAGGAAGCTATGGTACATATACAAAATGGAATATTACTCAGCCGTTAAGAAGAATTCATTTGAATCAGTTCTAATGAGATGGATGAAACTGGAGCCCATTATACAGAGTGAAGTAAGTCAGAAAGATAAAGACCAATACAGTATACTAATGCATATATATGGAATTTAGAAAGATGGTAATGATAACCCTATATGCAAAACATAAAAAGAGACACAGATGTACAGAACAGACTTTTGGACTCTGTGGGAGAAGGCGGGGGTGGGATGTTCTGAGAGGAAAGCATTGAAACAAGTATACTATCAGGGGTGAAACAGATCACCAGCCCAGGTTGGATGCATGAGACAAGTGCTCAGGGCTGATGCACTGGGAAGACCCAGAGGGATCGGATGGGGAGGGAGGCGGGAGGGGGGATCTGGAAGGGGAACACATGTAAACCCATGGCTGATTCATGTCAATGTATGACAAAACCCACTACAATATTGTAAAGTAATTAGCCTCCAACTAAGAAAAATAAATGAAAAAAAGTACACAGTAATTACCTGTTACTTTTACAACATCATTTCACAATGGAATGATGAGTTTGTTCTCTTTCTCTGGCAGATCATGGAGGTTACCAATAAGGTGGGCAACTGCACTGATTCCACACCAAGCCATTGTGTCGTCTGGGTTGTGGGGGTGCTGTTTATTACCAAGTATTGACTAAATGTCCACATAAACAACAAAGCTATTTGTCTTCACCAGTCAGGCTTCTCTCTTTGTCCATATCCTTGTGAAAGGATATCCATATTACTTATGGAATAACTACAGTATTAGACTTGAGATTTTTATTAGAGAAAACAAAAATAACATTATCTTCTTGGTTTGGTTAATACAAAATAAATGCCCAAGAACTGTGAGAGAAAATAGTAACACTGCAATATTTCTGTGGAGCTAAGACCTTATCACCATCACTGCTGAACACAATTAACCAGCTCAGAAACTCAGACTCCACTCTCCTGCATGTGTTCTCTAGGGATTTGTCTGTCTCTAGGGATTTTCTCATAAGTGAGAAAAAATCCTTTACGTTTTCTTTTCAATAAGTGACTTTCTGGTACCCATTTTTGTGGCACCTCAGCTTTGAATTTTTCACTTTAAATGTTCTTTCAAGCCAA
This sequence comes from Muntiacus reevesi, assembly GCF_963930625.1. Lineage (NCBI taxonomy): Eukaryota > Metazoa > Chordata > Mammalia > Artiodactyla > Cervidae > Muntiacus > Muntiacus reevesi. The sequence continues at coordinate 202,421,751 of NC_089249.1, forward strand.
ATACTATATCTCAATTCTGTGCTCTTCGTTAATCAAATCCAAGCAAGTCCTTGGAAAATACACTGAAGTTTATATGGTTTTCTAAGGACTGTTTCAAGCCCAATGAGAAGAGAAGATTGATATGATACTTCTGCATAATGTCCAAAAGTTACCTAGAACCAGGATTTAATGGCTTCATAAGCAGTCAGTATGAGTGATGCTGTTTGTGAAGAAATTTTACTGAAATAATTAATTTGGTACATAGAGGAATCCCTCTTCAACAAGGAGTCAGTTTATCGTTCCTCAAGGAAAGATATAGAGGGATTCATATTTAAAGACAATTTAAAAAATCAAAATAAACAGGTATGATCTCTTCCTAGAAAAATAAGGTTGCTATTTTAGGAAGTAAAATAAGAAAATATCAAACAGTATGATAAATAGCCTTTTCAAATTTTTTTTTTTTTTTTTGCCATTTCTCCTGTCAAAGTGGTATTATTTTAGGTTTTACATTAGTTTTCAAGGCTGCAGTTGAAATCATGAGTTCATCCTCCCCACTCACCCACCCCCCAAAAAAAGTAAACTGAAAAGGTAAATCAAGAATACTACTGACTTCAGAATGGTAAGAAAAAAGTTTTATAAATGATTACTCTTTTTTCTTCTCACTCCTACTGCTTTCTGATTGGAAACATTAAATAAAGATTATTTTATTCATTTATTAACTTATTCAACCACTCAATTAATATTTGTTGACTGTTCTCTGTTGCCAAGCACTGTGCCTAGCACTGTGAATTTATGGAAGCTTGAATGAAATATGCTATTATGCCTTCTCTCATGGAGCTCTTAATTTTATGGAAAGATTTCTTGATATCAGGAATAATGAGTTGAAATGCCCAATCTGTGGCCTTATTATAGGTGAGTATGAAGCAAAGTAGTCCTAGCTGAAGAATGACAGGGTGATTGAAGTAACTGACCGTTAAGTTCCCTTTAGCTCGGTAGGGGAAAATATCTGCTTTGAAGTGTGAAGTGAAAACAACATGCTGAAATTATGGAGATTTTCTGGATATTCAAATTTGAGGAAGAGAAGCAAAATTCTTCTCCTAGGCAAAATTGATATGAGCATGATAGTTAGCATTGAATTTATGAGGGAAATAGGCTGATAACTAGTTTGAGGTGTAAGTCTTGTTTTACATTTATTTGTTTATATTTTACAAAGACATCATGTTTCCAAATGTACATTTTAAAATTTTTAATAAAAACTTCTGTCCTCAAAGAATAAGCAGAATCATGAAGATCTTAAACTTCTTTCAAGTTCACATTTTTGAAGAGTCTCCCCACAGAGTCTTATACCCATTAACAGGCTACCAGAATGGCAGGAGCTGAGTGAGCAAGGACAGGATCAACCCTCAGCGATTAATGTGATACAGTATTAGGGAATGATCAAAGAAACGATGTACAGAAAAAGGATGTCTATATTTGAAAACAGGAAAAGGCTAACCCTAAGTAGTCCTGCAGCAGAAAATGAACAAAATAACTATTTTTGATACATTTGAGCCATGGGAAATATGTATTTCCTTAGAATGGGAAATAACATGGTTTTGGTGAATGAGAAAGTAGACAGAAGAGAGGAATATAAGAAATATGCCTTCACTGAGAGCATCAAAGATCTTGGGCAAACAAAAATCTAACTTTGATCATTTCAAAGAAGTACCCTGTTCTTCAAAATGCTTTTTTTGCTATTCAGGGGAAGACTCATTTTCTACACCTGTATTTTTAGTTTTATTTTTAAATGGATTAAATAAAGCTATCACATTCTAAGCATCTCCTCCCATTTTTATTTTTGCCAAGTTGGGAAAACCTTAATTTTCTTTATTTCCTTTTTTTTTAAAGGATTTATTTTATTTTGTTTGTTCTGGGTCTTCACTACGGTGCACGGATTTTCTCTCTAGCTGATCTGTGTGTGCGCTTCTCTAGGTGCAGCACTCTTGCTCTAGCGTGCGCAGGCTCCTTAGTTATGGTGTGCAGGCTGAGTTGCCCTGTAGCACGTGGAATCTTGGCTCCCTGATGAAGAATCAGACCTGCATCCCCTACATTGGAAGGCAGATTCTTTACCACTGGACCACCAGGGAAGTCCCTATCTTTCTCACTAACACAAAGATTTTCTGTCCCACTGATAATTATTATCCCGTTTCTGGCATTCAATTTTTAAAAAATTTGTAACTATACAAAAAGCATGTAATTATATGAGGACAGTACTGCTCTTGAGACACTTGATATTTTATTTCCTGTACATCTGCTCTCTTCTTTCACAGTGAAAGTTTTGATTTCACTTCATCCTCATGCTTATTCAAATCTTGAGCTTTCTAGAGATAATATGGAAGTTTTGGCTGCATACTATTATTATTCATCTATTTTTCAATTTCACATATAATTAACACATGTATTACAGAATTCTATTAACTTTACAATCCATTTAGAATTGAATGCAAAAAAAAAACTAATACTATTTCACATACTTTGTATCTGTCTTCCCATTAGATCTGTGTTTAATTTTTAATGTTTACAAGGTTTTCTTCAACATTTTCTCACATAAATAATTTGGCTGGTAGACCCGCTAAATTCTTTCACGCTCAAAATGTTTCTCTTTTATTTGACAGATAAATTGTATCTCAGATGGATACAGTTTTCTTGAAACACAATCCTTTGCTCTCAATAATCTGTAGATAATTACCCAGTATCTTAGCTTTCATTGTATATTTCAAAGATAAAAATTCCTTAAATGGTTTTTTTAAAAAGTGTTTCCGTCTGGATGCTTGTAACATTTTATTCTTATTCTTTTTTTTCTCTTTTAATTAAACTTTTTATTTTGAGATAACTGTACATTGTCAGGCAGCTATAAGAAATTAGAGAGATCTGAACTTTTATCCAGTTTTTCTAACAGTAACATATTGCAGAACTACAGAGCAATATCTGACATTGATAAAGGCAGAATACAAAAATATTTCTATCATCACTAGGATTCCTTATAATTGCCCTTTTGTTGGCACACCCAATTTCTTCCTGTCCCTCCACTTTCATACCTCCCGGAAACCACTAACCTCAATTTATATAATTTTGTCGTTTCAAGAATATGTAAATGAAATATTACAGCATGTAACCTAATGGAATTTGCTTTTTTCACTCAGCATACATCTCTGGAGGCCTATCCAGGTTGTTGCACGTATCAACAGTTTCTTTCTTTTTTTTGCTGAGTGGTATCCTATGGTAGGGATATGCCATAATTTATTTATGCATTCATTCCACTCAAGGACATATGAGTTATTTCTAGTTTGGGGCTCTTGCAAATAAAGCTGCTCTGTACATTTGTGTATGAAATTTGTGTGAATATAAGTTTTCATTTCTCTGGGATAGAAGCCCAGGAACATGACTGCCAGATCATATACTAGGTGCATGTTTAGTTTTTCGTTCTTATTCTTGAAATTGAAATATTTAGCCACAGTATATTGAAGAGCATACTTCCTCCTCTTCCTCTTCCTCCTCTTCTTCCACTGAACCACTTGGCAAGCAGACAACTTCCTCCCCCCCTTAAATTCTCTGCGCTTTGATACCACTTCTCTTGGTTTTTAAACTGTTTTTCTTGCTATTTCTTCTCAGTCTGTATTCCCTAAGACTCTGTTTTCCTTGCTTCTACTTGCATACAATCTTCCTGGTTGATTTTGTCTGACTTTTTGACTTCTATTATCTCCTGGTTGTCAAAGACTCTTAAATGTGTCTCTAATCCTAACAGCTTATATGCAACTGCTGTGAAGTCTTTTCCACTTTAGGAATCTACTGAATAAAAACTCAGCATGTCCAAAATTAACTCCTACTCAACCTTTAAAATTCAGCTCTACCCTACAGTGGTTTCTTTCATCCTTTCTCTCCCTGAATATCTTTTTTTTCCTCCCCTGCATATCCTTCCTTCAATTTTGAATTAAAGTGAGAGTGTTAGTCACTCAGTCGTGTCCAATTTTTTGCAACCCCATGGACTATGGAGTGTTAGGCTCCTCTGCCCATGGAATTCTTCAGACAAGTAAACAGGAATGACTTGCCATTTCCTTCTCTACGGGATCTTCCTGACCCAGGGACTGAACCTCGGTCTCCCACATCACAGGCGGATTCTTTACCATTGAGCCACCAGGGAAACAATTTTGAATTAACTTTTCAGAAATGTTACAAAAATAAAAATTTCTTTATACTCAGAATTCCTTATACTCTTTACACAGCTTTCCCCAGTGTTAGCATTTTATATAACCATAAATAACCTTATGTAACTTATAACACTAAAAATGTAGTGTTTGATAAATGGTGATTTTTCAAGTTCCCTCACCATTTCTACATTTACTGGAATTACACTGTGAAGAAGGTTCAGCCCCTTCTCATTTGTTTATATATTACATTATTTATATCAGTATGGACTCATGGGTATTTATTTTATTTGATGTGATATAATTCATTTTTGTTTTGCATTTTATCTCAACTTGTCCCAAATTTGGTCATCGGGCACATGTTCAAATCAGCTTCTATACTCTTTTGACATGCTCCTATCATGTTCTGAGGGTTTCCTTACTTCCTGGCCCCACAAGATGTTCCAGTTTCATAAAGTATTTTTTCTCTGTCAGCCCTGGATTCAACCACTCATCTAAGAAGACTTGGTTCCTTTTATTGGAAAAGAGTATTTACAATGCTGCTGCTGCTTAGCCGCTTCAGTTGTGCCCAACTCTGTGCAACCCCATGGACTACAGCCCTCCAGGCTCCTCTCTTGTACGTGGGGATTCTCCAGGCAAGAACACTAGAGTGGGTTGCCATGCCCTCCTCCAGTATTTACAATAGGTATACACAATTCCTGTGTGCTAGTTGTGCCTATCCTTACAGGGATGTCATTGCTTCTAGGCTTTCCCAGGAGAAAAAGCCAGCAAAAATATATATACTGATCATACATACACACAACACCACCAAACACATATACACCTATATATACACATACATACATATATATGTGTGTGAATATATATATGTCCATATATTAAAAACCTTTAAATGTTAAAGATTAAATCTCTCCAGCATTATGAAAAACATATTTTTATTTACTTTGGCATTTGCTATTTAAATAAAGTCCATGCTCTTTGGGGAGTTATCCATATCACTTATTTTTAATGCATTTAAATGTATCAATAATATTTACCATTATGGTTTCTTGGATGCCTACCAAGGTAGAGGTCATTCAAGAGCCAAGACAGAATAGGCAGTATCAATTAAGCAAAATAAAATCATGTTACCCTTTCTCTCTAATTCCCATGTCTAACCCAAAGGAGTTGGGTATTACAGCCACCAAGAGCATGACAGTGTGAAAGAGGCCCAGGTTCTCTTTTCACTAAACCGTTTTTTGTTCCATTCAGCCCTTCAACTGACTCAGCATCCCTACACTAGGAATGGAAATCTGCTTTACTCACTCTACCCAATTCAAATATCATCTCATTCACAAACATATTCACAGAAACACCAGGATAATGTTTAACCAACTATCTGGGTATCCCATGGTCCAGTCAAATTAACATGTAAAATTAAATGTCATAACCCCCTTTACCCATATTGCCCTCATGCCTCCTGTGATGTCTCCTTCCTGCATCTGAATATTTTATACAAACCTCATGGATTTTTTTCACTTAGAGGTATCAGAAAAGTCAAGCCTAAATCAAAGTGTTATTCTTATCATTAATTAAAAATTTGCCCTCTTTCCTGGTTCATGCTTGAGCCTGTGGGGAACAGCTTGAACTGAAACTTAAATGACTCCCTTTCTTGCTTCTCAGACCTTTGGACTCAAACTAACAGTACATCATCACCTCTCTAGGATCTCCAGGTTGCCAACTATAGATCTTGGGAATTCTCAGCCTCCAGAACTGCATAAGCCAATTCCTTATAATAAATTTTACATACACAAACACACACACACACACACCTCCCAGTGGTTCTGTTTCTCTGAAAAACCCCAAGTAATAAAGAAGTTGTTTTTTCTATTTGCACTTCATTAAGCCCAGTTCATTTAAAAAACATGTTACACTAACATTTATTGAATATGTTATAATATGCTAAGTACTCTGTATATTTTTCATGTTTAATCCTCACATTTATCTTTGAATAGTAGGCACTATTATGCCAGTTTTACAGAGGGGGAAACAAACTTTAAGAGAAGTCAGTAATTTGCCTAAAATAACAACACTAATAGTAAGGATTCAGTTCTCTGAGGTGAAAATCTATATTAATTTGTTTTCAAGTAGCAATAATCCTATATTGGCAGGTCCCTTATTTTAGAAAGCTGCATTGTAATATACAGAGAAAACAACCCTACATACTTTTCTCTTACACCACCTGCATTCAGTTAGATTTTATGTATAACCTTAAATTTCACCATAATATTTAAACAGGCACTATTGAAGGTTAAAATTCTATCCTGAATGCTAAAAATCTAGTATATTCATGTCAAAGTAGCTGATCTTGGTGAAATGCTATTTTTGTATTTGGCTTTTTTTCCCCCATGGACAGAAACGTCTGACTTGAGAAATTGTATACTCTGCATTCATGAAATGCAAAAGAGGCAGTTCACTTGTTCTTTACAATGTGTATTAAGAAGAAGATAATTGGACTAATAAAAAGTTGTTATGCCCTTTAACAACGAGTACACTCCTGAATTATTACTTTTCTAACTATGCTTTTACCTTGGCGGCTAGCCAGACAATTGCTGCTTTGTATTCCCAGTCAATATTAACTCAAATGTAAAGTAAATGGCATATTCTATTTTAGAAATGTGAAATGATAAAAAGGCATCATAGGAAATGCATAAAAATTTCCATTTTAATAAGCTGAATCACGCACAGAATGCTAAAAGAGAAGAAAGGTGAACTATTTATGACTTTAAGATATTTTCAGTTTAAATGGATATGACATATTGTAGGAATTAACCTCTTTCATCGCAGCTTTATCCTGCTCCTAGGAAAACTTGATTTAATACAGAAGTAAAAAGGGATAAGCACATACACATGTTTATCAGATATCACTTTTCCCTCACATACTTCTGCATGGTTTACTCTTTCATCTCCTTTAAGACTTGACTTCAGTGTCACATTCTCAGCCACATTTTCTCTAACCACTCAATTTAAAATTGAATGTTTTCTTCCCCCCATCTTTTCCAGCCCTCCGTCACCACCTACCATACTTATTTTTCTTAACGCTTACCACCCTCTGGCATCTTCTTTATTGTCTGTTCTTCTGTACCAACAAGTAAACTTCCAAGAAAGCAGGGAGATTAGCCCTTCTGTTCACCTGTACTAGAACACTGCCTGACACAGAACAGATATTCAATGCAATGCTGACATGCTCATATATTTTAAGTTACCTTATAAATTTAAATTTTTTTATAATTTTTCTTTACCTGGGGACTTATGCGGCACTTTATTTTTCAAAATATACAAAAGGTCATTATTATTTTGCTATCATTTTACATCTTTACTGTTGTAAAACAATGTAATCAACAATATTGCTTCTTTGAAATTATTTTTCACTCTTTTTATCTCCTAGTATTTACTCAATTTTTATAAATGTTCCATATGGTCTTGAGAAATACTCTTTATTTTCCAAGTATTCAGTACATGGTTCTATATACTCATTTAGGAAGACAGTTTCAAATTTATATGCTTACCAAATATTTTGTCTTCTTCATCTATCATTTACCAAGAGAAATAGGTTTAAAATTGCAAAGAAAATATCAAACTTAATTATAAATTGATTTATCCACTTCCCTTTGTATCTGTTACGCTTTGTTTTCTGTGTTAAAGAATTTAGCATTATTACATGTTCTATTTAATTAAACCTTTTAACAATTTATGGTGGTATTTAATTTCTAGCAATATTTTTCTGCATTAAAATAAGCTTTCCTTATATTAACATAGTTAGATCAGTTTTATTTTTGTTTATATCTGTCTGGTGTTTATTCCATATTTTTACTTTCAATCTTCCTATGTCCCACTGGAACAACATGAGAAACTTAGATTTGCAAAAATCAACGTCCTTTGTTGGCCAGAAAGAATTAAAGGGACTGCCAGATCCCTAGATGTTATAATTAAAACCTAAACAAAAACAGCAAACCTAGTATGATGTCATAAAATATTTAAAATTTTATACTAAATATCATATATTCTGTCATGAGTGCCAGACCTTATGATAGGCACAGGAGAACAAATACTGGCTAAAATGAATATATATGATTTTTATTTTATTTATTTATTTATTTTTTTAATATTATTTTATTAGTTGGAGGCCAATCACTTCACAACATTTCAGTGGGTTTTGTCATACATTGACATGAATCAGCCATATAGTTACACGTATTCCCCATCCCGATCCCCCCTCCCACCTCCCTCTCCACCCGACTCCTCAGAGTCCTCCCAGTGCACCAGGCCCGAGCACTTGACTCATGCATCCCACCTGGGCTGGTGGTCTGTTTCACCATAGATAATATACATGCTGTTCTTTCAAAACATCCCACCCTCACGTTCTCCCCCAGAGTTCAAAAGTCTGTTCTGTACTTCTGTGTCTCTTTTACTGTTTTGCATATAGGGTTATCGCTACCATCTATCTAAATTCCGTATATATGTGTTAGTATACTGTAATGTTCTTTATCTTTCTGGCTTACTTCACTCTGTATAATGGGCTCCAGTTTCATCCATCTCATTAGAACTGATTCAAATGAATTCTTTTTAACGGGTGAATAATATTCCATGGTGTATATGTACCACAGCTTCCTTATCCATTCATCTGCTGATGGGCATCTGGGTTGCTTCCATGTCCTGGCTATTATAAACAGTGCTGTGATGAACATTGGGGTGCATGTGTCTCTTTCAGATCTGGATTCCTCAGTGTGTATGCCCAGAAGTGGTACTGCTGGGTTATATGGCAGTTCTATTTCCAGTTTTTTAAGAAATCTCCACACTGTTTTCCATAGTGGATGTACTAGTTTGCATTCCCACCAACAGTGTAAGAGGGTTCCCTTTTCTCCACACCCTCTCCAGCATTTATTGCTTGTAGACTTTTGGATAGCAGCCATCTTGACTGGCGTGTAATGGTACCTCATTGTGGTTTTGATTTGCATTTCTCTGATGATGAGTGATGTTGAGCATCTTTTCATGTGTTTGTTAGCCATCTGTATGTCTTCTTTGGAGAAATGTCTGTTTAGTTCTTTGGCCCATTTTTTGATTGGGTCGTTTATTTTTCTGGAATTGAGCTTCAGGAGTTGCTTGTATATTTTTGAGATTAATCCTTTGTCTGTTTCCTCATTTGTTATTATTTTCTCCCAATCTGAGGGCTGTCTTTTCACCTTGCTTATAGTTTCCTTTGTTGTGCAAAAGCTTTTAATTTTCATTAGGTCCCATTTGTTTATTTTTGCTTTTATTTCCAATATTCTGGGAGGTGGGTCATAGAAGATCTTGCTGTGATTTATGTCGGAGAGTGTTTTGCCTATGTTCTCCTCTAGGAGTTTTATAGTTTCTGGCCTTACAGTAAGATCTTTAATCCATTTTGAGTTTATTTTTGTGTATGGTGTTAGGAAGTGCTCTAGTTTCATTCTTTTACAAGTGGTTGACCAGTTTTCCCAGCACCACTTGTTAAAGAGATTGTCTTTTTTCCATTGTATATCCTTGCCTCCTTTGTCAAAGATGAGGTGTCCATAGGTTCGTGGATTTATCTCTGGGCTTTCTATTCTGTTCCATTGATCTATATTTCTGTCTTTGTGCCAGTACCATACTGTCTTGATGACTGTGGCTTTGTAGTAGAGTCTGAAGTCAGGCAGGTTGATTCCTCCAGTTCCACTCTTCTTTCTCAAGATTACTTTGGCTATTCGAGGTTTTTTGTATTTCCATACAAATTGTGAAATTATTTGTTCTAGTTCTGTGAAAAATACCGTTGGTAGCTTGATAGGGATTGCATTGAATCTATAGATTGCTTTGGGTAGAATAGCCATTTTGACAATATTGATTCTTCCAATCCATGAACACGGTATGTTTCTCCATCTGTTTGTGTCCTCTTTGATTTCTTTCATCAGTGTTTTATAGTTTTCTATGTATAGGTCTTTTGTTTCTTTAGGTAGATATACTCCTAAGTATTTTATTCTTTTTGTTGCAATGGTGAATGGTATTGTTTCCTTAATTTCTCTTTCTGTTTTTTCATTGTTAGTGTATAGGAATGCAAGGGATTTCTGTGTGTTAATTTTATATCCTGCAACTTTACTATATTAAAATGAATATATAAGATTTTTAACAATAACTCTGTGAGATAGTGAAAGTGTTATCTCTATATGAGAGGTAGCAAAATACAGGTTTAGGTAGTTTTTAGTGATTTTCCAAGCTTACTCAGGTGGCAGAAGCAGAGCGAAAGGTGGTATCTTTGGACTCCTAGTCTAGGTTTCTTTCTTTCCATGACAATGCCTCTCTCTAGCATTTATATTTCTCAAATAAGTCAACATGTAATGTGGAGATGGTTCCAGATAACATACAGGAGGTTTGAAAATACCTGATGTCTGCTACTGACCATAGGTTCACTGATGGAGTCACCAGGACTAAAACCATTAATAAAGCTAAGGAGGGAAAAATAACAATACAGAAAAATACACAAGCCTTGGTAAGTCTCTGAATCTTTCTTTAGTCTGTATTTTATGTCATCTCCCACCAGGACATGCATATGTACCACTTAGTAAAGAAATGAAATAGAAGACCATTGAAAAATCATAGCTTTAATAGTAAAAGTTACTGTCTTTGTGTTTAATGAGTGCTCTCTCTTTTTATTTTATAAACTATAGATGTTAAAATATTATTACTTCCCAGTGAACAGAAACATTTCTATAAGGAAAACTTATCTCATGCAGCAAAGTACAGAAACAGTCTTGTAGTGGTGGGTATTTAAAGCAATGAATTGCATATCTGGCTAAGGAAATATGCCATAATCATTAGACACATGAATGGTAACAAGCCATTTCCTTAATGAATCCCTATTAAGGTATAAGGTAAATTAAGAGTCAGCTTTATGAATATCCTTAAAAAATCATTTGAACTAACAAAATTTATCTAGCCTGGCAGATTAACAGTCTTCAACGATGTTTGAGCTTCTTCTATGTTCTGAGAAACCTAGCCACACTTCGTCAGCTTCCTTTTTCCTATTGCTGCAGCTGACAACTTTCTCTCTGAATCCCTCAGCTTTGCTCTTACGATATCTGTTGTTCTTTTCTCTGCAAAGAATATGTGAAATATACGGTGATGAGTGTGCCCTTCTTAATTCTCAGTTATATTTAGTGGACATTATCTAGACCTATAACATTTATGTCTCTCTGCAACTGTGCCCACTCTGTAGAATGTCTACACTGACACAACACTCCAGCATCTCCATTAATTGATGCAGGCTTCCCCCTAGACATAATCTTTTATCATCAACACTCATGATTTTCACTCTTAAATTCCCTTAGCACTTTAGCTCTATCCAAAGTGATGTGGTGTTCTAAACAAACCATGCTGAGGCTCCCAAGGAAGATAAAATGTGTGGGGCATCCACAGATATTTACTGAGACTCTTTCTCGGGCCTAACACAATGCTTATTAACATTGAGGTGCTGAGCATGGGTAATTTGAAGTTGTTTTGTAAGTGGAAATAGTATGTCGAGAATAATAGTTAGGTTGAAATATGCATTATTTGTCACATCTGAATGACACCAAGATATCTAAAGGAAAATCTAGAGCACTTTCTAGAAAGTCTGACTTTTAGACTTTAATTCAACTGTACAGCAGTGATATTATATGTCCTGGAAGTTTATGTGACCTTTAAAGAAAAAATTATAGAGGATATAACCATACCTTAGTCATGTTAAATACCTACCAATGGAGGAAGAAAAGAAATTAAAATGCAGATGAATATGCTCAAGATAAATCTGCCAGAAATAGCAGAGCAGAGTCCAGACCTTCCTAATGCTCTGAGAAGAAAACTCTAAAGGAAAACTTTATCTCTTTGCACCTTCATTTAAATAAAATCAGTGAAGTAGTTACAGAATAAGTATGACTATTGCTACTTTACCTATAGGGAAAACAAGTCTCACAGGGATAGAAAGTTTTACTGAATCAAAAATTTATTATAGAATTGAAATTGTTTTCTAGATGCTCTGTTTTCTCAAATGCATTACTTTCTACTCAGGTAGATTCAAAGTGAAGCTAGAGGGAAAATGAAAGGCATTACTGCTCATTTAATTAGGATCAGTGGACAAGACACTTGGTTTATCAAAAAAGCAGCTGTTGTGAGAAGTCAGATGATTGGACAACTTCTATAAATCTCCCCTCTTCTCTATGAGGAGTCATTAGGTTAAATTTCCATTAAAAATGCTTTAATTTTCACTCATCTGGTCTATAAATAGCATGTTAAAATAGGGCAGAATCTGTGTTAGGATTAGCTGATAGAAAATAAAGAATAAAAATAATTTGGGGGCATATCAAGATGTTCTCATACATTCAGTTCAGTTCAGTCGCTCAGTCGTGTCTGACTCTTTGCGACCCCATGAATTGCAGCACGCCAGGCCTCCCTGTCCATCTCCCCCCCACACAAAAAAACAATATTATCTCTTTGTGATACATGCATTGAAAAGGTCTAGAATAACATTAAAAGGAGAAAAAACTAGAGTATTTGTTCCAGAATGGAGTGTAGATAATGTGATCTTTGAAGGATATTTTAAAAATAGGCTTACTGAGATATAAATGATAAAGGATAAACTTTGCACATATTTAAAGTGTACAATTTGATAAGTAGTGACATGCATATATCTGTGACATCACCACCACCATCATAATCAAGATATATATATATATTCATCATCCCTAAAAGTTTCCTCATACTCCTTGGTAATCCTTCTCTTATTCCCACCTCTATCCCCAGGCACCCACTGATTTGCTTTCTGTCATTATACATTAAATTTGGATTAAATTATGTGTGTGTGTATGTGTGTAAGTATGTGTGTGAGTGTGTATGTTATGTGTGTGTGCATCTAAAAAAGTGTTTAGAAGGTAATAATAAATTTGTAATTTTTTCTTAAAAGTGTTAGAAAACTGTGACCTACTTTAGTGTCTGTGACCTTCTTCAGGTCACCCAGGTAACCAAGCAAGAGAGTGGATATCATTCTCACTTTCAGATTCTTCAGAATCTATCAACGTATTTTGTCACAGGACATCCTAGACGTAGCTGATTCAATATGACAGTTTTGGCTAAAAGATATAAAATCATCTTCTTTGCAACATATTTTCAATCACCTTACTGCACTGAGAAGAAAAAACCTACGGTCCATTAAAGACATTCAGAGTATTTTCAGAAAAACAGGAGATTTTGAATTTAAACACTATCCCCAATCACAGGCTCTAGTACTCAAGGGACCCATCTGGTGATTTTGTCTCCTGGGAGCTCTCATTATCTCATGATAAAGTATGACCACTTAAGAGTAGGACAGCCATGGATTTAAGTCTGAGCACCACCATTAATTCTATATCACCTTGGGAAATTATGGACTAATTTAGCATCTTGCTACTTTCACCCAAAGTTAGCCATAGACAAATATCATGATATTTTTTATATGTGGAACCTAAAACAATGGTACAAATGAACTTATTTACAAATAGAAACAGAATCATAGATGTAGAAAACCAATTTATGGTTGAGAGAAATCTAGGGTGAGGATAAATTGGAATTGACATATACACACTACTAATGATAAAATATATAATTAATAAGAACCTACTGTATAACACAGGGAACTCTACTCAATACCCTTAATGACCTATATGGGAATAGAATCTAAAAAAAGAGTGAAGATAAATACATATATTTCAGTTTGCTATACAGCAGAAACTAACAATACTGTAAATCAATGCTAATAAAAATTAATTTTTTAAATTAATTTAATAAATAAATAAAACAACCATAGGCTTTATGTTAGAGACCATTTAATGCCTTTGGAGAATTTAAAATATATTACAAAAACCATAAATGATAAAAAAAAATCCAAAAACAAAAAAACCAAATATCTATCCAATAAAAACACCGTGTAACTCCAAAGAATCCTACCCAATCAGCAAACACACTACAATAACAATAGCAACAATAAAATAATCTAAAACAAAAGGAAATTGTGGGTGTTAGTAGATAAGAAATGGCCCACTGCAAAGGAAAACAGAAGGGGTCAAACCGGCCAAGGTTGCTGTGGGAAGTTTACTGCTGATCTGACATTGCTCCTTAAGGTGGTCGCCCAGGATGGAATACAACAGTCCCATTCAAACGTCCTCCTTTAACTTTCACCACAACTAACACATCACTAAAATAAATTATATTTGGGTAACTAACTTTATAAACAAAGATTTCACACTAAAGAGGTATTATAAATCACAAACCACATTAATGTATGCAATTTTATCTTTCTGGACCAATCTGTATTTTTAATAAATACTAAAGAACAAATGCAGTTGATAGAGAGGTATGGTTATTTGAACATCACTGATTACTAATAGTTTTAATTTTGAAAAATTTCCCAACTTTTTAGTTTGTCAAATGGAACACAAAAAGAATACTGTGCAAGGAGAAATAATCTTTAAATTAGAAATAATTGACATCACTTCATTGATATTTCCTATCTCTTCCTAAAGTATCTGTAAAATAGCCTGACTTTGTCCCTCCTCAGGAATCACTTTGAGTGGTCTGTTAACTGGGAAGACAAGAGACATATACCAGAGCAGATGGCAGTGTGACCTTCAGAGGTCAGTCATGGACTTCATCCTCAGTTTTGTCACTTCATCCTGATGATGCTGGGAAATGATTTAACCTCTCCAAACCTAAGTTTCTTCAATCTCAAAATGCAAAGGCCTCTTTCATTGGCTCCTACCATAAATAACTGACAATGCATCTAAAGCACAGAGTGTATATGTTTATTGAGAAAAAACTGCATAGAGAATGACTTACGATTTTTAGACTGTGACACACCCACTATGATGAACCAAAGATTGTTTGGTTCAAACTTTTAAAAACAGATTCTAGGGAGGATCCTCTCTCTTTTTCCCTCGCTCTTCCTCCCTCCTTCCTTTCCTCTTATCTACTTCTCACCCTCCATTTCACTTCCCTTTCTGAATTGATAAGTACTCTACACAGTGAACACTAAAATTTCTTTTCCAGCTATTAATGGATAAATGGCTAGACATATTCAGAGAAGTTTTAAAATTAGAAATTATCTTTTCATTATCATCAGGTAGCTGTAGGTGCCTTTAATTTTGATTTTTATATGGAAGATTTATTTATATCAAGATTTTTTTCTGGCCATGCACATAAATGATTCAACACAATATTTACCCTCTTGTCACTAATGCTTCAATCTATTCATATAATATAGATAATTCTCACTTATTTTCCATAGTGATGCAAATATAAATCATATAGTGTTTCATTTATTTATTTATTTACATTTTTTTCCATTTATTTTATTAGTTGGAGGCTAATCACTTTATAATAACGCAGCGGGTCTTGTCATACATTGACATGCATCAGCCATGGATTTACATGTATTCCCCATCCCGATCCCCCCTCTCACCTCCCTCTCTACCCAATCCCTCTGGGTCTTCCCAATGCACCAGGCCCGAGCACTTGTCTCATGCATCCAACCTGGGCTGGTGATCTGTTTCACTATAGATAATATATCTGTTTCAATGCTGTTCTCTCAAAACATCCCACCCTTGCCTTCTCCCACAGAGTCCAAAAGTCTGTTCTGTACATCTGTGTCTCTTTTTCTGTTTTGCATATATGGAGGCAAGGATATACAACGGAAAAAAGACAATCTCTTTAATAAGTGGTGCTGGGAAAACTGGTCAACCACTTGTAAAAGAATGAAACTAGAACACTTTCTAACACCATATACAAAAATAAACTCAAAATGGATTAAAGACCTAAATGTAAGACCAGAAACTATAAAACTCCTAGAGGAGAACATAGGCAAAACACTCTCCGACATAAATCACAGCAAGATCTTCTATGACCCACCTCCCAGAATATTGGAAATAAAAGCAAAAATAAACAAATGGGACCTAATGAAACTTAGAAGCTTTTGCACAACAAAGGAAACTATAAGCAAGGTGAAAAGACAGCCCTCAGATTGGGAGAAAATAATAGCAAATGAAGAAACAGACAAAGGATTAATCTCAAAAATATACAAGCAACTCCTGTAGCTCAATTCCAGAAAAATAAATGACCCAATCAAAAAATGGGCCAAAGAACTAAACAGACATTTCTCCAAAGAAGACATACAGATGGCTAACAAACACATGAAAAGATGCTCAACATCACTCATCATCAGAGAAATGCAAATCAAAACCACAATGAGGTACCATTACACGCCAGTCAGGATGGCTGCTATCCAAAAGTCTACAAGCAATAAATGCTGGAGAGGGTGTGGAGAAAAGGGAACCCTCTTACACTGTTGGTGGGAATGCAAACTAGTACAGCCACTATGGAGAACAGTGTGGAGATTTCTTAAAAAACTGGAAATAGAACTGCCGTATGACCCAGCAATACCACTTCTGGGCATACACACCGAGACCAGATCTGAAAGAGACACGTGCACCCTAATGTTCATCACAGCACTGTTTATAATAGCCAGGACATGGAAGCAACCTAGATGCCCATCAGCAGACAAATGGATAAGGAAGCTGTGGTACATATACACCATGGAATCTTACTCAGCCGTTAAAAAGAATTCATTTGAATCAGTTCTAATGAGATGGATGAAACTCGAGCCCATTATACAGAGTGAAGTAAGCCAGAAAGATAAAAAACATATAGTGTTTTAAAAAAGAACAAAATTCAGTATCAAAGCAAAGTAGGTTATTAGAAAATGCCTATTACAACTCTCATTGTACAGATAAGGAAAAGACTTCCAAAAAGTTGACTCTTAATATCCTTTTTGATTCTTATTATTGTTTTTAAGATAATTTCAGAAGAAATTAGAGACAGATGTAATCTATATACCATCTTGAGCTAGCTGACTTCATATAATCTACTCATACATTTCACTGGAAGGACAATGCATCAACTAACACAGTTTAAATGTCATTAGATACATACCTATTCTTGCTTCCAAAATATTGTATCACTGGTTGTTTTTCAAGGGTCTGACATCTCTCTCCCTTTGGCTACTGTGAATTCTCCTACTTTATAGGGAACCCTGAGAATAATTCTTTCAGACAATCATTAAAGTTGTTCATTAATAAATGCATGTTTATCAAAATAGAAATACAGCCAGAAGCTTCCTTCTGCTTTCTATTCCCAGCTCTTCAAATTAAAAATGACTGAAGATATGGCTGATTTAGTATTTTTACTTTCAAGTAAAGTTTCTGATGATTGGGTAGGAAACCTGGGAGCACCAGTAATATTCTAGTTCTTGTAGGAATAATAGTTTTCATTATTATGTTCACATTTAAAAAATTAACACAAAAATTTCTCTTCTTTGAATACCTACAATTTATGTACTCTTTGATGTTTATTTTACTTTGATAAAATTTTAAATTAAAAATTACTTAAAAAAGAAAGTAAAACTATAAGATATGTTTTTCAAGAAGTTGTATGGTTTAGAAAAATCACAGAAGATAACTGAAAAAATAAATGTGATTATATGACAGTGAGAAATATTTTACTGGATAATTCTTAGAATATTAACTCTAATTTGGCCAGTGACATTCTATCAAGTGAACCACATTGTGCATTATAAATTAAAAGAAATTAGTTTATTTCTTTTATATAATTGCTCAATAAACATTAAAATAATTATGCAGGTCTATAAAGAATAATATGCAAAGAATTTAAGAGTTATATTAAGAGAAAAAGTTAAGTTGCAAAGAGGTATATATTGCATGACCTAACTTGGGAATTTGTTTCTAGATTTTCTAAGCAGGTTAATTTTTGACTTATTTTCAACTTCATATAAATGAAACTATGGTGATGGACAGGGAGGCCTGGCATGCTGCGGTTCATGGGGTCGCAGAGAGTAGGACATGAATGAGCGACTGAACTGAACTGAACTGATAAAGCATGCATTCTTGTATGTGAGCAAAGAAATAAAAATGTTACTAAATGCAGGAAAGAATAAGATCAAGTGGAACATTCCCAAAACTGTCATGGGATATATTCAATAACTAGATAGTGAGGGGCTTACCTGGTGGCTGTTGGTAAAGAATTGGTCTGCAATGCAGGAGACCTGGGTTCGACCCCTGGGTTGGGAAGATCCCCTAGAGGAGGGCATGGCAACCCACTCCAGTATTCTTGCCTGGAGAAGCCACAGAGACAGAGGAGCCTGGAACGATGCAGTCCGTGGTGGTACAGTGGATAAGAATCTGCCTGCCAGTGCAGGGGAAATAGTTTTGATCCTGGTCTGGGAAGATTCCACTAAAGCCCGTGCACCACAACTCCTGGAGCCCATGCATTCTAGGACCTGCGAGCCACAACTACTGAGCCCTGAATGCTGAAACTACTGAAGCCTGTGCTCCACAACAAGAGAATCCACCACAGTGAGAAGGCTGAGTATACTAACGAAGAGTCACCCCTACTCCCTACAACGAGAAAGCCTGAGTGCAGTAACAAAGATCCAGCATACGGAAAATAAAAGTAAATTTTAAAAAGAAGTTATTTATTTTCAATATACTGAAAAATTAAATTTGCTCACACATCTATCCTCCATCATGTAAAAAAAAATAAAAATTCTTTCATTTAAAAAGAAACAAATTCAGTTCTTTAAAAATGACAGATAATCTGGCAGCAAGCAAGCATCAGTAGTCCAGAGAATTGTTACATTTCACGAACTGTATTTTCTATTATTATTGAAAACTGTTCAAGTTTGCAGCTTGAACTCTCTCATTGACCTAAAGTTTTCTTGTTTTGAGCCCACAGGCTACATTAATTTATGAACTATAATGAATTTCTAGGAAATTCACTTCAATTTTAATAAGCAGCAACCTCAGGACCCTCTGAATTCCTCCTATCTAGAACCAGTATGGCTAACCAGTGATGTCTGGCCATTGCCAAATCTCCATGGACTACTCATTTTTAATTCATTAAAAATGATAATTTTTCCTGTTATCTTAGTTCATTCTACCTCGGTTTTCTGATTTTCGCCCTCCAAAAACACTGTCATAGCTACGTGTTCCTGGAAGCAAACTCACTCAGGACAATGCAGATAGTGGAGTGCAGTTTACTACACCGGCGGGCCCAAGGCAGTCTCCTCTTAGCCAAGGACCCTGACCAGTGTTTGTGAAAACCTTATATACTCTAAGTTACATGCCCAAGCCCACCTCCCCAGATTCCCTGAAACTAGTCTGAACAACAAAGTTAAGCCGTGATTCATATGCCTTAAGCCTCAGTAGTTAACAGTGGACAATTATCAATAGGCCTGTGGTCATACCACAATAAGCATAATAGAATTTATGATTCTATTTGGTTACACAGATAATTAGGGTATTCTTTTAGGCAATGGAGAGTCTAGGTTTGAGTCCCTGGGCTCTTCCATCTACGGGGTCTGGTTTTCTAGTTGGTATGTCGCTTCCATAGATTCTGGGCATATAGCTCAAAGTCCACAGTCCGGCCCACGATGGAGTCCTGCTTTCAAGATGAAGCCTGTTCTGTCTGTTCTCTCCTTCAACATCACTCTCCTTTCTGTCTCCATCCCTCATGTTAGTTGAGACAATTTGTTGTTGTACTATTCATCATCTCCCATCTTCCCCAGAACAGTAGCACCTTAAATTCATGTATCCTATCAAGCCGTAAGTTATATCAGATGTAGCTTACATGAAGCACTAGTTAAAATGTCAGGCATAGCAATATCAAAAGTATTGTTATTTTAAAAGCCCATGCTTCAAAGACAATGAGCTAGCACTACACGACCATCCCTATGGCAACAGCAATTGTTGAAATGGATTTCTGAGTGTCTGGATTCTCATAAAATGTTGGTGAGGATGTAAAATAATTCACCTACTTTAAGGGAAAAAAAGCCTATGTTTTGCCTTCATTTAGCTGATTGTCAATGTTGGTTCAGCTCTACAAACTAGCCTTGTTTCCTTGGACACAACACTGAAAAACTCCCTGGAATCCACTGTCAATATTTACAAAATTATCAAGTATAACTCTATGCTTATGTATTTGTCAGTTCTGTGACTCTTATCTAACAACCTAAGAATCATTTTATAAATACTGTATATTTTCCCTGAGTATAATACTGTATTAATTACTTTAAAGATAGAAATATTTTGTGCTTAAATCTGTCCCAGAATTAGTATAAAAATTATTAAGAGGCAATATAATAAAAGGTTTCACAGTATTACTTGTTGAAGAACACAGATAATAAATATCATCTCTTCAAAGTACTAGAGAGAAAAACATAATGGCAAGATTAGGAAGACTTCAGAAAAAAATAATTTGAATTGAATGACTTATCTATATTTCATCCACACATTTATCAATTAAAGAAATATTTTATTGAGACCTGGGGCAGGTACTGGGGACATAAAAATTAGAGCAAATCTTTGTCCTCAAGAATCCCAGTAGAATTTTACTATGTATTTAAAAAAAAAACACGGAAAAGGAAAAGGAAACATTTTATTAGGTGCTATAAGAATTTGCATAAAAACATAATGGTCATAGAGAAAGACTGCAATTTATTCTATTTGAAATGTGGATGAGGTAGGATCATTTGGTTTAAATTTTAGGTATCAGCCATAGCTAGCTTAGGTTAAAAATGAAGGATTGACACCTCCAATGTTCATAAATGAAAAAGCAGTTTGGATTCTGGAAGGAATGGGAACTAGAAGCTATTTTAAAAAATGGTGTCAGGATTCTCTCTAGTTCTTCTGTCAGTTTCTGTTTACACATATTAAAATACTCAGTAATAAAGTGAAGTAAGGTGAAGATTTAAACCATTAAGAGTAGTAATATAGGAATGAGAGGATACAGAGAATCCAGATTCAATTTCAAGTCTGGTTTGTAAAATTATTTGGAGTATGTTCTTATCTACCAACATTGAGAGTAGAAGTGAGAAGGCTTAAGAGTAAACACAGGAAGTTCAGCATAGCATTTATTGAGCTCAAAGTCACTGTGGAACTTCTCAGTAGAGATAACAGATAAGCATGAGGATATGTGGAAATGGAACTCAACAAAATGAACACTTGTAAGTGGACTCACTGAATTTAGTCTTTCACAGATGATGGTAAGGTATACTTTGGAAATAAAAATAAGAGGCACTGTATACAAGTGAAGAGCTAGAAAAGATTTCCACATGCCTCTATGGCTGTGGGTAAAGAAGTCTGAATGATAATGGAGAGAACAATGTGAAGTAAATTAATCAAAGAAATATTTTATTATTTGTTCATGTATGTGAACTTTATTTTCTCAGCCAGACTATAAGCCAGTAACTATGTTTTCATTACATGATATATTGCTCAAACTGGTGTACGTGTTCAATAAATATTTGATGAATAAATGAATGAAATAATGAAACTTCAAGATTAAGGACTAACTATGTTAAGGGAAATGTTGCATTTGAAAAAGAGACCCCTTTTTCTGAATGGCTTTGTCTGTGTTTATCCATTTCAATGGATGACAAAGTTGATAAGAGGCACTGAACTCATAATACAGCTTATGGAGGTAGAAAAATGGAGTCCATAATTCTTGGGCAAAAGCTCTGTGTAATCAGACAGCAGATTACCTAATAGTGATGTTTGCTTTTCTATGGCTCAACACTTTGAACTATTCAAATACGTTTAACATTTGAAATTTATACAGGGAAAATGACGATGTCATTCCAAGTCTAAAACTCTCTAGCCTTTACCCCGTTGAATGAAAGATTTTGTAACTTGATATTTGTTCTTTTAAATTTGCTTAAGAACACAATTATATTGAATACACGAGGTTTATGATGCTTCATTTCAGCATGCCATATTTTTAATCTTGATCATTAGGATACATGTCTCTGACAAGAGAATAACTAATACCTACTGAAAAGCAGAGTGATTGTCCAGAAAATTAGTAAAGGTAACATGTTTAGGCTTTACTTGACAGACTACTTAGTTCATGGAATAAAAGATTCAAGATTGCAAAATACCTCAAAACTATCTACAGGTTTAATAAGATCACATTTAAAATCTGAGCAAGGCTCTTTGTGGAAACTAACATGAACTTTCTAAAAATTTATATGGAAATACCAAGAGCTAAGGATAACAAAGGTATTTACTTATGGTTTAGTTGCTTTTATTAAAATACAGTTGACATGTATCAGTTTTATGTGTACCATATAGTGATTTGATATTTGCATACATCATGAAGTGATGATCACCACGATAAGTCTAGTAACAACGTGTCCCCAAACAAAGCTATGACAATGCTACGGCCATATTCCTTAGGCTGTTTATTATAGTCCTATACCTTACTATCTATTGTATTTATTATGTCTGGAGGTTTGTATCGCTTAAATCCCCTTTAGCTACTTTGAACCCCTTCCTTTCTGGCACCATCCATTTGTTCTCTGTTATGTGTGAGTCTCTTTCTGTTTTTTTAGATTTCACATGTGATATCATAGAATATTTGCCTTTCTCTGTCTGACTTATTTCACGTAGCATAATAACCACTAGGTCCATCCATGTGTCACAAAAGGCAAAATTTCACTAAAGTTAGATTGTTTTTTTGATGCTGAATTGTGTGAGTTGTTTGTATAAATATTAACTCCTTACAACATATATCATCTGGAAACATCTTCTCCCATTTAGCAAGCTAAGCAAAGACATTCTTGAAGGAGAACAAAATTGAAGATGTATGCTACTGAACAGCTAGTCCTAAAATAGAGACAAATTATTTTTAAATTTTTTGGTATTTCTAGAAGGATGGTCAGACTGATGAATGAAACAGAATAGATTCTGGTGATTAACATATTTATATACTTCCAATTTATGATAAAGTTGGCATTGCAGAGAAATGAAGCAAGCAATTTTTTAAAACAAAAACCTTGGTCAAGTGGATATTTAAATAGAAAAATTAAACCTTACCCATTCCTTATACCATATAAATATAATTGCAGGGGATTATAAATCTAAATAAGAAAG
The DNA here is from genome assembly GCF_963930625.1 of Muntiacus reevesi. Classification (NCBI taxonomy): domain Eukaryota; kingdom Metazoa; phylum Chordata; class Mammalia; order Artiodactyla; family Cervidae; genus Muntiacus; species Muntiacus reevesi. The sequence goes on from NC_089249.1 coordinate 202,444,951, forward strand.
ATAAAACTATAATGCATCTAGAAAATCACACGTACAAATAACTTCTTGATTTTTAAATAACTAAAACGTTCTTAAATAGGTCACACAAAGCACAAAAAAAGACAATAATGACTGATAAGCTGAACTACATTAAAATTAGGTAAATCTGCTCATCAAAAAGCTACCCTTAAGAACGAAAAGTCAAGCAGTGTGATAGGAGAAAATACCTGCAAAACATAAAACCCACAGTAATCTCTTATCCAACTATATAAAGATTCCTACAGCTAACATAAAAAAAGATGGACAAACCAACAAAAGAACAGGAAGATATGTGAACAGGCACTTTACAAAAGAACATGATCAAATGAAAGAGTACTTAACCGAGTCGTTAGGAATTACAATTAAAATCTGAATGAAATACTCCTTTACATCTACCATAATGGCTAATATTTTTAAATATTGAAGAATATTAGCAAACACATCAAGCAACTGAAACTTGGAAATGCTGTTGGAAATGTAAACTAATATGATTAACTATCAATTCCGTTTTACAAAACTTAAAGCTGAACACATAACTTAATTCACAGTCCAACAATTTGATTATTACGTAAATATCCAAAAGAAACAGGTACATGTGTGGTGAAAAGAAAAATACAATACCAGAATATACAGTACAGCATTATTCCTACTGGAATGAATAAACTGTGCTATATTCATAAAAGAGAATATGATTCACTGATGAAAATGCACAGACTACTGCCCCTTGGAGCAATTTAGTTAAAATGTGAATATATAAATAAAAGAAGGATGACAATATATATATATATCATATGACTTTACTGATATAAAGTTTAGAACTAATGTTTGGTTGCTATCAGATGTCAAAACACAGGAATAAACCTGAGGAATGGAGCAGAGTTATTAGTAACTAGGAAGGGACGTGAGGGCTGTGGAGTATAGATAATGCTCTGTTTTGTGAAATTTAGTTCGTAAATGCATGGATGTGTTCCATTTTCCATAATTCTGGTAACTCAAACTTACTGAGATTTGAGGAAATTGATTGAATATTCATGAAGCAATGAGGCCAGCACAAACGATGATTGGTTATTTTGCCTTCTACATCACAAAACTTTTCATGTACTCAATGGGCAATGGAGGCCCCCCTAAAAATAATTATATTAAAAAGGAACACAAATATTTATAAGTAAATTAAGCATATTACATTGGAGAAGGAAATGGCAACCCCACTCCAGTATTCGGCATAGAGAATCCCGTAGACAGAGGAGCCTGGTGGGCTGCTGTCTATAAGGTCGCAGAGAGTTGGACACAACTGAAGCAACTTAGCATGCATGCATGCAGGCACTGGAGAAGGAAATGGCAACCCACGCCAGTATTCTTGCCTGGAGAATCCCAGGGACAGAGGAGTCTGGTGGACTGCCATCTATGGGGTCGCTAAGAGTCAGACATGACTGAAGTGACTTAGCAGCAGCAGTAGCAAGCATACTACATAACCATTTACATTTCATGCTTAGTGGAATTGAGGATGATTTGTTTCCACTATAACCATCACAAGTTTTATATATTTGAAATGTTAAAGACTAAGATTGATTAATTTCAGAGATTTCCTAAAGTTCAGTGCAGTCGCTGAGTCATGTCTGACTCTTTGATACCCCATGGACTGCAGCATGCTAGGCTTCTCTGTCCATCACCAACCCCTGGAGCTTACTCAAATTCATGTCCATAGAGTCGGTAATGGCATCCAACCATCTCATCCTCTGTTGTTCCCTTCTGTCTTCAATCTTTCTCAGCATCAGGGTCTTTTCCAATGAGTCATCTCTTCCCATCAGGTGGCCAAAGTATTGGGAGTTTTGCCTTCAGCATCAGTCCTTCCAATGAATATTCAGGGCTGACCTCCTTTAGGATGGACCACTTGGATCTCCTTGCAGTCCAAGGGACACTCAAAAGTCTTCTCCAACACCACAGTTCAAAACCATCAATTCTTCAGCACTTAGCTTCCTTTATAGTCCAACTCTCACATCCATACATGACTACTGGAAACACCTTAGCTTTGACTAGATGTAACTTTGTTGGCAAAGTAATGTCTCTGTTTTTTAATATGCTGTCTAGGTTTGTCATAGCTTCTCTTTCAAGGACCAAGTGTCTTTTAATTTCACTTAAGGCTTCTTAATATCCTCTGTTTCTATTGGGTCCATACCATTTCTGTCCTTTATTGAGCCCATCTTTGCATGAAATGTTCCCTTGGTATCTCTAATTTTCTTGAAGAGATCTCTAGTTTTTCCCATTCTATTGCTTCCCTCTATTTCTTTGCATTGATCACTGAGGAAGGCTTTCTTATCTCTTCTTGCTATTCTTTGGAACTCTGCATTCAAACAGGTATATCTTTCCTTTTTTCCTTTGCCTTTAGCTTCTCTTCTTTTCTCAGCTATTTTTAAGGCCTCCACAGACAACCATTTTGCCTTTTTGCATTTCTTTTTCTTGGGGATGGTCTTGTGCCCTGTCTCCTGTATAATGTCACGAACCTCTGTCCATAGTTCTTCAGGCACTCTGTCTATCAGATCTAATCCCTTGAATCTATATGTCACTTCCACTGTTTAATCATAATGAATTTGATTTAGGTCATACCTCAATGGTCTAGTGGTTTTCCCTACTTTCTTCAATTTCAGTCTGAATTTGGCAACAAGGAGTTCATGATCTGAGCCCCAATCAGCTCCTCGTCTTGTTTTTGCTGACTGTATAGAGCTTCTGCATCTTTGGCTGCAAAGAATATAATCAATCTGATTTCAGTGTTGACCATCTGGTGATGTTCGTGTGTAGAGTTGTCTGTTGTGCTGTTGAAACAGTGGGTTTGCTACGACCAGTGCGTTCTCTTGGCAGAACTCTATTAGCCTTTGCCCTGCTTTTTTTGTACTCCAATTCAAATACTCCAGGTATTTCTTGAACTTCCTACTTTTGCATTCCAGTCCCTGTAATGAAAAGGACATCTTTTTTGAGTGTTAGTTCTAGAAGTTCTTATAAGTCTTCATAGAACCATTCAACTTCAGCTTCTTCAGCATTACTGGTTGGGGCATACACTTGGATTATTGTGATACTGAATGGTTTGCCTTGGAAACAAACAGAGATCATTTTGTCATTTTTGAGATTTCATCCAAGTGCTGCATTTTGGACTTTTTTGTTGACTATAATGGTTACTCCATTTCTTCTAAGGGATTCTTGCCCACAGTAGTAGATATAATGGTCATCTGACTTAAATTCACCCATTCCAGTCCATTTTAGTTTGCTGATTCCTAAAATGTCGATGTTCACTCTTGCCATCTCCTGTTTGACCACTTCCAATTTGCCTTGATTCATGGACCTAACGTTCCGGGTTCCTGAGCAATATTGTTCTTTACAGCATCGGACTTTACTGCCACCACCAGTCACATTCACAACTGGGTGTTGTTTTTGCTTTGGCTCCATCTCTCTATTCCTTCTGGAGTTATTTCTCCACTGATCTCCAGTAGCATATTGGGCACCTACTGACTTTGGGAGTTCATCTTTCAGTGTCCTATCTTTTTGCCTTTTCATACTGTTCATGGAGTTCTCAAAGTAAGAACACTGAAGTGGTTTGCCACTCCCTTCTCCAGTGGACCACATTTTGTCAGAACTCTCCACCATGACCCATCTTGGGTGGCCCCACACAGCATGGCTCATAGTTTCATTTGTTAGACAAGGCTGTGGTCCATGTGATCAGTTTGGCTAGTTCTCTGTGACTATGGTTTTCATTCTGTCTTCCTTCTGATGGATAAGAATAAAAGGCTTACGGAAGCTTCCTGATGGGAGAGAGTCACTGAGGGGAAAACTGGGTCTTGTTCTGATGGGCAGGGCCATGCTCAGTAAATCTTTAATTCAATTTTCTGTTGATGGGTGGGGCTGTGATAGGCCAAACTATGGTGGAGGTAATGAAGATCATGGCAACCTCCTTGAGAAGGTCCCATGCGTGTGCTGCCGCACTCAGTCCCCCAACCCTGAAGCAGGCCACCACTGACCCACACCTCCACTGGCGACTCCTGGACACTCCCAGGCCAGTCTGGGTCAGTCTCTTGTGGGGTCACTGCCCTTTTCTTCTGAGTACTGATGTGCAGAAGGTTTTGTTTGTGCCCTCCTAGAGTCTGTTTCCCCAATCCCATGTAAGTTCTGGCGGCTCTCCTGTAGGGTCAATGGCGACCTTCTCCAAGAGGACTTATGCCATATCCAGGCCTGCTGCACCCAGAGGCCCTGCTCCTGCAGCAGGCTGCTGCTGATACTGCCTCCACAGGAGACGCTCAGCACAGTCCTGGCCCAGCCCCTGTGGGGTCTCTGGTCCTGGTGCACAAGGCTTGGTTGGGCCCTCCAAGTGTCTCTGGTGGGTATGGGGTTTGACTCTAAACATGATTTTGCTGTTCCTACAGTCTTGCTGGGGCTTCTCCTTTGCCCGTGTATGTGAGGTATCTTTTTTTGGTGGAATCCAACATTCTCCTGGGTCGGGAAGATCCTCTGGAAAAGGAAATGGCAACCCACTCCAGTATTCTTGCCTGGAGAATCCCATGGACAGAGAAGCCTGGCAGGCTGCAGTCCATGGTGTTGCAAGAGTTGCAAGAGTTAACGTCTAAACCAACATCAAACAGACTCCTGTCAACAGTTGTTCAGCAGCAAGTTGTAATTTTGGAGTTCTCACAGGAGAAGATGAGCACACGTCCTTCTACTCTGCCATCTTGTATGTACAAAGTCATCTCCATCATCTTGTGTGTTCCTAAGGTTACTTAGTCAAATATGAAGAATAACTATAAGGCCTTTAGCTTGGCGTCTATTTCTAGGAAGTTTCTAAAAAGTAATGCTTAAATATATTTTCAGTAAATGTCGTCACCATTATGTAATTTTAAAAATATTTTAGGTTCTATCATTGACCGTTAAACATCAATTTCTTATCAGCATTTAGGTATTTTAAAATCTTTTTACATGAAAGAGATGGTGATAGAGAAAAAGAGGAGCAATACTGAAAATAAAGGAAAAAAATACTCTAAGATAAAAATTCTAAATTACTTTAACTATATTTTAAAAAGAAAATGTCTATGACCAGCCTTGTATAGTAAAGGAATACAAACAAAAATAAACAAATGAAACATAATTAAACTTAAAAACTTCTGCACAGCAAAGGAAACCATAAACGAGATGAAAAGACAACCCTCAGAATGGGAGAAAATAACTGCAAATTAAGCAACTCACAAAGGACCAATCTCCAAAAAATGCAAGTAGCTCATGAAAACATCAGAAAAACAAACAATCCAATCAAAAAATGGGTAGATGACCTAAACAGACATTTCTCCAAAGAAGATATACATATGGCTAATAAACACATAAAAAATGCTCAGCATCACTTGTTATTAGAGAAAGACATCATCACAACTACAGTGAAGTATCACCTTACATCAGTCAGAATGGCCATCATAAAAAACCTAGAAACAATAAATGCTGGAGAGGGTGTAGAGAAAAGGGGACTCTCTTGCAGTGCTGGTGGAAATGTAAATTGATACAGCCACTATGGAGAAGAGTATGGAGATTTCTTTAAATTAGGAATAAAACTATCATTTTAATAGTTCTTAGCAATCCCACTACTGGGCATATACTCTGAGAAAACCATAATTTAAAAAGACACATGTACCCCAATGTTCATTGCAGCACTACTTACAAAACCCATGACATGGAAGCAACCTAGATGCCCATCAACAGATGAATGGATAAAGGAGTTGGGGTACATCTATACAATGGAATATTACTCTGTCATCAAAAAGGGATGGATTTGAATCAGTTCCAGTGAGATGGATGAACCTAGAACCTGTTACACAGAGTGAAATGAGTCATAAAGAGAAAAACAAGTATCATATATCAATGCATACAAATGGAATCTAGAAAAATGGTACTGATGAACCTATTTGAAGGGAAGGAGTAGAGACTCAGACATAGAGAACAGGCCTATGGACATAGCAGGGGCAGGAGAGGGTGGGATGAACTGAGAGAGTAGCAGTGAAATATATACATTACCATTTGTGAAATAGATAGCTAATGGGAAATTGCTGATTACCATAGGGAACTCAACCTGGTGCTCTGTAACAACATAGAGGGGTGGGATGGGCTGGGAGGGGGCTTTGATAGGGAAGAAACATATGCATACCTGTGACTGATTCATGTTGATGTATGGCAGAAACCAACACAACATTGTAAAGCAATTATCCTCCAATTAAAAATATACAAGTTAAAAAAATAAAATAATAAAAATGCATATACACCAAAATGGTATATTTCATTGGTAAAACAATAATCCTTTTTTTTTCATTTTGTTTATGGAATATTTTCTAATTTTCTTCATGGACATGCATCATTAGTTATGTAATAATAAAACATTCTAAAGATTATGGAGCTTAATACATAGAAGTGGTTTCTTACTGGCACCTGATTCAATATTGAGAAAACTATCAGTACACAGAAAGAAACCTTATAGTTCAGTATATCAACTGGCCCAGTGATCCCAACACATTTATGCTTTTTGACTGACAGTAGGACTTAGCTGATTAAAGCAGAGCAAGGAAAGTTAAGTTAGAGTTCACACAAGGTGCCCTTATATACTTGCAAACAGCGTCCTGTAGAAAGATTGCCTGCATATTGTGACTCTAAAAATGACAGAAGAGTTTTCAGTTATCTTCTCTTTTCCAGTGAACAATCTGACATGCACTTAGTTTGAACACTAGTTATACTGATGTACTGTTTTACTTTTCTAAAATGGGGAAATTAAAAAAAATGGCATATAAAACAAATATTAATAATAAATCAAATTTTCTTAAACATACATCTGCTTGCAATAATGTCCAATTTTCTGAAATGATGGGAAACTTCTAGGCACAAGTAATAAACCATTGCAATCAAAAATACAATTTTAATGGGATAATTAACTTTTTTCTTCATAGTAGGAAATATTATATTTTCTAACTTCTATTACTATATCAATAATAACCTATTTTATTATTGCACTTAAAAGTAATACTTATGATAAAAATTCCCTACAAGTAAGCTAGAAACATAACCTGAGAAAATAATATACATCATAGAAAAACATACCACAGCCATTAAGCTTTTATGTCAGATCTCCAAAGCCATAAAAGGATAAATATACCTAGTGTTTATCACAGGGATAAATGATTATCTCAGGATCTACAGAATTCCATATTTCTACTACTAAAAGCAAAGACATTACTTTGTCAACAAAGGTCTATCTAGTCAAGGCTATGGTTTTTCCAGTAGTCATGTATGGATGTGAGAGTTGGACTATAAAGAAAGCTGAGCGCCGAAGAATTGATGCTTTTGAACTGTGGTGTTGGGGAAGACTCTTGAGAGCCCTTTGCACTGCAAGGAGATCCAACCACTCCATCCTAAAGGATATCCATCCTGGGTGTTCACTGTGAAAGGTTGTTGCTGAACCACACAAAGACACCGGGGTTCGTGGCCTCTGGAGGAGAAGAATTCAATCTGGGGCCAGAGACGAGGCTTGATCACTCAGAGCTTTGTGTAATAAAGTTTTATTAAAGTATAAAGGAGATAGAGACAGCTTCTGACATAGGCATCAGAAGGGGGCAGAAAGAGTACCCCTTTGCTAGTGTTAGCAATGGAATTACATACTCTCTAACTAGCTATTACAGTGAATCAAAAGGAAGTCTGGAGGTTGTAAAGACCTCACTGGACCCACTCCCATAATTTACACCTTAAGGTAACAGGATTAACCAGAAGGTTTTTTCCAGAAACTGTCCTCAAGCAGGATACATTATTGTTATATAATCCTAAGGAATGTAGAGGGAAAGAAAGTTTATCCTTTCCTCCTCCTTGAGAATTCCAGACCCCTCTCTCTTTGGGGACCCATAGACTTCTTATCAACCTGCCTAGGAAATGACTCTCTCAAATGGAAGGACTGATGTTGAAGCTGAAACTCCAATACTTTGGCCACCTGATGTGAAGAGCTGACTCATTTGAAAAGACCCTGATGCTGGGAAAGATTGAGGGCAGGAGGAGAAGGGGATGACAGAGGATGAGATGGTTGGATGGCATCACTGACTCGATGGACATGGGTTTGGGTAGACTCCAGGAGTTGGTGATGGAGAGGGAAGCCTGGTGTGCTGCAGTTCATGGGGTCGCAAACAGTCGGACAGGACTGAGCGATTGAACTGAACTGAACTGACTGCTAAAATATCCTAAGGGTTCAATTTTGTGAGTTCTGTATAATATTAATAAACTGAAAAATCACCATGAATTTGGATTTGATATGCACAGGTCCACAGGACATATTGACCTCCAGAAATATTTAACAAATACATGGTAAGAAATAATAAATAAAAGAGTTGACATCTTAAGAAAATAAGACTTTTAACTTATAATTATTTTAACTGCTTGACATCATAAGTTGCTGAACCATAAGTTCAGAACTTTAATCAGATGCCCAAGTTTATTCATTCAATCATTACATGTTGTATCCTTTTTTGTCATGAACTTCTTCCATGTTGCAAAAAATTTATAAAGTTTGGAAATCACCCACTGTACTTAATCCATCTGTTTACAACCTAATGAATAAGAACCCAACCTGAACTGGGGGGATCTTAACCATCCAGTTTTAGTACACAGTCTACTAAACTGGAAACTTACCAAATCTCTGCTTCATACTGTGTTGTGTGTTGGAAAGAATATGCAACTTTGAACTGAAAGACCCATATTAGCCCTGATTCAGTTAGGGTGGGAATGCATAGAAGAAGAGGTACAGATTCTTTGTGAGCCTCTCATATTAGATTGAGATGAGAATCACCTACTATCTGTGCATATAATTAGTGACCTTGAAGTACACATATCTGTACTTCACTTTTTAATAAATATGAATTTTATTAGACAAAGGGGAAGAGATTTTACAAAAAGAAAATATCTAAAGGTACAAGAGAAAGCCAAAGCCAGTATCAAGATACTGATGAAGGAAATAAGATAACACAGAAGAAAAGAGGAGGAAAGTAACACTATTTGAACTTTACATTTTCCCACTGAACAGAGCAGTAAGTAGGAGTGTTTTGAGGAAATAACAGCATCAAGCATCCAATAGAACCTTAAGATGAACAAGCAGTCACATGTAAAAATGGTTAGATCCTTTTAACAACCCCACAGAGAAAAGATGGGTTTTCATTGCCTATGAGTCTCTAACATGGATAGAAGTAGATGTAGATACAATAAGGATGGTTGCTGTCTTTATTATTAACATATTCAAGAACCCTGTCTGAAATCTTCAAACACTGACTTTAGCTGACTTACATGGTAACAAATGTATCCCTAGTCTCTTTAATATCCCTGGAAGGAAACAGAGTAGAACAAGAAGACTAATTTTCTCTTCCTTTTTTTCTACTTGAGACCTATTCTGGCAGACCCAACCTTCTCTAATATAATTTGTCCTTTTTCAGTTTCTTCCATTCAAATCACCTTGCATATGTCCTTTATGATCTGATCAAATTCAATAATTGCTTTATATGTATAGTTATTTGCTACATGTCTCCCTCACAGGAGCATGAGTTCCATGAGGGTAGGAACCCTGTTAATCTTGACACCACTGCATCCCCAGAAACTACTATATCATTTGTTGAATTAGTAGTGTTTAAAATACATATTTGACATTGTAGCCAAGGTTATTTCATAGATGAATATTAAATGGTGGCCTATAGCCAAGCAGAAAGTACTCCTCAGAAAATTAGCATCAATATTTTTGGTGAGCAATAGAATGAACTTTTTTTTTAAACATCAAAGTGAAATTTAAAACCAAGAGCACAAAATCCTAAATTACACTGAGCAACTATATACTATGTAGGACAAAGTTGTATTATAAAAAAGAAAAAAATCTATGGAAAAGATTTAAGTAATTATCAGGAGGAAATTAAAGATGATGGTCAGGAACAATACCCATGTATGTTCATGTTAGACAAGTGCCACAGATATGCATACATACAATACTTATGTCATACATACCTATCTGTGTCTCACTGCAAAGAATGTAGGAGGTGAAATATGCTTGTTTCTAAAATAACAAAAATGTATGTATTCTCATGAGTGTACCTGAGACTTCTGCAACACTTTTTATGGCTTGAATATAAGAACCAGAAATACACAGGCAGTGGAGGTTAAAAACAATCACATTGTCAGATAAAATAGGTATTTCTATAGAAATATATACTAAAAATTCATTCTTCTTTTTAATAAAATCACTTAGAAAAGGAAAAATGCTGCATTTATCTGTACAAAAATTCAAGACTTGTGGGGTTAAGTATGAATGGGGCTCATAAGCTATATTCAAGTTAATTCTGCGGAAGAAAGGATAATGTTTTGGGGAAAATTAATAGATTACAGATATTCTAGACATATAGAGAATATGAAGAGCAGCAAAACAAATCTGTGATTTTAAAAATATCAACTGTCTGGATACAGTAACCTTCTGCCAAAAGTGATCTCATAAGTTAGAAGGATCAAGCATTTTCATTAGTCTGGATTTGTTTCTGGAGTTAAAGAAGAAATCGTTTAGAATAAACTATAGAAAGTTTGGGAGAAAATTAAGATATAATTTTAATGTTTCTAATAATAAAGGAATTGAGTTGACTACATTCAGATAGGTACTCAGATGCCAGGCCTTAGGAAATCAGATGAATGTTTAAAATGAGAAAAGCTATGTTTTATCTCATGACAAGAAATTCTAAGGTATAGCTTGACTGAAGGTGGGGAAGTCCTCAAATAAAGTTTTATAAAATATAGAGGATAAAAAGTAACCAATTAATTAAAAATACCCAAACTGCTAATAAACTAAGATTTGCAGAGTTAGAAAACGGATGTTGTTGTTCAGTCGCTAAGTCATGTCTGACTCTTTGCGACCCCATGGATTGCAGCATGCCAGGCTTCCCTCTCTTTCACTATCTCCCAGAGTTGGCTCAAATTCATGTCCACTGAGTCAGTGATGCCATTCAACCAACTCATCCTCTGTCACCCACTTCTCCTCCTGCCCTCAATCTTTCCCAGCATCAGGGTCTTTTCCAGTGAGTTGGCTCTTCACATCAGGTGGCCTAAGTACTGGAGCTTCCGCATCAGTCCTTCCAATGATTATTCAGAGTTGATTTCCTTTAGGATTGACTGGATTGATCTCCTTGCTGTCCAAGGAACTCTCAAGAGTCTTCTCCACCACCACAACTCAAAAGCACCAATAATTCAATGATAATCTTCTTTAGGATCCAACTCTCACATCCATACATGACTACTGAAAAACTGAGGGCACATGATCAAAGAGCAACACCAATGTTAAGAGGCTGAAATTCACTAGACCAGTGGCCACAATGTACTGAAGCTTTGAAGAAAAAACTAAGGAGACTAAAAACAATTTTACACACATAGGAGTAAGGTTAAAAAAAATAAAAATAGAAGAGAGGACCTCAATTTTTCATAAAGTTAAAGACAAATGAGAAAAAAGAAATAACACTATATAAGATGCATTTGCTTTCATCTTCTCCATCTGGCAGAATTATCTTCAAACTGGAAGGAGTGGAAAAGATTTTATGAAGATTATAGAGTGATTAAAACATGACCTACTAACTGAGACAGTGAGGTAGTGTACCTTCCTGAACAAATTCAACGCACCTATATTCGGAGGAATTAAGTAATAAGGTCCTGAGGAAATATATTCATCATATGTGAATGAACATAAAAGCATTTTCAGTAAGTTCTGGGAATCCACTGAGGATAGGAGATCTGCCAGAGAGCTAAACACTAGCACATGTTGCTCCAGATTTTCAGACATGGCAAAGGGGATTTCATATGCTACTGTTAAATACCTCTAAATTATACTTTGGCAAAATTCTAGCAAAGATTTTTGTACAGATGGCTTGTGAACATTTAAATAAAGATACATTTTCTAGGAATGGGAATAAATTAACTTAGAATGCCATGGAAAATTTAAATACTTTGCTTTTTGAAAGCAGCTTTCAGATTAGCAGGTCAGATGAATGCCATACATGTAAAGACTTTCAATACATCCTAATTGAAAGCATTCAAAATGTTTTCACATAGTATTAATAATAGAGTTTGCAGAGGCATAATAGCTTAAATAAACATATTGAGACAATGTATATCAATAGGTTGGTATTTTGAGAGTGGTTCTAAAAGTGTATTTGGAAAACCTGCTCAATAACTTGGGTAAAGCAATGGAAGTCAGATTTTTCAAATTTCCTGTCGGCATGTCTTGGGAAGAATTGTCAAATCAAGATAGAAATATCCTGACAGGCCCAAATTATAGACAGAAGTAATAATAAGATTAAAATTCAATAGGAATAAATATAAAGCCTCGACTTTAGGCTAAATATTCAACTGTGCAACTGCAATCTGAAAGTTGGAATCCTTAAATAAAAGCAACTGATGTAAAAGCCCTTGCAGATTTTGAAGGACCCCAAGCTCACTGTACAACCTAAATTAGGTAAATAAAAGCTAAGTGAAGATTTATGGTATCCAGCATCATGGTATATGGCTAGCACAACGGAGGAAATAAGATTAGTGCTTTCTATAGTACTTTGAGCTACATGTTAAGATATAATTGGAAATTCAAGTGATGAAAGAAAAGGTCAGGACAGGATGGCAATTAGTAGTGAAACCACACTATAAAGGTAAGGCTTGGAGAATGTACAGAAGGAAAGTTTTGAAGGTATGTAATATATATCTTCTAAGGACTTCAATGGGAATAATAAAATGAGGAAAGGAGAGCAGGAGATAGAAAGGAATGAGTAGAAAGACATATTTTAAAAAGAAGCAGAAAGTTGAAGACAGGGAACTAATGTTTTAAGTACCTATTTTGTCCAATGAGCTTTGCTAAATAAATGCTTTTAAAATAGTTGATTCATGTATTTGTAAAGGAAGCAGCATGCTTCCATTTTGAGAGAAGATATAAACGACACATTCTTTAGGTGGTAGAACAAAATACACTGCATAGAAGTTAAAGGGAGCATTATTTTTGATACAATATAAAGGAGAACTTCATAAAAATTACAGTCAACCAGCAACAACAGTGCAGACTGCCTTAAAAGCGGAGTTATTCCCATTTCTTCAAGTGTTACAGCAAATCTGAGGTTTAGGGAGTATTTGTCAGGGATGTTCTGAAAGCTGTCTCCACATTTAGAAGCTCCATAGTGAAATAACCACCAGTTGCACCTCCAATACAAAATCACGATGATCCTTTACATTAATGACCAGGGAAGAGTCAAAAGACAAATGAAAGATAGTTTCCAGTAGCTAACTTTCTCATCATGTTTATTATTGGGAAGAGAAGCCATGAATGATAAAATCTAAGAATAACAAATAACTTTATTAGTTTATTTTTTCCCTTTTAATTGTTAAAGTTTAGAAAAATATGTTTGGGGGTTAAAATGCTCTTTTTTGTAATAATGACACAATGCATTTACACAGTATTTACTAAGTGCCAGACAGTGTTCTGAAAACTTTAATCATATTAACCCACTTAATCCTTAGAAAAATCCTACGGTTTAGATATCATTATTATTCCGTTCTTTCTTGCAAATGAAGAAAATGAGGTATATAGAGATGAATAACTTCTGAAATCTCACAGCTATTAAGTAGAAAATCCAAAACACCTAGAGTATAAGCTGGCAAGTGCTACTCTTTGCTGCTCTTTCATTTCCCTATTTCCCTTTATATTTGAATGGAGTTGATTAAGAGTACTAAAATATCCAAGACACTGGTAAAAACAAAGAGTGAGATACAAAAGCAAAGACAAGGTCTATATATGTAAGTAATCAAATCACATGAAATTTTACTTATACAAAGTATTACATCTACAGAGTCACACATTTGGTATTCAGATAAATCTTATAGCTATGTTCCCTACATCAAAGACTCAAACAATAAAACAATTTCCTGTCCCAAGTTAAGATATCATTATAGATGGTTGTTCATTATATGGCAGTACATTCTCTGGACAGACCTAACCACTGTAAGTAACTAAAAATGCAAAATAAAATATATTTTATAATCATCTTAATGTGCTAAGAACTGATCAAAATATAATAATCAGATGCTGCTGATAAAGTGTACATGAAAACTGATTGTTCTCCTTAGGACATTCACCAAGATGGGGTTAATTTGAGCTGAAGTTCTGAAGCAATTCAGAATTCAAAGGTTATTAGACTAAGCCCAAGGCTCATCCGAACTGAGGTGTGTAAAAGAAGATCGCAATTATAAAACAAGATGCCTAAGGTTACATCTACACTTAGTGGTTAAATTTTACCCTTAAAGAAAATGGCCTGTTTCAAATTTTGGCACTGAGTGTAGGAGGAAAAAAGTATCTTTTTAGAATTCATAACCATAGGCTGCTCCTTACATATATTCCTATAGAAATTCACACTACATAGATTATGTTAAAGATAAAATTATAGTGACACATTAAAATAGTAAGGCAGATTTTATTCAAGACCACCATGCAATATAGGTATAAGGACTACTGTAACGGAATAGGGAAGAGAGACTGTGCTCAACTTCAAATATTATACAAGGAAAATGGGAATCCATAACTAAGGTGCAGAGCACGCACGTGTGCATGTGTGTGTGTGTCTGTCCATTTGTATAAGGGGTGTGTATGTAAGTGTGGATAATTACTAAGAGGCAACACCAGGAGTAAGGGAGGATTCTGGCTAAACTGATCTAACAGGATTCTAGCTGAAGACTGGCCAACATCATCAGGCTAATACCTGAGAGATGGTGGGGGATGAAGAATTTGGTCAGCCACTGAGGGTGATCAGATATTCAGGGTGCAGGATTCTGGCTAAACTCACTTAGCAGGATTCTTGCTGAAAGGGCCTCTTCAGGACATACCCAAAGATGGGACCCAATTATAAAAGAGCTCTGAGGAGCCTGATTAGAGTCTGGTTAAGGACAGAACATTTATCAAGGGTAAATGCAGACCAAATACCAAATGCAGTTGGTAAAGCAGATCAGTGAAAAATAGAAATTTCAGTAAATGTTACTCAACCTATGGTTAGTCAATAGGGGAAAAATAAAATCACATCCCATACTACATAGGATACACAAAAATCTATTCTGAGAACATTAAAGAGCTAATTGTGAAACAGTATTTGTAAAAGTTTAAGAATTATTATAGGAGATTATCCTTAGATACTTGGGGAACGGAAGGACAGTTCAAACTCTACACACAAAAAATCAATATATACACGAAAATTTGTTAATTACATTAAAACAAAAAACATGTTTATTTAAGCCACAATTAAATGAGTTGAGAGCTAATCCAAAAACTGAGAGAGAATATTTATAGCACAGAAAATACTAAAATATATATTGTATCTTAAGATATATTTTGTATCTTAGATATAATAAAAATTTCAAGTCATCAAAAAAGAGAGAAGGGTAAAACATTTTAATAGACACTTCACATAAGAGGAAATCAAAATTATGAATAACCAAGAAAAACTTTTGAACTAAATTAATAATCAGGGACACAATGACTGAAATAAATGGAAAACCATTTCACACCAACCAAGCTGGCAAAACTAAAATTTCAAATAATACCAAGTGTTAGTAGTTACACAGAGCAGAGATTTCTTGTCCATTGCTTGTGGGAGAATAAACTGGTATAACCACTATGAGAAAAACTTGATATCCATCAATTAGCCTATCCTAAAAGAGCTTATAAACTTATAAAATCTTATACATAAGTATTAGGAGATAATCACAAAAAGGTTTATAGTGACTCATCTCATAATGGGAACAATTTCCAAACCACTCAACTTTACCCAGTAGAATGGATAAAGAATATTCTACTAATAGAACTGCCATATGACCCAGCAATACCACTTTCTGGGCATACACACCAAGGAAACCAGATCAGAAAGAGACACGTGCACCCCAATGTTCATCGCAGCACTGTTTTTAATAGCCAGGACATGGACGCAACCTAGATGCCCATCAGCAGACAAATGGATAAGGAAGCTGTGGTACATATACACCATGGAATATTACTCAGCCATTAAAAAGAATGCATTTGAATCAGTTCTAATGAGATGGATGAAGCTGGAGCCCATTATACAGAGTGAAGTAAGCCAGAAAGATAAAGAACATTACAGCATACTAACACATATATATGGAATTTAGAAAGATGTTAATGATAACCCTATATGCAAAACAGAAAAAGAGACACAGAAGTACAGAACAGACTTTTGAACTCTGTGGGAGAAGGTGAGGGTGGGATGTTTCAAAAGAACAGCATGTATATTATCTATGGTGAAACAGATCACTAGCCCGGGTGAGATGCATGAGACGAGTGCTCGGGCCTGGTGCACTGGGAGGACCCAGAGGAGTCGAGTGGAGAGGGAGGTGGGAGGGGGGATCGGGATGGGGAATACGTGTAACTCTATGGCTGATTCGTGTCAATGTATGACAAAACCCACTGAAATGCTGTAAAGTAATTGGCCTCCAACTAATAAAATAAAATTTAATTAAAAAAAATGAAAAAGATGATATAACTGAACGGCAGGAACATAAGGATCATTTAGAAAAGCTAGTCACAGAAAAAATGTACATTGTATTTTTGTGCTTACATACAGTACATGGACATTCAAAACTAAATATTTTAGAGATGGTTAACATATAAAGTAAAGCATATACCTATATATATATGTATAACTATACCTGATTCATTTTGAGGTTTGACAGAATAGAAAAATTTTGTAAAGCAATTATCCTTTAATGAAAAATAAATAAATGTATAAGATTACAAAAAAAAAAAATAAAGTAAAGCCAAAAGGAAAAAGCCCACAAAATTTAGGTTAGGTTAGGAAGAGGAAAAATGGGGCTGAGAAGGATAAAAGGAACTCTAAAAGGATTTTGGTAATGGTCTTTTAAAGTAACTGGGCATGGGTACTAAAATGTTTCTTTAAACCTGATGTGTATTTTAGAAATGGTTTTTTCACTTTTGTGTGATTTAGTATTTATACAAAACATTAAAAATGGGTCATCTATTCTGACTGTGTCATGTTGCTTCCCAGGAATATTTGATGTATCATAGAAAGTGAATCATATTTGAAAATGTTAATATACATAATTGTGTTTATAATGTAGTTATGTCTAAATATTGAAAAAAGATCTAAAAATATAGGCAAAACAACTAGTAGTGCCTACTTCTATTACTGAAAATGGAAGTGAGGAAAGGAAAATGACAGAATATTTGTTCTATTTATTACACTTCTCTTTTTATTGAATTTATTTTTAATAATAGCACATATCATATAGCTTGAGATAAACATATTTGATCACATACTGTCAAGTGATATAACCTCTTTATTTCAGTTCCTTCACCCATAAAAGGAAGCTAATGGTATTATCTACAACTTGCAAAGTTATAAGAAAATGAAATGAACAGTGCTTGGCCCAGAGTTAAAAACTCAAATATAAGAAATTACTTCTATAAAATACAGATAACATAGATTTGTAAAAAGTTTAACAGTGGATGGTAACACAAAAACTATGCAATAAAAGTTACTTCAAAATAAGATTAAGATGCAAAAATAGGATCCACTTCTCAGCCTGAGAGTATAAAGTTGCCTTTTTTGAAAAAATGTGAACATGTTTATAGATGTAATGGTTAGCCTATAATTTAAGAGTTACAAATAAGTCTGGCAAAATCTTTTCAACTCTGATATCATCCAGACTCAACAACTCAGAGTATACATTTTACTAAAATGTATAAAGGTTTTGAATGGAGATTAAACTTCTAATGGAGTCATCAAAATTTGTCTGTACTCCCATCTCTTTTCTCTCACTCTTGCTTCATTTCAGGGTAACTGATGGGGACTTAAACACAAATATTATAGAAAAAAAAAAAAACAAGTACAAACCAAAGGTGCTTTCTCTCTAATGCTATAATGCACGCTTTTTTTCTTGTTCACTTCTTTGATAAGAAGGTTACTCATAATGTCCTACTAATGACAGATTTTTATACCCAATGACTTAGGCACAAGGGAATATTAATATTTAAGTTCCCAGAAGCATCTCTTATTGAAAAATTCCTAAAAATATTTTAATACAACTGAAATTTGTATCGATAGATTAACCAAGCTTCAGTAATTTATCTTAAAAATTGCTTTGGAGCTAAGAACTCAGAACATACACTGATGTAGTCATCTAACAAGATGGGGAAAGAATGAATGAATGTGTTAGCAGCTGATAGATGTGCTGTACTATGTCCATACATCTAAAAAATCAGCCAATTTTAATGTATATTACTTTTATTACAACCCCACCTACCAGAGATTTTATATTAATTCATTCATCCAATATCAAAGTTGGCAATCTTCAAAAGCATTTTGCCCTAACTCCAGGAGTAGCAGAAAGTACTAGTATCTCCACCCCTTCTTCTCTTTCTTCCTCAAGGTAAGAAACATACTTATAAGACTCATGTAATTTGTGACTACCAACTGGACTGAGATGGAGGAAAAAACTGAATAAAATTATTATAAATTTAAATAGAAAAGCAATTACTAAGCTTATAAATTATTTAAATATTATATTAGAATTGATTTGGTTGAGTCAGTACTTTTCAAACTTTAATATAAATATAAATCACCTGGAGATCATGCTAAAAAACTCAGGTACCAATTCAGTTGGTTTAATCTGAAAGATCTGAAAATTTTAATTTCTAACAAATGCCCATATAATACTGACAGTATCAATCTAAGGACAGTATTTTGATTAACAGGGATTAGTATAGTAAGAAGAGAGCTCAAATATTATTTTACATGAATAAAGAACTAATCTCAAGGATACAACTGAACTTCAGAAAATAAGAGAGCAAACTGGAAGATTATTAGGTGACAAAATTAAAAAGGGAGATGATTCAGAGGAGACTTTAGCTCTCAGAAGTCAAAGTCAACCCTTATTTAAAAAGAACATATTTCAAATGATAAATCTTGGATCCTCAATCTATTAAGTTATTTTCCCCAAAGGAAACTGGATCCAAGAACCCCTTGAGAGTCAATCTCTTAAAATTTTAAACTGGAAGACAACGATATGAGCTATTAGAAATTTCCTCTTAGATAGTTAAAATACAGCTATGTGAAGTGGCCACATACAATTTTGCGAGTTGAAAGAGGAAGGCCAAGAAGATCAGTGAGAACACATGAGACTTTATACACTGTATTTTATAGTGGTAGTAATTTTATTAATGAGTATGAAGCATGACCAATGTATTTATGGAGTCAAGAATTCAAGTAATGCCTTAAGACACAATATAAGGGGGGGAAAGGCAGTCAAACATACCACATTTAGCACAATAGAAATCTGGTTTAGATGTTGGCTGTTGACTAATAGAATTCTAAATCTCTGGGTTTGACTTCCCAGGGACTTAATGATGGAAGAATTATCATTTTCTTTATGATTAAGTTCTATGAAATCAAAGAAGATTCTCTGGGTTAGATCTTCCCCAACTCTACCTTTTTTTTTCCTTTTGGGAAAAGCAATTCATAGATAATGGTTTGGGGCATGGCTGTTCCGTTTTTTCACAGGTAATGGAGTTTGCTGTTTTCATCCTCACTTTTGCATTTGGTATTTCTCAAGCAAAAGCATGCAGAATTTACTTTTCCATCTTTAACAACACTCCAAATGTGACCACTTGCCTAGTAACTAATTGTTCATTCAGTGAAGACCAAAATACACATATCTTATTACCAAGGTTACAAGTCATGATATCATAGAAAGGGGTGGTATCTCCATGTGCCCAAAAATGAAAGAGTTTTAAATAATGACATCCTAGCTGCTAAAGAAGAAGCTGTCATCTGATTCATTTGAGAGATAACAGAATTGTGCCACCGATTCAACAAAAGCACATTCTCTGACTTTTCATTCATAAACTGTACTTTTATTTTACTATAAACTTGAATGGAGATATTCTGAAACAATTCAGAAAGTTCACCAAAGCCATAATTTTGAAATTTCAAACTAATATACCTGAAGTATTGGCATTTTGTGAAATATAACTCATGAAGTTATATTTCTATCTTTTGGCTCACATGTCTGGTTCTTATTCATTATGAGGCAATCAAAGCTCTCAGTTCCACAATCTTAGTGCCTTGATTTGATAGGTTCTTTTTTTTTTTTTTTTTTTAATTTTCAGTGGGTTTTATCATACATTGATATGAATCAGCCATAGAGTTACATGAATTCCCCATCCCGGTCTCCCATCCCACCTCCCTCTCCACCCGATTCCTCTGGATCATCCCAGCCCAACAGGCCCAAGCACTTGACTCATGCCTCCCACCTGGGCTGGTGGTCTGTTTCACCACAGATAATATACATGCTGTTCTTTCGAAACATCCCACCCTCCCCTTCTCCCACAGAGTTCAAAAATCTGTTCTGTACTTCTGCGTCTCTTCTTCTGCCCTGCATATAGGGCCATCGTTACCATCTTTCTAAATTCCGTATATATGTGTTAGTATACTGTAATGTTCTTTATCTTTCTGGCTTACTTCACTCTGTATAATGGGCTCCAGTTTCGTCCATCTCAATAGAACTGATTCAAATGAATTCTTTTTAACGGCCGAGTAATATTCCACGGTGTATATGTACCACAGTTTCCTTATCCATTCATCTGTTGATGGGCATCTAGGCTGCTTCCATGTCCTGGCTATTATAAACAGTGCTGCGATGAACATTGGGGTGCACGTGTCTCTTTCAGATCTGGTCTCCTTGGTGTGTATGCCCAGAAGTGGGATTGCTGGGTCATATGGTAGTTCTATTTTCAGTTTTTAAAGAAATCTCCACACTTTTTTTCATAGTGGCTGTACTAGTTTGCATTCCCACCAACAGTGTAAGAGGGTTCCCTTTTCTCCACACCCTTTCCAGCATTTATTGCTTGTAGACTTTTGGATAGCAGCCATTCTGACTGGCGTGTAATGGTACCTCATTGTGGTTTTGATTTGCATTTCTCTGATAATGAGTGATGTGGAGCATCTTTTCATATGTTTGTTAGCCATCTCTATGTCTTCTTTGGAGAAATGTCTGTTTAGTTCTTTGGCCCATTCTTTGATTGGGTCATTTATTTTTCTGGAATTGAGCTTCAGGAGTTGCTTGTATATTTTTGAGATTAATCCTTTGTCTGTTTCCTCACTTGCTATTATTTTCTCCCAATCTGAGGGCTGTCTTTTCACCTTACTTATAGTTTCCTTTGTTGTGCAAAAGCTTTTAATTTTAATTAGGTCCCATTTGTTTATTTTTGCTTTTATTTCCAATATTCTGGGAGGTGGGTCATAGAAGATCTTGCTGTGATTTATGTCGGAGAGTGTTTTGCCTATGTTCTCCTCTAGGAGTTTTATAGTTTCTGGTCTTACATTTAGATCTTTAATCCATTTTGAGTTTATTTTTGTGTATGGTGTTAGAACGTGTCCTAGTTTCATTCTTTTACAAGTGGTTGACCAGTTTTCCCAGCACCACTTGTTATAGAGATTGTCTTTTTTCCATTGTATATCCTTGCCTCCTTTGTCAAAGATAAGGTGTCCATAGGTTCGTGGATTTATCTCTGGGCTTTCTATTCTGTTCCATTGATCTATATTTCTGTCTTTGTGCCAGTACCATACTGTCTTCATGACTGTGGCTTTGTAGTAGAGCCTGAAGTCAGGCAGGGTGATTCCTCCAGTTCCATTCTCCTTTCTCAAGATTACTTTGGCTATTCGAGGTTTTTTGTATTTCCATACAAATTGTGAAATTATTTGTTCTAGTTCTGTGAAAAATACCGTTGGTAGCTTGATAGGGATTGCATTGAATCTATAGATTGCTTTGGGTAGAATAGCCATTTTGACAATATTGATTCTTCCAATCCATGAACACGGTATGTTTCTCCATCTGTTTGTGTCCTCTTTGATTTCTTTCATCAGTGTTTTATAGTTTTCTGTGTATAGGTCTTTTGTTTCTTTAGGTAGATATATGCCTATATACTAACAATGAAAAAACAGAAAGAGAAATTAAGGAAACAATACCATTCACCATTGCAACAAAAAGAATAAAATACTTAGGAGTATATCTACCTGATAGGTTCTATAGAATCTGGAAGAGGTCAGTTTTCATTCCAATGCCAAAGAAGCTGAATGCCAAAGAATATTCAAACTACTGTACAATTGTGCTCATTTCACGTTAGCAAAGTAAAGCTCAAAATCCTTCAAGCTAGGCTTCAACAGTACATGAAGCAAGAAATTCCAGATTTACAAGCTGGATTTAGAAAAGGCAGATGGACCAGGGATCAAATTGCCAACATTGACTGGATCATAAAAAGGCAAGGGAATTCCAGAAAAAAATCTGCTTCACTGATTATGCTAAAGCTTTTGACTGTGTGGATCACAACAAACTGGAAAATTCAAGAGATGGATTGAATGCCAGACTACCATACATGCCTCCTGAGAAACCTGTATGTAGGTCAAGAAGCAACAGTTAGAACCAGACATGAACAATGGACAGGTGCAAAACTGGGAAAGGAGTACGTCAAGGCTGTGTATTGTCACCCTGCTAATTTAACTTCTATACGTCACATGAAATGCGGGGCTGGATGACTCACAGCTAGAATCAAGATTGCCAGGAGAAATTTCAATAACCTCAGATAGGCATATAACACCATCCTAATGGCAGAAAGACAAGAGGAACTAAAGAGTCTCTTCATGAAGGAGAAAGAGGAGAGTGAAAAAGCTGGCTTAGAGCTCAACACTCAAAAAATGAGTATCATGGCTTCTGGTATCATCACTTCATGGCAAATAGAAGGGGGAAAAATGGAAACAGTGACAGAATTTATGTCCTTGGGCTCCAAAATCACTGTGGATGGTGACTGTAGCCTTGGAATTAAAAGACACTTGCTCCTTGGAAGAAAAGCTATGACAAACCTAGACAGTGTATTAAAAGCAGAGACATCACTTTGCCGACAAATGACCATATAGTGAAAGCTATGGATTTTCCAGTAGTCATGAATGGATGTGAGAGTTGAATCATAAAGGTTGAGCACCAAAGAATCGATGCTTTCAAACTTTGGTGCTGGAGAAGACTCTTGAGAGCCCCTTGGACTGTAAGGAGATCAAACCAGTCAATCTTAAAGGAAATCAGTACTGAATATTCATTGGAAGGACTGATGCTGAAGCTGGAGTTCCAATACTTTGGCCTCCTCATGCGAAGAGCTGACTCACTGGAAAAGACCCTGATGCTGGGAAAGAGTGAAGGCAGAAAGAGAAGGGGACCAAAGAGGATGAAATGGCTGGATGGCATTACTGACACAGTGGACATGAGTTTGAGCAAACTGTAGGAGATGGTGAAGGGCAGGGAAGCCTGGCACACTGCAGTCCATTGGGTTGCAAAGTGTGGACATGACTGAGCAACTGAACAAAAAACCTTCATTATATTGATTTTTGTCAAGATCTCATGGGTGCATATATGCAAGAAAATATCAACTTGTATGTTATAAAGATTTGATATTTAGAGTATGACAAAAGTTGCTTATCATTTTTAATTTTCAGGGGAAAAAACTTTTAAACCACAATGACAGTACTTTTAAACCCATTAGAAAAGCTAAAACTTAGAAGTCAGACAAAATGAAATGTTAGTAAGAATATGTGGCAACACAAACTTTTATAAATTCCTGGTGGTTGTATAAAGTGGAACAACCACTTTGTAAAATTATTTGGCAATTTCCTATAAATTTAAATCCACGTTTATTCTGTAACTTAGAAATTTAACTCTTGGATATTTACCCAAGGGGATAAAAACATACATCCTCACAAAACCTTTCACAATACTGTTTCTGGCCGCTTTATTAAAATCAGCACCAAATTAGAAACAAGTAAAATGTCCCTCAACAGGACATTTGATAATTCATGAAATCTTTGTAGAGTTAAAAATAGTACCAAGTAATACAAGGGTTCAAGTTACCAATGCATGCATCCCCAAAACATTATGCTGAGAGAAAGAAACAAGATACAAAACAGTACATGCTGTCAATATCACATGATTTCATCTGAACGAAGTTGAAATCAGGCAAAACTAATCAATGGTGACAGGAATCAAGCTATTGTTTCTATGGGGAGGTAAGACACTGTCTGGACAAAGGGACAATGGAAATTTTTGGTGCAATGGAGATATTCTGTATTCTTATTGGGATGGTTATTACATGTGCATGTGTATTTGTTAAACTCAAAACTGAACACTTAAAAATCTGTGTATTTCACCATATATATTTTACTTCAATACAATGGAATATTAATCAGATATAAAAAATGAAATACTGCCATTTGAAGCAGCATGGATGGACCTGCATGGATGGACCTAGAGATTGTCATACTGAGTGAAGTAAGTCAGACAGAGAAAGAGAAGTATCATAGGATATCGCTTTATGTAGAATCCAAAAAAGGATTACAAAGTTATTCACATTTTCTATGTGAATGATAAAAATTACCTCCAAATAACTTTAAAAAATTCCTGTCCTATGCCCCTAATATATATTTTTTTCTTCTTATACTATCTAGGGCCTCTAATAAAACACAAAATAGATGCGGTGGTAGTGGACATATTTGACTTATACATTATTTTTAAGTGGTTACTTCTACTATTATTTTATTTAAGATAATGTTTGTTCTATATTTATGATAAAATTGTATTAGGCTTTGGAAATTCTCATCTATTTCTAATTTACTGTTTGTTCTGTTTGTATTATAATTATATATGGAATCATATATTGAAAGCAAATGCCTTTTTTGCAACTACCACAATGCTGGAGGTAGGAAATGTTGTTGATTAGAACCTAGTTTGGCTACTCTAGACTAGTTCCCAAGGGTTTTTGACTCTGCTCCCTGTAATCTTGGGTCCCCTGACTCATTCTTATTCTATGAGAAATGTCTCATATTTCTGTCTGAGCAGTTCTATAGTACTGCTTTCTCCCCTTAGATGGCTGAGGGCTAAGGGTCCTCTTCATTTTCAACAAGCTCTATCCTTTTCAGTCCAAAATACAGCCCATCCTTTAAATGTTTTGTTGACTTTCTGTATATTAGATTTAATCCACTCTGTTAGATTACAGCCACACTTGTATATAACTTTAGTCCATGATCATTTCTACTTCCGGCTGAAAAGGCAAGGTTATAAGGCAATGCATTAACTTTCTGAATCCCTTTGCTAGCGGAGAAGCTATAAGGGCCACCTCAAATTTATCAGGGTCTTGTCAAGAGTATGATATGTGCACCCATGACTTGATCTGATTTCAACTATATTTTGGAATAAAAGCCCTTAAAGCTCTTAATGGACCAATTTTCATGCTTAAATAAATGAAAAGGCAAGAAATGCTGATTCTCAGGGGAAAAGTACAGGTAATTATTTGAATATATCAATAATAGCAAGTATAAGAAAATTAAGTAAAATTAAGTAAAATTAACAATCCAATGTTCTTAACTATCCCCCATGGCAACCGTGAGTTTGTTTTCTAAGTCTGTGAGTCTCTTTCTATTTTGTAAGTAAGTTCCTTTGTATCGTTTCTTTTTAGATTTCACATTTAAGGGATGTCTGCTAAGTGTAAATGGATAATAACAAAAACCTACTGTATAGCACATGGAGCTCTGCTCAATGTTATGTGCCAGCTTGGATGGGAGGAGGATTTGGGGGAGAATGCATGCATGTGTATATATGGCTGAGTCCCTCTGTTGTTTACCTGAAACTGTCACAACGTTGTTAATTGGCTATACCCCAATACAAAATGTTTCTGGTGTTAAAAAATAAAATTTAAAAAACCAACCAAACAAAAAAACCCCACTGTTGTTTCATTTTTTAAAATGGCAATAATTATGACATATCCCTCAAGGACTGGTTAGTATTTCCTTTTAGTTTTCAAATGTAAAAACTCTTGGATAGGAAGACAAAGAACCTAATTTTTTACCTCCTGAATTATAAATTATTTTTAAGGGGACAACCCACTGTCTTCATTCTTCCTTGATTCTGTTCTTTCAGCTTCTAAAAAGATTAGTTACCGAGTCCCTATGTTAAACTCTTTATGCAGACACTCTGTACTATTTCAAGAGCACTTCTTCCTGACAAAATGCCACTGGACTAACTAAACAAGGGAACAGAGCTTCATGTAAAAGATGCGGTCATTAACTGCTCAACTGGATTAATTAAAGTTGGTCATTTTACTTGTACTACTTAATTCTCATAATAATCACTGATACATTTTAAAACTCAATTGATGGCTTTTAAAACTAAAAGAAAAATCAATATTAATTTAACATCATGGAAAGAGAGAGTGTTTCTGGATAAATTCAATGTCTAAGGAAGAGACTCACAAATCTATTTAAATGGAAAGATCAGCCATAGAAACTTCAAGTAAATCAAAAGCTAACCAGCCATGGCTGTTTCATTATCTCCAAGTGAAAGGCAATCTCTGGAAATTGTGTGCTATGATTAATATAATTTACATGGCCTGTTTTTATTTCCTTGCCAAATGCTGTCTGCAGAAAACTGAATAGCTACCAAAATCTTCCCTTCAGATTATGAGACAAAGGTTATAAAATTTTATCAAAAGAAATTCATTTAACTTATATGTATAGGGCATCTGCTAAATGCCAGGCTAGGCACTAAAAATATCAGGATTCTGCCTGAATGGAAGGCTTCTCTATGGGAGAAAAAATGACAGTGAAGTCTTTGTAATTCAAAAAATGCATTTTCACTGTAATTTATGGCTATGAAACTTCTTTCAGAAGTAGACCAATCTTATACCATGCATAATGTAAAATCTTCTGATTTTTAATGGTTTAAATAAAATGAGGCATTAAAAACTGTTGTAAATGAGGAACAAAAATGATATACAATTCACTTTTGTTCCACATTTACATCTGTAAGGAATCACTATTTTACTAAAATATTAGGGATCCAAACTGGTGATCTTAATCAAGATCCCTTAATCATAAGAGGTTTATTTATTTATTTATACTTAAGCCTAAAGACATTAATCAAAGTAAGAGTTAGCTGATTATATTTTAGTATGGCATTAATTAATATTTTGGCTTTGAATTTTTCTATATCAGATATCAACAAGCTTTTTCTATGAACAGTCATACAGCAAAAAATTTAGGAATGGGCCAGTTTCTATAACAACTACTTAATTCTAAAGTTGCAGTAAGAAAGAAGTCCTAGACAAAACAAATGAGTCGATCTGTTACCACAAAATTTCATTTCAAAATCATGAGGTGAGCTGGATAGGGGCTGTGGGACACAATCTGGCAGTCTGTGTTATATACTACAGGTACATTTTCTTTATTACCAACTTCAAGATTTCTCTTTTTGGTCTATATTTTATGTAATAACTTATTATAAGAACTAAACAGTCCTTACTTATTACTTTTCAAAAATTAACAGTGAATCTCAAATACAGTTGATATTACCATCAGGCATTTTTTCACAAGACCTTATGTACTTTAGTTCTTAATTTCCTGCAAATGAATGATCATAGCATTTCCTTAAACTGTTTTTACTACTACATGATGGCATATTTGTATAAGCTTATAAATTTTGCTTATGGTAGATTTCACTGAAAATCTTAACTTTTAATCAAATATAATTCTTTGGAGCTACACTGTATCATGCAATTTTGAAATAAAGACCAGGGAAAGATGAAAGGTGAAACAATTTGTCCTCTGCTACCAAAAAAGCATTCCCAAATTCTCATGTAGAATATTGCTTTTTCTACTGTACCGTGAAAAATCTGAAGCTAAACCTTATTAATGTGCATCACTGCAAGTTATATTCAAGGCCCTTTTAATTTCTCAGTTGGATCTCTATGTCCTTGAAATTATTTGAGTGAGCATTACTTCTTTCTCTTGACAAAGATGAATGGTAAGTACTTTGAGGGGATATTTTTATCTATACTTGACTATATTTACATGCTTCATCATGAAGAAGATATAGGAATGCAAGTTCATTTCAAAAAACATATAAACTCTTTTATCGAAAGGAAACATTAGATATATTTCTTGATTTTATACAACAAAATCTAGCACCCAATTGCAACAGTTGAGGATATGTTCCTCTTAATAATTATGTTGTTTTCTTTAATAATAAAAACATTTCCTTCTGGCTAAATGTTTTCAAGTTATGGGACTGGGGGAAGAAAAAAGGATGACATAATATAATACCTAATTCCTAAGGAGGTTTTTTTTTCCTATTTGTTTGGAGTGACTAGAGAATCATGACCACGTGGTCTGTGATACCACATTTTTATAGCAGAAAACTACTAATGAAGGATATTTCAGAATTCCTACCAAGAAATCCTTAAGTTTTACATTAATAATGTTTGAATTAAAATAACAAATTAGTACAATTATCTTAGAAGAGGTATTTTTACAAAGTCCTCAAATTTCTGCCTTTTCATGCATATTGTCTGATGCTCAATTTTTTAAAATGTATTTTTTCCTCAGAAAACAACCTTTATTAAGATTTCATTTTTAAATCAAAGCTAAGTTTCTATGCATGTATGTATAAATATTTTTAAATCTTAATCCCTAATAGAGGTTTTATTTTTTAAAAATACATAAATTTTATCAGTCAATAATATAAAGAATAACTTATTCATTTGCATTTTATTTCAATAAGATAAGGAATCAGGCATCATTTTACCCGACCTCACTCACCCATTCAGCTCTACATTTCATTAAGAAAATCTGGGCTTTTAGATACAGATAATATATCTTACCATTATTTGTTACCTATATATATAAACGTAAAGTTTATATATATAAACTTTCTGTTTACGAGGTTTTGTTACTAGATTTTTCTGGCTCTTGTACCAAGACGTTCCATTTAGAAAGATATATAAGTTTTTGATTCCTGAAAGCCCCTCTGCAAGGGGTAGTGGAAATATTCACCTATTTCTTCCTATGGTTGAAGCCCTTTTATGATTTGATGAGTAAAAATTCCTTTTACATCTTGCAGATAATTAAATTTAAATTGAATTTTTAGAACTTTAGTGATGTTGCATACATATGTGCATTTTCATGAATGTTTCAATGGAAAATGAAGGTGGCAGTTCAGATTCCTCTAGTAAACAAGCATTACTATTCCCAGAAATTAGTATTTTCAGATGTGTGCGTGTGTGCATGTGTGTGTGTGCACGCGTGCACACTCTGTCATGTCTGACTCTGTGCGATCCCATAGACTGTAGCCTGTCAGGTTCCTTGGCCCAGGCAAGAATACTGGAATGGGTTGCCATTTTCTAGTCCCGGGAATCTTTCCAACCCAGGGATGAAAACCCACATCTCTTGTGTCTCCTGCTTTGATAAGCAGATTCTTTACCAATAGCACCACCTGGACAGAATAGCTTAAAATGTCCTGGAAGAGTCATCATAAAAAATGTTTTGGGAAAAAAACAAAAACTCAACTGCAACAAATACAGTATTTGTGAT
Source organism: Muntiacus reevesi (assembly GCF_963930625.1). Taxonomy (NCBI): domain Eukaryota; kingdom Metazoa; phylum Chordata; class Mammalia; order Artiodactyla; family Cervidae; genus Muntiacus; species Muntiacus reevesi. The sequence continues at coordinate 202,474,491 of NC_089249.1, forward strand.
ACAGATCATGTATCACAACTGTTTTGATCACAATGTTTCAGGACAAAAGTTGCATATCAATTAAATTTTATGGCCCATTTTTTCCCTTAAATGTTAAATAGTTTAAAGAAAACATCTTTACTTACATGGAAGTCATTCCCTGAAAAAAATAAACATAGCTGCACTTTGAAATATCTTACAAAGCTTACTTGAGAACTATATTATTAAAAGGTAGTTGTTGCTTAGTCACTAAGACATGTCTGACTCTTTGTGAACCCATGGACTGTAGCCCACCAGGCTCCTCTGTCCATGGAATTCCCCAGTCAAAAATATTGGAGTGGGTTTCCATTTCCTCCTCCAGGGGATCTTCCCGACCCAGGGACTGAAACCATGTCTCCTGCATTGGCAGGTAGATTCTTTATCACTGAGACATCAGGGAAGCCCATTATTAAAAGGACAACACTTTTAATATGAACTTGGAGATATATAATAAATCTCTACTATGTCCAATATATTGTCAGGTTTCTGGAACATAGCTGGTAAAGAACAAACCATAATCAAGTAAAAAGTTAAATACTCTAAAAGAAATAGCTATATGATCACTAAAAATAAAAGAAACATTTCCCTAGGATATAACTTAATATGCCTCCTTCTAGCATATGAATCTAATTTCCTGACTTTTTTCTTTTTCATTAGGCAAAGTTGATGCTGTACAATGGTTTAAACCTTTTGGAATTATACTTTAAAACTGAGTACAGGGAGCATTTCTCTGAGCAGTGGATTATTTTTGTAGACTCTTTTCTACTATGATTATTGACCATACCCGCTGAAGAAACCACATGCTTTCTGGGTAAGTTGGGGAAGGTCTAGAAAATCAACCGGTAGTATTGAGACAGGATAAATTATTTTATGTGAGTGATTAGAATTTGCATTATTTTCCTATTCACAACAAGTATTTCAGATTATTTAATTTAAAAATAAAGATTATATTTTGGGGGAATAGACAAAAATAGGTAGAATCCAGCTGCCACGCAGGAGACCTGGCTTTTTAAATTTTATTTTATTTTTATTTTTCAGTGGGTTTTGTCATACATTGATATGAATCAGCCATAGAGTTACACGTATTCCCCATCCTGATCCCCCCTCCCACCTCCCTCTCCACCCGATTCCTCTGGGTTTTCCCACCTGCTTTGATTCCTGGGTCGGGAAGATTTACCGGAAAAGGGATAGCTACCCACTCCAGTATTCCTGGGCTTCCCTTGTAGATCAACTGGTAAAGAATCCACCTGCAATGCAGGAGACCTGGGTTCAGTCCCTGGGTTGGGAAGATTCCCTAGAGAAGGGAAAGGCTACCCACTCCAGTATTCTGGCCTGGAGAATTCCACGGAGGGTATAGTCCAAGGAGTCACAAGGAGTTGGATACAACTGAGCAACTTTCCCTTTCCATCATAAGAAGTTATACCAGAACCAGCAGTTAAAATAAAATCTATAGAAATTCCCAGTATGTCCACGTTCTTACATCTGCTACTAGTTGTCTATGCCTTAGGCACACTTAGAACTAGAAGATATCCACTCATATTCAGTGCAAAACACTATCTCATCACATCCTTTATTTAAAATTTAAAAATCATCTTGTTTGTACACAGTACACGGGGCTATGCTCAGGAGAATGATACGAAGAACTATAAGAGAGCTCAGTATATGAGAACAAAGTTAATTTTCCATAGGTTTCCTACAGTGAATTTTCTTCAAAGAGAATAAAAGCAAAAAGCTCGTTCCTTCCGTATAAAAGAAAGGAGGTCATACTAAAAGGCCAAGATTTTGCTCTAATTAAAACACTAACAATAATGGCACTTAAATCCTCATCTTCTTACAAAGTATATGAAAAATACATGCACATGGTTTTCTAAGCACTGGTCTTGTTACCACTGTCAGTAAACAGTTCATCTCTTTCAAACTCAGTGCTTTGAGCTTCCACATGATCTGTTGCTATTAAATGGAGATGTAACATTGAGAAATAGTCTGTATGTTCTATTTATATAAATTTCAGTATGTGATAAGTAGCAGAATCCTAATTTGGGGGACAGATTAAGAAGTATCACAATAAATCCACTCTTAAAAAGGAGAGAAACACAAAGTCATATGCACTGCATTTTTTTTTTTTTAATCTTGCTTGTATCAGACCTTAAAAAAGCCAAAATAGGACTTCCCTGGTGGTCCAGTGGTTAAGACTCTGCCTTGCAATACAGGGGACACTGGTTTGACCCCTGGTCTGGAAAGATTCCCACATGCCACAGGGCAACTAAGCCAGTGTGCTGCAACGACTGAGCCCACACTCTAGAGCCTGAAAGTCACAACTACTGAAGCCCATACTCCCTAGAGCCTGTGCTCCATAATAAGAGAAGCCTGTGCACTGCGACTAGAGAGTAGCCCCGACTCACCACAACTAGAGAAAGCCCACACACAGCACCGAAGACCCAGCATAGCCAAAAATAAATAAAATACATTAAAAAAAAACTTTAAAAAGAAAAAAAAACAGTTGGTGCTAGTGTTTTATGCCACTCTGATAAATTAACAGGGGGAAAAAACAGCAATAAATACTGATAAAATTATGGTTTTCAATATGGTTGTCAGATTCAAATTCTAGGAAGCTAAGTTGTTAGTTTAGAAATTCTATGAGCACACATATTTTCTAAAGAACACATATCATTCATCATAAACAGTTTCCCTCATTTCATTCCCATATGATAGAGCTTCTTTTTTTCACTGGTATAAACATTTAGGTTAGATGAAATAATGACAAAAATCAGTAATGAGTAACAAACAGTGGCTAGCACTATTTATGTTGCATATAAAAAACTAAGAGATAGTGTGAGCAAAATTATGTCCTAAAACATATAGAAAGGTAATGTAAAACCTCCTTGGAACATTCCATAGCTCTACTGGTCACACAAGAATCAATGCCATTTGGTGAGAGCACTGTTTGACTTAGGACGGACTGGAGCTAGGATTGACCTCCTTTCACCTAAAATCAGGATACCCGAGGAAACCTGTCCTGTTTAGCTTTGCCTAGATACTTATTTTTCATATTTTTATTCAGAATACTATTCAAATGCAAGCAATCTGCATTCTATTTTGTCCATATATCCTCAATCCAATGTCCACTCATCACAAATCCAAGACTTTGTCTGCTCTAGCTCCTCAGGCAACAGACTGAGGATTTTTTTTTAATGAGGAATCTCTCTCAAAATCTTTTCAACACTTTGTTATCCAAATTCTTGAATGCAAAATGGCAGATCTTGATTCTCTGTCTTCCTTCCTCATCTGATACACTGACAGAATAAGAGATGACTCTTGTTATTGAAAAACTTAGGGTTCTTTGCTTTGAAGGTTTGTGACTTATTTTTTCTCCTAAGACTCTCTGGGCTCAGACATATGCAGACTGAATTAATTCACAGATTCCTCCTCCCCCCTCCACCTTTCAGATCACAGACATTAATAATGACCAAGTGAGACTGTATGGCCCTTAACCTTATCAAATAATCATTTAATTTCTGGAAATTTGAGCGAGGCACATAATGGGAGCCAATAAATAGTTTGGTACCTAAGGTCTAGCTTATGCTTTAGAACAATGCTTTTCTCACTGTTATAAATTAAGACAAAAGTACCAGAATTAAAGTGTGAATTATAATACATCATTAGAATCAAATTGTAGGAAGCTTCTGGCATTGAGGGCACGGGAAAAAACTCTGATACCCATCTTTATTTTTTAAAAACTGATACACTAATGAGTTTATAGAAATCACTGATGTCTACAATTCTAAGTACATTCCACACCAAAAAGTATGATTTAGCCAGACACATATTTTTCTTATTTTTCATGATGTTTACTATACTAATACTACTCTAAGAAAAGTGAAAGTTACTCAGTCGTGTCCGACTCTTTTGAGTTCGACTCCATGGACTGTACCTGCCAGGCTCCTCCATCCATGGAACTCTCCAGACAAGAATACTGGAGTGAGTAGCTGTTCCCTTCTCCATGGGATCTTCCCAACCCAGGGATCGAACCTAGGTCTTCCACATTGCAGGCAGATTCTTTACTGTCTGAGCCACGAGGGAAGCTCACTGTAAATAAGCAAAGAAATCATAAAACATTTGAATCAGAGCTAGATTCTACTCAAAAATATAAAATTAATTAGATACGGTGTTAAATTAGATAAGGTATGTACGTCAGTAAAGTTTTGCTAAATAACTTCATCATGCAAACTGAAAAAGAAACAGAGTAATTGTCTATAACTTTTTAAAAAGTATATAGCATCTAGCAAAATCCATGTAAAAATTAAAATTTTCTGTTAAAAATATAAAGTCCTATAATAGTGTTAAAAAAATGATGAAACTAATTCACTCAAAGAACTAATTTTTCCAAACTTAAAGCTAGACTCTTGACTGTGCACTCTCTCTTATGTCATTTGAGGCCCTTAGTCATTCTATATTTGTGGTTTATCACTCCACTGAAATATCTTTAAAAAGTCACTCAAATTTCCAAATTCATAAACAAAGAGGAAAATCTTCAATCCCTCTTCTTTAACCATTCACTGGCATTTCACAACAGTCACCACGCCTTCCTTCACATAAACCTCTCCTCCCTCAGTCTTGGTGCTCTCTTAGAGCTTTCTTATCAGCCTGTCCTTTACATGGTGTTAATCCTTGGGTTTTTTGCCTTCTGTTTCTCCTTGCCTTCTCTGAGAAATGTTAAACTTTCCTTCTGCTTTAGCTTTCACAATCATGCCAAATGTGATGCAGAAGCTTAGAATTTATTGCCACTTTATCCCCCGCTACAAGCCCATGATTTAAAACAGAATCTGTTTATAAATCCTTCCAGATTTCTTCATTCTCCAAATCCATCACACTGTGAACTGAAAATAGAGTTCATTTCCCCAGATGAAGTTTGATAATCATGGGCAGATCTCCATCAAGGATATGGGAACAACTCCAAAGAAATATAAACTAGGTGCTCCTCACAATGTGTTTTGCCAGGACACAGCTCATAGATGGTTCAACAACTTTATATTAAATAACAGCAACTACTCAGAGAATATTATTACCAGCAGCTCTGGGCCTTTCACATGAATGGCTGAAATAAAAATAATGCAACAAAAATACTCTTAAGAATCAATCAAATCCAGGTATCTCTCTGGTTTGGACAGCCTGTCCTCTGCATGTCTGTGGTTCATGTGTGTCTGTTTCCTGTGCTTGCTGTTTATATTAAAAGGTATCAACACATTTTTTCAAGATATGTATATAATTTTCATTGTATTACAAGTGGTCAAAGGTAAAAATCAGTAAAAAATTATTTATCAAAAATAAAAATTCTATTTCATATAGAAATAAATTTTATAAATAATGATTTGGACAGTAAGCATTAGTTAATATCAATTAATTATTATTGTTAGTTAACCATCAATGTGTAACAATGTTCAGATATTTAAAACCAATAATAACAGATGCCATTATCTGAAAACTAAATGTTAGCTGACAGGGTAAGAAATGTGCTGAGCCTCTCTGGTAATTCATATTAAAGCAAAGATAAAATATTTTATTAGAGAACCATGGAATTTAATTATTGGGGACATGTTGGAATTTTCATGAAGCAAATTGTAAAAAATTATCATTTATAGAGAAGGCAATTGTGTATAGGGAATATCTCTTTCATAAGCTTTCATTTTTCTCAGTAAAATTTCTTATTAACATGTTTATCCACCAAAGTTATACAAGAATTACATTTCTACAATAGGTAACAAAGTTACAGGAGCAGGAGTATTTTAATTGGATTATTCCTATCTCTGTTAAGCTTTCCTCAAAATAATGGATAAAATGTTCAAGCAGAAATGGCAAGATAAATATATGAGAGGAAAGAGGACGAACTCCTGTTTGGTTCAGCAAACTGTCTGGTGTATTTGTTTTCCATTATGTGTACGGTGTTACAAAGAATTATGAAAATGGGATGGAATCAAGATGAGCACTATCTTTTCACAACAAATGACTTTTTAATACAGCAGTTAATTGGACTGCTTTCCTGCAAAGAAGGTCACAGACAGTATTATTAACTATCAGAACTTTTAGAGAAAAGTGTCACACTCTCACTATTTGGAAATTTGGAAAGCATCTTATTATATTTAGTCCTATTAAGTTACAAGAGAAAACTAAACATAATCAACAAAATGAAGATAAACTACGGCAGGGCTATATTTTATTCACTTATTTCAAATAACTTTGTTCATTATTTACTGTCTCAGTAAGCTATCCATTATTGACCATACTGTTTTGGAGAATACAATAATACCAATGACACAACCTGGGAAAATGTCTTTAGGAGTGACGATCTGCATTTACACAGACACTTCCCATAGGCAGAGAATACATAGAAGATTGCAGCCAGTACAATCCTTGAACCAGTGCAAGAGGGGTCCCAGGCCTGGATACAGTACTTGAGAAGTCCCTTCCCTTGTCTTCCTTCCATTTTGCCATAAGGGCAAGGAGCTAGAAGGCCAAGGGACAAGTTCACTGTGATACTATAAGTTTCCCCACTTTTTCACCATGTTTTTGGTGCCTGAGATGCTGGAATTCTCTGCCCAGATGGTGCCAAGCCTATATCCAAGGCCTGTACCAACCATTCCCCAGGTTCACCTTCCAGAATGTAGATCACATCTCCAGTGTGATCATGCCTAGGTTATAGGAATGACTAAGGAAGAGACACTGTATGAAAGAATGGAGCTGGATAAGGCTATATAGGTGTGGGATGGAAAAGGAGGAAAGTAGACCAGGGACCAGTTTTTCTTATGTGGCCATATCTACACATTTGCTCATGTTGCTCTCCCTATCTGCAGTTCTCTTTATTCTCCTGGTGAATTCTGACTTACTTCTCAAGGCTAGCTTCCTGGGCATACTACTTATTTCTTAAACAATTTATAGATGCTTCTATTACTGCACTTACATACTACTACAGTTGTTTGCTTATCTGTTTTCCCTTTGAGCTCTTGAGTGCTGATAAAATATTTTATTCTATTTTTGTATCTCTAGTGTCTTTCCCTGTGCATATACTAAATTATCATGTGACAGATGTTAATGATTTCTTTCAACCTAAATAGTGATCACATATTACCTATTTAAACAAAATTTAAGACTCTTATTTCAGCTGATTAGTGGGTGATCCAAATAAATTTATTGTGTAGTATTCTTGTTACAGAAAGCTGCTATTCTAAATATGTCTTACAGAATAATTGAGAGTTTTGTTGGTATGATACTCCATTTGTTCAACTGGCATATGAGTACAAGGGAAAAGAAAAATATGGCTAGATTAAGATAAAATTAATAATTCCAAAAATTCTGATTAATTATTGAACTCAACAAGTCCTCAGAATCAAGAGGATATTTGATAACAGAAACAAAAGCAATGGTGTAATGGAAGTTTACCTTTTAGGCTATTCTATAGAGACTTTATACTGGGTAGCATAATTTCATTATCTACCATAAAAAATATGGAAAAACTCCATTTTTGTGTGTTTTGTACTGTTTTGCGTCAAAAGGTGCCTTGCCTTATTCTGTATAATTCTGTGTAAAACTGTCCTTGTAAAATGTTAAGTAACCACAAACACAATTTTAATGAAAAAGTGTCAAGAAGCCTATCAACTGCTAAATATTTATTTCTACCAATTACAATAATGTGAAATTTCTGCCTAAATCACTCCATTTAATATTTGTAATAAGCATCTGTTAAAGTTCTGTTCAGTTACTCTTTGTTGAACATCTTTCTAAACTCAGCACTGTACTTGTTATGCAGGTTCCAAGAGAAATAATGAGTTGTAAGTCATTATCCAAATCATAAAGATTTCCTAGAAAATTAAATGAAACACATTTAGGAAAACAAAAAGGAGCAATAATTAAATAAGTACTCAGCAAGAGCCCTGGAAAATTTAGGAAGAAGGACATCGGTACAATTTGGTTTCAAAAAGGGTAAACGCTTGTGTGGGTCTTGAAAGTTGGATTTAAATAAGTAAAAGGGAGAGAAGAATTTGGAGAACTCATGGCTTGAAGTGGGTCATGGTTGCCTATATGAGGTAATACAACTGGAGTCATACAGATCAGAACAAGCAAATACCTGCTTTAAGATGACATTCTAACTCAGGAGAACCAAATATTAGCCAATTATTTAATTAAATCAGTTGACGGTGGGACATAGGAGACAATAATACTGATTGGAAATAAAGAAAACAGGTAGTTCTGAAAAAGCAACTTACTTACTACTATACCAAACAATGTATTTGTAGCCCAAATCATTCCTGAGTTCGAAATTGCCATTTCTACATGAATTCTTAGCATTTATGATTTAATGCCTCAAATTCGTCAAACTCAATATGTAAAAGAGAACCCTTCATTTTCATTCAAATATCCATATATCAGTAAATGTTCCACCATATACCTAGTTTTTTAAGGCAGAAGTCTACATTTGTCCAGTTGGTTGCCAACCCCTGCTTACTTTTACATCCAATTTGCCATCAAGTTTTAATCTACCTTGAAGATATGAGTAACTCTACCTTCCTATGTCCATACCTATGGCATTTATCAATCATATTTCTAATGTGAATTTTTGCGACCACCCCTCAACTGTTTCCTTTGTGACCAGTAATCTTTCCCTATATAGTATCCTAAAATGTAAAGAAGATCCTGTTCATTTGTTACTTAAAACCCCTTAAAGGCTTCCATCACACTTGGAATAAAAATTCCAATGACTTCCTGCACCTCCTGATACTTCCTGCATTCACCCTGATTTATTTCTCCATCCTTATCATTTAATACACCTTCACTGATCATTATGCTCCTGCCACATTTTTCTTTCCTGAGTTCTTTTGTTGTCATCCACTCCAGTTTTCACATGGCTATCACCTTCTAATTATTCAATTCTCAATTTAAACATCCACTTCTCAAATAAAATTTTTTTCTCATATAAGTAACTGTTTCACCCCATACCCATTTTTTCATTGCTTTCATAGTATTTACCACAATTTATAAAGTCTCTTTCATTTGCTAGCTATTATACTTTTTCTTATATTCTGTGAGAACAGGAACCACACCTTTTTGATTCACTACTACATTTACTTCAACTAGTATGGTTCCTGGAACATAATAGGTATTCAAGTAATATTTGCTATCAAATAAGCAGATTTGGGGTACATTTACCAATTTACAGCCCTCTGAAGTACTTACAAAAAATACTTTAATGTAAATCATACTATTAATGTTTCCTCTTAAAATTTTATTGAGACAAGTTGGAAAATAAGTATTAGTATTTAAACAAAGAAGCAATCAATCAATACAATTTTAGGTTCAATGGTGATGGTAAATTGGAATGACCATGACGAAAAACAGTATGAACATTGCAATAGCCAAGATGTGCAAACATCAGCATCCCTGGAAAGATGAATAAAAAATAGGGACAGGAAAATCTGGCACATGCCTGAGCATGTGTGTGCATGCACACACACACACAGGAATATTATTCAGACCGAGAAATATTTTGCCATTTGTGACAACAAGATGACCCCGGCAGACACTATGTTAAGTGAGATAAGACAACCATAGAAAGAAAAACATTGTATCACCTCATTTATATGTGGAATCTTAAAAAGTTGAATTTACAAGACCAAAAAATAGAATTGTGATTCTCAGGGGTTGCAGGATATTGGAAATGGGGAGATACTGGTCAAAAGCTACAAACTTTTAGATATAAGATGAGCAAATTCTGGGGATCTAAGATACAGCATGGTGACTACAGTGAATATTAATAATACTGTATTGTACACTTGAAATTCGCTCAGAAAATCTGTGCTGTGCTAAGTCACTTCAGTTGTGTCTGACTCTTTGCCATCCTGTGGACTACAGCCTGCCAGGCTCCTCTGTCCATGGGATTCTCCAGGCAAGAATACTGGAGTGGGTTGCCACTTCCTTCTCCAGAGGATCTTCCTGACTCAGAGACTGAAGCTGGGTCTCTTATGTCTCCTGCACTGGCAGGCAGGTTCTTTATCACTAACACCACCTGCTAAGAAAATTGGTCTCATGTATTCTCACCACAACAAATGGTAACTATTTGATGTGATGGATATACTAATTAACTTGATTGTGGGAATTATTTTACAATGTTTATATATACCAAAACATCAAATTGTATAATATATATTTTTACTTGTCAATCATATCTCAATAATGCTGGAAAATGGTGAAGGTAATATGTAATTCAATATAACACTACTCTGCAGACCTTAGTAATCTCTGATATACCAGATAAGAACAAAGGTTTCCAAAATGTCAATCCTTAGGATTAAAAGACACTTGCTACTTTCAAACTATGTTGATCTTTACAATTAATTTCAGAAAATGAACTGCTTAAAGTATCAAATTTCATCTACTAATTTCACATTTAACCTCATAATTTAAAAGTGACTTCTATTTGCCAGTGTATTATTGATCAAAAATATGTTTGTAAATAGCATTTGCTCATTTTTGAAACAAGGTGTGAAAGAGTATTTTAAATTTTTCCAATCTCATGAAAGAATAGTCAAGATTTCTGAGAAAAGTAAAAGCTACTCTAGACAAGCTTATTTTTCATAGTTTGGTTTTGGGTTAAATTAAAGAACACAATAGATCAAATATAACTCAGGTCTTAATAAGATTTTTCTTCTGGGTAAAAATTTCTGGTGATAGAAACAGAAAAAATTTTAAGCCTAAATCCATTTTTTTCTCTTTGTTTTGGGGTAGACTCAGTGTATATTGGGGAGTTATTAATTATAAGATCGAAGAATCTATCCTTAAGTTAAAATGGAAATTCATTCCAATCAGTGTTACCTCTACAATTAAATGTCTTGGGGAAAGAGTGCTAGTTATGCACTATGTTAGTAGTAATTTGAGAACAAACCATTCTAGACAAGGTATGAAATGGGATAAATCTTAACATTTACACATTTATTTTTCTCTCTTCTATAGAACCTAGCAAACAATTGTATTATTATGAGGCAAAGTAGTGTTTATAATACAAAAAAATTACATTCAGTTCAGTTGCTCAGTCATGTCCAACTCTTCACGACCCCATGGAATGCAGCACACCAGGCCTCCCTGTCTATCATCAACTCCTGGAGCTTGCTCAAACTCTTGTCCATTGAGTCGGTGATGCCATCCAACCACCTCAACCTCTGTTGTACCTTTCTCCTCCCGACTTCAATCTTTCCCAGCATCAGGGTCTTTTCAAATGAGTCAGCTCTTCGCATCAGGTGGCTAAAGTATTGGAGTTTCAACTTCAACATCAGTTCTTCCAATGAACATTCAGGACTGATTTCCTTTAGGATGAACTGGTAGGATCTCCTTGCAGTCCAGGGGACTCTCAAGAGTCTTCTCTTGAGAAGACTGGCAAAGTAATGTCTCTGCTTTTTAATATACTGTCTAAGTTGGTCACAACGTTTCTTTCAAGGAACAAGCATCTTTTAATTTCGTGGCTGCAGTCACAATCTGCAGTGATTTTGGAGCCCAAAAAGATAAAATCTGTCACTGTTTCCCCATCCATTTGCCATGAAGTGATGGGACCAGATGCCATGATCTTTGTTTTTGAATGCTGAGCTCTAAACCAACTTTTTCACTCTCCTCTTTCACTTTAATCAAGAGGTTCTTCAGTTCCTCTTTGCTTTCTGCCATAAGGGTGGTGTCATCTGCATATCTGAGGTTATTGATATTTCTCCCGGCAATCTTGATTCCAGCTTGTGCTTCTTCCAGCCCAGCGTTTCTCATGATGTACTCTGCACATAAGTTAAATAAGCAGGGTGACAATATGCAGCCTTGACATACTCCTTTTCCCATCTGGAACCAGTCTGTTGTTCCATGTCCAGTTCTCACTGTTGCTTCCTGACCTGGAGTGGCAAGCAGCGGCTGTGTGGCACTGGAGCGACGAGTGGCCAAGAAGAGATACCCCACATCCAAGGTCAGGAGCAGCGGCTGTGAGGAGATACCCTACGACCAAGGTCAGGAGCAGTGCCTGCACGTCGCTGGAGCAGCTGTGAATAGATATCCCTCGTCTAAGGTCAGGAGCGGGTGGCTGCACTTCACTGGACTGGCCATGTGGAGATAACCCATGTCCAAGGTTAGAGAAACCCCAATTAGATGGTAGGCACTGGAGTGGCTGTGAGGAGATACCCCATGTCCAAGAGCAACGGAGAAGCCCCAGCAAAATGGTAGGAGGAGCGAATTCACACTTAGAATCAAACCCCTTTCCCACCAGGGACACTCAGAGGGCTCAAACAAATCTTGTGTGCACCCTGGACCCAGGGACCCCCCAGACTGAGACAGAACTGTTTGATCATCTCCTGTGGGGGTATGGGTTGGCAGTGGTCTGCGGTAGGGACAGGGCCTCTGGGTGTAGGTATGGCACAAGCCCTCTTGGAGGAGGTCACCATTAACCGCATCATAGAGCTGCCAGAACTTACAGAGGACTGGGAATAGACTCTTGGAGGGCACAACAGAACCCTGTGCACCAGGACCCAGGAGAAAGCAACAGTGACCCCACAGGAGACAGTCCCAGACTTGCCTGTGTGTGTCCAGGAGTCTCTGGTGAAGGCGTGGGTCTGTGGTGGCCTGCTGAAGGGTTGGGGGCACAGACTCTAGCAGTACATGTATGGGATCTTTGGAGGGTGGTCACCATTATCTTCATTACCTACAGCATAGTTTGGCATCAGGTAAATAGCAAGGAGGGAACACAGCTCCACCCATCAATAGAAAATTGGATTAAAGATTTACTGAACATGGCCTCACCCATCAGAACAAGACCCAGTATCCCTTCAGTCAGTTTGAAAACCACAATCACAGAAAAGTAATCAATCTAATCACATGGACCACAGCCTTGTCTAACTCAATGAAACTATGAGCCATTCCATGTAGGGTCACCCAAGACAAATGGGTCATGGTGGAGACATCTGACAAAATGTGGTCCACTGGAGAAGGGAATGGAAAACCACTTAAGTATTCCTGCCTTGAGAACCCCATGAACAGTATGAAAAGGTAAAAAGATAGGACAACATAAGATAAACTCCCCAGGTGAGTAGGTGCCCAATACTCTGCTGGAGAACAGTGAAGAAATAATTTCAGAAAGAATGAAGAGATGGAGCCAAAGTAAAAACAACACCCAGTTGTGGATGTGACTGGTGATGGAAGCAAGGTCCGATGCTGTAAAGAGCAATATTGCATATGAACCCGGAATGTTAGGTCCATGAATCAAGGCAAATTGGAAGTGGTCAAACAGGATATGGCAAGATATTTTAGGAATTTTATTTTAGGATATTTTAGGAATCAGTGAACTAAAATGGACTGGAATGGGTGAATTTAACTCAGATGACCATTATATCTACTACTGTGGGCAAGAATCCCTTAGAAGACATGGAGTAGACCTCATAGTCAGCAAGAGTCCAAAATGCAGTACTTCGATGCAATCTCAAAAATGACAGAAGGATCTCTGTTCATTTTGAATGGAAACCATTTAGTATCACAGTAATCCAAGACTATGCCCCAACCAGCAATGCTGAAGAAGCTGAAGTTGAATGGTTCTATGAGGACTTACAAGACTTTCTAGAACTAACACCCCCAAAAGATGTCCTTTTCATTATAGGGGACTGGAATGCAAAAGAAGAAAGTCAAGAAACACCTGGAGTAACAGGCAAATTTGGCCTTGGAGTATGGAATGAAGCAGGGCAAAGGCTAACAGATTTCTGCCAAGAGAATGTACTGGTCATATAAAACCCCCTCTTCCAACAACACAAGAGAAGACTCTACACATGGACATCACCAGATGGTCAGCACCAAAATCAGACTGATTATATTCTTTGCAGCCAAAGATGGAGAAGCTCTATACAGTCAGCAAAAACAAGACTGGGAGCTGACTGTGGCTCAGATCATGAACTCCTTATTGCCAGATTCAGATTTAAAATGAAGAAAGTAGGGAAAACTACTAGACCATTCAGGTATGACCTAAATCAAATCCCTAACGATTATACAGTGGAAGTGAGAAATAGATTTAAGGGACTAGATCTGATAGACCTGATGAACTATGGTTGCAGATTTGTGACATTGTACAGGAGACAGGGATCAAGACCATCCCCAAGAAAAAGAAATGCAAAAAAGCAAAATGGTTGTCTGTGGAGGTCTTACAAATAGCTGTGAAAAGAAGAGACGTGAAAAGCAAAGGAGAAAAGGAAAGATATACCCATCTGAATGCAGGTTTCAATGAATAGCAAGGAGAGATAAGAAAGCCTTCCTCAGTGATCAGTGCAAAGAAATAGAGGAAAAGAATAGAATGGGAAAGACTAGAGATCTCTTCAAGAAAATTAGAGATACTAAGGAAACATTTCATGGAAAGTTGGGCTCAATAAAGGACAGAAATGGTATGGACCTGAAAGAAGCAGAAGATATTAAGAAGAGGTGGGAAGAATATGCAGAAGAACTGTACCAAAAAGAACTTCATGACCCAGATAATCATGATGGTGTGATCACTCACCTAGAACCAGACATCCTGGAATGTGAAGTCAAGTGGGTCTTGGGCAGCATCACAGTGAACAAAGCTAGTGGAGATGATGGAATTCCAGTTGAGCTATTTCAAATCCTAAAAACGATGCTGTCAAAGAATTACATTATAGAAAGACATTTTGGATTTTAATCTTTCTGATTCAAAACTGTTTCTCATTCTGGGACAAACCTCATTGTGATTTTTCTACTTGCTATGAATCAAAAACTTCAGGACACCAAATAATATATTTCTTATTACTCTATATTAAAAAGAACATGTAAACCATGCTTAGTTACTATTCATGACACTCTAGAGCATCTCTGCTTAGCAGTTGCACATTCAATGACCCATGAAGTCTTGGCCACCAAGCTCTTGCGGTGTGTGTGTGTATGTGTGCTCACTTAGTAATATCGAACTCTTTGAGACCCCATGGATTGTAGTCTGCCAGGCTCCTCTGTCCATGGGATTCTCTAGGCAAGAATATTAAAGTGACTTACCATTTCCTCCTCCAGGGACTCCTCCCTGAATCAGGGACTGAACCTGCATTTTCTTTATCTCCTCCACTGGCAGGCAGATTCTTTACCACTGCACCACCTGGTCAATATTTCAATATGGGAGGGGCAGACAAAATGAGGAGAGGGTGGATCATAACTTCTATCTGCTTAAACAATGAACTCAATGTTCCATTCTACATTTACAACTATGATCTAAGAGAACAGAAGTAAGATAAGTGGTAAAATAAATATACTGCCATCATGTCACTTAGTGTAAAGTCCTAAGTAATTTCTTAAATGGAGATATAGGTATTTTTCCCAAATGGGTTTAGATAGAGTAATCATGGGATTCTGGAACTCAAAATCTTAAAGCCAGGAGATACATATGTAATAACCAACATTCCTCATGCAAACTTACATATATTTTATAGAAAAAAGAGAAACTCCTTCTTAGAGCAACGTTTGTAATATATTTTGTCACAATAAGGGAAACGTTATATGGCAGAATAAGACATTAAAGTTTTTTCTGTCTCCCTTAAAAATCCCAAACTATAAAATTAAAACTCAGTCATGGTATCTACTAACCCTGCAATGAATCTTATCACATTTTATAATCAAATATAAAAATCACATGGAAGCTATCATATATAAATCATAATGGTTAAAATCACATAGAAGCTTCTAACTTCTTTTGTAGATTGTGAGATACTGTAGATAGAGATAAGAAGTACTTTTAAGGACCAAACATTTTTAATGATTTCCCATGATTCAAGTGGATTTATAGTTAACAGATTTTTTAATAGAAAATACAGTTCACAAAAAAGTTAATTTACAAGACTAGATGCAGTTTACCAAATGGAATTAGCAATAGCATCTAGTAATCCAAAGTAGGAAAAAGAGAATGAGGTTTAAATGAATTGGAGAACACTTGAATTAAATCAGCACACCTCTCTTGTGAACCAATGAGCTTACATTGTAAGTATTCTTTGATTCACTCCAGCAATCTGAAATTGCCTAAGCATTCAGCTAAGCAGTAATTTTATTTGAAATTACTTAGACTTTATAATTGCTGAATGGTCATGGCGTGTGTTTTTATTGGTTGTGAACAAAGATGACCTTCCTAGATACACTAGAGTCATTTGTCCCATCACTAGAATATATTGATTTGGCACTACAAAAAAGAGGAGTAAAATAAATGGGCCATACATGTAACTCTCTTTAAGAAACACTTACATAATTCAACCTAGAGAAAAAATGGTGACATTTCAGAGGATTCCTTTGGGGGAAAGACGAGAACACTGAGATCTCTCCTCACAGAAGACTTTTAAAGTAAAATATACCTCAAATCTACAGAAAATTTATAATGGCATTCATAATGAAAAATTCACTCATAATTTATCTCTCTGAAAAAGATATTTCATTTTGCACTTCCTCAACAAATTGTCACATTGGATGCATTTGAATTTGTACAAGACAAAATTCTCATTATTTTAATAGTGAAGGAAATTATAGAGTATCTTTCACTTTTAAGTCATTAGATATTGGCGAAGATTCCCTTAAGCTTCCAACGTCCTCAGTATAACACTCATTTAGAGGTATTATAGCATATGCTGTGGCTGCTGCTGAAGTCGCTTCAGTTGTGTCCGACTCTGTGTGACCCCACAGACGGCAGCCCACCAGGCTCCCCCATCCCTTTGATTCTCCAGGCAAGAACACTGGAGTGGGTGGCCATTTCCTTCTCTAATGCATATGGATTATAGTAAAAGTTTGGAGCCATGCAGATCTGGGTTCAAATTCTGGCTCCAATACTGGATCATTACAAATGACAGAAGATAGTTTAAACTAGACTAAGCAATTTTAAAAATCTCTTTGTGCAAATAATTTTTAAAAATTTAGCATAGCTGAAACTTTATTCCCTTTCAGTTCAGTTCAGTTCAGTCACTCAGTCATGTCCGACTCTTTGTGACCCCATGAACCATAGCATGCCAGGCCTCCCTGTCCATCACCAACTCCCGGAGTCCATCCAAACCCATGTCCATTGAGTCAGTGACGCCATCCAACCATCTCATCCTCTGTCATCCCCTTCTCCTCCTGCCCTCAATCTTTCCCAGCATCAGGGTATTTTCAAATGAGTCAGCTCTTCGCATCAGATGGCCAAAGTATTGAAGTTTCAGCTTCAACATTATTCCCTTTGGTCAACATTTATTCCACCCCGACCCCCTCCCCTAGGCCCTGGCATGCATGTTCTACTTTCTGTTTCTATGAATTTGATTTTTTTTAAGATTCTACAAATGAAGTCATACAGTATTTTTCTTCCTCAGTCTTATCTTACTAGGCATAATGTCCTTCAGTTTCACCCATATTTTTACAAATGGTAGGATTTTCTTCTTTTTTTAAGTTGAATAATATTCCATTGTATATTTACCATATTTTCACAGTTTCAGCTGCAAAATGAATAAATTTAGGCGATCTAATGTATAGCATGGTGACCATAGTCAACTGTACTGTATTATATCCTTGAAATTTTCTAAGACACTTTTTTTTCCCCTAATACACTTTAAATGCTCACACAAAAACAACAAAATGTACCTATGTGAGGTAATGGATATGTGTATAAAAACATCATGTTTTCACATGTTAAATATAAACAATTTTCATTTGGCAATTATATTCAAAAAGCTAAAAACAAGTCCAGGGGAGGAGTTAGGCTCAGCTGAATTCAGAGATCAAATAGAGCTAACAGGACTGAATTTTCTTCACCATTTGGCATGTTTCTCTCTCTTTCCCTCTATGATTTTACTTATTTGGTAGAAAATGGTTAAAGCTCCATATTCTCTCAAGAGTAAAATCCAGCCATGAAGATGACAGGCTTACAGAGTTTAAAAAATACATGATCTGAAAACTAAATTCGATTACTAGAGAGAGGTAAATGGATTTTTGGTGACAAAAATGTCATTTCCCCTAAAATCTTCTATTAACTGTGTGATCTCAGGCAACTTACTTAACTTATCCAAGTATAAAATGGAGATCACAACACAGAGTATGTTCTACAGTGTTCTGGGAGTTAAATAAATTTTTGAAAATAGTTTCTAAAACTCTTGGCAGAATGCAGACAAATAATAAGTGAGGAATAAAACTGCTGAAAATACACCAGAAAGAGCTGGAATAGAAAAATGGGGTCCCGACCTCAGCTCCTGATCACTAGGACGGATGATCTCTCTAAAGTGAAACCACATTTCCGTGACAAAAATCCATCTGAAAGTGTGTGACTAAGTGCAAACAAGAGCTTAAACTTGCCAAAGAAAACACACTAGCATGTAGGGAAGATATTAATGATTGGCAAAGAAAAAGGAAAAAAAAGAAAAACACCTGTACCCTTGTTATATGAAAAATACATTATTTGTTTTAATCCTTCTAGTTACAGATGAAAAGCAGAGAATGAAGGACAAAGCCATAGCTTCATGCATGTACATCAGCTGGATATGGAAAGGAAAAAAAAAAAAAAAAAAAACTGGTGAGATTTCCCTGTGTCTGGAAGGGATCTTCAGACTGGTATCTCAAAGTTTATCCACTGTACTAGAATGATGAAACACAGAGCGGAAATAGCGAGTGAGCGAGAGAGAGAGCAGAGAGAAAAGGAAAGATGAAGGCAAAGAAGGGGTAAAGAGGGGAGGCATGGAGGAAGGAAGCAAGGATAAAGCAGAGGTATGTACCTTACTCCACACCGGCAAATGGTGTGGAAACATGCTAATGACTTTATTCCAATTTCTTTGTATAAGAAATATGCACTTCCAGGAGAGAACAACAGATAACTGCCCTAACTGGGAAATGCCTGAAAGTGGAGTACTGATTTCAAAAACTCTCCAACAGTCCTGTATTGTCAGAACTCAAGGCACCTTCTGGAGACAGAAAGTAGACTACAGGGATGAATCATAGTGGTTCCTATTAATTCAGTTGTAGTCACATAATAAGACTACAAAATAACAACAGGGCAAGTTGGTAGATATACTATAGTGGGTTTGACAATTATCTTTTTTTTTTCCATTTCTATCTCAGAGTCCCACCAAACATAATATGGATTTTTCTTAAATGGTACTCAATATACATGTATGTTTTGCCACAGGGTTATTTGGCTTTATCAGTATGTTGTCATAATCAAGTATGCAACAATTTGTAATTGATAATTATCCAAAACAATGCAACACACTATATTGAAGATGTCTTAATGACAAAATTTTTAGGGGAAGAAGTGCTACAAAGAGTAGTTAAGGCTGTAATTATTCACATGACAAATAAAGACTGGTTGATAAACCTACCCGCTACTATATATAAAACAGATAACTGACAAGAACTGACAGAGCACAGAAAACTGTACCCGATACTCTATAATGAGCTATATGGGAACAGAATCAGAAAGAATGGACATATGTATGTGTAACCGATTCACTTGCTGTACACCCGAAACTAACGCAACATTGTCAATCAACTAATATCCAATAAAAATTTAAAATTCAAGGCCTCACTGAGGATTTGAAATCTGGGGCAATTACATGGGATGGAGCAACCAGCAAACATATTAATAATCTTGCTACTAAACAAAATACCCATCACTTGTATTACATAACCCTTACATGGTTCTCTTTAAATTGTTCATTATATTTCAGAGTAATCAGAAGAAAAATGTCTTTTACAGTTACCCTGATTTTATCTTTCCTAGTTCTTTCTTGATGAATCTGCCAAAGTTTTATCTATTTTGTTTATCTTTTCAATGAACTAGCTTTTAGTTTCATTGATCTTTTTCTACTGTTTTGTCTCTTATTTATTTCTGCTGGCTATGATCTTTATGATTTCTTTCCTTCTGTTAACTGTATGTTTTGTTTGCTCGTCTTTCTCTAGTTGTTTTAGGTGTAAGGTTAATTTATTTGGAATTTTTTCTTATTTCCTGAGGTAAGACAATACTGCTATAAACTCCCTTCTTAGGACTGCTTTTGCTGCATCCCATAGATTTTGGATCATCATGTTTTCATTTTCATTTGTCTCTAGGTTATTTTTTGATTTCTTCAGTGATTCATTTGTTGTTGTTTTAGTAGCGTACTGTTTAGCCTCCATGTGTTTCTGTTCTTTTTTTTTTTTTTTTTTTTAACAATACAGTTGTAATTTCTGACCTCATAGCATTGTGGTCAGTAACAATACTTAATGTGATTTTAGTTTTCTTAAATTTACTTAGGCTTGCTTTATGGCTCAGCATGTGATCTATCCTAAAGAATGCTTCACATGCACTTGAAAAGAATATGTTTTCTTCTGCTTTTGGATGGAATGCTCTGTAAATGTCAATTAAATCCATCTGCTCTAATGAGTCATTAAGGCCTGTTTCCTTACTGAGTTTCTGTCTCAATGATCTGACCATTGACATAAGTGGTGTGTTAAAGTCCCTCACTATTACTGTTTTTCTGTCCATTTCTCCTTTTACAGCTGTCAGCATCTGACATATATTGAGGTTCTCCTATGTTGGGTGCACATATATTTACAATTGTTATACCTTCTTTTCGGATTGATCCCTTGGTCATTATGTGTCTTCTATCACCTTGTGCTTTTTTCTTCACCCATGACTTTTAATAGGTCCTGAATATCTGTGCCACAGAGAGGGCATTTTCTAATTCTTCTTTAATAGACTTCTGGGCTCGTGATGGTGCAGCAAGGAAGTACTCAGTTCTACTGAAGCTGTTCAGTTTCAGTGTTGTGTAGACCTGTGCTGGGTCTTGGAAATCAGACCTTTTAAGCATTTCTTATCCTTTTTTATTTGACAACTAAGCTCTTTTATTTGTGCTGGGTCTTGGACACAAGATTTCCTGCTTTAATTGAGCAGACTTCTTTTTTGTTTATGGCAGAGCCTGGAACCAAGTGATTTTCCTCCTTCTCCCACAAGGCAGAAGTCTTCTGATCTGCCCTTCCCTGGAAGCAGTATTTTTTTTTTTTAATCTAGGTCCTGGGGTTGGAAAGGTGTGAGGAAATTCTCTCTCAAGGACCTTATGGTTTCATTTATGTGAAAGGAGTACTTAGAAAAGCAGTTGGTATTTTGTGTGACTCAAGTGGCAGCTGATAATCATTTGCACACCTGCATGGTGGAGAGGGCAATTTCCAATCTCTTGCCTTTTCTGTGGGCACTGGGTGGATGCCTATGCCTATGCAAAAGAGCTCTTAGGTTAATATGGCCTTCCCTCTTCACTAAAGCTCTCAGTTATTCAAAACTGATTCATTAGCTCTGGTTAGTTGGCCTACTACTGTATAGCTATAAAGGATGTAAAGGGCTATAGTTTATTATGGAGGTTATAACCAGTGCCATGAAGGCATAAGGAATCAGGAAGAGAGGCTTTTTCTTGTCCAAAACATAAAAAGGAATAAGTGACTTACTCAACATTAACAAAGTTTGAAACATAAATTTTCAGTCCCCAGCAGCATAAATCCTTTTTTTAGAAAAAATGTTGAGTGGGATCCCAAAAATCAAGAGAAAAAAGCAGAATTTTATTAATATTATTTAACAATATAGGCTATATCAATAATATTTACTTATTTAGAAAGTAAATGAAATGGAAGGTAAGTTTTTGATGAACACAGGCATTTAAAATTTGGACTTATTCACATGGGCAAATGGGTGGTTATGGTAGAATGTTTTTAATCATCTATCTTGAAATCTTAAGCTATTCTTCAGTTAAGAAGAATTGGCAAGAAAAGATTTTTCTCCTTGAAAACTGCATAAATATGAATAAATCCAACATAAAATTAGCATACTGATCATCTTTAATATGCTAAACCATGCTACATAGCACATTTATGTTTTAAATTATACCTTTAATAGTATAAATGTATCTATAAAATTCAAATTAACCTGGTGACTTCCTGAACCCCCTTTAGAGACCTGCCATCCATCTGAATCATAAATTTATAAGAAAGAGTTACCCATAAAAATACTGAAATAAATAAAATATAGTTTCTAATTAGTCTGGTGAGAGTAAAAATACTAAAGTTCCCATTCTCCACTAGCTATTTTGAATGTGGCTCAACACCTGGTTTGTTCTCTCATTTTCCCCTAAACAAATGTATTGGTTACTATGCTAGGGTACTCAAAGAGGCTTTCCAAGAAATTTAGCTTCATAATACCAACTAAAATAGTTATCTCTTGAGAGAATGAGCCATAAAATCACTTTCAAAAAGCATACAAGTTATGCTTGTATAAGTCTCAAATTTATTTTTTAAATTTTTTTTGGCATCAAAACCAACACAAGAGGTGACAAGTCAAGGCCTTAAAATAATCATGTTGATATTTCAATGACAGCCTTATCCATAGGAGATTAAATTTTATTTTCCAAATCCACTAATGTAAATTCAGCATTTACCAAATTAAGAACATTTTAATCTCTTCACAATACACTCTGACTGAAGATTTAGGCACCTTCCAAATATAAGTGATTAGTATTCAAATGTTCTTGCCTTTCAGAAAAAGCTTTTGAACAAATTGATGTGTAAATTGAACAAACTATCAGCTCCATCTCATTATTAAAGAACAGCATTTTGGCACTTCTTCTGCCAGGTCCTTTGTTTTAGTAAAAAATGTCTTACAAATTGTGATAGACTCCACTAGTCCACTGGTTTGTTTACAATGCTTTCATCAAGCCCCCTGTGTCTCTTGAAAACCAGCTGAATCACATTTCCCTTCCATTTTGGACTACACATTTGGAGCACCATGTAATGGTTTTGGCTATATAAGCAGTAGCAGAATGATTCCAGAACCATTCCAACCATTGCTTTCAGCTTTAATTCACTTTTATTAGTCTTTGACTGTGTTGACAAGACCCAGCTGTGAGTCTAATTATCAATACTTCTATAAAGTATTGGTGCTTATGACACCATCAGAGCAGGAGAAATTAGGACTAGTATCTTAACTAAAGAGATTATAACTTAGTGTGATTTTTAAATTATCTGATAATGTGAAGACGCTTTTAGATAAATCAAAAGATGGCTCTTCTACCACAGCAAATAAAAAGCAGAAAAATTTTGTATGCTAACAACCTGGTTGTGCTCAAGGTTTTGAACCAATGAAAGCTGTATGATTCAAAAGTTACTGATAAAAAAAAAGGATTCAAAAAAAAAGATTTCCACTGATAAATATTTTAAAAGCCAAAATTAAAAGTCACACCTAACACATAGACCTACCTCAAAACTCATTACTGGACACTCCATTGTACTCCAGAGAGAAGAAATCCAATTCCACCCACCAGAACACCAATGCAAGCTTCCCTAACCAGGAAACCTTGACAAGCCAATAGTCTAACCCCACCCACTGGGTGAAACCTCCACATTAAAAAGGAACCACAAACCTCCAGAATACAGAAAGCCCACTTCAGACACAGCAATCTAAACAAGATGAAAAGGCAGAGAAATACCCAACAGGTAAAGGAACATGAAAAAGGCCCACCAAGTCAAACAAAAGAGGAGGAGATAGGGAATCTACCTGAAAAAGAATTTAGAATAATGATAATAAAAATGATCCAAAATCTTGAAAACAAAATGGAGTTACAGATAAATAGCCTGGAGACAAAGATTGAGAAGATGCAAGAATTGTTTAATAAGGACCTAGAAGAAATAAAAAAGTCAATAAAAATGAATAATGCAATAAATGAGATCAAAAACACTCTGGAGGGAACCAACAGTAGAATAATGGAGGCAGAAGATAGGATAAGTGAGGTAGAAAATAAGATGGTGGAAATAAATGAAACAGAAGGGAAAAATGAAAAAAGAATCAAAAGAAATGAGGACAACCTCAGGGACCTCTGGGACAATGTGAAACGCCCCAACATTCGAATCATAGGAGTCCCAGAAGAAGAAGACAAAAAGAAATGCCATGAGAAAATACTCGAGGAGATAATAGCTGAAAACTTCCCTAAAATGGGGAAGGAAATAGTTACACAGGTCCAAGAAACCCAGAGAGTCCCAAACAGGATAAACCCAAGGCGAAACACCCTAAGACACATATTAATCAAATTAACAAAGATCAAACTCAAAGAACAAATATTAAAAGCAGCAAGGGAGAAACAACAAATAACACACAAAGGGATTCCCATAAGGATAACAGCTGAACTATCAATAGAAACCCATCAGGCCAGAAGGGAATGGCAGGACATACTGAAAGTAATGAAAGAGAATAACCTACAACCTAGATTACTGTACCCAGCAAGGATCTCATTCAGATACGAACGAGAATTCAAAAGCTTTACAGACAAGCAAAAGCTGAGAGAATTCAGCACCACCAAACCAGCTCTTCAACAAATGCTAAAGGATCTTCTCTAGACAGGAAACACAGAAAGGATGTATAAACACGAACCCAAAACAACAAAGTAAATGGCAACGGGACCACACCTATCAATAATTACCTTAAATGTAAATGGGTTGAATGACCCAACCAAAAGACAAAGATTGGCTGAATGGATACAAAAACAAGACCGCTATATATGCTGTCTACAAGAGACCCACCTCAAAACAAGGGACACATACAGACTAAAAGTGAAGGGCTGGAAAAAATATTTCACGCAAACAGAGACCAAAAGAAAGCAGGAGTCGCAATACTCATATCAGATAAAATAGACTTTCAAATAAAGGCTGTGAAAAGAGACAAAGAAGGACACTACATAATGATCAAAGGATCAATCCAAGAAGAAGATATAACAATTATATATGCACCCAACATAGGAACATTGCAATATGTAAGGCAAACACTAATGAGTATGAAAGAGGAAATTAATAGTAAAACAATATTAGTGGGAGACTTTAATACCCCACTCACAACTATGGATAGATCAACTAAACAGAAAACTAACAAGGAAACACAAACTTTAAATGACACAATGGACTAGCTACACCTAATTGATATCTATAGGACATTTCACCCCCAAACAATCAACTTCACCTTCTTCTCAAGTGCACACGGAACCTTCTCCAGAATACATCACATCCTGGGGCATAAATCTAGCCTTGGAAAATTCAAAAAAGTTGAAATCATTCCAGTCATCTTTTCTGACCACACTGCAGTAAGATTAGATCTCAATTACAGGAAAAAAACTATTAAAAATTCAAACATATGAAGGCAAAATAACATGCTTCTGAATAACCAACAAATCACAAAAGAAATCAAAATATGCATAGAAACGAATGAAAATGAAAACACAACAACCCAAAACCTATGGGACACTGTAAAAGCAGTGCCAAGGGAAAGGTTCATAGCATTACAGGCTTACCTCAAGAAACAAGAAGAAAGTCAAATAAATAACCAAACTCTACACCTAAAGCAACTAAAGAAGGAAGAAATGAAGAACCCCAGGGTTAGTAGAAGGAACGAAATCTTAAAAATTAGGGCAGAAACAAATGCAAAAGAAACTAAAGTGACCACAGCAAAAATCAACAAACCTAAAAGCTGGTTTTTGAAAAAATAAACAAAATTGACAAACCGTTAACAAGACTCATTAAGAAACAAAGAGAGAAGAATCAAACTGACAAAATTAGAAATGAAAATGGAGAGATCACAACAGACAACACTGAAATACAAAGGATCATAAGAGACTACTACCAGCAGCTCTATGCCAATAAAATGGACAACTTGGAAGAAATGGACAAATTCTTAGAAAAGTATAACTTTCCAAAACTGAACCAGAAAGAAATAGAAGATCTTAACAGACCCATCACAAGCAAGGAAATCAAAACTGTAATCAGAAATCTTCCAGCAAACAAAAGCCCAGGACCAGATGGTTTCACATCTGAATTCTGCCAAAAATTTAGAGAAGAGCTAACACCTATCTTACTCAAACTCTTCCAGAAAATTGCAGAAGAAGGTAAACTTCCAAACTCATTCTATGAGGCCACTATCACCCTAATTTCAAAACCAGACAAAGATGCCACAAAAAAAGAAAACTACAGGCCAGTATCACTGATGAACATAGATGCAAAAATCCTTAACAAAATTCTAGCAAACAGAATCCAATAACATATTAAAAAAATCATACATCATGACCAAGTGGGCTTTATCTCAGGAATGCATTGATTCTTTAATATCTGCAAATCAATCGATGTAATACACCACATTAACAAATTGAAAGATGAAAACCATATGATTATATCAATAGATGCAGAGAAAGCCTTTGACAAAATTCAACATCCGTTTATGATTAAAACTCTACAGAAAGCAAGAATAGAAGGAATGTACCTCAACATAATAAAAGCTATATATGACAAACCCACAGCAAGCATTACCCTCAATGGTGAAAAACTGAAAGCATTTCCCCTAAAATCAGGAACAAGACAAGGGTGCCCACTCTCACCACTACTATTCAACACAGTTTTGGAACTTTTGGCCACAGCAATCAGAGCAGAAAAAGAAGTAAAAGGAATCCAGATAGGAAAAGAAGTGAAACTCTCACTGTTTGCAGATGACATGATCCTCTACATAGAAAACCCTAAATACTCTACCAGAAAATTACTAGAGTTAATCAATGAATATAGTAAAGTTGTGGGATATAAAATTAACACACAGAAATCCCTTGCATTCCTATACACTAACAATGAGAAAACAGAAAGAGAAATTAAGGAAACAATACCATTCACCATTGCAACAAAAAGAATAAAATACTTAGGAGTATATCTACCTAAAGAAACAAAAGACCTATACATAGAAAACTATAAAACACTGATGAAAGAAATCAAAGAGGATGCAAACAGATGGAGAAATATACCGTGTTCATGGATTGGAAGAATCAACATTGTCAAAATGGCTATTCTACCCAAAGCAATCTATAGATTCAATGCAATCCCTATCAAGCTACCAATGGTATTTTTCACAGAAGTAGAACAAATAATTTCACAATTTGTATGGAAATACAAAAAATCTCCAATAGCCAAAGTAGTCTTGAGAAAGAAGAATGGAACTGGAGGAATCAACCTGCCTGACTTCAGACTCTACTACAAAGCCACAGTCATCAAGACAGCATGATACTAGCACAAAGACAGAAATATAGATCAATGGAACAGAATAGAAAGCCCAGAGATAAATCCACGAACCTATGGACACCTTATCTTCGACACCTTATCTTGTAAAAGAATGAAACTAGAACACTCTCTAACACCATACACAAAAATAAACTCAAAATGAACATAAAGATCTAAATGTAAGACCAGAAACTATAAAACTCCTAGAGGAGAACATAGGCAAAACACTCTCCGACATAAATCACAGGAGGATCCTCTATGACCCACCTTCCAGATATTGGAAATAAAAGCAAAAATAAACAAATGGGACCTGCTGCTGCTGTAAGTCACTTCAGTCGTGTCCGACTCTGTGCGACCCCATAGACAGCAGCCCACCAGGCTCCCCCGTCCCTGGGACCTAATGAAACTTAAAAGCTTTTGCACATCAAAGGAAACTATAAGCAAGGTGAAAAGAGAGACCTCAGATTGGGAGAAAATAATAGCAAATGAAGAAACAGACAAAGGATTAATCTCAAAAAATACAAGCAACTCCTGAAGCTCACTTCCAGAAAAATAAATGACCCA
This sequence comes from Muntiacus reevesi, assembly GCF_963930625.1. Taxonomy (NCBI): domain Eukaryota; kingdom Metazoa; phylum Chordata; class Mammalia; order Artiodactyla; family Cervidae; genus Muntiacus; species Muntiacus reevesi. Next base: position 202,502,151 of record NC_089249.1, read on the forward strand.
ATCAAAAAATGGGCCAAAGAACTAAACAGACATTTCTCCAAAGAAGACATGCAGATGGCTAACAAACACATGAAAAGATGCTCTATATCGCTCATTATCAGAGAAATGCAAATCAAAACCACAATGAGGTACCATTACACACCAGTCAGGATGGCTGCTATCCAAAAGTCTACAAGCAATATATGCTGGAGAGGGTGTGGAGAAAAGGGAACCCTCTTACACTGCTAGTGGGAATGCAAACTAGTACAGCCATTATGGAGAACAGTGTGGAGATTTCTTAAAAAATTGGAAATAGAACTGCCATATGACCCAGCAATCCCACTTCTTGGCATACACACCGAGGAAACCAGATCTGAAAGAGACACGTGCACCCCAATGTTCATCGCAGCACTGTTTATAATAGCCAGGACATGGAAGCAACCTAGATGCCCATCAGCAGATGAATGGATAAGGAAGCTGTGGTACATATACACCATGGAATATTACTCAGCCATTAAAAAGAATTCATTTGAATCAGTTCTAATGAGATGGATGAAACTGGAGCCCATTATACAGAGTGAAGTAGGCCAGAAAGATAAAGAACATTACAGCATACTAACACATATATATGGAATTTAGAAAGATGGTAATGATAACCCTATATGCAAAACAGAAAAAGAGACACAGATGTACAGAACAGACTTTTGGACTCTGTGGGAGAAGGCGAGGGTGGGATGTTTTGAGAGAGCAGCATCAAAACATGTATATTATCTATGGTGAAACAGATCACTAGCCCAGGTTGGATGCATGAGACAAGTGCTCGGGCCTGGTGCACTAGGAAGACCCAGAGGAATCAGGTAGAGAGGGAGGTGGGAGGGGGGATCGGGATGGGGAGTACATGTAAATCCATGGCTGATTCATGTCAATGTATGACAAAAACCACTACAATATTGTAAAGTAATTAGCTTCCAACTAATAAAAATAAATGGAAAAAAAAGCCAGAATTAAACAAATCCATATAGAAAAATTTTGTATTAACTATTCTGATCAACATGGGGATAAATCGTATTACTGGCCTTTTGCTAATTTCTTTTTTCTCCCTGTGGTAGATAAAATTTCAGGATAAATTATTTATCATTTGGGGGAAACTGTGATGGCTATGTCATGGGTCACTTGGCTAAGCTGAAAACTATATTACCCAGAATTCCCCCTTTTGTAAGTTTCCAATTAGAGCAAACCAGGAGAAGACTCTTTCAAGACTGGAAAGAACTAGGAACATAAGGCAGCTTATTTTGTCACTGACTCTTATAACTGATTGGCTGATTCATCCCAAAGGTACAAGGCAAGAATTTAACCTCCAAATCTCTACTTTTTCTGGATTCACCTTCAGTTTTTTCTGTTTTTTGGCCAGGTGTGTATTTAGCTCTATAATCCCTTCTGCAGGATACCATTTTCACCAACATCAGAGACAACAAGAATGGGCATGAGTTTCAGTTCATCTTAAAGGGGTTTCAGCACACTCTCACCGGGTTCCACCTCACACTTGTGATTTTCCCTCCCTAACTGCCTATGAACTTCAAGCTCCAGTAACAGATGTGGAGACAGATACAGTTTTAAAAAGACTGCTTAACAAGTCTGATTATGTAAGCCAATTACCTGTGATAAATATGTATATGTGTATATCGGTATGTATGTGTGTCTAAATGTATCTAACTTACATTGTCTCTCTTCTCTAGAAGCTCTGAGGGAAAAGAATTTTGTACCTAGAATTTTATAAAAAGACAAATTTTTAATCAAGTTAAAGGGAAAAATGAAATGATTTCAAGACATTAAGAATTCAGAAAGTTTCCCTCCCATGAACTCTTTGAGGAAACTTATTGAGTACATTCTATAAAAACAGATATCCAAGATACATAAAGTATATAAAATCCAAGAAACAGGCCAGATACAGGACAAGACAGAAACAAACAGGACAGAAACAGGACCACAAGAGCAAATCGACGAAATGTGAGGAAAGATCGCTGGGCAATAAGCCTGAAAAATAACTGGTCCAAAATGGATGAGGGAAGTCTTAAAATTTTAAGAATACTTTAAAAAGAAAGTAGACTTACTGCAACAAATAATAAGATGTATATGGCGAACAATCTTAGGATAAATTCTTATCCTCTTCTTCTTATCAAGGAAAAAAAGAGGATAACTCTTATCTTCCTCTTCTCATTATCTACAAACTACAGGGGTGCAGAATGGGGAGAGCTGTACAAAAAAGTCATGATGAAAAATAATACTCGGAGTAGTTAATTTTATATTAGAAAATGGTACATACAGGCGACAAATATTATGCTTTTCAACTGCTTTAAACCTTTTGTACATCCTTTTTGTGCTTGGAGAGTTTTTTGTCTCTGAATCTGTATCACCAAAGCAGAAATCCCCAACTCACTTCTCCAGCTTCCCTTTCAGCCAGGTATGTGATGCAAGCTCTGCCATACAGATACAGCCTTATAAGACCTGAAAATAGATAATGTGCAGAAGCAGTCAAAAGCTTCTAATAAGGGATTGGCAGCGATGTCCAGTCTTCACCAGTCTTCAGTGAGAGAAGAGACCAGAAGTTTAAACACCAAGAGCTGAGAATACAGAGACACACTCTGCTTACTGTGTTCCTATGTGAGAGCAGGAAGGCTCCAGCTAATATCACATTGTGCTCAATGTGATAGCAGGATTGCCTCCATGAAATAATTTGTCCATGCTGCTCCTTACAATGCCTCCAAATCTGACTGTTCAGTCCTGACATATAGTCTGATCTGAAAATGACATTACCTTCTGTTTGAACTTACTATAACAGGTTGTGCCATTTGAAATTAAGAAAATTCACTAATGTAGTAATTGGTACCAACAGTTTCAGAAGAAAGCAGAACGTGAAGGAAATGAGAATTAACCCTTGGTCATGCAACTCTGGCAACCCATAATAAGACTTCTAGACCTTGTAATTGCTACCTATGAACAGTAAAAAAGGAACAAGGCTCTTCCTCTCTATACTGGAGAGATTAAAGAAACACACTGACAAATAGACTGATTAGAAACAAACTTCCGAATTTCTTTCTTTCACAGTGCTTAAGTAACTAAAAACAAAAACAAAATCATTTTTTTTTGTAAACTGCTAAATTACATCAATTTAATTTGAAATATCACCTGGGATCTTATGGGAGAATCAGAACAAGGGTTGGAAGAGTGGCATCCTTGGTATTAAAATGGAGACATGCAGATGTATTGGGATTACTCAGAGAACCCCAAACTTCACACTCCTTCTGCCATTATGAAAACCAGCAACTCCTTTCCTGCTTGACACAATTGTTCACTGCTTCTTGGCTTCTTTTTCCTTTTTCTTTTTTTTTTCTGGAACCTTAGGCTATGGTTAACAAAACTACCTTATCAGGAGCTCACTCTATCAATCAAATCTTTACAAGAAGATCTCAAATCTGAGGATTTCAAATATGATACAGGCTCTGATTTCTCATGTAATGAGTTTGGAAGTTGCCACTGCATTATAAGAAGTAAAAAGATGAACACTGAAAATTCAAAAATTCTTCTTAGAGCCATAAGAGAAGTGAGGTCACCAGGCAAACTTCTGCTCTCAAAACTGGAGAGACTAACAAGAACATACAGAGAATCACAACTCAGGTGAGTAGAACTCATGAGCTGAAACCTCTCTGGGAACCAGTTTCTGACAGGGAAATAACTGTAGTTGACAAACTGTGAGACGCTCAGAGTGGACAAGTCTTATAGTTTAGAAGTCCAGGAGGGCTCAATATTGGGGGGGGGGGGAGGTCCACATTTTTGCAAGTTTTACCTCCAGGTCCTTAGCCAGGATCTCACAGCATGTCTCAGAGGAAACTCTCCTCACGCTGTTGATGGGAGTATAAGTTGGTACAGCCACTATGGAGAACAGTATGGGGGTTCCTTAAAAACTAAAATTAGAGCTGCCCTGTGATCCTTCAAGCATGTATCTGGAGGAAACTGTAATTTGAAAAGATACATGCACCTCAGAGTTCACTGCAGCACTATTTACAACAGCCAGGATGTGGAAACAACCTAAATGACCATCGAGAGGCGAATCAAGTAGATGTGGTATATTTACACAATGGAAGATTATCCAGCCGTTAAATGGAAGGAAATAATGCCATTCGCAGCATGGATGAACCTAGAGATTATCATATTAAGTTAAGTAAGCCAAAGACAAATACCATGATATCATTTCCATATGGAATATTAAAAAACATGATAAAAATGAACTTATATACAAAACAGAAATAGACCACAGATATAGAAAACAAACTTATAGTTACAAAAGAGAGAAGAGGAGATGAACAAATTAGGAGTTTGGGATTAATATATACACACTACTATATATAAAATAGATAACAAACAAGGGCCTACTAGAGATCATATGGAACCATACTCAATATTCTGAAATAAACAATAAGGGAAAATAATAAGAAAACTGAATCACTTTGCTATACATCTAAAACTAACACAGCATTGTAAATCAACTATACTTCAATAAAAAAATTGATTTTAAAAAACCCAAAAAGTAAAAAAAAAAAAAAATAATAATAGTGAATATAGCGAACTCTTTACGTTCTCTACTTTTCTGATTCACGTTAAAAAAGGCAGGTTAATCAAATCTTTCCCAGGTCATAAGTGATATAAAAATCCAGCTAATATTCATACCATTTTAGTTAGTACTTTTTAAAAATTGTTTTAAGATTTAATAACATTCTTTCCCTTTGAGAAACATCTGCCATCCTAAAACTGATATTTGACTGTTATTTTTTGCTTTAAAAAGTATGTTAATAGAAACTTTAGTATGCAACATAAATGATAACCTCACCAACCTTATCAACATTTGTACATGAATAAGAAGACAGGATTAAAACAAAAAAGAAGACAGGATAACTGGTTGTTGTTCAGTTGTTAAGTCATGTCTGACTGCGACTCCATGAACTGCAGCATGCCAGGCTTCCCTCCCTGACCTTCACTATCTCCCACAGTTTGCTTACACTCATGTCCATTGAGTAAGTGATGCCATCCAACCATCTCATCCTCTGTCATCCCCTTCTCTTGCACCCAATCTTCCCCAGCATTGGGATCTTTTCCAATGAGTCGGCTATTCATATCAGGTGGCCACAGTATAGGAGCTTCAGCTTCAACATCAGTCCTTCAATGAATATTTAGGGTTGATTTCCTTTAAGATTGACAGTTTGATCTTGCAGTCCAAGGGACTCTCAAGAGTCTTCTCCAACACCACAGTTCAAAAAGATCAATTCTTTGGTGTTCAGCCTTCTTTAGGTACAACTCTCACATCCATACACGGCTACTGGAAAAACCATAGCTTTGACTATATGGACCTTTGTTGGCAAAGTGATGTCTCTGCTTTTTAATACACTGTCTAGGTTTGTCATAGCTATTCTTCCAAGGAGCAAGCATCATTTAATTTTGTGGCTACAGTCACCATCTGCATTGATGTTGCAGCCCAAGAAAATGAAATCTGACAGTTTCCACATTTATTCCAAGGATAAACATACCATTTAACAAGAGTAAGTGTGTAGGTGATAGTCACTCTGTCATGTCTGATTCTTTGGGACCCCGTGGACTGTAGCCTGTCAGGCTCCTCTGTCCATGGAATTCTCCAGGCAAGAATACTGAAGTGTACGTTGCCATGCCCTTCTCCAGGCGATTTTCCTGACCCACGGATTGAACTCGGTTCTCCTGTATTGCAGGCAGATTCTTTACTATCTGAGCTGCAAGGGAAGCCTGTTATTTAGTCTACTAGATATCTTATAAAAACTCCTGAAGCATGGTAGGGAAAGCTCCTGAGCACAATGTGATCCAACTTTTCAGCTTAAAATTATCTGGTCTGTAAAATGTTTTAACTAAATAAAATACAGCTTGGGATTTCTAATCTTTCATTCTGTATTTTTCTCTTAGTATAAAGTGAAAGATTTGGAATTATCCTATATAGCCAAACAGCTGTTTCATCTTCAAGTAAGTTCAGCTTTCCTAAGTTTATTTATAAGATCAAGTGTCTTCAATTTACAGCACCCAGTCTTTTCCTAAACATCAAAGAGTATAAACATTCCTTGTATTCACAGGACATACGAGAATAGTTGCCACATGGCTAAATTCTTCCAACATAGGTCCATTTAAAAACATTTAAATGAATTTTACCACTGGTTTGATATGGTATGATACTGTCTGCATCTTGAAATAAGTTTCTTCACGTCACATCTTCCAGGCAGTACTTAACACATATGCATGAAATTAATGGGCTGTTATTTTCCCATTGTCTTAAGTGATATAGAATCCAAATTCCTACAAGTCAACATCTTCTCAATATTACAGATTAATCTAATATCACTCATGAGTTACAACACAACAATGCCATCATTTATCATTTAGAATTCACTGCAGGGAATAGATGTCACTCAAGGTATTTAAAAAGGAAGGGGTTTAATGGTACCTCATTGTGGTTTTGATTTGCATTTCTCTGATGATGAGTGAGGTTGAGCATCTTTTCATGTGTTTGTTAGCCATCTATATGTCTTCTTTGGAGAAATGTCTGTTTAGTTCTTTGGCCCATTTTTTGATTGGGTCGTTTATTTTTCTGGAATTGAGCTTCAGGAGTTGCTTGTATATTTTTGAGATTAATCCTTTGTCTGTTTCCTCATTTGTTATTATTTTCTCCCAATCTGAGGGCTGTCTTTTCACCTTACTTATAGTTTCCTTTGTTGTGCAAAAGCTTTTAATTTTCATTAGGTCCCATTTGTTTATTTTTGCTTTTATTTCCAATATTCTGGGAGGTGGGTCATAGAAGATCTTGCTGTGATTTATGTCGGAGAGTGTTTTGCCTATGTTCTCCTCTAGGAGTTTTATAGTTTCTGGTCTTACATTTAGATCTTTAATCCATTTTGAGTTTATTTTTGTGTATGGTGTTAGAAAGTGTTCTAGTTTCATTCTTTTACAAGTGGTTGACCAGTTTTCCCAGCACCACTTGTTAAAGAGATTGTCTTTTTTCCATTGTATATCCTTGCCTCCTTTGTCAAAGATGAGGTGTCCATAGGTTCGTGGATTTATCTCTGGGCTTTCTATTCTGTTCCATTGATCTATATTTCTGTCTTTGTGCCAGTACCATACTGTCTTGATGACTGTGGCTTACACGCCAGTCAGGATGGCTGCTATCCAAAAGTCTACAAGCAATAAATGCTGGAGAGGGTGTGGAGAAAAGGGAACCCTCTTACACTGTTGGTGGGAATGCAAACTAGTACAGCCACTATGGAAAACAGTGTGGAGATTTCTTAAAAAACTGGAAATAGAACTGCCATATGACCCAGCAATACCACTTCTAGGCATACACACTGAGGAATCCAGATCTGAAAGAGACACGTGCACCCCAATGTTCATCGCAGCACTGTTTATAATAGCCAGGACATGGAAGCAACCTAGATGCCCATCAACAGATGAATGGATAAGGAAGCTGTGGTACATATACACCATGGAATATTACTCAGCCGTTAAAAAGAATTCATTTGAATCAGTTCTAATGAGATGGATGAAACTGGAGCCCATTATACAGAGTGAAGTAAGCCAGAAAGATAAAGAACATTACAGTATACTAACACATATATACGGAATTTAGATAGATGGTGGCGATAACCCTATATGCAAAACAGAAAAAGAGACACAGAAGTACAGAACAGACTTTTGAACTCTGGGGGAGAACGTGAGGGTGGGATGTTTTGAAAGAACAGCATGTATACTATCTATGGTGAAACGGACCACCAGCCCAGGTGGGATACATGAGTCAGGTGCTCGGGCCTGGTGCACTGGGAGGACCCTGAGGAGTCGGGTGGGGAGGGAGGTGGGAGGGGGGATCGGGATGGGGAATACGTGTAACTCTATGGCTGATTCATGTCAATGTATGACAAAACCCACTGAAATGTTGTAAAGTGATTGGCCTCCAACTAATAAAATAATATTTAAAAAAAAAAAAAAAAAAAAAAAAAGGAAGGGGTTTAATGAAAATAATGAAACTAATATTCAAAGAACTGAATGAGTTGGATCTAAGATCACTAGAATGACTCCCAGAATAATAAAAATAACAATTAAGGAAATGATTCTACTTACAACAGCATCAGAAACCGTAAAAGACATACAAATAAATTTAACAGAAGGACAGAATTTAAATTTGGCCAAGAAATCTTTGAAATGAACTGAATTTCCTGAAAACATCTAGAATGAGTTACTTGCAGTAAGGTAGTCTAGAGCTTTATTATAAAACATGTCAAAACTCCATTTTTAGACATTTGACCTTACAGGCCAATGGAACTGTATCTTTGCATTAGTCTATAAATTTTGAATTTCTGCAAACACAAAAAAAGTGTGCCTTCATACTCCTAATTCCCTGGTGGTTCAGATGGTAGATTCTGCCTCCAATGCTGGAGACCTGGGTTTGATCCCTCGGTTGGGAAGATCCCCTGGAGAAGGAAATGGCAACCCACTCCAATATTCTTGCCTGGAAAATCCCATGGACGGAGGAGCTTGCCAGGCTACAGTCCATGGGGTCTCAAAAGAGTTGGACACGACTGAGTGACTTCACTTTTATTTTCTTTCTTTTTTCATACTCAGAACATACTAACTTAACAGATTTCAACCCATTAACTTAAAAAAAAAAAGTACTATTAAAAAAACATATACAGTTAATAATCAACTTGACTCAGGATTTTACTTCCAAATGAGTGGGGTATTTTTCCTGCAGCATATAGGGCAGATACTCATAGTAAAATATAGATGTTGGCGAGTTTCTATTTTAAAAGATAGGTTTTACTCATTGTTTCTAGCTCATTTATTTCTGTCCTTGTTTAATTGCTTATAAGTCCTTAGGGTATTATAATATAGATAACAGTTCCACAAAAATGTTTTTGTTATGTAAATTAGAGTGTATGTGCAATAAAAAGTTTTATATTAGATCCTAGCACCAAATTCCTTTAACTGCAGGAGTCAACTACACTGGCTTTTAGCATCTGAAAAATCTGTACCACATTCAAATCTCTCTCTCATATTATTCAGAAAATAAATTACAGGAAAAGCTACTGAAATGGTATTCTCTTAACCTAATTATGGAAAGTGACTTACTATCGCACACTTGGTACACTTAGCTGCATGTTAAAATGAGCACAGGAAAGGAAGTCAACAAGGAGAGAAGAGCTGTAATAGCTGGTATTACAAAGTATCAAGGGAAATCACTTGAAATGATTCATAAAGCTTTCAAAGCAGACAAATGGTCCCATATATGCCATTACCCGTAAGAGCAACTATTTCCACTTCTGACAGCTTGGAGGTACAGGAAGCTGCTCACTGAGGATGCTGGCAATTATTTGTTTGATTCTGTTGTACCTGCATCACCAAACCAATAAAAGAGAAACCCAAGGTAGCTGCAGTTAGAAATCAATTATTTGCTGCTTCATTTTAAATGTGTTATTGGCTAAGGGGTCAGTATTGAATTATGCTGCAGTTAGATGTTTCACTGCATTTAGATTCTTGAATTAAAATTCTGCTTCTAAGTCACTACAATTATATACCTCAATTTACTTGCATATTCTGAAATGTTATAACTTGTTAGGAATCTGTCCCCCTATCCTGGGGATTTTCACAGACACCTCACATTTTGTAATTGGGAAAGTGACTTCTCTGATAATTTAACTAGTTGGTAGTAATGAAAGCTAAACAGAGAAGTGTAGCTTATAAGTGATTTACATCCAGGCCATAATTGTCCATGAGAGAATTATTTTCTATAATGTTTATTTAACATGTACCATACTCCCTTGTATGTCTAAATATTCTTTTTGTTATCATATTATATCTTTCCAGTCTGTACTTAGGGACCATTGGTACTATTTTCCAGTGTTCCACCATAGCAACTAACATTACATGTAGTCATAAACTACTGGGGCTGACAGGATCCTCTCATTCAACACCTTCACATCAAAGATGAAGAAACAGATCTACAAATTTGAATGACTTTCTACAGGTCACAGAGTTAATTTCAAATTTAAAGTGAAAATACAGATTTCCAGGATTCTCTCTACTATGTTGTACAATCTCTGAAGCCAGGATGTCATTCTCATGTATTCAGTGACAATGGCCCTTGTATGAAGGAGATTTCCCTGACAGAGGACAGGTGATCATGATGATTCTGACACTGTGCTGCTGGATTCTTTTGTGAAGACACTGTTAATAACTCACTGCAAGAAGAGCTTGCAATTCAGCCACATTTTTGGTAGGGGCAATTGATTATCAATAAGCCAAACATATTCTTAACTGACTCCTCGGGTTTATGGTCAAGGACTAAAGTTGAAACTTGGCTACTTTAGCATTATTTTCTCAACAAAACACTTGACAAGAATCAACCACAAAAATCTAGAAAGAGAAGTCAATTTCAGCAAGAATCTTAGAACAAGGAAGGAAAGGTCTGTTTTGGCTGCAATTTGAAAACCTCATACCAGCCAATATACTAAGACTGAAAGAAAGCACATATGTGTCAGCTCCATTAAGGTGATGAGGCAGAAATTCAAATAATATGAACCACCCCAGACTTATGCTAAGTGACTGAAAACAAATTCAGTTTATTTTTTAACCCAGAAGATAATTCTTATTTCATCTGAGGGCCAAGCAACATTTATTCAGACAACTACAGAATTTTAGCCATAAACATTGAACACCAGAGTTATAGGGCTTAAAACTTCGGAGATTATTGGAGATTGACTGTCTACATGACAACTGAGAAGCTGTGCTGACCCATTAAAACTGGTGAGAACTACACTGAACAAAAAAAACCAAACTATGGAAATGACCTAAAGACAAACAGTAAATGAAGAAACATCAACTAAAGAAAATTTTGAAATTTTGGTTTAAATAAAAGGGCAAGAGTCTGTGGTATTCACTCACTCAGTTCAGTTCAGTTGCTCAGTCGGTGAGGGTGTCCGACTCTTTGTGGCCCCATGAATCGCAGCACGCCAGGCCTCCCTGTCCACCACCAACTGCCAGAGTTTACTCAAACTCATGTCCATCGAGTTGGTGATGCCATCCAGCTATCTCATCCTCTGCCGTCCCCTTCTCCTCCTGTCCCCAATCCCTCCCAGCATCAGGGTCTTTAATCAACTCTTTGCACGAGGTGGCCAAAGTATTGGAGTTTCAGCTTCAGTGTCAGTCCTTCCAATGAACACCCAGGACTGATCTCCTTTAGGATGGACTGGTTGGATCTCCTTGCAGTCCAAGGGACTCTCAAGAGTCTTCTCCAACACCACAGTTCAAAAACATCAATTTTTCGGCACTCAGCTTTATTCACAGTCCAACTCTCACTTCCATACATGACCACTGGAAAAACCATAGCCTTGACTAGACAGAACTTTGTTGGCAAAGTAACGTCTCTGCTTTTTAATATGCTATCTGGGTTGGTCATAACTTTTCTTCCAAGCAGTAAGCGTCTTTTTAATTTCATGGCTGCAGTCACCATGTGTAGTGATTTTGGAGCCCCCCAAAAATAAAGTCTGACACTGTTTCACTCACTCCACCTCCCAAATGAGCAAGGTGGGGACGCCATTCCAAACTGCTGCAGCTTCGAACACAGGCCTCCTTGTCCCCAGCTCCCTGTCACAAAGCAATTTCCCATTAGGGTAGAGTAAGATGTTTCACCCTACCCCTAGGTACCTGTTGTTGAGGCTATATCCTGGATGAGTCATTGAGGGGCTGCTGTCAGGCCCTCAATTGTGGTACAGAGACTTTACTACATGATACTGTCAGCCTGAGAACGGAGGCTCTTTTTATCTTTGCCCTGGTTCATAAAGCAGTAGTCCCAGTGTTAGGTGAGGTAAGCACCTGAGGACTTCTGGCTCCTCTACCCTGACTTCTTAGGATTCCAATCCTAGAGGGAGAAGGGTCACTCAAAAAGAAGCATACCACTGTCCCCAGTTTAACTCTTGAGCCCCAGGTTAGAGATTTTGTCTGGGGTGGACAAACTGTAAAACAGCTCCGAATTACTTCCTGAACTGATTTCGCTGGAGAAAGTCAAGCCTAAGGGCATTCTCAAAAACTGGAAGTTGCAGTGAAAGGCAACTGGGAGGAAATTTAAGACAAGGCAGCTCAGTTGGTGAAGAATCTGCCTGGAATGCAGGAGACTCCGGTTCAATTCCTGGGTCAGGAAGATCCACTGGAGAAAGTATAGGCTACCCACTCCAGTATCCTTGGGCTTCCTTTGCAGCTCAGTTAGTAAAGAATCCGTCTACAATGCGGGAGACCTGGGTTTGATCTCTGGGTTGGGAAGATCCCTTGGAGAAGAGAAAGGCTACCCACTCCAGTATTCTGGCCTGGAGAATTCCATGAATTGTATAGTCCATGGGGTCACAAAGAGTCGGACACGACTGAGAAACTTTCACTTTCAAACCAGTAGGCTGGGTAATTTATAAGAGAGAATAACTACAGACAAATAGACCAAAACAACTAGACAGAAGATCTCACAAGAAAATAAAAGACTTCAGCAACTCTAAGCCAGCTAGATCTAACGCGTCTATTGAACACTCCACACAACAGCAAGAGGATATATGCAGATTGAATATTCTCCAGGATAATCTATATGCTAGGCCATAAACCAAGACTCAATAAACTTAAAAGGCTAGAAACAATACAAAGTGTGTTCTCCTACCACAAAGGAATGGAATTAGACATCAGTAGTAAGAGAAATTTTTAAAAACTCATTAATATGTTTAAACAACATACTCCTAAATAAGCAGTGTGTTCAAAAAGAACTCAAAAGGGAAATCAGAAAATACACTGAGATAAATGAAAACAAGACACAACAAATACATTGTGTATTTGTGTACAACAAATACACAACAAACACATTGCTTAGAAAGAAATGTATAGCTATATGCCTATATTGCAAAAGATCCAAATCAATAACCTAAACTACATAAGACACTAGAAACCAAAGAGACTAAAATAAGCAGAAGGAAAGAAAGAATAAAGGTTTTGTGTGTGTGTGTGTGTGTGTGTGTGTGTGTGTGCTCCGCCATGTCTGACTTTGAGATCCCATGGACTGTAGCCCACCTCTGTCCATGGAATTTTCAGGCAAGAACACTGGAGAGTTTTGCCACTTCCTCCTCTGGGTATCTTCCCAACCCATGGATCAAACCTGCATTTCTTGTGTCTCCTGCATTGGCAGGTGGATTCTTTATCAACTGTGCCACTTGGGAAGCCCTAATAAAGGTTAGAGGAGAAATTAATGAATAGAAACACTATTGTTTGGTATGGTATGGTAACATCTCCAAAGGAACAGTAGCCTTCTTTCTCCAGGAATGACAAAAGCACTATAGGAGGACTGTGGCTAATGAATTCAGTAGCTTATAATACTTTGCTTTTGTTACTTAGTGTCACATTGGACTAGGCTTCCCCAGTGGCTCAGATGGTAAAGAATCTCCCTGCAATGCAGGAGAACAGAGTTCGATCCCTGGGTCAGAAAGATCCCCTGCAGAAGGGAATGGCAACCCACTCCAGTATTTTTGCCTGGTGAATTCCATGGACAGAGGAGTCTGGTAAGCTATAGTCCATGGGGTCACTAAGAGTCAGACACGACTGAGCCACTAACAGTTTCACTTTCACCCCAATGGACCACAATATGTCATTCAGTTAAACTTTAGACAGAAGTTCTTTTCTGAATAAATGGAACCACTATCTAGGTAGATGTGCAAACAAGAGAATATTCCCAACCCTCATCAATATTGCATGTACACATGGATATTTAATAGGTATCTTAAAACAAACAAAAAAAACTGGATGATCAAAAATTCTTTTCTCTCCCTTCCATCCTTGGAAAATCTATTCCTCCCCAGGTCTATTCCTTCATCTAAGAACATGACCTATCCAGTTGTTCAACCAAAAACAGAGAGGGACCGCTTTCTTGATCATCAACATCTAATCCAACAGTAAATCCTTCCTTGTTTACCTCAAAAATAACTCTAAAGTATATTTGTTTTCTCCATCTTCACCAATGACACACCATCATCTCCCATCTGCAAATGGAATCTGATCACCTTGCTTTTCAAAACAATTTTATGCCTTTTCCTAGGCACTGAATAAAATTTAAACTGTTGAACTTGGTACACCAGATCTGACACAATTTAGCCATGCCTGCCTCTCCAACTGCATTTCTTCTACTACTCTTTTGTTCACTAGTTTCCAGACAAAGTGACCTTTATTTACTTGATGATATTAGGTTTTTTCTTTCTTCTTCTTCTTTTTTTTTTTTTTTAGTTAGAGCATCTTCACTGGCTTTTTTTATTGTGATCTGGAATACTCCAACTCTATTTCTTGTTACTGGGTCATTTTTGTCATTAAGATGTCAACTTAACTCTTACCTACTACATAGACATTTCTAAGTAAAATATTCTAAGTAAATATTTCTTCAGCCACTATATCATTTCATTTTATTTTGCTCAAAATAAATATCATTTTCATATATTTTATTCATTTCTTGTTTATCTATTTGTCTCTTCCACTGGACTGTAAGCTTCACAAGAGCAGAGACCTTGTCGATCCTGTTCACTGGTATATCCTCAGCTACTGAAGAATGCTCAGCAACTGGTAGTGACTCCATAAATAAATGAACATGTTCCTGAAATTTCCTACTATTCCAATCCTGTATTCAACCTTTTACTGTTGAATACTGTTGTTTACTGTTTTAATGTTGAATAATCCTGTTGGCATTAATTTATAAATATCTTTTGAATATATCTACTTTTTCCCATCTCCTCTATTACCTTGCCAGATAACATTAATCTCTTAATTGAGATTAAGAGCCTCTGATTCTGAGATAGCCTCCTACCTGAATTTTTGGCATCATCTTTTGTCCCTCTCTCATCTTCTTACCACCCTGAAGATATGAATAATCCATTCAAAACTATAATAGAATCATGTCACTCTGCTATTTGGTACTGTTCAGTGGCTTCCCACTGTTCTTAGACAAATATCAAAATTATTAAGAGCTACAAGGCCATAGGTGGTCTTATTCCTATATACTTCTTCAGTCTCATCTCACTATTTTTTCCTTCATGCTCCAATTTCTGGCCACCCTGGCTTTCACTGAATTACTTATCCTATTCTGCTTTCTGCATCATGAAGCCTTAGTGCATGCTACTCCATCAGCCTGGAACAGTCATCTTACTCCTCTTTAATACTTATGTTTCAGATCTCTGTCAAGAATGCTAAGTGCTTTAGGAAAGTCTTGTTTGACCCACAGTCAATATCAAATGCTCGAGCCTGGGTTATCAGCAGGAACACTGTTGAAAAAAGAAAAAAAGTGAGAAAATAAAAAAAGAAAATCCAGATGAGATGCCTGGGTTCATCCCAGGCTTCTTGGATCAGAATATAAAGGAGTGGGTTCTAGCTATTCATATTTTCTAAACAACCTCCCCTTCTGTTTGTTATCTTTGATTATGAAACTCTGACCCTACAGGATCTCAAGCTATTGCTGAAAATACTCCAAAGATTGAGACGAAACTATTTCTCAAGGCCGAGCATCCCCCTTTTGCTAGCTCCAACTGATCATTAGAAAGGTCAATTTCAGTGACTGAGCAAAAATTGGTTTTCCCTCAACCTCTTTCAACTGAAGTTCATTCTGTATGTCTAACATATATAACAAATTAGAATTTAGTGAAACACAGGGCTGCTTTGTTTTACTGACAAGCCATCTGACACTTTGACTCATAATGAGCTTTCTTTTCATCTAGTATCTAAGCCTCTAACACTGAGGCTAACTAATGCTTCCCCACTTAATGCACATGGACAGAGTTCTCTGTGTGTCTTTTTCACTTGAGCACACCATTTTTCAATCTACCTATCGTATTTGATTTCATTCTATTTAGCCTATTCTAGAATGACAAAATCTTTGAGGTCCTGATTTGCTACCCTTCTGTTTTACTTCATCTAGTAATGAATAGATGTGCCTTCAGAAAATCATTAATGAAAATGTTTAATAAAAAAAATCTAGATCACAGACATTTTCTATGTCACTGAAAACATTTCTTTACACTAAATTCTTCTGATATCAACTCAGTTACAAGTTTACCATTTAATCAGTTTAGATAATATTGAAAACTTTAAAAAATGCTATAGTTTGGGCAACTATAACAAAATACCATAAACTGGGTAACTTATAAACAATAGAAATTTATCTCTGCCTATAGCGCGCTATGTATATGTGCTCAGTTGCTTAGTCGTGTCCGACTCTTTGCAATCCCATGTACTGTAGCCACCCAGGCTCCTCTGTCCTTGGAATTTTCCAGGCAAGAATACTGGAGCGGGTTGTCATTTTCCACTCCAGGGGATCTTCCCGACTCAGGAATCAAATCCGAGTCTCTTACATCTCCTGCACTGGCAGACGGATTCTTTTAACACTGTGCCACCTGAGAAGCACCCAGTATATTTTATCTAAAGCTTCTTTTAAAACAATGGCAACAGTCATAAAATGGCTTATTTTATTCCAGATGCTATTATGTGTGAGGCAGCATTTTTCCTGAGCTTAAATCTATTAATTTATGTGATAAGAACTCAAAGAAAACTGAACATTGCAATTTTTGTTATTTTCCTTCAAATTATTATTTCTATTATTATTGTCCTTAGCAGTTCTATAACCAATTGTAACCTTGTCAGGAAAAAGAAAGAAAAAAACTGTAGTTACTCTGACATAACTTGTTTTATTGAGGCCATGCTGGCTTTAATGATCCTGTTTCCTTTCCCAGTTGCTCACATATCAACCTTATAATAATATATTTTAAATTTTAGCCTGGAAAAAAGGCCAAGTTTTCTGTTTGCAGAGTGTACATATCAAAACTGCTTTTTCTTTTGTTTCTGCATAGTACCTTAGAGTTACTCAGTATTAACTGTAGGAGAAATGCACATTTTTGGAGGTTTGGGATTAGATTAATAAATAAAGTCAATCTGAAAGGCAGAAATGATTAATACTTCAACGCTTATACAGATCACGAAACTGCTACTAATGTGTCTTAATAGCTCATTTTTTATATTCTAAGGATGATTACATCACTTTCTATACAGGCATAAGTGATTATCACAGATTTTTAACCACTAAGTTAAAACTATCTTGATTATAGCCTCTGAGAATTGGGTCACTAGGCAGGTCGAGGCATGTCGACTTCCTGGGACCCCTGGACAGGCAGATCCCCAAGCAAGTTGAGGCATGATAATGTCCTGAGGACTAGATCCCTAGACAGGTCTTCAAGGCAAGTCGACCTCCTGGGACCCCCAGGCTGGAGTTGGGCATCCCCAAGGTCTCCAGTGTGACTAGTGCTGGACAGAATTAAGGGGATGCAACCTTACTCATCAGAGAAGGCACTGGCACCCCACTCTAGTACTCTTGCCTGGAACATCCCATGGACGGAGGAGCCTGGTAGGCTGCAGTCCATGGGGTCGCTAAGAGTTGGACATGACTGAGCGACTTCACTTTCACTTTTCATTTTCATGCACTGGAGAAGGAAATGGCAACCCACTCCAGTGTTCTTGCTTGGAGGATACCAGGGATGGGGGAGCCTGGTGGGCTGCTGTCTATGAGGTCGCACAGAGTTGGACATGACTGAAGTGACTTAGCAGCAGCAGCAGCAACCTTACTCATTGCTAGTTTGTCCACCACGGATAGGAATAGATACCATGATGTAAAGCAATCCAAGCCTGTGCCCTGAGACTGGGAACCTGGTGCAACAGCCATAAGTCTTATCCTCTTATTGCTCTGAGGGAATGTAGGTAACTGATTCCTTCCCTAGTCCTCCACAAGAGCAGTTTAGGGTGTTTCCAATGGTAAACATTTTATTGTCATAGACCCACTTTAGGTAATAACAGAAATAATGACAAAGGAGGGGGTTATCTGGTCCTGTTGGGGGCATTAAGAGTATTTTAATAATAAGTGGGGTGAAGGGATGTTGTCTACAAGGCGGCAGGGTCCTGGTTGTAGGAGTTAGGAAGTGGCTTAAGAACAAATTGATAAGAGACAAGAGACCAGATATTCCCTAAAAGTGGAGTGGAGATTTGATCCGGGGGTTATGCTTGTAACTTTAGGGGAAGAGTGGTAAGGGTTTGGGCCCAAATGGCCTGCAGGGCTAATTCCCAAGTGGCAAACATTATCCTTGGAAGCCCAATTGCCCTTGAAGGGATGCCACCAACAGATGGGACATCTAGCAGGCACTGTGTGCCTGACACCCGCCCTAGAGGGTTCACTGAGAGATGCTGTTGTTGCACATGTTGTAGGAAACATAGAAGATGAAGGCCTGAATATCTAGAGGGATTGGATATTATACAGTATTTCCCTCCCAAGGGCCAGCTATTTTATGGCTGTCCCTCCAGAAGATTGTAGAGGAAACACTGTGGGCCCGGAAGAGGCTCAGGAAAAGAGCATGAAATAGGAGGAAAGAGGGCAGGGCACAACTTTTGAAAGAATGACACAGCCCAAGGGCATAACATAAACTGATTAAACTCAAATGGGTCCAAGATGACCAGTCAAATCCAGCTAAACCTTGATCCTCAATGTGCAAGCTAAATGACACAACCAGAGGTTCCAGGACAGTTCCAAGACACTGTCAAAAGGAGTGAACCTCCCACACATTAGCATATGAAATCACCCAGCCCATAAAAAACCAACCACACCACATTCCACGGCCTTGGTACTGGCCCTCTGTGATGGCCCACACTCTTTGTGCTTCTCTCTGAATACAAACAAATCCACCTCCTACCTATTGCTGTGTTTCTCATTGAATGTTTTTTGCAATGAGACATCAAGAACCTGAGCTTCATTAGGTCCTAAAATCAGGCACCGAGGCTTTTAGCTGGGCTTAAAACCTAGTAGAATCCAACTAAGTGACTAAGCATAGCACAGAGTCCTTGCCACGTGGGTTTGGGTCCTAATCTTAGGTAAACAGTTTCAAACACAACTTTTCCCCTTCAGGAAAGATGATGACCTGCCCAATATTTTGTAAGCAGTGGCACAGATGGAGAGAGGAGCTGAAGGACAAGGACGGGAGGAAAAACAGTGAGAAAAACGTGCCAAGGAAACCCCTTCATAATCTGCCAGAAAATCTGCTAAGTATCGGACCTATGCTCACAGTTTTGATTGGCCTGATCCTTGGCACAGAGAAGATTAAGGACAGAGGCACCCTCACCCACTTGGGCAACAGCTACTAAGGCGCAGCAGATAGTAGAGCCTTTGGGACACATTGGGGAGTAACCCCTGCTAGAGTCCCTCAACTGCAACCACTGCCACTCCCCTGTTTGCAGGGGGTCCGAGAAAAAAGAATCGAGAGATTGTAAAGGAATTAAGATTTTTCAGCTATATGTCCTTTCAGCCATATGAGCAAGGACCTCCTACCTTAGCTGGAGGTCTACTGGAATCTGAGACTGAGCCACTTGAGCTTGATGCCAAATTTGTTATTGTGGTCCTGGTTTCTGGCATGCTGGGCTTCTTGTCACCTTCACTGAACTGGATTTTCTTTGCGTTCAGCTTCCACTGCGGGAGCTTTCGCTGAGTTGGGCTTCTGCTGTGCTTGGCCTCTGCCTCGTGGGGGTCAAACCAAGGTTGTTTCAGCCAGGTTAAATCTGAGTCACGGCACCAGATATGTTGGGGGAGTGTGTAATTTCTTTGGTTCTGTCTCACTGCAGCAAAAATTTGAAGCAATGGACCACTGTTACAGCTCGGTTTTATTTGGCAAGCAAGGAAAATACAACCTCAGGCATGAGGGCGGATGGACCCAAAAGAAGAGGCCTCAATCCATCTTGGCTTCCTTCTTTTTACATGTTTGTCTCCTCCCCGCCATCCTGCCACCCCAACCTTGAGCCTGCCCTATGCAAATTGGGCTGGCCAAGAAGCAGGTATGTTTGTTTCACCTGAAGTTCTCACTCTGGTCCTCGGACCTTCCTTTGTTCCATTTTTGCAGGCTTCTCCCTTCTTTGTCTTTTAGTCACCACCATTTTGGACTCCTTTTTCCTATTTTAAATACCTAACACCTTTAAGTTTATTAGTCTATCATTTTAATTCCATATGACTCAGATCTGTAGCCTCACCTACATAATATAGAAACAAGAAAACTTTGTTCTTATTTAATCATGAAGACATTTCTAAAAGAAAATTTGCAAGTTCACCATTCCTTTCCCAATCTACCCTTCTATGATATTAAAATTATGCCCCATACTTGATTAGTGACTCATTTCTTGAAGAGTAACATGCTGTTTTTATGTATTTTTTTTAAAAACAAAATGAACAGAACAAAAAAAGTCCTTGTGAGGAAATTAAAAATTTGTTCAGTTGCAAGTGATACAAACTCAATTTAAACTAGTTTAAGCAAAACAAAATAAAACAAAAAAGGAACTAAAAGACTCTATAAACTGGAAAAGAAGAAGGGATACTGTGCTACAGTAACAGCAGGTACCCACTGCATTCCACTGACTGGCCCCCTTGCATGCACACACAAACTGCTAAATACATCCTTCCTTCCAATACACAGTTCATTTAAGTGTTGGTTCAGCAGTATTTACACAATTATTACAAGGAATGAAGAATGCATTTTCAGTGTTAAGAGGTGAAATATTACAGATGAAAGTAAAAACCTAATTCAACTACCACAAGCAACCTCTGCTTTTATCTCAGTTTATCAGATTATATTTACAGACTCTTTTTTTTCTTTAAATATACATACACATATACACTTAAGTTCTAACAGAAACATACAGTGTTGATGTATGCATGCATATCTTTGTGTTTTTCACAGAAAAGTCATACTACATGTAATATAAAAATTGCTTCCATCCCTCTCCCTCCCACCCACTCTCCCTTGGAGAGTCTGCCATGTCATTTTCAAGCCTGATACATAGTATGTCATGGCTGTACATACAATAATTTACTTGTAGTTTATTTTCCCACTAACGAAAATATAGGCTGCTTCTAATTTTACAGTAATACACAATACCGCAATGAAAATACTCGTTTATTCCTTCTTCTGAAGTACAACATTAAAACTGGGTATATAACAAGAAATTGTATAAATTGTGTTTATATTTTCTTCCCTGTTTTCCATTAGTCTGTGATTTTCATTATTTGGCTATCCATTTACATATTTTGCTATTAATTCAGTGTTTGCTATTTGTATATTCTTTTCCATCTGTCACTTGCTTTCTAATACTGCTTATAGTGAAGTGTATTGTTGCAGAGACTTTAAAAATGCTATATAGTCAAATTTAGCAATTTAATTTTATGGCTTCTAATTTCGGTTTACAGAGCACTTCCGTAACCCACAGTCCCCAGATTATTTTGATTTATTTTCTTTAAAAGTAATAACTTTATTATGTTTCAGAACTTTAATCCAACTAGAATTTATTTTTACAACTCAAGTGAAGAAGATCTTTAACTGTGGTTTTGCCAAATACTTATCAGAATTTCCAGCACTACCTTTAAGTAGCTTAAAGGTTCTCTGCCAATTCAAAAGAGTTAAAATAATTTTTATAACTAACTTTCCATATAGATAGGCCACTTTCTGTCAAAGTGATCAGGTTTTTACATCTGCACCAAATAACCAGTGTTTTAATAATTTTATATTAGAGCAAATGCTCTCAAACTTTTTGCTCTAAATCATCTCAGTTGCTTTCTATTTTCAACTGAGCTAGAACAGAGACTGGATTTATTCTCCCAGAAGAAATACTGCACAAAAGGTACACAAATAATAGTCTTCAAGACATTGAACATCAGGCAAAAAAGGAAAATGATCACTGAGAGAAAGGAAACAAATTTAGGCTTACAACTGTCACAGCTTTACGACCTTGAATGCTCCAGGCAACAAAACAGGGAGGGAAAACCCAGGCAGATCCTGGAAGGTTTCCTGACCTGAGATGATGGAAATGGAAACTGAGTGGCTATAGTTAGCCCAAATGCTGCTCTGTTACTATCAAACAAGTCTCAAAAGTAGGAACTATTCCAAGTAACTTAATTTCATCTCAGAACAAAGCTCAATCATACACATTATCAATGAAAAAACATCCAGCAATTAAGGCAAAATTCACTATGTCTGACATTGGGAAAACCCAGGAAAAGACAGCCCCAAATTGGGGGTGGGGGTGGGGGGGGGGTACACCAATCAAAAGCAAACAGGAAGGTCTGAAAAGCCCAGCACATCTGAGGTGGCAAGTCTTCTGGGGGACTCGACATGCTGGGGTGGCCTGGGATGGCCCTGTGGCCGCCAGGGGAGGCTGGACCCTAGGACAAGGGGTGCTACCTGCCTGACTGGTTCCAGAGCAGCTCCCATCACCTAGCTGCCTACTGCACACTTTTACTCTCCACCCCCAACTATGGCCACTACAGGAATGCCCTGACCCCCAAGGAGGAGGGTTCCAACCTTTCTAGCAGTTGCAGGCCATGTCCACATAGGCTTCTGGACAGCACCTCCCTTGTTGTGTGCCCTTGCCAAGGGAGCTGCTCTATGACTTGCCCTGGTACAGCAAGCTTCCAACTTGATACCCAATTCCGCACCTCCCCAAGGAGGTAGGACAATTCCAAAACGGCAGTCACCACCAGCGAAGACTTGGGACACACTGGAGGCCATTGTGATGGTGGACAGTGCCAGGAACCTGGAATTTTCATTTTGCTGCCGCCCACGGATGCTCTGCTATTACATGAGGGGCCAAAGCCCTCCCTGCTGTTATCTGAGTCCCCCATTGAGCTCTGAAAAGTCAAAGTGTTAGCTGCTCAGTTGTTGTGTCTAGCTCTGTGAGCGCATGGACTGTAGCCCACCAGGCTCCTCTGTTCATGGAATTCTCCAGCCCCAAACCCGTGAACTAAGAGGGGAAGGCATCTAACTGCTACCACTTTACCCAGAAAGACCTGCACTTAGTTCTGTACTGGGTCATCCCCAGCCCGCAGCTTTCAGCCCACCTGCACCATGCAGTTTCTAGCCTCCTGATCCCCATCAACAGCTCCAGGTCTGATTTTCTTCCTCAGACTCTGAATAACGGCTCCCTTCAACTACCAGAAGGTCTCCACCTCCAGCAGATGAAGTTCGGTGAAGTCACAGGTTTGGGGGGTGTTCTATAGCAGCTTTATGGCCAAAGGAGTCAGGTTTGGGACCTTCCAGCCTAAAGTGGTCAACACCAGCGAAGTCAAGACACACAGAGACAATTTCTTAATACATAGGAGATCTTTGAATATGGTCATTTGAGCCACTTTATTCATGGAAAAGGAGGTGTAGGGAACTGGACGTCCTATGTCAGCTGTGCCCATTTCCTGTTGGAGCAGAACCTTGTGGCCACTATGTCAAGGGCAGATATGTAAGGAGACCTACCAGAAACAAGAGCTCCTCCTGTGGTATGGAGATTGCTATGAGAAGTTTCTGAATATTCTGGTGAGCCTGCAGGTTGTAAAGCAGGGGAAGTAGGCATCCGGGTCCTCCAGAGGTGATGACACATCTTTGCCGTACCCAGTGAGGCCTTCTTATTGGAAGGACTGGGCTCTTTCTCCAAAACAGCACCTTCCTGCAGCTTCTCCACTTGCCCATGGAACTTCTCCCTTCCAACTCTAACACAGAACACAAAGCTGAGGGCATGTCTAACCAGATGGCCATTACTCAGATGGAGGAAGATGTCTTCATCTTTCCAAAGCTGCTGAACCTACTTCTGTTCACCAGGATACTTTTTCTTGTATCCCTTCACCTGCTCACAGAGAATAAAATAAAAGTGAAACAAATGGATGCAACCTCTGCCTTAAAAAAAAAAGCAAATACAAACACAGATATTAAAATTAACAGTGATATTAAGTTGGCTGTCATAACTATATTCCACATGGTTAATACGTTAAAGAAAAAAACTGAACATGTTGAATAGAGACATGGAAAATATAAAAAAGATCCAAAAAACTCCACACCCAAATCCCAGAGCTTAAAATTATTATGTCAGAAATGAAAAATCCTCTGGATGAGATTGATGGCTGACTGAAATTGCAGCACAAAAGCTGATGAACTTTAAGACATAGCAACAGAGACTATAGAATATGAAAAAGAGAGCAGAAAGTCTAAAATAATGATGAGGAGAATTAGCGAGCTATGTGACAACTTCAAGCAACCTAATATATGTGTAAT
Organism: Muntiacus reevesi; assembly: GCF_963930625.1. Lineage (NCBI taxonomy): Eukaryota > Metazoa > Chordata > Mammalia > Artiodactyla > Cervidae > Muntiacus > Muntiacus reevesi. The sequence goes on from NC_089249.1 coordinate 202,526,354, forward strand.
TAAAATCCCAGAAGTAGAGAAGAAACAGGGGGTACAGAAAAAACATATGAAGAATAATGGCTAAATTTTTTACTAATTTGATAAAAGTATAGTGCACAGCGTGAAGTTTTACAAAAGCAAAAGAAACATTTTTAAAACTGCACCAAAGCATATCATGATCAAACTGCTCAAAACCAGTGATAAAGGCATAAATATTAAAATCAGCCAGAGGAAGAAGACACACTACATACAAATGAACAGAGATAAGGATGACAAAATATTTCTTATTAGAAGCAATATGAACCTGGTCATACTGGAGCAACATCTTTAAAGTATTAAAAAAAATCAACTTATTAATAGAAATCTATATTTAGCAAGGGGCAGGAGATTCAGGAGGGAGACAAAACTACAGAAAGGAAGAAACCTTTGTGGATAATAAATATGTTCATTGTCTTGATGGTGGTTATTTCACAGGTATGTACCTATGTCAAAATGTATCAAAATATGCACTTAAAGTTTACAATTTATCATATGTCAATATATTTAAATAAAGCTAGTAACTTTTTTAATGGAGAAAAATTTGGCATTCTTACATAGTTTACGATTTTCTGTTTTAAAATCAGTTGGTCAAGTTTCATTGTAATCCCTAATGGCATTTAAATTTGAATTCCACTGATGTATATGAGAAAGAACTGATATACCTGTGATTTTGATTTCATTTTCTTAATTTGTGTGTGTGTTCTGATTGTTTCTGGAAATGTTGTTAAACTATCTAAATTGTGTCTTTTCAATTTCTCTTTCCTCCTTGAATCTTACAGGTATACCTGTAATTTCAAAAATGTCCCAACTAACCTCAATGTATAAATGAAAGTACAGTTATTCCCTCATCAAAGGGTAACAACCAGTTTCTCTATCCAGTAGTATCTAGTTATCCAATAACATATGTTCCTCTGCCCAGTTCCAAATTCAGGATCTCTAACTGAACAGATTCAGAAATGGTTTCTTGGGATCCCATTAATTCAAACCACAATGGGAGGAAAGATTGAGAAGTTCTCATTTAGAAATGGAGGAATAGGTCCAGGTAGTAGTGATTTGGGTCCAGGATTTACATCATATCCAGATGGGCCCAAGAAGCAGAGGTTTCCTACTCTGGATGTAGTACAAGTTACTATTTCTGCCTAACTGGCTGTCTCTTGCTCTGCTTACTGTAAATATCTCTTTCTGACACTTGAGAGGTACACTACAAAGACTACCACTGCTGGTGACCATGCCAGGTCAGCAGTCCAGATGTTGTTGCTGCCAGGTTTATGGCCTAAAAATCAGCAGAGGTATTGAGCAATCAGAGGGCCTTGGATGCCTGCCTCAGATTTCTCTGACAATTCAACTCCTGAAACTCTATTGGTTCTCTATCAATTTTGCTCTTACAAACTCTGCTACTTAACAACCAAGACCAGAATTTTTATTAGTCAGAACTTTGAATCCAGGCATCATCTGAGTATTTTATGTTCCTTAGCAATTGGCATGCAGATTTTATCCTTGTCCCCAATTACCAACCTAAAAGGTTGTGTTGGCTTCTGCATAATGGCAATATAAAATTACAAACTGTGATGGTGAAAGAGAGCTCATCTGCCCCAAACTTCATCCCAGTAAAAAGCACAGTTAATGAAGAAAATTACTTCTTGTGTAACACAGCCCAGGGGACTGTAGAGCATCAGGTGGTTGTGAATAATAACACGGCAATGAGTATGCAGTGCAGGTATTTGCTTGGTATCCTGTTTTCAAATCTTTTGACATATACCCACAAGTGGAACTGCCATTTAGTTATTTAGTTCTATTTTTAGTCTTTGAGGATTCTCTATATTGCTATCCATGGTGGCTGCACCAATCTGCATTCCCACCAAGAGGGGACAAGAGTTAGTCCCTTTTCTTCCATATCCTCCCCAGCACTTACTTCTTGCTTTTGTGATAACAAATGTGCCAATCTAATAAGTGGGAGGCGATAACTCACTGTGGATTTGATTTGCATTTCCTTGATGATTAGTAACGTTAAGCACCTTTTCATGTATCTGTTGGCCTACTGTATTTGTTCTTTGAAAAAAAGTTTATCCAGTTCTTCTGCCCTTTTAAAATCAGATTGTTTGGGGGTTTTGCATTCTTGTGTTAGTTTGTTGTTGAGTTATAGGCCATACTGCAGACAGCCTCAGGTTTACCTGATGCCAACTTCTGATCTCAGAGTAAAATATACTTTTATCATCCATTATTTATATATTAACTCTCACATAAAACATCACTTAGCCTTTATTTATTTTTTTAACATTCAGCTAATACATTGGCTGCCTCGCCAGTCATAGATCACATTACCTTTGTCAAGTTCTGTGGATGATGATTGGTCTCTTTGTCAGGGAGGGACAATTTCAAAGGCTCTAACTTACAAGAAGGTAGAAATTATCTTTGTCAGATAAAATGGTAAATGTTCTTCGTGGGACAAAATACAAAAAGAAAAGCCTTGAAAGTGACGGCATCAAGGATTGACATCACCTGATTAAAAACCAATATTCTTTAAGCCGAAATTTTGTAAGTTAAAAAGCAGATGAACCTAATCTCTCAATTCCCGAATCTCTTACATTTGAAGGAAATTCCAGTGGATAAACTCAAGCATGTACCTGCTTAAAAAATCAAAGATTCTTTGCTTTGCTCTTACATTCCTGAATTGTGGAAAATTTGTGAATTAATAACAAAATACTAATAATAGTTAACCTTTATTCAGTGTTTGTCACATGCCAGATTCTGTTCTAAGTACTTTCCATACACTGATTTATTAATTAATCCTCATAACAACCATTATGAGGCAACTATTATTAGCATTCCTATTTAAGAGGTTAGTAAATAGAAAACCTGGAGTTTAGACTCAGGGCTGTCTGCTGCTGAGTGGGTATATTCACCTCTCTACAAACTGCCTTTCTTTTAGTACATAGAAGGTTCTCAATATGACTTTTCAGAATGAAAAGAATGAAAAGTACACCAAGGACTGCAGGAATCATAAAAGAAGGACCTTGTATATTTTCTTAATCTTGAAATATACTAGACAGTTGGGCTTCTCTGGTGGCTCAGCTGGTAAAGAATCTGCCTGCAATGTGGTAGACCTGGGTTTGATCCCTAGGTTGGAAAGATCTCCTGGAGAAGGGAAAGGTTACCCTTAACAGTATGCTAGCCTGGAGAATTCCATGGACTATATAGTCCATGGGGTCGCAAAGAGTCCGACATGACTGAGATTCTTTCACTTTCATATCTTTTGGAGGGTAAATTTGAAGAAAACTTTAATACTCTTCAAAAATGATTCCAGTAGCACATTTGGTTTCATAAAAGCTGTGCTTCTTATCTTCTAGGTATTCTTAGGATATTGCTTGTAACTCTTTTTAAATTCTACATGTCATAAGCTGCTCTGACATAATCGATCTTTTGAAAGTACACAAACTGCCACTTAAGAAGTGCCTGAACACCAGAAGAATCTAAGTCCTGTGCCCATTCACTAGAGATGAATTTTTGTGGAGGTAAGCTTCCTTGCTGCTGTTTTACAGGAATGAGAGTTTGGGTGCCTATCCTGCGCCAGATGCTGAGGTAAATACTTTCTGACCTCTCAACTCCTCCAGTCAGACTCAGTTCTTCACAAGCAACGACCGCTCTGTGTGTCCAGCTAGTCATCAAAGGGATTCTCAGGCCTTCCTTCACCAACATCACAAGTTTAAATTCTTTTAATTGTGCTCAAGTCATCTACTTGAGTCTCTGAAACAGGCAGAGCAATTTTCTGCTGAATTAAGCAAGGTTGTAAATTCAAAGAGGATAGCTTACTACAAAGGCTTATTGGATTGCAAATCAATGCAAACAATTTACTTCAAAGGTCTCTGCCTGGATCAACACTTAAGGTTGAAAGGTGCTTCAATAGTGCCTGAAAGCTTAAACAAAACTGTCATTTAGAAGTTCCGCATTTTCATGTTATAGTTTGACAGATTTTTCCTCATTCTGTTTTCTTACTAAAAAAGATTAGCCATTTGTATTTTACAATCTTCTAAGAGTTATTCTATTGATCTACTGTGACTTTTGATTACATTGAGAAGAATGTTCAAACTCCAAGTTTCATGAAATTTTACTCTCAAGTAGACTGAAATAACAGACAAATTCTCAATATGTTTCTGAAATTTCCTTTAAAAATTGTTCATACAATTCTAATAACATATTTTCTTTAAACATTGGACTTCTGTACAGAAGGTTGTATCTTAAAGAAAAATGTAAGAAAACTTCTATTTCAATTGTTTAATTGTTTTCCCCTGTATGTCATTCCAACCCAAACCTCCCAACCAAGCAAGCATTCTATATCATTGAGTGTTGTGTTTTTCTTGTTCAGTTCAGTCGCTCAGCTATGTCCGACTCTTTGCGACCCCATGGACTATAGAACACCAGGCCTCCCTCTCCATCGCCAACTCCTGGAGTTTACTCAAACTTATGTCCATTGAGTCAGTGATGCCATCCAACCATCTCATCCTCTGTCAACCCCTTCTTCTCCTGCCCTCTATCTCTCCCAGCATCAGGGTCTTTTCCAATGAGTCAGTTCTTTGCATCAGGTGGCCAAAGTATTGGAGTTTCAGCTTTAACATCAGTCCTTCCAATGAACACTCAGGACTGATCTCCTTTAGGATGGACTGGTTGGATCTCCTTGCAGTCCAAGGGACTCTCAAGAGTCTTCTCCAACACCACAGTTCAAAAGTATCACTTCTTCAGTGCTCAGCTTCCTTTATAGTTCAACTCTCACATCTATACATGACCACTGGAAAAACCATAGCCTTGACTAGATGGACCTTTGTTGGCAAAGTAATGTCTCTGCTTTTAAATATGCTATCTAGGTTGTTCACAGCTTTTCTTCCAAGGAGCAGGTGCCTTTTATTTTCATGGCTGCAGTCACCACGTGCAGTGTTTTTGGAGCCCAAAAAACTAAAGTTTGCCACTGTCTCCCCATCTATTTGCCATGAAGTGATGGGTCTGGATGCCATGATGTTAGTTTTCTGAATGTTGAACTGTAAGCCATCGTTTTCACTCTTCTCTTTCACTTTCATCAAGAGTCTCTTCAGTTCTTTGCTTTTTGCCATAAGGGTGGTGTCATCTGCATATCTGAGGTTATTGTTATTTCTCCTGGCAATCTTGATTCCAGCTTGTGCTTCATCCAGCCTAGCATTTCTCATGATGTACTCTGCATATAAGTTAAACAAGTAGGGTGACAATATACAGCCTTGATGTACTCCTTTTCCTATTTGGAACCAGTCTGTTGTTCCATGTCCAATATTATTTTATAAAACATGTATTCTTACTTTAAGGTGATGCATTTTTAATCTCTACAAGATATATTAGGCTATATAAATTATTCTGGTGTGTTTTCTAACTTTTCTCATACAAGCACATAGTTTGGTGTGGGTTTTTTTGTTGTTGAATGTTTTGATCATGGTAAAATTTACATGCAGAAAAATACACAGATCTTAAGTGTCCACTGATGAGTTTTGATAAAAAGATTCATTTCTATAATGATTATACCAATGAGATAAAAACTACAGAAATTTTCCTTTTCACTCCTTTACTCTACACTCAGCCATTACTTTGATTTCTATCAACACTTATTGACAAATTTGCAAATCAGAAAATAAAAATTATTTACACAGGAATAAGTGATGAAGTGAAAAAACTGATGAACAATCATGTAGTTTGTAAGATTTAATTCTGAAATTCTTATAACTGTATTTTGTGTGATATCTTGACTTGTTGGAAGAATCTTTCAACAGAATTTCTATTTTTAATTGGAAAAATTTACATGAGAAGGCCTATGATTTGTATATGCATTTGGTAAAATTTTAGAAGGATTATAAACAGAGAGAATTTATGAGAGTAGTCTTAAAAAAAAATTTATTGAAAAAAAATACCAAAGGAAGCAAAAATCCAGTACTGGGAGAAATACATGGGTTAAAATATATGTAAGTTTTAATAAGGAAATAATAAAAATTGAGAATATCAGCCATTTAGAAAAAAATTGCTTGGATGTTAAACAAAAACCATATACAGAGAGAATATTTTCTCCATTAAAAATAGTATGGTATTCAAAGAAGAGTTCATTAAAAATGTCAAATATCTTCAAAACTACTAACAATAAAATTAAACTTTTAAAGTATTTGAATTATCTTGAAAAATAAGACCAGCTAAATAACAGTGATATACTATTAGAGACTAATATAGTTTTCAAACTAATTAAAGTAGATGAATATGTGTCAAGAATAAGTATTTAAATTATGCTGTTTTTAATGTTGGATAATCAATGATTTTAAAAAAATGGTTTTATGTACATAAATGCATGTTAGTTTTATCTAGAAAATTAAATTTAAAAACAATTGTTGAGAAAATGTATCTTATAGATCCACACATATAATAAAACTAATTTTGTAGTCAATAAATAAATAGTTAGAAATTAATTTTTTGCTTTTCTCAAACAATTCCAAAAAGCTGGAAAGGATGGAACACTACCAAATTCATTTTATGAAGCCAACATTACAATGATACCTAAACCAGACAACGAAATTACAAAAAAAGAAAATTACTTGCCAATATTTCTATTAAATATTGATGTCAAAATCCTCATCAAAATATCAGCAAGCTAAGTTCAACAATATACAAAAAGGATCATACACCATGATCTCGTGAGCTGTATTCCAGGGATGCAAGGATGGTTCAATACCTACAAATCAATCAATGTGGTACACCACACCAACAAAAGAAAGGATAAGATCACAGGATTATCTCAACAGATGCAGAAAAGGCATCTGATAAATTCAACATCTATTTGTGATAAAAACTCATCAAAGTTGAAAGAAAGGGAACATATCTCAACATAATAAGGTATTTTATGGCCACAGATAATGTACTCAGTGGCGAAAGTTGAAAGTTCTTCCTCTTAAATCATGAAAAAGGATGCACACTGTCACCACTTCTAACAAAACACTGGCAGTCTCAGCCACAGCAATCAGACATGAGAAAGAAAAGGTATTCAAATTAGAAAAAAAAAGAAGTAAAACTGTTATTGCTGATATGATACTAGAAAGAGAAAACCCTAAAATCTCCACCTAAAAATTAATAGAATAAATTGAGTTCAGTAAAGATGGTACATACAAAGTCTAATATTCAGAAATATGTTGCTTTTTATACTGCTAACAATGAAAGAGAAAGCAAGAAAACCATCCCATTTAAAATCACATAAAAAACTATAAAATACCTAATAAACTTAAACAGTAAGAGAAAGACCTATACTCCAAAGACTTTATAACACTGATGAAGGAAACTGAAGATGACACAAAAAATGGAAAGATAACTCATATTCATGAATTGGAAGTATTAATACTGCTAAAATAGCCACACTACCAAAAGAAATCTATAGATTTAATGTAATCTCTATCAAAATATTCATGACAATTTTCACAGAACTAAAACAAATATTCCTAAAATTTATATGGAACCATAAAAGACCCATATAACCAAAGAATAAAGCTGGAAGTATCATGCTACCTGACTTTAGACCATGCTACAAAACTACAGTAAACAGAACAATATGGTGCTGACACAAAAACAGGCATATAGATCAACAGAAAAATCCATAAGTAAACCCACACACTTAGGTAAATTATGATAAAAAGGAAAGGATAAAGAATAGAGGAAAAATTGTCTCTTCAATGAATGTTGCTCTGAAAACTGAACAACTACATGTAAAAGAATGAATAAGAACATCATCTCACATTATATAAAAAAAATTAACTCAGATTGGATTAAAGACTTAAATATAAGACCAGAAACAATAAAACTCCTAGAAGAAAACTTAGGCAGAGCACTCTTTGACATAAATTGCAGCAATAATTTCTGGATCTACCTTCTAATGCAAAGGAAACATAAACAAAAGTAAACAAATGAGAACTAATTAAACTTATAAGTATTTGCACAGCAAAGAAAGCCACTCCCCATACCAAAAAATATATACTGAAGGAAAAATATTTGCAAATAACATGACCAATAATGGGTTAATATCCAAAAAATATAAATCAAGTCAAAAAAAATAAAAACTTGGTTAAAGAATGGGCAGAAGACCTGAATAGACATTTTTCCAAAGAAGACATACAGATGGCCCAACAGGCACATGAAAACATGTTCAACATCACTAATCATCAGAGAAATGCAAATCAAAAGAAAAATGAGGTAACATCTCATACCTGTCAGAATGGCTATCATCAAAACGTCTACAAATAACAAATACTGGCAAGGATGTAGAGAAAAGGGAAACCTAGTACACTGTTGGTGGGGTGTGAATTGGTACAGCCAATATAGAAAACTTTATGGAGATTCCTCAAAAAAAAACTAAAAGTAGAACTCCTATACAATCCAACAATTCCACGCCTCAGTATTTATCTGAAGAAAACATTTTGAAAAGATACATGCACTCTAATGTTCACAGTAGCATTATTTACTATAGTCAAGATATGGAAGCCACCAATGTGTCCATGAACAGATGAATGGATAAAGATGTGGTATAAATATATACACACACAATAGAATATTAGCCATAAAGAGAAATAAATTTTTCCATTTGAAATAACACAGATGGACTTAGTGGGTATTATGCTTAGTGAAAGAAGTCAGACAGATAAAGACAAATACTATATGTTATCAGTTAAATGTGGAATCTAAAAAAAATTTAAATGAATGAACATAACAAATCAGAAATAGGCTCACAGATATAGAGAACAAACTAGTGGCTACCAGTGAGGAGAGGAACTGGGGAGGGCAAGACAGGGGTAAGGAATTAAGAGGTATAAACCACTAAAGTAAAAGTGAAAGTGAAGTCACTTAGTCGTGTCCGACTCTTTGCGACCCCATAGACTGTAGCCCACCAGGCTCCTCTGTCCATGGGATGTTCCAGGCAAGAATACTGGAGTGGGTTGCCATTTCCTTCTCCAGGAGATCTCCCCCACCCAGGAATCGAACCCAGGTCTTCCGCATTGTAGACAGGCGTTTTACCATCTGAGCCACCAGGGAATAAATCATTAAGGATAAAATAAATAAGTTATAAGGGCTATACTTTACAGCCCAGGGGATACAGCAAATATTTTACAGTAACTTTAAATGGAGTAAAATCTAGAAAACTGTTGAATCACTATGTTGTACACCAGAAACTAACAATATTATAAATCAGCTATATTTCATTAATTAGATTTTAATTACATAAATTATTTTAGCATCTCTTTTTATTCTCTAAAGTGCCCTGCTTTAGAAAATAAATTGCATAATCACTATTATAAACAATGTCCTTGAAATTTCTTATATGTGACATTCACTCTCTAAGAAAGTAAAAGTACAATCCTTAATAATGAGTTATCTTCTTTTGTTTCTTTTTTGGATACTTCTTTTTCCTTGGAATGCAAGCTCTCTATGGAAGTACATTCTCTTTCCTGCTCACTGCTTTATGTTGAGCAGTTAGAATAGGGACAAAATATATGACTAATAAAATCTTATAAAACACTCTTCTGTTATGGGACAGATGTGCTTTGAACATAACTAACGGCAATTTATATTCCCAACACATTTATATGAAATTATTTACATGAAATTTATTTGAAATTATTAATGAAATGCGTTTGGCCATGGCAGTAAAATGATTTTTACCATATATTCTTATAACATTTTAGAAAGCTCTTTCATATAAATACATCATAGAAGAAATATTCAAACTAAATAATTTAAAATACTCAGTATCAAAAAAATATATTTAAATACTGTATAGCCAGAATATCCCCTAAACAAAAGTTGTACAATTTTATGTCCTCAGAATTTGTTATGGGTAGGTGCATTTTCATCATGACTAATGGGAACTAGTGGAGGGGATGGAATTCCAGTTTAGCTATTTCAAATCATAAAAGATGATGCTGTGAAACTGCTGCACTCAATATACCAGCAAATTTGGAAAACTCAGCAGTGGCCACAGGACTGGAAAAGGTGTTTTCATTCCAATCCCAAAGAAAGGCAGTGCTAAAGAATGCTCAGACTACCACACAATTGCATGCATCTCATACGCTAGCAAAGTAATGCTCAAAATTCTCCAAGCCAGGCTTCAACAGTACGTGAACTCTGAACATCCAGATGTTCAAGCCCGTTTTAGAAAAGGCAGAGGAACCAGAGATCAAATTGCCAACATCCGCTGGATCAAAGAAAAAGTAACAGAGTTCCAGAGAAACATCTATTTCTGTTTTATTGACTATGCCAAAGCCTTTGACTGTGTGAATCACAACAATCTGTGGAAAATTTTGAAAGAGATGGGAATACCAGAGCACCTGACCTGCTTCTTGAGAAATCTATATGCAGATCATGAAATAACAGAACTGGACATGGAACAACAGACTGGTTCCAAATAGGAAAAGGAGTACATCAAGGCTGTATATTGTCACCCTACTTATTTAACTTATATGCAGAGTACATCATGAGAAACACCAGGCTGGATGAAGCACAAGCTGGAATCAAGATTGCCAGGAGAAATATCAAAAACCTCAGATATGCAGATGGCAAAAAGCGAAAAAGAACTCAAGAGCCTCTTGATGAAAGTGAGAGAGGAGAGTGAAAACGTTGGCTTAAAGCTCAACATTCAGAAAACTAAGATCATGGCATCTGGTCCCATCACTTCATGGCAAATAGATGGGGAAACAGTGGAAACAGTGGCAAACTTTAGTTTTGGGGCTCCAAAATCACTGCATGTGGTGACTGCAGCCATGAAATTAAAAGGCACCTGCTCCTTGGAAGAAAAGCTGTGACCAACCTAGATAGCATATTTAAAAGCAGAGACATTACTTTGCCAACAAAAGTCCGTCTAGTCAAGGCTATGGTTTTTCCAGTGGTCATGTATAGATGTGAGAGTTGAACTATAAAGGAAGCTGAGCACTGAAGAAGTGATGCTTTTGAACTGTGGTGTTGGAGAAAACTCTTGAGAGTCCCTTGGACTGCACGGAGATCCAACCAGTCCATCCTAAAGGAGATCAGTCCTGAGTGTTCATTGGAAGGACTGATGTTAAAGCTGAAACTCCAATACTTTGGCCACCTGATGCAAAGAACTGACTCATTGGAAAAGACCCTGATGCTGTGAAAGACTGAGGGTAGGAGAAGGGGATGACAGGATTGGATGGTTGGATGGCATCACTGACTCAATGGACATGAGTTTAGGTAAACTCCAGGTGTTGGCGAAGGACAGGGAGGCCTGGCATGCTGCAGTCCGTGGGGTTGCAAAGAGTCAGACATGACTGAGCAACTGAACTGAACTGAAATGAATGGGAATTTGCTTTTCTACTAAACCGATAATATTTTTTTCACGTCTCTACCTTGAACTAGAACTTACAGTGGTTTTCTACTTCTGGGTCAAGTAAGATTTGCTTATTTCTGAAAGCATTTTATTATAAATTTATTTTTATGAAAGGGTCACATGTACTTATAAAAGGTAAGAATGACAATCGAACTTTCTTTTCCAACAATCACAAGCAAGGCAATATGAACAATTCCAGGGAGAACAATTAGTAGCTGGACCAAATATTAAAAATATCTGCTAGAAGGTATTGGAAAGCTAAGAAATCAGTGCAGAATTATGAAGCCAAGATTGAAAAGAAGGCTGAACATCAGAGAAGTAAATCCAATATTGGGAGCATTTATCCAAATGTGTTTGTTGAACTGAAAGGAGGAGGTTGAGAAGTTCAAGAGCTGAACTGTGATTTTCATAAACTTGTGCTAGTGGGGAAAAAAAAAACAGAGTCAAAAGGTACCAAGAGGTAGCACTGGGAATCTTTCCATTCTCTATGCTGGTATCCTGACAGTATCTTGAAACAAGAATAAATGTGACAGCATACTGACACTCTAATTTTGACTTGTTGGTACCACTAGCTGTTTGACAGAAGCAAATAAATTCCTCTCTAAGGGAAGAACATCATGCAAGAATAAAATAAGCCAAGAGAAACAACATATAATAAAAGTGCATAATCAGGGAATACAAATAGTGAGGGCACAAGAAACATAATTAAAATAAACATATCTACTATCTTCAAGGAAATAACAAGAAAACAAAACAAGACATGGAAGAAAACAAAAAAAAATCTAACTTCTATAACTGCAAACTATAAACTCAAAAGTAAGAACTGTAAATACAGGTTTAATAGCATCTTAGAAAAATAATTACTCACTGGAAGATATGTCAGAAGAAAACTTTCAGAAGAAAGTATTGACAGGCATTTTTCAAAAGAAAAAGAAGAAACAATGAAAAATACAGGAAGATGAGTAAAACTCCTACAGGACTCAAAGAAAAAGTGTAATATATGTATATGTGTAACTGGAGTGACAGAAAGAGAGGAGATAAAAGATGGATAGGAAAAAGATTGGAAAAGAAATGGTGGAGAATTAAAATGCATTAAAAAAAATCAGGTGATGGTTTCAGAGAGCAATAAGTACACAACAGGTCAAATCAAACAATAAACATAAAACTAGACTTCCTTGTCCTAGGTAGATTCACCACACAGTGTGAAATAAGTTAAAGTCAGACACAATACATGAAAGAATGGTTTTCAGTATATTAAACATTAAGAAATGAAAGACAATGATTCCCTAGAGGCAGGAAATAAATGAGCTGAGGCCCCTGACTCAAGAGTTTACTTCCTGGATAGAGTTTATCAGCCCAAGAACACAGATTAGGCATTCAGTTAGATCTTGGTTCCCCAAGGTGAGAAGACACAGCTGTGAGTCCAGGGAATCCTAGACAACTGTATATATAGGGCAGTATCCCAGAAACAAGAGGACTGCACTAACAAGAGACTCTGAAGATCTGCAGAGGTTCCCCTCAAGTCTTTAGCTGAGGACTGATCAGCGTATTTGTGCGAAGAAACTGTCTGAAGACAGAGAAAAGAATCACCAGAAAAAAAGTAGAGAGAGGAAGTACTGAGCTTATTCCAGACAAAGTGATAAGCTTAACAAACAAAAATAAACAAAATACAAAAATATGCAGCATTAAATAAGGTAAAATTTATATCTCACATCCAGTAAGAAGGGGCTTCCCTTATGGCTCAGCTGGTAAAGAATCTGCCTGCAATGTGGGAGACCTGGGTTTGATTCCTGGGTTGGGAAGATCCCCTGCAGAAGGGAAAGGCTACCCACTCCAATATTCTGGGCTGGAGAATTCCATGGATTGTATAGTTCATGGGGTTGCAGAGTCGGACACGACTGAGTGACTTTCACTTTCCAGTAAGAAATTACCAGAGAGGCAAAGAAGAAAGAAAATAAGGCCCACAATACGGAGAAAAATCAATCAAAAGAAACTGACAGAATAATAAAGATGACAGAACCAGTAAACAAGGATATTAAAATAGTTTTACAACTGTAATTCATATTTTCAAAAAACTAGAGAAAAAAAGAGGATATAGAAAAAAAAAGACCCAAATTGTGCTTTTAGAATGAAAATAATGTCAAAAATAAACACACTGCAATTAATGGTAGATCAGAGACAGAAGCCAAATAAGATTCCTGAACTTGAAAACCAACAGAAACTACAAAATGAAACACATGAAGAAAATGACTTAAAAAGAATTGTAACAGTGCATGAGTGAGTTAATAAACAACTTCAAGTTGCTTAACATACATGGTTCATGAAGAAGAGATGAGAAATAACATATAGTTGATGAGGAGAAAAGACCTGTAGTTGAAGAAATAATGGTTGAAAAATTTTCCAATTTGATTAAAATTACAACCCCCGCAGACCAATAGAGCTCAAATAACTGCAATCACAAAAAACAAAACTACATCAAGGCACATACTAATCAAACTACTTAAAACTAGTGGTATAGAAATAAACTTAAAATCAACCAGAGGAAAAAACATACAAAATGTACAGATGAAAATAAATACAGATGATAGTGTATTTCTCACTGGACACAATGCAAATAAGAAGAGCAACATCTTTTAAGTACTGGGGTGGTTGAGGTGAGGGGTGGCAGTAGGATTTCAATAAGACTTTTATTTCTAGCAAATATTTTTTAAAACTAAGGAAGACTAAAGGTTTTTCATTATACTAAATCTGAAAGAAATATTACCACTAGAGCTACACTTCAAGAAATGTTTAAAGATGCTCTTCAGGCAGAAAGAAAATGTATCAGATGGAAATACAAATCTAAAAAAAGAAAGAATGAACACTGGAAATGCTATCTTCGAGGTTTAAGTAAAATTTATTTTTATTATTATTTAAATATTTTTGAAAGATAATTGAGAATTTAAAGCAAAAGGAATAACAATGCATTAATACATCAAGAAATAAAATATATAGCAATAACAGTGCAAAATCAGGCAAGGAGAAATGAATGTATCTAACTATAAGGTCCTTATATTATCTGTGAAATGGCATAATACCGATTAAAGGTCGACTGCGATACATTAACTATGTATATCATATAGCCTCAAAGGAACCACTAGCATAATCCCAAAAAGTTATAGTAAGATAAGAAAAGAGATAAATAGAATAAAAAGTAATTCAAAAAAGATAAAGAACAAAAAGGAATAAGAACAGAAGGGAAATAGGAAATTTATAGCATGATGATAGATTTAAATCAAAACATACTAATCATATTAAATGGGAATAGTCTCATCACTCCAATAACCATGGACTGTGGCCCACCAGGCTCCTCTGTCTGAGATTTCCCAGGCAAGAATACTGGAATAGGTGGCCATTTCCTCCTCCAAGGGATCTTCCTGACCCAGGGATCAAACCTGCATCTCCTGGGTCTTCAGCATTGCAAGTGGATTCTTTACTGCTTGAGCCATCAGGGAAGCCCTTTTTAATTACAAGGCAAGGACAATCAGTTTGAATAGAAAGGTAACACTCCACTACATGCTGCCCAACTACATTAATTTAATACTCTTTAATTAAAAGGCTACAAAGAAGTTAAGTGAAAATTGATGGGAAAATACATGTAATGCTCAGTTAACAGTAATCAAAGTAGACTAGAGAGGATATTTTACCATAAATTAGATTTTAGAGCAAAATATTACCTGGGAAAAAGATCATTTCATAATGATAAATTTTCAATTTCCCTATCAATCCCAAACCATATATTTACTATTTTCCAAAAGTTCTTCAAAAGACAGTTATTCCTGTTTTCCTCTTATTTTTTTGGTCATGGATTTCTACCACTCATTTTTTTTTAGCAGTGTTTTATTATTTCAAAAGGAATTTAGAGACAGAGAGAAAAGCTAATACCATATATTCAATAAGACTTCTTGATCAGACAATCATTAAGTACAATCTGAGTGATTCCCACTATATATTAAAAGAAAACGAACCATCTCTGCTCTGGACTGAAGCAGACTGGCACGATTTCAAAAGTCATACATAGGAACAAGATACTAGAGGCTTTTTTTTTAATTTATTGTCATTCTTTTGCTTTTAGCTCTGTATTCTTTAAACCATTCCGTACTCAAGCCTCTAAATAACATACACAATTTACTAGTATGTGTCAGTAGATCTTGCATGTATTAAGCATTTGTTATGACTTTGGCAGAAGCTCTTAAGTTGTTCCATTTTAGGACCATGATTCCTTGTTACCTAACTATGAATTATTATCATGGATGGGGTAGAACTTGTTTTGGTGAAATGGATTTAATTTGCTAAATAAAACTGTGTGACTTAAAAAAAAAAAAGAAAATGAACCACCGGTGATGGGTTTGGCAGCAGACCATTACATACTTATTTGTCCGAAGAACATTTAGTGAAATTAGCTTAACTTGTGATACTCTATGGAAAGTAAAATTGAAGCTATACAAAGGAAAAAGTCTTTAAAAATGTGGTACCAAATTTCCAACTTAGACTAAAACTAAGTGAGATTGATATTTCCCTACATTTATACTGAACTGTTAAAGAACAGAAACCATAACTTATTCGTTTCTCTAGTCCTAAAGCATGCACAGTGTTAAGATCTTTCTACATATTCAGAGAATATTTGTAGAATGACTGAAAATGAAGCTTAACATTTCTAACATTTGCAATGAATTCTTAAGCAGCTGGAACACAATTTTGTTTACTTTTCTGCATTGATTCCATATTTCTATCAGTTTGGCATTCCTACCAATTAAGGCATATTTTCAAAATGTCCAAGTATAGTTCTACAGAACTTACCATTTTTTAAGTCACATTCATTTACCTTGTACTTACCTGATAATTGTAAATGTCTGTAACAAAATGTGAATGAGCATGGACACCAGGAAATTACTCTTCCTGCTTTAAGTACAAGTCTATCATCATGTACCAATTTTTAAAAATAAAAGCACGATTTTATTGGGTAAATATATAAGGATCCAAAAAAATCTGAAAAACATTGCTATGCTGACTAATGGTCAGAATGTTTTTGTAGAAATTTCCAAAACAAGTTTGTGAGAAAGCATTACCCTTCTTGTCCCCTTTTTTGGTTTGTCTTTGATTTTCGTTATTTTAATCAGTGTTTTCTCCAAGCTGAATGATGCTGTTTGCTAATCTCCCTATGTTACATGAAATGAATCTGAAAACCCTCCGACACATCTAAATAGCAAATGCAGTAAATATTCATCATGTGGAATTAGTATAGTATCTTGAGATGTACTTTTTTTTTTTTAATGGCCTCTCTTTACCACAAAGAGCCATCACCCAATGTGGTATTAAAAACAAAGGATGGGCATTGTTGGATTTTATATTACATTGACAGTAGAAAAGGAACAACTGTGAGATCACCCAGGTGACAAGTTCTGAATAACCCACTTTCAAGGCTTAATGTCTTATCAAGTATTTGGGGAAAACCAGTAAAATTTACGTTTACTCAGACAATATTTCTAACAAGAAATGAACTAAATAATTATGAACTGGCTGAATAAATTAATATCCATTCACTGCTAATTTCTGATACAATAAATTGCAAACTTAATAGTTTTCTATTGATCCCAAGAATTTATCAGACTTATAAAAATTAGAACTTTCCAGTGAGATGTTGGACTTCCCTGGTGGCTCAGCTGGTAAAGAATTGGCCCTCAATGAAGGAGACGTGGGTTTGATCCCTGGGTTGGGAAGATCCCCTGGACAAGGGAATGGATACCCACTCCAATATTCCTGCCTGGAAATTCCTGCCTGGACAGAGGAGCCTGGTGGGCTACAGTCCACAGGGCCGCAAAGTGTCAGACATGACTGAGCACCTAACACACACAGGGAGATAGATGTTCATTATATAGAGTCAGTGAAGGAGTTCTGCAGAATGTGATGTGATTTCTGATTTATGGAAAAAAACTTAATCTTGAGCCACATTCAATTTGTGTATCTTATTTATTTGCATTATCAAGTGTAATAGAAAGAAAGAAAAAGGAGCAAAGTCTAACAAAATCAAGTGACAGAAGACTTGAGGTCACTGTGATTTTTTCAAATGTGCTTCATTAGGTGTGTGGTACTTATTTGAACTATATTTCTGCCTTTCCTATTTAAAATAAACTTTAAAAGCTAGAAAAATAACTAGATATGCCAACTGTTGTGGTTACTTTTATTCCTGCCACTCTTCTCATTAACATTTACTTGGAAAAAAGAAAAAGACTCCAAGAAAGGGTGACAGTAATTTTAATTCCATGTGTTAAATTTATTTTATTGAACTGTTACTAAATTTCAGAATTTAAGGCTAGCTTGATACCAAAATTAGTATATTTAAATTTTGTTTTCAGTAACTACTAGGAGATTTTTTAAATGTATAATTTCCAAGTTACTAAAGAGAAAAGAACAAAGAAGACTCAATGAGTTAGAGAAATAAAGAAAAAATAAATATAACAAACCAAAAAAACACCCCAAAGTTCAAAGAAAACCCACAAATAGGTCTTGACAAATCCAGAGTATCTGTTACAGTAAATTTATAAACTATTTGGGACACAATTCATGTATTATCTCCCTTATAGACTTTTCTTAAAACCTCTATTAAATATGGAGACTAAAAGGTTCATTAGTCATTCTCCTGGCAAATATAAGAGTTTCCATTCTGTCAAATATCTGGAAATCAAATGTTGGTATTTTTCATACAATTATTGTCAAGAAACATTTCCTTAGGGATATCAAACTAGCTGCCAGTAGAAGGAACTAAAAAACACATTTGTCCATTTGTTCTGCCTCCAGAGACTATTTCCCTTCGCCACCTGCGTACCAATTGGTAATGAAAACACATTTGAACATATTAAAACTAACAATTTGTGCAACAGACACTCACTGCCCTTCAGAATAGGCCAAGAAATGTCACTGGTGCCACTGATACAATTTAAATTTAGATACAATTAGACTTTGACCCCCTTGATGAAAATGAAAGAGGAGAGTGAAAACGTTGGCTTAAAGCTCAACATTCAGATAACTAAGATCATGACATCTGGTCCCATCACCTCATGGGAAATAGATGGGGAGACAGTGGAAACAGTGGCTGACTTTATTTTTTGGGGCTCCAAAATCACTGCACATGGTGACTGCAGCCATGAAATTAAAAGACGCTTACTCCTTGGGAGGAAAGTGATGACCAACCTAGATAGCATATTATAAAGCAAAGACATTACTTTGCCAACAAAGGTCCGTCTGGTCAAGGCTATGATTTTTCCAGTGGTCATGTATGGATGTGAGAGTTGGACTGTGAAGAAAGCTGAGCGCCAAAGAATTGATGCTTTTTTTTTTTTTTTTTAATTTTATTTTATTAGTTGGAGGCCAATTACTTCACAACATTTCAGTGGGTTTTGTCATACATTGACACGAATCAGCCATTGAGTTACACGTATTCCCCATCCCGATCCCCCCTCCCACCTCCCTCTCCACCCGACTCCTCTGGGTCCTCCCAGTGCACCAGGCCCGAGCACTCGTCTCATGCATCCCACCTGGGCTAGTGATCTGATTCACCATAGATAATACACATGCTGTTCTTTTGAAACATCCCACCCTCACCTTCTCCCACGGAGTTCAAAAGTCTGTTCTGTACTTCTGTGTTTCTTTTTCTGTTTTGCATATAGGGTTATCGTTACCATCTTTCTAAATTCCGTATATATGTGTTAGTATGCTGTAATGTTCTTTATCTTTCTGACTTACTTCACTCTGTATAATGGGCTCCAGTTTCGTCCATCTCATTAGAACTGATTCAAATGAATTCTTTTTAACGGCTGAGTAATATTCCATGGTGTATATGTACCACAGCTTCCTTATCCATTCATCTGTGGATGGGCATCTAGGCTGCTTCCATGTCCTGGCTATTATAAACAGTGCTGCGATGAACATTGGGGTGCACGTGTCTCTTTCAGATCTGGTTTCCTCGGTGTGTATGCCCAGAAGTGGGATTGCTGGGTCATATGGCAGTTCTATTTCCAGTTTTTTAAGAAATCTCCACACTGTTTTCCATAGTGGCTGTACTAGTTTGCATTCCCACCAACAGTGTAAGAGGGTTCCCTTTTCTCCACACCCTCTCCAGCATTTATTGCTTGTAGACTTTTGGATAGCAGCCATCCTGACTGGCGTGTAATGGTATCTCATTGTGGTTTTGATTTGCATTTCTCTAATAATGAGTGATGTTGAGCATCTTTTCGTGTGTTTGTTAGCCATCTGTATGTCTTCTTTGGAGAAATGTCTGTTTAGTTCTTTGGCCCATTTTTTGATTGGGTCATTTATTTTTCTGGAATTGAGCTTCAGGAGTTGCTTGTATATTTTTGAGATTAATCCTTTGTCTGTTTCTTCATTTGCTATTATTTTCTCCCAATCTGAGGGCTGTCTTTTCACCTTACTTATAGTTTCCTTTGTAGTGCAAAAGCTTTTAATTTTCATTAGGTCCCATTTGTTTAGTTTTGCTTTTATTTCCAATATTCTGGGAGGTGGGTCATAGAGGATCCTGCTGAGATTTATGTCAGAGAGTGTTTTGCCTATGTTCTCCTCTAGGAGTTTTATAGTTTCTGGTCTTACATTTAGATCTTTAATCCATTTTGAGTTTATTTTTGTGTGATAAATAGTTTCTAACACCATACACAAGAATTGCTGCTTTTGAACTGTGGTGTTGGAGAAGACTCTTGAGAGTCCCTTGGACTGCAAGGAGATCCAACCAGTCCATCCTAAAGGAGATCAGTCCTGGGTGTTCATTGGAAGGACTGATGCTGAAGCTGAAACTCCAGTACTTTGGCCACCTCATGCGAAGAGTTGACTCATTGGAAAAGACCCTGATGCTGGGAGAGATTGGGGGCAGACGGAGAAGGGGACGACAGAGGATGAGATGGCTAGATGGCATCACTGACTTGATGGGCATGAGTTTGAGTAAGCTCCGGGAGTTGGTGATGGACAGGGAGGCCTGGCATGCTGCGATTCATGGGGTCGCAAAGAGTCGGACATGACTGAGCAACTGAACTGAACCGGACTGACTGAGACTTTGACCCCTGTTTTATATCCCCAAATTTGAGCTGTTTACTGCCATTTGTTGGAGATCCTTCTATGTCACAAGAATGTACATTTCAAAAGCACCATAAACACTATCTTTGCAAAAACACATGACTTTTCAGAGACTCTTCACAAGCAGAGAGATACTGCTTTTCCTCCTGTTTCCTGATGATGTGTATGAATTAATATATACATACACTAGGATCAAACTAAAATTTCCAAAGATGACTACGAAAAAATTAAAATTTTAAATAGAAATGTAAGCAGAGTATTTTTTTTAACTAGTAATTGTAGATGGATGTTTTCCAAAGAGCACTGAATGAAACAACACAAACCTAAAATGAGATGAATATCAAAACAGATAGTTTCCCTTTTCTTCCATCTTAATGCAAGAAAAGAGGAAAATCTGACTACATACATCAGAACATATAGAAGTTCTGGTTCATGTTAATTAAGAATTTACCTAGATGGATTTTCTAAGCCTCTGGCAGAACTGAAAGCTCAGTAAGCACCAAGTATTGTTATAATCTGGAAAAGAGATTTCAAGTCAAAACTTGTCAAATTTGATAAATTCAGGTTTTCCAAAGAAAAGTCTCAGAATACAAGTGAGTGGGAAATATAAAGGTGCAAGTAAAGAGTGCTCCTCCATAGACGGATAGAGAAAACACAAAACAGACTACAGATAAATAATAAAATAGAGCAAGACAAGAAATGTTATAAGCACAGAAAACGTCCCAGCAATCTATTGATGAAATTAATCATTGTACAAATGAGCAAGAATAAAAAGTCATACTATTAAATGTTATATCACTAGAAGTACTTTCACTTACTAGTGATTATAGTGCACAGCTTACAATAGTGTCAAGAACCAGAGTATGAAGAAAATTTTCAGTATTTCCCCCAATGAATTCAACTGGTATATCTGTATATCCTTATTTATCTTTCTGAAAAGAGAAAAAAATCTAAATAATAAGGGAATGACCAAATTATCTTTGTGGAACATCCTCAAAGAAATAAGGTATAGGAATTAAAGATGTTTATTAAACTTGAGGTAATTTGAAAATCTTAAACTTTTCTAATGACAAACCAAGAAAAACTAGCTCAAAAATTTTACATGTAAAGTTTGATCATAGCTATGTAAAGTAAGCCACAATCTATGCATAGAAACACATCAAAACAGTTACTGAAATTTTCTTTAGGAGCTGACACCAATGATATAGTTCATTTCTTTATATTTTCCTGTATCTTAAAAATTATTTATAATTTATCTTACAGCATATTTTATTTGTATAAAATTTAAGGTTTTCTTTAGGCTCACTTAGGCTATGTAAAAGTGTCCCTTTAATTTCCTTTCCAGATACTATCTAACATTCCTGCATTTACTTATCTCTTCTCGAGACAGATTATTTTATAGTCCCCTCAGCTTCTATCTCACTTGCTTCCTCTTTAGCCTGAATTTAAATGAATCAAATACATTCAGTTGATCAATAATGAATAACAAATAATCATTTTGCTATTTTCCCAAGTCACATATCAGATCTTTTTCTTTAATTAATTGAATTATTTGACATTACATTGCTTCCTCCAATAGCTATACTCCATTTTTTTGTATACTTTTAAATCAAGGTAAAGTTAAGTATACTACCATTAAATACAAGAGAGGCAAAAGATTGTCATACATGTGTCAGCTTACAAAAAACTCCACAACACTCAAATGCAGTTTTTTAGGCTACCAACAACTGAAACAATACCAAAACAATCTATCCCTGGAAATGAGTTTGCTCCCTTCTTCGTAAATTTTGTCAGGTATCATCATCTCACTTGGAAGGTTTGGTTAGCTCTCCTCGGTTTTTACATAATTATTTTAATTAAGAGTTTTTCCTTATGTGAGTAATAAAATAAAGGTAATCACAATACAATAATATTATCGATATCTACTATTTTTTACGCATACAAATAGTAAGGAGTCTAGTATAGTTAACACAGCTGGAGTGTACAGATCTACTGCATTCCTTACATTTTGTACTAAGAGTCATGAATTTTATTTCTCTTAATTATGCAAATTAAGATGTGGCTCACAGTTCTAATACACACCTAAATATTAATAATTTTAAAAGTGTGTCTAAATTGTCTTAGTCCTTCTATGCTTAGTTTCAATAAAAGTTCAGAAAACAATGATTGCCTCTTCTTGGTCTGTCCAAGGCTGAGGTGAAAATATTTCAAAGCTCATTAAAATTTATTTTAAAAATGAGGAAATTTTCTTTTCATACAAGTTCTATTTACATATCATTAAATACCAAAACCAAAACAGTCCAACAGGAGGATGAAAACAAATGTGACTGATTGATGTACCTGTTCTTATTTGCTTAATGACAATCCTAGTCTTACTTATATATAATCAGTATTTCAACATTTGAAAGTCTGCAGTCATCATGGAAGTCAAAAATTATAAAGTCAAAGGGAAACCAAAAGTGCAAACATAAACTGTAATTTGTTTTAGACACCATCATACATTTTCTCATGATTTGGATGTTGCATTGATGGCCTCTGATCTCTAGATCAGCGAGCAAATTATGAAATGGGAAGGGAAGAGGAAAAGTACTGCCCTCATTAAAAAGCCTATGAACAGACCCAAAGGACATATCTGTTCTGTATACACTGTGAAGGTAGTGTGGCTCATAGTTTTAATGATTACAATTTTATACAAAAAACTGCTCATTCCCTGTTTTTCGTTGTTTTCTCTGTTTCTTTCTGTCACGGTCTTGTTTTAGTTGTCTTCCAAGAAGGAAGAAACAAACAATGGGGCTAAGAAGCTCTGGACATGGAGCCAACTGGTGAGCTCTGCTTAGTTCTTAAACAACACAGACCAGTTGTTATTTTTCTGAACCTCAGAGGCTTAATCTAAAAAAGGGGTAATATTATCTGTGTACTTCTTGTAATTTTGGGTCTCAATAAAATTAGGTACAATTATACTTAAAAAGTATAGCAGTATTATCATATCTTCTTTGCTTCGTATTCAGTTTCAGCATGAAGAAGCTTATCAATAATTATTTCAGTATTTCAACAGTGCCTATATATAGAGTGGCAATATAAATTTATGCCCAAAATATATAATAATTACTCCAGACAGCAGGTATATGGTTAACCAACTTAATACTACTGAACTGGACAAGTTTTCAGCATATCATTAGACACAAGTGAATTCCAGCAAGTAATTTAACACTTTGAAATTGCCTACTTGCCAAATGCCATGCTGTGTAAAAGAACTGAAATGCAAGAGTACTGTCATTATTTGAACAACTGAAACCAAAACACTATTTTTGTATCTTTCATAAGCAAATGGCTTTTGAACTCAATTTCACCTTTTAAAAAAAAGGAGACTTGGTCTGTCTTTCACTTACTTCATTTCCTAAAAATTCTGCTTATTGCTGTGCATAAATTCCCTACCAAAGAAACAACCTAGACAGTAGGTGTTATCATCTCCATTTTTCAGATAAAGAAACTGAGTTGCAGAGGATTACACAGGTTTCACCTGAAACATGAATATGCTACACTCTTAAAACTATGTGCTGTGATGAAGATGTACTTCTTAAAGCTGCAATGAAAAATAGCATTTTTATGACTTAAAACCAATGTACTTAAATGCTGCTCTGCATCAATTACTAAATATAGTATCTGTCATATAGCAAGTCCTCAAAAATGGTCACTATCATTGTCACTAATAATATTCAAAAAAATTACAGACAAATCATAAATACTGAGTCATGATAAGAGTCAAGAAAGATTTTTTCATTTTAAAATATTATCAGGAATGTTCAAATGAATTTTTGGACAGAATAATAAAAAACCAATCAAAGGGCAAATTAGAGTGCTTTTTTTTCTTTTCATCTTTTCATAATTTTACAGGTCACTTATATGAGCACTGTAAATTAATCAAATTTCCTGGGCTCTAGCAGCATATCAGAATAAAACTGCCTAAAGTGTTCTTTCTAGAGAGACCATTACATTGCAGTACCATTAGATTAACAACTTCATTGTGAGAGAGGAAAGGGGAAACTCACTTAATTTATAAAAGTGATAAATTACTTCAATTCAAAATTGAATTAATCAGTAAGTACACATTTCAGAAAGAATGAAGTTCAATAGACTTACAGCCCTTTTTAAAGGCAAGAATATCCATTATTTTCAATTTAGTGGAACATCAAATATTACTAATAGCAGAATATTTATGTTAAAATCATATTCACTTTTAAAGTATAGTGCAAGAGACACCCTGGTTGGAAAGATCCCCTGGAGGAGGGCATGGCAATACACTCCAGTATTCTTGCCTGGAGACGATACAGGGTCGCAAAGAGTCAGACACGACTGAAGTGACTGAGCATGCATGCTTGCATTTAGAAAGCCATTAGATATTTAAACATTTAGTACACTACTACTAATAACTGTAGCAAAAGACTGATCTGTTTGACTCTATATAGACAATTTGGACAGGTAAACATAAGGATCAGAAATTTCCAAAAAAAGCATCAGAAAAAAAGTTTTCTTTAACAAAGTAAAAGATAGAACACTTTAATTGGAACTGTACCAACATTCCATAAATGTTTACTACTTAAAGTCGATACTAGGAGTTTCTGGTTGGTTATCCCAAATACAAATTTTGTCATACTTGGATTTGGAACAGTTACTGAGGAACCTGGTTCTCAGCTGCACTCCATGATCTCTCCCACAGCTCGTTCAGTGACACAGAGACAACAAGCTGATGTGAACAGCTGCATGCAGAACTCAAGATTTAGAGACTAGAAAGGGAGACAAGGCATCAGCAAATCTTCCTGGAGGCACCGTCAAGTTCTTGAACTCGCACAGCTTGTTGCTTAGACCATATACCCAGTCAGAAACAATACCTATCTTTTGGTGGGGTTTTTCATAGTGCCGCTAGTGGCTCCTGAGATGAAGTGACTATATATGACAATAGCCTCATGAGAGGCCTCCCTCAATAGCAGGAATCAGGAAAGGAAGAACTTTTCCCAAATGAGGCATCTAATTTTTTTTTTTTAAATGCTACAGCCCTGGGCCAAATCTTGTTATGGCATCTTCCCAGGTGCCCAATTTGCTAGCACTCCTCCCTTATCTATGAGGGTCGTATTTCCTCAGACTCCCCCTCCTCACCTACTTTGTTGGCTGCCTCTGCCTATTATAACTTTGTTTAGACTATCAATAAATGTTTCCTAAGGTGTTTATCACAGTGGACCCAGTAAGGCAATAACCTATACAGGAAGTCATCTGATTTTTCCATCCACTGAAAAAAGTCTTTTGTTCAGGGTTGCCTGGTAGACTTCCACTACCTCTGCTACCGGGTTAGCTCAGGCCACTTGTCTTTTTGAGAAGCGATTTTAGTATAGTTGCTACTTTTCCCTTGATCACAAAAGATAAACACTCCTTTCTCCTACTTACATGGAACAAAATAAATGAAGAACTGTATTATCAATGAGTTTGTATGATCCCACTAACAGCCTTAGTCTTATGTAAGGATAAAAATGTGCCACCTACTTTGGCAATCTACTGCACTAAACCACAGCATTCCTGAGAATGCTAGTCACTTCTCTCAACAATCACTAAAGCTAAATTTGGAAATTCATTCATTTGCCTGGTTCTCCTTGGATTGTTTTAACAACTCTGGAGCAGTAAAGATAGCAAATTGGGACTGCAACATAATTGTTCTCTAGGGAATAACATGGGTGACCTGGACTACATCAGACTTACAGGTTTGGTTCCCACTGGGATATAAAAAGTTTGCACACACACATACACGTATGTGCATGTATGCATACCTACAGGTTATGTAGTTAGGAAATTCAGTTGTCTCAAGAAACCAGCACATTTTTAAATTTTAAACTTTTAAAATGTTTTTCAAGATCAAGCTCTGTTTAAGAGAAAACATTTTAACTCACATTTTGCTCTATGGATATTAAGAGTATAAATTATAGAACATCAATTCAAGGTAAGAAAAAGAATTAAATAAGATATAAGGAACTGGAAGTTG
The DNA here is from genome assembly GCF_963930625.1 of Muntiacus reevesi. NCBI lineage: Eukaryota > Metazoa > Chordata > Mammalia > Artiodactyla > Cervidae > Muntiacus > Muntiacus reevesi. The sequence continues at coordinate 202,552,900 of NC_089249.1, forward strand.
TAAATATTTTTAGTTTTTGAGACAATTAGATAACTAAATGTTATGCAGTTTTTAAACATGCCAGGTACTATGATAAGTACCACAGATAAAATATTTCATTTGTTGTTTTCAGCAACATTGTAAGTTAGATTCTAATATTATCTCTATTTGAAAAATAAAGAAACAAGCTCACTATAGATAATATACATGGTTCGATGCACTGGAAGACTCAGAGGGATTGGGTAGAGAGGGAGGTGAGGGGGGGATCGGGATGGGGAATACATGTAAATCCATGGCTGATTCACGTCATTGTATGACAAAACCCACTACAATATTGTAAAGTAATTAGCCTCCAACTAATAAAAATAAATGAAAAAAAAAAAAGAAACAAGCTCAGAGAAATTAAGTAGTTAGCCCAAAGCATACAGCCAAAAAATGACAAAATAGAACCAGAACACAGGTCTGCCTTTGGGACAGCAAAGATAAGGCTTAAAGGATCTAAAAATCTTATATCTCTAGCAATACTGTGCATCATTTCTCCCCTAGTTCTTCATGTTCCAGTCATGCTGGCCTTCATTCAATTTTTCATATTATTTATGTTTCTACAGTTCCTACTTCTGGACTTACCCAATTATAATATTTTATAATCATATATTTACTGTGATTGTTTAATTAATTTCTTTCTCTTACACTAGTGAAGGCCAAGTACCATGTCCACTTTGCTTACTGTTACTTGAGAAGAACAGAATGGAGTGGTACTCAAAAGCGTGGGTTTTGGAGCCAAACTACATGACTTCCCCACTTTATGCTACCATGCATAAGTTATTTAACTTCTGTCTCAATGTTTTCATCTATAAGAGAAGACAGCAATAACATTTACTTTTTGAGAAGTATTAAGGAGTAAATGGGTTTTTAAAACACAAATACTCGAACCATATCTTGGCACTAGCAGGGTTAAATAAAAATCAGTTTATTATTATTCCTGTTTATTTCTAACAACTGTCCAGTGCTTTTTAGATAGCAACAGAAAGCACTTCATACATATTTTTAAAATAAATGCATGCTGTGCATGCACAAATGAATGACTAAATCTTCTATAGTTATCCCAATATCATCTTTACTTTCATCACATCACAGATATCCAAGGTTTGACACTGCCTCCCAAAAATTCAGCCAAGTATTAGTGCTGCTTAATACTGCATCAAGGAATAGATATCATCTCTGTATCCTCTTGAACAGTTCTGACTTTGGAGTTTTGAGGTCATAGATATGATCCTTCCACTCTTAAATGAATAACTTAGTGTCATGGCTTGGTACTGGCAGCTTCAAAATATTTCTTTTTTTCTTCTAAGAAAGTGAGAAAGAACACAGAAAATTCACTGACAAGATCTGAGCTCAGAAAACCTTTGGGTATATTCAAAACTGCCTTACAGTTGTAAAAACAAGAGCATGCCCTTCCAATAACCAAACAGCACATGAACATTTCATATCAATAATGATACATTTTTAGACACTTATACCATGTTTCAAGAATTCAACATACACAATCCCCAAACATCACAATAACTCTACATGGGAACTGCCATTATTTCCATTTTATCAGGGAGAAAGTTAAGGAACTTGAGCAAACTCTTACAAGAAAAGGAAGGTATGTGATTGGAATAATATAGAGCTTCATTTTATTCTTGTATAGGTTACTCTGAATTCAGTAATTAGCACAAATACCTTCTAAAGGAAAGATAATTGCTAAAAGTCAGATTTTTAGCACACTGAAGGCAATTAGTAAAGATGTTAAAACATCAGTAAATGTAGTTTGCTTTCAAATGTCAAAGATAAAAATAACACTAAAATATTTTTGGCATCTTTACTAGACTTCCCATCTTTGGGAATGAGCTAAGGCAATGGTTTTATTCATGTTTCCTCAGGAACACAGCTAAGATTTAGTGGGTAGGTTAAATTTAGTGTAGCTAGTTTGCAGCTGTCTGTTATAAAGCAGATGCTAGATTCTGTCAATATCATATTTGCAGAAAAGAACAGTTCCTTTGGCTTTAATTTGTGAAAAAGTAAGACCTTTCCTAATAGAGGAACCCCAGAGGCCATTTGTCCAAGGGAAAGAGCCTATTACCAAGCTGACCAAAACAGCATGAAAAGTATTTATTTACGCTGTATCTTAAAGTCTTATGCACGTGCTCAGTCGTCTGACTCTTTGTGACCCCATGGACTGTAGCCCACCAGGCTTCTCTGCCCATGGAAATTTCAAGGCAAGAATACTGGAGCACGTTGCCATTTTCTCCTCCAGGGGATCTTCCCAACCCAGGGATCATACAGCATCTGTCTCCTGCATTGGCAGGCAGATTCTTTACCACTACGCCACAAAGTCCTACGACCAGGCTTTAAAGGGCCAAACAGGATTTTATCCTGGCAGACAAGAAAAACTGCCCCAGCTAAGAAAACCAATGGAGAGAGAACCCAAATGAGTGAGTCTTCCTTATGTTTAAGCTGCAGTCAGTTATACCGTGACGCTTACAGACCCACTGGATGAGAGACTTAACATTTCCCCTCGGACCAAACGTTAAGCTTCTTCCTGCCTATATAAGATCCCGAACTCCCTATTCCTGGAGAATTTACTATAGAAAATTTACAATTCTAAATTATTTCTCTGTTCCTTGAGATGGAAATCTTCTCCCACCTTCCTGTTTCACAACCCAGGGAAGTCTTTCTAAAGTCCCAGAGAGCCAATTCTCCCACTGAAGTGTAATCATCAAAGTCAGAGCCCCAGCCTCTAACTCAGTCTCTGTGGGAGGATAGGAACCAAATGCTCATAAGAGCCAGGTAGCAAACACAAGTGCTCTAATCACATTGATCAATCTCTCATTTTCCAACATCCTCTAGTACTTTCCCACCAGTTTACCATTGGAACTTGCCATCTACCTCTACAAGGATTTAAATCATGTGCTGCTCCAGCTGCTGACTTTAAGTTCACTTCAGTTGCTCAGTCATGTCTGACTCTTTGCGATCTTATGGACTACAGCATGCCAGGCTTCCCTGTCCATCACCAACTCCTGGAACTTGCTCAAACTCACATCCATCGAGTCAGTGATGCCGTCCAACCATCTAATCCTCTGTTGTCCCCTCATCCTCCTGCCTTCAATCTTTCCCAGCCTCAGGGTCTTTTCAAATGGGTCAGTTCTTTGCATCATGTAGTCAAAGCACTGGAGTTTCAGCTTCAGCATCAGTCCTTCCAATGAATATTCAGGACTGATTTCCCGTAGGGTTGACTGGTTTGATCTACTTGTTGTCCAAGGGACTCTCAAGAGTCTTTTCCAACACCACAGTTCAAAAGCATCAATTCTTCCATGCTTGGCTTTCTTTATAGTCCAACTCTCACATCCATACATGACTACTGGAAAAACCATAGCTTTGACTAGATGGACCTTTGTTGGCAAGGTGATTTTCAACACCCTCTGAAAAGAGTTCAGGATGCAGAGCAGAAATGAGGCACTCTGTGCTATTGGAAAAAGTGGCAGAACAGGTCTTCACATAGATATTTTCAGAAGCCAATTTTATTAGTTCAGTTCTTACATCTCCTCATATCTAGAAAACCACTAAAATCCTTCACGGTGATGTCTGCTCCTTCTGACTAGCAGTGATCGTCACATGACTAGCAGAAACCTTTTGCAAAAATATGTGCTTGGATGAGAACAAGATGGTGGAGGAGTAGGTGGATGTGAAGTACATCTCCCTCCATGGATACATCAGGAATACACCTTTAGACACAGAAGTGCATGCGGAACACCAGCTGAGAGCTGACAGGAGTACCTGACCAGCAGAAAAGAATATATAGAGCCACACAAAAACTCAGTAGGACAAAGGAACTAGGGGGAAAAATAGGATGTTAGGAGGACTGGACCTGCCCTCAGTGGGTGGGGGAACTGAAGCAGGGGTCCGATCCCCACAGTGGGGCAACTGTCTGAGTCAGAGGAGAAACATGTAAGGCTGAGAGTGAAACAGCTGAACTGTGGCAGCCTAAATGGAATAAGAATCAGACTCCTTGCCACAGCCATACATAGCCTGGACAGGAACGCTGGTCTCCTGCAGCGGCTGGGAACCGGAGTTTAGGGATGGTGGAGCAATCCCAGGGCGAGGGCTACTGTTGATTGTGGAGAGACGGATTGAGGGGATGTGAGGGAGGAGATCGCGGTGGAAAATGCTGGTGGAGGAAAGCCAGGCAGCCATGGAAGCAAAGCGATACTGCTGAGTCAAGTGTAGGGGGTGGAGCCATCACCATAGCCTCTCTCTCCCCAGGGTCAGCATCGGCAGCTGAACAAGAGAGAGGCTGGTCCATCAAATGCCTGATGCACTGAACTACGGAGTAGGGCCCCACACAGGGTGCTCCTTTCAGTGACTGATGAGCTGAACCACAGAGTAGGACCCCAGACGGGTGGGCCCCTCTATGTGTCTGAGGCGCCGAAAAACAGAGAAGGACCCCAGGCAAGGGAGCCCTCTAAGTGCCTGAATGGGCAAAGCTACAGAGAAAGACTGGCCAAAGAGGCCTTCTGATCTCCACCTACAAGAGGCTCGTAAAAAAGACTCTGAAAAGGCCATAACTCCTGTGGCAGAGGCAGTCCGTGTCCCTGCACACTTGGTGCTGCTAGGGTCCCTGCAAGCCAAGCAGCTGCACCACCTTCACATTCAACTCTCACTGGGGCAGAGCTGCCACAGGCAAAAAAGTCTTGCATCTATGTACACAGGGTCGCTTTGGTCGTGTCCGACTCCTTGCAACCCTGTAGACTGTGGCCTGCCAGGCTTCTCTGTCAGGGAAGGGAGTTCTCCAGGCAAGAATACTGGAGCGAATTGGCCAATACTGGTTTCCATACCTTCTAGAGCACTATATTTTCTGCTGCCCTAGCCACCAACCCCCCTGAGTATCTGGTGCTTCCAGAACCCCTGCAACCCAAGAAACTGCACCACCTCCACTCCTGGCCCTCACAGGGACAAACCCAAGCCCTCCAAGGGCAGCCTTGGGAGCTAAATCCCAGTGGATGACCCACATGTAGAGGTGGAAATAAAACCACAATTGAAACTCAGGGGCAGTGTGGCTAAGGAAGAAGACCCAAAATCTTCCCACCAGCTATACAAGCTGAAGATGAAATCCACATGACCAACTAGGCAGACTCTGTGTCTAGGGCCACTGAGATTTCCCAGAAAAGAAAACACACTAGTTCTGATAGCTGTGGACACTGGAGGAAAGAACACACAGGAGTAGGACCAGATTAAAATCTGAGCTGCCCCCACAGCAGGTCCAGAGATCAACACAGTGTTAGAGCGCATCCTAGGGAGGTGAGATGGACTGTGACACCCAGGGAAGGAAAGGACTCTGATAGCAGAGACTCAAGAAAAAACATTATTCTTCTTATTCTTTTACTTGTTCTATAGATTCTTTTGGATTTCTTTTTACTTTTTCTTTTCCTTCTCCCCACCCTCCCTGCTCTGTTGTAGTTGTCGATTTTATTGGCACTAAGAAATTCAATTAAGCTTTTGAGCTTTTTTTTTTTTTTCAGTCACATTTTTTATTGTTGCCATAAACCTCTGCCTCTACATGGGGCTTCTGCAGTTCTGTGGAGTTTTCCTCTTTTTTTAAAATTTTCTTTTTTAATTTTTTTAAAACTCATTATTATTTTTTCTATATTTATTCATTTGTTTGCTTTTCCTACTGTTCTTTCCCCATTGCAGTTAATCTTTAATGTATATAAATTTTCTTTATCTACCTCTATTTAACTCTGCACAAATGAAGGAACAAACTAGAAACAGAAGGCCAAATAAACGAGGAGGAAATAGGCAAACTACCTGAAAAGGAATTCATAATAATGATAGTAAAGATGATCAAAAAACTTGAAAATAAAATGGAGAAAATGTAAGAATCAATTAACAAAGACCTAGAAGAATTAAAAAATAAACATGCAGAGACAAACAACACAATTACTGAAATGAAAAATACTCCAGAAGGAGGAATCAACCTGCCTGACTTCAGGCTATACTACAAAGCTACAGTCATCAAGACAGTATGGTACTGGCACAAAGACATAAATATAGACCAATGGAACAAATTAGAAAGCCCAGAGATAAATCCACGCACCTATGGACACCCTATCTTTGACAAAGGAGGCAAGAATATACAATGGAGAAAAGATAATCCCTTTAACAAGTGGTGCTGGGAAAACTGGTCAACCACTTGTAAAAGAATGAAACTAGAACACTTTCCAACACCATATACAAAAATAAACTCAAAATAGATTAAAGATCTAAATGTAAGACCAGAAACTGTAAAACTCCTAGAGAAAAACATAGGCAAAACACTCTCTGACATAAATCACAGCAGGATTCTCTTTGACCCACCTCCCAAAGTAATGGAAATAAAAGCAAAAATAAACAAATGGGACCTAATTAAACTTAAAAATTTTGCACAATGAAAGAAACTATAAGCTAGGTGAAAAGAGAGTCTTCAGAATGGGAGACAATAAAGCAAACGAAGCAACTGACAAAGAATTAATCTCAGGAATATACAAGCAGCTCATGCAGCTCAATACCAGAAAAATAAATGACCCAATCAAAAAACGGGCCAAAGAACTAAACAGACATTTCTCCAAAGAAGACATATAGATGGGTAACAAACACATGAAAAGATGCTCAACATCACTCATTATCAGAGAAATGCAAATCAAAACCACAATGAGGTATCATCTCACGCCAGTCAGAATGGCTGCTATCCAAAAGTCTACAAACAGTAAATGCAGGAGAGGGTGTGGAGGAAAGGGAACACTCTTGCACTGTTGGTGGGAATGCAAACCAGTGCAGCCACTATGGAGAACAGTGTGGAGATTCCTTAAAAAACTGGAAACAGAACTGCGATACGACCCAGCAATCACACTACTGGGCATACACACCGAGGAAACCAGAATTGAAAGAGACACATGTGCCCCAATATTCATCGCAGCACTGTTTACAACAGCTAGGACATGGAAGTAACCTAGATGTCCATCAGCAGACGAATGGATAAGAAAGCTGTGGTGCATATACACAATGGAATATTACTCAGCCGTTAAAAAGAATTCATTTGAATCAGTTCTAATGAGATGGATGAAACTGGAGCCCATTATACAGAGTGAAGTAAATCAGAAAGAAAAACACCAATACAGTATATTAACGCATATGTATGCAATTTAGAGAGATGGTAACGATGACCCTATATGCAAGACAGCAAAAGAGACACAGATAAAAAGAACAGACTTTTGGACTCTGTGGGAGAAGCCAAGGGTGGGATGATTTGAGAGAACAGCATTGAAACATGTATATTACCATATGTGAAACAGATCGCCAGTTCAAGTTCAATGCATGAAACAGTGCACTCAAAGCTGGTGCACTTGGACAACCCTGAGGGATGGGATGGGGAGGGAGGTGGGAGGGGGGTTCAGGATGGGGGACACGTGTACACCCATGGCTGATTCATGTCAATGTATGGCAAAAATCACTACAATATTGTATAGTAATTAGCCTCCCATTAAAATAAATTAATTAATTTAAAAAATACTGTAGAAGGAATTAATGGCAGAATATCTGAAATAGAAGAATGAATCTGTGAGCTGGAAGATAAAATAGTGGAAGTAACTTCTGAAGAGCAGAATAAAGTAAAAAGAATGAAAAGAGCTGAGGACAGTCTCAGAGACCTCTGGGACCATAACAGATGCACCAACATTCAAATTGTGTGGGTCCCAGAAGAAGAGAAAAAGAAAAGGTAGGAGAAAAATTTTGAAGAGATTATAGTCGAAAATTTCCCCAACATGGAAAAGGAAACAGTCAATCAAGTCCAAGAGGCACAAAGAGTCCCATACAGGATAAACCCGAGAAGAAACATGCCAAGACACATACTAATCAAACTAACAAATACTAAACACAAAGAAAGAATATTAAAAGCAGCAAGGGGGAAGCAACAAGTAACATACATGGGAAACCCCATATGCTTAACAGCTGATCTTTCAGCGGAAACTCTGAAGGCCAGAAGGGAATGGCAGGATATATTTAAAGTACTGAAAGGGAAAAATCTACAACCAAGATTACTGTACCCGCCAAGGATCTCATTCAAAATTGATGGAGAAAAAAATGCTTTTCAGACAAACAAAAGGTAAGAGAATTCAGTACTACCAAAGCTTTACAACAATTGTTAAAGGGGCTTATACAGTCAAGAACTACAACAGAAGAAAAAAGATCTACAAAACCAACCCCAAACAATTAAGAAAATGGCAATAGGAATGCATATATCAATAATTACTTTAAATGTAAATGGATTAAATGATCCAACCAAAAGACACAGACTGACTGAATGGATACAAAAACAAGACCCATATATATGCTGTCTACAAGAAACCCACTTCAGACCTAAGACATATATAGACTGAAAGTGAGAGGATGGAAAAATATATTCCATGCAAATAGGAAGCAAAAGAAAGCTGGAGTAGCAATCCTCCCTCAGAATGGAAGAAAATAATAGCAAATGAAACAACTGACAAAAGATTAATTTCCAAAATATATAAGCAGCTCATACAACTCAATGACAGAAAGATAAACAACCTAATAAAAAAAGTGGGGAAAAGACTTAGACATTTCTCCAAAGAAAACATACATGGCTAACAAACACATGAAAAGATGCTCAAAATCGCTCATTATTAGAGAAATGCAAATCAAAACTACAATGAGACATCCCCATACACCAATCAGAATGGCCATCACCAAAAAGTTTACAAACAATAAATGGTGGAGAGGGTATGGAGAAAAGGGAAGGCTCTTGCACTGTTGGTGGGAATGTAAACTGATACAGCCACTATGACAGACAGTATGGAGATTCCTTAAAAAATGAGGAATAAAACCACCATATGACTCAGCAATCCCACTCCTAGGTATATACCCTGAGGAAACCAAAATTGAAAGAGACACATGTATCCCATTGTTCATTGCAGCACTATTTACAATAGTTAGAACATGGAAGCAACCTAGCTGTCCATCGACAGATGAATGGATAAAGAAATTGTGGTACATACATACAATGGCATATTACTCAGCCATAAAAAGGAACATATTTGAGTCAATCCTGATGAAGTGGATGAACCTAGAACTTGTTATACAGAGTGAAGTGAGTCAGAACCAGAAAGATAAATATCGTATTCCAATGCACATATATGGAATCTAGAAAAAAGGTACTGAAGAATTTATTTACAGGGCAGCAATGGAGAAACAGAGAGAACGGACTTACGGACATGGGGAGAGGGGAGAAGAGGGTGAGATGTATGGAAAGAGTAACATGGAAACTTACATTACCATATGTAAAATGGATAGCCAACGGGAATTTGCTGTATGGCTCAGAAAACTCAAATAGGGGCTCTGTATCAACCTAGATGAGTGGGATGGGGAGGTGGATGGGAGGCAGTTTCAAAAGGGAGGGGATATATGTATACCTATGGCTGATTCATGCTGAGGTTTGGCAGAAAACAGCAAAGTTCTGTAAAGCAGTTATACTTCAATAAAAAAAATAAATTAATTTTTAAAAATCTCAAAAAAAAAAAAATGTACTTGATTGCATGTACTCCTTCTTCACCAAAATCGCATATACACTGATGGTCCCTCCTACCTCTTTGGAGCAGTTTCTCAGAGCTATCTGAGATGCTGTCTCCTGAGCTATAGTCCTCATTTTGCTCCAAATAAAACTCAACTCACAACTCTCATGGTGTGCATTTTTTTAAGTCAGTCAAGAACTACAACAGAAGAAAAAAGATTTTTAAAACATTCCCACTTTTTTTTTTTCAACAGGAGTTGAACTGAAGCACTCTCCCCTTTAAAACATTCCCACCTTTTTTTTAAAAACATTTTTAAATGTTTAAAAACATTCCCACCTTTTTTTTTTCAACAGGAGTTGAACTGAAGCACTCTCCCCTCTTGCAATACTATTTAATAAATTTACCTTGCCTGTTTAATTCTATCAGGTGCAATTTTCTTTGACATCTCAGAGGAACTTCTTTTAGAAATACACTGCTGTAAGGTCAAGTTTCTAGCAGCCCTAACTTCTACTCTACAATCAAATAGTCAAAAACCCCTGTAATACCCTCTCCAGCCATTATACCCGATTCTGTCTCATCAGCTCCAAAATAAAACTAGTTAACACTAACTTATGATTTTTTTGTGTGTGTTCCATTGGAGTGTAAGCTCCTGGAAGCAAGAGAAAGTTTTTATTCACTTTTCTATGCCGAGTGGCTAAGCCAATGCCTGCAAGACACACTCACATCACTCTAGGGGGAACACCCAGGCAACCTTTTTGTACCTTATATATGGGGTGATCATATAGTTCTTATTTACATCAGGACAGTTTTAAAAGTGAAATTTCTGAAATATTTTGTTGCCACATGAATTAGTCTTTTTTAAATAATGATTAAGGAAAAAAGCTCCCCCAAATTTATTTAACAAGTTTAGATGCTGAAGAATCATAGGCTTTCTGAATTTCAACCCATTCCAGAACAGAATATCAATTTATACAACTATAAACAGAAACTGAATCAAATGTTCTTCTCATAAGATATTCCAAAGCAGAGTTACAGAATTTCAAAATTTATCCTATACTTCAGTTGAATTCCCATCATCTAATTTCTTTAGTTCCTCCCTTGCTGTTGCTGGGATATAGTTCAATCACTCTGTTTGCAAGCTTTGTCTTCAAAAATTCAACTTGATAAAATTAAATTTTTAGTGCTCCATCTGTTGAGTACTTTTATTAAAGACCTTTAACTTGTTTTTAAAATGTAACCAAAATTTATTTTGTATTAATGGTCTACACTATTATAGAACATTTAGATTGAAATTTAAATATTCTCCAAAGATTCTGTATTTCTAAAATTTGCCTGATGATGGGTAGCAGAGAGAAACAAAGTCATGCTAAAGTATCTATTTTTATACAACATGGCTTTCTTAGGAAACAATTTGAAGTCCAGTTACCATACATAACATGGCATGTAAATTTTAACATTTTGCTTGTTTGAAGATTGGCAGTGCATTTCCACTTACTCAGATGCATTATACACCTCAAACCATTTCAAGCTGGTTTCTGTTCCATAAACAGTTTAATTTATTAATAACCCTTTTTTTCACTACAATGTTCTGAGCCACCGAAATCTCTATTCATATTATCAATACAAAAGAAACTCTTTTAACACCACTTTAACTACTAAATAAAGTCATATCTCTTTTAATAATGTCACTTTTGACAGATTTAACTTCTGAAAGCTTTACTTTCTTCCATGAATTGGATTTTAAAGAATGGAACCATTGTTAGAATCCATTGGTTTCTATTTCAAGCAAACTGATGACACTGACATAAAATCCATATAACTGAGCATTTCCCCTTTTGCTAATGCATTAATAGCCATTGATTCATTCTATGTACACATACAAGAAAATCTAAAGTTATAATGAGCAAAGTTAATACTGGTGAAGAACAATTATATAACTGGAATGAAAAGTCATGCTTCTGGAGTGATAAGCAAACTGACCTTTGTAGCTATATGTATTAAATCATTGTCTTTGATCACAGCCCTAAAATAACTATTAAGTTTTAAGATGGGGAGGCTTCTTAAGCAGATGTGTTCTCTGGTTTTGAGAGTCAATGTGATCACTATGGTGCCCCCGGTGGATGGTAAATGTCCACAAACATTTTAAGTCAAACCTACAATATTAAAATTGACTAACAAGCATGATACATTCATTTTTTTCATTAAATATATTCTTTTGTTTTTTAAACTATATTGCTATCAAATGATTTAAACATTACAAAGCAATAATATAAAAAGCTGTAGAATTACAGCATGGAATAAGAAGCCAGATCACTGACGATGCAGCAGAACCATTAAATCTTTCACATACTCCTTCCTCTAATTCCCCCGTTTACCCCGACCCACCCTGAGGCTTCTTACCTCTAGTAGGTTGAGACACCAAGTGGGGAGCAGGAAAGGCAGCGTCAGGTACTTCCCTCACCAATTCTTGGGGACTTCTTTGGGGAAAAATAATACATATATACACAACAAAAATTATGCACAATTCCTTGAAGGAAGCCGGTGCACGTGTGGAGCCCTAGGTCTTAGGCGTTAGCTTCACGGTCCGTGGGCCTCTGGGAGCTGGTCAAGGGGAGGAAAAGGCTGACAGGCCGCAGCACAGGACACAGTAAGTGCAGGCCAGGCGCTGAGGCGGCCGACAACCGGAGGAAGGGGCCAGACAGAAGGCGGCTGCGGAGAGCCGTCAGCAGACCATGTAAAAATTTATAACCCACAGTAAGAAGTCTGGAGAGGATAAACAAATAAGTGAATAAAGTACTGAATTACTAGGAAACTTAACCCTTTTTTATTTTGGAGAGGATGGGCTGAGAAACGGAGCTTCAGAACTGGCTCCTAGAACGGTGGAACCAGGCCGGAGAGGCCCAGCGGCTGAAACCCGATCTCGCGGAATCTCGGGAGATCTCGGCGAGGGTGGGGGTGGGGCACGGTTGACAGGGGAGGCCCAGGTGCCACTTGCAGAATGCCCCTCCCCCCAGGCGCCCCTCCAAGGGGTCTGGCTCACACCACCTATCATGAAATCCCCAATGCCTGTGGACTCCTCAAACCCTGAGGTGTCACCTGAGCCCAGACGTCTGCCCAGGTGAGGGGGAATGCCCCCTGACTCAAATGCTGTCCGAGGGAACCACCCCAGGCCAGGGATGGGACTGCGCATGTGCTGTGCTGCGCTAAGTCACTTCCAACGCGTCCAGCTCTTTGCAACCCCGAAGACCGTAGCCACTCAGGCTGAAAAAGTGAAAAGCCTTCCAGGACTCTGGGCGGACCAGGGCTGTGACTAAGCTTCTGGCGCGGAATTCGGGAGTACCAATCTGATATCTGCATCTTCCAAAGCCAGGGCACCCCTAACATTCTGTTCCATACACACACCCTTGGCGCGGTTCCTGCCTGCTGCTGAAAGGATCTAAAGTTTGTCCCAGGAGACTATCTCTGCCTGTTGCTAAGCAAGTAACTTGAAGAGCAGTGTAAGCACATTGCTCTCTGCTTCTGAACCTGTCAGCGCATTAGGATGGGGGTGCTGGCTCCGCCACCTACCATAGGGAATACCATGGTCCAGGGCCTGGTCAGTTGGGTAGAGTGTGGGGTTTCCCAAGAAGGACTTTGTGTGTAAGCAAAAGGAGAAAGATTGCTTCCTTCATCCAAAGGCAGTCATCTAATGGCACCCATATACAGAAATTTAAGCTCTTGGATGGATGAGGCTCCTGCACTGCCATTTCCCATCTGCAGAGTGTGAGAATTAGACTAAGATTGCTTGTGCCTTAAAAATTTAGTTCCAAAAATCTTTGAAAATATTCTCCTTTTCTTACGTTGACTTTGAGATTCTTAGGGAAAAAAGTTTCCTATAGATTCCTAATACAAGGTGAATTTGAGCTTGTTTTACTGTGATTATCTTTTCTAGTACTAGGATGCAGTATTATTTAATCATTTGTTCTTGTGACAAGTTTTATGACATTTTTATTTTGACTTCCTCCTTCAACTATGACATCCATAAGGGTAGTGAAAAGGTAGTGACAAGTACTTGTCTCTAAACCCCTCAAAGTGACAAGCAAAGTGTCTAGCACATGTCTACTGTATCCGAAAGCCTTTGCTGCATGACACACCATCCCAAAACTTACTGACTAAAACAACAACCATGTATTATTTCTCACAATTCAGTGAGTTGACATGGTATGTTTGCTAATATTGACCACAACCAGTCACATGACCATGCCAGATTCAGAGGGTGGTGAAAGACTGCCTCGTGTTAAGATACTATTCTTTAAATCTATCCTATCCACCCAGCAACTGGTGATTTCTGAATTCATATTTCTGCGTCACCCTGTGAAACAGGAATGCAAGGGTTTTCCACTCTATCTCTCTGTCCTTGACATGGTTGGAACTATAGGTATAGGGGAAATGGAAGCGAAAAAACTGTAAGGAATGCAATTCTGTTTGAAGGTTAACTAGAGAATAGGAAATAAATATTTCCTCCTTGTGAATATCTCCATTATTATAAAAATACTAGAATAAAATAGAAGCTGAACAAGAAACTCTGTGATATTTTCCCTAATTGATGCTTAATAAACACCAATTTTAAAATGTTACATTTTATACAGCCAAGGTTTGTTCATATGGAATGGTGAAAAGAATATATACATTTTGGCATTTTTCAGATCATGATTTGAATTCTATCTGGGCCAGTGACTAGCATGAGATTTTGAAACAATAAATTTTTACCCTCGGTTTTCTAATTTGATAAATGAGATAATCATACTTCAGAATACTACTCTGAAAGTTAAACTATATAACATAACATATATGTTTCACACATGTTAGGCACTCAAAAGTTGGTTTCTTTCCTTCCTTACATTTATACTTACTTTCTTTGATTTATACATTATTACATGTTTTTTGAAAAGACCTGAGTTCTTAAATCATAAACCTTAAAAGCATTTTCTATGTTAATGGCTCACAAACACAAATATGTGTATATATATATATACACACATATATCTACATGTATATATGTGTGTGTATGTATATATATATCGTATATACAGTATCCCTGTAAATACATATATATACATGTATATACGATATATATATCGTATATACAGTAACCCTGTTATGGCTCTTGCTAGGTTCTAAGTGTTGTTCTAAATGTTCTTTTAAAAGTAATTTATTGGGCCAAAGAACTAAACAGACATTTCTCCAAAGAAGACATACAGATGGCTAACAAACACATGAAAAGATGCTCAACATCACTCATCATCAGAGAAATGCAAATCAAAACCACAATGAGGTACCATTACACGCCAGTCAGGATGGCTGCTATCCAAAAGTCTACAAGCAATAAATGCTGGAGAGGGTGTGGAGAAAAGGGAACCCTCTTACACTGTTGGTGGGAATGCAAACTAGTACAGCCACTATGGAAAACAGTGTGGAGATTTCTTAAAAAACTGGAAATAGAACTGCCATATGACCCAGCAATACCACTTCTGGGCATACACACCGAGGAAACCAGATCTAAAAGAGACACGTGCACCCCAATGTTCATCGCAGCACTGTTTATAATAGCCAGGACATGGAAGCAACCTAGATGTCCATCAGCAGATGAATGGATAAGGAAGCTGTGGTACATATACACCATGGAATATTACTCAGCCGTTAACAAGAATTCATTTGAATCAGTTCTAATGAGATGGATGAAACTGGAGCCCATTATACAGAGTGAAGTAAGCCAGAAAGATAAAGAACATTACAGCATACTAACACATATATATGGAATTTAGAAAGATAGTAACGATAACCCTATATGCAAAAAAGAAAAACAGACACAGAAGTACAGAACAAACTTTTGAACTCTGTGGGAGAAGGTGAGGGTGGGATGTTTCAAAAGAACAGCATGTATATTATCTAGGGTGAAACAGATCACCAGCCCAGGTGGGATGCATGAGTCAAGTGCTCGGGCCTGGTGCACTGGGAGGACCCAGAGGAGTCGGGTGGAGAGGGAGGTGGGAGGGGGGATCAGGATGGGGAATACGTGTAACTCTATGGCTGATTCATGTCAATGTATGACAAAACCCACTGAAATGTTGTGAAGTAATTAGCCTCCAACTAATAAAAATAAAATTTAAAAAAAAAGTAATTTATTTAAACCTCACAATATCCATGCAGTTGGTAATACTACCATGATTTAGTATAGAAGAAAACCAGATATATCTGGTGGGATGTTTCTTACACCTTGCAAGAAATGCAGCTGAAATTATAACCCATACAAGTGTGTCTCCTGATATGTTCTCTTAACCACTGTACTAAGCCGCCACTCTAAGGCAAAGATTCAGTTCAGCTATAGTTAGTAAAATGACTTTTAAAAATTAATTATATCAATTAAACTGAAATGTGATTCTGTTTAAATTAATTAGCAGATGCTTTCCCCATACACTTGTCCCCCCAGCTGTGTTTTAAAATAAAAAAGTCTAGAAAAGGAAATACCACCCACATTGCACTGTTTGTTTTTCTGAAAGTGTTTGGGGAAATGGCCTAAATCTGGGGAAAAAATTCACAGTATTATAATTTTAAGTGGCTACTATAGTGCCTTGAACTTTAGAACACATAACCGTAACAAGAATGGGTTGGCTATATAAGAATATAGCCTAATCCTAGCAAACCTCTGGAATTAAAAATGGGTAGTCATTTTGAAAAGGACAAGGACTAGGTAAAATATTCAAAAGGTCAAAGGCAAGTTTTGTTATATCTAAAATAGTCATGCCTCATCATGCAATTCCAAATATCACCTAGTATACAAAATTGTACAGTTGTTTTAATTCTATCTGCATTTGGGAAATGCTAAGAATATATTGGACAGGCATTTTGATAGAAATGCACAGCATGTTTTCTTTTCAAAGAAAGAAACTTGAACAAAGAATTCAATTCAGCAGTAACTAAAAAACAAAAATCACTGAATCAACTAGATGCAGTCATATAGTTCAATACTGAAAATATATGACAGTAGGAAAAATCCAGCACCTCTTACTTTATGGAAGACAGAACACATTGTTTTTCTCTGCTGCTGCCTTTTACCTTCCTAAGATTTCCTTTTCTGCCATCTTTATTCATGTCACTGAATGTTTCATGCCCTTCGTTGGTGTAAATGAATACTACTTACTCCTCATTTTCTGCGGAAATGGCCCCTCAGCCTTCTATATTCTATTTACCTTGAGGGTCAGGTTGGGACAAGACAGGTAGTCTTCTCGTTTAACATGGTCATTTCTTGCCAGATCAATGCCCATGCCTCATGCTAAAAGTCTGCACCTCTGAGCTTCTATTACAGGTCCAAATGGCATAAAGACCTCCTATGTTTCTGTCCTGGACATACCCTGTATTTTGGGCAGCTCCCCCTCTTAATGCTGGTATTGCTCTATACATGAGATGATTCGTGCAACATTGACCTCAAATTTATTCACTTCCTCAGCTCCAGAAATCTTCAGCTCCACTCTGCTGTAGCCTCACACATATGTCCTTACTTCAAACCTAGTTATTATCCAGAACACCATCCAGAACAAGCTGCTTAAGGACAGGGACAGTTTCTCTAGGGTTAATACCAGCATCATCATCCATTAGCACAGCATCTAGTACATATTAGGTGCTTAACTAAATAGCTATTCATAAATAAATACATTAATCACATCCGATCAGGAAATCTTAAACTCCAATTCATTCTTTCATCTCTTCCTAACTTTCCTTGGGTCCTAGTTTTCTTAGGACCTAAATTCCAAAATTTATTTTATATCACAATGACTCATTATCCCCATCCTTTTTCTATTTCCTCCTCATCTCTCAGCCATCCTCTATGTTTCACATGTTTTACTGATCAATACCAAGATGACAAACTTCTGACCAAACTCTCCTCTGTATTGCATGCCAACACCATACATAGTCATACTGCAGTACTCTGTATCATCCTTGTGTTTAACGACATTGCCCTTTCCACTACTGCTGTATAAGAGCAAGAACATTTTAAGACGTTGCCCCAGGAGTTAGAGAGTTGCGACAAAATTTTAAAATCCACAGAAATGTGCACTTCTGATCATGTTCATCCATGAGATGAAATGGCAGTAGAAATGATTCACTGTATATTTATTCATAACACTCTTAATGAGAACCTATTTGAGGGTAGAAACAAGGTCAGGTTCTGAGGAGATAAAGATGAAAACATGTGTCCTACTTTCAAGAGTTTGCTCATAATCTATTAAGGCAATAGATATTCAGATGTGGTTCTCTCACTCATACTGTCCATAAGCCAACATGAGTGAAGATGGAAATTCTGACAAGAGTATAAATAGGATATAAATTATAGGATAGCAAAGCAAGATAATGCAATTAATTTTATGTAAATAAACATGTTGTTAAGAAGACTGAGAATAGGCATACTAAATTGCCAATATGATTTCTTTTATGAAGAAGAGATAACTATAAATATTTAAAAATAAATAACATAAAGCATTCATATCAATCTTTAAAGTTAATTAAACATATTCACTCTCAAATCCTGTTTCTTCACTTTCAGATCCTAAGAACTGGAGCCTGTATTCACCTAACAAAGGTCATCCTAAAATTCTGTGCCTAGAACTAAATAAATACTTGCTCCTGTCACATTTCCTGTTTGTTACCCAGGGCTGTCACAAGGTGCCTAGAGCAATGAAATTCAGGTTAGAAAGAAAAACAAGTACCAGAGTTTGAAATTCACAAAAATTTTGAGTAGTGAAAAGTTCTTAAGTCAAAATTATGAGTTGGGGAGCTCACCAGGATCAGAGAAGTTCTTGGGTTAATAGGTGATTATTTACAAGAGGCATTATACCACTTTCATTCCCCCTTCTCACCCAGAGAATAAGGTGATTGTTTTATTTAAATGAAACCTGGTATCAGTAAGCACCATGCTCATAGCAATTCCCTATTATTCCGTGGCTTTTTGATTCAGGAAGTACTGATCCTCTCTAATCCTTTCATAGTACCCCAATTTTTTTTTCAGAAAATTGAATTCTTCTACTGATAAATATATCAGTAGAGATTATTGATATATATATATATGTATGTATATATATATATATATAAAATCAGTAGAGATTATTAACCTAGTCACATCAAATCTGTCACAGCTTAGTGAAATTAAATATCTCTGAAAGTAAAATTGTGTAACATTTCATCAGAAAGTTGGAGGAAATAGGGTTAATACCATTAGCAAGGAACTTAAACCAAAATAGTGACCCTGCTTTAACAGAATGTAATCCAAGACTGGTTCTCAATGAGAGAGTTGCCTGAGGACAAAAGTCAGCATGTCCAAATGAAATGCTCTTGGAAATGCCTTCTTTAATGTAATTAAGCTCTTCCTACACCCCACCAGCTTAAAATTTTGACTTAACACAAAATTTTTTTTCATAGTTTTCTGAAGTTTTTTACACCAGACAGAAACAAAGTCCCACAAGGATACTCCTTAAATGACTAGGCCCACTCTTGGAAATCACAGATAGTATTTAACAGACAGGTAAGGTCCAGCCAATGCAGACAGTATCTGTGATATTGTAATTTATGATAAGAAATTGCAAAAAAAAAAAAAAGTTTAATGAACAGAAACCTCTAACAGACTTAGCAGACCTGAGGAGGGAACGCTCATGCCCTGCAACATTAGCCAAGGCTAACAGGAAGAAGAAAGACTTTCCTTCTTTCCCAGCAAATGACTCAGCCAATGAAGAGCCATGGACTCTTTGTTTACTCTAGCCTTCTCAGCTTCTTCTCCCCCTCTGTCAAAGTCTTCTGGTGTCCTTGCTGTGTGGAGAACTTGCATATGGAGAACTTGCAAATGACTCACCATGGTTGCAGACCCTAAATTGTGATTCCCTGCTGATCCCAAATAAATCTTTGCTGGAAGGAAGTAATGAAACAAAATGAAAGGCAATACACAGTTTGGGAGAAGATATTTGCAAATGATGTGACTTACAAGGGATCAATTTCCCAAAATTATAAACAGCTCGAGATACTCCACAGTAGTAAAACAAACAACCCAAAAGAAAAATGGACAGAAGACCTAAAAAGGCATTTCTCCAAAGAAGACATACAGATGGCCAAGAGGCACATGAAAAGATGTTCAATATCACTAATTATTAGAGAAAATGCAAATCAAAACTACAATGAGATATTACCTCACACCAGCCAGAATGGCTAGCATCAAAAAATCCACACAAAAAAATACTGTTGGTGGGAATGTGTTTGGTACAACCACTATGGAGAATAGCATGAAGGCTCTTTAAAAAACTGAAAACAGAGCCAAGTATATAACCCTATAATCCCATTCCTGGGCATATGTCTGGAGAAAAATATACCATGAAAGGATACATGCACCCCAATGTTCACTGCAGCACTGTTTACAACAGCCAAGTCTTGGATGTAACCTAAATGTCCATGGACAGAGGAATGGATAAAGGTGGTGTGGTACATATACACAATGGAATATTACTCGGCCACTAAAAAGAATGAAATAATGCCATTTAGAGCAACATGGATGGACCTAGATATGGTAATACTGAGTCCAGTAAGTCAGTTAGAGAGAGAGAAATATTATATGGCATCCCTTATATGTGAAATCTAAAAGGAAGTGATTCCAATGAATTTACTTACAAAACAGAAAGATACTCACAGATTTGGAGAACAAACTATGGTTGCCAGGATTGGGGGAAAAAATAAGAGGAAGGGATAGTTAGGGTGTTTGGGATAGACATATTTAAAATGGATAATCAATAAGGACCTACCCAATAGCACATGGAACTCTGCTCAATGTTATGTGACAGCCTAGATGGGAGGGGAGTTTGGGGAATACATGTATATGTATGTCTGAGTCCCTTTGGTGTTCATCTGAAACTATCACAACATTTTTGTTAACTGGCTCTCAGTTCAGTTCAGTCAGTCATGTCTGGCTCTTTGCGACACCATGAACAACAGCACGCCAGGCCTCACTGTCCACCACCAACTCCCAGAGTTTACCCAAACCCATGTCCATTGAGCCCATGATGCCATCCAACCATATCATCCTCTGCCGTCCCCTTCTCTTCCTGCCCTCAATCTTTCCCAGCATCAGGGTCTTTTCCAATGAGTCAGCTCTTCACATCAGGTGGCCAAAATATTGGAGTTTCACCTTCAACACCAGTCCTTCCAATGAACATCCAGGACTAATCTCCTTCGGGATGGACTGGTTGGATCTCCTTGCAGTCCAAGGGACTCTCAAGAGTCTTCTCCAACACCACAGTTCAAAAGCATCAATTCTTTGGCACTCAGCTTTCTTTATAGTCCAATTCTCACATCCAAACATGACTACTGGAAAAACCATAGCCTCGACTAGATGGACCTTTGTTGACAAAGTAATGTCTCTGCTTTTTAATATGCCGTCTAGGTTGGACATAACCTTCCTTCCAAGGAGGAAGCGTCTTTTAATTTCATGGCTGAAAATACCATCTGCAGTGATTTTGGAGCCCCCCCCCCAAAAAAAATAAAGTCAACCGCTGTTTTCACTTTTTCCCCATCTATTTGCCATGAAGTGATGGGACCGGATGCCATGATCTTAGTTTTCTGAATGTTGAGCTTTAAGCCAACTTTTTCACTCTCCTCTTTCACTTTCATCAAGAGGCTTTTTAGCTCCTCTTCACTTTCTGCCATAAGGGTGGTGTCATCTGCATATCTTTTCCTATTTGGAACCAGTCTGTTGTTCCATGTCCGTTTTTTTTTTTTTTTCCATGTCCAGTTCTAACTGTCGCTTCCTGACCTGCATCCCGATTTCTCAAGAGGCAGGTCAGGTGGTCTGGTATGCCCATCTCTTTCAGAATTTTCCACAGTTTGTTGTGATCCACACAGTCAAAGGCTTTGGCATAGTCAATAAAGCAGAAATAGATATTTTTCTGGAACTCTCTTGCTTTTTTGATGATCCAGCAGATGTTGGCAATTTGATCTCTGGTTCCTTTGCCTTTTCTAAATCCAGCTTGAACATCTGGAAGTTCACAGTTCACGTATTGCTGAAGCCTGGATTGGAGAATTTTAAGCATCACTTTACTAGCGTGTGAGATGAGTGCAATTATGTGGTAGTTTGAGCATTCTTTGGCATTGCCTTTCTTTGGTATTGGAATGAAAACTGACCTTTTCCAGTTCTGTGGCCACTGCTGAGTTTTCCAGATTTGCTGGCATATTGAGTACAGCACTTTCACAGCATCATCTTTCAGGATTTGAAAGAGCTCAACTGGAATTCCATCACCTCCACCAGCTTTGTTTGTAGTGATGCTTCCTAAGGCCCAGTTGACTTCACATTCCAGGATGTCTGGTTCTAGGTGAGTGATCACACCATCCTGATTATCTGGGTCATGAACATCTTTCTTGTACAGTTCTTCTGTGTGTTCTTGCCACCTCTTCTTAATATCTTCTGCTTCTGTTAGGTCCATATCATTCTGTCCTTTATTGAGTCCATCTTTGCATGAAATGTTCCCTTGGTATCTCTGATTTTCTTGAAGAGATCTCTAGTCTTTCCCATTCTATCTTTTCCTCTATTTCTTTGCATTGATCATTGAGGAGGCTTTCTTATCTCTCCTTGCTATTCTTTGGAACTCTGCATTCAAAGGGGTTTATCTTTCCTTTTCTCCTTTGCTTTTTGCTTTTTGTAAGCCCTCCTTAGACAGTCATTTTGTTTTTTTTGCATTTCTTTTTCTTGGGGATGGTCTTGATTCCTGTTTCCTGTACAATGTCACGAACCTCCATCCATAGTTCATCAGGCACTCTATCATATCTAGTCCCTTAAATCTATTTCTCACTTGCACTGTATAGTCATAAGGGATTTTATTTAGGTCATACCTGAATGGTCTAGTGGTTTTCTCCACTTTCTTCAACTGGCTCTACCCCAAAACAAAATAAAAATTAAAAAAACTCAAATATCCCCTGGAGAAACATCTGGCAGTCTATCTATGTGTTTTAGGTTAATAAAATACATATTTGGCCTTTGTCCTCATTTCTGATTCAGAGCTGCTAAAACCATTAGAATTTCTGAAGAGAAGAGAGTCATAAAGGTGTCATTTGTTATGTTAATGAGGTGATTTGGGGAAAGCACTAGGTAACCTAAGGATGGGGGTCAGTTGCATTCCCCATCTCTCACTCCCATCTCTAGAGCAGGGAGGGGGGGTAGAACTTAAATTGATTGCCAATGGTTTAATCAATATTGACTGCAATGAAGTACCCCACAAAACTGAAAAGCATGGGGCTTGGAGAGCCTCCGGGTCGATGAACACATGGGCATATTGGGAGAGTGGTGCACTTTGAGAGAGCATGAACGCGTCATACCCTCTTCCTATGTATGTAAAGGAAGTGCTGTTCCTTTAGTAATAAACCAATGACTAGGAAGTTAAATGTTTCTCTAAGTTCTGTGAGCTGTTCTTCCAAATAAATCAAACCCAAGGAGCTATCTTTGGAACCTTCAATCTATAGCTGGTTGGCAGGAAGCACAGGTGATAACTTGGACTTGTAACTTGTGTTTGCAGGTGAGAGCAGGCAATTTTGTAGGATGAAACCCTTAATATTGGATCTGAAACTATCTACAGGTAGATAGTGTCAGAATTGAGTTGAATTGTAGAACATCCACCTGGTGTTGGAGAATTGCTTGATGGTATGGGAACCCACTACCCTTGTCTGCATGCATGCATGCATGCACACACATACACAGACACAAAAAGAAACTGGTGATCAATCATTAGTATTTAAAGCAAAGTGACTGATTGATTTAGGACTGTGTGAAGGCTTAATTATTGATAGACTAACTCCTTTGTATGTAAGAAGAGTTGCATACATTTTATCAGACATACTAATGAATTCAAGGTATAAAGAATACCCAATGGATTCTGCTAACATCTAGGCATTCAGCACCCAGGCATCAATAACAATGCTTAACTGAAATGGCTAGGTGAAGATTCTCTGGATTTTTAACTGGGGAGGTATGGGGGGGTTCCACAATGCCCTGGATTTATACAGATCCTGGACTTTACTGAATAGATACTTCACTCTTATGACTTTTATTACTACATCACCTAATTCTTAAGATCCGTTTAATAACAGATTTATAGAACTAAAATTCACTCCAGAAATGATGACACCATGTTTCGGTTCTGGCTCCCTGAGCTTGGTGCTTGATAATGAGCTACCTTTGCTGCAATGGATATATTTTCTCTGTACAGTTACAATGGAAGGTATGCTTTTAAAAGGAGGGAAATATCTTTTCTTACTTGTAGCCTGAAATGAGAATAGATTCCTTATTTTTAGATTATCATGACATTTCATATGCAATATCATTAAGCATCCCCCAATAATGGTCAACGTAGCCTGGTGTGCTTCAGTCCATGGGGCAGCAAAGGGTTGGACACAACTGAGCGACTGAACTGAAGTGAATAACGGCCAAAACAGAGTAACCATTTCATTAACACTTAACATCACAGCACACATGGAAGGTACCGAAACACACTTCTCACTCAATGCAAAACATTCCAGGATGGATATATGAGGTCCCTTCTGGAAAAGTCCTGATGAGGAAAATTTTGGAGAGCATAAGGAAGCTTTTCTCATTTTTTAATTACTAAATTTTTCAAAAAATCTTTTGTTTATTTTTACATTATATTAAGCCTGAGTTCTTCTATCCCTCTAATTGAACTTCTGTCTTCTTTTTTTTTTTGCAAATGTGGGCATTTTAACCATTAGAGTACAGTTATCGCACTCTCTTCCCTCATTCTGAACTTTGATTTATTCACTTTCCATTGTTTGGGGAATAAATACACTGGTTCTATATTTCTCTAGGCAGTGATTTCTTTAGCAGCATAGATTAGGACAAAATCTATTTAGTTTAAACAAAAAAATGACACTTTTAAATAGAGTTATAGGGATGTATCAGAGACTTCAAGGGAAGGGCAGACAAGTTCCTCAACAGACTGTAACAGGGAGTAAAAGTCACTAGGAATGCAGGCATTTATGCTCTGTGTGTGTTATTGTCGCTACTGGGATTTTTTTCACCTCTGTTTCTCTGAGTGGATTGGCTTCAGTTTCCTTTCTCTCTAAAGAGTTAATTTCTCTGGCCCAGCATGGTTAACTCAGATGCCATTTTACATGACTTTCTTGTTGAACTTTAAATAAACTAGTCTTTGTGTTCTAATACCAAATTCCCAGAGGACACATATAATTTAGCTTAGACTGTGGAATGACATCTATTCACTCAGTCAATTTGGCTTGATAGCAGGAATTCATCTATGGTTTGAAGGTGGGAGTGAGTTTTTTCAGAAAAAGAACAGCTGTAAAGTGAACAGAAGTTTATTTCTTCTCATAATCATCTAAAGACATAACATGATACCTTTAGATATGATCTGAATAAAGCAGAGTGTCTTGACAGGCTATGACTTCTTTCCAGCATACATTATAGTTCACCAATGAAGCACTAGATTGAGTTACAGTGATATTTAAAGTAATGTCTTAATTATCAAAGAGACTAATGATCACAAAGCTTCTGGAAACTTTTTCTTTAATATTTCTTTTATCAATTAAGGAATGATATTGATGTATAGATTTGAAAAGTAGTAATTTAATGCTATGAACAAGTGTTATTTGTATAACTATAGAAACTATGGGTTTCCCTGGTGGCTCAGTGGTAAAGAATATGCCTGCCAATGCAAAAGACCTAAGTTTGATCCCTGGGTCGGGAAGATCCCCTGGAGAAGGAAATGGCAACCCACTTCAGTATCCTTGCCTGGAAATCCTGTGGACAGAAGAGCCTGGCAGGCTATAGTCCATGGGGTCACAAAAGAGTTGGACATGACCAAGCGACTGAACAACAGAGAAACTACAGAATGAGATCTATCATTGGTCACATGTATTCTTACTGAGACCATTTGAGTCTTAACATTTCTTTTAGGATGTTAGTAGAATACTAAGTCAAGAAATCTTATAGATCATTAATACATCTTATCTAATTCTATTAACCAGTTATTTTCACTACAGATTTAAGTTGGCAAAGTTTTCATAAAAAGATCATGAAAATGGGATATGATATCAAACAATAAAAATAATGAATTATCATTAGCTTATGCCATCTAATAAATCATTGGATGATTTATGACTAAAATATATACATATGATAATTTCTATGAGGTTTTAGTAATTTTTACCATATTTTCAGAAATTGGCTAAAATATTGAGGAAGCATACTTAACCATAAGAGCTACGCATAGGCCATTCAAATTTATCAGTGGAACACTTTTTATTTTTGAGACATCTGG
Source organism: Muntiacus reevesi (assembly GCF_963930625.1). Taxonomy (NCBI): domain Eukaryota; kingdom Metazoa; phylum Chordata; class Mammalia; order Artiodactyla; family Cervidae; genus Muntiacus; species Muntiacus reevesi. The sequence continues at coordinate 202,578,833 of NC_089249.1, forward strand.
TCTAATAAAAAATATATGTATCCTTTTACAGTAGAGAATGCCCCTCTGTTTTCCTCCCCAGACAGATTTACTTACTGCACTGTTTACTTCAAAGGCCTAGTAGTGCCCAGAGTGAAACAGTGAATGATAAAATTACTCATTATTTAGTTTACTATGTGACAGACTCTCTGTCATATGGGGATCCTGAGTGTCCAGTCCTAAAACTGATTAGAGTTTCTGAGTGACTGACAAACTCATTAGAAGTATGGCCAAAACCTGAGAAAGTAACCATGACAAAGAGAAGTCATACAATAAAAATTCTAGTCCTTCCTTGCTTTTGTAAAATACCTTAACTTTCAAGGATCAGGAATGTGGCTTTGCCCTCCTTTTCCATTTGAAAATGGCAGTGAATATGCTGGAGCTGTTCAATATTAGTGAAGTTTTCAAAATATTCAAGATGCTAATATTTAAAATATGTTTCATAGGATAGAATTAGTGACTTGCTTCCAAAAACCAGAGTATGAAAAGGGAAAATAGTAACTTGACAGTAAACTAGTAGACACTACCTTGATCAAGTGGCCAAGTATAAGATCACCAGTGATGTCATCTAATATGATGTGAGAAGAATATTTCATCTATGTGGTATTCTTCCCCAAAACTCATAGGCCCAGTTAAACGGTAGGAAGACACCACATTCAGAGGCACAGTCTGCAAACTTGGCTTTTCAGTCTGTCGACCTCATAAAAACAAGGAAGCTTGTTTGATCCTTTAAAGCAATAAAGGTCATGAAAAACAAGACAGTCTGAGAAACTGTCACTAATCAGAGGAGACAAGGGAGACAAGATGACAGTGCAGTGTGGTGTCCTGGACTGGATCCTGGAACAGAGAAGGGAGGTTGGTGGGAAAACTGTTAAAATCCAAATAATGTCATCAGCTTAGGTATTCATTTCTTCATCTAGACAAATGTATCCTGGTTATATAAGACAGTAACATGAGGAGAAACTACCTGAAGGACCTCTCTATGAAACTTCTCAGTAAATCTAAAATTATTCTCAAATAGTTTACTTTAAAATATGTTTGTTTTCCCATTTATTTTTATTAGTTGGATATATATGTTTTAAATAATGATGATCTTGCATGTGAGTAACTACAACTCAACTCTCCATTTTTCAATTTTGCCATTTTACACTTCTCTCTCATTTCTCCATTTTGTTTTACTCTTTAGATAAATAAATGCCTAAGTGTTTGATAAAGCATAAAAAGCTTTACGGCCCTCAATTTGTTTATGGATACCAGGATAAAAGAATACATAGCTATGTAAGGGTTTGCTTTGCAATGCTTTACAAGCTTGCAGCAATAACTAATTGCTAATGATTTTTAGGTTAGTTTTAAGTGTATTTGATAATATACATTATAAAAAAGCTTGTAATTGTTCAGTGTTTTCAAAACCTTTTAGACACATATTACAGAGCCTTTCTGGACACCGTGTCATCATTTTTCCTTACTAAATTTATTTCCAATTTCACACTTGTGATGTCACTGAAGGCAGAGGATTGACAGTTCCCATTCTTAGAGGGCTTGCCCCTGCCAGTGCACTGACAGTCTGTTTTCCCCACAGAATGCATTTCAATGTTATTTCAAATATGAACATTTTGGAGGTAATATTCCAGTTGTTTTCTTTGTATAAAAGGTTAAGTGGCTAAATCTTAAGTGGCTAAATCTTCCTGCACTGAACTAAGAGAGAAGGGTATATTTGGCATACGAATGTTTTCCTGAGCACAGAGTCAATCACTGCACAGAGTGCAATCCACACTGTGGACTGCACTTGAGGCACTCCAAGAGTTCCATTACCAAAGAAGATAAAACACATAGTTAAAAAGGATTTTGTATAAAATATATTTTGAAGTCACCTCCTAATGCTAAATAATGGTTTTATAAATAATTGATCTGATCCAAAATAATGTATGTTTATATATCAATTTTTCATATTTCTAAAAACTGTAAGAGATTCTTAACATAGCTTATAGTAAAATTGTAAGCAATTCCAATTAAGTATTTTACCATTTCCACTAAAATACTCACTATTAATAAGTATATACTATATTAAATAAATTACTCTTCCCTGTAAAAATTTTCATTGAGAATTTCACAGGAATGCTTTTACTCAAAACCTAAGTCCATATTCTGCTACAAAATTTACAGTGTAAAGTAAAATTTTGTAGCAGATAGTCAGATACTTGAAAACCTAAACTTATTTAAAAAAATATTCATACTTTCTGCATTTTTAAGGCAAAAGTAATTGTTTTAAACATTGAGTTTTTTCTTTTAGATATTGTCACAGTTTTCCAATTAGCATGTATAAATGAAATCAAAGACTTAAAAAAAACTATAAAAATTTAGTTTAATAGTAAAAATATGCTGTTTGAAGACACCCCAAGAGACAAAGTATAATATTTTTGCCTTAGTCACTATTTAACATTTATTATGACAACTTATTATATATAAAATTTTTCAACTTATTTTTGTCCAATGTGGAGAGAATTCCACATAAGAACAATTTCAACTTTTTTCTCTTCTTATATTTTAATTATGAATTTACAAATATCATGATCTGTAGCTCTTGGTTTGTAATGGGAACAAGCTTTCACACTTTTCTCTAAGGCCTCATTAAAGAAGATAGTTAGATTAACAATTTATAAGACATCACAATAAAGCGGTAGGTGGGAGATCCATCAGAAAACATAAAGTATCAATAAATGGAATAGATGGGTGATGACAGAGCATGGGAAATAATAACCTAGAGTATGTGAGGAGAGGGCAGCAGGTGAGGAGGGAATAGGTTGTCTGGAAAAATTCACTGCAGTGCTCTAGTCAGACAGAAGGCATGACTGTGTCTCACAGTGAGTCATGGGCTGAAAGCAGAATGAATGTTTGCAAGCCTCTACATGAAAACAATGCACAATTCTCTACACCACGCACAGTGTGCAACAGTCATTCACTTAGAATCCAAGCAAAAGGAAAAAAATGTCTTATTCCTTTAAGGAGATATAATTTATTATCTAGCGAAATCTGGGGCAGAGAGAGTAATGTTGAAGCTCAGAAGAAAAATTCTCCATACCCTGGTGCAGAAGAGTTTCATATAAAATGGCCAGTTCTGCCTACCTACACTGAGCGTCTTGTCAGTGTTCCTATTGATAGTTTTACATATGAAGGAACAGTAAAGAATAAAAGAAAGTTAGTTGAATAAATGAAAAAGCCCAAGACAAACTGAAAAAAGCCCCCAAAGAAAACATAAATAAAAAGGAGAATATAAAGGAAAAAACAGTCATTAAAAATTTTCCTAAAGATTAAATATAGGATTGTCAAAGTAAAAACGTGGAAAGTGTAGAATATAAATACTGAAAAAATATATAGATATTAAAGTGAAATAAAAAGAAAACAATAAAAGGTGGGATATAAGTGAAAAATAAAGAGATTTAAAGAATCATGCTAAGGAGATTCACATCTGAATAACAGATAATACAAAAAAAGTCCAGAAGTAAAATGGAAGAAACTACGAAAGATATCATATAGGACTGGGACATTAAAGGTACTCCAAGTTAGATTCTGATAAAATGTTCTGCTATATATTGACATTTCAGTAATAACCTTGCCCATGCTCATCACGCCTATTCAACATTTTATTGGAGAGCCTAGTCAATGCAAGGAGGCACTAAGAAAGAAAGAAAAGACAGAAATACAACCACCTCTTTTGACAGACAATATGATTGCCTATGTAAATAATCCCAATAAAACTACAAAAAAGTTTTTAGAATTAATTAGCAGTTTTAAAAATGTAATAAAATACAGTCAATACACAAAATTGATTGTATTTTCATGTGCTAGCAATGAACTGGAAATTAAAAATCAAAAAAATTATTATAAAACATAGAAAAACATGAAATACTTAGGTATTAATATAACAAATCCTTTATAAAATACATATGCTGTTCACTGCAATACACTGATGCAAGAAAACAAAAGCGATCTTTGATAAATTTATAAAATAGACTTCATGGAAACTAGAAAACCTCTCCCTTTTGAAAGATAGCATTCAAAGAATGAATAAACAAGTCACAGAATTCGAGAAAATACTTACAAAACACATATTTGAAAAAACACAATATATATCCAGAATATAAATGGATGAGATGTGAACAGACAGAAAGATACACGAATGGAAAATAAACACTAGAAAAGACACTGCTCAGAGTTAAACCCTAAGAAAATATAAATTAAAATCAGTGAGATACCACTACCCACAATTTAAAATGACTATAATAAAGTTAGTCAAATAAAAACCTGACAATATCAAATGCTAATGGGGTTTCTATGCAACTAGAATCTTCCAATTGAACAAGGAAAATTCTTAAGCATTGCTGATGAGAAAACAGAATGGAAAACTGCTCAGCGTTTCTTGTAAAATTAAATATGCACTTACATAACCCATTACTCCTACTAGTAGGAATGTACTCAAGTGAAAAAAAAAAACTTATGTTACAAAAAAAAAAAACCTATGTGTGGATATTTATAACAACTTGATTCATAATTACCAAAAATTAAAAATAATTCAAATTTTCTTTCGCTGGTAAATTAATAAACTAACCATTGTATAGTGATACATCAAAAAGCTATTCAACAATAGAAAGACACAGACTGATACAGGAAACAAGACAGATGAATTTCAAATCTACTAGGCTAAAAAAGAAGCTAGACTCAAAAGCCAAATCCTATTTAATTCCAGTTATGCACCATTCTGAAATAAGTAAAACTACAAGAAGAGAAAACTCATAATTACAGAGCTTGTGGATGAGGAAGGTTTGGTTCTGAAAAATGTACCTACATTTTAATTTAAAGGCCATCATAACAGGCATGGATAATAAAGTTAAGATGTGGTAGTATTTTAAGCAGTAAGTAACATTAGTTCAATATTTGTCATTTGGCCATGTAACAGAATGACTAAACCAAAATTATGGAGACCATGTAGCCACCATGCTAATTTAGGCTGATGACTTCATATCTAAAATAATATTTTCAATCCTCTGTCATATTTCAAAAGGATTTTGTGAAAAAGGACACAGAAGCAATTGTCCAGAATTGTTTGATAAACATGACATATTTAGAATATTTGAAATAAGTAAATAAGTAAGGAAGATTGAATTTAAAATAACTGTTTTTTGAAAAGGGTAAAAGAAAACACAAATTCCATGAAAAAGCACTGGTCTATATACTTTATTTCTCCAGATAGCAGAAGTCAGACATATTGTTAAAGTTACACCGATACACACCTGAATCCTAAATAATGACAGTAACAACTGAAAGAAGTGGTAACAGAACTATATCTATCTCTGGGCAAAAACTGGGTACTATATGTGAGAATGCTTTGAAAGAGACTCTTTTTATTGATGAGCAATTAACATTATCTAGAGGCTGTGCTAGTAGCCACAACCACTCATGCCACCAATATTAAGTACTGAACATAAATATTAAGATAGGCATGGTACAAAATGTTGGGCATAGAAACATGTGTTATTCAGTCTCCCTCATAGAAAATTTCTGAATCAAATGGAGGAGAGAGATGGTGGCTTGTGATTTCTAGTAAGAAGCAGATATTTGGTCTTCCTCCACAGTTCCTGGCTCAGATTTCCCAAACGACTGTCATTTCTTAAGTGACGAGAGCTATAAATTTGTCTTGCTACATGTGGATAGGGCTGGCTGCTTCAGGAGCCAGTGCTGTGATTAGAGGTTTGTCACTTTCACCCCCATCCCCCAACCTGGGGGAGGCCAGAGAGGCAGGAGGATGAATCTACTGCCAATGGCAAATGATTTAGTAATGTCTATATAATGAAGTTTCCAAAAAAAAAAAAAAAAACCTAAAACAAATAACCCTAAAAGGACTAGGTTCAGAAGCTTCTAGATTGGTGAACACATGGAAATATCGAGACTTCGGTGAGCTCAGAGAGAGCATGGAAGTTCTGTACCCTCTCCACATATCTTGCCTTACACATGTCTTCTATCTGGATGTTTCTGATTTATATTCTTCAGTAATAAACCAGTAATCTAGTGAGTAGCCTCCGGGAGTTAATGATGAACAGGAAAGCCTGGCTTGCTGCAGTCCATGGGGTCGCAAAGAGTCAGATAGGACTGAACGACTGAACTGACTAGTAAGGAAATTTTTCTCTGAATTCTGTAACCGGCTCTAGCAAATTAATCAAACCCAAGGAGGGAGTCTTTGGAAATTCCAATATATAGCCAGTTAATCAGAAGACCAGGTGATAATCTGGACTTGGAATTGGCTTCTGAAGTGGGAGGGGAGCAGGTGCATGGGAGTGAGCCCTCAGCCTGTGGCATCTGACGCTATCTCCAAGTAGACGCTGTTAGAATTGAGATGAATTGTAGGACACCCAGCTACCATCCAGAGAATTGCTTGGTGGTATGTGGGGGAATCACTTCCTCCCAGTGCAACTCGGTCTAGAACCTAATTGAGAGACAGACACACAAAATGATTATTAGCATAGTAATGATAATATTGGGACCCAGGGTAAGTTGCCGATAAGTATGCCTCAATGGCATATTGATTATTCTGAATTAAAGTTACTCAAGAAATAGCTGATTCAAGAGAAGCACTTAGACCTTCCTCTCTGTCTTCCTGACAGCAGGAAATAGAACTCCTATTGAAAGGTACCCTCCCTGTACCAGCAGATAGAAAGATGTCCTTATCATCAGAGATGGGAATTTAGGGCCAAGAAGCCTGTAAAAACAAATGTTACTTCTTTAGTAATTTACCATCCAAGTCCAAACTTTGCTTGAATTCTTTATTAATTAAGCACTCTAATCGAATTTCTTTGTTCTTTCAATTCCTTTCAACTTTATTGTATCTTCATCTAAAAAGCATAAATGCTGCTTACTTTGACCACTTCTTAGTTTCTACTTCCATGGGACCATCATACATGCATGAATCTCTTTGTTTTTCTCCCATTAATCTGTCCTGTGTCAATTATTAGTCCAGCCATAAGAACTCAAGAGGGATAGAGGAAGAAATCCCCCAACAGTAACCACATAAAAATTTATGTGCAAAGAGTATTGAGAACAGTGAATAAGATGAAATTAACAAACACTCCTGCTCCTCTTGCTCCAGGGTTAAGACAGTTTCCACACAAAGAAGAAATGTGAGCTGAAAGGGTGAAGTGATTGTTTTTAAAAGCAGAGAACAACTTGTGCTTTTATATAACCAGCCATGGGAAATAGATGGCCATGTTCATAAACCACAAGTAGTGTGCTATAGCTAGAAAAGTGGTCTGCAAACCTGATGTGGGTATTGCTGGCTGAGTATTTAGACTTTGAAAGCATATGAACACATGGTAAATATTAAGGGATTTAATATCGTCAATTCTATAAAGTTGTTTTCAGAAAACAGATGTGCCTGAGAAAGCACCATGTTTTTTAAGGCCCCATAATGGATGGAGACTTGGGGCATTATGGCCTGTACTGGGATCCTCTAAAGTTCAAGGTATTGTATAGTGGGGCAGAGGGAATAATGACAATTTTCATTAAAAGATCTTGCTGCTTTTCTTATTAGATTTCCTAAAAATATGTCATTACTGAGGGAGAGAATTAGTAAGAAATACGGAATGGAGCAGGACTTTAATGTCTTCTTGTGACACACCCATGGCAAAGTTCTGTGCCTTGTCCATCTGTCCTAGAATGAGATTTCCCTAGTCTCCTACAAAACGAGGAGTAAATAATCTCAATACTGAATTCTCACTAAGAAAAAGTTGGGGGAGAACTGTCAAACATCAGTGTCTTGCATGTTTTGCATTGTGTTTATCACAAAAAGGTTAAAAATCCTAATATTATTTCTGAAAGATGAAGGTTATATTTTCAAATAAAAGAAACTTTTTATAAAAGAGGCAGGAGGTATAGGTTTAATACCTGGGTCAGGAAGATCCCCTGGAGAAGGAAATATACTCCAGTATTCTTATCTAGAAAATCCCATGGATAGTGGAATTTGGTGGGCTACACTCCATGGAGTTGGAAAGAGTCAGACGCAACTTAGTGACTAAACAAAAATAATGTCATCTAGCTCAAGAGTTCAAATAATTGGGTGGCTTTAGACCAACAAAATTTCTTTCATTCCCTCTACTTATCCAAGGTCATGAAGCTTCTCAGCTTATATATCTATGGGAAAAAAAGAAAATGCCATTCATATATTTATAGGATGTGTTTCCAATCAATTATTAATTTTTAAGTCAGATGTTTACTATCAAACTGTCCATATATGTTGTTTTGTTTGACTATTTACTACTAATAGCTATGTTGCTAGTTTAATTCAGGATCAATATTTTCACTCTTAAAATCTTTGGTCATAGGAAACTGAAAAATCAATTTCAATGTTTAAATATATTTTTTGTTGGAGAGCCACGAAAATGGATAAAGCCATCTGGCCATGTGGAAAAGGAGAGAAAAAGAAAGTTTTAAGAATATCAGTACTGAGAGAAGGCCAGGAAGGAAAAAAGCCATAAAACTTAATGGTGACAGATGACAGAGAGGTAGTAGGCAAATTAAATGTGAGAACTCAGGTTTTGAGTATTTTAAGAAGGAAAAATATATAATCAAACACTGCTGTGAGCAAAGTAAAGCAAGAACTGACCTGTAATAATTGGATTTAGTTACAAGGAGGTCATTGGTGATTTTTTTTCAGAACTTTGTAAGGCTATCTTAAACTACTAAGAAATTTAAAAGATATTATCTTGAGGTGCTCCCAAACACAAAGAATCTTATCCAATATAAGCATTAAGAAGGATTTATTTTTTCACGAGACTTATATCATTATTTCTGTGTATCCCCTGAAGCTCCTATAATAGGAAATATTGTTCTATCACAAAGGAATCTAGCCAACGAATTTTCTTTTTTGGAATATTTTGGTAGTATTAAGCCATGGTTGGGAATCTTAATTCACTAGTCTTTTATAATAATGATTTATATTTAGCTTGTATATTCTCCTTAACTGATTTTAGTAACTGCACTTGTATTAGAGAAAAATAATTGCTATGTACTTAGGCATTAATTCATCATTTTAGGAATTTATTATTTTTAAGACTTCCTGGTAAAAGACTGTCAGTGTATTATTTGAGGAAATAGGCCCAAGGGAGCGCTAAACTAAGAAACAAAATTATTAAAAAAACAAAACAGAAAAACTACTGACTTTCCAATAATATGAAGCTCAAAATATTCTAAATTTTGCTAATGAATTTTTAATATATGCCTTAGAGACAGACTTTCACAAAGATAGTGGAAAGTGGCTTTTTTTCCAGTTGGTATGAAAATGCACATTACTTATCAACACACTGAACAAACTATATTTAAAATGGAGAAATTCACTAGTATGTAGTAACATTTCTCAGGATCTACATTTTCATATGAATTATGAACAAAATAAATCATAATTTGACTCAAGGCTGTTAAAGGAATTCCTTTGGAATTTAACTGACAATTTAAAGCAGAGGTTCCTATAAATAACAAATATTGGTGAGGCTGTGGAGAAAGGGGAACCTTTGCATACTATTGGTGGGAATGTTAAATTGGTACAGCTATTATGGAAAACCATATGGAGGCTTCTCTAAAAAAAAACAAAAACAAACAAACAGGAAACAAAAATAGAGCTATCATACGACCCAGCAATTCTGTTCTTGAGTGTATATCCAGAACAAAACAAAAACAGTAATTCAAAAAAAATACATGCACCCCAATGTTCAAAGCAACATTATTTACAATCGCCAAAATATGGAAGTAAGCTAAGAAGTGTTCGTCAACAAAGGAAAGGATAAAGATGCTGTGATACACATGTACGCGCATGCACACACACATATATATACACACAATAGAATAATACTCATCCATAAAAATAAAATTTTGCCACTTGCAACAACAGGAAAAACTCGGAGAGCATTATACTAAGTGAATTAAGTCAGAAAGACAAATACTTTATGATATCACTTATATGTGAAATCTAAGAAAATAAAACTAGTGAATAAAACACAGAAAGGAGACTCAGAGATACAGAGAACAAACTAATGTCTACCAACAGGCAGAGGGAAGAGGGGAGGGACAATATAGAGGTAGAGGGGAAAAAAAGGGTTATTAAATGAAATCATGTGTGAGAAATTGTTCAAAATCATAAATCGTTACAGAATCTTTAAAATCTTTCATTTAATTAAAAACAACAACAACAAAAACAGAGGCCCCTGCCAAAATAGAGACCAATTGTGCTTTGTCTAAAAGGCATTTATGAATCTGACTGGAACACTTCAAAGGTGAGATATGCTCTCTAGTGTAATGGATAGCTCTTCCAGGCCCTGTTGTCTTTCATCCTGGTGAAAGTGAACAGGAAAATGAAGGCCGCTCAGTTGTGTCTGACTCTTCGCGACCCCATGGACTATACAGTCCATGGAATTCTCCAGGCCAGAATACTGGAGTGGGTAGCCTTTCCCTTCTCCAGGGGAACCTTCCCGACCCAGGGATTGAACCCAGGTCTCCCACATTGCAGGCGGATTCTTTACCAGCTGAGCCACAAGGAAAGCCCTTCACCCTGGTAATCGACCCTTTTACCAGCCTAACCCTGAAGGTTCTGCATCTGCACCCCAACTTTAGAACCCTAATCTGGCTACGGTGAGTAAAATACAGGTCAAAGGCAGGGAATTATAACCAATACATTCAAATACATGTATTAATCTATTTCTGTTTGCCACCCTGATTTCTCTATTTCAGACCAATAGTGATTTGACAAGAATTGAAATTATGTGATGTGGATGTGTAATTTGTTTAATGGAACTAATTAAAAATTCAGCTCAGTTCAGTCACTCAGTTGTGTCCGACTCTGTGACCCCATGAAACGCAGTACACCAGGCCTCCCTGTCCATCACCAACTCCCTGAGTTCACCCAAACCCATGCCCATTGAGCCCGTGATGCCATCCAACCATCTCATTTCCTCTGTCATACCCTTGTCCTCCTGCCCTCAATCCCTCCCAGCAGTCAGCTCTCCACATCAGGTGGCCAAAGTATTGGAATTTCAGCTTCAACACAGTCCTACAAAGGAACACCCAGGACTGATCTCCTTCAGGATGGAATGGTTGGATCTCCTTGCAGTCGAAGAGACTCTCAAGAGTCTTCTCCAACTCCACAGTTCAAAAGCATCAATCTTCAGCAGTCAGCTTTCTTCACAGTCCAACTCTCACATCCATACATGACCACTGGAAAACCCATAGCCTTGACTAGATGGACCTTTGTTGACAAAGTAATGTCTCTGCTTTTCAATATGCTGTCTAGGTTGGTTATAACTTTCCTTCCAAGGAGTAAGTGTCTTTTAATTAACAATTAGTGCCTGGTTTACAAAGTTTCCTTTCTGTCCTCTCAGCATGACATATTTGAAGGATAAGCCAGGGGCCTATCAGCAAAATGGTTTGATGTCTGCCCACAGTTATTGAGCTCTGGGCACCATATAAAACTTAACTAGGTGATACCTAGGACAGAAACTTGAATAATAACCTAGGTAGATCACTTATGTATGAATAAATGTTTCTATTTTTAAATGAACATCTTAGAATAGTTTTCAATTTATAGGAAAACTGTGAAGATAACACAAAGTTCTTATAGACTCCATACTCAATTTCTCCTACTAATAACATCTTACATCAGTATGGTATGTATGTTGGAATGAATGAATAAATAGTGATACATTATTATTAACTAAAATTCACACTTCACCTGAATCTTCTTAGTTTTTACCTAATGTGCTTGTTCTGCTCCAACATCTTTTCCAGGACACTATTTTATGTTTAGTCACGTTGTCTTATAAGCTTCCTATCAGTTGTGACAATTTCTCAGATTTTCCTTGTTTTGATGACCTTGACGGTTATGAGGAATACTGGTCAGATATTATGTGAAACGTCCTTCAATTGAGATTTGTCTGATGTTTTCTCATAGTCAGGGAGGGGTTATTGGATTTGGGAAGAAGACCAAAAGAGGTATAGGACCATTTTCATCACCTCAGTCAAGGACACACACTGTCAACATGACTTATCATTGTTGATGTTGACCTTGATCACCTGGCTGAAGTAGTGTGTGTCAGTTTTCCCTAAAGTTACTGTTTTTCTACCCCTTTTTAAACTGCACTCTTTGGAAGGAAGTCACCATGTATAGCCCACAGTTACGTAGCAGGAAACTCTCTTGCATCTCCTTGAGAGTATCTGTATAAGTTATTTGGAATTCTTCTGCAGGTAAGATTTGTCTGTTCTCTCCCTGTGATTTATTTATTCAGTCACCTGTTTATATCAGTATGGATTTATGAATATTTATTTTATACTTGGTGTTATAACACAATACTACTTAATTTTGTTGCTCAATTTGTTCCAGCTTTGGCTGCTGAGAGCTCTTTCAGTTGGGGTCTGTGTCACTCTGATATACCTCCATCACTGTGGGATGGATGGATGGATAGATAAGATGTTCCAGGATTATTTACTATATTTCCTGCCCCAGGTAAAAATTTTAAATGGCTCTCTAGTGGGGAAAAAAGCCTCAATTTGTGGCATTTGCTGTTTGCTATTGTTGCTTAGTCAGTAAGTCACATCCAACTCTTTTGAGACCCCATGAACTGTAATCTGCCAGACTCCTCTATCCATGGGATTTCCCAGGCAAGGATACTGGAGTGCGTTGCCATTTCCTGTGCTAGAAATACTTCACTATTGCCAGTTTCAAGCTACCAAAATGTTGTCACTGTATGGAGAATTGGGTAAGGACAGGCAATAGCACACTGTTATATTGCATTTCTATCACATAGTTGCAATGGACCTCAATAACCTCAAGAGCACAAATAATGTAAAATGTAATAAAAATAACCAGGAAGAGAAATCTTTTTAGTACTTAATACATCTGTAAGATTTAATTGTAAGTTTTAATACATTTGTATAATTTAACTGTAAGTTTATAAAGTTTAACTTTTAATAATGGCTATTTCAATAGCAGGTTCACAAAATCCCTGAAAATTTAGCAATTTGATCTTGTAAGTCAGCTATGGTACACCACTGAAATGGGTGTTAAGCAGAATTCACTATAATTATGATGTCAGTTATGAAGAAAAAGCAGACAAAGAGGAGAAGAAAGAAGAGAAACCAGTTTGAGACATGCTTATATTATCAGTAATGTGTAAGAACTTCATATACATTGTTTTGTTTAATTTCACAAATCAGCCCATGGGACAGATCAGAAGTAAGGAAAATTTGAGGAATTTCACAGCCAGAGAATGACTGTCATAAAAGATAATCTTCATAAATTAGATGCATTTTTCTTTTCTAAAAAATACTTTTTCATATTCTCTCCTTACAGCATATATTTAGATTACATGAAAAGTAAAATGTCACTTTAACATTTTGACAGTTCATTAGCTCTACTTACATATTTTTTTTTTACTGATGCCAGAAAAGGACAAATAACTGATTGCTGACTTTTACAGATTAAAAGACAGTGAGTGATATAGAAAACATACAAGTTGTTACAGAAAATAAACATGATGTAGTCATTATATTCAGTATAACTCAGTTTTCATTAATAACAGCCAATAATAGCACATAATAATAACTGCCATTTTAGACATTTTATAAAATTAAGTTGATCTTTAATTATTTAAAAATATTAAATTTCATACAGCATTTCACTAAAAGCTTTGGTGAAGCTTATTGGAGCTTACACATTTGATGCAGTGAAGAAGTGCCACAAAAAAGGATAAACTAAAGATGGTGAAGTCATCTGAAGTTTGTTTACTTTAAAACTACATAAGATACTGCTGCAATAACTAGCAAATGAATCATCAAACTACTGCTCTCCATACAAATAATCTGAAAACAAACTCTCTCCTATTAATACTTCTACTGCACCAATAACTGCTAAAAGCAAAAAAGGACATTTCTGAAGATAATCAAAGAAGAAACCCTTAAGTTGTAAATGTGGAAATGCCTGCAGTGTCCTGGGTGTAACCCCAATGACAATGATGCCTCGTATCACAATTTGGGCTCCCAGGAAGGGTAACCTGAAGATGCTTCAGAATATGGTGAGCTTCCATAGTTCTTCCCTCCAAAATGCTGTCCTGATTTTCAGCCTCTGTGATCAGCATTTTCTTGGATAGATGATTTGCTATCTTCATTAATGGATTTTATAGTAAAATGCTCATCGAAAGATTTTTTACAAAGAATAACAAATTGTTACTAAATAGACCTGTGATTTTTAAATGTGATCATTTCAACTCCTGTAATAAGGCAATTTATATTATACCAACAGTTCCTTGGATAGTCTAATTTGAAGAAGACTGTACCTTGCAAGACGGTTACCCACCACAGGGGCTACTGGGTGCATGAAATATAGCTAGTGACCCACGCTGAAATAATAATATTTTGAATATATTCGGTAAGTTAAAATATAATAATAAAATTTATTTTGTGTGTTTCTTTTTATTATGACCATTTATATTTCTACCATAAAGTAAGCCATGCCCATTCAAATCAAAAGCCAGAAAGAATAGAGGCTTTTGGTATTTAGAGCAAACAGGTAGCAAATCTTACCAGTTGGATGTGGGCATCCTGAGAGAAGGATGCTTTCTCCACAGAGGAAACTATTTTGGGTGATGGTTTAAAGAAGGGAAGGTAGGCTTGCTTGATGGCTTCGTGGTAAAGAAGCCACCTGCCAATGCAGGAGACACGGGTTCGATCTCTGATCCGGCTGCACAGTAAATAAGCCCATGCACCACAGCTACTGAACCTGCGCTCTGGAGCCCAGGAGTCGCAGCTACCGAGTCCGTGTGCCCCGAGCTCGGCAACAAGAGAAACCACTGCAACAAGAAGCCCGTGCACTACGACTAGAGTGTAGTCCCAACTCACTGTAGCTAGAGAAAAGCCCACACAGCAACAAAGACCCAGCACAGCCATAAATAAATAAATAACTTAAAAAAAAAAAAAAAAAAAAAAACGGGAATGCAGTGTTAAGGGGTTGGGTATGAATGTCGATTTCCACTTAAGAATTATGTGACCCTGGACAAATTGTTTAATCTAATTCCTCACTTTTCTGTTTTGGAAAAAGATTATGGTATTTTTATCCTAGGAATGTTCTGAGGAATAAATGAAATAGCAGCTATGCAAAACACTTAGGCTGTTGCCTTGGTACACAGTGAGCACAAAATAAATGCTGGCTATGTTGCTTGTATCCTATGATAACAATTACTGATATATAAGAACTAGACATTTACAGGGTTTAGATGAATGATGGTTAACACTTAAGAGGAAACATATAAAATGTATAGCAAACATACAGAATATAGCAAAAGAATTCTATTCTGATATAGAATATAGCAAACATAATCTTTGAACACCAGCCATGTTCCAGGCACTGTGATGGGAATTACAAATTTTGGAGTTTTGAAAAATTACAGATTTTGAAGTTTTAAAACAAACAAACAAACATAAAAAAAGCAAATATGATCCCAGAGAGAATTTTGGTATAGAAAGAAGTATAGGAATATTTACTCATTAAGATATGAGAAAGACACGTGTCTTCTTTAAAAGTATGTAGTCTATCAAACTTTAAATCACATAGACTACAGCCATTAAGAAAGTAAAGATTCCTTCACTAAACTTTTATAAATTTCCTTTTAATCAACTATTTGAAGTTAGTAAACATTTAACAAGTCAAATGTTACTCATTTTTCTAATTTCAATGAGTAAAATGACTAGACACTGTTTTTAATAACAAGTATAAAGAATTTACTAAAGGAATCTATATAATTTAATCAATTAGGAAGAAATATAGCTTTCTACTTATTCAGTGGGAGCTCCTGTAAAATTAGTGCATTAAAACTGTAATTATTTGTACTAACAATTCAATTCTAACAAACTAAAATTATAATTAAAAGTTAATAGGATAGGTAGAAGTCTGCTAATTACTTTGCTAACAGAACAAAGAGTAAAAATCTTATCACTATTTTAAGATTAACTGAAAAATATCAGACCCCCTTCAACAGTCAAGGAGGTTTGTCCTTTGAGAAAGGAATATACTTATTAATGGAGAAATGTCATTTCGGATTTTCTGGCAGACCACTATCCTTACATTATTGGACAATTCTGCTTCCAGTGTGGCTAAAAAGTGAAAAGAAAAAAGCAGATCTTGGAAATACCAAGAGGATCATTCTAGTTTCTAAAGTTGCAAGCATGTAGTATAATCAGTTCTTTCAAGATGGAATGGACATTAAAGGCTTTTAATAAAACTATTGTTTTTGTTATAAAAGTATCAAAGTTAAAGTAAAAAGTATCAAAGTTAAAGTAAAAAGTATAAAAGTTAAAGACGTCAAGAAGAAACAAGTACTGCAAAATTTAAAGGCTATTTATTGAAATCAAGATGAACTAGAATGGAGGCAGATGATTTTCTCACGGTTATCCTATCAGTGAGTCTTAAGATTAAACATTACTGGAGCGTGTGTTAGTGTTTTTTAAAAGATGAAACTATCACAACCTTTTCAAATAAACTCATTCAAAGAATTTTTAAAATTCATGCATCTTGAAGGTTAACATAAGCCCTTACAATGAGGCAGACACTCTGCTAGGTCAGTACAACCTTAGGAAGTTGGTGCTACTGTTACAGGCAATTTTACAGTGAGGAAGTTGGGACCTAGAGAGGTGCAGTAACAAATCTGAATCCAGGGACTTGGGCTGGCAGATATAGCCTGTAACCTAAACAGGCTAACTCCAGAGCCCAAACTGAATAATGAGAAATCTTTCTATAAATTAGCTTAAGAGTCACAGAGTCCTGCCTTAGAAAGTCAATTCAGGAGGTCTGGAAAGGGGCCCAATAACAAGCTTTTCTTTTTTTAAAAAAGAAAAAAAAAACAAGTATACTATAGTGTTGCTTCGCTTCATTTCTCAATGCTATACTGACCCAGTTTTGAGGTTCTGATTACAGGCCTGTCAATTCCTTTTTCTGAGCAGCTGATTAAGTCTACACCCCAATTACTCTTATTGAAGCTCACATTCTGGGCAACTAAACACCACCCCAATTGCTCCAGGATCTGGTTACAGACAACTACGCAGAGCACCAAAACCCTGGAACCCTCCAAGTCCTTCAAGTCAGCCAATCCCCAGGGTCCTCGCAAACCTACTAACCTTGTCCCACCTGCCACAGGAGAGCTGCCCTCAAGTGCTGCAGCTTGCCGCTACGCTGTCCCAGCCTGGAACCCACTGTGGGTCCTACCTGGCCGCTCTCTCTCCTCTGGAGCTGTAAGTGGCAAGAGTTCTGTCTTTCATCTATCCAACTGTCAATGTGATACGTCTCAACATCAGAATAATCTTTAAGTCATATGAGACGATCAACACTGTGAGCAGGGTGGCATGGCCAAGACCGCTCAGTCTTGAATAACTTTCTGGGGTTCTGACTTGGTTCACTCATTGGTTCTCAAGCACCCTGAGAGTAGTGGCTTAGACTTGAAGTTGAGCTTCCACTTGGATAGCCTTGCTTCCTACTGCTGTGTCTGCCAGAGAAGACTGTTGGTCTCTCTGTGGGATATTCAAAATGAGCTGTGCTAACCAGTTACACTCCAGGGACTAAGACCAGTCCAAGTGGGGGCCTATCTCAGGACAACAGAAGGATACGCCTCTCGAGCCTCACTTTCCTGGGTTGGGACATTTAAATAGGACCTAATTAACTAGCCCACTCCTTGTGCATTTGATAGGTAATTTTGTTTGCTCTAAAATGTGAAAAAAATAAATGGTGCCTCTTGGTGGATCACTGCCAATTACTGCTGAGGTCCCACCCACTAAGGCCCCAAATCCAAAACCCAGTATTATTAAAATTATTAATCTCATCTAATTAATAACTGAAAAATACATTACTATTACAGATTTGACTCAGATGTTCTTCTTCCTGCTTGTTTCAACAATTTGTTAGTCAACATTCACCTTCATGTCTGAAGGTACCTCTATGCCTTCACAAAGGGGCCTTCAGGTGCAAGGCAAAATGCACCTGTACTAGGCTGCCACGGAGGACCTCAGCAGCTTTGTCACCACACAGACTTCACAGACAAGATCTTAACTGCATGTGTCTTTCTTCAGAGCACAGGTCTAACATTATACTGATCAATCTTTTCTCCAAGGAGTTTTGATTCACACACTCATCAAGAACATACAAGTGCAACAACTCTTAGATCTTTTTGGGTTATGGAGGCAAACAATTCCTCACTTGCAAATTTTGCTTAATCTCACAAATACAGCTACTAATGAATCAGACACTTTAAAAGGGAGTCCACTTCAGCAAAAGGCTCTAGAATTCACCTAGATTAAAATGAACAGGCTCTTCCATTAGCACCCTCAAAACGTCCTTCGCTGTAGAGACTTTAGCAACCCCTTCTCATGCCTGCTGGATTCTCTGAAACTAACATCAAATGTTTGATTAGCCATGGACTCTAGGACCTTAGAGACAGAAATGCATCAGATCAGTGTCCCATGTTTATATAGATGAGATCAAAAAAGTCTTAAGAAACCATCTGAAGCTTGCAGTATGGGGCAAAAGATAGAGAACAGTCCAATTTACTCTGTTAATAATACAAAATAGGAGATTACATTAGACTCCAAGTTTTATTTTTTCAAGTTTTATTTTTAAAGTATAACTGTGTGTGAAGAGAGAATAAAGGTCAGAGAAAATAGGTACAATTATATTACTGTAAGGACTTTGAACCAACGGAAATTGGGAAAGGAGTACGTCAAGGTTGTACACTGCATATTAATACAAGCAGTTGTATAAATACTGCTTTATTTAACTTATATGCAGAATACATCATGCGAAATGCAAGACTGGATGAAGTACAAGCTGGAATCAAGATTTCTGGGAGAAATATCAATAACCTCAGATATGCAGATGACACCACCCTTATGGCAGAAAGTGAAGAGGAACTAAAGAGCCTCTTGATAAAAGTCAAAGAGGAGACTGAAAAAGTTGGCTTAAAATTCAACATTCAAAAAATGAAGATCATGACATCTGGTCCCATCACTTCATGGCAAATAGATGGGGAAGCAATGGAAACAGTGACAGACTTTACTTTCTTGGACTACAAAATCACTGCAGATGGTGATTGCAGCCATGAAATTAAAAGACACTTGCTCATTGGAACTTCTGTTTCATAGCTTTTGCTATGACAAACCTAGGCATCATATTAAAAAGCAGAGACATTACTTTGCCAACAAAGGTTCATCATCTATTCAAAGCTATGGTTTTTCCAGTGGTCATGTATGGATATGAGAATTGGACCATAAGAAGGCTGAGCACCAAAGAATTGATGCTTTTGAACTGTGGTGTTGGAGAAAACTCTTGGGAGTCCCTTGAACTGCAAAGAGATCCAACAAGTCCATCCTAAAGGAAATCAGTCCTGAATATTTATTGGAAGGACTGATGCTGAAGCTGAAACTCCAATACTTTGGCCACCTGATGTGAAGTACTTACTCACTAGAAAAGACCCTGATGCTGGGCAAGATTGAAGGCAGGAGGAGAAGGGGACAATAGAGGATGAGATGGTTGGATGGCATCATCGACTCAATGGACATGAGTTTGAGCAAGCTCAGAGAGATGGTGGAGGACAGGGAGGGCTGGTGTGCTGCAGTCCATGTGATTGCAAAGAGTTGGAAATGACTGAGAGACTGAACAACAGCCAACAACAAGGACTCTGAAATGGTAAGAGTTGATAAGGGCCTAAATTAAGAAAATGACAGTGTGGCTAGAAAGTCAACAGTTTCAAGATAGATTCTAATCAACTGAATATAAGAACTGAAGAAGAAATATCTGTGAAACACTAGATATAGTGTAGATGGTGACAAGTTTCAATCATAGTGAAAGAGCTAAGGCCCTTTGTAAGTTTTTTGAATAATTCAGGCTCCAGGATTCTGTCCTGTCCAAAAAGAGAGGGAAGAGTTCCTTAAATAATTCTTAAGATGGGTTATTCTGTTAAACTTGACCATCTGGAAGCCAAATATTTGACACATTTATAAAAGAAAAAAAGGTGATGATTCACACACCTCATTTTATTACTTGAGAAGAACTTATATTAAGCCAATAGATTTATCAATTATGAGGTCTCTGCTAATACAGTAAAGTTAGTTTCAACAGAATGAACTTCTGTGGTGGCAAGTTGTGAGGGGGAGATTCATGCTAGGCATTTGTAAAGAGGAGTAGACTGCCTTCTAATAAAAGTGGATGGTGCAGCGAAATTGAGGGTAAAGTGTGCGACAACAAAAATGTCATTTCTGCTTGCTTGCTTAGGACTTATTCTAAAATGGAGAAGAAGAAGCTGTAGAGAGGTAAGCATATTAAACACAGAGGAAAATTGGTATATACCAGGAGAAGCATTTGCTGATGATTCTGAATTCATTTATCGAATTTTAACCTTTAGCATAGAATCCTATTGTAACCACATGAAGTAATTTTAGAGAAACAGCCAGATAGTTTTGTCTGGCTCATAAGTTTAAAAAAAAATTGTAGTTCAGATAGTTTCATACATAGAAGCAGACAGAAATATACTGGTGAATAATCATTTTGATTGCTCTGAGGTAATTCAGATTACCAATAAAAGACTGCTCTAATGTATATAAGAAGCACTAGCAAAAAAAAAAAAAAATCACTGAGTACTTTTTAAAAAGCAAGCTTATTGGTAGACACTAAGTCATTGGCCTGAATTATTAACTAAAGAAACAGATTTACTGAAGTTAGTGAAGCAAAATGAACTATTTTTAAAATATATTGATTCACTGCTGATGGTGAAAGAACTTCATACATAAGTAAGGGTCATAACATTTTTATGAAATCAGTGCTACTATTTAATCAGAAGAAAAGAAAACTTTCCAAGATGGGGACAGGAACCATCTGAACCAAGTTTGCAAGGAACACAGTCTATTAATAGAAAAGCAAAGAGACTGACCAGTGAGAAATTGAGTTAACAAATAGGACAGGGTTAGATCAGTGACTCTCAACAAGGAACGGTTTTGCCTCTCCTCCCCCCTCACCCCCCCACCTCTGCCCCACCGCCAGGGACGTCTGGCAATGTTTGGACACATTTTGGGAGTTCAGTGGGTAGAGGCCAGGTTTGCTGCTAAACATCTTGCAATACACAAGAGAGCCTTCCACAAACAAGAACTTCCAGACCAAAATGTCATAATGCCAAGATTGAGAAGCCCCAGGCTAGTTAAATTAGAGGAGTTCAGTTTATTGTAGATGGAAGCAAAGAACCGTTAGAGATGTTATATCAGCTGGTGACACAATGAAGTCATCCTGACAATGACTGGACTAGAAGTGAGATGTCACTAATGGATGAGGACATGGAAGAAGAAACTAGGGAATACAGGTATGAGGAAACAGGTGCCCACTGAAGTGGTCCTCTGGGAGATAAAGAGGGCAAGCTCAAAGCGAGTGATACTATGAAGAAAAAACAGCCTCACAGGAACTGAACTATTCTGAAACTGAATCCATAAATGATTGATTTACCTCTGATGTTATCCTTTATCCACTGTTAAGACTCTAAACTTCCTCAATAGTCCTAATCTAGGTCCTTTATTGTTAAGTCATTTAAGAGCTTGGACAACAAAAGTATTTTTGTAAACTATTAAATTACTTAGCTTTTTTCTCTTTAATTGTTAAATATGTAACATTTTCACATGGTTCTTAATATAAAAATACACAGAAAATTATATGGGAAAAAAAAATGTTTCTCTCAACTTTGTTTTCCACCTGATAGTTCCCACCTACCTACCTACCCTTCTCTTAAGTTTCTTATATATCCTTGAAGCATTTTTATGTCATTACTAACTCAACTGAGAGACTCTTGTGTTTTTAAATCAGTAATAGTATATGAATTCTGAGATTGTGTTTATAAAAATAAATGGAGAAAGTGTTTATAAGAAAAAGAGCACAATTCAACTGTTTCAGTGTGAGTAAAGAAAACAGAACTATGAAATAAGGAGGAGGCTTACTTAAACATCATTCAATGAACTATAGTGACAAACCACAACCAAGAAAATGTAGTCTGCATCCATTGAAAATCTGACATGGCATTAAGGTAACATGATACTCTACACAGAAAATCCTTAAGATGTCACGAAAAAACCACTAGAGTTCATCAATGAATTTGGTAAACTTGCAGGATACAAAACTAATATACATAAATCTCTTGCATTTCTATATGGTAACAATGAACTATCAGAAAGAGAAATTAAGGGAACAATTCCATTTACAATTGCATAAAAAAGAATAATATACCCAGAAATAAATCCAGCTAAGGAGGTAAAAGACCTGTACTCAAAAAACTTCAAGACACTTATGAAAGAAATTGAAGACAACACTCATGGATGGAAAGATATTCCACGTTCATTGATTATAAGAATAAATATTGCTAAAATGACCATACTACCCAAGGCAATCTACAAATTCAATGTAATCCCTATCAAACTAGCATGAATATATTTTACAGAACTAGAATAAATTATTCTAATTTGTATGGAAATACAAAAGCCCCCAAGTAGCCAAAAACTATCATGAGAAAGAACAGAGTTGGAGGTATCACACTGACTTTAGAACTACAGTAATTCAACAAGTATGGTACTGGCACATAAATAGACACATAGATCAATAAAACAGAATAAAGAGTTGAAATAAACCCTTGCATTTATGGTCAATTAATCTATGACAAGGGATGCGAGAATATACAGTGGAAAAAAGACAGTCTGTTCAATAAGTGTGTTGGGAAAACTGAACAGCTACATGTAAAAGAATGAAATTGGAATATCCTTTAATACAATACACAAAATAAATTCAAAATGGATTAAAGAACTAAATGTGAGATCTGAAACTCCTAGCAGAAAATATAGGCAGAACACTATTTGATATAAATCATAGCAATATTTTTTTGATCTGTCTCCTAAAACAAAGGAAATAAAAGCAAAAATAAAACAAATGGGACCTAATTAAACTTAAAATCTTTTGCACAGCAAAGGAAACCAATGGTGAAATGAAAAGACAACCTTCTAGAGGGGAGAAAGTATTTGCAAATTATATTATCAATAAGGGTTAATATCCAAAAATATGTAATCAGCTCACAAAATTCAACAAAGAAAAAAGACTTCATTAAAGAAATGAGCAGAAGACATTTTCCTAAAGACATACAGATGGCCAAAAGGTACGTAAAAAGATGCTCAATATCACTAGTAATCAGATAAACGAAGTCAAAACAACAATGAGGTATGACCTCACACCTGTAAGAATGGCTATAATAAAAAAAAACACACACAATAACAAATGTTGGCAAGGATATGGAGAAAGGGGAACCCTCATACACTGTTGGTAGGAATGCAAATTGGTGCAGCTATTGTGGAAAACAGTACGAAGGTTTCTCAAAAAGTAAAAATAGAACTACTATGTGACCCAGCAAATTCACTCCTGGGTATAAATTCTGGGGAAAAAAAAACAACTCACGAATTAAAATAGGATGGGCTTCCTTGGTGGCTCAGTGGTAAAGAACCCACCTGCCAATGCAGAAGACCTGGGTTTAATCTGTGGGTCGGGAAGATCCCCTAGAGAAGGAAATGGCAACCCACTTCGGTATTCTTTCCCAGGAAATCTCATGAACAGAAGAGTCTAGCAGGCTACAGTCCATGGAGTTGCAAAAGAGTCAGACACGACTTAGCGACTAAATAACAGCAACAATTCAAAAGATACATGCACCCCAATGTTCATAGCGGCATTATTTATAATTGCCAATATATGGAAGCAATCTAAGTGTTGATCAACTGATGAATGGATAAAGAAGTTGTGGTGTGTGTGTACTCACACAAAGGAACACTACTCAACCATAAATAAAAAAGAATGAAATTCTGCCTGATGCAACAACATGGATGGACTTGAAGGGTATTATACTGAGTGAAAAAAGTACTGTATGATATCACTTCCATGTGCAATCAAAAAAATACAATAAACTAGTCAGTATAACAAAACATAAACAGACTCAAAGATACGGAGAATAAACTAGTGGTACTAGTGGGGAGAGGGAAAGGAAGAAAAGCACAGAAGGGGTACAGGATTAAGAGATACAAACTAGTACATAAAATAAATAACCTACAAGGATTTACAATACAACACACAAAATATGGCCAATATTTTATAGTAGTATAAATGGAATATAACCTTTTAAAATGGTGAATTACTGTGTCGTACACCTGAAACTTACATAATATTGTCCATCAACTACACCTCAATTTAAAAAACTATAAAATAAAGTTAGGCATTAAAATAAAACTACTGTATGCCTCCAAATCATGAAAATAAAATATGATAACTCAAAAATAACAGTCTTCTGCTGCAACATTAGGAAGAAAGAAATAACCAAATAATATATACCTCCTAAAGAAAATATTAATATACAACACTACCTATGAAGTAATCGTGGCAAAGAAAGGGGGGGGAACCTGAATTGAATCTAATTTTCTAGTTTTTATGAAAATTTATATAAAATATCTTTGGAACATGTTGTGTTTCATTTAGTTTTTATGAAAACTAATATTTATAACTAGTCAGCAGAGAACAGATAAGGCGGCTGAGCGGACAACCATTTAGGAAATTGCTCCTGGGTACATGCCCATCAGCCATCTGGAAAGCTTCAAGAACAGCTGGTAGACAATCTGAAAGGAGTTAACTTGTGGAAATGAAACTCATGGGTATGTGTTTCGACAATAATTTGGATTGCAGTCATGATTGTAATAACGGTTGTCTTCATTCACAATTTTACCTCAGCTCACACTTCCTCTTCAAATTCCACAGAGACTGTTCATGCCACCTCACCAATGACCTCCAATGGTCATTTCTTTGTCCTTATGCTACCTGACCAGGAGCACTTACCCAGTTGACAACATCCTCCTTTTGAATACATCTTCTTTATTTGCCTTTTGCTATTTGCCTCACTCTTATATTCATTTTGCTTCATAGGCCACTTCTTCTCAATATCCTCCAAAGAGGCCTCTTTTTCTTCGAAACCTCTAAGTACTAGAAGTCTATTTAATAGTCATCTTCTCCCTCATTTTAGAGAAAGAAATGGCAACCCACTCCAGTACCCTTGCCTGGAAAATCCCATGGACGGAGGAGCCTTGTATACTACAGTCCATGGGGTTGCGACTTCACTCTCCTTTCCTTTCACTTTCCTTTTTCCCTCATTTACACTTGAATCCATCAGCAAATCCTGAAGGCTTATGTCTTCAAACCACATCCCGGATCTGACCTCTTTATCACCACTATGGCTATCACATTAGTTCATGTGACCATTATCTCTCAACTGCACTATTGTAAATGGCTTCAAAATAGATGTGTCTGCTTTCTCTTCAGAGTTCTACAAGAGCCTATTTTAATACAGCAGCTGGAATCATCTTTTAAAAGGTCGTATCATGTGACTCAGATGCTTAAAACCCTTCAACTAAATTCACGTCTAGGACAAAAGTCCACAATCCCGCTGTGGATGAGGCTGTCATGACCTCTCCTTCCTTCTTTCCTGTCATTCCTTTGTGTCCTCCAGCCAGCCTGGCCTCCCTGCTGTACCTTCAATTCCCTATATACACCACACTCCCACCTGAGAGTCTTTTTGCTTGCTTTCTCAAAAACATTCCTTTCTCAAATAACACTCCCATCACTGCTTTTCAATTACCCTGCTCATAGCACTTTGAGATAATTGGACTTCTAGCATAAGTCTGGGTGCTGACTGTCTACCATCCCTAATTAGAATGTACACTCCACGAAGACAGCAGCTTTGCCTCTTTTCCACTCTAGAGTATCCTCAACACAGGCAAAACGTGAGACATGGAGTAGAAGCTCAATGAATATTCATTGCATAAGTGAAATAATGACGGGAATAAGAGAATAGAGTAATGATTCCACTATTTTCTGCTCTGATCAAAACTTTTTAGAGTATTTTGTTTGATACTTAGCACCACATTTTAAGGATGCTGCAAGATAGGGCCAAGGAGGCTGACAATGATGCTATCAGGTACACACACACACACACACACACACACACAGCCAGCCAGCCATGGGATGATAAACAGAGAGATTGGAGCTATAAGCCAGAGAACACCAATGACTGCTGGCAAGCCACCAGGAGTACCAAGAGGCAAGGAAGGATTCCTCTGGTTTCAGAGGAAGGGTGGGCCTGCCAACACCTTGATTTTGGACTTGTAGCCTCCAGAACTATGAGACAATAAATTTCTCTTGTTGTAAGCCACCCCATTTGCAGCACTTTGTTATGCAACCCAAGGAAGTTAATACAGATGGTAAGTCTAGAAAATCATATTTTTTTGAGGAACAGATCTTCCACCTACAAAAAAAATATATGCTGGTGAGATGTATGATTACATATAAACATTAAAAACCAACTTTTAAGTTCTTGGTGGGGCAATACATAGGAGAGAGTATCTACTTATCTGAGTAGTTTTAGAGGACACATCCCAGGTTATTTATTAATTGAGGTTGCATTTCAAAGAGTTGTGAAATATTAGGTAGTCTGGGTTTACAGCTTGACAAAAAACAAGCCAGATATGCCTGGTCACATCTGTTGAACAGTCAGAAAGAATGTGCCAGATGCTTATGTAAATGAGAGCTAAAAATTCTGCTGGCAAAGAACTCAAGCAATATAAGCTGCCGAAGTTCAAAGACGTCAGTACATATCTGGCAAGCTATCAGGGTGGAACCAAAAAATTCAGTGTTCAGGAAGTACAGAGGAATGTTTAAAGTGAAAAAAAATCTAAAGAAAAAGCACCAGGCACTCTGAGGGTGTATTATTTAGGCTGAAGCAGAGAAGCAAGGCTGTTATGAGCAATACGAAATAAAGGGTTTAGTACAGAGATTAGATCTTACACAACTGTGGGATCTGGTAAAGAAATCTATGAAAAGCTGTTACTTTTGTGTCTGGTGGTGGGCCTGAATTTACTGTCAGTCAGCAGGACCAGAATTTAGCTTGAAAAGTACAACATGAAGCAGGGGAGAATGAGGATAAATAGAACCTGAAACACCAACAAACTGAAATCCCATGGTCAAAATTTAATGACTGTCTCTCTCTCTCTCACCACCTCCAATCTCAACCATGCAGGAGAGCTCCAGAAGAAATCGGTACCCTTCATTACAGAACTGCGCATGTGTCTGGCCCAGAAGCAGAAAAACTGGAAGAGATCTGGAAAGAGCCAGATATAAGGCTGGGAACTGAGCGAGACACTAGTCCTCGGTACAAAACTTCATGGAGAGCCAAGAAGTTTCCCAGGTGGCGCAGTGGTAAAGATCCGCTTGCCAATGCAGGAGATGCAAGAGACCCAGGTTAGATCCCCTGAGCCGGGAAGATCCCCTGGAGTAGAAAATGGCAACCCACTTCAGTATTTGTGCCTGGAAAATTCCATGGACAGAGGAGCCTTGCTGGCTATAGTCCATGGTGTCACAGAGTCAGATATGACTCTGCCATAGAGCATCCACACACACACAAAATGCTTAATAATCAAGATAAACATTTTAACAAATTACTTTAAAAATCAAATTACTGCAAAACTCTGTGATGAATATCAAAATTTTATGTAAAGATAGCATACAACAGGGATTAATGTAACACTAGTCGAGGCTGAGTAGTACAAGGGCAAAGTGAGATCCTGTCTTTATCAGTATAATTGTTAATAGTGCGGCATAATATAACAGGGTCCTCTCTTCCATTCAATGGTCAGTTGAATTGGCCTAAGTTTGGGGAAGGTTGAAGAGATTAAATTCAGACTTGTTTACCGAACTAGAAACTGTCTGTTTGTTCAAATCAGGTAACACTTTATAGATTTCTTCACATAGTTCAGATCTGGAACAGCTGAATCAATTAGCCAATACCAGCAATCTCTAAGGATCAAACCACTATACTTACTCACTCTCTGCTGCCTGTTAACAGTGACTACATCCAAGTTCTTTCTGGCAATTTTGTGCTATGCTACCACTTGACCTCTAGCACTCTGGGGTCCTATTATCTCTGCTGAAATCAAGCCTAGAGTTTGACTGACAGCAGTTTCTAATGTCACATATCACCTACCGACAACAGCTGCAACAGAGACCTTCAAGATGCTGATGCTTATTTCTCACAACCTTGATGAAAGGATGGTTCTCCAGACCCTTCTGGAAGAAATGGTTAGGAGCTAGGTATGGGAGTTACTAACATATGATAAATCCACTTTAGAGTTCTGATATCCCTACACCTTTAGATAGTTATCTCTATCTTTCACAAAAAGTTTGGCAACTCAACTTTTTCTTCAATGTGGGTCAACTTTGGGTCCAAGTTTCAGTCAACCAACAGAAGAAATTGTGAGAGTTACTCTGAGCGGTCCAAGTTAACACAATGAATCCAGAACTTCCACTTAGTGCATCCATATTAACAAATTCAGCCAAGTCTGGCTTTATATTCCTTCTATTCTGATGCAATATTCCTTGGTGACTACTCTCGTATACGTCCCTTAAACATGTTATCAATATTAATTAGCAAAATCTTGGAATTTTTGGTGTTTGAGATGCCTCACAAATTTTACTTTTTACTTTATACTTTGGGACTTGTACCTGAGTTATAGCTCTAAAACAATAAGAAGTCCTTAGAAAGATCCACAGTCCCTTCTAAGAAAACCACCACCAGGGAAGGAGGTAAAGGGGGACTAAACTCCTCTCACAGGAGGGAAAGAATGTCTATTGGCAAAGGAAGTGTGGTCAAATATAGTGGTCAAGGTTAGCAGCTTCATCCCAAAGAGATGGGCTAGAGACCAACAGCAACATGTGCTAGCTACATGCGGTACCCTACACCGACCATAGGAGCTAATGGCAGCTGATCTATTTCTGCCCTCTAAATCTCACCATGTCTCCTGTGGCCAACCCTCACTAAAACTAAAGGTAAAAGGGAATTCCTGGAAAAGTGGTTTTAGCTTGGCCAACTGATTTTTTGTTTCTCTTTGTAATTTTGTATATCAAATCAGAGTATACTAGATTTCATACTTATGTTCACTGCTTTCTTGTGAAATAGAAACATGTTTTTACAAATATGTTCATGTGAGGGGTGTATGTGGTTAAAATGAAATAAAATATTTACAATATTTATTCTTACATTAAGACTCAAAATGTTTGGTCATTTTCACATTAACCTAAACCTTGGAGATACTTTAATTTTGACTCTTTATAACTGACTCACTTTAAATTTCATTAATCATTGAATAGTAGAAATTGGTAGTGTTTCTATCCTTACCATGTCCTGGAAACCACATAATAAAGGAATAAGAAAAGAAATTACAGAGGCAATTCAATTTCACACGCTCCACTCTAGGCTATTGTCAAAGCCATTTCCTAATATATCAATCACTGTTTCCTGAGACAAGATAATACCTGCCAAGAACAGCTTGATGCCGTGTGAAAAATGAGAAGAGGACCATCACTTGCCTTTAGAAAAATGCATCAATTCGATCTGTTTAAATAAAATAGTTAGCATTTCCCCAAAATTACATGGTCCTTCAGGCTGCAAAGTCTAAATGAAAGTCATTCTTAGAACTGCCGCAGGACAAGTAAAGGAATATAACTAAATACTTAAGTTTAAATTAAGAAAGAAGTTCTTGGTAAACCATTATGGATTAGAAAGGACAAGATAAGACATCTGGCAAAGTTACGGGGGACAGTCACCATCAATATTTGTAAGCATGTTTTTCCTGTGAGAAGCCAGGAAGATCGTCCAGCTCTTTTGGATGGAAGATCTGCACTGACTGCCCCCACTTTCCAAAATGTTTCCTTTGACACAGGAAGTCATATCAAATTTTGGGTCACAGGTATTACTGTTATTCAGTGAACATATATCAGTACAAGATATCTGCCCTTATTTGTTTTGATTTGTTAGATCTGTATTCTGATGGTCAGAGTCTATTCTGATTGTTTAGTATCCGCATCACATGTTTATTAAAATATATCATATGTTATCCCAGCATGAACCAACAGATATTATCTTATTATAATTAGTATTTTGATAACTCATAGGGAAAGTTGTCACATAATCTTCTTTCTTCAGGAGGTCTTTGCCAATCTTTGGGTATGTCCATTTAAACTGCAGAAGAGATTTTTAAGTTGCATATAAAATCTGTTGTAATTCTAATAGAATTGCTTCGAATTTAAAAAATTTGGAGGAGAATTTATTTATTTATGATTTTGTGTTTTTTCCATAAATATAGATAGAATACATATCTATTTAGAGTTTTTTAAATATTTTTCAAAAATATATGTTTCTTATTTATTTGGATACTAATGGTTTTATTATTATCATGAT
Organism: Muntiacus reevesi; assembly: GCF_963930625.1. Lineage (NCBI taxonomy): Eukaryota > Metazoa > Chordata > Mammalia > Artiodactyla > Cervidae > Muntiacus > Muntiacus reevesi. The sequence continues at coordinate 202,609,258 of NC_089249.1, forward strand.
CACTGGTCAACTTAAAGAAAAATGCCTAACATGAAAGTTGTGAGTTTAAGTTGTATTCAGGGCCTTGCTGAGGACTATAGCCTCGGTGAGAACCACTCAGCTATAAGGAAACTGTTCCAAAGAGGTAGGGGAAAGCCAGTTTATATATGATTTTTAGCCAGGAAATACATGTAGTCAAGGGCCCTGGGGGCTCCGACAGTAAAGAATCTGCCTGCAATGCAGGAAACCCAGATTCTATTCCTGGGTCAGGAAGATCCCCTGGAGAAGGGAATGGCTACCCACTCCAGTCTTCTTGCCTGGAGAATTCCATGGACAAAGGAGCCTGGTGGGTTACAGTCTGTAGGGTCACAAAGAGTCAGACACAACTGAGTGACTTTCACTTTTTTCACTTTTCAAACATACATCTTGGTAAAAGATTACTGCTATTCACAAAGAACAGCTATCTCAAGATCTTCATGCTTTTAGTATGTACTGGAAGATGCGAGAATCTGGGTTCATTAAAATTCTTCGTGAGATACACATATAACCAAAGCCCTGCTTGTCCAAAGCCCCTGTTACTGTCTTAGTATCTTCTCTGAGTATACTGTCAGTCAGCGATGGCAGAAGGGTACAACTTAACCATCATAGAACTGTGGAGTGAGCAACACTCTACGTTATTCATTGTTCACAGGCCTACTGGTGTTTTTCCAAATTATATGTCTAAACTCTAATATCTACTCTTCCTTTTTGCAGATTTCTGTATAATTAATTCATTTTTACTGTGGTTGTTAATCTATTCAAACATACTTGTAATCTTAACTTTTTCTGTTTGTCCTATTTTTCTATACTATTGCATTTGTCTTTTCCTCTTACTGTTTTAGCAACATGTATCCTTCATTTCTTTTAACTTTTATCTTTGAACTTTACACCCAAATTCTAATATTGGACAATTTATTAATTCCTCTTCAGAATAAGACACAACACATAAACCACTATAAATATAATCATCCCCTACCTAATGAACAAGCTATAGCTACTCTGTATTTTCATTCTCTTGTCTATATATATATATATATACACACACACACTATTTGTTTAGGTTTACATATATTTTCCATTTCATTTCTCACTAGTTCCTTCACATTTCAGGTTTTCCTCTTCCTTAAAATGTATTGTTCTGTTGCAAGAATTTCTTTTTTTTTTCATTTATTTATATTAGTTGGAGGCTAATTACTTTACAATATTGTAGTGGTTTTTGCCATACATTGATATGAATCAGCCATAGATTTACATGTGTTCCCTCATCGACAACCAAGTCTGCCATTCTGGAAGAAGTAAAGTATCACGTGATTAATTTTTAAAATATCTTGGTAGAATAAAGATCATTTGTTTTTTTCTACCCTGCATGAACACTAAATTCAAATAGTAGAGTTTTTCTCAAGTTAGAAGTATTCATTTTTTAAGCAAATTTCAAAGTTTGCAGAAATATTCTCCCAGCTAGTATACGTGGCAGAACCATCAGCATGTCTAATTTCATATACCTTATAGAAGTTCATGTCTCTAGACTTCAGTGCTTTTCCCATAAGTTCTGATTTGTTCTTAAAAACAGTGCTCCATTCTATAATCAGGTAATAGATGCTTGTTGTCTATCTCACTGCATTATGCCATTTATTTTTTTTTTAATCTCAGAGACATCTTGTGGACTGTATTCAGTCTGAAATATTACAGAGGCACAATAAAAATCTAACACTGAAATCTTAGCTTTCTGTTGAAATCACAAACAAATGTGCTTGTAAAATTGTGAGACAAGCTCATTAAGAACTCATGGAATATACAAAAATTATACTCAGATAGAGGTCTTAGAGATATTAAAATGACATAGGCTTAAGACAGATTAAATGTAGCATCAACTTTGTCCTTTCTATCACTCAGTTTGATCATGTAGTCATCAAAGGAAACCTCAAAGTCAGCACCTGCATTCCTCACTGCCTACACTGAGGTGCAAAACTTATACAAAGTATTTACCCAGAAAATAACTAGTTCCATATCCAAAAGAACTTTCAGCATTCTTTAAGAATTTAAAATTATTTTCATTTGCCATATAGTGCAAACCAAAAGAGCATTTTCATGCTTGTCTGCAGACACACATTTTATGTAAAATTATCCCATAAATCTTATAGATAACACTATCAAAGCATTTTGACAATAGAAATATTTCTTAACAGATGGATAAACAAATGACATTATGATTATTAAAAAGCCTGATTTTAACTAAAACTCTGGATAAGTTACTAAACTGCTATACACATTACTGCGTGAAACAGTCTGTAATACCTGGATATTCTAAGGTGGGGTTCTCAGTAGGTTTCCAGCAACCGCCTCTTTCTTCCTCTCGCCTGGTCAGTATCCCACCTGTACCAGGTAATGCTGCTACGTATTCTCAAACTTGGATTAAACACCACTGTAGACTACATAACCTCATTATCTGAACGGCTGCTGATAGGCCAGATGATGCAAGCCAGGATCCTTAGTCCCCATGGAACTAACAGTGACCACTAGGAAATGGGAAACAAGAAGGAACTAACCAGGTGAATACCCTCTTTTTTCTCTCTCCTATAGATTATTCCAAGTTCAATTCCTTTTGTAGTTGTTCCTTAGAAGCACTGTACTTGCCCAAGTAAACAAGTCTGCCTAGTGACTTGCTATATGTATCACATTATAGTTCTTGCTTCATTTTCATTTTTCCTGACTCTCAATGCCTAAGGCTTGTACTTTCCTTCCAAATTATTGCCAACCTAATTCTTGCCTCCAGTTCTACTTTAGAAGACCCAGGCAAAGGCAGTAGAGCATCATCATAGCACAATTTTTTACACACACACACACACACACACACACACACACACACACACACACTCTTAGAATCTTGTAGCAGAGGGAAAAAACACACTATATCATTGTAAAAATATCTTGTAGCAGAGGGAAAAAACACACTATCATTGTAAAAATGTGTCTATTTCCTTAATTTTCCTCAAGAATTAAAATCTTTTTTTATATTATTAAACTTCAAGAGAGATCACCACTGAATTAAATAATATTAATTATGCTAAGGAGTAATATTGAAATAGATTTTATGGTTTGACTCGGGGCACTTTGATAAGCCAGATTTCTTCAGAGTTTATAGGTAAATAATGAAAATTATGAAGTGTTATAATCTCAATCAGATTAAGAGAGAACAAGAGTTTCAGAACAAATCATAAATAGCAAAAATCTCTGGTAAGGTTTCTTCTACCTTACTTCTTCCTCTATATTCCCTTCATATGGAAATAGATGGTTACAGCTGAGTATTGCTTGAGGGGGTGAAATAATAAAAGAAGTAAAGAACTTAACTGTAGTGAAAAAAATCAGCCTTAAGACTCTTTCTCCAAGTCAGACTTGGTTTTAGACACTCTCTTGCTTCTGTGAATTTGGCAATACCAAATGAATAAATAAAAATATCCAGTTTTCTATAGTCTGTTGCTTTGGCTATGCAGCCCTTATATTTTCAGTAAGGGTTCCAAATAAAATAGGAGTTATGTGGTAGTAAAGAGTATGTTTCACTTGACAGATAATAAATTGAAATCCAAAGAAGTTATTTCCTAAGCTATGTCTAACTCTGAAGCCTCTGTTTATTTCATTACTCCACACATGGTGCATGATGAGTGTAAAGTGAGGGACACAAAAGAAAAATTTCTAAGATCTAACTTAATTCTACTGGAGAAGTCATAATGTTTCTGGAAACTTTGTGGGAAATCAGTTTTGATAATTTCCTCTAAAGAAACTTATCTTTCTATAAGGATACAGTTATTCTATATGTATGGTATGGTTTTCTAACAAGACTTCATCCTCACTGTTTTTCTAAGCTGTCATTAGGTGGCAACAGATGGTTCTGAAAGACATGGTCTCACTTAAGGTACTTCTGTGTTCCAAGAGGCAAATCTGTAGACAAAGGCTACAGAAAGTGAGCCTTACTATATGGTCAAAGCTTAGGGGTATCAAATGTTTGCAAAAATACAATCCTTAAACACCTTATTATTCAAACAAGAGTCCTGGGATCAGCAGCATTGGTATCAGCTGAAAGCTTCCTAGAAATTCAGAAATGAATGCCTTACTCCAGATTTACAATACCAGAACTACATCTTAACAAGATCCCCAACTTTGAAAAGTAATACTCTGATTGACTATTCAGAAATGTTGGATCTAGCTAAAGTCAAGAGAAGAAGCACGAAACCAATCCTATCAGTTCGCCAGAACTGATAGACCTATGGCTTCGTCTATCTTCAAACTGAAACACCGGCTTTTCCTGGGTCTTGAACGTGCTGGCTTTCAGGCTGGACTATGACATTGGCTGTCTCTCATTGTCAGTCTTCTTAACTGCATTAGCCAAGACCTTCTAGTAAATTTCTGTCTCTCTCAAAATATATGTTTTAACAGATAGATATCCTTAAGGAATTGGCTCATGTAGTAATAAAGGTTACAAGTCTCAAAATCTGCATTTGGCAAGTTGGACACCCAAGAAAGTCAATAGCTCAGTTTATATCCAAGTCTGAAGGTCTCGGAACCAGGAGAACCAAAGGTATAGTCCAATCTGAAAGCCAGCAGGATCAAGACCTAGGGAGAACTGATGCTTCAATTCAAGCTTGAAGGCAAGGAAAAAACTCAAAGTCCCTGCTCAAGGCAGTGAGGTAGGAGAAATACCCTCTTACTCAGCCTTTCAGTTCCATTAAAGGTCTTCAACAGATTGAATGAGGCACACCCACTTTAGGGAGAACAATTTGTTTTACTCAGTTTAGTAATTCAAATGTTAATTTCACCTAGAAACATCCTCACAGGCATACCCAGAATAATGTTTGACCAAATATCTGGGAACTCCATGGCCAGACAAAACTGCCACATCAAAGTCACCACTATATCTGATAAGATCTAGAATTAATGAAGGTAGCACCATCAGAAAATATAGCTAAATCACTAAAGAGACAGTCTCACTACCACCCTGAGAATAAGAAAGAAATCTTCATAGGGTCAAGGCAGAACCTTTACCCAGTCCTACATATAATTTTCAGCAAATTTTTTAAAGATAAAAGACCTCATTCAGACCCAAAACAGATAGCAAATTAAAGTCTACAGGCAGTACTTGAAACACAAAAAGCAGAACATGTGCTAAAAAAAAAAACAAAAAAAAACCCCAAAAACCCAACTACTAGAGAAATATCTCAGTGTAAGCATTCAGCAAAATAAAACTTGGAATAATACCCAATATTACAATTTATATTGTCACCCTGCTTATTTAACTTATATGCAGAGTACATCATAAGAAATGCTGGGCTGGAGGAAGTACAAGCTAGAATCAAGATTGCCAGGAGAAATATCAATAACCTCAGATATGCAGGCGACACCCTTATGGCAGAAAGTAAAGAAGAACTAAAGAGCCTCCTGATGAAAGTGAAAGAGGAGAGTGGGAAAGTTGGCTTAAAGCCCAATATTCAAAAAACTAAGATCATGGCATCTGGTCCCATCACTTCATGGCAAATAGATGGGGAAACTTTGGAAACAATAGCTGACTTTAGTTTTTTGGGCTCCAAAATCACTGAAGATGGTGACTGAGCCATGAAATTAAAAGATGCTTTACTCCTTGGAAGAAAAATTATGACCAACCTAGAAGCATATTAAAAAGCAGAGACATTACTTTGTCAACAAAGGTCCGTCTAGTCAAGGCTATGGTTTTTCCAGTAGTCGTGTATGGATATGAGAGTTGGACTATAAAGAAAGTTGAGCGCAGAAGAATTGATGCTTTTGAACTGTGGTGTTGGAGAAGACTCTTGAGAGTCCCTTGGACTGCAAGGAGATCCAACCAGTCCATCCTAAAGGAGATCAGTCCTGGGTGTTCATTGAAGGACTGATGCTGAAGCTGAAACTCTAATACTTTGGCCACCTGATGTGAAGAGCTGACTCATTTGAAAAGACCCTGATGCTGGGAAAGATTGAGGGCAGCAGGAGAAGGGGACAACAGAGGATGAGATGGTTCAATGGCATCACCAACTCAATGTACATGGGTTTGGATGAACTCCTGGAGTTGGTGATGGATAGGGAGGCCTGACATGCTGCGGTTCATGGGGTCACAAAGAGTCGGACACAACTGAGCGACTGAACTGAACTTACAATTTTAATTATAGAAAAATTAAACTCTTAAAATTTTTCTTTAATGACATGTTACGGTTTTGATTTCTAATCTGAAACCTCACATATTTCTGTGGTGCATGCATACTTAGTTACTTAGTCGTGTTTGACTCTTTGCGACCCTATGGACTGTAAACCGCCAGGTTTCTCTGACCATGGAATTTTCCAGGCAAGCATACTGAAGTGGGTTGCCATTTCCGAGGATCTTCCCGACCCAGGGATTGACCCCTTGTTTCCTGAGTCTCCTGCATTGGCAGGTAGATTATTTACCCCGGTGCCACCTGGGAAGCCCTATTTCTGTGGTACCATAATATAAAAATCAAGTATCATTTTAGTTTTGATCTTTTGGAGTAGTTCTTATTTTTAAGCAATTTATTGGCGTAGTTACTCATGAACATGGATAAAATCTTGCAACATGATTTGTATTTAGGGAATCAATTCCTAGGATATTTATAGAATTTTGGTTTCTAGTATTACTCTACTTAGTTTTAGTACTATGTGGTGCTATAATTCAGTAACATCCATTAGTACTTTTCATTCACATTTTCAAACTTAGGAGAGGAAAGTGAACTGGAAAATAAGTTTATTTTCATAAAGTTTGAAATTAAAGAATTTATTTTTGAAATTGTTTTTTAACCTCCAAATTTTTAGACTGCAACTTAAGCCATTGCTTTCCTTTTGAGAACCAATCTCTGCTTAGGAAAGCAGGTGAATTGGGCCCTGCCTAATGAAGTTCCCAAAGTCATAATTTCCCTAGAAAAGAGCAAACTAAAACATACATTGGTGTAATGATATAAATTCTTTTGAAGACCTTGCTGAGAATAGTCAAAGGAATTTCAGTAGGTTAAAATGTTCATCTGAAAATGTTTGATCTAGTCTTCACTGGTTAGCTGATTTTCACTGCTTTAAAATTTCCATAAAATGATTCAGTACCACTTCATAAGAAAACCACCTAACCTCAGTTTAACAGAGCCAGCCACCACATTGTACTTGCAGTTCATCAATCAAGACAGAACTGTCTCCAGTTCAAGCCAGGAGAACACAGCTAAGATAATAGTATTTGCTATTACCAAATATCTCTATCCCTTTTCTTTAATCCCAATAGAAGCCTGATTTTTTCCCCCCTTGAAAATCAGCCTCTTCTAACTGTTCATGTATTTCAGTGAAAGTGACTCAACTTCCAGCTTCCAGGGCAGGCTTTACTGGTATTAATATAATTCCTCTTACCAGTGATTGGTTTTAGGAAAGATTTCACATCTTCCACTGGATAGTAAAGTTTTTGAAAAATGTGTCCAGCATCTCATCAGCCTGGATGTAAAACTGACATGGAAGAAGCATATAGTCTTTAATGACACATCAAAGATACTAAATCCATCAACCCTAAACCTTCCATTGGTCTGAACTTTCTACATATAAAATTATTAATTTTCATATCTTAAGCCAATTTGAGTTGGAATTCTCGATTCCTTGCAGTTGATAGGATTCTATATGATATGGGTGAAGTTTCGCTCTGAACTTTTGAACATAATTCTATCCTGTTGAATGATACAATGAACTTAAGTTCATTCAGCACTGCAAAATGTTTTCTCCTCAAATTTATGCCCTATAAGAGATCCAGTGTTTGAAGAACCATTACTTAGTTGAACCATCTGTAGGCACTCTTATCAATTTTGACCAGTCTATACTAAAATTCATAAGATGCTTTGTAAAGCAAAGTTTAAGTCGGTTCCTAATGCTGTGTTTGTCATGGGTACCAACTTCAAAATTTTTTGATCATATAACAATCTGTCATAATAAATACTGTTGTCTAGGTGGAATCACATATCTACATTCTCAAAACCTGCAGTAGAAACATGCCACAAACAATTTCACTTTTCCACACAATTGTTCGGGAAATTCTCAGCTAACTCTTCAACATGCTGATGGGTACTAATTCTGTAAGAATTAAATTAGAAATTATTATTTGTGGTCTCAATTCACTATCACTGTTTCATTCAATAGACATACTTATCTGCCAGAGGCTTTGAATACATGGAGAATAATTTTACTTAAGACAACTCTATTCCATAGTAGTACTATTTTTTTCACACAGAAAAAGAATGTTTTAAATAATAAGTCTTTGCTATCTTGGGCACTAAGCTTTTCTATTCATGAGTAGTTTCAAATATGTATCATAATTCTGTCCAAAATAATTGTGTTTCATAATAATGACTTACTCTGCAGTTTTCTAACACAGCCACATTTGGTTTGCACACCAAACAAGCAGCATCCTCTTCAATCAGAGTAAGAAATACGTGTTCTCCTATTTTTCTTTAAAAAATATATTGCCCTCTTACTTTTATATTTCAATTTTGAGAAAGAAATATTTCTCTGAACTCCAATGTAAGAAACTAAGAGCACAAGTAAGTACAATGATAAATGGCAAATGACACTTTGTTTCACTGTCAAATAAACAGCAAGAACGGGAGGGGCCGTGCAGAGGAGCTACTGCCCAAGAGGTCCCGACCCAGGCACAGCGGGCGTCGTTCCTCACTTTCAGCTCACATCCGCCACCAGAGAGAGTTTTGCCAGCCTGAATTTTCAGCAGAAACTTGAAGGCATATTTTTATGTGAAACTCCCAATTTTAGATTGACAACCAATTAAAACTTTTAAAACCCTCTTTGGACCAACATTGTACAAATCAAAAAAAACTAGTACACATTCCTGTCCCTTGGGAATGCACTTTGTTTCTAGAGTGGAAGCTTCGGTAACTGCATGTCTTCCGTGTCCTCCAATTACATCCTTATTTTGTTGAGCACCTCTTTAAGTGTTAAGTTTGTTAAGAATGAGAGAGAGATTGAGATCTTATGTGTATCAAAATGTCTTAAGAATATCCTTCCACTAGCTGATAACTTGCCTGAGCATGGAAACTTTTGAATAAAGTTAATTTTTCCTCAGGGAGGATATTGCTTCATTTCGTTATCTTTTAGGATTCAGAATTCTGAAGTCATTTGATTTCTTTGCCCTTTGTAACATTTGTTTTTCCTCTGTCTGGAAGCTTATAGAATCATCTCATTTCCTTTATTTTAAAAATCCCCCTTTATCATTATTTTCCAGGCCTTCTATTGAGTTATTTTAGCTCTATGATGTGTTAAATTTCCAAGAGCTTGTTTTAATTTCTGAATGTTCCCTTTCATGGTAACTTGTACTTCATTCATTTTGGGGATTTTGGTCTTGTTGTTATAGCTGTCTTCTCCTTGTATTTTTTGTTTCCTCCAAGTCTCTTCTTCTCTGGTTATTTTTTCTGCCACCTTCTCTCTTTCAGGTTAGAAACTTTCCTTGGATGTTTGGTAGTCCTTGTTTACCTGCTTGTATTTATGTGCACTAGTATAAAATTAGATTGGAAGCTCTGAGGACCTGAATGCAACTGAACAAAGTGATCTGACCGAACTGGTTAAATTTAGAAAACCTTAGATGTATTTTAAGAAGTTTCTGCTGGATTTCTCAGAGGAAATTCTTCTAAACTGCCTAAAAGGTAAGAGACCTACATTCCAGCTGAAGAAGGCAAGAGGTTTTCCGGTCTCTGTATGTGGAATGCACACAAGTCAACCCCCCTGTTTGTAGAACAGAGCCCCCAACCTCACAGGTGCCTGGTGGATTCTCTCAGGTAAACTATTCTCACAGGTCAAAAAGTCTCCAACATCTTGTGGTGAGCAGTAGAGAGAGGTGAAGGAGCTGGGGTATGAGGCAGAGAATCTATAAATCTGGCTTCTTAACTTCTTTTAACCAAGTTTCTTTACCTCAATCCCATACTCCATACATATCCTCTTCTGGAAGTTCCTAGCCCAGCAATTTCCAAATCACTGGGGAATTTTCTGTTCTGCTTAAATGCCTGACTTATTCAAGTATTTTCCAGCTTCCAAAATTTTGACACTGTCTCCTCTCCTATTCTCCATGTCCTTGTGAATTTATACCTGTTAAAGATGGGTAGGTTTAATCTCCACCTTTAACTCGATGCAGATTAACTCTCTTAAATATATTAGAAATTACCATGGTTTTGGTTGGGTCTTTAAATTTGCAGGCTCAAGGAGTAAATGGTGACAATGATGATGATGATAGGAATTAAGTACTTCTTCTGTATAAGATACTCTACAAAATGCTTTACAGGGAAAAATATCAAGTATATTTAAAAACAGTGTAAAGTTGATATTAATATCCATATTTTCATATTTTGCCTTTGGGGGAAATGTGGAATAGATATTAACAAAAACACTTCAGCAGTGAAATATTTTCTTACCAATATTTTTACCTCATCATTTCCTCTCCCCACAGTGCTACAATGCAGTAGAAATCATTGCTTACACCTAGCCTTGAGAGGAATGTTTCTAGTGTTTTACCTCTAATTTCCTCTAATTACAAAATCTGTTGTATATTTCTGATTAGAACACAGTTTTGGAAAGGGTCTTTCCCTCTACTTTTAGATTGCTAAGTGTTTTGTTTACTTATTTTCCAGGCAAGAATACTGGAGTAGGTTGCCATTCCCTTCTCCAGGGGATCTTCCTGACCCAGGAATTGAACTCAGGTCTCCCTCACTGCAAGCAGACTCTTTACCATCTGAGCCACCAGGGAAGCCTTTTTCTTATCAAATTAGGATTTATTGTATTCATCACCTTTTATTAACCTATCAATATTATCAAATTGGACATTGATAATGTACACTGTAAAAATCTAATTTTACATTGAAAATACAGTCAACTACAGTAGCAAATTTCAGAATGCTGAGCCATCTTGGGTTTCTGTAAAAAAAAAAAAAAACTTACTTGTTCTAATATGTAATGATTTTAATTTGCTTGAATTTAGGGTATTTGTACTTGAAATTTAAGGACTGTTTTTAGTTTGTGCTGTATCCTTGCCTGATTTTGGTTAGTCTCATAAAATGAGTTGGAAATATTTCAGTTTTATCAGAAATGTTGAATCAAGGATTATCTATTACTTAGAGACTGAGTAAAACTCACCCCTCTGAGTCTACTTAAAAGTTGGGAAATAGATCTTTCACTAGTTTTCCAAATTCTCATACCATATTTATCAATCCATAAAATGGATATATTAATGTTGATTTTCATAGAAAATGATCTACTATATTTCCAAATTTACTGACATACAAAATTGAAAATAGTGTTGCTAAGTGATTTAAGTAATAAAAAGTACATAAAGAACTTATAATAACTGTCATAAAATACTCAATAAAAAGTATTAATTTGATGTGTTACCAGTATATTTTTTAATTGTCATCTAGTCTACATAGTTACACACACGTGTGTGTATATTCAGGCAGGTTCTTTTAAAATTATACAGACCTAGAATGCCTTTTTGCCCCTTTAAAGCATTTTTTTTTTTCATTTGAAAGCTTAACTCTTAGTGCAGAAACTTAGTTATCTCATTCAAAATTTTTAGGGAAAGAAATCCTACAAACTCTCTATAATGACAACAATAAGGCAACGTAGAGTTTTTATCCAGTTAAGGGTGGATAACTAGTTTTAGGGGCTTCCTCAGAAGCTCAGAAGTAAAGAATCTGCTTGCTATTACAGGAGATGCAACAGACATTGGTTTGATCCCTTGCTCTGGAAGATTCCCTAAAGAAAGAAATGGCAACCCAGTACAGTATTCTTGTCTGAGAAATTCCATGAACAGAGGAGCCTGGTGGGTTGTAGTCCATGGGATCACAAAAGAGTCAGACATGACTTAGCAACTAAAAACAAGGTTTTTTTTTTTTTTAAGTAAAGCCTGCAGGAAAAAGTTACATGTATTTGCTTATTTGTTCCTAGAAATACATAACTATTTATTTAGTAGTAAATCTTACATGCCAAAAGCTGCACTAGTGAAATACAAAGATAGTAAGACATGGTTTTGAGTATCTAACTGGCTCAAAATTTAGTGCAGAAGACTGACATATCAATAAATATCTGTAATGCAACATGTCAACATACACAGAATACCCTAAAAGAGATATGTGTAAATGCTGTCAAGGTCCAAGAATGGAACAAAATCATTTCACAAGTTTTATATGGTGTGAGGATCTTGGAGAAAGTTACAGAGAAGAAATGTCCCCAGCCTGTCATTGGCTGCCAGTTTCAATAGGATGACTCATTTATTTTCCTGGATCTCACCAGCCACAGGTAACCATCTCACCAATATCTGGCCCCAAGTCCTACCCAGTTTTGTTTCTGAAGCAGTCTTCCATCTGCTCAGGCATGCTGGTGAGTGATTTTCTCTTTCTTGGAAGAGTTAGGAAGGAGAACCACTCTGAGGATTGAATGCTAAAGCTGCCTATAATACAAGTCACCACACGCTCGAATTCCACAGGTCTAATTTTTAGCCTTATAATTAGGACTTTGGTTGCTGCCCCATCTTTCATTCTTTTTCACTGGTTCCACTCAAAAGTTACTGACCCCACATTATTTCCACTAAAGCCACTACTTCACTTTTCCACTGTAGATGCCATTATACAGTGTGACAGCATTCAGGCAAATTTGATATATCTGTCCATCCTCTCGCATCTTTGAGCTTTCCTGAAGTCTTTTACAACCTAAGTCAGATCACATCACTTCTCGCCTTACACTCTCCAAAAGGCTTCCCATCTCACTAAGTTAAAACCAAAGTCATTACATCTTGCAATACCCTCTATAACCTGGCTCTTAACTACCACTGAAGTCTCATTTCTCATACACTCCATCCCTACTACTGCTTTGTAACCATATGTGTCTCTTTGCTGTTCCTCCAACCTCAAGTACAGTCCCACCTTAAGACATAGCACGTGCTTTCCTGTTGCCAAGGAAATTCTTATCTCACACATCAGTCTATTACTTAATTCAAATCTCTGCTCAATAGTCACCTTCTTAGAGAGGCCTTCTCAGGCTAGCAATTATAAAATATCAAGCTCCTCTCCCTCTGGCACTATCTTCCCTAGCTTGCTTTACTTTTCTTCACAGCACATAATAAACTCTGACATTTGTGCCTGTTTTGTTTTCTGTTTCCTCTAGTGGAATGTGGGCACAGTACTCTGTTTTGGCTACTGTTTTATCTCCAGTACCTGGAATAATACATGGCACTTACTAGGTCTTCATTAAATATTGTTGAAAGATTGAATTCCTAAGGCATTTGATACTTTCCTGTGCTGCTCATTACACTCAGATTTGTAGAGCAATTCACATTCACACCTCGTTTGTTTTGTATATTACATTGCCACATTTGAGTAATGAGATTATGCAGAACCCAAATATGAAAATGAAAAATTAAATGGATAAACAAATACATATTGTTACATAAAAATATAATGCATTCTCAGGTAAGAGAATACTGAGAGGAATAAAGAATATACATTTTTGTGCAGATATATACAGAGATATATACCAGATATATACAGAGATAACTTCAGTCCACTTAGTTCATCCAGAATGTTGACAGTGGTCAATAACTTTCTAAATATATTGAAATTTTGGGGACATAAGTAGACTTTTCTTTCTTTTATGTGATTCATCTTAGTAGCTGGGATGCTCCATTTTTTATAATAGAAGCCTGTTTAATTTAGTCTAGGATATTATGAGACTTGGTTTATAATGAATAAAATAATTAAGAGCAAAATAGGATTAAGTTAATAATTTTTCCAAATATTTTCCCCCAGGGAAAGTTCTGTTTTTTAATACTAGCCTGAATTGATTTGAAGGCTTATTAAGAGAAAATGAAAGATCTGTAAAAGGTTCTGTTTGTTTTAAGTAAGAGGAGAAATGCATTATTTTTATTCCCCAGGGGGAAAATATGCAACTAGTTGATTGCATATTTCCACTGCAGAAACCAGAAGCAGTTTCCTCATAAGCATTTCCATTATTTTTCTCCAAGTCCTCTATTAAGTATTTTAACAGCAAAATGTTTGCTAAAAGGGACGGGGGAATTAGATGAATATGAAATAAAACAAAATATTTAGATTATTTGTTATCAATATGATCTACATGATTTCTATCTTTCTGAATTTACTGAAGTTTCCTTGGTGGTCTAATATGTAATCAGTTGTTTTAAGAGTTCCATGGGAATACACAAAGAAACAGTATTCTGTATTGTTAGGGTACTGTGTTTGGGACACACTGATTAGGTCAACCATATGATTTATTATATTACAAGAACTCTTACATATTTTGGTCTGCTTCATCAATCATGATCTGACAGTTTATTTAAATTCATCTACAACTACTGTGAATTTCTACAAGCACTTTTGCTTTATGTATATTTATGGTGTGATAGTTGGTAAATAAAGGTGTTTGAAAGTTATATCATTATTCTAGACTGCATGCACTTCATCACTTAAAAGGGTGCTCTTTTTCTTATTTATCATTATGCCTTGAATAAAACTTATCCACCAAGTCCACAACTTTGTTAAATATCCAAATATATCCTTCATTCCATTATTAACCATTTCCATGGCTGGGTATTTTTTTTTATTCTTCTTCCATACTGTATTATAGTGCTACTCTATTATACTGAAAACTCAGGTTAAGTTCTCATTTTAACCATTATCAACATATTTTTGATGAAATGGTAAGAGAAAGGAAGAAAAAGTGGGAAATTGATTAAATACATAGAGAATTAGCAACATCGAAAACAAACAAGTAAACAAAAATACCATAAGTGGTTGTTATAACTTTCTTCACCTAGTCTTGAAGTGATAGTTGGTATTTATAACTTCTGCGTTCTTCAGCTGGTAGGGTCGAGTGATACAGTGGTACAAACCTTTCTCCCTGTGGGGGATGAGACTTGGTAGTTTTTATTATTATTGCTTATTTTCAAACTCCATCAATCTTTTCAAGTGAAGCAGAAGTGTTAACAAGCATCCTAGAGAAACTTGGGGGCTTCAGATATACTTCCCCCTTCTACTGTGTAATAATATCAATCCTATTCACTCTCTGGTTAGTCACTACAGAGAATCTATCCACTCCATTCTTTCCTCATTGCTTCAGGGGCAGGAAGAGCCCCAACAGTCAGCTGGCAACCTCAGCATCAAGGTCAACTGAATCCTTATTTTATGCCCTCGTGAATGATTTCCTAAATCTAAAACTGCCAAAAGTATAGCTAGGGAGAATGAAAGCCAACCTTGACAAAAGGTTCATTAAGAGAAATAATAAGAAGTACCATGCCCTTGGTGGCTATATTCTGGCTATGGAAAGTAAAAAAAAAAAAAAAATTAGATACTGATTATTGGTTTAGAGAGCATCCTATAGGATAGCACCTCAAATTTACACATTATTGTTACCAGCTGGTATCATACTGAATAATTTACTGACTACTGAACCATTTTATAATAAATCCTTTAAGTATCAGACTGTCTTGTCATTTTCACCATAAAAGTTTCTTTGTTAAAAACAATGTATAAGGGATACAATTATGGGAAATATGGAATTCAGGATGTCTAACAAAGACAATCTATATTCAGGAAAAAAAAAAATGTTTATTCTGGCAGGGGTGGTGGAATTCTGCCCAATCCATATGGGTGACTATTCAACCCTCCAATCCCTAACTGGAGGGAAAAGGGTCTGTTTTGGTCTGTTCTGTTAATATATGAGGAACTTAGCAGTGGGGTTAGCCAGATGAACTTCTGTGAGGGAAAACCAAGGTTGTTTATAATGCATATAATCTGCTATCTTTGACACTGTGGCCACTCTGCTCAACCCATTGAGCAAAAAAGCACTGAAGTAAGAGGAAAGAGTCACAAAGACATCCCTAGAATGCATCTTATAGTCTATCTGATTACTGAAAGCCTGGTCTGCAATATGCTTTTCATGAATATTCATACAAGACACATATATTCTATGCTCCAGGCACATTCTGAGAGGACCATATTTTAAACCGTCTTAAATATTGTTGCCAGTCCTTCTAATCATCTGACCATTCCATCCAAAGTTGAGCCACTATCTATGAATCAGCAAACAGTCATACCTCTTGCCAACCCTCTTTCACACCCTCCAGATGTATCACCTGAAGACACAGCCAAGAGGACACTCTTGCTTCCTCACTGTAGTCCAAGGATAGGAGGCTGCTACACCATCAAACTGTGCGCACTTACCTGCAAACCAGGCTCAGCTATGTTCTTCCTCAGTCAACTCTGTGTTGGTAATCTTGCACGCGGCCATAGACCAGTGCTGAGGAACGGGTGGTATGCCAGCATCTTCGAGTAAATGACTGAAGACCAGACGCATTAACCACCTAACAGCAGGCACATGAGCAGTGAGTTCAGCTGGCCCTGGACTGTCAGGCCAAGGTCCGTGTGGCCACGGCCTTTCCAAAACCACCTGGATACTGTCATGGGGGAGAAGGGGCCCCGTTTCCAATACTGGGGTTGAAAATGGGACGCCAATTAGTCCCCTTCAGATCATGCTGCTGACGGGGTCCGTGGGCCTCACCATGAACCAAGACTCCCAGGTGATTCTCATTCTACGGCGGGTCCGTCTCACCTATCAAGGCCTCGGTGATCCCGATAACAGGCAGCTTCAGAGTGAACGAGAGGCTCGGTACAAGTGTGGCCTCGGACACTGGCAGCTGCCTGGTTTCCTTCCCACAAGAGCCCCGGAGAGTAACCGCACCTCCTGCGAACTGCTTCCGGCCAGGACCGTCTCCTCTGCGTGCCTTTCCCTTCGCCCCGGTGACCAACCGGCCCAAGCCACGCAGGCGCATTCGCTCTCTCCCGGCCTCCCTGAGCCACGACCGCCTCAGCAACGTGTCTCTTATTTCCCAGGTGGTGTCTCTTATTCAGAGATCCCTCAGCCAGCCGCTCCCCTCACCCTCATCCCCCGCCCGGGCAAGGCTTTTGAGTTCCCCCAGCTCCTCCCCCGACTTCGCCTTCGTGGGGAATAGGCGACGTTCGGTGGGATTGGGATTGGAATTCGGTGGGATTGGGATTGGAATTAGGCAGCCGTATTGGGTCCTCCATGAACCAGCTCCAGTTATCCAGCCCCTCACGACCCTTGAGTTCTTTAAGATCTCTGGTTTCTCTGAACCTCAAGGATTCACAGGCGCAGTACACATCCTTTCAGTAAGTCTTGGGCTAGGTCCGAACCCCCAGATAGTGCCGTCCATGTGGAGGGATTCCCTCTGCCTCAGTACACGATACGTTAGAATTTAGAACGTTCCAACACAGTTTGTAATATCTTAAGACTCCATTCACCTCGAGGTGAGGACTTGAGGAAGGCACATTCTCAGGCACATTAAACTTAGAGAACTTGAGGATCTTGAAATAAAACCCTTAATATTTGCCATGATCTCTTAGTCTTTTAAAGTCTAAATATGATGCCAACAGTTTTCAAATCCAGTTTAAGAC
This sequence comes from Muntiacus reevesi, assembly GCF_963930625.1. NCBI lineage: Eukaryota > Metazoa > Chordata > Mammalia > Artiodactyla > Cervidae > Muntiacus > Muntiacus reevesi. Next base: position 202,626,792 of record NC_089249.1, read on the forward strand.
TGATCTCTACTTACAGTAAATTCCTTGCAGTTTATAAACCTGCTCATTTCTTGCCCGCAACTGTATGAAAGAGCACAGCTGCTCTCCCTTAAAAAACCACTCGCTTCACTCAGAGATGATAATTTCTCCTTTCATCATCTCAGGTTGGAGTCCCTCAACCATGCTCATACCTAGGGAATACATCCTTTTAAACTTAATTCATTTTTGCATTTTGAGCATGCCATCTCTTTCCAGCAGAAACCAATAGAGATAATATATTGAAGTTTTATAAAGTGTTTTCATGTTTCTCTGTACCATTAACTAACCTACCCCAAGCTCTGTTAGCAGAATAACTTTGTATTAATCATTGATTAATGTGAATGGCAAATATAGGTAGACAAAAGTTAAGCTCATAACAGAGATAATAATCTTAACAACTGAATTTTGAAAGCTAGAGAAAAGAGTTTCTTGGATTCCAAGTGGTTGACTCCTCTTATCAAGAGCCAGAGCAAATGAAATATGGGTTAGTAACATAAACCATAAAACAGGAAAATATTCCAGATTATAATTTGAGAACAGATTTTCTGGAAGGGGGAGACTTCTATTGACTTACAGGAGGAGGATGAGGTGGTATTTGGAGAGAAAGATATATAAGAAGTAGAAAAGAGCATGGATGCAAATAGAAATCATGTCTTCCACTCCTTTGGGTTGAGATTCCCAGGGTCAAGTTGAAAGAAATTCCACATAGGCTTGGGTGGACAGACAAACTTGTTCTTATGTAGTCTAAGAAGGTCCTTGTGTGTTAGAGGAATGCGCATCTAAACAGTACTCAGGAGTGACTGACTGAATAATGTAGACAGACGGGCCAGAGAACAGATTCCTATAGCAGTGAAGAAAGCAATAGCTTAGAGCTCCAAAGGGAATGCGATATGACCGAGAGAGAATAAGGAGGACAGAGAAGATACAGATTACAAGGATCTGACACCTGTAAGTCATTAGCATCACCTTGTAGCTTAGAATGACAGGGATCAGATAAGATGCTTCTCCATAAGAGAAGCCAGAACCAAGACCAGAGTGATGTGATGATATACTTATCTCTCAGTGCCAGAATGATAACCAGCACGTTAGATACCAGGTTCATACCCAACGAGATGAAAATGAGAAAGAGGGGGTGGGACCTGAATTGACTTGGGTATTTACCCAATGTGACTGAATTCTAAAGCAGGCATGACCAAGTCACTTGAATTGGCATATTTAAGTTTTCTATCATTAGCAGACATAGTATTGCACTAAATTCCAGATGAAAGCAAGCTTTTTATAGGTAAGCAGAGCCATATCAGCATTCATACTTCTAGAATGGTGCCTGCTATGGATACAGGTGGGAATGCAAAGGACTTTGGAGAAATCTACATGCAGAAAGTGAAATCATCTGGGCTTTTGACAACATGGGCTGGGAAAATAGACTGCACCTGGAAGAGAGTCAAACATAAGGACAAACAACTGGTCATTAATTCTCCTCCATCATCCTTTAGTTTTGCTCAGAATACAATGTTAGGGGAGGGGCAGATGAGCAGAACAAGGTTATTGGATTCTGTAAGACATCTAGAGTTGAATCTAAAGGTGAGCTAAAAATATCCAAAATTTCTGCCAATCTGTTGCTACACAAATATTGAATATATCAAAGAGGTGGCGCCTCAGGAAATTGGGGCTTGAGTTAATCACAAGTGAAAATCGATTTACATATTCAACCCATTGGGCATATCCTCCTGTGAGGAATATGAATGATCAGCCCTCAAACAAGCTGGGAGACACAAAGGCTTGCACTCTCTGAGAAATAAAAAAATATTCACTCTCCAATATTCCTTTATACGCAATTCTCAGAATATAATAAAATACATTACAAACATGAAGAAGGAGGAAAATGTGATTCAGAACCAAGAGAAACAGTTGATAGAAGCAGACTTACAGATAGGCAAGTTATTGAAATTGGCAGGCAAGAGCCGTAAGGCAATTATTAACAATATGTTAAATAATTTAAGGAAAAATATGGATATAATCTGTGAAGAGATGGGACACTTCAAGAAAAATATAGGAACTCTAAAAAAGAGCTAAGAAGAAATTTTAGATCTTAAAAAGGCAACAACTGAAATAAAAATTCCAATGGATTGGTTTTTTTTCTTGCAATACCCAATCTGCTCTTTTATCATGATTCAGTGATGGCTCAGTGAAATGAAAAGTTAAAACCAAAATGAAATATCAGAAAGGCTAAAATTAGAAAGCTATGTACTGGAGACATTGTAAAGAAAAATAACTTTCATACATTGCTGGTAGGAGTGCAAATAAAATAATAAATCACTCTGAACAACCCTTTGCACAAAATTAAACATACATCTCTTCTACAATCTAGCAATTCTGCTCCTTAACAAAGGACAAGAACATGTACACACACACACACACACACACACACACACACACAATGTGAAGATTTATTCACGATGGTTCCAAACTGAAAACATTTCAAACATCTACCCATAGTAAAATTTACTTTAAAATTTTGATAGGATACTATATAGCAGAGAATAGGATATGTCATAGCAGAGAAAAAGAAAGAAATGTTGGTACATATAACTACATGAAAATCATAAAAAACATTATGCTGAGTGAAAGAAATAGGGCTAAAATGTACTTACTGCATGATTCTGTTTATATGAAATTCAGGAATAGAATGAAACTAATTTATGGTAATAGAGTTTAGGATGATGGTTACCTCTGGGTACATAGCTGTATATTTACTAGAAGGCTTCATAGGGAAACCACTGGGGAAAAGGAATATGTCTTGATCTGGGTGCAGCTGATATGTGTGCACACAGATAAAAATTCATCAGGCAGTACACTAAAATTTGTATACTTTACTGAATTCAAATTATATTGCAATAAATAAAATGATATATTTAACATAGGCTACTACAGTAAGATAAGATGTTTTAGAATTTTCAGGATAATACAGCTAAATAAAAAATAAAACTAATAAGAAAATAGTAAATATGATTTGTTTAGCAGTTACCAGAATACAGGATAATATCTATAAAATGGCTCTTGAAATGGTTTATACATTCTAGAATCACATCTCTGTTACAATCATTGATGCCCCCCCTCCTAGCTGTGGGATCTGGGCACAGTAACTTAATCTTTATTTACCTGGTAGTATTATTGTAGGACAAATGAGAAAATATCTATAATTATTAGAGTGCCTGGAAAATGAGTAGAATCAACAAAGGTTTATTATTATTATTACTTGCAGCATTATCCAAACCTGTATCTTTTCCAGATATAAATATTTGTTAAAAATAGCCCATGTATCTGTTGTAAGGAAGGCCATAAATAACAAATAGTGATTTCTTAGTAACATATTTCTGAAGGTTTATTCTAAAAATTAAGAAAAGATATTTAGGGAGGCAAACTCATTTAGATTTGTCATCTGGAAAGAGGTTTTGAAGGGAGAACACTTTATACACTTATATACATGCATGGAGACAATTTTATAAACAATATGCTGAAATTTATCACAAAATTGAAGATAAAGGTCATGGACTTTAACATTGGATTATGAAAGAATCTTAAATGCATATTTATCTTTGTCATTCGCCATTTAGCCTTCATTTACAGAATAAATCCCAAAGTCCTTTGTATGACAGGAAAGGTCTTTATTAGGGCTTTTTTTTTTTTTAAGAAGATGAAACCTACCTGCTCTCTTTGGTCCACAAAAAATTTACACTGACTCCACTGAACTTCTAACACATTCCTGGACAATGGCATTTCACATGTTTTGCAGTAGTTCTTTGCTCTTCTTCCTTTTTTCCTAGACTATGTATTCCTTAAGAACACTAGCCTTATTTTAATCAGCTTTGACCAGAAATTAGTACCATGATTCAAGGAATACAATAGGCACTTAAAAACCATTTACTGAATGAATAACTACTTAGAAACCTAAAATTAACAGAAGCAGGGGGCAGGGGAAAGTCAGAGAACATACACAGCTGTCTAAAATGATCAAAAACAGTCATTCTATAAATTAATGTATAATAAGAAGAGCAGGAGAGTGAGCATCTGCTTAAGGAAAGGATACAGAGAAATAAAGATACAGCAATATCTTTCCATTTATCATTTTCAGAGCAACAAGCAGCTATTTAGAGACACTCATCAAAGATTACTTAAGAGAAACAAAGATGATGATAATGAAGTGTGATGAGCTTAACGTTTAAAAAAGATTGTCGCTATTATTATTATTATGTACTACAATGGAAAGAAGAAAAATAATTTTAAAATTCCAATCCTTGAAAATTAAAACTGTTGGAAACCAGAAATATTGAAATGCATACAAATCAGAACTGTTCTAAATTATTACCAAAAAAAAAAAACAGGGAAGAGAAGAAGGAGACACAAATAAGGAGACAACGACAAGGAGAAAAATTGTTAGTTTTTTTTTTAAGTGTATATTTTCTATTAGAGTACCAATGACCTTATTTGGTTTTAGGAAAATTTAAAATACATATTATATCTATCATTCTCTTAGATAAAAAGATTTTCTTTTTATTTTTTTTGGTTATTTAATGAACTAGTGGTCAACAAAAATGCTGGGTTTGCCTCTGTGAATGTGCTAAGTTCTTCACAGCATTTGAAAGTCACTGGAGAGGTAAGGAACCAATTAAACATACTCTTTTGAGATTTCAGTTTCCTGTGTCAATTTAACACTTTAGTCTAATCAAAACTCTTGATTGACACATCCTCCTATTGTGGCATTTCCAACCCACTGGAAATTCTTTGTCTCTGAGAGATTGACAGTGTTCTGTGAAGTGCCTTTTAAACTCGCTTTCCGTCCATACACCTGTCTTCTGCTTGAGAAAAATAATAGCAGTTAACTCTTGACCCTTTTATAAGTGCATCACTTTGGTTGTTTCATTTTCTCTTGTATTGAGATTAGAACTTTCAAGTTTTGAAGAGAGTCAGTATTTCTTTCCCTAGTTTTAATTCCCAGTTTTCAGGAGAGAAAGAGTTCAGCAATTTTCTAAGTATCTTGAATATGTGATAGGTTTAAAAGGGTCACAAATTCTTTGTAATTATTCCCATTGGGAGGTAAAGTGGAATTCCCCCTCCTTCATGACTTGATTAATGAATAGAACGTGGGACACTTCTGAAGCTAGCTTTTAAGAAGCCTTCCATTCTCTGCCTTGGGAACTTAAAACTCTTGCTGGAGCTCTCAGCTGTCTTGTAAGAAGCTCAACTACCCCGGAGCAATCACGCTTTGAGAATCCCTAGCCACATGAAGAGAGCTTTGGAGGATGATACACCATGCACTGCAGAGAGGGAAAGAAGGAAGAGGGAGACATAGAACCAAGAGCTCCGCAGCTCCAGACACGTCAGGAAAGGCACCATCTTGGAAATATATCCTCCATCCCCAGCCATCCCAGTAGATGCCATGGGAATCCGCTGAGCCTTTCCTGTATTTCTGGCCCACACAATCATGAAGAATAAAAAATGTCTGCTTTAAGTAATAAAATTTGGGGAATAGTTCATTATGTAGCAATAGTTAACCAGAACAATTGGGAATCTACCAAAAGTTTCTTAAGATGTTTTTGTAAAATCAATCTTGCTTTCTACTTCTGCTTCAGTAGACCATCTGGATAAATCACAAAACAATTATTAAATTAAAAGTTATCTAATTTGCATGTAATAGGTCACTCAGAGAGTGTTCAACTAAAATATGACTTTTAATTATGGAAATAATAGCAATAACAAAAATTGATATTCTTCAACCCTTCCTTAATTTTTCCCCAAGGAATGATAAAGTGTCAGCAGTTCTTAACTACCTGAAAATTTCTGCAGAACAGTTTGTGCTCTTTTGACATGGTTGGAAATTGATGAGTGAAGAGGATGTCAAGTTCATAAAAATGACAAATGCTTCTGTCATTAACAGATGCATTAATCTCTGTCAGGAGAAAACCTTTCATTTGAGGAATAAGTTAAATAAAATACTTATGCTAAATTCCATTCCCATTGAAAATAAGCCTTTAATTGCTAAACTTTCATTTGGGATGAAGTTTTTTCTTTTTTAACTTAAAAGCGAGGACATTTAACACAAAAGAACATGTGACATTTCTGCCTGATCAATTAATTCCAATGATGACTGTAGATGACTTTATTTATTTTTTTTTAAATTTTATTTAGTTATTTTTTTTTTCAGTGGGTTTTGTCATACATTGATATGAATCAGCCATAGAGTTACATGTATTCCCCATCCCAATCCCCCCTCCCACCTCCCTCTCCACCCGATTCCTCTGGGTCTTCCCAGTGCACCAGGCCCGAGCACTTGACTCATGCATCCCACTTGGGCTGGTGATCTGTTTCACCATAGATAATATACATGCTCTTCTTTCGAAACATCCCACCCTCACCTTCTCCCACAGAGTTCAAAAGTCTGTTCTGTACTTCTGTGTCTCTTTTTCTGTTTTGCATATAGGGTTATCATTACCATCTTTCTAAATTCCACATATATGTGTTAGTATGCTGTAATGTTCTTTATCTTTCTGGCTTACTTCACTCTGTATAATGGGCTCCAGTTTCATCCATCTCATTAGAACTGATTCAAACGAATTCTTTTTAACGGCTGAGTAATATTCCATGGTGTATATGTACCACAGCTTCCTTATCCATTCATCTGCTGATGGGCATCTAGGTTGCTTCCATGTCTTGGCTATTATAAACAGTGCTGCGATGAACATTGGGGTGCACGTGTCTCTTTCAGATCTGGTTTCCTCAGTGTGTATGCCCAGAAGTGGTATTGCTGGGTCATATGGCAGTTCTATTTCCAGTTTTTTAAGAAATCTCCACACTGTTTTCCATAGTGGCTGTACTAGTTTGCATTCCCACCAGCAGTGTAAGAGGGTTCCCTTTTCTCCACACCCTCTCCAGCATTTATTGCTTGTAGACTTTTGGATAGCAGCCATCCTGACTGGCGTGTAATGGTACCTCATTGTGGTTTTGATTTGCATTTCTCTGATAATGAGTGATGTTGAGCATCTTTTCATGTGTTTGTTAGCCATCTGTATGTCTTCTTTGGAGAAAAATGTCTGTTTAGTTCTTTGGCCCATTTTTTGATTGGGTCATTTATTTTTCTGGAATTGAGCTTCAGGAGTTGCTTGTATATTTTTGAGATTAATCCTTTGTCTGTTTCTTCATTTGCTATTATTTTCTCCCAATCTGATGGCTGTCTTTTCTCCTTACTTATAGTTTCCTTTGTTGTGCAAAAGCTTTTAAGTTTCATTAGGTCCCATTTGTTTATTTTTGCTTTTATTTCCAATATTCTGGGAGGTGGGTCATAGAGGATCTTGCTGTGATTTATGTCGGAGAGTGTTTTGCCTATGTTCTCCTCTAGGAGTTTTATGGTTTCTGGTCTTACATTTAGATCTTTAATCCATTTTGAGTTTATTTTTGTGTATGGTGTTAGAAAGTGTTCGAGTTTCATTCTTTTACAAGTGGTTGACCAGTTTTCCCAGCACCACTTGTTAAAGAGTTTGTCTTTTTTCCATTGTATATCCTTGCCTCCTTTGTCAAAGATAAGGTGTCCATGTAGATGACTTTAAAGTGAAACAAGAGAGAATACACATTGGATACAAGTGAGCATTATTTCTTTCAGGAGGAAGTTCCTAGGAATTTTTGAGGCAAAAGTATTGAGTCAGCCTTGATTTTTACCCCCCTTAAAAAAAAAGCATTATGTTGCTTTCTTTTAGTTTTCTGAATCAATATAAAAGTGGGACTTCAAAAGCCCAATTTCTTGAGTCATTGGCAGGTATGATAATTAACAGAAAAAGAGAAGCTCAGATACACCGATGACCAGAAGTTAAAGTAAAACATTTTGAAACAGGGACTAGGAGAAAGGATGGTTAATTCCAAACCTTGATAGAAAACCAGTTTCACGCTCCAGACGCTGCCAAGCATGTCATTTACGATCAAATCACTCAGTGATTTTTAAGAGAGAGTACACTGGAGTTCAGGAGTCAGTGTTCCATGAATATTATCATATCTCTTCATAGTCAGAGCTTACTGAGCCAAGAGTGCTAGTAACCTGGGTTAAAAGTGCATGAATGGTAAGCACACTTTAGAAATTCAAGTCAGATACCTCAGAAAATGCTTTACCTTTTATCTCCCTGGCCTCGCTTACTTTTTTTTTTGATAAAGCAGAAAATACATTTATGAAAAAGATGTTTAACATAGTGAAGCCACTCTAGAAATTATTTGGCAAACATATGTATACCTTGTGTTCCAACAACCTCATCACTAGACACACACCTAACTAAAAGGTATGCTCCCCAAAAGACATTCAGTAGGATATTTATAGGAGTACTATGAATCTTACAAGAGTGGAAACATCCCAAATGCCTATTCACAATAGAAAGGATAATACAGGGCAATACATTTACACTATGGAATACTGTGTACAGTGAGAAGGAACCATTTACCACTACATGCAGCAAATGGATAAGTCTCACAAACATAGTTGAGCAAAAGAAACCAAAGAGTTCAGAAACCAAAGAGTTCATATTGTGTGATTCTTTTTTTTATGATTACATTGAAATGACATAGATTACAAGGATAAATGTTCTAGAGTCCCTCTGTCCTTATTTCCTCAGAGATGATTTTTTCAGATAAAGATAAGGTTTACCCTTGTCTTGAGGATGGGCAGGATGAGCAGCTCTACCAGGCATCCTATGAAAGCTCTGAGATTCATAATTTTGGAATTCTTGTCCTGTGATACTGAGCCCCACTCTACATCTGTCAGGTTTATCTGCTTGTATTGCCTCAACTTGTAGGAGGTTGGGGTATGGGAAATCAGTGGAAGATGTTGTGTAAAGAAATAATTAATCTGTTATTTAAGTGAGAAAACTCATGTCTTTTGTCAGGACAAAGCAAATATAGCTATAAAAACATAATAGGACTGGGGTCTATAGGATAAAATCTCCCATATTTGTGGTGAAAACCATGTTTAGGGTTTGGAAATCCCTGAGTTCTCTTAATCAAATTTCTATCCTATTTTTTCTCTATGTGTGTGTGTGCTCGATTGCTTCAGTTGTGTCTGACTCTTTGCAACCCCATGGACTATAGTCTGCCAGACTCCCCTATCCATGAAATTCTCCAGGCAAGAATACTGGAGTAGGTTGCCATGCCCTCCTTCAGGGGATCACACCCACATTTTCTGCATTGCAGGACGATTCTTTACCTACTGAGCCACCTGGGAAGTCCATTTTTTCCTCTATAATCTTTGAAAAATAAAATATTTTAATAAAGGCTAATTATATATTAGAAATATTACTAAAGTGAAATTAAGCATTTATTTTAATAGAACTTCATAAAAAATTTAGCTAGACCCCAAATTCTGTGCATCACTGGAATTTGAGTACAAATGCAGAAATGTGGTCACTAGTAAATTGGAAAATTATTTCTCTTACCCAAAATGGGAGGGATTATTGGGAGTGGGGTGCAGCTTTTGCTAAGTTTACAGTCTTGGCACAGTGCCTTGTATTAGCTAGTTCAGTACATGTTAAAGGAGGTAAATCAAATAGGTAATTTGTCCTGTGATAGTTTATATGTGACTAGAGACCCATCCCAAATCACAAAAATTCAATGTAATGATGAAACTAATATAAAATAGCCTATAATCTAGCCAATAAAGCAGATGTTTTTCTGGAACTCTCTTGCTTTTTCGATGATCCAACATATGTTGGCAATTTGATCTCACCAGAGATCCTCTGCCTTTTTCTAAATCCAGCTTGAACATCTAGAAGTTCATGGTTCACGTACTGTTGAAGCCTGGCTTGGAGAAACAGTGGAAAATTCTTAAAGAGATGGGAATACCAGACCACCTGACCTGCCTCCTGAGAAATCTGTATGCAGGTCGAGGAGCAACAAGAAGTTAGAACCGGACTTGGAACTACAGACTGGTTCCAAATTGGGAAAGGAATAATCAAGGCTGTATATTGTCACCCTGCTTATTTAACTTACATGCAGAGTACATCATGAGAAATGCTGGACTGGATGAAGCACAAGTTGGAATCAAGATTGCCAGGAGAAATATCAATAACCTCAGATATGCAGATGACACCACACTTATGATAGAAAGAAGAACTAAAGAGCCTTTTGATGAAAGTGAAAGAGGAGAGTGAAAAAGTTGGCTTAAAGCTCAACATTCAGAAAGCTAAGATCATGGCATCTGGTCCCATCACTTAATGGCAAATTGATTGGGAAACAATGGAAACAGTGACAGATTTTATTTTTTGATGGGCTCTAAAATCACTGCAGACAGTGATTGCAGCAATGAAATTAAAAGATGCTTGCTCCTTGGAAGAAAAGTTATGACCAATCTAGACAGCATATTAAAAAGCAGAGACATTACTTTGCCAACAAAGGTCTGTGTAGTCAAAGCTATGGCTTTTCTAGTAGTCATGTATGGATGTGAGAGTTGGACTATAAAAAAAGCTGAGTGCCAAATAACTGATGCTTTTGAACTGTGGTGTTGAAGACTCTTGAGAATCCCTTGGACTGCAAAGAGATCCAAACAATCTATCCTAAAGGAAATCAGTCCTGAATTTTCATTGGAAGGACTGATGCTGAAGCTGAAACTCCAATACTTTGGCCACCTAATGTGAAGAACTGACTCATTGGAAAAGGCCTGATTCTGGGAAAGATTGAGGGTGGCAGGAGAAGGGGACAACAGAGGATGAGATAGTTGGATGGTATCACCGAATCAATGGACATGGGTTTGAGTAAACTCCAGGAGTTGGTGATGGACAGGGAGGGAGGCCTGGCATCCTGCAGTCCATGGGGTTGCAGGGAGTTGGACATGACTGAGCGACTGGACTGAACTGAACTGAATCAAGCCATAGGTTTCCCAGGTGGTGCTAGTGGTAAAGAACCTGCCTGCCAATGCAGGATGTAAGAGACACTGGTTTGATCCCTGGGTCGGGAAGATGCTCTGGAGGAGGGCATGGCAACCCACTCCAGTATTCTTACCTGGAGAAACCCCATGGACAGAGGAGCCTGGTGAATTATAGTCCATGGGGTCACAAAGAGTCAGACATGACTGAAGTGACTGAGCATGCACACATATATGCACACATGCAATCTATCCATATTTAATATGTCCATTATGAAAATATGATGTCATGAAAGAATAAGAATGGCCTGCATGGAGGCTTAAAGGAGTAAAAAGAAGAACTTCTTCCAGTACCTCCATCACTTTTGGGAGACTGGCAGACTAGAATTTTCTGGGCTGCTTGGTAATTAAAATGCTCACAGTGAAGAAAATAGAGCTGGAGTTAGGAAATGCTAAGTTGAAAGATATATATCAAACAATTAGTTTTTTTCATAATTCAATTTTCTTTCATTTATTCATACTTGTGTGATGGATATAACATATCAATTAACTGTTAGTCATAAACTGTGGCTAGACACTTTTTCAATTGACTACCCAAAAGACAACCTTCATGTACTACTTCTTGCAAAGTATATATAACTGTAAAGTTCGAACAGTTAACTTAAAATAACTATCCCAAATATCATATGATATCACTTAAATGTGGAATCTAAAAAATGATATAAAGAACTTATTTACAAAACAGAAATAGACTCATAGACAAAGAAGACAAATTTATGGTACCAAAAGAAGGGGGTGGGTGAGGGATAAATTAGGAGTTTGGGATTAACAAATACACACTACTGTATATAAAATAGATAAGCAAGAAGGACCATCTGTATAGCACAAGGAACTGTATTCAGCCTCTTGTAACAACCTATAATGGAAAAGAATCTGAAAAGGAATAGATATATAATTGAATCACTTTACTCTATACCTGAAACACACACAACATTGTAAATCAACTATACCTCAATAAAAAAAAGAAAAAAGAATAACTGCCTATGTAACAGGAGATCAAAACATTGCAGATTTCTGATTATGTTTATTTTTGTTTTTTTCCCAGCCTGACCATTAGTCACTGATGTTCATTCATAAGAATGTAGTTTTTAAATAACATCTCTTGCATATAAGGCAAGTTTTCAACTTGCCCAAGTTGATAGTTCACAAAATATAGTTTAATAAATTCCAAAAGTGAAATAGGCTGAAACATTTCACCCTCTAAATAGAACGGCGGAGACATACACACTAAGACTAGATGGTTCGTTTCAATAGCATGAATGAAGCAGAAATATATTAATCTGTATTGAGTGAAGAGCCTGAAACTTCCTGCAGCCATGTAAGAGTGAACACTGTTACCTAGGATAAAGGCTTATGGTCTAGGGAGTTCCATGCCTTGGGAAATAGTATCTATTTTCCTGCTAGGTAAAGGCTCCTCCGACTTTCAGGCTCTCAAAATCTGATGGCAGCATGGCTTAAGACTATCATCTATTTCGATTAACTCCAAACTTTTGCTTACCAAGCTTTCACCCTGAATTTTGCTTCTAAGAAGGCTTTGGATATTGGAAAGATAACAATACAAGGCCAACTAATATGCCCTTGTGAATTAATTGGCAGCTGTTATCTCTAAATTGGCAAGCCAGTTGGAATAATGTGCCCTGTACAGTTTGCTAATACAGATCAATCCTCTCAAAATCTGCTCAAAACCCCTTAATCAGTTGGAGCCCTGAACCCACAAGGGTCACTGATGTAAACCCAGAGCTATTCAGATTCCATAAAAGTGTAGACCCTCTTAAGTCACAATCTTTGATCTGAAGTTTCAAACCTAGGAGAGATTTGAGAGAGCATGGACTATGAGATGGTACAATGACAGCCAGAGACAAGGATTATTTTAACATTCCAGAAGCAAAAAAAGAACCTCTGCCACAGTTGTGCAGAGTATAAGATCGAAATAAGCCATAGTATCCCTGCTGATATCCTGAAGGACACTTTTAATTAAAGGTTTGGGGTTTTTTTGTGTCTTGTTATTATCATAAGAAGAGAATTACTATTTTTTTTTTAACCTCCATTGCTTAGTATTTAACAAATACTACTCAGGATGTACTAAAAGATGGAAAACCTGCTGATGAATGGGTGGGGCGGGGGGGGATGGTAAAAATGTTACATGACACTAAGTAATACTGAAGCTAGAAGTCCACAAAGCTAAAATAAGTGAAAAGGGTGAATTAAAAAAGAGAAAAGAGTAAAGATGGGAGGGGTAAAGAAGACAAAAACAGGGGAAAAGGAGAACAGAGCTGAGCCTGAGCAGGAGATAGCAGTGATGCCCTAGATCGGGTTCATGCTTCTGGCACTGAGATCCCTGAGCCAGTGAATGAATTCAGTTCTATGCTTTTCCAGAGCCTAAGCGCCCAGCACTGAGCAAGGCAGTTACTGTCCTTGTTTTCATGGAGTGGATTATCTCAGAGAAGAAGACAAGATTGGTATATGAAAAGGTAAACAATGAGAATATCAGGCTCATTGTGAATGGAATGTGCTAGCACCAAGCAGGTGCTACGTGACAGCGTAAGGAGTTTAGGTTTTATTCTAAGTATATTTGGAAAACTTTAGAAACTTTTCAAAAGAGAAGCAACAATGAAACTATACATAATCAAAATTCTGCTTATTTTTGGAGTTGTATGACCTGCTAATTCAAGCAACAACTTGGGTCTTCTAAAGTCAGTGAAGAGTCTTATGGAAATACAGACTGTCCTTAGGTATCATTTTAAAACAAAAAACGAATCTAGAATATCACTTATATGTGAAATCTAAAAACAAATGATACAAATGAACTTATTTACAAACAGAAACAGATTAACAGATTTCAAAAACAAAAGGGAAAGTGGCGGGGGAGGGATAAATCAGGAGTTTGGGATTAACAGGTACACACTATATAGAATAGATAAAAAATAAGTTCCTACTATATAGCACAGGTACTATATATATCAATATTTTGTAACAATCTATAATGAAAAAGAATCTGCAATTTAAAAAAATATATATGTATATACATATTCTCTCTCTATTCACACAAATATAACTGAATCACTATGCTGTAACTAGAAACTTATACCGACACTGTAAATCAACTGTACTTCAATAAAAACAAAAACAAACAAACAGAAACACCAAAGATGATTCTTGTAATTTCTAAAGTAATTCAGGTGTTCAAACTACTCTTTAAAAAACTACATTTGGCTTCAATGGAAAGTAAAAAGAGGTAAGTACCATGCATCTTTGATCAATTTTGAGATTAAAATATATTTTTTCAAGAAGTACCCTAGTGTTTAATAAAACATTTTATTAAATATCCATTGAAAGAATTTTAAAATGTGTAATAAAATATTCAAGCTTCTGAATATACCAAAGAAATCAATTAGAATGAGAAATGAATTCAGCTGTTCTGCCCATGTGACAGAGAGACTGCTATGAAGAACAGAAGAAATAATGAGCTGCAGGTTAGAGTTCCTGGTTCAGGAACAAGTTCCCATCTAAAAAAGAAAAGTGCTAGAAACAAAAAGGTCAAAGAATAAAGGAAATACAAAAGTACACACAAATGCACGGGAGAAAGAGACTCATTACCATGCAAATTTCCCTAAAAAGCCTTCCATTTCCTTGCAGCTAATTTTTGTAAAGAATTTCTTAAATTCACATTTCTTTTCTGAGAATGCCCAGCGAAATTATACCTGCAACTGACTCAGAACAGGATTTTTTTAACCAAAAATGTTATGAATTCTCCCAGAATATCTATTGTTTCATAAGTGACTTTGACATTTTCCCATATGAGTCAGAGACTAAAGTTATTTCCTGAAATAATACTAATAAAATTAAAAGAATATCCAGGAGCTATTAGAGGGAAACAATGAAGCATGTCTTAGAAGCAAAAACTAGTATGTTTGATACATTCATGTATTTAAGGAGTAAGAACAGTTAATTATGCAATGTGAAGGTATATATAAAAGTATGTGATTTCATTCCAAAAAACTATTCATTCTTTGCAGTTTTAAAGTCTTTCTTTTAGATATTTGTACCACTATTTGTGAGTCTCGTTTTCATATTAACTCTCTCCTTTAAGATGTTTTGAAAACATGAATTTTAGTATTATAGACAACCCAGTCATTTGGTGGAGACTGATGCTATCAAGGCAGTGGTTTGACGTGAATGAGATGTTATCTTGATATATTGTCTCCAATAAGTCATTAGTGTATGTTTGTTAAGTGAGGAACTACAGAAGGAAAGAGGAAGGGGAATTCACTTTGGTCACCTGTAAGATGAGGATGTGGTACCTACTTTAGAATTGATGAAGTTCAAAGGAGATGCTGTTTCCCCAAATAACAGTGCAGAGTAAGTAAGCATTTAATGAATGGCAACTGTTTTGCTATTATAATGGTAAGTCAAATAACATAAACAAATCATGTTGCCTTTTCCCCTTCCTTATTAAAATGGCTTCCTGTATGAAGTGACAAATGGGAGAAGTGTTTGGGGACAGAGGGAACTTTCCTTAAATAAACTGCATGTTGTCTAAGGGGTAAGTGTAAGAGAAAAGATGAATGAGAACAATAATGGTCCTTTTCCTTCTGAGCCCTTTCTGAACTCTGAGCCTTTTAAAAAGAATTCTGTTTGTCTTAGGTAGAATATGAAAACATAAACATTACTGATATTAGGAAAGCATAGTGGTAACTGTATAAATCATACAATTATTTGATATTCTTAATCTCCATATAATAATCTTAGCAGAAAAATAATATAAAATATGTGCAAAAGCAAAATAATTTCTAAAAATACACAGTAAGGTTTATTCATAAAGTCTCCTTTCTTGTAAATGACTGAAAATTAATTCAATAAATATTTTGATGCAATGCTTTTCCTATTAAAGTACAAACCTGAATTTAATGTCGAACAGATTAATTGAGCACTTGGAAGTACTCCTAGGGGATAGTTGAATTTCAAACTTCTCTGCCTCCAGTTTAAATACTCAAGAGGCAGTGTAAGATCCATACCCTTGGGATTCCAGTTGGCTAACAAGATGGATAAATAATTCCAGCATACTTTAAATAGAACAGGGTTGCTAATAAAAAAGAGTTGAAAAACATGTTCACTTCAGCCTTCAAACTCATGATTTTTACGGTGGTAATTTCTCAAAACCAATAGTAGACATTTGTAGTCTAAATATTACATGGCTTATATTGAGTAGTTCTTAAGAGTGGGAGACAGGGAAGAATCCACTAGCAGTAAAAGGAAGGAAACCATTAAAAGGAAAAGTGGGTCATCAGTATGTTGGAATGGCATGAAAACTAGAAGGCAAGTGACAAAGAATGATGCACATATATACAGTGCACTATCTCCCTTCACCCCTTTCCCATTCTCTCAGTATTATGCATTTTTTTATTGCCCGTGCTGGGTTTTCATCACTGCATGTGTGCTTTCTCTAATTGCGGCAAGCAGGGTCTACTCGGTAGATGCAGTGCGTTGGCTTCTCCTTGAGGTGGCTTCTCTCACGGAGTACGGACTATAGAGTTGGCCTCCACAGTTGTTGCACATGGGTTTAGTTGCTCGGTGGCATGTGGAATATTCCTGGATGAAGGATCCAACCTATGTCTCCTGCACTGGAGGGTGAATTCTTAACCACTTGACCAACAGGGAAGTCTGAGTATTATGATTTTAATTAAAATTTTATTTACACCTATAAAACGTTTTCCTTTTATAAGTATAAAAGAAGGAAATGGTAAACCACTTCAGTATTCCTGCCTAGAGAACTCCATGAACAGTATGAAAAGGTGAAACGATATGGCACTGAAAGATGAACTCCCTAGGTCGGTAGGTGCCCAATATGCTACTGGAGAACAGTGGAGAAATAACTCCAGAAAGAAGGAAGAGATGGAGCCAAAGCAAAAACAACACCTAGTAGTGGATGTGACTGGTGATGGAAGTCAAATACGATGCTGTAAAGAACAATACTGCATAGGAACCTGGAATGTTAGGTCCTGAATGAAGGTAAATTGGAAGTGGTCAAATGGGAGATGGCAAGAGCGAACATCAACATTTTAGGAATCAGTGAACTAAAATGGACTGGAATGGGTGAATTTAACTCAGATGACCATTATATCTACTACTGTGGTCAAGAATCCCTTAGAAGACATGGAGTAGCCATCATACTCAACAAAAGAGTCTGAAATGCAGTACTTGGATGCAATGTCAAAAATGACAGAATGATCTCTGTTCATTTCCAAGGCAAAACATTCAATATCCCAGTAATCTGAGTCCATGCCCCAACCACTAATGTTGAAGGAGCTGAAGTTGAATGACTCTATGAAGACATACAAGACCTTCTAGAACTAACACCCCAATAAGATGTCCTTTTCATTACAGAGGACTGGAATGCAAAAGTAGGAAGTCAAGAGCTATCTAGAGTAATAGGCAAATTTGGCCTTAGAGTACAAAACGAAGCAGGTCAAAGGCTAACCGAGTTTTACCAAGAGAACGCACTGGTCATAGCAAACACCCTGTTCCAACAACACAAGAGAAGACTCTACACATGGACATCGCCAGATGGAAATACCGAAATCAGATTGATTATCTTCTTTGCAGCCGAAGATGGACAAGCTCTATACAGTCAGCAAAAACAAGACCAGGAGCTGACTGTGTCTCAGATCATGAACTCCTTATTGCCAAATTCAGACTGAAATTGAAGAAAGTAGGGAAAACCACAAGGCCATTCAGGTATGACCTAAATCTAATCCCTTATGATTATACAAAGGAAGTGACAAACAGATTCAAGGGATTAGATCTGATAGACAGAGTGCCTGAAGAACTATGGACGGAAATTCGTGACACTGTACAGGAGGCAGTTATCACAACAATCCCCAAGAAAAAGAAATGCAAAAAGGCAAAATGGTTGTCTGAGGAGGCCTTACAAATAGCTGAGAAAAAAAGAGAAGCTAAAGGCAAAGGAGAAAAGGAAAGATATACCCATTTGAATGCAGAGTTCCAAAGAAAAGCAAGGAGAGATAAGAAAGCCTTCCTCACTGATCAGTGCAAAGAAATAGAGGAAAACAATAGAATTGGAAAGACTAGAGATCTCTTTAGGAAAATTAGAGATACCAAGGGAACATTTCATGCAAAGATGGGCACAATAAAGGACAGAAATGGTATGGACCTAACAGAAGCAGAAGGTATTCACAAGAAGTGGCAAGAATACACAGAAGAACTATACAAAGAAGACCTTCATGACCCAGATAACCATGATGGTGTGATCACTCACCTAGAGCCAGACATCCTGGAATGCGAAGTCAAGTGGGCCTTAGGAAGGATCACTACAAAGCTAGTAGTGGTGATGGAATTCCAATTGAGCAATTTCACATCCTAAAAGATGATGCTGTGAAAGTGCTGCACTCAATATGCCAGAAAATTTGAAAAACTCAGCAGTGGCCACAGGACTGGAAAAGGTGAGTTTTCATTCCAATCCCAAAGAAAGGCAATGCCAAAGAATGTTCAAACTACCACACAATTATACTCAACTCACACACTGGTAAAGTAATGCACAAAATTCTCCAAGCCAGGCTTCAACAATAAATGATCCAAGAACTTCCAGATTCAAGCTGAATTTAGAAAAGGCAGAGGAATAAGAGATCAAGTTGCCACCATCCGCTGGATCATCAAAAAAGCAAGAGAGTTCCAGAAAAACATCTACTTCTGCTCTACTGACTATACCAAAGCCTTTGACTGTGTGAATGACAACAAACTGGAAAATTCTGAAAGAGATGAGAATACCAGACTACCTTACCTCTCTCCTGAAAACTCTGTATGCAGGTCAAAAAGAAACGGTTAGAACCAGACCTGGAATGATGGACTGGACTGGTTCCAAATTGGGAAAGGAATACATGAGGACTGTATATTGTCACCCTGCTTATTTAACTTATATGCAGAGTACATCATGAGAAATGCTGGGCTGGATGAAGCACAAGCTGGAATCAAGATTGCCAGGAGAAATACCAATAATATTCAATACGCAGATGACACCACCCTTATGACTGAAAGTGAAGAAGAACTAACGAGCCTCTTGATGAAGTGAAAGAGGAGAGTGAAAAAGTTGGCTTAAAACTCAACATTCAAAAAATGAAGATCATTCATGTCAATGTATGACAAAACCCACTACAATATTGTAAAGTAATTAGCCTCCAACTAATAAAAATAAATGAAGATCATGGCATCTGGTTCCATCACTTCAAGACAAATAGATGGGGGAACAATGGAAACAGTGAAAGACTTTATATTTTAGGGCTCCAAAATCACTTCAGATGGTGACTGCCACCATGAAATTAAAACACTTCCTCCTTGGAAGAAAGGCAATGACCAACCTAGGCAGCATATTAAGTAGCAGAGACATTACTATGCTGACAAAGTTCTGTCTAGACAAAGCTATGGTTTTTCTAGTAGTCATGTATGGATGTGAGAGTTGGACTATAAAGAAGGCTGAGTGCCGAAGAACTGATGCTTTTGAACTGTGGTGTTGGAGAAGATCATGAGATCAAGGGACTGCAAGGCGATTCAACCAGTCAATCCTAAAGGACATCAGTCTTGAATATTCATTGGAAGGACTGATGCTAAAGCTCGAATATGTTGGCAACTTGATGGGCGGTACTGACTCATTGGAAAAGACCCTGATGCTGGGAAAGATTGAAGGCAGGAGGAAAAGGGCATGACAGAGGATGAGATGGTTGGATGGCATTACTGACTCAATGGACATGGGTTTGAGTAAACTTCAGGAGTTGGTGATGGACAGAAAAGCCTGGTGTGCTACAGTCCACGGGGTCGCAAAGAGTCAGACACAACAGAGCAACTGCAGTGATCAACTGATTAATCCTTAAGTGGTTGTATTTGTTTTCACTTTCATATGAACTTTTGGACTGAGTTAGTTTTGACTCTTGTCAAGTTGAACACTTGATGCCAAGATCCAGTCACAAGGATCAAGGCAGGTTTGTATGTCTATATTTGAAATTCACCTAGGTATACACCCACTTCTACCCATTAAGAGAGAAGAAGAAAATGTGATGCTTGTGGGAATTTAGGAAATAGAATTTGAGGAAGAATTGAGAATGAGATGGAGACCAGCCTCACAGAAGCAACCCTAATACTAGTGAGAGGTCTGCCTTCATGTAATATTTTTCACAGTCTTAAATTTTTTACTGGAGAACATTATTCCCTAGCAAGGTCTAAATAAATGTTTCCTAATCAAGTAGCATACAGATAAGAGCAAACATTCTAGGAGTAAAATAAAAAAAAAAAAACTCTTTCCTTTTGAAGTCTTTATATATATATATACATATATATATATATATATATATATATATATATATATATATAGTAGATCTAATTTAAATAAAAATTTATCCTTCTAATCTTAGACATACCAATTCCTTCAGAACTGATTCTATAAATAAAGACTGAGGTTGGGTGCTGATAGAATAGCAAGAACGCTTACCGGTGCATGATGGATAATCAAAACTCAGCACTCTCAGCTTTGATACCAACCTAGGGATGAATAAACAGTGGTTGAATTTGACTGATATAAAATCCGGCATGGGGGAGAATTCCAAATATGGCACAGAGGTTGGCAGCTTCTGACAAGAGCAAGGAAAAGGGAGACAGACAACTAGATGTCAAACTGCAGGCAATCCTAGAATATCCTGGCTTCACTGTGCCAGCATCAGGTGGTTTGCTGTCTGCTGCAGATGTGGCTGTGTCATCACTTGGGGGCATGAATTACTGCCGAGGACTCATCATCCCTCATTATCCCACCATCTGTTGAGTCAACCCTGGCAGCGTGACTGGTGCCTGAGTGAGGCTGTGGGGCACAGAGGCAGAGCCCACCGGTATATTCTGGGACTCCATCCTGCCTCTGCTGTTGTTGCTGCTCTAAACAGAAGGCCTAGGAGGCTTCTGGCCTCAGCAGAAACTGTACTACATGCCTGACAATGATTAGGATGCTAATAAAAGTACAGATGGGGAAGGTAGGCAAATCAGCAGCACTAAGAACTGAGAACAGATGCATTTATTATCCTTCAGGATACTACTTTGTCCCATAATATTCATAATTACGGACTATTTCTGAAGAGATATGCCATCAATATTTAAGAACAAATGGGAGTTTAAATGGCCAATTCCCCGGATTACCTACAGTCCCCTCTTAGATATTCACACTAGTTCCTATGGGGTGCAGAACCACTGATGCAGAGACTCAGAAAGCAAGAGGAGGTAGGGAAGGAAAGGTAGATGGCCACATAATGGAAAGTATGGTGATGCTTTCATTCCCCCATGCACATCTCATCATTGTGGCCCAGATGAAGCTACAAATACTTTATTGGCTATTTGAGACTCCTCTTGATGTAGTTTACTTGAATAAACATTTTTTTACCTGATTAAACACGTTTTCTTTTGGGTAAAAAGAGGATATGAAGGAAGATATACTAAATCTCTTTCTAGGTCCAGGTCTACCTTAGGCTACTGGCTCCAGGACCAGGCAGTCCTAGGTGAGGGCTCAATAGGCCTGGCAGCATACGGCCTCTCTCTGAGCAATATTAACACTATGTGTGCAATCTAGAAAAAGGGTGCTGATGAGCCTATTTGCAGGGAGGAATAGAGGCACAGACGTAGAGAACAGACTTGTGCATACAGTGGGGGAAGGAGAAGATGAGACAAATGGAGAGAATAGCACCAACATATATATACATATGTATATATACACACTACCATGTGTAAAACAGGCAGCTAGTAGTAAACTGATGCAAAACACAGGGAGCCCAGCTCAACGCTCTGTGATGACCTCCAGGGGTGGGAGGGGGGCTCAAGAGGAAGGGGATACACGTGCACTAATAGCTGATTCATGTTGTTCAGCGGAAACTAACACAACATTGTACAGTAATTACACTCCAATTAAAAAATAAAGTAAAAACCAGGAAAAAAGAAAAAGGGCCTCATCTTCTGAGTCCTCCTCCTGGAGGAAGGAATTGCCCTGAGATAATCTGAAAATGCAACCATGAACAGTCAGAGTGGCCCAGCTATGGGGCCGCTAACTAGAGACGGGCTTCAGCTTTCTCATATGAAAAACAAGGGGACGTTGTTAACTTACCTTTCCAGTGAGCATTTAGTATCTTGGTTTGGACTATCAGTTCACACACTTGAATATTTCATCCCAGTAGTTCCCGTCTATTAACTAGGCACAAAGGGCTCAACTCTTAGATTCAGAAATATATCAGCTGCATCACGCTAAGTCTGTCAGGGTAAAGTGACATAAACAGTCAAGCAATTATGCAGTGGCACTTATTGTGGACAGCTTCTGCTCTTAGCTGGCTGAATCCACGTAGAAGGGCTGCTGCTGGCATTGGGAATTCTGAAAAATTTTTCCTGCTAGCTGAGGTCCAATGACTTGCAAGCAAGTAGATAGAAGAAATCCTGCTCCAACACAGTGCTATTCAGAGAGAGCCAGCAAAGTGGGCAAAGACTGGGATCAAAGCCTAAAGAGGCTCTAACTGAGCAAAAGATCAGCAAATTTCTCTCTGTCGAGAACAAGCAAAGAGCAAATCAACCTGAATAACAGATCAAATGTGGCTATGGAGTCGGCTCGATCTTTGCGCCCCCGTCGTCCCTTACATTCTCCCCAACAGCTGAGAAGCCATGGGTTACAGTAGAAAGACAGGTGCTTTCGATTCAAACAGTAATGAGCATAAATTTCTTAATTCTAAAACAAGCCAACTGTGTGAATTCAGGATAAGTTACTTCATGACTCATGGCCTCAGTTTCCATATCTGTTGAATGAAGAAAGAGAATCAATATTCTGAGAGCTATCGAGAGGATTACATATAAAAGGATAATACAAGTAAAATGTACAGTGTTATATTGAGTGAACAGAAGGTGATCAATAAGATGATGCTGAAGGTTAATGAAATGGCTGTTGAGCTGATATTTAAATAGAACATCCATAGCTGTCCAAATAAAGTAATGCCAATAACACACACATACTGTACTTCAGGCTGCACTCACATTGTGTTACCCTTCAACCATGGGGTTTTAACTAATAGATACTCCATGGACAGAAAAACACTCTTAGTTTTGCTAGTATCATTTCAATAAATTTTCAGTCAAGAAATATTACAGTACCTGAAAAAAATCATAGGAAAGCTTAATGCAAAATTATAAAATAGAATTTAAGTACATTTATTTTAGTTTCAGTATAGCATGCATATGTGTAATTAAGTCCAAATGAGATCCCCACATTCCCGTGTTTCATCAGAAGAATTTCATCAGAGAAATGATGAAAGTGGAGAATGCCACCTCATCCCTGGACAGGTGCCTCACGACTTTCTAACACTAGGAGGGATTTTAAATGAGGCCTTTGCATTTATTCCTCAGTAAAACTCTGCTATTTCAGTTGCCCTAATTAAAAAGGACATCCTGATTTCTTTTCTCCATTAATAACATCATTAATAATTATTATTTAGTAATAAATCTTCCTAAGTGACTATCTTTACTGAATATAAGTATACTTATTACAAGGAAAATAAAATCTGCAAAAGAGCTAAGAACACAATGCAGGAAAAGGGCTATTAGAAGAGGTTTGTGAAGGACAGAGACAGCACGAGAGCAGAGATCAACTCTGAAATGTCGGCCTTGTCCAGAGTTTTAACATCTAAAAGTGCCATTAATTCCTCTCTAATGAATCTTACATTATTAAGATTATATGTTTTAGTCAAGGAAAGTGCCATATTTGTCACAATATTAAGCAATGTTATTTTTTTGAAACCCCTAAAAGGTCTTTGATAAAAGAGATGGTTACCACAGAAGAAAGTCATTACTAAGACGAATGCTATATGACCTCAGCACAATCAGTTCCAAATAATGGTAATAACTTACAACTGCTTTCAAATCAATTTTGATGCAAATTTTAGTGTTCTAATTTGAAAAAAGAAAAAGTATAAAACAGCATGTATAATATGCTACATTTTGTGTATCAAGGGAGAAGAAAATAAATATATGTCTTTTCTGCTTATGAAACTGTAGAAAAACATGCACACAAACATACATACACCTAAAATGGTGGTTAAGTGCAGTTAAGGACATATTTGGGTGAATAGAGAGTGAGACTGACAGGTAGACATTTGAAATTTTTGTTTGATTTTGGAATGATGCAAATATATTACTTATTTACAAGATGAAATTTTAAAAAATATGCTTTCACAAGAGCTTCTTATACAGAGTTTCATTTTTTCTTACATTTATTGAATAAGATTATATTTTTCTACAAACTGGGCACTACTGATTCAGCTTTGAGAAAGAATGGTATAGAAATGAAACATTTTCCTATGTGTTTTATAAATAGCAATATAATTAATTTTATATTTATATAAATATTTATAATTTCTGCAGCTATTTTCATATCTTTGTGCCATCTGCCAACCTGTATTAAAATCTGTTTTTGACCTGTTCTTGGTTCAGTTTGATCACAAAGTTAATGAGATCGAAGAGGAATACTTCCTCCAGATTGTAAATTATTGACTAAAAAATTGCTCATTTTAACCGTTTATGAAAGCTAGAACTTAAAGCATATTGATATAAATATCATGCCCATAATCCCTTATTAATATTTCCAGCCTTTGTAGCAAGCATGCTTTGGTGACTATGACCATTAAGAAATACATCAAATTTGACCAAAAGGAAACAACACAAATTTTTCAGTGTTTTTGAAAAAGAATACTGTCATACCTGTTTTATTATAAATAACCAGGTTCTGTCATATTTTATCTTCTTGCCAGCAAATGAAGGACATTGTTTCATAAAGCTTCTAAAATGTACATGAATATTTAATTAAATCATATTTCCTTGAGAAAATAAAGTTCATTCGCATTTATAGCAGACAGTTGTGAGGAGTAAGATAATTGTCATAAGACCAGGGTAGCCAGTACCGGTTGCTTGTGGAACAAAACTCCTCAAATTTTTAAAACTTTTTTTAAAAAATAAACTTACAATCATAAGTGTTCATTTACTTTAAAAATCCTAAAGATGAAGAAAATTATTGTCTATATATTTAAGTCCTTGTATAAATTACAAAACTCAAGTTTATGTTACAGAGTCCCTTCCCCATAGGAAGCATAAAGCACTTTTGTGGTACCTTTCACCAGTAAATATTTGTATCACATTGAATTTGACAAACAAAAGAAAAGTCGATATTGCATCTTAAAGCCCCAAGAGAACATTCTTCTAAGCTGTCTCTCATGTTGAATGAGCTTCAAAAGTCATTTGATTGCCACGATTTAACTCAATCTCAAATAAAGATATATAAAAGTAATATGCCTATTGACTTCAGTAGAAATCTGAAATATCAGTGAACTGCAGACTCTTCTTGTTTGAGGTCAACAAACACTCTTTGGAAGACAACCAAGAGTAGTTTAAGACCTGGACAACAAAATAAAATTATAACAATAATAATTATAATAATAAAAATAACAATAATAAAATTAAACAACAACAACCGACAATGAGGTAAACTCCCCTTTAAAAAAGGCAATATGTGTTGCCTGGATTGTCAGGAGAGAGTTCGATTGTACCTGACACCCAAATGTTTTTCCAACCATAGTTCAGCCAGTTGCACGGTTGAGGCAAAAGTACTTGCCTTAGATCCTAAGCACATCTTATACTGCTTAGGGTCCAAGTTAGGGTCACAATGAACTGGATGGAAAATATGCACCACTCCTACTTCTTGACTTCTGAAGGGCCTTAAGCCAGATAGAATGACTTTATTGTAGAGATCTACATCTTCCAGTCCCCAGCCTTGTATTGAGGTATCAAATCCACCTGCACCCAGAAGATCACTTTTATAAATACAGGTAATTCCATATCCATAATCTCTCCAAAATCCAGTCTTCTTTGAGAAGACGAAGTCGTCATCAGTTGGAGGGTTCCCCCCATTGGTTACCTTTGGGTCATACTGGCTAAAGATGATGGGGTAGTATACCTGTTGTCCCTGAATTGTATTGTCTCTACATCGTTGGAGAAAGTCTCCTCTGAAGATCAAGTCAACATCACAAAATAGCAGCAAAGTATCATTGTCAAACTGAGAAGATCCCATTTCAAGACCAAGACCTCTGGAAAACTCCCCATTCACGGGGATCAGGGTGATTTCTGCTTTGGGGTACTTGTTCTGATATTCTTGTATAAGCTCAATGTGCTTGTTGGAATCTTGGCCAGAATCCTTATTGAAAAGGATGATGACCAGTTTTACATTCTGCTTTGGGATAAGACAAATGTTTTCAAAGTTCTCCATGAATCTCAAGAAAGTGTCATACCTTCCAATGAGAGGAACAAGAATGTGTATTTTCTTTTCACTGTGCCCTCCCACTTCTTTGGCACCTTGAAAAGAAGAGAGTATCTTTAAAGAATTTGATATAAAGGAGAATGATTGAGTATCACTGTTAATAGTCTCTACAAGACTGTTGACATCTAGCTCTTCAGTTTCTCTGAAGAAAGGCTTGCTGAACAACTGCTGAAGATAGGCATGGCGTCTTACCGGCACAGTCAGTTTCCTCCCCTTGTGTCTTTTGTACAAGAGAAGTAAATCCAAAATGTACTCCACCCCATGCAAGGGATCAACCCTGCGGTAGCCATACTGAATTTCTTTGAAGTCAATGAGCCGTCCTCTAGTCTTGGCATTCTCATTGATCATCTCCATCACCTGTAGGACGGTATCATCCAGCGCTGTTCTCAGGATGCTGTTGATGCTCTGACGAGGAGGCTGGTTCTCAGATGCTGAGTAAAGGAGTTTCCCTGTCAGGAACTCCCATTCTATCACTTCATCTCTCTCTCGAGGCTGGAAGTGGTTGAAAGAAGGCATTACTCCCAGCTGCTGGTCCTCTTTGCTCACTTCGCTATTACTAAGCTTGCTCATCAGCGCACTCTCCCGGTGGAGCTGGATGGTGCGGTAGCGCAGTTCAGAAATTTTGCGGCTGAGCATGTAATTATGAAGCCTGTATTGGTAGGCGGGCCTTTTGTTTGGATGAAGTGTTATGGCTGCATGGATTTTGCTGTTGTGAAGGTCTTGGATATAACCCTTGCGATTGTGTTCATAATTTTCATGGAACAGTTGCTGCATCTGAAAAGTAGAAGGAAATCAAGATGTTAAGAAAGAAACTAAGCAATAAAACATTTAAACTAAAATATTTAATAAGAATTATTTATAACGTATTTCATAACAAAAATGATGTAAAATGTGAAAAATGGGAAAAAGTCTTGAATGGGCACTTCACAAAAGAGAATATGTAAATGCCTGATAAATATACAAAACATTTCTTAAGCTCATTCATCACCAGTGTAACGCAATTTAAAGTCACAATGTGATATTTAACCTACAAAAATGGCTAAGGATACATAAATCGCTGTCAAAGTATTAATAGCAGACTTGGAACTCTCATACATGGCTGGTGAGAATGTAACTTGGTTCAGCTACTGTGGAAAACTGTCTTGACTAAAATGATCATATGCATTCCCTGTTACTCAGTAATTCTACTCTAGAAATATGCCCAATACAAATACATGCATACATTTACCTAAATATATATATATATATTTTCAAAGAATTATTATTCATAATACACCCAAACTGAAAGCAACCTGAATGTACATCAAGAATTGATAAATAAATCTAATAGAAAACAATACATCAATTAAAATAAATGAAATACAACTACTCAACAACACAGACAAAGTCACAAACAAGTAAAAGAAGCCATGTACAAATGAGTACATTTTATATGATTCTGTTCATAAGAAATTAAGAAACAGGTACAGCTAACCGATGCAGTTAGCTCTAAGAATACTGATCAAAAATCCAGAGAGGGGGCAGGAAGCTCTGCAGTGCTAACAGTATTGTATTTGCTGATTTAAGTCATGGTGACACATATGCATTTAATTTGTGAACATTCACTCAACTATTACTTAAGATGTACTTGCTATCCCCCAATTAATAATAACTTTCTTTTAAAAATATGCATATACATGCATGTAAAACCAGGTAGGTTTTTTGATATGTATGTACATAAATGTGTGTGGATATGTGAGAAGAGAGAGAGAGAATATGAATATCAGAATTTTCCTAGCAAAGGTGACCTGAAAAATGTAAGACCAATACCATGGCAGATTCTTTATCTGCAGTATTTCACCTGGTTCTTATACTACACTTGTAGATTTTCAAATCAACATCATCTGACCTTAAAGAATGTAACAGCAGATATTTTGAGATGGATTTCGGACTTGATTCAAGAGAGTTTAGTTACATCCAATATTTTTTCCTAAAAACATATGCCAATTTTTATTTGAAACTTTGATGTTAAATCAAATTAAATCCATATGAATGGGCTATTATATCTCTATTTTTATTATCCTTCACCTGAAATTGCCTCAACATATTACTTTAGGTAGTTTTTCATGGGTTTTTTGGTATGCAACAAGATAAAAAATTCTAATGGCATATAGAATACTAATTTTACCACCTCTACAAAGTATTGGCTCTCTGAAACTATTCTTTCTTAAGGCCTGCTTTACATTACTAACAAAACAGGAACATGCTAAATAGGAGACATTGCTCAGAGGTGAACTGTTAAATCGCAGACTTATCTAGCTCCTTTAGTGATACTGAAGTGATTAACACTGCATAACCTGATAAAGGTGACATTTGTTATAGAACAAAAATTATCAGTATAAAATAGTTAAGTAACTTGTATCACTCATATCATTACAACACAAGTTCCCTATATAGTGTTTATTTTACTAGTGTATTCCTTTGCAGAAATATTACAAGCAAAGTCAGTGAGGGGGGTAATCTTTAAAAAGAGCACACTCATACATACTCTAGGTAGTGTGGTAACAGTAAGTTCATCTTGAATTCATGGTATATTTTCCATTACAAAACATAGAGTATATCCAAATTTTCTGTCTATATGTAGGGAGGATCAAGCTCTGCAGCATAGACAGGAGAATGTTTAAGAGCCTGGCTGTGAAATTAGCCAGATCTAGACTTGAGTACTGGCTCCACCATTTCCAAGCCATTTCCTAGCCAATCTATCTAAATCTCAGTCTCCTAATCTATAATGGAGAAAATGCCAACCACCTCAATGTATATTAAAATGTTGCTCAATAAGAAAAAATGTATATACACTACTTAGTACTATGTCTGGTATCAATCTAGACAATCAAGACAAGGATTTGCCAGCCTCCTCCTGAGATTCCTCTTTTTGACTAGGAGTTTTCAGAGAATGAGAGCAGCACTCTTTAGGCTTGCTTCATCTTTGTTCATTTCTGGAAATGCTTGGGAACAGTTATAATTTGGCCATATACACTCAGTGCTTCAATGTATCAAGCATGCCACTGAGGAACCTTCTGCTAACAAAAATCCTCAACACTTTAACATATTGTGGGGGTTTTTGGGAAACCAAGGTTCAAGAAGGTTAAGTGATTTAAACAAGGGTCTCCTGAGAATAATGAGATTAGGACCAAAACTAGAATAAGCAGTCACTTTTGCTTCTTAGCACACAAAATTTTGAGTACAACAAAATTGTTTTAAGAAAAAGTATAAAATACATATTTAAAATTATATTAGCTTGTTTGAAATAATTCAGGATTTCCTTTCCCTTACAGAATTTTCAGTTGATTTCATGGTACCTCCACAACCTCATAATGAAAGTAAAAATCATTTCACACTAACAAAATCACAGAAGGAGCTGACATCAACGGGTCCTGACTGATTTCAGTGTTTCTGCAAGTTTCTGTGTTTCAAAGTTTCTGCAAGAGAAAAAGACTAGATGAAAAATAGCCTCACCCCACCAAGAAAAGAATTCATGAAACTGAGAAAAATATTAAGGGACAGTTCTAAAAATCATAAGAAGCATTTTCCTCTCTCTTGGAAAACAACAAAGTAGAAATATAAGATCTCAGGGATGTGATGGCAGAGATGAAATGTCAGTTCACAGAACTAAGAAATAAAGATAAACTATCTTTATTAAATATCTTTGTTATATATATATATTATATCTTTGTATGTTATACAAAATAAACTCAGATGTGAAAATTAAATCATAAGAAAAATAAAGAATAAACATTGTGGAAGGCTCAGTAAAGGGTAAAAAAGATAGAAATTAAGAAAGCTAAAAAATGAAACATAAATAAAGTTATGATGGTTTAGAGAGAAATAATTCAGGACTTAGAAAAATACTTTGTTTAGAGTAATTGCTATTAATAAGAGTTATAATAAGAGTAAGCTATTATTATTACTATAGTTATAATTTTTTTTTACTACTATTATCATTAGTGTAAGTATTGAATAAATGAGTAAAGGAGAATGGCCTCGTTTTCCTTAGAAAAGAATTCAAATATGCTCAGTACAGCTATCATTTAACTTCAGATCATCATCTAAAAACTAGAAGACACTGAATTGTCTTTAAGAGGTCTTGGTTGAAATGAAGTGGAAATAAAAGGCCATGCCATTATCAGAAAGCTTTGTGTTCTTTATTAAGAAAATAATTTAATTATTTTTTTCTCTATGAAAGAGAAAATGTCTTTAATTTATTTATATAAAGAACCTATTTCAATTTATTATAAGTTCTTTTGTCCCCATCAGGCTACTTCATTTTTCATAAAAAGGATTCTCTAATTTAGAAAATTCACTTTAAATCTCTTCCTGCATATCAGACTAAGGAGGTTTTGGGAAAAGAAGGTATTCTTGTTCGAGAAAGTACAGACTCAAAGTGGAATAATTTATGAAGGTGAACAAGGAAACAATAAATCATTAAAGATGTGTAAAATATAATGGTGACTAGGTACCTAAGGGCTGGGAAATTTGCCTTGCAAATATTTTAATTCATTTTACTCATGATTTAGTTATGCAGTTGTATATAACTAAAGGGAGAGTCTTAGTGCCCTTGATGCAAATACCTAGTGATCTTTCTTTTATTTTTTAAAACTAGTAGATATAAAGCTTCTGAGCAAAACAGTGAATTTTTGAATTAACACTATTACTATTCCTCAATTATTATCTTCACATATTAACAGTAAAGTTCTTAAACTATGTCCTGCCTTTCTGGTAATAACAACACAATGAAAACAGTATCTAATTCTAAATATTAAGGAGAAGAAATAAGTTTGGGAAAAATAAATATCTATATATCATTCTATAATAATAAATAGAATGAAACAATGTTAAAGGTATACAGTTTGAATAAATTTTGGAATTTGACAGCAAAGAACTAATTTAAATATGATAAGATATACCCTTCTTCATGCTTGTCACATAACATTGACAGCATTACATATTTTGCCACTAAAGATTTATAAAAATAATAGGACCTTGGCAATAGCCACATCTAATCTACAAATTCTAGTTAAAAAATTCAGTGTACACAAGTAATAAAATTGCATGAAACTGCCTATGTAAACATAAGTAAAACTTGGGAAATCTAAATAAGATTAGTGGAATATATTAATGCCAATATCCTGGCTGGGATATGTCACTATGGTTTTGCAAGATTTTGCCATTGGGAGAAACTGCTTTAAGAAATCCATGGGATTTCTTTGCATTATTTTTTAGCTGCTATATGTGAATCAATAATTATCTGAAAACAAAAGATTTAATAAATATATGTGTAAAAATTAAAAATCATATCATTAAAAAAAATCATCCCAAAGTCTACTTAGAAGAAGGTGTTAAAACGTGTAGTTCAAAGGTTGTGGGTCCAAAACTGTGACTTTGCCTTTCTTTACTTGGCAAACCCAGTGTTTTGAATACACTTAAAAAATGTTAAGTGAGCAGTGCATTTTCCAGTAATTTTCAGTCCCACAAAGTTGCTTTATGTTTGTTTTATGAATTTAAAGTTGTCTGAGGGCATCTGTGTTCTTGACTATCCTTTTAAAATAACAAAAAAATCATAAAATGTCTTCTCCTTTTGAAATCTGTCACACGCCACAACATAGATGAACCGCAGAGTTGAAGACATTACACTAAGTTAAATCAGCTAGTTACAAAAAGACAAATACTATGATTCTACTTTTAGGAGATCTATAAAGTAGTAAAATCCATAGAGACAGAAACTAGAATGGTAGTTTCCAGAGGCTGGGGGAGGGGGAAATGAATTGTTCTGTGGGTACAGAGTTTCAGTTGTGAAAGATGAAAAAGTTCTGTTTTTGCACAACAATGTGAATATAGCTGACATCACTAAACTGTACCCTTGAAAATGATAACGACGCTAAAAATATCTTTTCCTTTTATTCCACATGAGTCTCACCTTTCCTAAACAGGAAATCTGGTCAATCACAAATCACAATCTGGCCAGTTAATATGTAGTAAGTGAAAGGTGTTAACGGCTCAGTCATGTCCGACTCCTTTACCATGAGGACTGTAGCCTGCCAGGCTCCTCTGTCCATGGAATTCTCCAGGCAAGAATACTGGAGTGTGTTGGCATTCATTCCCTTCTCCAGAGGATCTTCCTGACCCAGGGATCAGACCCAGGGATCAAACCCAGGTCTCCTGTAATGCAGGCAGATTCTTTACATTGCAGGCAGATTCGTTTCATTCCTGGGTAGGAGCAAAAAATCTTTCCCTTTGGCTACAGGCTCAGATTTTGCATATTACAATTCCTCAGAAAGAAAAGCAGACCTTGCACCCAGACAAGGGCAGAGAAGCAATACAAGAAAGACAGCACTGTTGAAAACACTGAACACTTACTGAGCTGTACCTAAGATTACCCCCAGACTTCCTAGTGTCCTAGGACAGTAGTTTCATTCTCGTTCAGGTAGTTTAGCTGTGGTTCTGTCACTTGCAACCAAAGGAATCCTGTCAAAGACAATCTGGTAAATGGATATGTTTTAATTTTAGCTCTGTATTAATGCTCTGTATGATTTGCCTCTGTTTAATTAACTAGTTTAATTTTGGTTGAAATCCTAAACAATCTCATATGGGCAATCTGTACCATTAAAACTGGTACTTTTTTTTCTGTTACATTTAATTTTGTTAGCTATTTTAGTTTAAGAAAGAACAACCTGTCAGACAACACAGAAGATAGCTTCCAGATACTCCTAGTTGTGATGAGGTTTTCTCAGCAGTATATATTTGCAACAGCTTAAAAATACTTTCAGACAACATAGAAAATCATCAAGTGATACAGATTTCCCAGCAGGGTATATTCTGGACACATGCCATTATAGGCGAACTTCAAAGGGATTTAAAATTAAAAAAAATCACCAAGTTCATCAGATTTCAGTTTATAATATTATGACACATAATCAATTGTTAGTTTAAATACCTTAATTAAAATTACCCTGTTAGAAATAAAGTAATACTATGATTAAATAAAACTAATGATAATTGAACTTGATTGCATATCAATTTGCTAGATTTAGCCTGACATACCCACATTCAGGCAGTGATCATACAAATGCTTCCTGATAGTATAGTTAAGATAATAGCAGATGATTGTTGAAACCTATACGATTCACTTCCTCTGTAGATATTTTTAAATCTAGTAAATAGTCAAGTAAATTTTTTGCATTCAATATTACCTTAAATCTTTTATTCTATTCACTATTTATTACAGTGACGAGCAAAGAAGAATTTTCAAAACATTTTCAAGCTGCCTCTTTGCAAACCTACAGACATTCTTTCTTGATCTCATACCAGTATAACTTAACTATGCTCTTCACTGGTGATTTAATTACCACGCAATAACTTAAATGAGACAATGGGAAAGAAGGAGGTTATCACTTCAAAACTAGACTTTCAAGACCTCTGAAAAACAAATGGAAAGGTAGTTGTTGCCATGCAATTTTGAAAGACATGAACACAATTAATGAATCTTATCCTCTGAAGGAAACGTATTAACTATATGCTGGAACTGTTCATGCATAAAATTATACCTTGCTTTCCAAATAAAAAAAAGAAAGTAGTCTATTTTCTAGCTCATGAATTTTATTCCAGTTATGAAAGCCCAAGTTGTTTCCTCTTTAACTATAAAGATGCTAAAGCTACAGTTAAAGACTTCTGTTGTTGCTGTTGTTGCTTATGATTTGTTATTTCCATTCTCCCCAAATTCAAGCTACCAATCATTTACCCTCATGAAAGACTGAAAGTGAAAGTGTTAGTTGCTAAATCATATCTGACTCTTTGCAACCCCATGGACTGTAGCCCTCCAGGTAGGAGGGATTTCCTCTGTCCATGAGATTTTCCAGGCAAGAAATACTGGAGTGGGTTGCCATTTCCTGCTCTAGCGGATCTTCCCAACCCAGGGATCAAACCCAGGTCTGCTGCATTGCAGGCAGATTTTTTACCACCTGAACCATGAGGGAAGCCCAAAAGACTGATCATAAGCTTATTAATTTGAAAGAACATCATATTATCCATTAAGGTAGAAGGTACAAGAATGGAGCAGACTTAACGATTTTTTACTTAGAGAATGACACGTACTTCTATAATTATAAACTTAGGCTACAAGACCATTTTTAGTGATCATCATTAATGTTCCTCAAGTAAAGAAAGTGAAAGTGAAGTCTTTCAGTCATGTCCGACTCTTTGTTACCCCATGGACTGTAGCCTACCACGCTTCTCTGTCTGTGGGATTTTCCAAGCAAGAGTACTGCAGTGGGTTGCCATTTCCTTCTCCAGAGGATCTTCCCAACCCGGGGAACGAATCTGGGTCTCCCGCATTGTAGGAAGATGCTTTACTATCTGAGCACCAGGGAAGTAACTTCAGGGTAATCTGGAGCACCATTTGTAAGAAGCTATAAACTGATGACCTTCCAACAAATAAAAGGCAGGCATTACTATCTGAGCACCAGGGAAGTAACTTCAGGGTAATCCGGAGCACCATTTGTAAGAAGCTATAAGTTGATGATCTTCCAACAAAAGGCATGCATCATGCAGTTTAATGTTAACTAGTTTATGTTAGTAGGTCTATGTTTAATGTCAGTAGGTCTATGTTTAAATATACCCTGAAATGAAAATAAGATATTGTCTCTCAAGAGTTAAGAATGAAAATTTAATATTCATTATGTAGAAAGCTGACTTAGGCTGTCAGTACATTATAAGAGTACGGTCTTATTGGATAAACTGGGTAGAAGAACAAAGTGCAATGCTATGTGCATAGCAGATGGGAGACCTAGTGGAATCCAATTAATAAAACTTTTGAAAACTTATGAGAAAGATAACAGATCTATGAAAGTATGACAATTTCAATAACTTTCTCTGACCAAACCATTCTTGATGTAATCCTTTCCGTCATTTTGGCTACCTCTCATAATTGCAGAATGAATGACACATTCATTCATTTAAAAATATTCATTATGTTTCTACAACATGTCGGTTGCTATGGTAGAGCAACAAAGAAGCCTAGTCCCTGCCCTCATGGAGTTGACTGCCTACTGGGAAAGACAAACACTAAATATATAAACTCATAACAGCTGTCTACTTTTGAAAAGTGTATTAATTATGCCTTTGGTACCTGTTATTTTACTTGACTATATGCCTTTCTAGATAACCTGCTCCCAGGGGTCTCCTGGGTAGAGTACTTAATAAAATATTTATAATTAATTTTTAATAAATTCACATATTCACTCCTAGACTAGTTGGTAACCAAAACAGAAATCAAAACATTTACTCTAAGAACTCTGCTTCTCTAATGGAAAATTTTCAGCATTCTGCATTATTTCTCAGGCTTTTGAATGTTTCTTTAAGCTTAAAAATGCAATGTAACAGAAGTCTTCACCCATCTGTGTTGTAAAAGATTTGGCACATATCTTAAAGCTTTTATATCTCACTTAAGTAGTCGCTTTCACTCCAATACTTAGACCATAACTGATGGTGGTCATATATCTTTTACTATTTTCATAATTGATGTAGTCACCCAAGCAGGGTGAAAGGTCGAGGACCCTCATCATCTTTCCTGCTTTGTGCCACTGGAATGTGAAATGATCGTAAGAGTCCAAACTGAGTCTAAGTCAGACTGGCCTCTGTCACATTAATAATTCCTGCACAAGTAAATGAAGTGATGCTGAGAGACCACGGAAAATGGGAATGAAAGCAAAACTGGAAGAAGGTCTTTGACACCTGCATGGAGACACAGCAGTCTTCCTTTCAAGAAATAGGACAAAACTAAGGTTAAAGTGGGTGGAGTTAGAACTGGATTGGGGGTACATTTCAGTTACTTAAAGGAAAGAGAAATGAACCTCTCCTGCTCATTCCTCTCTCATTCTTTCAGCTTGTGCTCATGCATGTCTATTTTGAGCCAAGATCCTGGCTCTGGAGTCATGGCCCTGGCTTTGAGATCTGCTCCTCCATTCTCCATCTGACCCCAGACAAATTACAACTTCTGGGAAAAGAAGAGCTCCTGGACTGTTGTGTATATTATATAAAACATGCTTAATATAGTGTCTGGCATCAATGGATACCTTTATTATTATTATTTTGTAAACTCTAGACAGTGAAATTTCTGGCACTTTAAAGCAGACACAAAGATTTTCCTGCTATATTCTAACATCGAATTTGATAGGTTACTTGTGAGTAACCTTTAGTATACATAAAGTGTAAAGATTTTAAAATTGTATATACCTTGCCTATAAGGAAAGACTTGAACTTTTAGATCAGTTTCCAGATCATCAGCTAAAATCTAGTAGATCCCAATGGGTGACCAAAATGGCCTTGATACTCCCTTTAGCTGTACTAAACTCTGGACATGTTTCTACCTGATTTAAGGTCCCTTACCTCTCTTCTCTTGGAACATTCACTTTAGAAAACTTGTGATTGTAAATGCTGCCTCTGCTTCTTTGAATCATAAATCTTTCAGCCTCTTGCCAGTTTTATAACCCAGGACTCTATTATCAAGTAGCTGATATCCCTTTGAAATCAAGTAGCCCTTTGAAATGTAATCATCCAGAAAGACAAATCCTATGTCCTTATCTTAAGGGGAGGGTAGGAGGCTTACTTCCATAACCACCAATTAACAAACACAGATGGTCTGATATCACTGACCAATGTCCATGCTAAAGTCCTCCAGAACTTTTTCATGATCTCATCCCAGCACTTACAAACTCTCCTGCCTTGTGTTTCAGAGGTAGCTGAATTCAGTCTCTCTCCTCTATTGCAACAGTTTTGAATAAAGTCTTCCTGCTCTGCTTAACTCTGTCATGTGTAATTTTTCTTTCACATGGGTCGTAAGCAGTACTTGGTGATGCATTGTGTTGATTCACTTAAAACTCTTTGCTCTCATTAGCTTAAAAAAAAAAAGAAAAGGACAGAAAGGCTCAAATTAAGATCCTACTCCTTATGGTGTAATCAAGGAGATAAGTAGTACTTCCTTCCAGCTGATTTTATTAACATTAAAGTTTTATGAAAAATTATGAAGATCCCTAGAGCTAAACATCCAATTAAAATAAAATAAGCATGGCAGGATGTCTATTATAATGTTTTTCTTAGAAGAAAATTCCTAATTATAGTGCTGTAGACTTCTGCATGGGCTTAGCACTGCTGCGGGAATGGAAGGGAATCACAGCTCTAATTAACAGGTAGGTGTTTCCAAGATGGTGCTAAACTAAAAATAAGTAAAGCATCATCTTTTAAAAGTCAAGTTTTCTGGAAATGAAAAGACAATTATTTGAGTCATTTTGACCTTTTTAATTACACTGATATTTCCTTACTGGAGACTGGGTATATGGCATTTTTGCATCACATATGTCAAGTTGACACAACAGAAAAATGTAATTTGCTTTAGGGATTGATAAAATTATTTCATGAGATCCAGTTAGTGTCATAGTACACTCATTAGCTTTAGTAAAAGAGAAAGGATAATTTGGGTTTCAAGTTGCAGAGTTATCTTTCAAGCTAGGTTAAAAGGAGTTTTTTAAAAAGTCATCTTGTCTAAGCAGATAAAATAAATGACTTTTTAGTTCTAAGAAGCAAAGGTAGCATTCCAAGAAGAAAACAGATGACAGCTGAGCAATACAACTATGCTTAGTACAAGCAATGACTTAAAAAGATGTATTTTATAAATAAGCAAAATTATACACTCCAAATCCCACTAGCTTTGAGGTTTGTTTTCATGACTATATGACTATTCAATGCTATTCCTTCCAACACTGAAGGGCATTTAAAATATTTTCTACATAATTTTTATAGGGTTATTTAAGAAAATAAATCACTTATTTAATGAATATTATGTCTAATTTTTTGTATCTTATAGGGCTAATCTCAGTGGCACATTCATTGTAAAAATACTTCATAAAAAGGTAAATGACTTGGAATCACAATTTAATATATGAGTTATAGAACAATTAGCTATCTACAAGGAAAAAATAAATTTAGATCTTCACCTACCTCACGTCTTATACTGAATACATTATATACATGTATGTGTGTACATATGTCTGTATTTCAGATGTATTAAAGATCTAAATCCTACTAGTGTCATTCCTTAAAACAAGAAAAAATACTGTAAAAGAATCAGAAAAATGTAGGTAAGTGTTTACATTTTCTAAGTACATGGATAAATCCTTAAGCAAAAACAAAACCATAAGCAAAAACATAAATAAAAATTATATGTAGTATTATATCAACTGTAAAACATCACCATATCAAAACTCCATAAATAAAACTTAAAACCAAATTTTAAATTGGAAAAGTGTTTCTTGCAATAATGATGCCATGTCAAGAGTTATTATCCTTAATATATCATTAATCTATTGTTGCTCTCCTTTAACCCTCATCACCAATTTCAATCTCTTCCATCTCCCAGCTATCACCTGAATCTTAATTCTCTTCTTTCTATCTTCAGGATGGCCACTCTGGTCCAAGATACCAAGAACTTTCTCTGTATTTCTGTACTAATCACTTTTCTGATTATGTCTCAACTGACCACTCTCCAAACAGTTCTCTATGATGCAACATGAGTCAACTTTCCAAGACGCATATATGATCACATGACCCTCCTTTTCCCCATCAATGACAGCCAATACTCTTAGAATGATCATGCATTCCTCTCCAGCTTTCTCTCTTACCTCCTACCCTCTATGCTCTAGTCCTACTGGCTTCCTTTCTCTCTTTATTGCCTTTGTACATGCTTTCCTGCTATCAGTTTAAATATCACTGCCTCATGGATACCTTCTCTGAAAAGATTAGGCCTGATATATATTCCCCTGGTACCAGGCACCATTCTTCCCCACTATTTGACTCAGTTTTAATTTTACATTAGTTTATTCATCTAAATATATGTCTCTACCACAAATTTGGGAGTTTTCTGAAGTCTAAGAGTATGTCATAGTTTCACACTATCTTCAGTCCCTGGGACGGTGTAAATGGCTTCCCGTGGCACAGATGGTAAAGAATCTGCCAGCAACGCAGGGGACCCAGGTTCGATCCCTAGGACTGGACGCTCCCCTGGAGAAGGTCCCCACTCCAGTACTGCTGCCTGGAGAATTCCATAGATAGAGGAGTCTGGCGGGGTCCATGGGTTGCAAGGAGTCAGACACCACTGAGCGACTAACGCTTTCACACGATGCTGTAAGAAATGCAGGACCAGGGCTGTCTGTAATCACATGTCTCTGAGTAGACTCCAGATTTTCAGAAAAGACAAGACTTAAAGATCCTACTAGAATAAGTCTGGTCTTTAAGTCTCTGCTTTAAAGCCTATCTCAGCACAGTGATAAAGTGAAAGGGAAAAAATGAATAAAACATATACATACTAAAAGAAACAAATATAGTTCTTCTCCTGACTTTCTAGTTCTCTGCCTAGTACCACTGATTTTCTTCCTGATGTATACACTCATTACTTCAGCAAGGTTGCAGATTCCTTTCTCTTCCCAGCAATCCCTTTCAACACGTTGTATTTATTTCTTTTACAACCACTTCCTAATTATCCTTTTGTTTCCTCCCTTTTACTGCTTGGACCCTGGTTCAAGTTTGAATTATTGTAAACATCTCCATTATGGACACAGGCAGTAATACTCAAAGATGCCACAGAAGATACGGAAAAGATGAAATATAAGTGTATAATTTTGAACATGCCTAAATCAGAACCCCAGGAGAAACCAAGAAGACAAATTTCACAGGACTCTGGAACCCATTTCTCGCCTCACTTCAATCAGAGCAGCTCTGCTTTGTATTATTATATATTAAGTTTTAAAGTAACAGCTTATTTGAAAAAAATTTATGCAAACAGGAAAAAACAATGTGAAAAATCACTATTCTCTATCACCTGAAGTTGCCCTTTCTGCACACCTTTGCCAATTCAAACACTATACATCCTTTTAAATCTAGCTAAATGTCTACCACACAAATGTATCTTCTGTTAGTTACAGGACAGCCTGACTCTTTTTTTGCAAGGTATGACAGAGCTCACTGTATCACACAGTTTGGTATTTACTATAGTACTTGGTTTTCTAATTTATTCTTTTGTCAATTAGAGATTCATTCATTCAGCTTATTGGCTGTTTACTTATTTTCACTCCTTTCCTATCCAAAGTTAGATTGTAAATTTATTTTGGCAAAGAAACTACCTAGCAGATTTTGAATTTAACTCACTATGACTAGTGCTGGGTAATTAAGGATGACAAAATCTGATTAAATGATAATGTTTTTAATGAAGAAAAAAATAAATGTTATCTTAGAAAAAATAAATAGATTTTTCCTACCACAGAATTTAGAATAAATGGGAGTAGCTCTTTGGGACCGTAAGTTGAGAAAGTTTCATACGTTGAAGAGGAAAGTGCTTTGACAACTTCGGAGTCAGTCCCACTTTGTCATTTCTGTAAGGACATGAAATGTGTTTCTGCTTAAATGTCTTCTTTGTCTAAACAAATAGTTCCTATGTATGTTTATGTAAGCTATCTGAAAGAAAAAAAAATTAACCAAGCACAAAATATACTTTATGTGCATTTTGACAAATACTTTCTCTATATAAAAATATCATGTATGACACTAAAAGATTTGTTCTACTCTTCTCAAATTTAAACTTTTTTTTTTTTTTTGAGAATGAGAACCACTCTGATATTATGTGATAAAATGTGGTATTACATTTGTCCTCCAAATGTTTGCTTTCCATGTAATCCTTCCTCAAACTTCTTGATCCTTTTGTTTTTTTGGAAGTGTGGGGCTAAGCGTTAGGTAGTGCCTGATAAATGAATTCAGTGATTCATATACCAGAGTGCTGATCTGCAGAAGCTGCACTGATTGAAAAATTGCTTGTTTGATGACAAAATAAACTTGAAAGTAATTGCAATTACATAGAGAAGGTACAATATTGCTATATTCACATCACCTGAGTTTAGATCTAACTTGATTGCAGCTTTGTAATTTATTCCTTCTGTATTATTGTGAGATCCACACTATAATTGCCATGTGGTTTTCTATCACCCCTGAAGATTCCGTTCTTACGGTGTCCTCACAGCTCTGCTCCAAAACTGGCACTAGTAGAAAATGTAACGAGAAATAACATACAAACTAAAAATAAACAAAGACAGGAATCTTGAGAGGTGGTTTCATGGCTTTTTAAAAAGGATTATTGGAAAGGAGTTGATTTTACAAGAAAGACCATCAAATTGGTAATCTATTAATAAGCTATGTGATAGTGAGCTTATTTATTTGTGTCAATCTTGTTACTCATTAAATGGTGAAAATAAACCATTGCCTTTCAAATATACAATATTGGTGTGAAGGTCAAAGAAGAACAATTATGTGAAAACATTAATGTATTCTTTTACATGATATATTATTTAAATAAGCAGCTTAAAAGAAAAGATATAGAAAAATTTATCTCCGATTAAATGTTAATTTTTAATAAATGTCCCAACAAGGCAAGGAATGATATAAACACAGAACTATCTATAGATAAGAGAGGAGGAACTAAAGAGTCTCTTGATGAAAGTGAAAGAGGAGAGTAAAAAAGTTGGCTTAAAACTCAACATTCAAAAAATGAAGATCATGGCACCCAGTCCCATCACTTCATGGAAAATAAACAGGGAAACAATGGAAACAGTGACAGACTTTATTTTCTTGGGCTCCAAAATCACTGTGGATGGTGACTTCAGCCATGAAATTAAAAGACGCTTGCTCCTTGGAAGAAAAGATATAACCAACCTAGACAGCATATTAAAAAGCAGAGATTACTTTGCTAAAAAAGGTCTGTCCAGTCAAAGCTGTGGTCTTTCCAGTTGCCATGTATAGATGTGAGAGTTGGACCATAAAGAAAGCTGAGCACTGAAGAATTGATGCTTTTGAATTGCGGTGTTGGAGAAGACTCTTGAGAGTCCCTTGGACTGCAAGGAGATCAAACCAGTCAATCCTAAAGGAAATCAGTCCTGAATATTCATTGGAAGGATTGATGTTGAAGCTGAAACTCCAATACTTTGGCCACCTGATGTGAAAAACTGACTCATTAGAAAAGACCTTGATGCTGGGAAAGACTGATGGCAGGAGGAAAAGGGGACAACAGAGGACAAGTTAGTTGGATGGCATCACCAACTCAATGGACAAGAGTTTGAGCAAGCTCCAGGAGTTGTTGATGGACAGGGTAACCTAACATGGTGCATTCCATAGGGTCACAAAGAGTTGGACACAACTGAGCAACTGAACTGAACTGATCTATAGATAAAAGATCTATCAGGGAGTAAAATCAAGTCCTTTTTGGTATAAATCTTAAATATTATTCAAGGATACTTTTACGTTTTCAGCTAGTATTTTTCAAGTAAAATAAAATTGAATGTTCAATTGAAATCAGTAATCCTCAATGGAATAATGGTATACTTGAATTTGGGTAAAGTATACAGATACTATGGTTTGAATAAAACATAATCTAAAATTATCACTGCTTTCATTATTTTTACCACACTTTTTCCATCTAAAGTTTTAAATAACAGCAAAGAAGGACATCAGATTAGTAAATTAGTTAAAAAAAAATAAACAGGAAACTCAGATTTCAGTAATTTGCTTTAGAACTTTGGGTTTCTTAA
The DNA here is from genome assembly GCF_963930625.1 of Muntiacus reevesi. Lineage (NCBI taxonomy): Eukaryota > Metazoa > Chordata > Mammalia > Artiodactyla > Cervidae > Muntiacus > Muntiacus reevesi. The sequence continues at coordinate 202,669,795 of NC_089249.1, forward strand.
AACTCCATCAGAAAAGTAAGAGTGGTTTTAAATTAGATGCTTTCTTCTTTCTGAATCCCTGAAATAATTTGTTTGCATTTTTTTGTAAGGCAAAATAATCAAACTACATTTTGGGGAAATAAAATCACTCGGTTCTACATCGAAACATTACGCTAAGTCCAAAGTGGTGAGAAAATGTAATAAACCTTCTTTTATTGCAACAAGTTTGTAATAACTGTATAATTGACTGATGTCCTTTCCAAAATAACCATGCCAACTTTGTGATAAATATTATGATGCACCTTTAAAATCCTAATAAAAATATATACAACTACTAAAGAGAATTTAAGAACATAAGAGCAAGCTCTGAATAAATTGCCCAACCTATCATAATCCTGAATAAGCAATTCTTTAAAAAATAATTTCTAAGTTAGTTAAAAACTGATTAATTAATTAAATTTATTATAATTTCTTTTAAAATACAATGCAATTCCAGAAAACAGATCAGCTTTAAAAAAATGGAACTTGATAGACTTATCCTAAAATATCTATGGTGGTTAAATAAAACTAGCTAACAAAGGTTTGAAAAGGAAGACATCAAATTTCCTTGAGTAACTTAAATTATGTGGTATTAGTATAAGAATAGACAAATAGATCAACAGAGTAGAATAAACAATCCACAAAGAGTCCTACATATATTCAGAATTCGGGTATACTAAAGGTAGTAATTTAGTAATTTTAATAGGTAAAGTAAAAGTGAAAGTGAAAGTGAAGTCACTCAGTCATGTCCGACTTTTTGCGACCCCATGGATTGTAGCCTACCAGCCTCCTCTGTCCATGGGATTTTCCAGGCAAAGGATAAATCATTCAACAACTGTTACTAGGACAACTGTCTATCATTTAGGAAAAATAAATTTGATTCCTAATATAGACCACACCCAGAAATATAAGTTTTAGATGATTAATAATCTATATGCAGAAATACAAAACTATAGATGTATTAGAATAAATTACTTTTTCCCTCCCGATCTTTAAAAAAAAAATGGTAAACTTCAGAGCCTACTTTGAATAAAGAGAGAAAAGATTTTTAAAGAGGAAAAGACTACATATGTTAAGGGTATATATGGGAAAAAGCTCCAAATGGAACCCAAGAATTCTTTGTTTCTGCCACTTTGGGACTTTATTTTCATAAGACTCAGATGAATAAATATCACTCTTTGTTCTTTTAAGCAAGTTCTATCAAAGTCATTGAATATATTTGCCTGAGGGAAGGCAGGAAACTATTTGTCCAGACTTTTTGGTATTGTCTTCCTAAATGGATTATGGAGAATTTTGCCACAGAGGTGAGAGGGCCAGCTATGGGATCTGGTGACTGTTGTTTAGTTTTTCAGTTGTACTGGACTCTTTGTGACCTCATGAACTGCAGCATACCAAGCTCCTCTGTCATTCACTATCTGGGTTTGAATCCTGCTCTACCTATTGTGATCTAGCATAAATCATTCAGTATTCCTTTATCCCAACTTTCCTACCAGTAAAAGGTAGAAAATATTGTAGTGATCATGAAAATTAATTAGTATACACAACACATCCAGGAGAATGTCTGGCACACAGTAATCACTCAATAAATATTTCACCATGAATACTAGCAATGACTGAATATCACAGAGAACCCATAGACTATGCTCCCTGGAAAGTAATAATAAAAACAACCTGGACTTCATTCCACTTTATGGAGGTGCCCCTGGTATTTCCTCCAAAGGTTAACTGTAGCTGTTGTGAGTTCTGCTGGAGACGTCTCTCATCCTCTACTCCTACCTTCATTTGCAAGTGAGCAACACCATCTAGATGACAACCTTCCTTTAGGACCTGAAGATTCTTTTTTGGAAGCACAGAGCTGAAACCAGTGTAGGTTTCTTTCTGCTACAAAGGGGTGCATTTAATGCCAAAAACAGAAAGGAGATTTCCACGACCCCTCCCCTCTGTGAGAATAAAAGAAGTAAAACTCTCTAGCTCAAAGAAGCATCTCCAAATGCAGAAGACACCAGGACAGCACATAGTAGGTGCTTGCCAAACTGCGTAATGGATTTTGAGAGAATGAAGCAAGAGGCAAAGAGAGGAAATTAGAAGGGTAAGGGGACAGACATCTGAGAAGTGAGGCCCAAACACCAGCGATGGATGCACCTTTTACTAGGATAAAAGACATTTTCTGTGTTACAGGAAGAGGGAATGAGGAGAAAAGGGTGCAGAATCAAGCAGGACTGAGGGTCAGGTGGTAGAAAGGGGAGGCCCAAGGCATGGCTTGTAAGTAACTACTTCTAAGTAGCATAGAATATTGGGAGTAAGATGGTCAGAGAACTTGCTTGTTCACATTTTAACTCTTCTTGCTTGAAATGAGTAAAAGCTGTAGTTCTAACTTTCATAATCTTCCCTTGAACAAAAATAGGATGCAAAAATTCAATCTGTTCCAGATTTAGACCCAAAATGGTATGAAAGATTTGACAGAAATCATCTTCTAAGATGAAGTTGTCTTTAAATGGTGCTAATGAATCTCAAAATAGAATATATCTCCAAAACATATGCCTCTTTTTTTTTTCTGAAAGCAGGGTGACACCTTCAAACTCTTTTCAAACCACTGTGCTGCCTATGATTTAGAGGGAAAAAACCCAAGCCTACTAATAGAGAATTTTAGTTGGAAATATCCCATGTCACATTAGATGGGCACACTTACCAAGAAGCTGTCCCACGGTAATGTCCCCAGGAACAGATTATGTTGGATGCATTTCTTGGCTGCCTTATAGCAATTAATGATGCCCATCCCTGTTCTTACTTGCCCTTTCAATCACTACCAATATCCTAAGTCTCACCACTCACACATCTAGTCATGTGTGTAAAATTGCTATAATAAGTATAACTGACATATGCTAATTAAGTTGTGTAAAGTTATTAGATTCAATTTGCCATCTCACAGAGAAAATTCATATTTATAATTAAGATACTGCATTCAAGCATTTATTTCATTTACTTATTATGCCTCAACTGAAAGGGTTGATAAAGGAGGGGAAATATAATATGTAAAACAAAAGTGCTTGTAATTTAAAGTCATCTTTTTTTTACAGTTCTTTTTTTTCAATTAACTGATTTATTTTAATTGGAGGATAATTACTTGATAATATTCTGATGGTTTTTGCCATACATCAACATGAATCAGCCACAGGTATACATGTGTCCTGCATATTCTGAACCTGCCTCCCACTTCCCTCCCCACCCTATCTCTCTGGGTTGTCCCAGAGCACTGGCTTTGGGTGCCCTGCTTTATGCATCGAACTTGCACTGGTCATCTGTTTTACACATGGTAATCTACATGTTTCCTTGCTATTCTTTCAAATCATCCCACCCTTGCCTTCTCTCACTGAGTCCAAAAGTCTATTATTTACATCTGTCTCCTTTGCTGCCCTACATGTAGGATCTCAGTACCATCTTTCTAAATCCCACATATATGTGCTAATATAGTACTTGTCTTTCTCTTTCTGTCTTACTTCACTCTGTATAATAGGCTCCAGGTTCATCCACCTCATTAGAACTGACTCAAATGTGTTTCTTTTTGTAGCTGAATAATATTCCCCATGTGTATATGTCATCGTAATATATAAATATGTATAAAGTCATCTTAATAACAACTTTAGTGTGAAACCTTTTTAGAACATCTTAATATAGGATTGGGGAATAAATGTTTTTTAATACACTGAAAATCTCTGACTACAATTTTCTCTTTCTTCTTTTACATTTAAGTAATACTTTCCAGGTTATGTTGCAAAAGCTTTAGAACAAACTTTCAACTCATTTGTACTTTCCTTTATGAAATACCACCATTTACAAAATTCATTCCCCTGATTAATGGCTGCCCCTGATTTAGAAATCAAAAGTCATCCAGCTCTTTAGAACATACCTCGTCTAAGCCTCAATCCATCTAAACTGAGAAACTGAATGTTTACTAGGTGCTCTTGTTGGCCATGAAGAACTCCAGTAAATTTAACATAGAATAGACCCTATTGTTATTCGATTCTTTAGGAATAAGAGAGTATCAGAGAAGATGGTAGACTTGAGATTCAAACTCTGGCAAGTCACACTCCAAAGATGTGCTCCTCCCACCCAACCAGTCTAGTGAAACTTTAATGATTAGGATTAGGTAGCTTCCTGACTAACTGATTTATTTCTCACACAGATCTGAGTCAGAAACATTTTCTCTGCTGGTCTTTGGCCCTTTACCTCTTCACTGCTGGTGTTTCGTTCTAATATCTTGTATTCTGGTGCCAAATGCAGATGAGAGTCCTTATTCCACACAACATCCTTTCACATGAATGATGACTATGACTAAGTCTGCTGCAATGAAGCCTAAATAGATCCTATTGGCACACCAGTTCTTCACCTCTAAACACAGTTCTGCTGGATTTTAGTCCTCTTCAAGTATAATAACCAACCACACTCCAAGCATGGCCTGATCAGAACAGCATTCCATGTGGCTCCTTATCTTGGCCTTTTGAAAATGTACTGTATACTTATTCTCCTAACTAACATTTACGCTCTTAATCTTCACAGGGTTTCGAAACACAATGTGCTTCCTGTCTATACCTCCACCTGAGCCACTCATAAGAACAAGAGAGAGAGAAGTCAATACTGGGTAGCATGCCTACAAAGCTCTCTCTCTCCATCAACAATGTCATCATCGGCATGCCTGGGTACCACAGCTAAACAACCATTCACAAATTCAGGTTTGAATCTAAGCCTCCCTTTCAATCAGACAAGTGATCTGGACAAGGAATAACCCATTAAGCTTAGTTTTTTAAATTCTCAAGTTGGAAATGATTGTACCTCCTCATAGACATCTTAGCAATGACATTTGTAGATTCTAAGATCATCCACACACAGAGTAGATGCTTAAGAAAAAGTACTTGCTGTTTAAAAAGAAAAAAGCTTTCCAGGATATTGTCACCAGAGATGACTGTCAAAAAGTCCACAGTTCCAGTTGCAGTCAGGAGTTCTCCCTGCAATGCAGTGTGCTTGCCTGTGGCACATCTAGCTCATGTAGTAATCAACTAAAGTCTCTAATAATTTGTCTCTTCACTACTTAAACAAAACTATCCTTGCATTTAACAACATCATGTGTCCTCTGAGCACTGGGTGCAGGAGCATTGATGCTCAAAGTGTGATATGTGCTGTGATCTCCCAGGCTGGTGCTAGGAGCCCATTCCTGGTTGACTTGGCATATTTCCTCATTCAAATCACTCAGCTTCTGCCATCCCACTTTTCTGACTTATAAAATAGTGACAATGATATTGACCCATCTCACAGGCAGGCTGTGAAGAAATGCTCATTAATGTTCATGAAACTCTTTGAAAACACAAATTGTTATTTAAAGGCTAAATATGCGTATTCAACAGAGGACAAGTGTAACTTGGGAGTAACATGTCCTAGATGCTGAAACGGCCTTGTCCTGCTCAAACTGGAAAACCTTATAAACATCTGACACCTGCTCAAAATCCATACCCTCACTCTATTTTGAAGCAACACAATTTTTATGGATTTTGTGACTGAAAACCAGAAATAAGCAGTAACTTGAATGTCTCTCTTTCTAAAAGGTGCAGGATGTACTTTCAAGGATTGTCAGAAAAAGAAGTTACTAAATTGCACAGGCGGGAATAAAATGACTCCAGGTAGAATATGATATGCTAAGAAATCTGACAGTTCAAGACTCTGTTCTGTAAAAACTCAATATTACCAATACAGGTTTAACAGTACTCTACTCAAGCAATAAGATCCATTGATTTGGATCAACAGATACAACTTGCTTTCAAATTCTAAACTGTCAAGGTAAGAAAACATTTTTGGGATTGCCAAATAGATTAGGAGTGTAAAATGGTTCAACAATAAGAGACAACTCGAGTTATATCAGCCTTCTGCTCAGGCAGACCTTATCGGACTGAACAGCTGTTTAGTAGAATCTCACTGATGCACTGGTACCCTAGGAAATAGCGGAGGGTTGCAGAGGCTTCTGAAAAGGAAGCTGCTAAATATTCCTCCAAATGACTTTTCACCAACTCATCCAGTGTAGGGTCCCCCCACCCCTTGCTCCCAGGACATAGAGAACATAATGCCTAAACCATCTGGAAACGTTTTGAGTTGTCTTTTTACCCCACCAGGGGCCTGTGGCAGGATTTGTATTTTCCAAGCTTTTCAATTTTAAACAGTTAATCATCTTAGAGGATAGGGATGTGCAAAGCTGGCAGTGTTTCTTAGGAGACTTGATACAAACTCAGTGGAGGAAAAGCAATGTTTTTAGTTTGAAGTGGAAGGTTGCATTAAACATGAAGTAAACATGCCTTCCCGAGCTGCCAGAATCTAAAAATAGGCCCTTGAACAGATTTTAAAGTGCCATTCTATGCTTTCTCCAATGAAGCCACTGGCACTATTAGCCTGATTACTATGTAAGAACAGGGCCAGATGGCTTGCCCTTGAACTGAAATAAAAGGGCCTTCTTTTATGTGAGCATTTTTTCACAGTGATGGCTTCCTAAATATGTAAAGGTTCTGTGTTTAGTACACAAAGGGAATCCGTTGCCCCATCACAAACTTCCTCTCCAGAGTTCAGTACTAGGTTTTCTCAGCACACTGAATAATTACAAGCAAAATAAACTCATGGAAACACCTCCTACAGCTCTTAATTCAGATAGCAATGTGTCCTGGAGAGGGAGTCTCCCACTTATTCAACATTTAAATTCTCTATTAAAGGATCAAATATGTCAGACTTGCATTTAAGATTTTGCCTAGGAGATTGCTAAAAATAGACTTTTGGGTCCCATGCTGGACCTACAGAATCAGAAGCCACAGTTTCTCAAGATTCCCAAGTGGCCTGGATGCAAGTTCAAGTTTTAGGTGCACAGAGTTAGTCACTTTCAGTCCAACTATCTGTCTCCCTAGTAAGACTTCTAATTCCCTTAGTAGTTCAACTGTATTATGCTGCAGTCCTAACAATAACTTTAAATCCTCCTGCTACGATATAGGGCTTCCCTGGTGACTCAGCTGGTAAAGAATCCGCCTGCAATGCGGGAGACCTGGGTTTAGTCCCTGGGTTTGGAAGATAACCTGGAGAAGAGAATGGCTACAATATAATATTGAATAAGAAAGAATTTAAGCTGAAAGTTACAAAGCCAAACCACACTGACATCTCATGTCAAAGTTAATGAACCTGTTGCTACTTATTGAACATCTTACTAGGTATATTTAACTCAAAAAATGAAACAGACATGCTCTCAATCTGAATAACTCACATTAAGAAATAGCAGATGTAGGAAAAGTTTTGAAAACCAAGTAAGAAGTTACTCTTTTGTAAGAGACATTTACATTTATAAGGGAAAGCTCCATTTGCTAGAGTGTCTCCCTCTCTTTACCTCTGAAGAGGAGGATGACTAAATCTCTGGAAACATGTATCAATGGTATCTGTATGCCAATCTGCCCTTGTTTTCTGTACTTTTCCTTGTATCCTCCTATAATTCACCACCACTACCCCTGGAGAGGGTATTTAAGGTGGTGGCTTGGGCCAATTGTGTCTTCCTTGGTAGCTCAGTGGTAAAGAATCTGCCTGCAATGCAGGAGACTCAGGAGATGTGGGTTTGATCCCTGGGTGGGGAAGATCACCTGGAGGGCATAGCAACCCACTCCAGTATTTTTCCCTGGAGAATCCCATGGACAGAGAAGCCTGGTGGGCTACAGTCCACAGGGATGCAAAGAGTCAGACTGAACTGAGCACTCTCACTTGGGTCAATTAGCTTTCTCAGGTCTCTTCTATGTATATAGGAGGTATGCATGTTATTAACCTTCTACTTACTTTTCTCCTGTTAATCTGTCTTTTGTCAGGAGGGGAGAGGGTGAGTTTGGGAGCAGGTCTCAGCCAAGAACATAGCAGAGTTGAGGGGAATTATTTTGCCTCCTTTACATTACCAAAAAATGAAAGAAAGGCTTTTAACAGATGTTCAAGGGACATTAAATATTATCAGTCAAGTTGACTTCATATTTCTTCTTAAACAGCTTTTAAAAACAGCTGTGATTCTTTTATTGGCTGTTTTTTAAGGGAAACTTTTATGTCTTGCTATATCTGTAATTTTAATTGTAAGTATTCCATCTGTGATTTTAAATTATTTATTTAACCTCCAATATTAGCGAGAAAGCATTGATTAGGAACTTAAATAGCTCTCTCCCTCTTACTATCATAGAAAAAAAAATTAAATGCTCTTTGGTGAAGAAAAAAGCTCAACACAAAAATATCTACAAAAATTTCAGAAAGAAGAGAAATGATGAAGTTTATTAGAGTATTAAAACATGTTGTTAAGCATATTTTATTTGCTTTTTCAATGTGTGCTCTGGAAATCATTAATGTAGTCAGTCTGCAGCTGCTGTTTTTTGAATACAGAGGGTAAGAATGGGAAGACCACGGCTTTCATGGCAAGTCAACGATTTTGGTTACGGTCACAAGGTTTGCAAATTTCTCCGGCCTTCAAATATTTTGCTATTATTTTGTCATAGTAAATATTAGAAATAAATGCCTAGAACAAAGGTTTTTTTAATTTATTTTGAGTTTTCAAATGTAAAAGGTTTTAAAAATCTGAATCACTCAACTGAGGTGTGATTAACATGTAAAACGCTGTACATATTTGATGTATACTATTTGGGAGGTTGTGGACAGGTATGCATCCATGGATTCTTTACTAGCTGAGCTACCAAGGAAGTCCAGGACAGGGAAGCCTCGCATGCTGCAGTCCATGGGGTCGCAAAGAGTCGGACACGGCTGAGTGACTGAACTGACTGATGCATCCATGGAACCAACGCCACCAGCAAGGCCGCAGACAATCATCACCTCCTAAAGGTTCCCCCCATCCCTGCTGTTGCTGCTACATTATTATTACAGTCTGTGTGCACAGTGTGTAATGTATATTAAGGGCACTTAAGAACTACCCTCTTGGAAGTTGCTGTTTAACACAAGGAGTTCAACACGCTGCTCTGTGACGACCTAGAGGGGTGGGATGGAATGGGAGGTGGGAGGAAGGTTGAAGAAGGAATATATGTGTACTTATGGCTGATTCATGTTGATGTATGGCAGAAACCAATACAACATTGTACCACTATCATCCTCCAATTAAAAATTAAGGGAAAAAAAAAGTACTACCCTCTTGGATCAGTAGTTTTAAACTTCAGTGTGAAGATGCTGCTGGAGGGGAGAGGCACTTGTTTTAAAAAAATGCAGATTTCCAGGTCTTATCTAAATACAATAGAATTCTGATTTTTCAAAAGAGCCCTAAGTGATTTTGATGCAAATGGCCCCAGAATTACATTTGAAATGATGCTGGACTGATGATAACACTGAGGGTCTGGCCCAAAAGAATCTTCAAGGAAATTAAAGACTTCTGAGCTATATCGACAGTGACCATGCCAGTGAATGCGAGTTCCATGAGGGAACGGACTTGTCTGACCCGTTCACAGTCACGTACCCAGTGCTGAGATCAGCACCTGGCACAGAGTGGGGACTCCAAAACCATTTGTTGAGTGAATTCAAGAAAGAATGAATTGACCATGTCAGCAGTTGCTTCTAGATTCCACACCCTTCACTTGGTCCTCTGTCTGAAATTAAACATCAGTCAGGTAACAGAGTCATGTCACAACCTGCTCATCAAAAGACGCACTGGCAGGCTTAGAATGGTGACATTCTGCAAAGTCATCAGCAGTCTTGACATTTACGCTGATTGGTTTTCTTCTCTGACCACTCACAAAATGAGAATATATCTGACAAACTTGCAACACCTGGGTGGATTATGATGCATCAGCATCCGTTCTCCACACGCTTTCTCTGACACATCATACAAGATACAGCACCCACAGTCCTAGCTCAACGCTGTGTACATCTGAGTGATATTGAACCACAGAGGTCCTTTTTTTCCAGACCTTGTGAGCTTGTGAAATGTTTCTGCATTAGTTCAGTCATGCTTTGAAACCAATTTGGTGTGATGTTGCAACTGCAACTAGAGGTGAAGGGGGTGGGGTGGGGTAGGCACAGATAAACACATGATTTCTTTTACGAAATCTTTTATTATTTCTCTAGGGCACATGGAAATATTTTTATAAAACCTTCAAGTTACATAAAACACAGAGGAAGAAACCAATACAGTTGTAAATTTTATTCCTTCTTAGAGATTCAGAAGAGACGAAAAACGCATGGCATTAACCACTGGAGCTGATCCAGTGCTACTTCAAATGTGCTTTTCATTTGTTAAGGACATAAGCACTAATACAGTTTAGAGTTCTGAGGTCCTAATCTATCCTGCAAGTTAGCACACTTAGCATGAAACTTCACAGTGCTCTTATCACCAGGCTAAAGAATCCTTCTGAAATTGCTTTGGCCCTAAATATTGTGTAATCATTAGAATTCTATTGATAATATACATACAAGCATTGATATTTATCAATACTGGTTGACTGCATACTTCTCTGTTTATCGACAGTATTTTCAATGGTTTCTCTAGCACATTACTTCCAGTTTTCATTTTGAAATAAAAAATACTTGTTTTACAAAATGTGGGAAATAAAAAAGGAGTCAAAATATTCATGTTTCCAAAATCACATGAGCATCACCATTAATATTTTTATATACATACTTTCAATCTTTTTCTATTTATTTGTATACAGTTGTATACAAGGCATATGCAATTTCACAATCTACTTTTAAAGCTAGCTAGTTCAAATAGTTCATAAACATCTTAATGGTTGCATAAAAATTTCAGTCATAATTTATATTTAAAAATTACTCTAACTTCCCACTACCTTAAAGAAACTTGGGCACAGATACTGATGTTTTTAGCAATAAATGCAAAGCAGCAACTCTGTGTAACTCTAATCCTGGGAAATAGATCTGACCCTTATACACCAGGCTGTTTGTCCATAATTCAGTTCTCATTCTTCAAATAAATCAGTTCTATTTAACATGATAATCTATCATAATGAGAAGCCATTACATGTGAAGCTAAAATATTAGATGTTTTAGAAGTTAAAGACATTTTAACTGAAACTTCAAAAATAGAATATCACCTATTAGTAACATTAAGCAAAGCACTTAACCTTTCTATGACTTGATTTATTCTCTTTAAATAAAATGTCAAAAATCTTTTCATTTAATTATATTGCTTCAAAACATATGAAATTTAAAATTGAAAGAATTACAAGACCCATTCAGCAATCCACACTTATGGTATGAGAGTTTAATGTAGATTTCTCAGTAAATGATAGATCAGTAACTGTAAGGAATGAAAGTTGGTGTGCACTCAGTCATGTCTGGCCCTCTGTAGTGCCATGAACTGTAGCCCACCAGGCTCCTCTGCCCACGTGATTTTCTAGGCAAGAATACTGGAGTGGGTTACCATTTCCTTTTCCATATGACTTGATTTCTAATTTCTTTTAAAAAGGGAAAATGATGTATAAATGAAGATAAAGCTGTCACGCAAATCAGCAGTGGTACTGACTACCGGAAAACAAGTTCAGCTAAAACAATCACAGTTCATATATACTTCTAAGACTGGCTCATAGAACTATGTCCGTATCTGAGAAAAACAGGATCTCAGGCTATACTACAAAAATCTCAATCATCAGCCCAGATTTGATGTGGAATGATACTCTGCAAACAAAGATTTTCACCTTTTAACTTCTCTGGATCTCAGCTGCATTATGTGAAAATGGGGCAAACAGTATTATCATTAGGTAACAATATGTGAAAAACTTTGGAGGTTTTGGGAAGATTTTTCTGTGTTCTGAAGTACTATTACTTATATAAAAAGTCATTAAAACTGCCATTAGCAAATATGAAAATGCTCCTAAATATTTTTTCAGTTTGGAAAAAATATCTTTATAGAAGAAACACTTTTAGAATCTTTTAAGCAATAGTGACTTATGGTCACCTACAAGTCATTTTCACCAGTATCTAGTTACCCTTAGAATGACTTGAAAAAAAGAAGAAGATAGAGCAATGTAAAGGTGCTATTCTGATGTTTATTTTGTGATATTATTTTTCCCTGAATATAAAGGTCATACTTAATTTCCTACACTACTGGTAGGACTGCAAAACTGGCTCAACCTCTTTGGATAACTGTTTGGTAGTATACAGTACAGCTAAGTATATTTATATCCCACGACAACTGATCCTACTCCTTAGTCTATATAAAAAAACATGTACATCTTTTCACCAAAAGCCATGTATAAATTTTTTCATAAAAGCAATAGTATATAATCGCTGCCAAGAGTAGCAATAGCCCCAAATTGAAAATAGTCCAAGTATCTATCGACCAGTAGAATGAATGAATGCATCATGCAAATGAATAAACCATAACTCTATGCAACAATATAGGTGACTCTCACAAATGCAATGCTGAATGACAGAGGCCAGATACAAAAAAGCATAACTACATGAATTCATAGATTTAAAGTTCAAACAGCTGCGATTAATTTGACCTGCTTAGAACTCTGGTACCTTACAGGGTCTTTTAAGGTGGTTTTTTTTTTTTTTTCTGTTTGGCTTATTTTTATTAGTAAATTCAGTATTATGTCTTGCTACTACAACCATTCTCACACTTAACTAACTCTGGAGGAGTAGTCCCTTTCTGTTTCAGCTGATGAATTCAACCTAGTGTCATCAGACCAGTTGTGACAATGATCAAAGGAAAGAAACAGTCTGAAGAAGACCTAGCTAGTTTTTATGCTTAGCTATCACTGCACTTTTATCTACAAAAACATTCTCTGTTGTAATTATAGACTTTTTTTTTTTTTAGTACATGCGGAATTCATAGCAATGGATATTAGTAAGAAAAGAGTATTAGCACGTGATAGACTGTGTTGAGGTGTCACACATATCCAAACATTTACAGAAGACAGAATGCAGGGTCAGTTTCCTGTACACTCTTTTATTTCTTTCACAATCTCTCCCTTTCCTCTTTCTCTCCACCCGGCTTCCTGCTATCTCCTGTGTTCTGGCTGATGAGAAATCTTAAGCTCCACCCACACAGGATCATTTGATTCTGCCCTGTTTCCTGGGGCATGGCCCCTCTGAAAACTCACCAAAGCAGCTATTAAACTGCTTTTCCACCCTTGGAAAGTAGAGATTTGAGACTTTCAACCAGATGGTCAAAAAGATCCCTACACATTTAATAGCAGCAGCAACTGTCAGGATAATTTCTGCTCAGAAACAGCTTTAAAAGTAAGAGCTTGATGATCTTGAGTTTATGCTTTCATTGTCTCTTGACATTATATAATTAATTCCCACAACAACAACAAAAGCCTTTAAAACAAGATGGATTTTGATACCTTACTTCAAAATACTTTCTTCAAATTTAATCACATTGAAATACTTTATTTCTTATTTAGCTAAGAGTAACATTTCAGAAAAGAAAGGTTTCAACTTTCCAACTAGAAAATAAAAAGTATAAGCAAAAAGCCAAGATTCTCACATCAGAAATACATGTTTGAGAGCCAGCAAATAAAATCATTGCTACCAAATGAAGTCATGATTTACTTTAAATAAATGAAATCATTAAATATGTGTGTGTTGCAAAGTACACTAAGATTCCTATTTTCTCAGTTTGTGGCTTGGCCATATAAGCCAGTGTCTAAATAACATTCAGGAAATACTGATTCTTAGTCTAGTGATGTGAAAACCATATTACTTTTGGAATGTTTTTTAAAAAGGCTTCAAATCCTGTCACTGCACCTGACTTCACAACTAAATTTTGTGAGAAGCATTTACACTTTTGAGGTGAGGTCTATTATAAACACAATCACTTGCTAAAAATTGTTTTAAAATCATACTCAAAATGGATCTAAGACCTAAATGTAAGGATGGACACTACAAAATTCTTAGAGTAAAACATGGGTAGAAATCGTAGCAAGATTTTTTTGATCCACCTCCTAGAATAATGAAAATGAAGACAAATTAATTAAACTTAAAAGACTTTGCACAGCAAAGAAAACCATAAACAAAATGAAAAAAAAAAGAAAAGAAAACCATAAACAAAATGAAAAGACAACCCAGAAATAAAATGGACAACTTGGAAGAAATGGACAAATTCTTAGAAAATTATAACTTTCCAAAACTGAACCAGAAAGAAATCGAAGATCTTAACAGACCCATCACAAGCAAGGAAATCAAAACTGTAATCAGAAATCTTCCAGGAAACAAAACCCCAGGACCAAATGGCTTCACAGCTGAATTCTACCAAAAACTTAGAGAAGAGCTAACACCTATCTTACTCAAACTCTTCCAGAAAATTGCAGATGAAGGTAAACTTCCAAACTCATTCTATGAGGCCACCATCACCATAATTCCAAAACCAGACAAAGATGCCACAAAAAAAGAAAACTACAGGCCAATATCACTGATGAACATAGATGCAAAAATCCTTAACAAAATTCTAGCAAACAGAATCCAATAACATATTAAAAAAATCATACATCATGACCAAGTGGGCTTTATCCCAGGAATGCAAGGATTCTTTAATATCTGCAAATCAATCAATGTAATACACCACATTAACAAATTGAAAGATAAAAATCATATGATTATCTCAATAGATGTCGAAAAAGACTTTGACAAAATTCAACATCCGTTTATGATTAAAACTCTCCAGAAAGCAGGAATAGAGGGAACATACCTCAACATAATAAAAGCTATATATGACAAACCCACAGCAAGCATTACCCTCAATGGTGAAAAACTGAAAGCATTTCCCCTAAAATCAGGAACAAGACAAGGGTGCCCACTCTCACCACTACTAATCAACATAGTTTTGGAAGTTTTGGCCACAGCAGTCAGAGCAGAAAAAGAAGTAAAAGGAATCCAGATAGGAAAAGAAGAAGTGAAACTCTTGCTGCTTGCAGATGACATGATCCTCTACATAGAAAACCCTAAAGACTCTACCAGAAAATTACTAGAGCTATCAACGAATATAGTAAAGTTGCAGGATGCAAAATTAACACACAGAAATCCCTTGCATTCCTATACACTAACAATGAGAAAACAGAAAGAGAAATTAGGGAAGCAATACCATTCACCGGTGCAACAAAGAGAATAAAATACTTAGGAGTATATCTACCTAAAGAAATAAAAGACCTATACATAGAAAACTATAAAACACTGATGAAAGAAATCAAAGAGGACACAAACAGATGGAGAAATATACCCTGTTCATGGACTGGAAGAATCAATATTGTCAAAATGACTATACTATCCAAAGCAATCTATAGATTCAATGCAATCCCTATCAAGCTACCAACGGTATTTTTCACAGAACTAGAACAAATAATTTCACAATTTGTATGGAAATACAAAAAACCTCGAATAGCCAAAGTAATCTTGAGAAAGAAGAATGGAAGTGGAGGAATCAACCCGCCTGACTTCAGGCTCTACTACAAAGCCACAGTCATCAAGACAGTATGGTACTGGCACAAAGACAGAAATACAGATCAATGGAACAGAATAGAAAACCCAGAGATAAATCCACATACCTATGGACACATTATCTTCGAAAAAGGAGGCAAGAATATACAATGGAAAAAAGACAACCTCTTTAACAAGTGGTGCTGGGAAAACTGGTAAACCCCTTGTTAAAGAATGAAATTAGAACACTTTCTAACACCATACATAAAAATAAACTCAAAATGGATTAAAGATCTAAATGTAAGACCAGAAACTATAAAACTCCTAGAGGAGAACATAGGCAAAACACTCTCTGACATAAATCAGAGCAAGATCCTCTATGACCCACCTCCCAGAATATTGGGAATAAAAGCAAAAATAAATGGAACCTAATTAAACTTAAAAGCTTTTGCACAACAAAGGAAACTATAAGCAAGGTGAAAAGACAGCCCTCAGATTGGGAGAAAATAATAGCAAATGAGGAAACAGATAAAGGATTAATCTCAAAAATATACAAGCAACACCTGAAGCTCAATTCCAGAAAAATAAATGACCCAATCAAAAAATGGGCCAAAGAACTAAACAGACATTTCTCCAAAGAAGACATACAGATGGCTAACAAACACATGAAAAGATGCTCAACATCACTCTTATCAGAGAAATGCAAATCAAAACCTCAAGGAGGTACCATTACACGCCAGTCAGGATGGCTGCTAGCCAAAAGTCTACAAGCAATAAATGCTGGAGAGGGTGTGGAGAAAAGGGAACCCTCTTACACAGTTGGTGGGAATGCAAACCGCCACTATGGAGAACAGTGTGGAGATTTCTTAAAAAACTGGAAATAGAACTGCCATATGACCCAGCAATCCCACTCCTGGGCATACACATCAAGGAAACCAGATCTGAAAGAGACACGTGCACCCCAATGTTCATCGCAGCACTGTTTATAATAGCCAGGACATGGAAGCAACCTAGATGCCCATCAGCAGATGAATGGATAAGGAAGCTGTGGTACATATACACCATGGAATATTACTCAGTCATTAAAAAGAATTCATTTGAAAAAAATTAAAAAAAAAAAAAGAATTCATTTGAATCAGTTCTAATGAGATGGATGAAACTGGAGCCCATTTTACAGAGTGAAGTAAGCCAGAAAGATAAACACCAATACAGTATACTAACACATATATATGGAATTTAGAAAGATGATAACAATAACCCTATATGCAAAACAGAAAAAGAGACACAGATGTACAGAACAGACTTTTGGATTCAGTGGGAGAAGGCGAGGGTGGGATGTTTCGAGAGAACAGCATCGAAACATGTATATTATCTAGGGTGAAACAGATCACCAGCCCAGGTTGGATGCATGAGACAAGTGCTCGGGCCTGGTGCACTGGAAAGACCCAGAGGGATCGGGTGGAGAGGGAGGGGGGAGGGGGGATCGGGATGGGGAATACATGTAAATCCATGGCTGATTCATGTCAATGTATGACAAAAATCACTACAATATAAATGGAATCAAAATGCAAAAAAAAAAAAAAAAAAAAAAAACCAAATAAAAAGATTGAAATTAAGAAAAAAAAAGAAAACACAACCCACAGAATGGGAGAAAATATTTGCAAATGAAGTGACTGACAAGTGATTAATTTCCAAAATACACAAATATCTCATGCAACTCTATGTCAAAAAAACAAACAACCCAGTCATAAAATGGGCAAAAGATTTAAATAGACATTTCTCCAAAGGAGACATACAGGGGGCCAAAAGGCACATGAAAATATGCTCAACATCATTAATTATCAGAGAAACGTAAATCAAAACTACAATGAGGTGCCACCTCACACTGGTCAGAATGACCATTATCAAAAAGTCTACAAACAATAAATCTGTAGATAGTGTGGAGAAAAGGGAACCCTTCTACACTGTTGGTGGGAATGTAAATTGGTATAACCACTATGGAAAACAGTATGGATTTCCTTAAAAAACTAAAAATACAACTACCATATGATCTAGCAATCCCACTCCTGGGCATGTATCTGGAGAAAACCAAAATTTGAAAAGACACATGTAACCCAGCGCTCACTGCAGCACTATTTACAACAGCCAAGACATGGAAACCTAAATGTCCATCAGTAGAGTAACTGATAAAGAAGGTGTGGTACATATATAAGATGCAATATTACTCAACCATAAAAAAGAACAAAATAATGCCATTTGCAGCAACATGGATAGACTTAGAGATTATCATACTAAGTAAAGTAAGTCAGAGAGAGAAAGACAAATATCATATATCACTCATATGTGGAATCTAACTTTTAAAATGGTATTAATACAAATGAATTTATTTACAAAATAGACTCACAGACTTTGAAAACAAACCTGTTGTTACCAAAGGGGACATGTGGGAGAGGGGGAGCAATAAATTAGGAATTTGGGGTTAACAAACACACACTACTATATATAAATTAGATAACCACTAGAACCTACTATACAACACAGGGAAGTCTATCCAATATTCTGTAATAACCTATATGAGTAAAGAATCTGAAAAAGAATGAATATATGTATATATATAACTGAATCTCTTTGCTATACACCTGCAACTAACACAACATTGTACCTCAACTATATTCCAATAAATTAAAAAACAGTCATACTATTAAGCATTCCAGTAATATAGTACCTTCAAAATATTGCATTCTGTCTCCAGTTGCTTCACAATAGTCAGCATCTATTCTAATGACACATCTTATGATAACTGTATTCTTTGCCGCATTTCAAATATATAATACTCAAGTAGAACTGCATGGTTTTGATATTCTATTGTAAAAACTCAGAAGGCAGCCACATGTCCCAAAGACAGGAGAGAAGAAAACCTCAAACTCAAAATGAAGAGAATCCTATTCTAAAAAATTGTTTTTGTGCAGATTTTCTAACAAAGTGTTGCTTCAACTATTATGGTTGACAGCTTTTTGCCTGACTAGTGTCAAGATGTAACTTTATCACATGCATTCAGACCTGTAGCTCACACTAAGACTTCAGTGTCCTGCCAAAGAATGACAGCCCACACAGCTTGCTCTCAGCTTCTGAACTTACAAAGTAGGAAAAATCATCACCTGCTGTTATCACTACTTCTCTCTTCAAGGTTGGTTTCCATGTGTCTTGCCCGAGGGATCTTCTTGAGCCAATTGATGACTAGCCTTGGCTGACTTACTGTTTGGATAGATTTCTTTGAGAATCTCATCACTGCTCTATTTTAACAAAAGTCATTTAGTTCCAACAGGAACTGTATCAGGTCTTGAATTAATATATCCTTATCTCATAATTCATGACTATTTTAGCAATATCTTGATGATTGTTAAAGCAGATTGAGGGTTTATTCTTTATGTGGCCTCTATTATCTCTATTACATTATCTTTGCCAATGATTTATGAAATGGAGTCAAACTGGAACATATCTGTTACATATGATTACTCCCCAAAAGATAGTTTTTCAAAAGGGTGCTGATTTAGGACTATGATTTAAAATTTACATTTTAATATGGATTAGCCTAACCACTTTGGAAATGCAAGGAAAAATAACATAAATGCTAACCTTGGAAAGTCTTTTCCCATAAAACAAAATCACCTCAACCTGTTATTTATCATCATTCTCAACAATAAAAATACACCTTTCACAAGCACAAATTAAGAGGGAGCTTTCTTTTATCTTTCTCTTAGAAGACCATAAACCACTTGCCACATTGTGAAAATTCATTCATTTGACAAATATTAATTAAGCACCAATATACACCATGTACCATACCAGACTAGGTCCATAGAGGCAAACTCAGTGACATGATACTGCCCTTCAGACTTTTCACTAGTCTATTTCCCTTTTCATATAGCTGGGTTCAAAATCTTAGTGGGATTATTAATGCTGAAATTATAAAATCAGTTACCTCTTTCAGTTACCTATATCCACTTTCTGCCATGTAAATGGGTTCCCATTTCAGATTCTCTGCCTGACTGCCTGCCTCTGAATTCCCTACCCCTAAGCTATGCACACTACAGTGCCCTGTATGCACCCTCCATTGCATGTTCTACCAGCTTTAGAGAGAAAGTCTGCCTACCCTTAGGTGGGTGTGAAAATTCCTGGCTGTTGCTGATAGCCTGTGTCTACCTCTGGCCACAGCCTGCCTCTAGACTCCTAAGGAGATGCTGCCCTTGGCTCATCTACATATGCCCTGGCACCTGGGGCTGGCTTGGCCCTCACACAGCCCCCTCAGCCCAGCTGTGCCTCTTTGGCTCCACAATTCGGCCAAATGAGCCTCAATTCTGAAAAACAACATCTGCAGCAGTGATTGGTAAGCAGGAGTAACAAACCTGCCATGCCTGGCATACAGATGTATTTATGTATTTTGTTTGGCCAGCACGGTGTTGACATGTAACTATATGGCTGATTCATGTCAATGTATGACAAAACCCACTGAAATGTTGTAAAGTGATTGGCCTCCAACTAATAAAATAATATTAAAAAAAAAAAAAAAAAAAAAACAAAAAAAAAAAACAAAACAAAACAAAAAAAACTCACTACTAACATTTAAGAATTAGAAATTTTCACATAAAAACCCCAAACAAACAAAAATCAAGAACTGGGTGTCCAGACTGGTTAGAAGGTGGAAGGTGGAAGCTATAACATATGCTGGGTCCACATTGGCATATAACAATCTTCTACCAGAAATGAGCAGTCTTTGATTCTTTAGGTTGTTTTATTTTTCTCTCCAGATGTTACCGCTGATGTGTAGTCCATTCTCTCTCAACCACAGTCAAATGTCAACGTCTGTGGTCACGTTTGTATTGCTGCTTTTTTTCATATGGAAGATTTGAGTGGAAAGTTCATATATTCTTCTACCTCTGTCTCTTCTACAGTGGGAAAACAAATGATTGATTTGAAAAGGGCTTCCCAGGTGGCGCTAGTGGTAAAGAACCAGCCTGTCAATGCAGGAGATATAAGAGACCGGGGTTCCAAACCTGGGTTGGGAAGACCCCTTGGAGAAAGAAATGGCAACCCACTCCAGTATTCTTGCCTGGAGAATCCCATAGAAAGAGGAGCCTGGCAGGCTACAGTCCATGGGGTCACAAGAGTTGGACACGACTGAAGTGACTTAGCACACAGCACTAAGGTGGGAGGAAAGGGGGAGAGAGAGACAGAGAGAGAGGATACATACCAATTAAGGGAAGAGAAGACCATTCCATTCCTAAATGTTTAATGTGCAACATTTCTGACATACTTCCAGTCAAATTCACACATTCACCTTAACTGCCTGATTCCTGTTCGCATTCAAGTTTTTGACCCATATAACAGAGTGCTTTAAGGAAAAGTCTCAGATGGTGAAAGGATTCAAAATCAAGCAGAAATACTGAGAATACATGGGGGGATATTTAGCTGGAAAAGAGAAAACTTAGAAATTAGAAACTTAGAATCTTCATGTCTGAATAGCTACTAGAAGAAGCACTGGCTTTGTTTTTGTGGTTCCAAAGGGCCAATAATGAGGAAGGGTTTGTAGGGAGATGTATTTGGGGTGTTTTAAATAGTCTGAAAAACAACAGGATACAACAAGATTCTACATCCCTGGATGTGTGTCACCAGGGTCTGTAGGGTCTGTAGGAACATATAGACTCCAGTTTTCTTTCAGCCCCAAATGGCTATGATTTTTAAATGTCAGGAGACACTGTATTAAGAACAATGGTACTTCCCTCAGTTTTCTCTGAAGAATGGAGGCTGGATAAAGGATGTGTATAAGGAAAACTGAAGAAAGAATGAGAGTTAGGTAACAGTTTTAAATACAGAGTATCGTTGGGAGCCAGTGAAAGATTAAAAATCCCAAGTATTGTGAAGGCATACTCAGCATCCTGAGGCTTATAAGGCTTTGAGCACTGAAATAAACTCTTTAGTTCAGAGACAACACACTTTTATCTTCCTATTATAAGGTAAAAGTTCCACAGAAGAAAAAAATTTCTGGAACAAACTCTAAGGTGATTAATCATAAAGATACCTACCACTTATGTACTTGTTAAGTGTCAAAGCAAGGCTATTTCACACTTCCTTTAGGCATATGCTAGGATCATCAAAAATAATGCATCTCTTTTTAATCACAGTCATTTTAAATACAAACATATTCTTGTCTTTGAAAATAATCCCTATGAAAATACTCTGCACATAACGATTAAATCTTTTACTTTGGAATACTTTTTGTTGAGTGAAAGAAATGGAAAATTCAAAATGTAATAATTTCCATTTTATTTTTACTCTTCATATATAAGTTTTATGGGCTAAGGTGTACATATGCTCCGGGTCTGTAGCAGACACCCCGAAGTCATATAAAGAAAGGGTAGTTTAATAAGCATTGCTGAAAGATCGACCAGATTTATTAAAGAAATTTATATAACTACCCTGATAACATTTTTCATGCGGCTTCAGGTAATTTCAGTCATTTGGCTTTGTTTTGGCTCAAAATCCCTATATACTTATGGGTTACTTTAACATCTCAAAGCTTATTTCCCTCACACAGAATACTATATGTTACATAGACCATCAGTTACTAGGATGAAACTTGATTGTTAGCATTTAATATATTTTCTAAATCGGAAGAAGAATTGTAAGAAAAACAAATTTACCTTCACAAAATATATAACTATACAAATCAAGATTGCTGGGAGAAGCATCAATAACCTCAGATATGCAGATGATGCCACCCTTATGGCAGAAAGTGAAGAACAACTAAAGAGCCTCTTGATGAAAGTGAAAGAAGAGAGTGAAAAAGCTGGGGTTAAAACTCAACATTCAGAAAACTAAGATCATGGCATCTGGTCCCATCACTTAATGACAAATAGATTGGGAAACAGTGGAAACAGTGGCTAACTTTATTTTTCTGGGCTCCAAAATCACTGCAGATGGTGATTGCAGCCATTAAATTAAAAGATGCTTGCTGCTTGGAAGGAAAGTTATAACCAACCTGGACAGCATATTAAAAAGCAGAGACATTACTTTGCCAACAAAGGTCTATCTAGTCAAGGCTATGTTTTTTCCAGTGGTCATGTATGGATGTGAGAGTTGGACTAAAAAAAAAGCTGAGCATAGAAGAATTGATGCTTTTGAACTGTGGTGTTGGAGAAGACTCTTGAGAGTCCCCTGGACTGCAAGGAGATCCAACCAGTCCATCCTAAAGGAGATTAGTCCTGGGTGTTCATTGGAGGGACTGATGTTGAAGCTGAAACTCCAATACTTTGGCCACCTGATGTGGAGAGCTGACTCATTTGAAAAGACCCTGATGCTGGGAAAGATTGAGGGCAGGAGGAGAAGGGGACAACAGAGGATGAGATGGTTGGATGGCATCACCGACACAATGGATATGGGTTTGGGTGGACTCCGGGAGTTGGTGATGGACAGGGAGGCCTGGTGTGCTGTGGTTCATGGGGTCACTAAGAGTCAGACATGACTGAGTGACTGAACTGAACTGAACAGATACAAATCAAATTCTCTCCAATACGATATGAACATGCTTTACTGAGTCTGGAATGCATCTGATCTTCGTGGTTGGTGCTTTGTCACAGCCTATAACATGGAGCCACTTGCCCAGGAGAAGACAAGCCTACACCCAAGGTGATAAGTGAGACTCTTCAAAAGGATATACAAAGTAACAGAGTTTCTAATAGACAATTTTAATAAAATTCTATTTTTGCTATCTTTCAGGAACCATTCACATTCTACACAGTTTTATTGTTTTTCTGTTCTAACTTCTTGTCTTTGAAGGAGGGAATGTCAGAAAAATATAGAAATAGGAAAAAAAGTATTGTCAAAGATAAAAGGGAAAAACTCATTTTATTACCAGTCCTATAGCCTTCACTCTCATATCTAAGTCTTAAAGAATGATGTCTCCATGGGAATTCCAAGACTTTGCTTTCTGGTTATTCAATGTATTAGCTAGTCCTTTTTTTGCAGTGTATCTGTAAACTATTACCTGAGACAATGGGATTATCCATTTACCTATCTATCTATCTATCTTAAGAACCAGTTGAGCTCTATCTTCTTTCTGTCTCTAAGCCCACGCTTCCCTATTTGTTAAGAAAAAAATACTATTTTGCTTATCTGAATATTTTAAAAAATATGTATAAAGTTTCCATCTGTTGGACACACCATACACATAGCTATAATATCATCGATATCTTGTGCTTTCTCACAGAAAGGGAGAATTTATTGGAAGTATGAGAATGAATATCGTTTGACGCAATAAAACTTGCCTTCTGGGCTTCCCTGGTGGCTCAGTGGTAAAGAATCCGTCTGCCATTGCAGGAGACATGGTTTCAGTCCTTGGTCCAGGAAGATACCACTTGCAGCAGATCAAATAAGCCCATGCATCATAACTACTGAGCCTGTTCTCCAGGCCCCAGGAGTTGCAAATGCTGAGCCCATGTGCTGCAACTACTGAAGCTTGCATGCCCTAGAGTTCATACTCTGCAACAAGAGAAGCCACCACAATGAGAAGCTCTCGCACCACGACACAGAGTAGCACCCACTCGCCACAACTACAGAAAACCCTACGCGGCAATGAAGACCCAGCACAGCCAAAGAGAAATAAATAATTTAAAAAATTTTGCCTTCTACAGTGAAAAGGCAAGTCACAAACTGGGAGAAGATATCTGCAATACATATAGTGACACGTATACCATACAGTATACACAAAAAGTATAACCCAAACAGAATAATAACAAAAGACTGTCTACAATAGCCAAGACATGGAAGCAACCCAAATGTCCATCAACAGAAGAATGAATAAAGAAGATGTACATACATACAATGGAATAAAATTAAAAAGAATGAAATAATGCCATTTGCAGCAACATAGATGGACCTAGCGATTGTCATAATGAGTTAAGTAAGTCAGACAGAGAAAGAGAAATATCATGTGATATTGCTTATATGCAGAATCTTAAAAAATGTGAACTTACAAAACAGAAACAGATTCACAGAATGAACTTATGGTTACCGAGGTGGGGCAGGGGAAGGACAGATAGGGAGCTTGGTATTGATGTGTTTTAATAACAAGTTGACAGAGTAAATTTACTTGTGATAAACCTAATTAAAAATCAGGCTTAGGGATTTTCCTGGTGGTCCATTGGTTAGGATTTTGCCTTCCAATGCAAGAGGAGTGGGTTTAACCCCTGGTCAGGGAGTTAAGATCCCATATGCCTTATGATCAAGAAAGCAAAAACATAAAACAGAAACAATATTGTAACAAGTTCAATAAAGACTTTAAAAAAAACAGGGTGGATTTAATATCTTTTCCATTTCTTTAAAAATTAAAGTTATCTCTTTTACAAAAGAATATTTTTAATCTTTGAAGTACTAAAAATAAAACAGCAAAAGAAAAATGAAACTGATCATTCAACAAAGATACTTTGACCCTAGACAGCTTTTGCACTAGGCGGGCTATCAAGAACAACCATGTCAATATTGCTGTGATAGCAAAACAGTAACAGTAAAAACCTTAAAACTGAAACCAACAAATTAACAAAAAAGACCATTAGCAGAAGTCTAGATAAGTAATTTATGGTACACTAACACAATGGAATATTAGACAATAGTAAAAATTAATGGACTATAGTAATATAAAATAGTATGAGTGAAACTTAGAAAAGTAATGTTGAGCAATAAAAGCAAGCTGCACAGAGTTCTATACAGTGTGACACCATTTTTTAAAAGCTCAATACATATAATTGACTCATTCATTAACTAGTTAATGAATGAATTAATTAAAATAGTTTTAAGGCGTACATACTAACATGAAATAATTTTGTGTTTAAAGCAGGAAAATGATGTGCTCTAACCCAATATAATATAATAGATACTATGCTGAGGCAATGGTTGTAGGTTAGGGGAGAAATAGAAAGAATCATTTATTGATGATGATCTGGTTTAAGTTGGATAAGTCCAAAAATGTTTGTTATTATTATACCTTACATTTTAAATATAAGGTAAAACTGGTGTTTTCGCCAGTCAGGATGGCTGCTATCCAAAAATCTACAAACAATAAATGCTGGAGAGGGTGTGGAGACAAGGGAACCCGCTTACACTGTTGGTGGGAATGCAAACTAGTACAGCTGCTATGGAGAACAGTATGGAGATTTCTTAAAAAACTGGAAATAGAACTGCCATATGACCCAGCAATCCCACTCCTGGGCATACACACTGAGGAAACCAGATCTGAAAGAGACACGTGCACCCCAATGTTCATCGCAGCACTGTTTATAATAGCCAGGACATGGAAGCAACCTAGATGTCCATCAGCAGACGAACGGATAAGGAAGCTGTGGTACATATACACCATGGAATATTACTCAGCCATTAAAAAGAATTCATTTGAATCAGTTCTAATGAGATGAATGAAACTGGAGCCCATTTTACAGAGTGAAGTCAGCCAGAAAGATAAAAACCAATACAGTATACTAACACATATATGTGGAATTTAGAAAGATGATAACAATAACCCTATATGTAAAACAGAAAAAGAGACACAGATGTACAGAACAGACTTTTGGACTCTGTGGGAGAAGGCGAGGGTGGGATGTTTCAAGAGAACAGCATCAAAACATTTATATTACCAAGGGTGAAACAGATCACCAGCCCAGGTTGGATGTATGAGACAAGTGCTTGGGCCTGGTGCACTGGGAAGACCCAGAGGGATGGGGTGGAGAGGGAGGGGGGAGGGGGGATCGGGATGGGGAACACATGTAAATCCATGGCTGATTCATGTCAATGTATGGCAAAAACCACTACAATGTTGTAAATTAATTAGCCTCCAACTAATAAAAATAAATGGAAAAAAATTAAATAAATGTGTTTTAAAATTTTTGATGCACAAAATAAATCAAAAATAGAAAGCATATTCCAAGTAAAATTTAATCAATTTCAGAAAAGAACTGTCAAGAGTTTTGTGGTTCATGTGTTACAAATAATGAGATTCTGACTCAAGTCTAAAGATAATCAACATCTCCATTAGATTATAAAATCTAACTATAAAAACATTTGAAGTCAGGTACTATAGTAAAATATGTTGTTAAGACAAAAAACATATATAAGATATAAGAACTTAAAAAAATTGTCATGGTCTCTCTGTAAATGGCCATATGGTCAAAATAGGAATAAAGTCAACAGTTACATATCTTACATATATATAAATAAAGCCACATCTGGTGTAAGGAATTTGGCATTCTAACATAGTTCAAATATTTCTCAAGCTATCATATCTCAGGGAACAAATCTGTGGCTGGAAGTACATGGCAAAATCGATAGGCAGGATCCTATTTCAGGGTGATTTAAGATGAAGAGAATTAGGAGAGGCAATAGGATACTAAGTAAGTGATAAATCAAAATCATGAAGATAATAAACTAGGGGAAGGTGACAGAAGATAATAAACTAGGGGGAAGGTGACAGGGATTTGAAAGGGGGCAAGTGATACATGGAGGTCAGAGATGTCCTCTCTGAGGAAGTAGCCATTAAGCGTAACATTTACTGGAGGGAAAAAATCTGTTAGTTCAATGACCCTGAATGGGACCAAGGTTGGCATTTCTGAAAAACAGAAGCCATGAAGTTGAAGGCGTGTTGGGGCGAAGGTCACGTGGCCTTGCCCATCATGGGGAAGTTTCTCAGAAGTTTGTTGATCAACTTCTTTTGGCCTCACTCTAGAGTCTACACACTTTCCCTGCACATTGTGGTAACACCTCCCTAGATACAACTGCCAGCTACACACCATAATTCTCACATCTTTTTGTATCTTTCACCAGACAACACTGCTGACAGTCACATAAATTCAGCCTGCCAGCTTCTCCAGTTGGTGTTCGCACAGGTTCCTAAAATTCAACAGAACCAAAACCTCACACATTCCCCAGCAACACAGCCCCTTCTGTGGGGTCCCTGCCCCTGCTCACCCAGTTGATCACTACAGAATTTGGGAGTCAGCCTCAATTGTATTGTTCCACTCACTCCTCGAGTTCATGACTATTACTTATGCTAACTCATAACATGTCATATCTGTGTCCTGACCTCTATTCCTGCCATTTCCTTAGTAATTGTCATCCCGCCTATAATTATTAAACTGGTCTATTTTGCTGGTCTTCTTGCCTCAGGTTTTGCCCACCTCTAATTTGTCTTGCACACGATTCTTACAGGAAACTTTTTAAAGGGCATGTCTGCCTTAAAACTCGTCAATTGCTTGCCTTGCCTAGAGGATAAAGTCCAAACTCTTAATGAGGCATGTAAAACCTCTGGGCTCTGTTCCCTGACTTCTTTCCATGCCGTTCACATGCAAGGCTCCAGCCGAACTGAGACTGGCAGTTCCCCAGAGAGAATCATTACTCTCTCTGTCCTCATTGCACTAGTATAAACTTCCAATGCAGCATGGAAAATATTGTTGCTCTTATTTGATAATTTGCCTCTTTTCTTCATACCTTCCATTGATCCTCCATATTTAGGACAGAACCTACTAGCCCGTGGGTCATGACTACCTTCTTACTGAATGACTCAGAAGTGCATTAAGATCTGTCTGTTTAATTTCTAGATAAATCTCAAGCTTTGTTTCCCCCCATCATCCCTCCCAAAGCTCAGATGTGTGTCTCATCAGATCTGGCCTGGACTATTTCAGTAGCTTCTGAAATGGCCCACTCTCATCGTTCTCAAGTCCATCTGCCATACAGCTGCCAGAGTTAAAATCCGCTCACATTGCTCCCTGCCTTAAAACTTAAGCTGCTCAAAGCTCCTTGGCATGAAGATCCATGACTCTCCCTGGATTTCTTTGCAGCCATCACACACGCAGTACACTTCAGTTACACAAACTTGGAGTTTCCCAAATTTATTTCTTGCTTTGGACTAAACTAATTCCTCTGCCTCAGTCTTTCGTTTCTTCTCTCTTACATCACTCCTTCCCCAATCCTTTCTCTGTCTGGCTTAAAGGACTCAGCCATTGAGATTCAGATCAGGTATTACCTAATTAGTAAGCCTTCCTCTGACCCTACCTGGTTACAGTATTCAGTGCATACCTGGATAATACAAAACCATGTGCTATTATTTTTCACTGACTTGCTTGTCTCCTTCATCAGCTTCATGGAAGGCAGGGGTCTGGAATTTTTCTTAAAATGAATCCTTGACACACGGCATAATGCCTAGGAAATGCAGGGCCTTCCATAAACATTTCTAAGAACAGGAGAAAAATTAATGTTCTTCATTTTAATCTACTGATAACATATGACCTCTAAACAATTATATAAGCAAAATAACAAAGGATGTTTCTGATTTTTTTTGAGTCTGAAGATTAATGAGGGCAACAACATAATCTTCTGTCTTTTTACTTTTACTAGGAAATACATAATCAAGACACAGTCACTTGCATGAAACACTATTTCCAGAGAAATGAGTAATGAGTTTAACACTACTTGCAAAGCCTGAGAGCTTTCTAAACAGCATTTAAGTGACAGTTCTGACATTCAGGGAAACCAATTCATTGTGATATGAGGAGATGGAGAAAAATGATGGCAATAAACAACAAATAAAATAAAATTTTGGAGTGTGGAGAGTCATTCAAGAACATCACTGGCATGAGCTACAAAGTGAAACAAATGAAAATATATGTAAGAGGAATTAAAAGTTGATTCTAAATAGCTGCAATGCTTCTCGGTCTGGTTTTCCAAAGAAAAGACTCAATGTCTATTCAGCAATTCACCTTGCAGCCTCAAAAGGAATGAAATAACTCTGTATCTGTCAGTATGCAGTGTTTCAAGAGATGTTACCAAGTGAAAGAAAATTAAAGTACAGGAGAGTATTTATATAATATACTCACATTCATAGCCAAAAGGAAGAGAACCTATATATACAAATATATGTATATGTGTGTATATATTTGTAAAGGTTTGTATATCTATGACTATGTCTATGCCCATCTATATCTATATACAAAAAATGTTTCTGGAAAGATTAGATTCACAAAAGGTTAACTCCAGGGAATGTTCCTTAGTGTCTGGTGATGGAGAGAAATACCCTTTTCAGTTTACCCTTTTGCAGGAGCTTGTGAATGTTTAGCCACATGTCACAAAATCATCAGAGGGGGAAAAACACAAAATGTGGAAGAACATTTAAGTAAATAAACCTGAGATGACCGTACAATTTAATTGTTCACTTTGTTTTAAAGAAAGTCTATACTAGTTATCTTTACCATTAAAACACTGAACTATGACATTTCAACTGTGTGTACACTAATGTTGCAAGCAAAATATAAAATTATATATATTTTTTTAAGTTAAAACCTTCAATCATAAGATCTTAAATAAATCAGTATACGAGTGGCAATAGTAATAAGTAATTTCAAGAGGATTCGATAATTTTTAGGAACAGTAAAGTTAGTAAGTTTGTCCTCCAAGGAGGTAAAGGTCTTTTTCAAGAGGGTAAATGTCTTCAACATATGTATGTAACTGGGGTGTCACATGAACTCATAATTAAAGATTATAATCAGTGACTGTCAACAGGATTCAGAAAAATGCTACATGTTCTTGATGGCTATCTGCCAATGTTAAATTAATGATCCTAATCCTTATTGTGCCTTTACCAAAATACATAACTGGAACATAATATTTTGATTTCTAAGCCTCCCCTTCTTAAGTTCACACAAAACTTATGACTTACCTGATAGAAACAAAAAAAAAAATAAAATAAAACCAAAAAACTGTTGGAATGTTCAAATAAATCACCATGAACTCTAGTACAGTAATAACTTAGAGATAAGGACCACTGCCTGTGTACACGGAGAAGGCAATGGCACCCACTCCAGTACTCTTGCCTTGACAATCCCATGGATGGAGGAGCCTGGTAGGCTGCAGTCCATGGGGTTGCTAAGAGTCGGACACAACTGAAGCTACATAGCAGCAGCAGCAGGCTGTGTACAGAATCAGACAAACCTAAGCTTGAATGAAAATGTGCCACTTACAAGCTCTGTAATCCCTGTAAAGCAAAACAGCTTGCAAAAGCTTCACTTCAGGGGCTTCCCTGGTGGCTCATATGGTAAAAAGTCTGCCTACAATGCAGGAGACCCGGATTTGATCCCTGGGTCATGAAGATCCCCTGGAGAAGCAAATGGCAACCCACTCCAGTATTCCTGCCTGGGGATCTCATGGGCAGAGAATAGTCCATGGGGTCACAAAGAGTCGGACACGACTGAGCATGCACATGCTAGCATTGTCTCCTTCAACAACAAAGGGAACACGTCTCTTTGGGTTGTTTAAAACATTTCTCTTTGGGAAAACATAAATTAAACATTAAGTAAATGGACTTTAGTAGCTGCTCAAATGTTATTAATATGGTAACACTAATACTTATAATAGTTATTAATCCTAATAATATAGCAATAGTATTGTTTATGTGGTCTTGCCAGGTGGGGCAGTGGGAAAGAATCTGCCTGCCAATGCAGGAGACGCAAGAGATGTGTGTTTGATCCATGCGTTGGTAAGATCCCCTGGAATAGGAAAAGGCAACTCACTCCAGTATTCTTGCTTAGAAAATTCCATGGACAGAGGGGCCTGGTGAGCTACAGTCTATGGGGTTGCAAAGAGTCGGACACAACTGAGCAACGGAGTACACACTCAACACACACAGCGCTGTTCATATGAAATAACTGGAAGGCAAGAACTAGAACCAAGCCCTGGAGGAGAGTCAGTAACCTAAGTAAGGGGAGTGTGGTCTAGGAGCAAACCTAAACAAGCTGTCTCCACCGCTGCCCTCGATCAGGGCGGCGGCTCATCAGGAGACCCTTTCATTGTTTCCATACCTTACAGTCTGATCTCTATGCTTAACCTCTTCTGAAACCTACTTTCTGAGATATGGTAGAAGTCATAACATTCCATTAATTCCATGTTCTTGACAGCTAAAAGTATAAATTACATGTCCCAGATGGCACCCAAAGTTACCCAATAATCAGGCATGTCGATACACAGCAAGGGGTCAATTTCAAGAATGACTGGAGGAGAAAAAATATACTACAAGTAATCTGCATAATTATATCACCGATGACTGAGAATTTAATGAAGCAAAATTATTAAAACTTTCTGACTCTGACTCTTGTCACAGTGTTGAGACTGAGTCCTTCTTGTGTCTACCAGGAAGGGCTTTTAGTAAATGGGTAAATGGTTATATAATCTTTTACAAAAAAAATCCCAGGACTCAGCATTAACAACATCTCTCCAACATACCCAATTATACTGCAGAATAAGTCGAGAAGGGACATATACCCCATAGGAATTTCTAATAAAGCTTTTCTGAATAAATTATACCCAGTAAGGGGGCTTAGAAAATATTAACTAATTTTTATGATGCTTTCAGGGAAACCAAGGGTTTCCCAACCTTGGTATTACTGACATTTGGGGCTGGAAAATTATTTGGTGTGTGTGTCCATGCATGTGTTTGTGTAGATGTGTGAAGGGGGTCGACTTACACACGTAGGATGTTTGGTTGTATCTTGGATTTTACTGATTAGATGTAACTACTAGGTGTGAAAATCATGAATGTTTTCAGACATTGCCAAATGCCTCCTGGAATGGAAGGTAAAAATACCCCAGCTGAGAAACACTGCACTATCTGTATTATCAAATCAATTCTTGTTTCCGTAAGCCTATTCACTTTCTAATCACATATTACATGTCTGATTCCTTCAAGGGAGTGAGGGAAGGTCTGATCTTTTAAAACTGTTTGATAACTCTCATTGTTACTCCTTCCCTGATAGCTCAGTTGGTAAAGAATCTGCCTGCAATACAGGAGAGCTGGGTTCGATCCCTGGGTTGGGAAGATTCCCCTGAAGAAGGGAAAGGCTACCCACTCCAGTATTCTGGCCTGGAGAATTCCATAGACTGTATAGTCCATGGGGTTGCAAAGAGTTGGACACAACTGAGCTATTTTCACTTTCACTTCATCAATTTATTCATTCTTTTTCTAAAGAAATGACCATCAGCAAGAAATATATTTTGGAAGTGCTTTATTCATGAACCCATGTTGCTACCTGTGATGCTAGGAGGATGAAAACTTTGAATAATAAAGCTTCTGTTTGCTTATCTGATTTTGTTTTGCTTTAATTTCTTGATTGCAATAAATAACTAGGACAGTGTAATCAGCATCACTGCAATAATTATTCTCTTTCTTGTTTATTTTCTCACTGTGAATTTCAGTCCTCTGTAAATCCTATGTACTGTATTGGCTATTTTGATATTTTCATAGGGAGATACACATGTGGTTTACATACTCCCTCCACACATAGACACACTTGTATGAAAGCCTGTGGTGCAGAGTGGAGGAAGACTGGACATGGCATCAGTTCCTGTGAAGAATCTTGTATGACTGACATCTGCTGTGATCCCTCAACAGATATTTGGTGCTTAATTTTTAAGATCAATTATTGATCAACCAAAGACGATAAAGATAAGAAAAGTTACTTATCGTGGAAGTATGATATCCTGCCGAGGATATCCTGAAACCAGACCTTTGTAGAACTAGGGGCCAATGCTATATGAACAAAATAAAATTAAACACAGAGATACAAGAAATCATGACACAAGAGTTACAAGAAACGTTGTGAATAAGACTGGAAAATAGCATAAATGGGAGAAAGGGGGCCTTTTTGAAAAGTTCAACTGTGAGGTTATTTTTGCTGAGGCAGAAGCCAGCATTTGAGAAAAAAACTCCCAACAGAAAGAATCACTAAACAATACAGTAAGCCAAGCAAGTTGCTACTTATTCTATGAGGAAGGTCAAGATCAAGCCAAAGGACATCTTCCTATTGAAAGACATAGGGAAAACTACAATTTAACCCCAACAAAGTCAGTTAACAGAACATGTGCCTTATATATCCATATATCCCACTGGAAAATAGCCTAGCTACTTATATCAACTTAAATTTTGGTACTGTGGTTTAAATCCTATGAATAGAGGGTTATTCTACAATAACATCATGCCATATTACATTATAATTATGTATTATTATACATAATACATTGAGCAGGAAATGGCAACCCACTCCAATATTCTTGCCTGGGAAACCCCAAGGACAGAGGAGCCTGGTGGGCTACAGTCCATGCAGTCACAAAGAGTCAGACACGACTGAGTGACAAAGACACACACATATACATAAAACACAGGCACTCACAGCCAGTAAGATGCAGTGAGAGCTCCAGAATTAGAGCTTCCAACAGACTGCACATGCTCTTTCTATTACAATATACTTTCAGGACAAAATTTAAAATTAACTTAAATACTCACTTTTCTAAACTTCTATGTATATTTACATCATTGAATCTCTAAAGAAGGTAAAGGCCTAAACATTTTATTAGTGTTGTAAACAGTACATGTATAAGCATGTAAGGGAAGGTTATCATTCTCTTTTGAAACTTAGAAAGATAAACAGAGCAATGAAATTCTTGTATGTTGCAAATTAATTTGGGCCATGTAAACAAGGGAATCTTCCTAACAAAGACAGCAATTCGACTGCTCACCTAAAAGCTCTGGATCCTTAACTATGTGCAGCTATAGCTATAACTATAGCAGCACATGGTGTATACAGAGCTTGGAAGCCCTGTTTAACCAACTCTTCAGAGCAAGTCCACATTTCAGGGTGGTCAAACCTTGATCTAACCCCCTTACATGGCCATTTAGTCAAGGGAAGATTCAAGTTAAAATGATGGCATCTTTTATTGGTGTTATATTTTAGGTATGCATTAGTGGAGAGCAGATTTTGTGAAAAGAACACACCGGTCAAGGCAAACATCCTCTTTCAACAACACAAGAGAAGACTCTACACATGGATATCACAAGACGATCAATACTGAAATCAGACTGATTATATTCTGTGCAGCCAAAGATGGAGAAGCTCTAAGAGTCAGCAAAGAAAAGGCCATGAGCTGACTGTGGCTCAGCTAATGAACTCTCTATTGCCGAGGAAAGGAAAGGAAAGTCGCTCAGTCATGTCCAACTCTTTGCAACTCCATGGACTACTCCCTACAGGTTCCTCTGTCCATGGGAATTCCCAGACAAGAATATTGGAATAGGTTGGCCTTTCCTTCTCCAAGGAGTCTTCCGACCCAGGGATTGAACCTGGGTCTCCCGCATCACAGGCAGACTCTTTATTGTCTGAACCACTAAATTCAGACTTAAATTGAACAAAGTAGGGAAAACCACTAGACCATTTAGGTATGACCTAAATCAAATCCCCTACAATTACACAGTGGAAGTGACAAACAGATTAGAGGGATTATATCTGATAGTCAGAGTGCCTTAAGATCTAAGGATGGAGGTTCATAACTTTGTACATGAGGCAGTTCTCAAAACCATCCCCAAGAAAAAGAAATGCAAAATGGCAAAATGGCTGTCTGAGGAGGCCTTACAAATAGCTGAGAAGAGAAGGGAAGCTAAAGGCAAAGGAGAAAGGGAAAGATATACCAATTTGAATGCAGAGTTCCAAAGAATAGCAAGGAGAGAAAAGAAAATATTCCTCAGTGATCAATGAGAAGAAATAGAGGAAAATAATAGAATGGGAAAGACTAGACATTTCCTCAAGAAAATTAGAGATACCAAGGGAACATTTCATGAAAAGATGGATACAATAAAGGAAAGAATGGTATGGATCTAACAGAAGCAGAATATATTAAGAAGAGGGGGCAAGAATACATAGAAGAACTGTACAAAAACAATCTTAATGACATGGATAACCACGATGGTGTGATCACTTACCAACAGCCAGACATCCTGGAACGTGAAGTCAAGTCGGCCTTTTAGGAAGCATCCCTATGAACAAAGCTAGTGGAAATGATGGAATTCTAGCTGAGCTATTTCAAATCCCAGAAGATGATGCTGTGAAAGTGTTGCACTCAATATGCCAGCAAATTTGGAAAACTCAGTAGTGGCCACAGGACTGGAAAAGGTCAGTTTTCATTCCAGTCCCAAAGAAAGGCAATGCCAAAGAATGTTCAAACTACCACACAATTGCACTCATCTCACACACTAGTAAAGTAATGCTCAAAATTTTCCAAGTTAGGCTTCAGCAGTATATGAACTGAGAACTTGCAAATGTTCAAGCTGGATTTAGAAAAGGCAGAGGAACAAGAGATCAAATGGCCAACATCTGTTGGATCATAGGAAAAGCAAGAGAGTTCCAGAAAAACATCTACTTCTGCTTCATTGACTAGGCCAAAGTCTTTGACTGTGTGGATCACAACAAACTATGGAAAATTCTTAAGGGATGGAAATACCAGTCCACTTTGCCTGCCTCCTGAGAAATCTGTATGCAGATGAAGAAGCGACAGTTAGAAATGGACATGGAACAATGGATTGGTTCCAAATTGGGAAAGGAGTATGTTGAGGCTATATATTGTCACCCTGCTTATTTAACTTCTATGCAGAGTACATCATGTGAGATGCCGGGCTGGATGAAACAAAAGTTGGAGTCAAGATTGCTGGGAGAAATATCAATAACCTCAGATATGCAGATGACACCACCCTTATGGCAGAAAGTGAAGAACTAAAGAGCCTCTTGATGAAAGTGAAAGAGGAGAGTGAAAAGTTGGCTTAAAACTGAACATTCAGAAAACTAAGAGCACAGCATCTCGTCCCACCACTTAATGGCACATAGGTGGGGAAACAATGGAGACAGTGACAGACTTTATTTTCTTGGGCTCCAAAATCACTGCAGATGGTGAGTGCAGCCATAAAATTAAAAGAAGCTTGCTCCTTGGGAAAAGAGCTATGACAAGCTTAGGAAGCATATTAAAAAGCAGACACATTACTTTGCCAACAAAGGTCTGTCTAGTCAAAGCTGTGATTTTTTTCAGTAGTCATGTATGGATGTGAGAGTTGGACCATAAAAAAAGCTGAGCACTGAAGAACTGATGCTTTTGAACTGTGGTGTTGGAGAAGACTCTTGACAGTCTTTTGGACTGCAAGGAGATCAGACCAGTCAATCCTAAAGTAAAGCAGTCCTGAATATTCATTGGAAGGACTGATACTGAAGCTTCAATACTTTGGCCACCTAATGTGGTGAGCTGATTCATTAGAAAAGACCCTGATGCTGAGAAAGATTGAAGGCAGAAGGAGAAGGGGACAATAGAGAATGAGATGGTTGGACGGCATCACCAACTCTATGGACATGAGTTTGAGCAAGCTCTGGGAGTTGGTGATGGACAGGGAAGCCTGGCAGGCTCAGTTCATGGGGTCGCAAAGAGTCGGACACGACTGAGCAACTGAACTGAACTGAGTGGAGAGCAATACAACAAAGAATTGAGGACCATCCACATAATTGGCCCTGATTATCTTTAAGATTTTTTAAATATAGACCATTTTTAAAGTCTTTATTGAATTTGTTACGATATTGCTTCTGTTTTACGTTTTGGCTTTTTGGCCCCGAGGCATGTGGGATCTTATCTTCCCAATTAGGGATCGAACCCAGACCACCTGCATTGGTAGGCAAAGTCTTAATCACTGGACCACCAGGAAAGTCCTGGCCTTGATTATCTTAAGGAAACTTGATACAGAGGACTTTCCAGTGTCCACTGCAGTTGAGATGTATATCACTAGTATGGAGTGGATGAGAGTTTGTCTGCATGCATTTCCCTAGAGAACTGACCAATTGGAATAGTCATAACTTTGAGCATTCTCCAGTCAGAGGTACTGAAAAAGGGGTGGGGGGGAAGACCTCATAGTTTATTTAATATACACATGTGTGTGCCCCTCCTTTAATGAGAAATAAAGGTTGTTGGGGAAATATATTTTAATCCTGCTCACTTCTGAGAGCAGAAATATTGAAAGAGACTTGTATTTTTTTTTCACTCTGGGATTTTGCTATTTTCATTCTTCAGTATGTGTTCAGTATTAGAGCTGGAAACATTTCCTTGCAATAAGATAAAAACATTACTTTTCATATTAAATTTTCCATAAAGTTGGGATCGACTTCTTTTAAACTTTGTGAATAATTTAAAGTTGCAAATTGTCAGTGTGGTGATGATAATTTAGGTACATACTTCCTTTCTTGGTTGATAAAGTGCTGAAAGTCTACCTCACTGCTATATTTCAAAGTATATATTTATAGAATTGAGAACACTAATAGTGTATAATCATAATAAAGCATCCTACGCACTGAAATAATCTTTTTTAGAAGAGAACAAAACCTTGTTAGTTCATCTTCATGGAGAAAAACCACGGGAAACAAGTTAACCCTTATGCAGCTGCTGCTGTGTTGACAGTTTCAGGATCAATGATTTTTCAATTATTAACCCAAACTTGAGAACTTACTAATTTTGTGACTATCGAGTTTTCCTAATTTACGACTTGGAAATGGTCATAAGTTATGTGAAAATAAGCAAAAAGGTTTATTCATGAAAGAGAAAGTGAAGTGAAAGTGTTAGTTGTGTTTAACTTTGTGATCCCATGAACCATAGCCCACCAGACTCCTCTGTCCATGGGATTCTCCAGGCAAGAATACTGGAATGAGTTGCCATTCTCCTCTCCAGAGGATCTTCCCAACCCAGGGAATGAACCCAGATCTCCTGCATTGCAGGTAGATTCTTTACTGTTTGATCCACTATGGTTTATTCATTGATTTACAAAATATGACTTCTCTGAGGAAACAATTAAAAGTGAGACATTATTATATTATTATTACAAGCTGATGGTACTTGTTAATTAAAGAGATAATCAGTTCAGTTTAGTTCAGTCACTCCGTCGTGTCTGATTCTTTGCGACCCCATGAACCGCAGCACACCAGGCCTCCCTGTCCATCAGGGTTTAGCAGAAAGAACATGGATTTAGAGGCAGACATCTCTATAATAAGATGGAAACCAGAAC
Organism: Muntiacus reevesi; assembly: GCF_963930625.1. Lineage (NCBI taxonomy): Eukaryota > Metazoa > Chordata > Mammalia > Artiodactyla > Cervidae > Muntiacus > Muntiacus reevesi. The sequence goes on from NC_089249.1 coordinate 202,708,175, forward strand.
CTACATTTTATTGATGAGGCAATTTTCTTAACCTCTCTGCTCTTCTTTTACTTCAGATTTCACAAGGGGAGATGACACTCAGCTTACAGATTTTAGAAAAATTATTAAATATAATGTAAGAAAGCAGCAGAATGTATGGCATAAAATAGGGGCTGACTTTGGAAATATTAGTATAGTAGATATGTTTTAAAAAGTCTAAGTCTATGAGGACTGGCTCGAGAGAAACACGTGGCATGAAGTCATATAGACTAATGCTACAGCATTTGTATCATCACAGTATGGTGACAACTTATACTTGGAGAACAAAGTTGCTGCTTGATTCAGATTAGCTTCCATGAGAGTGTCTGCATACATATCAGAGAAAAACAGATAGAGCCTTTGCTGGGAGATGACAATATCGTTCTTGTCTCTTGGAGCGATGTTCCACTGATACAAAGCCAGAAAACATTTAGCAGAGCCACACAGGCCATGGGCAACAGAACCACGGCAAAGCCCTTTATTGCCTCTGTTGGAAGTCAGACAGGGTGGTTCACAGGCGAAGTAAGAAGTTAAAGGAAAAAAGACAATAATGACAAGGTGACCCTACAGCTCCCAACAGTACTTTTCCTTCCTAGATAATTACAGAAGTGCCCATTTTACTCTCAAAACAACTTGGTTCATATGATTTATCATAAGGTCATGCTACTATTAAATCATATGACAAAAAAAAAGTCGAGAAATGAAATGTGAACGATCTGACCATTCAGTTTCTGGTTAACCAGAACACAGGGCAAAGACGTAAGATCATAAATTCATAAGGTCAACATGCACTCAGTTTACAGACAGTCTCTCTCTCTCTTCCTGGCTCCCTCATTTTCTGACTCTCTCCTTCATGATAAAATTACAGGCCAATCTTATTAGTACAGGAAAAAATGAAAAAGTGGGCATCACTCTTACTAGGAAATTCTACTTAATACCACAAGCACAGTTATGTCTTCACTGATTCAGAGTTAAGGGCTATAAACACAAGCCCAACATGTTACCACAGCATTTGGAAGCATAGCAGCAGACTATCTAATGTTACAGTCTAACTTGTCATTTGTTACTAACCCTATATAACCAGTAGCCATTGGTCTTTCTTCTTCAGGTAAGGTTAATGAGCCCAGCAGAGACCACTCAGCAGGAAATCAATACTAGCATATTTATCAACTAACTGTAATATATTAGGGACTCTGTATTGTGAAGAAAACTATATGGGGAGAAGACGTGAAATCAGTTCTCATGCCACCTCAAAATGTGAGTACTAATTAGAATAGCATTTGCCAAAGAACAATGAGAAAACAAGAAGATAAACAGGCATTTGCAAAAGATAAATCCAAGGTATTATCATGATAATCAGTATGAAGTAAATCAGAAAAGTTGTTAAGGGAGACACCTTGAGAGCTGGAAGGATATAGTCAGCTCAAATGTTCCAACTAATTGTATTCATTTTATCAGCTACAGAGTAAGAGGGATGACATTTCTGGGGTCAGTTTCCACAGTCAGGAGAAAGAGAGTCATAAAATGTAAAATTCATGCTTGTTACTCAAGAAAACCTAAGACAGCACCATCCTTACAAGAGCAGTTCTCAGGATCACTTCTCTCTTCTGCTTTCTGTTTTGCCACCATCGATTCGACAGATTCAATGGCAAACAAACCTGTTCTCAAGTGACCTTCACAGCAGTGCACAGATTTGTGATCAAAATGGGGATCAAGAGGCTAAATTTTGATCCCATTATTCTTTTCTTAAATTAGATATTTATTGGAGTTCATCACTGTCTCTATATTGAAATTTTATTATTTACAGCTCAGCATTTCATTTCTAACCTTTATTCCCCTTTGTGCTCTAGGGATGAAGTGAAAAAGAAGAAAATGCAGCATGACTAATACTCAATCCACTTTTTTTAAAAACAATCATTTTCTCTGCTAGGACTTTTACTGATGTTGAGAGGAAAATGTGAGAGGTGACTTAAGAACTATGCTATGCCAGAGATGCTGAAGGGCACTTCTAACTTACTCAGCTCATTTCTGGGCCTCTTTATTATCTGTCCCCAACCTTGTATCTTCAGCCACACCTCACACTATGCTCCCTCCCATTCTCAGCACTGCAGCCACAATAGAGTTTTTCCAGTATTTCTAACAGACCATGGTTCTTTGCATTGCATGATATTGGTACATGCCACACACTCTGCCTTACAAGGATGGGAACAGCTTTGAGTAATTATCTCCTACTGATCATAATTCATACATCTTATTAGTAAGCCATTTTCCTGTAGCATGTGTTCTGTAAGTCATCTTTTTATAAATGTACATTCATTCACCTTTTTATCGGTTTTAAGCTTCAAGGGGTAACGAATCCCTTAGAAGAAATGGAGTAGCCATCAGAGTCAACAAAAGAGTCCGAAATGCAGTACTTGGGTGCAGTCTCAAAAATGACAGAATGATCTCTGTTCGTTTCCAAACCAAACCACTCAATATCACAGTAATCTAAGTCCATGCCCCAACCAGTAATGCTGAAGAAGTTGAGTTGAATGGTTCTCTGAAGACCTACAAGACCTTCTAGAACTAACATCCAAAAAAGATGTCCTTTTCATTATAGGGGACTGGAATGCAAAAGTAGGAAGTCAGGAAACACCTGGAGTAACAGGCAAATTTGGCCTTGGAGTACAGAATGAAGCAGGGCAAAACTATTAGAGCTTTGCCAAAAGAATGCACTGGTCACAGCAAACACCCTCTTCCAACAACACAAGAGAAGACTCCACACATGGACATCACCAGAAAGTCAACATGGAAATAAGAATGATTATATTCTTTGCAGTCAAAGATGGAGAAGCTCTATACAGTCAGCAAAAACAAGACCGGGAGCAGACTGTGGCTCAGATCATGCACTCCTTATTGTCAAATTCAGATTTAAACTGAAGAAAGTGGGAAAAACCACTAAACCATTCAGGTATGACCTAAATCAAATCCTTTATGATTATACAGTGGAAGTGAGAAAAAAGATTTAAGGGACTAGATCTGATAGTGTGCCTGATGAACTATGGACAGAAGTTCGTGACATTGTATAGGAGACAGGGATCAAGACCATCCCCAAGAAAAAGAAATGCAAAAAAGCAAAATGGTTGTCTGAGGAGGACTTACAAATAGCTGTGAAAAGAGGAGTAGCAAAAAGCAAAGGAGAAAAGGAAAGATATTCCCATTTGAATGCAGAGTTCCAGAGAATAGCAAGGAGAGAAAAGAAACCTTTCCTCAGTGATCAGTTCAAAGAAATAGAAGAAAACAATAGAATGGGAAGACTAGACATCTCTTCAAGAAAATTAGAGATACCAAGGGAACATTTCATGAAAAGATGGGCTCAATAAAGGACAGAAATGGTATGGACCTGATAGAAGCATAAGATATTAAGAAAAGGTGGCAAGAATACACAGAAGAACTGTACAAAAAAGATCTTCATGACCCAGTTAATCATGATGGTGTGATCACTCACCTAGACCCAGACATCAGGGAATGTGAAGTCAAGTGGACCTTAGGAAGCAATACTGTGAACAAAGCTAGTGGAGTCAATAGAATCCCAGTTGAGCTATTTCAAATCCTAAAAGAAGAAGCTGTGAAAGTGCTGCACTCAATATGTCAGCAAATTTGGAAAACTCAACAGTGGCCACAGGACTGGAAAAGGTCAGTTTTCATTCTAATACCAAAAAAAGGCAATGCCAAAGAATATTCAAACTACCACACAACTGCACTCATCTCACACGGTAGTAAAGTAATGCTCAAAATTCTCCAAGCCAGGCTTCAGCAATACGTGAACCGTGAACTTCCATATGTTTAAGGTGCATTTAGAAAAGGCAGAGGAACCAGAGATCAAATTGCCAACACCAGCTTGATCATTGAAAAAGCAAGGGAGTTCCATAAAAACATCTATTTCTGCTTCATTGACTATGCCAAAGCCCTTAATTGTGTGGATCACAGTAAACTGCGGAAAATTCTGAAAGAGATGGGAATACCAGACCACCTGACTTGCCTCTTCAGAAACCTGTAGGCATGTCAGGAAGCAACAGTTAGAACTGGAAGAGCAGACTGGTTCCAAACAGGAAAAGGAGTACGTCAAGGCGGTATATTGTCACCCTGCTATTTTAACTTCTATGCAGAGTACATCATGAGAAACGCTGGGCTGGAGAAAGCAGAAGCTGGAATCAAGATTGCTGGGAGAAATATCAATAACCTCAGATATGCAAATGATACCACCCTTATGGCAGAAAGTGAAGAAGACCTAGGAGCCTCTTGATGAAAGTGAAAGAGAAGAGTGAAAAAATTGGCTTAAAGCTCAACATTCAGAAAACTAAGATCATAGCATTCAGTCCCATCACTTCATGGCAAATAGATGGGGAAACAGTGGCTAACTATTTTGGGGGAGCTCCAAAATAACTGCATATGGTGATTGCAGCCATGAAATTAAAGGTCACTTATTTCTTGGAAGGAAAGTTATGACCAACTTAGACAGCATAGTAAAAAGCAGAGACATTACTTTGCCAACAAAGGTCCGTCTTGTCAGCTCAGTTCAGTTCAGTTGTCGCTCAGTCATGTCCAACTCTTTGTGACCCCATGAACCACAGCACGCCAGGCCTCCTGTCCATCACCAACTTCCAGAGTTTACCCAAACTCATGTCCATTGAGTCGGTGATGCCATCCAACCATCTCATCCTCTGTTGTCCCCTTTCCTCCTGCCTTCAATCTTTCCCAACATCAGGGTCTTTCCAAATGAGTCCATTCTTCCCATCAGGTGGACAAAATATTGGAGTTTCAGCTTCAACATCAGTCCTACCAATGAACACCCAGGACTGATTTCCTTTAGGATGGACTGGTTGGATCTCCTTGCAGTCCAAGGGACTCTCAAGAGTCTTCTCCAACACCACAGTTCAAAAGCATCAGTTCTTCGGTGCTCAGCTTTTTTTAAAGTCCAACTCTCACATCCATACATGACCACTGGAGAAACCATAGCTTTGACTAGATGGAAATTTGTTGACAAAGTAATGTCTCTGCTTTTTAATATGCTGTCTAGGTTGGTCATAACTTGCCTTCCAAGGAGTAAGTGTCTTTTAATTTCATGGCCGCAATCACCATCTGCAGTGATGATGGAGCCCCCCAAAATAAAGTCAGCCACTGTTTCCACTGCTTCCCCATCTATTTTCTATGAAGTGATGGGACCAGATGCCAAGATCTTAGTTTTCTGAATGTTGAGCTTTAAGCCAAGTTTTTCACTCTCCTCTTTCACTTCCGTCTAGTCAAGTCTATGGTTTTCCCAGCAGTCACGTATGGATCTGAGAGTTGGACTATAAAGAAAGCTAAGCACTGAAGAATTGATGCTTTTGAACTGTGGTATTGGAGAAGCCTCTTAAGAGTCCCTTGGACTGCGAAGAGATCCAACCAGTCCATCCTAAAGGAGATCAGTCCAGGGCGTTCATTGAAGCTTAAACTCCAACACTTTGGCCACCTGATGTGAAGAGCTGACTCATTTGAAAAGACCCTGATGCTGGGAAAGATTGAGGGCAGGAGGAGAAGGGGATGACAGAGGATGAGATGGTTGGATGGCATCACCGACTCAATGGACATGAGTTTGGGTAAGCTCCGGGAGTTGGTGATGGACAGGGAAGCCTTGTGTGCTAACGTTCTTGGGGTCACAAAGAGTCAGACATGACTGAGCAACTGAACTGAAGTTCAATATGCATTTTTGTTTTCATATTTTCACAAAAATAACTTTCTAGATAAATTGATGCATTGACATATTTGCAAGACCCACTGTTTTCTTATTTTATAGAGATGATTATGTAGATGACTACTGCTTATTCAATCTTAGTATGATATTCCCAAGTAGATGTTTCAGGGGCAAGGAATATGGAAGAAAGATATGAAATGTAAGTTGATGCAGGATGAGTTTGGCTTAGAGCAGCTTTTTCAGCCCTTTGACACACTGTTTTGCCACCAGGGCACACATCCTGGTGACATCACATATAAGCCATCAGCAAATTCTGTCTTATATTTCATCATGTGACTTACTTTGTTGTTGTTGAGTCACTAAGTCGTGTCTGACTCTTTTGCAACCCCATAGACTTTAGCCTGCCAGGCTCCTTTGTCTAAGGACTTTTTTCCAGGCAAGAATACTGGAATGGGTGTCCACTCCCTTCTTCAGGGGACCTTCCTGATCTAGAGATCGAACCCGGGTCTCCTTGATTGCAGAGAGTTTTTTTTTTCTTTTTACCACTGAGCCACCTGGGAAGCCTGGCAAATTACTTTACTGAATCTTTATTGCTTAATTCATTCTATGCTTTTCTTCCAATGTTCTTAGAACTGTTTATTTCTTTATATTAACTTTTGCCATCACTGTAATGAACTGTTTTTGAGCACTGATTATGTCTGTGTGCAAATTTGTGTGTATGGATATGTGTGTATTGGCACTTGAGAACTTGATAAAAAGCAATAAAGAGCAGTAAGTTACGTGACCTAAATCATTTATTTGAAAAACAAATCAGCACATTCATCAGATTGAAAATGGTGAATTTAAAACCTACACTTTTTCTGAAATGCTCTCCTTATTTGGGCGCAACAGAAATACTTTTAAATCACTGTAATTTTATTTTTAACACAGTAGCCACTCTATAAAATTAATCTTTTATTTTTATAAATATCTGATGGAAATGTTTTTAGTTACTGGGTCTCTTTGCTACTGAGCCTTCAACAAATCTTTTAATTCTGCGTGTTATGGGGGTGAAGGGGGGTCACACCTATAAATTCAAGAGAAGGTCAGTAGGATGGATCCAGAATATTTATTTGCTCCAATATCGGAATGATATTGCTCCAATATCGGAAGGATAGCATCGAATACCACAGAAATACTATGGGGTGAGTCAACATCACTTGTCTTGACCACTGAACTGAGAGCAAAGAGACATCAGAATTGACTCCCTATGTGGTAACGTGCTCACGTTCTCTACTGCTTCTAATGTGTGCTGGTATGAAAGCACATTTGTAGAGGACATGAAGGAAAGCACACAACAGTTTAGAAACTTACAGCTGGCTGGCTGATAATCTCTTTCCCTTGTATTTTTAAATATGTAGGTAAGCCAAAATACTGTTTCCCCAGAAAATACTCAAAACTTTGGAAGCAGCATAAACAGCACCACCTTCAACCTACCAGCAAACACTGGCTGTCATGTATCCGCGATCACGCAACTGTCTGCACGCCTCCCTTTGAAAACTGCCACAAACACATCCTTCAAGACAATGCTGTCAGAAAGCTGAGTGCTGCCTTTGTGCTCCTTCCCACTGGCTGCTAAGAGAACAAAAATGTATACTCCTATTTCGTTTGCTTTTCCTTTTTCAGAAAGCCTTCAAGAAAAAGTCCAAGTGTGGAACAACATTCACACTTGTGAATACAAAGCAAGAATCTCCTTAAACAAAAATTCTCCATCTTTTGTTTTGTACAAATCTTATCTTAAAATCTGAAAAAAGTCTATTTTAACTTCAAGAAAAAATATGGTCTATTAATTATAGAGAAAGGGGGGAACAACAAAAATAGCAACAAACTGAAGGAACTGTGGGTCACCTAATTCAATAGACATCCTCTTGTGTAGAGAGTCTTAAGACACAGTAAGCACACAGTAAATACACAGTGGATCTATGGAACATGCAGCCAAGAGCACTGAGGCCGAGACAGACTTCTTCAGGGTTACTTAGCCATGAAGCGTCAGAGCCAGTCTCTCACTTTCAGCCCATTGCTGGCTCCATTATGTAAGCCAAGCCTCATCCTTCTTGGCAGCCTTACTTTCCCCAACTCTAAAATGTGATAAGCAATTTGAAGATGTATGTGGCCCAACAAAACACAACGGGTTTACTCTTATTGCTTGCCTCTCACCAATGACCAAGAACGTGCTTGTTATTTCTTAGAAGAAAACAAACATTGCAATGAACGATTTCAAGCCTATTTAACAAGATCACTACCCTAAATTCCTCATAAATCACATATACATCACAGCACACAAACATTCTACTGTAGTTATCGAACATGGACTGTACCCCCTTTATCTATATATGTCTATGTCCATGCTTTATGACTAGAGCTACAGTGAAGCTCGCAGAGAAATTACAGAGAACCCTTCTAATGAATTTATAGTCTGGCCTTCAATTGTGAAACACTACTTAAGGAAAAGAAATTCACCAGTCTCCTCTATCAATTTACCTTGACTTGTCATCTTCTCTCTAAATACATTAAAAACTGGATCTTTCAGTTTCTGGTCTGCGTGAAATATGGTTTCACCCCTCCATCCCTCCTTCTCTCCTCATTCCTTCCATTTACCTTTCTACTCAGTGTTTATTTATGGAGCCTCTACTCCACGCCATGAACACTATTAGATTTTAGGACCTTGTTAAGGAAAATCCCATGGACATAGGAACCTGACTGGCTACAGTCTATAAGGTTGCACAGAGTAGGACATAGCTGAAGCAGCTTAGCATAGCATTCAAATTATGGATTAGCAGCAGCAGCAGCAGAACCAAACAGAACTTGCCTTTTAACAAGATCCCCAGGGATCCATACTCAAATTAAAGTTGAGGAAGTACCATGAAGACATGGTCCCCATCCTTGAGATTTAAAAAACCTGTCAGGAAACAGACAGGGCCTCAGCCTGCCTAACACAGCAGCTGGACACAATTTTTTTTTAATATGAAGCTGATAGCTCATATACTGTTTTAAAAAAGTATTTATTGAATTAGCTACCATATTGTTTCTGTTTTATCATTTGGTTTTTTGGTGGTGAGGCATATGGGACCATGGATTGAACTTGCACGCCCTGAACTTGACGGTGAAGTACTGACCACTGGACTGCCAGGGAAGGCCCTAGATACTTTTTAAAAGGTACTGATCCCCATATGGCTGAAGAGTGGTGGGTATGTGACTTGGCAAATAGAGGCGTTTTCATGCAAATTAGAAAAAGGAGCCTCTTCCTCCAGCCAATCTCATCCACACGCCTGGACTCAGGGCTGCAGGAAGCAGCAAGCAGGTCAGATTCAACTGAGTGACTTGTGCAACTAGAAGTATTGTACAATGTGTCCCTGAGATAGTTATTTTTTTTTTTCTTTCTTCCTCCCTCCCTCTCTTGTCTTTCTCTCCCTTTCTTGTTCTCTTTCTCTCTTTCAAGAGAGACTGGCAGCCTCCATTCCCTGCACACCCCAAGGAATAGATTGTATATTATTCTGGGAAGAATGAACATTAACTATAGACAAAGGAAGACACTATAGGAACTGCCCAACTTACACTCTGATCAGGTTTTCAGGTTTGTTTACAGGAAGATGATGTAAGAAGCAATGGAAGCAATGTAAGAAGGAAAAAAAAACACACAAAAAAAACATAGCAGAGATATTTAAGGGAAACCCCTCAGAGTATCTAAGCAAGAGGTAATGAGACCCTGGAAGACTGTGAAGGTCACCAAGGAGCAAGACTGGAAGGTTCTCTGGATGAATGGGTGGTGCTGGGAAGCGGAAGAGTGTATATTTCTAATCCAGGAAACCACATGGACAATGAGTCAAGAATACAAGCCATGAACCAGGGGCAGATAATCCCTTCTACTGGGAGTATCAAGTTGAATGTGTCAAGCAGAAGCCTGCAATAACAATGTATGACAAAACCCATTGAAAAAAAAAAAAAAAGGAAATTCAGGAGCCTGCGCTGCTCTGCGTGGGAGAAGGCATATGAGTGTCCAAGACGGAGCCCCTCCCTGAGGTCGGAGGTCCTGCAGAGGCATTCCAACACACTGAACACCCACCCAGTGAATCAACGGCACAAAGCAAGAGCTAGAGTTCCGTTTTCCTTGTGCATTCAACCCTTACTCCTGCAATCACGGCCACAAAATGGCCTGTTTATGTAAATAATCTGGGAACTGCTGAATGGCAGAAAAAGAGAGCAGAGAGCAAACGGCAAATGGTTGGAGTCAGTCCTGGTTTGGAATTCTGGATGTTCCACTTTCTAAATACGACCTTGGGCAAAGTGCTGCTCTCTAAAACTGTTTTCCTACCTGGGGAATGGAGGTAGGCGTGTGATGCTCCTGTCTGGTTGTCAAAGATAGGATGGCCACATTTCTTTTTTCTTTTTTTTTTTTTTAACAGCTGTTGCTCCTGGTTAATTATTAAGTGTTCCCTTTCATTCTCAGATGTGTGAGCTTGAACAAAAAAATGGTACGCTCTCTCCTAATCATGGGGACATTAAATGAAAAGATGCATGGAAAGCCAGATCCAGACTTCTAGCCATCACTTTCCCCCATCCTATCTGTGCATGAAAGGAAATTGGTCAGTTCTTCATTAATGAAGCCACACTTAATAACACACCTGGACACAAAAGCATCACAGCACTCTGACTTCATGGCCACTTAACTAAAGAATCACTTTAGCGAAGTGCTTTGCCCACCGTAATCTAGGGGGAAAAATTCACTTCTATGAAAAGAAAAGGCACAATTCTCCACTTTAAGGTTACATGTAGAGAAAGGAAATTGATGGTAATTTGCAAAAATACTGCTGGAAAGTACCATACTTTGCAGCATATGCTCACCTGCTCCAATCCACCCTCTCCACATACAGAGCAAGAGCTGAAAGTCGATGTGGATCATCACTATTAACACACGTAGTAATCCTGGGTGAGCTAGCAACTGTTTACTTAGAACAACCTGGTTTAATGATAAGACATCTTGGCAAATTCTGATTATTTCGGTAAGTCTATTTGCACTTAAAACACTGTAAATGCGCTAATTCATATATGTTGAAAACAGAGCTGAAGTATCAATTATTAATGCCTGAGAATTTTAAGGAAATGCAACAGTGTTTTGCTGAGCACCAAGGAAAAGGATCTGGAAAATCAGTATCCCACAGATGTATGGGATATGTGACGCTAGATGAGTTGTTTACTCCTAGCTCTGTCACTCTCTGGCCATGAGATCTCAAGAGGATTTCTTTGGGCTTCAGTTTCACTGGTTATAGACGAAATAGTTTGGAAGTCTCTGCTTCCAACATTCTTTCCAGCACCCAAGTTTCATGACTGCATGCTTCCTTGGTGTAGAGATTACCAACATATGACACATTTTCCAGGCTCCTCTGCATTCTGGAGTCACATCAACACCATCACTCTTCCATTCCCACCAAGTCCTTATGTTCCACCAAGAAGGTACCCATACTGGCATCTCTTTGCTTCTTTATCACACCCCTGTGTAGGGTTTTTGCATTCTCCTTGACCTGCTCCCCTCTAGTTTCACTTGAGAGACGAGGAGCTGCTAGGTAGGGGAAGGACAAACCTTAAGAATTAGAATGCTCTCCTTTCCCATTTCAACCCTCTCCTCCATCCTCCAAAACCAGTCCATCTCCCCAGGACAAATGATCCATATAAACTGCAAAAATATACCACCAGTCAGTCAATACTTCTGTTTTTAGCACAGTGAATTCTTCAGTCAAATCATTTAAGCTAGAGCTGAAAGATGATTTCCACTTGGGGTAGGTTAGTCAATTCCCTTATGATACTTCTGATTGAGTTTTCAGGAGAACGAATTTTGAATAAGTTTGGCTTCAACAGTCACAGTGGATCATCTGACCTTTGCCTGCTACTGCTGCCTTCAGGCTGACACTCCTCCAAGTGGCACACAGGTGGGTTTGTGCAACCCTAGGCAATTCATGGAGGTAGCAAACGCTCCATTTCAGGAAGAGTGATGGACTAATGAAATCAGGATGTACCATTCCACTTGGCACCAGCCAACTGCCCACAGAGGGGGAATCATTCATCACAGCCAATTACAGCGATTGTTCCATAGGATAAAGAAAAGTATGTGCCAATGAAGTTTCTAACAGGATTAATACTGCCTGGGAATCTTCCTTCTCTTTAGTTCATATGAACTCTTGTTTAGTCCATAGGAACAAACATTCCAGAAGAATTAAACACTGGATATAAAAAGTGACAAACTTATTCCAAGAACATATTTAAAAGCACGGTGCTTACTCTGATTTAGAAGACAGTATTTATAGCTGGATTGTATCAGAGAATGAACATTACAATTACCATTCTGTCCTTGTCACATTTCAAGAGTTCCTCTAAGATAATTAGTATGATTGCTTAAGGCTGTGGGAATATAACCCTCCTTTTTAACATTTTTTTTTTTTAAGTGCTGGAAATGTTGTTGCTATTTGGGTCAAATTTCTTAAAACTTCCCAGAAAGATTTTTCAAAAATAACTCCAGGAGGCAAATGAAGGAATCACCAGGGAGATTCTTGAGAAGTTAGGGGTACCAAGGCACGCTGGCTGAGCCACTTTGGGATAGATAATGAGCTGAGGGTTTGGAGTCTCCCTAGGCAAGAAATGAGAACCTCTGGTGTGATGAGTGAGAAGACACTGGGAAGAAGAGGAGAGGAGTCTTAGATGTGGTACTAGGCGCTTGACATGGGACATGGACAGACTGCATGGTGGGCTATCCTGGGCCTCCCTAGGCTGCAAGTCTGGAAGAAAAATCCAGGATGCTGCCATTCCAAAGAGTACTTTGAAAGAGTCCTGCCTTAAAAAGTACTCTCGTCATCACGTAACCTGACTGAGCTCAGATCAAATGTTATTTAGGACTAAAGGCTGCATGCACTGTGTTCTTAGTTGCTGGAAATTCACTAACACAATCTGGACACAGACAGGAAGTCAGCAAAAACCATGCTACAATCATCTCACAAGAAAAATCGACAACTGGACTCTAAATAAGGTATTGACAGTGATGTAATAAAGATCAAGACAGACAATCATGCAGAAGTGGAAGATACTGTAGGAATACAGAAAACCTTGAATCATTAAGAAATATGAGGGAAAAGGACAGAAAAGTGTCAAATTCTGGCTTATGCAGAATGATCAGGGCTTTCATTTCCAAGGAACATCAGAAACAGAAAAGAATTTGATGTGCTAAGCTGTGGGAACATGAAGATATAAAACATAAGCAAAAATATTAGAAAATGTCAACATGGAAAAACAGTTTATGGAAATTGGGAAATTGTGAAATTCATGCATTGCTCTGAAGTGATTTTTTTTCAGATCTCATATTGCAATGTAGGAATATAAACTATCATCAAAACATTAAAGTTGATTATTTGCTTACTAAATGATTCTGTTCTCTGTATTTATGGAAGTAAAGACATGGAAGGGAAAAAACTTTAAACTTTTCTTTTGGGGGGGTTGTGAGATGAGATTTGAAAACAAATAAATCCTCTCTGCAGTCATTCATACTATAATCTTTCAATTTCATTGTAGAAGATATATAAAAAGTTGAGAAAAGAAATAAAATGATCTAAATTTTAAACCTTACTTAATATTTGCTTAATTTTTCACCATATATATATGTTTATTGTTATTTAGTTGCTACGTCATGTCCAACTCTTTTGCAATCTCATGGACTATAGCCCTCCAGGTTCACTTTGTCCATGGAATCTCCCAGGCAAGAATACTGGAGTGGGCCATTTCCTTCTCCAGGGAATATTCTCAATTTAGGGATTGAACTCTATCTCCTGCATTAGCAAGTGGGTTATTTACCACTGAGTCACAAGGGAAACCCTATACATAACATACGTACATACACAAGTATATCTATATCTGTATCTATTTTTGTATATATATATATACACACACACACACAGCACACAATGTTTCATAGTTGTGATCATATTTTACACACAATATTTTGGCTTTATTTGGAGTTTGACATGTCAACTGCACACTGCAAAGCGATAGCTACAGATGCCATTGTTAGTTGAAAGATCTAGGACTTATTTGAGGAGAACTGTTCCACACAAGTGTGGCATCTTCAGGAGTCAGCTAAAGACAGATGTTCGTGGAGGTAGTAAGGCAGGAAGAGAAACAGGTACTAGGAAAGGGAGCAGGATCGCATCACTCAGCCTGGGACTGCTAGATGACATCCTGAAGGACAGCTAGAAAGGGACCTCATCTGAAGAGTTCTTGCAGCTATTTTGAAAATGGCAAGGACAATAAAAGGATAAGGCTTTATGCTTCAGGAACATCACACGAAGAAGCTTTCAAGGAGTCTGTTTCTGGTTCATTCATTATTGTATTTATCAAACACTTCCATGGCATTACTAGGTATTCATAACACCTCCATGAAGTGGATGCTAATAAATTTCTCAGTATGGAAATTAAAAAGTAATACATGTTTTCACATTTCTAATTTCACTTAGGGGCTTTGGGATCTTAAGAAGCCAGAACAGCAATGTCCAACAGGACTTTACTATACTATGCATGTTATACATACTTTCCCAAGACTTCTCTTCTATATCAACCACCATAACATTAAAAACTTTAATCACAATTCTCTAGCTGGAAAACTCTCCAGTCTTCTAGATGTTTTGCTGTCCTTATAAGCCAATATTAAGAACCACAATTAAAACAACAATCATATTTGGGATAAACCTTCATCTGGGATTTTCAAACCTACAATGACATTTTCTTAGACTATTTCATACAAGTGATTTATGGTAACAAGAAAGAAAGAGATTATTCACAAAAATTGAGCCTCATAAAATAATACAAATGACAAAAAAACAGTAGGGGTAGTAATGAAGCTCTCATGTTAGAAATGAAAAAAGGAGAGAATAATTATAGGAATTTTATATTTAATTTTTATTGACTCCATTCAGACAGACACCTTTTAGCACTTTTATGCTTCCTAGTGGTATTTTCAGATGGAAATAGTTGAATTTTATGTAACTGTGAAAAAACAGCAGTATAAAAATGACTCCGGGTGGTGATAGATATGGTGGGGAAACAGCTGCGTATGGTGCAGCGTATTCTCTGTCTGTGTGGGTGTGCGCATGTGCGTGCTCTCCTATAGATCTACCTTTCCTGCAACTCCTGGGCTGCATCAGACTGAAGAGGAGAGACTGAGCAATGGGAGATGCTGAGCTGTATGCCACACAAAGGAATCATGTAGTAGGAGCAGAACTCATCAGACATCGATGTCTACTCTCTGCCAAGTCATTGAATACAAGTGTATTCATGTTTCTGAACTGCTAGTTCTGGTTATTTTCTTTTAAGTCTGAATTACTAGTTTTACAGAAAACATGATTCTTTTAAATGGATAAAAATGCTCTTTTAATAGCTCTATCTTGCTTCTGAGATTAAAAATATATTGTGACATTTATTGACTGAGAGATAATGAAGTGCATAAAACTGTCAGGAAAATACATTCTTACAGAAGTCAAAACTCACACTTGTGTTGGACAAGGGCATACTAAAGATCTAAGCCTTGACAAAAAAATTTATTGGGACATTATGCTTGATTTACACAAACATTAATGTTTGGGGGCTGAAATATTACCAGAAAGATAATCTATAAATTCATCATTTGTCATTTTCCCTGCTATGAATGTTAGCTGATATTCTATCTCATATTCTTAACAGAAATTCTCTCTCCCCATATATGTATATACATATATTTTATTGTGTCATTTACAGGATGACTCATAATCACAGAATTCTAATATATCTCGCACCCCAGGAAAAGATGAATACAACTAGCTTAAAAGTGACTTGTAGTTGTCTCTCCATATCAGCTACAAATGAGTCTGTAACAGAAATTTTCTGCATTGAATTACTAACCACTGAATTATTGAGCTGAAGGAAAATGGAGTAAGGATGCTATGGAACACAGTGCCTAAAAGGGGAAAGAGGTGAATTGTGGTGAAAAAAGAGGAAGCGTGAAATAAGGATACTCCCTATTTGCAGTCTTTCTCTTTCATTGTCCTTTTGATTGTTCAGTCTCTAATCAAGAACCCAACGGCAGCTTGGGCAATTAGCACACTGATTTGTCACCTCCAAACAACGCCAGCCCATGCCTCTGCAAACTCAACAAAGGCGACTCTGAGTAGAAAAATATTTCATGTTTATAATGAGACTTGAACTTTTATGTTTATATTGTTCTTAATTAAAAAGACTATTCTAGACTGGAACATCATGGGACAATTTGGAGAGGTAGTGTAGGAGAGTATAGTGATTCTCGGTGGTTCTCCAGGTAATTACCAGATGGGCAGCAGCATCACCTTGAAACTTAGAAATGTAAATTCTCAGGCTCCACCCTGCTTTTATTGAGTAAGAAACTCCAAGGAGGAGGTCTGAGGACATATTTCTAACAACCTTCTAGCCGAGACTGATGAACCTGATTCAGGAATCACCCTTAGGAGCTGATGGATTAGAACACAGACTCTGAAGGTAGCCCCAGTCCTTCCCCAGCTGTGAGTAAGCTTGAAGAATTTGAATTTAATTTTCTCATCTGTAAACAGGACTGAGGTAGTGAATATGTCACAGAATTGCATCAAGGGTTAAATGAATCAACCACTTAAAACTCTGCCTGACATTTATTTAGTCCTATATATGTGTTTTTCAAAAAAATAAAGTGTGTGAAATCCAATGCATCTGTTATATTTTACGCACACACTCAACTCAGTTACCTACTTATATTCTGCCAGCATTTATTTCCAGATGGCAGAAGGAAGTCAGTTTAACCCAGAAGTTTCCAGTAACTATCAACTAGTAGAATCAGCTGGGGATCTTTTTGAAATTTACTGATTTCATGATTTTGATTTATTTGATCTAAACTGAAGCTCAGGTATTAAAATATTTTAACTGCTCTGCAGGAAATTCCAATGTTCAACCAGGATTAGAAACTATTACCTTAACTTATAAATAAGCGGTACATTTCTAGAATACATTGGTCATATTTAGGATCCTTTGTGAATCAACATAAAGACTTTTATACTGAATAGAGCAAAGCTCTAGTGTCATATACAGAGCTGTTTAAAAACTTAGGTTGATTGTGTAATATGCTTGCAAACTCCAAAACACCTGGTACTTGACATATCTCAGCCCTTAGGATAAAATAAATCATGTATATTCAGGGTGATAAAATGTATATTTTCAGGCAATTCACTTTGATGTGTACAGAATTTTAAACACCTGATTATTGATTGAAGAAGTGATTCTTCAATCCTGGCAATACTAGTGAAAACACAAATATAGCAAATTCTTAGCATTTAAGGGTTTAGAGTTTTCAGTTTTTCACCCTGAAAGTTCATAGCTAGAGGGATTTGTGCTTTACAGAAACACAGATTCAAAGGAGTCACACCATGGAGCTGGAAAAATGGATTCGCGCTGCTTTAGCGAGTGAGCATAGCTGATGGGGTAGCATCCTTTGCCAGTATCCCACATCACGTTTTCAACGATGAAAACATGGAGGTTTATAGATAAGGGCAGGGAAGCAAAAGGCAAAGAAGGAGAAAGATAAACCCAACTGAATGGAGACTTCCAAACAACAGCAAGGAGAGAGAAAGTGTTACATGAATAATGCAAAGAAATAGAAGAAAACAATAGGTGGGAAAAACTAGAGATCTCTTCAAGAAAATTAGAGATATAAGGGAACATTTCATGCAAAGATGGGTACAATAAAGGACAGAAATGGTATGGACCTAACAGAAGCAGAAGAGATTAAGAGGTGGCAAGAATACACAGAAGAACTGTATAGAAACAATCTTAATGACCTGGATAACCACAAGGGTGTGATCACTCACCTAGAGCCAGACATCTTATGGGCCTTAGGAAGCATTACTCCTAACAAAGCTAGTGGAGGTGATGGAATTCCAGCTAAGCTACTTCAAATCCTAAAAGATGATGCCGTTAAAGTGTTGGACTCAATGTGCCAGCAAATTTGGAAAACTCAGCAGTGGCCACAGGACTGGAAAACATCAGTTTTCATTTCAATCCCTAAGAAGGGCAGCACCAATGAATGTTCAAACTACCACACAACTGCACTCATTTCACATGTCAGCAAGGTGCTTAAATGTTTAGGCTAGGCTTCAACACTTCATGAACCAAGAACTGCCAGATGTACAAGCTAGATTTAGAAAAGATAGGGGAATCGGAGATCAAAATGCCAACATCTGCTGGATCAAAGTAAAAGCAAGAGGATTCCAGAAAAACATTCACCTCTGCTTCCTTGACTATGCTAAACCTTTGACTGTGTAGATCACAACAAACTATGGAAAATTCTTCAAGAGATGGGAAATATCAGATCACCTTACCTGCCTCCTGAGAAATCTGTATGCAGAACAAGTAGTAACAGTTAGAACTGGACATGCAATAACAGACTGGTTCCAAACTGGGAAAGGAGTACGTCAAGGCTATATATTGTCACCCTGTTTATTTAACTTATATGCAGAGTACACCATGCGAAATGCCAGGATGGATAATGCACAAGCTGGAATCAAGATTGCTGGGAGAAATATCAATAACCTCAGATATGCAGCTGACACCACCCTTACAGCAGAAAGTGAAGAGGAACTAAAGAGCCTCTTGATGAAGGTGAAAGAGGAGAGTATAAAAGCTGACTTAAAACTCAACATTCAAAAAACTAAGACCACAGCATCTCGTCCCATCACTTCATGGCAAATAGATGGGAAAAAAATGAAACAGTGACAGACTTTATTTTCTTGGTCTCCAAAATCACTGCAGATGCTGACTGCAGCCATAAAATTAAAAGATGCTTGCTCCTTGGAAGAAAAGCTATGAAAAACCTAGACAGCATATTAAAAAGCAAAGACATCACTTTGCTGACAAAGGTCCATATAGTCAATGCTATGGTTTTTCCAGTGGTCATGTATGGATGTGAGATTTGGACCATAAAGAAGGTTGAGTGCCAAAGAACTGATGTTTTCAAGCTGTGGTGCTGAAGAAGACTCTTGAAAGTCCCTTGGACTGCAAGGAGATCAAACCAGTCAATCCTAAAGGAAATAAATCCTGAATATTCATTGGAAGGGCTGATGCCGAAGATGAAGCTTGAATACTTTGGCCACCTGATGTGAAGAGCTGACCCATTGGAAAAGACTGATACTGGAACAGATTGAAGGAAAGAGGAGAAGGGGGCGACAGAGGATGAGATGGTTGGATGGCATCAAGTACTCAATGGACATGAGTTTGAGCAAACTCCAGGAGATGGTGAAAGACTGAAGCCTGGTGTGCTGCAGTCCCTGGTGTTGCAGAGTTGGATGCAACTGTGCAGCTTAACAACAACGATGGGCAACATACAAAAAAAAAAAAAAAAAAGTCTGGCTTCCCTGGTAAGGAATTCGCCTGCCAATGTAAAAGATAATAGTTCAATCCCTGGTCTGGGGAGACTCCACATGCTCAGGAACAGCTAAGCCCGTGTGCCACAGCTACTGAGCCTGTGCTTTAGAGCCTGAGAGCCGCAACTACTGATCCTGCGTGCTCCAGAGCCTGTGTTTAGCAACAAGAGAAGAAACTGCGATGAGAATCCCCCGCATTGCAAACTGAGAGTCACCCCCTCTTGCCACAACTACAGAAAAGCCCATGCAGCAACCAAGGCCCTGCACGGAGAATAAATAAAATTTATTTTTTTAGGTGAAAAATAAAATTCTTGGCTTAAAAAAAAAGTCAAGTTTCAATGAAAGTATAAATGGTAGCTATAAAAAGCTACTCACAGCAAAAGTCAGTATTTCACAAGAGCAGATGCCTGTCCAAAGGTTTTCATGTTCCCAATTCTGGAGATTTCTAAAAATCTTACAAGTATTCCTTTTGAAGACATCAAGGATACAGTGTACACAGAGTTTAAGGATCTCTTATAATTCCACATATTTCACTTAGATTTAATAAATCCTCCAAGTTAATGAAATGGAAAGAAACAACACTTCTTACATAAAACAGAAGTTAGATGCATTTATGTAAGTTAGGAAAAAATTGCATGTAAGTGTCCATCTACTATGAAGATTGTATCTCCCTAAGCCTCAAGACAGCTCTTATGAAATCTGAGCTTCACAACTGCCAGCATAAACCCTCTTGGGCAGAAGAAAAGCCACAGATTAGATTGTGGTTTACCTGGGTTTTCCCTTGAGAAATTTTAGAACATAGTTCTAATGAATTATCAAAGCTAAAGAGGCAACAGTTTTACATAGCTGCTCCCTCTTTGTGTTAATGTGGGCATGCTGGCAGGATAAAGATCAGATGAAGATATATATTTCTTAATCCTAAACTGAGGTATCCATTGCATTGAAAACACAACTCTTTGTGGTGGAAGTTTAACTAACGGCAAAAATTTATTCAACTTTTTCTCAAGAAATTAAATGAGAAACACTAGTGACTAAATCAAACCCATGTTCACTCGAAGCCAAGGCAAATTTTCAAAATCACTACAAAAATAAGGTTCTGGAGCATTTCTTGTAGACAAATCCCAGCAAAAAAAATTCCGAAGCAACTAGGTTTACTGTTGATAATCATGATCTCTCAATATTTCTCTTTATCAAGGAAGTTGCAGACTGTATGGTATCTCCAACCCCAATAGTTAAAAGTCTTTTTCTGTGGGAAATTATAAGCAATTGTTTCCCAAGCAATTTTAAACTTTCCATTCTCTATCCTACCTCTATATCCCATCTCTAGGCCACCTCCCCTTTTGAGGCCCTGCAGCTTCCAAACCACTTGCAAATCAAACAAGAAGACTGTGAAGACTAAATGAGATGATGTATGAAACCTGCCTACCACAGTGTACAACTCTGATTAGATTCTAGATAATTATCAAAGTTCAATCTCTTATCAAGTTTCCAATCCAGTAATTTCATTTCCACACTACTTTATAAAGTATTGCATATGCCAAGTTTTGTTTTTAAAAATTACTTTCTCCACAACAGGAAACTTTGTTCTTTAAAGAAGTAAAGATAAAGTCTTTGATGGACATGATCTTTATACTCGATACTGCTGAGGAAGGAAAAAAAAAAAAACTTGAATTTGGAAGTTGAGAAAAAATTGCTTGACCAACATATTTACATTTAAGTCTCAAAACTATGTGCTTTGTTTATGCTTAATAAAGATTTTAGCGTTCTTCTTGCTGGACCCAACTTCAAACTTATTAATCAGTCTCTTACTTTTACTAAAAACATTTTATTGGCGAGTTTTCTACCAAAAATTTCCATTTTGCAATGGTAGGTCCACAGTGTGTTTTCCAAGCTTCTCTTCTTATTACTTTCAATAGCAGATCACCCCCTAGTGGAGATGCAGTATATATTTCTGTAAATTTAAAGGAAATCCATGTCACTTAAAATGTTTATACTCCTAAGCAAAGACTGAAGGGGGACTATGTAATCAACATAGATTTCAAAATTATAGTAAGCCTGCATTTGCATAAGAATAGACAAATAGTTTTAAAATTTCTTAGTGTGTTAGTTGCTCAGTTGTGTCCGACTCTTTGTGACCCCATGGACTGCAGCCTGCCAGGCTCCTCTGTCCATGGGATTCTCCAGGGAGGAATGCTGGAGTGGGTTGCGATTCCCTTCTCCAAAGGATCTTCCCTACCCAGGGATTGAACCTGGGTCTCCTGTATTGCAGGCAGATTCTTTACCATCTGAACCACCAATGTGCATCCTAATTCACAAGTTAACATCTATTTTCATTAGAACTTTTTTCATTTTCAAAGAATGATTACTTATAGACTGTAACTGTAGTGGATTGTTATCTTCTTTCTGCCCAAGAAACTTGAGGTTAAGACATAGGCAAATGAGTAATACTCATTCTTCAGATTATTTGGACCCATTTGTAGAAGAAAGTGTTAACAACATATGAAATAAACATTTACCTTTTTACTGAATGGATGCTATACATACTCTGCGTGCTGGACAGATGCTATTTCATTAATAAACCTTTAAAAATACTTCTAGATAAAAACGGAAAATTATTGTCTCTATGTGTGAATCCACTTATCCAATTATGAGTTCATAATATAACATGTGAATGTTATAATGAAAAGTCTAAGTACCAATGCAGTTATTCTTTTAAATGTCATAAAAGCTTACCACATTTACAAAGCAAGTCCCAACAAATTGGCCAAACCTCACATTAACCTCACAACCTCATGTACATACAACTGTGTTTTTAGGATAATATAACGACAATGCATTACAACTTAGATTAAGTGTTAATTTCATATTTTTCTATCATTCTATGGAATATTGAGGACAAGTATTACTCTTGAAAGAATAAAAATCCAATCTCATATAACTGGAAATTACCACTTACAATAAATTGCCAAAGGGAAAATTATTTGTATTAAGATACTTTACAGAGACTCTGGATTGCCCTATAAAATGTAAAATGTACACACAAATATAAAACTATAATATAAAAAATTAATGCAGGAGGATAATTTCTTAAAAGTATTCTCTGGAATTAATCATAGAAATTCCAACAGGAGCATGATGCTTACAGATAACTTCAAATATATCACTAACACATTTAAATATATATGTATCTGTGTGAATTTTCATTAAATAAAAAGTGTTTGCAAGCATTTTAAAATTAAATGCCCAATAACTACAGTGTATAAGCTAGAAATAAGGAAGGGATATTTATTATTGCCTGATCTAGCTTTCAAGACTTTTGGGAGTACCAAAATTAAAAAAAAAAAAAAAAAAGAAAAGAATGTATCAAAATCTTTTACAAAGAATTACAAAATTTTCAGTTGTTACGCTTGTATCAGATTGTTTTCTGTTTTCTGATAACGAAACTGTTTCTGATAGTAAAAATATTTCTTGTTTTCTTAATAAAAAACATTTCTCATTCTGTAAGTGCTAAAGGAATCTCCCAGCTTCAGGAAAGAGTGTGTTAAACAGTGGAACAAACATAACCTCTTGCTCTTTCACTTCTGGTGAAAGGAAATCAGAGAGATGAGAGAATAAACTAGTTAATCGATTAATTGTGAATAGAGATGGAGAGGCTAGAGGTTGCTTTGAATGCAAGATACCAATGACTAGACCTACTTACTAAACTGAACCGACTGGACTGGTCAAATATCATGAAGTTTTACATCTAATTTTTAACTTCTGAGTCCTACCAGAGTTTGTTGTATAAATTGCCAAAACATATTTTCACAACACATTATGTAATTCTCTAAGAATGGAGTTAGGGCTACCAGGCTGCAGTCCACGGGGTCACTAAGAGTTGGACACGACTAAGCGACTTCACTTTCACTTTTCACTTTCACGCATTGGAGAAGGAAATGGCAGCCCACTCCAGTGTTCTTGCCTGGAGAATCCCAGGGATGGGGGAGCCTGGTGGGCTGCCGTCTATGGGGTCGCACAGAGTCGGAAACGACTGAAGCGACATGGCAGCAGCAGCAGCAGCAGCAACAATGCATTTGCAAAAGTGATATATGTATGTATAACGCAGAAGAAAACCAACTTATTTTCAAATTTATTTTAATATTGGTACCTGTCTCTTTATGTAGATATATAATAGCCCTCTAGGAATGCTTAATTATTAATATCCAGAAAAAGGGACTCAGAGCAAGTCACCTTTGTTTAAAAATACAGACG
Organism: Muntiacus reevesi; assembly: GCF_963930625.1. NCBI lineage: Eukaryota > Metazoa > Chordata > Mammalia > Artiodactyla > Cervidae > Muntiacus > Muntiacus reevesi. The sequence goes on from NC_089249.1 coordinate 202,731,623, forward strand.
ACCCAGCAATCCCACTGCTGGGCATACACTCCGAAGAAATTGGAATTGAAAGAGACACATGTACACCAGTGTTCATCACAGCCCTCTTTACAATAGCTAGGACATGGAAGCAACCTAGATGTCTACTGGCAGATGAATGGATAAGAAAACTGTGATACATATGCACAATGGAATATTACTCAGCTAATAAAAAGAACACATTTGAATCAGTTCTAATGAGGTGGATGAAACTGGAGCCTATTACACAGAGTCGGTAACAGTGACCCAATATGCAAGACAGCAAAAGCGACACAGATATAAAGAACAGACTTTTGGACTCTGTGGGAGAAGGCAAGGGTGGGATGATATGAAAGAAAAGCATTGAAACACATATATTACCATATGTGAAATAGATCACCAGTCCAAGTTCGATGCATGAGACAGGGTGCTCAGGGCTGGTGCACTGGGATGACCCGGAGGGATGGGATGGGGAGGGAGGTGGGAGGGGGGTTCAGGATGGGGACACGTGTACAACCATGGCGGATTCATGTCAATGTATGGCAAAAACCACTACAATATTGTAAAGTAATTAGCCTCCAATTAAAATAAATATATTAATTAAAAAAAAATATATATATATACTATTCATTTTGCTGAGCTAGTGGAACTCTACATTACTAACATTAGCTATTGTAACATTATGAAGAAGCCAGGAAAATTTACCCTTTATATAATGCTTGGCTGGTAAAACTGCAATTCAGATCAGTTTTACCTCTGTTTTTACAGATGAAGAGTAAAGAAGGCTTTGATCCAAATAATACAAACTACACAAGTAGAAATCACTTTTCTTTGAAAAAACACATCAGTAAATGAAGAACCATTATCAATGTTATGCTGTATTAAGCGTATTAGCAACCTCAGTTACTCATATTATAGTAAAAGATCTAAGATCCTTCAATGGCACAGCCAGAAATGGACTGTTATGGGGACAAAATGGCAATAATTAACTGTCACTGGATCTCAGCTCTTCAAAGCATAATCATAGCACAGATAAAAGAGGTTACTGAGATTCTGGAGCATATGCCACATAAAAGCTGTTTTGATGAAAATCATCAACTGTCCTGAGTATTCATCCAAAGATGGATTGATTCTTATTGTAATTTTTCTAATCAGGTTCATTTCCAGGTTTTCTTGTTCATGCAGCTAATAAATAGAGTAAGTGGTGCATTGTGAGGAAGGTTTCATGACCCCCAGAACAGTGACAGTTGAGATTAGAAAACTGTCTTTAGAGACAGACAAACATAGCCATACCAATGTGTCACACAATCAGGAATATTTATAGCAGATGATGCCAAGGACAGGTTAAACTGTGTTCAGTACCTTCCCACCAACAATCCCTTCTTATGCCAATTTCACTTTCTTTTTCCTTTATGTAAGTTTAGCACCACATTTATTTATTTGGTAATAGGTTTACTGTCTGTATCCCTGAGCTGAATTAACCTAAAAGTGTTAGTTGCTCAGTCATGTCCGACTCTTTGCAAGCCCATCACCTGTAGCTTGCCAGGCTCCTCCGTCCATGGGATTCTCCAGGCAGGAATACTGGAGTGGTTTGCTAGCTCCTCCTCCAGAGGATCTTCCCCACCCAGGGATCAAACCCAGGTCTCCTGTGTTGCAGGCAGGTTCTTTTACCCTCTGAGCCACCAGTCTATACATCTACAGTAAAATAAAGGCTACTTGGAGGCAGGGACTTGATCTACTTTATTCCCTAATGGATCCCTAGTGCTCTCCATATACAAGGATTCTAAGTAATTGATGGACCTGTAGGGTATGGTTTGTCCTCCTGTACTGCTAGGGACAACAGGCCCTAAACACAAAGTATTTTGTGATAAGGATGTTCTTTTACAGCGTTCAAAATCACTAAAACTGTGTGAATTAATGAAAAAGCATAAGTGCATGACAGTGTGATATACTCACTTAGGTTATTGAAAAGCTAAGCAGTGTCTTTTCATACTATTAATAAAATAAAATTCCCTTTCAATTATTGTGGTTGATTAAATGCATCATGTGGTGCAGTAAAATAACATGCCTGGTAGCTATTTCTCTAAAAGAAACCTGAGACATTTACTCTCAAATCTAAATCCATGTGGGTTTGTTTGTTTTGAGAGGATGAATAAGAGCCTCAGAGTGAAACAGTTTCACGTATTCACAACAACAACAGAAAAACTTGAAACCAAAAATAAAACCCTAAAGCTCTGTTCAATAGAAGAAAAGACCAACACTCTAGTTCTCAGGGCAATGCTAGGAAAAGACATTTTGACAGAATTATAATGGGACATATGTGATAAAAGGTGGGTGCGGGGGTATGCATAGAGATGTATTGCTATAAAGATCTGAACTTTGTTTTCCTTAATCTCAAACTCATATTTTCCACTTCAACTGATTGCCACATTATTGTCACATTAACTATCCCTAAAAACTACTAAGGCCACCCGCTCAAATAGTAAGTATGGTTGCTTTGACTTGAAGCATCAAATTCAAACTTCCCTATCAATCGAGGCCTTTGGTAGCCCGGACTTATCATATTAGTCTTTCATTAGCATCTATAACAACATCTTAAAAAAGAGATCCTAGAAAATCCACACCACCCCATGCCTTTGTTCAGGGTACTGCTATTTCACTGTTCTTCCTTCTCTCTGGTCACATGACATCTCAAGCTATGAGACCAGGAGCCCTGGACCTCTGCTGGGGTTTTTGGTATGAAGTCTCTGCTGAAACGAAGGTAATCTCTTCCTCCAGTTCCCAAGTCCCCAGTTTTTCTTTTTGAGTCTCATTATGCTTCACCAACAAAGCACATCATCATGATGTAAGGTGGTATTTGAATACACATTTAGTTAATTTGATCAAGAGTGTTAATTCATTCCGGAAGCCACATAACTATGTGTGAGAGTATTCTTTGGTGAGAAAGGATTCCCATAAGAAAACATCACAGCTGAGATGCACTGAAATATGTGTTTAATCAACAGCTTCAATTTTAATCTGCTGGCAAATATGCAGAAGTATTTCTTTTATTAACGTGAATAAGCAAGCTATCTATGCCTCTGCTGACTTTTATGGACTGGTGATATAAACTGTAAAAGGTGAACTCCTAAAATAAAAGTCAACTTTAAAAAAACCCTAAAGTTAATATAAAAATGTGCTTTCAAGTTTAACCACCAAAACAGCAGATGCATTTGGCCATTTATGAAAAAGGAATGCTTAAATTGAAAGTCCATTTACTCTCTGCCTAGAACAAGCTGCTGCTTTTAAAATATAAGACACTTTGAGGATATAAGAGACTCCTGGCAACCCTATCAGTAATGAATTATCTCCGAGTAAACAATGTATCTTCACCAGCTCAAGAAATGTGCTTCTTGGCAGGTACAAAGGACAGTCAGAATTAGGAAGGTATTTTATAAACAGAGTGAAGTGCAAATACAAAAAGCAAAATTTGCCTATATATTAGAAGCTAATGCCCTCAGGTAAACTTATGCATAAATTAATAATTCCTAATTTGTAGTAGTAAATGTTTATGCACTACAAAATTGTTCACAGAGAAAAATATTTCATTTTCAGTAAATATTTTATACACTCAAATACATATATACATACACATATCTACTTTTCTTCCACCAGTCAGATTTTCCTCTCTTATCTGATAACACAATACTACCATTTTCTGTCTCAAGCATGCTCTGCAAAAAGATGGAACATGAATGGACCAAAATATAAAAGGAAGATAATTATAATAATGAAACTGCAGCATATAAAGGGAACATTTAAGAATGCCTTGTAAGACACACTTGGCCTTCATACATTTACCTTACTTTCTCCTCTCACTGTGGTACAATATCATAGAAGCACAAGACTCAATGGAATCACTTTAATACAATCTTCCTAATATATTAATCTCAGAATTCCACAGATCCCTTCACTTCTAGATTGCATACAACCCATCTCCTGCATAAGTAGGTTTGCCTCACAACTTGCAAATATGGCCAGAAGGCTAAACAAGACCACAGAGTATGCTGTTGCTAGAAATTTTCTACATTCTAGAAATGGTTCTGCTAGTGCAAGGCTTGTTCCCAATAGGAGTCTCTTAATTAGCCTCTGCCATATGCTCATCTGGCTATATCCATAGTTGTATCTAGGCATAAGGAGTCTGAGCAGTCCTATTTTCCTAGGCAGGCATGTGATTCATTTTTTGGTTCGGCAAATAAATAACTGTGCTGTTGCCCTTTGAGTTCCTTGGTAAATACTTTCCTCTTCAACTGGAACACTCTGCTAGAGCCATTTTAATAACTTTTCTCAGAGAACAAGCTGCTAGGAAAACATGAAGGCAAGACAGTCCACAGAATAGGGAGAACAAAGTTCTGAAATAACATGGGCTGGAAGATATCTGGAACCCTAATTCCATTTTCCTTCTCCATAATTGGGCCAATATGCAGAAGCTTAAATTCTAATTAAACTATGTTTATAACTCATGCACTGGCTTTAGATTCAAGAATTATTTGTGGTCACCAACATTATCTCATCCTATGAATCATGTTCTTAAATCTAGTAGATAAAATATCAGGCATGGGCTTAAACACCAGCAAGGTAAGTGGTCCCAACTCAGAGTGAAATCACCTGCTCCTGCCATAGAACAAGCAAGCATAGTCGCTGATCAAATGACTAAAGATATTACTGCCTGCTAGGCTGAACTTCTGTTTGTAGGAGGAGAGCAGTTAAAAAACACGAAGAGTGTCTTCCTTGATAGTTTACGCCCAGTAAGTTTTTTGCATTATATGAAAAGATTTTAAATTACACTGACTTATTAATAGTAATGGGCTTCCCAGGTGGTAGTAGTGATAAAAGCAAACAAACAAAAAAACCACCTGCCAATGCAGGAGACGTAAGTGATGCAGGTTCCATCCTTAGGTCAGGAAGATCCCCCGGAGGAGGAAATGGTAACCCACTCCAGTATTCTTGACCGGAGAATCCCATGGACAGAGAAGCCTGGCAAGCTACAGTCCATAGGGTCACAAGAAGTCAGACACGACTGAAGCAACTTAGCATGCGTGCCCATTAACAGTAAACATTTTACTGTTGTTTAATTATAACAGTATTCAAGATTGATAACAAAAGACAATTTTTGAAATAGTTTAAAACTGATATCTTGATAGGCTATAACAAAAATATACTAGAATTCACGCTAGTGATGGATTTTGAGCTCAATTCTTTGTGTTCATGTGTGTGTACCTGTGTTTTTGTTTCTGGCTTTATTGAGATATAACTGACAAGTAACACAGTATAAGTTTAAAGTATACAACACGATGGTTTCTACATACTATGAAAAGATAATTATAAATAGGGTTAGTTAATATTTCTACCACCTTACACAATTACTTTTGTGTTGGGGGGAGGACATTTAAGATCTACAATCTTAGTAAATTTTAAGCATATGATAGTGTGTTGTTAACTATAGTCACTAAGCTCTGCAATAGATCCGCAGGACTTATTCATATTATAACTGGAAGGTTATACCTTTTGACTAACATCTTGGCGGGAAAAAAATGACACTTAAATGTAATAATGAAGCACTTCAATATAATAGTACCATAAACAATGCTGTTTTTCTTAGTACAGTCTTGTTTTCAACATTCATTACAAGCTGTGAAATGCGAAAGTAAAATGGTGCTTGGAAACAGTCTGGTCCTTTAAAAAAAACTCAGGGAGCAACTGAATTTTGAGAAACCTCATTAAAAATTAAAGAATGATATAGAGTTAATACGGCTTAATTTTCAACCAGTAGCAGATTTTAAATGCTTCCTAAATCAAAATACTTAAAGTAATTGCAATTAGGTGATTTCCCAACATTCTATTATGGTACAATGACAGAATTATGTACCTATGAGTTTCTAAATATATGGATTATTTGAGCTATTCACCATGTATTCTCCTTTAAGAATGAAATACTATGAAAAATATTGGCTTGATTGGCAAGGCAATGTGTTTTTGGTGATTTTTTTTCCCCAGGAGAAACTTTTGCGCTGTATAGTGTTTCTCAGAGGCTTATAATAATTGCTGAATAATGATGAGAAGTATATGTATATTATTCTATGGGGGAAGTGATAAAGTAAAAAATGGCATTTATTTGGTCATTAATCTGGCTGAAATTATTCTTTGACAATGTTAAATTGACAAAGCAAATCAAAATCATGAGGTGTATTTCAAGATTTTGCAGCAGTGTGATCACTAGTGAGAAAATGGGAGTATAAAGAAACAGTCCACTGAATACCAGCTCATCTGAGATTCTCTAGCTGTCAGATAATTGCTAGCAGTCTTAGTTTTCAATTAAAGAGCACTTTAGGGATTGTTTATCGTATTTAGATTCAAAAAGATTGTTCACACCTCTGGGGCAACTCAGCTAGAGAAATTTATACCAGATAATTGAAAATTTTATATTTCAAGGTAAAGTTGAGATGAGCTTTTTCATGACTGGTACAGTTGATGTTTGATTAAATCAAAAGTTAATCAATTTTTTTTATAAAGTCTATTTAAGAGTGTTGATGGTAATTACAAGTTTACAAGGGGGAAAAGGGTGAAGGAGGGATGGATGGGAAGTTTGGGATCAGCAGATGTAAACTATTCTATGTAAAATGCATGAACAACAAGGTCCTACTGTATAGCACAGGGAACTATATTCAATTTCCTGTGATAAACAATAATGGAAAAGAATATGAAAATGAATGCATATATACATGTATAACTGAATCACTTTTCTGTCCAACAGAAATTAACACAACACCATAGATCAATTATACTGCAACAAAATGTGTTTATAAGAAATATCACCTTCATAAGGTTAGTTTGAGGATTAAATCACACAATTCTTGCAAAGCACTAACCCAGTGCTTGGAGAATAATAATAAACACTTAACAACAGCTACATTGTTTAGCTACTATCACTAAGAGACCTAAATTTAACTCTTCTATTCAAGCTTTAGGTGGAATCTAGAGAAAAGTTAACTACTAGATACTTTGATAAATAGGTACATTAAAAATATAAAACCTATAAATGAATTATATGTCTAAATCTTCAAATTATGTTGAAAGATTACACTAAAAGCCTTCTTTTTCTCTCTGTCCTTCTGTGAAATATTTTCATCCCTTCTCCCTATGCTCATAAAAACATTCTCCTACCAACGCTTGGGGTTTTCCCAAATATAGTATGTACTTTCCAAGTTTCTCCTGTAATACTTTCTCTATTTCTTGTGATCATATTTAAATAAAATGAACAATAAGTGGCAGATGACTAATGAGTCCAGGTACTCTTTAGCGATCTGACCAGAGTTGATGACTGAGTCTGATTTAGCCTGTACCAAAGTTTCTGCTACAATTGCTAGTCAGCTTTGAAAGCTTGGCAGCTCTGGCTTCAAGAGACTGACATAGCTCTTATGTGCCATGGATTAACTCATGATTTTAACCTAAGAATGTGTGCAAGGATGATCCTCTGGGAATGTTTTGTCATTTGACTCTGACCTAACTTTAGAATCACAAATCCAGTTGATAACAACAGACATTTTCTCATGTGGGTACAAAAGAAATGAAAAGATGGAATGCTTAACATCACATTTACTTGCATATAAAGAGAATAAATTATGTTCAAAATAGAATTATTCTCACACATTTCATGTGTGAACCAACATGAAATGTTCCCCTTTACTTATAAAGGCAGGGGAAATTCCTAGTTCATTGTCATCATTAAATTATGTAATTTTTGAGAACTATATAAGACTTTATATGGCCATACATCCCTGGCCTCTGTGGCAAAATATGGTCTGGTTTTAGTTAAAATATGACTAACAATGGACATATCTACTTGCATCCATATCATTAACCAGCATGCCAAAGGAGGTGTGGAGAAATGGAAACCACTGCCTTTCAAATATTTTCTCAAAGAGACTTGTTTGGAAAGAAGCATTGGAAATGCAGTAAGAAAAACAAATCCAATACAATTATTCCATTTTTATCAGCTACCAAATAAACATTTTCAGACAGCCTCCAAACCAATCTGTGGGAGGCAGAGTCAAGGTTTATTTTAGATGTATACAGTTGTATGACTCACTGGGGGGAAAATGAATGTGTTGATTTACCAATATGCTGTATCAGTTACAGGCACTGCTCTGCCTAACTGCTCCTGAGCTCTGCATGCTTAGTAGAGAATGAATTTAAATCTGTCCAGGTGCACATTTAGGGCTGTGCTTCAGAGTCAAGTCAAGCCCATACTATAAAATAAAGGCACGTTTTAAGGGAGCATTCTAAAACATATAAAAATTTTCAGAGACACTAATGGATAGGCTCTGATTATTGATGATGAAAAGCAAATGTCACTGTTATTCAAAGTTAAAATACTTATCAAGAGTTCTTTCTAATTTTAATTCTAATTTCATATTTTTTAAATACCCTGATAGGTCCTTTGAAGAAATAAACTCATATAAACTTGACAATTTTTCTCCTGGGCCTGAGAAAATAGAGTTAGGAATTAGGGTTTTCAGATGTCACTTGCCTTTCCCTCACTTTCTGAACTCTGTCAGAGTCACCTTCATCAGATAAGAGTTCCAGAAGGATCAGAAGGATTAGTATGTTCCAGTTGCTATGTTGAGTAAGTTACTTAAATCATCTCCTATAGTTCTGTCCCCAATACCTTAAGGTAAGTATCATTATTCTTTTCTGATTCACCCTGCTTCAGAGAAGTCTCCAATTTGTCCAAGGTCACAAAGTCAGTAAGAGGCAGAATAATTTTAACCTTGGTAGTTGGTTGCTGATCCCTGTGAATTTACCACCAACTTATGTATGGATGTGAGAGTTGGACGGTGAAGAAAGCTGAGCACCAAAGAATTGATGCTTTTGAACTGTGGTGTTGGAGAAGACTCTTGAGAGTTCCTTGGACTGCAAGGAGATCCAACCAGTCCATCCTAAAGGAGATCAGTCCTGAGTGTTCAGTGGAAGGATTGATGTTGAAGCTGAAACTCCAATACTTTGGCCACCTCATGTGAAGAGTTGACTCACTGGAAAAGACCGTAATGCTGGGAAGGATTGGTGGCAGGAGGAGAAGGGGACAACAGGATGAGATGGTTGGATGGCATCATCGACTCAATGGACATGGGTTTGGGTGGACTCCGGGAGTTGGTGACCGACAGGGAGGCCTGGTGTGCTGCGATTCATGGGGTCGCAAAGAGTCGGACACGACTGAGCAACTGAACTGAACTGAACATCAGTGCACAACTCTCACAAGTACCCAACCTTACAGGTTAAGGTCTATAAACATGGTAGTATCTACCCTCCCAGGTTATGAGAGCAAGGTTGCCTTTCATTGGGAAGCAGGCAAATCAATTATTCTTTATTAATTATTTTTTAAAGTGCTTACAGAAATACAGAACTGAAGAATGGCTGTCAGGGATTAAGAAGGAGGTGGGGCAGAAGGGGAGGCAAGGTGGGCGTGAAAGGACAATAAGAGGGATCCTTCAGGGGATAGACATGTTCTGTATCTTGACTGTGCCAATACCTGTGCAATAGATTAAAAGTTTGTCCCCCCAATGCCCTAAATTCATATGCTGAAACTTAATCCCCATAATATCTGGAGGTGGGTCATTTGGAAGGTGATTAGGTCGTAACAGTGGAGCCCTTAGGAATAGGATTAGTGCCCGTATAAGAGACCCCAGAGAGCTCCCTCGCCTATTCCTTCATGTGAGGGCACAGCAAGAAAGCTTGCCATGAACCAGGAAATAGATTCTCGCCAAACACCAAATCTGCCAGTGCCTTGATCTTGGTCTCCCTGGCAGCCAGAACAGTTTGTTATTTAAGCCACCCAGTCTATGGTACTTTTTGTCAGAGCAGTCTGAATGGACTGAGACACTTTCATTGTGATATTGCCTTTTAGTTTTATAAGATATTTCCACTGGGTGAAAACTGAGTAATGGACATGCAGGATCTCTCTCTGTTATTTCCTATAACTACGTATGAATCAGCAATTATCTCAAAATAAAACATTTAATTAAACATGGTGTAGGCATTTTCCCACATAGTTACACAAAACTAATGTAAAATACAAACTAAATAAAACTACAGGGCCAGGTCTGTGTTTGAAAATCCAAACCCAGGAAAGAAGCCCATACGGCAGCCAGGGGTAGGGAGTGAAACCCCGCAGAAGCACTTTCTCAATTCAGTCATCCTCACAGGGAGCAAGAGATTTCCAGTCCCTGCTAGAGGCTCCTTTGTGACTGATCAAGAGGAGAAAATGAGCGAAGGCAGCCAGTCTTTGTAGGGTTCCTTCCTAGGTCTGCTCACAGAGGCAGACAAGCAGAGAGATGGAAGACTTTCTCCAAGGCTTGTCTGGCCCTATGGGCTGACTGGCTTCTCTGGGAAGCCTGCTATTAGATGTACCCAGTAGCTGGTGTCAGGGTTATAAAAGGAACCACTCAGAAAATGACAGTATAGTTGGTGACCTAGGGCCTCTGAAGAGGCCACTCTGCAAGCAGAAGAGAATGTACTGTTATACATCTGACATACTATCTAACAGCTTAGAGCTCCTTGGGCAATCAGTAATTCCAAATTTCTTAGCAAATTTATAGTTAAGTCACAAAGTTGTCAAAGAAAGCTTCTTTCTGTGTGTGTGTGCACATGTATGCACCCCAAAGGAGAGCAAAAATCCAGATCTGGCCTTTGAAAGCAGCATACTGAAATATTGTATTTAAATATCAAAATATTATCAACTACAAATCATAATAGGAGAAGGAGAGGGAAAGCAAGCAGTAAAAATGTTAGTACTTTAAGGAGAAAAGATGACTTGCGGATAACCCAAGGTCTCCATTAAGGTAATTCTTACAGGTACTTCTTTCCATTAAAAGCATTTGGAAGTTACCAGCTCTGTACTTAGGATGAAGAAGCTGAACTTTACAACAAATGAAAGATGGCACAGCTGCTTCTCACTGCAGGTGGTGGTCACTCATTTTAAAAAGGTACTAAAAAATGTTTGGCAAAAGTTTTATACTATATTATGGATAGAAGGATTAAAAAATTCTTTTAATTCTGAGATCGCTTTAGATTCACAGAAGAGTTGCAAAAATAGTACAGAGAATTCCCATATACCCTTTGCCCAGCTTCTCCTCTCTTGATGTCTTACATAACCATAGAAGACACATAAAAACTAAGAGCTCTGATACAATCCTAATAACTAAAGAACAGAAGAGAACTTATTTAGATATCTCCAGTTTCTCCAGGAAAGTAATTTTTCTGTTTCTGGATCCAATTCAGGATCCTATATTGCACTTAATTGTCATGTCTCCTTAAATCATTTCAAGGCGAGAGCAGTTCCTCAACCTCCTTCACCTTTCATGACCTCGATACTTTTTGAGGATTGTTTGGGTTATTTTACAGATTGTTCGTCCATTCACTTTGTCGGATGCTTTCTCATGATAACAGTGAGACTATGCATTACCTGGAGTGATACAACACAGGTGTGTCCTCTATGCATCATATCAGAGGTTTCATTGTGACCATTGATGGTGATGTTAACCTTGGCTAAGATCACGTTACCAGGATCAGTTCAGTTCAGTCGCTCAGTCATGTCCAACTCTTTGTGACCCCATGGACTGCAGCACACCAGTCCTCCCTGTCCATCGCCAACTCCCAGAGTTTACTCAAATTCATGTCCATTGAGACGGTGATGACATCCAACCATCTCATCCTCTATCATCCCCTTCTCTTCCCGCCCTCAATCTTTCCCAGCATCAGGGTCTTTTCAAATGAGGCAGTTCTTTGCATCAGGTGGTCAAAGTATTGGAGTTTCAGCTTCAACATCAGTCCATCCAATGAATATTCAGGACTGATCTTCTTTAGGATGGACTGGTTGAATCCCCTTGCAGTCCAAGGGACTCTCAAAAGTCTTCTCCAACACCACAGTTCCAAAGCATCAATTCTTTGGCTCTCAGCTTTTTTTTATAGTCCAACTCTCACATCCATACATGACTACTGGAAAAACCATAGCATTGACTATATGGACCTTTGTCAGCAAAGTGATGTCTTTGCTTTTTAATATGCTACAAGGATAGTCCATGGTAAAAATACTATTTTTCTATTTGTAATTGCCAAATATTTGGGGGGAGATCCTTTGTGAGGTGCTCGGTCACTTCAATCATATCTGACTCTTTGTGACCCCATGGGCTGTAGCCTGCCAGGCTACTCTGTCCACAGGATTCTGCAGGCAAAAATACTGGAGTGGGTTGCCATTTCCTCTTCCAGGTGATCTTCCCAACCCAGGAATTGAACCCTGGTCTCTGGGGTCTCCTGCACTGCAGGTAGGTTCTTTACCCATTGAGCCACCTGGCTTAAACTAATTTTAGCATCCATTTATGGATCTTGCCTGCACAAGTTATCATTGTGATAGCCTATTAGTGATTTTCTATTTATGCTTTAGTATTTCTAATAAAGTCCTTCCTTCTACATTTATAACTGTAGGAAAGAGTTGCTGTTTAATCCCCCTTATTCAATTATTTATTTATATCAGTAGAGGATCATGAATATTTATTTATTTCCTTAAATTATAATCCAGTACTATCATTATTGCTCAAGTTCTTTCTGGTTGACTCCTATGCCACTTTCAATGTGCCTCACGTCCTCTTACTTTTAGCACATTTCACTATCCGTGTCACAGAAGTCATAAGATGCTCAATAGTCACCTTGTATTTTCCCTGCTCCAATCCTAGAATCAATCATGTATCCAAGGATCCCTCACTTTTTCATTGCAGGATGAATTAATATTTAGAGAGGACTGTATGAGCACCCAGTGTGCTCCTTGCCCCTGAGGAAATGACTGATTCTAGCCCCTTCACCGAAGAGAACTAAGGAATATGTGTACGTACATTAACTCATGTATGCACAAGCCTCTGTATTTCTGTACCTACTTTTGTGTGTATGTAATAAAAGGCAGAGGAACAAGAGATCAACTTGACAACATTCCCTGGATCATAGAGAAAGCAAGGGGATTACAGAAAAACATCTACCTCTGTTTCATTGCTAAAGCCTTTCACTGTGTGGATCATAATGAACTGTGGAAAGCTCTTAAAGAGACAACCATCTTACCCGTCTCCTGAGAAACCTGTATATGTGGGAAAAGAAGCAACAGTTAGAACCCTGTATGGAACAACTGATTGGTTTAGGACTGAAAAAGCAGTATGACAGGGCTGTCTGCTGTCATCCTGTTTATGTAACCTATACACTGAGCATATCCTGAGAAATGCTGGGCCAGGTAGACGAAAATTAAGACAAGCTGAAATTAAGATAAGCAGGAAAAGCATCAACAACCTCAGATATGCAGATGATACCACACTAACGGCAGAAAGCGAAGAAAACTAAAGAGCCTCTTGATGAGGATGGCTTAAAACTAAATATTTAAAAAACTAAGATCATGGCATCCAGTCCCACTACTTCATGGAAAATAGAAGAGGAAAAGGTGGAAACAGGGACAGAATTCCTCTTCTTGGGCTCTACAATCACTGTGAATGCTAACTGCAGCCATGAAATCAGATCATTGCTTCTTAGCCAGAAAGCTATGAGAAACCTAGGCAGTGTGTTGAAAAGCAGAGACATTACTCTGACAAAGACCTGCATAGTCAAGGTTATGTTCTTCCTGACAAAGTTCCGCATCGTCAAGGATATGGTCTTCCCAGTGGTCATGTACGGTTGCGAAAGCCGGACCATAAAGAAGGCAGAGCGCCAAAGCACTGTGGTGCCTTCGAACTGTGGTGCTGGAGAAGACCCCTGAGAGGCCCTTAGGCAGCAAGGAGATAAAACCAGTCAGTCTCAGGGGAAATCAACCCTGAATACTCACTGGAAGGACTGATGCTGAAACATCCAGTGTTTGGTCACCAAACAGCTGGCTCATTGCAAAAGTCCTTGATGCTGGGAAAGATTGAGGGCAGAAGGAAAAGACATTAGAGGATGAGATGGCTGGATGACATCACCAATGCAACGGACATGAACTTGGGCAAACTTCCAGAGATGGTGAGGGACAGGGAGGCCTGGCGTGCTGCAGTCCATGGGGTCGCAAAGAATCAAACATGACTGGGCAACTGAACAACAAATATATGTATGTACACATGATGTGTATATATATTTTATGCATCCATATAGGTACTTCTGCCTCTAACCCTGTACCACTGGGTTCATTTTCCCTTTTTCTTTTCCTTTTGTAACTTCTTATTCTGATAGGGGGAAACCTGGCCTTCATCATCTGTATTTCTTTAACTCTAGTATACAGAATTCCTTACTAATATGCCTATGAGAAACAAACTTATGAGATGACAGTGCTTGTGTACAGTTTGGCTGGTTGTTTATAAACAGCATCCCAGACTTTGGACTGTTTTCCAAAGTCACGCAGATTGGATGCTTTCTTCCCCACCCTCCTCAGTGTAGGTATGTGGTTCACATGTAATACAGGTAGACTCATTTGTCTGCATTCTATTTTTCCTGCATCTCCTTTATCCTTTTTAATTACTGAGAAACATCTGCTTTTTGTGGTGTACCGTTCTTTGGATTTTAACAAAAGCGTGAAACTATATACCTACCCCCACAGTTCCATATAGAACAGTTTCATCAACCACCTCCCCCCCCCCAGATTTCTCTGTGCTAACCCTGTATAGAAAACTCTCTGCCCCAAACCCTTATCAAAGCAAGCTTATGCTTCAATTATCCTGGTATATGGTTTGGAATTAATTAGAATTAAATAGAGCAGTTTAGGCATGTAATAATAATAATGCATCTAATGTCAGTATAGCGAAAAAGCCTAATTGGTAAAGCTGTAAGCTGCTGCTTACATCAGTGCTTAGATTCTACCTTTAACTGGATCTAAGCAGCTCAAAAAATCACACCATGGATTTTTTTTGTTGTTGTTGTTAATTTTTCCTTCCTCGGATGTTTACATTTGGAATCTCCCAAGGCACCCAGAGTCCAGAATCACTATTTATAGAAAAGCAATAAAAAAAAACCTGCCTACGCTTTTACTCCTCCACATGGTGAAGACTGCAGTTCCGGAAAGCAGTCAGGAACTCACTGAAGATGCCTAGAAGGATTACCATTTGTGTCACCACCGAGCCCTTTCAGACACTGTGCTAACACCAAATGGCCCATGTGGAGAGGACCAGTGTTTTGTTTTGCTTTTTTTCATTGTATCCCATTACTTTGTTATTATTGCAGGAAATTGTGGATCATGGTGAAATGGGAAGGAAGACCGTGATTAGCAGTATGTTAAGACAAGGCAGTAAAGAAAATATGTAGTCATATCTTTTAGTCAGCAGAAAAAAAAATTAAAACCACTTTAAATTATGATGTGGACTTTTTCTATGCTTAAATAGAAATTTCTCAAAGTGTGTTTCTTGGTGGTTTTTATTTGTGGTTACAATAAATACAGGGAGGAAAAGAAACCCACCCTTCGAGAGGATGCTGTCTCCTGGCGGCCCAATCAAAGCAGAGCACAGACCCTACAGCTGCCTGGACCAGCAGCTGCAAGAGAGATGCATTTCCTTCTATGAAAAATACCCCACATTATATACAACTATTAAGGTTGTTGTGATAATTAAGTTAAAGCATATGAAGCAGCTAGAACAAAGACGTATACAATAATAATAATAGCTAGTAGTGGTCATAGTATTTGTGCATGAACTTTCCAAGCGGTGCTCATGTGCTTGTCACCTCAGTCTTAGAAGAACACCAGAGGGGTTAGCCATTCCCTCCTCCAGTGCATCTTTCCCACCAGGGATTGAACCTGACTCTCCTGCATTGCAGGCAGCTTCTTTGCTGCCTGAGTCACCAGGGAAGAGGCTCAAACCTAAACATCATCAGAGTAGCGGTCCTGGGTCAAGACTGTGCCAAATTCACAATGGGTTTTGGCCAATTTACGCAAATCTGGCTTCCTAGTAGGGGAGGTCGGCCAGGACTTTCTATATTATGGCATTTGTAACTCCGATTTCTCCCTAAACTAACCTCTTCTCTGCAGTGTGATAAAATGTAGCAGGATGGGGAACAAAGCCTGTCTTATGTCACATGCAAGAAGCCAAGGTGGGCTCAGGGCTCAGGTTTCAGAGATGAGAGGGCCCCTCTACCTTCCTGGTGGGGTGCAACAGTGGAGTCCAGGCGTGGAGGGCCCCAAGGGGGGATCAGGAATGCCGTGGGGCCTTCACACACAGGGCTCAGCGCCGGACCTCACTCAAAGCCACAGGATGGAGAGGAGGAAGATGACAGACTCCACACAGTCACTGACGGGGTGTGCTGCTGCAGACAAGTGAGCGCGCATTCCCTCTGGGGATCCCCAAATCCAACTGCTGGGGGCCTGACCTGGGCAGTGTCAGCAAAGCAGGCATCTTCACCGTGAATGAAATTCCTTTTATCCTTCAGGCTAGTTAACCTTACGAAGGTTAGAAGGTTACGGAGGACCTAGAAATATCAATTACCTGTGCAAAAAAACAAAACAATGCCCATGGACAACAAACCAGTAAAATTGGAATTTTACAAAAATTTCCTCAGAAAGGAAGTTTCCTCCCAGAAAGAAAAAAACCTTTCTTCAAGCACAGTTTTAAAAGTGTATTTTCTAAAAAATATCTAAACATTATATGTTATTAGAGAAAACATTATTTATTTCATGTTGTGTTTTAGGCATTGCTAACATCATACAATGTTCCTATGAACTTTATGAAGTATAATTACCTCAATCCTCCAGATAAACAGCATGAAAACTGAAAAAGTGAAAAAAACAAAACAAAACACTTTTTAGCATCTTCAGAAAGATCTTCAAATGAGCATTTATTTGGCTTAGTCCTGCCATCCAACATTTAAGCTATTCACAGCTCTTTTGCAGATAAGGCAATGGATGCTTCAAATTTTCCTCTGTTTTTTTTAGTTAATTTATTTCAAGATTAATTCTCTCTACCAAGTAGAAATTCAAATTCTTGTGTTTACATTCAGGATCACAAAGGCACAACTGAAAACAAAATGCTATAAAGGATTTCCAAAGCTGAGCAACCCTTGGCTTTCTGACAAAAATATAGAGATTCTCACTTTAGCAAATCGAGGACACTTGGGATAATTACACACTAGAAGGACTGAATCATGGTCCTGATAACAGGAGAGCAAAAGCCTACATAATTAAGCAGAACAAAAGCAAAGAAGTTTTTTCTTTAAAGTTCAGAAACAGCAGACCTGGTGCTTCTGGCAATGGTCCAGGTTCATTCTGGTAAACAGGAATTATGAATACCTCATAAACAGAACATCCCAAATGAAAAGAAAAAAGATCTGAAAGAGAAGAAAGCATCCACGTGGTGGACAGATAGTTTCTAGCAGGCTCTACTAACAACATTCTTCACACAGAGTATTCATTCACTCGTTTCATAGGCAAAAGCCAAGTAAGGCCCCCTTTATTTCCAAAGAAGATTTATAAAGGCCACATGTTGGGAAGTACCAGACTGAGAGGGAGCACTTGCTTCCTTTTGAACTATTTGTGATATTTTTAATATCACAAGCACGACAGTCTTAAATGGGAACAACTTCATGTTTTCTGTATGTTTCCTGAGTAAATGTATTATGTGCATTAAGATTCATAAGCACTGAAAGTAATCACTGGGGAGAGAGATGGGTGGGCCCTGCAACGTGATACATGTTCTGCAGACTTTGGAGGATGCAGGGATCAGTACAAGCTCATGGCTGAAAAGTTTTAATGCTCAATAGACCTTCTAGAGTCCAAAATGAGGAGAGAGTAACAGTGGGAAGAGGAGAGAAAGAACAGAGGTGGGCCCTCGAGGAAGGGAGCCAATACTGCATTTTCCTGAAGTGATTCCACCCAAGTGGACATATGTTAAGAGAAGTAACCAGAAAGAAAGCGCTGACAGCCAGCGGGGCTAACCAGAGGGACTTCAGCATTCCAGGGTAGGAGGAGACTCCAGTGAAGGGCTCTTGGAGGAACACACAAAAGCACTTCACAAGAAAAAGAATGTGCAACTGGGTGACACCATCCCAGCCTTTTCTGTCCCCTTATCTCACCTCCTCTCCTCCTCATCCAGCTCTCCGAAGCACAGGCAGCTGGGTGAGTCTCAGAGGAGGGCAAAGAGTGAAGGAGTTAAGGCAGAGCAGGGGAAGACAGTAAATTTCAAGCTAGTAAAAATTTGATATTAGGCTGCAGTGAACATTTTATTGCCTGAAAAACAAAACCACTTGATACCTAGAGTAAATGCGAAAGCCATGGCAATTGTAAGGGACTTTAGCCAGGAGCATGAAGCAGACAGTGGCATGCAAGAATGAAGATGTGTGTCCCCTACTGTGTTCAACTAGTTCAATATACCAGTTACAACTGCATTTTCACATTGAAGTGTAAATATTGGATGAACAACCTTATTAGCCCACAGTTGTTATCTGGACACATGCTGACAATAATAAGCTTCTATTTCCCTTGTCATCAGAACTACACGGATGCCAATTTACAGAACTCTGCATTTCCTTTACCCATCTGCCTACATATACCCACACAGGAAGAAATATATAATTAGGCACACACAAATAAGCAACAGGAGTCCAGTTTTCCAAATAGATGAGAAGAAATCAAACGATCATACTCAAGTCAGGCAATGTTGACTCCTCTAAAATCAGTTCAGCAAATATTTTTCAACCAATACTTGTATCTTCACTATTACAAACTAATTGGATACTGGAAACTCAAGTCAAGTTTATACAACTAAACACATTTTGTACCATCTTCAAATTGAAATTACTGATAAGCAAAAGTTTAATACCCATCTGAAGGCACCATTCTTTTTCTTCTTTTGGTCATGATATGATGCTTAATTAACTAAATGAGCTTTCTATTGTTGAATAAAATAACTCTATATATCATCCAAGATAGAAAATGCTCTGATTTAAAATGCATCATAATTATAGACAATTTCTGACACTGAGCTGACTCACTTATCTTGTCTGTGATGTTTTAGAGGCTCCATTACATATCAACATTTCCTGTTTACTATTTGGTTCATAATATGTATTACACTTTCCTGTTTAAAAATCTGATATATATAAAATGTGAAGAGAATAAATTTTCAGTAATTCCAGATATCTGTAACATAATCTTCAACACAGAAGTAGAGAAAGGGCCTCTTTAAGGTTATCATATAGAACTAACGTAAAGCATGTTAAGGCAATTATAAGAAATACTCAGTTTGTAGCAAACTTCAGTTCTGACTAAATTACATCAATTAGTTTAACATGATTAATTATTTGGTTAAAGAGAAGAAAGGCAAACATGAGTGCTGGATAGTAGGGCTATTTAATAAAATTCACATTTCATATTTAGAGAGAGGAAAACAATGAAACATAATCTCCAACTTAAAAAGTAAAATAAAAATAAAACAGAGAGATCAGCATAAATGTTTTTATAAAAATGCCCCAAAAAAGTATACTCCTTAAAAACTTCTGAGGAATTTCAATACAGATAGAAACAAGCAAAAAGAACAATAATATTTTTATGATAATGATCTTGAGTCATCATAAAATGCTTGCTGACAATTAGAAAAAGGTATTTTAAGAACTCATACTAATATAACTTCATATTAGAAAGATACACTGGAGAAAACCTGCTAAAATGGAAAAGCACAGAATAAAATAACCCTTTATTATATAAAATATTCATCTATATTTATTATCTAGCTCCTTAATAATGCCACATAAATTAGATGTTATCACATGTGATGATTCAAATTGATCGTAATACTTTTCTTGTCATATTTATGGCTAAGTAATAATACTTATACCTCCTGATAACATAGAATTGTTAGCCTTAGGGCAGTGGAAATGAGTTTTGAGAAAAGAGGAAGATAGGATGTATTTTCCTATGCACACATTTCCATAAAATGCTAACATTAGCAGAGACATTTTTAAAATAATAGAACAGGATTCAATGAAAAAAAGATGCCTTGCCAGCTCAATACTTTCTCTGTTCTAACATAAGTATGTACGTAGGAAGATGAAGAATTGAGAAATGAATTAGCTTTACTGATGATCAAATGGATGACCCCCAAATACAAAATAAAACAATTGAAATGAGACTAAACAGTGTTTTTGAGCACAGTAATCACTTATAATAGGGACAGACAAGTATTCAGGTCTTGGGCAAGTTGTTTCTACACTGTATTCAATGGGAACTTGCAACACTGAAAATAATTGAAGCTCCTATTTCTGTCACCTCTGTTTCTATGACTAACATAATTCCTACTCTTATAAAAAAGGTTCTCAAGATCATTGGTTGCCAGGGTGTAATGGGGGAATGCGGTGTGGGTGGGTATGTATAGAGAATTTTTAGGGCAGCGAATATACTCTGTGATATTATAATGATGGATAAATGTCATTAGACATTTCTCCAAACTCATGGCATATACAAGACCAAGAGTAATCTGTAATGCAAACCTAGACTTTGAGTATTATGATGTGTCAATGTAGTTTCATCAATTGTAACAAATGTATTACTCTGATGGAGGATGTTGATAATAGGAGAAGCCAAGCATGTGCAGGGTAGAATGCATACAGAAAGTCTCTGTAGGTTCCTCTTAATTTTGTAGTGACCCCAAAATGTCTCTAAAAAATATAGTCTTAAAAAAAATGTTCTCGAGCCTCTTGGGAGAGTTCCTTTCAGCCAAGCATGTGCAAGTAATTAAATATACTTCATTTCTGTAATTGGGAAACTTGGGTTTATTATGTGTTTGTTGAAGACTTTGTAAGCATGGCCAAAAACATGTAAACGTGTCTTCTCACTCCTGTTCCACTCCAAATCAACCATTGGTGATACTTGGGGATAAGACACAATATGTTCAATAGGGAAATGTTGCTGTTCAGTCACTCAGTTGTATCTGACTCTTTGTGACCCCATGGACTGCAACACACCAGGCTTCTCTGTACTTCACCATTTCCCAGAGTTTGCTAAAACTCATGACCATTGAGTCGGTGATGCCATCCAATCATCTCATCCTCTGTCATCCCCTACTCCTCCTGCTCTAAAACTTGCCCAGCATCAGAGTCTTTCCACTGAGTCAGCTTTTCACATCAGGTGGCCAAAGAATTGGGATTCATCTTTAGCATCAGTCCTCCAATGAATATTCAGGACTGATTTCCTTTAGGATTGACTGGTTTGATCTCCTTGCTTTCCAAGGAACTCTCAAGAGTTTTCTCAAACACCACAGTTCGAGGGCATCAATTCTTCAACACTCAGCCTTTCTTATTGTCCTGCTCTCACATCTGTACATGACTACTGGAAAAATCATAGCTTTGACTAGACAGACTTTTTTTTGGCAAAGTAATGTCTCTGCTTTTTAATACAGTGTCTAGATTTGTCATTGCTTTTCTTCCAAGGAGCAAGCATCTTTTAATTTCATGGCTGCAGTCACTGTCTGTAGTGATTTTGGAGTCCAAGAAAATAAAGTCTCTCACTGTTTCCATTGTTTCCCCATCTATTTGCCATGAAGTGATGGGATGGATGCCATGATCTTTGTTTTCTGAATATTGAGTTTTAAGCCAACTTTTTCACTTTCCTCTTTCACCTTCATCAAGAGGTTCTTTAGTTCCTCTGACTTTCTGCCATAGGGGTGGTGTCATCTGCATATCTGAGGTTATTGATATTTCTCCCAGCAACCTTGACTCCAGTTTGCGCTTCATCCAACCTCAACATTTCACATGATGTACTCTGAATAGAAGTTAAATAAGCAGGATAACAACATACAGCATTGATGTACCCCTTTCCCAATTTGGAACCAGTCCATTGTTCCATGTCGTTTTAACTGTTGCTTCTTGACCTGCATACAGGTTTCTTAGGAGGCAGGTAAGGTGGTCTAGTATTCCCATCTTTTTAAGAATTTCCCACAGTTTGTTGTGACAGTCATTTAAAACAAGTCAGGCAGGGAGTTTGATCAGATTCTTTAAAAGTAGGAATCAGCATTAGTGAGATTTATTCAGATAATCTCTGTTAACAATAGAAAAGGAAAGATTCCCTTGACAGCATTGAATACCAAGGATAAATCATTGTGGGGAAATGTCTTACTAGATCAAACACATGATTTGAAAATAAACTTTATTGTGATTTAATTTCTTATCTTTGAATAAAATAATAACTGCTTCTCAAATCTGTCATATCCAGAATCTCATGTATTAATTTTTCCAGAGAATTAATATTTTTTAAAACGTAATGAATCATTTGGTAATTGTCAATAACTGTTACTTTTTAAAATCAAAGCCCTTCATCATGTAACACATATGCAAAAATTCAGCAATTTACTCTAAATGTCACTTCTGTTGAACTTTTGAAATAGGACCATTATCATAAAAATTCCATAAATCTCCAATGGAGATGACTAATGTTAACAGTTAGGGTTGCATTATCCTGGACTGAGGTAAGAAATACAATTTTCCATTGTATTCATATAATGTGCACACCAGTCTGTGGGTATTCCTTAGAGAAGGATTATGTTCAGTGCAGAAAGTCTTTTGAGATGTACTTCTGATTAAAGACATATAAATAGAGATAATCTCTAGTTTAAGCAATAACTTGGGATTGTTTTCTTTAATTCTACTATTAAATCTTTGTGGCAAATATTTTAAAAGGGAGGAAAAGAACATATGTTGGATGCAAAGTGCTCTTTTGAGACATTACACAACATACCTAATTTAATCCTCACACCATGCCCATGGGATATATAATCTTCAATTTGGAAAAAGGGGCTTAGAGACTCTGACTGACCAAGATCCACAGTAAAAGGAAGCATCTTAGACCCATTCCACTCTTTTCTGCTTGGGTGCTGTCCATAGTTTTCAGGCAGTAATGGAATGAAACAATATAGATGGCCATTTTTAAAGAGAAGTCAATCTGTCTGGCTCAGCACACACTGACTTCTGGTTTTGACTATTTTCCAAGGATTACATTAAGTAATTGTTGAAATTTTGTTTATATTCCCATTCAGTTAAGCTCAGTTCAGCCGCTCAGTCGTGTCTGACTCTTTGCGACCCCCATGGACCACAGCACACCAGGCCTCCCTGTCCATCACCAACTCCAGGTGTCTACTCAAACTCATCTCCATTGAGTCGGTGATGCCATTCAACCATCTCATCCTCTGTCATCCACTTCTCTTCCTGCCTTCAGTCTTTCCTAGCCTCAGGGTCTTTTCAAATGAGTCAGTTCTTCTCATGGGGTGGCCAAAGTGTTGAAGTTTCAGCTTCAACATCAGTTCTTCCAATGAACACTCAGGACTGATCTCCTTTAGGATGGAGTGGTTGGATCTCCTTGCAGTCTGAAGGACTCTCAAGAGTCTTCTCTAACACCACAGTTCAAAAGCAGTTCTTCGGGGCTCAGCTTTCTTTATGGTCCAACTCTCACACCCAGACATGACTACTGGAAAAACCATAGCCTTGACTAGACAGACCTTTGTTGGCAAAGTAATGTCTCTCTGCTTTTTAATATGCTGTTTAGGTTGGTCATAACTTTCCTTCCAAGGAACAAGCATCTTTTAATTTCATGGCTGCAATCACAACCTGCAGTGATTTTGGGGCCCCAAAAATAAAGTCAGCCACTGTTTTCACTGTTTCCCCATCTATTTGCCATAAAGTGATGGGACCAGATGCCATGATCTTAGTTTTTTGAATGTTGAGCTTACATTCCCATATTTTACCTAATATCCTAAGAACAAGGACAATATATTGTAAACAAAATAATAACTTCATTACAAAGTGCCCTGCTTGCAGAAATAAATTATGAGAAGAAACACATTCTACTGGGCTTCAATTGGCAACTCATAGGAATCAGCCCAGTTATAAATATGGACAGAGTGCCTACTATGTTCAGGCTCTGCTGGTGATAAACAGAATAAACATGACAAAAATCAAAGACTTCCCATAAAAAACCTCAAATTGCCAAAAGCAAAAAGAAGAACAAAAAAAGAAATAAAAGAACAAAGCTGGAGATATGTGCTCCTAGATTTTAGTCTCTACTTCAAAGCTACAGTAATCAAAACAGCATGATACTCACACAAAAAAAGACACATAGATGAATAAAACAGAAATAAACCCACATACCTCCCATCAATTAAACATACGACAAAGGAAGCAAGAATATTCAATAGAGAAAAGACAGTCCCTTCAATAAGTGCTGCTGAGAAAGCTGGACAGCTACACACAAATCAATGAAGAACATCCCCTCACACAGTACACAAAAATATGCTCAAAATGTATTAAAAACCTAAATGTAAGACCAGAAACCATAATGCTTCTAGAAGAGAATATAGGTAGAACACTCTTTGACTTAAACTGAAGCAATACTTTTTGGGATTGTCTCAAAGGCAAAAGAAATAAAAGCAAAAAATAAACAAGAGGACCTAATTAAATTTAAAAGCTTTTGCACAGCAAAGGAAACCATTGTCTTTTCATTTTGTCAATGAATGGGACAGAATGGGAGAATGTACAGAATGTGTAGAATGGAAGAAAAGATTTTAAAATGATACAACCAACAGGGGTTATCCCCACTAGGGGTTAATATGAAAAGTAAATATATAGCTCAACAACTCAATATCAAACAAAGAACCCTATTTAAAAATGGGCAGGACTTCCCTGGTGGCACAGTGGATAAGAATCTGCCTGCCAATGTAGGAGACACAGGTTCTATCCCTGGTCCAGAAAGATTCCACATGCCATGGAACAACTAAGCCCATAAGCCACAACTACTGAGCCCCCACGCTCTCAAGCCTGTAAACCACAACCACTGGGCCCATATTCTGCAACGACTGAAGCCTGTGTGCTTCAGGGCCCACGAGTCAGAACTAATGAGCTCCTGAGCCACAGTTACTGAAGCTAGCAAGTCACAACTCTGAGCCCGCATTCTGCAACTTTGGGAGCCCGTGTGCCTAGAGTCTGTGCTCTGCAACAAGAGAAGCCACTGCAAAGACAAGCCCATGCACTGCAACTAGAGAGTAGCTCTTGCTCTCTGCAACTACAGAAAACCCATGTGCAGCAACGAGGCCATAGTGCAGCAAAAAAATTAAAAATAAATAAATAAAACTAGATAAAATAAAGTGATTAAAAACAGGCAGGAGATGCTTGTATTTTTTGAGATTAATCCTTTGTTTCTTCATTTGCTATTAGTTTCTCCCATTCTGAAGGCTGTCTTTTCACCTTGCTTATTGTTTCCTTTGTTGTGCAAAAGCTTTTAAGTTTAATTAGGTCCCATTTGTTTATTTTTGCTTTCATTTCCAATATTCTGGGAGGTGGATCACAGAGGATCTTGCTGTGATTTATGTTGGAGAGTGTTTTGCCGGGTCATAGAGGATCTTGCTGTGATTTATGTCGGAGAGTGTTTTGCCTATGTTCTCCTCTAGGAGTTTTATAGTTTCTGGTCTTACATTTAGATCTTTAATCCATTTTGAGTTTATTTTTCTTTATGGTGTTAGAGAGTGTTCTAGTTTCATTCTTTTACAGGTGGTTGACCAGTTTTCCCAGCACCGCTTGTTAAAGAGGTTGTCTTTTTTCCATTGTATATTCCTGCCTCCTTTGTCAAAGATAAGGTGTCCATAGGTTCGTGGATTTATCTCTGGGATTTCTATTCTGTTCCATTGATCTGTATTTCTGTCTTTGTGCCAGTACCATACTGTCTTGATGACTGTGGCTTTGTAGTGGAGCCTGAAGTCAGGCAGGTTGATTCCTCCAGTACCATTCTTCTTTCTTAAGATTGCCTTGGCTATTCGAGGTTTTTTGTATTTCCGTACAAATTGTGAAATTATTTGTTCTAGTTCTGTGAAGAATACCGTTGGTAGCTTGACAGAGATTGTACTGAATCTATAGATTGCTTTGGGTAGTATACTCATTTTCACAATATTGATTCTTCCAATTCATGAAACTGGTATATTTCTCCATCTGTTTGTGTCCTCTTTGATTTCTTTCATCAGTGTTTTATAGCAACTCCTGCAGCTCAATTCCATAAAAATAAATGACCCAATCAAAAAATGGGCCAAAGATCTAAATGGACATTTCTCCAAAGAAGACATACAGATGGCTAACAAACACATGAAAAGATGCGCAACATCACTCATTATCAAAGAAATGCAAATCAAAAACCTCAATGAGGTACCATTACACGCCAGTCAGAATGGCTGCTATCCAAAAGTCTACAAGCATTAAATGCTGGAGAGGATGTGGAAAAAAGGGAACCCTCTTACACTGTTGGTGGGAATGCAAACTAGTACAGCCACTATGGAGAACAGTGTGGAGATTCCTTAAAAAACTGGAAGTAGAACTGCCACATGACCTAGCAATTCCACTCCTGGGCATACACACCGAGGAAACCAGATCTGAAAGAGACACGTGCACCCCAACGTTCATCGCAGCACTGTTTATAATAGCCAGGACATGGAAGCAACCTAGATGCCCATCAGCAGACGAATGGATGAGAAAGCTGTGGTACATATACACAATAGAATATTACTCAGCCATTAAAAAGAATATATTTGAATCAGTTCTAATGAGATGGGTAAAACTGGAGCCTATTATACAGAGTGAAGTAAGCCAGAAAGATAAACACCAATACAGTATACTAACGCATATATATGGAATTTAGAAAGATGGTAATGATAACCTCATATGCAAGACAGAAAAAGCGACACAAATGTACATAACAGACTTTTGGACTCTATGGGAGAAGGTGAGGATGGGATGATCTGATAGAACATCATCAAAACATGTATATTATCAAGTGTGAAACAGATCGCCAGTCCAGGTTGGATGCATGAGACAAGTGCTGGGGGTTGGTGCACTAGGACAACCCAGAGGGATAGGATGGGGAGGGAAGTGGGAGGGGGGTTCAGGATGGGGAACACATGTAAATCCATGGCTGATTCATGTCAATGTATGGCAGAAACCACTACAATACTGTAAAGTAATTAGCCTGCAACTAATAAAAATAAATGGAAAAAAAAAAGGCAGAAGATCTGAACAGACATTTTTCCAATGAAGACATACAAGTGATTAACAGGCACATGAAAAGATGCTCAACATTGCTGATTATTAGAGAAATGCAAACCAAAACCACAATATCACCTTAAACTTGTCAGAAAGGCTATCATCAAAAAGTTAACAAATAACAAATGTTAGCAAGGATGCAGAGAAAGAAGAACCTTTATATACTGTTGGTTGGAACAAAAATTGGTACAGCCACTATGCGAAATGGGGCTTCCAGGTGGCTCAGTGGTAAAGAATCTGCCTGTGATATAGGAGATGCAAGTTCAATCCCTGGGTGGGGAAGATCCCCTGAAGGAGGAAATGGAAGCCCACTCCAGTATTCTTGCCTGGAAAATCCCATGGAGAGAGAGTCTGGTGGCTACAGTCCATGGGGTTACAAAGAGTCAGACAAAAGTGAGCACACAGCACAGACAGACAGACAGACAATGGAAAACAGTATGGAGGTTCCTCAAAAAAATGCAAATAGAACCATCACATGCTCCAACAATTCTACTCGAGTATGTATCTGGAGAAAATAAAACACTAATTTGAAAGGATATATGAACGCCAGTGTTCACAGCCACAATATTTACAATAGTCAAGATACAGAAGCAACCCAAATGTCTATCAATAGATGAATGGGTAAAGAAGATGTGGTATATATAATACAATGGAATAGTACCCAGCCACAAAAAGAATAAAATTTTGCCAGTTGCAACAACATGGATAGACATAGAGTATATTATGCTTAGTAAATGAGTCAGTCAGAGAAAGATAAATACCATATGCTATCCCTTATATGTGGAATGTAAAAAAAAAAAAATGAATGTATATAACAAAACATAAATAGGCTCACAGATATAGAAAACAAACTAGTGGATACCAGAGGAGAGAGGGAAGGGAAATAAATAATATGAGCAATAAGGATATATTGTACAGAACAGGGTTAATATCATAAATCAACCACATTTCAATAAAATTTTTTAATAAGAGAAATTATTTTAAAAGTAGTAATAAACATGTGATGGTCTGACCAAAAAAATTAAAATTATAGACTTTAGACACAAAGAGGGATGGGTACGCAGTACAATGGAAGTGCATAATGGAGGTCTGACCCAGCTAGAAGGTAAAAAGGACTACCTTGGTGAAGTGACTTATAAAACTATATTATTTTACTAGATTTGGATATGAAAAAAAAGGGTAAGTTTAAGATTTTTAAAGATTTAAAGTAGGGAGTTCATCTACTTAAATCTTTCCATTTATAGATGAATAAACTGGGGGCTAATCGACTAATTTTAGCCACAGAACCATTAAATAGATTGGATTCTTTTTGGCTTGTAGAACCAGATTCATGATTGATTGAGAGACAGATATACGTACATACAGAAATTTTATGTATATGCTTAACACATTATTGGCCAGGGGATTTTTGCAGAAACTAATGTGTGTGAGTGGCCATTTGTTTGTAAGTGAATATTGCGATGGCTCCAGTCATAATATTCAGGTAACAAAAGACGTATTAATATCTTTCTGGTCATTAATTTGTTAAGTACATGCATATGTATAAAAATATGCAAGCATATTTCTTTAGGGCCAAAAATATTTCCCTGAGTAAGGCCAACTATGAGCTTATCAGAAAACAACAGAAAAATTTAATGGCTTCACAATTCCACTTGGATCATTAGAAGGAAGCAAGAGAGAGAAATGTTAGGCTTCCAGTTCTCACATTGATGTACTCACTTATACCAAGTATTTCATGTGAATATCAGGTTTCTGCATAACATCTCTGTGCAACAAAAATGGTTATTATTCTACTTTCATAGAAAAAAGAAAGATATAAAAAGGTTGAAATGTTTGCCTGAAGTCAGGGCGCCAGGGTCAGATTCATCTAGTGTTTGAACTAAGTCTGTAACATTTGTATCTGTGTTCTTAACTGTGTTATCCTTTTCTCTCTCTCTCTCAAAACCATTTTCTTTAAGCCGAGAGGAGTACTTCATTCTACTCATGACAACAATCATTGAAACCATATGTAAGTAGCAAAAAATATTTGTTTTTAAACCTAACAGGACAACATTCTGTTTTCTATATATATACAGCCTGAAACCTATCCCAATGTCAAAAAAAAAAAGAAAAAAGACTATATTCAGAAAAAGTCTTCCTTGTGAGATATGGTTTCAAGTCCTTCAAAAAATAAATTTCCATTTATTTATAGGGGCATAAAATATATTTGAAAGAAAATGGTCTTCTTAGAAGACATGACAGCAGCACCAGTCGGACTACCAAATGTCTATGGAAAGGCGCTCTGGCCTCAGCTTGGCCCTTTGTCCTCCTTACGATCTATATTCAGGCTGGGAAAATGGATGGATGAATATTGTCATGGGTCTCAGAGGCAAGAAAGATAAAAAAGCAGAAAAGAATGTTGTTTTGCTTCAAATTCAGCAGCTCCTGATATGCAGGCAGCGCTTTTCATTTGATGCTTGCTGGAATCTTTCACAAATGTAATCTCATCAATCCTCAGAATAACTTTTGGAGGAAAAGAAATCTCAGTACTTAATGTCCTGCTTTGATGAATATAGCACATTGCACAAGTGAGCCCAGAGGGGCACGTGATTAGAAAGAGGCTGGGGATGAGAAACAAGGCTGAGGTCAGGTACCACTAGATCCATCTCACCCTCTACTGCTCTGCACAGCCTCCCCAGGGCCTCCCAGAGGGGCACCTAACCTGTTTTCCTCTCTCCCTTTTGGATCCCAGCAGGGCCCCGGCAAAGGTTTTAGCACTGAACAAAAACAATCAGGCTGCTTTGATGAAGTGAACAGGAATTTACTTTGGGGTTTTGTATTTTGTGTTTTTTAGAACCAGCTATGCATCCTATATCAAGTCATTTTTAACATCATTCCTGTAATAGTGACTAGGAGAGCAATCTGTCTTAGCAATGATTGGTTAGGCCAATAAGTCCAAATAATATCTATGGTTTTTGAACATCAGATAAAAAGTTGAAGTGTCAGCGCCCAATGGTGACAAAACTGACTTGTGAACTAAATTCTAAAAATCTCAAACAAGGATCTCAGAAATTAATACCTTTTATAATCCCAAAGGGATCACATTACTTAGGTGGGGCAGCTTTGCAGGGCCCACGGCATGTATTTCTTTATGTGGCAGCTCTATAGGCAAGTGCTCACTGGTATCTTCCCAAAACAATGTGCAGGCCAACGGAGTAAGAGCATCACAGCATGAGGAGCCTGTGAAATATCTGGTGTTTCTGAAGCTGGAAAGAAAGCACTTATGATT
This sequence comes from Muntiacus reevesi, assembly GCF_963930625.1. Taxonomy (NCBI): domain Eukaryota; kingdom Metazoa; phylum Chordata; class Mammalia; order Artiodactyla; family Cervidae; genus Muntiacus; species Muntiacus reevesi. The sequence continues at coordinate 202,761,969 of NC_089249.1, forward strand.
CAGGTCACACACACACACACACACACACACAGGGTGGTAACATTCTGTGGGTGGTCCCCCAATGTGGTATCTTTGGGATCCAGAGTTAGCCTGATTTAAAATCCTATTGCAACCTCTCATAAGCTGTTTCATCTTTGATGAATTCTAAACTCTTTAAATCTCAGCCTCCTCATTTCTACTATGGAAATAATACTTCACAGTGTGGTAAAATTAAACAGAGAAAATTCACATACAGTACTTAGCAAGGTGACTGGCAAATACTGAGTGTTCAATACTGATGTTAGCTGTTATGATTACACATTCATTTTCAACATTACCTAGAAACAGTCTAACTAGGCCGTCTCTATTTGGTATATGTAATAAAACACACAGAATTTTTCTTTAGTATAAATTCTAGGTGAAAGAGATATATACATAGACATATATGTACTATGTATGTTAAAACTACTAAAAGGTTAACTTAAAAGTTAGACAATAATTAGGCATCATGTTTTTAAAGGTTAAAGGATCTGCTAACAGGTAATAGAGGTACTTTTGAATTATCGCTGCTGATATTTAGATTTCCCTGATAATCTCAAATTTCCATTTACCAGTACAGAATTTCTGCTGGCTTGCAAGGTACAATATACAATCAGATTTTTTTCAACTCTTCTTGCCTACCTCTCTGAACTAAACATACTGTCCTGAATACTGGAGGTTATTAATTCTGTTTCATATACCTTTTGAATATGGCATGTCCAGGTATTGCTGGACCAACAGCTCCACAAGAAGAATGGAGCTAATCGTTTTAAAACTTCCCATCTTGGCTGTGTCACACTAGCCATATGGCTAGGGGGAGTTGCCAGTATACTTTTTTACTGTATATTTGGCTGAAATGAAAACAAATTCCAAAATCAGTAGGGATGTAGCAGTGGAATTTTGAATATTCTGTGAAGCAGGCTGTTCATTTCTTCCAGTCACATGTTGGCACTATTTGTGTATTTCTTCCAACTATTTTTTAAAAATTTTATTTGTTTTAATTGGAGGATAATTATTTACAATGTTGTGATGGCTTTTGCCAGACATCAACATAAATTGGCCATAGGTATACATGTGTCACCCCATCTTCCAACTATTTTTGTCACTATTTTCTTAGTCTAAAATCTTTAACTTTAAGGAACGACCACTGACTCTTCAACCTCAAATGTTACATTTAAATCCTAGTAGGAGTAACACAGCCTCCTTAGGAAGAAGATGTGCTTATTTTTATACTGAGTAAATGTCAAGAAAAGTAAAACTCTATTATGTATGTGTATCTAAATATATATTTTTCTTTTAGAGAGCTGGGAAAGTGTGTATGTAGGAATATTTCCAAAAATGTTAATCTCAAGAAATGTTATCACTTAAGTCTGAAATTATCTACAGTTATGCATTCATATATTCATTCATTTTTCATGCACAAATATTTATTACCAGCCTATTCCTCAAGACTCAGGATACCAATGTGAAAAGGAACAGTCCTTTTCCTTAAGGCTCTTTTAAACTGGTTAAGGGGTAAAGAATACTCTCAAATAATTATAATGTGCTGTAGCATGGAATGGAGCCACAAAAGAGGTGGAGATAAGTTCCCACCTAAGGGGTCCATCAGCTTTGGAGAAATGAGGTTTGCCCTTAGTTGTGAGGGCAGGATGTCCTGAAACCAGATGCAAAACACAGGGTGAGAAAAGACAGGCAAAGTTGATGGATAAGGTTGCATTTGAGTCAGCTGTTTATAGCCTCTAGTAATTACTTGTAGAGAAATGGCATTCCAGGTGGAAGAAAATAGATAGGCAAGGCTGCAGAAGACCAGTGGCATAGGGTGTGTTCACAAAGTGAGGACAGTTAGTTCAAAGCAAGGCTGTAACCAGGAAGGCAGCAGACAGGAAGCCACCAAGGCAATTTCAACGGATATGGATCCTGGCCTTACAGGGACTGGATATAGAGAATGGGAAAGGGTTAAAGACTACCAAGACTTTAAGCCTCCATAGCTGAGATGAGGGCGGCATCCTTGAAAGAAATGGGAAAATCACGTTAAACAAAGTAGTATTTTTGGAAACCATGATAAATTCAGGTTGTGCATCACTGAATTTGAGGTACTAGGAGAGCAACAGAAACTGTCACAAGTAGTATGAATAAGTTATACTGGCCTAGATGAAAAGAACCTAGGCTGGTACAAGCCTTATTTAATCTTATGCTCATGACAGTGCCCTCTGCTCCCAGAGATGATACAGTAAGCACTGTTCCATTTTCTCCAAGGCATTATTGTCTTCTTTGCATTTTGTACTTTTATACATATAGTCAACTGATTACCTTTACACTACTAGATGCTAAGCAATTGGTGGTCAAGATTTATGTTTTGTCACATTATTCTTCATGGTGCTTAGCAAAAATTCTTCTCTCTGTACCAACCACTCGAAAACTAAAAGTTTGAATGAATGAGGAAGGAAACAAGTCTGTCCTGAGAATCTAAATAAAATCAGGAACAAAAGAACAAAGAGGCACTTTGGTATATTAAAAAAGGAATGCTCTTTCATAGAGGAAAGTTCAGTTTGGTCACTTAGTCGTGTCCAACTCTGCGACCCCATGGACTGCAGCATGCCAGGCTTCCCTGTCCATCACCAATTAGCATGACTTGCTCAAACTCATGTCCATCAAGTCAGTAATGCCATCCAGCCATCTCATCCTCTGTCATCCCCTTTTCCTCCTGCCTTCAATCTTTCCCAGCATCAGGGTCTTTTCTAAGCAGTCAGTTCTTCGAATCAGGTGGCCAAAGTATTGAAGTTCACACCACTTCTTCCAATGAGTATTCAGAACTGATTTCCTTTAGGATTAACTGGTTGGATCTTGCAGTCCATGGGACACTCAATGGTCTTCTCCAACACCACAGTTCAAAAACATCAGTTCTTTAGCACTCAGCTTTCTTTATAGTCCAACACTCACATCCATACATGACTACTGGAAAAACCATAGCATTGAATGGATGGACCTTTGTTGGCAAAACAATGTCTCTGCTTTTTAATATTACTGTCTAGGTTGGTCATAGTTTTTCTTCCCAGGAGCAACCGTCTTTTAATTTCATGGCCACAGTCACCATATGCAGTGATTTTACAGCCACCAAAAATAGTCTGTCATGGTTTCCATTGTTTCCTCATCTGTTAGCCATGAAGTAATGGAATCAGATGCCATGATCTTAGTTTTTTGAATGCAGAGTTTCAAGCCGGCTTTTTCGCTCTCCTCTTTCACTTTCATCAAGAGGCTCTTTAGTTCCTCTCACTTTTTGCCATAAGGGTGGTGTCATATGCATACCTGAGGTTATTGATATTTCTTCTGGCAATCTTGATTCCAGCCTGTCCTTTTCCAGCATGGCATTTCTCATAATGTACTCTGCATAGAAGTTAAATAAGCAAGGTGACAGTATACAGCCTTGACGTACTTCTTTCCCAATTTGGAACCAGTCTGCTGTTCTCTGTCTGGTTCTAATGGTTGTTTCTTGACCTGCACACAGATATCTCAGGAGGTAAGCAAGGTGGTCGGTATTTCCATCTCTAAGAATTTCCCACAGTTTGTTGTGATCCACACAGTCAAAGGCTTTGGCGTAGTCAATAAAGCAGATGTTTTTCTGGAGCTTTCTTGCTTTTTCGATGATCCAATGGATGTTGGCCATTTGATCTCTTGTTCCTCTGCCTTTTCTAAATCCAGCTTGAATATCTGGAAGTTCTTGGTTCATGTTACGCTATTGAAGCCTCACTTTCAGAATTTATCTGTTTGTTTCCAAGGCAAGCCAGTCAATATCAGAGTAATCCAAGTCTGTGCCCCAACCACTAATGCTGAAGAAGCTGAAGTTGAATTCTTTTATGAAGACCTACAAGACCTTCTAGAACAAACAACAAAAAAAATTTCCTTTTCATTAAAGGGGACTAGAATGAAAAGGTAGGAAGTCAAGAGGTACCTGGAATAATAGGCAAGTTTGGCCTTGGAGTACAAAATGAAGCAGGTCAAAGGCTAACAAGAGTTTTGCCAAGAGAAGACAATGCTCCTAGCAAACACCCTGTTCCACCAACACAAGAGACGACGCTATACAATGACATCACCAGACAGTCAATATGGAAATTGGATTGATTCTGTTCTTTGCAGCTGAAGATGGAGAAACTCTATACAGTTAGCAAAAACAAGACCGTGGCTCAGATCAAATTCAGACTTAAATTGAAGAAAGTAGGGAAAGCTACTAGACCATTCAGGTATCACCTAAATCAAATCCCTTATGATTATACAGTGGAAGTGACAAATAGATTCAAGGGATCAGATTGATAGACAGACAAGGCTGGAACTGGGAAGACTACTGCATAATTTTAATTTTAGGTTTTTATTTGTTTTACAAAAAATTTTATAATTTTTTGGTAATTTTAATTTCATAAAAAAGGAAAGTGTTTGAATTTTTTCTATAAAGAAAGGAGAGAATAATAAGCTAGATGTATCACTGGGCCTGAAATATTTTAAGCCCTTTTAAAGTATGCTTACCATAATATCCTTTTGCTGTTGTTGAAAACAGTGGAAATTGCTTTAAAATAAATGTTATAGCATCTTAAAGTGAGACTTAATGGTCTCAAAGTCCTGTATTCTATTTCATACTGACAACATTCCAATAAGAAAGGAATTCTTTTCTCATTTACAAATGATGAAACTGAAGTTCAGGGTAATTTGTCTGAAGTTCTGTGGCTATTAAGTCAACAAGTTTGATAAAGATTCCCACATTCTGACTTCTTCATTATTATTATTTGTTTCTTTAACTCCAATTGGTTCCTTTCAGAAATTCAGCTTTTTAAAAAAATTTAAAAAATCAAAGCATAAAATCAAAGCTTCCAATGCATTAAAAAAATATTGAATTCTAAGTGCAGTAATGATATTTTTGTATGGCAGTACTCACATTTATGGGCACTACTAGGTTAATGTAAAAAACAGAAGTCTTATGATCTTTAATAAACCATTTCTTTTCCCAAGACATTTACTAGAGAAAACTGTGTCCTATTTTCACAACCAATACATAGGAGTATTCCAAATATTTTCCATACATACATAGTTGGATCTTATATATATATAATAATATATATATGTGTATTATTGGGGTTTGATTTTCAGTCGCTAAGTCATGTCCAACTCTTTGTGACTCCATGGGCTGGGATTATATAGCAATTTCACATTCTATCAATATTTTATTTTCAGCAGTTTCTAGATTTTAAGAGCGTTAATTTAGATCCACATGGATTACACCCAAATCTATCCTCTTATTTCCATCTTGTTGTTTACAGCTTTATTCAACTGTGTTGCCATCATGTCTTTTAGAAATGTGTACCATAACTTCCAATAGGCAGAACACTATTAAAGAAAAGAGCTGAAAACTTATGCAATGGATGGCTGCATAGTAGCCACAAATGAGCTGTTAGATTGTCCAATGTGGTATCGTTTTACTGGAACAAAGACGAGGAAACAACAAGTCAGATGATAAATAAGTCTAATCCCATGTGGAGAATACAGGTCTTTATGTAGTAGTTCTGCAAACTTGAGTTTGTCACTTCAATCTCTGTATCTCATTTCTCCTATTTGTGAAGTCTGGTATGAGATGAGAAATAAATGTGAACGTGCTTTGGAAACTATATACAATATATTCTCTAACATAAAAATTGTGGGGAATACTATTATATTTTATTTCAATACAATTTTGCCAATGGTGGTATTTTTCTACTCTGCTATACTGTGTTCCATGTTACAAGGTGAAATAAAACTGCTTCATTTTCTCACACAGACATGACGGATGTTTTCACTCATTTATTTATATTGTTCAAACTGCTCAAAGGATGGGCTCAAATTCCTCTTCTAACAATATGTAAACAACAGATTGGGAAATTAATTTTGAATGGAAACCTTAACTCATTTCCATGCAGACATCTAACTTTAAAAGATTATGCCACAAAGAATTAGTTAATAATTACTTCACAAATGCTACTTATGGTATAGTAATAAAAATGGGTCTTTACTGATTTTCCAATTAGTTAAACAATAATGTGCTTATGGGGCTCTCTATATCTCAGTAGTGCTATTACTGAGAGAACACTGAATTAATTTATTGTCAGTGTTGGGCGTAAGATTGGATTCTACATGGTTATGCTGGTTTCATCTTGAAAATATATATATGGGGTAGTTAAAAGGCACAGACAAATAGATAGACAAACGCATTAACATTTAACACCTGTCTATGAAACCTCCAAACCCTTCCCACTGAAAATAAAAAGAGATCATATAAAAGTGACTTTCAATCTTGACCAAAGCGTCAATAAAACAGATCTGAGCTTGAAAGGAGTCAAAATCTGAACTAGTTTTATTCCTACCCAGTTTTATTTTGGCTGCTGAAGATAGCTTTAACACCACTGAAATTTATCTTACTTTTATTAACACTTTGAGAGTATTGAAGATTTATATTTTACCAAAGTAGTAAAAGTTGAGTTTATTTTTATAAAATTGTAATAAATAAGCCAGGAGTACAGACTTTAGCCAAATAATTGAATACTGACCTTAAAATTATTATCCAGTTTCAACTTTCAATAAAATCAACTGCATTTACAAACTTCGAAACTGCACTATGACTTCTATAACTGCACATTTGTACTTGGAAGATTTTTTTTTTAATTTGATGATTTTAAGACAGCCAAATCAATGGAAAATTTAATGTGATGAACCAGGGAAATCTGGACTTGGAGGATTCATTCATCCAACTCTTTGCTTTTCAATCACTGTGTCCTAATCTTTTATTTTTGGCTGAAAATCAGACATTTCAGCCTTCACTAGCAAGAAACTTGATGATCGAATCAAACAGTATCAATCCTAAGGGCAACTCTAACTGCTTGATTAGTTTAACAGTTGGTTTAACAACTGTCCTATTTTAACATTAAATGACAAGTAATAATCAAAATGAAATAATAAAAGCAATTATATACATATATATACATGCTCTTCATATATATATATGATTTTAATGAATAGAAACGCCTGCATAAAGAGTATACTCGGGTAGAAATAAGGGAAGATGTTTATCAAGGTTTGACAATTACCTTTTTAAGAACCTGGCTGTTCACAAGATACAAAAAATGTTAACAGGACTGAGAGTACCAATAGGAAAAAGAAGCAAGATACCAAGTGTCTTTGCTTTTTAAAAAATTTTTCAAAAAATAAAGTGTGGTGTCCCAAGGACAAAAGTATAGGAAAAAAACATAACAAAACAAAACCAAGGAGGGTCTTGGAATGCAGGAAAGGAAAAAAAACATACCTTTATCGTCCTTCCCTCCCCAACATTGTAATGATTAACTGATTTCTGGTCCTCCTGAGCAGTATAACCTGTCTCCCCTCCTAGGCCACAGGGAGAAGGTATTTGCCTTACTCTTCCCCACACCCAGCATACGTGCCTCATCCAATCAGCAAATGACTCACAAAAACCCTACCCCACTCCTTGTACCCTGGGTATAGAAATGAACTAAGGACCCCTGTTCAAGGTCGGTTCTCCCTTGAGCTGGCCTGCTGTTCTAACAGTGCTTCAACTCTAATAAACTTTATTTCCCTCTCTGTCTGTCTGTCTGGAAATTATTTTCCAATGCTGGCAGAGACCACAACATAAAGAAATTCTTTGTCTACTTTATAATCTTAAGGTTAAAAAATTCACTTGAGGTTTTTCTTTATAGACAAAATTTAGATTGTGATATCAAATAATCATCTAACATTCCTACACAAAATCTTTGTATAAATTTGACTTAAATACTCTTTAAGTATTTAAAAAGAATCTTTCTCTTAAATTTAAGCCATGCTTTGAGCCTTTACACAACTGTAGAAAAACAATACTGTGAAGATGGTACAACAGAGGTTTGGGAAGAAAAAAGGAAAATACCTCTTTATGAAAGAGGGAATAACTTCCAGGGTTTTACATTGTCAGATCTTTAAAACAACTTCTTCCCACTACCAACATTTGTGGGGAAAGAGATAGAACCAGGTTGGCTGAAAAGGCTAACTTGGACAGTGAGTGTGTCATGCTATAGGGACTATGCAAGAAGACCAAACCAGTCAATCCTAAAGGAAACCAAATCTGAATATTCATTGAAAGCACTGATGCTGAAGCTGAAACTCCAATCATTTGGCCACCTGATGGGAAGAGCTGACTCACTGGAAAAGACCCTGATGCTGGGAAAGATTGAGGGCAGGTGGAGAAGGGGTCGATAGAGGATGAGATAGTTGGATGGTATCGCTGACTCAATGGACATGAGTATAAGCAAACTCCAGGAGACAGTAAAGGACAGGGAAGCCTGGTGTGCTGCAGTCCATGGGGCTGAAAGAGTTGGACACAACTGACAACTGAACAACAAAAACGGGGACTATGTATGTGTGAGACAAAATAGGTGTCTAAAAGACCTGCAGAGAGATAAGAAGCCTTGGACTCTTTGATATTGAATAGGGAGTAAATTTAGAACAAATCACAAAAGGAAAATTTAGAACCATGGTGAAATTTATAGTGAAAGTGAAAGTCACTCAGTTGTGTCTGACTCTTTGCAACCCCATGGCCTATACAGTCCATGGAATTCTCCAGGCCAGAATACTGGAGTGGGTAGCCTTTTCCTCCTCCAGGGGATTTTTCCAAACCAGAGATCAAACCCAGCCCCTAAAATTAAGAAACTCAACATTGTTCAGATATGGATTGAACTCTACCTTGCTTTTTAAAAGCATGCTCTAAAATAAGCATGCATTTGCTCTTCAGTTCAATGTTTACAGAAATTTAGATGCTTTGGGGGAATATGTACATTTTTTATTGAGGTATGGTTGATTTACAGCATGTCAGTTTTTGGAGTACAACAAAATGATTCAGTTATATATACACATATATATATATTCTTTTCCATAAGAATATGTGCATATTAATAGGCACCATTCTTTTTCAGCATACAGAAAATTCAAGAAGCTACTTCTTCAAAGTGTATCTACTCTAAACTTTGTTAGAGAACATCAGAAACCAGATTATTCATTTTTCTATTTTTGTACCAAAGATTTCTTAGAGGCCTTGTCTGAGAGTTATACTATACTGGTTTCAGTTTCAATTTTGCTAGTAACTACTTTTATACATTTGTGCATTTTTATTAACCTAAATATAGCAATTTCCCTCATTCATCATATACTTTTAATGAATTTCTATTGGAAGCAAAAGACTCCTTTAAGTTGCAATATGCATTCCTTTGATAAATCAATCAAAGAAATGGAATGCAGAAGAAATGGAATAGCCATCATAGTGAACAAAAGAGTCCAAAATGCAAGACTTGGATGCAATCTCAAAAATGACAGAATGATCTCTGTTCGTTTCCAAGGCAAACAATTCAATATCACAGTAATCCAATTCTATGCTCTGACCAGTAATGCTGAAGAAGCTGAAGTTGAATGGTTCTATGAAGAGCTACAAGACCTTCTAGAACACACACCCAAAAAAGATGTCCTTTTCATTATAGAGGACTGGAATGCAAAAGTAGGGAGTCAAGAAACACCTGGAGTAACAGGCAAATTTGGCCTTGGAATACAGAATGAAGCAGGGCAAAGGCTAATAGAGTTCTGCCAAGAGAATGCACTGGTCATAACAAATACCCTCTTCCAACAACACAAGAGAAGACTACACATGGACATCACCAGATGGTCAATACTGAAATCAGACTGATTACATTCTCTAAGCCAAAGATGGAGAAGTTCTATACAGTCAGCAAAAACAAGACTGGGAGCTGACTGTGGCATAGACCATGAACTCGTTATTGCAAAATTCAGACTTAAATTGAAGAAAAGTAGGGAAAACCATTAGATCATTCAAGTATGACCTAAGTCAAATCCCATACAATTATACAGTGGAAGTGAAAAATAGAGTCAAGGATTAGATCTGATAGAATTACTGAAGAACTATGGATAAAGGTTTCTGACATTGTACAGGAGGCAGGGATCAAGACCATCCCCAAGGAAAAGAAATGCAAAGAGTCAAAATGGTTGACTCAGGAGGCCTTACAAATGGCTGTGAATAGAAGAGAAGCTAAAGGCAAAGGAGAAAAGGAAAGACATACCCATTTGAATGCAGAATTCCAAAGAATAGCAAAGAGAGATAAGAAAGACTTACTCAGTGATCAAAGTGATCAAAGAAATAGAGCACAATAATAGAATGGGAAAGACTAGCGATCTCTTCAAGAAAATTAGAGATACCAAGGGAACATTTCATGCAAAGATGAGCACAATAAAGGACAGAAGTGGTACAGAACTAACAGAAGCAGAAGATATTAAGAAGAGGTGGAAAGAATACACAGAAGAACTATACAAAAAAGATCTTCACGACCAAAAAATCATAATGGTGTGATCACTCACCTAGAGTCAGACATCCTGGAATGCGAAGTCAAGTGGGCCTTAGGAAGATTCACTATGAACAAAGCAGTGGAGGTGATAGAATTCCAGTTGAGCTATTTCAAGTCCTAAAGGATGATGCCGTGAACGTGCTGCACTCAATATGCCAGCAAATCTGGAAAGCTCAGCAGTGGCCACAGAACTGGAACAGGTCAGTTTTCATTCCCATCCCAAAGAAAGCCAATGCCAAAGAATGCTCAAACTACCACACCATTAAACTCATCTCACACACTAGTAAAGTAATGCTCAAAATTCTCCAAGTCAGGCTTCAACAGTATGTGAACCATGAACTTCCTCCTGTTCAAGTTGGATTTAGAAAAGGCAGAGGAACCAGAGGTTAACTTGCCAACATCTGTTGGATCATTGAAAAAGCAAGAGTTCCAGAAAAATATCTACTTCTGCTTTATTGACTATGCCAAAGCTTTTGACTGTGTGGATCACAACAAACTCTGGAAAACTCTTAAAGTGATGGGAATACCAGACCACCTGACCTGCCTCTTGAGAAATCTGGATGCAGGTCAGGAAGCAACAGTTAGAACTGGACATGTAACAACAGACTGGTTCCAAATAGGAAAAGGCTGTACGTCAAGGCTGTGTATTGTCACCATGTTTATTTAACTTGTATGCAAAGTACATCATGAGAAACACTGGGCTAGAAGAAGCACAAGCTGGAATCAAGATTGCTGGGAGAAATATCAATAACCTCAGATATGTAGATGACACAACCCTTATGGCAGAAAGTGAAGAAGAACTTTAAGACCCTCTTAATGAAAGTGAAAGAGAAGAGTGAAAAAGCTGGCTTAAAACTCAATATTCAGAAAACTAAGATAATGGCAACTGGTCCCATCACTTTATGGTAAATAGATGGGGAAACAGTGGAAACAAAGGCTGACTTTATTTGTTTGGGCTCCAAAATCACTGCAGATGGTGATTGCAGCCATGAAATTAAAAGACGCTTACTCCTTGGAAGGAAAGTTATGACCAACCTAGACAGCATATTAAAAAGCAGAGACATTACTTTGCCAACAAAGGTCTGTCTAGTCAAAGCTATTGCTTTTCCAGTAGCCATATATGGATGTGAGAGTTGGACTATAAAGAAAGCTGAGCACAGAAGAATTGATGCTTTTGAATTGTGGTGTTGGAGAAGACTCTTGAGAGCCCCTTGGACTGCAAGGAGATCCAACCAGTCCATCCTAAAGGAAATCAGTCCTGAATATTAATTGGAAAGACTGATGTTGAAGCTGAAACTCCAATACTCTGACCACCTGATGCGAAGAACTAACTCATTTGAAAAGACCCTGATGCTGGGGAAGATTAAGGGCAGAAGGAGAAGGGGACGACAGAGGATGAGATGTCTGGATGGCATCACCAACACAATGGAGATGAGTGTGAGTAAACTCCGGGAGTTGGTGAGACACAGTGAGGCCTGGCGTGCTGTAGTCTATGGGGTCACAAAGAGTCGGACATGGCTGAGCAGCTGAAGTGAACTGAACTGATAAATTTATGTAACAAAATATATACCCACTTTTCTGACGTAAGACTAGAGGTGGAGGATTCACTTATCCCCAAGAATGTATGAGAAATGCTCCAGGGCAAGAGGCTGCAAAGAGAACTGGGTGACTCAATTTCCAAGGTCATTTCGGATACTGACAAAATAAGCAGTTAGAACCGGACATGGAGAAACAGACTGGTTCAAAATTGGGAAAGGAATACATCAAGGCTGTATATTGTCACCCTGCTTGTTTAACTCATATGCAGAATACACCATGCGAAATGTTGGACTGGATGAAGCACAAGCTGGAATCAAGATTGCTGGGAGAAGTATCAACAACCTCAGATATGCAGACAACACCAACCTTAGAGCAGAAAGCCAAGAGGAACTAAAGAGCCTCTTGATGAAAGTGAAAGAGGAGAGTGAAAAAGGTGGCTTAAACTCAACATTCAAAAAACTAAGATTATGGCATCTGGTCCCATTACTTTATGGAAAATAGAAGGGGAAACAATGGAAACAGTGACAGACTTAATTTTCTTGGGCTACAAAATAACTGCAGATGGTGACTGCAGCCATGAAATTAAAAGACGCTTGCTCTTGGGAAGAAAAGGGAAGACCAACCTAGACAGCACATTAAAAAGCAGAGACATTCCTTTGAGGACAAAGGTCCATCTATGGACCGTAGATGGACTAAGGTCAGAGCTATGGTTTTTCCAGCAGTCATGTATGGATGTGACAGTTGGACCATAAAGAAGTTTGCGCACTGAAGAACTGATGCTTTGAATTTTAGTGTTGGAGAAGACTCTTGAGAGAACCGTGTGCTGCAAGATCAAACCAGTCAATCCAGAGGAAATCAGTCCTGAATATTCATTGTAAGGATTGCTGAGGCAGAAGCTCAAATACTTTGGTCACCAATCAAAGAGCTGATTCATTGGAAAAGACCCTGATAGTGTGAAAGACTGAAGGCAGGAGGAGAAGGGGACAACAGAGGACAAGATGGTTAGATGGCATCGCCGACTCAATGGACATGCATTTCAGCAGGCTCTGGGAAACGGTGAAGGACAGAGAGGCCTGGTGTGCTGCAGTTCAAGGAGTCCCAAAGAGTCAGACATGCCTGGGAGACTGAACAACAACAAAACAAAGCAAGGAATGAATATATGTAAGACTATTTGAAAGAGCTTTAGCAAATCATTATGCTGATATAGGCCTCAGGAATCTGGACTCTGATTTCTTTTATTGGAAATTATATTTAACAACTGGAGGAATCAACCTGCCTGACTTCAGACTCTACTACAAAGCCACAGTCATCAAGACAGTATGGTACTGGCACAAAGACAGAAATATAGATCAATGGAACAGAATAGAAAGCCCAGAGATAAATCTACGAACCTATGGACACCTTATCTTTGACAAAGGAGGCAAGGATATACAATGGAAAAAAGACAATCTCTTTAACAAGTGGTGCTGGGAAAACTGGTCAACCACTTGTAAAAGAATGAAACTAGAACACTTTCTAACACCATACACAAAAATAAACTCAAAATGGATTAAAGATCTAAATGTAAGACCAGAAACTATAAAACTCCTAGAGGAGAACATAGGCAAAACACTCTCCGACATAAATCACAGCAAGATCTTCTATGACCCACCTCCCAGAATATTGGAAATAAAAGCAAAACTAAACAAATGGGACCTAATGAAAATTAAAAGCTTTTGCACAACAAAGGAAACTATAAGTAAGGTGAAAAGACAGCCCTCAGATTGGGAGACAATAATAGCAAATGAGGAAATAGACAAAGGATTAATCTCAAAAATATACAAGCAATTCCTGTAGCTCAATTCCAGAAAAATAAATGACCCAATCAAAAAATGGGCCAAAGAACTAAATAGACATTTCTCCAAAGAAGACATACAGATGGCTAACAAACATGTGAAAAGATGCTCAACATCACTCATTATCAGAGAAATGCAAATCAAAACCACAATGAGGTACCATTACACGCCAGTCAGGATGGCTGCTATCCAAAAGTCTACAAGCTATAAATGCTGGAGAGGGTGTGGAGAAAAGGGAACCCTCTTACACTGTTGGTTGGAATGCAAACTAGTACAGCCACTATGGAAAACAGTGTGGAGATTTCTTAAAAAACTGGAAATAGAACTGCCATATGACCCAGCAATCCCACTTCTGGGCATACACACTGAAGAAACCAGATCTGAAAGAGACACGTGCACCCCAATGTTCATCGCAGCACTGTTTATAATAGCCAGGACATGGAAGCAACCTAGGTGTCCATCAGCAGATGAATGGATAAGGAAGTTGTGGTACATATACACAATGGAATATTACTCAGCCATTAAAAAGAATTCATTTGAATCAGTTCTAATGAGATGGATGAAACTGGAGCCCATTATACAGAGTGAAGTCAGCCAGAAAGATAAAGAACATTACAGTATACTAACACATATATATGGAATTTAGAAAGATGGTAGCGATAACCCAATATGCAAAACAGAAAAAGAGACACAGAAGTACAGAACAGACTTTTGAACTCTGTGGGAGAAGGTGAGGGTGGGATGTTTTGAAAGAATAGCATGTATATTATCTATGGTGAAACAGATCGCCAGTCCAGGTGGGATGCATGAGTCAAGTGCTCGGGCCTGGTGCACTGGGAAGACCCAGAGGAATCGGGTGGAAAGGGAGGTGGGAGGGGGGATCGGGATGGGGAATACGTGTAACTCTATGGCTGATTCATATCAATGTATGACAAAACCCACTGAAAAAAATAAATAAAAAAAAAAAAAGAAAGAAAGAAAAAAAAAAAAAAAACAGCAATATCCACCTCATAGTGTTACTGTGAAAATTCAATGAAATAATACATAGAATGTTCTTAGTATAGTATTTGGCATTTAGAGCCTGGCCAGTCAATAGTGTTTATTAATTTTAACACACTATCAGCTCAACTAAAATGAAAGATCAGTTCTTTGAACTAGACCTTGACTGTGGCAAACTATAAATTAATTGACAACTCTGATGCTGGGAAAGATTGAAGGCAGAGGAGAAAAGAGCGACAGAGGATGAGACGGTTGGATGGCATCATTGATTCAATGGACATGAACTTGGGCCTGGCATGCTGCAGTCCATGGAGTCGCAAACAGACAGACATGCCTGGGTGACTGAACAACAAAAACAAAATATCACATACCACCAGAACTGATGAAACATTTTAGAAAATATTTTTATAGAATTACACTCTTCAAGACTGTTTCATACAAAAATAGTATGGTGGGAGTTTATTTCCTATTTTCTATCCAGACTTTTGTGCTTGGAATCCTTCCTGCCCTGCCATGAACCTCCAAATATAAACCCAAGAATGGTAAGTGAATTTCCCACAGTCAGAGATTTTTATGTTAGGAAAGGGAGTAGAGATTTTGTTCCACAGTCTTTCCTGCTTCAGAGGAGTGCTATTTTCCTTCCAGTGTTTTCCTGGTCACTACTAACAAGTAGGAAATTGGCACAACTGAAAACAGCCCATCCTGTGAGCACCTGGACCATAATTCACAGTCAGAGGCATCAATTCAAAGTAGCAGAGAGCCTCTTCAGTAATTATAAAATCTTCTGAAAGTGAAATATGCAATTAGTGAATTTCCATCTTATTTTTTAATTTTCATGGGAAACTCAAGTGTATTCAATTCTTTCACTTGCAATTATAGGGCTAATTAACAGGAATTGGTGGTGCTCTGTGTATGATAATGACACTTAGCTGTTGGCTGGAAAACCAATAAAGAATTACAAATGAAATTAAGTTCAATATGAAAACAAGCTACATTGCAGAAGAAGTGAAAAGAGGTGCTGGCAACTTGAATATTAAATAATTACACACAATAAATGCCTGGATATTTATGAGCTGGGAGTCCAGTTATTCACTGGGACAGTTATTTACAGACTGACAAACATGAAACTTTCACAAACCTAAACAATGACTGAGATTTATTTTCTAAAGAGTTCTAGCTTATTTTGGGGAACCTATACAACATTAAATCATTCAACCATGTTTTATTGTGATAGACTCTTGGAACCCAAAGATGACTAAAATACAGTCTATATCTCTGCGATCACAATCGAGTTAAAAAAGCTGATATGCCAACATTCATAATTCATATTCTTAACTTCTACCCTGAACATTCCTTTCATCTTCTTGTTCTAAAATCTCTCTCACAAGGGCATCACTTTCCCTGGAATCTTTACAAGGAGTTACTCTTCTAAAGCTTAGTACCATCAAGCATAAAAGTTTGGGAGGTCCCTTATCTGCCACTATATATATTCCCTGTCTTTCCTCTACAAAAACAGTCAATTTTGCATTTCCTGTCATCAAATTATGTCTGCTATCCCCCTTTATCACAGTCAGCTACAGCAAATCTGGACCACTGTCCCAAATCCTTGAAAATTTAAGCTCTTGAGTTTCTGAAAATATCTTTAATCCTGTCATAATTCTTTGTAATATCAACATCCACTAAAACCAACTTCATAATACTCTGGCCTCTCAAATCTTTATCCTCTTCACCTCAAATAATATAATAATCTTATCATTCCTTTATTTAGCCCTTCACTTCCACATCATCTTATTACAAATAAATGTAACCCATCCATAATTTCATTTTCCATTATCCCATCTTATGACTAGCATCTTCTATCATTCCAACATACTCTTTTAGTAACACCACAATTATTTAACACCTATAGGACCAATGATTGGTCCTGTTAGTATTTTACTTATGTCCTTACTTCCCTCCTTCCTTAAATGATCCATGGTCCATTAATATAATCCTCATAATAAAACATACTCTCAACTATTGCCACTCTCTTGATTCACTTACTCCTTTTATAAAAACACATCTGTGAATACATCTGGTCTACACTTACTCCGTACTTGTATGACTGAACAAGATGGGAGAAAAAAAATTGATTTCCACAGCATCCTCATCTCAGTGGCAACCTCTATCTTTCTAGTTGGTCAGGTCAAAATATCTGGAGTCATTTTTGACTCCTGTCTTTCTTCTACATACCTCATTCAGTCCATCAGCAAATCATGTTGATTCTCTTCAGAGAAAAACCACCATTTAGCTACTTTTTACCACCTGTACTGGTGCTGATTCAATCCAAGCCATCATCATTTCCTCTATGGATTAATAGATTCCCAGCTTCTTGTATTGCCATCCTGTGGTATTTTTAGCATATTATCTCCTACTATTCTTCCTCTTACTCAGTGCCCAAAAGCCATACTAATCTTTTCCTTATTCTCAGAATAATTCAGGTATAAGCCAGGACCTTTGTTCTAAATTGTTCCTGTGCCTGGAATGCCTTCTCCCCATCTAGCCACATAGCTCATGACCTCAGGATGGATGACGTATAAATTTTTAAAATAATTTGTATTGGAGTATAGTTGGTTTACAATGTGTGTGTTAGTTTTAGGTAAATAGCATAGTGAATCAGTTATACATATGTATGTGTATATATATTCTTTTCCCATAGAGGTCATTACAGATTATTAAGTAGGTCATTACAGAGATTTGAAGTCTTTATCAGTTATCTCTGATTCCCTGGTGGCTCAGATGATAAAGCATCTGCCTGCAATACGGGAGACTTGGGTTTGATCCCCGGGTAGGGAAGATCCTCTGAAGAAGGAAATGGTAACCCACTCCAGTATTCTTGCCTAGAAAATTCCATGGATGGAGGAGCCTGGTGGGCTACAGTCCCTGGGGTCACAGAGTCGTACACAACTGAGTGACTTCACTTTCACTTTCAATGTGTATATCTCCATCCCAATCTGGCATTTAAATTACCATAACAAAGAAAGTGGGACCTTATGAACTCCTTAAAGGAAAGATGACAAAAACATGAGGATGGTCAATTTAGCTAGGAGGAGTGAAAAGTAAAGCCACAAGAGCAAAACTTGGCATGAGAATCTATGACAAAAAATCCAGAAAATAGAACATTCTATCATACCCCTGCAAGGATCTGTCTAATTGGCGAGTATTGAGAAAAACATAGATGGATCCAGGAGAGTTTCACAGTCTGATTCTGATGGTTTTAAATATTTGAATCATACAACTTACCACCTTCACATTTCATGCTCTCTATAAAAATATTTAGTCATTTATAGGGAAGTAACTTTTACTTGGTACATAATTGACTAGTAACTTTAAAGCGAAGAGCTGATTGATTAGAAAAGACCCTATTGCTAGGAAAGACAGAGGGCAGGAGGAGAAGCGGGTGACAGAGGATGAGATGGTTGGATGGCATCACTGATTCAATGGATATGAGTTTGAGCAAGCTCTGGGAGATGGTGAAGGACAGGGAAGCCTGGCGTGCTGCAGTCCATGGGGTCGCAAAAAGTCAGACAAGACTAAGCAACTGAACAACAACAATAAGTAACTTCAATGTCAATGCCCCTGTATTAAGTTTTTTGATTCACTGCTTCAACAGGCAACTGTTGTTACAATTGAGCATCCCAGATACTCGCTGACAGGCAAAGAATGTGGAGATCACTGATGTAAATATGTTGGACTTGACATTGTACATATTATTTGTAATTAGTAAGCTGCATTTTGGCATCAGTGTCAGTGAATTTATTTTGATTCAAGAAGATTCTTCATCAATGTACTGACTTAACATTGGCATTAATGGATATAATGCGATTCAGTTATGGTAACTCCCGAAGTAAAAGCCCCTTTGCACGGTTCTTTGTGTATTGGCACCCATTAGTGTCTTCTGCCTCACCCCACACCATGACTTATTTCCATTTCCAAATGTGAAGAAAATCTCAAGAAAGGGCTTGAGATGTCAGACTGGCACATACTCTGTTGAATTTGTAATTTGTTCCAGCAGAAAATAATCATACAGCAAAATGACACTTAGAAATCATCTCTTTGGTCATGCTTAGGCTAACACAGTGTTTTTGCATGTAAGATAAAGATGGAAGGGGAACACAAATGATTCCAAATTTCCACCTAACAATAGCCATTATTTTATCTAACTACTCAAAGACTAGTTTCCTTCTGATTTCCCTCCTGGTTATACCCTGGAAAGAATTTTAAACCTTCTAGATGAACATTTTTGCCACTAAAAACATCTGTTTTAATATAAATACTCTTCTCAAGTTTTTATTACACAGCTAATTGAGAAGTTGGGAGAGGGAACAATTTCATTATCTCAAAAAATTTCATTATCTCAAAGACTCATTCAATTAGAAGATATTTGAGTGGCCACTGCATGTAAACCATTCTGCTAAGTTTATAAAGGATATGCCAATATTAGAAATGGCCTCTGCACACAAAACATATTACAAAACAGAATTATAGAGAGGCATTTAATGAAGAGGTAGAAAGTATGAAAGTCATACAGAAACTTACATATTCAATGATTATAATACTGAAGAGGAAGAGAACGCTCTGACCAGTGGTATTAGAGAAGACTTTAGAGGTTCCCTGGTGGCTCAAACGTAAGGAATCTGCCTGCGATGTGGGAGACCCCAGGTTCGAGAAGGAAAGGGCAGCCCACACCAGTATTCTAGCCTGGGAAATCCCATGGACAGAGGAGCATGGAGACCTACAGTTGAGGGGGTGGCAAAAGAGCTGAACTTGATTTAGTGACTAAGCAACAACAAAAAGGAATACGGCACCCTAACCTAGCTGACAGCTGTCCAGCGCAGGATAAAACTGCACTCTCACTGAAGTAGCCACCGTGAGTCTATGATGCCCTAGACCCTGAATAAGGCTAAGAAGTGTCAGAACTGTGAGGATGTTCCCGGGCTCACCGCCTTGCCTGCATTTTAGGTCTTTACCAGAACACCCAGAACAGATGAGTCTTCATTTTCTTCACAGAATTGTTAGATTTTTATCAAGAAAACCACCTGAAAAAAAAGTCAAAGTGCTTCTGCAAGTTAAACAGAAATTACAACAACAACAACAAAAAGCATAAGCTAAATAAAGCTTTATCTCTGCCTGAGGACTGGGTAAAATCTTTGGAGATGCAAGGGAAGCTATGTTTGGGGTATTCCTCATATTGCTTTTTGGGTAGTCAAACCTCACTGTACCAAACATCCAAGTTCCATTTTGTTTTGAGAATGGAACAGTATAGAAATAATACTGGACTTAGAGCAAGGAGTCTTAAGTTTAAAGTCTTAAATTTCATCTCTGTTACTAATTAGTTGTAGATATTTGGCCAAGGCTCTTACTTTGATTCTCCTTAGTTCTCTTATTTTTCAAAAGAAAGGAGGCTGACCAAGTAGTTTCCATGTGCTTATTATGCACTGTCATTTTGGTGGTGGGGGATTGGTTACGGGGGTACAAAAGATCACACTCAAATGTTTCAGAATAACACCCAACATAGTTGTCTGTGAAATCAAAAGGTATAGAAGATTTTGGTAGGAACTCAATAATCACCTATGTATCTTCTAGATTATGATAAAAGAAAGAAATATGTATAGAGATATTAAAACAGAAGTAATGATTAGCAGAAACCTCTCACAGAAGTGACAGAAAAGGCTGACTTGGGGAAATATAGAGAAATGAGGGCAAAGATGCATGACTGTGTTGGTGCAGCCTGAGGACACTGTGTGTCCAATTTTTGGTTTATTTTCCATGGAAGCAGCCAGTATGTGTTTGGGAACAATGAGTTAATGCAGTTCAACTAAAAGCACATTCGGGAGACTTTAATATAATATAAAGCAGAATGAATAAGGGAATTGTTTGGAAATAGGAAAAATTGTGGGCCCTGAACCAAAGTGACAAGGGAGGGTACTCTGTGTGAAGCAGATCTTTCAGTTTAGGAATCTGGAATCTCACCAAAATGGAAAAGTCGATGAATAGCTGTGATTAAACAATGAAGTTAGACAATAAATTTAGGAATATATTAACAAATTGGGTCCAATGTAAGAGCTAAAAGTACATACTTCTGACCCCTTTACACTGTAGGGAAACAGTAGTGAGAGCTTAGGCAGCTTGTACATGCAGGCTCAGTCGTGTCCGACCCTCTGAGACCCCATGGACAACAGCCCACCAGGCTCCTCTGTCCATGGAACTTTCCAGGCAAGAATACTGGAGTGTGTTGCCATTTCCTTCTCCAGGTGATCTACCTGACTTAGGGATCAAACTCACGTCTCCTGCGTCTCCTACACTGCAGGCGGATTCTTTACCACTGCGCCACCTGGAAAGCCAAGACACCTTATACTTAACCAGCTTTTCTTGACTTACTACAAAGTTAATGAGTAAGGTTCCCAGGGAGAGTCTTTGGTAGTCCTGTCATCTCCGCCAATTTGTCAGATGCCTCCAAGGGCAAGAAGTTGCTCCAAGGAAGAGCAAAGAGTCATATAATGGATGGAGTTTAGTGAACTCCACAGAAACACTAAAAAGCAACCTCATTTTACATGAATACCTTAAAATTGCCCCATAATCAGAATTTTCTATGGAAAGGAAGAGATGAAGGGCCATCGACCTACATGGCTTGTTTTTTTGTTTGTTTTTTATTAGCATTAGATACAGGCTAAGAGCTACTACCAATTCTTCTATAAATATACAAACATTGTTGATAGAACTTTACAAACTGGTTCTAAATGTCAAAGTTGTTATTAGTCAGCAACTGTTCTTCCTGCAAAGTGAATTTATTCTTTCAAAGCCATGAACACAAAGTTCAGATTTAAAGGCAAACCCAAACAACCATCACAAAAAAACAACAGATTTTTAAATAAATTCAATTGTTCTGAGGCATTTGCATCTGTTGACTCAGTAGTAGCAAAATAATGGACTTCTTCCAGATGAATGAGCTACAGAAAACAAGTTCTGTTCACAGCATATGCAGGAAATCACTGTGCACAGTGTAAAGAAAAGAAAAAAGAAACTGTTCTTGCAAACTAATGCATGCAAAGGAGAAACTATACATGAATCCCTGATGTTCCAAAATAAAGATATTCCTCTGAGGCAGCTACCCAGAGAAGCATACTTTCTTAAACTTAACACAAAGGCAGCAACAAAAGAAGGAAAAAGAAAATTGTGTTTTCTATCAAGCATGCTTATTTGGTAATCTACCCAGTTTTTCCCTCTCTTCTCATGGTAAATGACTTTGGACTTAACTTTCTAGACCCCGCAAATTATTTGGGAGAATTCTGGAAAAAGCCCTTGCCATGGAAACTTTCTCAGAGTTGATTCTAGATGAAGACTCAGGCATAAGCAGAATTAAACATCATATATGCATAATGTTAAATATGAAGTCAATGAATAGCAGACAAGACTTTCATCTGTTTTCCAAATCAAGTAAAATCTTTGAACTGTTTTCTAAATTCTCAACATGTGTCACAGAAGTAGGTTTGCTCCTAAAACACGCCTAGAGCAAGTAAAGATCATTTCAAAACCACCACCTTTATTCCCAAACACAAAATAGACGGCCAGTGAAGAACTGGAACAATAAACAAACTTCACCTCCAGGCCTGGCTCAGCCACTGTATAATTGGGTGCAAATTTCATACCCTCTGTGGATGTTAATTTCTCTATGTAAAATGAACATTATCCTTACTTGAGGACAGGAAAGAATATATGCAAAATTCCTGGCATGTTTCTGACAGAGCCTATGTACCTAAAGATAATTGCTAGTAATACTATTAGATAAGACTATCTAGCAGTTTATCAGCTAATGATGGAAATACTTTAAAATGTAAAAATGTCTCAAGTGCCAAGTCAGTTGTTTTCTAAATCTTCCTTAACATATCACTGTATTAATTTGGCAAACCTCTTAAACTTCTCTTTCTCTGGAGTCTGAAAAGAGGCAAAGAGATTACTGCTAGAGTCATCCTGTACTGTTAGAAACCCTCCTGACTTTCTAACTCACTTCCCTAATCAACCAGAAAAATGAAAATGCTTATAAAGAGATTGTGTTAGGGGAAGCATAGGACTGAAACCGCCCACCCTGGCCATTCACCACAGTAACTATTTGCATGAGTTGTGTTTTATGACAGGAGGTCCTGGTAAGGAACACGGAACTAACAAGCCACCAACAACCGGAAGAGTTCCGGAAAGATCAAAAGGAGACACCATGTGTCCGACCACCTCCCAGAAGCCTTCTCTCTGGCATCCATCTTGGCTAAACAAGGTGTTCACACCAGGAAGGACTCTGAGTAGAATGATTGGCTAAAGACAACCCAGAAACTAATCCCACCATCATAAAATCCAAGACTGTGAGCCACATGGCAGAGTAGTTCTCCTGGGTTCCATTACCCTCTGCTCTCCACCAGGTACCCTTTCCCAATAAACCTCTTGCTTTGTCAGCACATATGGCTCCTCAGACAATTCAATTCTGAGTATTATCTGGGTGTTAGACAAGAGCCCAGTTTTGGGCCCTAGAAGGTGTCCCCCTTCCCGCAACAATTGGACACTCTCATCAGATATTTAATAACAGTAAGAAAAATGACAAGTTCTCAAGAGGATTAAAGATGGAAATTTAGGAAAAGAAGAGAGGAGATACAAGAGTACTACACAAATATAGGCCTGAGATGTCCCAACAATAATAAATCAGAAGAAGAATATTTTAGTACAGTGGAAATTGTGCTACTGAAATGCGTCCAAGTTTGTGGATGAAAGTTGAGCTCCAAAGGCTATTTTAAAAGTCATACGGCTTATTCCTTTATGCTGAGAATCATTTTTTTTCTTCATTTTCAGCTGCTCTCCATACCACCCTGAAATCAAATATCTGATGAAACTCAGGCCAGTGGACATATATTCACAAAACTACTGCTCTAATTATTTCAACATAACAAGAGAATCTCTAAAATTTATGTTGCTTCCAAAAGGTGAGAAAATTAAAAACCAGATGCAGCTATTTCATATAGAAGACTAAGTTCTATTTTGAATCTCAAAAGAAGAGATTTTGAATAAGAAAGAAGAGAATACCAAAAGAAGCCACATTCAACAAAATCCAAAAGCTATTTATTATCCCACTGAATGCAAAATTATTTCTAAATGAAAATCTGTTTTTTATTTGGTCACTGACTCCTATCTGAAAAAAAATTCTGTATTTTCTCAACATGCTTAAAAAAAAATTGGACAGGCAGAGGGGAATTAATACATACCTTAAAAGCATGGTCATATTTCAGTCTGATACATAAGGGACAGAGTAACTTATTCACTGGAAAAAATTCTTCATAACCTCTGGCAAATATGCAGATTAATAAATATAACATGTGCTAACCTCTAGGCCTAATATTTAGAAATGAGTGTCTGATTTGTAGAAATATGGATTTCCTTGTAAATTATTATTTATTATTATTTCCTTGTAAAAAAATTTCTTTTTTCTAATGTGGCTCAGATTCTACATTTAATTAACAAATATAGCTATATGCATGAACTTTAAAGTTAAAATTCACTAAACTATTAATCCATCTTGAGACATTCTTCTCTCTTGTAAAATCCACCTGGCATACACACTCATTCACTGATGCAAATAAAATTGTTTTGTGTTGATACTTGTTTTCAGAATTGTTTCATCTCTTAAGAACTTGTTAACATTCTGTGGTATTCCTTAGGTAGAATCAGGAATTCCTAATTTACAGAGTAGTTGTGGTAGGAAGGAAAATGCCCCTCCAAAGATATTCACATCAAGTTCCTGAAACTTGTGAATGTTACCTTATTTGGATAAAAGGCCTTTGCAAAGGAACTAAGTTAAAAATTTGGAGATGAGGTCAACCTGGATTATCTGGCTGAGTCCTGTATTAGTCAGAGTTCTCTAGTGAAACAGAACCAATAGAAAACAGAGACAGAGAGAGACAGAGATAGACACTGACTGATGAATTTTGAAGAATTAGCTCATGCAATTGTTGTTGCTGTTCAGTTGCCCAGTTATGTCTGACTCTTTGCAACCCCACGGACTGCAGCACACCAGGCCTCTCTGTCTCTCTACACCTTCTGAAGCATGCCCAGGTCCATGCCCATTGCATTGGGAATGCTGTCCAGACATCTCATCCTCTGACACTCTCTTCTCTTCTGCCATCAATCTTTCCCAGCATCAGGGACTCTTCCAATGAGTCTCCTGTTCGCATCAGATGACCAAAATACTGGAGCTTCACTGGTAAGTCTAAAATCCATACGGTAGGTCTAGAAATTTACCTAAGAGGTCCTGCAGTTTTGAGTCTCATACTTGTAGTGCAGGCCAGTAGACTGGAAATGCTGGCAATTTTTTTACGTTAGTCTTAAAGTAGAATTTCTTCTTTTCCTAGCAACCTCCAGTTTATCTCTGAGGCTTTCAACTAATGGCAAAAGGACCACCCACATTATTAAGGATAATGTTCTTAACTGATTATAAATAAATGTTAATTAAATCTACAAAATATTTGTGCAGAAATACCTAAACTAGCATTTGTCCAAACACTGAGCATCAGAGCCTAGCCAGGTTGACATTTAAAATGAAACCTCACAGGCCCTCAGTCCAAAGACAAGTATTCTTATAAGAGACACAGAAAAGAACAGATAGAGAGGAGAAGGCCAGATGAACACAAAGCAGAGAAATGTGGCCTCAGGCCAAAGGGCTGGCAACAACCAGAAACTAGAAGAGACAACAGATTCTCTCCTAGAGCCCCACAGGGAGAACAGCCATATTGACACCTTGATTTTGGAAGTCTGGCCTCCAAAGCTGAAAAGTTTCTGTTTTAAGGCACTAGCACAAGAAACTAATGTATTAGCTATAAATAAAAATTAATATCTACCTCAATCAGTCAATAACTTCCTCTAATATTATTTTATGATATGGGGGCTTTCCAGGTGGCAGTGGGTAAAGAACCTACCTGCAATGCAGGAGACACAAGCGATATGGGTTTGATTCCTGGGTTGGGAAGATCCCCTGGAGGAGGGTATGGCAACCCACTCCAGTATTCTTGCATGGAGAACCCTGAAGAGGGAGGAGCCTGGCGGGCTACAGTCCATGGATGGCAAACAGTTGGACACGATTAAAGCAACAGAGCACAGCTGAGCACAATCTAAACTTCTTCGAATATTATTTTATGATATAATGATATGAATTTTTGTCATCCCATGTCCATTTTTCATCTACCCATACATAAAATATAATTAACCAATGCAACATTTTTAAGACAGTGAGCATCTTGACATCTGGATTCTCTAATAAAATATAATTTGATCAACAAAAACAGGTTGCTGAATATAGTGTTAATATGGGAAGAAGATAATCAGAAATTGAGGGTTCTGTCTTAAGTCATGAAAGGTGATGGAAAAGAAGGTATATTAACAGGAGTCCTTCCATGGTACTGAAATAGAGTAAACAAGGGCTATTCACTAAGGTTTAGTTGCCTGCTGAATGAATGTAATGTAGAAAAATTATAAATCAAATAAATTAAAGTATGAATCAACCTATTCTTTGTGGGGCTTCCCTGGTAGTTCAGCTGGTAAAGAATCTGCCTGCAATGCAGGAGACCTGGGTTCAGTCCCTGGGTTGGGAAAATCTCCTGGAGGAGCACATGGCAATCCACTTCAGTATTCTTAACTGGAGAATGCCTATAGACAGAGGAGCCTGGTGGGCTACAGTCCAAGGGGTCACAACTGAGTGACTAAGCACAATCTTTGGGACTGGGAATTAGGAAAACAAAGGTACATCTGACAAGGAAGTTGAGCAGAGATGCGTGTGTATACATGTGCAGATGGAGGCAGCAGAGGGGCAAAGCTGGAGGAGTAGATAAAGAGGGAAACAGACATAAATGATTAAGACTGATGTTTCAAATATGTTGAATTTGAGGGGTTTTAGACAGACACCTTGGTTTTCATTGACAGTTAATAAGATAGATAGAAAAGAGAAAACTCCCTAAGAATCATAGGTGATTCTGCCACTAGTCTTTTTATATTTACCTTAAAAGTTATCATCATTTAACAAATGCAAAAGCTTAATGTTATTTCTTTTGTTATCAGCTCTGAAAATGAATCAACAACATATTGACCAGAGATGTATTAATACACCTTTTGTTAACCAAACGTTATTGACCAGAGTGTTTCAATATTCACGTACATAACAAATTGCCAGCCACAGGCATTAGTTGCTGTAAAAATCCCCCAGTCAATAATGACCTATAATATTAATGACAAACATTAGTATCATTGGCTGATTGATAAATATTTTCCTTTCAAAGGTAACCCATTATGCTTTCTGTACTTTTATACTGAGTCATCCAAAGGAAGAAAAACATTTTATTTCAGAAAACAATGATACCAATAAGAACAATTACTGTGTCATTAGCATGCATCCTAATTGTAGTTTGGAAGCTACTTGGTAATAATTTACTACACGTAAAATATTTTCACAAACAGCTTCAGAAATAATTTCATTTTAGATAGTCTAAGAACTTAAGCTTCCCCATAATTTCAGGTGGCTTCCTTTAAAAGAAATACCAATATCAAACACATACATGGTGCTTCCATGCAACAAGCATTGTTCTATGTGCTTGGTGTATACTGGCTTATGTGGTCCTCTGAACAATACTGTATGTAAAGCAGATACAACTATTCCTAGTATATGTTGCATGAGGACAGTGAATCTCAGAAAAGGTAAGTGTCTTGCTCCTGCCAACTAGAGATAGGATAGGAACAAGCCAGGACTTTATTCATGATCCAAATCACTAAACTCTACTACTTCATGGATTCTGTTTCACTTAGGAGAATGTGATAGGTGTGGAATGACTTGGTTTCCTTTTTAATTGATGTGGAAACAAGTTGTAAAACAAAAAGATTAATTATGAAAGTCAAGTTTTCCTTTATTGTTTGCATGTGTAATCAGGAAAAAGTCATTTCTTGATTCCTTTTGAAATTCTTCTTCTTTCTTTAACCAAAAAAAGAAAAAAAAAAGGAAGATGGGAACTATCATAAGAAGCACATTTTAAACTGAACTGAATACTGAGCTGTCAAACTCATTGCTCTGTTTTTAATTTTTTGTTTAATTTTAAACTTTTATTTCTGATGAACCAAAACTTTCTTTAACCAGCTGAGTCAGTTTCAGTGCCAAATTGATGCCATCAGATATTTTTTGGGTCAATGACTTAGAGCCAACTCAGAGAAGTTAGATGCGCCAGAGAAAAGAAATTACAGTATGAGGTTTCAAAGCATGTCACACAAACCTCATTCCTTAGATAGGGCATTACAGGCATTCCCCCTCTACCAAGGAGAGGTTTAATGAGCAGCAAATTCCAGGCAATAAGAACACTTACAAGCTCAAAAGGGAAAGAGAACCAACATCAGTTCTCATCTCCCTTCCAAGTCTTTCCACCAGCATCGTTTTGATCAGTTGCTAAAATGACAGCTCTGCAGGGAAGGGATGAAAGCACCACCGTCATCACTCTGCATGAGCTCCGACACTGACTACATCATCTCTTCAGAATGCCCGAGAGCCTCACTGGCACCCTGCTTGGAAAATTGAGTCCACTCCCAACCCAGTGTTTCTGGTGGCGGCGGCTGCTGCCGTGCAACTAATTCCCTATTCAGAATATTCTTCGGGATGTGGAGGGAACACACCGGAGCTCTCAGGGTACTTGCGTCTTCTCATCTTCTCATTCTCTGCCCTTGAAGATGCTATTTGATTCCATGAAAATAACTAAGAAAGCTCATCTAAGGAACGGGTGAAGGAACTCTTACATCTTTTCTAGTAGTTCATCAAAAAAGCCAAGGATTTAAGATGCTCTCCAGTTTTTCTCAAGCCTTCTTTCTAAATCAATTAATGAAAACCTCAGCTCACAAGGAAAAATCCATACTCTGTGGTATTAACGGATCTGTTTAGACATCACAGCCACATACCCCAAACTATAGAATGGAAATAATGACCTTATCTTTATAACACTTTGTAGACTGCCACATGTCCATAGCTAACAATGACCATTTTGACAGGGGCCAAATACTAAGACTGAGCGGAAGAGAAAAGGCTATGTCAAAATTATACAACTGTTTGTCAAATAGGATTATGCAATTCACATTAGAAGCAGCCACTGAGGATCTGCTCAAGAAGCAGGTCAGAGCCCAGGGTTCACTTCACTCTCTCATCATAAATCCTCACAAATGACAGAAGAGGAGACCCACAGGCTGACACACTTCTAGTACGGTGAAGAGCAGTCGTGTCAAACTGGAGCAGCTGGCAGCCCTCCACCGCGACACGCACCTGGAATGAGTTAACAGCCAGCATGCTTGCCCACTCGCATCTTCAGACTCCAGCCATCCCCTTGGAGCAGTGAATGCCCCGGATGAAAGACCACATTCACTAGGAACAGAAAGTCCCCAGACTCAGAGGCAAACTCCTGGTATACCCCCCCAGCAGCACATCCTACTTCTCACACAATCACTGGGGTCTGGCTGCAGTAGAACACTTCGGCAGTCACATAATACCAACAGCTAACATTTATTAATAATAAACACTTCATTATTCTCATAACATTAAAAGCTAATACTTATTGAGTGCTGCTACTGTTGTGCAGTCACTTAATCATGTCTGACTCTTTGCAACCCCATGGACTGCAGCATGCCAGGTCTCCCTGTCCCTCACCATTTCCTAAAGTTTGCCCAACTTCATGTCCATTGCATCCATGATGCCAACCAGCCATCTCATCCTCTAATGCCTCTTTCTCCTTCTGTCATCAATCTTTCCCAGCATAAGGGACTTTTCCAGTGAGTTGTCTGTTCATATCAGATGACCAAAAAATACTGGAGCTTTAGCTTCAGCATCTGTCCTGCCAATGAATATTCAGGGTTAATTTCCTTTAAGATTGACTGGTTGAGTGCTAAGGACGGGGTATGTGGTAGGCTGTCTTCCAAAACTTTTAAACATTTAATTCTCACAAGCCACTTAATTGTGGCTCAATTAAAGTCACTTTTTAAAAAATAAAAAGCCACTTTTTTAGCCACTTAATTAGAGCCACTCACAAAACCTTATATGTAAGGGCTATAATGGCTTACATTTTAAAGATAAGGAAACTGAGTTGCAGAAATGTGAAGTCATTAGTCACATCCCCAGCTCTGGGGCTCTGGACTTTGTATCCTTAAATCACTTCATTAGACTTTTTCATGAGCTAACAAAGAATCTCAATTACAAAGGTGAGTGCAAAGACAGCTGAGGAAAGCCAATGCCACGAAAAACAGGTAATACATATTAATATATCTGGAAACAAAGTTAATAGAAGAAACTGCTTAAAAATTTAGATTAAATATAATTAATGTCATCAGGGATATAAAAGCCTATAACATCCACAAAGAGTCAATTAGTTTTCCAAGAAATGATAAAAATGATCACTGACATTTAAATTGCAATGGATAAGTGAACTCCCTGGCAGTCCAGGGGTTAGGATTTGGTGCTTCCACTGCAGGCGGGATGGTTTGGTCCCTGGTTGG
The DNA here is from genome assembly GCF_963930625.1 of Muntiacus reevesi. Classification (NCBI taxonomy): domain Eukaryota; kingdom Metazoa; phylum Chordata; class Mammalia; order Artiodactyla; family Cervidae; genus Muntiacus; species Muntiacus reevesi. Next base: position 202,792,345 of record NC_089249.1, read on the forward strand.
GGAACTAAGATCCTGCAAACCACACAGAGCAACAAACAAACAAAAAACAGCAATAGATAAGCTGAATCAGAGTAACTTACAGCTGAAGAACAAACTACAACAGCTGAGGAATTCTCAGTTAAAAATACAGAGACATAGAAAGAATGAAAGAAAAGCCAAACAGTATGGAAGACTGATTCTAATATTTGGCAATAAGCTTTCCAGAAACAGAGAATAAGCAAATAAAGCAATGTAAAGCAATAACAGGACAAAATGTCCTAACACTGAGGAAAGGTTCAGGTTTAAGTTTTCAGATTTAGAAGTTCCAATGAATGCTTAGTAAAACAAATTAAACAAACATATCTTAACACATCATGCATAAGCTTTCCAGAGTTTTAAACATTAGTATTTCACTGCTTTTGATCACCTTGAAGTTATCATAACTAAAACATATCTAAAACTGGGCTCACCTAATCTAAATAGGTTCATCTCATCTTAATTTCACCATATCTATCACCAATATGAATATTCTTCCAATCACCCAGGCTTTCAATGAATGCCTTCCTTACTTTTTCTATTTTCTGACTGCTATACACTGACGTATGTCCTCTGCAAATTTATATGTTGAAGCTCTCACTCCAAAGTGTGATGATATGTGGAAATGGGGCATTTGGGTGGTAATAAGGGCTAGACCAAGTCATGAGGCTTAGGCCTTCATGATGGGTTAATGCCCTTATCAGAAGAAATACCAAGAGTTTGCTCTCTCTCTCCACCACATAAGGACACAGTGAGAAGGTGTAACCCAGGAAAAGAGTTCTCACCAGAACCTGACCATGCTGGTACCCTAGTCTCAGTCTTCCAGCCTCCAGCACTGTGAAAAAAATAAATTTTTGCTGTTTACACCAAGTCTATGGGTATTTTGCTGTGGCAGCCCAAGCTAAGAAATTGACCATACTTATTTTTCATTCTACTTGGGTCTTTCAGTTATAAAGAACAGAGACTCACTCACGTCAGGACTCATTATAAAGACACATGTGGCATTATAAAAGTGAGGGGATCATATGGAAGTTCACAATCACGAGGTATCACCAGCCTGGTCTCACCATTAGGAACTGGAAGACAGTTCTGGAACCAAGTGAGTAACTATGGCTCTGATAATCATAAAAACAAGGAATGATCTTTATTTTTAACATATTCAGTTCCATATTATGAATTCCTTCTATAAATCTGCCTACTTGGGCTTCCTACCACAGACTCACTAATTTTTACCTTTCATTCTGTGCAGCTTTGTTAGGGGAAGCACATTGACTGAAACCGCCCACCCTGACCAGGCACCATAGTAACTATTTGCATGAGTTGTTTTACGACAGGAGGTCCTGGTAAGGAACACAGAACTAATAAGCCATCACCAACCAGAAGAATTTGGGAAAGATCGAAAGGAGACACCACATGTCCGACCACCTCCCAGAATCCTCACTGGCATCCATCTTGGCTGAACAAGGCATGCACCACCAGGAAGGACTCTGAGTCAGAATGATTGTTTAAAGACAACCCGGAAACTAATCCCATCACCATAAACCCGAGACTGCAAGCCGCATGGCAGAGCAGTTCTCCTGGGTTCCCTTATCACACTGCTCTCCGCTCGGGCACTCTTTTCCAATAAAATCTCTTGCTTTGTCCGCACATGTGTCTCCTCAGATAATTCATTTCTGAGTGTTACACAAGAGCCCAGTTTCGGGCCCTGGAAGGGGTTCCCCCTTTCCTGCAACAGCTTCTGCTTAACTACAGTTCTTGCTTTCCTTGAATTTCTGTGGTTTTGGCCCTTACTTTGTCTTTGCCCTCATTGTCTATACCATTCATGTGTTACTGCAAATCAATTACATCTCCTAGTTTTTATTTTATTTACTTCTCAGATGGTAAACAATCTGCCTGCAATGCAGGAGACCCAGGTTTGATCTCTGGGTCAGAAGATCCCCTGGAGAAGAGAATGGCAGCCCACTCCAGTATTCTTGCCTGGAGAATCCCAAGGATAGAGGAGCCTGGCAGGCTATAGTCCACGGGTAGCAAAGAGTTGGACACAACTGAGTAACTAACACTTTCACTTTCTGTAATTCCAGTCCCCTTTATGTGACTGTGTCTTATAAATAGCAGCTATTTTCCTTTTTCCAACAAATTCTGTTTTAATTGCTCAATTTAAGGAGAATGTCTCTACACGGGAATACATAAATTGCTGAACACCTCCAATCATGCTATATCACTTTCCTCTGAACTTATAACATTTATCACCATACAAGTGATTTACTAGTTAATTGTGCAACGCTGTCCAGCTCACCCATTCACTAGCTGTTTTTCACAATTATTAACTTTTTACATCGTTTACTTGCCATGGTTTATATCTTTTTGTCTCTCCCAGGCATTCTTTCTAGCATCAGAGCCTTTTCCATTACTTAAAGTGATGGGTTTGTTGATTCGAGTCTATTTTTCTCAGTCTCATGTAGCTTTGAGACAATTTAAGTGCTTCTGTTTTCCACTTGTGAAATAGGGGCAGCAAAGAATAATCAGAGTCTGTAGATATTAGCTGATTACTTTCAAGTAGATTAAGATGTAGAAAGCAATAGCTAAAGACATAGGCTCCATTTGAAAACTGGAAAAAAAAAATTCCAAGATTGGTTTCAATTTTTCTTGACAGGACAGAAGTCTGTTTTCCTTTTGACTAAAATCCCTGTTTATTTTCTCTCAGACCAGAAAAGTTCTAAAATAAAAATAGTTATTATTGGTGGTGAACTGGTGTGAGCGGAGGCATGGGAGCAATGCTTCATCTCAAAATATTTCTTAGAACTATTTTTATTAATCATCATTCCAAAAGGGAAATATCTACAATGGCTATTATATGGTGAATAGCTATACGGTTAATAGAGGGAAAAAGAATCTGGTTGACAACCCGACTTCCCACTTTCTCTGAGAACTGCATTCCCACATCGGGGTTAATGCACCGGAGTCATGGTTGCACTCACAACTCCTCACTGGAGCGTGACTGCATGGTTTCTAGAAGCAAGTTTGGCTAATCAGACTTCTCTCTCTTGTGATGAGAGATTTGGGTGAGAGGGGGTCCCAGTACTTCTGTGTATGAGAGTACACCATGCAGAGAGGAAGCTGGGGAAGTGACCGTCTGTGGCAGTGTGAACTGAGAGTGCCTGTAAACTCATCTACCGAGAGAGAAAAAAGATAACACAGATACCCCTAGAAAAGCCAAGAGGAGGCAGAGTATAGTTCTTGGCTTTCTCAGCTCTAATGCTTTCAGTATATTACACTTTTGTTTCTAAAACCTAATGCACACAGTTGTCATTCTCAATTCTACTCCAAATTTGCTCTGTCATTTCAATGTATGGCATCTATTTTTATGCCACTTGTCACCTCCTCTGGCAGCTCTAATTCTACAATTGATTTACAAACTCATTCACAATTTACTTCAACTTGTTTTTCCCCCTTAGATTCTTCAAAATGCTTCATCAGTTTTGCATTTCATCTGCCTTGATCTCTGCTCCTTGTGTGTGTGCACTCAATTGTATCAGATTCTTTGCAACTCCATGGATTACAGTCCACAGGACTGAGGAATTTTCCAGGCAAGAATACTGGAGTGGGCTGTCATTTCCTTCTCCATGAATATGCCTTAAATGCTACCTCTCTTTTTGCCCATAAGAATGTCTCTTCAAATGCCTGACTGTGGCTTCTCACCCTAGGTAGTTAAGATTTCCTTCACCTCAGAAAATGTCCCTCCCCACTCCCACCCAGGTATTTATGACTCCATATGATAGTTTTCTAAATCATTCTTTTGGGCCACATTATATACATCCATGTGGTATGAGTTTCTGGTATTTAATGATCACACTGTGAATACTTCAGGCTCACTGTGGGCTCCCAGTATATTGAGTAAGAAATGTTCCCTTTCTTCTCAAAAATATGTTTTTCTGGGATTAGGAAAGGAAAATAGGCTAGAAAGAATAATAATTTTGTAGGATCTTAAAGATAGATGTACAGTATCTCAAGAAGTTTAGTTTCTTTCAAAAAAATTCTACAGTGATTTAATAACTAAACTTATTGCTTTTGGTGATTTTAAATTATATTCCTTATACTTCACTTACAGAAGCAACATATGAACATATCTTTACCCTAAAAACAAATTCAACATATACACACTACTGTATGTAAAACAGATAACCAATAAGAACTCACTGTATAGATAGCACAGGGACCTCTATTCAGAACTCTGTAATAACCTATATGGGAACAGACTCTAAAAGAGTGTATATATGTATAACTGACTCATGTGCTGTACTGCAGAAGCTAATGTAACACTGCACATCAATTACATGCCAATAAAAAAATAATAAAAAAAGAATGAACACCAGCACTCCCACTCCCTCTTAGCTAGGTGTATATTAAGAATCTCTGTTTCTTGATACTAAAGTACAACATGGGAGGTATCAACTTTGATTTCTACTTTGCTTCTTGTATTGCAACTAAAATAAAGTTTGCATAAAGCAAAAAAAAAATTCAAATAATTCAGACTTGTACAGAATATAATATGAGGCTTTCCTTCATGCAGTACACAACCACCTTCCCCTTCCACCAAGGAGATCGATGTAAGAGTTTCATGTACATTGTTCAAGACTTTTTATAGAAGATTTACTTGTAAATATGAATAATTTCTGTATCAATATTTTGTTAACAAAAAATGATCATGCTTTATAGAACTCTAAAATTGATTGTCCTCTGTTTAAGAATATTTTATATTTATCTTTCTATAATAAGTAAAACATGTAAATATACCATATTCTTTGCTATAACTATATTAACAGTCCAAAGACAGATGTGTAACAATTTACACAGCCATGTTGCTATTGCAGCAATTCTACAGTGAAAAAAGAAAAATTGTGATTTCATTTGCCAGCTGAGTTCGGTGACCATCTTACCAGTTGGTTTTCCTTAAACCTTGATATGTCTCACTTGCCTATTTATATCAACAGACAAATGTCAATATTGGAAATGAGTCTATTTACATAAGCTAACTTACAATTCTCATTCCTTTGTCAGTGAAGACAGGTCCTTATCTAGAATTTGAATCCAAATATGTGTGATTGTAGTGTCCATGTTTCTTTCATTTTTATCAGGTTTCCAGCTTTTATGCATATTTTGTTTTTATTTTTGCTCCTAAATGTCAGTGCTTATAAAATCTTCTATAATGGGTAAAGTTGTATCTATAACTAACTATTGTGTACTAGTCATTTAAATTATTATTTCTTTAGAAATTTGCTGGTATTTCAAAAAAGCAGACAGTTAAATCAAGATTATGCAACATAACAAAAAATTGGTATTCTTTGTGTGGACAGAACACTAGGCTTTCCGTTAGCTGGCAGATGGTATCATTTACAAATTCCCCTTTTAACAATAATATATTGTTTGGAAAGATCACAAATGAAATGTAAATTATTTTTAAACAAGAAAACATAACAAATGGAAGCTAATTTGAATTATTCTTACGAAAGCTTTTAAAAAGAAATAATAGAAGATAACTGACATGCAACTGGCAGCACTTGAACAACACTGGAAAGGGATACACAGGCCAAAAGAGCCACACCCAGAAACAATCCAACTACAGCTGCATTTTCATTCCTCTCTTGGAATATCTACACAAGGACTAGACACCAGGTGGCTTAGCAGTAATATTCTGGTTCTTAGTGCTCAAACATCAAGGAGATATAGCTCACACATCATACTCATAAAAGATTCTCTTATGTGCCTTTTAAGGGCTGAAAAAACACTCTTAAGATACTAATACAAGGCTCTACTTTAAACTGCCCCCGGCAAGGCATTCACAAAAATACAAACCATAGAGGAATTTTACTACCCAACCAAGAGGGCAAAGGGATGACAAGTTTATTCCTTCATTGTACCAACTTTATGGTGCGGAAGAACTTTATTTCCTACTATCTGCGAATTGACATGGGAAGGACACAGTTACTGACATTCTCAACTAATGACATGGGAAAATGTTCAGGAAATGTTCTATCACTCATTGATTGTTGGTCATCGAAGAGAATCACCCAAGTAGGCATTAACTAATGAGTGCATCAAACAGCATTTTATCAGGACATTTACAAAGCAAATTCTAGTGGAGTTTATCCTCCCACTTTTCTAAGCAAATTTATCCTGTTATTCCTTTGATCGTGCCTCTTTTAATTAAAATATGTATGCATGCACATATATATGTATATGTATACATATATATATTCTGTGTATGTGTATATGTATACATATATATATATATATATATATATATATATAGTGTCAGAACACCTTGAAAGGTTTTTCCCAGAAGTCTACTTAGACTTCCTAATTTAGAGGAGCTGCTACATGCTGGCCTTTGGCTTTGGACACCATGTAAGGGAACATCTGAGAATGATTTCTTGTTCCTTTTCATGGCATGTGCCAGCTATCTGTCGGCAAAGTGTAAAGGGACACAGCTTTAATGAACTATTTTATTTTATAAGAGCAGATTTGTACTACGCAAGTATGTTCCCAGCTGACATAAAGAGGAGTTCCAGTCTCTGTCAATAAAATAATTTAAAAAAATATATCTTCTTGAAGTGAAAATTTCCTGCCAATCGTGAAAACCAAAACTCTCAACTCTGGCCAAATAAATGCCATACCCTATCATTTATTTAGAAACTTCACATCAAGTTCTAAAGTGACAGTTTAAAAATGTATTAATATATCTCATGACTCAGGGCCAAATTATACATATCAGTTATGTAACCACTATCCCATCTTTCCTCCTGCAACTTTGGTAAAGGAGAAAAGAAGAGGACTGAAAACTGGGTTTTGCTCACAATCCAAATCCTGGTATCTGTGCTCATCATCTCATATATTAGAAGGGGACTTAGAAAGAGAAGAACTTGGACAAAGTTTACATAACAAGATCAAAGAAGAAGAAAAATAGAGGAGAAGAAAGGGTAGGATCCAATCTGGACATGGGATGTTTGTTTCCTGACCGAAGGTGAGAGTTCACCTAGAGACAAGTAGAGACATAAACCTGTCCACCCAATTATGCCTCTTACCCAATCTGTGCTCCATACTTTTGAAGGGATATAAGAACTGCTTCTGCTGAAATAATACAGTGCTCAATTTCCAGAGGCACATACTGAAAATCATAAACTGAAAAATAAAATAGGGACAAGGAATTACAAAGTACACAGAAAGAGTCTCCAAGGGGCAGGAATACAGGAAGTACATGTCTGTGTGCTTAGTCGCTCAGTCGTGCCTGACTCTCTGCAACCCCACGGACTGTGGCCCACCAGGCTCCTCTGTCCATCAGATTCTCCAGGCAAGAATACTGTGCTACATATTTCACTTCATATTTTAAAAGATACTTGACTTTTTCACTTTTTCATCCTCCTTCTTTGTTTTTTTTTTTCTTTGCTTCCTCCTTTTTAAAAGCCAGATGTATGCAAAGCAGATGAGGTTATACTTTATTTTTACTTAAGAAAGAAAAAGGATGGAGACTCCTAGAGTTGCAAGTTAAACAAAAACCTGAAAATAAACTCTATTCAATAATTGCAAAAAGGAAAACATTATATTAAAAACTGAATTTGTGAAAGTAGTTAAAATATGTACATATATAATACAATTATAGGTTATAGGCAAACACAACATCATTTTAAGGGACTTGAGTATCCATGGACTTTGCTATCCTGGAGTGGGAAGGGGTGTCCTGGGACCAATACCCTTCAAGGGTACTGAGAAATGACTGTATTTAATTTGTAATTAGAGTGCATTTATAAGATGTTGTGGTTAGAGGTTCCTGTCTAGTTTATCTTCATATCATAGTAAGAACTCACATGGTACTTTACATGCAGTAGGGGAAAGAAAAATATTTGTTGGATGAATGAGTCATTACTATTCCTAAACGTAGTTAGATCTCAAAGAAGAAATATCAAAAGGTGAGTTGAGTTAAAGTTATATGAATACATTCTTGGATATATAAGCATCTTACAATGGTCATTGACAAAATTAAAAACACTTTCTCTTTTATTTTTATTATCCTGAGGTTTTTGCAGAATCAGATCTCATAGCTTCGCAAATATACTTTCAAATTTGACTTATTTATCCTTCTCACATTTACATAAGATATGGGAAAACATGTGCCCACTGAAACAAGATAGAAGAAATAGTACTATTTAAAAATATTTTTATTTTTTCAAATTTTATAATTAATGTATTAATTTAACAATTACATAATTAAAATCTAATCTCTTCCATATAGATAACAACTGAATACATTGAACTTATTTATAACTAACTTGCTACCAATTAAGATGTCACCAAAAGTCTGATTTTTCTAGATAACCATTTTAATAGTAAATTTAAAAATTGATTCTAATTTCATGCAGAGGTCACAGAGAAAATAATTTGTTGATGTTTAGATCTTCATTCATCTGAGAAGTCTGTCCCGACTAGCTTCCCTGCTCTTGCAATGAGGATGGTAAGGTGCCATCTAATTGCATCTTTTACTAGATGGTAAGTTCATTCAAGTCAGGAAATACATCATATTTAATACTGTGTGTCCAGGCACAGCTTCCCACAAAAGTAGTTGGTCAACAGTCATTTGGGACAATTCCAAGACTAAATCTATTAGTCTATAAGTTTAAAGTCAAAACGAAAACATCAAGTTTTGAAGTACCTGAAAAAGCAAGACAGTTCTAGAAAAACATCTATTTCTGTTTTACTGACTATGCCAAAGCCTTTGACTGTGTGGATCACAATAAACTGTGGAAAATTCTGAAAGAGATGGGAATACCAGACCACCTGACCTGCTTCTTGAGAAACCTGTATGCAGGTCAGGAAGCAATAGTTAGAACTGGACATGGAACAACAGACTGGTTCCAAATAGGAAAAGGAGTACGTCAAGCCTGTATATTGTCACCCTGCTTATCTAACTCATATGCAGAGTACAACATGCGAAATGCTGGGCTGGAGGAAGCACAAGCTGGAATCAAGATTGCTGGGAGAAATATCAATAACCTCAGATATGCAGATGCCACTGTCCTTATGGCAGAAAGTGAAGAAAAACTAAAGAGCCTCTTAATGAAAGTGAAGGAGGAGAGTGAAAAAGCTGGCTTAAAGCTCAACATTCAGAAAACTAAGATCATGGCAACCAGTCCCATCACTTCATGGCAAATAGATGGGGAAACAGTGGAAACAGTGGCTGACTTTATTGTGGGGGCTCCAACATCACTGTAGATGGTGACTGCAGCCAGGAAAAAAGATGCTTGCTCCTTGGAAGGAAAGTTATGACCAACCTAGACAGCATATTAAAAAGCAGAGACATTACTTTGCCAACAAAGGTCCGTCTAGTCAAGGTTATGGTTTTTCTAGTAGTCATGTATGTATGTGAGAGTTGGACTATAACGAAAGCTGAGCATAGAAGAATTGATGCTTTTGAACTATGGTGTTAGAGAAGACTCTTGAGAGTCCCTTGGACTGCAAGGAGCTCCAACCAGTCCATCCTAAAGGAGATCAGTCCTGGGTGTTCATTGGAAGGACTGATGTTGAAGCTGAAACTCCAATACTTTGGCCACCTGATGCGAAGAGTTGACTCATTTGAAAAGACCCTGATGTTGGGAAAGATTGAAGGTGGGAGGAGAAGGGGATGACAGAGGATGAGATGGTTGGATGGCATCACCAACTCGATGGACAGGGGTTTGGGTGGACTCCGGGATTTGGCGATGGACAGGGAGGCCTGGCGTGCTGCGGTTCATGGTATCGCAGAGTCGGACACGACTGAGCGACTGAATTGAACTGAATTGAATAACTAAACAATTTTTAATTTTGTTTTTTCATGATGATATCCCTCCCATCTCCTCAAACTGCAACCATTTATTTTAGCATATACTAAAAGAATAGCACAGCACACGTGGCATTTAATTATTAGTCAGTTTAATTTTTGTCATGGATAATGCAGTTCACCTTCACTATAAGCCCCATTGCTTCCTAACCTTCGAAAAGATTAGGACACAGAAATTCAAGTTCTAAATGCAGGATCATTTCTACTTAAACGTAATTTGATAATAATAAAATGGCCTCCCTGGGCAGTACTTTTTCCCCTGTAATGAGGTAATTTTAAAGATGTTAGTATAATGACAGGAGTTATAATAGTTGCTCCCCACTCTCTAGCCTTACTGATCATAGTAGAATTGGGACCGCTGCTTACAAAATGTACAGAAAAGTAGACTGAAGTCAAAATAAATGAGACAAGGTTGTCAAGAACCAGCACAGATAGACATTTGATGAAAGTTAATTTGCTTCACTCCTTGACCTGCCACAGAGCACAGAGCATTTTCCACAGCAAGAAGTTTGAAGCACACTTGGCTCAGACAGTAAAGCATCTGTCTACAACACGGGAGACCCGGGTTCAATCCCTGGGTCGGGAGGATCCCCTGGAAAAGGAAATGGCAACCCACTCCAGTACTCTTGCCTGGAAAATCCCATGGACAGAGGAGCCTGGTAGGCTAGAGTCCATGGGGTCACAGAGTCAGACATGCCTGAGGGACTTAACTTTCACTTCACTTGGCAGGGTTGAGAACTGTGACCCACTCTGAGCATGCACATGCATAAGAGTAACATTTTCTGTCTCAGAAGACTTGCCTGATTGAGCAGGACCCAGGCTGAGGCAAACTAAGGAGCATTCCCATATCCTTGGCTGGTAATGGTACTCACAGAGCCTTGGCATTACCATCTCCTCCCATGGAGAGTACCACCTTCTCTCCACCAGGGAAGTCTTCAGGTACCCAGACAGAACTGATTGGTACTCCTTTCACATGGATACGCTCAGGACTAATTTCATCCTGCACATTCCTGGCAACCAGCAGAAAGCAAACTTCCTGGATCAAATCACTCATTCTGACTCGACTTTCATCTCCAGTTGACTCTTTGCAAATTTTCTAACTTTCCACGCCTCCAAACATTTTCACGTGTCCTCTAAAATCCCATATCTATGATCACCAAACCTTCCTCAACTCTGAATTTCTCTTTATTTCTTTTACCTTGCTATACCCAAATTTGAGCACAATTTTTTTGTTTTGTATTTTTTTTTTCCTTTAAACCAGCCTCTACTAGTGAACGCCTTTCAATTTTCTTTTATACTCTGTGTGCCTTGGGGCCAGGAGGTGGGAATGTGTGTTCTTGACCCATTTTCATATTTGTAATACAATTAATCCCATTAAAAACTCTAATTCCTTATGCCAACCAACTATGTCATACATTAAACTTTCTCACTAGGGTCATTCATCAAACTCAGGTGATTCATTGACAACATTGATATCTCCTCTGTCATCCTTTTGGGTGATCAACATCCTGTAAATGACCCATCTAATACTCTGATGTCTTAATTCCTTGACTTCATCACTTCTAACAACCTTTCCTTAATCTCCTCCTTAGGCTCCCCCAATATCTCAATCCTAGTTTTCAACTGAGAATACTCTACCTCCTTTCATTTTGTATACAAGTATCTTACTCTGACTACATCCTTCTACCCTTTTCATTCACTCACACACACAACTCAAAAATTCTACTACCTCATAATCACTGTCACTGACCCATCTACTTTTTTCACTGCTCATCACCATTCTCTCAACTTCTCATTATTTCCTTTGTTGTTCTTGTCTGTTCACTTAATCATGTTCTGACTCTTTGTGACCCTATGGACTGTAGCCCTCCAGGCTCCTCAGTTCATGGGATTCTCCAGGCAAGAATATTGGAGTAGGTTGCCATTTCCCTCTCCAGGAGATCTTTCCAACCCAGGGATCAACTCAGGTCTCTTGCACCTCTTACATTAAGGGCAGATTCTTTACCACTGTGTCACCAGGGAAGCCCACTTATTTCCTCATCTGACTTTTATTCCATGATCCATCATTATAGTTGCTGCCTTATAAATAATTCCAACTTCTTGGCCACCCTAGAAAAACCTTGACCCAATTTTCTGCCATATGCCATAGATACCATATATCTAAGCATCTAATATTGCTGGAAGAAATCACACAATGGGCTGACTGCTTCCAAATCAGATTCACAGCAGCCAATATCAGATGGCTCTCAAAAGTACTAGGAAGTCCTTTTGTTTTATAATAACATCAATTTCCTGCTCTCCAGAAAGATTATTTGACACATTTTCTTCTCCCTTAAACTGTCCCATTCCTTCCCTTACTCATTCTTGGCTCATGATTATACCTTTTACTTTATTGAGAAAATAGAAGCTATTAGGTGAGGACTCCCCGCCTTCCTATCACTGAATCTACAAACCTCCCTGCATTTGTACCAATCCTCTCTGCCTTTCCTCCTGTCACTATGGAGGAGGAGTTTCTTTCCTTACTAAAGGCCAACTTTTCCTCTTCCAACTCTTCTCAACTTCTAACTCTGAACTGCACCCTGCCTTCTCTCCTCTGGGATTTTGCAAGATACTATCTCTGTCTCGTAACTTGAATTTCTCTTTTCTATTAGGTCAGTCTCATTAGTATGCACAAACTCAGTTAACAACTTTTTATCTTTAAAAAATATACATTTCCTTTGACCTCATCTTCTCTCCAGCAACCATTTTTCTTGTCCCTATTTCAAAGCAAAAGCCTTTAAAAGATTTGGCTTAACTTTCTTTCTGTCCTCTTTTTCTCCTACCAATCATGCTTCAGTACACTTCAATCTGACATCTGTCTACCACACTTCTGAAATTCCTCATCAAGGTCACCTACAAACTCTGTGCTGTTAAGTTCAATGACAGTGTCTCTAGATTCATTTTTTAGCCACAGATGACCTCCTGTCTCCTTCTCAAAATATCCAATTATGTTGTTCTCCAAGTTACCATATCCTGCTGATTTTTATCCTTCTTTCTCAGTAACTCCTTGGGCTTATTTCCTTGTTCTTTCTTCTCTACTTGACTTCTAAGCAATGAATTCCTTGGCATCAGTCTAGTTCAGATTTTCTTGATCTATATTGTCTGCTTGAAGCAAACTTATCTGATCCTGGGCCTATAACTGCCACTGAAAATGTATACATTCTAGCATATGTATAACATTTTTAACTCTGATCTATAATCTATGCTATTGACTCAATTCAGTGTATACCTGCCATCTCCATATCAGATGTCTAATAAGAATTTTAACCTCAGCATGGCCAAATCTAAGTCTTGATCCCCACCTTGATACTGCCTCCCAAGGCTGGTATCCATCATCTCAATAAATGACCCTAACATTCACCTAGGTTGCTCAAATTAAAAAATAAATAGAAGATATCTTTAATTATTGTTTTTCTTCTCTGTTTTAAAATCAGCAGGTTCTGGTGGTTTTATCTCCAAAAATTGCTATCGTTTATTACTTATTCCCACTGTTCTCATGCTCATATGCATGTATCTCAGCAGCCTAACTGATTTCCCAGCTTCCAACCTTGTGCCTCTATTCTATTTCTCCAGAGAAATCCAGAGATATCTCTTAAAAACATTGCCATTCCCTTCTCCAGGGGATCTTCCCAACCCAGGAAACCTAGGTTTCCTGCATTGCGGGCAGATCCTCTACCAGCTAAGCCACCAGGGAAACCCAATAATACTGGCGTGGGTAGCCTATCTCTTCTCCAGCAGATCTTCCCAACCCAGGAATCAAACCGGGGTCTTCTGCATTGCAGGCAGATTCTTTACCAGCTGAGCTTCTAGGGAAGCCCAATTAGATCATATTGCTTCCCTGTTAGAAAACTATGAATGGTTTTCCACTTTCCTTACAATTAAACCCTCCCATTTGTCCATAAGACCGTAAGCGATGGGGGCCTTGCCTACATTTCCAGCCTTGTGCTAGGCCTGGAGAACCACTCAGCATGCACCAGGAAGCCTGGCCTTTGTACCTCTCCTTAGATACATCGACTGTCACCCATGGCAGGTTCATTACTAAACAACTTTCATAAAGTCACCTCTGCCCGTTGCTTTCTTTCACATCACCTCCTTAGCTCCCTTCACTACATTTTCAACATTTATACTTATCTTGTTTATTTTCCTATTTATCTGTCTCCTTTAAAAGACCTTGAGTTTTATGAGGGCAGGTATCTGTTCTCCTTTTCACCTCAGTATTCCCAGAATTGAGCACAGTGAAGAGCGCTGGGTAGGCGCTTAATAAATATTTACTTAATGAAAAAAATGAATGAAGGAATGTATTAGATCATCATATTCCTGTTCAAAATTCTTATTTACAGCACACAGATTTGTTACACAACCACAAAGCTGACAAAAGAAGCCTTACATGGTGAAATGGTTTTCATTGTAAAAATACACTGATTCTGAATCTAGAACTAAATTGTAATTAAATTCAGAAGCCAATATTTGTCTTGAAAGATGTTTTAAAGACTGCTCTTGTCCCATGATCTTTAGCACAGTCACAAACATTGTAAAAATGTGTGCATACTTCAGTTATTTTCCAATGATTTCTTAAACCGATTCTGCTACATTATATCAAATGCGACAAATGGATAATGTGTTATATGTGACTTATTTTCAAATTAGAAGGCAAAGCACTCTGCAGTAGTACTGCAAAAGATAACCGTAGAGTCAGCACCGTTCATTCAGGATTGTAGATAGCTAAGGTTCTAATACTTGACTCAGAGAAAGCATATGCATTATTCCTGTCTGCCAAAACAGACAATGCAAACAGACCTATGTAGGAAAGACTGTGAAATGGGATATACCTCAGATAACTCTGCTACCTATCTCCAGTTTCTGGGTTTTCCCCACCCCAGACATCCAAATCCATGCAAAATCTCCTTTTGATCCCTTGAAAAGTGAAAGTATTAGTCTCTCAGTTGTGTCCCACTCTTTGCAACCCTCTGGAGTGTAGCCCGACAGGCTCCTCTGTCCATAGGATTCTCCAGCCAAGAATACTGGAGTGGGTTGCCATGCCCTCCTCCAGGGGATCTTCCTGACCCAGGAATCAAACCCACGTCTCCCGTGTCTCCTGCATTGCAGGGAGATTCTTTACCAGCAGGGCCCTCAGTGAAGCCCTTTGATCGCTTATCTCTTTATTAAAATCTATCCTCAGGAAGAGATCTGGTGAATCATTCACCTGGTATTATAGATTATAAGACAAGAAAATAGGTGACTCCTCACTACTTGAACAATTAACATTATCTAGACATCTAACAAAAAAGTTACAGCTTAGTAAAGCAAACAAAACAAAAACCAAACTAAAAAAATAAATAAATAAAAGTTAATTTCTAACACTCAAGATTTTAACCTTTCTGATCTAGTTAGGAGAGGTATTCTTGAAAACAAGAGGACTGCTTGTTAACCTAAAATTTATGTCAAGATTAAGGAAAATATTTCAGCTTGCTTGCTAGGTCAATTATAGCTCTAGATGGGTTTCAGGTTTTAGGATAACTACCTGAGGTCAGTTACTTAACTCTCTATATTCAAATTTGGTGCTGTCAGTTCTTGAGGTAGAATTTTGTAAGTTATTCTCATGAGCTTGCTGAGGAACCAGAAATTTAAACTCCTTTTCTAAACACATTCCTGTGTCTCTACTAATGAGAGTTAGATAATATGTGCCATTAAAACAAGCACAAACTGCTCTAGGGCTTTTCACACAAGAAACAAAATAAGGAATTAATGTTTATTTGCTACATGAGGAGTGAGGAAGATTAAAAACATCAGGGTACCACTTTACCCCATAATAACAGTCCTGCTAACCGTAACCACTATAAACATGTCCCTACATGAGAAGAAAATGATTGATTTCACCTCAAAAGACTGATTCATTGTTATTTAGAAAAATTAAAAACACAATTTTATTGAGCACTTTTATCAAACTTATAACATACACATGATATTTCAACAAAAAACAAATAAATATTGAAACCCTGTCTTACATGTACAAGATGCTGATGGAACAAAATGATGAGTTTGGCTTGTTAAAGTCAGTAGACAGAAAGGAATTTATAGCATGATGAGCATTTATCATTTAAAAATTGTAATAGAAGGTGCAAATAATTCAAAGTTAGGGTATATGAATATTTATTTTCCCTTGATCTAATTAAAGATTTGCCTGAATAATTACTGTCTGGGGGGAAATGCATATTAGTTAGATGCTATGCTTCAATAAATTCATATGCAAATTAAAATCTAGAAGGTAGTAATGATATCTGGTAACAGGATATTCATGAATCCTAATGCCAGCCTTCCTTAAAATTTCTTAGAAAGATTTTATCACTTCTATCAGGGTCCCCTTTTTGCACTCTTTCTAATTTATAATTTAAAAAGACACAGGCATGGATAAAAGATGTAAGAAACACTTTTACATTCTCTGAATTTTGGAATGCAATGGTTATCCATTTAATCTCCGTCTCTGTACTGCTTACCTATAACTATGTTAAAATATAGCTTTATGACTTTTAAAACAAGCAAATCTTTTAAAATGTCAAAAATGGAAATTTAATGACCCATACATCAGTATCTTACAGTCACTATCTGTGCCTTTCTCTTTCTCTGAGCCTCATTTGTACAGAATTAGAACATACTTCTCAGAAAACACTCATTAACTTGATCATTGTTAGTTTAGTATAATAACTGGAGCTAGGCAACGGACAGCTTGTGCGTCACTTCCGGTGTCTCTTACATTTGATGCCAGCAATTTTAAGCGTAGAGGCGAGGAAACGCGGCATTCACCTTTGTCTTGGATTGGGTTGCCCAGAGGCAGGTTCAGGTGCACACGTCTACTTGAGGGAGCACCCTTGGATGAACGGGAGTGAGGGAAGCAGTTAGAGCAGAAGGGGTTAAGCTTGACGTGGTCTCAAGTAGAGTCCAGCTGCACTGCGACTGCTTGGAGAAAAATGGATGCCACCTACACATCAGAGTGAATTCCACCCTGAAGTAAGGCGGCCTCCTTCTATACCCTTTTATCAGTCTATCATTGGGCGGAAAACAGATGCCTCCTTCAAGGGTAAGATAACTCCTGTTGTGCCAATAGCAATTCCCAGAGAAGGAGATGGTTTGAGCTGTTAGCAGCCAGCCCTAGGAGCAGCTTCCTGATGGGTTCACTGACAGGATAGGTGAAGATGTGAGCTGTAGCCCAATAGTGGAGACAAACAGATCTTCCTTAGCCATCATATCTACTCACCAATATGAATTTGTTTCTGTTAAACAAATACCCAAAACTTTTTTTCTGCTTGATCTTACTAAATATTATTTTTTTCTTCTGAAAACAAACAGACTTAGTATATTTAGTCATAACTTGGCCTCCCAAAACTATCTGTATGGTATATACACTGAGGAAGTTTAAGTGGAGCCTTGAAAGAGCCACTTTTCTCTTTCCTCGAGAAATACTGTGTCAACTTAGGTTGAAAACTGTTCATTTAGGTGTTTGATGTGAAGAATCCATTTTTCTGAAACCTAATCATTTCCTCATTTTGAGTGCCCATGAAGTCTCAAATTATTTGCCTTTCTAATTTTCAACATCATAGCTGCATGTTATAATTTAAAGCATTTCATAATATAATATTGAAAATGTAAGACCCATAGAGAATTCATCATAGACTATTGAGTAAATTCCCCGCTAGTCTGAGACCTCCCCACTGCCTCAAAATCAAATATGGGCAAAGAAAGGCAGTTTGGATAGTTGGAACCTTTTCACAGTCTCAAATACATATCATTACACGTCTGAATAATTTGAGGGAGCAAATTTTAGAATGACTATCTTGTCACAAGATATGGAAATTGGTACTCTGGAAGTCTGATGACAATCCAAGGCTGACATCTGGACAAAGAAAGCTTCCCCTGAGACTTGATTGCTCACAGTACACTCTAAATGCAAGACAATTACTCAACATTTCCAAGAAAATGGTCACTGATTAGTGGTTGAAAATTCAATTTACTTTGAAAGCAACTTTATCTCAAATTTAATGGAAAGACACCCAATGGCCTCAATTAGCACTCATGCACCCAAGCTTCCAAGTATCTAGATTCTCAGCAATCAGTGATGTGTTCAGCAGATCACAAAACTCTGGACTGAGGTTCAAAATGTTTACAGCCACACACTTCACTTTCCTCATGGAAGAAATAGATTAATTTCACCTAAGTCAACCTCCCAAAATCCATAGTGTCAGTGTTAAAATTTGAACTATTTAGACTAATGTTCAGACTATTTCAAGATGGAGTGCTTGGAAAATCAAATATCACAAAGAGAAAAGGGCAGTGGTAAAGTTCTTACAGGACAAATCCCCTTGCCACAATTTGTGTGTAGGTAAAGAAAACTGTTTATGCCACGGGGAGGAACTCTAAATCTTAGACAATAACTGCAACAAAATCCCGGTATATTAAACAGTCTTATAAAATGCTTCAGAATTCAGTAAAGTAACTTTAGGAATTACAATGAAATAACCACAAAGCTGTCTTTCCTGCTCCACCACCCCCTGCCTAACATAGGCCTGTGTGCACGTGCAAACACACACACACTCACACACACACTTCTCTCTCTATCTCATCATCTATTTTCATTCTATGAACTATCCTGTTGCTGGAATTCTATCCTGATAGATGCTTTTCTTTTAAATCACTCTGATGTCCTTAGAAAGGGAATCTGCCACACAATTGCCACTTTGCTCTTGGTGTATCTTTAATTAGAGATAAATCAAAATCAGAAAAATGTCATGAAGATATTATAAGAAATTATAGTTATAACATCTTCAGGACATTTTTCTCATTTTGAAAATCTGGAAAATATTTTAGTTTTTTCTTCCATCTCTAATAGTTTCTGAGGAACCATTCCACTATAGAAACTTCTTAATTTTGGCATTAATGTTATGCTGTTTCTTATTTTTCAAGTAAAATTTAATTTCAGGTAAATTTAATTACCATAGGTGGAAAAGGAAAAGAGCCTAGGACGTAAAGATAATCTTATAACTAAGTTTGCTTCTTCTTTTATAATTCTACTTAAAATCAGGCATTCATTCTTAACCATAATAATGGTTCACATACTGTATAGTGAGGTACTGATAAACATTTTCTATCCAGGCCACAGAACACTCATTGTCTTCTGTTGCAGATGTAGAGGGAAATAACCATTTAGCAAAAGGACAAAAATAATCAAACAATGCACTGTACAGAGGAAGGTAGAGAATCCCTCAACTGAATTAGCTGCCTCACAGTATCACTAAGGCTTTGATGTACTTCATTCTTTCCCAATCTCTGCATGCAGGGTATGAATCTACGCATGCAAAATCTCAACATTACTTACTCTTTATACAAATTCATGGTCATATTTCAGAGAAAGTTTATAAAGCCTTTTCTATAAAGTTATAATTATGACCAAAAACAGCACAGTCACTTTGTAAGTTAAGAAGTGTATTTTCAAGTTTAATAACAATCAGCTGTAATATGAGAAGGTAACAGAACAATATTGATTTATAACTTCCCAAGGAGATAAAGGAGGAGGAAATGGCACCCCACTCTAGTACCCTTGCCTGGAAAATCCCATGGACAGAGGAGCCTGGTAGGCTACCGTCCATGGGGTCGCCAAGAGTCGGCCACAACTGAGTGACTTCACTTTCACATTTCACTTTCATGCACTGGAGAAGGAAATGGCAACCCACTCCAGTGTTCTTGCCCTGGTGGGCTGCCATCTATGGGGTTACAGAGTCAGACACAACTGAAGCAACTTGGCAGCAGCAGCAGCAAGGAGATAAACATAAAGAGGGGTCCTTTTCACTCTAACTGAATCCTTTATGGGGACAAATGACCTGGGGACAGAAAGGAAAGGATAATTACAGCATATGAATATTCTGCCATTTTGCTAGGCAGAACTATTTAAAGTCATTTCCTACAGAGAGTTAAATACAAAGGAAATGTAAATTTCAGGAACTCCCTCTGCTGCAGAAATTAACCTACCAAACCAGGTATCTTTTGAATTCAGTAGCATTGCATATCACAGGGGCTAATGAAAGATCAAGTTCAGGTTAATAATATTTACCTCGCTTACCACCCTCTTACAGCCATTCCTTAACAGTCAAATAGCACCATAAATTAAGGGTCAAGAGGCTAAGTGATTCTAAAAATAAGTATCTCATTATCAATACTAATGAACCTGGGATTAAAAACCAATCTACACTCTTTTCTCTATACGTGAACAGATGACTACTTTTAGGTGAAGGGAGGATTCAAACAGCTGAGTAGCTAACATCCCCAGGAGATGGTTATTTCTTCCAGGAGATCAGACTCTGGGACACACTCTTCTGCCCACTCTGAACCCAGTACTGTGCTGGCCACTTTGAGGAATATCTACTTCTGTCTTTCATTTAAAATATGTTAAATAATAGAAGAGTAAATCATATTCTTAACAAAGAAAACAAATTAGGAGATTCTGAAGTGAAAAGGAAAAGTACCTTCTCCATCTCATTCTTGTAAGACAGTCACTATTAAGTTTTTATTATATAAAATATCACAGAAGTGAACAAGTGGAACTACATCAAACTAGAAACCTTACACTTAGAAAGCTTCTGTTTCATTAAGGAAATCATTGACAAATTAAAAAGACTACCAATGGATGAGAGAAAATATTTGCAAATCATCTAGCTGATAAGCAGTTATATCCAAAATATATAAGGAACTCAACAACTCAATAGCAAAAAACCAAACAATCCAACTTAAAAAACTGAGCAAAGCACCTGAATAGACATTTTTCCAAAAAATAAATTCAAATGGCTAACAGGTACATGAAAAGGTATTCAACATCTCTAATCATCAAGGAAATGCAAATGTGAGGTATCACCTCACACCTGTTAGAATGATTATTATAAAAATGATAAGAGATTAACAAGTGCTGGTGAAGATAGAGACAAAAGAGAACCCTTGCATATCGTTGTTGGGAGTGTAAATTGGTACAAACACCATAGAAAACAGTATAGACATCTCAAAAAATTAAAAATAGAACTACCAAATGATTCTACAGTTCCACATCTAGGTATATATAGGAAGGAAACAAGATTACTATCTTAAAGAGATAGTAATCTTCATGTTCATCACTATTTATAATAGCTAAGAAATGGAAATAAACTCAGTGTCCATTGACAGATGCATAGGTAAAGAAAATGTTGTATGTATGAATGAAATACAGTTTATCTGCAAAAAGAAAGGACATTCTGCTATTGGTGACAATATGAATAAGTCTAGTGGGCATTATGCTAAGTGAAATAAGTTACACAAAGACAAATGCTTTATGATCTCACTTACATGTGGAATCTAAAAAACAACAATCAAAAAATGATTTTTGGTTGTCGGTGGCACAGGGTAGGTGGTGGGAGAAGGGGAAGGGAGTCAAAAGGTACAAACTTATAGTGACAAGTTCTGTGGATATAAATATAGCACTGTGACTATAGTTAATACTGTATGGTACATAAGAAAGTAGCTAAGAGAGTACATCTTAAAAAATTTTCATCACAAGAAAAACTATGTGAGGTTATGAATAACCTCAGGATAATACTGAGATGCTAAATCCATCTTCCACCTTTTTGTTAAGACCAACAGTGCCTCTGGAACCAAGCCAACGGTCTTCACTCAGGGTTGAGCAAAGTGATTTAGAATATTTTAAGCATTAAAATTACTGTGTTAATCATTTCATAGCATATGCATATATATTTGATACATATATATCAAATATTATGTCATGCACCTTAGACTTATACCATATTGTATGCCAACTATATCTCAATAAAACTGGAAAAAACATACAAAAAAAGAAGACTGACAACATATCAAACTAAAATGATGGTAATTACTACCAATTTCAAAAGTGCATTTAAGATACTTTTGAAATATAGTGCTCTGGATAGTTTATGAAATATAAGCAGTGAAATGGAAGAAATATAATTAGGAAAATGCTATCCAGGGAGTTTAACAATGCACACGAATTCTAAATTTGGTAGTCTCAAGACAAAATGAGAAGATATAGGAGATGCAATTAATGGAGGGTATGGGAAGGCGACTGCTACAGTTTTGCTGAGTACAGTCCCTAAGGAGTACATGCTTCATGAGCATTGTCTAATTAATTCTTCACAGTGTCCTGGAAGCAGCATTAAGAGAAGTGAGTATGAATTATTGTCAGGGTGCAGCAGAGTGCAGGATAATATTGAGAAGCTAAAGACCAGCAGTGCATCTGGAACCAAGCCAGTGGTCTTCACTCAGGGTCGAGCAAAGTGACTTAGAAAATTTTAAGCATCTACAACTTTTAAATTCAAGACAACCATGCCTGACATCAGCATGTGAATGAAGTACTTGTAAAGCAGTGCTGAATGAATGATCAAACTTGGCAAGGTGCTCTAGAATTATGCTGCACAGGCCACTATTCTGATCAACTACATACCTTGTTCTTAATTTCATTGTGAAAGCAAATAGCTGCAGAGATTTCAAGATGCCATTTTAATTTTAAAAGAAAGTAATTTAGCAAGAAGCCATCGTTTTCAAAGTGAAGATCGGATCTATCAGACTTCTCATGAACAGAACTGATGACCCCCTTCACGCAGTGTTCTTTACTCATTGCTACTGCCCTCAGTTCATGTTCTGCTTCCTATATCTTGTGGACTATGTGACATATCACTCATTTCTCTTCACTGAGCATTTTCTCAGGGTTGTGATAGCCTGAGATCATCTATAAGCCTCACATTGTTTTACGTACTGTAGCCAACTTAATGTGTTTTTCTCTCTCCTGTCTAGCAATATCTAATACCATGGAGTGTCCAACACCAAATGTAGATATGATTACGATTGGATCACAGATATTCACATATTGTGATAACTCATCTTTTTTATTTAAAAAATTTTTTAATCTTTTTAAAAGCTTTTTGGCTGCACCAAGTGGCATATAGGAGCTTAGTTTCCTGACCAGGGATGGAACCCACGTCCCTTGCACTGGAAGCATGGAGTCTTAACCACTGGACCACCAGGGAAGTCCCCATTTGGAAGATCCTGAAGGCAGTCCAGTTCTTTTTTTTGCTTTGCTGTCAGTCCATTAGGAAATCCCACTGGCTCAATCTTCAAAACACATCCAGAAAAGTGCTTTTTCTTTCTCTCTCCTCCATTACTATGTTTGGTTCAGGTCACTATCATCTCTCATTTGGATTGCTACCACCGCCTCCTACATAATCTTGTTGCTTCTTCCTTTGTTTTGATATATTTGATATATTTTGAAATGGAAGTCAGAACACTATCACTCCTATGATCAAAATACTTCTATGCATTCCCATCTCACTCATCATAAAAGTCCTAGTTCCTAAGACAACTTAGAAGACCTTCTCCACCATGTCCCTGTTACTTATCATCTTTCTGGTCCATTCCTCTGTCCACACCATACTAGCCATACTGACCTCTCTTCTCCTCTTTTAATACACCAAGGAAGTTCCTGTTTCAAGGCGTTTGCACTTGCTCTTCTCCCTGCCTGTGATGGGTATCTTCTATGTATTTGTCTGACTTGCTTCCTGACCTCCACTCACTCTTTATTATTCAAATATTATTTTCTTAATGACCACTTTCCGATTTAATCTTACAACACACAATCCACTCCCACCCATCAGCACTCTCTGCTCTGACTTCTTCATTTTTTCCCCATAGCACTTACTACCATGTGGTATGCTAAATATTTGTCTTTTTAAAAAATTGTTTATCTCGTTTTTATAAATACGAGTTCTGTGCAGTGAATAGCTTTGTCTGTTTTGTTCAAAGTTCAGTCACAGCCCCTAGATCTGTGCCTGTGCCATAAATATCTGTGGAATGGATCCTTTCTTGGTTTTGAAAGAAAACCAATTAAATGTCAAAGATGAGAATAGTGACAAATGCTTATAATGAAATGTTGCTAAAATTGTCAGTGCTCAGATTTCTATTTGGGGAAATGAACCATTCTTTTAAAAAAATATAAAGCTGTATCTCTTATAAATATGGAAGAGATGAATTCGGAATAACTTGCAATTAATAGCTAGAGTCTCCCATAGGAGAATCATTCAAGATTAAAAGCTAAAACTCATCAGAATACTCATTGTAAAAGAAAGTAAAATGTGCTTCCATTTCATTTATGTTCTTTGTAAACAATAATAGCAACCCCCACAAATCTTGACTTCCATATTATTCTAACATAAGAAAAAGTACAACTAGCCACAATTAATGTAAATTCTATTTCAAGTGGTAAACACCAAAGCAATTTTCAAACAAGCGTCTGGAGACTTTAGACACACTTAAGCAACAGCCAAAGGCAAGATTTAGTTGAATTTGATGTGTTACTCTCCTCAACAACATCTTCCCTAAAAATTTACTCTTTTTGAAACTTAATAAAATGTATTTTCCTAGGCCAAAACCCACATCTTTCCATTTAAAGCTATCTTCCAAAGATGAAGAGAATTGCAAGTTGAACTTCATGAATCTGTTCTATATTGTTGTTGTTCTTTCACTAAGTCATATCTGATTCTTTGCAAGCCCATGGACTGTAGCCTGCCTGCCAGGCTCCTCTGTCCATGGGGTTTCCTAGGGAAGAATATGGGAATTGGTTGACATTTCCTTGTCCAGGGGATCTCCCTGTATCAGGGACTGAACCTGTGTCTCTTGAGTGGGCAGGCGGGTTCTTTACTACTGAGCCAGCAAGGAAGTCCTTCTGTTCTGTTATCGTTAATTGTATTTACTCACTTGATTTTACTAAGAGTAAGAGCAATAATTGATAAGTATTATCAAACCCAACAGTATTATTGCACTAAAAATAAAAAAGGAAATATAAAGTAAACAAGTCTACCTTACCTTTGGGCAGCCTAGGAACAAGAACTGTGGGATCCTCAGACACTCAGATTCCAGCTCCTCCATTTAACAGCTGGCTTTGTTTCTCATATATAAGGATTAATATAAGGGTTAACATTCAACAGGGTTTATAAATAAAGTGCTTAATAGAGTGTTTGAGTGTCTGCCAAATCAGTGTAGGTATTATGATTAGTGAAAGCACATCAAAAGTATCTAATACTTTCATCATTCAGTAAAGTTCCATTTATCACACAATAGTTTCACGAGAAGAGAATCAGTAACTATGCATCTATTGGTCAGAGAGACCCTCACAGTATCGCATCTTTCCACCAGTATCTCTCCTTCTGTGTTTAAACTGAAAGGGTGAGAAACTACCTCTGGCAAGTGGGAGGAAGATGAGTTAAAAGGCAAAAGAAGGAAACAGTGCAGTCAAATACATGCTGGAGTTGGAAGAAAAAGAGAAACTTGGAAGAAAATCCAGAATTCTGAATTATTAACACTAGATTGATAAAATTTAATTACTTAAATGAGACTGTTTCATGACTAAAAGTATATGGAAGACTTTATGACTATAAACGGAAACACTAGGGATTTTTACAAATGGAGATGGCCCATTCAGATTCCCCTCCAAGAAAGCACTGGATCCCTAAGTACCAGGAGCATGATTGGCGTCCAGCTGTCAGCTTCACTTGGGTCTGCCTCAGCATTTAAGCCAAAGGCACCACTTCCTCAGGGTGGTACCCAGTCCATGACTGAACAAGTCTTTGGTACAAGGGCCTGGCCATTTCCACCCAACATGAGATGCTTCTCAAGTACACTCTGCTCAGAGCTCCCCCTACTGGACTGGCCAAGACTTCAACAGGTCAGCATGGCTAACTGAAGACTTCCCTGGTTCAATCGATTAATCCTGCCCCTTTCCTTTTCACATGTGTTAACTCTGCAATAAATCCTTTTGCACTAACTCCATCCTATTGTCTGCTTCCTGGAGAATCCAACCTTCAGTAAGAATTATTTAAGATTCACCTTGGGAAACCCCAAAAACATTAGGAGTACTGGTGTTCCCCATAGCACTCACCTCTCTTTCATTTGTATTCAACAGTGATTTCTCAGGCATCTTTTAGACAGTAGTTTACTATGTCTTTCCATTTCAGTGGACTCATTTCATGCCCTTGGAGTAGTCTCCTTAAATTTTCCCTTTCTTAACCCAAGGTGAATGGAGAAGCACCCCTTAGAAGGTGGGAGACCAGAAGCCACAGCAGAGCTCTCTCCGGTAAATCTCCTTGAAGACTGTCACTCGGCTCAGGTAGGAGCTGAAATCTTGCACTCCTCTCATTTCGGATCTAGGAGATGTTGACTCAGAGCTGGTTTCTCCCTGAGGGAAGCCTAGGCAAGATCTGCCTTGATAATGAGTTTCAGTCCAGGCTTCCATTTTAACCCTCTGTCACACAAATAAGCACTAACAAAATACTACTACATTATTAGAAATGGAATAATACAGTGTAGGTGCTAGGAATACTATTTTTCATACAATAACTATTTTAGGAGGGAAACAGTCTCTTACTGTTTAAAATTGTCACACATCTCTGATACATGGGAAAAAACGATTTGCAAATAGCTCACGTAAGAGACCATAACTACAGAGAAAAGAACATGCTACAGAGACGCAACAGACACATTCCAAACCCATGCACACCTAGTTACATAACTGCATTTATAGACAATAAGTAGTAGGGGAACAGGGGTCAGTCATGGGTGAGATACAAGCCTGCTTTCACTTGGGATTTACTAAGTGTTTCACTGAATGCCTAAATTCTCTTATTTTTCAAATTGCCAATTTATTAAGGTACATCTGAGTCAAAGATTATTTTCTTCCTCCTAAAAGTTCCTAGCCTGTTTTTGTGACATATCAGAATGTTTGGCTTGGGCATATTTCTGTTCAAATACATTTCTCTCAATAGAGATAATTTATTTTTAAAGCTGAAAACAATAGACTATTACATATTTACTAAAAGGTCACTTTGTGACATCAGTTTGCATGCTTCATGAAGGAAAATATTGCATCTATTTGGTTCACTTTTGTGTACCAGCATCTTACATAATTTGGGTACATTGCTGAATGAATAAGTTAACTGTTTGCAAACCATGTATGGTATTAAATATATTCTATAAAACAATGTACATGGTATTCACATTTTATGCATGATATGTACCCTTGGAAATCTCAACCAACTCAAAACTTTCATAATTCACATGAACCCTGATGATCAATGACAGCATTATAGGTTTACTAGCCTAAGCAATGATGTCATATGGAATATCATAAATGAAGTATATATATTACTTAATCAGCCATCTTTGGAATTTTGCAATTCTTTAACAGGTAAAGAGTTAATTTGGGGTGTCACTCTATTAAAAATTTTGTACATACAGTGAGATGAAAATATTGTATATAATACTATTCCAAGTTCATATTATGCAAAATCACATAAAATCTATTAAAGGATGAGAGAGCAGCTAAAAAGTATATCCTGGACGAATAAAAACAACTGGAGTCTAATAATATCAGCCCTTGAACAGACCTTCAGTTCCCTCATGTCAATAAAGATGCAAAAGTTAAGGATCCATCCGGACACACACAGGGAGAAACAGCATCCAAATCTTCATATGCTGCATCCTCTTTTATCTTTACTAACTAATATTCTCTTGTTTTCAAAGAAAATATTCAGAACTAAGATTTCATACTCTCAGAATGTGCCTATACATAAGCTACTCTCAGTTCAGTCGCTCAGTTGTGTCCAACTCTTTGCGATCCCATGGACTACAACACGCCAGGCTCCCCTGTCCAGCACCAACTCCCAGAGCTTACTCAAACTCATGTCCATCGTGTCAGTGATGCCATCAAACTATCTCATCCTCTGTCAATCCCGTCTCCTCCCGCCTTCAATATTTCCCAGCATCAGGGTCTTTTCAAATGAGTCAGTTCTGCGCATCAAATGGCCAAAGCATTGGAGTTTCAGCTTGAGCATCAGTCCTTCTAATGAATATTCAGAGCTGATTTCCTATAGGATGGACTGGTTGGATCTCCTTGCAGTCCAAGGGACTCTCAAGAGTCTTCTCCAACACCACAGTTCAAAAGCATCAATTCTTCAGTGCTCAGCCTTTTTATAGTCCAAATCTCACATCCATATATGACTACTGGAAAAACCATAGCTTTGACTAGGTGGACATTTGTTGGTAAAGTAACATCTCTGCTTTTTAATATGCTGTCTATGTTGGTCTGAGTTTTTCTTCCAAGGAGCAAGTGGCTTTTAATTTCATGGCTGCAGTCACCATTTGCAGTGATTTTGGAGCCCCCCAAAATAAAGTCTGTCACTGTTGCCATTGTTTCCCCATCTATCTGCCATGAAGTAATGGGACAGATGCCATGATCTTAGTTTTCTGAATGTTGAACTTTAAGCCAACATTTTCACTCTCCTCTTTCACTTTCATCAATAGACTCTTTATTTCTTCGCTTTCTGCCATAAGGGTGGTGTCATCTGCATATCGAGGTTATTGATATTTCTCCCAGGAATCCTGATTTCAGCTTGTGATTCATCCAGCCTGGTATTTTGCATGATGTACTCTGCATGTAAGTTAAATAAGCAGGGTGACAACATACAGCCTTGACGTACTCCTTTCCCTATTTGGAACCAGTCTGTTGTTCTATGTCCAGTTCTAACTGTTGCTTCCTGACCTGCATACAGGTTTCTCAAGAGGCAGGTCAGGTGGTCTGGTATTCCCATCTCTTAAAGAATTTTCCATAGTTTGTGATGATCCACACAGTCAAAGACTTTGGCATAGTCAATAAAGCAAAAGTAGATGTTTTTCTGGAACTTTCTTGCTTTTTCAGTGATCCATCAGATACTGGCAATTTGATCTCTGGCTCCTCTGCCTTTTCTAAATGCAACTTGAACATCTGAAAGTTCACAGTTCATGTACTGCTTCAGCCTGGCTTGGAGAATTTTGAGCATTACTTTGCTAGAGTGTGAGATGAGTGCAATTGTGCGGTAGTTTGGACATTCCTTGGTATTGCCTTTCTTTGGGATTGGAATGAAAACTGACCTTTTCCAGTCCCATGGCCACTGCTGTGTTTTCCAGATTTGCTGGCATATTGAGTGCAACACTTTCACAGCATCATCTTTTAGGATTTGAAATAGCTCAACTGGAATTCCATCACATCCACTAGCTTTGTTCATAGTGATGCTTCCTAAGGCCCAGTTGACTTCACATTCCAGGATGTCTGGCTCTAGGTGAGTGATCACACCATCATGGGTATCTGGGCCATGAAGATCTTTTTTTGTATAGTTCTTCTGTGTATTCTTTCCACCTCTTCTTAATATCTTCTGCTTCTGTTAGGTCCATATGATTTCTGTCCTTTATTGTGCCCATCTTTGCATGAAATGTTCCCTTGCTATCTCTAATTTTCTTGAAGAGATCTCTAGTCTTTCCCATTCTATTTTTTTCCTCTATTTCTTTGCACTGATCACTGAGTAAGTCTTTCTTATCTCTCCTTGCTATTCTTTGGAACTCTGCAGTCAAATAGGGATATCTTTTCTTTTCTCCTTTGCTTTTAGCTTCTCTTCTTTTCACGGCTATTCGTGAGGCCTCCTCAGACAACCATTTTGCCTTTTTACATTTCTTCTTCTTGGGTATAATCTTGATCTCTGCCTCCTGTACAATGTCATGAACCTCCATCCATAGTTCTTCAGGCACTCTATCAGATCTAATCCCTTGAATCTACTTGTCACTTTCACTGTATACTTGTTAAGAGATTTGATTTAGCTATTAAAATTAAGGAAATCAAAACTATTTCCAAGCAATTAGGCAAAATTTTTCATTTTCTGCGTAGCAAATATTTTATAAGAAACTAATATGCTAATCAGCCTTAACTACCATCCCCAGACCATCTTTGAATCTTCAAAGGCAAATTCAAAGAGCCTGGCCTCACAGACATTCTTCAATAACAACTCCAGGAAGTAAGACAGAATCCCCAAGAGCCACACAGAGCTACTCTGACTGAGTGAAGAGCCCACCCATAGGGCACTGCAGGATCAGGCCAGATATGAGCTTAAAAGTATTTCACATGTGGGTTTTGGAATTTAAAATGTCTAATTATTACTAACATAACACTTTTCAAATACTATTTAAAGACCACAATTGAATTAACAGTTTCAGAAAATAATAATAAAGAGTAACACTGAAATTTTTCTTTTTAAACTATGACAAAAGCAGGAATATTTGAATCAGAGTTGTGACACAGGCTCCTTTGGGGGGAATTAACTCTGAAATGGAGCTTTAATAATAAAAATAACTTTATTGGACTTCCTGATAAAGGAAATATAACCAAGGCTTCATCTGTTGCTAGAAGAAATAAAAAAACATACACATTTTAAAAACTCTTCTGAAAACTATGTAGAGAGTAAAAAGATCAGCTGGAGAGGTTGGGGAGGGACATGTAGGCGGAGCACAGAGGACCTGGTGGGGGGCGATGAAGCACTATGTATGATACTGTAACAGCTGTTGCTCAGTCACTTAGTCATGTCTGACTCTATGGGACCCCATGGACTGCAGCATGCCAGGCTTTCCTGTCCTTCACTATCTCCTGGAGCTTGCTCAAACTCAAGTCCATTAAGTCAGTGATGCCACCCGACCATCTCATCCTCTGTTGCCCCCTTCTCCTCCTATAACAGTAGATACATGTCATTATACAATTATCCAAACCCACAGAATGTGCAACACCAAAAGTAAACCCTAATGCAAACTATGGACTTTTGGGTGGTTGTGGTATATGATTATAATATGTCAATAAAGGTTCATCAACTGTAGCAAATATACCACTCAGTCTGGGATGCACAGGGCATGTAGAGGCTGTAATGACACGGGAAATCTCTGTTACTCTCCCCTCAATTTTGCTAAGCACCATAAATTGTTCTAAAAAAAAGTAAAAGTCTTAAAAAAAAATTGCTCTTCTAAACCTGCAATGCACAAAAAGCTAAATGTCACAGAAATGGAAAACTATGACATTTAAAGTTTCCCTTTTCAGTTGACTAGAACAAAAGATCAGCAATGATAAAGATATTTTAAGAGAGAAAATTCAAATATTGTTCAAGTATCCAAAATAATAAAAAAGATCAAACTAGAGAGTAAATTAGAGGATCTCTGGAAAATAAATAGAGAAATGAGAAAGAAAAATCAGAAAAGTAATTTAGGAAAAACATTAAACACAGGACAGAGGCAAACGTTTGTGCCTGTAATAGCTTTCATTTAGTAATATTCGGAGGAAAAAGGACTAATACACTACTTCTTATGTTTTTCAGCTGTCCAACAAAGATACGATTTGGCATGTTGTGGAGAAGGGAAAGTGGGGCTTCAAGCCTCCATTCCTGAAGGAAAGATAGACGGGGTGTGTGATTTCTCTCTGCAAAATGGCAATGGATGCAAATGTGCTCTCTGACAGCAAGAAGAGATTGTATTACCGGGAAGTCTGGATGATCTGAACAACATGTTAAAAAAAACCCAGGCATTGTTATTCAAAAAAAGAAAAGAAAGAGAAATAAGAGCTACCGGGAAGAAGCAGAACATGATTCAATACATTTACAATATACTTCAGATTAACTGCAACATTAGTATTATAAGCACTAAATAGTATAAATATTTAAATCAAACATCTTGTCTTATAGATGAATAGAGGAAAACCCAGAGAATTTAAATGCCTTGTGAGGCTCTGACATGGGTAGAATTCAGAGCACAAGAACTTAGACCACATTGTCTATTTTCTAATGCCAGCTCAATTGCTTGTTTAATGTATCCCAGTTAAAATACTTCAGTTTAGTTCAGCAGAGTTGCTCAGTTGTGTCCAACTCATTGTGAGCCATGGACTGCAGAACAGCAGACCTCCTGGTCCTTCACCAACTCCAGGAGTTTACTCAAACTCATGTCCATTGAGTCAGTGATGCCACCCAACCATCTCATCCTCTGTCATCCCCTTCTCCTCCCAGCTTCAATTTTTCCCAGCATCAGGGACTTTTCAAATGAGTCAGTTCTTCACATCAGGTGACCAAAACATTGGAGTTTCAGCCTCAGCATCAGTCCTTCCAATGACTATTCAGGACTCATTTCCTTTAGGATGGACTGGTTGGATCTCCTTGCAGTCCAAGGGACTCTCAAGAGTCTTCTCCAACACCACAGTTCAAAAGCATCAATCCGTCGGTGCTCAGCCTTCTTTATAGTACAACTATCACATCCATACATGACCACTGGAAAAACCACAGCCTTGACTAGACGGACCTTTGTTGGCAAAGTAATGTCATTGCTTTGTAATATGCTGTCTAATAACTTTCCGTCCAAGAAGTAAGCGTCTTTTAATTTCATGGCTGTAATCACCATCTGCAGTGATTTTGGAGCCCCCCAAAATAAAGTCAGCCACTGTTTCCATTGTTTTCCCATCTATTTACCAGGAAATGATGGGACCAGATGCCATGATCTTAGTTTTCTGAATGTTGAGCTTTAAGCCAACTTTTTCACTTTCCTCTTTCACTTTCATCAATAGGCTCTTTAGTTCTTCTCCACTTTCTGCCATAAGGGTGGTGTCATCTGCATATCTGAGGTTATTGATATTTCTCCTGGCCATCTTGATTATAGCTTGTGCTTCATCCAGCCCAGCATTTCTCATGATGTACTCTGCATAGAAGTTAAATAAGCAGGGTGACAACATACAGCCTTGATGTACTCCTTTCCCTATTTGGAACCAGTCTGTTGTTCCATGTCCAGTTCTAACTGTTGCTTCCTGACCTGCATACAGGTTTCTCAAGAGGCAGGTGAGGTGGTCTGGTATTCCCATCTGTTGAAGAATTTTCCACAGTTTATTGTGATACACACAGTCAAAGGCTTTGGCATAGTCAATAAAACAGAAATTGATGTTTTTCTGGAACTGTCTTGCTTTTTTGATGATCCATCATATATCGGCAATTTGATCTCTGACTCCTCTGCCTTTTCTAAATCCAACTTGAACATCTGGAAGTTCAAGGTTCATGTATTGTTGAAGCTTGGCTTGGAGAATTTTGAGCATTACTTTGCTAGAGTGTGAGATGAGTGCAATTGTGCAGTAGTTAGAGCATTCTTTCGCATTGCGTTTCTTTGAGATTGGAATGAAAACTGACCTTTTCCAGTCCTGTGGCCATTGCTGAGCTTTCCAGATTTGCTGGCATATTGAGTGCAGCACTTTATCACAGCATCATCTTTTATGATATGAAACAGCTCAACTGGAATTCCATCACCTCCACTAGCTTTGTTTGTAGTGATGCTTCCTAAAGCCCACTTAATTTCACATTCCAGGATGCCTGGCTCTAGGTTAGTGACTACACTATCATGGTTATCTGGGCTGTGAAGATCTTTTTTGTATAGTTCTTCTGTGTATTCTTTCCACCTATTCTTAATATCTTCTGCTTCTGTTAGGTCCATATGACTTCTGTCCTTTATTGTGCCCATCTTTGCATGAAATGTTCCCTTGGTATCTCTAATTTTCTTGAAGAGATCTCTAGTCTTTCCCATTCTATTGTTTCCCTCTATTTCTTTGCACTGATTACTGAGTAGGTCTTTCTTATATCTCCTTGTTATTCTTTGGAACTCTGCATTCAAATGCGTATATCTTTCCTTTACTCCTTTGCCTTTAGCGTCTCTTCTTTTCTCAGTTATTTGTAAGGCCTCCTCGGAGAACCATTTTGCCATTTTGCATTTCTTTTTCTTGGGGATGTTCTTGATCACTGCCTCTTATACAATGTCATAAACCTCCATCCATAGTTCTTCAGGCACTCTATCTATCAGAGCTAATCCCTTGAATCTATTTGTCACTTCCACTGTATAGTCATAAGGGATTTGATTTAGGTCATACCTGAATGGTCTAGTGGTTTTCCCTACTTTCTTCAGTTTAAGCCTGAATTTGGCAAAAAGGAGTTCATGATCTGAGCCACTGTCAGCTCCCAGTCTTGTTTTTGCTGACTGTATAGATCTTCTCCATCTTTGGCTGCTAAGAATATAATCAATCTGATTTTGGTGCTGACCATCTGGTGATGTCCATGTATAGAGTCTTCTCTTGTGTTGTTTGAAAAGGGTGTTTGCTATGACCAGTGCATTCTTTTGGCAAAACTCTATTAGCCTTTGCCTTGCTTCATTCTGTACTCCAAGGCCAAACTTGCCTGTTACTCCAGGTGTTTCTTGACTTCCTACTTTTTCATTCCAGTCATCTATAATGAAAAGGACATCTTTTTTGCATGCTAGTTCTAAAAGGTCTTGTAGGTCTTCATAGAACCACTCAATTTCAGCTTCTTCAGGATTACTGGTTGGGGCCTAGACTTGGATTACCATGATATTGAATGGCTTGCCTTGGAAACAGAGATCATTCTGTCGTTTTTGAGATTGCAACGCTTAATTTTTCTCTAAACCACAATCTCCTCATTTGTTGAAGGGGGATAGTATGGTTCTAAACATTCAAAGATGTTATGAGGATACAAGATTATAATAAATATGCAGCACAGGGTCTGCTACACAGTAAATACGTAAAACTGTAGTGTTTATTATTGTCACACAGAATCCATTTTGAGTCTAACACAAATGGGTGAAACAAAGTTCCTGGATACCGACATGGGCAAAACAGAATTTTACTTACTCCTGGGGGCTGGAGTAAATGCGTTTTTGCTGGAGATGTGGAAGAAGTGCTATTCTTGTTTCTATGGGATCGCCAGTACTGATTTTCATGCAAACTGTCAGAGGCCATCCTGACACCAGAGGCTGCCAAGAATTATAACCAACAAACAGGAAAGTAGGGGGGAGGGAGACAGAATAGAGGAGGTGACTAAGAGATGCCCCTAGAGGGACAGCGAGTAGGAGGGAAAGAGCAGAGACAAGAGGTGGAGTAGGGGTGGGGAAAGAGGGCGAGGGGAGAGAGAGAGGGAAGAGAGAGACGTGTAGAGGCAGAGATGGGGCAGGGAGAGAGTCGGTGGGAGAAATGATAAGGGAGACAGTCTTAGGGAGAAAGAAAAGGCAGAGAGAGAGAGCAACAGAAACAGAAACACAGAGGCGGAGAGAAAAGCAGAGACGGAAACAGACAGAAACATCAGAGAGAATCACAGGAAGTGACATGAGAGAGAGAAAACTGGTTGATTTCTCTCAGCGCCTCTTCTGAATGAATCAGGAACTAGTACCACCCCTGGCTGTTTCAGTAATGTGAGACAATATGTTATAATTTTTATTACAGAGACTTAAATTGGGTTTCACTTCAAATAAAATAATTATTAAACAGCTACTATGTACCAGGCAACATGTTGGGTGCTCAAGTAAATAACAAATCATCACCACCACCACCACCATCATCTTTAATTATTGAAAACTTCTACACATCTAGAATTTTGCCGCATGCCATATTTAATTTAATCCTTACATTAATCCTATGATCACATTTATTTTACAGATTAAATAAATGTTCAGAGAGGTTTAGGGCCTCTGCTAGTTATCACATTCATTTTAATGACCAGCTAACAACCAGCAGAGCCAGGGCTATTCTTCTCACTAACTATATCTCCTCTCCAAACTGGTCTAGACTTTTCTAGACACCAAATGAAAGACCAGGACCTCAATCTGCTCTGTTCATTAGACTCATGTTATAAAAATCATTCAGTTTGATGCAAAGCAGAGTGTCAGTGCCAGTTTAAAATTCCTTCCCCACTTATCCAGAAGTGCCAGGTGCAAGAGAATCCCAAAGGCTGAATTTACCATGGTACTTCGGGCACATATTTCCTTAAAGGGCTGCAAGGGTAAGTCATATGAGGCAGGGATTGCTCAGTGATTAAGGCCACAAATGCAGGAAAAGAGAACACTGACCATCCCACTGTCCATTACTTTAAGTTAGACTGGTATACATAAAGCCCTTGGGAAGAATAATATTTTCTTCTCACAAACTAAAAAAAACAAGTGAACTAGGTAGTATTTTTTTTAAGTGTGATAACAGAATAAAATGTTAGAAGCTTTTTGGTTCATTCACATGCTTTAATACAAATTTAAATAGATTAATCTGCCAACTTTCAGAAGGGAGGTAATATTTAAACTATAATTTCTTAATAATAACATAATTGTAAAAATACAACCTAGTATAAAATGCCCAAAAAGTTACATACAATTTTAAGGGCAGCAAAATTCCATTTTCTAAGAATTAGTTCTGGACTATGGTTATTAAACATGATTTTCCTGTAAGAATGCAAATTAGCAAATTAGGCCCAGAAATTAGAAGGCCTAAATCCATTTACATAATACCACTAAAATATATCACTTCTATTTATAGATCCCACCTGATAAATCCATAATATTTTTTTTTTGCTGGTACAATGTAATGAATTCTATTGAAGGAAATCCTGCTCACCAGTGTTTTCAGCAGGCAATTTATTTAAAAAATGATTATCCTCCTTTACTACCGTATTTAATTATAGTGAAAGCAGTTGATATTTTAATCACTTCATTACTCATATTTTAATGCTTATCCAATAAATGTGATGTTTTTCAAAATGGTAATTAAGAGGAAATACTACAGATACACAGTAATTCCTATTTATAGATGCTATAGGAAACTGCTAGGGAATTCAGAGTAATACAGAAAGTTCAAGAAAAGGAGGACTGGAATGCAGGGGTTACAGGGAAAAAAAATTAAGGAAAAAATTTTGAATAGTAACCTTCAAAAAAAAAAAAAAAAGATGAACAGTAACCTTCCTTGGTTTGAGACAACGTGGTCCCGTGAGCAGATTTCCCGCACATCTGTTCACGTCTTCCTCACTACCCTGGTCCCGAGAGGCACCACTATCTCACCTAGATGCTGCATGGTGCTACGAGTGACCGTGAAACTGATGTCTCCTTGCCTCCTTTTCAATCCATTCTCAGCCTGGTTGCCCAAATGATCTTAAATCAGAACGTACCACTTTTCCACCTTAATAACTCCTCAGCTTATTTTGTTAAGAGACAAGACTTTTTGGTGATCCAAAAGGGCCCAGGCAATCTGGCTCCTCTTGGCTCTCCAGCTTGTCTGAGGCCACATTTCCCTTGCTTCCTTCACTACAGCTCGAATGGTCACCTTTCTCAGGTAGCTTCTCTTTGGCATGGTGCTTCTTTTGTCTGGAGCACACTTCTCTGCACTTTTCACATGGCTTAATTCACCAGGTTTCAACCTAAAGGTTACTTCTTCAGAGAGACTTCACTGATCACGCCACCAAACCCAAATCAGGATCCTTCTGTTATTTTCTCTCATGCAAAGCCAGATCAAGGGGCCAGCAGCCAGGAAGGATATTTAGGGGACCAATCCATAAAGGTCCCTAATATGACACAGGAATGAGTATTATAGACTGAAGACAATATGTACTTATCAAAGTTCTTCCCAAGTGACAAAGTCTTGGTTTTCCTTTTCACTGTGAAACTTGCTTCAGATCATAAATTAATGACTGGGACATCTGCTAAACCAATTAATGACTGCAGAATCATAAAACAGAATTCAATCACAGTGCTGCCACTCTCAGCTTTGATCCTGTGCTGATCTGAACTTCTGATAACTTATTTTTCAAACTGGAAATAAAATAATAGCTGTCCAGCCTACTTCATGGTGTTTACGAAGATTAAATTGGGTGGTGAATATGTAAGGTATCTTACCTCTGTAAAATACTTTTTACTATTTGTCAACATCATTAACTTGCCCAGTGAATTCCTACCGAGGTCTCACATATTACTTTTTGCAGGGAGGACAGGAGCTGTGGTTGGAAGGCTATTTCTGCGCTAAATAATACCAGTTACCTTTTGCATTCCCCTGTCAATCAAGTTTATATATAGTAGTTGACAGAGCAATGGTAGGGACCAGTCAGAATTTGCCAATCTCAAACTGCAGATTCTTCAGTGGAAACTGGCCTGCCTCAATGTTATATCTAATTTTCTTTCATGCTATCCATGGTAAGAAAGACCATCTAATCTCTTGCCACTTTTCTAGGCATGTAGAAAAATATTAACTCTCTGTATGGTCTATAAGAAATCAGCAAAAATACATTTTGTAAAATATGGTGTGATTAAGACTGTCTTATACTGTCTCATGAGTGAAGTTAAGATGCAGACTCGATGCAGCTATGAGACCGCCACACAACGCACGAGGCGGGGAATCTGCGTCAGGGTCCACACACACAGGACACGCTCCCCAAACTGACTGCTCGCGTGTTCAAAGCACCCAAGACATTTCCCTTATACTAACCAAGCAAAGGCTTAATAAATTAGGCACCCACTGGGCTTTCATATTAAAAATATTTAGGTGAGCTGTTGTCATTTTGAAATTTTATCAAACTCATTTAAATTGGATTCTATCTCTGCTGGAAAAGTGAGGGGGAAAAAAACCTTGATGATATGTTATTCCTAGTGTGGAAAGAACGAACATCTCCCCGAAGGTTGGGGCTATACAATTACACAATCAGCAGACAGGCAGGGAGAGAGCCCTCCATGGAGCAAGGGCAGTTTTCCGTATCTTATGGCTCTCTTATTACAGGGAAGGATGGGGGTGGCACTGGATTAGTACAGAGGAGGTATAAGTGGGCCCCAGGAAAAGCATCTATAGTGGTTACTTATTTTATGTGGAATAAACTGCTCAAAAATTTTGAGAGGTGCTTATAATATCTGATATTAGAAAAATGTGATATTATGAGGCATCAGTCATTCATGCCATAAAGTTTCATTTCCCTTTAAAAAGCTATTTTGTGTAAAAAAAAATTTTTTTTTAATGTTTTGTTATGTTGGATTTAAATAGGGTGTACTTTAATGCTGCATGTTTAGAGAACAAAAGTATCCGCCTATGTTAGGTTAAATTGCCTGACTCATTTTCCCTCTCTGTACATTTTAATAACACAGGAGATAAAAAAACGGAGTTGCAGGGAGTAGAGGGTGTTACATTACAACTTGGGTGTTAATTTCCAAAACACTGTTCTTAGGATGG
Source organism: Muntiacus reevesi (assembly GCF_963930625.1). Classification (NCBI taxonomy): domain Eukaryota; kingdom Metazoa; phylum Chordata; class Mammalia; order Artiodactyla; family Cervidae; genus Muntiacus; species Muntiacus reevesi. The sequence continues at coordinate 202,831,203 of NC_089249.1, forward strand.
TCTTTAATTATCCTGTGAAGATAGTTTTAGACTTCAACATCCTATATTCACTGCCTATATATGTTTTATTGAAAACTTGCAAATTGGAGGCATAAGACACAATGATTAGCTCTCATTTAACTTTGGTTGGGCCCTTCCCCCTTGTATGTTAAACACAATGATTTTAAACAACTGATGAAATTCTCATAAACACTCCTTATTCATTTCTTAAATTTATTTTCCATTATATCTTGCAATTATTACTATTATTGTACTATATTTAGCTTCATGGTAGCTATTGTGAGACACAGTGGGAAACAGACTGACAGAGAAATTAAGTCACAGCCCAGTCAGAATCACAGGCCTGACTGGGGTCCCTTGTGCACTATACAATTTCGGTAGAAGTAAGGTAAACACCCAAAACCTCTTGGTATTTACTAAATTCCCTATAACTGGGTTCACCAGCATCGGTAACAACTACAACCTCTTTTTTTTTTTTTTTCTGCAGAGTGGGGAAAATTTAAAAATTGAAACAGAAGCAAAAAACTCAGAGACTATGCAGTTCAGATGTTGAGGTTTTTCCATTTCTGCAGGGGGAGCTGAGGCTCCCATTATCTAAGAGTATGTCCTGGAGAAAGCCATTTTAGCCTGGAACATCCTAGGAGGTATTATGAGTCTTTCAAGGATTTTGATAAGTATTCTACAGGAATATTCAGGGATATTCTAGTCACTGTTTATGGCTTCCAGTACCTCAAGTTAATGAGTCTATCTCAAGTTAATGAGTCTACCTCAAGTCAAGTTTATGGTATCTTAAGTTTAAGTCCATCATTATTTGACTTCAAAACACTGTTACTTGGAATGTAAACAGGTATATCCACTATATATATATATTGGAGGTTTGTCAAAAAACTAAATATAGAGCTACCATATGACCTATCAATTCCACTCCTGGGTATATATCTGAAAAAGAAAATGAAAACACTAATTTGAGAAGACACATACAGCATAATGTTCATAGCAGCATTATTTACATTTACCAAGATATGGAAGCAACCTGTCTATCACCAGATGAATGGATCAACAAGATGGGATTGATATATATATATGTGTGTGTGTGTGTGTGTGTGTGTGTGTGTATGTATATATATATATACGCACACACACTTATATATCTATATGTATATACATATAGATGCACACACAAACAGTGTGGAATACTACTCAGTCATAAAAAATGAAATTCTGACATTAGTAATAACATGAATGGACTTGGAGGGTATTACGCTAAGTAAGTCAGAGAATGACAAATATAATACAATATCACTTACATGCGGAATCTAAAAAATACAACAAGCTAGTGAATGTAACAACAAAAGAAACAGACTCATAGATACATATAACAAACTAGTGGTTACTTTTTGTCTTTCCAAAGAAAACCGAAATAATAGAACAGAATAATTCTGAATTTACCATTTAAGAAAAATTACTAGGAGAAACTGAAAGAACACATCGTCCTCCAAGAGGAAATGGCTCAGAATGGTCCAAACGGAGCTATTCTAGCAAACTTACTGGTCTTCCAAGTTAAAGATCCTTTGAGTAGCCAACAACAACAAAAAAAGAAGGCAGCATAGATCTCTAGTAGCCATAATGAATTCAAATCATTGGCAATAATAAGGTGGTATAGGTAGAAATAGATAGTCACTAATTTCACATGTACAGAACTAAAATTGTTTTCTACATTATTACTATAAATCAAATGATCAAATCTATCCAGGTCCTATAGTGAGGGGTGCTATTTCCCAAAGCAAATTCAGCCTTTTAGAGGACAGAAGAAATTTAATCTACTTCCCCATCAAATAAGCTAATTCATTCATACCTATAAAGAATAATGTGTTAATTACCACCATACTCCACGTGTCTGAGAGATGGAACACAATGACATAAAATGCATATTGGTAAGATAATGAACAATCAAAGTGCATACTGGCAAGGGAATAAGTAAACAATAGCAACAAAAACTTCTACTTTCTAATTTCATTAAAAACCCCAATAATTAGAGAAGTAAAAGTCTTCATAACTTTTATGAAGTTGTAGTATATTTTGAAAATACAGCACATTTGCTCCTTTCTTACTCTCTAAATATTTATCATAACATGATTTTAGATACTCTTTACTTTTTTCTGAAAAGGGAAACGTGCATTGGTAAGGCAAATTAACTGAAGCAAAAAGAAGTATTAACATTGATTCTAGTTTTGACAAATTTTGACAATAAATTTTTACAGTGTATGTTATATATGTGATTATGTATGTGTGTGTACATGTGTATATACATATACATTGTGTGTGTGTGAGAAATAGAAAACAGGTTGTGATAGCATTCTTTGCTGGTTAAACACATAGAAGGCTCCATTACCATGGAAACCATCAAGAGAAGCAATTTTTTTTTCATTTATTCTCATCTCATATTTAGCAAGATGAAGAAAAAAATCAGGCTGCACTGTTGTAGTTAGAATAGGATTTCAGTTACGACTCAAAATAATAGTGATGAAAAGCTCCAATATTGTTCATTAAGTACTATTACTATTGGGGGCACATTATTGGTGGTGGTAGAAAAGATAGCATTACAATATCTATAGGCATCGAAATCAAGAATTTTTTAGTACAGCACTTACTCATGTGTGTGTGTTCAGTTGCTCAGGGTGTCTGACTCTTTGCAACCTCATGGACTGTAGCCCACCAGGTTCTTCTGTCGGTGGAATCTTCCAGGCAAGTATATTGGAATGGGTTGCCATTTTCTTCCCCAGGGGATTTTTCCAACCTAGAGATCAAACTCAAGTCTTCTGCATCTTTTGCATTGCAGGCAGATTTTTTACCAATGGGCTACTAGGGAAGCCCATACTTAGCTATGATTCCTCAGCTATTAATAAGATTTAGTCAGTTCAGTCGCTCACTCATGTCCGACTCTTTGCAACCCCATGAATCGCAGCACGCCAGGCCTACCTGTCAATGACCAACTCCCGGAATTTACTCAAACTCATGTCCATCGAGTCAGTGATGCCATCCAGCCATCTCATCCTCTGTCTTCCCCTTCTCTTCCTGGCCCCAATCCCTCCCAGCATCAGGGTATTTTCTAATGAGTCAATTCTTGGCATGTAGATGGTAATACATACTTATTAGAGTGTGAATCAGGACAAGATTCTTGTGATTAAACCCATTATCTTAAGTAAGTAATAAAGAAAACATAAGTGCAATACATAAATATAAATATAGCAACAAATAAACAAATATCCTGCCTCCAAAGATTATCACCTTATAAATACAATTATACTATTTCATTTATCTATTAATATTTGACAGTCACTTCTATACGGATATTCTCTGCACAGCAAATTCTGGGGACATTAAATGAAACACAGCTCCTTCTCCTGTTCTTGTGAGCTTACAAGAAAGCTGAGAAGAAAAAACCTGTAAATAACTGAAAATGGTATGGTGTGGAGGAAAGCAGATAAAAGTCTGTACAAGGGCAGATCGGAGTGCAGACATGTAGCATCTCTGGGCAGGGTAAAGAGGCAAGGGGATTCCCAGGGGAACAACACAAGCACTTCATCAGTCCAAGTTATTTACTCCTTGGATGAAAGTCAGTGATTTCATGTTTATGAACTTGGGGTCAAGTTCAGATTCCTAGGTCTCACTCCCAGAGTCTCTAATTCTGCAAATCTGGGAAACAGTCTGGGATTTAATAATTTTAATATGCATCTCAGGTGATTCAGACACATGTGGTTGTGGGTGGGAAAAGACCACCAGAAAGGCAATGTGAAAAGTCTCAAGGAGGTACAGAAGGCTTTCTTCAAGGGAGCAGATTATGGACTGTAATCAGTAAGATGTGAGGGAACTGGAAAAAATTTAATAGGGGGGATCAAATTTGTGTTTTAGTAAGATCTCTGAGACAACAGTGTGGAGAAAGTATACGCATCTCATTCTTAACATCAATAACCCATGAAAATAAGATGTTCTGATATTCTTCAGTAAAGCGTTCATTAGATCTTATTTTCCATTATTTCAAGTGGAAAGAATTATAATGCATAATAAATCAACTGAAATCCTTAACATTTTTCTAAAAGCATATTTTAAATAACTACAGACTGTTATTATATTTCCAGATAGAACAATATGATTGTGAAACCACAAAGTTTTGTGAAGAGTACCATAGTTTCTCATTTCAGTGATATCAAAGATGCACAAGCTTTTAGTTGGTACTCAACCTGAGGCATCTTTATTGAATTAAAATTGTATAAACTTTTCCAATCCAAAGATCAAGTGAAAATATTCTATGATGCTTTAGTTTCAAAAACCAAAATGAGTTCTACCAGGAAAATATGAACCAGGTTGTCATTTGTGGGATAAATCTGTAGAAAGACTGGCCAGTCTGGAAACAGATTAATTTGATACAAACTGCAATAATCTAAGTGAGAAGGGATAGGGATTTGAACTAAGGAAAAGCAGATCCAAGTAGGAAGAAAGAATTGAGTGGAGATGTGATGGAAATAAGAGATATTTGGGAGATAAGATCAATCAGGTAATAACTGAGGGAAATGAATGCGTTCTGGAAGGCAAAGGATGCTGTTTTCTTGGCTTAGTGATGGAGTAGCTGATGTTGCCATTCATAGAAATAAAGATCACATGAAGAAGAAAGGGAAAAGACAGACAAGGGCAAAATGAGTTGTTCTAGAATGTATGTTATAGTCTAATAATATCGCCATGTTGATGGTAGCTGTAAGAACTCCTCAAATAAGCAGATGTTAAGTTCTGCTCAGTTCAGGAGCTCAGTCATGCATGACTCTTTGCGACCCCATGGACTGCAGAACGCCAGGCTTCCCTGTCCATCACCAACTCCTGGAGCTTACTCAAACTCATGTCCATTGAGTCAGTGAAGACATCCAGCCATCTTATCCTCTGTCACCCCTTTCTCCCCCTGCTTTCAATCTTTCTGAGCATCAGGGTCTTTTCAAATGAGTCACTTCTTAGCATCAGGTGGCCAAAGTATTGGAGTTTCAGCTTCAGCATCAGTCCTTCCAATGAACACCAGGACTGATCTCCTTTAGGATGGACTGGTTGGATCTCCTTGCAGTCCAAGGGACTCTCAAGTGTCTTCTCCAACACCACAGTTCAAAAGCATCAATTCTTTGGCATTCAGCTTTCTTTATAGCCCAGCTATCACATCCATACATGACTACTGGAAAAACCAAAGCTTTGACTAGACAGAATTTTGTTGGAAAAGTAATGTCTCTGCTTTTTAAAAAGCAGATGTAGAGACTGTCATTTAAATGACAACATGACATATTTTAGAAAAAAATATATTTTCTAGACAAAATACTAGGCTAGAGCCATGAAGATCAACAAGGCTGGCTGGTAGTTAGGATGTCAAATCATTTTTATAAATAACCAACTCCAAGAAATCTGTTTGACCTAATAGAATCACTACAAAGTCATAACAAGAATATGTTCACTTCAAGAGACATAGTTACAGCATCCTATGAAAAGGACAGGCTGAACCAGAAGCAGGGTACTAGAGAAGTGTTTATTATCTCAATTACATTTCGTTATTTATTAAGTATGTTAAACAGTTGGAAATAGATGGATGCTTTCAACGTACACAGTAACATTTCTGGATGCTCGTTAAAACACCAGAAGATGTCTATGATTCATCCAGCAAATAAGGGCCTGCTATCTTTCTACTGAGTTAATATGACTTATTTAAATAAATATCAAATCATATTCTCTCTTTAAGGAGGAAAACAAAGTAGTTGGGGTAGGAGAAGTTTGCTATTAAAAAAACTAAAAATAAGAAAACCTAAAAAGAGCATCTGTGCAGTCTTCAGTGGCAATTCCCACATGAAATGACCCAGCATTGGGCACCCAGCTGTAACCCCCAGGCCACTTCCCAGGAAACACAGCAGTTACTACAAAGGAGTTGCATGTCCTTCAGCCCCATTCTCCCAAGAGTAAGTTTCCTTGTTCAAGAGGCTTGAAGAGGGTTAGGGTTGATTTTCTACTCTTCTGGAAATACCGGAAGTGGAAACAAAGCTGTTTTTGTTACTTTTGTTACTTTCTGAATTTCCTGTGTTAAATCCACTTAATGTCCCTGTTTAATTTTGTATTTAAATGGGTTCCAAAGCTATGTTTTAGTAAGCTTTATATTTTGCAACAAAAGATTGTTTAGAGACATTTAAAACATTTGTTTCAGAACCTTAGCATTCACTATGTCTGAAGGAAACAATAAGTAAGTATAAACACTGACCAAGAGAAAGGAATATGGGGTGAAATTTCCTTGAGAAGAGACTTTGTGAGAGCCTGTCAAACTTTCTGATTGGAGAAAATAAAGATAACAAGGACTTCTCAGGAGATCAGTTGAGCCAAGCAAAATTTTCACTTTCATTGCCTTCCCCTGTCATCAGAATGAACCCCACCCTCACCACCACCCCCGTCAGTGCCAGCAGAGGCACAAAGACCTGCTGGAAAGGCAGTGGGGGACGTTAATGCCTCAAGAGAGCCTGCGGCAACCGAGACACTAGCTTGTTAGGGAGTCTCAGTTTCTGACTGGGGAAAAACAAGCAGCAGGAATCTAAATGTGGTGCAGCCACTAAACTCCAGAATATCCGGAGGCAGGCAGCATCCTAAATACAGACCTTTCACACTCAAACCTCTGTATCTGCATCGCCGCAAACAAAGATACTGCCAACACTATGCTTTCCCTCAAAGGACTTCAAATACCATAAAGGAACTAGTTTTTTTTTTTTTTTTTTAAAGTAAATCCTAGGTAAATTTGGGTTATCTCAGTGTCTTTCAATTTTGGGGGCTCTTAAGTGGGATGCATGAGACAAGTGCTCGGGCCTGGTGCACTGGGAAGACCCAGAGGAATCGGGTGGAGAGGGAGGTGGGAGGGGGGATCGGGATGAGGAGTACATGTAAATCCATGGCTGATTCATGTCAATGTATGACAAAAACCACTGCAATGTTGTGAAGTAATTAGCCTCCAACCAATAAAAATAAATGAAAAAAAAAAAAAAAAAAACTGGGGGGCTCTTGCCCTCATCCTGGTCCTCCTTATCATGATCAGATGGTTACAGTAGTCTCCTAAGACCCAACTCTCTTCAGGTCCTTGCCAACATCCCCTACACCACACCCCATTCTGATGTATCTCTTGATCATATTTCCCATACCAGCCCTCCTTCCCAATCTCCTCTACAACCTCAAGAGCCTTTATTGAATGGTGTCCACTGCCTACTAAACAAAATGCAAGCAGAAATCCTAGGTCAAACACACCATTTTGGCCTCATGTCTAAGCAATCCTCAGTGTGATCTCTATGCTTCAGGCATTCTAGGGCTCTTCCTCTCTTGAATGTTATTAACACTTATGAAATGGTGTATACACAGAAACATCAGCTATGCCACTCAGCTTTATCTACTCACTCCACACACAGGACCTATCATACAATCTAAGCACAGTCTAATTTCTTGACTGTGTGTCTTTATCTCCCCTTTTAAATGGAAATTTCTTAAGGGTGATGATAACATCTTTTACAACTTTTTGCCCTTCACAACAGATTAGGAACTAAATAAACAAACAACATAAAGGAAAAACATAAGAGAATGCTGAATTTTTCACAGTATTTAAAGGTGCCTGGATAGACTCTTAGGACAGTATTTTCAATACAAATTAACACCAGCAACAAGGTATACAGTGTTGTTCATGCACTGCACATTAAGAAACTTGTTCAGTCGCTTAGTCGTGTCCAACTCTTTGCAACCCCATGGACACACAGGCTTCCCAATTCTTTGCCATCTTTCAAAGTTTGCTCAAACTAATGTCCACTGAGTCAAGGATGTCATCCAACCATCTTATCCTCTATTGCCCCCTTCTCCTCCTGCCCTCAATCTTTCCCAGCATCAGAGTCCCTTCCAATGAGTCAGTTCTTTGCATCAGGTGTTCAAAGTACTGGAGTTTCAGCTTCAGCATCAGTCCTTCCAATGAGTACTGAGGGTTGATTTCCTTAAGGATTGACTGGCTTGATCTCTGTAGTCTAAGGGACTCTCAAGAGTCTTCTCCAACACCACAGTTCAAAACCATAAATTCTTCAGTGCTCAGCCTTCTTTTTGGTCCAGCTCTCACATCCTTACATGACTACATTAAGAAACGAACTTATTGAAAATTCCATTTGAATACTCAAAGTGTAATCCAAGGACATACATCATTGGAATCACCTGTGAGCTTGTTAGAAAGGCAGACTGGCTCCACTCCAGACCTACTAAGTCAGATCCTTTGTCTTTAAAGGGGATCATTTTTAAAATACTTATTTTCTATTATTTATTTGGCTGCACCCGGTTTTAGTTGCAGCATATGGGATCAATTTTCCTGACCAGGGATCAAACCCAGGCCCCATACATTGGGAGCACGGAGTCGTGGCCACTGGAGCACCAAAGAAGTCCTCAGGATTTGTATTTTTAACAAGATTCCTGGTTGATTAGTATGACATTAACATTTAAGTGAAAGTGAAAGTCACTCAGTCACTCAGTCGTGTCCAACTCTTTGCAACCCCATGGACTATAGAGTCCATGGAATTCTCCAGACCAGAATGCTAGAGCGGGTAGCCTTTCCCTTCTCCAGGTGATCTTCCACACTCAGGAATCGAACCGGGGTCTCCTGCATTGCAGGCGGATCCTTTACCAGCGGAGCCACATGGGTCATCCAACACTATAGGTTAGGGACTCCTTACTGACTATATCTACATAGGATTAGATAAATTCTTAGAGGCCTCAAACAATAAAAATATAAACCCTTCCTATATGCAATTTAAATGACAATAATAAAATTTTAAAGTATAAAGCTCTGATTTTTTTTTCCACTAATGAATACTGCAATGCCTTTCTTAAAGATATCAAAGTCTTTCATAAGATTTTTTTGAGGATATTTTGCTGATGTGCCACACCTGTGCTTCATCTATTTTGGGGGTAATTCAACATAGTATTTTAGAAAATACAAAACTTAACAGTTTAAATACTGTCAAAATCTGTAGCATAAACTGTTGACCTCATAAAACATTTTCAAACACATGACCCCAACCCAGAGCCTCATGAAGCTTACCACCTTCTGATCCATGATACAACTGGTTCTTTAGCACCTGTTGCCCTCAACCCAGAGACTTTCAGAAGCCAGAGGACAAACTCTGCAGCCTAACACTGCTCCATCTCTATCACTTTGTGTCACACTACATGACCTCACCCTCTTCCAGACAAACATTTTATGCACAGTTCTAACTCAACATCTTAACCCAAATTTCCACTGTTTGGAAAATGTTCCTCCTTGTTTTCTGCCTTTTTGAGCTCAGTTCTGAAGGTGATAACCAAGTATAAAATCCAAGAGCATGAGTTCACTGACCACTCTAAAACCCCCAGTATCCCAAATACCCACCTACTTCCTGCAATACTTAGATTATTTTTGGCACACATTTTCCACACACACTACTGTGTGTAATCATGCACTTTTATTTTATCTTTTAAAGTACAATTTGCTCAGCAGACCAAGTTCCATGTCTGATCCTCTGGGATTTCTGTTACCTTTAGGAATACTCTAAAGAGGCAAGGGAGGAGATGAGTATGTGCTGTTGATAGTACAATGAAGATAAATGAAAAAGAAAAAAGGCATGATTTAATGTATTCTATAGCCAAAAATAAATTATTTGGGGATTACATGTGCAATACCTCCCTCCTTCAATAGGAAGCTTTAGAACTGACCACATTTCCAATTTGCAGTTGAGAGTGCTAAAGTGCTTAGGGCAGAAGTTATTCATTATTATCTGACTGTAAATCTGAACAGATAAAATAAAGATTGTTAGGCTCTTTTCTAGCACTTTAATTTGAAATCTTACCAGAAATATCTACAGATTAAAAATGCAATTAGAAAGAAATAATTAATTTTAAAACATCACAGGTTTTGAAAGTTCCATATCTCCAGAATGTTAACGTAAATTGAAATTGAAATTCAGTACTGTGTTGAGTCATATACAGAAATATTTACTACAGAAGTGAACTTTAAAAAATTAACTTTTATCAATAATAATAATAGCTTGTTTTAAACTATAACTTTTAAAAATCTTATCTAATTTATTAATCTAAATAACAGTGATTTTTGCAAAACTGGACTCTATAGTTATCTTTTAAAAGTTTTATATACTTTTAACATGTGCTATTGAGATAGAATTCTCAAATTACTAATGTTACATATACACACAAGCCATCATCTTCAGATAATATTCAAATAATATTCACCTAATCCAATACTTGATATAATGGCAAATGACATAAAGTTACTCATATAGCATAAAAAATTGCTACATACAAAATAAGATTGAGACTGTAAGGATATTAGGTAACAAAGAAAGTAAAACATGCATAAATATAATTTTAAAGTGATTCTCAACTCCTATGTTATTATCTTCTAGTTTCATAAATTTTATTTCCCTATCTCCTAAACAGTATTCAAATCACTTTAAATAAAATGCTCATATTGAAAATTATTCATTTTTAGAGATATACAAATAAATAACTCAGAACTGCCTCAATCCACAAAAACCAATTTAAGAAGCTGACATATATTTAGGTCTTCACATTCTTATCCTAATCAAATCTCATATGCTTTCCTCATCCTATCTCTTCTCTATTCAAGCAGATGCTGTTAACAAATAAAACAACAGGAAAAACAGAAATAGCTGGGTAATTGTAGCTTCTATGTTTTAGTCACTTTTTTACTTTATCATTTAGTCATTAATAAACATCAAGTTCCTATTTGCCTATCTACTCTAGAGGATTTAAAATTTTCAAAGTAAATAGAACTATATCACTGACATTCAAAGATATAAAAATTTAAAATATTGCAAAATATAAGTTTATTTAATAAAAGATGTTGTGTTATTCACTATTTGCCACAATCAATCTCATACTATGGATCAGATAAGAAAAAAGGATAGTTTAATTTAGGAAAAGTGGTTGAATGGTCACTATATGGAGAATCCAAAAACAAACAAGAGGCAAATTCCTTCCTATATTTTAGCACTTCAAAGTTTACAGTATAAAGCAAGTTTAAAGATCACACATATTCAGAAAATGTTTAACTTCTCAATAGCTTCACATGTTTTGAAACATATTCCAGGTACAGATCTCAGATAAAAACATTCTCAAAGGAAAAACAAAAAGAAAACAAAACGGCTATCCCCATCAAACTAGTTTTTAAATGAATAAATATCCATATTACATGAGAGATTTGAGCCAATTCTAAAATTTCAATAAAAAGTGTTCTGAAAACTGGACAGCCACATGCAAAATAATGAAACTACACCTTTCTCTTATATTACCCGCAAAAATCAACTCCAAACGGATTATAAATTTAAATTTAAAACCAGTCACTGTAAAACTCCTAGAAGAAAACTTAAGATCCTTGACATCAGTCTTGGTAATGAATTTTTCAGATTTGATGTCAAAAGTAAAGGCAACAAAAGAAAAAATAAGTAAATAGCACTATATCAAACTAAAAAGCTGCACAGCCAAGGAAACCATGAACACAATGAAAAGGCAACCTATGGAATGGGAGAAACTGCAAACCATGTTAATTTACTTGCCCTCCTCCAGGGGATCTTCCTGACCTAGGGACTGAACCTATAACTTTTGCCTTACAGGCATTACTAATCAAAATATATGAAGAATTCACACAACACAAGAGCAAAGAACTAAGCAATCTAATTTTTAAATGGGCAGATTATTAAATAGGCATTTTCCCAAAGAAAACATAAACATAGTCGACAGGTATATAAATTGTGCTCCACATTACTAGTCATCAGGAATGTGTAAATCAAAACTACTTGAGGTATGACCTTATACCCCTAAGAATGACTATTCTTTAAAACACAAGAGATAAGTGTTGGTGAGGATGTGGAGAAAAAGGAACTTTTTGGCACTGTTGATGTGAATGCAAATTGGTGCAGCCTCTACAGAAAGCAGTATGGAGGTTCCTCAAAAAATTAAAAATAAAGCTATTACATGATTCAGCAATCTCAGTTCTGGCAATGGATCTAGCAGAGACAAAAACAGTATCTCAAAGAGATATCTGTACTCACATGTTCATCAAAAAGCACTATTCACTACAGCCAAGACTTGGAAACAATATAAGTGGACAAAAAAAATGTGGTATGTATAAAATGGAATATCATTCAGACATGAATATTTCTGAACATTATTCAGAAAGAACATCCTACTATCTGTGACAACATGAGTGGAACTTGAGGACATTATGCAGGGTGAAACAAGTCAGACAGGAAGAAAAATACTGCATGGTATCACTTAGACGTGGAATCTTTTTTTAAAAAAATGCTAAATTCTTGGAAACAGAGTAGAAAAGGGATGGTTGGAGGTGGGGGACAGGGGAAATAAGGAAAGGTTGGTAAAAGGGTACAGACTTCTAGCTATATGATTAATAAGTTCCGAGGATTTAATGTATTGTATGGTGACTACAGTTAATGATATTTTCTAATTGAAATTTGCTAAGAGAGTAAAACTTAAATGTTCTCCTACACACACACACACACATAGATAAATATGTGAGGTGACAGAGGAGGAAATCCTTTTACAATGTGTGGGTATATTTATATATATATATGCATACTTTAAAAACCTTAAAATTTCATTCATCGTTTATACCTCAATAAAGACTGAAGGGAAAAAAAAAAGTGAATATCTCTCAGTTACACAGTAACTTTTCTATGCAGTGTGAACCAAGAATAAGATGTTTATAAAATGTACTCTAGTTACTGAATTTCCTATATATCAATTTTAATAAAGGAAATAAGTTTTTTGAGTCTCAAATCTCAGCACTAAAATGACTCTAGTAATTGTCACCATAACTCTGAAGTGACTACTTTTCAACAGTGAGCATCATAGCTATGCTGACTACTGGCAAAACTCTTGCATCGATGCTTTTCTGATTTAAACATGAGGTAAATATGAAATTTTATACTAAGTTATCAAAAATACTAATTCTTTAACATCTGTTTTCCAACAAGTAAAGGAATAAATCATCCTAAAAAAATAAAAGATATACAAATTGATTCATGACATCTTAAAGGATGGTATTTTAAAAAAATCTGTATAGGTCAGAAGTAACTTTTGGGTGCTTTAAGGTGCATATGGATTTCCCTGGTGATTTAGCAGTAAAGAATCTGCCTGCAATGTAGGAGCTGCAGGTTCAATCCTTGAGTCAGGAAGAGCCCCTGGAGGAGGGCATGGCAACCCACTCCAGTATTCTTGCCTGGAGAATCCCATGGACAGAGAAGCCTGGTAGGCCAAGTCCATAGGGACACCAAGAGGTGGACCACTGAGGCAACTTAGCATGCATGCATACAAGGCTCATAAACCAGCCCTACCATGGGACATTTAATTATCCTCCTTATACAAAGTTCAGGAAAACTGGACCACAACATCTCAAGTTGCCCACAGAAGAACTGTAAAATTCTTCTCCTTTTATTCTTTGGGATTATTTTTTAATAAAATATTGTTTTATCCTATCTGGCTCACCCTTCTCTGTTTTGCCTCCTGAGCACATGAGCCAAGGACAGAAAGGAATGGAATCTTTTTCCCCGCTTTGCCCAGGAGCAAGACGGCCACCCACAGGGCCCAGTGTTACCCTGCCCTTGGCCAAATCTAACCTGAGCCACCCCACTACAACGAGGTCCCTGAGATAAGGCTTCCTGCAAATTTTTCCTTCATAATTAGTTCACCATTTAGGGTAATCGCCTACCAGATGCAAGGGTGAAAGGTCACTCTAACCACACTAACCCCCTTCTCTTAAAGCCATGTGCCCACCTAGGGGGCTTCCCAGGTGGTACTAGTGGTGAAGTACCCAGCTGCCAATGCAGAAGACACAGGAGACTCGGGTTTGATCCCTGGGTTCGGAAGATCCCCTGGAGGAGGGCATGCAACCCACTCCAGTACTCTTATCTGGAGAATCCCATGGACAGAGGAGCCTGGTGAGCTATAGTTCATAGGGTTGCAAAGAGTCGGACATGACTGAAATGACTTAGCATCCATGCAGGCCCATCCAAAGGAAACAAAGACATCACATGTCCCCTTTACATACGAGCAAAGTTGCTTATCACATGGCATGTTCCTTATGAAAAACTCGTGACCTGAGCAGTCATGCTGCTAACCACGTTACAGTTTTGAAAACAAGAACCTGGACTGTCACAGACCTCCCATCTGGAGTCCTAATAATTCAATGGGCAATGATCCCATCACAACATGAGAAAGCAGGGCATGGCTTCTCATAATACACACAGCTGAGTTCAGTCGTTACAGGACAGCTTAGAACACATCAGTTTGAGCAGGAAGTTATCTGAGACATCCAGATAGCATTCCTGTGCAAAGGGACAAGAGGAAACAGAAGGACACAGGAAATTTAGACAAAGAGAAATCAAAAACAGTAATTCACAAACAAAGAGATGAAAGCATTTATAAAACAATTTGGGAGCACATCGGTTACACTGGAAAGGTGGGTATGTATTAATAAAACAAAAACAAAATCCTACCAAGAAAGAAAGAAAGAAGGAAGGGAGGGAGGGAGGAAGGGAGGGAACGAAGAAAGAAAGAGCTAGACAAAGAAAGAAAACACAATATATGTCAAGGTTCCAACTATTAAAATCTGTCTCTTTAGACTCTAATCTGCTCTCAGTGGCCCCTTCATTACAGTATGAGGCTCAGGATTGTCTGAAAATGACTCTGGGAATATCCTGGCTGCTTAGACACTGAGTCGGCTGTGATGGGAGTTCCCCTGTCTCCTGACAGGAGGAACCAGGCGGCTCAGCTTCTCATGACTTATCTCTACCTACAGAGAGAATTGGAGGATGAATTAGATGATATCATAGAGGATGAAACATCTGCAACACAGGGCAGCTAGCATTTCCAGATTTTTAAACAGCTGGCATCCTAAATTCAGGCTCTCTGGCACCCATCAGCCTGTGTATCCCCCTCTAAACAATGTCCCCAGAAGCACCCAGTCTTGACACATTTCTCTACGGAAAGAAAAAGCAGAGACGTCACTTTGCCAACAAAGGTCTCTCTAGTCAAAGATATGGTCTTTCCAGTAATCAGGTACAAATGTGAGAGGTGGACCATAAAGAAGGCTGAGCACCGAAGAATTGATGCTTTAGAACTGTGGTGCTGGAGAAGATTCTTGAGAGTCCTGTGGACTGTAAGGAGATCAATCCCATCAATCCAAAAGGAAATCAACCCTGAATATTCATGGGAAGGCCTGATGCTGAAGCTCCAACACTTTGGCCACTGATGCAAAGAGCCAACTCATTGGAAAAGACCCTGACATTGGGAAAGACTGATGGCAGGAGGAGTAGAGGGTGATGGAGGATGAGATGGTTGGATGGCATCATCAACTCAATGGACATGAGTTTGAGCAAACTTCAGGACATAGTGAAGGACAGGGAAGCTGGGCATCTTGCAGTCCATGAGGTCGTAAAGAGTCAGACACCACTGAGTGACTGAACAACAACGAACAGGAGGAAGAGAAAGCCCCACACTTTCTCTTCTCTTGTTGATCCCTGGCTAGGTATACTATCCCAATAAAGTTTATTCCTTAACTATGAAGGCTTTGTAGAATTTGTCCTGAACCCTGGGCTTCAAAAGGCAGAGACCCATAATGGTTCCCATAAGAGACAACAGTTAAGAGATAAAGAAGGAAACCACCTTGCCCTACCTTCATATATAGGCAATAGAATGTCATCTTTCATTGTTATTAAGTCATGGGTTAAAAAGAATAGAACAAGAGTATAGAGAGTAATTCAAATGTAAATATGAGGACTGGCTTACACATCAATAACCTAAAGGCAACAAGGCAGAATTTTAACTAACTGTTTGAGCTACCTTTTGTTGTTGTTGGTGGGGGGGTGCCCTTTTTGGTTTACATAGGATTATGGTTGTGTGGGTTAAATCTCTGAATGTCAGTTGCAGGCATACAGACATTTGTATTACCCTAACCTAAAAACAGAAAGCTACTGGTCAGTGCATATTCAGAGTAAGAGATGATATTTTTTATGAGCATAAGGATCTTTTAAAAATAATATGCTATTAATTTTTATGAAATCACTATGGAAAACAGCTAATACACAAGCTTTTAAATTTCTCTATACCTATTACCCTATCCTCTTACTAGAAGAAACAGCACATCAATTCTCACAGAATGCTCACTTAGTACTTGTCTTGTGAAATAAAGGAAGGAGGGAAAGACATACTCAGTGAGGTCCTGTTTATCTTGGTTCCCATCCCAGGCCCTTCACTGGACGCGTGTGCCAATCTCTGCCACAGGCACAACAGGACACTGCCTGATGTATTATGGTCAACATCTCCACCATTTGGCAATTTATTCAGTGACCCACTTACTGAATGTCTTCAAAGGAAAAGAAAAGGAGAATTTAAAAAAATGAATTTCAATGAAACTCTAATTCTAAAATTTTTTGAATCAAGACTACTTCTCAGATAACCTTTTCTTTCCTATTAAAACGAATTCAACCTCCAAGGAAACTGAGGGTTGAAGGGACTGAATGTCTTCAAAAGAAAAGAAAAGGAAAATTTAAAAAAATGAATTCCAATGAAACCCTAATTCTAAAATTTTTTGAATCAAGACTACTTCTCAGATAACCTTTTCTTTCCTATTAAAACGAATTCAACCTCCAAGGAAACTGAGGGTTGAAGGGTGGAACCTTTGCCTAAATTTTAAGCATACACATCAAAGAGAACCCTAGATATGTACCTGGCTTTTACTACAGTCTGTAAAATAACTGTCAGGCTGTAGGTCACTTAGTTTGGGGAGGAAGAGACGGAGGGAAGGAGGGTGATAAAGAATATGAAAACATAATGAATACAATGAATATATAATTAAAAGGTAGTAAGCATAATACATCTGAATATAAATCCATGTTAGAAAGATCTTTCAAACTGACAGAAATAATGTGAATTTTTTAAATGAAGTATAAATTTTGGTTGACTTGAAATTTAAAATCAGAGATAATTCTAGTCATTAACTCTTAAATTACAGACAGGCAAATAAAGATTATGCACTCTCACTCTATTTACCTAGTTATTTGGACCTATTAGTAAAAGTGTTATTTTATAGTGCAACCTTTCACAAGTTTACACCAAAATCCTAAGATGCTTTTAAACCTTAGTTTCCATCTCTTAAGATGGAAAAAGAGACTTTTTCCAGGAAGCATGCCCCTATCTCTCCTAAAAAGCAACAGAAGGTAAAATATTTATTATTCTTCATCATTATCTTGGAAAACTAAGTGTCTCTTCTTTTAAAAAGTCAAGAGTTCTTTGAATACAGTGATCATCTTTATGAAAAATATTTTTCACCACTGTTCAAAGTTAGCTGCTAGTGAGACATAATGCTGAAATTCATCACAAGTTTCTTGGCAGGCGAAAGATTTTAGGTTTCTAAATGAACAAAGTGATGCTGTGTAAGAGGGAAATGACAACCAAATAAGCCACAGCCTTACAAAAACCAGTAGCTCTTACAGTAAATATGAAATGATTTCAAATATAGTCTTCCAAGATTTGTACTGACATAAGCGGGATTGAGGATATATTTTTTTCTTTTTAAAGATACATTTATATGCCATGGGACTTGAGCCTGTGATAAATACACATTCTGAACATACTCACATACTTGAGGTTAATGAATTATGTCATTACTTATTACTTCCCTCCTTTATTCCCTCAACAAACATTTCCATAGAGACTCTTAATAGTAGGCAGGCACTATTTTATGTGATAGGCATGACAGGGAGTTGCAAAAAGACAGTCCCTGACCTTGTAGGGTTTATAGTCCAACGAGCAAGACAGAATTAAATGAATAATCACACAAAGATGGAATATGCTGTGCTAAGTGCTATTATTAATGGGTGCCTATAGAGACCACCCAGAAGGGGATATCAGAGCAGACAACTTAGAAAAAATTAATACCTATGCATTTTTAAAAATCGTTCATGAAGAATATTATAGAAACTTTTTTTAAAAGGCCAACAAGGAACAGAAAAAATAATTTTGCCACATATGGCAAAGGACGAATTTTCTTACTGAATGAAGGGTTCCTACAAATGAGTAAGAAAAGCCTCTTACATAATTAAAAAATGCAAGTTAAAACAACTGAAGAGGGACCTGCCACTTCTCACTAATCAGACTAACAAAATTCAAAAAGACTGATCATAAACAATATTGGTGAGTAGCTGGCATGAAAGGTGCTTTCAGAAACTCATGGCAGGAACATAAACTGTGGCAATTGACTTGCAATAAAATTTGGCAAGGTCTATTATCACTGAGAAAGCACAAATCCTTTGACCCAACATTTTGCTTCAAAAATTCACCCAATAGATATATTTAAATGAGTATATAAAAGTATTTTAGCAATATACACTGCAACATTGTTTTTAAAACAAAGGCTAAAAACTATCTTAATGTTCATTTACAGACTGAATCAATAAATAAAATTATGTCCACACAATAAACCACCTCACAGTTGGTTTTTAAAAAGAAGCAAATCCTCATGTAGTAGTATAGTAACACCTTAAAGATGCATACTTTTTTTTTTTTTAAAGATGCATACTTTTAAGTGGGGAAAAATAACCAACGGTTATAACAGTGAATGTAGTATTCATTCATTCACATACGTTGATGCTGGCAGAAGAGTTAAAAATGTTTCCAAATATTTTACTGTTAAGTTACTGCAAATCAAATACTTGATCATTTCTGGGCATGAAGCCAAAGGGTCTGAGGTGGCAAAGAGACTTTCATGTCATTGTATAATTACTGTTTGACTTTTTAAATCCATGCATGGATATGAATTTTTTATGGAAAAAAAGCTAGCTTAAGAAAACTCAATTTAAACAAGGAGGAGTGCTGCCCCTAGAACTATATTGTCTGAGAGAAGATGAGATGGGTGTTATATAATGGTCATATATATGGCATATGTTTTCAAATAACTGATTTTTACAAAGTAAGTGCAAATGGTGGTCTGGTTTTCTTTAACTTGTTCTTTTTTTTTTTTTTAAGTCATCCTCAAGAAGGAAACAAAAGAGCTATAAATTCTTAAATATACTTTGAATCATCTGAGAAATGCATCCCTTGGTGGATTTCAAACATCAGAAGTTCATGCAAAGACGACTCAAGAAAGAGAAACTAACAAACATTTACAGGGGCATAGTTATGAGCCAGACATTGGCACTTCACATAGTTTCATTCATTAGTTCAAAAAACTCATAAATTTAGCAGCTGTGCTTTGCACTAGGGGTATTGAAAACAAGTCATATAAGAGCTCTGCTTTTATTAGTCTTTGAGTATGGTGGGAGAAACATCATAAACAAGAAAATAAGACTGTTACAGATAGGATAAATGCTATAAAGAAAAGAAAAGTAAAGCCAGTGATATAAGAACATGTGTGTGTATGTGTGAGCGCATGTGTGCGTGCATCTGGGATGGCAGACCTCAGGACTGCTATGAGTTTGTCATTATGATAATAAGAAATTCTTTGAAACATCCAATTTGGTTCAGAAGTCTTCTTCAGAAACTTGACCACATGAAATTTATCTATAATGTTCATCAAGACAGAACCTGGCTGTGTACTTTTAAGACAAGTTCTAACAATGAACTAGGAAATTGAATTTAAAAATCCAGTATCCTGGTTGGGAGACAGAAATTGTTGCTGGCATTCAGCTCTACAACATTTTAAAATGTAGGAAGATGTTAACAGTAAACACATCCCACATATCCAAACAACTCCAGGGTTCTAAGAGGCAAAACCACCATCCGGTCCCACTGGCTTCTTGTACAGTTTGTTAAGACGTTCACAGATGGTGTTTGAAATAACACAGCTTCTCAAAAGATCTTTGGAGCAAGCTATCCCATCAGCTCTAGAGAGGTGACACAGAAACTGGGCTACACTGAGTGTATCAATGACATCAGCTTTGAGAGTTGGCCTCCGATGTGACCAAAAATAATAATATGGATAATAATAACAACATTTAATCATAACAATAACAGTTACCATGGTTAAGAACTTCCCAGACACAAAATCATTTAAATAGAAACTACTCTGACAAGGATTATTACTTTCCTTTTAAGACGGGAAAACTGAGTCTTGAGGAAATTCAGTGTCTTTCTCAAAACAGGGTGGTGGACAAAAGACAGACCAGGTCTTGAAATGAGGTCTGTTTGGTTCCAAGCCCCATGCTCTTTATCTATAAGTTGAGAGAGGGATGGGAGGTGAAAGGAAGCAAGCAGAGAGAAAGAAGAAACAAAAGAAAAACAAAAAAAGGAACGAAATGCCCAAACATATAAATCCAGGGTTTTCCAACATGTGAATTGAAAGGGGGTTATTGAATGCAGTGGAAATCTCTTAGTGTATATTCACTTTCTAAAAGGAATAAAGGCAACCTCTATGAACATGTACTATGTTTTTTAACGTACACAAATGCTATGGAACCAGATCATTCTTATAAGACAGAGTATAGTGGATATCAGGTGCTACAGTCATAATGAATGACTAAAACTAGAATCCTGATTCCAATACATATTAGTTGCAACATAAACTTCAGCAAATCAGTTCGACTTTCTGAGCTCAATTTTCTCATCTGAAGCACCATATACTAGTACCCACTTCTTATATTTGGGCTGAAAATTAAGTGGTAATATTTAT
The DNA here is from genome assembly GCF_963930625.1 of Muntiacus reevesi. Classification (NCBI taxonomy): domain Eukaryota; kingdom Metazoa; phylum Chordata; class Mammalia; order Artiodactyla; family Cervidae; genus Muntiacus; species Muntiacus reevesi. Next base: position 202,851,982 of record NC_089249.1, read on the forward strand.
AAGGCATTTAGTTCAGTGTTCTGAGTGTTGGAACACTGAAGAAAAGTTTGCTTTTCAAAACACTGAACTCTGAACATTCAAAAATACTGAACAAACCTTTGTTGTTAACTTATCTCTAATAATGGTAATAAAGAATATGTGTGAGAATTAAACATAGAACTATAGATTTAGGGCACAATTTGACATAACATGGCATGACTGGGGATTTGCTAGGAAATTGCTACAAATAGACCAGCATGCTGCAATTAGAAATGGCTTGGTTCTTTTGAACAAAACCTTTAGGCAGATCAGAGATTGAAAAGCCAAAGCCACAAAAGGTAAAAGTGACTACAAACAGTCACTCCAGCTATAAAACACAGGAGTGACTGGTGGATGGGACAGGACTCCTGATCGCAATCTACTTCGCTTTCAATACTGCCAATAACAAACATCAAGATTGCTTTCCTGCATTTTTGGCTGGATGATATAAAAATACATTTCCTTTGAAAATCTAAAGACTATAAAATGTATTCAACAACTCAAGGTAGCCTTTATGTTCCAAAGAGTGCCAATTATTTCCATTCTGTATCTTATCTTGTACTTGTCATTTATTTCATCTTCTTTTCACAATTAAAAATAGCAGTAACTCAGTGATTTCCTGTTTCTGAAGTTTACATAAAATCAAATGTTATTAAAAAAGAAATATGAGTAGGAGAGATATTCTTATTCCTTCTGAAAACCATATTGGCTTAATCAAGGAAATCATTTAGTTGTGAGGCCAAGGTAATGTACTATTGAACTCTAGTCAGATTTTAATCTGCTTTTGTTGTTGTTGTGCCTGAAAGATTTAAAAAAAAAAAAAAAAAGTGTGTATCTTAGCAAAAGCGTGTAACATCCTGGAAGAGAATGCTCACAGGTTTTCAATTTCAGCAAGCTGACTTACACCATCACATGACTGCTTTGAACTGCCAACGGAGCACCCAGAAAAGAAAACTTCAGAGGAAAACTACAAAACAATTAATTACATAAAAGACTCTTCATCCATGATTGTCTGTATCCAGTGCTTCTCAGACAGTATTAAATGGAGAACAAAGAGTAGCTTGTACTTTAAGATGGGTCTGTCCACACACTCTAAATAGAGAGAGGGAGCTTACCACAACGCAGCTACCTAGCGAACTGCAAGAAGCAACTTTATTTCTGCTAAAAATCCCAGGGATAACACTGTTCCTTGGATTGTTTTTTAATCTAAGGGCTAAGGGTTACCTACCTTCCTGATTTCCAATCCAGAACAAGACTCCTCCTCTTCCCCTCTCCCCTTCCTTCTCTTCTTTCTACTCCTTCCAGTGACAGACTACCCATGCAAGCATGTTTTTTGCATTACCCATGGCTGCTTCAAAGTTACATTACTTACAGAATCTGAACTTCATGGCTGTGGCAATGGCAACACAATCGATTTCACTATGGCAGAAACTGGTTAAGACTTGACTTTTTTTTTTTTTAATTTTTTTTTTTTTATTAGTTGGAGGCTAATTACTTCACAACATTTCAGTGGGTTTTGTCATACATTGACATGAATCAGCCATCGAGTTACACGTAATCCCCATCCCGATCCCCCCTCCCACCTCCCTCTCCACCCGACTCCTCTGGGTCTTCCCAGTGCACCAGGCCCGAGCACTTGACTCATGCATCCCACCTGGGCCGGTGATCTGTTTCACCATAGATAATATACATGCTGTTCTTTCGAAACATCCCACCCTCACCTTCTCCCACTGAGTTCAAAAGTCTGTTCTGTACTTCTGTGTCTCTTTTTCTGTTTTGCATATAGGGTTATCGTTACCATCTTTCTAAATTCCATACATATGTGTTAGTATGCTGTAATGTTCTTTATCTTTCTGGCTTACTTCACTCTGTATAATAGACTCCAGTTTCATCCATCTTAAGACTTGACTTTTTAAAAAACTTGGAAGATTGTTGACTGGCTCTCAATGCCTCATCTATTGTTACCTTTATTACTGTTACATTATCCAAGGAACAAAACCTCAAACACATCAGCATTATCATTATTTTGTAATAAGAACACAAAGGGTAATTAATGCATGTTGAAATTTCATACTTGAGGTGCCAAGCATACACTGGTATAAAAGCCAGAAATCTCAAGGTCATCCTGATTCCATCTACACTCTTCCTTTCCACTTTGAATCTGTCTTCAAATCTTTTATCTCTACCTTGTAAACTTTTTCCAGATGTCCAAGCTGACATCATCTCTCACCTGGATTACCATTACAAAACCCTTAATCTGTCTCCAGCTCCAGACAGTTCTTTCTTCCAATTAACTCCTCACCTGCCACTAGATGTTGTCCTAAGGACAAATACAATGAAGCTATTCCTCAACTTACTTTAGCCACCATCGCTGTAATCACGCTGCACGTGACTCACCCCTAATGAGTTCACTGGGTGTCCCTCCGTGATCTTTAACCTTGGTGTTCCACCTGTCTGAAATGCCTTTCCTGGCATCCTTAAACCTGATAACAATAACCTCTCCACCAGGTCTTATTTAGGTGTGGTCTCCTTGGGAAGGCCATATTACACATCATGTGCCATTTCTCAGCAAAATCACTGCCCTCTGATGTCTTGCCATGGTGCCTTTGTCAATCAAAATACAGTCACGTTATTGTTTCTCTACTGTTCTTATTCTACTGTTAACATCTTAATCGCTGGGACTATGGGCTTTTTGTTATTCATTATGTTGTTCTCATGTCCTAACCGAGCGAAGGTGCTCAGTAAGTTATTACTAAATGAATTCATGAAGGAAAAACTGAGTCCAGATATAAATGAATAATAAGTGAAAACTACTACTGCATAAGCAATGGAGTTTGGTGAGATCAACACAACTTCAATGGAAAAGAGACTTGGATAATATTTCTAATACTAAGTCAGTTACAACCAGATAATAAAGATTAAGGTCTCTAAAATCAAAAGTCCGAGTTGAAAACATATTACCTACAAACATACACATTGCTTCATATTAAATTTCTATTTGGCCAAGAGGTAAATATTCTGAATCCAATCATACTTTAGACTAGCTGATAGAAAGGTCACAGAATGAGAAAGCAGTGGGTGAGTGCAGGAGTGTACACACACACACAAGTGTACTCACATACACACAAGTGTACACACACCAACTCGGCCCCTATTCCTGCTGTTTCCCAGCTTTTTGACCTGCAGAAAATCACTAAGTGCCCCTAAGACAATTTCATTTACATTAAAAAACTATATTTTCTAATCATGTCCTTCAACTAATTTGAGGTTTCCTGCCAGAAATCTTCAGACATTCTTTCACACAATAGTAATTTTGTGTTTTTGTTTAAAAAAAATTAGATCTTCAAGTACACTCTCTTTCCTTTATACACTGGGCAACTCTTTGTGTACATATAATAGGTTAACTGAAGAAAAGTCTCAAAAGGTAGAAGATAATAATTTTGAAAGTTGATGATATACTAAGCAAAATTTTAGACAAGGAGTCAGTAGACTATGATTTCTGGACTGTATGTTTTGGCAGATACATTTTCACTACAACATACTCACATTCATTTATTTATGGATAATCTACGATGCTTGCACATCAGAACAGTGGAGCTGAGGAGGTGCACGCGCCTGAAATGTTTACCATCTCTTCTTTTGCAGCAAAGTTTGCTGAATCTTGCTCGGAGTACTTTACCTATATTGAGTCACTCAATCACAAAACAATACGATGATGTTGGCACCATGATTATTCCCATTTTATGGATGATAAACAGGCACCAAAAAATTAGGTAATTTGTCCAAAATCACAAAGATAGGAAGTGGCAGAGCTGAGACAATAGCACTTTTTAAACCACTGCCTGTCAAGTTAATATAATATAAAGAATCTAAGCAAAGAACACTACTTGAAATCACTTTTCTTGACTGTTGCTTACTCTGTATGTTATTTCCCACTACAACACATCAATTTTACAAAACCTGACGTAAGAGAGAAAAGAGTTTGTATCTGCAAACTGGTAAACCTAGTTGTCACAGTGCTTGAATCCAAGTTAACTTGATGCACTTTAATGGTTTGCTAGTTTTAAAATTAATAACTGCTTTCTAAAGAATGAATAGTTCAGTACATATCTCATAAACAGTAATTATTCATATAAAACATATAGCAGTTTTCTTCAGAGTCATACTGTATGCTATGAAATCCAGTAAAATCTCTGAGGAAGTAATTGGTAATCTTGATGCTTTTTTCTTTCAGTGATATACTTTTTTGGGAGTGGCTTCTAAAGTGTGAAGCTTTGGGGCCAAATTGTTAGAAAGTATCAGGATTACAGATGAGCAGATTTTACTGGATTTCAAAAATCTCTTAATGTGCACTTCCTTTCGTTTGGAGGCTTCCCTCACTGGAATGCAGCTCTGTGAAGTAGGACAGCCAGTAATGAAACATTTCAGGCAGAAATGTTCCAAATTGTCCTTCCAGGAGGTATGCCCCTTGGATGACACTGGTACAGAAGAACAGTTTGTAAAGTCCTCCCAGCTTTAAATTCTATAGCAGCATTTACATACTTCCACATTTTCTAAAGTCTTAATGAGTAATTAAAATAATGTAATTATTGCAAAGATCAGAATTCTCTCTTGAGAAGTAAGTAGCTCCAAATGGCTAAATCTTCAACTTTAGCCAAATGATCTCATAAAAGTTAACTGATACACAAGTGACACTTCTAGTAGAAAATATTTAATGGATTCATTCATTCAGTAACATTGAGTGTTTACAGTATGATAGGTTCTGTTCTAGATGCTGGAGATATAGCAGTGAACAAAACTAATAAAAATTTCTCCTGAGTCCATCCTTAAAGTTTATCATAATTATACTCTAAACTAGCTGTAAATAAAAACGTTGCTCTGGATTTTAAAGGAAAATGAAACAAATGTAGCAAATATGCATTTTTCTCTTTTAAAATCAAAATATGAAGAGGAGTAAAACAGTGTTATTATTTGTACAGTTGGTGTAAGACAGTAACTGCTAACAGATACTGCTTTTCATTCTGGCTTTATATGCCTTATTTGCTAGATTCGTCCCTTGAAATTTTTATATATGTTCTAAAAATGCTAATATTTAACCTTTTTCCTCTTATCAGAAAAGGACTCTTTCAAGTAAAAGTTATAGCTTTGGAGAGTAAATGGAAAGATGATCATTTCTGCCCAACACCATGAAAGGAGAGTCAGCAACCAGACCAATCACTTATATGCTGAGATTATAGACACACTCTGAGGCCAGAGTAGACAAAATATGACACATGGTGATACAGGAAATGCAGAGCCCACTGCTGTCCATCCTCTTTCTAAAACACAGTCAACCCTCCAGTCCTCTATATCTGCAGGTTCCACATCCACAGATTCAACCAAACATGGATCAAAAGTATTGGGGGAAAAAAAAGTACAGAAAGTTCCAAATAGCAAAACTTGAATTTGCTGGCAACTAGTCACATAACATTTACAATATATTAGGTATCATAAGTAATCTAGAGGTGGTTTAGAGAGGATCTACATAAGTTACACACAAACAGTACACATGCCAGTTTACCTAGGGAATTGAACATCCACTCATTTTGGTATCTGCGAGGGTCCTGGAACCAATGCCCTGTAAGGACACTGAGGGATAATGGTATATGAACTCATGTACTCTGAAATAGCAGAGGCCAACAATGACTAACACCAACACGGAAAAAGAATACTTCTAGACAGTGCTATCAAAGTGAATGGATTTCCCTGGTGGCTCAGATGGTAAAGAATCTGCCTGCAGTGCAGGAGACCAGGGTTCGATCCATGGGTCAGGAAGATACCCTGGAGAAAGGAATGGTAACCCAGTATTCCTGCCTGGAGAATTCCATGGACAGAGGAGCCTGGTGGGCTACAGTCCATGAAAGGGAATGGGGCCTCATGTCTACCCTTACCACTGCCTGATTCTCAAACAGTATTTAAAAATAGGTCTGCTTCGAAAGCCATCTTGTAAGGAAGGTAATGGAAAATAATGATAATTTTTTAGATGAATATTAAAGTAAGCCTTCCATCAGTAATGTTTTCATCCCTTGTACTCCTCTCCTGAATGAAGGAAAAGGATTAAAAATATCAAAGAGATTTAGATTCACTTACACGTAAAATGGCTGTGGTGTTATTACTCATCCAAATTCAGGGAACAATATGCCATTATCAGGAGAGTACATGTCCCTGGACAAGAACAGTAACCTGTTTTTAGCCCTGAATCTGAATGTCATTTTGAAGCAAATGTCATCCTGTGTCTCTAAATGTTTTATAAAATTTTATTGCACTTCTTGGTTCACTAAAACACATAGAGAGATTTTTTTTTTTTTTAATCAAGCTGCTAATTATAAACTATAGCACAAGTGTAAAGGGACGATATTTGAGAATGATCTGAAACAGGAAGCTATGACATCTTTCAGTTCAGTTCAGTTCAGTCGCTCAGTCATGTCCGATTCTGCGACGTCATGAACCACAGCACGCCAGGCCTCTCTGTCCATCACCAACTCCCAGAGTTTACCCAAACTCAAGTCCATTGAATCGGTGATGCCATCCAACCATCTCATCCTGTCATCCCCTTCTCTTCCTGCCCTCAATATTTCCCAGCATCAGGGTCTTTTCAATGAGTCATCTCTTCACATCAGGTGGCCAAAGTATGGGAGTTTCAGCTTCAACATCAGTCCTTCCAGTGAACACCCAGGACCAATCTCCTTTAGGATGGATGGGTTGGATCTCCTTGCAGTCCAAGGGACTCTCAAGAGTCTTCTCCAACACCACAGTTCAAAAGCATCAATTCTTCTGTGCTCAGCTTTCTTTATAGTCCAACTCTCACATCCATACATGACTACTGGAAAAACCATAGCCTTGACTAGATGGACCTTTGTTGGCAAAGTAATGGCTCTGCTTTTTAATATGCTGTCTAGGTTGGTCATAACTTTCCTCCCAAGGAGTAAGCATCTTTTAATTTCACGGCTGCAGTCACCATCTGCAGTGATTTTGGAGCCCCCACAATAAAGTTTGTCACTGTTTCCACTCTTTCCCCATCTATTTGCCATGAAGTGATGGGACTGGATGCCATGACCTTAGTTTTCTGAATATTGAGCTTTAAGTCAACTTTTTCACTCTCCTCTTTCACTTTCATCAAGAAGCTTTTTAGTTCTTCACTTTCTGCCATAAGGGTGGTGTCATCTGCATATCTGAGGTTATTGATATTTCTCCCGGAAATCTTGATTCCAGCTTGTGATTCTTCCAGCCCAGCATTTCTCACGATGTACTCTGCATGTAAGTTAAATAAGGAGGGTGACAAATTTACAGCCTTGGTGTACTCCTTTTCCTATCTGGAACCAGTCTGTTCCATGTCCAGTTCTAACTGTTGCTTCCTGACCTGCATACAGGTTTCTCAAGAGGCAGGTCAGGTGGTCTGGTATTTCCCATCTCTTTTAGCATTTTCCACATTTTATGGTGATCCACACAGTCAAAGGCTTTGGCATAGTCAATAAAGCAGAAATAGATGTTTGTTTGTTTGTTTTTTAACTCTCTTGCTCTTTTGATGATCCAGAGGATGTTGGCAATTTGATATCTAATGGTTCCTCTGCCTTTTCTAAAACCAGCTTGAACATCTGGAAGTTCACAGTTCACGTACTGCTGAAGCCTGGCTTGGAGAATTTTGAGCATTACTTTACTAGCAGGTTGAGATGAGTGCAATTGTGTGGTAGTTTGAGCATTATTTGGCATTGCCTTTCTTTGGGATTGGAATCTTTAGTTGACGTTAAATGACTTCAGAGCCACAGATGTAGCTACTAGAGATAACAAGTCTTTCCACATCTTTAACAACAACTGAAATAAGAAGTGAAATGAAGGGAAGTGAAGTGGCTCAGTTGTGTCCGACTCTTTGCGACCGCATGGACTGTAGCCTACCAGGCTCCTCCATCCATGGGATTTTCCAGGAAAGAATACTGGAGTGGTTTGCCATTTCCTTCTCCAGGAGATCTTCCCAACCCAGGGATTGAACCCAGGTCTCCTGCATTGTAGGCAGATGCTTTACTGTCTTGAGCCACCAGGGAACAATTGAAAGAAAAGGCCCCCAAATAAAATCATGCTTCCCCAAATATTTGTTTTTCTTTCTGGCCAGTTATCATTTAGGTATAATTTTGGTCAACTCATATATAGCACAAATATGCTAGCTTATACATATGACCAAGATAGGGGTAGAAAAGGGAGTTAACATGGTAATCTTCTTTGGAGAGGAACTAAACCAAGTCAGGGAATAGCACTGAATCTCTAATATCTATGAATGAGATTATTACTTTCCTTGAGAAGTCATTCCTTTAAACATGAGTTATATCTTTGCTAGAAACTCAGTATATTTCAATTAAAACATTACTCCCCACCAATACTATAAATAAAGGAACTCATATCAAGAAACATTTCCTATCACTAATTACTCAGAATCTATATTAAGGTCCAATTAGTCAAAAAAAAGCGCTTATTACAATAAAAGTTTTTTATACTCACTTCATATAATAGGGACAGAATTTTACATTCTTAACATCATTAATTGGGATGCTGTTTGATATTAGTCTTGTATTAAAGAGATCCCTCTATTTTTCAAATAGCTCTACAGATAATATAAAGTTGAGTCACCTGCGTATGACTCAGAGAGCTTTATGAATGGATAAATGAACCGAATCCCTTCCACCACAAACTGAATTCTAGAGCAGTGGGTAAATCCTTATGTTTTCGCATTCTTTATTTTAATATTTTTATTTTGTTAAACATAAATTCTAATTCTAAAAGTTCTAATACAACCAGCAATCTTTGAAAAACATATACCTTTAATAAAAGCAAATTTTTAGCAATTTAAATACTTATAAAATAAGTGAAAAATATTGCTTCAGTTTTTATATCTATTTTCCAATTTCCTTTAATCAAAGAAAATTCATTAATAAGAAAATTTTTATAGTTCAGAAAGTGGCAGTAAACCAATCAAGCTGATATTTAAAAACTCAGTAATATATCAAGAACTAAAAGATAGTCTCAATCAAATAAAGTGTGAATGCTTTATTAGGAAAAGTTCTTTAAAAATGAGGTTTCTAATGCACTTTCTAGTTAATCATCAGGCAGACAATCCTTCTTACTTACCATACTTAATTATTTTTTTTAACTAAAGTGCATTAGGATGTTTTGCTTAATATTCAGGAAATTATCATGATCATAAGTGAATCTTTACTGATGACTGAGGGTTTAGTGATAATTCAGAAGGATAATTAGGAATATAATTATCATTCTACTTTCTGAAGAGTTGTTTGGGCTGGATTCACTTCCTGGAAGCTAGATTAGGTGTTTTTCTGACACTTTATTTTCCTAACATTTTATGCATGAATTGGTCTTAACATTTCATAAACTGCACTGAAATGAGTTTGTATGTAGCTAAGCATCCTAAGGCAATTTTCATGGTTTAAGTATACAGTTGGTGCTCAATAAATATGTGTTGAACTCAGTCATTCATAGCCCACATCAGAGAAAACTGAAAAGACTTCATCTTCCTCAAGATCTAAAGAATAGTTAAGCATAATCTAAGTGTATACAGTAGAATGTTGATATGCTTCTAAAAATGGAGCAAGTAATAAGCTGATTTCTTTCTTAATAATTAATACACTGCATTGCTTACATTTATAATATTGACAAATATGGTTCTAGCAGGACAAGGAATACTAGGCAAAATATAGATTTAATTACAGTCTCAATGAGTATAAATTTAAAATAATTATAATATAGCACAGTACTAAAGGTCTCTTTAGGACTGAATGAGACCCTGAAAACATAGAGATTTCGTCTTTCCATTCAGGAAACAGAGAAGTAAGGCAAAAATACAACTTAAAATACACAAAGGATACTCACTAAATTTTACTTTTTAACTCAGTGGATGTATAACTGTCTTTTTCAAAGTATACCTTAAAAGTTAAATTTTATTTTAAAAAGGAATATGCTTCCATGTAGTATGGAAATTCACAAACTGGTTAATGATAAAAAATAAAATTCAAATCCCAACCAGAAAATTATAATGAACATTAACTATTGATAAATGCTACCATTTATCAAGCATTTATTGTATGCCAGGTACTATGCCAATCCCTTTATCTACATTGGTTAATTTAATTCTTAAAAGTGCTTTGTGAAGCAGGTACCATTTTAGCTTCTATCAGATAAGGAAGCATTAAGAAGTAAATTAAACTTCACATTTAAATCAAATGCTAAAAGTATATACACTTCACATCAAATTTAACTCTATTAATGTTTATAGAAGTTGCTGAGTGCTGCCTCTGACACTTTGCTTTAAGTTAGATTAATATAAATTTTCTAAAGCTTAGAAATGGAAAGTTTAATTTACATTTGAATTTGATGGAGCTACTAAAATAAATTGGAAAGAGTGAATGAAAGGCACTCTATTTTATATAGTAACTGTCTCTCTCCCATTTTTTTTAAACCATAGATCTGAATTGTTCAAAAGAAAACTACACACTGAGCTAATAACAGATGCTAATTTTGATCAAATTATATAACTGCTTTTAAGACATTATTCTATTATCCAAAGGAGAAAAGATGATTAAAGCAATATGCTCACAACTACATGTAATAAATAGAAAGAGATGAACTATGTCTTTGTCCTATGTTTTAAAATATTTGTGTTTATAAAGAAAACCAAGCCAACCATTCTAGTGTAGAGGTTGCCATGGCCGTGGCGGGGAGGGGCGGGTGGTGGGTGGTGGCGCAGGGTGGTGTTTTTATATCAGAAGAATACAGTTAAATATGGAAATACATAAAAAGAAGAATCATTGAAAACTGACTTCCTATCATATAAATGAATTAAGTATATAGTGTATGATAAAGAACCTAAAAGAAGACTTACAAAGCAAATTATAGGCGATTACTAAAAGATAGTACTTAACATCAGTAAAATTGAAAATATACATGGCACTCAAATTCTATTAAAAGTCAAGCAAGACTCTCACTCTAACTGAACCATTTTTTATAAACTGAACCGTTGAAATACTACGTAATATCATCCAGTGAAGAGTACACAAGAAACACAGATCTAAACCATAGGTCCATTTTAATTCTCATTTAGGATTTTAACTTTTTTAAAGACTTTTTTGATGTGGAACCATTTTTAAAGTCTTTATTGAATTTGTTACAATATTGCTTCTGTTTATGTTTGGTCTTTTGGCCACAACGCATGTGGGATCTTAGCTCGCTGACCAGGGACCAAATCTGCAACTCCTGCACTGGAAGGTAAAGTCTTAACCACTGGACTGCCATGGAAGTAATTAAGTTTCTAATGTAATATTTTACATATTACTTGCTGGCTTACACTGCTTACTACTAAACTAACAATAATTTTTCTAATGGCAGTGTGATACAAATGGACAATTCTCTGACCTCTTAGGTCAGTAAACATATAAATAAATAAATACAGTTGTAGTTGGGAAGTTAACCATAATTTCAAGCTTAAAAAATAAATGATCAAACAGAGTGTTTTTTCTTCTGCCAGACAGACTTTCAGATACTTAGATAAACTAAGATAATATATAATTACTGTAGAAAATTCATAAAAGCATTCAAAAAGACAAAATACTCAGTGCTCATAGGAAAATCCCACCAATATTATGAGCTTATCTTTAGGATGACCTGTCTATATACATACATATGCTTTATAAATAAAACAATTTCAAACATGTTGTTTTACCACATGTTTGTTGTTGTTTTTCTATAGCATTATCAGAAAGATCTTTCTAGGACAATGAATATAAATAACAGACAATATACTTTTCAGTGTCTGTATCATGTTACACTTTATCAACATATCACGATTTTTTTATTTACACCCCAGTAATTGACATATAGACTGTTTCCAGTTTTTTCATTATTACAAACAGTGCTTCAAGAAATACTTTCATTCACATTACCCGCCAATGTGTTTTCTCCTGAAAATAAATATCAAGGAGAGTCAAACTGCTGACTTAAAGACTGTCCTTAAATATATTGACATTGCACCCAAGAATCTCTTACTATTTTAAACTATTTAGCACCCAGAGACAGTACCTATCATAATTCATAATAATTTGTAACTTCCCTCCAACTTTCCATATCCTCATTTCCTCTGTATACGAACAATCCTCTTTTCCTCAGTTTAATTCAAAATAATGTGGTCTAACGGTAAAGTGGTACTAACGGTACAGAAGCTGTCTGCCAACGCAGAAGACACGAGAGACATGGGTTTCACCCCTGGGTCAGGAAGTGTCCCTGGAAGAGGGCATGGCAAGCCACTCCAGCATTCTTGCCTGGAGAATCTCAAGGACAGAGGAGTCTGGCAGGCTACAGTCCATAAGGTCTCAGAATCAACTGAAGTGACTCAGCATGAATGCAACCAACGGTCACAGCCGGGGCTTCCCAGGTATGGTAAAGAATCCGCCTGCCAATGCAGGAGACACAGGAGATGCAGGAGACATGTGGTTGACCCCTGAGTTGGGAAGATCCTCTGGAGTAGGAAATGGCAATCTGCTCCAGTATTCTTGCCAAGAGAACTCCATGGACAGAGGAGCCTGGTAGGCTACAGTCCACGGGGTCACAAAGAATCAGACGTGACTGAGCAACTGTGCACACTCATACACACAATGGTTATGGTTAACACAGATGCAATTCCATGTGATTTCTTTCTATGTACACGTGTCTCTCATTCAAATCTAGCATACTAAAGTCAAAGAAGCCACAGCAAAACAGCAAAGAAACTAAAAAGTTTAACCTAGTCTTATCACCTATCTCAAAACTACTACTTAAAAAAACACACACACACACCTCTAAATTTGGTCCAGTGGAGAATGCACTCAGATGAGGAAGACGTGAAGCTTAATTCCCCCTGGTTTTGAAAGCTGTAAAAGACAAGGACTACAGTACTGAAATCAGGCACATTAGAATTCACAAGAGAATTCACAAAGAATTTTCGCATATATATATATATATATATATATATATATATATATGTACATTTTCAAAGATATAAATACACAACTGCTTTGAAAACTCTTACAATTAATGTTCAATATAATAGACATTTGAAAGCCTGCTGCATTTTAGAAACTGTACTAATTTCTGTGGAGATATAAAGACGAATTAACTCTTAAAACTCAAGGAGCTTTCAATATATCTACCTTAAGAGAAGAATATGAATAAAGGTATTAAAAAACTCACATTAGTATGATCTCCATTGGTAAGATATATTTTAAATAACTTAGATATGGCTAAAATAAATATTTTATATTAGATATTAATATGTTTGGGGATCAAAGACAGCATAAATATTAAACTATTTCATCATAAGCATAATTTTGATCATCTTCTTTTCAAAAGCAAAAAACAACAATGAAAGTCAGCAATATAATCAGAACCCCAAGCTTGGAACTTTAGGAATATCCAAAAATAAATGATGTTAATATTCAATTTACAGCACTGTAAACTCCTGTAAGTACTTAACACATTTACTTTCTGGAAAGGCAGAAAATTGTGTTTAAACTAGAAACAAATACAACAAAAACTGAAAAAGAAAAGGGACTAGGGGAATCTGGTGAAAGAAAGTTTTGATGGATTTCATTCAGGACTGCCTTTCTATAATCCCCACTTAGAAATCATCTCTCCTTTATTTTTTTCTATTGAAGTAAATTGTTTCATTTTTACTCATACATACAACGGTAATACTAAGCACATCAAAATCAAGGAAATGGTGTGATATTTCCACATATGTTGTTAAAATGTTTCTTTTAAATTAAAACTGCAATACAGATTATCTCATCATTATTAATCTTTGACAGTTTTATGGTCATAAAAAATGGCACTTTTCAATATTTTATTTCCCCACAAAGTGAAAGAATATTTACTTAAGGGGGATTATTACCACAGAAATGCAGATACCAGTTTCAAAGGTATGTTCACTGCATTCTTTTTCTAGATTTTGATGCCCCATCAGCATAATGTATTTATTTTCAGCCTACATTGTTAACACTCTCTTATAGATAAATTAAACCAGCTTTGGGTGACATTAGACAAATGTGCACTTAATTTACTTAATAAAGACACATTATGTATGCACACATGGACAAGGAAATGGGAACCCACTCCAGTATTCTTGTTTGGAGGATCCCACGGACAGAGGAGCCTGGCAGGTTACAGTCCATGGGATCGCAAGAGTTGGACACGATTTAGACTAAACCACCACCACACAAAGGACCCCTTTATCTGGAGCTGCCGCAGGAGTGAGCAGGAAGGGCTCACAAGGGCAGTTAGTCCCAAGAAATCTGAGTCCAAAAAAAAGCACTGTCCTTAAAAGCTTGCTTAGACCTTATCATTTGTTTGTTAATCAGTAGGTCAAAATACAATCTACCCTTGAAAATGCATTTTTGTTTGTTTGTTTTTTTGATTCATTTTGTCCTTGGAGGATGGTGTGATACCAGAAAAACGGTGCGACCTCTGGGGTGAAGGGACTTGGGGTTTGGATTGCAACAGTGTCATTTCCTGCATGACCTCTGGAACAATTTTTTACATATTTTTTTATGGACTGCTCAAAGGAACTATCCCTAGAGACTATCATAAGAAAAAGTGATTTACTTTGCTCTTCTTTTTAACAAATTCTTTTCACATTATGACAGAGATTTCTTCATCATGAGGTTAAAAACCCCTAAAGTAGCCAGTTCCTAAAAATCTGCTATAGTCTTCCATCTACAAAGTATTACATACATAGCCTGAAATCCCACCATTAAAATCAAAGACCTATGTGTGAAGACTTTTATGTACATGTAAATCTTTCAATCAGAAAAAGTCTATATTAAACATTGCTAAAGGAATATAATTTCCAATAAAAAGGTAAGATCCTCAGATACTCTTCATTCAACCTCTCTTTCATAACATTTGATTCTAATGTTCCAAAGAAATTCTCCGTGATTTCAAGCAGACATGTGTCACAGCAAATATTTGAGTACAATCACGGGGGTGTTATATATGAAAACAACAGGAATTATTACAGACCTCAAATCACTATATATTTCCTTATTTTACTTTTTATAATTTACAGGCTTTTGTTGTGCAGTTGCTTAGTCGTGTCAAGCTTTTTGCAACTGCATGGACTGCAGCACACCAGGCTTCCCTGTCCTTCACTATCTTGCTGAATTTGCTCAAACTCATATCCACTGAATTGGTGATGCCATCCAAACATCTCATCCTCTGTCACCCCCTTCTCCTGCTGCCCTCAATATTTCCCCGCATCAGGTCTTTTCCAGTGAGTTGGTTCTTTGCATCAGGTGGCCACAGTACTAGAGCTTCAACTTTAGCATCAGTCCTTCCAATGAATATTCAGGGTTGATTACAGATTATCCCTTTTTTTTTTTTAATGCTGTCCTTAATGTTCCTCAAATAATTCAGAGGGAAACACTATGCTCCATATTACAGAAACTGGAGCATGTCACTCTAAACATTTAGAATTTGTCTATTTTTGCATTATACTCTTATTTACTAAAAGATGATTATGTTTTAGAATGAGTAAGACAATCCATAAAGATTTTTCAATATCTTTAACCCTAGTTACCTAATGCCTCAGCAATATACTCATATAAATACATATGGAAATACATGAGTCATCCCATAGAAAATTCTGACAAGTTAAGTGATGACTATACTCCTAAATTAAGTGTAAATTCCTGAATCTCGCCCTTCCTGGCAGGTAAGTGAAAGTGGAAAGTTGCTCAGTTGTATCCGACTCTTTGCGATCCCATGGACTACACAGTCCGTGGAATTCTCCACGCCAGAATACTAGACTGGGTAGCCTTTCCCTTCTCCAGGGGATCTTCCCAACCCAGGGACTGAACCCCGGGTTCCCGCATTGCAGGTGAATTCTTTACCAGCTGAGCCACAAGGGAAGCCAGAGAATACTTCCCTCATAGCTCAGTTGGTAAAGAATCCACCTGCATTGCAGGAGACTCCGGTTCGATTTCTGGCTCGGGAAGATCTGCTGGAGAAGGGATAGGCTACCCACTCTATATTCTTGGGTTTTCCCTTGTGGCTCAGTTGGCAGGAAAGCAGGGTGGCTTTCTTGTGTGTGAAATAGGTTTTTATTAAGGTTCAACTTTAGGAATCCCTGGTTTCCAAGGATGTGAGGCAATCAGCTAGAATTTGGCCTGCTTAGGCTCTGGAAGCTTCACAGGTATTCACTCACTGATGGTCACCTCAGCTTGTTTTTTTTTTTTTTTTTTTTAAATTTCATTGGAGTATGGTTGATTTACAATGTTGTGTTAGTTTCAGGTATATAGCTTTAATAGCAGAAATACCTGAATTGGTAACAGAACACTGGTAAGATCAACCAGTATGCTGGCATCCAAACAATGTGTAAGAATCTGAAATGTTCATTTAAGATGAGATGGTTACTGAATGAAGTTGACTGTGAAAACACGTTCTGAGTCCAAGGGGAGCAGATAAGTTTAAAAGACACCACATCTGTTGATGGTGGAGGGAAAGGGTTCATTTGGCTCTTCATACTGCTGAAGGTAGTGGTCTTGGGGGCCAAGTTTCAGACTTCTTCCTTGGGAATTTTCTGCCTATCTCTACAATTTCCAGTTTATAAAAGATGGATTCTAGTTCCAAACTGACTGATCACACCTTCCTTCTTTTTGAGACTTTCAGGGCTCATTCCTGACAACTGTGGGGGTTCTAAGTCAGAGGCGTTTTCAAACCAAAGATTGTATCAAAAAGAGAGCAAATAAAATAGCAGACATTCTTGAACAAGATGGAACTGCAGCCAACTGTTTCAGTCCTGACACACATCTCTTGGGGACCTTCTTGCGCAAACCAAGGAGAGGAGAGCTACTGTAATGGCTTCAGGCATCTGAGCCAGCAAATTCAGTCCCTGCCTTTAACTACTGATCAGCCTTATTAAGTGTCTAAGTCAACTTTCAGGAAGAAAGAGATGACCCCGGTGCACTTTCAGTAAATGGACAAATATTTGCTAGATGTTGAATTAATAAATGCCTTATGCGTCACATAACAAGTTGCAATAGAGTAAAATGAAATCTTAGAGCAAATCATATAACAGAAACAATGCTTAATTTGCAGTCTTGAGATCCTACTCCTAACTGACTACCGGTATATGATCCAGAGAAAGCCTATTACAGTCACTAGGTCTCTCTGAAGAGAGAATTAGGCAGTGTCTTAACTTCAAAAACAAAGAGCTTAGACAAGTCTATTGATTCAAACTATTGAATTGAACCTACAGATGCCAGGCAGATGCTATGCAACTGGATCTAGGTTGTGCCTGTAATTTCAATCAGAGAAGCTTTCATTTTCATCTTTTTTTTTTTTTTTAATATACAGAATAATAAATTGGGTCAGACCATTTGGAATACAGCTCTTAACTACAGCCACCTACAAACCTGGGTAACCCCCCATGCTTCAGTCTCCTTACTTGCCCAAAGCAGAAAATGATGGCAACCACCTCAGAAACTATCTCATTCAATTACTCTAATAGCCCTACACAAAATACGTGGAACACTGATATGCATAAAATATGAGCTCAAATTTCACACAATAACTATCACCTTGTCATCATCATCACTGTTATCATCATTGTCACCAAAGAGAAATATCATAAGGAAGGTGGTTCAAAAGGAATTTCTTCATTACACTGATGCCTCACTATGCAGAACATATGGAAAGTTTCAAAGGAAAATTCTATTAAATATGCATAGAATGGCATATAGTCTATGCCAAAACTGTTTCATAAAATGAAACACAATCATCAAATCATCAGATTAGAGAAAGTGCTTTCTATTTAAAATTTAAATTTGACTATCAGAGACACATTTGAAAAGAAATAAGTTTGCTACATATGAAGTAATTAATAATTCATTATTATGTTAAAATATTGTTTTCACATTAAAGAGCTTGACAATCAACTTATAATCAATGCTTTGCTTACATTTTTCAGCTTTCTGCTTCCTTTAGAAATCTAGGGTCAAGGAGAAGTCATTTTGTCATATAAGTTATGAAGTAACCATTTTTAAGTAATAATTATATGTAGATTGAAAGCTAAAGTTCTGCGTGCGCACTAGTTGCTCAGTCGTGTCGGACTCTTTATGATCCCATGGACTGTAGCTCACCAGGCTTCTCTGTCCGTGGGGATTCTCCAGGCAAGAATACTGGAGTGGGTTGTCATACCCTCCTCCAGGGGGTCTTCCTGACCCAGGGATCACACTTTTCTATCTCCTGCACTGGCAGGCAGGTTCTTTACCAGTAGCGCCACCTGGGAAGCCCCTAAAGTTCTGAGTAGATGCTAAAACATCAGAAACAATGAAAGCAACAGACTTACTAGATTTGAAATATCATCATGCCTGACATTATTTCTGTACACTCTTATTTTATGCCAGAAACCTATTTTCTAGCATAAATTATAAATTTAGATCTTTTCTACAAAAAGAACATAGGCCACTCCGCAGTGGCCCGAAATCTGTAAGAGCAGCTGCGACTCCTTCACCATCTGCTGTGCTGCTCACCTGGACCCCCAGCGATGGAAACCTGCTCAGCTTTCTGTTCCCAGGGCATCTGGCAGTTTCTCTGAAATCATGAGGTGCACCGCCTCACCCAGCTCAACAGCCCTGAAGAGCCACAAGTACACAGGGGCTTTTGCTTTTTATTCTCAGCCATGGTACTTTTATCTCTCCAGAGATAATTTAAAAGATTCTGGTGCTTCAGAATCCCAGTTCAAAGATGAGCAAAATAATTATATCAAGAGCACTGAAAGGTAAGAGAGAGCATAAACACATTTTAAACACTTCCATTGGAATTAATGTTCCTCTGACGCTCCAATCCTTATTAAGAGTAACAGTATTTCCAAGCCAGAGTCAGTCCACATAAGGGCTAGTTTCTCCATCCTGTGGTAATCATCTGCACACTCGGACTGGCACATTCCATCCCTTGTACGTGAATCAGAAGGAGGTCCAGGCAGGAGTGAAACCAGATCAGTCTAAAAGGCACCAAGAATTCAAAAGGCGCCCCTTCCCATGAAGGACTACTAGAAAGAAGTTACGTGCCCAAGAATTCCCACTTCCTTCCAAATACATTTGATGAAATGTATTTCTAACATGTCGTATCTAGGTACTTGTGCTAGTGAGTCATTTTTACAA
Source organism: Muntiacus reevesi (assembly GCF_963930625.1). Taxonomy (NCBI): domain Eukaryota; kingdom Metazoa; phylum Chordata; class Mammalia; order Artiodactyla; family Cervidae; genus Muntiacus; species Muntiacus reevesi. Next base: position 202,871,232 of record NC_089249.1, read on the forward strand.
TGACAGAAAGTTCCAGGGGTGGTCAATCTATGAAGAATGCGGGGCAGATCGGAATTTGCCAAATAGACAAAATAAAAGCATTCCAGACTGAAGAACCAGCACGGAAAAAGTCATAGTGTTGTGTAATAGCATATCATTCTAAGAGAAAACACAAGTGGTTTGGGTTTTATAGCAAGTAGGGTAAATTTTATTGGAAGGCAAACAGGGGTAGATCTTGCTGGAGAGCTGGGTTTTTGTCAATAGGGAGACAGTGAAGAGCCCTCAGCATAAAAACACCTGACCCAGAGTGACACATTTTAGAAAGATTACTGTACAAGCGATTGTGTGGAAAGGGGAAGGACTGTGAGGATGCAGCTCATCAATCCTCTGGGAGAGGTAATGAAGCCTTTAATCAAAGCACTGCCTCTAAAAATGGAAGAGAGATTTTACAAAATGACAGTACAGACTGCTGAAAATTTCTAACAGAAATCATACCAAACAGCCATGGGCATTAGAGAGACAGAGAGAAAAAAGACTAATAACAATTTTGAAATCCTGAAGAAACAAAGTTACATTTTAAATTAACCTCAAAAATTTAGCAAAAGTTGAAAAAGAAACACTTCATATTCATTTGAATAGGAGCAAGAGTTTTATCTTTCAGAAAACAGCTAGTCATACAGGAATATAATTCAGAGGTATATAAAAATTGGCAAAATTTGCTCAGTTCACTTGAATGTGCAGTTTGAGGTCATTAAGCTGGGAGTATGATAGGATTCTAGATTCTCTTTAAAATTCTTCATAAAAGGTGTCATAAAATTTGAAGAAATAAAATAGGAATGAGTTCTTTTCGGAAAGCTGACAATCTTGCACTGAGTAACATATGAATAAACAATTATGGCTTAACAGGACTAAAGTTCGATAAGACATGGTTAGTATAGTGATAGTCACTCAGTCGTGTCCAACTCTTTGCAACCCCAATGGACTGTAGCCTGCCAGGCTCCTCTGTCCATGGAATTCTCCAGGCAAGAATACTGGAGTGGGGTGCCATTTCCTTCTCCAAAGGTTGGTATAGGCGGGACCACAAACACTATAACGGAGAAAGAACTCACAAGAGAGGCATGTAGTGAAAGAGCCCTCAAAGGGGACGGCGGGCAGGAAGCATGTGAGAGAGAACTACAGCGTGAGAGCAACAGAAGGCATGAGACTCATCATGAGATGAGAAGGGGTGGGTGACCCCTCACGAGATCCAGTCAACGAGCTATAAGTTACATAAGAAGGAACAGGGTGGTACATGGGAGAAAAGGGCAGAGTAGGCGAGACAGGACTATAGGACAGAGATGATGGGTAAGAGAAGACACACCACACGTGATTAAGATGGGTGATTAGAATGCACAGGTATCCAAGAGGGTGTATGATGGCCAAACCCAAGAACTGCGCTGGAAGAAGAACAAAGAGGAGAGATTCCCTACTTATCTCTTGCCTGTCACAGGTCAGGTTTTAAGTGAGGGAGAAATATCCTTTAAGAGTTCAATCGAACGGCATTTCCCCATTTTCATCTAAGATAAACAGATATACACATACTCACAACAAAACTGCAGAAATGGGCTAGAGGATGCTTTCATGGTGCAGATTTCCCAGAACAGAGCTCTTGAAACAGACATGAAGAGTTTTAATGAGCTAATAAGGTCATGAACTTTAGGTTATGAAAAAAAATCAAGATACCTCCTTCTATATACACACAGGCTGAGAGGACTAAACTGGGTTTGTTTCACCACATCCTGGAATACTAGAAATAGAAAGTGGGAAGGGAAACATTCCAGGGACAGGGGTTAAGTGTCCTCAAGTCATCTCCTCTTTCATGCATGATTTTTCATCCTTTTGTCTTTCTAGAACTGACGTCTCTTTGCTGCTGCTACTGCTAAGTCGCTTCAGTCGTGTCCGACTCTGTGCGACCCCATAGACGGCAGCCCACCAGGCTCCCCGTCCCTGGGATTCTCCAGGCAAGAACATTGACGTCTCTTTGGACACTGGGATTTTCTTAGGATGCTTTTCTTAGATACCGCTAGAGCTCTTAACAAATTCTGAATTTAAATGAAAAAATACTTTTATGTTGTTATTTTAAAGGTGAACATGGACTAAAATACTAAACATAAAACAACAAATATGCATAGGATTATTTCTCACTTTTAGGAAGAGGCAATGAATGTGTGGTTAGAGGTCACTCCAATTGAAAGAGCAATCACAGGCACATGTTCTTAGGATACTGTTCACCCCAGACACTGGGGAACTCTTCTCCCCATCTCCTATGTGACACACAGCTTTAATGGTAATTCCTAAAGCTAAATATTGGAAGTATTACTCTTTGGTGTATACATACTGTGTATGGATTTTGTTACTCAGTTCACAAAAGGATTGGAAAAATATACAAGTTTACAGATGGTACCCTGACAGTTGGTTATTACAGGAAATTAGACACATTTAAATTTTATTATCTAGTTAAAAGCAAAACAAACACAAACACATACAGGCCATGATGACACTGTTGGAGAGACAATATGACTGAATGGAATAATATGACAGTCCTCACGCTAGCAATGATGATGTTATAAACACATCCTATGTCCATTTAAGCTTTTCATGTTTTTCAACATGAGATTTCTCATTTTGAAATGGAAACAATTTTGCTTTTGTGAATCTTCAAAATTGAAGAATCAAACCAAGTATACATACAAATTCTTTCCTTGCAGATTCCTCGCAGCTAAAAATGTTTGTGCCCTGGTCCCTTTCTCACAAGCAATTGACAATGGTAGCAAGTAAGTACTTCTGCTTAGAATTTCTCCCTTATTCTCAAAAGTAAAATCTTTCCCAACTGAAATGCTCAGTGCTAACAAATTAGTCCTAGTCTAATAAAGTTTCACCTTGAAAGGAGTTAAATAACTACAGCTGGTCATCACTAGAAATTACAAGCCCTCGCCTAGTAACTGGATTTATTAATGGAACCCACATGCATTAAATAAAAGCCAGTTGTGTCCAAAGTCCCAGCTTTGTGTTACAGAAAAAAGCAAAATGTATGATATGATCCCTGATCATCAAATGTTTACAATCTATTTGAAAATATAGTCACACACTGAGTATAGAGATGAATGAGGATGCAAAAGGCTAGGGAACAAAGAACTGTGAAACAATATGGGCTAAAAGAGTTCTGGGAAAGGATGATTAATAGGGATGGGAATAGTTGAGAATGCCTTTGCCAAGGAAGTTGACTTGAGCCAGACATGAAATACAAGTAAGATTTGCCAAAGCGGCAAAAACTGTCCAAGCACAGAGAACTCTACAGGAAAGGATTAGTGTCAATAACCACCAGGGCAAATTTAGGGAATAAGGAGGAAGATAATTGGCCTTTCGGATCTGAGGGCTCAGAGTGGTAATCTACAAACAATTTGGAATGTTTCTACATTTAGAAACTGATGATGTATTTATAAGTCAATCTAATTGAGATTTACTCCATAGGTAGCAGGCAATATTGAATTTATTTTTGTAAATTACCTACTTTAATACAGTCAAAATTCCAATCTGATTCATAAGGGAAAATCTGTCTCTTGCCAGAATGATTTAGTCATTGTTGGTTAACAAGGCACATTGAGAGTTGCTCTAGGGGAGGCAGTCCTTTCGCAGTGAATTAGCTAGAGATGAAGAAACAGTGTGGCTAAATTCCCAGCAGAACCCAAGCAGGTACAGAAATGTATAGCCACTAGTGACAATCTCTCCTTACCAAAATAAATTCCTTAGGGACAGATTTCATGCACAATTTTAGACTGTTCCTAATTCTCATTCAGTACCTGGTCACTTCTTATAAATGACTGACTAATGGAAAATATAAACTACATTAATAATATCTCTGAATATCATTTTAAGTTGCTGAAGCTATTTTCTAGAAGCAATGTGATACATCATTAAGAATTGGGGGTTTGAAAGCAGATAAACTTGACTCAGGAATTTTTTAGTGATCTGGCTTTAGACCAATAATTTCTCTAAGCCACAGTTTGTAAAGCAGAAGTAATACTACTAACTTGCAGAGTTGCTGGGAAGATAGATATGTTAAAAAACTTATCTAGCTCAGAGCCTGATAATATAATGTAATAAACAATTACACTTACAATGTATAGTATTCTTATGATAGTCTTTAATCAATGGTTGAAGATGTATAAAGCTGAAAGACTAGCATGTGAAAATAAAATTAAGGACCAACCTCATAAATTATTATTATCTTTGGATATCTTTAAAATGGCATGCCTTAATACAACTTATATATTGTCTAATTAAATAACATATTATCTACTATCTTTCTCAGCAAAATGATGCCAAACCTAAAATGCATGGTTTCTTACCTTATTGTTAAAACTAAAATACATGCAGAGCTCTTTCATCTTAGAATACATTAGAGGAAAGAGTAATTTTGAAAACTTCTCTTTTTCAATCTCTGGGATCTGTTCATTACATTATCTTTCAATTAAAAAAGTCTATTTTCCTCTAAATGTTCTCATGTATTTTTAAAAAGAACACTAAAGAATGTGCTAATTATACAGTTTATAGGTACATATTTCAATAAAGTTTCATTTTCTTCCTTCATGGAAAAGAACGGCCAAATTCTTATATTTATCTGGCATAGTAGAGGCATTTACACTGTTAAATGCCAATAATAATTAAGAGTTGCATACATCAATTCTCTTTTTTCTCCAATGCAATCCTATGTATCATCAAGTTTAGACATTTACCAAATTCAAATCACAGCATGACTTTTGATAGCGTGACTTTACAGCCTAGGGTAGCTGGTGGCATTATTAATCATACTATACCCATAAGTCATGTCTCTTTTACAAAACAGAGAGGAGTCGGGTGGAGAGGGAGGTGGGAGGGGGGATCGGGATGGGGAATACGTGTAATTCTATGGCTGATTCATATCAATGTATGACAAAACCCACTGAAATGAAAAAAAAAAAAAAAAAAAAAAGAGGAAAAGTATGTCCACCATCATACAAAGAAAATTTCATCTGCAGTATCAACCAAGTCACAGTAATAAAGCCCAGGATCTCAGGAAAAATGACACAAGCCACAAAATGCTATCATTCAATTAGCCCAATTCCACTTAAATAGCTTAGATAAATAAAAAATTACTCTTAAGATTTCTCCATTCCTCAACACTGATCAAATGTAAGTAGTATTTCATGTTAGCATGCCATTTAAGATCTCTCTCTATAAACATTTTCAACCCAAGAGCACTTATCGCCCAGCTACTCATCCACGTATCCATCCAACTCTGAAGTCAAATATATATATATTGAGTACATCTTATGTGCCAGTCCTGCTAGGCTCAGGCGATACAAATGTTTAAAAGAGAAATATTTTCTCTAATCTCGTTGCTTACAGCCCAGGGGAAAAGACAATGGAGTCTACAGACAAATAATTACAAATGTAACAAGTCTAAGAAAGAAGCAAACAAAGGGTTGCAACTGAAGATCTACCTTAAATACAGTAGTCAAATGAGGCCAGACTGAGACAATGACCTTTAAGTGGGAATCTAAAGGATGAGAAGGGAGCTTTGCAAACCTAGGGTCCTTTGCATAGGCAGAGGCACAGGAACCACAGACAGAAAACAGCTCTGAGTATTGGAGAAACTGAAAGAAATGCAATATTCATTTTATTTATTCAACAAATAAATACATGCATAATGCTTCACTAATCGTTGGTTTGTTTTAAGTTCTTTTTTCCCACTTGATTCAACAGAAACTGTCTTATTGAATTAATTAAAATACACCATTTTGTTCAAGCTTTTAATGCTGGCTGACCATTAGCTATTGTAGACAAAGCACTAAGAATACCTTACCAACAGGATTCCACTGCTGAATAAAATAATTTAAAATTGGGGAGGAGGATACAGTTTCTACTCCAAAGAACCTTGCAAATCCACTTACATCAGGCTTTGAAACTGCACATTCTCTGTGTAAAGAGAAATGAATTAAATACTTTAGGATAAAGTTTCTGTTAGGCCTGAGTTCAGTCATAGGTAAAAAGAAACAAACAAACTGATAGTTGTTTTTATAGTATTTAAAATTAAATGTCTCTAAAGAGCAAGAAAATGTGGTTAGTATGCAATCAGCATACTTAATGAATTAACTACAATTATCTAATGCTTAGTTGAAGAAAATATGCATCATAAAACATGATCCATTTAATTACATTAAGTAATGTTTAAGCATTAAACATTAATGAGTAAATCATTACCTTGATAACAGAAGTGGTATCAATTACTTTAAATATAGTGGTATTTATACCGACTCCAGAAATCTGGTCCCAAATTTGTACCAACTTATTTAACCCTGGCTATGCCACCTGTTAACATCACATGTGTGTTATGTGTACACATACAAAGTAAATTTTTTTGAAGTATCATTTTATAAGAAATAGGAAAACATCTGTCACAGCAGCATCTATTTACTTTCACTGACCCACTCTTCTCCCTTCTTTTGAAAGACACAGTAATTCTGTAAAATGTATACCAATCCATAACAACACTGATTAAACTGTAATGTGATATCCACTAAATATAAACATTTTTCAGAGAAATAAATTCTTCACCACCCCAAATGCTAAGAAGATAGCTTAAATCAATGGTTAAGTATTACCCAAGAAGTGGTTTAAATGCAGATTTCCCAGCTCCACTTCTTAGAGATTCTAACTCAGTTAAGTCTGGAGTGGGGGTCAAGAAATCTTCATTAACATATATTTCAGATGCAGATAGACTATCAGCAGCCTGAATTATATAGCCTGGAAAATCTCAAGAAGAGTGTCTACAATATTGTAAAGTAATTACCCTCCAACTAATAAAAATAAATGGAAAAAATAAAATAAAAAGTCATCACCAAGCCTAGATCACCCATATTTTCTCCTATGTGATCTAGCGATTTCGAAATCTAAAAAAAAATAATAATAATAAATACACTCTGGCCTATTTGCTCCAAGATCTTATTGTCAGAATGCTTAATCATTTAATAAAAATCTACAGTCAAAATTATTGATTCCTTTTGCTTTTGCTCAAAGTGTGAGAAATATCTGCCATTTACAGACATAGTTACATCTCAGCTCATAAGGAACCAATGAGAAACCAAGTGGTCAGATAAGATTACTAAACATTCCATCCACACTATGAGCGGTGTGGGAAAATCCTCTTTCCTACCCTGCCTTTCCAAGGTAAATGCTGACTGTCCCAAATTTCAACCACCCATCAGAATGATTTAATGTGCATACATACATACATGCATATATACACACACACACATATATATGAATAATTTAATATATCACAAAGCATTTTGCACACAATATTCAATATAAGTCTGCCACATGACATTAAGGCATATCATTTTAATATTGGAAATGATATGGATTTTGCATACAAAAATCAAATACAAGCGTTTAACTTCAAAAAGAGGCCAAACTTGAGAGCACATGGCCACATTTGAAAAACATCAGCTGCACAATCAAAAGTGAAAACAGAGAATCCACAGAGCTTATTGCACAATCACTTTAATGGATCCATATGATGGGTTTAGAGGGTTTCCCAGGTGGCGCTAGTGGTAAAGAACCCATCTGACAATACAGGAGACAAAACAGACATGGGTTCGATCCCTGGGTTGAGAAGATCACCTGGAGGAGGGCATGGCAACCCACTCCAGTATTCTTGCCTGGAGAATCCCCATGGACAGAGGAGCCTGGCGGGCTACACTCCATAGTGTCGCAAAAAGCCAGACAGGACTGAAGCACCTTAGCATGCATACACGATGGGTTTATAAAAATGTATTATAAGAAGATGCTACTCTAAGAGAAAGGAAAGCAGAATGCAGATTTCCAGTACAGTTTATATTTAATACGACACAATCAACTGGCTGACGTCTTAACAATAGGTGTGAAGATGGCCTCTTCTTTTATCTTTATACTAAGGAAACATTTTATTTTAACCTGTGATAGATTTTAGAAGAGTACACCATTCTACTTTATGATGAGGGAAGAAGAATTTAGTTCATAAAAACTAATCTGCAGCTTCTCAGGATTGACTCCTATTATATCATATATGCTCTTTTCTTGCCACTTCAAGCATTCATGCAAACTCAAGAAAAATGACTTAGCAGTAAATTTAATTAAATGAAAAAAACTTGACATTAATGCTGCTTCTAGATGTGTCCTTTAAAAACCCTTACTCTGGCTGATTTCAAATACTTAGGCAAATTAATGCCTGTCAGATGAAGTGAATAACGCTTGAAGACACAGTCAGGTTTAAGCATGGTTTGCCTTTGAATGATCCTTTCTATTCACTCATCGTCTTCTGTATAATTAATAGCCACTCTCCCAAATCACATGCCAGTTAATGAGATGCAGATAAAGGCCTAAAGGTCTGTACTGCAATTCAGTCTTAATGAAAGTCAATATCCTTTTGCCAAGAAAGACCAGATCACATTTGGCTTTCTCAGATAATTAGGAGCGTTTTATGGAACCAAATAGTAGCAGACAGTGGTAAATATTAGACCTTTTAAATAAATGCCATATTTAGTCAGAAAAATAACAAAGTTATTTTTAGTTTCTACAGAAATAAATTTGTTTAATCTGCAAAGGATATTTAAAAGAAAACAAGGTACACATATATGTGTACATCTATAACTTAATGTCATATAAATACTTTTTCTCAAGCAGGATCATTTGAAAATAGTTTTCATTCATATTATTTGATTTCTCTTGGATCAAATGTTAGCTCTTCAGACTGGGAAAAAACGCCATTTACTGATTTCATCTCCCTTCAGACTCTTTTTCTCACCCTACACAAATGTGGCCTAGGAAGTTATACACTATCCTGTATAATCAGCCTCATTCTCATCCTTCCTAAACTCACACTTTCTGAACTGCACCTCATGCCCTAAAGAGTTCTTCTCTTCCCATCCACCCATATGCACTAGAGGACGAGATTTTGCTTGGAATTCTCTTAGGATGTGCTGTGTTCACTAATCCTGTCTGAGCCAGATATCTCCACACTTGCGTTCAGGGTGCCCAGGAACCACTTTCTAGTTCTACTATAAAACCAAACATCATCCTATTGATTATGTTAAAGACTTGCAGAAGCTCGAGCCATTTCTCTGTCTTCCCCAGGTCACTGGTACCCGAGTCAGGCAGCTTCTTTGCAATCAACTTGATTTTATTCAGCCAATCTCATTTAGATAAATACAATTATCTGAAGAGAGAGGTAGTTTTCTATCTCCCTTCCCTTTTTGATGAAAAAATGAAATGAAGGGAATTCTAAGGAAGGAAAATACAGATTACAAATAGCTATAGAAAAAATTCTGCTTTTTATGGCTTATTCACTTATCTTTTATTAATTTTTCAGCCCCTAAAATCCAATCCCCAATTTTGGGAATTGTTGTAAATTGCATTTTAAAGTATTGTAATGTGAAAAACTCTATGATGTTAAATATTTACATTTTGAACAATTTTAACAAAAGATAATTGATTTTCAGTTCCAAAAAATAAAGAAACTTGAAATAAGTAAGTCCCACTATTTTAAGCTAGATTTAAGCCATTTCCTCTTCCTATATATAGAAGAACCATTTTGTTATACAAATGGTGACACGCCATGGGTCAGAGCAACACCCCAATGACCACAACTTCAAAGAAGTTTAAGTTTGATTCTTGATATTTCTGCAAACCAATGTCTGAATCAAGCCAACCTCAAATAACTGGATTAAGTTTCATATTGACATATAGGGGGTACTTATTATGTATGAAGTACATTAAACCGGAGAATCAGTAAGAGAAATATAACATTTTTATTCTACAGATTAAAACACAGAGGGCAGTAGAGGAATGAGGTCTGATTTTAAACATAGGTCCTTTGATTATAAGATGAGTATTTTTTCCATTACAACCTTGTCACTCTAAATTGGTCATATAAATAGAAGATGGTCAGAATCATTCATTTACTGCCTTCTTAAATTGCTTTCGACTCAAGTAACACTAGACACGTTGAGATCCTACACAAGGAGTCCTTTGACTTTAAGTATAAAATTACTCACAGCATGCCCAGTGTGAGACAGGCAACTGGGCACCAAAAGAGCAAATAAAGTCAGACGCAGCTCCCTTCTTATTGTTACTTCTTACTGCCTTTTTTCTTTCCATTTTAAGTCCAGAGCTAAATACTTGTGGATCAAGAAAACTGACCCACAATAGCAAGTTACAGGCTCTCCTTCAAGAAGCCACTGAATAAAACTGGACATTTTTATGGAACTTAAAATCTCCCATTTAGTACATAATTTCTGCTGAATTTGCAGGCTTCATAAACTCTAAACTGATTTGATGGGTATATCCTGGGAGTTCTTCTGTTTTGATTTCTTTAAAATGTGCTAAGTCCCAAATAAAAATATCTATTATTAAAATTATATTACTTTGTTTATATCTTATTATCCAATTTAATGCTTCTAACAGCCCCAAGGCATGGGTTTTACGATTGCCCCATTTTCTGATGAACACACAGAAGTTCAAGAAAGATAAGGGCTATTGGAGAGCAGGTTGGAGAGCCAGGAGGCAAGCCACTCCAGGGCAGCAAGTTGAACAGATGACCTGTCCACCTGTTGAAATGTGCACTAAGAAATGAGGCCTTGATTACTCTTATTCATCATATGTATCCTTTAGATATAAGGCACTGGATAATTTCCAAAGATAAATTTACTTGGATGAGCAGATTAAGTAGAAGGAAAGTATTCCACAACAGCTTGTACCATTAATTTTCACACGTATGTAGAGAGATCTCCCCCTATCAAAATGTTTCTGATGAATAGAATCCACAACGCATGGAACATAACAAGACTTCCCCAGTCAACTACTGCTCACTGAATAGCTTTTAAACAGGAATTTAAGACTCTGATCTCACTAAATGATACGTATTTCCACAGCAGGTTTTACAAGTGACAATGAGTGATGAACAAGTGTTTTATAATATAAAACAAAGCCTCTGGTGACTCCAAAAGGGACTTCCCTCCACTTCCTTTCTTACTGCTGCAACAAATAATTATTGTAGAAGAAAATGTCTGGCAAATGTGGAAAATTACCCTTTATCAATTATATGTTGGAATTAGTAACCTCCCAACTATTCCAGGTTTCTTTATGAAAACTGTCAATTATCTCACTTCAATGAAAAAAATGAGAGAGAAAACTTTTCTTCAACTACTGTCAGAAGCAATGTATTGATTTACAATGTGTTGAAATGGAACAACAGCAAGGCCCACTTTAGCACCAAAATAGCAAATAACTAAAATCAAGACTTCCACAAAGCAAGTGCACACAATATTTATATAACTGTCAGTTCTGACAGTTAAAACAAGCTTCAGATGAGCTGCAGGTAACATGGAAATTCTTCACTACAATGAGAGAACATGTGATGGTGTCACAGATTTTAAAACTAGCTGTTTTAAAGGACTGACTATTCTGTCCCTCAAATCATATGTTGAAGCCTCAATTTATTGGTATTGGGAAGGCAATTAGGTCATGAGGGTGGAGCCCACATGATGGAATTAGTACCCTTATAGGAACAGACACGGACAGGAATTCTCAGTTGGAACCAAAGTGGTCTGGACCTTGATTTTGGACTCTGAGCCTCCAGAACCATGAAAAATAAACGTCAACTGTTTAAGCTGGGCTTCTCCGGTGGCTCAGGGGTAAAGAATCCACCTGCCAATGCAGGAGACACAGGTTCAATCCCTGGTCTGGAAGATCCCCTGGAGAAGAAAATGGCAACCCACTCCAGTATTCTTCCCTGGAAAACCCTACAGACAGAGGAGCCCAGTGGGCTGCAGTCCATGCGGTTGTAAAGACTAGGACACAACTTAGCGACTGAACAACAACAAATGTTTAAGTTACCCAGCCTAAGTTTATTTTGGTTAAGAAACGCAAGCTAAGTCTCTGGCCTATCAAAATCCCTGGAATAGATCTAGCCAAATTCTGCTTATTTTAAGATGATCAATATTTTTTAAAGATTTGTTTTGATGTGGAACAATTTTAAAGTCTTTACTGAATTCATGTTACTATAATTGCTTCTGTTCTATGTTTTGATAATTTTTGGCCACAAAGTATGTGAGATCTTAGCTCTCTCACCAGGGATCAAACCTGTAGCCCCTGGATTAGACCAAGTCTTAACCACTGGGGCACCAGAGAACTCCTTAAGATGATGAATTTAAGTATTAAGGCAGTGACATCATTTGCCCAAAGTTAAATGTCAGTGTTTATCAGAAATTGACCTGAAAACCAGATTTCTGACACTCATTACATGGGTAACAGATATAACATGCATCCTCACCACTGCCCAATCTCTTGCCTCTTACTTCTAAAATGGAAACTCCTCTTAAACCTAAGTTTTTGCTTCTACTCATACCCAGAGAATTCAAAGCAATGTTGAAGCTTGGAATTTAAAAAAAAATTAAAGGAAAAACATTTAAAATAAACGTGTGCTGAGAGCTTGAAGGTATCAGGAGTGTCACCTGCCTTACCTACAAATCTCACATGGCCTATCTCTGATTATAAGTATATTGTCCTGGGCAAATACAGCAATATTGCAGACACTAAAGGGATACAAGAATGGGGTGGCCTCATTAGCCAATCACCCACAGAGGTGACAGACAAGGTCCTACTGTCTCTTCTTGATGATTCCAGTCACTAAGTCATTCAGCAAGCCTTCACTGGCTTCCCTGTTCACTCAAAGGAAAAGCAACATCCTTACAAAGGATTCCAAGCCTGCAATGGTCTGCTTACACCCCAAGATTTTACTGATTCCATACTACTATTCTTAGCCTTGCTCATATCTCTCTTGTCTTAATGGCCTGCTTGTTAAGCCTCTGAGTACAGCAAGCCCATGGCTGCCACAAAACCTCTGTACTTTCTCTGCCTAGAACTTTCTTTCTTTAGATATTCACAGGGATCGTTATCACACTTGCTTTAGCCTCTGCTTACATGTTATGTCAGAGAGAGCTTTTTTTGATATTTCTTTGTAGCACTCGGCAGCACTTAAGACAGAATAATTTATTTGTTGGTTCGTTGTCTGTCTTTCTGAACTAAAATGCAAATTCCAAGAGGGCTGGGATTTGGTTTTCTTCATCTTGAAATCTTTAGCACTTAAAACTCTTCTTGGCATATAATAGGCACTGAAATTTTGAACAAATAAGTTTAACATGCAAAGCTTACATTAATGCTTGTTTTGTCATTGTTCAGTCATTAACCTGTATGACTTTTTGTGACCCCATGGATTGCAGCACATCAGGCTTCCTTCAATGCTTTTATTTATAAAAATTATTACATTAATGGTTGGATGGCATACCAACTCAATGGACATGAGTCTGAGCAAGCTCTGAGAGATGGTGATGGAAAGGAAGCCTGGTGTGCTGTAGTACATGGGGTCACAGAGTTGGACATGGCTGAGCGACTCAACTGAACCGATTACATTAATAAAAATAAGCACACTAATGCCTATATTTATAAAAATTATCTTGCACTGAAATTACATTTTAGAAGACAATGACCTAAATCAATTAGCACACTGAATGCAAAGGGATTAGTTCCAGAGTATTTAACTTTTCCCTTGAAGATCAGCTCATTCATTCGTTCACTCATTGAAAAGTTATTTACAGAGTGCTTACTACGAACCCACACAGATATGGATGTAGGTGCTGGAGATAAGAGCCAGTGAACAAAGCACATTTAAAAAAATCTATTATGAACTTAACATTATGAATTGCCAATAATAATCACAATCCCAGTCACCTAAATTTTCAATAAGAAAGAACTATTAATTTTAAATAAAATGACATAGTTGCAACAAAAGTAGATACCAGCAGAGATGGCTCCTAATGTCTGTGTGGCCAAACAGTCTGACAATTTCTAGTACCTAACACTCTTCATCCCCTCACCACCCACCCACCCACACACGCCCCTCCTGACACTGCGCTGCCACCAGCCCTGACATCTATCTTTCAAACTACAGTCAAGAAAACACTCAAAGATTAGAGCCCTGATGGCAAAACAAAAGCCTATGTACAGCCCCTGATGCTGATGAGATAGACAATCTCAGCTCACTGTGTTAAGACTGGTAATAAGGTAGATACCAACACAGCATTCTCATGAGACATGTAAACCTTTTCTCAATGACAAAAATCAAAAGTTTAAATTGGTAGAAATGAAACCCTCTAAATGGTTCAACCTGCATTTTTGATAGCAGACTAAAGATACTTCAAAAACATATCCATGTTTGAATGACAGACAAAATATCTGGGGAGGTGTGTGAGAAGAAAGGTTAAGGTAAGAATATTTTGGGTTTTCAATCACACCTCTAAAAGTTAAAAAAAAAAAAAACTTGAAAGAAAAGTAAAGAAATGTTTACAGGATGAGCAGCTTTATGGCTCAACAGTTAGTTTGTCCAAAGGGGAATAAGGACTGTTCATATTCATTTGAATTTTAAATATACCAGAATTACTGATAACCTACCTTATGTTAGTCATTAAGATTATTTCTAAAGTGATTAAGGTTCTGTACCTACTATTTACTATACACTGGGGGGAAAAAATCATACCAAATAACTCTCCTAGACTCTTAAATACCGGCTGTTAAAATAAGGAGTATTGGAAACCATACACTGTTTCCAGGTGGGATCCGAAACAGAAAAGAGACACTTCATATTGTCAGGGATGGATTAGGAGCTATGGGAACTGCCCAAGCCGTGTATGGATGCACACTGGGGCTACAGTAGCCCCGAGCTTCTAGGAAGGTTATATTTATTCTCTTTCCTGGATCACTAGCACCTTCACCGACCTCCTCCCCAAGACAGGCAAGAGCCTGATTATTGGGACCAGAGAGGTTATGGTAGCAGTGAAATGAAGTGAAAGTCGCTCATCGCGTCCAACTCTTTGCAACAGCATGGACTATACAGTATATAGTAACATACAGTATAAAGTCCCTGGAATTCTCCAGGCCAGAATACTGGAGAGGGTAGCCTTTCCCTTCTCCAGGGGATCTTCCCAACCCAGAGGTCGAACCCAGGTCTCCCGCATTGCAGGTGGATTCTTTACCAGTTGGGCCACAAGGGAAGTCCATGGTGGCAGTACTTACTGGGAATTTCACCTTAGAAAAGGACCCACCCCTTCTCCTACACAAATACGGACAGAGTCAAATCAGACCTGCAGTCAGTCACTCTAGAATCACATGCCAAAAGGCACATCAGATTCTCTTCTCTTGAAGCAGCTTCTAGCCCACACAGAAAGTCTGGCTCCTGAGGGAGAAACTGAATGATTTTCTCATTCCTAACCAGCCTAGACTTTTCTGTTGTCCATGAGGTGGGCCTGAAGGGGAGATAACCCATTTTATCTACTGCTGACTGGCACCCACATTTTGAGAAGTGAGGATAGAAAAGTGAGGCTCCACCATGACTTAGAAGTAGTTCATCACAAGTGAATTACAGGACACACACACACACACACACACACACACACACACATATGCATAATTTCTTATTAGTATTTTTTTTTAATTCTCAAAGAAAATTTAGAAAATCCTGACATTCGATAGGACTCAAGAGCAGCTGAGCCAACGCTGTAGAAGAAAATGAAAATGTGTATTTTCTGAGTCAGAAAACATCAGAGACTTTCAATTGATGACTAAGGGCAAGTAACACCAAGCAGAAGGTTGTAGACACTGCTCCGTGCTGCTCTGGGCTCCGTCCCAAACCCAACTAAAAATAGGTCAACTTAACTGCTGAATAGAGGGATGCATTGTGAAAAGCAGCCGAAAATTGACTCCTCAATGTCATCTGCTAGTTATTTTCCCACTGCATTACACTTCACTAATATGTTAATAGTACACACTGTGATCGGGATAGTGTTGAATTTTTATACAAACCCCACGATGTGCAGCACAGAAATGAAATGTGGTTGCTCGTTCTGGCTTTGAAACTTATGAGTCATGTTGAATCTATAAGCTTTCTTTTAGCGTCCTTCTCTATACCAAAAGAATTTGGAAAATGGTGCTTGTGCCCACTTTAAGCCCTGAGATATAAACCAAGTTAGCAGCTAAACATAGTTTTATAAACACAAAATGCTATAGAAATGTAAATTATTTGCAGTAGCTATAATCCACTTCCCTAGTTTGAGAAATAAATAAAATAAGATCATATTTTCCTTTAATAATCAATAATGTTCTAACCACTTAGCACAGAGATCGTCTCTCTCTACCACACCGTAGTTTCACTGGGAGGATTATAAGCAATGGACAACTCTGGTCATCCTGGCCTCACCATTGATGCTGGAACTCCGTGGCAACCACCTGAGTTTCCTAGAAACCACCCTGAGGCTGGCAGAACTCTGTCAGAACAACATGTACCACAAATCTCACCTGAACCAGCTGCTCCAGGACGGCTACTATCACCCGACGTGGTTATCATCTAGTTCAGAATCCATGAGCTCTAACCTCTCGGAGTCAATTTATCCTTCTAGATCATTTAGATGATTCTAGAGAACTCCTCTCTTACTTCTGAAGTCTTATTTTGAATGCAATCCTTAAGGCCAGAATTGTACCACTGAGTTAACATCTACAAAAAAACCTGAGTCCAGACACCTGATGTCGTCATTGAAGAGGAGGAACAAGATCCCTTTGCTGGGCCAGAGAGAGAAAGCTCGTGTGACTGGAAATTGGGAAGCAGGCAGAAAAAGGCAAGGCTGCTAATGCAGGTAGGGGCCAGTCCAGGTGGGATCTTACAGCTACAGGAAGGACTTTGCTTTTTATTTTGCTCATTATTCAAAGTAACTAAAGAGTGTTAAGCAGAAGAGTAATGGGTCATAGTTATAATCAGAAAAGATAAACACAGCTTCCTATTGGAAAACAGTCTTGAAGAATTAGGAGAGTTTTGGACTCTCTCTGGTAGCAGGTGATGCTAGCCTAGATGAGGGTATTTAAGGAGGGGACATGGGAAGAAGGAGATATTCTGGAGACCTTTAGGAAGCAACAGCAATAAGACTTGGTGGACTTGGTGGCAGACTGAATTCAGGAAGTGCGAGACGAAAGCTCGCGAATGACCTGTTTCTCTGTGCAATTGGCTTGGACCTACGCTGTTCACTGACCAGGGGATCAAAGGCAGAGGATGGTGCTGAGAGTCAGGCTTTCAGTCCTGGAGGTCTGAGTCTGAGGCTTGATTAGAGTGATTCTTTTTGTGATCCCTAGTGAGATGAAGCAGCTAACTTGGGAAAGAGAAGAGAGTTTAACTGACAAGGGAAATTTTCTGAGAGAGCTGGTGATACAGGAAACAAATCCCAGATGAAGGGACTGGCACGACATGGCCAGAACCTCTCTTCTGTAAGAGGGGAAAACTGAAAGGATGGCTGCAGATGCTTCCTGATTTGGGTTGAGGGAAGCTCTGTTACCCTATGATGCCTTTCATTTTCTTTTACATAGAAGAAATGGTCTTCTGTAGAAAATGACATGAGAAATAAGGGGAGATTTGAATGGCTATTGAAAGTTTCTTTGTTAAAGTATGTTGCTTACAGAAAGTACAATCATTGTATAAGTTGGCATCAGGTTGTATTTTTGTAAGAAAGTTTGGGCTTAAAGGGAGTTACGATAAAGCAAAGAGTTAGTGAAACTGTAGAATATGCTGTGGGGATAACACACTCTCTCTCTCTGTGTCTGCGTGTGCGTATATATATATACATAACACCTTTCATACTTAAGAAAGTATTAGTCGCTCTGACATGTCTGACTCTTTGGGACCCCATGGACTCATAGCCTACAAGGCTCCTCTCTCCATGGAATTTTCCAGGCAAGAATACTGGAGTAGGTAGCCATTCCCTTCTGCAGGGGATCTTCCCGACCCTGAATGCAGGCCTCCTGCATTGCAGGCAGATTCTGACATACGTGTGTGTGTGTGTGTGTGTGTGTGTGTGTGTGTGTGTGTGTGTGTGTGTGTGTGTGTGTGTGTGTGTGTGTGTGTGTGTGTGTGTGTGTGTGTATCACAGGTGGTATGAAAGGATGGAAGGCAATAAAATGGCTAATGGAAGAAAAAGCAGGGAAGAGTTGAATGATTATTCTGAAAGAAAATGTTGTTATCAGAGAAAGGGTTCTCTATAGTGGTGTTTAAAATTAGGAACACAGAGAGATGAGAAAGCCTGGAGCAGTTTAGGGCTTTGGTGTGTCAGAGAAGGCCTTCCCTGGTATCAGAGTAACATGCCAGGGCTAAGTGCATATTGTGTAGAGTTTGCTCAGATATTAGATGAGGAGGTGATGACAACTGACTACTGTTCCTAAAAAGGGGTGAAAGTGAAAAGTGAAAGTGAAGTCACTTAGTCGTGTCTGACTCTTTGCGACCCTGTGGATTATAGCCCACCAGGCTCCTCCGTCCATGGGATTCTCCAGGCAAGAATACGGGAGTGGGTTGCCATTTCCTCCTCCAGGGGATCTTCCCGACCCAGGGACTGAACCCAGGTCTCCTGCATTGCAGGCAGACACTTTAATCTCTGAACTACCAGGGATTTTATTCTCAAATGAAAGGGTTCAACTTGGGAACTGCAGACAATTCTGAGGAGAAATTTTCCCTATATTGCTATGGTTTCACGTGAAAGTACTATAAGAGATAAAGGGCCAATGTGAACACATTTGTTATTCTCTCAGTTCAAACCCTTTTATCACTATTACATACTCTCCTGCTTTTACTAACTTTATATGTTACGATTAGGAAAGGAAGCATTTTGAGCAACTTTAGTAATGTCAGAAGTACTAAATTTAAAGAGGGGAGGAAGCAAGCAATTACCCCTTTCGGTGTATTCCATGCATTAGCTGTAGTTTCCATTGCCCATTTTCTGAAAACTCACGTCGGTACCATTTATGGTGAAAAGCCAGTCAGACTTGCCGCAATCAACCAACATTCCAATTCAAGTCACTCTGGGAAGAATTTCAGCTCAAAACATGCCGCAGAAATTTTCTACTGGTTTGAGCATATCCACTGGTAGACACAGTATTTAGAATATCTTAGTAGATAAATTACAATTTGATAACTCAGAACACTAGACCCAAAGTAAAATTACTATAAGGGCAGTCATTTCTCACACTCTTCCTTAATCATGCTAACACCAGAAGTAGAGTACATATAAAATGTTTCATAAAATCTACCAAATAGACTTCAGGAAAAGTAAAAAATAGTTTATTTCTTAAACAATGAAACAAGCTCATTGTTTAAAAAAAAGTGGCAGTATATAAAACAATGGAATTACTAAAACAATGCTGATGCAATTACACATTTATCTAAATTATCACAGATTTTATATCAAGAGTTTTAAATCATTAAAACAAATAAATCTAAAACCAGAGCTGGAGTTAAAATTACCCTTTTTTAATTTCCATTTTCTCATGTATTCAAGAAAGTGTCCAAATCCTTGCTCATCTGATTACAGCCATCTTTTAAAATTAAAAATAAATTTACTTGAGCCATTCCATGAAAAATAAACTTTTAAATTTTTTATTTATTAAAAAATGTATTCAGTAACAAAATAACAAGATCAATGGCATTTTAAAAGGCAAATAAATTTTTGAAAATAAATATTTCGGAGACACATTTTTACCATGTTACTTTTGGTTAATAACCTTCAAAGGTCCTCCAGTGTTCATGAAATCAAGTTTCCTTCATTTATTCATTATCTCTCTGCTATATGCCAAGCCCTAACTATCCTCCTGTGGACAAAGCCAAGTAGATAAAGAGGCCTATAAAACCAACCAAGGCTGTATAATGACCTTGTTGGAAAGATGTGCTCAGAGCTCTGGGAACAGAAAAAAGTTAGGCATTAATGGGGTCCCAGAAAAGCCATTTTAATTTCATCAAATGGTGGCCTACTGTCATAAAACCAATTCTATTCAGAGTTCTCAGGATTAGGGATTTTCTAAGATTTGTTTAAACAGCATTACCAGGACAAGAAATGCTTAAATATTCAACAAGATTCAATTATGTAGTAATGTAAAAAAAAAAAAAAGAAAAAACAGATAACAGAAGTTTTAAGATGCTGTCAAGAAGTTTAAAAAAGAAAAGATTTACATCAAGTATAATAAAAAGGAAAACAATACCTTAAATTGTAACAAAAAGTACATGAAAGTACAACTGTGACTGAAGACAATTTTCAAATTTAGTACAGCTCTCAGCATCTCTCCCATGCCAGTGACATAGAATTCTTAATGCAAATAAACCTAAAAATGCTATCTATGGAAACCACTTATAGTTAAAATCTTGCCTCTTTAAGCTGCACATTCAAGCTGAATAACAATGAGCTCAACTATTATAGATCATAAATATATGCTTATTGTTATTTTTCTCTATTTATCCATATTGAAAATGACACAGGTCACATCCTTTTACATGAAAATTAGCAGTTTCTTTGCTTCACTGAGTTATAATAAATATAAATGTGAAAAAATAGAGAAAAGAGTAATGTTCCTCAAATTTTTATTCATAACATCCATATTTTAAGATGCAAACCATAATCAAAATACAAATTATAATTCCATAGATGAACCTAGGAAATATGAAGAGAGCGCATCAAAAGGCAATATTCTGTATATATGAACAATGATTTTGCTTAGAAAAAAGAAAGAAATTATTATTGGAAAATGGTAAGATTGGAATAGTTCCAATCACTTAATATTATTTACATGTCTATGAGGCAAAAATATCTTGGAAATATACAAAGACAATACAAAATAAAATATTTTTCACAAACAATATTGACAGCTAACACTAACTATAACATTAGCACACAAATCTGCATATGAAACAAAATATCGTAAGTCTCATGAGAGAGGGAAACAAAGATGTGATTATGTAAACTGATTAAAGAACACATTTAGCTGGGGTTTGCCCATGAAGACTTCATTAAAAGGGGCAAGACTCAAGCTGACCTTTGAATGATAAATTGGACTTTGCTATGTTTGGCTAACAAACTAGGGTAACAATTCACTTGTTTAGGCTAATAGGGAAATATCAAATTCTGTCTTTCATTCTTTCAGGGATTAATCTTTGTATGTTTCTTTGTCCATTCAAAAATAATCTCTCTCTAGAAGAAATTACTTTTCTATTTTCTTTAGTAAGAAGGCACTGAAAACAGTTTAACTTGGAGATTATATAACTTATTCAAATTCTATAGTTCCATCCTCTATTTACTTCCAGTCTCCAGCAGAGCACCTACTTCTAACCATACCTCTTCTCATTATTTAATCCTTTTTTTAAATCTATGGGTAAAGAAACAAGAAAGCAATCTGATTAGAAAAATGGGGAAACACATAAATCAATGAAGTCCTTTATGAAGGATAAGAAATAAAGTTCTTGATTTTTCTCTAAGGTTTCTGTGACAGAAATTTTGAAATCACAGTACCTTTCTTTGTTTACTTTCAACCCTGCAGCTTAAAAATAATTGACTGAACTTGTTAATAAGTAGGATTTCCATGAATGTAGAACCTGCAATGAAGTGAAACATAAAAAATCAAGTAATCCGGAGGACAGTTTTCTAATGCAGGCTTGAAGGTCATCCACTTGCCTGCCCACTCACTCTGAGTAATACTCATCATCAGTCAGCTCATCTCTCTCATTCACACATGTGGGTCCCAGGGTGATGGTCTACTCCAGAGAAAGGCCCAGTAGGAGAGGCCCAGTGAGACATCAGAACGAAATCCACACAGTCCAATTAGAATAATCAATGAAAGTTTTCACTCAACTATAGCAGACAACCAAAAATTTGCCTGATTTCCAAGGAAAATCAACAACATGAGCAAGAAAGAACGGGAATAAAAGGGCTATCTCAAGCTGTAAAAGAAAAACACATAAACTAATAACACCCAAATGCTCAAGAAGGACATGATACCCATAAAAATAACTGGATGCTCTGAAAAGAAACCACTTGAGAACATTAAAAACTCAGAAAAATACACAACTGTCAGTTTAAGATCAATAGTAGGTCTGGAAGATAAATTCAAATATACTGCCCAAGATGTAAACCTAAGAAAGAGGAAAATATGATAGAAAGATAAAACAGAGAATTGATTCAGCAGGTAAAAGATATGAATAACGAGCATTAATTTCAGGGGAAAACGGGAAAAAATGTAGTGGAGGAATGCATCAAAGACACAATAGTGGAAAAATATCCAAACTGAAAGGGCCAAGTATTTATGTTAAGATGAATAGGAACCTAGACACCTCAGTACATTATAACTGTGTCCTCCCAGGCAGGACGAGCCTATTTACAACCATATTTATCCCTTCACTGGAGCCAAATAGGGTTCTTCTCATTATCATGAGCTAAAGATAGCAGAAAAGAGTCAGATTCAATATGGACATAATATATTAGCACCAAGATGAAGATTAAAATAGCATCAGTGAATACTAGGAGAAAGGTTTTGTAGCAGTTCAGAAAGAAGAATGACACTGTTGAGCTGTTAGCTACCGAAGATTACACAAAATTACTAGATTTGGTAAGAGAAAATTGATAGGATTAAAAATATCTTCAGAACACCTGTGTATGTCTATTAACTCAACTATTCTTGAATGAAGCCATGTTCTAAACATTATTCTCAAAGTATCCTTGTTATTATAAAATATCTATTAATTAAAGCAATACAGATTTAACTGCTTCTATTTATTTCCTTCCAATTGTTTTTCAAAAATGCTAGTCACATTGAAAACCTTATATGTCAGTTCTTGCACTAACATAACACATTTGAATTTACAGATTAGAAAAAATCCTGAGAAATAATATTAACTCTCAAAGTGCTGAAATGAAATTGCAAAAAGAAATCATATTATCATAATAACTTTTCTACCCAATCACATTTATTTATACAGACATGTATCACTTAAATATACTCATATTGATACCAATGATTAAATAATAAAAAGCAACTTAAACCAAGATAGTATGATATTTAATGTAACTCACAATTATATCAAAAACTGCATGTATTTAACTTAAATACATCTTTTTAAATTAAAAGTGGAGAAGGTACACATTAATGCAAATTCTAACATAAACAAAAAGTTCACATAGATTTATAATTGTGTTTATATTATTAGGTTAAAATTTTCCATTTTAATCCTATAACCTAATATTTTATCTTGACCTAATCTTGGATAATAATTGTCTCAATCTAGAGAAATCTCTTCTAGAAATATGATTACCAAAATCCCCTAACCTGTCCCCAAAACCATTCTATAGGATGCAGATATGAAGCGAGAAATAAAAATTTCTAGAAATGTTGATTGTTTTTTCTAAAATAAATACAATGATTTATTTCAACCATTTTACTTAAAATCAGCCAACATACATAAACACAGACATGGTTAAAAGCAAAAGAAATAGCTGGTGAATAATACAGGAATATTCATCAAGGTGAAATACTCTCATTGTGTTATACTTCACCAAGTCAAGCTGGGCTTCTCCGTTGCTATTCAAGTCACTGCTAAGTGTGGGAAGACTGTTAAAAATAAGTTTTGTGGCTCCAATAATATTTTTATAGTTTCACTTCTCTCAAAGTCTTGTTCTTTTTTTCTCAGAGAAAGTCAGAGCCTCTCAAATCCACAGGATTAAAAAAAAGAAGAAAAAGTACCAGCCAGTTGAAGAGTTTTAAAGAAAAAATTACTGGCGAAGTTTGGGAGCTAGGGCTCATACCAGCATCGTTGCTTCTTAATAAGAAGAGAAACTAAATTTAAAAACCCACAAGGGTTTTTACATGCCCTACCATGTGCAAGGTACTTTATTACATACTGTGAGAAATCCTCAATTTTTATCTACCCATCTCTTCTCCCATATTACCCGAAATGAAAAATCCATGAATCTCCTCTCTTTCTCTACATCCTCATCATATAGCAGAGTTACTTAAATTTTCCCAAACAGACAGGACACATAACCTCAGAGAGATGTAAGCTCAATGCTTAAAAAGAATTTCTCCTGTCTTACTGCTAAAATTTTAAAATTCCTACAAATTAGGCATTTAATTTTATTCCTTAACACCTCATTTATTTTATTATAACTTTTTGCCCTCAAAACTTGAAGCAGAGTTGATACTTCAGGAAACTGTGCCATATTTCTCCTGTGGCTTTTCTTAGGGTGCTCAAGCCCATCTGAAAAGAACAGGCTAGTGGTTTCAGTTTTTGTTTTCTCCCAGTAGGTGAATGCACCATGGTCCACATTCCTCCTGTCCCACAGAGTGTCTGAATGCCCATCTTTACCTACTAAACCCAAGGCAGTAGCTCACAGAAGGCTTCAGAATGATTCAGGGACTTTGAAAAGTGGAGTAATGAGGTATTTAAACAGACATCTGTTGTTACTGAAGCACAACCGGTCCAACCTGTGGGCTCCTTTCATGTTAGTTTCCAATCCAGTTAATTTGGGAAGATAAATTTAAAGACATTTTAAAAATCAATAGACATCTTACTAGGAAATATTAGTATACAAAAATTATCATTTGACATCAGCATTTAATAAGAAAATGACAAAATTATCCTTGCTGTGCCATTCGTTTTTCAGTTAAAAATCCATTGTTTAAAATATGAACACATATTGTGAAAGACACAGAGAAAGGACTGACTTTGTTCCACTTACCTGTTAGTAATTTTACTTAGTAAGAAGCATGCATTACTTTTGTAATGTAAAAAAGGAGAAAAACTATGGAACTTGGAATTTTCATCTACAAGCAGGATAACATTGTTTTCATGTAACATTTTTGCAAGTGTATTGATCTTTAAAATTAGATCACATAGTTACAAATACATGTTCTAGTCAACAATTCAAAATGCTAAACCAATTTCATGGTCCCAAATGAGTGACCCGAAAACCCTCTAATACAGGGGATTTATTAGGCCATCTGCACACAGTTTATAACTCTATTTAACGAAATTAAAATGTATCTCTTCCTTATTATCTTACATCACCAGCCTAGAACGACTAGTCTTCTCTCTCCTCCTCACCACCACCAGCTAATTATAATACCATGGGTATCTAGTTGGGCTACCTAGTCCAAGAAAGGAGATCTCTAGGTTAAAGGTGCTGACTCTTCCTCAGATTAATTTCAACTAACCCTTTTCCAAGCATCATAGGAGGGGATGCTGTAGACTTAGTGTTGAAGCACAGGGGAAAAGGGATAATTTCTTGACTATAGTTTTCTAACCAGAAACTCTGAATTTAATAAGAATTCCTGAGGAGCTATCACTATAAAAAAGAGGTAGCACTGAAAAGAAGAAAGATATTCATAGAAAGCAACTTTAATATAACACATACTTCTGTGCTCCCCATCTTTGTGCAATTCATGTTAGCATCCATCTAATTCATGAGATTTCCAGTTGATGTATTTATTATAGAGTTCTGGGTTCTATGTGTATGATGAGCAGTGTCTCTTTAATAGTACATTTCATAATATTTATATTTATACTATATATCAGTTCACTCAGTCTTATCTGACTCTTTGTGACCCTATGAACCGCAGCATGACAAGCTTCTCTGTCCATCACCAACTCCTGGAGCTTACTCAAACTCATGTCCATTGAGTAGGTGATGCCATCCAACCATCTCATCCTCTGTTGCCCTCTTCTCCTCCCGCATTCAAGCTTTCCCAGGATTACGGTCTTCTCCAATGCGTCAGTTCTTCACATCTGGTGGCCGAAGTATTGGAGCTTCAGCATCAGGACTTCCAATGAATATTCAGGACTGATTTCCTTTAGGATTTACTGGTTGGATCTCCTCACAGTCCAAGGGACTTTCAAGGGTCTTCTCCAACACCACAGTTCAAAAGCATCAATTCTTTGGTGCTGAACATTCTTTACAGTCTAACTCTCACATCCATACATGACCACTGGAAAAACCATAGCTTTGACTAGACAGACCTTTGTTGGCAAAGTAAGGTCTCTGCTTTTTAATAAGCTGTCTAGGTTGGTCATAGCTTTTCTTCAAAGGAAGCTGCAGTCACCATCTGCAGTGATTTTGGAGTCCAAAAAAATAAAGTCTTTCACTGTTTCCATTTTTTCCCCATCTATTTGCCATGAAGTGATGGGACCAGAAGCCATGACTTTAGTTTTCTGAATGTTGAGTTTTAGGCCAACTTTTTCACTCTCTTCTTTCACTTTCATCAAGAGGCTCTTTAGTTCTTCACTTTCTGCCATAAGGGTGGTATCATCTACATATCTGAGGTTATAGATATTTCTCCCGGCAATTTTGATTCCAGCTTGTGCTTCATCCAGTCCGGCATTTAGCCTGGCATACTGTGCATATAAGTTAAGTAAGCAGGGTAACAATGTATAGCCTTGCTGTACTCCTTTTCTGATTTGGAACCAGTCTGTTACTCCATGTACAGTTCTAACTGTTGCTTCTTGATCTGCATACAGATTTCTCAGGAGGCAGTCAGGTGGTCTGGCATTTCCCATCTCTTGAAGAATTTTCCACAGTTTGCTGAGTTCCACACAGTCAAAGGCCTTGGCATAATCAATAAAGCAGAAGTACATGTTTTTCTGGAACTCTCTTGCTTGTCTATGATCCAACGGAAGTTGGCAATTTGATCTCTGGTTCCTCTACCTTTCCTAAATCCAGTTTGAACATCCAGAGGTTCACGGTTCACATACTGTTGAAGACTGGCTTGATGGATTTGAGCATTAATTTGCTAGCATGTAAGAAGAATGCAATTGTGCAGTAGTTTGAACATTATTTGGCATTGCCTTCCTTTGGGATTGGAATGAAAACTGAACTTTTCTAGTCCTGTGGCCACTGCTGAGTTTTCCAAATTTTCTGGCATATTCAGTGGAGCACTTTCATAGCATCATCTTTTGGATTTGAAATAGCTCAGTTGGAATTCCATCACCTCCACTAGCTTCATTCACATTGAAGCTTCCTAAGGCCCACTTGACTTCGCATTCTAGGATGTCTGGCTCTAGGTTAGTGATCACACCATCGTGGTTAACTGGGTCATGAAGATCTTTTTTGTAGTTCTTCTGTATATTCTTACCACCTTTTCTTAATATCTTCTGCTTCTGTTAGGTCCATACCACTTCTGTCCTTTATTGTG
Organism: Muntiacus reevesi; assembly: GCF_963930625.1. Lineage (NCBI taxonomy): Eukaryota > Metazoa > Chordata > Mammalia > Artiodactyla > Cervidae > Muntiacus > Muntiacus reevesi. The sequence continues at coordinate 202,898,358 of NC_089249.1, forward strand.
CCCATCTTTGCATGAAATGTTCCCTTGGTATCTCTAATTTTCTTAAAGAGATCTCTAGTCTTTCCCATTCTATTTTTTTCCTCTACTTTTCTGCAATGATCACTGAGGAAGGCTTTCTTATCTCTCTTTACTATACTTTGGAACTCTGCATTCAAATCAGTATATCCTTCCTTTTCTCCTTTGCTTTTAGCTTCTCTTCTTTTCTCAGCTATTTGTAAGGCCTCCTCAGACAACCATTTTGCCTTTTGCATTTCTTTCTCTTGGGGATGGTCTTGATCACTGCCTCCTGTACAATGTTACGAACCTCCATCCATAGTTCTTCAGGCACTCTGTCTATCAGATCTAATCCCTTGAATCTATTTGTCACTTCCACTGTATAATCATAAGGGATTTGATTTAGGTCATACCTGAATGGTCTAGTCATTTTCCATACTTTCTTCAATTTAAGTCTGAATGTGGCAATAAGGAGTTCATGATCTGAGCCACAGTCAGCTCCCAGTCTTGTTTTTGCTGACTGTATAGAGCTTCTCCATCTTTGGCTGCAAAGAATATAATCAATCTCATTTCAGTATTGACCATCTGGTGATGTCCATGTGTAGAGTCTTCTCTTGTGTTGTTGGAACAGGGTGTTTGCTATGATCAGTGCAATCTCTTGGCAAAACTCTGTTAGCCTTTTCCCTGCTTCATTCTGTACTCCAAGGCCAAACTTGCCTGTTACTCCAGGTAGCTTTTTACTTCCTACATTTGCATTCTAGTTCCCCATAAAGAAAAGGACATATTTTGGGGTGTTAGTTCTGGAAGTTCTTGTAGGTCTTCTTAGAACCGTTCAACTTCAGCTTCTTCAGCACTAGTGGTCGGGGCATAGACTTGGATCACTGTGATATTGAATGGTTTCCCTTGGAAACGAACAGAGATCTTTCTGTCATATTTGAGATTGCATCCAAGTACTGCATTTCAGACTCTTTTGTTGACTATGATGGCTACTCCATTTCTTCTAAGGGATTCTTGCTCACAGTAGTAGATACAATGGTCATCTGAGTTAAATTCACCCATTCCAGTCCATTTTAGTTCAATGATTCCTAAAGTGTCGATGTTCATTCTGGCCATCTCCTGTTTGACCACTTCCAATTTGCCTTGATTCATGGACCTAACATTCCAGGTTCCTATGCAATATTGCTCCTTACAGCATCGGACTTTACTTCCATCACCAGTCACATCTACACTGGGGTGTTGTTTCTGCTTTGGCTCCATCTCTTCATTCTTTCTGAAGTTATTTCTCCACTGATCTCCAGTAACATATTGGTACCTACCAACCTGGGGAGTTCATCTTTCAGTATCCTATCTTTTTACCTTTTCATACTGTTCATGGGGTTCTCAAGGCAAGGATACTGAAGTGGCTTGCCATTCCCTTCTCCAGTGGGCCATGTTTTGTCAGAACCCTCCATCATGACCCGTCCGTCTTGGGTGGCCCTACACGGCATGGCTCATGGTTTCATTGAGTTAGACAAGGCTGTGGTCCATGTGATCAGTTTGATTAGTTTTCTGTGATTGTGGTTTTCATTCTGTCTGCCCTCTGATGGAGAAGGATAAGAGGCTTATGGAGCCTTCCTAATGGGAGAGACTGACTGTGGGGGAAACTGGGTCTCATGTTCAGTAAATCTTTAGCCCAATTTTCTGTTGATGGGCAGGGCTGTGTTCCCTCCCTGTTGTCTGACCTGAGGCCAAACCAAGGTGGAGGTAATGAAGATAATGGCGACCTCCTTCAAAAGGTCTCTTGCATGCACTGCCACAGTCAGTGCCCCTAACCCTGCACCAGGCCACACGTGGCGGACAGTCACCAGGTCATGGCGGATGCCCCACGCCTCTACCGGAGACTCCTGGACACTCATGGGCAAGGCTGGGTCAGTCTCTTGCAGGTCACTGCTCCTTTCTCCTCACAATTCTTCACTAATTTACTGAAAGCATCTATTCTCCAGAGCTCTGAATAAGACCTGGTCCCTGTCTTCAAGCCATCTGGAGTATCCAAATCAACTCTTCACCAAAGTTTATGTATAAAACACTGTGAATGGAAAAAATTCTTAAGGATCATGATTGTTGACTTGAACTGTTTATTTCTATTGTACCTAAATATGTACAAACATATCACTATGTATAAAATCCACAGACTTATCCTGCATAATAACATCCTTTAAGATTCTATTTGGAGAAGGAAATGGCAACCCACTCCAGTATTCTTGCCTGGAAAATCCCATGGATGGAGGAGCCTGATGGGCTCCAGTCCATGGGGTTGCAAGAGGACATGACTTAGGGACTAAACCACCACCACCAAGATTCTATTAAAACACATCATCCAAACCTTCCAGAATCCGTTCATGTTCTGCTATATATTTTTAATTATAATCAAAATAAAAACACAGGATAACTTCCATGAAGAACTTTCAGACTTGTAAAAAAGCAACTCTTAATTCCATAAGGCCAAAAAAAAAAAAAAAAAAACCCTCTATGGAACCTTTCCATTGGAAGCAAGATAAAGATCAAAGGAAGCTAAATTCATAAACTGTTATCAACACTATTTGCAGCATGCCATAAGTGAAGGAAGTCTTACACATAAATTCTTTCTCCAATATCCATCATTACATAAAAGATACTTTTAAAAATTCAAAACAACATGTGTATTTTCACCCCAATCTGGGAAGGTGGAATGCTAAGAGTACAGGCATTGAAGTCAGATTTTAGTAAGATTATTTAACCAGTCTACGCATCAATTTTCATTTTTTGTAAAATGGAGATAAAAACACATACACTTAGGGTAACAAAAAAACTAAACAAAATAATAAGGAACATGCTAGGCACTGTGCCTAGCTAAATAAATGTGAATTTTTTCCATTATTCCAGTTAATTAGGATAATCTCTGTTGGGGAAAAAGTTGAATTTATTTTTGTACCAGAATAAAATTTGTACTCAAGAATATGGAGTAAACTTATTTTAGAAAAGTGATAGAAAACTACAAATATAATTTACAAATAACAAAAGAAATTTTAGAGACATTTTTAAGAGAATAATATACTCATTTAAATAAACTAACTGCTCTTATGGTTTCAATAAGTGCTAATCTCTGGTAATATTCACATATTAGATGGGTTATATGAGCTAGAATTCACCTTATTAGAATTTAAGTGGGCCTTGCTTGCTTTGATGAAAACATCAAGAGTGATGTTTTCAAAAGTGTATATAGGTTTTTGTTGGACTCTGTGGGAGAGGATGAGGGCGGGATGATATAGGAGAATAGCACTGAAACATGTAAATTATCATATATGAAACAAATCGCCAGTCCAGTCTCTATGCATGATACAGGGTGCTTGAGGCTGGTGCACTGGGATGACCCAGAGGGATGGGATGGGGAGGGAGGTGGGAGGGGGCTTCAGGATGGGGAACACATGTATACCCATGGAGGACTGAAGTCACTGTATGGAAAAACCAATACAATATTGTAAAGTAAAATAAATAAGCAAATTTTAAAAATAAAATAAATAAAATCTGATTTTAAAAAGTGTATAGAAAAGTTTCACTAAGAAACATAGTATAAAAATCATAATCAAGACACTGGTATAAATCAGTCTACTACTAAAGCTCTGTGTGTGTGTGTGTGTGTGTGTGTGTGTGTGTGAACATATATACAATTACAAACATAAATATATGTATATAGATAGACAGATGGATACGTCTGTGCTCTGTCGCTTCAGTTGTGTCTGACTCTTTGTGAACCCATGGACTGTAGCCTGCCAGGCTCCTCTGTCCATGGGATTCTCCAGGCAAGAATACTGGAGTGGGTTGCCGTGCCCTCCTCCAGGGGATCTTCCCACATCTTCCCAGGGATCAAACTCGCATCTCCTGCAATACAGGCAGATTCTTCACCACTGAGCCATCAGGGAAAGCTGTATATAGACATATTTATCTGTAATTACTATTTAGGTAAATGAATACATATGCAATATACATAACATAATATACATACATATTCATCCATACACATATACTTTCGCAGTAATCTGTACAGTGTGTATAATAAATACATATATAGTATACACATACAGATACATCCTACATCATTTTTTTTAAATAAAAGTGAACATTTTTTTATAATTTTACAAAATGATTTAATATAATACTTTCTGGTAATTATAAATTGGAAGAAAAATTTTAACACAATTACTCTCCACACTTTGTTTTGATAGAGAATAAAAAGACACAACGCTATGTCTCCTACTTCATTCTTTTTGTTAAAACACCTAATGCAGGGTTTAATGAATACTTAATGATTGATATTTCATATTATTAAATCTATAAAAGTGAAATTTTTAAAGCATAATTTATAAAAAGACTAACAAGGTCAGCTTCAGATAATTCCAGTCTCCCAAGCATATTTTTCCATTTTTAAGCATCTACATAGAATTACTTATGTGTAGATTTGTTCTCAATGTATTTTGATAAATGTTAACATAATGGCTAAAGAATATATGCATAAAATTTTTTTTGCAAAAGTCTAATGATGTATTTTTGACAACTACTTTCTCTGAAAAATTTTACTTTCTGATTCACATGTAAGTTATCACTAAAAGTGAAAATGAGTGAGAAGAATCAAAAGATTCCTCATATCTTAAATAAGTCAATGGTCAGAAGCTCATTGTATATTGGCAGTAAACAAAGATATTATTTTCTCTTTTAAAAAGCAAGCAACATGCCACTCCCACATTCTTTTTCATCTAGAAAATCATCTTAAGTGGGGGCTTGCCTAAAGAATCTGCCTGCAATGAAGGAGACCCAGGTTCGATCCCTGGGTTAGGAAGATCCCCTGGAGAAGGAAATGGCAACCTACTCCAGTATTCTTATCTCAAGACAGAGGAGCCTGGTGGGCTATAGTCCATGGGGCCACAAAGAGTCGAACACAACTGAGCAACTAACACATACCTTGTCCAGAGACTATGTGTGATGCTGCAGGCAGTGAGAATACATTCCCTATGTCCCCAAAGACCAAAGTACCCCAAACTAGCCAAAGGAATTTAGAACATTTCTATTTGATGTTGAGCCTTTAAAGAATCCTTTCAATGGTATCATAATTTGATTAGCATAAAGTAGCAAGATCTTTCTTTAATACTTCTATAAATCAGATAACAGAAAAAGGTCCCCAGTGAATGGGAATAATATCAGCCCCTATGATAGGAAACATCATATCATCAGAACTTCAGATATGCTTGATCTTTATATCTCCGTATCCTCAGGCTTTATCATCTCATTGTGAGGCAGTACTTATAAAAAGATTCCCATGTTACTTGATATTATGGGCTCTGCATTAAAAGAGTATGAGCACCTGGTTTTCAGTGTATCATTTTCAATACCGCTGAAGATTATTCATGCCTCAAATGGAAATCCACAATCATTGTAACAAAATCCACTACATGGCATTTATCATTTGATAAATTAAGACTATTCATATTTCAAGTCTTCATCTAGCAATATTCCCAGTTTGTGTTTGTCTTTTATTTTTAATCTGAAAAATTCCTTATATGATAGCCTACCATTATCACTGAACCTACATTTAAACAAGCAGGCAGGCAGACTTGGTTTTAATCCAAATCAACTTATAATATTACACACTAGTGTTTGGGGAGAAAAATTCAAAACATGTTAATTTCTGGGTTTGTTTTACTTTTTATTTTTCAAATTACATGTAGACAAAATACCTGAAGCTGTATGCAAAACAGTGCTTGGAGGAAATAAGTAAAATTGTAAATTCTTATTCAACTATTACAAAATTAGAGTCTTAAAGAGTCCCATTAAAAACTCTTTTGACTAGAGTTAAAAGAATGTACCAGTGAATACCGCCTAATGATCAGTATGACTTGAAGCTCCACCATCTGGAGGAGCTTTCCACTCAAGGGAATAAGACAGAAACCAAAAAGAGAATAAGAGTGAAAGCAAGAGAGTGAACTCAAAGTGACTGATAGTATTTCTTTCTAGGGAAAAAAGGAAGATTTTGTGTATGGTGTGGTTACTGAGGCAGCCCTTGAAGGACAATCTACATATAAAGGAAAATTTCAGGCTCAGGAAACAATGTAGCAAAACCATAGTGTCAGAAAATTCTAAGGGGTGCTGGAGTTGATGGCCAGAATGCACAGTGTATGGGTCAATGTAAGGGTGGAAGAGAGTAAGCTATGGAGCTGAAAGTTGAAGACCTTGCAGGCCATATATATTCTATATATGGACTCTGATCACCTATATTCCTTACTTGTGTTTGAGGAATCCTCCATCTTAGCCTATCCAAGAAGCAAGGAATGGAACACAGCCACATTCACAACCTTCCGTAGAGCTAGGGTCCAGAAATCTGCCAGGGATTTTCCCATCGCCCCACATGATTCAGTAAGCTAGTGACATGAAGAAGCATAAGCAGTGCAGGTCGTTTCCCTGCAAGGGAAGATTGTTGTGGATCCAAGGGCAGGGTCTGGTAAGTGAGGTCTGGTGTATGCTTAGCCACAGAAGCAAGCAACATCACACCAGACAGCGACTGGAGCCTAACTCTGGGCCTGTCCCTGGCACCCTAGCCTCAACCTGCTTCTCAGAGTCTGCCAGAATTTTGTAAAATGCCCAAGATACTTTAATAAGTCCCCTTCTGTCTATCCAGAGAAGGTACTTCCCCCTTCAACCAAGAATCCTGACTGATATGCCATTCAGAAGTTCTTAACCCTTTTATAGAGAATATAGAACCAAAAGGGGCTTTCCTGGTGGCTCAGTGGTAAAGAAGTTACCTGCAGTGGAGGACACCAGGGTTCGATCCCTGGGTTGGGAAGATCCCCTGGAGAAGGAAACGGTTCCCCTCTCCAGTATTCTTGCCTGGATAGCAGAGCCTGGCAGGCTACACTTCGTGGGGTCGCAAACAGTTGGACACGACTAAGCGACTAACATTTTCATTTTTTCTCATAGAACCAAAAGTCAATCAGAGGCAAGTTAATTTTCTCTAAATGTGGGTTTAATTTAGAAGTGTTTTATCTCTTATGCTTTAAAGAATTTTATAAAGTTGATCGAATTTTATAAAGCTGATCAAATTTTCCCAAAATTTTATATTAGTTCAGTTCAGTCGCTCTGTATTATTCAATTGATGGTTAAAAAGAATATGGATATAGATCATCAGTTTTGAATACAGATTATCTTTTAATTATTAGTATTTTACCGAAGTTTTGAGATCCTAATTTTTTTTAATCTTTATCTTTTTTTCCAAAATTGTCCTCTGAATCAACAAATAAGAAGTTGTTTCCTACTCCCAAATCTGTGTAGTCGAAAACTTCTCTGCAGCAATCTGCTTTTAAAAAGCATTCAAGAGGATACTTTCCTGCACCAACTTTGCAGATAAATACTGTCTAAACAGCGGTCAGTAATTTATAAGCTATATAAGTTAGCACCTGAATGTGGCCACGTCAGATTAGAATTTGAGAACTGAAAATGCTGTGTTTTTACACTTAACTTTAAAAATGCAGTATTTCCATGTGATCAACTCAGAATTCAGTAAAAAAAAAAAAAAAAAAAAAAAAAAAAAAAAAATCAAAAGAACATTCCCATCTCATTTCTAAGCCCAACAATTTTAGGTTTTTTTTCATGCATTCTACCTTTTCATTCAGGCAATTCTGCTTATAGAGAATTTCCCTTTGTTATCCTTGTTGTTCATGAATGAACTATTAAAATGCACACTCCGCCAAATTAATATTATGATAGATTGTTAAGATCCACCTTTTAATTGAATGAATGACAAAGTGGCCTCAAGAGTAATGTCTGTCCTTATTTACTCGGCATGCAATATGAGTGTGCTGAGGTAAGGCTGTGCAGTGAATCTAATTTAGGGACACAGAATGGATACAGATTGCCAAAAATAAAAAAAACTTATTTCATATATCTCATAGGACTATATGTGACTCCTAGGAGGAAAAGTGATACATAATAAGACAACCTCTTTCATGGCTATGATCAGAAAGAGATTATTTAAACATTAAAGGAACTGTTAAAAGTATTTTAGAAAGTCTACCACAGAAAAAGGAATTTGAATATTCAAGTTAAAATTTTCTTACAATAAAAGGAACTGCACAAGAAAAAAACATATTGCAACCAAGGAAAATTCTATCTTTACTAGAAATGTACTTCTTGGCACAGTAATTAAAATAGCTCTTTTTAGGAGTTTGTCTTCTTTTTATAGACCAACCCAGTATGATTCATGTAATGTGAGGGTCTAATTCTTATTATGAGTAAGAATTTCTTTCTGTATTTCTAAGCACCACCTTTAAACTACGTGCTCCTAAGTTTGTACCATGATGTTCCCAAGTAGGTTGTTAACAGTGAAACTTTTTCCAGTTGTCAAAGCTAAAAACCTCTTAAAGCAAACTGTTTTCCCATCACTTCTTTTCTCATTTAGATCAGACCTTTATTGGAAATAAAAAGATGTATTACTTTTTGAAAACAAAGTAAAATACCTAAGTTTAATTTTATGTTTTCCAAGAACTAAAACTGAGCCTTTTTTCACAGTCAAGTACCAATGAAAAATCAATTCTAGATGAATAACAAAAGATTCCTATCTACCTTTTCAAATCCAGTTACTATTCTAGAATTGTCCACATACTGTACTTCGGCTATCTTCCTCAAAGACTACTGTAATCACGGAACTTAATTACTGAAGAATATATGATAGTGCATATTGCATTAAATTCTTCTATATTGACTATATGCTCATTACCTAGCAAGAAGTGTATCATATTTGTTTATTCATTTCCCCACATGAAAAATCACTCTACATTTCATTAAGCAGAGTACTCACAGTATTATGCCTATTAATATATTCTTGTGAAGAATAAAAGCATGCAATGTACTGTCCCTGAAGCCCTAATTATACTGCAATATATAATTTATATGTTGAATTGAGGTAATGACTTATACTCCATTGTTAGCCTATTTTTTTCACATAGCATTATGTCATAAGTATTTTTCAGTTTCATATAGTGAACTCAGGAAATAATTTTTAATGGTTGCAATTCTGTCATAGGATTGCAGTAGTTTCATCATTACCTCTATATATTTTCTCATTTATTAAGTATCACTCACAAATCTAAAGTCATCTCTGTTTTTCTTAGGATAAATGGATCAAAGTGAAATCATCAGGACAAAGGCTACATTACAAATAACCAATATTGAATACTTGAAATCAACTTTGATACTTTAAATATACATTTCATATGAACCTCAAGAAAAAGTGTTAAAAGCTAGTGTTTAAGAAGTTCAAAATCAATTCTTTTAAAGGAATCAAATTGCTGGGTGTACCTTATAAATCTTATAAATAAGTTCATATCACATATAAAACACATTTAAAAATCATTCTTCCAAAGACATTTAAAATTATATGACAGAAGTCAGAGATTAATGATAAATTTAGTTAGGGTCACATAAATCCCATTCCATAGATAGATTTATTATCACCTATTTTTGAAGTTTACTTGATTTTGATATGCTTGAAATGATGGCTCACTGAATTAAGAAATTGTCAATGACTTTTACTTGTGCCTAACTATTCTACATATAAGAAAAATTAAGTAACAATACTCAAGACTATTTAACAGCTGCTCTTCATTAATACAACATTAGATAAACTCTTTTATTATTTCCTCCTCTATTCAGTTTTTTAAATTAATATTTAGCTATAGAATTTTGTTCTTAAAATGAAGTATTTCTTGAATTATATTTTTCCAGCATTAGTTGAATAATTGTGAATTTCCAAAGGAGAGAGCAGGAGAAGCATAGATTGAAACAGCTGTCACGCTACCAAATCTAACAGCCTGGTGTTAATTTTGAAACATTCCTCATTCTGCCAGGGAATGGCCTCCTATTGCTTTCCAAAGAATCACAATCTCACGGAATGAACGTTCCTCTGAGGCCCTCTAGGCTAAAGTTAATTCCATCAGTTTGGACCAGACCATTTCTGAGTCTGCATTCAGCTCTAACCTGTATTTGACAGCTCATCAGCTATGCCACTCTCCAATCACAGAGGAGGCTGTTATGAGACACTTATCTTTATATCTTAGTGTCTCAATAATATTTTTATCACTCTGTGGTTCATAAAGCATTTTTAGATCCATTATCTCATGTAACTGTCACAATCCAATAGAAAAGGTATGAAATCTATTATTAGTCCTCTTTTATAGGTGATTCAGGAAGAGAAGGTGATAAAGTAACTGATGTTAGAGATATTACAAATACCTAGGTCTCTTCATTTCCAAGACAGTCAACATTCCACAATCTCTTCTAACATTCTCTGGTCATTTAGGCAAAAATAATCTTGCTGCTTAAAATGATCTGTCATTTACCACCTTAAAATACACAAGAGCCTAAGAAATCTCAATAGATCTTTTTTTAATTAAGATTTCTCTTATTTAAATAAATAGTAGTCTTTGAAATCCATTTCAGAATTAGTATAGACAATATTCTACAATACATAAAAAATTATTGTATTTGATATACATGAACTACATGAAAAATGTCAATCCACTGAGGGTAAGGTAGGATTTTAGTATGCAAATGTTCTAAACCACTGGATATTATCAAACCTTAGTAAGTAATGTAGGTATGATGGCTATTTTATGTGTCAGTTCGGCAAGGCTATGATGCCCAGCTGTTTGGTCAAACAACAGTCTATGATATTGTTATGAAGGTATTTTTAGATGTGATTAACATTTAAATCAGTGAACTCCGAATAAAGCAAATTACCCTTCAGAGTGTGGGTGGGCCTCGTCCAATCAGTTGAAGGCTTTCAGAGACAAGAATAAGAGTACCCCAAAGAGCAAGGCATCCTGCCTCCAGGCTATTTTCAGATATGAGCTGCAACATCAACCCCTGCCAGAATTTCCAGCCTATCAGACTTTCTATAGATTTTGGACTTACCAGCTCCTGCATCGTATGAACCAATTCCTAAAATCTCTCAGTCTCTCTATAGAGACATGGATAGATAGGTGGATAGACAGACATACATACTATTGGTTCTGTTTCCCTGCAGAACCCTAATGCACTAAGTTAGATTTATTAACACCTATTTCTCAGCTCCTTCTGCTCTTCTTTCTTTGGGCTATGGAAGCTAGAAGTACTCAATTTACCTACCTCTCCTGCAGTCACAAATAATTCTAACCAGGTATATGGAGGCAGAGGTCTATGGAGACTTCAATCCCTGAGAAAAAGGACTAAGCTCAAGTCAGTGGAAAGTACTCCCCCTTCCTACCTGGTACTAGGGTTAGTTTCTTTTAGATGCAAGAAATCCATACGCGTGGGAACAGAGTCAACACTCTTAGCCAAAGCAGACCAGAAAGACAGTAAAAGCATGGGATCATGATGGATCATCTAGTATCTACTTATGGCCTACTCACCTACATATCTGGAAAACTGACAAACACAAGCCGCTGTGGCCAAGTTTTTTTTTCTTTTTAGTTAAACATATTCTTATCTGATACAATAACTTGTAAAATGGCTTTTACAGATCTACCCCAATATTTATAGCATTAAACTGGTATTTGTTTCCTTATAAACAGGTTAGTAAAAAATAATTTTAAAAAGTAAAATTTAGAAGCCCAAATATAATTAAGCACTTAATGATTTCCTTAATGAAAATCTGAGACAACAATTAATGAGTATCTTTTTTAAAAGACCTCATTTACAGCTATCATGGAAGAAATCAGTCATGTTAATCAGTTGATACCCACAAAGACTAAGAAGTCAGTTCACCCATAGGTACAAATAGTTCTAGAACAGTATTAATAAATAGGAATGTAGCCACATCTTTAGGCTAGATATACTTTTCACAAATATACATTTTATTTACAAAGCTGCACAAATCAGAAGCTATTTTCAGTGAATTAATAAAAATGAAAAAAAAATTATTTAGCATGATATATGAACCTAAAAAACAGGGTTATAGGCAGGCTTTAATAAGATTATGGAGGCTGAAATAGAGGCATTTCAAAATGAACTGGATTGGAAAGACTGAGGCACATTGCATAGGAATTTGAATAAAGCAGTTTTCAGAGTACATTAAATTAACCTAGTGGCTTAAGGTTTCCCAGAATTCTAAGACTTTAACTGAGAAACCAGAAGAGATCCTCAATTCTCAGTGGAAAAAGAGGATTGTCATTCATACTTTTCAGGGTCCATCTGTCAGCTCTTGTCTGTAGTCTTATGTACTGCTTTTTGGCAACAGTTCACTTCTCAGTTACACATTAACACAATCAGCCTCATGTGGGAAGATATCTCTATTTTCTTCTTTCATGCTGTGACCTCCTCTTCTACAGCTTTGACCTCAGGGGGTCCAGACTGCCCACACAGTACCCAGAGAACATCAGGCACAGCCCACCGTGGCTCACCAATGCTGAGGAAACTGATCTACCCATTCTTTAAAGTTAAGATCAACTTTTCCATGAAGCCTTCCTGCTAAAATAACATAGCCCCATTGATGCGCCTTTTAAACATGTACAGGGCTCATCTATATACAGCTCATCAATTCCATGCTCATTTCCACACTATTAATATTCTCAATTTCACCATTCTTTTTCCCAGCTACACTCTAAATTCTTCAAGGGAAGAACAATTCATGGACTCTTATATGTGGTTAAGTGCTTTAAACGCACGTTATTCAGATATGGTCTCAGCTCAGATTAGTTCAGTTGCTCAGTCATGTCCGAGTCTTTGCAACCCCATGGGCAGCAACACGCCAGGCCTCCCTGTCCATCACGAACTCCCAGAGTTTACTCAAACTCATGTCCATTGAGTCGGTGATGCCATCAAACCATCTCATCCTCTGTCGTCCCCTTCTCCTCCTGCCCTCAATCTTTCCCAGCATCAGGGTCTTTTCAAATGAGTCAGCTCTTTGCATCAAGTGGCCAAAGTATTTGAGTTTCAGCTTCAGCATCAGTCCTTCCAATGAATATTCAGTACTTATTTCCTTTAGGATGGACTGGTTGGATCTCCTTGCAGTCCAAAGGACTCTCAAGAGTCTTCAACACCAAAGTTCAAAAGCACCAATTCTTCAGCACTCAACTTTCTTTATAGTCCAACTCACTCATCCATACATGACCACTGGAAAAACCATAGCCTTGACTAGATGGACCTTTGTTGGCAAAGTAATGTCTCTGCTTTTTAATATGCTGTCTAGGATACGGTCTAATACCATGACATTTCTAGTGTATAACTTATCATTTTGTTTAAACTCAAGAGGTAGCTGTATCTTTCTAAAACTGTTCTCTGAAGCACCATCTTTATTTTCATATTATGTCTATAGCTAAGTGTACAGCTGGCACTCAACACAAATCAGCTCACTCTGATAATCCTAATAAGTATGTTAATAACCCCATTTACACATAGGGCTTTTCATGAGAATTTATTCAATGTAAGTCCATGTAAAAGTCACTCTTAGAAACTAATAATTATGAAACATTCATATTAAAAATCTCAGAAACAATAAGGATTTTTACAAAGTCTTCACATTTTTTGAAAAAAACATATTTCACCATTTCTGAGATATTACCTCGATGCGTGTGCTTCTTTGAGAAGTAAAGGAGAAATATTCATTCTAATATAAACTAATTATCAGAACAAGAAATATTCTTGATCAAATGAGCTCTCGGAATACATCCCAATAATTGAAATTCTAGTGTGATATATACGCCATGTGCACTTCATTTCTAAACAGTACAGCTGGGAAAACGATTTAGATAAAACTGACAGCCTACATTTTCACTCTTGCCCTGAGGGAGAGTAAAATATACAATTTTCTGTTTCTATTGAGAATGAAAACTTTAATGTTAGATATTTTTCTTGTAAACATAAATGCTAAGGACTGGAAGAACTCGGACCATTTTGGTCCCTTTCAGTCACTCTTCACAGATCTCTACCAGAAAGATTAAGAGACTCTATATCTCTAACAGGTAAGCACGTCTAGTGGCCAGAATGCTAAGACTGAGGGCAGTACCTCTCCACTCAGGGTCTTTACTGTCTGACCTTTGTAGCCCACCTCTTTTCTTTCCAATTTCCTCATATTGAATATACTTGAACTTGTCAGTTCCTATCTGACATCACAGATTCAAAATAAAAATGAAATGTCATTCTTTGAATCCTTAGGCAGAAGGTGAATGCAACATTTCAAGAAAAATATGGTCTTGGGAATCAAATAAAACAGCATTTGAAGCTAAACTCTGACAGCTCTCTAGTTGTGCGACCTTGGGCAAGTTACTGAATTGCTCTGAGACTGTTGTCCACTTCTAGCATAAGACAAGGTAAACTTCATCTCACTTAATCTCCCTTATAGCCAGTATAATGCTTGCTACATAACTAGTGATCAATAATTTATTTTCATGGCTCATATAAATATAAATCATTTTGGTGGTTAATTTGATTACATTATAGACCTAGAAAAGTTAAAAAGCTCAGATTATTACTTATCATAAACATAATAAAATACTAAACACTTCAGACATTTCCTAGCATATATTCATGAGATGGAGTAGAAATTAATAAAACCACACCAGGCTTCAGGCCAATATTTGATCACACTGTCTACACTACTTTTTACAGTACAATAAGTCCTTGTTTTGACTTCCATTTTCTCCACAAGCAATATCGCTTAACTATTAAAAGATCCTGAGATGCATCCAAATTTACTTCAAGAGTAAGGATAGCATAAAAAAAATAATCTGATCAAACAGCACTATAACATGATGCCAACACTATTAATCAATTTTTTAAATAAAAGAAAATCTATTTTACCCAGATCTAGATTAATCTGGCCAAGCCACACTGGCTCTATTCTACAGAAAAAAAAAAAAAAAATGGCAAATATGCCAACCCATAAATGTGTTCATAGTTTTCTAATATTCCAAAATCTGTGACTAACAAATATATATAAAATGGCGATAACAATAATATGCCGCTAACGTCATCCTTGATTCAGCTTACACAGGAATTGTGGAGGCTGTCTGTGTTTATATCACATCAATACATACATTTAAACTGAAATTTACAACTAGGATAGTGAAACAGAAAACCAAAAAAGAAATTTATCACTCAAATCCCCCCAAATATTTTTTCACATAGTGTTTTCAATCACAAATCTACCTCTAGACAAAGAATAAGATGAAAGTGGGAGCTCTTTAAAAAATAAAAGCACAAATGTTTTACATAAGCAGGAACTGTCAGTATTATTACTTACATACTTTACATAAAACTGATAATTGCTAAACAGTAACACCTGGAAAGGAAAGCAATGAAACAGATCTACTATTTTCATACACATTTTACAACTGTCTGTCAAATTTTGTAAAAATCAAGTACACCCATTATCAACTGTTTCAAGTGATTCTTCAAAGTGATGTATTTGATAAAACAGAACTTTGGTCTAATTCAACTGAGATTTAAGTTTCACAAGCCTTGAGTATTTTGAAAGTGCTTGCTAGGATTCTATTTGCATCTATGAACACAAAACCCACTCCATGTGACCCTTTATTAAAAATGTCAAACAGAAATGTCATATTTTCTCTCTTAATCTGCCAATTAAGTTTTACAAGAAAAGTACAATCAAATTTCATAATGTGTCCAGATTATTAGGTCAAGCTTACTTTGTAAGCTTAGAAATCATTCTAAAAATGAACTGAAGGAGAATAAAATCTGGTAACACACTCTGAATGCTATGAACTCTAGAAAACATAGAATTATTAGGTAAATAAAGGACATAAAGTTAAATTTTAGTTAAGATTAAGAAAATTAGAAGTTAGGTAAGAAAAAGGATAGAAAAAATAAACTTTATTTAAATTAGGGACTTATAGGACCTCATGATAAATGTCTACATTTATAGGGTTTGCTTCATGACTTTTTTTATCACATAACTTATAATTATAATAAATACATATTTCAATTAATACAATGCCATTTATTATATTGCTTATGTTTCAGAACACTAATTTATGGTATACTGTTAAATGTTCTTTAAATGAAAAAACATCAGTTAAAATGGACTTGAAATTATTTTTACAATTGACTAAGTGTTAAACAGTCCATATGTAGAATTTACTCAATTGAATATATATTACAGTAATGTATGTGTAACAAATGTATACACTAGCAAAAGTAATCATCAGTTACACACTTATAACCAATGAAAATAAATGTTTACAAACACTATTATAAAATATATTGTCAGAAGAACAACTACTGATTAACAAAGGTTATTTGACTGTGGTGGGTCTCTATAGACTTTCCAAAGTTAGGAGATATTCTTTCTATAATGTGATTGACTACAACTTTGTAAATCTTTAAGAATATTTAATTTAAAACAGGGAAAGCAAGAAAGTTATACATTAAATATGAGAAGAGCAGAATTTTTAAAAACCTTGGGATAAAGACATGAATCTTAATGTAAGCAATTATATGGGTATGATAGATTTATATGCTACGTAATAATCTAAAATTATCCTGCTCTAAATCTACCTGTAACAGAAGCACCTACAGTGCAATTAATTAAGACACAAAACAGAATTATATGTTCATAAATCTGAAACTCCAGTTTGACAAAGGAAGACAAGTATCTAAGAGATATGGGACACTGAACTAAAGCCATTTCAAACAGAAACCTTATAAAATGATTTTATAAGAGTAACTCTAAAAAATATTCTTCGCTGAAAATGCAGCATTCAGAACAATATTTCTATAGGCTACCTCTTGTGACACGCAAAAATTAGTGACTGAGGGGAATACAGTATGTATACAGTTGTCTGACACCCAAGTCAAACTCTGGAAGAAAAGAATGGATACTTAATAGGTGGAGGGTATCTCCAGGCATATGGAAGACAGAATTTGAAAGATTTTTCACTGTATGTATTTTTATGCTTTTAGGTTTTGTTTTTTTTTTTTAGCCATTTTATAATATTACTTGTTCAGAGCACTAACTACAATTTACATTTTAAATAATTTCAAGATAAGTCACTAACCTTAACAAATTAAATTTTAAACAAACTAAACTATTTCATCCTATGACTGTGGTTTGATTCTTCTTTTTTGTTTTTAAACAATAACTGCTTAATCTATGAGTAAAGCTTGTTTTAAAAAAAGGCATTTGTGTAGTCTGATAATACAGTAGAGCAATACTCCTGCCTGTATAATCTGGGAAAGTTGTTCAAGTTATGTGGCCCTTACTTTTTAAGTATTTGCTAAATAAATGAATGATGAGTGAGACTCAATATACCCAAAATAGAACTGATTTCTCTTTTACCCATGCTTCAGAGAAACCAATCACTGAAAACTACCTTCTTCCATTACTCCCTCCCTCTAGAGATATTACTCTCACCTGAGACCAAAACCTAGGCGTTGCCTTAAACCCCATTCCCCCCTACATCTAACCAACCACCTATCCTGTCAATTCTCTGCCCTCACTACCTCTTAATTCCATCTCTTCACTTTCACTTCCACTTTGACTCTTTGATTAAGACTCATCTCTAACTTGGGTATGAGGCAATAGCCTCCTAACTGTCTTGTTTCACTGTCCTTGGATACAAGAGCCCCCAGTCCATCCTTCCGTGCTCCGGCCACTAAGGGGTAAACTGATCATGGCTACGTATAAAGAATTCTTCAAAGCTTTCCATTATGGAAACGATTTTTCACTCTGACTGCTCATTAGAATCACCCAGAAAGATTTTTAACATACTATTCATGGTCTCCTCACCAACTGAGTCTAAATCAATGATATCAACCCCACTAATTCTAAGAATCACTCATCTACAAGGTATACTCTAAACTTTTGAGGATGTCATACAGGGCCCTTCACAATCAAGTTCTACCAACAGCTTTGGAGCCTCATGTCTCCTGCCACCATATATGGTTGAATCATATTCACTACCACGCTATTCTTCTGCCCTTGACTTCCCATATATCCACACTTACATGGCAATGCCCCTATACGTGACCTCTCATTTGGAGGAAGCACTGCATCTTTCTATTCTCTTTGGGGACTTCTTCCCTTACACGCCTGTGTTCCCTGCTGCTGTTGCTGCTAAGTCGCTTCAGTTGTGTCTGACTCTGTGTGACCCCATAGACGGCAGCCCACCAGGCTCCCCCATCCCTGGGATTCTCCAGGCAAGAGTACTGGAATGGGGTGCCACTGTCTTCTCTGTCCTGTGTTCCCTAGGCTGCTGCTATTGGGCTGTGCTCAATCAAGTCTGATTCTTTGTGACCACATGGGCTGTAGCCTACCAGGCTCCCCTGTCCCTGGGATTCTCCAGGCAAGAACACTGGAGTGGGTTGCCACTTCCTTCTCCAATGCATGAAAGTGAAAAGTCAAAGTGAAGACGCTCAGTCGTGTCCGACTCTTCGCAACCCCATGGACTGCAGCCTACCAGGCTCCTCCGTCCATGGGATTTTCCAGGCAAGTACTGGAGTGGGGTGCCATTGCCTTCTCTGTCCTGTGTTCCCTAGGCTGCTGCTATTGAGTTGTGCTCAGTCAAGTCTGATTCTCTGTGACCACATGGGCTGTAGCTTACCAGGCTTCTCTGTCCATGGAATTTTCCAAGCAAGAATAGTGGAGCATGTGGCCATTTTCTACTCCAGGGTATCATCCTGATCAAGGACTCAAACTTGAGTCTCCAATGCAAGTGTCTCTTGCATTGGCAGGCGGATTCTTTACCACTGCACCACCTGAGAAGCCTATACTTTCCTCCATGATAGCAGTCAGCTATAGCAGTGGACAAGGAAATATTTGAGAATGATAGGCTGAAATTAAAGTCATCCCTTTAAGTTATGGTTTCTGTACTCAATCAAATAAATCACTCATAGCTTTTTCCCTGCCGAGCTCTAATTCAAAGTCTTTGTTAAAGCAAATAATTCAATGGAAACCTTTCACCTATATTTTAAGAGCTCTATTACTATATAGTATTCAAATGCAATAAATAAAAACAGAAACACCTTAAGCCTTGCATGGATAAACAATGTATTTTTTTTTAAGTTTTAAATCTTGTGTTTTTCTAAAACAAAAAGAGTAATATATGAACCATGAAAATCAGACCATGAGAAAACATACAATTTTCATTTTATATATTCATATATTCACTTGGAAAAGACAAGAAACAGGCATAGAAAGAAATGCAGAAGTGCTGATTCTTCTCCTATGATTTTTCCCAAAAGGGAAATATAACAAAAGGAAAAAATATAGCTTTCAAGGAATAGTTAAGGATGGACTGTATATTTGAAAACAGAAAATTAATAAGCCACATGAGAATCACACGTTTTTAACACTATCCATGCTACTGGACTCACTTGTCAAAGATTCTGATGTAATGAGTCAGGGATGTGTTCCAGCATCAGACTTTTTTCAAAGACCCCACAGAGCTCCCATCGTGCAGTCAGGATAAAGTACCACTGAACCAGCACCCTCCCTACTACAGCAAGGGCCACCTTTCAAAAGACAATTGCAATAAGACTTTCCAATCAACATGATTTCCTTCCCATTAGGTGAAAAAGGCATCTTAACATAGTAAATTGAAAAATATTAATGATAGTTGTTATGTACGAATTAGTATATGTCAAGCATTATTCTAACAGCTTCCAATACATTGATCTTATCATTCTTTGCAATCACTCTGTAAAGCTGGAGCTATTGTATGCTGATCTATTTCTCCAAAAATAGCTAATAGTTACAAAATGCTTACCACTGTCAGGTATTATTCTGAGTGCTGTCATATACATTAACTCATTTAATCTCCACCTCAGTGTTGTGAGGTAAGTACTGTTACATTGACTTGACAGATGAGGAAACTAAGGCACTGATAAGTTAAATAACCTGACTAAGGTCCCACCACTAGTGAATGGCAGAGCTGGGGTTTGAAGCCAGGTACTTTAGCTCCAGACTTAATTAAAAAACAAAATTCCAGTGATCTGTGCTTCACTCAGTTGTGTCCGACTCTTTGCAACCCCATGGTTTATACAGTTAATGGAACTCTCCAGACCAGAATATGAGAGGGTAGCCTTTCCCTTCTTCAGGGGACCTTCCCAACCCAGGTCTCCTACATTGCAGTTGGATTCTTTACCAGCTGAGCCACAAGGGAAGCCCAAGAATATTGGAGTGGGTAGCCTATCCCTTCTCCAGGGGATAGTCCCAACCCAGGAATCGAACTGGGGTCTCCTGCATTGCAGGTGGATCCTTTACCAACTGAGCTATGAGGGAAGCCCATATAACAGACTTAAGATATATTAATATGCAATAAAATTGCTAAATATATCTTTAGCTTTCTCCTCTTCAGGAGACTGTAATACAAACAAGAGAGGATGATGCTCACTCAAGAAAGTAAATAAGAATCATTTGATTCTAGTTCAAAGACAAGTACCACTGTTGGACACAACTGGAGCGCTCACGTTAGAAGGAAAAAGACTGAGAAGGATGACAGAGATGGAAACCCGATTCTGTATCAGATATGAAAGCAGAGATTGGTTAGAAGACTGACCCTCCCTCCCTGGGAGATCCATAAAGACAAGGAAAGGTGTGTGTGCCCACTGCTGATAAAAAGTGCTCAATAGATCTATTTGAGCAAATGAAATGTGCTACCTTTTAAGATGTAAGATAACTAAATTCTAAGGCAGAACACTTCAATTTATTATAACCTTGTGTATTTTTCACATTTTAAGATACTCATCATGAATATTAAATATCATTATTTCATTTAAGATTTATTTTTGTATAATAGAGCACTAGATTATTGTAATATACCATTTCATCATTAAAATGTGGATCTTTAAATCTTAATCTATGCATGTAAAATTTATGTCAAAATTAAAATTTGTATGATAAATTTTAAATACATATAATTATATAACTTATATAATATATAATACTTATTAAATTCATGACAAAAAGACATTTCTAATAATCAGCTCAAAGCTAGGTAACTCTAAGCTGAGTTGTTAGGAATTCTCTTGGGCCTGACCCTGGGCTCCTCAGGTGAGGTCCACTATCTGTCCATGATCTGGTTTTATTCCTCCATTGGTAGCTGGCATCTCTACCTTCCTCTTAATGAGCAAAACACATAGAGCTTCCCCTAATCAAGGACAAAGTGGCTGTACTCTGGGTTCCCACCAAACAAGGTGCATAAATCAAAGTTCCTGTTGGTCAACCTAATATATATCATTCAAGTAAGAAGAAATACCCATGGAGGGCTCTCTGAAGGCATTCAACATGCATTTTTCCATTTTGAAAAGAAATATTTTCTGCACATCTTCCTTTTCCCCCTTATTTTATTATATGTTTATTAATCTGTATATTTCTTTAAACCATCAATTTTTGAAGGTACAGGTACTCTATAAATAAATAGGTCTACAATAAAAATGAAAGAGACAGAAAGGAATATGAAAAGAAACCGACTATGAAAAATGAAGGACATGGCTTTCAAAATAATAAATGGTGAGGGAAGATTTTAAAATTTCAAAAAATTAAGATATCTATTTCATTTATTAGTTCCAAAACAATGCCTGCTGAATCTTAAAAATAAACATATTACTTTGATTCAGTTCATTTAGAAATGTGTATCAGACTTACTATACTATAAATGTCTAACACCTTTCAAAGACAGGGTAACATTAAATGTCTGTCATGATTCAAACTGATTTATTTGTGGTTAAGCCTAAACTAGAGTACTGTTTATTAGGACAGTAAATGAAGAGTTCATTAGAATTCTGAGAAACTGCAACCCTTCAACTTTTCAGTTTACATGTTATCCTATTGTTCAATAATATTAAATAATGACTTTATGATTCAAGACGCTGATTTTTTAAATTTTAATAAAGTTTATGTTTAGCTTAAACACCTTATTAAGAGTTAATCTTAATATATTTTGAGCAAAAGAAGTAACATGCTATAGTCAAAGTAAAGTGCAGTACAGTTATGTGACAAATTACATTTCTTTGTATGTTGAACCCTAATTCATCAATTCACTAGATAGAAAAGAGATTGAAATAAATGTTTCTCACATAGCTCTTCGGAAACCAGTACAAAGGAAGTGCAAGTAGAAAACTGACTTGGATTTTTTTCAGGAAATTAGAATACTTTTGATTGATTAAGAAGGAAGAGTATTCAAAGGTTTTAAACTAATATGAGAATTTATGTTATCATGGAGCTAATTTCAAATTGCATGGAAGCATCTTCCCAGCTTAGCATTTTCCATAACTGTTAAAAAGCACACATTTTTCATAATTCAGGTGGTAAGGCACCAGTTAACAATGAAAATGAACTACTTAAGGCTACAAAACATGGAAAATCTGTACCAAGTTTCTCCTTCAACTCAGAATGTAATTTTATTTTGCACAATGAAGAAAACAGTGGAGCAGAAAGAGATTTCATAAAATCAGTGTGTGATGATTTCATTTGACAAGTGGAATGGGGGTGGGAAGAGTAGGTGTGAGAAGCTTACTGCTTTTAGTGAAGTTAAAAACTAAATATGACTGAATCAGAACCAAAAAATGATTTTTGAAAGACTGAATTTAAGATAAAAATCCCAGAGTTATAATTTTCCATAGATATTAACATACTTTGGGGGCATAAACTGTGTTCATGATGCAGTCAAATTAGCATTATAGAAAAAGGAAGCTCGTAAGTAAGAGAAAGAAGCTAAGCAGGATGTGTAACAGCCCTATAAGAATGGGGCACATATTTTAACCTTAATGGTTATGTTACAAAGAACTTATATATACTTAAATTTTTTATAGGTTAGCTCTCTGGTATTAGAAGCCCAGGGAAACTCTGCCAAAATGTATCCTTTTGTGAAATAATGGAATTTTCTAGGGTGTTTATAGCCTTAAGGGGGCCAAGATAAGACATAAGACACTTTGGTATGAAATTAACTCTTTAAGAAATCTAATAAAAATCTGTTTAGTCATAAGAAATGGTTTTTTAAACCACAGAGAAATATTACTTTCAACATGGAGCTCTGCCTTGTTTGAAACAACATTTAATTAGACAAAATAAAGATATATATTCTTTGGCTCCATTTAACTGCAAACATTAAAAAGATAAATACACACTATTATGAAAATGACTCTTAGATGAAATGCAAAACTCCCTCACAGGGAGAAGAATTATGGAAATTAAATTATTTTAATGCTTTAATATAAGTGATCTTACTAAAACCAGAACCAAAGAAAAGGAACGTCCAATTCTACTAGGACACAGAATGAATATGAATTGTATAAAGAAATTTTCAACAGTGAGAACTTTCTAGTTATTTACCAAAAACTTCCTATAACAAAGAAAGTATAACTATACTATATGATGCACAACTCTAAATGGCCAAATTTGAAAAAATTAATTCTTCTATACACTATTTAAAGTAAACATCTCATTTTCACTAGCAAATTTCTTCATATCCTGGAGAATATTTTAATGAAATTTCAACATGTGGATTATTGATTCAAAGTATAACACTTTTATACCTATCTGGGCCAGGCAGTTAAATAAGCGTGCAAGGGGAGGTTGGTGCACAGCAATACATGAAGGGACACAAGACTGCCTGCCTCTGCTAACGGCATCAAAAAACAAAACTTAAAAAAACCTTAAAACAACTTACATGCCAAACAACGTTCAAGAGCCATATGCAGCCTCCTAACCTGCCAGATTGCAGCCCAGATAACTAGAAAAACAGTAGCCAAGATAGAGCTCAACCAAAAACGTGAACTTAGCCAAGAGTAGATGCCAATAAATTCTAACACTCACAGAGTGTAAAGCATAGAATGATTTTTCACGATCAAGCTTCAGTTAGTCATCTATACTTACACAATTTGAGGTATAAATAAGTTTAACAGCAACTCATGAAATCTGTTGATTATGAACATCTGCCACATGTCCTTGAAAACTAGATGTTTCTAACTCCCAGGTGGGAAAGTAAGAATCTCAGTTCTGACTCTCCAATCGTCTCAAGTATAGAGAGAAGCAGTCTAATGATCCATCAGCAACCAGAGGCCTCTCTATTCAGAAGAAGCCCAGCCATTCCTGGGCCCTAGGAGTGATGTCTTGGAATATCAAGGCTGGCCTGTCATGAGCCCTTTAATTTACTGAGAACCCGATGAGAAGCAGTGCATAGCAAAATGCATTCATAATTTATTTTATTTATTGTTAATGACAGAAGAAAGAAAAAGTAGGTAGAGATGACAGAGGAAGAAACAGATCAAAGGACCAAGAAGCAAGCCATCTTCCCAGACCATCGGGGCCAGACGGTGAGGAAGAACCGAAGCTATAGATCAGTTCCTGAAACACCTGGGAAACCCCAGGATGCGGTTCTAGTTGCCTTGAGAGATAAGTTCCTGGGTGGGTCCTGTGAACTGACTGCAGGATGAGATACTGATTTCCTCTCCTATTGAAAATTCCAATGAAACTCAGAAAAGGAGGTTAACCTAGAAAGCCACACAGTCATTTTTTTATAATGTAAGTAAGTAAGTAAGTAAGTGAAGTTGCTCAGTCATGTCTGACTCTTTGCGACCCCATGGACTGTAGCATACCAGGCTCCTCCATCCATGGGATTTTCCAGGCAAGGGTACTGGAGTGGGTTGCCATTTCCTTCTCCATTTATAATGTAGATAGAGTCTAATCTGTATGGGGTTCCTTAAATACATATATTAAATATCACTTATTAAATAACATTTTCCACCATCTCCTTAAGATTAGTTATTTAATAGGATGTTCAAAGACTGAAGTAAATATTTATAGTGCATGTCTTAAAGTCTTCCATGCTTTATGTTTTACTAATATTGGATTCTTTATAATTCTAAACTATTATAGAAACATACTGGATTCTTATTCTTTGACAAAAACCCCTCAAACTTGAATTCTTCAATTAAAAAAATTTCATTTATTTCCAGTCTGACTTTTCTGATATAATTGAATCACTCATGACTAATAATTATTAAACAAATAAAATTGATGAATTGTGTTATGTGTAATATAGTATATGATCTATTCAGCATTATGACAATAAGTAACATCTATTGACAATTTACTACGTGCCAGATATATACTGTCAAAAGATATAGAACTATACATGGATCATGTCATCAATTCACTTAATCTTCTACAAAATCTATGAGGCAGACACCATTACAGTATCTACTTTCAACTGAATTATACAAGACTCAGAGAAGTAATTTAAAAAGACAATGAAACTAATGCGTGGTACACTAGTGACTCAAATCCAAATTCAAGTTTATACCTCTATCTCTCCCCACCATGACTTTTTTACTCTCCTCCCCCTTGCCAATATTATGCCTAATTGCATATATAATACAGAGAAAGTAGACTTCAATCTAGCAGTAAAGAATACTAGAAGATTCCCAGAGTTTCAAAAAATGTAATTTATAGTCAAGAATAGCTACATGCTATACAATCTATAATTTTAATATTTTGTCTCAATTCTCTTCCTACAAAATCTTTAAGCCTGTTTATCATTTTTTAAAATATTCAGGTTTCCCTAGTGGCTCAGTGGTGAGGCGTTTGCCTGCCAATACAGGAGACATGGGTTCGATCCCTGGTCAGCAATGATCCCACAAGCCACAGAGCTTGTGTCTGGAGCACCACAACTACTGAATGCGTGCTCTGGAGCCCAAGAGCCTCAGCTCCTGAAGTCTAAGCACCCGACAGCCCGTGCTTTGCAACAACAAAAGCTACCGCAATGAGAAGCCTGTGCACTTCAACTGGAGAGTAGCCCCCACTCTCCACAACTAGAGGAAAGCCCACACAGTGAAAAGGCCCAGCAGAGCCAAAAATAAATAAATAGTATAAAAAAGATAACATTCCATCATGTTTCATTTATTCAGACTCAGAAAGTGTGAACATGTTTCTGTAACAGTCCTCTAAACTTCGCAAGAAGTTTTATGAGGAGGAAAGGTCAAACAAAATTCTGAAATCCATCAAAAGTTCAGCAAAAAAAATTCAAACTTTTAAGAAGACTTTTTTGCAGATGGTTCTTTTAAAAGAAACATGGCAACAAAATTACAGAGCAATTTCACAGTTTATTCTGTGACTGGATGTGAAATCTCACTTTTATGTGAATGCCAATCCAGAATGGGATAAATAAATTTTTTAATATAATGTGAACAATAGCATATTTGGACATTTCAAGTAACCTAAAATCCAAACTGGAAAGCCCTAATTTTGCTGTGTCCCAGTCCACCTACTCAGGTATCTACTAAATGTAGAACACATGTCAACTAAATGTAGAATATACCCTAATTTTAAAACACTTAGGTATAACTTAATTGTATACTTATCATTATTAAATTTATTAACAGATACTGTTTAATATATTCCTTGGTAATGAAAGTTTCCATCATTCCTTTAAATAAGACAGTTGTGGTTTGGGTTAGGGTCAGAGTTAGGATTAAATCAATGCCAGCTCTAAAATATATGTTGTTTAAACTGCTCCTTTAAAGACTGAAATCCGAAAATAAAGCAAATTCTATACAATTGCTTAGCAAAACATCAAGTCAACATTCTGAAACAATATTTCTTTAGAAAATAATGCTTTGTAAAGTTAGGAAAAAATATAGAAACTATTTTTTAAAATAGATTCTGACCTTAGTGATGGACAATTGTCAGTCTAAAATTCAAATGTATTACCAAATGTTAATGTTAACATGGTGGTCATGAAGTTACATTCAACAAGGCTTGGCATCCCATCTGTCTCTTCTCTTATGTCAATTAATTAAGATATCTAAGATTCCACTGATTCCAATAGAAAGGGTACAGATCTATGATAATTCCCTTTTAAGTGAACAAATACCTATATTATAAAAAAAATACTAAGTCAATTCTTGAGCATGTATGTCACCTGAGCATATTTTACTGTCCTGGATCATGAATGGGTAGACTGCTTTGTGAGGATTGCACCTTCACAGCAGAATCAATGAAAACTTAAATGGAAGGACATGAAACAAAAGGTTTTTAAAACTGTCTGTGTGATATTAAGACGATACTGTATCAGATAAAACACAATAATTTTCCACCATTTAAAATATGGATGATTTTTTTACTCATCCATACAGAGTCAACATCTACAAAATGATATTTTCATATAAACTAAAATCACCTGAGATTTTCATGTTAAATATTCATTCTCCCTTCCTGCTAGTTTTATATTAAATGGAGATAAATACTTTTCATTGAATTTATTCCAAATTACCTATTTTTCAACTATAATGTACTTACCTGTATCTTTATTATAAAAGTAGTCATTAGTCAGTTTTATAAAAGAAAATTACTATTTCTATCAATAAAAGGAATGAGGTATATACTAATTTTAAATTTGCATAGTGCATATTCCAAGTAACTGGTTGTTATTAATACTTACTCTCTGTAATAAATATAAGAAATACTTCCCACAGTGTAGATATCATGAATCATTTAAAAAAAACCTAAATTAAGAAAAGTAGGATTACACTTCTAAAAGAAAAGTGAATGGAACTGTGTAATCTTGAGGTATAATGACTTCACAGGGAACATGTTTTCATAAAATGTTTCTTCTATACTAAGAAAGCGTGAAAAACTTGAAAAGATACCTACATGAGTTAAGTTACAATTTACAGAGGTGTACACTGGGTAGCTAAAACATATTTAACTCCAACCACTTGAAAACCAAAGTATACTTAAAATTGCAATACCTTATTTAAGTGTTAAGTAATTTTTACTCAGATTAACTTTCAGGAAAACTGTTTTAAATACAACTGCTTTTCATGTCAAAACCAATTTCTGAAGGAAAAAAAACTCAGATTATTTTGTAAAACTAATTACTACAATGAAACAACAGTTAATAAATTCAAGATTATTTAAATAATGGCTGCTACTGAGAAAAATGGAATAAAGGTAGAGAAAAAATTTTAAAGAACCAGCAGTTACTTATCATCTTCAGAACTGTTTTACCAGATAGTCATGCCTTTTAAAATGTTGTGAATAAATCTATTAAAAGTGATAAAACATTATAAGTTAACTTTTTCTGTGTTTTAAAAACACTGCATGTTAAATTTCCATATAAGCATCTTCCAAGAAATTTCAGAGTTGAGTTACTTGCAAACAAAGAGACGCAATCACATACCTAACCAAAATGACAACAAAGGACAAAATGCTAAAGTTATAGCCCAAGAGCATGAAATTAGTCCTCTTGTTAGAGACAGGAAATGTATTTAAACACCAATAAAGCAAATATACAGGAAATAGCCTCTTCAAGAGATATGACTATACATGTAAGATGCTGCTTAAAGTTATGGGTCACACTAATAAAAAAAACCTCAGACACACCTTAGCTCTAAGAACAGCCTCTCCCACAATAGCCCTTGTGTCCATCACTGGCTGTTGCTATCATTTTCAAGCAGATACAAAGATACAGAGAGAATAAATACATAGAATCACTGATCCAGACTGTAAATTGTCACCTACCTGTAAACTGGGAACATTTTCCTCACAGCTCAAGTCTTACCTCATAAGACCAGACACATTGAGTCCCACCGAAACGTCGAACACATCTTCCTACTTCCACGTCCTCATGAGTCGTGTACATTTCTCTGAGGCATTCACCAATATGTGGCACCATCCTCCTAAGAACCTCACGACTGAAGATCATGCCAGGTCCTCCCATGCAGAAGTTCTCCCCAGGCTCCAACCCCAGCTTTCCGAGTTCTTCAATATTCCCCAGGCCAGTCTGGCCCAGGTAGAGGGGCTTGCTGCTATCCAGTGACCTAAGAAATTCCTCCAGCTTATCACCTACAAAGAAAAAACCAACAATCACTCCTTTTCATAATCTCATAATCATTTATAACACACCAAGTAAGGGAAATATTGTGCATAAACTCTAGAAAAGTCTCATACAATTGAAAAGAAGAAAAACCTCTTCGAATATTTCATTATTTAAAAAATGCTAATTCATAGGTGTTACATTAAAATTAGATTTTATCAACCTTCTAATCAATGAAAAACCTTAGTAAGTCTAACAGTCATCGGATTTTTTTAAAGCTTAAATATTGCTGAGAATAAAGACAGGGTTTTTTTTAACATGTATGAAGTAGTGATTATAAAATTCTCAGAAACATATTAAATATCAATATTTAGCAATGATAGGAAGATCATTGACACCCAGTAATTATTTTTTCCTGATAATTGACTTCGTTTACTGTTTCATCCTTAATTAAACTCAAGCCATAAACAACTCAAAAGATGTAGATGGCTGTGTGTACGTATGTACATACATACATATACATATATATATAGAGAGAGAAAGGGAGTCTGGGAAAAAGTGAGAATATCAAACTTGTCTTGAAATATAACACTTTGGAACTTTGGAAAGCACCCTTTTGGAAGAAAATTAACATTTGTTAAAATTTATATAATACCATTGGTTTATAAGTTTATAAGCTCATCATGAAAAACAATCTTAAAATAAGGTTCTGTAGCTAAAACAGTTTCAAAGCATTAGGTACTCTACAAAGTGATATGCTGGAATAAGTAGTTATCATCTTTATTTTCCCAATCAGCATTTCTACTATCATTTCTGATGAGCACAGAATCTGCAGTCATTATATTGATCCAATGCCACGACCCCTTGGAGCTCAATGAGTTTTAGCTATTATTTGGTTCCTGATACAAAATACATTTCATTCTTAATAGAAATGGAAAGCATATGGCATTTCAGTGTTCTGAAGGACAGTCTTTCATTAAAATATATGATATGGATGGTGTTAATGCATTTTGGGAATTGCAGAGTGTGGCAAACTTCTGCCAGGAAACCTTTGTGATTTTAATGAGGCACAAAAGACAAGGGGACTGTAAGATAGTGGATCTATCAATTATAGATAAAGATATCTACATATTTCATATCTACCTATGAGAGTGGGTTCACCAGGAATGCAATTTCTTTTAAATTTTCGTATCAAATTATTCAGTTCTTTATTTTCATATCTAATTATCAGTATTTCCTCTGCCAACCAGCCCTAAGGATTTCATTCCTCTCAACCCAAACCCAGGAAATCTCTAGTTATTAACTCTACATTCAGTCTTTGTGCCAAAATGTGTCTGTTTGTTATCTGTTTGCTAAAAGAGTTATGTAAATGACGCTGCCTAAATCCAGAGAAAGCAATGAGGCTGCAAATAGAGTGGGGTAAACTGAGTAAGGGCTGCCCCCCTTTGACCAAGAAGCTAGAAAATGTGGAAAGAAACACCTCCTTCAATACAAGCCTGCTACTTCCCTTGTGTACCTCTCTGCAAAGAACAGGGCTGGAAAGATTTCCTCCTGCTCTAAGAAACATTCTTCCGCTGAGTTTAGCGATCTCTGGCCAGAACCACTCACACTCAGGGTGAAGGACGGCGCCTCTTTTAAAACTGACAAAGTTTTTTCGTGCTGGGGCTGCGCGTGGTTTGCGGAAGGACTTCCAGCCTCTGGTTCACGCCGCAGCCACCGAGACAGAGTGGAAGGGATGCACACCCGGGAGTGCTGGTGCAGCCTGGAGCTCCTAGAGTCTGGATAATCTGCGTGCGCCGTCCCCTTTCCCCCCACCACTAACTCCTGTCAATACAGTCATCCCCTCTGGGGTTTACTGAGCTGTTGCCAAGGGGTAGGGAAAGGCTTGCTGCTCCACTGTGGTGGCTGGACGGAGCTGCCCGCTGGGGTGCTTGGGGTGCCCCAAAGACCCCCATTGCGCGGCGGTGGCGCCAAAGGGAAGGAAACGCACAGGAAAGGGTCTGGGGCGACAAGGACGGTTCCTCGATCTCACCAGCTCCGAAACTAAGCTAGATGTAGTTAAAACAAAAGGGTAGGGGAATAATGATCACCGGTCGCCCGTCTGGCTCTCGCGCCATCCTGCATCCTCCTTTGCTCCACGGAGGACACGCCCCTCTGGGCCAACGTGGGAAATTGCCAGCAGCTGGCAGGGTAGGATGGAAATAGCCTCAGGTTTAACCCCGAGGTCCCTTTCCTCACCTTCCTACACGGTAAGGAGTAGCAGCAAGCGATGGGCGGAAACCAGAGCAGCAAGAGTTAGGAAGGCGAAAAAAAGCCAGGCAGGTCTGAGGAGGGTCCAGACCCGCAGCAGAGGAGGAGGAGCGGAGTTTGAATGGTGGGCGGAGGCGAGAGGTGGGGGCGACCGGCTGGGGGCTGCAGGAGCCCGGAGCACGTGCAGGCAGAGAAGCAAGACAGGGGCTGGGCAGGGATCCGGGCTGGGCAGGGATTGGGGCTGGCTGCAGAGAAAGGAGGCGGGGAGGCGGGACAGCCGGCGCTGGGAGGTCACCTTTAATGTAGACATCGTCGTCGGCGCGCATGAACCACTCATACTTGTCCAGGTAGTGGTCGTGCATGTACTTGATCATCATGAAGGACTTTTTCTGGGGAGGGTAGGAGTCGTCCACCCCAGGCAGCGCGATGACAGGCAGAGGTGGCGGGGGCTGGCCAACCCCAGCGTTGGGGGGTTGCTGGCTGGAAAAGAACTCCACGCGGCCGGGAATGAAGCGCGCCCAAGTCCGCTGCGCTGCCAGCGCGCGGCTGCCCAGGTACTTCTGCGCGGTCATCACCCCCACATACAGGAAATCGCGGGGTCGCGAGCTAGAGGCAGCGGCGCCCCCGTCCCCGCTGCCGTTGTGGCTACTCCCCGGCCGGCCGCCTCTCCGGTGCCCAGCCGCGCCCCCATCCTCTTCCTCCGGTTCCCCTTCAGCCACCGGGGCTCCGGGGAGCCCCGTCGCGCCTTCGGGCTCTCGTCCTCGCCGCCGCTGCTGCAGCGGAGGTGGCTGCTGCCAAGGGCTGCTCCGAAAACTGGTTACCCCGGGCGCTGCTTCAGGCAGCTGCGGCCCCCGGGGCTCCTGGACCGCTGGAGGCGGCGACTGCCCTGGCCACTGCCGGGCATGAGGCTCGGGGAGCGGCTGCTGTGCGCCGGGGCCAGCGGCCGAGCGGCCGTAGTAGGAGCAAAGGCTGGAACCGCGTCTCTTCCTCTCGCTCAGCTCGGCCACTCTGGGGGCGATGAGCCAGGACGCCGCGGTGAAGCCCAGCACCAGCCCTAGTGCCACGCTCATCCACGGGCGGCGGGAGCGCACGGCCATCGCGGCTGCCCGAGCGCGGACGCTGGCTGAGTGGCTGCGGCGCCGCGCGCGGGGCTCCGGGTTCACACCCACCCCTCCTCCGCCTCCACGCCCCCAGCCCCGGCCGCTGCCGGCTGCCCAGGCTCCGACGCCCGATCGGGGTTGGAGCGTTCCCGGCGCCTAGCCGGCGGCGCGTTGCAGCTGCCCACCGAGCTCCCCGCTCCGCTCCGGGTCCGGGTTCCGAGCGAGGGTCGGGAGTGAAACTTCTCCCGGCGGAGGCGGCGGCGGCGGCAGCGAGAGGAGCTGCAGGAGGACGAGGAGGTGGAGCGGCGGCGGCGGCGGCAACGGCAACGCGTCCGCTCCTAGGCTGCCACCCTGTCACTGGCGCGCCTGGTCCCTCCCCCTCCCTCCTTCCCGAACCCCCGCCCTCGCTCCCCACCCCGCCGCCGCCGAGCCCCGGACTGGCCCGGAGGAGGAGCCACGAGCACCGCCACTGCCAGCCGCGGGGAAGCGCGGCCGCGGTATTTCCCCGTTACCCGCCCTTGGACGCCCCCCGCCCGCGCCTCGGTCCAGAGCCGGCCTCCTCTCCGGAAGGAAACGATCCCGGTCGGGCCGCCTCCAGCTTTCAGCGCCAACGCCCCCTCGTGCCTCCTCCCCGGGTCCTAGTTCGCCGTCCCATTTCCCGTCCCGTCCCGCCCCTCCGCCCGGCCTCGCAGCACACCCGCGTCCGGGGGCTCCGTCGCCCCCCTCCCAGCGCGTCGGCTCCACTGACCTCATCGGCTGAGCTCGGGTCCCAGATCCCCGGGCGAGCGCCCGCATCTCCCTCCCCTCCCGTCTCCCCCGGCCCGCAGCCGGGTAAGTCCCGGCGTGACCCTTCCCCATTCTGCCCCGCCCAGGTCCGCCCAGGCTCGGGTCTTCGCGTTTTTCGGTCCTTTTCGCTTTAGTCTCGCGGCTGCCACTTCGTGTCTGCTCTCTCCTTATCCCTCTCACTGCTCGGAAAACCATCTGTCCCACCCTAGCACCTCTCCACCCAGCCTTACAAACTCGCCAGTCCCTACCTGCATGCTTCGCCACTTTCAAAGCCACTCCCCAGCCATGCACAGAAGCAC
This sequence comes from Muntiacus reevesi, assembly GCF_963930625.1. NCBI lineage: Eukaryota > Metazoa > Chordata > Mammalia > Artiodactyla > Cervidae > Muntiacus > Muntiacus reevesi. Next base: position 202,931,601 of record NC_089249.1, read on the forward strand.
CATTATCACTCCTAAGAAAATCTCGGAGAGACTAGAAATACCTACCCGGAAAGGCTAAGGGGAGGTCACAGTGGTTGGGGGCTTAATCCCCAAAGACAATAAACATTCCACCTTCCCCACCTGGATAGTTGGGGCATGTGAGGCTGCCTGCTGTCCACTCCTCAGCTCTCCTTTGGTTTCATGGCTAGAACTTAAGACTAGCTGAGAAGGATTGGCAAATGATGGAGAAATGTGAACAAATAACAGCCATCACCCAGAAGATTGAAACTAAGAAAATTCTCATCCCCCCACTCCAGAACTTAAAGTGAAAGTGAAGTCGCTCAGTCGTGTCCGACTCTTTGTGACCCCATGGACTGTAGCCTACCAGGTTCCTACCTCTATGGGATTTTCTAGGCAAGAACACTGGAGTGGGTTGCCATTTCCTTCTCCAGGAGATCTTCCCAACCCAAGGACTGAACCCAGGTCTCCTGCATTGTAGTCAGATGCTTTACCGTCTGAGCCACAGAAAATAGGATGTTTATTCGTGTCTATAAAGCATTTTCTTTACTAAGGCAATGTCAGACAATGTTTCACCTCGCCAATTAGGGAGGGAAAATCTCCAGCAACAGAATCTCAAAAAAAGGTTAACCCGTATTGGCCAAAATGGCTTAAAAGTTATCTCATGAAGAAATCACCTGAAGATACCTGACATTTAGAAGAAGGGAACATTTAAAAGCTTTCTCTCTAGAAATTGTGAATCTAACTACAGTCTGAGGTATACTTGGCATCCCAAGCCCTTTCCTGTTCTCCAAATTTCAGTCTTCTGTTTTGCACATCAAATGCAAAGGGATGGTATTGAATGGCATTAGACATGGGGCTGGATCCAGCAAGGTGCTGGCAGCGTCCTTGGAACAGTAGGCCTGCCTGGAGCCCTTGGAGGGGTGGTTCTTTCCACACCAGTTACTGGCTGTGCAGGAGCACGTCTGACGAAATGTTTCATCTGCTGGACAATGAAGCTCCTTTTCCATGTCTAGGTCTTGCCCAGAAACACATGGGAATACAGATCACTGGACTCTTTCTCGAAGTTTAATGTTGGTTAGAATACGAAACTAATCAAACAAACAGGCCCCTTCTGATTTAAAGCTACATCTTCCCAAGGACATTTTAAGCTTTCTAAAGCAGTGCTGTTCTATAGAACTCTCCTACAATGGAATTTTCTTTATCTGTGCTGTCCAATAAGGCAGCCAAATGCCAATGAGCATTTGGCTAAAATGGTTGGACAAAGGAAATTTCAATTTTATTTATTATTAATATTGATTTAAGTAGCTCCATGTGACTAGGGGGCTGCCATGTTGGACAGCACATTTCAAGAGGAAATTCAGGATATTTAGTGTCCCCCTACCTGTGGTCCATTGTGAAGAACAAAGAGTCCACCAACACACCAGCATATCCAGCTGGTCATCCTTCCACTGGATGTGGTTCATGTGGTCGATCTAAAAAATCATTACTTCTCATCAGGCACAGATAAATTACTTGTCAACTTTTATACTATTTTGGGATAAAGTGAACTTCATTTATTCAATATCTATGTGTACGAAACTAAACACTAGACAAGGTGGGAGGCTCTAGACACGGAAATGTCACAAGATACTGCCACCTATCTGAAGTTTACAGTGCCATGAAGAAGACAGACATTAAATACCACAATACAAAATGAATTTCTGTGTTGACAGTTGATATGAAAGGAAAGTGTAGCGCACTCAAAGGGTATTGACAAGATCATCTAATTCAGCCTGGGAGCCAGAGAATTAATTTTTAGATACTGAAATAAAATGAAAAAAATTGAAATGATGTTCCATACTGGATCAGTGACCTTGGGGAAATTATTTAAATTATCTGACCTTCAGATTTCTCATCTGAATGTAAGTACATTTCTGTGGGGATTTATTAAGATATTATATGTAAATACTTAGCACAGTGTCTAGGTCATTTAGGCACTGAGGAAATGTTTGTTCTCATTTTTTAACCCTTCATAATAAAATCTTTTTGATATCACCTTGTTTATTTTTAATGATGTCCCACTTTTTATTTAACAAATATTTATTTAGTGTCTACAATAAGCTAGACACTATTCTAAAGAAACAGCAAGCAAAACAGTCAAAGCCCTTGAATTTGTGGGGATTATATTCTACTAAGGAGAGATTACACACACACACCCCTCTACATATAATATGCCAGGTAATAATTATTTTGAAAAAAATAGAGGTAATGGATGAGCACTTGTGTCAGATGAGGCCTTTATAAATGTGTTGGTCAGAGACATTCTTTCTGATAAGTTTAGCAGAGAACAAAGGAAAGTGAGGAAACTAACTAGAAGTATATCCAAGAGAAGACTGTCTAGGAAGACAGAATAGTCAACACAAAGGCCTGAGACAGACATGGTAAATTTTAGAACAGCAAAGAGACCAATATAAGTTGAAAATGGAAGGGAGTTGGTGACTTGCTAATTATTTAAGCTAGTGTTGTTCAGTAGAATTATAATGTGAGCTATAAACACAATTAAATTTTTTGTGTAGCTACAATTTTTAAAAGTGAAATTAATTCTATTAATACATTTCATTCAACTTAATATATACAGTATATTATGGCAGCAAGTAATCAGTATTACATTTTTATTGTGAAAATTTACATTATTTTTTAACCAGTTCTGTTTTCCAAATCTATTGAATTTTTTACACTTAGAGCACATGTCAGTTCAAGCTAACTACATTTCAAATGTTCAGTAGATACATGTAACTAGTTCTACTATATTGGACAGTGTATATTCTGAGCCTGGAAGACATTTGAAAAGAGTTTCTTTTATTCTGAGTGACAGTGAAGGTGTTAAGTGGTGATTTGATTTTTATTTATGTTTTGCAAGACCATTGTAGCTCTCATGGGGAAAAGAACAGAGGGGAAACAAAAGTAGACTCAGGGAAAGCATTTAAAACATTGTTGAAATCACCCCATGACTTTGAAACAGAAGAAAAAGAGTGTTCTTTCCTTCTTTCCATAGTGTCTGCACCTCTTCCTCACTTGTAATAATTAGAAGCACTGGGTAAGTTTGTTATATGAGTTTAATTTCATATTTATTGAGATTCCTCTAGCTATTTATTGTTATTTCCCAAAGTCAGTGAAGTAATTTTCTCATGCTCACTTTAATTTTGAAGATACATGATTTTTAGGGTAGATAATTTTCTGGGAAATATCTACCAAGGACTAAGTTTTTTATTAAAAAATAAAGTAATACATTCTAGGAATAATTTAAGAAAAAAATGTATTTAGATAAGAAGGGTGAAAAGAGACACCTTTGTATGGAAACTTGTTCTCATTGAAGACAAATAAACATAATAAATGCATATTAAAATATAGCCAGATCGGAAGAAAGAATACAGAAGTGTAGGTCAACGTACAATATTTCTGGCTAAAAATGTCTGATAGGATTACTATTCTGATTTAAAGAATAATGTTTCAATATATACACTTGTGAATCACCTGATTAGAAATCCCTATGAAGCACCTCAATAGTAGATTTTGAAAAAAGAATAACAGATAACAGGCGAAGGGTACAAAACTGATCCTCTGTCTTCTCCAAATCCCTTAACAGTTTCAGGCATGTCCATATTTGACTATTGTAACACACGAATCATTTGCCTCCTTCTCCAAGCTGAAGCTGTTAGGGCCTAAGGGACCATCTGGATTCACTGAAGCAGAATTCTCACAGGGGTGTGTTCCCTGGCTTTGGAACGACACTATGTCAACCACCCTGAAACCAAGTCTGGTACACTTAGAGCCCTTCAGCAGACTGTTCTGAAGGTTTTAATTGATTGGAAAGAATTAGTGAGAACTTTAAAATCACAGACAAAGATCCAAGTGAATTTCAAAGGAGGATGCCATCCAGCCATCTCATCCTCTGACACCCTCTTCTCCTTCTGTCTCAATCTTTTTGAAGTGGGCGTCAGACTGTATAGTCCATGGTGTCGCAAAGAGCTGGATACAACTCAGCAACTTTCACTTTCAGAGGCTGAGATGGCTGGATGGCATCACTGAGGCAATCGACATGAACTTGGGCAAACTTCCGGAGATGGTGAGGGACAGTCCATGGGCTCACAAAGAGTCGGACACAACTGAGCAACTGAACAGCAAGATAGTCTGATCAGTTATGAAAGTTAAAGGTAAATATTTAAATATATGGTTCAATACATGCTTCTGTTATAAGGTGTAAGCAAAGATACTTTGATTTAGTATTTTACTGTGATATTTAGAATGTTATCATTTTTTTCCTGACCGATCAAGACTAGGCTGATTTCATTTGCATGAAGCAATTCTGGCATCTAGTGGTTAATAATCATAATGTAATTCAGTTTATTTCTAAGGGACAGATTGTGTTGTAAAATAGTATTAACATTGCCAATGAAGATTATAAACATAGAGACATAGTAAGATAACCATTTATATTTTTATTTCCTCAGAAATCAGCATGTAAGGGGATGATAGAAGCTCATATACTGAAACATGAAAAGGTAATTTTTTAGAGTACATTATAAAACTGTAAGTTTTAAAGCTACTATTGATCTGCATTTAGTTAATCAACGTGAAAATGTTATAGTCAATTTTTTTATACTGACAGTACTTAATGCTACTAAGGAATTATTAATTTCTTTTTTATGTATGATAAATGGTATTGTGACTATGTTTTTTAAGAAAAGTTCTTAGTTTTCAGAAATATACACTGAGGTATTTATAGATTTACTAGTATGATGTCTGGAATTCAAATATCAGAATGAAGGTTGTGCTAAGTGGATGGCAGTGTGGAGGGTGAGGGGAGCAGGAAGGGACTGAATGATGAAGTATTGATGATTACTGGGACTGGGTGATTATCTCTGGGTAGATTTGATATTCCCCATAATAAAAAGTTTAAAGAAAACATTTTAAGATCAGCATACATTCAGTTTTTATTTCCTAAAGCTTTATCTAAGACAGATTCACCTGTTCGAATCATCAATGTACTCTGAGAAGAAGAAATGAAAACTCCGGCTGTCACTTATGAAAGGATTAAGAGGAGACCATTTCAGAATTAACACTTGCCTATCTTCGCTCCCTCCTAGGCTCGAATGACAGTCTCTTAGACATAAGCAAAACATTCAATCAAGCTTTTACAAGTAAAGAAACACTGTGATATGAGGATTTTTTTTTCCTGTAATTGTCTATGATTAGGCAGTGAGCTTCAAGATCTTCAGAGAGCTTCTAATCACCAATCTGAATTTATTCTAAAAAGATTTTTTATTTTAATTTTCTCCTTTAGCTACTCTCCTAAAATGCTAATAAACTTCAACTTAAAATTTACTATCTTAAAAAGTTAAAATGTACATGCCGTCTTTCCTCTGGTTTAATTTTCAAATTCTGTTAATTACTTGGTTTCTTTTCCTGTCCTACAGGTCACTGCTATTGAAAAGAAATACAATATGATCCACATATACAATTAAAACTTCTCTAGACCCCACATTTTAAAAAGTAAAAACAGGTGAAGTTAATCTAAAGAATACACTTTATTTTACCCACTATATCCAGTTCTACTAAGTTTTAAAGCTCATTTTTTGAATAATAAAAAGACAGATGGATTTCAAAACATTTACAGGATTTATTGTACTACTTTCTTAAGTATCAATATATAAATATTATGCATACTGATCAATACAAATATGACACATATGTATGCATGTAAATACAGGTATATACAGTGAATATATATATAATGTTTTCTTTATAGCCACACTATCATTACGTAATAAACATAAGAGGAGAGATTAGGGGATCTTGTCTTTTTTCTCATGCCTATTTTTATTAAATTTCAGGATATTTTATAAGAACCAAGAAAAGTTAGATATCACCTTTTTCAACCCATTGTATAGTATCTTGAATGAGTGAGTTTATGAAAAGTACAGTTTATAATTCAATTTAAGGCTCTTGCATCCAGCAGTGGATTTTAGAAGTCCATAGTGAGTAAATAAATGACACAAGTCTTTCAATAGTCTTGATAGATTTCAATAAACTATCAGCATGGGGAGGGCAGAGCTTTTATTTTCTGCCACTCTCTGTGATTTTTATTTGGTTTGGAAAATATATTTATGTTCATAAAGTATTTATTCATCTTAACATATAATAGGATGGTTATTTATATACCAGTTAAAATTGTAATAATTTCTAATTTTTAGTTTATCATATGACAACTATTTGGGGTCCTGATTAAATTTTAAGATGGTAAAGGGATCTCAAGAACAAAATACTTGAGAACATTGATATTGGTCTAAGGAGATTCCTTCATTTATCTTTTTCTTCTCCTGAAAATAGCACAAATTTTTTTAGAGAGGAATAATTGAGTTAGAATGTCTTGTTCCTGCCCTGATGGAACATTGACTTTAGTAGTTTGCAGTGACATGAGAGTGACTAGGATTCTGCAACTCTGAAACTTAGACATGTTTACAAGTATGTTACTGTCTCAGTGGTTTTCAAGTCACACCTACTGCATTCTAAGAATCCAGTAGTTTAACTTGTGTGTGTGTTTGCTTTGCTGCTATTAGAAGGGGATAGCAGGACTGAATCTTCTGAGACATTAAATCATTCAGACATTTTTGATGTTGGTTTGTATCTAGTAACAAATTAGTATCTTCTAGAAATTTAGGAGTATAGTCTTCCTCTCTATAAACAGGGCAATACATTATTCTAAGGCTCCAACCATTTTGTAATGGGCCAAAGAAAGAATGTCTCAGTAAATTAATTCTAGAGCTGAAGAATCATATTTAGTGAAGAAGGAAGAGGCTAGCATTGCCATACCAATAAAACTGAAGGGGCAACTATTTGTCTTTTGAAGCCAATTGGAGCTCTAGGAATAGACAGAATGTGAAATCTAAATAAAATTGTGTGAACTAATTGAAAAAGGTAAACTGGCTCTCATAAATATAATAAGTGATCACAATTTGGAGACTGCTATAAGAATATTGTTCAAGATGCAAAATATGAGTGTGTGTGTTGGGGGCAGGGAGTGGATGATGATACTTTCATTCCTTGGGCCCCTGTGGCCTTAGTTCCGAATCTTATTGGGCAGAAAGAGGACTAGGAGAAGAGCCTTACTAAGAGAGGAATAAGAGCAAATACTAGCCTTATAGCTAAGTGATTTCTCAGCAGTGCTTTCTGCTTTCATCTCCCAACTGGGCACGAAAAGATTCAAAAGGAGACATGGCTGAGGCACACCCAAGAAATGAGTGAGGGGTGGAGCAGTGCATTTTTAAGACCTTTGGTAGAGTTATGCTCACCACACCCTCCATACCACGCCACACATTTTTTTTTCCAGACTGCACTTCCCACGTCTACCTTTACAGAAAGCAGAACAGAAATAGCAACAGATTCATCTGAACTAGATTAAAATTAAATTCAGGTTTTAGTATTAGCACAGAATTGGAACTCCAGGATGTGACAGAACCATCAGATCAAAACTTCTTAAAGATGTTTAGAACGCAACTGGCCTGACACTTTATGAGTAATGAAAACCTTGGCACTTAGGTTGGTGTTTCTCAAAGTGAGACTCTTAGAACTCCTGTGAGTATTTCTAATATTTTATTGTGCATAACTAGTAAGTCTGGATTTCTTCTGATTTGGAATCACTGAGTGTGGAAGAATCCACATTTATAAAAAGACATCAGAGCAATTCTTAAACATGCTGAAATTTGTAATCTACTGTTCTACTCTTCCTTGATAATTGGGATAATTCAAATTCCTAAGAACAGCCATTAAATAAACAAATTAACATAAAAAACAAAACCGCTATATGCTTCTACTGACATTTACCAGCTTCAAGAGTGGAGAGATAGCTAAAATTTTAGGTTCCCCAGCCGCAAATGATATTAATAGAAGAACCCTCATTTACCTGCTGTTTGCAAATTGAGTCTGTAAACATTTCTCTATGCCTTGGTTTGTGTTCCTCAGGAAGTAGATTCAGAAGAATTTGGGAGCATGTAGTTTATTTGAAAGTGATTCCAGGGAATAATGGGAGGAGAGTGGAGAAGTGGATTAAAAAAAAATACGGAAGGAATCCAGTAAAGGGTGAATACTGAAGTCAGTTACCATTGAAGATAGCTGGAGTTTAATTCCACCTCAATGTAGACCATGGCATCAGGCTTATGCCTCAGAAGAACAAAGTAATTTGCTGTATTTACACTGTAACTTCTGTCAGTCATTGATTATGGGCTGTACCTGGGTGACACATTTGTTTTATATGTCTCTCTGCCTTCTCTATCTTCTGTGAACTGGTAAATTGGTATTAGGATCTAGAGAATTGCCAGGTGCAAGTTCACTTTTTCTTTTTGAAAAAAGTCCTTAATAGATGATACTGTGTTGGTTCAGTAGTAAAGAACTTTCAGTAGTTCTTTCAGTAGTTTTTTTAGTCACTAAGGTGTATCCGACTCTTTTGTGACCCCATGGACTGTAGCCCATTAGGCTCCTCTGTCCATGGGATTTCCCAGGCAAGAATACTGGAATGGGTCACCATTTCCTTCTCCAGGGAATCTTCCCAACCCAGATCAAATCTACATCTCCTGCATCGGCAAGTGGATTCTTTACCACGGAGCCATCAGGGAAACTCAAACAAAACAAATCAACAACAACACACTGTGTTCTTTCAGTAGGAAGCACACAATGTCTGTCTGTTTCTCATGTACTGTTGATGATGAATTCCTAGGTTCATTAATTCTTTAGAAGTTGCAATGGATAATAATTCTAATCCTAGATTTAAGGGACTAGATCTGATAGACAGAGTGCCTGATGAAATAAGAACAGAGACTCGTGACACTATACAGGAGACAGGGATCAAGACCATCCCCAAGAAAAAGAAATGCAAAAAAGCAAAATGGCTGTCTGAGGAGACCTTACAAATATCTGTGAAAAGAAGAGAAATGAAAAGCAAAGGAGAAAAGGAAAGATATACAGATTTGAATGCAGAGTTCCAAAGAATAGCAAGGAGAGATAAGAAAGCCTTCCTCGGTGATTAATGCAAAGAAATAGAGGAAAACAATAGAATGAGACAGACTAGAGATCTCTTCAAGAAAATTACAGATATCAAGGGAACATTTCCTGCAAAGATGGGCTCAATAAAGGACAGAAATGGTATGGACCTAACAGAAGCAGAAGATATTAAGAAGAGGTGCCAAGAATACACAGAAGAACTGTACAAAAAAGATCATCATGACTCAGATAATCACAATGGTGTGATCACTCACCTAGAGCCAGACATCCTGGAATGTGAAGTCAAGTGGGCCTTAGGAAGTATCACTATGGACAAAGTTAGTGAAAGTGATGGAATTCCAGTTGAGCTATTTCAAATCCTAAAACATGATGCTGTGAAAGTGCTGCACTCAATATGCCAGCAAATTTGGAAAACTCAGCAGTGGCCACAGGACTGGAAAAGGTCAGTTTTCATTCTGATCCCGAAGAAAGACAATGCCAAAGAATGCTCAAACTCCTGCACAATTGCACTCATCTCACACTACTAAAGTAGTGCTCAAAGTTCTCCGCCAGGCTTCAGCAATACATGAACTGTGAGCTTCCAGATGTTCAAGCTGTTTTTAGAAAAGGAAGAGGAACCAGAGATCAAATTGCAAACATCTGCTGAATCATCGAAAAAGCAAGAGAGTTCCAGAAAAACATTTATTTCTGCTTTATTGACTATGCCAAAGCCTTTGACTGCATGAATCACAACAAACTGTGGAAAATTCTTAAAGAGATGGGAATATCAGATCACCTGACCTGCCTCTTGAGAAACCTATATGCAGATCAGGAAGCAACAGTTAAGAACTGGACATGGAACAACAAAGTGGTTCCAAATAGGAAAATGAGTACGTCAAGGCTGTATGTTGTCACCCTGCTTATTTAACTTATATGCAGAGTACATCATGAGAAATGCTGGGCTGGAAGAAGCACAGGCTGAAATCAAGATTGCTGGGAGAAATATCAATAACCTTAGATATGCAGATGACACCACCCTTATGGCAGAAAGTGAAGAAGAACTAAAGAGCCTCTTGATGAAAGTGAAAGAGGAGAGTGAAAAAGTTGGCTTAAAGCTCAACATTCAGAAAACTAAGATCATGGCATCCAGTCCCATCACTTCATGGCAATTAGATGGGAAAACGGTGGAAACAGTGACTGACTTTATTTTTTTGGGCTCCAAAATCACTGCAGATGGTGATTGCAGCCATGAAATCAAAAGACTCTTACTCCTTGGAAGGAAAGTTATGACCAACCTAGACAGCATATTAAAAAGCAGAGACATTACCTTGTCAACAAAGGTCTGTCTAGTCAAGGCTATGGTTTTTCCAATAGTCATGTATGGATGTGAGAGTTTGACTATAAAGAGAGCTGAGTGCCAAAGAATTGATACTTTTGAACTGTGGTGTTGGAGAAGACTCTTGAGAGTCCTTTGGACTGCAAGGAGACCCAACCAGTCCATCCTGAAGGAAATCAGTCCTGGGTGTTCATTGGAAGGACTGATGTTGAAGCTGAAACTCCAATATTTTGGCCACCTGATGCGAAGAGCTGACTCATTTGAAAAGACCCTGATGTTGGAAAGATTGAAGGCAGGAGGAGAAGGGGACGACAGAGGATGAGATGGTTAGATGGCATCACCAACTCAACAGACATGAGTTTGGTAAATTCCGGGAGTTGATGATGGACAGGTAGGCCTGGCATGCTGCAGTTCATGGGGTCACAAAGAGTCAGACATGACTGAGCGACTGAACTAACTAACCATTGCCTCACTCTTTATTAACTGGAATATCCTTATGAAAAGTTATAATCTGCTTAGTAAAGTCAGCATCAATGCTTCTTTTTCTTTTCATTTTGAGACATCCAGAGATTTTTTTCAATAAAATGTTTGTATTCAATTCCTCAGAAGTTCTGGCTAGGTAAAATTAATTAAAATAATCCAAAATCAGAAGCTTTGTTGCTATCAGATTAATCTCATTTTCTGCTATTTAATCCCCAATCATTATCATTAGTATTCTAATCTCCAAATCAAGACTTAAAGCTGTGACTGTGAGAAGAATAATCTGTTATATTTTCCTATTTTTACTTTTTTATGCATCAAGTGACGTTTATAGAGCTTCTAAAATTTGGAAGCTGGCTCTGAATGTATGGTGAGAAGTATTTGTTTATTTATTTCCTAGCCATCTGGAATTTCTGGTTTATTGTTTATAAAATTATATGTGAATTATAGAAAATTTTTCTTTGCATGGCTTCACAAGTGAATTCTATCAAACATTTAGAGAAGAGTTAATGCCTATTCTCCTGAAAATATTCCAAACAATTGCAGAGGAAGGAATACCTCCAAACTGATTCTATGAGGGCACCATCATCCTGATATCAAAACCATATGATACCACAAAAAAAGAAAATTACAGGCCAATGTCCCTAATGAACATAGATGCAAAAATACTTAACAAAATACTAGCAAACTAAATCCAACAATACTTTAAAATAATCGTACACCGTGAACAGGTGGGATTTACCCATGGATGTAAGGATTTTTCAACATCCTCAAATCAATCAGTGTGATATACCACATCAACAAATTGAAGGATGAAAACTATATGACCATCTCAATAGATACAGAAAAAGCATTTGACAAAGTTCTACACCCATTTATGATAAAAATTCTCCAGACTGTAGGCACAGAAAGAATATACATACCAGTGAAAAGCTGAAAGCATATCCTGTGAGATCAGAAACAAGACAAGCATGTCCACTCTTGTCACTTTTATTAAACATAGTTTTAGAAGTTATAGCAATGATAATCAGATAAGGATATGAAATAAAAGAAATCCATATTGAAAAAGAAGTAAAGCTGTCCCTGTTTGCAGATGACATAGTATTATACATAGAAAATCCAAAAGATGTTACCAGAAAACTACTAGAGCTCATCAATGAATTCAGCAAAGTTGAAGGATACAAAATTAATACACAGAAACCTGTTACATTTTATGTGCTAACAATGAAAGGTCAGAAAGAGAAGTTAAGGAAAGAATCCCATTTACCATTGCATCAAAAATAATAAAATATCTAGAAATAAACCTCCCTAAAGAAGGAAGACGGCCTATATTCTGAAAACTGTAAGATGCTGATGAAAGTAATCAAAGATGACACAAATAGATGGAAAGATTTACCATATTCTTTCTTGGATTGGAAGAATCAATATTGTCAAAATGACTATACTACCCAAGACAATCTACAGATTAAATGTTATTCCTGTCAAATTAACAATGGCATTTTTCACAGAATTAGAACAAACAAATCTTAAAATGTGTATGGAGACAAAAAAGACCCCAAATAAGCAAAGCAATCTTGAAAAAGAAAGATGGAACTGGGAGAATCAGCATCCCTGACTTCAGACTAAATATGAAGCTATGGACATCAAAACAGTATGGCACTGGCACAAAATAGAAATATAGATTAATGGAACAAGATAGAAAGCCCAGAAATAACCTCACCCATAATCATATAATTTATGACAAAGAGGCAAGACTACACAATATTGGAAAGACAGCCTCTATAACAAATGGTGCTGGGAAAACTTGACAGGTACATGTAAAAAAATTAAATTAGAACATTCTTTAATACTATATACAAAAATAAACAAAATGGATTAAAAACCTAAATTTTAGACCAGATACTATAAAACTCAGAATAAAACATAGGCAGAACACTTTTTGATTTAAACTGCAGAAATATCTTTTCCAATCCATCTCCTAGAGCAATGTAAATAAAACAAAAGTCAATAAATGAGGATTAGCTAAACTTAAAAGCTTTGGCACAGCAAAGAAAACCATAAACAAAACTATAAGGCAACCCCCAGAGCATGAGGAAACATTTGCAAATGATGCAACTGACAAGGGATTGATCTCCAAAATTTACAAACAACTCATGTGTCTCAGTATTTTTAAAAAAAGCATAAAATGGGCAGAAGATCTAAATAGACATTTCACCAGAGGAGACATACAGGTGGCTAAGAAGCACATGAAAAGATGTTCAACATCGCTGATTAGTAGAGGAATGCAAATACAAACTACAATAAGGTGGCACTTCACACCAATCAGAATGGCCATCATCAAGAAGTCTACAAATAATAAATGCTGGAGAAGGTGTGGAAAAAAGGGAACCCTCCTGCACTGTTGGTGGAAATGTTCATTGGTACAGACACTATGGAGAAAAGCATGGAGGTTCCTTAAGAGATTAAAAACAGAACTACTATATGATTCAGCAATCCCACTCCTGGGCATATATCCAGAGAAAAACATGGCTCAAAAGGATATATGCACCCCAATGTTCTTTGTAGTGCTGTTTACAATAGCCAAGACAAGGAAGCAACCTAACTGAATGGATACATATATGGCGCATATATACAGTGGAATACTACTCAGCCATTAGCAAGAAATAATGCCATTAGCAATGTGGATGGATCTAGATATTATTACCCTCAGTGAAGTCAGACAGAAAAAGACAAATATCAAATGATATCACATATATGCAGAAGCTTTAAAAAATTATACAAATGACCTTCCTTACAAAACAGAAACAGAATCACAAACTTAGATAAGGAACTTAATGGTTACTTGGACAGAAGAGTGGAGAGGAGGGATAGATTGAGAGTTTGGGGTTGATATGTACACACTACTATATTTAAAATATATAACCAACAAGGACCTACTGTATAGCACAGGGAACTCTGCTCAATATTCTGTAATAACTAAATGGGAAAAGAATTTGAAAGAGAATAAATATATAACTGAATCACTTTGTTGTCCACCTGAAACTAACACAACATCGTTAATCAACTATACTCCAATATTAAAAAAAAAAAAAAACAGTTTAGTGGGGGGTGAATATCATACAAACAAAAATCTTCAAACATGGTTCTTTTATACAGTAAGTGTTTATGCAGTTAATTTCTATGTGGTTTTGGCTTCATATGTAGCTCAGGGTCTTTTACTATTTGTATTTCAGTTTCTTTTATTCTTACATTTTCATTAACAACCAAGCAATGTTAGATATCAAGAGATTTAAATTCATGGTCCTCTCTCTGCCGCCTCGACATGACTGAGCCTTCCAAAGGAAGTTCGATTCTGCTAAGCATTTCTTCTCCTATAAAATAAAGGTATATTCATGCAAAGTACGTGTTGCCAATTTATTTCAGGAAGCCTATCTTTGCTAGTGAAGTGAGCTCCCCCTTGGAGACTTTTGATATTGTCTCATGAAAAATTTCATGAATTTACAATGAACTAATATTTATCCATAAGTGACAGAAATTAAACATTGAAGATGGTGAGGGGAGGGGGAATTAGATGAAAGTGGTCAATGATACAGATTTCCAGTTGCAAAACAAATAAGTACTAAGGATATAGTGTACAATAGGATGACTATACAGCTAACACTGCTGTATGATATGTGTGAAAATTAAGAGAGTAGATCCTAAGAGTTCTCATCACAAGAAAAAAAAATGTATCTATATAAGATGATGAAGGTTTACTAAACTTACTGTAATAATTATTTCACAATATGTAAGTAAATCATTATGCTATATACCCTAAACATAGTCACTTCTGCATTATATCTCAAAACTGGGGGAAGAAAACTAAAAAAATAAATTAAATAAAATGAGGGGTATTGGGCTAGAGCACAAGTTGGTAATCTGTGGCCTACAGGCCAAATCCAATCCACTACCTTTTTTTGGTGGTCTTTAAATTAGAATTTTTTATATATTAAAATGGTTGTCACTTAAAAACTGTTATTTTTAAACATTATGTAAGTATCTGCATAGTATCCTGAATTCTGCCTCTTGGTTTGCAAAGCCTTAAACATTGAGTGGTTGGCCCTTTAAGAGAAAGTTTAACCCCTGGGCTATAGCAATGATTTTCAAACCATTTTCAGCAGCAGAACTTTTTAAAAAGAGAGAAAAAAAAATCTAATTCTAAACTCCTTTGATTAAAATAAATGAATGTGTATTTAAATTGCATAAAAATTTTAAATGCTTACTAAAATATTCAAACAGGAACAATTCGGTTGCTTTGATGAAGACAATAGACTAAAGAAGGAACAACAATTTTGACTTTGAGGCCTACAGATGACAATTACAGTCTTAGCACAGATTCAGCCTACAATTTATTCCTGCATATTTTTTGTTGGATGATTTCAAAAATAAAATCCTGTTTCAAGAAGATAAATGGTTATAAATAGTAGCAATTTTTTTTAACAGCTCACCTTGGCAATCTAAAGACACTCTGAAATCAAACTAATCCACATTTTAAAAGAGAAGTAGAAAATTTTGATTTTACCTATGACATTTAAAAAAAGCTCTCATAATCAAAATAGAGCAATCAGACACGAAGCACCAACAATTTGGAAAAAGATATAAAATTGTCTGTATATTTTAACTCTTTTAGGTGTTTTCTTGTTATTGCACCACTGTCAGCTGTGCTGAGGAGCAGGCACAGAGCTGAGTGTATTGCTACAGTCTGATGTAAATGGACAGAAGCAAGCTTGAATTTTAAAGAATGTGGTGAAGGACTGCAGGCTTCTTGTTCCAGTGTTCCTCTACACAGTCTTCAAGCATGTGCACAAGTATGACAGTTGAAGTTACATTCACAAGCTCAAGCAGAAACAAGGTGACTTGAAATCTCAAGGAGGTTAAACTTAATTTAAACAGAAGCTACATTTCAAGAGATGAGATTAGGAACTAAGCTGAAAATTGGGTTGAGAAGAAATTACTTTCGAAAATCTCTTACTTGCCCATAAAGTAGATTATACTCTGTCTTGCGTATATGGCTGTGTGGTATATTTTTCACCACTCAAGTTTGAGCACTGCTGAACTAGACTAAGAAAAAGAATACTTTTAAATGTGTGGGTATTCTGCCTTTAAGAAAACTGATCAAACATTTGCAGTTATTAAAAGGTGGGTGGAGAATGCTAAGATGCCCCTTGCCTTCAGGGTTTAACTGCTATTGATGTACCTTAAGAGCACTGCAGGTTGTTGTGTGGATCAATTGAGTTAAACAAGATGAACACTCCAAGAATATGGTCTGGAACATTGGAAGTGCTTAATAAAGATTTTATTTTATTATGAGCCCAGAAATAAACCCATGCACCTATGGGTACCTTATTTTTGACAAAGGAGGCAAGAATATAGAATAGGGCAAAGAAAGCCTCTTCAATAAATGGTGCTGGGAAAACTGGACATCCACATGTAAAAGAATGAAATTAGAACACTTCCTAACACCATACACAAAGATAAACTCAAAATGGATTAAAGACCTAAATATAAGACCAGAAACTATAAAACTCTTAGAGGAAAACATAGGCAGAACACTCTATGACATAAATCAAAGCAAGACCCTCTATGACCCACCTCATAGAGTATTGGAAATAAAAACAAAAGTAAACAAGTGGGACCTGATTAAACTTAAAAGCTTTTGCACAGCAAAGGAAACTATAAGCAAGGTGAAAAGACAACCCTCAGAATGGGAGAAAATAACAGCGAATGAAACAACTGTCAAAGGATTAATTTCCAAAATATACAAGCTGCTCATACAACTCAGTAGCAGAAAAAAACCAACCCAATCAAAAAGTGGGGAAAAGACCTAAACAGATATTTCTCCAAAGAAAACATACAGATGGCTAACAAACACATGAAAAGATGTTCAACACCGCTCATTATTAGAGAAATGCAAATCAAAACTACAATGAGATATCACCTCAAACCAGTCAGAATGGCCCTCATCAAAAAGTCTGCAAAGAATTAAAAACAAATTATTTTTAAAAGTTATTTAAAAAAAAAAAAGTCTACAAACAATAAATGCTGGAAAGGGCATGGAGAAAAGGGAACACTCTTGCACTGTTGGTCGGAAAGTAAATTGATATAGCCACTGTGGAAGATGGTTTGGAAATTCCTTAAAAAACTAGGAATAAAACCACCATATGACCCAGCAATCCCACTCCTAGGCATACACCCTGAGGAAACCAAAATTGAAAGAGACGCATGTATCCCATTGTTCATTGCAGCACTGTTTACAATAGTTAGAACATGGAAGCAACCTAGATGTTCATCGACAGATGAATGGATAAAGAATTTGTGGTACATACACACAATGGAATATTACTCAGCCATATAAAGGAATGCATTTGAGTCAGTCCTAATGAGGTGGATGAACCTAGAACCTATTATACAGACTGAAGTAAATCAGAAAGAGAAAAATAAATACCATATTCTAACATGTATATACAGAATCTAGAAAAATGGTACTGAAGAATTTATTTACAGGGCAACAATGGAGAAAAAGACAGAGAGAATAGAATTATGTACATGGGGAGAGGGGAGGAGAGGGTGAGATGTATGGAAAGAATCACATGGAGACTCACATTACCATATGTAAAATAGATAGCCAATGGGAATTTTCTGTATGGCTCAGGAAACTCAAACAGGGGATCTGTATCAACCTAGAGGAGTGGGATGGGGAGGGAGATGGGAGGGAGTTCCGAAAAGGAGGGGATATATGTATACCTATGACTGAATCATGTTGAGGTTTGACAGAAATCCGCAAAATTCTGTAAAGCAATTATCCTTCAATAAAAAATAAATTTAAAAAGATTTTATTTCATTATGATTCTTTATGTATTCTTTAAATACATATTTTAAGGAAATGATAAAATATTTCTTCATAGATATATGTGTGTACAATAACAATTTGGAATAAGAAATAAAGCTGTCTATAATACTTCTGGAGTTAAAACATACACAAACACACACAAATCTTTTTTCCACTGATTATCTAGCCCTTATTCATTTATTCAACAATGATTTACTAAGTAACTTTTATGTTTCATCATTAAATACAGCAGTTCTAAGTGCTAAGTTTTCATCATTAAATACAGCAGATCAAGTTTCCTTGCCCTTGTCATAGGGAGCTTACACACTAGTTAGGAGTGTGTGTGTTCGTCGCTCAGTTGTGTCTGACTGTATGTGACCCCATGAGCTGTAGCCCCCAGGCTCTGCTGTCCATGCATGGAATTCTCCAGGTAAGAAGACTGGAGTGGGTTGCCATTTCCTTCTCCAGGGGATCTTCCCAATCCAAACATCCAGCCTGGGTCTCCTGCATTGCAGGCAGATTCTTTACCCACTGAGTCCACCAGGTAAGTCTAGTTAGGGATGAGAAACAATAAAATGAAACACAACATTCAATTGTATAGTATGTAAGATGGTGAAAAAAGTCTGTGAAAACTAACCAGGCCTCTTAGATGTAAGATATAAGCAAAGTGACTTAGATCTTAGATGTAAGCAAAGCAAATCATCAGAAATGATTGTGATCCTGTTTCAGCTTTCTTTGGGAAGTTGCATTGATTTGCTGAAAAGTTTAATAAGTCCTTAATAGAGTCGCCTTCACTTACACTCTCTTACTCTTTCTTATGCACGTGGTAAGTTTACGTTACTATTATTGACATGCTTGACAGTGTCGAACTTCAAGAACACCATAACAAGATGATGTATGAAGAGCAAGGAGCAAGATGAAAATAATGTGTCATTCCAATATCTGTGTGTATGTATAACTGAGACCACTCCCTAGCTAAGTGATTTACTGCCTTATATAAGCAATGAAGGACTAATAGAATCTGAATTTGTGCTGAGTAAAGTTGCAAAATATTCTCTGTTGTGGACCTTCAGGTATTTGGAAAATGGATGAACTCTCAAATGATATTTATTCTTATATAGTCATCTGTAGAGCCATATTTTTAAGATAATAACTGCTGTTTATCATCTGTGTCTCTCCCTCTTCATTCTGTTTCACAAGCTGGTAGCCTGGTCATTTGTATTTCCTTGCACCTGGACTTCTTGCAGAGCTGGAAGGAAAATCATCTTGAGCACGACAGCCATTCCTATCTTTTCTAAAAGTATTAGCTCATTGTAGCTGTCCTAGCAGATGAGGAGATAAAGGAGAAAAGAGTAAGGCCTTTGAAGCCAGATAGTGAGAGACACAACATTTCTAGAAACGGTGAAAGAGACCAAAAGGTATGAGTTCCTATGGGTTCCAAGGAGCCTTGACCCTAGACACAGTGGTTTCAGAGTCTACAAGGACTAAGGGCACCCAGTGGAGGAGAAGCAGAGAGCACTAGACTGGAAGGAACCATCCTTCCAGGAGTTATGGCTACATCAACAGGAACCACTGATCCATAATTTCAGGGCACCCCACATACTCGATGCTGCATACAGCCCTAGGATTTTAGACAACTTTGAATTGTCTAAGACAATGTCTTAGATTTAGTTTTTTATTTTTCACTCCAAATCTCCATTTGGAGGACTTAGAAAAATAATGAGACATGGTGTGTTTATCGAGAATAAACGTTGAGAATCATACTGTACATAGTCCATCCTTCCCTAGGCAATAATGACCATTAAAAATATTTTAAAAAAATAAATTTCTTTCTCCAATGACACTTCTCTTTTACAAAGAATGTTAATGTAGTACTTGCTGTTGCTTCAAGGTCTTGTAACTTCGGAACTTATTTTATTAAACATGGTTCTTAGCAATCACATTTATTCAGCTAATGAATGTGAATAAAGGTGACATTCATCCAATAGAAATTTTCCAGTCTTTGATTTTATATCCTCAGGGAATTGCAAGTAAAAGTTAGGATGCCTAGAACTTTAGAATATTTTTAAAACCCTGAAGGGCTAAATCAGACTAGTGTCTAATTTAATCTACTTGTGTACATTTAATCTTTTAAAAGTTGATACTTGGGTTTGACGCCATCCCATTTAGGTCTAGGTATGTTGAATTCTGAACATTATTCCTCTAGTAGCAGTGCAGGTACATAATTTATCTTTAAAAGATCTGATGACTTATACATTGTGTGAACTTGGGCAAGTTGTATTGGTCTTTGTTACCTGAAAAAAATAAAGATAAAATCTAACTCACAGTATTTTTGTAAAGTTTTATGTGGGGTATTTGAGTAAGTTTAGTATTTCACAAGATCTAATGTCAGTGTGCATTAATGGACTTTTTTTCTTTTTTGCCTGTTTAATATCCTTCTTTTGAGGGATCATCTAACCTCTCCTGCAGTAACCTTGTTCAGTTTTTAAGGTTTGGACAGGGCTGACTATTGTCTGTAGCTGCCTTAAAATCCTGACCATAATCTGTCTTTAGGCATGTGACGCAAGCAAGGCTAATCATAAGCACCCCTGGGAGTACCGCCAGAGATGGCAGGAAAAGTGCTCTCACTCTCCATGGTTTCCGGCATCAAGGCTGTCCTTCTAGTCTTGTGGAGGCAAGTCTGAGAAGAAAACCGCAAGGAGGGCAAGAGATGGACCTTGCTCTTACTGAAGTATCTGAATCCAGCAATGTTTGGAAACCCATTCCCAGACTTTGCAGTTCTGAGGCATTTTATACTATGATTCACAAGAGAGTTGATGATAACTTTCTGTCACTCGTGACTGACAGAATTTTCACTAAAATATTGTGAAGCATGCTTTGAGGTCAGAGCATTTGTTATCCAACTCCAGCTCTTTCGCTTGTGAGCTTTGTGACCTTGGACAAGTTGTTTTAATCCTTCATGCCTCAGCTTCCTCCTCTGTGGATAAGCCTAATAGTAACACCACCAGCCTCCTTAAATGACAGTATTGAGACTGCATTTCTGTCAGTTTTATTCACATTCTTTAGTTGAATAAGTGTGATCACTAAGAACCACGTTTTAACAAAAAAGTTCAGAAGTTATAAGAAAATGAAGCAACAGCTAGCACTTCATTAACATTTTTTTGTGAAACAGAAATGTCACTGGGGAAAGAAATTTACCTTTTAATATTTTTAAATGTCACTGTTGTATAAGGTAGGGTGGGCTATGTATGAATATTAATCTATATACTCAATATACATGCCATGTCACATTTTAAAAATTATTTTAAATTCATCTCCAGGCCTCCATTTGGAGTGAATAGTAAGAAATTAAATAGTACAGTAATTGTCTTCTCCATGATAAATAAGCAATGAATACAAAGTATTACTATCATATTCCATAATACATACATGGGAAAAAATTACGTGGTTAAGAGGAGATGCATTTAAAAAAACAAAGCGGTAGTAATAAGTAGAAACTATCAATGATAGAGAAAATAGAGCACACTGAAATTAATTGGAACTCAAAGAAAGATGAAATTTTTAGTAAAAAAAAAAATAGGAACATTAAAAAAAGTTAAGACATAAATTCTTATGTGCAATGACACCAGCAGCACAAAAATTCATGAATCAAAAGTTGCCAACCAAAAAAAAAAAAAATTGCCAACCAGTGACCCAGATGTTCTGTTTATTTTTTCAGACGAAATCTTTGATTCTGGCACTAAAACAAAAACTCTATGGATAGCACCATGAGAAGATATCCTAAACTGGCAGAATTTTTATTAGCTATTTCAGTACCTTAGTTGTAAATTTCCCTAATTTTTTTCACTAAGAGTAGTGTTAACAGAATTATATAAAAGTTGAATGTTAAGTTTCCAGTGTCCTGAGAATTGAGACAAACAGGGCAGACATTTCTACAGACATGTTGTAACAGATATTTAATAGAATGTAGCTCCAGTCTGAGGGTTTTAATTAGTGTATATGGCAAGTAAAATGATTACAATAAAAGCAAATTATTCTATATCAAAAGAGGGAGATAAATCATACAACAGCAATTATATTAAAATGACAATTTGTGATGTTTTGTTGTTTCTTTTTAAATACAGCTAATCAATACCTAGGCCTAAATCAAAATTTAAGAATGCAAACTGGATTTAAAATAATATGGCATAAAACATAGAGCAAAGTGTTGAAATTTCTGACTATAACACAGATGTTTTTAATTGCTGATAACTTATAAATGTATCCATCTATTCCATAAATATTGGACTTTTATAAATCTTAAGATAATTTTTATTATTTTTTCCCTAAAATGAATCCAGTAAGAATGCTCTATAATGGAAGGATAGCAAAGCATTATAAAAGACTGCCAATTGTCTAGGAGAGAATATAGGCAAAACATTCTCTGACATAAATTGTATCAATGTTTTCTTATGTCAGTCTCCCAAGGCAATAGAAATAAAAGCAAGAGTAAATAAATGGGACCTAATCAAATGTACAAGATTTTGCACAGCAAAGGAAACAATAAACAGTGACAACCTACAAACAATAAACAAAAAGATAACCTACAGAATGAGAGAAAATATTTGCAAATTATGCAACTAAAAAGGACTTAGTTTCCAAAATATACAAAAAGCTCATACAACTCAACAAAGAATCCAAAAAAAGAACCCAATCCAAAAATCAGTAGAAGACCTAAACAGGCACTTCTCTAAAGAAGATATATAGATGTCCAAGAGGCACATGAAAAGATGCTCAACATCTCCAATTATTAGAGGAATGTAAACCAAAACTACAATGAGGTACCATATCACACCAGTCAGAATGACCATCATTAAAAAGTCTACAAATAACAAATGCTGTAGAGGGTGCGGAGGAAAGGGAATCTTCTTACACTGGGAATGTAAATTGGTAAAGCCACTATGGAGAACAATATGGAGTTACCTTGAAAAAGTAAAAGTAGAGTTACCTTATGATCCTACAATCCTATCCCTGGGTATATATTTGGGGGGAAAAAAAAGATATAATTCAAAAAGATACATGCACCCCCATGTTCCTTTTAGCATTATTTATAATAGCCAAGACATGGAAGCAAGTTAAATGACCATTGACAGATGAATGGGTATCTTTTGTTTAAAGCAGTGTCTTGCAATTAAAAAAAAAGTCTACTGCATTATTATTCTCTTAATCTAAAGTTAAGCTTCCTATAGGAATTTTCTCCCTTTCATTTTCCTCGTTAACACTGAAATTAGAGTATAGAGAATACTTTGCAGTCCTCAAGGCATGGGGCAAAGGTTTTCCAAATCTTGTGTGGTCCTTCTATCAACCTTTGCCATGGGGAGCCTAAAGGTGCCTTAGATCTTTTTCCTCAGCTCTCCACCAATCTTGCTCTTGCCCTTCTTGGTGGAGAGGGGTCAGCCTGTGTGTGATCTACCAGGGTTCCAGAGAGAGTACAAGGTGAAAGCTACTATGTTTTCTACTTTCTTCAGAATTTTTTTAATGTTCATACCACCTCCCCCCCCCCCACAATAGTTCCTGGGGAACAAGACTAGAAAAGTGGAAGCTTGGACCCAGGACATTGACCTCTTATTCCCTGATGCCTGTGATTTTCCTTCCCCCAAGCCAAGGTCACTCAGAGCAGACTGTCTCCCTTTCTCTCTGTGACAAGGATAACCCTTATCTTATTCTGATCCTGTTCTGTTCTTGGCTTATGATAAAATTCTGTGATAGGATCAACAAAGCTTAGCCCCAGATATGTTATCAAAATCCTCTTCTCAATAACCTGCTTTCAAGCATATTTTTATTGACATGAAAATTCAATTCTGGACCTCAAGTGCTAAATGTTGACTCCATCTTCCTTGTAATAACCAAATAACTCCCTTCCTGTAATAACCAAAATCTGTCCTAAAGAAAAATAATGCCTGTGGAGGATTGTCAGGAAGGAGTCACATAAAAGGGATTTTTTAAAAGGATAAAAACACACTAATGTATTTCAGAATCTATTCTTTGCATTTCAATTAGAACAAGCCAACACTTGCTTTAGTCAGAAGTAGTAAAACGTCCTACATGCATTGTTATGATCAGTGGCAACATCAAGCTGAATATGTTTAGATATAGGAAAGGTTCCCAGAAGGGTATGGAAGATAATGTCGATTGTAATTCAGATTTAACTGTGTGAAAATAGAAAGGTAGGAGAGCAAATAAAATTGGAGAATGTTTGAGAAATACTGTAACAATCTGAAGATCTTAGAAGTATACCTATCTCTTTATACCATAGAAAGTATTAGACAAAATATACTGGACACTTAAAAATATTAAAGGAGACATACTAAAAAATCCAAAAATGGTATTTTACTTGGTAAACAAACCCAAGGAAGATAACTCAAATGTGGTATATGTCACTTGCAAAATTGAAAAAGTATACCAAACATTATGACTCTTTTGAAATAAGTGGTATAAGATGGAGCAACTTGCTTTTCCCTTTGAGGGTATTCTCCCCATGTACTAGCTCCTCCTTCTCTTTAACATTTTATAAAATTTTGTGTCAGAATTGGTTTTATTTTAAGTAATACAATAAGTGATTGGAACCATGACTGAACTGGGAAACAGAGTGTGACTGTTTTCCGGAGCTGGATACAATGGCCATCAGCACTCCTTTTTTGGGAAAAAAAGAAGAACACCTCCATTTGTATGAAGAGTGGTTGCATTGTACTGGGTGAAAATATGGAATTTCAGTTTTCATCTACTTTATATGAATGTTGGGTAGCCAAAGGTAGGTCTGCTAATTTTAAGCTGTTCTGTCCAGCCCAGCATTTCACCTGATGTACTCTGCATCTAAGTTAAGTGAGCAGGGTGACAATATGCAGCCTTGCTGTACTCCATCCCCAGTTTTGAACCAGTCAGTTGTGCCTGAAGTAGGTTTCTCAGAAGACAGGTAAGGTAGTCTGGTATTCCCATCTCTTTAAGAATTTTCCACAGTTTGTTGTGATCCACACAGTCAATGACTTTAGCATTGTCTATGAAGCAGATGTTTTTCTGGAACTCCCTTGCTTTCTCCATGATCCAACAAATGTTGGCAATTTGATCTCTGATTCCTCTGCCTCTTTGAAACCCAGCTTGTACATCTGGAAGTTCTCAGCTCACGTACTGCTGGAGCCTAGCTCAAAGGATTTTGAGCATAACCTAGCTAGCATGTGAAATCGACAATCTCAGATACGCAGATGATACCACTCTAATAGCAGAAAGTGAAGAGGAAACAAAGAGCCTCTTGATGAGGATGAAAGATGAGAGTGACAAAACTGGCTTAAAACTCAACATTAAAAAACTAAGATCATGGTATCTGGTCCCATCACTTCATGGCAAATAGAAGGGGAAAAGCTAAAAGCAGTGACAAATTTTATTTTCTTGGGCTTCAAAATCACTGTGGATGGGGACTGCAGCTGTGAAATTAAAAGACACTTGCTCCCTGGAAGAAAAGCTCTGACAAACCCAGACAGCATATTAAAAAGTAGAGACATCCCTTTGCCAACAAAGGTCCAGCTAGTCAACACGATGGTTTTTCCAGTGATCATATACTATTGTGAAAGTTGGTCCATAAAGAAGGCTGAGCCCCAAAGAATTGATGCTTTCACTTTGTGGTACTGAAGAAGACTCGAGAATCCCTTGGGCAGCAAGATCAAACCAGTCAACTAAAGGAAATCAACCCTGAATATTCATTGGAAGGACTGATGCTGAAGATGAAGCTCCAATACTTTAGCTACCTGATGTTAAGAACTGATTCACTGGAAAAGACCCTGATGCTGGGAAACATAGAAGGCAGGAAGAAAAGGGGCCGACAGAGGATGAGATGCTTGGATAGCATCACTGACAATGGACATGAATTTGAGCAAACTCCAGGAGCTAGTGAAGGACAGAGAAGCCTGGTGTGCTGCAGTCCATAGGGTGGCAAAGAGCCGGACTTGACTTAATGACTGAACACCAACCACGAGCTATTCTGTCGCAGCTCCAAACGCATCCTTCCATGTTCCTTTTGAGATGTTAGGACTGAAACTCTACTAATCATATTGCTGCTTTGGGCTGGCTCCCTGTTTTCACAGCTAATATCTGGCACTAGAGAGAGAGAGAGAGAGAGAGACTCAAGGCTATAAGAAAGAAAAGAAACTCATTCCACTCTGTTCGCTTAATGTTTACTTCCTGATTGCTTCCTGACTCGCTGTGTACCTTCATATCAACAGTTTAAAAACATATTTCCAACAAAGGAAGCTGAGCTACCTTCTGCAGAAGGTCCATTTTATGTATTTATTTCCAACACTTTCATAATCAGCCTCATTATATTGCCTTCAGAGACCCTTAGACTTGCCAAATGATAATAAATAAATAAATAAATAAACACAAAACAGTGCTTTTTTTTTTTCTCCCAGAGATCTGGGTTTCAGCTCCATGGGGCCACTCTTTTAAGCTTCTTATTTTTTAATTTCCATCTCTTCACTTTGCTTTCGGGAGGTGATAACTGTCTCCTGCAGTTTCTAATCTTGTTAATATAGTGGGTTTTCTTTTTCCTTTTAAATTAACTAGATAAAAAACAAACTATCCTTCTTTTAAAATGTGTATGTGCTCAGTCACCTAGTTGTGTCCGACTCTTTGCAGGCCCATGGACTGTAACCCACCAGGCCCCTCTGCCCGTGGAATTTCCCAGGCAGGAATACTGGAGTGGGGTGCCATTTCCTTTTTCAGGGGATCTTCCTGACCCAGGGATTGAACCCATGTCTCCTGCATTGACGGATTCTTTACCACTACCACCACCTGGGAAGCCCTTAAGTCCTCTCTTTTAAAATGCCAGACTGATATAGTGATAAATTTTTGTGACTCTTCTATGTGCACTGGAAAATATTTGCTTTATTTTTGGGTTGTGATTGTTCTGTATAATAATATATTCCAGTTATTTCCTAAAAACATGATGTATGTTAATTCATTTCACTAAAAGGAAAAAAAAGTAAGAAAGAAAACTCTGGGTGGGTCGGAGGCAGTGATATAATTCCCAAGTCAGAAAACTGAGATATTAAAAAAAAAAGTGACTCACTCAAGATCACGTAGCCATCAAGTGCTGGAGCTGAGATTCCAAACTTGAGATTTGTCAGAATATTGCTCTTAGCTGTCACAGGTGTTAGATCTCAGGTTGTATCAATTAGAGTTGAGTGCAGGAAATAGAAAGCCATCTAGATATTTGAAGCAGCAAAGGCTTTACTATGGGGGATTAGGTTTTTGCAAACCCACTGGATGAACCAGGAGGTCAGAGGCTGTTTCTGAACTTTTTAATTGAAAGTCATGCCCTCATACAATAAATCCAGATCCCAGGACACTATTGCTGCCGTTCATAATTCTGGAGATGGCTGCTTTCATTCCATTATTTTTAAAAAACTTTTTATTGCAGTATAGTTGATTAACAATGTTATGTTAATGTCAGGTATAAAGCAAAGTAAATCAGTTAGACATATATACATGGTGGTGGTTTGGTCACTAAGTCACATCTGATTCTTGCGACTCTGTAGACTGTAACCCTCCAGGTTCCTCTGTCCATGGGATTTTCCTGGCAAGAATACTGGAGTGGGTTGCCATTCCTCTTCCATGGGATCTTCCTGACCTAGGGATCGAACCCTGGTCTCCTGCACTGCAGGGGGTTTCTTTACTGACTGAGTTGCCAGGGAAACCCACATATACATACATCCACTCTTTCTTAGATTCTTTTCCCATATGGGTCATTACAGAGTATTAAATAGAATTCCCTGTGTACACAGTAGGTACTTATCAGTTATCTATTTTATATAGCTCCATCATTGTTGTTGACATAGCTACTCTGTAACAGGCTCTTTACAGTGGGACACTGATTCTTTTCATGCCCTACCCTTTGCAATTTGTGTTGCTTTTAGACTCACAACGAACATCAAATTTCCACCTGCTCCAGGTATAGTAGTCTTAATAATGACCCCAAGGATGCCCACCATCCTATCCATAGATAAACTGAAGCACATTAAAATTTCAAGAGTTTATTTGAGCATCAGTTTGGATTCTTCAGTGCTGAACTGAACATGGTCAGAAAAGCTCTGAAGACAAGCTGGAGAAGGGCTTTTATAGAGCAGCCTCAGAGGCAAAGAAAGAAATTACTTGATGGGCTACAGTTTAAGTCCTGGCTTTCTTTGGGAAAGCCTAGTTGGCTGTTGGTGATTGGACATTCTTAAGTTTTGTTTTCTGGGATATGAGAGCATTTCTAGGAATTGACTCTGGGTTAGGTTTTCATGTGTTTATTTAGGCTACCAAGATGGTAGAGGCACCTCAGTCTAATGGCCTTAAAGGCAAGCAGAATTTGCCACCCCAAAATAAGTGTCTTAAGCATTGTTTTAGGTGGATTATTTTTAAGAAATAACAGACATAGAAACAGAAAAAGTTCTGAAAACTGAGTAGAACTTACCCTTTTGTAAGAGACATTTACTTTTATAAGGGAAATCTCCATTTGTAAGGTGTCTCCCTCTCCAGGAAACGAAAATCTCTGGAAACTCTTATTAATGGATAAGGCTAGGATAACTTAACACTGGGCTTCCCTGGTGGCTCAGAGGGTAAAGAATCCACCTGCAACGCTAGAGACCTGGGTTTGATCCTTGAGTTGGGAAGATCCCCTTGAGGAGGACATGGCAACCCACTCCAGTGTTCTTGCCTGGAGAATCCCCATGGACGGAGGAGCCTGGCTGGCTACAGACCACGGGGTTGCAAAGAGTCGGACATAACTGAGTGACTAAGCACACACAGGATGACTCATGAATCTGCATCTGCATCGCGTTACTACTGTTTACTGTGCTTTTCCTGGTGCATGTGTGTTATGTTGCTTCAATCCTGTCTGACTCTTTGTGACCCTATGGGCTGTACGCCCTCCAGGTTCCGCTGTCCCTGGGATTCTTCAGGCAAGAATACTGGAGTAGGTTGCTATGCTCTCCTCCAGGGGATCTTCCCACCCCAGGGATCGAACTGGGGTCGCATGTCTCTTGCATTGGCAGTAGGTTTTTTTTTTACACCACTAGCACCACCTGCTAGTCTCCCTTCACTGGCCTCCCCTACACAGTATCTTTAGTCTTTAAATGGAGATGGTGTTCCAAGTGCTGGCTTGAGACATTGTGGGGTGTTACTTAGTTTTTCTGGGTCTCTCCAGTGCATACAAGAGCTATACATGTTATTGAACTTCTGCTTGTTTTTCTCCTATTAATCTACCTTCTATTACAGGGGGGTCTTAGCCAAGAACCTAGAAAGGTAGAAGGAAAATTATTTTTCCTCCCCTACAGCCTCCCTGTTGAATTATTCTAATAATTCTATCCCTGGAATGTGTGAATATGTTGCCTTACATAGCAAACAGACTTTACAGATGTGATATAAACTAAGGATCTATTTAGAGTTGGAGAGATTATCCTGGGTTAGCTTTGCAAGCTCACAGAGCCTCAGAAAGGGAAGCAGGAAGGTCAGATTCAGAAAGACTGAAAGATGCTATACTGCTGGCTTTCAAGGTGGAAGATGAGGCTATGAGCCAAGGAATGCAGGAGGTCTCTAAAAACTAGAAAAGCCAAGGGAACAAGTTCTCCCCTAGGCCCTCTCCAAGGAACTCAGCCTTGTTGAGTGACCATTTTAGGACTTCTAATACCAGTACTATAATAGAATAAATCTGTGTGATTTAAATCACTAAATCTGTGGTAATTTTTTAACAAGAGCCCTAAAAAACTACTACACTGGGGAACAAACTCAAAATCTGACCCAGGAGTAGACAGCGTCTACTCTAAAGGAACTGTAAGGTTTTGCTAACTTATATAGCAACATCTAGGGAATGTGAGTGGATTGGACAAACTAATGACACATTCCTTCTCTGATCTAGCATCTTAAAATCCATTCCCACATACTGGCTTTGGAGAGGGCAGTACCAGGTCTTTAAGCAAGGCAGAGCCAGCTCATCAGAAGGGGGAGGAGAGGCAGCCTCCACCAGCAAAAGGAGCTCTGTAATATTTGTGGGTTCAGAGTTCACCAATTCATTCCACTCCAGCCTCACGCCAATATTCCAATTCTCACGGGGTCACTGCCTCTCAATCAACCCTCACACTTCTCAGCTTAACAAAATTTCACTCATCTTTTCAGATCCAAGGTTTTTGCTTTTTGAATTTTCTTCATTTTACTCTTTAGAGCAATCTGTACTTCTGAGTACACATTATACTGAATGTCCATTAAGTTATTATAGTATTTGATCACATAAGAACTTATTGCTTCTCATTATCCCATTTTAAGTGGACTTAATTACTCAATTGCGCCTACCAGTGCTTCATGAAGGTTAGGAAGTCAATAACTCATGGTTGAATGAATAATGTAGCATAATAAAGACAGCTAAGTAGTTTCTGTTATTTCCTTAAAAAAAGAAATATTTTTAGGGTTTTTCTAAATTTCAAAAGTCAGAGTGACTGAAGTTATAAGCTTTTAGGGTTTCCCAGGTGGCTCTAATGGTAAAGAACCCACCTACCAATGCAGGAGGTGTAAGAGACCAGGGTTTGATCCTTGGGTCGGGAAGATCCCTTGGAGGAGGGCATGGCAACCCAGCCCAGTTTCTTGCTTGGAGAATCCCATGGATAGAGGAGTCTGGCAGGCTACAGTCCATAGGGTTGCAAAGAGTTGGACATGACTGAAGCAAGTTAGCACACACACACAAGTGTTTTGTTTTTTTTTTTAACTTTACATGGCATTTTGATTTTCTTTATAGATTACATTGTTTTACATGAAGCTTTAAATATTTTTTAAAACAAGTTTAAAAGCAGAAAAAAAAACCCATTTGAAAAAGCAATAGTGAGCAACTGAGAATTTGCTGACAGTTGTATATACAGGAAAGGATTTAAATCAAGATCACTAATGAATAATATGGTAAATTCTTATTAGATATGTCTGGTCTTGGGAGAGTCTTTCTTTAGCCACACTAACCATTTTCATGACCCTTGCTGCAATAGCAACCCTTGCTGCCTCCCACCACATTTTATTTTGAAGAGTTGCTTCCTCTTTTACCTTTGAACCTGGAAACTAACCTGAGATGCTACTGTTCCCCTTAAAAAGCTTATCAAAATATCTTACTCAGTGAAGCTCTTTTCCTTACATTTGGATTGCTTCTTCAGTTACCAGGAAAAAAAATCCACTAAAACTATTACATCAGTTTTACTATTATTAAAGCAGAGGTGGCTTTGTCTAGGTTTATATGCAAAGGTGGTTACAGCTATATACTAGTTGATGTCTCCTGGTTATAAAATTTTACAGCACTGAAATATTCACCTTCCGCATCACACTATAATTGCCTTTTGAGATATTAATTTTCTCTTCCTTTCCTGTTTCTTAATTCTCCTTAATATTTATAACAATCTCTCCCCCGCTTTCCAAACCTCTGATTCTCTTCTTTCTGTAGTAAAATGAATCGATTTCCATTAATTTCTCTGGATTTCTAATTACTTTGTGGTTTTAAACATGACCCTAGGTGTTTTAAGAATTTGCATCAAAAGAGTATTGGAAAATTATCCAAGTCAGGGTAGTTATTTCTGTAATCCATGGGGTGCATCTTCCTGCATTTTCTGAATCTTCATATTTCCTCCACTTCATTAACTTGGTATGCCACTTCAACTTTAGTTCCTGTTAGCTTCTATTTTTTTCTTTCAATTAATGACAGGGAGCAGTGGGTGGTGAAATGCTGGGAAAACACTCACGGGGTATGCACCACACTGCCGTAACACCGGAGTGCAAAGTGGAAAGTGAGAACTAAGTGAATTAGGCCAAAGTAGAAAATAAAACAGGTACCGAACGAATGCAGATTCGTGGGTGACAGAAGGTATGGGTTTGTGCACTCAAGTAAAGGAGGAGCAAGTGCCTGGGAGACTAAAAATAATAAATGGAAGAAGTTAGGAGGACTAACACCTCTTCCTCAAACAGCTCTTACAGTTATTTTAAAAATATCTCCTAAATGTCTGTGTTGTATTTGCATTAAAGAGTCGTGACTATAAGTTATATGATTTACAAATTTTATCTATGACACTACCTCCAGAAATTTTGCATAAATTTATGTATCTATTGCACTTCTCAAAGAAAATAGAAATAAACCCCAATTATCTATTTCTTTCTCCTTTAATCAGCTATTTCCTCTGGATTTTATTGTAGAGATCCCAATAGCCATGTGTGATGACCCTGCCTTCCTCATAAAATGGAGTTGAAATGACTTATTAAATATCAAGTCTAATTCATAGGTGGCTTGGGGAAAACAGGAAGGGTTGACACAACAAGATCAGGAAAATGGGGAATCCCTGAAAAAATGTAAAGTAGACAGGAACAAATTGATCTCATAATTCAAAATATCTGAAAACCCTGAAATTCAAAAACAGTGATAACAATGACCTCAAAACCAAACAACAACAACAAAAATCCCCCAAATTCAAAAGGTCAACTTTTCTTTTTTTAAAGCAGGACCTAAATATCATCACAAGATTAGAGCATAGCCAGGTTGGAATGAAAACATAAAGGTAGCAGAATCAAGAAGGCAGGAAAAAAAAAAAAAAAAATGCAGCCTGAGACACTGACTCTTGCTTTCACCCTTGGGCCTTTCTCTAACCCCCACCACGACCACCTGTGAATGGATGTTTTTCACTCAGACACGGTCATCTCCCTCCTGTCCACACTGCCTGCTTTCCTATCTGGGCTCATCAATGGAGGTTGAGTTCAAAATCAGAACTTTCTTTGATGCTTGGTGAATTAAGTATTGGGGGGTGATATTATTTAAATTTATTACATTAATTGAGAAATATAGAATGAAATATTAGTGTTTAAACATAGGAAGCTAATCATCAGAAAACTGGAACTGTTTAATAGAACTTTCAAGTTACCAGGGGAAGACAATGAGAAGAAAAAAGTAATGGATCAATCCAGCCAAAGAAAAGAAAAAAGGAAACATATTATGATACACATGACTTTTTTCACAAATAGAATTAATAAAGTAAAGTGCTGTGCTTAGTCGCTCAGTCACGTCCAACTCTTTGTGACCCTATGGACGGTAGCCCGCCAGGTTCCTCTGTCCATGGGGATTCCCCAGGCAAGAATATTGAAGTGGGTTGCCATGCCCTCCTCCAGGGGATCTTTCTAACCCAGGGATTGAACCCAGGTCTCCTGCATTGCAGGCGGATCCTTTACCATCAGAGCCACCAGGGAAGCCCAAAGTAAAGTGTGATACCTCCCAAATCTGCCATTGCACTGCTATTAGTACTTTATCCATCCACATATTTCCAATATGTAGGGATGAAGTTCTTAAGATGTCTCAGGAAACCAAGTCCAAAAGTCAATCCACTCAACTCCCACAAGCTAATTCTTAGGATAGTGTGTATCAGAGCAAGAACAGAAAGCTGAATTTGGTAATAAAAATTAAATTTACTGTGCACCAAAATGGGCAGTTATAATTAGAAGATCATCAAACACAAACTCCCAAGTCTAACTTGCCTTATTTCTTCCCTATCGCACCCAAGGGTGAGTTATCTCCTCTTTCATGCCCTTATTTTTTATTACAGAAATCCTCAGGCTGACTGGCTTCACTTTCATATTCTGCTGTGCTTATTATCAGGAAATGACTTCAAAACTGTCTCATCCCTTCAGTTTGGGGATGCTGGAGCAAAATTTCACCAAGTTTTCATCATCATTAAGTTTTACCTTCTTTACCCTAGCAGGTGGATCATAGAAAAAGCAGGGAAATTCCAGAAAAATATCTACTTCTGCTTCATGGACTACCCTAAAGCTTTTGACTGTGTGGATCACAAAAACCTGTGAAAAGTTCTTAAGAGATGGGAATATCATACCACCTTACCTGCCTCCTGAGAAACCCATATGCAGGTCAAGAAGCAATAGTTAGAACTGGACATGGAACAGCAGACTGTTTCCAAATTGGGAAAGGAGTACATCAGTGCTATATATTGTCACCCCACTTGTTTAACTTTTATGCAGTGTACATCATGCAAAATGCCAGGCTGAATGAATCACAAACTGGAATCAAGGTTGCCAGGAGAAATATCAACAACCTCAGACATGCAAATGTACCACTCTAATGGCAGAAAGTGAAGAGAAACTAAAGAGCCTCTTGATAAGGAGGCTGTGACAAAGAGAAAAGAGGAGAGTGACAAAGCTGACTTAAAACTCAACATTCAGAAAACTAAGATCATGGCCTCCAGTCCCATTACTTCATGGTAAACAGATGGAGAAAAAGTGGGAACAGTGGCAGGTTTAGTTTTCTTGTACTCCAAAATCACTGCAGACAGTGACTGCAGTCACAAAATTAAAACACGATTGCTCCTTGGAAGAAAAGCTATGACAAATCTAGCTTTTTTTTAACCTAGTGTATGAAAAAGCAGAGACATAACTTTGCTGACAAAGTTCTGTATAGTCAAAGCTATGGTTTTTCCAGATGTCATGTACGGGTCTGAGAGCTTGACCATAAGGAAGGCTGAGTGCCGAAGAATTCATGCTTTTGAATTGTGGTGCTGGAAAAGACTTGAGAATCCCTTGGACAGCAAAGAGATCAAACCAATGGGTAGTAAAGGAAATGAACCCTGAATATTTTTCATTATTCATTGATGCTAAAGCTGGAACACCAAAACTTTGGCCACCTGATGTGAAGACCTGGTTCGCTGGAAAAGACCCTGATGCTGGGAAAGATTCAGGGCAGAAGGAGAAGAGGGTGAGAGAGGATGAGATGGTTGGATGGTATCACTGACTCAATGGACATAATTGTGAACAAATTCTGGGAGACAGCGAAGGACAGGGAAGCCTGGCGTGCTGCAGTCCATAGGGTTGCAAAGAATTGGACACGACTTCGTGAATGAACAACAAGAACTCTAGCAGGAAAGGGCAGTTGAGTTAAAGTCAATCTTGGACATCATGAATCTGTAAAGGCATGGTGAGTCTCACGTTAGATCTTTCTTATGTGTGCATCTCACTAGAGAAGTAGAAAAGTTCGACAGAGATGAGCACTGAACAGAAGTGACCAGGGCTTTGCTCCGCACTTTGGATCCAAACCTGTGAATCTACAAGAATACTCTAGATTCTTTGGTCTCCAACCCTTTGCTAATTGACACAGGGCATAGGGGAGCAAGAAGATTCTCTTCTGATGTGCCATGGTTTCTTTCTCACTCTTTTATCAGTGAGCAACAAAATGGATACAAACAAAACAGGCAAACAAAATGGATACATTAACCATGAAATTTCTAATTACTCCAATTTGACTAGAATCAGTGGGAGAAGCAATAGCTCAAAGGAGTAGGAGTGATTAGCTTTCTAGAGGTGCAGACATACAGGTTTAGTTGACCAAGTGACAGGTTTTCTTCACAAAAAAAATGTGAAAAATGTTTTCTTTACTAAGTTACTAAGTACTTCACTTGCTTATGTTTGTTCCTTGTTATAATATCCTTAATTTAAGGTAGAGTTCCTGTCATTTAGGACATCTGTGAACAACTTTGATTTTTTTTATTTTACAGGGTTACTGAAGTACAACTATCATAAAATAAACTGCATATACTAATATAAAATTCGATACACTTTTGGCATAAATATATACTCATGAAACTATCATCTCAATCATGATAATGAACATGCCCATCACCCCCAATAATTTTCTTGTGCTCCATTGTAATATATTTTTTCTTCCCATATCTCATTCTCAATTGATCACTGATCTACTTTCTGTTACACTAGAGTGTGTGCATTTTTCTATTATTTCCTATAAACATAATCATTTAGTATATATTCTTTTTTCTCTGGTTTCTTTCACTCACCATAATTATTAATATTTTAGACTCAGCTATATTGTTGCATATACCAACAGTTTATTCCTTTTATTGCTGAGTAGTATGTATTCTGTTGTATGAATTTACTACTATTTCCTTTTTTTCATTCATCTGTTCATAGACATTTATGTCATTTGGTATTGCCTATTACAAGTAAAACTGAACATTTGTGTACAAGTCTTTGTATGGGAGCATACTTTCATTTCTCTTGAGTAAATGTTTGGGAATGGAATAGCTGGGTCATATTGTAGGTATGTATTTAACTTTCAAGAAGTTATCAACCTGTTTTCCAAAAATGTGCCATTTTACATTCCTAACAGTAGCATATATGACAGTTTCTCTCTTGCTATATCCTATTTAAAGTAGATAGTCAGTCTTTTAATTTTTTGCTATGAAATGGTATATAAATGTACTTTTAATAACATTTCTCAAGTCACTAATGATATGTAGCACCTTTTTGTGTGCATCTTTACCATTTTATATATCTTTTTTGGTGAGGTGTACCTTCAGATCTTTTGTCCATATTCTACCAGTTGTTTTCTTGTTACAGAGTGGTAAGAGTTTTTGTATAATCTAAATATATATATATATATGTGTATATATATATATATATATATATGCAATTTTCTTCCCATTTTTGGTTTGTTTTATTATTTTTATGCCATGCCTTTTCAGTTCAGTTGCTCAGTCGTGTCTGACTCTTTGCGACCCCATGGACTGCAGCACGCCAGGCCTCCCTGTCCATCACCAACTCCCAGAGTTTACTCAAACTCATGTCCATTGAATCAGTGATGCCATCCAACCATCTCATCCTCTGTCATCCCCTTCTCCTCCTGCCTTCAATCTTTCTCAGGGTCTTTTCCAGTGAGCCATGACTTTTGGGGAACATAATTTGGATTGATGAAGCCCAAGTATTGATTTCTTTTATAATTCATATTTTTATCCTATTTTAGACATATTTGCCAAGTCCAAGGTTTTTAAGATTTTTCTCCTATGTTTTCTTTCAGAAAGGTTTATGGTTTTAATTTACATTTAGGTCTTGGATCCATGTTAATTTTTGTATATGGTATAAAGTAAGGGTAGATTATTTTTTTCATCATTTTTATTTTTCATTTTCTGGTTTTTCTCTCTCTATTTTTTGCATATGTTATACAATTGTTTCTCCCCGTTTGTTGACAAGATTGTCTTTTTCTTTCTGAAAATTTTAATTGGAAGATAATCGCTTTACAATGAAGTCGTGGTTTCTGCTGTGTACTTATAACATGTGTCAGCTATAAGTATACACATATCTCCTCTCTGCTGAGCCTCCTCCCCTCCCTCCCATTCCATTCTTCTAGGTCATCACGAGTGCCAAGCTAAGCCCCTGTGTTACACGGCCGTTTCCCATTAGAAATCTATCTTACACATGGTAGCTTGTCAGTGCTACTGTCTCGGTTTGTCCCACCCTCTCCTCCTCTCCTTTTTCCACTGAACTGCCTCAGCTTCTTTGTCAAAAATCAACTGATTTTACATATGGTCAAAATTTTTAGCCAAATATTTTAGCTCTAATTATTAGCTCCCTGTGATATCATTGACACTCCTTTCAGATTGTTACGAGAATGCAAATGATTTTTTACTCTTTCCTCTTGTTTCACTTTTTCCTCTGCATGTTTAACAAACTACTATTTAATATCAAAGTAATTTACATTTTTATATCAAATAGTCAGAAAATATATTATTCAAAATGTATTCCTGAAAGATGTTTTAGAGATATACTCAAGCTGTACATTAAATGGAATCCTAGAAAGAGGTAGAACATAATTAACCAGGTTGAGCAGAAAAATTATTTAAATGTATACAGTGGGACTAGAACATATAGGTTTTATAAAGTCTTTGGTCAGCCCATAAAGGAAACACTATGTGTTATCTATTTAATCTTCAATTGCTCAAGAAGCAAAGTATTTATTATTTTCTGTAAATATATATATTATCTCTAATTACACTCATGAAGTATAAAAAAACATGTATATAAATGATACACATACATTTGTATATG
The DNA here is from genome assembly GCF_963930625.1 of Muntiacus reevesi. Taxonomy (NCBI): domain Eukaryota; kingdom Metazoa; phylum Chordata; class Mammalia; order Artiodactyla; family Cervidae; genus Muntiacus; species Muntiacus reevesi. Next base: position 202,969,220 of record NC_089249.1, read on the forward strand.
ATATATATATGAAATAGAATCTGCATTAAATCTGCATGAAGCAGGTCTACTATCATTGAACACAAATATTTTAAAAATTTAGAAGGCATAAAAATATTAGTAACTATACACAGATGAAATTTGAGCTATTAGAAGAAAACATGAGAGAGAGTAGTATAGATACATCTGGTGAAATGCTTCAGGTCTCCATAGACAGGATATATTCATTACCAATGATATTTATTAAATAGTCTCAAAAATATAATGAAATTGTCAGAGAACTATAAAAGTATGCTTAACTTTCGAAATGTTACAGAAAAATAAAGTCCTGTCAGCCTACTCAGAGACTATTATATAAACAGATTATAAATATATGTCTATATACACACACAGATTATTATGTACTATCTTTATATTATTATTTGTTCAATCCAATATCAATATGGGGAAGATCTAGGATAAAACCTTGTTTTTGGAAATCAGCAAGTAGGCTATCTTAGGTGAGTTTCTGCTGTCTCGTCTAAGTTTCCCCTTCAACAGAAGGAAGATATTAATGCAAATCTTAGACATCATCTGCTACAGTTCATCTCATGCATCCCTTAGACCTACTCACGATTCTCATTAAGTGTATTCCATTCTGAATTTCATTCTCCAAGGGGGTAGCCAGTCATCAGTTTTAAAGAAAATGTTTACAAGATGTGGATTAGAAAGACCAGCCATGTTATTTTCCTGTGGCAGTTAGTTAAAAGGTCACAAATAAAACCGTTTCTTTCTTTTACCACCCATTGTTCATCCCTATCACCTAAGCTAACACTCTGCTAGTCTAGGTTTCATGTTTCTTGGGTAACCTATACCTTCATCTTCGAGGAGCCTGAACTGGCTTTGTATCCTTTTGTCAGGTTACTCTGACTGTTCCACATGATCATAACCAGACATGGAAGGAAGAAGTGATTCCCCAGTGAACCCCTGAATTCTAAAAATATTCTGCCTTATCCCAATAATATATCAGGAACTCTTTTCTCCTCATGATAAGCATCATCAATTATCTTTGTTAGTGTAACAAGCTAGCCTCTGCCTGCTGATCTATTGGTATGGTTGTTCAGTTGCTCAGTTGTGTCCGACCCTTTGACACCCCATGGACTGCAGTACGCCAGGCTTCCCCATCCTTCACTATCTCCCGGAGCTTGCTCAAATTCATGCCCATTGAGTCAGTGATGCCATCCAACCATCTCGTTCTCTGTCATCCCCTTCTCCTCCTGCCTTCAATCTTTCCCAGCATCAGTGTCTTTTCCGGTGAATCGGCTCTTTGTATAAGGTGGCCAACGTATTGGAGCTTCAGCTTCAGCATCAGTCCTTCTAATCAATATTCAGGATTGATCTCCTTTCAGTCCAAAGGGCTGGATAAAACTGAGCTGAAGTTTTATCTTTGATGGAACTAATATTTCTGTCTTATGATGGAAGCAATCCCATTTATCCCAGGAACCAGGGCCTCTAGTCCAGAAAACCTTTAAGTTTCAGGAACAGAAAGCACAATACTCCTAGCGGGCTGTTTGGACTGATGGTGAGGAGGGCTACTCTTGCCTCCTCACCTAGATTTCTGGATGCATGTATCTTATGTCCTGGGATTGTTGAACCATGGAAAGGCTGTTGCTTCAAAATATATGCTGCATCTTGAAAAACAATGCCCCATCCCCTTGATGGTATCTTTCTTTCCTTTCCTTTTTTTTTTTTTTCCTATTTTCTAAATTGGAATATAATTACTTTCCAATGTTGTGTTCATTTCTGCTGCACAATATCGTGAATCAGCCATATGAATACATATATCCTCTCCCCTTTGAGCCTCCCTCCCACACCCTCATTCCACCCATCCAGGTCATCAGAGAGCAGTGAGCTGAGCTCCCTGTGCTTACAGCAGCTATTTTACACATGGGAGTATATATGTCAATGCCACTCTCAATTCATCCTCCCCTCTCCTTCCCCCTCTGTATCCACAAGCCTGTTCTCTACATCTGTGCTTCTATTTCTGCCCTGAAAATAAGTTCATCAGTACCATTTTTCTAGAATCCATTTATATGTGTTAATATATGATATTTATGTCCATCGACAGATGAATGAATAAAGATATGATATGTATATAGAATGGGATATTACTCAGCCATTAAAAGGAATGAAACTGAGTCAGATGAAGTGACACGAATGAACCTAGAGCCTGCCATCCAGAATGAAGTCAGAAAGATAATGTCATTCTTAAGCTGAAACTTTAGCTATGCATTGAGGAAGCCATTGTGATGTCCTATTGGGTTGGCAGCTTATGAATAATGACGTATGTGTCGGGACCCATGGACCCATGGGCATATGCCCAGTATCACACCAGCTTTGACACAAAATGACTCTCTTCCAATGAGGTGATGTCCTGTGAGAGGCTATGATTTTAAGTCACTCTAAGTCATCAAATGGTGGCAGTGGTCAAGGTACTATTGGAATAGATGGGAAGAAACATAATCATGCATCAATCCCTATAAATCAAATTGTTGTCCCCTCCAAACTGAAAGATTTACTCAACTGGCCACCAAGTGGCTGTATTGTTTCTTGGGGAATGGTGCCATGTGGAGAGCTGAATAAATCAGTTCTTTTTTGATTGGTTGAGATTCAGCACTGGTAGTAACCATGTACTGTCTTGGCAGCACATGCATTCATGTGCAAACCTTTTTCCCTGACACTGTGATTACTCCATTTAGAGGCTGAATTTTTAAGTACTGTGTTGCCATTGATATATCTGTGGACATAGCCATGTCAGGAATACAGATTATACACGTGTCCTTAGACTGCCTCCGTTCTATGGCTGTTTGATGACCAGGTATACCGTTCAAAAGCAGAGGATGTTGCTCAGCTGGTAAAGAATCCGCCTGCAAAGAGGAAGACCTGGGTTGGATCCCTGGATTTGGAAGATCACCTAGAAAAGGGAAAGGCTTCCCATTCCAGTATTCTGGCCTGGAGAATTCCATGAACTGTATAGTCCATGGGGTTGCAAAGAGTCAGACACAACCGAGCAACTTTCACTTCACATACCCTTCAAAGCTCTGCCCACAGGAGTGTTTCATCTCACCGCTGTCTTGAGTGGAATTGTAGTATAGCACCAATATACTTAATTTTACCAACATGACAACCTGAACCCATCATATTCTGTCAGCTGTCACAGGGAATCCCCCACAAAACCATAAGTAAGAGTGTGGGATTGGCATTAAAGCATAGAGAAAGGTGTCTCGAAGGGAAATTTTGGGTTGTCTGTAGCTTTCTGATATTCCCCAGGCCCCCTTTGGCACAAACTTGGAATGTATTACTCCCATCCTCTGCTTTACCTTTCAATCTTATTACTAAGTGGCGCTGATAAAATCCAGATAGATGGGCATCGCTATCATATCATCACCTGATGCTGCAAAGTCAGGTGCCAAGGTTCTATTAGAATCCAGTAGCATGCTAGGAGCCACCTTTCAAGTGATACATAGTTCTGTGTTGCAGATGGCATCATCTTGCTGCATAAGTGAAGGGTCTTTACTATGACTCTTCTCTTGGGGCTCATGAAAAATGTACATGGTACCCTTATCTAGAAATCTCTGACACCACAGGAGTCACTGTGGTATATGGCCCAAGAAGCAGCAGTGTTTATAATGCAGCCTGATCCTACAGAAGGGCCCCATTCAAAATCGACAGATTCCCACATTACCCAAAAAATGGGTTCACATTGCTGACCATAATTTATCTCCGTTTTGTTGGTAGGTTAAATGGGGATATAATGAGGACTTGTAGTATTCTTTTATGTTTTTGAGGGCAGCACTAATCCCTGCAACTCCACATAGGATAACATATTGCTTCTGATTTATTATTTTGGCCGGAGTCAGCAAGTTCAAGCACTGCCATTTGGCTTTTTCTCTCCTTCTGGCTCCTACTCCATAGGCCAGGGAACCAACCTGAGTGTACTGCCAGCTACCAAGTATATCCATACCAACTATCTACTCAGAGACCAGGAAAAATGACGTATTCATCCTACTGTGAGACAAACTTTGAGCCAAGATACTAATTATCACCAGCATTTGCACTTTCACAGAGAAGCCATGCTGGTGTTTTTGTTCCCTGTGTTAGAGTCATTAGACCCCGTGTCAAATTATTCCTGAAAGTTTTGAATATTATCCTTCCCCTAGTGGATGCATATGACCCAGGGAAATGATTATATCCCTAAGAAGGAGGGCTGGAAGAATCACACTGTGAACACTGCACAGGCATTTCAGAATCTTTCCTCAAGGGGACCCCATCTTTTCTTAATTCTATGGATTCCAGATCTGAGAATAGGCTCAGGTCTGGAAGCTGGCAAAAGATCACGACTTTATGGGGGCCGATAAAGCCCTCTGTCTCTGCACCTCTGCATTTTTATTATAGATATTAAGCAACACTCTGGTTGGTTCTTCAACTATCTTGATCCTAGGGTGGTGGGCTACTACAGTTCATGGGGTCACAATGATTTGGACATGACTGAACAACTAAAGAGAGAAAGAGAGGGTCGCCGTGTTCTATAAACCATTATCATTGATTGAGCCCGAAGGGTCAGGGCTGTCTGGTTGCCTCTGACATTGCTGCCCATCATAGTAATTACATCAGTCTTGACTCTGATAATTAAGTGCTGCCACCTGGACTTGGCTAGTCTGGGCCCACATCATTTCCAGGGAACCCGGGTCCATAAGAGTATAGCATGCTGTTGGTATCCATGCTCTTGGCCCAGCTCACAGAGGACAGTCCCCATGCAGCTTCTCTACAATGCTGGCTCTGTTTTACTAGCCAAGGCCTATGAATAGAGAGAAGAGAAGTTTCCTCTGGGACCTTCAGAGGAACATAGCTATTCTCTGGCACTATACAAAATAAATCCATTTGGACATGAGTAATTTTCTGAGCCTTTCCTCAGTCTTCATCCATGCAGTTCGAGTTTTTCTAGCTATCATTTTTCCAACTTCAGGAGGCTATATTTAGCAGCCTCTTAGCAGTAACTGTAGGTGTAACTGCCAGGACACTAAACTCTAAATCCTCACTTAGTATCCAGCATGTTCTTTGGGTTCCTGCTAATATATGTTAGCTAGGTTTGGAAGTGTCTTTGATGAAGGCAATGGCACCCCACTCCAGTACCCTTGCCTGGAAAATCCCATGGATGGAGGAGCCTGGTAGTCTGCGGTCCATGGGGTCGCTAAGAGTTGGACACGACTGAGCGACTTCACTTTACTTCACTTTGATGAATAATGCATTTCTTCCCCACGTAGGGTTAATAGGTCCCTGGTCATGCCAATGTAAGACTGAATCTAGTTAGTGGTTTAGAAGCACTGAAGGAAGTCAGGGCAGATTTTGTGGAGGCCACAGTCATCTTGCAAGGCATATACCTCAAAGGAGCCCTTTAAATGTTCTCCAAGCAAGAAGAGGGTACTACAGTGACAGGAGGAAAACACTCCTGCTGGCTTAGATGGTGCAGGGTGAATCTAGGAGTGTGGGTCCCTAGGACAGCCACCTACATTGTTGCTATTGTTCACTCAGTAGTCTCTGACTCTGCAAACCCATGGACTGCAGCACACCAGGTTTTCCTGTCTTTCCTATCTCCTGGAGTTTGCTCAAACTCATGTCCATTGAGTTGGTGATGCCATCCAACCATCTTGTCCTCTGTCATCCCCTTCTCTTCCTGCTTTCAATCTTTTCCAGCATCAGGGTCTTTTCCAATGAATTGGCTCTTCGCATCAGGTAGCCAAATATTGGAGCTCCAGTTTCTGATAAATATTCAGAGTTCATTTCCTTTAGGATTGACTGGCTTGATCTCATACTCTACATACTGTCATCCAACATATCAGGATCTTACTCCTTTTTTAATCAGGATTCTGACATTAACATAGAAGACTTTTGAGGGCTGTTGATTCAATGATCTTTGTAAATCTGTTAGTCTGAAAACCAGGTCCTGGCACTGAACTTTGAAATAGTCTCCCTCTGACTTGAGGAGATAAAGAGGTCTTTAGATACTCCCGTAGAGGCCTTTAGGCTTTCATATGTGAACCTGAGTTGAGAGTTAATTCATCTGACACAATCATTTTCCCCTTGGTGAATGGATGGCATGGAGCAGCCACTAATCAGCTTCACAGCCCTTATAATTACCATTGCCCCATCTTGCCCAAATGCTTGAGATAGACACTTTCTAAGACAGTGCATTGCCCCCACTAGTAATTAGGTACTTGTCAGAGTTAACAGCTCAAGTAAGCTATCCTTCTGTGCTTCTGAACTGAAATTACTCTCTTCTTCAAAATAAACTGCCAGATCCCTCTCATTCCTTTTCTCCAACCCCCTGAGAGAACCTAATATGATAATGCTACTGCATGGCAGAAACTTTCTGATGAGATTGCAAAATACCTACAGGCGAGAAAAACTCTTGCAGAACAAGGTATGACTTGGAATGAATTGTCCTGCCAGCATCTAGCTGACAGAGGGGAAGAGGGAGGTGGTGGGGAGAGAGAGAGAGAAACAGAGAAACTGACCTGAGTTTCCAAACTTTCCAATCAGATAAATCTTCTTCCTGCTCTGAGGAGTGAGAAGGGGCAGAAAGAAGACTCCTCTGATTCAGAACCCCAAATATAAACATGAGGAGGTAGGGAGAAGTATATAAGGATAGACTAGTTTTTTCTTTTAAGAAATATCTTCAAAGACCAATTTGCTTTAAAAATCAATTCTTAATAAGCAAACCATTGTAGACCCCAAATATAAACATGAGGAGGTAGGGAGAAGTATATAAGGACAGACTAGTTTTTTCTTTTAAGAAATATCTTCAAAGACCAATTTGGTTTAAAAATCAATTCTTAATAAGCAAACCATTGTAGAATGGCTCACTGATAACAATACATTTGAATGACTAATTTAGGTTGCTTTTCTATAATAATAAGCTAGTGAATACCCTGTAGGAATGAATCAAACCCTGTGAACACACATGAATACTTTCAGGATACAAGGATGGAACCTAGGAAGGTACATTTGTTATCTAGAAAGGTACATTTGTTATCTTGTAGAAGCACTGGGAAAAACAGGCTCTTTTCAGAAATAGTTTTAAACCCAATAGGAAATAAAGACTACACTATTGAGTCACAATAATATTCCAAGCATACATCATGCATGATGGAATTTTTTCTACCTGCTGAGCTCATTCTCCCTTTCTGTGGGGTTTGGTGGTTTGGCCAGACAGTTGATTCTCTAAGACACATCTGGCTATGTCGTTAACAGTTATTCCTGAATGTTTTGGCTATTGCCAAAGCGGTCTGCTGGTTTAAAAAAAAATCATAGTGCCATCTTGGGAAAAATTATTCTTGCAGACTCTTGTTTACAATCCAACTCAGTTAAGAAGGCAAAAACTAATTTTTTTAGCGTCTCTTAAAAGTCTTTAAGAGAAAATGCAGTGAGGAGTTTATGTCTTTGTTTAAGTTGAGTCACTGCAAGGCCATGACTTTTATTGAGAGTGTTGTCTTATTTACTTTCTAATTTACACAGGGTGTCAAAATACTCTTAAATGTAGAGGTTTTGCCAACAGTTTTTCATCATTGGAGAAACACAAAACACCCACCAAGAGCCTCTTCCTTTAAATTCTTAATAGGAAAAAGGGTGTATGTGGAAATCTTAGATGTTTCTTTCATTTTCCCTCTTCTTCATTTTATCCTTTTGCTGATCTTGGATTTTCTGGATGTTCAAGTTGGCAAGAAAGTATTTCCAGTCTGTGATTCAACTCCAGGTAGAAGGTAGAAAAAGTTGAAACACTATACTTTTATTCTCACTCCAAATATATATCCCTCTTATTGATGACAATTTTATTTTCAAAGTATTTAAAAAACTACATACTGATCTTTCACAAACTTAAAAGATAGTATTTTTAGTCCTAACTATATGCCACTCCTCTAAACACCTCCCTTATATTACTCATTTCACTGTCTCAACAACTCTATGCAGTGGGTTCCATTTTACCTTTATTTTACGGATGTAGAACTCAGGCACAAAGAGGTTACGTAACTTGCCCAAGTGAGGGGTGGAGCTGGGATGGAGATCGGGCATTCTTGCATCAAAGTCTGTGTTCTTACTCATTAATTTATACTGCTGCTGTGTGTACTTTTATTATCCACATCTGAGAGAAACCTAGATAAACAGCCACAAAATAGCAAAGGAAGAAGCGTGTCTTCTCACCCCGGTTTCCATTCTGTTCCATAGCATCTACTTGACGGTCTGATGGTAATAAGTTTGATATGTCAGAAGCCTTGCACTGTTTCCTTTTATTTTTTAAAGTGACACAAATAATGCTAGAATTTTAATGGCGGTTACTGCAACTTAAGAGAGCTGTCTCTGACAAACTATCTAAGGCATGGAACCAACAAAACAAAAAACTTTGGTGTCATTTAATCCATAATACTTCTAAATGCCTCATTTTATTCATTAAAAGATGTCGGGCATGTTCGTAAACCACATAAGTGTAGAAAGGGAAAATATATAGAATAAAACCAAGAGGAAGCAAATTCTCCCTGAATCAGTCACTGTGTCTATTTCTCTCCAACTCTAATTCAAGCCATGAGCACCACTTACCTGAACCATGGTCACAATCTCCTAACTGGCACTCTTGCTTTTTATCCCTGTTCTCCATGCAACATCAGTTTCACCTCTCCTAGCGTCCCACTGCAGTGTGAGAACCCTGGATCTCTGCAAAATCCTTTCTGTCCTGGCTGTCTCCTCAGTTTCCTCCTATTAGCAAATTGTCAGCCTCACCAAGCTTCTTGCAGTTTTAAAACATATCCTGCTTCTATATTCCTGAAAACCTTTGCACCTGTTATTTCCCTTTCCTTTAACAACATCTAAGACTGATGCTGAAGCTGCAACTCCAATACTTTGGCCACCTGATGCGAAGAGCTGACTCACTGGAAAAGACCCTGATGCTGGGAGGGATTTGAGGGCAGGAGAAGGGGACGACAGAGGATGAGATGGTTGGATGGCATCACCGACTCAATGGACATGGGTTTGGGTGGACTCCGGGAGTTGGTGATGGACAGGGAGGCCTGGCGTGCTGCGGTTCATGGGGTCGCAAAGAGTCGGACAGGACTGAGCAACTGAACTGAAGACTGACTCCTATAATCGTGTTTTACATGTTACTTCTGCAGAGGCTTTCCTTAACTTCTATTCCCAAGTAAATGTTTTTGTTCTATGCTCTTTATCACTGTTCCTATTTTTCTTTGAAATTTTAGCAAGCTTGGTAAAACATACTCATTTGTGTCATTGTTTGGCTTTTTACTAGACTATCCAACCGAATTCCCACTCAGGGCACACGTCACAATAGCTGTCACAGAGCACCCACCACTAGGGGGCACCAAAGCACAGGAGGGACCAGGTGGCTCCCAAGAGGGATTCCTGGTTCAACACAGTTATTTCATTAAACTGGTCATATCATCAACCTGCATTTGGGTTTTTGGACCGCCCCACTCCCCAAATATATGAGAGTAAGATCTTACGGTATTGTGTTCTGATTCTACAAGGTTGATAATCAAAGAATTAGAGCATATGTTTTATGAGCTTGTCTTGGGTCTAAAGACCTTGACTCAAAAGTCTTAGAGATGTAGAATTCATAGCAAAATAAATGACTGTTTTAATATTAGCATTACACTGAAACCTACTTTGGATGTAATGATTAAGTTCCCCATCACTTGAGTTGCTCAATAAGAGACCAGATGCTCAGTTGCCCTGATACTGTGTAAGAGATTGAAGCTTCCAGAAAAAAGTTTTAATTAGATGACTTCAGAGACTTTTGGTCTTGAGAATCTGTGCTTCTGGAATCCAATTTAAACATTTAAAAAATATAAAAGTTCTTTAAAAATACCAGTTAAGAAACAATTGACATTACTCTTCAGGGGAATGAGAATTTTTCCTTATGGCCATAATATGGTCAAAAGTGCCTAAATATTAGAATCAGGCTGACTTGAATTAAAACCCAAATTCTGCCACTTTCTAGCTATGTGATCCTAAATGAGATTTTTTTTTTAGTTTCTTTATTTCTAAATGGATAAGACCAAATTACTGAATTATCCTTATGCTTCTCTTAGGCCAAAACCACCAGTAATGTTTGGTTTTAAAAAGATAGCCCCCTCAGAAAAAGATAGCTCTTTCTTCTGTAAGGTATACAATGATTTTAAACCAACACATGGTCCACCACCACCAGCAGTATCAACAACAAAAGCCCCAAATTCCTCTTTTGCCTATTCCAAAAGCAAAGATTGTTTCTGAGTCATTTTTAAATGGCAAATAACGTAGGAAGATTGACATTAGGGAGATTTTCTACTTACTAAGCCTATTTTTAAAATAGAAATAGTTTGGAAACTATTTTCCCCTCTTCCAGTAGGGGCTGGGCACAAATGTTCTTTTTCTTTTGGTTTTCCATCCTTTGGATAATTAGGAAACAAGAGGATCTAGTGCAAGAGAACATAGGAAAACCTTTCTGCAGCAACAGAAATGCTGGAGAGGCAAAAAGAGCTTTACTTTTATTAACTTCAGCAGCTTAGTGGAATTAAAAAGATCACCCGTGGCTTATATGTTGAGAAGTAATATAGAGTAGCTGAGAAACAAGTTACAGGGGTTTTGACAATAAACCAGCCTAAAGCCAGAAGTTACCTAAGCTTAAGCCCTGAAAATGCTTGTGACAGTACTCGAAGATTCAGGGTGGTTTATTTGAATATTACAATCAACATCTGTATATAAAATAAAAGTTAGAATGATATGAAATACATCTCATTATTTCTTTTTCTAAAATGAACCCATGAATGTGGCAAGGCACTGGACTCAGAGGTCAGAAAGCTGAATAATCATCTTGAGCTTGCTTCTTACTTGTGGTGTGACAGTTTCTGTGTTTCACTATGGTTTCCCTAGTAGCTCAGCTGGTAAAGAATCCACCTGCAATGCAGGAGACTCCAGTTCAATTCCTGGGTCAGGGAGATCCCCTGGAAGAGGGAAATGCTATCCACTCCAGTATTCTGGCTTGGAGAATCCCCATGGACAGAGGAGCCTGGCGGGCTACAGTCCATGTGGTCCCAAAGAGTTGGACACAACTGAGCGACTCAGCACGCATGAGTCAGAAAGCCTCATTCTGTTTCTCAGCAAAATTAGAAGGTTGAAGCCAGTGACTCTCAAATCATACTCAGCCACTGAATTCTGATTCTACCTGTTAAAGTTTATTCATATGTTCATAAAGTCATCATATTCAAAGTCAGTAAGTCAATCAGTCATTAGTTGAAAAAATTCATTCATTACCAGTGTGTTGGGCACATAGATATAATTTATTGAGCAAGAGTATTTAATGAGCTCTGTGTGCCAGGCCCTGTTCTGAGCTATGAGGAAATATTAGTATGAAAAAAGACTTTTTTTAGTTTTATATTCTACAGAGGAAATGGACATAAAATTGGCAAATAAGTAAATATGCAGTATGTTTGAGGATAATAAGTGCTGTGAAGAAAGCCAGGAGGAAATGTCAGCAGTTGAAATTTTAAGTCTCAGTGGGAAGATTGCTGTTGATCAAAGACAGGAAGCAAAACACATGTATATCTGGGGAGAGAATGCTTCAAGGAGAAGAAACAGAAGCTGAACCTGGCAGATCCAAGTACCGGCAGAGAGGTGGGTGTGGATGGAATAGGATGCCTGGGGGCAGAGTAACAAGAGGTGAGGTGTGTCATTATGATCCTGGAAGGACATGTGGACACTCCCACAAGATAACTGAGAATTTGATGAGGGAGTATTTATAAAGTCGAGCTGTGTTAAGATTGGCAAACGAGCTGATGAAAGCCCCAGGACAGTCGAGACTTAAAATGGGATGGGAAGGAGGGATCACTAAACAGAGGGAGTTGTCACTGGAGATGGAGGAGAGGATATGGAGATGGTCACCAGTAGGGGCTGAGGACCTGGGCACAGAAACACAGCTCCTGCCAGTATGGGACCTGGCAAAGAGAGAGCTAGGGGAATAGACACCCCACCTCTTTTATCTTACTCTTCTGTTTCAACAGTGGTCCCCATCCTCTAAAGCAAACTAGAAGCCAAGGAAGGGGACTTGTTGATGTGGTCAAGGTCAGCATCCAAGGGCCAAGATCAGGGGACAAGAGTGATTTAAAAGAGTAGAGAATATATAGCACATGAAGTCAGAGAGGTATTGAGGAACTAGATCATAAGAGCCTCTAAATCAAAGTAGGGAAGCAAGGACTGTTTTTTAATGATGTCCATCCTATGCAAAGGGCTTTCCTAGTGTCTCAGATGGTAAAGAATCTGCCTACAATGCAGGAGGCCCGGGTTTGATCCCTGGATTGGGAAGATCCCCTAGAGAAGGGAATGGCAACTCACTCCAGTGTTCTTGCCTGGAGAATTCCATGGATAGAGGAGCCTGGTGGGCTATGTCCTATGGAAGAGTTGCAAGAACAGTTCCTTCCATTTGAACATTTTCCACATTTGCTCCATCACCTTTTCTCTCTCTTCCTCCCTCTCTCCTTTATACAATGGTAAATATAAATACACAAACATCTCTCGACATGCAGTCCTATCACTGCCAAATAATCCAGTAATCCAGCCCATATGTCTCAAAAACAAGAATGCTGTCTCAAAGAATTGGCAGAGATCTCCTTTAATTTAGAAGTGAATAGTGATAAAACATTACTGTCTAATTCACAGAGCCTATTCAAATTTTGCCAACGACACCAATAAGGATCCCAGCCAGGAACCTAGAGCTGCCGCATCCCATCAGTCTCCTTACATCTGCAACAGTTCTTTGGCATTTCCTTGTCTTTCATTCCTTGACAATTTAAAAGAGTACAGATCTTTTCTTTTGTAGGATACTCTCAACCTGGATGTTTCCTAATATGCATCGCAAGCCATGCATTTCTGGCAGTAATGCTGGGCACTCCACAGAACCTCGTCTCAGGATACCCACAGGACACCCCGTTCCTGCTACTGGGGATTTTAAACTTCCTCACTTGTCAAGTTGGCTTTGTCTGATTTCTTTATCATCTTCACCCAAAACAGAGTCAACATTTTCCCATTTTTATTTGGTTATTAGTATTTTTTAATTGACATCTATCTGCTGCACAATAGTATATAATCTACAGGTGTACAATATAGTGATTCACAATTTTTAAAGGTTATACTCCAATTATAGTTATTACAAAATACTGGCTATATTCCCTATGTTGTACAATATACCCTTGTAGCTTACTTTACACTTAATAACTTGTACTTATTTCTCTTTTTATTTAAAATCACTGGGAGATATTCACATATTATGTAAGCATCCTATTCTTTTTTTTTTTGGCAAGCATTTTATTCTTCTTTGAACCTCTATCCATTAACCCTAGTATCCATGGACAATTCCTTCTGGAATTAACAGCCATTTATGACAGTTGGTTGCCAAAAACTGGCTGTTATCATCACCAATGATTCTGTCTATAAATTGATATTTTACAGTAAGATACAGGTTTGCTGTCACCTTCATTTACTTATTCAATTATTTATATTAGTAAAATTATCACATATACACCATAGGTATACTTACATGTGTCTCTGCAAAATGAGTTCTTATTTTATTCGATGTTTTGTAAGCTGGAATTTATATTTATTTCAGTGCTCTGATTGTCACTAATTTGGCCATGGAGAGCCTCTTCAAGTTGGCTCTTTTGCCTTTTGATATGTCCCATAATTTTTTAAGCTTTTCTTTTCTTTCTGGCACAAAAAGATGTTCCAATCTCATCTTACCATTTCTCTGTCCTAGCCCTGGACTCAGCCATTTCTCTAAGGAGTCTTAGTTTCTTTCAATTATGGATGGTACTTAGACACCTCAATCTGGATTCTTAGTATACTAATTACAAGTGTTATAGCTTCTGGGACCTTTCAGCAGACAGAGCTAGGATATATATATATAGATAGATATATAGATATAGATATATAGATATAGGTATACACACACACACAGAGATAGCTATTCATGTTTCTATCTCTGTATATAGTTGAAAAACTATAAATTCATACAAATATTTCTAACTCTAATCAATACTTATGGACAGATCAAATAAGATGACAGATTGAATTTAGCAATGTGAAGTTTTTTAATGATTTTTCTAGGAATATTTCTAATGGAACAGTGCAAGTCTAAGTTTGTTTAGAATAGGTTTGAATAAGAGGGATAAAATTGGAAACAGTGTGTAAGACAGCACTTCAAAGAAGTTTTTCTGTAAAGAAAAAGAAAAGCATAATACTAATTGAATTTGTTATTAAGCCAGATGATACAATAACAAAAAGAAACACTTTGTTATTAAGCTGACAGAAGAGTTGTGAATGATGCCAAAGAGAAGAAACAAAAAAGGATTTTCCATTTACAATAGTTACAGAATAAGTGGGGTATTTGGGTAAAGTTGCAGGTTAGTAGGCAGAGACAGTGGGAACTTGTTGAAGTTTTCGTCTGATTGAGGAGACAATATGAATTAATCATTTGGTAGACATGTCTAGTCAAGTCTATGGTTTTTCCAGTGGTCATGTATGGATGTGAGAGTTGGACTATAAAGAAAGCTGAGCACCGAAGAATTGATGCTTTTGAACTGTGGTGTTGGAGAAGACTCTTGAGAGTCCCTTGGACTGCAAGGAGATCCAGCCAGTCCATCCTAAAGGAGATCAGTCCTGGGTGTTCATTGGAAGGACTGATGCTGAAGCTGAAACTCCAATACTTTGGCCACCTCATGCAAAGAGTTGACTCACTGGGAAAGACCCTGATGCTGGGAGGGATTGGGGGCAGGATGAGAAAGGGATGACAGAGGAGATGGCTGGATGGCGTCACCGACTCGATGGACATGAGTTCGAGTAAACTCCGGGAGTTGGTGATGGACAGGGAGGCCTGGCATGCTGCGCTTCGTGGGGTCGCAAAGAGTCAGACATGACTGAGCGACTGAACTGAACTGAGAGATGTTAAGAAAATGAAGATAAGAAATGTAGCCTGATTGCAAGGTAAATACAAGAGCCCATTTGAAGTTAGTGATCATATTTTTAACATGATGCAAGTCAGCACAGCTGTGTATTTTTCTTCAGCCACTTTTGGTTGCAGAGAGTTGAAATTACTCTGACTAGTCATAAAACCAAATGAGAGAGTTGAAGGAAGACAGAGGAGAAAGTCGAGGATATTTGCTGGGAAGAGGGTATGATTGACCATGGAATTTAAGCTGAGAAAAGAGAAAATGAGTTGGCGATGGGATCAATTATCTGAAAGTCCTGGTGATACTGCGGGTTGATGAAGTGGGGTTACTAGGAGTGAGCAGGAGAGATATGAGGTCAGAAGTAGCATCTTTGAAACCGAAATTATTGAGAAATTGCAGTTATTTGCAGTGACAAAGTCAACAATATGATTCAGGCTATAAGTTGTTGAGATAAGATACTGGGGAATTAATCAAGGATTAAGAGGCCAGAGAATTGAATCATTTACATGGATGTGGACATTACCAAGAAGTAGAAGAGATTTATACTGGCAAGGAAATAAAATCATTTGTGAATAAGGGGCAGTATCCTAGCAGTGATAGATGATGGCAATAAAAAGGGTCAGGGAGTACCATATCCTGATAATAGAAGATACAGAACTGGACATTTTAAAGGATAGAGGAGGAAAGGTCTGCACCAGCAATGGGGACCAAGGAGGACATGTGTTCCCTCCCACAGGCCAGTGGAATGAGAGGAGTGGGAAGGCAAACAGCCATTGCACACGGGGCAGTAGTGTCTTCAACCCAGGTCTAGATATTTTTGGAGCAAAAAAAGAAGGAAATTCTCAGAGAACTGGATGAGGATACATCAGATTTTTGAATCATAAAAAGGCATATGGAAGGGTTTCCCAAAATTGTGAGGGCATAAAACATGGGGTTAGAAAAGGTAAAATCAGAGCCATCCAGAGTAGAGTGTGTGAGACGAGGAGGACTTAGAATGTGGGGGTTTACACCCAGAAAAATGAGAACGCGGTGACATAAGGCCCTTCGGTCTTCAGGCAGAATACAGAAAGGGACCGTCAGTGTGGGAGGCGGGTTTGTGCTTCTCGGTAGTAGACATGTGCGGGTTTAGAGACCTCATTAGACTCTGGATGTTGGAGATATAAAATCCCACAGAGGCATAGTCTTCTTCTGACCTCTTTAGACACTGCTTACTTTGAGGGTGACTGTAACCTACACTCAAGGTTCCCCTTAATTCCTGTTGATAGCAGTGAATGGGACTCATTTGTTGACACAAATGCACTCACAAAGGCCATGTGTGAGTGTGTGTGATAGAATAGTAGACTTCTTTGGAGGTATTTCAAGAAATTAAACTGTGACATTAAAAGTGGCAGTATCCTCTACCCTCTTGGGGCATAATCCTCAATTTTGGTGCCTCTCACAGGACATAGAAAATAAGGATGAAAATCTGTCCCAGAAACCCAGATGAACGTGGCCAACAAACTGTTTACTTTCCATTCTCGGTTTGTAAGGAGTCCTGCTCCTTCCCAGCCTGGGAAGAACTGATAAGAACTGAATTCTCCACAAACGGAGAGTATGTTCACATCCAAACCTGAAAGCATTCTGTTTCTCCAGGTATAAGTTGTGGTGCCTTTGAATTGCCATACTTCCAAATATGTGGGGGAAAGCGGAGGTCCTCCCTGCTGAACTGATTAGTAAAGACTCCAGGGCAGGTTAGAGACTGAGGCTCTGGACTTCAGTTTCTTCTCTGCTGATCTTAATGCTGTTACAAGGATGACTAGGGAAGACCTGCTTAATCTTCAGTAGGGACACTTCCTCCCCACCACTCTGAACCTTCTTCAGTGAGTAACTCCTGAGACCCCTTTTGTTGAACAAGATAGAGGAGCATGCAAAATCTCAGAAACCAGATAAGAAGGGGAAAGAGAAACTGAGCGGATAATCTAGAGTTCAGAGAAGAGGAAACAGAGGTGGTAGAGCCTGAAGAGAAAACAGAGAGAGACATGGAAAGCTGGTAAAAACACTGGCAGTGGTCTTAGAGAGAAGAGAAATAGCAAAGATGGTTAAGTGGTTTTCGAGAACTTAACTCTGAACTATGAGATGCTAGCTCCCTCCTCTGTCTCCTTAGACACATTTCAATAAAAATCTATCTCAGGTTTGCTATTTTTGCCCTGTTGCTATGATTTTTATTAACGTGAGATATAATGATATGTAAGACTGGATTCCAGCAGGGTGCCAGGTGAAGCAGGCCTGTCCAAGGGATGCTCAGGTATGAGCCTTTCTTCCTTATTTTTATGGCAGCTCCCTACTTGTTTGGAGGCAACCTGCAGCGAACTTACATATTTGGTAAAAACTATCTGTCCAGTATATGAACATTGCTGCATTAGCATTATAATTTCTTGCGGTAAGAATGTCATACTCAGAAAATAAAATATAATAAAACGGGAACCACACCTTTCTGGTCTGAGCGCTTCGGTGCTGTAACCTGAGGGCCCTAGTCTGTCTTTGGCCTTTCTTCCCAGGATCACAAAATTTAGCCAGAGGGGAAGCTTGTGCCTCCGGCAGCAGACTGCTCAATTTGAAAGCAGTCCTCATTTCTGAGCAAATTTGGGTTACTGGGTTTAAATGTCCAAGTTCAGATTTTTCACCTGTAAAAACTGGGTTAATTACATCATCTGCTAAAGCATGTAGTGAATTCCTTAGCACAGTACCTGAAACAAATCTTTAATAAACGTTAGCTACTATTAAAGATATAATAAATCCTAATTTTGTAACATTCATTTTTGTATTTCCCATTAAGGCAAAGTCTAAATTAATTTTGTAAACTATATCTACTTTTCAAAATCCAAAGATACCTTTAAGCAAATATCTAATGAAAAAATATATATTGATGACTAAAGATTTTTTTCTAATTCTATGTTTGCTTATTTGGTTTGTTTATAAAATAGAAAGTCAACATCTGTTTAAAATCATCCTTTCCTAAAAGTGGAATTTTAAAGGACGAATAAGTTAGAAAAATTTATTGGCTAATATAAATAATGAGTTTCTTTTTTCTCTTTTTTTCCCAACTGTGATTCTAAATGTCTAGTATTATTACTTTTCCCTGCTTTCACTATTAATTTAGTTTTCAAATTACTTACTATATTGTTGTCTAAAGGAAATATTGTAATAAATCTGACTGTCCTTCCTTTTCCTTTTAGACTGATATCATTCACAAATAGCTTATCTATTGCTCCACTGCTAAAGTATTCTTTTAATCTTTAATGATTGTCTCCAAGTTACCTGGTTCATAATCTGCCTGCCAAAATGTTATATGTGCATGTGTGCTGAATCGCTTCAGTCATGTCTGACTCTGTGTGACACCTTGGACTGTAGCCCACCAGGCTTCTCTGTCCATGGGATTCTCCAGGCAAGAATACTGGAGTGGGTTGCCATTCCCTTCTCTGGGGGATGATCTTCCTGACCCAGGGATCAAACCCCTGGTCTCTTATACCATCTGCATTGGCAGGTGGGTTCTTTACCATTAGCACCACCTAGGAAGACCTATATTTGTGACTCAGATAGTAAAGAGTCTGCCTCCAATGCAGGAGACCTGGGTTTGATCCCTGCGTTGGGAAGACTCCATGGAGAAGGGAATGGCAACCCACTCCAGTATTCTTGCCTGGAGAATTCCATGGACAGAGAAGCCTGGTGGGCTACAGTCCCACAAGGGCTACAGGGCAAGGAGTCAGACACAACTGGGCAACTAACACTTTCATACTTTTTTTTGGTATATATACACAAACATACTTTGTATATATATATACACAAACATATATATATATTATACTCAATAAAATTTCATTTTTAAATAGATTTAACTCTTTTCTATTTTTGCATTAAAATGTCTAGGTTTATTTTAAACTTTATATTGTTTACCACATTCTGCTCCTTCAACTTGTTATTCACATCTGATACTGTTTTACTCTTTACACTTCCACTGTTATCTCTCTTTAATATTCTCTTTTATGATGGCTGCATTTTCAGTTCATATAAATTTTTTCCTCTGGCTGATTTCAGTTCCTATGCATATTTTTGCATTTTTGGCACTTAATTTTTTTCAAATGTTAATATTGATAAAACTTGAAAATACATTTTCTGATAAATATCTACTACTTATTACCTATCAGTGTTAGGATTTATAGATTAAGAGATTGGTTTTACTTAATCACTTGATGTTTGTACTTTTGTCATTAGGATCATACAAAAGCCCTACCCAAATAAAGCTGGAGGAAAAGAGCCTAATTTTTTGTGTCTATCATCAATGGGCCAATCAATACAGAAGCAGAAAGGCAGTTAGATATGTAGACAGATATAGACAGATAAACAGATAGATGACTATATCATGAATAATGTTCTATTATTTGAGTTAATTTTCTTGGGCTCCAGAATCAGTGTGGACAGTGGCTGCAGCCATGAAATTAAAAGACGGTTGGTCTTTGGAAGGAAAGCTATAACAAACCTAGACAGCATATTAAAAAGCAAAGACATTACTTTGCCAACAATGTTCTACATAGTCAAAGCTATGGTTTTTCCAGTAGTCGGGTATGGCTGTGAGAACTGGACCATAAAGAAAGTCGAGTGCTGAAGACTGATGCTTTTGAATTGTGGTGCTGGAGAAGACTCTTGAGAGTCCTTTGGACAGCAAGGAGATTCAACCAGTCAATCCTAAAAGAAATAACCCTGAATATTCATTGGAAGAACTGATGCTGAAGCTGAAGCTCCAATACTTTGGCCACCTGATGGGAAGAGCTGACTCACTGGAAAAGACCCTGATACTGAGAAAGATTGAGGGCAGGAGGAGAGGGGGTGACAGAGGATGAGATGGTTTGATGACATCATGAACTCAATGCACACGAGTTTGAGCAAACTTCAGGAGATAGTTGAAGTCCAGGGAAGCCTGATGTGCTGCAGTCCATGGGGTCACAAAAAGTTGGACAGCACTTAGCAACTGAACAACAACAACAATTTGAGTTAATAGAATCTCCAAAAAAATCCTTCTTGGCAAAATGTTCCCAAGCAACATATTTAAATCAAAACAAATACACCTTTCTCTAGCCTGATAATTCACTGCAACTCTCACTGCTTGATGTAAATGCCTGCTCAGCTCTTTGGTTTAATAATCTTTCCTTTGGAACAAAGCTGAATTAGTCTTGACAGATCACTCTCTTGATGGCTCATCATGATTATATAATTTACACTAAAAAGGAAGCAAATGAATGCTCATTAATTAAAGTACAATTAGGTTTCAGTAACAAGTTAGTCCAAAGTCAAAATGAAATCCATTCAACAGACATTTACTTGCCACCTTAACAGCCCTGGCTGGGCCAATTAAAGGGTGTTCATGGACCAAAGCAGGTAGAGATGATCATTTCTGTATCAGGCTTCAAGGTCACTCCATTAATGATTTTTGTTTTACGGCAGTTGAAAGGACAGCAGTGAGATGAATAGAGGAAAAACTTGAATAGTTTTATTTAGTTATTCATTTTTTTTTTAACAAAGAAATTTTTATCAAAATGCAAATTAAATGAAAATAAAACATGAGAAACATTTCCACGTGTATTTTCAAAAGAGTTCTTTTTTTTCAAACATTCAAAGTTTCTATTAAAAGTGAAATGGAATATATAATTGTCGGATATCAAAGTTTTAAATCAAAACAATCTAAATAAACCCCAAAATCTTAACTCAATTCTCTGAAAGCCTTGTTAAATCTTTTTTTTTATTAGTTGGACGCTAATTACTTCACAACATTTCAGTGGCTTTTGTCATACATTGACATGAATCAGCCATGGAGTAGTTATTCATCTTTAGAACCAACTTACTGGGATGGTTTCCCATGTTAAATGATTAGAAAGTTTGTCATCTGTTCTGAGATTCCATTTTCAATCTTGGAAAAGCATTTTAGAGGGTTTCCTAATTGGTATACCATCTTATGAGATTTTATGTAAAAGAATCTTGCATTCTTTCTCATTTGTTTTGCTAAATGACATTTATGGCACTAAGGAATGATTTTTGTGAGTGGTTTGCTCTCTAAAATAGGTGTATTTCTTTTTATTATCTAAAGTGGGAGCAAATACCAACAAAATCAAAAGAACAAAAATTTTGCCATGATTATAGCATGAGACTCTCCAAGATATAAAAGAAGTATAACTGACACTGTTTGTTTCTGAAAATTGAGCTGGGGACTGGTTGGGCATGCAACTATGCAGTCTATGTACTTTTATTCTTTAGAGATAATTTTAATGATGTAGTAGATTAAGGAAAGTTCATATATCTCACCATAGCAGTCAGGTTTGTCTTGAGTGTTGTGAAACGCTATTCCATTCTAATTGTATGCTTTATCCAATATAATACCATCTACACACCCTTGGCTTCAAATTGATGAGGACAACATTATATTTCAGCCCAGACTACTTCTGAATGCCAGAACTAAATTTTCATTAGCTTCTTCGGCACATCCGCTTAGATATCTGGAGCCCTTTTGAACTCTTCATGCCCAAATGGAACTCATGATCATTCCCCTAAATCTGGCACCCAGCTAAAGGGACCACTACTCACAAGCCCGGAACTTAGAAAACATCTGTTATATCCCTGCTGTCACCCATGTACACCTAACTCTTAGTAAATCCTATTGACTTGACCTCATAAATATCATTTCTGTATGTCTGCTCCTCTTGTACTCACATCTACCACTCTTGTCAAACTGTGTATACGGTTACTGTTTTCTGCTACAAGAACAAAATCCTTAGAATTACCTAACCAGATCTTGAGTCCCATCTTGCAGCCTATGATTTCCTTTTCAGAGCTTAACATAGCATAGTTTGGATCCATGGGTGCAGTATTATCTTTGCTTTATTCAGCACTGAATCTCAGGTGCTTAGGAGAATTTCTGGCATACAAAAGGTACTTGATAAGTATTTGTTAAACAAATAAATATGTAAACATCGCTGGCAACTGCACTGCCACATTGGTCTTGGTTGTACTCTTCTTGAAGCTTTTCTTCTATTTCAGCACCTGGGAAGCCTCAGTCAAGAGAAGAAGACTGTCAACCTAGCCTATGCAATAATAACTCACAAAAGCCTACAAATAACAAATGCTGGAAAGGGTATGGAGAAAAGGAAATCTTCTACACTGTAGGATGGAATGTAAATTGATGCAGCTGCCTTGGAGAACAGTAGGAAACTTCCTTAAAAAACTAAAAACAGAGCTACCCTATGATCCAGCACTCCCACTCCTGGACAGACATCTGGAGAAAACTCTAATTTGAAAAGATACGTGCACTCCAATGTTCATAGCAGCACTATTTACAATAGCTAAGACATAGAAGCGACCTAAATGCCCATTGATAGATGAATGGATAAAGAAGATGTGGTACAAATATAGATAACAGGATATTACTTGGCCATAAAAAAGAATGAAATAACGCCATCTGTAGGAACATGGACGGACCCAGAGATTAGCATACTAAGTGATGTAAATCAGACAGAGAAAGGCAAATATCTGATATTGCTCATATGTAAGATCTCAAGAAAGAGGTACCAATGAACTTACATACAAAACAGAAATAGAACCAAGCCATAGGGGGAAAAACAACAACAAAAAATGGTTACCAAAGGGGGAAAGTGGGGGAGGGGTAAATTAGGAGTTTGAGATGCACATATACCCACTACTATACATAAAACAGATAACCAACAAGGACCTACTCTATAGCACAGGAAACTATACTCAATATTTGGTAATAACCTATGAGGGAAATGAATCTGAAAAAAGATAAATATAGATGTATGCATAACTGAATTGCTTTGCTGTACATCTGAAACTACGGCTTCCCGGGTGGTGCTAGTGGTAAAGAACCTGACTGCCAATGCAGGTCGATGGAAGAGACCCGGGTTTGGTCGCCGGATCAGAAAGATCCCCTGGAGAAGGAAATGGCAATCCACTCCAGTATTCTTACCTGACAGAGGAGCCTGGCCGGCTGCAGTCCATAGGCTCACACAGAGTTGGACACGAGTTAAGTGATTTAGCACGCATACACATTAATGCAACATTGTAAGGGAATATAATTCAATAAAAAATAATTTTCTATACTTATCTCTTTTAATTCTCAGAAAATTAGAGTCATTCTTTTCAAATTTTAGAGATAACACAACACTGGCAATCTGAAAGTCTTGAGTTTGCTAAAGATTGCAAAGTCAGAAATTGTGGAATTGGTCCTAGAAATCAAACCTTTGACTTTTCCTACAAGATTATTTCCAAGCTATTTTCTGGGCTGTTTCTAAGTCAGCTAACAACCTGGAGACCAGAGGTTGACTCCTATTCTCAGGGACACTCTGGACTGACAGCGTAGGCTGCCTCTACCTCCCATCTGTCCCTTTGCCCCACTTCCTGCCTCTGCCACCTCTATGTGACATGACCCATAAGGAAAATGACTCCTACTCTTAACATCAACTTGTGCCTATGAACATTTTAGGTAAACGCTTTCCTGCTCTGAATAGTTCAACTAATTCTCATTCCAATCCTTAACACATTCAGATGTATTATAAACTTAGGAGACATAAGACAAATTTCTTCGAGCACATGTATTTTTGGAGTTACTTAAGCGCAGTTTTGCTGAAATGAGTAAACAGTTAATGTCACAGGGAGTCATAGGAGACTATTTTTGTGCAGTGTATAATAAAAGTAAGTTTTAAGGAAATTGGAAAAAATAAAATAGTAATTACCATTAACTAAAACCTCTGAGGCATAGCCAAATTTGATACAATAATTTTATGCTTTTTAGCTATCTTACAATCTAAATATTACATTTTACAGATGAGGAAACACTTTTGGAATAAATGACCAAGATTACCAAAGTAGAAAGGGTTAGAGGCAAGATTCAAAGTTAGTTTTCTTCCACGCCCCAATTTAGAAGGAATATATAATGCCAATGATCAGACAATGCTAGAAAATGCTAATAATTATAATTCACTTAATATATAACAACCAAAAGAATAGATAGTAATGCAAAGTGAAAATAAGTGGCAAAAAAAATGATGGTATGAGAGAAAATCTCCATGAAAGGGGATTTAAAAATTAATAGTTTTTACTATTTATTCTTTTTTTAAATTCAGTAATGATACTGATTTGAGGATAATTTTATATGTAAATTACAGATCATAAAACATAAAAATACTAGAGTGTCACAATTCATAGATACCAATACGCTGTTGACAAGTTAGTATATCTTTCTAAACTCCATACATTAACTTTTTGTTTATAAAAATGAGATTAAGGTATAGACACTGATATCACATACAGTTGTGCAGAAAGTGTAAGGCACAGTTGTTCTTTGCCAAGCAGGTAAATTGGGGCTAAAATCTGGTGTACAGCCCCCAGTCATTTAGGGACCATCATGGGACTGCAGCCACAGAAGGAAGGACTATAGTTTTCCAATTTGCTCAAAGACATCATCTGCTCTTCAAGCCAAGTATTCACAAGGCTGTATCTGCCCAGATGGGGCATTTTTTTTCTTGTCAGTGCAAAAGATGCTTATGGGCTAGCAGTGGCCCTGATTGTAGTCTGCTTTACTTATTTAGCCAAGAAAGAATTTTGCACCACTCCCTGGTTTAGCACAACCAGATAAGAATAAATCTTATGGCAGTATTGTAGAAGAGACAGTTGACTTGATTCAGTTATTCCATATTTTTATTATTAGTTTTTGCTTTTGGTTGCACACATTCATCATTCAAAAATAAAAAGCTTCCGATACTGTGTTTAAAACTATAAAAATGAAAAAAAACTATAAAAATGAAAAAAAACTATAAAAATGAAAGAAAGCAATCAATCAATCTCTATTACACCCTCTTTACATTTATTTTTTCTTAACATTTTAACATTGCAGATAATTTCTTGCTCCTTGGCCTTAAGGCAACACTGAACCTATAGGGTATTTGGGGACTAGTCCTCCATCTTGGAGGAAAGCATTAGAAAGGGAGCTGATGGATATTTGTCCATCAGTCACTATCAATTGCTAGATTTCATCTATGGGTTCTGGTATTTGTCACTTCCAATTTGATCTGGCACAGAGATTTTGGGAAGTTTTGGCAAGTTCAGTATGCTTCAATTGCTCTGTGATTTTTACCAAATCTATAAGTGTCTTAATATTTTTTTGTCTTCCTTGGGTAAACATGATTAGGAGCCATAGATGACTTTCTCATCCTCTTTCCCTATCAAACTTTCTGCCAGTATCCTTGATTTTGAATAATCCATTGCAATTCTTCTCCCTGGTGATGGCAGTAGTGCAGATGAAGTTTTTCCTGGGGGTGACAGGCCTGGCACATAGTGCATCCATAATTGGAAGGGCCTCAAAGCGGTGTGGTGCCAAGGTCATATAATTACTGATCCATCTGTCACTGGGACTCAGACTTTCTGATCCTCACTTCCATCTAGCAAACCATATTGTCTTTGTCCTCCTCTAATTGTTTTGTCTTCTGTCTTCATTAAACCCAACCTGTTTGCCTGTTTCTTCTGTCCTAACCTGACACACAGGATAGATTTCAGAATAAGCTGCTCTCAGAGTGCTTTCTGCTAAAGGATGGAATTGTTCCAGTTCAACTGTAGCTACTGTGGGGTGGGTAGGAGAGAAAAGCTCTCTCCAGCCCATTCCAAGCCCCAGCATCATGAAGGCACCGTCCTGCAGGGCATAGAGGTGCCTCCTGCAGAAACAGTCTTTCCTGCCCATTTCTAACCATCACAGAGGAAACGTTCTCGGCACAAACCACCTCCGTGTGCCATTTTCAAGCCACACAGCCTCAGAAAGTCTAGAACTAGCCCTGAGGGACTTTTGTCCCACTTATTTTCATTGTTGTTGGGATAAAATTCAAATATTATCTAGTACAGAATACCTGGATTGTTCCTTAAACTGATGACTTTATGGAAGATAACTACACACTTTTGAATACAGTTTGCTTAGACCAAATGCAAAAATCATACTAACACTATACACCAGAGTTTTAATATAAACTTTTTATTTTTCTTCTCAGAATTTAGTGAAAACACTTAGCTAGTGTCTTAAGAATGCTCTTTGTTCACTTCTGGGAGGGGTTCCTCTTTAATCATTCTACTTGGCCTGAGCCTCTTAAGTTTCTACCACCTGTCATTGTCTCATGATGTTCTGTTCAAGAATGGCTGTGGCTTGGGATATGGTTTTCAGGTAATCCTCAAATTTTACAGCTGAAATTTATCCAGGATTATATATACAAGATCTTTATTGGTTGTGTTTTTATAGAGATTGATTTTCTCCCCCAATATTGCCCATTTCTTGTGGGAAGAAATGTTTTTCTCCTTTATTTACCGACCATCCACAAGGCTATGCTTTTGCCAATCCAAAGTGCTTAGATTTTATATCTACCAAAATTTTTATCTACTGAAAAGGGTTCTCAATAAGATAAAATAAAAATATGCACATACATATATATTTCACCCTCATATATATATATACACCATCTCCATATATATATGTATATATATACATGTATACCAGTTTAAGAATACTTAACAATTTTATGTACTTTTAAATTATTTTTTCCAGTGGTTATGACAAAAGTTTTGTGATAAAGCAGGTAGATAGTATTATCCAAAAATTGAGTAATGAGGTACCATCTAAAGTTCATATTTTATTGTCTCCAGAGATGAATAATTCAACAAATTCAACAAATGCAAATAGTGGCCCAGAGTCTAGTTTCTTAGGGCAAAGCTAAGGAGGACAGTGTCTTCTGTCTTGAAGCTGTGCCAGTTTAGAGAGGTTTTCATCTTCATCACAGCACCACTTTTTATTAGTATATGATTCTGGATATGTTGCTCATTAATAACTTTTTTCTGATCATTTGAAATAGGAATGATAATACTATTCACCTCGTCGGCTTGTTATAAAGACTAAATGAGGTTATCCAGGTTGAGTCTTTAAGACATTGCTTTACACATAATGAAAGTTTAGTAAATATCAATTATATTTGACTCAGGACATAAAACCTGTGTTTTCTTATCTATTCACTTTGATGCTTTTGACTTCTTCTGATGCTGTTTAAAAAAAAAAAAGAAGTTTAACCTAAACTGCTTTAAAATTCCCTTGAAAAATGCCTGCTTTTAAAATCTGAGTTGAAAATGTATGGAAAAAGCATTAGTCCCAAGAAGTCACAGCATCTGGATCTAGCAGATTTGTCAACTGACAGAGTGTTACAGAGTTCGTGATGCAGCTCCTACTTTCAGAAAGTTGGGAGAATCCAACTAAAGAGACTGAATAAAATGGTGGAAGAGACTGGGAGAAGAGTTTTTAAGACAGCTCCCATAACGGTTCTTAGCTATTCTATACCAGTATCCCCTTTTCCTGAATTGCAGAGGCCCTTCAGAAAGATCAAAGAATGGGAGTTATGCTGTAGCCCTAGAGATTCAGGAAATGGTCAGGCTTGATGTTAACATGGAGAAGTGATGTAGTGTTTGTGGATTATCTTCAGAAGGAATTGGTGCTTTATGACATCCTGCTGCACATTTTATACCATCAGCTCTCAGCTGAAGGACAGAGCATGTTCCTGTTTCATTAAGAGTCAAGAAATAAGAACCCGCATTTGCCAGAGGGAAAGTGATAAAAGGAATAGAGGAAACACATTTCATTTTTCAAATCTGTTAGCAGTGATGGGAGATGAAAAATATCCATAAAACTACTTAACATGCCCTTTTAAACGTAAATTATCAAAAAGCAGCATACCTAACAGAGGACCAAACATGGAAAGAGAATATATAAAAGGAAACTGTAGCCTCTTACTAATAAGTCAATTTTGCTTTAGAGGTCCTTTGAATGTTTAAGTCATAGAACTTGTTTTTGACTATTTCTCACTAGTATTGACTATCTGTTTGGTCGGGTGAGAATAGATTAAAAACAGGCTACTGCACGTGGGACACTTTGGTTTCTACTTAACTGTTTCTTTGGTTTATAACTTGCAATGATTCTCTTGGAAAAATGAAAAGTTTCCTGATTCTGAAACAGAATAGGTTTTGTAATGCAGATGACTGCATCTTGGACAAGGAATAAGCAAGTGTATGCTCAGAGATAAAATGAAAAATAGTGCCTTTAATGAAACCTTTTAAGCCTGCTCTAAAGCTCAGTATTTGAAAGGCAGCATTATCATCAAGGAGGAATTCAAATGTTGTTAATATGCCTAAATATACATTGAAGACAGTCATCAAAATTCCACTGAGAGACAAATGCTTCTAAAATAAGTATTGCCAATATGGTCTCTCATAATTTACTCTCAAGCATCAGTGTGTATGCTTTGGCATATTCTTTTAAACTGGCAAATGAAGCAGTTTTATAAAACTGAAAATGTCATGCCAAGGTATATTTTTCACTTTTAATGACCTCTTTTAAAGCAATTACATGATACTGTATTTTTCTTACTGGCATGCAAAATTAGCAAGGTTTATATTTAAAAATGATCTTATTATGCCTTGTCATGAAGAAAAGGGTTTAGTATGCACATGGAATGATTCTTATAAGTACCTCCCATTATCTTTTAAACTAAAATTTTACCTGTGAAAATTTGTAGTCTCAAAGAGAGAACATACATAAAATTTAAGTAGCTCACTACCTTTTATTCTAAAGGCTTTTTCTTCCAGCATTTTGTTAGAAACATGTGTATGTCTGAGTTTGGTACATATATTAGAAGCATTTCTCAAAAACATACATAATTGCAGAGATGATGATCTTGTATTTTCATAAATTTTAGCTGTAAAATGGTAATATCTGATACACTCTAAAATTTCACCTTGATACTTCTATTCAATGCTGTATTAAGTTATATTTAACTATGTTTTAAAGTTGAGATTCTTGAATAGTCTTTAAAAAGAAGTATAATCCATTTAAGAATGAAGGCTTTTTGGATCAAGGATTAAACTATACAAAGATCAAAGACTACAAAATGATAGTAAGGAGGTGCTGGCAATAATCCACAAAGAACACATCTTCAAATATTATTTGAGAGGTAAACTTTTCTCTTGAAAATTGGAAATTAATCCTTTCTCGATGGGCAAAGGTTATCAGAGATTTAGGGAACATATAGGGGAAAATATACAGTTTATCTCAGATAATGTGCATGAAGTAGAAACTTAAAGAGAGAAAGGAGCAGGGTTAATAGTGAAATGGGCAAGCTGAGTTTCAATGTCTATGACTAAAAATAACCCTTTGTTAAAGGCTTACAGAAGGGCAAAGATCACCAGGGTTTTAATACTGATGAATTCAGTTACCCAGCTCTGGAGCTAACTATGGATCTCCTCAAGAAAAATGAAGAAAAAATGATGAGTGTTGTCGTACTCAATTTAAAAAGAACTAGATGTGGTATCTAGTTCTTGTTTTGATTTGTATTTTCCTAATGACTTGGAGAAGGCAAGGGCACCCCACTCCAGTACTATCCCCTGGAAAATCCCATGGACGGAGGAGCCTGGTAGGCTGCAGTCCACGGGGTCGCTAAGAGTCGGACACGACTGAGCGACTTCACTTTCCCTTTTCATTTTCAAGCATTTGAGAAGGAAATGGCAACCCACTCCAATGTTCTTGCCTGGAGAATCCCAGGAACGGGGGAGCCTGGTGGGCTGCCGTCTATGGGGTCGCACAGAGTCGGACACGACTGAAGCGACTTAGCAGCAGCAGCAGCAATGACTAATGATGCTGAGCATCTTCTCATGTGCTCATTAGCTATTTGTACACTTTACTATTTATTTAAATCATTCGTCCATTTTCATTGGGTTGCCTTTTTTGTTGTTGTTGAGTTAAATAATTCTTCATATTTTGGGGGATAAACAGATGCTCATGAGGATGTGGAGAAGCTGGCATCTTCGTATGTTGCTGATGGGAATGAAAAATGGTACTGCCTCTGTGGAAAATATTTTGACAGTTTCTTTAAAAAGTTAAACATAAGGTTATATAAACTAGCAGTTCTACTCTTAGCTACATATCCAAGAGGATCAAAAACAAATTAACAAAAAACTAACATTCATAGCAGCATTATTCCCAATAGTCAAAAACACTGAAAACGACTCAATGCCTCTTAATGGATTAATGGATAAAAAAATTGTTATGTTCATTCAATGGAATATTATTCAACTATCAAAAGAATAAAGTACTGATTCATGTTACAAAATGTATGAACTTTGAAAGCATTATGCTAAGTGAAAGTAGCCAGACAAAACAGGCCACACATTATATACTTCCATTCATATGAAATACCAGAATAGGCAAATACACAAAGAAAGTGGACTGTGTATTTGCCTATTGAACTTCCCTGGTGGCTTAGCTGGTAAAGAATCTGCCTGCAATTCGAGAGACCTGGGTTCGATCCCTGGGTTGGGAAGGTCCCCTAGAGAAAGGAATGGCTACTCACTCCCAGTATTCGGGCTGGAGAATCCCATGGACTAGGTAGTCCATGAGGAAGCAAAGAGTCGGACATGACTGAGTGACTTTCAATTCATATGACTTTCATTCATATGAAATAACCACAATAGCAAAATACACAAAGAAAGTAGATTATAGGTGGTGAGAAAATGGAGGAAATTAGGAGTGACTGCTAACAGGTACAAGATATTTTGGGGGGTGGTGATGAAAATATTCTGAAATTAGCTGGCGGTAATGACTGTACGATGTTATATCAAACCCACTGAATTATACATTTTAAAATTGTGTCTTTTATGTTCCATGAGTTATATCTCAATAAGCAATGAACTACAGTCATAAAAGCAGAGATTGGTACCTAACTGGCATCTAATTGAAAGTGAACTTAGCACATCTCTGAGAGATTGATATACCAGAAGCACAGCTCCTATCTAGTTTAGATTCTGCAGAGATATTCCTGTTACAGTCAGTTACTGAATGTAGAAATGAGTTCTAAGGACAGGACTTCATTGCTGACAATACTAATCAGGAATTCAGGTATAATACTGCTAAAGGAAAAGAAAAAAAACCAAACACTCCTACAAAGCAGCCACTGTTTCACTTACTGAGAAGAGAATCGGTAGAAAGAGATAATTCTTATTTTGATTTTTAAAAAATATGTAAACTTCTATACAACTTTTTTTCTGATTTACAAGGTTTAATTCAGTGTTTTGAATATTTTCCATAAAACTGTTGTCAAGATTTCCTAGCAACTCAGTTCTTTTCATTAGGATAGCATTTCTGAAATCAAGCTCTCTGAATTGTTTTCTCTGAAAATGTAAATAAGTAATGTGAAAAGAAACAAAAAGTATGCCTATATGGAGTTGGGGGCAATTCTGTGGTCAGGTAAATTAGGGGACATTGCCTAGTCTAACATTTTCTTAGAGAATCAACAAACTTCTTATTATCATATTAAGACTTCAGAAAGTCCTGTAAGAATCGAACATAACACGAGATGAAAACAAACCTCTTCAGATTTAACTCAGCATTTCCCAAGTTTATTTGCCATCTCACCATTTCTCAAGGAATTTGATTAAAATCTTATTGCTGTCCTTTGAGTATAGTTTAATGAAGAACTTGGTTAGAGCCTCGCTTTTCTCTACTTCTAAGTCAGAGATAAACCTCTAGTTTTGGTTAGACGTTTTGGACAAACAAAATGGATCCTGTTGTTTTTCAAACTTTAGGACTGTGTTTGGTGCAACTTGGATTCACAATTGGTGTTTATTAGCTAAAACACATGGTCTCTGACCTCTTATCAATAGTGTGGTCTTTATATACAAAGGACAGTATTACTTTCAAAGCATGTGTACCATAGCAGAGAGGTGTGTTATTTCTGGAAACATTTTAAAGGAATGTCGCTGCATTTAAGAGTATATTCAGTCAAAGTCAACTTTTAGAATTCACCCTACAGTGTTAGAATTTATTACAAAAAAACCCTTAATACCTCACATGCATAGGAAAAATGCTCAAAATCACTAATAACCAGGGAAATGTAAATCAAAACCAATGAGATATCATCTCAAATCTGTCAGAATGGCTATTCTCAAAAAGACCACAAATAATAAACTCTGGCGAGGATGTGGAGAAGAGGGGACCCTCGTATTGATACATTGTTGGTGGGAATGTAAACTGGCAATGCCATTATAAAAAACAGTATGGAAATTTTTTCAAAAAAATAAAAGTAGACCTAACATGTGATCCAGCAATTCCACTTCTGGGTATATATCTGAAGAAAATGAAAACACTAAATTAAAAAGATATATATACCCAATGTTCACAGAAGCATTATTTACGATACTCAAGTTATGAAAGCAAACTAAATGTCCATCAACGGATCATAGATAAAAATGTGGTATATTTATACAATTGAATACTACTCAGTCAGAAAAAAGAGTGAAATTTTACCATTTGCAAAAATGTGGATGGACCTGGAGAATACGATGCTAAGTGGAATAAGTCAGAGAAAGACAAATGGTGTATGTTATTACTTACATGTAAAATCTAAAGAATAAAATATAAAAATATAAACAAACAGAAATAGACTCACAGAGAACAAAGTAGTGGTTACCAGTGGGAAGAGGAATGGGAGAGGGGGCAAGATAGGGGTAGGGGGTTAAGAGGTACACACTACTATGTATAAAATAAATAACAGGCAAGGATATATTGTACAACACAGAGAATATAGCCAATATTTTATAATAACTTTAAGTGAAGTCTAATCTATAAAAATACTGAATCATTTTGTTGTACATCTGAAGCTAATATTGTAAATCAATTATGCTTCAATAAAAAAGAACTATTTGAAAAACTCAATACTTTAGGAAAAGTGGTGTACATGAGGCTTCTTGAAAACTGGGGTAGACTTGCTTTACAATGTTGCGTTAGTTTCTACCGCACAATGACGTGAATCAGCCATATGTACACTTACGTCCCCTCCCACCTCCCCCATCCCACCCATCTGTACCTGGTGCTG
The DNA here is from genome assembly GCF_963930625.1 of Muntiacus reevesi. NCBI lineage: Eukaryota > Metazoa > Chordata > Mammalia > Artiodactyla > Cervidae > Muntiacus > Muntiacus reevesi. Next base: position 203,002,206 of record NC_089249.1, read on the forward strand.
GGAAAACTGAAGAGCTACATGTAAAAGAATGCAACCAGAACACTCTCTAACACCATACACAAAAGTAAATTCAAATGGATTAAAGACCTAGATGTAAGACTGAACACTATAAAACTCTTAGAGGGGAACATAGACAGAACACTCTTTGACATAAATCACAGCAAGATCTTTTTTCACCCACCTCCTAGAGTAATGAAAATAGTGGGGAAAAAAAAGGACCTAATGGAACTTAAAAGTTTTGCACAGCAAAGGAGACCATAAACAAAATGAAAAGACAACACTGAGAATGGGAGAAAGTATTTGCAAATGAAGCAATTGACAAGAGATTAACCTCCAAAATATACGAATATCTCATGCAGCTCAATATTAAAAAAAAAAAAAAACAACCCAACCAAAAAACGGGCAGAAGACTTAAACAGACATTTCTCCAAGGAAGACATACAGACACTGAAGAGGTACATGAAAATATGCTCAAAATCACTAATTATTAAAGACATGTAAAACAAAACCATCATGAGGTATCACTTCACACTGGTCATAATAGTTATCATTAAAAAAATCTATGTGAGACTTTAATATAGGTATATCTCAGAGATATTTCAGGTGAGGTTTCAGACCACTGCAATAAAGCAATTAAGCAAGTGATATAAATTTTTTGATTTCCCAATGCATATAAGAGCTATGTTTTTTTTTACTATATTGTAATCTATTAAGTATAAAATAGAATTCTATCTTAAAAATGATATAGATACCTTACTTTTAAGACAACTTTATTGCTAAAAAATGCTAAGCATCATTTGAAACTTCAGCAAGTCCTAATAAAGATCTCTGATCACAGATCACCATAACAAACATAGTAATAATGAAAAAGCTTGAAATATCACAGAAATTAACAAAATGTGACACAGACACCCAATGTGAACAAATATTATTGGAAAAATGATGTTGATGGCCTTGTGTGACTCATGGTTGCCACAAACCTTCACTTAGTAAAACCCACAACATCTGCAGAGTTCAAAAAATCTAAGCACAATAAAATGAGATGCCTGTATAGCTTGCTACACTTAGGGACCCTAAGTGAACTTGAACAGAGAATTTTTTAGGACAAGTCTTTGTGGCCAAAGTTAGTAAAGTTTGTTCATTACTGTCATCATTTATTGAAAACATAGCAAGTGTGGAAAATAAATGATCAAGTTCCAGCTTGCAATGAACTAAAAATTATAATTTATAAGCTGTACAAAATACTGTTAAGATTTTTATGCTAATTACTATTTTTTTTCCCACAAATATGCCTGACTATTCAACTTCAACTCTAACCTTATACTTTAGGCAGTCCAAGTTTAATAACATATGACACCTGCCCTCAGGATCTGATAGCCTAAGGGAAAAACAGACAGGTGAAGCCTTGATGATGGAAGAGTATGTCTGATGCTATACTAGCATTATGTTCCTCTAAAGCAGGAGGAAGTTTGGGAAGCTTCCTGGAATAAGTGACACTTGAACGAGAGTTTTAAAGGATTTGTAACACTTAAGAAAGGTATTCAAAAAGGCAAAGGAACTTTCAGGCAAAGTAAATGAGAATGAATGATGTGTATAAATGGGAGTGAATGAAGTATATAAATGGGAGTGAAAGAATGTAAAAATACAAAGTGAGCTTGGTTAGCTGCTAGTAGTTGTGTATAGCTTGGGGAAGGGTACACATCCAGGATGGACAGGGCAAAGTGAGAAATACCTTCATCAGTAGCAGGAAGGCAACAACCTGTTTGGAGATGAGTACCTGGAAAGAAAGAGCATGTGGAAGAAGAACAATTGAAAGGCTCTTACAATAATGTAAGAACTAAGTAGCAGAGAGAATGGAGACGATAAAGTGCACAGTACAAGAGAAACAGAATCCCCAGTGTTGGGTGCTTGTGTGGCTAGGACTGGAATGGTGTTATGGAAAGAAAACGGAAAGCTTCTAGGGCACTTCACTGGCCTCTAGTTTGGACCTCTGCTGTTCTTCACTGAGAGGGAGGACAAGGAGAGAAACAGGTCTGCAGAGTAAAATACTTCGGTGTTGATCACATGGTATAAGGAGGCTATAAGCAAGACATTCTTGTCAGATAGCATAAAAAAATAAGACTATATTGGGGAACAGGTCACAAGGCGAATGGTGGGCACCGTAGACTGGCTTGTCGTGAGTTCCAGCTTCCTTCTGAAATGCTCTCTTACACTGCAAAGGCTGGAAACTCCATGCTGCGATTTCCTCACCTCTTGCAGGAAATCAGAAGGTATCAGAAATGAACTTGATTGTGCTGCTCAGATAAACTCATATGAAAGTCAGATTCAAAACCATGAGGGGAAGTCCAGGCTTGATCTGGTTTTGATGATCCAGGACCTGGCAGATGCGGCATGGTTCTGGAGACCAGAAACAACTCTTGAATCTACAGCTTGTGGGTTACAACAGTTGTGGCAGGACTTTTAACGGCCATAGACTGTTTTGCTATCTTTTCCCTAGAAGTTTAGCTTACAGTCTATTTCTTCAGTTTGTCTAACCATTCTAGAAGAGTGGTAAAAGTTTCCCTTTTAGATTAAGTCAGATAATGTGTTTCTGAAACAATGCACTTCTCACTAACAGGGATGTCTCTAGGTCACAGAATTCTCCAGGAAATGGAAATTTGGGTTACCTTACCTGGAAAGAATTTGTATGAACAGGAAATGAGAAGAAAGTGGCCCATGGTTGACCATGGCAAAACCATTTTCACCTGTGGTTATTTGATGAGAAATGAAGCTGAATCTTTTTTAGACCTAGAAGCTATTGCAATGAACTGTTTGAGTGAGAGGGAAGAATACAGACACTGGATGTAGGGTGAGGCTCTCTGCTTCTAACTGTACTAGAGAAGAACGAAAATAACAACCGCATAGTTTAAAGTTCTCAGTACAATGCACAGTGAGAGAAGTGAAAGTCGCTCAGTGGTATCTAACTCTTTGTGACCCCATGGACTGTAGCCCACCAGGTTCCTCTCATGGAATTTTCCAGGCAAGGATACTGGAGTGGGTTGCCATTTCCTCCTCCAGAGGATTGAACTTGGGTCTCCTGCATTGCAGGTAGATTCTTTTTCATCTGAGCCACCAGGGAAGCCTGAAAGGATCTCTTATTGTTTGCTACAAAGGGTAGTATAGCTGAAAATCAGCAACAGAGTTTAATATTGTGGGATATTAAATTACAGTGTAGAACAATGATACTGAATGAGGGGGAAAGAATTTTGGCTGGATAGGAATGAATGTGAGCTCTCAGGCCTTACAACTCCACTGGGGCACTTGTGTTTCCAGCTATGATGGAATTTAGCAGACCATTTATCCTGCGGAGAATACTTAGAAAGCCAATTACTAGATTGCTCTAAAATAAAAAATCATCTGTTTGAAGGTATGAGAATGTTTCTAGGCAACCAGACTATGGGAAACAAGATCATAAAGTGAAGGGACCATGGATGGGTGGGCTGAACTCTGTTTTCCTCTCAAGGTATTTGACAATTCTTTTCTGTGGAGTATTGACAGTATTTCCTGTCAATCTGTCTCTACAGATAAGAAGTAGAGACAAAACAGAAAAAGAGACACAGATGTACAGAACAGACTTTTAGACTCTGTGGGAGAAGGCGAGGGTGGGATGTTCAGAGAGAACAGCATTGAAACAAGTATACTATCAAGGGTGAAACAGACCACCAGCCCAGGTTGGTTGCATGAGACAAGTGCTCAGGGCTGGAGAAATGGGAAGACCCAGAGGGATGGGATGGGGAGGGAGGTGGGAGGGGGGATCGGGATGGGGAACACATGTAAATCCATGGCTGATTCATGTCAATGTATGGCAAAAACCACTGCAATATTGTAAAGTAATTAGCCTCCAACAAATAAAAATAAATGGAAAAAAAATAATAAAAAATCTATAAAAATAATAGTACCCAACCCGATATTCTCACAGAGTTATAAAGAAAAATGTAATTTTTCTAGATACTTCATGAATAGTAAAGTGTCCTATAGTCACATTATTTTATTAAAATTGATTTTAATAATAAAAAAATAAATTAAAAAAAAGGAAGTAGAGACACCAGCAGAGCTTTTGGCAACTCCTCAGTTCCAGCAAGACAAAAACTGGATGTAGAACAATGAAGATCCTGAAGAAAAGAGAGGCAGGGAGATGAGAGCCCTGCCTTTGAAGGGGTTTCTCCTCAAAGCATTTGCACAGAGATGGAGACTAAGAAACCACACTGGAAGTCACTGCAAAGGAGAACAGACTTCTAAGGAGTCTTACCAAAAAATACCAAAAGTTAGGGTCAGTGCCCACTTAAGAGGCATGTCAGTTTCACCTGGATTCCAGACTTAATCTCAACGCCAATAAATAAGAGCTGTACTGCATTGAGATAATTAGGATCAATCACCCAGTCAACAAATGTACATAAGCAAAAAGGAAGATGTATCTGAATATAAAAATAACCCCTGCAAAGTTAAAAAAAGCAAGAGAGAGAGAGAGAGAATGCAAAAACAAATGTGTTGGAAACTTGATCAGATACTTCATATACAAGACAAACATAGTGGGAATACACATTGTAAAAATGTGTCATTTATTAGATATCATAGAAATGCAAATTTAAATCACAAGAAGATGCTGTACAAACTCACTAGAAGGGCGAAAATGAAAAGGGCAGTCCACACGAAATATTAGCAAGAAAACGATGCTACAAAAACTTTCATACAAGTTTTCCTTTGCCTGTAGAATTGTAAATGGGTTACAAAAGGCATACTCTGTGACCAAGTGATTCTATTTTTGGTACATATCTAACAGCTGCACATGTTAACCAAAACACACAGATAGTCATGGAAGCATTAATAGTAATAATAATTTTGGAGACAATCCAAATATCTTCAAATAATAGAGGTTTAAATAAATTGTAGCATATTTATAAAGTAAAATACCTCACAGTATTACTTCTCAACCGGCAGTGATTTTGGTCCCCAGGAACAGCTGGCAACATCTGAAAGAATTTTAATTGTCACATCTGCTAGGAGCGCTAATGGCATTTATTGGGGAGAATCCAGACCACTGCTAAGCCTCTGACTTTACACAGGATGGCCCCCACCACAAAGAACCATCTGGTCCAAAATGTTGGTAGTGCTGAGGTTGAGGAACCCTACCTATTAGTTTTCTATAAAACCATAAATTACTATGAGCTGTTATAAACTACCACCAAGGCAGTGGTTGAAAACAGCACAAAGTTATTCTCTTACAGTTTTGCAGAAGTCTGACACAGGATGAACGAGCTGAAACCAGGTGTTGGGAGGGCTGGATTCCTTGCAGGAAGCTCTAAGCGAGAATCTCTTTACTTGTCTTTTGAGGATATCCATATTTCATACTTTATCTCCTGGCTCCTGGACCACTTCCTTCATCTCAACGGGAGAAAAGCCAGCCTCAGCTGGGTCCTTCTCACAGATTCTTCTCATGACTACCTTGAGTTCACCTGGATGATCTAGAATGCTCTTCCTAGATTAAGATCAGCTGCCTAGCAACCTCAACTCCACATGCTAATCAATTCTCCTTTGCCTAGCAGTGTAGCCGTCATAGGTGCTAGGTGTTGGGATGTTAACAGTTTTGGGGGCCATTATTCTGCCCACCTCGTCCCGCTATCCAGCAATGGAAGAATGCACCATTGCTCCACAGAACAGCGTTCCAGGGTCTCACATACTGATGGCGAAGAGCAGACATCAGAGTATATACTTTCTGGTTTTGTTTATATCAGGTTGGTGTAATAGACCAAACTAATCCTATTTTTACGTTGATGGGAACTGAACAGTGATTTCCTGGTGTGATCACAGGTGGAGTCTCACGCAGAGCACAGGCAGCAGAGCCAGCAGAGTTAGTCAAAGCTTCCTAGTGATTCAAAGGCTTCCTGCTCCGACATGTGACGGCTCAGGACAAGGACAGCAGCTTCCTTGTTAGTCTATCCTGCAGGCAGTGTTGGGGGTCTTTTCTAGAAGCTTACCCTTGTCTCCATTTCTTCAGCCCTACCAAACATTCTGGAAGTGATTTAATCCTCTAAAATAAATCCCTTTCTGTTTAAAGGAGCTGGAGTGGATTAGATTCTCTGTAACTGAAAATTCACCTATATTGTAGGGCATTAGCAAGAGCTGAATAAAAGCTCTTTGTCAGTCAGTATGAAGCACTGCCCTAGGACTTTGTAAATATTATCCCATTTAATCCTAACAGTCGTTAGGTATGACTGCCATTTATTGTAAGGGAGACAATTGAGAATCAGTGTGATTAGCTTAAGCTTAAACTGGTGATGGTGGCAGCAAGGTGAGAATCCAGAGCCCTGACAGCTGTATGCGCCTGCTTGTGCTTGGCTGTTCAGTTCCATTATCTTTTAGTGGAAACATCTGATGCACTGACTGCACATAAATTCTTCCAGTAAACATTCAAAGAGCTCAAAGAAACACGTGGAGCTGGATTTGCTCCCACCTCTCCAGTTTATGAGCTACAACGGCGTATCAGTCGGGATACTTAGCTGTATACAATAGAATCCGTTCTGATTAGTTTATCAGAATAGTGGTATATTTAAAGATATCAGGTGGTTAACAGATTCACTGGGATTACTTTGGGAGAGAAAAAAGAATGGACTCAAAATTAAGCTTCTAGCAATAATTCTCCAACTCATGAAACAGAACCAGACTGTGGAGGAAACTGTACTCCCGGCCTCTGTGGGATGCCAAGTACCGGAAGTTCAACGTGAGGGGCACTGCGCCTGGTGCTGACTGCACTTCTGGGCCAGGAAACCAGCCTTGCAATGACTGGGAACTTGATGCTGTCCCCGCTCCCACCTCCTGCCTTTAGCTGCTCCTGGCCCTCATGTCTGAATGCAAGGCCCAGCAGGTGTATCTGACTGCGGCACTCTGGTCATGTGCCTTCATCCTATGTGCAATGGGGGCTGAGAATTTACTTCTGATTTCCACACTGGAGAGATGATAATCATTCTGTGAACATTTCCCCTCAGAAGAAAGGGCATACAGAGTTGATGGGGAATGAAGAATGGGATAGATGTCCAACACAAACAAGGTTGACCTTTAGCCCCTACTTTCTTTTCTACCAACATCTTGAAAGAGGTAAGGATTTACTAGTCTTGAGTGTTGTGCATAATTAGTTAATACTGAAGAAAACCAGTCCTGAATAGTCATTGGAAGGACTGATGCTGAAGCTGAAACTCCAATATTTTGGCCACCTGATGCAAAGAGCTGACTCATTTGAAAAGGCTCTGATGTTGGGAAAGATTGAGGGCAGGAGGAGAAGGGGACGACAGAGGATGAGATGGTTTCATGGCATTACTGACTCAATGGACATGAATTTGAGCACACTCTGGGAGATAGTGAAGCACAGGGAAGCCTGGCATGCTGCAGTCCATGGGGTCGCAGAGTTGGACATGACTGAGCAACTGAACAACAATCATCTCCTAACACATTTTGAGAGCCTATTATTGGCTCTGCTCTGTTTAAAACAAGCTGCTAGTTCAGAAGAAAAATGTATCTTTAATGAAAAATTATGGTAGAGAATATTCACTTCACCAGTTATCCATCTCACTAATGAACAAAACAAATGGTCATTAGCATGCTGTTGATTTCTCCGCTGTGCATAATTTTTATTTTTGAGCTTAGAGGTGCTCGTATGTTTTGTGTTTGTAACAGAATTTCTAATATACAGATGTTAATCTCACAAAAATAATTGAAGAATTATGAATCGGACATAAAAATTTTAATCACCATCCCTTTTAATTAGGCTCATTTTCTTTTTCTCCTGAACATGCGATTTTCTGTAATGATTTCACTTCCCTAGTACTTCACAGACCTTTAAAAGATCATTGTTAATAACCTCAGTGTATATGTAGGATTTCAAAGTTCCACTTACTGGATGTACATGGAGTTTATCTTTCCATCAGTCAAACCTCATTTCTTTCGCAGCGCTTTCACAGGTGGTGACTCTTCTGCTTTCCCTGCTGCCACTGCCTTGAAATAGATAATGTTAATACACATTCTCTCTTCAGGGAGGAACAAGGAATGAGGTTTAAAATGATTTGTCCTCTTTAGAATTTTCATATGTTATTCTCTTTCCTAGATGATATCAATTAGCTGCACGGTAAGCATTTTAAGACTTCCTTCAAATGGGATGACCATTAGTTCTTTATTTACATTGTTTATTAGGAAAGCCTACTTCATATTAAGAAAGAATAAGACAGATAGGTAATTTAAACAAATACATACAGATCTTCCTGTGAAGATCTTTGTCAGGTAAGTAGTGGATGCTGAGAATACAGAGAGGTGTGTTAACGGAGATACTTTTAATTAGACAAAGACACACACATGAAGATAATTAAGTGAATAGACTATGAAGCTGCTACCTACAGTGTGCCTGAGGCAGTGAGGCCAAACAATACCACAGTTGCAGAGTCTGGAGCAGAGAAAGGTTTCTGACAAGGTCATGTTGACAAAGGTTTATTACAGGGCCATGCAAGGTGGCTCTTGCCTTAAAAACCTGAAATCCCCCAAAGCTTTCAGAGAAGCCCTTTTCTAGGAAAGGTGAGGGTGTGGTTAGTTGTTGCAGACTTCTTGGTGCCACATCCTTTGTTCTTGAGGTCAGGTCGTGGTCAGGTAACTATGTTCCCGTAGACCTCCACTAAACAAATGCTATTTTCTGTTCTGACAAGAAAGGATGAGATACCAAGGCTCAACTTTCCCCCTCAGAGGTCAGGCCCTGGCTGGGAGAACGGGGTCCCTGTGCTGGCCTGGGAGATTTCGTCCAGCTCCAGTCTGGTTCCTCCTGCCAGTGCCCGGGCCTGGGGCACTCTTAGGGCCAGGTTCCCAGAGATCTGCCCGGCCCACATCACTGGGCCAGCCAGGTGCCCAGGCCCCACCGGGCCCTCAGGCTCCTCATGGAGACCGCTGTCGGGTCCCAAGGACCGCGGCCCATGGAGACTGCACCGTTAGGTGGCGGAGCTGGGGATGGCGGGGATGTCTGTTGACCCTGCGAGGCCTAAGCCTGGCCAGTGGGCCGTCGTGGTGAGGGTGGAGCCCTGCAGGACGTCATCAGCCTGCCCTCGGCCCCCGAGTTCACCCACCGGCCGAGATAGCAGAGTCCCTGGGAGAAGGCTCTGCCCCTCACCACACTCTCTGCCCCAAGGACCGTGCCCTGCTGGCTGTAGGCACAGTGGGACCTCCAACCACTGTGCTAAGGATCTTGCATTAACAGCTGTGTACCCGCCCCGCCCTGATTACAAAGCCACTTTGTGAGCTAGTTATTAATATTCCCTGTTACAAGATGCTCAACCATCCTTTGTCCCTCCCTGCCTAACTCCAGTTACATCACCTTTTTCCCTTTTAATGGAATTCTTTGAGAGCTGCTATCTCTAATTCTTCACCTTCTACTTTATCCAAAACTGTTTACATGTGAATTCTGTCCACCTCTTATCCTCAAGGTCACTGAACCATCTCTCAGCAGGGTCACCAGAGCCCTCTCTTACTCCATCCCTGAGCAGAATTTAACATCACTGACCACCCTGTTCTTACTGAAAGGCTGACTGCTTGATTTCTGGGACACTTCACTCTCCTCACTTCCTTTCTCTGTCTTTAGACATTTCATTTCATCCTCCTTGCAAACTCTTTATGTCTGTCTTTCCAGGTTGCCATTTCTTGGGAGTTAATCCTCATTTTCCTCTCACTCTGTACATTCTCTGGGACATTTCAACCAAACCTACTGTTTAAATTATCACTTATACACCAGAGATTCTCAAAGGTCCAATATAACTTCATACCTATGTCTTGAGCACCACACTCACTATCCACCTTCTGTGGAGCATGATTGGAATTACAAACACCCTGGTACATCAACCTCCTGCATCATTTATAAGTGATCTCATGTTTTAGAACAGTGATTTCCAAACTTTTTTGGTCTCACTATTAACAACTATTAAGCCCCCATAGAGATTTTATTATTGTGCCTTATCGCTATAAATTTTTGTCATATAGCCTTTGAGAACTTTAAAAAATTATTCACTTATCAACACATAATAAACTCATTAACCATTAATCTATATAACATTTTTATGAAAAATAGCCATATCTGGAAAGCAAAAAAAAAAAAACTTAGAAGAGTAGCATTATTTTAGAGTTTTTGCAACTCTCTTCAATGTACGACCAATCCCTAAACATATGGATTTTCACATCTGCTTCTGTATTTGACCTGGAAACTGCTTTGTACTACTAAGAATAAATGAGAATTAAAAAGGCAAATAAACTATAATGTTACTATAAATTTGTCTTTTACCCTGCTGAACTGCTTACATGGTTTCAGGGAGACCTCCAATGGTCTTCAGATCACATTTGAGAACCACTGGTAAAAAGATCTAAAAGGCTGGGTTCACCCACATTAAGGATTTCAGTTAGGTAGCTGTGACAGAGGGTCAAAATGAATACCTATCGCTGATAAAAGTGTGGTTGAAATGAATGAGCATGGACCCAAATTGGGTAAGAAGGAAAATAAGCCAAAGGGAAAACTGTCAGGTTAGCCAAGTCAGACTGGGGGTAACATGTACATATAAGGGGATCTTGATGACCAAGTTGAGATGGAAGGATCATTGCAATGTCCATGAAGACGATGCTGAGACAGGACCAATGCCACAGCCAGGATAGCTATCAAGACATAAGAACTTGCACTAATTTGAGGTAAGAAGTCAAAACACACTGTGGACAGTAGGAAGCAGTCAAGAGCAAAGAATGAGGGAAAAGCACAGGAAGGAGGGAGACAGTCTAGAAAGCCACCTTTCTGAAAAAGGGATAAGCATTCCAATACTCAATTTTGACTGCATTCAACAAGGACTCAGCATCTTAAGTATGATGTATCACGTTAAATACTAAGGAAATAGAAGCACCTCCAAAGCTGGGTACACAATGGCAAAATCTTTCAACCAGTAAGATGGTAACAGTTTTCTTCAGCCATCTCATGAATGTAGAAATACTCAATAACTCCAATTCAGGATTTTCTGTAGCCATTTTCCCCAATGCTTTCAAACAGATGACTCCAAGAGAAAGGTTTCCATTTTTTCCAGTTTGTCTAAATTACCTCGAGAGCAGAGCCATCACAAATGGCAAGTCGAATTATGCACTGTACAAAGATCCAGGCCATGAGGGAGGAGCAACTAAAGGTCTGTTCTTGCTTTGCTTGCCAACTTGTATTCCTGAGTGCTTCTTTTTGCTCTGAGAGTGGATTTTCCAATTCCATTCCAGAAAGGGGAAGTTTCTCTAATTTGCAACAATCCATCACGTGGATAGCTATGTGTTCCTGCAGAAGAGTAATGTTTCTAAAATTTAGCACCACGATGGAGTTCCAGTAGCCAATGCCATCTGTATTTTTGCCTGCAAGAAAAAAGCCCCCAAAGTTACCATGGCAGAAAAATAAAATTCTTGTGTTAAAAAAACAAGCATGAGGAGTTAATGGTAGAAGCAAAGTATTAGCCAGAATCTATAACTGTTGTCTGATAATCTGTCATTTTCATCTGATACACCAAGTTAAGAGATCATCTAATAAGAAATTCAGCAGGACTGGAAACTTTGGTGGATTCTAAAGTGATGTGTTAAGTGGTAAGAGGACTAGGAAATCTTGATGACCACCCTCCTCCACCATGTGCCTAATATCTCTATTTGCAAATTCCTTGAGCTCAGTTAGGACAAGCGAGGGCCCAGTTTCAGAAAGAAGAAATGTATGTATGTACATTTCAAGAAATGTATGTATGCACCATGTATGTATTTTCAGTGCATGCACTGAAAAAAATTTAAACACACCTATGACTGTAGCAGCTGAGGTAAGAAGTTGAACAAGGACTGTTTACTATCATTTGAGTAATCTAATTTCTTTCCCAGAATTCTCATGGAAATCAGTAAGAATTCTTGATCTTTTTCATGTGTAGTACAGTCTTTTATGTCTTTATATATGTATGTATTTTATAGTCCAACCTTTTTTTGGAAAGTGGACTGGAGATATTCTTTTCCTCATCTGTTTAATTTTGAAGAAATTATGGGACCCAGTCCATTCCCCACCAACACAGAGGTGGGTCCATTCCATGCTAGCTACCAGACTCTCTATCCTTGGAAATCACTTACTACACAGAAACACTCAGATGTGGAAGGAAATTGGAAGAGGGTTGTCTGATTATAATGCTCTATAATAAATTTGAAAATCCTGCCATTAAAATACTTGAAATTATTCTGATTTTGATCTGGTCTAAGATTTAGTTTTTCAACTTTTCCTTTGATTTTGTGAACTACATATTTTTAAAAAATTTATTCTCCCCCTCCTTAAGCATAATTGGTTTCTGTTGATTGCAACCAAAGAAATATGACAAAATTAGATACGAAAATTGGATTCTAGGCAATAGACCTCAAGAAAATGTGAGTTACCCTGATTTGATTTTTTGAGATAGAGTAATATAGTAAGATTTCTTGATAAGAATATAACTGCTCATGTTCTATCACAGCAAGAGTACTAATCAAGTCTACTCACCAGGAGTCATGCACCCAATGAGGATGAAACTCTCTGGCACTGGAAGTGAGTCCAAAAAGACTAATTTAAAGGAGATAAGGGATGCCAGACAGTGGGGTGGAATCTTTGCTCCTGATGGTATTGGCTAAGTTAAAGCTAGAAAAACAAGCTCATGTTGTGAAATGCTCTCTCAAGATATAAAATGAAACTATTAGCCTTCCTGTGATAGTGCTAAAAAAATACCTTATTGATTGTAGCAGTTGGTTGGAGATCACTGAAAATCAAACTGGGAGATTGATTTTTTTTGAGTTGCTGGGTTATAGCAGCCTTTGGATTAATAACCTTGCCAAGTCTTTTAAGTGAAAGTTAGAGCCTTGATCAATTAAAAGTGAGATTTTTATTACTGAAACAATAGAATCTGAGAGGATTTTGAAAGGTTTGAGAACTCTGAACTAATGAATCCATCTGAAGTAATTTTCACTGCTCCTTTCTCGGCTGAGTATAGGCCTCTTTTGTAAAAGAAAGTTGAAACATCCCCTAGTGCCTTACTGCCTCTAAGTAGGATTTTAACAATATCAACATCGCTTAGGTGATACAATGAAAAAAAAATCAGAGTAAAAATGATTGCAGGAATTAATGAATTTATTTATTTATTTATTTTTAGGAATTAATGAATTTAAAGTGTCTGGGGAAATGGATATTTTGAGTGCTTAACCATGGATAGTTAGACACAACTTTGGATTGGGCTAAATTTTTTCATGGATGAACTTGAGTTTCTATACTTAATATGGTAGTTATTTAGATCTAGGAGAATCTAAAGAGGATGAGGAGGTTAGATAGCATCACTGAGGCAATGGACATGAATTTGAGCAAACTCTGGTAGACAACTGGAGGCCAGGGGAGCCTAGTGTGCTGCAATCCATGGGTTCACAAAGTCAGACACGACTTAGCGATTGAACAATTTAGATCTAAACATTTTCTAGGTTCTTTAGTACAACTGAGACTGCACAAAGACCTTGAATGGCATAAAATGACCAGAAAAATCCTGGCATAATTTGAAGACAGACTTGAAAGAGTTTGGGAGACAAAAATGCTAGATTATATATCCCATGCTTTCAAAAACTCCTGCCTCATTCTAGGGTTCCTGAACTTCTCCTTCACACTTGTGATAAAGCGATTGAACAATTTAGATCTAAACATTTTCTAGGTTCTTTAGTACAACTGAGACTGCACAAAGACCTTGAATGGCATAAAATGACCAGAAAAATCCTGGCATAATTTGAAGACAGACTTGAAAGAGTTTGGGAGACAAAAATGCTAGATTATATATCCCATGCTTTCAAAAACTCCTGCCTCATTCTAGGGTTCCTGAACTTCTCCTTCACACTTGTGCTGAAGGGACAGCACTAGAATCTTTAAAGACAACTTTATTGGTTTTTCATTCTAGGCAAGGAATTCTAGTTGAAAGGGCAATTGAATGGGACAAAACTGGATTCTACAAGTTTCGTAAAAATGGGAGGACCCTCATGGGCAGAGCCTACATGGTGGCAGATGGGGCAGAAGTGTAGAAGAGTTAGCCTCTCAGGGAGTGAGTGTTCACTCAGAATTCTCTAGGATACTAATTACAGAGGTCTACCAAAGTCAAATAATTAGAAAGTCAACAGGGCCTTACTTAAATTGCAAAAACTCTAAATTTCAAATCTGATCAACAGAGGACTGACACAACAGTAGAAGTCCCAGCTCATGCCTGAGTTGTATCAAGACTCAGAGCACTTTGGATAAAGAAGAGGTCAGGTACCATTAGGGAGAGTGTAATGAGTTTGTCAGACTTATACTTCCTAAGTGGAGCACAGAGTGACAAATGGTGACCTGCTGCGCTTCAACAATGGGCCACAGGAGACACTGAAGTAGAGAAGTTTACAGTCACAGGTCTTGAAGGACCCGAGGGGCCAAATGGGGAGGTCAAGGCTGAGTAGAGAGAGAGAGAGAGAGGTGGTACCCGGGACACATGCCTTTACTAGGGTCTCTGTGTGAAATGGTTTGGTGTTCTCTGACTCAGTCAAGTCAACCTGTGAGAGGAGGCTTCTGGTAAGCTCCACTGTGGGGTCTTATCTAAGGGGCACTCAAGAGGAAGGCACTGGGAGGCAAGGGAGACTTTTGATCATGAGGGCTGTTGAATAAATCATACCAAGAACCTACACTGGTTTATGACTCTATGGGCTGCTATCTACGGCTTGTGCTGGTTTGAAGGGACTAGTATCAGTTTAAGGTCACTGCAGGCCATCTGGCTAAACAAAATGGATGCTGAGACAGCAACACCATGGAGTATCAGCTAAACTCTTGACAGACAGACACTGTGATGATACACATGTGTCTACTGTCATTTAACTTTTTCTTAAAGGAACCCTTGAGTAAGAAAGGGCTACAAGATACGGGCTGAACACTGACATTCATTTCTGGAGGTCCAGGATTCTAGTTCAGCCTAATAATTATAATGGGCACTGAAAGTGAAAGTCGCTCAGTCATGTCCAACTCTTTGTGACCCCATGGACTATACAGTCCATGGAATTCTCCAGGTCAGAATACTGGAGAGGTAGCTTTTCCCTTCTCCAGGGTAGCTTTCCAACCCAGGGACAGAACCTAGGTCTCCTGCATTGCAGGCAGATTCTTTACCAGTTGAGCCACAAGGGAAGATCATAGTGGGCATTAACTGGTGTAAAAGTATGTCAGTGCTAGGTTTGCTTCCTGGTGACTCAAAGTGATCTTCAAAGGATCCCTTACCCAGGAAATAAGTCCTGCAGTCTCTTCTTTCCTTCCAAACTAGACAATTCAAAGTAAAATCATTTCACTGTAGGAACTGCAAGATTAGTATCTACATTGTGATCACAATCTCATTAAATTCCACATTTGGGGAGTTAAAAGCACTGAAAAATCTTAGAGAATGACAAAGGGTTATTATAAACCAAATCAGGTGATGACTTGACTTGATGTTTATGTTTCAGATATGGTCTTCTTCTGAGGCAGATTAATGCAACTCCAAGTAAATGGTAAGGAAGGGAGAAATGTCAATAACCTCAGATATGCAGATGACACCACCCTTAAGGCAGAAAGTGAAGAAGAAATAAAAAGCCTCTTGATGAAAGTGAAAGAGGCGAGTGA
The DNA here is from genome assembly GCF_963930625.1 of Muntiacus reevesi. Lineage (NCBI taxonomy): Eukaryota > Metazoa > Chordata > Mammalia > Artiodactyla > Cervidae > Muntiacus > Muntiacus reevesi. The sequence goes on from NC_089249.1 coordinate 203,017,915, forward strand.
AAAAGTTGGCTTAAAGCTCAACATTCAGAAAACTAAGATCATGGCATCCGGTCCCATCACTTCATGGCAAATAGCTGGGGAAATAGTGGAAACAGTGGCTGATTTTACTTTTTGGGCTCCAAAATCACCACAGATGGTGACTGCAGCCATGAAATTAAAAGACGCTTACTCCTTGGAAGGAAAGTTATGACCAACCTAGATAGCATATTAAAAAGCAGAGACATTACTTTGTCAACAAAGGTCCATCTAGTCAAGGTTATGGTTTTTCCAGTGGTCATGTATGGATGTGAGAGTTGGACTATAAAGAAAGCTGAGCGCTGAAGAACTGATGCTTTTGAACTATGGTGTTGGAGAAGACTCTTGAGAGTCCCTTGGACTGCAAGGAGATCCAACCAGTCCATCCTAAAGGAGATCAGTCCTGAGTGTTCATTGGGAGGACTGATGTTGAAGCTGAAACTCTAATATTTTGGCCACCTGATGTAAAGAGCTGACTCACTGGAAAAGACCCTGATGTTGGGAAAGATTGAAGGTGGGAGGAGAAGGGGATGACAGAGGATGAGATGTTGGATGTCATTACCGACTCAATGGACATGGGTTTGGGTAAGCTCTGGGAGTTGGTGATGGACAGGGAGGCCTGGCATGCTGTTGTTCATGGGGTCACAAAGAATCAGACACGACTGACTGAACTGAACTGAACTGAATGTCAAATGAATATTTATTTAATACTTATGAATAGCACAAGTATTTTGCTTTAACCAACAGTATTGCAATATACCCTCACCATCTAGACACTGATTCATTTCCTCTTCTGACAAATACTGCAATCTAGTTTGGACTGAAATTCATCATGACAGTATATCACAGTCCTTCACAGTGTGAAGCTTACATATTGATAACATCATGCCCTGAATGTTTTGGTGTTATTTCTGAGGATGAAATCCTCCTATATAGACCCCAAATCACTTCACACTTATAAAACGTATAACTTTTATGTCTTTCTCTTAGGAAAAAGAATAACATTAGGAAATACTAATTTTAAACAAGTAAAATGTAGCATTTCAGAAAAATTAATTTCTCATGTTGTAGCAAATGGAATGTATGATATTTCCTTAGCTCCTCTAAGACATACATGTCCCAAACACATGCCAGTTTACATTAATAGCACTAATAAAGGACAGGAGGGACCTGCACAGTGAGACTTCCTTGTATGTGATGGTAAAGATTTGGCAGAATTCACCTGTGAAACCATCTGGGCCTAGGGCTTTATATGGGTAGCTTCTTAATAACTTTCTCTAATTCTTCTATGGAAAATGGTCTAGATAAGCTTTTCTAACTCTAATAAGATTAACTTTTACAATCTGTATGTCTTTGGAAAATAATTCATTTGGTCTAAATTTTCATATATATTTGCCTAAATGTGTGCAAAACAGCATCTTAAGACTTAAAAAAATATTATTTCAAAGGTTATTTCCTCTGTCACTTTTTATTTTGTGTATTTATGCTTTTCCTTGATCAAATTATATATTTTGTTTATCATTTTGTTTGTATATTTTGTTAATATTTTCATAAACAAAATCTTTTGATTTATTAATTAGGCATTCTGACATTTCCATTCTCTAACTCATTAATTTCTGTCACCTATGTGGGATTTGTTTTTCTTTAAGTTCTATCTTTTTCAAAGTACCAATAATATCACATTAAAAATAAAATTTAGCAATATGAAGAGCTCAAAAATATTGTCCTCCTGGCAGAGTTGATAAAGACAATTAAAGCAAAATGTTTTCTTTATTACAGTCTTGTGTATTGTGCTAATAAAACATTATTTGGTTCATTAAATATTTATATTACAAAGTAGCTGGACATAAGATATATTAACTGATAAAAGGAATACATCAGAAATGAATGTGTATCTGCCTAAAAGGAATATTTATCTCAATAATTCAAAAAAGTTTTATTTATCAATGACAAAAGAAGATTAATGGAAAATATATTTTACTGTTTTATATTCCATCCTCATCAGAATATTTAATTTATTAAACTTACTGAAAGTGCAGATTTCAGGATATTCTGTGAATCTTCATTTTTCAGAAAAGAGCGGGAAATTGCATGAAATTTACTGAAGTGATGGAAAAAGAAGCATGTTTACTCTCAGCTAATACTCAAAAAAATGAAAAAGAAAATTCATTAGTCTTCTTTTGCTGTTGTCTTTTTCCGAGTATAAAATGAGCTAGTTCTGTCTTCCCTTCATCTTTCTGAACTCCCATCATAACTTAGCACACTACAGGAGTCATGAATTGTTATTGTGTGTGTTTTACTCTCATGTTTTACTTTAAGCTATAAATTCTAAAAGAACAGAGGTTAGTATTCTATTCTGGGCTCAACTGAGCACCAAGGAAAGTTCCAGGCAGACTTGAGCCTAATGAAAAATAATCATCCACTTAAAAAAAAAAAAAAATCTTTTAGTTATCCACCCTGTCATGCTCATCCTGTATTCTTTAATTAAGAAAGTAAAACCCTCTATCAAATTCCATATAAGGTAAATTCTGGGCCAATTATACTCACTGCTAAGGTTGCAAGCAGTGAGAGACTTGACACTGTTCATGGCTTTTCAGTGGTAACATGGGGACAGGCAGCTACTGGAAGGTAATTTCCTATTCGGCGAAAAATAGAGATGGTGTCAGCCAGGTAGTAAGTCCATGCCAAAGACTTAAGATAAAATGCTTAATACGTTTCTTTTTTTCCCCCATAACATGGGCTTTCTTACTGTTAACAGGGTATTGATGATAGAAATTTCAACCAGATAAACTGATGTATCAGTTCTGTTTCAAACACCTGAGTGTTTATGAAGAATATACAGCACTTCAAATTAGATTCTACATTTTAATTTAGTCAATTTAATCTTATAAAGAAGCTTCTTTTTTATATTCCTAGCAGATTTTTCTCATATTCTTATCTTTATCCTAGTAGATGACTGACTCTGGAGGCTGGGAATAAAAATGGTCAATGGTTTATAATCAACAGTGTTAATTTTCCATTTCGGGAGACTGACCTCTTAAGATATTTCTGAAACCACACTGAAGGATCACAGAGCTCAATGTTAAAGTATTTCAAACATTTTCATTAGGAAACATTGTGTTTTTTTTTTTTAAACATCCTCTTTAGACACTACATATTTTGGAAATGCTTAGACAATTGTTTTGAAAAACCAACAATGTCTACCAATACATAATAAGCAAATGAGAGAGACAGAAGAAATAGAGTAGTAAAATCATTTAAAAGCACTCAGGAGCAATTGATGAAAAGAGGATTTCAGAGAACTGATGAGAAAGCTAGAACTTTTCAGATTCCTAGTCTCTTATCAATGTTGCTACCTCTTTTCTCTCAGCGAGAGATATGAGATTAGACAGGATGCTGCATGTACCTATAAAGATAACAACAAGTGGTGCTTAGACCTGAACAGGAAGATCTGGTCTTTGGGCACCATGAAGAATCTTCGTGTACACTGACTGGACAGTAGACATATATAAAAAGATGTCTATAAATTTCAATAAATTATGTAATAACTGTTTTAAATCAAGTTGTTTATACAGTCAGGGGGAGCCCCAGCAACAAAGTTTTGCTGACCAAGCAGCAAGGATAGAAATGTGCCAAGCTCACTACACTTGGTACATTTGTTAACACTAATCTTCACAACCTCTCTATTGGGTAATTTTAAGAAATTATTAACATTTTAAAAGAAGAAATAATTTCGGCATAAAGACACTAAGCAATATGCCCAAGGCTACAAAAGCAATAAGTCAAGCATGGATTTAGTTCTAGTGTGTTCAGCTCCAAAACCCAAGCTCTCTCTTAGTAAGTCGTGAAATCTTCAAAGCAGATGTTTGGGAGGCACTGATGCTATTACCTAAAGTATCAAGGCATGGTGGAAAGATATAGGACAGTGAGAGGTTGGATGGTTTTGGGTCTAGTCTCTGGAGTTCATTAAGAAGCAGAGTGGCAGATTAATACTTTTTGTGTGTGTATGCTCTCTGCTAGCAATGAGTCTAGTAAATTGATTACAAAGATTTAACTGACTGAAAGCTAAGAAAATTGCTGGACATTAAATTGTTATACACCAAGGTCTACTTATATGTTACATTTAACTTTTCAAAGCACTTTTATATGAATTATATCATGTCATCCTTTTCAAGTTGTAGGGGGCTGAGTGCAGATGCAACTTGTCAACTCTGGACTTTGAATGTGTTCGTAGTCTGCAAACATGTGCTTATTCAGTGTTAGTGCTGGCAAGGTCACTAAAAAAATCACCCAGTTCAACCCATCTAATCTGCAAAGGAGGAAGACTTCCCTGGTGGTCCAGTGGTTAAGAATCTGCCTGCCAATGCAGGGACATGTGTTCAGTCCTTGGTCCAAGAAGATCCCACATGCCATGGGACAACTAGGCTCAAGTGCCACATCTACTGAAGCCCAGGTGTCCTAGAGTTTATGCTCCGCAACAAGAGAAACCTCCACGATGAGAAGCCTGCACCTAGAGAGTAGCCTCCACTCGCTGCAACCAGAGAAAACCCACGTGAAGCAATGAAGACCTAGGGCAGCCATAAATAAATACTTTTATTTTAAAATCTACAAACCTAATACTCAGGTTAAATAATTCACACAGTACAATATGATGGATTAGTAGAACAGCTATGACTATAAACCCAGTTTTTATTTGCAATGATATAAACTGATGTGGTTTTTTTTTTTGTTTTAAACATACATTTTTGGTCCCTGTCCTTTAATTTTAGATAGGAGCTAGGCTTTCAGGAGTGTTGTGGTGAGAAGCACAACAGAACAAGAGACTATGATCAATAATTGCTACATACTAGACTTTTAAAGTACTCTAACAAATGATAAGAGAAAGGGCTTTCTAGAGATTTAGATGCTGTCATGGGCTTACACCTGACTTGCTCAGGACTAATTCTTCAAGAGGTAGGGCTGTGTGTGCTTATGTCAACAGCTAAGTTTACAGATTCAAGTGTAGCAGGCACAGTGGTCTGTGTCATACTTGAAAAACAATGGCATCCATGGGGGTTCCCTTACTGCCCAGATACAGGAGGAATAGAATGGAATTGGCTGCATGGATTTTTAGAGTCAGAATAGGCCTCAGATGGCTACACAGAAAATTTTCAAGATATAGAATGGCTTGGAATAATTCAAACTTTGTTTTGTCATAATAAGGTACAGGATTATGCGAAAGAGAGATGGCAGACCTGAATACATCACTCAGCTGTGATGTGGAGGATGGAGGTAAAAATGCCTATGACTGGACTGACGTCTTAAATAAGGAAATCAACAGAAAGAAAATACCAGGCATGAAGACAACCCTTGGTGAGGGTATCTCAACAGAGAGCAGAATGAACAGAGGCAGTGGTCACAGACCAGTTAATTCAATCCCTGTGAGGTCTCCAGAAATTAGATGATTGCCAGAGGGAGAAAAATGATCAGGAGAAATTCCAGAACTGATTTTATGTCTAAAGCGACTTATGATCAACTAAGTTTATACTTTCTGATATCAGAAGAGATATGTAACCTTGAAAGAAAAGATGAATGATATATTAAAGTTACATATTTGTGCCCTCATGAGTTTTATGGCCTTCAGTTCAGTTCAGTTCAGTTGTTCAGTCATGTCCGACTCTTTGTGACCCCATGGACTGCAGAATGCCAGGCTTCCCTGTCCATCACTAACTCCCAGAACTTGCTCAAACTCATGTCCATTGAGTTGGTGATGTCATCCAACCATCTCATTCTCTGTTGTCCCCTTCTCCTCCTACCTTCAATCTTTCCCAGCATCAGGGTCTTTTCTGAAGAGTCAGTTCTTCACATCAGGTGGTCAAAGTATTGGAGTTTCAGCATCAGTTCTTCCAATGAATATACAGGACTGATTTCCTTTAGGATGGACTGGTTTGATCTCCTTATAGTCCAAGGGACTCCCAAGAGTCTTCAACACAGTTCAAAAGCATCAATTCTTCGGCACTCAGCTTTCTTTATGGTCCAACTCTTCTATCCATACATGATTACTGGAAAAACCATAGCGTTGACTAGATGGACCTCTGTCAGCAAAGTAACGTCTCTAGACAGCTTTTTAATATGCTGTCTAGGTTGGTCATAGCTTTTCCTCCCAGGAGCAAGAGTCTTTTAATTTCATGACTGCAGTCACCATCTGTGGTGATTATGGAGTCCAAGAAAATAAAGTCTGTCACTACTTCCATTGTTTCCCCAGCTATTTGCCATGAAGTGATGGGACTGAATGCCATGATCTTGGTTTTCTGAATGTTAAGTATTAAGTCAGCTTTTTCACTCTCCTCTTTCACCTTCATCAAGAGGCTCTTTAGTTCTTCTTTGCTTTCTGCCATAACACCCTTATACAGGTGTTATCTGTATATCTGAGATTATTGATATTTTTCCCGGCAATCTTGATTTCAGCATGTGCTTCATCCAGCCCAGCATTTTTCAGGATGTACTTTGCATATAAGTTAAACAAGCAGGGTAACAACATACAGCCTTGACATACTCCTTTTCCAATTTGGAACCAGTCCATTCATTGTTCCATGTCTGGTTTTAACTGTTGCTTCCTGACCTGCATACTGGTTTCTCAGAAGGCAGGTAAGGTGGTATGGTATTCCCATCTCTTTAAGAATTTTCACATTTTGTTGTGATCCACACAGTCAAAGGCTTTGCCGTAGTCGATAGAGCAGAAGAAGATGCTTTTCTGGAACTCTCTTGCTTTTTCTATGATCCAACAGATGTTTGCAGTTTGATCTCTGGTTTCTCTACCTTTTCTAAATCCAGTTTGAACAACTGGAAGTTCTCAGTTCATGTAATGTTGAAGCCGTGCTTGGAGAATTTTGAGCATTACTTTATGGCCTTAAACAATTGTAACCACTAATCCTGATCTCAGACAAATGTTTTGTCATCTAAAAAATTATGTAATTTACCTTAAAATGGGATAATTTCCTGTGTGTAGATATGTGTGGACACAAAGCATTGTCCATAGACAAATCATTCAATGTGAGAAAATAAACATTAAAAATCACTGATTTTTCAAGAAAGTTTGGCATTTTCTCTTATCTGATTTTGGATCAGAATTATCTGGTAGCTGTCAGAGTGGCTACCTGAAAGAGATGCTCAAACATCATTGAAATGGATTAAAACTTGGAATAATAGCATAGGTCAAGTCTATTAATTCAGGTTGTTACTCAAGACTCTTTAGATAACAAGAAAAAAATCAGTTTGCTTTTTTTCCTCTTTCTCTACTTATTTTGAATTATTTTAAACTATATTATACCATTTAATGTGTAAGCTCAATTGCCTCGTAAGGAAGATGGATGCTGGAAAACCTTTCATTTTCTTAGTATAATCAACATATCGCTCCTCATCAAAATGACCTTGGATATACTGAATTTATATGAAGTAGTGGGTCAAATCATATGGTTTAGAGCAGACTATGGAAGAAGGTTAAACTGTTGCTTATAGTAAACCAAGAGGCAGACTGGTGGTGGTTTTAGTGGTGGTGAGTGGAGTTGGCTGGGGTAACACAGGATTGAGACAAGAATTATAGAGCCAGAGGGAGGAAAGGGGAAGGAAAACACCTGATGGATGGGAGGCCAAGAAGGGAAACTTGGAATGGTGCAAACATAATGGAAATTTTCTAAATGAATGCTGTACACGGTGAAATAGAATTCCTTTCCATGTGACCTGTGTTAACTTTAATAAACTCACCATTACTTATTAATGCTCCTTTGTGAAAAGAATTTTATTTGGTGGTTTAGTTGCTAAGTCGTGTCTGAGTCTTGCGACCCTGTGGACGGTAGCCCACCAGGCTCCTATGTCCATGGGATTTTCCAGGCAAGAGTACTGGAGTGGGTTGTCATTTCCTTCTTCAGGGAATCTTCTGGACCCAGGGATTGAACCCGGGTCTCCTGCATTGCAGGTGGATTCTTTACTGACTGAGCTATGAGGGAAGCCCAAATTTTATTTGGGGAGAGCTTAAAGGAGAATGACGAATTACAAACTTAAAGAAGTGTATAACTTTTTATCATTAGAGAATTACTTTCATAAAAAAGCAAACTGACAGTATCAGGAAAAAGACCAACCATTGTGGTCAGAGAATTCCAGCAAATGCTTCTCTGAAACAAGTGAAAGAAACAAATCATTATCCCCAGGATCAAAGTTGAGTGATACAATTAATAAGACCAAACTAGTAGCTACAAATAAAACTTGGCATATAACAAGCAACTTATCCTATAGTAAAACAAAAATCTGGCACTTTAACTTAATTTAGTGTAGGACATTGTGGGTTCACATTTTGGACAACTAATCAAGAAAACTGTTAGAGTCACATTCAGTCCTTCAGTTTTGACGATATAAAATCTGATTAGTGAGCTCTTTCAACAGATTCACCCTGATCCAATTTATATGGCTTCCACTTTGACCCTCCACTTGTAAAATCTATTCCTGTACATATTTTCCAGCTTTCTGTAAAATTATTATATTTGTGTTTATCAGATGTTCTCACAGGTCATAGCTGGTATATTACCCTCTGGGCTCTGCTGGATCGTGAGTTTAGGAACAGGTCTGGAAGAGAAAGCAGTGGTGGGCACATGCTCTGGGCAGCTTCAGCAGTACCTTGAGAGGCAGCCACCTCAGCGGGGAAGTCCATGCAGGTTCTTCAGACAAGGGAAGTCTAACCTGCTTAGACAGAGGTTAAAAGGCTGCTTCTACAAGCAAAGGAGGCTTGGCAGAATGGGGGCGTGGTGGTGGTTTAAAGTCTTGAGCTTCATTAGAATCTGCCTATGCTTATTGTTCAGTTGCTAAGTTGTCTCCACCTCTTTGTGACCCCACAGACTGCAGAACTCCAGGCTCCCCTATCCTTTACTATCTCCTTGAGTTTGCTCAGATTCATGTCCACTGAGTCAGTGATGCCATCCAACCATCTCATCCTCTGCCATCCTCCTCGCCTTTTGCCCATATGATCCCTTTCCAATTTTTTAGATTCTATTCTAGCTATATCAATGTTCTAACTGTAACGAGATTCTAGGACTTCCCTGGTGGTTCAGTGGTTAAGAACCCACCTGTCAATGCAGGGGATATGGGTTTGAAGAGAACCTCACACATCATACTAGACAATAGCCCCTGCTCACTGCAACTAGAGAAAGCCTGCAGCCAGCAATAAAGACCCAGGAGAGACAAAACAACAACAACAAAAACCAGAGATTCTATAGAACTGGGAATTCAATTTGCATGTGTAATTCCACTACCCACAGATCAGAAATTGGGTTTGATTTTTAGAAATATTTTCCCTGTGGCTATAGGAGATAAAAATTTCCTTCAGAACTGTTATTAAAGCTTTTATTTCTTTTATGAAGACTTTAAGCTTGGAATTTAAAGCCCTGAGCTCACTATTTTCTCCCCCCATTCCTGCAGCACAACAGCCCAACAATTCCATTATACTCTTTATTTTTACTAAAATGTTCTATGTAAGCAATTCCTAGGCCACCCAGAGAGAAGCCTCAGCTTCTATAGGCACTTGATTACAGTTATCTATAGGTGATAATTTGAACAGCACTTGCACAACTGCATTTCATGGAAGATGTGTCCTTTTTATCCCTAGAATAAGGTCATTAATGCTAAAAGTCTAATCAGATCAGAGGATCCAGCCCAGGAAAGTCAAAATCATTTTAGAAAGTTAATGTGAACAATTCTGTTCCTCTGGAACCATTCTTGGTACCAACTATACTAGTCAGCCAATAGACAGATTAAAGGATTTTCCACAAATATTTGACCTTACTCAATTGTGGAAGTTTGCTAGTGTCTGTCTGGGAGTTTGTTAGTATCAGGGCTTCCCTGGTAGCTCAGCTGGTAGAGAATCCGCCTGCAGTGCAGGAGACCTCACTTCAATTCTTGGGTTGGGAAGATCTCCTGGAGAAGGGATAGGCTACCCACTCCAGGATTCTGGCCTGGAGAATTCCACGGACTGTATAGTCTATGGCGTCACAAAAAATCAGACACAACTGAGTGACTTTCACTAGTGTCTGTAAGTCTTTGCCTCTGATACTGGAGCTGAAGTGTGAAGGCTGGACAGCCAGGAAGGAAAGATGGACGTAACAGAGGGAAAAGCACAGACAAGCTATGACCCACAGACAAGAATGGGACATAAGAGGATGAACTGAACACACATCAGTTCTTGCCATCTCTGACCATGATGCTATAGATGTCTTACAAGAGAAGCTATTGCTATCTGCCTTCATCATGGAATGTGACATGCACCTGGCTCAGGAAATGGAGAGACCGAAGGGGGATCAGGAGAAGGTGGTTGCTGTCTTTTCTGGTAAGATGAGCCAGCAGAGAAGCCATAATGTGTGAGTTGCAAAATGGATTGTTTTTTACTTCTACCCTTCTAATTCTGCACAACAAGGTTTGAGTCACCCTGTAGAAAATACAGAGAAAAGTAAATTGTAGGAAATGCATTTCAGTCTAGCTGAGCTGACACGCTCCAAAACACTACCACATTTTACGAGAGAGGAGCGTGGAAATCCTCACTACAACGTGGACAAGTTGGTTTCTCCTTTAAGTTTTATTATTTTCAGTTCACGTACTTTGAAGACTTGTTATTATGCACATACAATTTTAGATCATTTTTTAAATTGACCCCTTTATCATTACACAATGCTCCTCTTTATAGTCCTATTCCTTTTCTGAAGTCTGTTTTGCTTGGTATTATATGCCTACTCCAGCTATCCTGTGGTAAGTGTTTGCATGGTGTAGTTTTTTTCATTCTTTTACTTTTAACCTATCCATATCTCTATGCTTAAAGTGGGTTTCATCAAATACCCGGTTTAGTCTTATGTAGTTGTGTCTATAAAGAATATTTTTGTAAGACTTATTACAAAAATTTGCCTTTTGTTTGCCTTCTATAATTAAATTCTCACTACAAGGAGTGCCACTATATTAAATTTATGTTTTCAGAAGTTCCAACTAAAATTTAAATATATTTCCTAGGATGAAAGGCACATCAATAAATTTATGACCACTTACCACATGAGTAGAAGGGAGAATCCAGAGAAATCAAGAGTCCATGGTGGATAAACTTTGACACCTAGAGTGGATTTGAGATAGCAGTGGGATATGTGGTATGGTAGAAGGGTTACCCTGTGTGTAAATGACCACACATGATACAAGATGGATAGAGAAGTGGAGAGAAGGGAGAAGAAAAAAGAAAGAAGTAAATGTATAAAAAGCAGCAACAGCAATGAAAGCAAAACCTACTTCAAGGTAGGTTTCGAGTGAAAGAACTAATTATCAAAAAACAAAACCCTTTATCTTCCTTTATGGGTTTTTCTAAGTGCCAGGACTAGACAGTACCCCCAGTTCATCTCATTTCATCTGGTCTAAATAGGGTGTGGAAACTCACAGTGGTTGTCAGAAAGAGAACAGGGGTTGACGAGGCCATGAGTTAACTCAGTGCCCAGACGGTTCTTTTGTAACGTGGAACTTTGACCTGTTATATTTCCAGATCTTCAGGTTTCTCACTATCAAGAGTGTTACCTCACTGCGTAGCCCAGCTATGGGGTTACACTGTAATTGTAGTTCTGTGCATGGAACCTGCTCTATTTTTGTTGTTGTTGTCATATTCCTTTCATAATCATTCTCTTTTGATCAGGGGCACATAATGTCTTTTTCCATCATAGTTCACTAATCAAAGCCTTGCTTATGTCATAACAATTCAGTTCAGTTCAGTCACTCAGTCATGCCTGACTCTTTGTGACCCCATGGACTGCAGCACGCCAAGCTTCCTGTCCATCACCAACTCCTGGAGCTTGCTCAAACTCATGTCCATCGAGTTGGCGATGCCATCCAAGTTGGTGATGATCATCTGAGTTGGTGATGCCATTCGAATTGGTGATGATCATCCGAGTTGGTGATGCCATCCTCTGTCGTCCCCTTTCCCTCCTCACCACGTCCCATCCTCTGTCATCCCCTTTTCCTCCTGCCTCCAATCTTTCCCAGCATCGGAGTCTTTTCCAATGAGTCAGTTCTCTGCATTAGGTGGCCAAAGTATTAGAGCTTCAACTTCAGCATCAGTTCTTCCAATAAACATTCAGGACTGATCTCCTTTAGGATGGACTGGTTTGATCTCCTTGTAGTCCAAGGGACTCTCAAGTGTCTTCTCCAACACCACAGTTCAAAAGCATCAATTCTTTGGCATTCAGTTTTCTTTATGGTCCAACTCTCACATCACTACATGACTACTGGAAAAACCATAGCTTTGACTAGATGGACTTTCGTTAGCAAAGTAATGTCTCTGCTTTTTAATATGCTGTCTAGGTTGGTCATAGCTTTTCCTTCCAGTAGTAAAAGTCTTTTAATTTAATGACTGCAGTCACCATCTGCAGTGATTTTGGAGCCCAAGAAAATAAAGTCTGTCACTGTTTCCATTATTTCCCCATCTGTTTGCCATGAAGTGACAGGGCTGGATGCCATGATCTTAGTATTTTAAATGCTGAGTTTTAAGACAGCTTTTTCACTCTCCTCTTTCATTTTCATCAAGAGGTTCTTCAGTTCCTCTTTGCTTTCTGCCATAAGGGTGGTGTCATCTGCATATATGAGTTTACGGATATTTCTCCTGGCAATCCTGATTCTAGCTTGTGTTTCATCCAACCTGGCATTTTGCATGATGTACTCTGCATATAAGTTAAATAAGTAGGATGACAATATACAGCCTTGATGTACTCCTTTCTCAATTTTGAACCATTCCATTGTTCCATGCCTGGTTCTAACTGTTGCTTCTTGACCAGTATACTGGTTTCTCAGGAGGCAGGTAAGGTGGTCTGTTATTCCCATCTCTTTAAGAATTTTCCAGTTTCCATGTCATAACAATTAAGCTACATTTATTCTTGGGCACAGAGTGACTCCATAAATGTCAAAATTCTATTTGACTTTGAATGGTTTTACCCTAATTAAAGGCTTTCTCAGCAAACAGAAAATAATACCTCCATATAACAGCAAAGAAATAGAGGCACAATGTCACTTGGATTCCAGATAGACCAGAAACATATGCCCTGAGGGGAATCATCAACTATGTTAATAAGGGGAGATGCATTTTATACCATCGGGTCTTTATATGCTTTTACATATGCCACCATTATACTGCTGAAGCTGCTGGGGACAATAGAGAATGACAGAATAAGGCCGTCTTTCTTTGGCAGAGCACCTCACCAATTACAAGGAATTCTTGTATGTTCACTCATTTGATCATTCCACTGATGTGAGGAAGGCAAGGAATGACTACTGAGTTTTCAGCGGGTGAAGTTCACGCTAAGTAAGTGACTTGCCCAGGGTCACACCAGTGGCAACTGACTGAGGTCAAATACCAGGCTCTTGCTCCTTAGCTAGTATCTTTGTGGATTATTTTGGGTGGAAAAAGACAAATCTGACAGAACTATCTGCTTACATGAGACCGAGTGCTTGGAAAACTGCCAAAGATCACCCTGTAAATAAATCAAAGCCAGAATTTTACTTTTGCTTTAGTTACTAATTTTTTATAGCATAGATCCATTTTCAGTTGTTTTCTTAAGCCAAGTAAATGTCAAAAGATAATCAACATTCACCCGCTCAACTCCCTGAGCTGCTGCCAAACTCCATGGCATATAATACAAACAATTTGGTCTGACTCACTTTTATGGGTCTGGAAGATCCTTGTATTTATCTCTGCTCACTCACATTTTACCAGTTCTTTCAGACCTGTTTCAAAGATCATTTCTTCCATGAGACCTCAGATCTTCTGCAAACAGATGTGAAACTTGAACTGCCACTGTATTTACTTGCGTTCATGTTGTTGTTGTTTAGTCGCTAAGTCATGTCATGTCTGATTTCTTTGTGACTCCATGGACTGTAGCACGCCAGGCTCCTCTGTCCATCAGATTTCCCGGACAAGAACACTGGAGTGGGTTGTCATTTCCTTCTCCGAGGGATCGTCCCTACCCAGGGATGGGACTCACGTCTCCTGCTTGGCAGGCGGATTCTTTAGCCTGAGCCACCTGGGATGTATTATTTCTCAAACTTACTTTCTCTGAGCTGTTGAAATAATTAAACAAGGAGGCCATTAGATGGAGGGGGCTCTGTGTCATGGCAGCCTGTGAAACTAAACCAAAATCGCAGCCTGGAAATGCCTCAAGGTTATGAAATCAAAATGCTAAGGACAACCAATCACAGATAGCCAGTTAGGCTCTAAACTATGGTTAATGTAATCATTTCCTTTCTTTGCTTCTGCACTTTTTCTGAAAGTCCTTCCTGTGGCTCCCAATGGCAGAGAGCTGCTAATCATTTCTGGTTGGGTGCTATCTGATTCAAATACACTTGTGCTCCTACAAAGGAAACTATAAGTAAGGTGAAAAGACAGCCCTCAGATTGGGAGAAAATAATAGCAAATGAAGAAACAGACAAAGGATTAATCTCAAAAATATACAAGCAACTCCTGAAGCTCAATTCCAGAAAAATAAATGACCCAATCAAAAAATGGGCCAAAGAACTAAACAGACATTTCTCCAAAGAAGACATACTGATGGCTAACAAACACACGAAAAGATGCTCAACATCACTCATTATTAGAGAAATGCAAATCAAAACCACAATGAGATACCATTACACGCCAGTCAGGATGGCTGCTATCCAAAAGTCTACAAGCAATAAATGCTGGAGAGGGTGTGGAGAAAAGGGAACCCTCTTACACTGTTGGTGGGAATGCAAACTAGTACAGCCACTATGGAAAACAGTGTGGAGATTTCTTAAAAATCTGGAAATAGAACTGCCATATGACCCAGCAATACCACTTCTAGGCATACACACCGAGGAAACCAGATCTGAAAGAGACACGTGCACCCCAATGTTCATCGCAGCACTGTTTATAATAGCCAGGACATGGAAGCAGCCTAGATGCCCATCCGCAGATGAATGGATAAGGAAGCTGTGGTACATATACACCATGGAATATTACTCAGCCGTTAAAAAGAATTCATTTGAATCAGTTCTAATGAGATGGACGAAACTGGAGCCCATTATACAGAGTGAAGTAAGCCAGAAAGATAAAGAACATTACAGCATACTAACACATATATACGGAATTTAGAAAGATGGTAAAGATAACCCTATATGCAAAACAGAAAAAGAAACACAGAAGTACAGAACAGACTTTTGAACTCCGTGGGAGAAGGTGAGGGTGGGATGTTTCAAAAGAACAGCATGTATATTATCTATGGTGAATCAGATCACTAGCCCAGGTGGGATGCATGAGACGAGTGCTCGGGCCTGGTGCACTGGGAGGACCCAGAGGAATCAGGTGGAGAGGGAGGTGGGAGGGGGGATCGGGATGGGGAATACGTGTAACTCAATGGCTGATTCGTGTCAATGTATGACAAAACCCACTGAAATGTTGTGAAGTAATTGGCCTCCAACTAATAAAATAAAATTAAAAAAAAAAAAGCAAAACAAATACACTTGTGCTCATGTAGTATTATAAACACAATGGATAAACAAAAAGTTCTCTATACTATACTGTTCTCTATACTATACTGTATAGTATACTATAATGAAAAATAATACATATGTACGTATAACTGGATCACTTTGCAGTATAGCAAAAATTAACATTGTAAATCAACTATAATACAAAAACTAAATTAAGAAAAGATTTTTGCTCAAATATACCCTTAAATTTAAAAATTTCCTCAGTTTATGTTTTAAAAGTGCTTTCTCATTAAACATATGAAAAGGGGAAAAGAGAAATCAGAAGCTAAATCAAGAAGAAGATAAGATTTCTTGTATGAGTCACATATTTCAGAAGTGTGTATTGAACACTTATAATGTATAAGGTATTATAGATTCTTTGAATATATCAGTAAAAGTGAAATTCCTGCCCCATGGCAAGGCTGAGGTTAATAAAATATTCATTGCATTGAACTCTGAACCTTACTGCAGTTTATCATTTGTATTGCTCTTTCATGAATACCTTTTACTGTTTAAAAGTTACATAATATGTATGTGTGCTCATGAAAAAAATTTAAGCCCTGTAAAAACAAGAATTGTATTTTACTTACCTTTTATCACATTTAGAACCTGATTTAAGTGACGGTACATAAACGGACATTCGAATGACTGTTGATTCAAATCTGACTATTTCAGTCTGATAGGGACTGTAAACTCTGGTGAATGGATACAGGGCTAAAGCAGGTGATATAAAGGAGAGAACTGTTTGGAGGTGGCAAAGTTGTAAAAGGCTTGCTTCAACTAAACAGGGAGGCTGGCACTGAGCTCCAAATGTTTGCAGCTTTTAGGAATGCTGCCTTCAGAGATGATAATGGCAGGATCTGTGAAGGTGCACTTATCTGAGTTGTAAAGCTTTGTACTCCAGCTCCCAGATAACTAGATAGAAGACTCTAGAAAAGGTCTTATCTTTATGTGTTTCACCTACAGTAATTCATCACTGAGATGTTTCATGATTAAGTGCCACCATTTTTTGGAACACCTGTAATGCAATAACAACAATGCCTAGAATGTACCAGGGTAAGTCTCCCAGTTGTGTCCAACTTTCTGCGACCCCATGGACTGTACAGTCCACGGAATTCTCTAGGCCAGAATGCTGGAGTGGGTAGCCTTTCCCTTCTCCAGGATATCTTTCCAACCCAGGGATCGAACCCAGGTCCCCCACATTGCAGGCAGATTCTTTACCAGCTGAGTCACAAGGGAAGACCAAGAATACTGGAGTGGGTAGTCTATCCCTTCTCCAGCGGATCTTCTCGACCCAGGAATTGAACCGGGGTCTCCTGCATTGCAGGTGGATTCTTTACCAACTGAGCTATCAGGGAAGCCCAGAATGTATGAAGTGTCAACTAAAATTGGCAATTTCTAATTTTTCAATAGAAGTTATAAAACCACATACTGATGTGAAATCCTAATGTTCATAACTGATACTTTCATCAAAATTCTAACTATAGCTGTGCATTTTAAAAATATTAAAAACAGACATAGGGCCACCAGTTTTCAATATTTGTGAGACTTCTATTTTAGTGTCAATGTTACATAATTATTCAATCAGTTAATTAAGTACTGGAGCTATTGCAGTGAATAAAATTCTTTGCTCCTGTGGCTCATTCATTTTGGTGGCGGTGGTGGCATGCAGGAGTGAGGAAGAAACAGGTAGAAACAAAAACAAAATATGTTTGGGAGTGATAAGTTCTGTGGAGAAAATTCATTTGGGAAAGGGAGAGGGATACCTGGAGTAGGATGGGGAAAGGTAGATTATGTTAGGTAAATGGTTAGAGGATGACTCTGAAAAAGCAAGGAACTGGAGCAGAAAATTGAAATAAATGAGTGGATGAGCCACGAAGTCATCTGTGAGCTTTTCCAGTGAAGTAGAGTAAATGCAGCAGCTCCGCACTGGGAACACAGCTGGGGTTTTCGAGGAGTACCTAAGAGTACAGTGTGACCAGAGTCTAATGAGAGAAAGGAAGATGAGGTCAGAGAGATTGTGGGAGCCAGAGCGCGTGAAACTCTTAGGTCACAGCATGGACTTCAGCTTTTATTCTGAATAAGACAGGGGGCTTAAGCAATTCAGGCTGCCTTAGCAGAATATCATAGACTGGATGGTTTACAAACAACAAAGATTTAGTTTTTAGAGTTCTGGAGGCTGCAGCTTTGAGATCAGGGTGCCAGCATTGTTGGGTCCTGCTGACAGCCCTCTGTAAGGTGGCAGAAGGCCATTACCCTCACATGACGAAGAGTGTAAGAGAGATTTCTGGGATCTCTTTTTTAAGATCAATAATCTCATTCACGAGGGCTCCACCCTCATGACCTAATCACCTTCTGGAGGTCTCATCTCCTAATATCATCCCTTTGGGGGTTAGGATTCAACATATGTGTTTTGAGGGGACACAGAGTTTCAGTTTACAACAACAAAAAAAACATTGAAAGATTTTAAGCAGAAGAGTGACATGATTAAGTTATGTTTTTCAAAGGCCTCTCTAACTGTTACACTGAGTTTCTCTGGTAGCTCAGTTAAAAAAACAAACAAACAAAAAATGGCCTGCCAATGCAGGAGACACAGGTTTGATCCCTGGGTCAGCAAGACCCTCTGGAGAAGGAAACGGCAACCCACTCCAGTATTCTATTCTTGCCTGGGGAATCCCCTGGATAGAGGAGCTACAGTCTATGGGGTCGCAGAAAGAGTGAGACATGACTTGGTGACTAAATACCAAGAACAAAACTAGCTGTTAAGACGAGACGGTGTGAGGCAGGAATGCAGAGAGAGCAGCTAAGAGGTTACTGAAATAATCCAAAAGAGCTCATGGCAACACTGAATTGGCTCTGACTGGTGAGACTGGTGAGACTGAGTAGTCAGTTGTATATATAAATTTGGACTTGTGAGACTAGCTCAGGCAATGGAGTATCTGGAATTACCAGTGATGGGATCTAAATCATGGTGTTGAGTGAGGTCACCACAGAAATGAGGGTTGGTGAGATGTGAAGACAGAGCCCTGGGATGCTCTCTACATGTAGAGGATGAGAAATTGAAGATCTAACAAAGGCAAATAAAAAGGAGTCATTCAAGCATCATGAGAGAGTAAATAATCCGGAGGCCAAATTTTGGAAATGTTTTTAGGAGGATCTGCCAGGCAAATGCTCTCAACAAACTGAGTAGTTGAGGATTGCAACTGACCTTTGGGCTTGGCAACGTCTTGGCAAGGGCAATTTTAGTAGATTCATGGAAATAAAAGTATGAATAAAATTCGTTCAAGAGAGAATAACAGGAGAGAAAGTTGAAAATATGACTTTGAGAATTCTTTCAAATGTATTGTAATTAATTTGAAATTCTTTCCAAATTTATTGTAGAGAAAACTGAGGCAATAGCTGGAGAGAAATATAGGGTGATGATGTTACTTTTTGCTGCTGTTGTTTCTGACTGGTTTTAAAAGATGTGGGATATTTTAACATTTTTATCTGTTGAGAGTAATCATCTAGTAGAAAGAGAGGCTTTGCCAGTGCAAGAAAGAGAGCGGTTGGGGTTTGTAGAAGGTAAGTTTTTGGTGCATGGTTTGGTAAGTTTTCACACATTTATAGAGCTGTGTGGCTATCACCGGAATTACTATTCCACTTGAAAATCCCTTCAGGCTGCCCCTTTTCAGTCATGCGTTCAAATCACCCCAACTCTTGGCTACAGCTGATCTTTGCTCCATGGCTACACTTTTGCCTTTTTTACTCAGTAATTCCCACAGGGTTTCTACCACTCCAGGGGAATTCCAGAAACCTCTTACTTACTGTCTGGGTGAAGGTGGTAGTATTAACCACTTCCTTGTGGACAGGTCTTGAGAGGAACTGTGTTGAAATAAAGGAACTTAATCTGATGATTCACCCTCTGTGGGCACAAGCATATGTGGCAAGATGAAGTGGGAAGGAAGAATCAAATATTCATACTCATTTCTCTTTCTTGTCATCTCCTGTTGTGATAGGAATCTCCAACTGCATTGACAGATGTGAAGACGTCCAGAGATCAAGGGGCCCTGGTCTACATTATATCATTCAAAGATGCTGCTCTTATCACAAAACAGGACAGACTCAAAATGGGTATAAGAGATCAAGCTGATTGTCTTTCTGCCTTGGAATAATACTAAAAATTCAAGTTCTATGAGGACTAAGCTTGGAGGCTGAGCTAGTGACCATCTTCAGGGGTCATCTGGCCAAAGGAAAGTCATAGATGGAGAAGAAGCACATGCCAGGGAGGTATGTGGACCTTCAGGAGGGAGCTGATGGCTAGAAGCTCCAGTCTACTATACGCGTGACCGTGGTATCACCCGCAGGAGCCAGCGCCCCATAGCACCAGGGCTACAGAACAAGGGGGAAGGCAGCTCTCCCTCCCACCACGGGTGTGTGCTCAATTATCCGAACAGGCTTGTCCTACTTAGACTTCACCCCTTTCCATAAGTACATTTAGATTTAAATGATTTTAGATGTAAATAATTTAGGTAATAAAATGAAGAATTAAAATTTGGACTTGGTTGAATTAGTAATCTTGATAAATGATTTTAAACTGAATTTACTCCAATACTATTTTTCTGGAGGCAGGTTGGGCATTACTTTTCTTCTCACTCAAATTGGTGACTGTAGAATTGAAACCTCTTGTGCATGTCTAGGGTCAGACAGATTGACAGTGAAGCCCAGAAACCAGCTTTTGAGCCAGTTATGACTGGACTGCCAACCTCTGACGCACACAGAAATCTTCCTGACGAGTGAGACCTGGGTACCTCCTTATCCCTGATGGCTGAGGCTTCCTTCAACTGAAAACCGTGTTACTAAGATTTCGTCTAAAATGCAGTACCATGCTATCCAAAAGTCTACAAGCAATAAATGCTGGAGAGGGTGTGGAGAAAAGGGAACCCTCTTACACTGTTGGTGGGAATGCAAACTAGTACAGCCACTATGGAAAACAGTGTGGAGATTTCTTAAAAAACTGGAAATAGAACTACCATATGACCCAGCAATACCACTTCTGGGCATACACACTGAGGAATCCAGATCTGAAAGAGACACGTGCACCCCAATGTGCATCGCAGCACTGTTTATAATAGCCAGGACATGGAAGCAACCTAGATGCCCATCAGCAGATGAATGGATAAGGAAGCTGTGGTACATATACACCATGGAATATTACTCAGCCGTTAAAAAGAATTCATTTGAATCAGTTCTAATGAGATGGATGAAACTGGAGCCCATTATACAGAGTGAAGTAAGCCAGAAAGATGAAGACCAATACAGTATACTAACACATATATACGGGATTTAGAAAGATGGTAACGATGACCCTATATGCAGGGCAGAAGAAGAGACGCAGAAGTACAGAACAGACTTTTGAACTCTGTGGGAGAAGGAGAGGGTGGGATGTTTCGAAAGAACAGCATGTATATTATCTGTGGTGAAACAGACCACCAGCCCAGGTGGGATGCATGAGTCAAGTGCTCGGGCCTGGTGGGCTGGGAAGACCCAGAGGAATCGGGTGGAGAGGGAGGTGGGATGGGGGACCGGGATGGGGAATACGTGTAACTCTATGGCTGATTCATATCAATGTATGACAAAACCAACTGAAAAATAAAAAAATATATAATAATAAAATAAATAAATAAAGTGGAAAAAAAATTTTAAAAATAAATAAAAATAAAAATGCAGTACCAATGTCAGCTCAATGCTTTAATCATAAAGTACCTGTTGAATCATGATCAGTTTTAAAATATCTTAAGGGTTAAACTGTTTACGAATTTTGTTTTCATGAGGAGAAGGTAAAGCCGAGGGAAGGTAGGTGCCAGGGCAAAGAGACGCCTGCCTCTTTGTACCAGCAAGAAACGCTACCAAGTCGGGCGGAGCGTCCAGGAGCCGGGAGTGAGCGTTCTGCGGCTCCCAGTGCAGCCCAGGAGTCTCATGGCCCCCGAGGGCCCCGCGCCCTAACTTTGAAAAGCCTTTCCCCAGGACCCTGCACTCCTCAAGTTCTTTTCCCAAGCTTAAGAAGGAAAGAATCACCCGGGGAGCCTGTTAAACATGAGGTTTCCGGTTTAGCTGTCCTGGATTTCTGCATTTCTTTTTAACAAGCACGAACCTCCGTTTGAGTCGAGACACCACCGAGGACTTGGTTAATGAGTTCCGGCTGCGCAGCTTGAACCGCACGCGGTCTGAGCCTTCGCGGTAAGGGCCCCCAATTACTGTCACTTTCCTGCGCTGATGCACACTCAACAGGCTCGGCAGGCCCCGGGCCTCCACTCCAGGGCTGAATCAGCAGTTAAGCACTCCTATTCTTCGGAAATTCTCCACTCACTCCTGTGGATTTCTGTTTCAACACCAAAGAACCAGTGGCCTCACTTGCGCCAGCAGGCGTTTCACATCCTGGGGCTCACCTGCCATCTGGTGGTGAGAATGAACACCAAGATACAGAGGAAATTTTCTCCTTTCTTCTGCGGTTTTCTCCACAGTTAACAACTCAGAGTGTTTGGTCAGTGTAAAATGTAAAAGGTGCGTTTTTTTTTTTTTTTCCCTTAAAGTATAAAGATCGGGGAAAAGTATGAACAAATGCTGTTGCCAGACTGTGCCTTGCTGCCTCACCTGAAGAGTGGGTGTTTGAGGGATTCATTTCAGGGCAGGACGTCCTGTTCTTCTCAGAGTAACTGATGGCAGCTTCTCTGGTTCCAGGCTCCTGTCCCAACTCTAGAGGACTTGGGGCATCCTGGGGCTGGCATTGAATTTAGGGATGAGCCAAGGCAAGGTTGGATATATCAGGTCCTGTACTCTGGAAAGTTGTGATAGGAAAAAGACATTCTATCACCATTATATACTGATAGTCATTAATCCATGAGAATTCTTAATAGTGGGATCCAGGGTTTACTTTTTATCTTACAAAGCAGCCTTGTGAATCCAAACTGAGAAAGCGATGCACCCTTATGGCATTCAGGTTTACTGGCCTTCTGGGCAGTAAAAAAACTATGTTTGCACTTACTTAAATTGTGCATTTTCTAGATTCTCTTGAATCTAGAGACTCTTGAGACTGGAGCTGGAAAAGAACATGACTGGATGGATGGCTGTGGGTGGAGGAGAGTTCAACTTCTGTTTTTGTCAACATCTGATGTATACCAAACTCCCATTACAGTTGTGAGAAAAATAAAAACTAGAGTGGAAAAAGCAACCAAATGAGGTTTAGAAGATCTGAGCTCTCACTCTATTTTTCTTTCTGACAAGTCTTTTGATGACCTTAAGTCTCCATTTCTTCTCTGTTAAAATGCAGGCTTTACACTTATCTTACAAGATTATCATTGAGATGAATGAGATTCTGGAAAGTGGACGGGTTTTGAAATTATGAAATGTAGAATGTATGATTGTATCCATTGATTTATATCAGTTCCAATGAAGGCCAGGAGGAAAGTTTCAGGTGTGTGGGTAGCATGAGACACTGATGTCCATACCACTTGGAATCTTTCTGAATAACTAAAAAAAAAGGCTCTAAAAGTTGTGTATCTATGTGTTGATGATGATACAATTTTTAAAAAATTTTCTGTTTACAGTTCATGAAAGACATTTGTGACTATTACATTTAAAAAATGGCAAAACAATGGCAGTAGGAACAGTAAAATCACTTCTAGCTATAAAGGATTGATTCTAAAAGCTTTGGCTTTTAAATAATATAGTTTGAGAAAGAGGCTTAGTTAACTGCTCTTTTGTTCATACTCGCTGATAAAGGTTTTTAAACTAGCCTAGTCATTGTCTTATTATTCAGGTAATTATACAGTGTTTCAACAAACTCAAAGCTAATTCAAATGTGAGAGATTTTTAACACGTATTTCTTAATTGTGAAAAATGAACAGGTTTAATGAGCAGAAGGATTCTTACTCGCCTTTTTTGTCAGGAATTTGAAAACAGTGGTATAGAATAAGTGAAACTGTGAGTCATGAATTTCATTTCTTCTGGCTCAGAAAACCTAGTTAGGGAGCATTTTATATTAAAACAAAAGCATTTCCTTCTTTATATTTTTAATTTCAAAATCTTTTGAAGGACAGTCTTTTGTATTTGGTTTTGATATACCTATGGATGCATATAGGATGAATACACATACACACAGAGTTCTCCTTTTATCCTATCTCTGTATTCTTATCATCTTTTCAGTAGGTTTAAGGCATTTAAAAAGCAGAAGACTGTGTGAGATACCTTAGGTTTTTTTTTTTTTTTTTTGATACCTAGATTTGAGGCAGTGAGGAAGCTGAAACACAGGATGGACGATGAAATGGAGCCATGAGTGAGAACGGGACAGGAAAAGCACACGAGGAAGTCCTCATACTTTTTAAGGAGAGAGGCCCAGTTTGGTCCTGAATTTTTCCAGCAGCCTGCACAGAGGGAAATTTGATCAGGTACATGAGTCATCGTGTCCATAAAATGAGAGCAGAACAACTGCTCTGGCAGAAAGCTGTGTTCAGTCTCTGAAGTTGCTCACTTCGGTGGAATATTCTCACCTCAAGTTGGGCAAGAGCCTGGACTAAGTGATTATTTGGAAGAAACCAAAAAAGTTATCTTTCCTCTGAAAAAGCACAGTCTTTTTCAGAGTCTGTGTGCCTTTGTCAGTGTGTAAGTAGAAATCCAGAGGGGTGAGATTTAATAGCCCTATCTAATGACAGTTTTAAAAATGATTTCTCATAGATGATGAAATTACTTTTTTCAATTACATGAGGGGAGAATGACAAACTGGTAAGAAACAATAGATATAGGAAAAAGAGGAATTAAAAATAAAGACACACTCAATACAGAGAGCTAAAAAAGCAGACATTCAGGCCATACTGTATCTGAAATAAGCAGCAAATTATTTAATGTTCCTGGCATGTTAAGCAATTGGAGGAGGTTTAGGAAAGGCGTGATCTCTGAAAACACTTCTACCTTTAGCTTTAGTGTAATCATGTACAGTAAGTAGATCCAGGACTTCATGCTGAGGGTCGCAGCTCTGCCTTCAGATGTCAGGATGACTTAAGATCAGTCGTATTTCTTTTTTTTTTTCATTTATTTTTATTAGTTGAAGGCTAATTACTTAACAATATTGTAGTGGTTTTTGCCATACATTGACATGAATCAGCCATGGATTTACATGCGTTCACCATTCTGAACCCCCCTCTCACCTCCCTCCCCATCCCATCCCTCTGGCTCATCCCCGTGTACCAGCCCTGAGCACTTGAAACATATATATTGTCAAGTGTGAAACAGATCCAGGTTGGATGCATGAGACAAGTGCATGAGTCGTATTTCTTTTCTTGTAAGATGAGACGGTAGTTGCAAGACGGAAGACAGGAGCCGTCGGCCATCCCATCACACTGATTATAACTGCAGAGGCAAAGTCAGGCCAGTAAAATGCCCCTTTGGTAAAATGCTTTTTCATGGGCTAAAGGCAGGCACAAGAAATGTCACCACCAGGGGGCAGGAGTGCACTCTGGATAAACGGAGTGGACATGCAGCCTTCTCTGTCTTCCAACCACAAACTCTCCACTAGGTGACAGCAACACGAATATAATTGGAATAGTCATTAATGGGTTATATTTTAAAAATTAATTCTTCTTTTAAATCTGAGAGCAGCACTTTAAAAAAGTACCTACAGTTGGAATTTTTTTCTCTAGAAATTACCATTTGCTTTTAGGCCTCCCATACACTAACCTAATACACAAAACCAAAACAGAACGCCCAAAACTTCTTTGGGGGAAGAGCGGCAGTGCACATTCTAAAGAACCTGGGAAAGACTATTTGAAACCATTATTATTTAAGAGTTTACAGCTCCCAGTCTTTCTTCTCCCAATTAAAAAATTCAAAATAAGTGATACTCCTTTGAAGATAGTTATTGTTTACTGACCACTAATGTGCTAAGGGTTGTTATTTAGATGTTTTTAAAGCATTACTTTATTGAATCTGGATTGGAGCTTTTTAAGAAAGCCCAGGTTTGAACTTAAGCTTATTTAGGGACATCATCTCTGCATTTTCCATGATCTTATTGTGCTTTTTCTGCTTGAGCCATTTTCAAAACCCATACTGAAGGAGAAATTGGAACAACCCTCACAGTATGATTTTTAGTGCACACATGGATGTATTGTCTCTACTTAAGACTTTCCCTCTCATGTAGAGACAAACATTAACCTGATGAGGGACAATAATATATTTTATATATTATATATTTATAATATATATAATAATATAATATATTTATATATTATATATTATATATTTTTATTATATTTATTTATTATATCATATTTTATTATATATTATATATTTTATATTATATTATATTTTTATTATATTTTATATTATATATTTTATAATAATATATTTTGATTCTTTCAGCCTTCAGAAGGCTGAAAATGAAGACTGGTTTGGGAGCAATAGTTCCCCAAAAGTAAAAACTCATTCAAGCTGAAAGAGAAATGACTGGAGAGAATGGTAGACGAGAATAGGAGGGTCAGAGAAGAACGAGAAGATGACGTGAAGGGGCCAGGAGTTCAGGTGGGAAGCTTCACACTTCTATGCTTACCTCTGCTCCATGCCTTTAGAGAGCCTTACCTGTTTGTGGCCCTGGACAGCCCGATGTAACCTGCCACGGTACAAATGCTTTCCATGTGAAGCAGATATCTGAACATGTTTGAATCCTTTAGAGGCAAACACTGGACACTCAAGCTTTGAAAGCAGAGTAATAGTAAGTGGTGGTCTATAAGCCAGTGGCAGGGGGGCTTGCCCTCAGGAAGCCCCCAGACCTTCGCTGCTGCTTGATTCCGTTCTAAATGGGACTGGAACCTATCACAAAGGAGAGAAGGAATAAGAAGTAAAGGAGAAACATGCTTAAGACAATTTTTACACACAATGATTTTACTGTAGTCAGGCAGTACTTTAATGTTCAAGTACTTTGTTCAATGTTCAAGTATCTTTAAGAGAAATAACAAGAAAATTATATGGCAACCCCAAGGGCGAAATCTGACTAATGGGAAGAAGAAAAATCCCTTTTTTTGGTTTCTGCCCAAGATAGTCTGGGGGTGGGGAGGAGTCTTGTAAGAGGAAAAAGGAACGTGGATGGGGGACTCGGGGAAGGGAAGGGTGTCCTAGAAGGGAGGAAAGAGCCGTGACCTGCTTCTCCTTCTGTGCCCTGAACCATTACCAGGCACCTGCACACAGTTAAGGTGACCTCAGGTGCTGTTAACCCAAATTATTGAAACAACCATAGTTAACTAGCCAACGACTTACCAGGGGCCAGGCGTTACTCTTAAGGCAAGCCCTATCGGGCAGGTGATATTCTCCTTTCTTGGAGAGGACTTGCTAGAGGTGCAAGATTTAGCAAAAGGCATACTCAGGATGCAAGTCCTGTTCTTTCAGCAGCATCCTCTCTGGTGTTTTAGGGCCAGCATGCTAAATCCTGGAGCTACATCTTGACTGCTACCAGGGGTCACACTAGCCAATGTGGATCAATTAGTAACCGCAGCTGGATCTAAATGCGATTAATTATATAACTGTGGCCTGTCCAAGTTTAGGTCTATTAAAATCGCAACATGAGACTAGGGCATTATAAAGGATTGTTGGGAAAATAAAAATGTTGGAATATTCCCCAGTACCCCCCCACCCTTTTTTTAGCTTAAACAAGAATAAAGGAAGATAAAACAGCATGAATTCAACCCAACAGGCCACACAACCAGAAGTTTTTATCCTATATACCTGGCAGTTGGCCACAAAATGATCTGCTCAACTTCTCCAGTGATGACAGGGGGGTGGTAATAGTGTTTTCAAAATACGGTGAATATAGTGTAAACGTTAAGACAAAGTTGCTGACGACTGTTGGTGCTGTTTCATTCTCTATTAAAATGTTTAATTTTGGTTGTCTTAATACACACTTAATACTTTTCAGAGGTTATGATCCCCAGAATTCCTGCTGCCCAAAGGCCTAGGCTCAGGATGGGGATACTTATAAAGGTTTCACAGAATAAAGTAGAGAAAGTCAGCATTATCTCAAACGAAGTTTGCATTCTCCAAGACAATTACGTTTAACTAAACCATCAATAATACATTTACACTCCATGAACATGTTTTTCTGCAACTGTTTATTTAGAAAGATTTTAAAGAAATTTGAAGTGACTGTGTCTGGGGGTAGTTTCTTTAGATGAAAAAAGTGCTAACAGTCACTATGGAAACCAAGATGCAGGCAACGAGGAACAGAATCAGACCTATCCGACGATATTTGGAATGCTTCTCTTGCTCTTCTTCCTTCTTCAGTAAGGTATCAAAACCGGGTGTGTACATTTCCCCCAACCAAAACCGTAGGTCGTTAGGATTTTCCTAAAAGAAAATTACACGGAGGATAGGATCAGTCAATGTTGCAGACTAGTTGAGATTGCAGAATAAGAGAGTATAGGTATTTTACATCCATATTCACACGGCCTTGAGTGAGGTTTAAGTGTCAGAGCTCTAATAACAGAAGCTAGGCTTCTCTGAATAGCTGGAACATGCAGCTACAGCCTCCTGGCTGACCAGGAATCCTCAGCTTCAACCTGTAGGTCTGCATGACAATTCAGTTTACCGAATAAATTGCTCACACTCTAGGGTCACAAACACAAGAGTGTTTCTGCCATGTTTTTGCCAATTTAGTGTCTCTTACAATTTATAAACAGTGTGTGTCAATCAGGTTAGTGAGTTGAAATAAAATTAAAATTCCTTGCCTCAGATGACCTTGGGGGTTTGATTTTGTTGGCATAGTAGGAGTGAAGATGTTTGCTGAATTTTTCAGTAAATCCAGAAGCTGAGTTCCATGGAAGGAGCAGTAAGACTAAGAATCCCAAGTCTTCTCCATGCTTCTCAAATTTCTGGTCTTCTGTATAGAGGGCTACAGCATGTTAGCATGCAGAAAGTCTGGCACTGTTACCCTTCTGGATAAAGGACCCAATATATCCCTTCCCATCCTTATTTATCCCCGTTTCTGATTCTTTCACAGGCCTTGTCTCCCTTTCAACGCTATGGAGTTGTCTTCAACTCAAATTTATCTCCTATGTCCCAAAATCATCTGCAAGCTCTACTTTCCATACATCTAAAGCACACACACACACACACAATTCCCTGCTGTCTCCTGCTATGTGTGAGTGTGTGTGTGTGTACTCAGTCATATCTGACTCTTTACAAACCCATGGACTGTAGCCCAACAGGCTATTCTGTGCATGGAATTTTCCAGGCAAGAATATTAGGGTTGGTAGTCATTCCCTTCTCCAGGGGCTCTTCCCACCCCAGGGATCTGACCCAAACATGTCTCTGTTGTCTCCTACACTGGCAGGTGGATCGTTTACCACTAGTACCATTTTCATTTTGTCTGTGTCCTAATCAGAGGCCTGCACATTGCCTGCCAGGGTAATGCCTCATTCTTCAGTAAGAACTTCCATGATGGAGACAATCCACTCCCACATTCTGCTTATAGCTTGCATTGGTAACTAAATATGGGGTTCTTTTCTCCTTTTTTATTCATAAACTTAGTAATTCAGAAAAATGGGAGTGACCAAAAGCACATGGAGCTTTCATGGCCTGTAAAGTAGTTGAAAAGGTTTTAGAAATTAAGCTGGGCTTTCCATGTGCTAATTAGGAGATGGGGTAGGGATGGTGATGAAGTAAGTTGAATTGATGAGGTGTTAAGAAGAGATACTAATACAAACCAAAGTCGTGACTTCATGAGGTCTGCACCCCGGTCTCCAACCTGAGGGGCCTCTGCTCTGAGGTGAGTGTGCAGGCTGGGATGAGGGCCAGCCTGGTTTTAGTAAAGCAATATATGCATCATATTCACACTCAGTCTTCCTAAACATGTCATGGTACTGCTGACAAAAAATTACCCCCCAGTGCCAGTAATGTTCAGTTTCTTTAGCCTTACATTTGAGCTTTATTTTGAGTCTGTTTGTTAGCCTGATTTTCATCATTATTCTATTACTTTAGCTGTAGCTCTAGCAAAAATGGACTACCTATTGCTCTGACAAACTCTCTTACTCTTATATTTGTGCCTTTATTCTTGTTACTTCTGATAGAATAGAGCCTCTCCTCTCATGCAAACAACCCATGTCATCTGGAATTTTACATATCCTTCAAGTCTAGCCTAAATTAACTTTTCCACAAAGGTATCTTATAATTCAATGTGACTCTGTCCTCTTTTGAATCTGCACAGCACTTTCTACTATTCATACAGTCACTGTCTTCCTCTCTCTTGTCACTTCCTCTGTCTTGTCCTAGAGTTACTGCTTGTTGTTAATACTTCACTCAGATGAACTTTTGGAGGGCAAGAATATTCACCTTTATAGCACCCTTGTCATTCATGTAAACAACAAAGACCAGAGGCTCTAGCACCTAGTCAGGAAATGTTTGTGAACTACATTAATACATCTTTCCTAGTTGTAGGTTATTTCCTAGAAGTCTTGATCTTTGGATTCCTGATTAAAAAAACACAAGATTACTGTTGCTAGGGGGAAGCATCTGTTATGGAAACATCTCTGGAGAAGAGGCTACATTAAGGATGAGATACACTAAATTCACTGGGAGATAAAGAAACTTCAAAGATTCTGGACAATATTTAAAGGAGTGCACATTTGAGATTTTTTTAAAGTATAAGACTTTAAGGGGATGTAATACTGTCCCCCTCAGAAGGAAAGCCTGTAGGTGACTAGGGTATGAGGCTTAGGACAAACATACACTGCCACACTTGAAAAATGTCAGGGCTTTCTGGCCCTAGGACAGGCAAGATTGGGTAGGAATCCAGTCCACTCAGAAAACAGAGGGTCACTTTCCCTGCTTTTCAGGGATTCCTAGACGTTCTGTTTGAAGGGTGACACCAGGGGAAAGAAAAGGAAAAACTTGAGTTGGGTTTAAGCTGGGTGAATGAGTTCACTGCATACTTTTCCTGTGTTGAAATGCCTTTGTTTTGTTTTGTTACTGAGACACAGGAAAATGTCCAAAATGTAAATCTGCAATCTTAAATCACCGAGTAGGCTTGAAATAAAATGATCTTTGATGAGAACTGCCTTGCACAATGCCTAAGACACAGCAATTAATCAACATATTTGAAAAAATGTAGAAAAAGGAACTCAGCTATTCACAAACATAAATGATCTCAAAACTAGGGAAAAACACTTAATCTTGCAAATTGACTCTCACAACCTGATACCTTCCAGGTAAACCCTTCTTCTTGTCACATCATTTCTTTCTCTCTACACTGTAGTGATGTCAGTAATTGCTGAAATTATAAAACACAAAACACACAAATAAACACAAATACTGACTAGGAGAGAGAAGGTAAAGCCAGAGGCCAAAATGACCTCAAATCTGGAGATTTTTGTGCTCGTGAAGAGTGCCTCTCACCTTAATAACCATTTCTTTTAGGATTATGTAACTGATCTCCCTCATCAATTAAAGGAGTTGGTTCTTTGCCTTGAGTACCTTCAGATGCCCAGAGAGGTTGGTATGCAGGGAACGCTTGTCATATTCCTCAACGGTCCATGAAGGATTCTTTTTTCTTTCTTCCATAGCTTCCTCAAAACTTACATCACCATATAGTGGGTTATTCTTCAGAACTGATGATAAGGGTGGTGGGGGCCTCTCTACAGTGATGGTGCCCTTCGCACTGGGTCCCCTCAGGCGCTGAACAGTAATATTCTTCTTTTCTCTCTGTCAGGAGGCACAGTAACAAAGTTTCTCTTACCAAGAGGTCACTGATGATAGGGAAGGAAAATGTGAAATACCTATACCAGAAAGTTTAATGATTCTGCCTGGACCCAACGGATTAGGACAATGAATGAAGGAAGAATTCTACGATCTAGTTTGACTTAGGATTCTATCACTGAGTTCTTTCTTTGCATGTGATTGTGTTCAGATTCAGTAATCATTCATTAAAATGCTATTTTACAATGACAGAGAAAGAACAGCGTTCCTTAATTCAAACAGTAGAATTCTAAAGAAAGTTATTTCCCCCCAGTTCACTTGCACTGAGATTTAATGACATGTTACCTCTTTTCACTTGTGCATTCTATGACTGAAAAAAATAACATTTAACATTGCTGTATTAATCCAGCAAAGTCAAGATTAAAAGGCATTTTATAGCTAGGCTTTGGCTTTCATGGGAACTCCCTTGGGACTCCAATTTTGGAAAGCTTGGAAAACTAAACTAACTTAGCATTGCACTCTTATATGTGACTATAGTAAGTAAGTAAGTGTTAGTCGCTCAGTCGTGCCCGACTCTTTGCGACCCCATGGACTGCAGCTCACCAGGCTCCTCTGTCCATGAGATTTACCAGGCAAGGATACTGGAATGGGTTGCCCTTTCCTTCTCCAGGGGATCTTCCCAACCCAGGGATCGAACCCAGGTCTCCTGCACTGCAGGCAGATTCTTTACTGACTGAGCTACAAGGGAAGTCCATGTCGCTATAGACCAGCTGGCTATTGGATGGCTCTAATTCTGAGTTTCAGATCTTTAAAAACTTTTTAAAAATTAAACCATGATATACATGTAGAAAAGTACATATGTTATAAATGTAAAGTTCAATAAATTTTCACGAATCAAATAAACCCAAGATACTACCAAAAAACAAACCATACCAGCATATCCCACACTGCCTTCTAATTACTCTTGGTTTCCCTCCCCAAGGATAACCAGTATCTCCAGAATCCCCATCACAGGTCAGTCTGTACTCATTTATATAAATGGATTATACAAAAACAATGTGGTTTTTCTGTGTCTGGTATGACCTTCATGTTTTTACTTTGCCTTTTTTTCTTATGACCACAAAGCTATTATGAAGATAGAAAAAAATTCAGATTAAAATTTATTCATTGACCAAATAAACTGGAGAAGAAACAGAAAGCATATAGAGTAATGTCTTATTTATCATAGGGCATCAAGGGAAAGGAATTCCACGTAAGTTAATTTTCAGAAAACTTAGGTTTGACTCTTAGAAACTAGTAACACATTTCATTATCTTACAGCAATTTTTCAATAAATGTGTTTCACATATCAGCCTTCCTAAACAGAGAAGTTTAAGTAGCAATTAATGTTTTTCTGAGTTATATTTATAATCATCAATGCACTGATTCCCTCATATCTATTGGGGAATATGGGTCACATTAAATACGTATTTATATAAGCAAAGTTGTAAACTAATATATGTAGCTTCCTTCTGAAATGGCTGGTAGGCCCCACAAAATCATCTAGATAAAGTCATTCATATTCTCTTTGGCCTTAGGTTTCCCTAATTTTCTTAATCCAGACTTTTTTTAGATAGGTAGAGATCAACTTGGAGGTCTTATCTGACTTTATTAGATTGCTGGTCTGTTCAAAATCAATTTATATTCTATAATATTGAAGTTTGCAATGAAATAATAAATCATCTTGACTTAGCATTCATCTTTAAGATGGATGAACTCATGAAAAATGTTTCTGGAACTGAGAAAAAACAATTTGATATAAAATTTAGATAGTTTCAGTTTAGCATAATTCTGACTCAAGTTTTTTGCTTCAAGGCTAGATATCTATGATCATCTTTGAAGAGAAATAATCCTTCTGACATTGAAAAATTGGCTTTGTCTGTTTTCTTGCCTGCTGGACTATTCCTTGAGTTTCCTAAATAAGAAAGCTCTATAAATCAGAAAAATAGTTTTAGGGGTTAAGAAAAAAACACAACACCCTCCATTACAAAGTATAAAAACCTTGAGAAAGGAATATACAAAAGATATAAAAAATAATCAGAGCTATTTTTAAAAGGACATTCAAGGTCTTAATTCTAAACAGTATTCTTGACTGTTTAAGGTTAAGAATTTAGTGCCATTTATTTTTTCACTGTATGACAATTTCATGTCTGAAGGACATGTGAAGGAAAAATTAATAGAATAATTTTATTAAGAATTTTATGGAAGAAACAGAATATACTAATTGTGGTTGAGGTCCTTCTATATTTTGATAAACTAAAAAAAATCTCTTCAGAAAGAAAACCAGAGCATGTCTTTGATTTTAATTTTTTACTCTACATTCTACATGGACTACATTTATCAAAAGGAAGCACAATACTAATTTCATTATTTTAACTATATGGGCTCTAAAATAACTTAAAAAAAATACTGTTTAAGGAAATAAGCTTCAAAGCTTACCTAGGCTTTTCTGTATTAACCATTACTTTGTCCACATATCCTTTATACACTTTAATCAATATTTATACCACTTATGTATAAGTAAACTATCATTTAATGAAATAGAAGACTTTCAGACAAACAAACACTTAGAGTATACAATTAATAGGCCAATAAAGAAGGAACTTCTAAAAAATATACTTCAGGAAAAAGAAACTTGATATTAGAATGAAAGGTTAAGATGCAAGAAGAAATGCTAGGAAAAACAAAGAAAAAGAACAAAAGGAAAAAAAGCTGATGAATGTATACAAAAATCTAAGCAAGCACTGATTTTATGGTAAAATAGAAATAATAATCACTAATTTGTGAGTTTTAAGATAAGAGAAACCTAAAACTAAACAGTAAAGTCTTTAACAAATATACTTGATTGAGAAAGTTCCTTTCTTCTTTTTGATCACACAGCATGTTCCTCATCCCTCAACTAGGGGTTAAATCCATAGCTCCTGCAGTGGAAGTATAGACCCTTGGGCCACTTGAGAAGTCCTTAATTATGAGATTTTAAGAAATAATT
Organism: Muntiacus reevesi; assembly: GCF_963930625.1. Classification (NCBI taxonomy): domain Eukaryota; kingdom Metazoa; phylum Chordata; class Mammalia; order Artiodactyla; family Cervidae; genus Muntiacus; species Muntiacus reevesi. The sequence continues at coordinate 203,052,194 of NC_089249.1, forward strand.
TCTCTTAGAGGATAGAGATACTACTTAAAAAGAGAGAAAGAATGTGTAGATTCTAAATCAGTAGAGCAGAAGAAAAAAGACGACAGAAAGTTAATCTAAAAGATAAGAAACCTGAAACAAAGAATACAGAGGATAAAATCTTAGGAAACAGAAAAAAAATGGAAACAATCATGTTAAACATAAATAGATGAAACCCTCTATTTAAATAATAGAGACATCGTATGAGATTTTTAAAATACTTAAAATACAAGAACTCAGAAAAAATGAGAGTTGCAAGTACATAAAAATATCTAGTAGGCAAATATAAACAAAGAGCTGGTGGTGTGACTGGTTAAATACTCACCAATTTCGTTTTCCCTTTCTGAGCACAAGACGGGACTGCCTTCCTCAGGCTGTTTGACGTTAAACTGGGCCCACTCTCTCTAGTAGTTGACGTGGGGTCAGAAGTAACAGAGATCATTTCCAGGCTGAGCCCCTGAATTCTCCAGCAAGATTTTTGGCTCACCTGTCCTCACTTCCCATTTTCTACTGTGTCATTGTAAGCAAGGATTCTGAGGTGGCAGAGCTATGTAAGATGAAAGAACTTCAAGCCCTAGGATGCTGCTTGGAAAAGAGCTGCCCAACCACCCCCACCCCCAACCTATCTGTCCTTTCTCAAACTTTCCATGCACAAGTATGTTTTCCTTCTTTTTAGTTACTGATATTTTGTCATCATAGTGTGGCCTAGCCTACATTCCCCTTAGTACAGAAAGTGATAGCTTGAAATTCTACAACTGTTGTCATTGGCTTAGCAGTTAAGAGGTGGAGAGGGGTGAGAGGAGTATCAGAAGCTGGATGGATGGCTCTTCATATCACACAGCGAGAAATGTTTGGTGTGTTATCTGTGGTCATTTGGAATCTAATCCCCTGTAGCTCTATGAGGGATAAGTAATACATGTACAAGGATCACAGCATTGCTGTATTATAAGAAAGAGATGAAATGATAGAAAGAACTGAATCGTTTGCAAGAAAAAAAAGAAACTAAAAAAAAAAAAAAAAAGAAAGAAAGAAACTATAGAAATTTGATGCCTTCTATTGTTAAAAATCTGACTGTTTATAGACTCCAAACACTAATTGAGCTCCCCCTCCCCCCCCAAAAAAGAAAGAAAAGAAAAGAAAAAAAAGCCCATTTAAGTTTCCTAGTAGAATGAAGTGACTCAGGATAAAAGTCATGGTAGGGTGTGGTTTCATGACTATTACTCCAGACTGTCTCCAGGCATTTGTCATTGAGTCAAAAGAAAGAGAAATGGAGGCAGAAAAGCAAACCATTAAAGCCTATTCGAGATTGATGCCTTCAAAGAACTTAAGGTGTATTTACTGATGTATAGAAGTAACCACAACAAAATAGAAATGATTACATTAATAAATAGCTCAAACTAAGTTTTATAAGAAATGTCTCACCAGAGAAACCACAAGCCTAGACCAAAAAGTTTTTAAAAGATTGTTAAAAATTACAGACTAAACCAACAAAACAACAGTAATCCTATGCCTCCAAACTGGATGTATTTATTATTAATGGACTAATAGGAGTGAATTTTGAAGCCTCTACAGCCTTGAGGGGGGCCCACTTTGATATGGCAAAAGACTTTGATGCACTGGACCAGGAACTCTAGAGAACAATGCCCCAGGAGATCTTCTAAAGAGGAGAGTCCTGGCCTAATCCATCTTCCCCACCATCAAGGAAGGAGGGCCACACAAACTATTCCCAGTAGGATCTCAGAAGCACTATGGAGCAGTCTCTGCGTTCTTTCATTTTTCCCATTCAGGAAGAAAGAATTACTGCAGTGATTGCATTTCTAGTGCAGCAAAGATTATACGACCATATGGATGGGGCACTGGCTAAACGTAGTGACTGCCTCTGATGAGGGATGAATGTTGGTCAGAGTAAATCTAAGAAAATAGTCACCACGAAATAATAAAGACAGGAGAGAATAAATATTAATATTTAATATTAATTAAAACAATTAAGTTAATAATAAATATTAAAAGAAAAATAACCCAATATATGATGGAATGAATCAATGATATTGAAAGCTATTTCTTTTTGGAAAAGGTTCAGTTCAGTTCAGTCGCTCAGTCGTTTCTGACTCTTTGCGACCCCATGGACTGTAGCATACCATGTTCACAAATTGGGAAAATCAAGATCCTAAAGATGTCCATTTTCCCCAATGTGGTTTATACTTACAATGTAATTCCTATCATAATCATAATGCAAACAGGGTATTTTGTTTGCATTTCACATGTGAACCCACAGATAACTTTTCCTAGAAAGTAGCTCCCCACTGGTCACGATAATTCTGTTTTCCAAATTACTAAGTGTTACCTTTATGAAACACAAATTTGATCATGTGATTCTCTTGCTTAAAATTTTTCATCAACCCCTCCGAACTTTCAGGATAAAATCTGAAATCTCAGACAACTCCCATCGAGCCTTCCCAGGCTGACCCAGACCTCTCTTAAACCTCTTCTGCTTTCCCCTCCAAGTCACCAGGGCTCTGGAGTCCCTCATGTGCTCCTGTGACACAGACTGTGCTTTCATGAGGTTTCAGTGCCAGAGGCGTGTGGGTCTCATTGAGGAGCAGTGATGGGACAAAGCGGGTGATGCTTTTGGCAGCATTATCATCCAGGGGGAACTGCTGACCCCACTGGAGATTTTGTAAACTACATAAATTTAGCAAAACTTGATAAAATCATGTCCTGACAGCTGCAAGTAAAACCCTGAGCACCTCAATGATGCTCCTTAATCTACTTTCTAGACAATAATTTAGGTACCTCAAAAGTCCTACAACATTTGCCCAAATATAAGCTTATACAGGCTGCTCTTATTGAAATAGGATATGGAGTACTTGAAATAGAGACAGTCCTGGAGAAGGCATGACATATGTGTTCACAGACAGATTGTGAAATATAGTTATGATGCACAAAAACAAACAAACAAAGACGAGGAAGAAAGAAGAGATATTAGAATTTAAAGGGAAAAGAAAGCTATAAGACTGAAAAAAGAAAGTGAGGCAAGGTGATAAGGAAATATACCCAGGAAATGACCTTGTCTAGAAACCAAGGGAAGAGCAACCTTCTTACCCTTGATCTTCTGTTCTAGTTCATAGATATAGTACAGCAATCCCCTGGGTTCTCAAACAGATGTCATAAAAGTCAGGAAAAGACATAACAAATAGATTAGTCTGAAAAGACTCTGAAGTCTAACTGCTAATCAGAAGAAAAATCCCACTACAATATCTGAAAAAATATATTTTATCATTTATACCAAAAGAAAAGGAATTTTTTTTTTTTACCTCCCTCTATAAAGGGACTGGCAGAAATGTTTGGAATATAATTTCAAATGCCTTCATCAGATACATGCCCCCAATTATTTTAACAACCAAAAATATTAGATTTTGGCGAAAGTTTGTTCATTGCATTGAGAAGAAATTTATCAGGAAGACTTCTTCATTTTTCTAGTGAAAGAATTAAAGAAAAAGTATAAATCTAGTTAAATCAAGAAGTACCTGCTTGTACTCTTTACCTGCAGATATAGGTGACCTGTGTATGCATGTTCACAAAGGGAATGAACAGTGTCCTGAGATGCTGGCGTGCCTGGGGACATCCTTGCTTACTTTCCTATATTCATGGTATTGCTTCTGCTCATGTAAAATGGCTTAGAAAATTGCCTCTGAAGGTGGAATGTGAATTTCAAAAGAGCATAAAACATAAATCATGAATATAAATACACTACTTTTTCTTTTTTCTTCTTGCTGCACTGTGCAGCATGTGAAATCTTAGTTCCCTAACTTGGCTCCTGCAGTGGAAGCAAAATCTTAACCACTGGACTGCCAGGGAAGTCTCTAGAAGGTTCTTGTTTCAACTGTTCAGTTACTACCAGTGTTGAGGGCAATGTTTGTAGGTTAAGTCCTTTGACATTTCTTGAGGTAGGCTTAATTCTAAATACTATGTACCTGGAGCAGGGGATGGACAGATTGTAAGCCAAAAAGGTAAGCTAACACAACTCTGAAATTTGTGTGGATTTCATGGAAGTATATAATCTAACTGCTTGATTTGGCCACAGAGTTTGAAGAAGTACTGACTATACCCTCTAACACGCGCACACACATCCCTCTCCATCCACGGTATATATCAAAGAATGCAAGTGGTATTATCTGCTATTCCAAATTCTAATGATGGGCTAATTTAAACACATTCAGGGATACTATTAATAGCAAATGACGATGATGACACCCATTCCTTATTCTCTTAAAGGAAACTGTCAGTTGTTTTTACCTTATTTGCTCTCACTTTTAAGGAACTATGTAAAATGAATACTACACTAATTTTGCAAGTGGAAATACTAAAGCATAGGCTGAATAAGCGCCACAATCGATGCCTCTCAAACTGGTTTATTGTGGATTTGGGACAAGAACCAAATTTCAAATCTCCTTGTTCAATGTTCTTCAGTTGACTTAATGTCTCCCCACAGAGTGAGACATTAAGCCAGCAAAGTGAGGGTTTTAAATTAAGAACTACTTAACAGCTGCCTGCCACCTCCCGTACCCCTAACACCTCAGTCCATCTGGTATATTCAGTGCCCTTATTCCAGGTATCACCACAGCTGCTTACAACTTTCATACATTCCTTTCTTTTAGATTTGTTTTTTTTACCAATGAATATTACCACTCTTGGATTTTTAAGATCCAACCAAGGAGAGAAGCATTATTTATTTGACATATTGCAATCTACAGTAGCAAATATAATTGTTTTTACTCATCTGAGCCACACTTACCCAACTAACTAAATTTGTAATTGATTTACTTCTTCCCTTCAAGCATTATTTAGTAGTGTATTGGCCTTTATTCAGTTATTAGATGTTTCTTTTTAGGGTAAAGTTATAACTAAATCAAGTTTATTTATAGTTTACGATTACCAATGACACATTCAAAGACAAATGAAACAGATTTTTACTTCCTTGGTTTGCCCTGTAGAACTATTTCTATACGTCAGGGCCTGTTGGGAAACAATGCCCTTTAAAATTCGCATTTCATTCAGATTTAGGAACAATATTCAACAGAGCTTTTAAACTGTGAAGTTCCACATGAAGGAAACAGGTCAACTCCAGTACTAAACAAAAGATGTTAGATTGGTGTGTTCCAATCTCAAAGGAATTTATTGGATATGTTTTCTTAGACTAAACTTCATAGCACAGGAGGGCCAAGGTATTCTAAGCTGACTTTTGAATTATTTTAGTTCATGATATAAACAGTAAGAAAGACAAAGGAGGAATTTCATCGCATTTAACTAAGCAAAACACACAAAAAGCAGCCACCAAAGAGGTGTGGAGGATGGGTTTTGAAAATTACAAAAGGGAAGGATGTAAAATTTAAAAAAAAATCAGTTGTCATAATAGGCTGCCTTACAATGGAAATGAATTAAAACCCTCATAGGTGGAGGAAACACTTACATAACCATCCAAGTGTACTTGATTCTGAATGATCTCATGATAAAGGTCCCGAGAAGCCCACAAACACACCACAAAGGAGTCACTTTACACCAGGACTCATGAGTAGCAACTGTTTCTTAAAAGAAAACAAATTTCTGTTCAGGGAATTTGAACCACTCCAAAGGATTTAATGATCTGCAGGGGTTTGTAGGTCAGTCACATCTGTTCTGAAATGAAACGCTTCTTCCTGTTTCTAAATAGACTAACCCTTAACCCCGTTAGCCCTCATGTCTTAAAACAAAGATTATTCCCTATTTCATGAGCTGTGCAACAGTCAGGGCCTTTATGTTTCTTTCAGCACATGGAACTCATCAGTTGTATCCTTCTCTTGTGGTTAGTAAAAAAGAAGGAAGAAGAGAGCAAGAAGGGGTTTGAAGGTTGCTTGTTAAGTCTTGTCTACATGGACACCCGTCGAAACAAAGAGCCTCTACAATGACAGCCAGCACCTTACTCAGGTACAGAGTTCCCTCTATTTTCTTTCTTTCCGTTGTTTCACTGTTTGAGTTTCTTCCCCATGAGATGAAAGGGAGCCAGTCTAAATGAGGTGGAAGCAATATTTAGTGGTCTTAGAGGCCATGTATGAGCCCATGATATAAGCTTCGGATGCTTCATGCCTAGACTACACCAGAAGACAGAGGTGGGGTTCCACCCAGAGCCTTATCTGCAAATGCAGTAACTGATCTGAAAACATCTGAAGGGAGGGCTAGGCAAAAATCTAAAAAGAAGACAGCATGAGAAGCTGGGGCATGAAGGAAAACAAATGGTTGAGATAGTTCACGGAGTTGATCAAGTGACCAGAGAAAGTCTCCTTCCCTTGACGAAGAGAGAAAGCCCCTTTCTGTGGCAAGAGTGAGCAGCTACCCTGTACTGTTGTCTGTAACCTTTTCGCACAAATGATGAAGTGGCAGATGCCGAGAAGACAGCAAGCCCCCATCCACATATACGCGTGCTCCCAGACCTTACCTGTGAGTAGACGAGGTTTTGCCAGTGCTGTGCAGCAGGGTAATTCCCTCCTGGAAACCTCACCAGGCTGGCCTGGAGAAGGGCTGAGTTCCTCATTAAAGACTTCACATCGAGCTGCAGGAACTTGTCAGGATGGTTGTTATTTGGCAGAACAGAGAGATCCATGCCTCCCCGCATCTACAGTGGAAAACAGAGGTGAGCAAGGCTGCTGCTCTCAGGGTGGTCCATTATTAATGAGCCTGAGGGTGCCCGACGGGCGTGTGAAACCCATGGCTGTGGGCTGTGCTCAGAAACCACCCTCGAAATAGCATATCAACACAGGCGACAATGTAGCACCCTGACTTACCCTTCACACCTCATGCACACACTCTCTCTCTCTACCCCCTCGGATACTTGAATGGAACAGCTGTGCCCATAGTTATTCCCTTGTAAAGAATGAATGAAGACGTCTCTTCATACACAAATAACAGCTTAAGAGGAAGTACTCTTTGGATCAAGGCTACCGGAATTTCAGGGTTCCAGTCCATAATATGGAGCACATGCGACAGTCACCTGTAGAGAGACATTAACTGATACTTCTCTTTGAACACTGCCGAGCTGACCCAGCTGGCTTGGCCTCACATGTGATATGCAGGATCTTGTTTCTTCTCATGTTTTGACTCCCAGAGTCTCAGGGTCATGTGAAACCTAACCGTGTTTAGGTTGTCAGCCTCAGCTTGAGGGGGAAATAGCAAGAATTTGCTTGATCGTTTGCTGCAGTAATTTAGTGCCCCAAAGTACTGCCTTGGTCCATGCGCTCTCTGAGGTCTCTTTGACTCTGCTCTTAGCTGTTTACACTACTGTGATGGGTCTCGGTGTTCACAAAGTGGACTTGCAAAAAGAGGAGAGCATGGCGGCTGGGTCTGGATAACGCGCTGTCCTCAGGGAACCCATCTGCTGCTCAATGAGCCGAGGCGGCAGTGAGGTTATGGAGAGCATCTCAAGCCAGGAAGTTATGACGACTTTAAGGTAGATAAACTCTCTCATTACAAGCCACTCTGTCTCTGGCAAACCATACTTCTCACCAGGAAAATACGGATTTTCATCTAGAGGAAGAGAAGGCAAAGGATAGACATATCAGCAATGTTTAAAAGACACAGCCTGTTATGTTTGTGCCTCAGATGCAAACCCATCTGATTCAGCAGGAAGGATTTTCTTACAAAGGTAATGGGGTTACATGTGGAATATATCAGCGCCAGATTTCAGAAGAGTGCCCTATGGCTTACTAGACTCAACAGCCAGGGTGTTCTTGAATCAAGCAGCCGCTAGAGAGTACTTCCCTTATTTGTGGCAATAAACATGAGGGTGTTGAAAAAAATCATGTGTCCTACTGATAGCTGTAAACTGGATTAACAACCACTGTTTTCTGCAATAATTTTTGGACCCAAACTCTATCACTGTCTTATGATACTTAAAATATTTGAGTTTTTTTTTTTTAAATCAGTACACTTACCAGAGAAAGTAAGAGGGACTTCACATGACAGTTGATAACAAAAGAGTTAAATCATCAGTGTTTGAAGAATCAAGTGTATTATGTGTATGTACATGTCCTTGGTACTCTCTGGACTTTTCTGGCTGCTGCCAGAAAACATCTAATGAACAAATATTTCTCAGGCTGTTTGCTTTTCCTAAAAGGTTCTTTGGGGAATAACACACATCTTCAAGAAGAACCTTACTTCTCTTTGGCTCTCTACATTGGCAAGTGGAGACATAAAACCCAGATCCAAATATATTTGATTAGATCCTTTCCTTAGCCAAGTATGAGGTAGGTGAAATGAGCCATCAGTTTTCCTTAGGCGTCCTTCCTTTTAGATTCCTCCACTGTGCTCTAGATGCTCAGAAGTTTGTATGCTATCTCCTTCCTTTTATAAGTTCAGTTTTAGACTGCTCATCTTCTCCCACCATCCTTTGTCTACCATCACCCCTAAACCATCAGTTCTTACTTTTCACAACTATCCCTATGGGTAGCCTACATGACTGACAATCAGGAAATCATGCTTTCTCCTCCCTCTTCTGCTGCTGGCCAAGCCCCACTCTTACTCCACCCCTAAATCGTGCCTCTGTTGAGGCCAGTCCTTCTGCCTAGAATAATTTCTTCCCCACCCTGGATGTTGACCACTTCCTAATTATACTTCACAGGCCATGGCTGACACCCAGCCTTTCACAGAAACTTCACATATTTTCTCTAGTAAGAGAAATGATTTTTTCTTCCTTTGAAATTTCAGAGTGATCTGTTTATCTTATTATCTTTTGTTTGATAATATATTTCTCTCTGTTTATGAGCCGCTCTACTGGATATATCACAAAAGAGCAGCCTTGTTGGATGCTTCCATCCTCACATGAGTCACGTTTGAAGAACCTCACAAAGCCCTTTGCTCAATAAATAATGGTGGCTGTTACCTCTTTCAGAGCTCTAGAAAGGGCTCTTCTCTGACAGGAAATTGATAATGCAATTAAATTTGATTTAAAAATGGCTTAGTAATCTGTTTTTCAATCAATCATGCCCAGTGAAAAAAGGATCCCATACTCCATATTCTCTTCTGGTAGTTTATAATGCACAGACTTACATGGAAGACTGAGAAGTTCCACTTCATTAATGCTGCTGCTGTTAAGTCACTTCAGTCGTGTCCGACTCTATGCGACCCCATAGACGGCAGCCCACCAGGCTCCGCCACCCCTGGGATTCTCTAGGCAAGAACACTGGAATGGGTTGCCATTTCCTTCTCCAATGCATGGAAGTAAAAAGTGAAAGTGAAGCTGCTCAGTCGTGTCTGACTCACAGCGACCCCATGGACTGCAGCCCACCAGGCTCCTCTGTCCACGGGATTCTCCAGGCAAGAGTACTGGAGTGGGGTGCCATTGCTTGCATTTGCCAAATTTATTTGATCACATAACACCCATTTCATTGTTCTCCTTTCAACACTACAAAAAATTGACCCGAGAGTGATTGGATAAATACTGTCTTAGGGGTTCTATTTCTTCATTGTCACTAACACCTTCAATCTAGAGGAACAGAGTATAAATAAATATAAGTATTTACACTGTAGGAATAATCTGGTAGAGATCTGGATATCTGGGCTTCTCGACTCTTACCACGCACCTAATCATTTGTTCTCTTTCTTTAAAACAAATGTTCATAAAAGCATCATTTCTCCTTGGATTTGGGCCTAGAAGTCTTTTGAAACATGAGAATGATAAAAATAGGATTAAATGTGGTTCACTAGGCAAAATTTTCTAAATATTAATTAAGCATATTCTTTTTTCTTCTCCTCACCCTCCCTCAGTCCCTTCCTTTCTTATGCCAAACCAACTAAAATATCCGAAAGTGTTTCCACTGGAAAAGTCTGGACAATACTCAGATGAACAGTTGGGGTTCGTAAAATTATCTTACTTTGAAAATTAGTTGGATAGTTTTGATTAGAAAAAAAGTCTGTGGTTAGATTATAAATCCTTCTGCATCTACCATATAACATTTTCAAAACTGATGAGTGAGGGAGGCAGTCAGGTTACCTGAGTGCACAGAAGCTGACTTCAGAGTGTCTCTGTGACGTGCAACCAGCCTGCGCTCTTGGGCCAGTTGCTGAGTCTCTCTGGGTCTCAGTTTCCTCAGCTACAATGTGAAGGTATTAGTGGTTCCTTACAAGGGTGCTGTGAGGTTTAATAGGTATAGTAGTTAAGAGAATGCTTAGCATATATTAAGTGCTTAAAAAAGGCTCACTGCTATTTTAAGAGAGCATAAGAATTTTCATTTCGGTCATCTCTGATATAAAGCAAAATGGGGGAAAATAAAAGAAATTTGAAGTCATTGTGCATGTATGCTAAGTCGCTTCAGTCATGTCTGACTCTTTGCAACCCTTTGGATTGTAGCCTGCCAGGTTCCTTTGTCCATGGGATTTTCCAGGCAAGAGTACTGGAGTGGATTCCCATGCCCTCCTCCAGGGGATTTTCTCAAGTCAGGGATCAAACCTGTGTCTTTTATGTCTCTTGCACTGGCAAGTAGGTTCTTTACTGCTAGTTCCATCTGGGAAGACCTGAAGTTCTATTATCCACAGTTAAAAAGCATATTTCATTGGGATTGACATGCACACACTACTATACTTAAAATAAAGAATCAACAAGGATCTACTATTAAAAATATTTTTAAAAAATCATAAAAAAGACCAACTTCATTTTCCAGAATCCCCTTCTTTCTGTGAGTCAGTGTTAGAAGTGGCTGAAAGAGAAATTGGCATGAGATTTGGAAGGCAAAACTGCATCCATTTATCTGAATTTCTTTTTACAATCAGATACTGTGACAGAGGCAGAGGCAGGTTCTAGACTGCCTTTGCTCTCCTGAGCTCCACATCTGTTTCTCATTGCTAACTCTAGGTCCTGATGACCATCAGGAAATAGATCCACTACCCAACGTCTGACTGTGGTCCTACAAAGGAAGAAGCTACACAGAGGCAACAGCATCTCACAGACGTCTTTACAAATCACTCCTTCATAGTTTCACTTACCTAGCTGTGCCTGGCTGCTCAGACTGGTTGGTGACTGCTCTGATCCTTCACCTCCTCTTACGGACCTTCACTTCCCCAGATCTTCCTGCAGCTGTGAGTTCAAATCTGTCATCCCCTAACACAGGTTTGCTGATTGAACCCTGGAGTTAGTTCTCTGATATGACTAGACTTAAAGGCATTAATGACAAGCAGTAAGTGGGAGCCCGGTCATTCAGGGCAGAATGGTTATACAAACTCTCACTGATAGTTACCTGGAGTGAAGTACCTAGAGAAAGCGAGGTCCTGGGTTACAAAATACCTGCTGCAATAAAAATTTTTCATAGAAACAAATAGAAAAAGGACTTTGGGGTTGGATTCATTGCTTCTAAATCAGGTGGAGAACTTAGAGAAAGAGATATGCCTGGGGTTTTACATTCACAGCTCAAGGTCTAAGTTGGGAACCAGAAAGCTTTTATGACTGTCTTGAAATAAAACCTTTTTAACTGTACTGCTGATGTCCTACCACCTGTGCTATCTTCTAAATCTATATTCAGATTCAAGTCCTGGAAGATCCAGAACCAGATAAAAAGTATGACTCTAAGGTGTTAACATACAGGCCAGAGGAATTGCAGGATTTCACCAATTCACATTAACTGAAACCCAAGATATATGTATAGGAATGTTTTTAATGATATAAATTAGGGTAAAAGGAATACAATATTATATTAATTGCTTTTAGTATGGGTTCACTAAGCTGAGATTCTGGATTCAAATTGTTAGTTCATAAGTCTGGGAGTAAATCTACCAATAAGACTGAAAACTGGACCCAATGTGGTCTACACTGAATGAAGCTGAGATACTAAAACTTCCTTGTAATAAAGAGGAAAGTATATACGAGTTTAGAGCGATTAAAAAAAAAAAAGAAAGAAAGAAAAACAACTACATAGATGTGCTCGTCTATGTGTTAAATTTGCCTCCTAAGAGGGTCCATAGGGTGTTACCTTCACTAGGACTTGAAAAATACATTGGTGAAGGTAGTACTGGAATCCTTAAAGAAATTCATAGTAGCTGTTCTCTGTAAACCAGAAAGGACATTGGGAACTGCTGCCACAGAACAGAGCTTCTTGAATTTAATGAGGATGATGGAATTCTACAAGGGCATTTAAATTCCAGGGGCCAGATGGGTATGGTTTAAGGGCTAAGCAGGGTCAAAAGTGTAAAGCTAAAGGTGTGGCCTACAAAGATTTTTGGCGTTGGTTAATTGACTACGGAGGCCAGAGTACTGAAAGAGATGAACATACTACTAAAGTCTTACTTGGTTTGTATAAGCATTTAATCTCTAGACTTGATGAAAAAAGTGTGACCTGAGTCACCACACCAGGGAATTCCTTTTCCTTGATCCATTCCATGTGACAGCAGGTTCACGGACCCAGAACTTTCTGAATAAAGGGGAGGCTCTGTCTTTTGGAGGAAGGATTCTGCTGCAAATTCTCCAAAATTCATACTGTAAATCTAACTTCTAGTCTTCCCTGATGGGATGAGTGTGCTGGGAAGAGGGAAATAATCAGACTTTTTGATGACTACTAGATTACTGACTCTGAATTGATACTAATTGCTGGTGACCTGAATTGCCACTGAAGTGCCACAGTCAGACCAAGAGTCTATGGAAGTCAAACATTTTAATTAAGCTTTGGCTTAAATCTGTCTTGTACTGAATCAGAGTTTCTAAACCTATCCAACAGTTATTTTCCTAATTCTGAAAGGTAGATTTGGAGGAGAAATACTCAGAAACTGGCAGAATTCCTGCTTCACTGGTTAACTCCATGATCTGTAGAATGAGGGCTTTATGGTAGTAATGGCACTGTCAGTCCCTAGAACTGGCCCTTACATACCAAAATTAGAAACAAAATCAATACAGTGTTCATGAAGAGATGAGAATTACTTCTGCCAAAGAGGATCTGAAGGATGCAGGAATGATAAATTCATCAATTCATTCTTTCACTCCTTCTGCCTATTGTCCTTACAGAAGATTGATGGGTTTTGGAGAGTTACACCAGATTATCACAAATTTAAACAGATGGGTGAGGGAAAAATTACATAGGAAGAGCAGACATTCTCAATTCTACCCCTTGATTCTTGAATTCATAAATCTAGATAGAAATATCACCATGTACAGGTTGATGAATCAGACCATACATAACACCTCAGAGGAATCAGACTATATATAACATCTCAGAGACCCCTGAAAATGTTTTCCACTCAGCTGGTGCCAGAAAAAAAAAAAAAAAAAAAAAAAGGAAGGCCATTGCATCATCCTGTTAGGCCATCTGCTTCAAGGTGATGGTGAACATGGCAGTACCAGAGTTATATGGGCATGAGTCCACTGCCACAGCTTCTACTGTAATATGAATTCTCTGAAAAGAAACCACACCGTATGGAATACCCTAACCATGAACAAGGCATTTGATAAGTTCATGGATGGTGTTTTGGCAGAAACTTTGCAGGCTGGAGAGGCAAATCCACACTGAGGGGAAGTGGCTATTTCTGTGAGAACAAATCACTGCTTGTTTAGTGACTAAAGTGAACTGATGTAATCTTACTACAATCAAGGCAGTGGGCTAGTCCTGCCATAGAATGGTGACATGTTGGGAAATAATATTTTCTCTGCTATTGTTAGGCTGAGCCCTTGCAATGGCTGTAGCTGGAGGGGGTCGTGGTGAGCGAAATGTCATGTTACTGAACCCATGCATAATCTCTAGTCCTGCCACTACTGTCTCTGTCCCTGGGCTCATGGGCAAGGACAAAGGTGGCTAATGAAAGAGACAGGCCAGCATACACAGAACTTGTCAGTTTGTCCAACTGATGATCAAGTCCTCCCTCCTGATAGTTCTCTTTGGTGAGCAGCCAAATGGAATGTAAGTTATTCACATACCTTTTCTTCAAAATTTCTTCATCACCAATTTTCAAACCATGCTCCTTCCAAGTCCTTGTCAATCCTGCAAAACATCTGGATTGCAATAAGATTACATTAGATCACTTTAATCACCAAACAGGCAGTGGGCTATTTTCACAGAAATAGCCACTTACCCTAAATATGGTTGTGTATCGCCAGCCTGCAAAGCTTCTGCAAAATACCGTCCATGAAATTACCAAAAGCCTCATTCACTATAAGGGTGTTCCATATCATATATTGTTTCTTTTCAGGGAATTCATATTACAGTACTGGTATTACCATGTTCCCCATCACCCTGAACAAATAGCCTGATAGAATGATGCAACAATGCCTTTTCTTCCCCAAGTATTCAATTCTGGTATCAGCTGGGTGAAGACATTTTGGAGGTTCTCTAAGATGTTGTGTAGGGTCTAATTCATCGGTCAGTAAATGGTGATATTTCTGCACCAATTCATGGATTCAGGAATCAAGGGATGGATTAAGAATGTTTTCTCTTACTATGTAAGTTTTCCCTTTCCCATTCCCCTACTATCTTCCATAAGATGTGTTGAAATTGACTGGTTTTATATCTCAGCAATTAAACTAAAGGATACCCATGGTAAGGGACAATCTAGAAACAAACTGTGCCTTATACAAAAATGAAGATGAAAAGGGAAGTCTTAAGAACTATGAGGATTTTGAGGCTTTATTCTACTTGCAATCTATCAAGTTAGCCTGCCATACTTTCAGGGCAGAAGACATTAAACTCCTGGGTTAGAGACAAAGAACTTTATTACTTACAGCAACACCAGTAGCCAGAGAATCAGCATTTCTTGCACCAGTTCCCTGAGCCCCACTTCCCACAGAATGACATGAAGAGAGCCAGGCAATACCTGCACATTCAGTGAACTGTGTTACAGGAGAGAGACCCCAATTTTAGGGAACCGGAAACTTTCATAATGAGAAATAAGCATGTTTGCCCTTTGCTCCAAAAAAAGACACTATCTTTACCTTCCAAGGCTGTTCATTACACAAACATCCTTTAGAAGATACTCCAGAACAAAAGCAGACAGTGCCAAGACATGTGGAAATGTGAGAAACTCATGAAGAACTGCCTCCCAACAGGAAGTTTCACATATTTTATTGAAAAATCTAAGAAATCATGTGAATCATGTACAATATTTTCTCACAAGAAAACCTTAAACTGGTTTTTAAACGTTTCACAGAATTGTAAAACTTTTTAATTTTTAAAAAGAAAAACACAATGAAACTACCACAGTATTATAAGCTTTTAGTTTTTCCTTGTTCCTAGGGAAAAGGCTGAAAAACAGTAAATCTTCTCATTATGATTTGTGAGGCTAAGTACTATACTCTTATAAATCTGCTAAAAAGATACAAGGAAATGGGTGGATCAACACTTTCTTTGCTCAAAATATTTTAAAAAGCTAAAATATAATGACAACAGGTTAAAATAACACACATTTTTGTGGATGTTACCATTTCTATAACGGATTCTCTACACTATATCAACAGTGCAATGGTGATTCAGTGTAAATCATTACAGTGTCTCATTGTTACAATACTTGTGTTCAAGTACATATTCATGAACATGATCAAAGTCTCCATTCAGACTTTTCTTTTCCATTATTACAATAAGGTTATAATTACAGTAGAATTCTTCCTATGGATATCTCTAAATCTGAACCCAATGCATAATACATTCTCTAAAAACCTGTTCAACACTATGAGGTTTCTTATGCTTACACATCTCCTGCAGATTACAGAAAATGGGCAAATTCTGCATCAGGATACCAAAGGAAAAAAAATGATATCTCTCCATATATAACTAAACTATTAGGCTAAATTAGTATATATTCTGGATAACTCGATGGTATTGTCAGGGAGAGAGTAGCACCTTAGAGACAGCTAAATTTAAAAAAATTTTTTTTAAGTCTAAAGATCTTGGTTGGTTTTTGTTTTTCCCTTTTTATTTTTATTCTGGAAACTGGATCCAACTTATTTATATAAAACTATTTATGAAGCCATATAGTATAAATCAAAATGTTTGTAGAACCAAAGCAAACACCATATTGGATGTTTGGCAGGCAAAAAAAAAAAATAAATTAATTAATTTGATTAAATTATATGTAATCTGATAATATTTGGTCTGAAAAACATGCTAGTGTGTGTGTTTATAAATAATGTAATTGCAAAGAGCTGTTAGCCAGCCAGCCTGCTAGAGGTCAACTCCTCTGCTGCAGCTTTTGGGCATAGAAGTCCCTGCACGTCTCGCAGCAGCGCTGATACCACCGCATGTCCTGACAGAGGTTCTTCTCACGTATCACCCGGCAGTACACAGGCCACTGATCTCCCAGGCACTTGAAAGTCAGAGCAGCTGTGAAACAAAACACAGGGAACTTAATACATGCAGATAAACCAGCTGTCGTGAGCAGAAACAAACAGCAATCATTTAAGTGGGGGGATTTTCTACACTCATGTTGTCTCACATACATAACCTTCCAGAACATAAAAGACAGACATAAACAAACACGCACACACGCTCTATAAGGAAGGAGCACAGTGAATGAATACTGGTCTTACTCATCAGCTTTTACAGACCATTAAAGATAGATTTCCCAAAGCCAATGAGTGTACTGCAAATGGCTTTTAAGTGTCCATTTCATGACTTTTATTTATGCTTCTTTTGGATTTTTAGTTGAGAAGATTAAAAAGAAAAATGAATGTGTTCAATATGTTCACCATTATGAGAATACAAATTAATAAGTGCTATTATGGATGAACTTGCAAAGAAATAGCAAAACAAAAATCTGCTTACACTTATTTCACATTCCTCGTTTCCTAGACAGCAGACATGTCTAGCTGTGATATCTAAGAGTCACAATTTCAGGCATCCTTAAAATCAAGGCTGATTAACAAAAGTGACTAAAATTTATAGCAATGAAGTGTTTGAAACAAGCTCTTGGTATAAAAAATTCAGTGAGGTAGATTCGGCCCCAGTTTTTCCAAAGAAATAGTGTGTTTTGGCATGTATAATAAAAGACAGTCTGCTGCAACTCTTTCTTTTGCCACTATTCTGATTCATTATTGTACATTTAAAAACCTTGACTTTCCAACCACTGTGCTTCTATGTTTGGGGATGTCCTTCAAGAAAAAATAAACAGAGAAAATGGAGTTTTAATTTAATTCTTCTTTTAATTCATTATTTTCTGCCACATTTTATGTCAAGAAGGACTCCAAATAATTGTTGGAGAAAGGGATTATGTTGCTTTTGAATACAAGGATTTAGCACATCTGCTCTAGGATTGCTTAACTTCTTGTCTTAACTAGTTTTAATTCTACTTGAACTGATTATTTCTTAGAAATGTTAATTATTTGGCTTAAAAAGAGAGTTTTTATATTTCCATGAAGAACCAAACTTTTCCATCTGACTGAATCTTATGCTTGGAGAAGTATCTATCACAATTTAGCTCTTTGAATTTTGGCAATACTATTCTGTATGATTTAACTGATCCCCTGTAGATTATACATACAATTAAAACTGAAGGTGTCCCCTCCTGGTGACCATACATTTGTTTTCTATAGCTGTAACTCTATTTATGTTTGTAAATAAGTTAATTTGCATCACTTTTTGAGATCCCACATCTAAGTGATATTATATGATATTTGTTTTTCTTTGTCTGACTTACTTCACTCGGTATGCCAAGAGGGAAAGGGGAGGGGGCAGGATACATCGGGAGACTGGGACTGATGTACACACACTACTGTATATAAAATAGACCACTAACAAGGACCTACTGAGAGCTTAGGGAACTCTAGTGAGTACTCTGTAATGGCCCACATGGGAAGAGAATATAAAAGAGTGGATATATGTATATGTATAACTGGTTCACTTTGCTGTACTACAGAAACTAACAACATTGGAAATCAACTATAAAAATGCATTTAAAAAAACAACAGGTAATTTTAAACAAATGAACCCAGTGACATCCAGGCTGCAGCGCTATTAAAAGCTCCAAACTGCCACACAAATAAAGACTAATGCATTCATGAATACTTTTAGGCAGATACAGGATATATTACTTAAAATACATACTCTACTTCTTGATGATGTATTAGACTGACAGTAACTGAGAATATATGTGAAAGCATTTTATAACATAAAACTATGTAAATCAATGCTAGTACTATTTATTTATATTTAATATTATGTCCTTAAAGGTGAGAAAATCAGTACCTTTTGTTCAGTGGTGTAGATCCATGTACCTGCTCTCCTTGAAAGTGAGTTTTTATTCTTTATCTCTCCAAAGGATAATTTGTACCCAGGATCACAAGGAAGGCTATTAACAATGAAGAGATCCAAGATATACACTACAGCTTCACCTTTCCACCGACATCACCTTAACTGAGGGTTCTGCCATGGGACTGGTCAGAATCAAAAATATGGTTACATCCTACAACCCTTTTAAGGCTGATCTTGAGTGATAATGGTATTTGCATTTCCACAGCCTAGCTCTGAAGTGACAGCTCAGGAATGAAATAGTCTTCATCTGGACTACATGATCATTTGGACTATATAGTTGAATAGATCCGATTTAGTCAGAAGCAAACTAATTAGTATAGATTGATAACTAAGCTTTAAAGTGATACATAAAACAGAAGCCATGATCATTTCTATGTCTGTCAAAATCACTCCCTTTCTTTGATCTGCTTACCCAGCCTGGGTGATGTTATAGTATTTACATTAATCTTCTCATTGCAAGGCTGAAGATGGCATGGTCTGTACGCGGCAGGTTTTTCTGAAGAAAAACATTCATTTCCATGTCTTCCTGTGATCTTATGCATGCACTGAATGACACGAGACTGCATTCCTTTGCCACAGGTAACTGAGCACTAGGAGAGATACAAGGTTTTGTCAACTGTTCCTTTTGGCTGTTTCCTTTTTCTGGGCTGTGAGTCACCTTTTCCTTATATTTGTTAAAATAGAACATGAGCCACAACATCTAGGGTTGATGTAAAACAAGGGTCAGAAACATTGCTGCTCATAAGTTGGACAGAGTGCAGTTTAGAACACCTAGCTGACCTAAGGCAGAGCTTTGAGTGATGAAGGACACAGGCAATTAAAGAGAAGATGAAGTTATGCAAATTATTATATGGAGAATGAACAAACAACAAGGTCATACTGTAGAGCATGGGGAACCAGATCCAGTATCCTGTGATAAACATAATGGAAAAGAATATGAAAAGGAATGTATACATATGTATAATGGAATCACTTTACTGTGCACAGAAACTAATACAATAGTATAAATCAACTAAACTTCAGTAACATAAAAATGAAAAAAAACATGATCTCAGCATATTCTACTTGAAAACTGGTCAATACTTTGATTGTCATCTTTTAGACATGCAGGCACAAATTTTATAATGTTTGTTCCTCTTCATATTTTACCAAGTCATTATTAGTTTTCCATATTCTTCGCAAGAATTTTCTATTCTTCCTCTACTATCATCCTGGGTTACAACTCTTTTTATTTTCATCAACAGAAGCATTCTACACAAACCCTTGTCACCTCAAGTCTGTCTGCTACTGTTCACTTTGTCTTTAGCCTCCAGCCTTCCAGTCAATTACAAATATTAACACAGAATATGTATTCTTCTAAGATTGCTTTATATACATAATCTCCTTGGAAAAACTTCAATTATTGAGCTGCCTGTTGCCTATGAGATAAAGCCCAATATCCTCAAATGTCCAGGCTGGCATTTATCTACCTCCTCAAATTTAATTTTCTACCTCTCTGCTTTAGGAATCATTTGCTCTATAAAGCACTAATCATGTCCATGCATTTTATGCTCCCAAAACTAGAACTGTGCTTCTAGAAGGATTCCTTTCCAGATGCCTGGCCGCTTTTCAAATCACAATCTCAAATCCACTACCTTCACAAAAGTGTTCCACAATTATCCCAGCTACTCATGCATATTTATGCAACATTTATGGTTTAAGACCATTTACCTATCTATCTGAGGCTATCCCTTAGAATCACTTGGAAAAAAAATCTTTTTAACTATAGATTTTAAAGCCTAGAATTTCTAAGGCAGGAAACAGATGGAGTCTGGGAATATACATTAAAAAAAAAAAAGTACCTAGGTCATTTTGCTGCACAGCCTGAGTTTGGAAAACACTGGTCAATAGTATGTATTCTACATTTGATGTAGCCCAGTTTGTATTATTTCTTATCTCTGATAAATATCTTTTCATGCATCTAGTGTGTCTTTAGGTAAATTCTTGAAATTAAGCTCATTGTCATATCACTTGCAGTAATAAAACTTACATATCATGTAAAAATAGCCAAGAATAACACAGTAACAATTGTATGTGCATGCCATTTATGCATCTACTTTATAGATAACTGATCTTTCTAAATTTTATTCTATAAATACTTCTACATAAAAACTTCTTTGCATCTGATGAATTCTTAGCTTTATACAAATAGCAGATTAAAGGACAACTTGGATATTACATCCTTCTGAATCTGATTTTTTTTTCTCATTAGCTTCTACAGGACCTAAATTCTTCTAGTTTAGTTTAATCTTTATTATAATTTAAAAGCTATTATATGAGGAGTTACTGTTTACCTGGTCCACGTCCTTTGGAAGATTCTTAATATTATTCAGTAGATATATGCATACAGATACCATGCTTCTTAGTAATATTTTCAGGAAAACTCAAAATAATTAAACTAAAAACTTTTAAGTGGTTAAGTTTATGTGGAAATATATCATTCTAGTATCTGCTCCTAAAATTTTTATAGATCTTGAAAGTAATCACAATATCGGAGACATGAAAAGAACAATAGAAGTTTTATAACAGATGAACTCATTTTGGTGTAATAGAGAAGGTTCTCAATCATATGTCAAAGAAGTCTAGTAATCAATCATAGACTATTACCAACCCTTTCAACTAATCTTATATTAACTCCAAAGGACAAGTGTAAACCAAAGTAACATCATTTTTTTCAGGATCACAAAGTAACTATATATACATGATAACTTAGAATACAAAATTTTAGTAGATAATGGTTGAAGAGTGCCTCCCATAAATTATTTTTTAGAAAATTAAGAAAAAAAAGTTCATTTAATTGAAATGACATCATTTCTGCCTTTGAAACTAATGGAATAAGCTTTATTATGAAATTAGCCTAACAGCTTTAGATTATAATTTTTATTAGAATACTTCAATAATAAAAACATCAAGATTTTGCTAGCAATCATTTTCTTTATAAAATATATGTGGTAAAATTTTACTACAAATGTATGAAAAATAAACAGATATATTTGCAATTGAAAAGTATATTCTAAGCTATTTCTACTTTATTATAGAAGGTACTACTGAATAATTGGATATCTTCTCAAATCACATCACTATGATTAAAGACAGACAAATATCAAAAGGAAAAGTCATAATTTTGGCTCAAAATGAGGAGACCAGGGCTCTAATACTGTCTCTAGAATCTAATGTACCTGGGACTTAGTTTTCCTTTTCATTATGTAAGGCACTGTAGTAGATCACAGCTACACTTTCAGGTCTAAATTACTATGAAAGGTAACATTCCAAATAATTTATTATTAAAAGTTACTGCAGTCAGGCAATTTTTAAGCGGTGACACTGCATAATAGGAAAGACTGCAAATTCATTATCTAATTATTCACTGTACTATCCAACATTGGTATGATAGCAGTCCCACTAAATAATGTTTCAAAATTATATTTTGCTTGAATGTCTCAGAATATTCAATTGTTTATTGGCTTTTCAAATATTTACTGTGCACCCACCATGTTCAGGATTCTGTGCAGAAGCTAAAAACAGCAGAAATTATTAATACTATGAAGCTCGTGCTTATTTAGGATCTATTATATGCCAGGCACTGTGTTAGAGGTTACATTTATTTTAATATCTCATATGAAGCCCATGAGCACTATTATTACTCCTTTTACATACAGGAGAAAATAGAGGCTCAAATAAGTGAAACAAAGAGTCCACAGTTTCACAGCTAAGAAGTGGTGGTACTGGAGTTTGAAGTAATATGTACTAAAGTCAAAGACAGGACTTGTAGTACTACTCAATACTAGAAGATTGCCAATGTTTCTCTTTATGTTAACAGTTAGAAATATTTCTTTTTTCTCTATCCTGTGGAATAACCTCTTATCCTAATTAGAAGGCCTTTTTTTTTTTTTTGGAGTTGTGTTACTATAACACAGGCTGTGTGGTATGAGATAAACTCTTTTGCCATAAGGACAATTAAGTAGCATGCTTTACCTTTAGACAGAGTGATCATAGAACTTAACATCCAAATCAGAGCACTTATGAAAGAAGTTGCTGATAACTATTCGTGGACTATGGGCATAAAAAGGGATGGTCCTGGGTAATCTGGGATACACTGTCACACTATCTATAGACGACTTACTGACAGACATTAGTATTAGATGTATGTATTAGATGGTAAATGGACACATGAAATACCTATTGTAATCCAGTTATTATCTAATACACTTTGATACATAATATCTTGGTTAATATTGCTCATAAACCTAATATCTGACCGTTTGCAACCCCACAGGTTGTAGCCCGCCAGGCTCCCCTGTTCCTGGGATTCTCCAGGCAAGGTTGCACTGGAGCAGGTTGCATGCCCTCCTCCAGAGGATCTTCCTGACCTTGGAATAGAACCTGCATCTCCTGTGGCTCCTGCACTGCAGGTGGAATCTTTTGCTGCTGAGCCAACGGGGAAGTCCATTTTCATTCACTCAATCAACAGATATTTAGTGAACACTCTATGATGTGTCAAATACTCTTTTGGATACCAGGAAATAATAGTAAACAAAACAGACAAAAATTTGTGCCTTCAATCAGTTTACACTCTAATAGTGGGGAGCAAGAAGGTCAAGAATTAAAATACATTGCATATCAGATATTGAAAAGTGCTATAGAAAAATTAAAGCTGGGAAGGAAGACTTGGAAAATTTGGGCTTTGGGGTTTAGCAATTCAAATGGGATGATCAGGGAAGGACTAATGGAGAAAGTAACAAAGACATACTCCATGTGAAGGAGAAACAAAACTCAAATGCAATCTTCTGTTTCCAAATACAATGTTCCTTCCATTGTGCCTTTACAGATCTTGGATCTATTTCAATGAATTTCTCTTTCCATTTTTCTTCCTTCCTTCTTTCCTTGCTCTCTCCCTCCCTCCCGCCCTTCAATCTTTTTCCTAACACATTTTAAACTTCTTCACATATGTACTAGGTTAAAATATACTAGAGACAAGGCAGCACTCTATACATCCACTGAATGCCAAAATGCTAAAATGTCAAAATCAATTTGCCAGCAACTGGTAAAAAAAAAAAAAAAGAAAAACACAGGGTGTACCAGATAAGTTGCCACTGATCTTTCTTTTACAAGGAATGTTTCCTGACTAAAGTTATTTAAAAAGAGAGACTTGTACTGTCTGACAGTCTGTTCCCCAAACAGTTTTAATATTGCCCTGAAGGACCTTTGAAACTAAGCACCTCATGAATCAATTCCATGAATTAGAAGTCTTTAATTCTAAACAGGAAACAATCTTGATGCACTAGGTTTACTACAGTAAAAAAGGGAAACAGTAATCTTTAGAACAAACTAAATAGCAAGGCACAAGAAAAAATGATGCTGGTAATTGGCCTTTTCCACCTAAAGTATCTGAAAACAAAATTTGTTTTGACTTAATGTATTCATCATTTCAATCTCCCTGAGAAAATGATGACATTTCCTGCACTGGAGCATTATCTTTAGATAAGATCATTATAGATTTCTCTGACCTAGGACATTTAGTGACAATATCTAAGATTGTATTAAATTATATCTACATTAGTTTTCATGTCAAACACTAAATATAACAAGGGAAACTTCCTCAATAATTCAAACAGTTTGAACTATTAAAATGATTAGAGAAATAGTTTAACGAATGAGAACCATGAATACAAATGGTAGCAAATTAGCAAGAAGACTATATTCTCTCTTAAAATAAGATCTCTGGAGAAGGGAATGGCTATGCACTTCAGTTCAGTCACTCAATCATGTCAGACTCTGCGACCCCATGGACTGCGGCACGCCAGGCCTCCCTGTCCATCGCCAACTCCCGGAGTTTATGCAAACTCATGTCCATTGAGTCGATGATGCCATCCAGCCATCTCACCCTCTATCATCCCCTTCTTCTCCTGCTTTCAATCTTTCCCAGCATCAGGGTCTTTTCAAATGAGGCAGTTCTTTGCATCTGGTGGCCAAAGTATTGGAGTTTCAGCTTCAACATCAGTCCTTTCAATGAACACTCAGGACTGATTTCCTTTAGGACGGACTGGTTAGATCTCCTTGTTGTCCAAGGGAATCTCAAGAGTCTTCTCCAACACCATACTTCAAAAGCATCAATTATTTGGTACTCAGCTTTCTTTATAGACCAACCCTCACATCCATACATGACTACTGGAAAAACCATAGCTTTGACTAGATGGACGTTTGTTGGCAAAGTAATGTTTCTGCTTTTTAATATGCTGTCTAGGTTGGTCATAACTTTCCTTCCATAGAGCAAGCATCTTTTAATTTCATGGCTGCAGTCACCATCTGCAGTGATTTTGGAGCCCAAAAATATAAAGTCTGTCACTGTTTCCACTGTTTCCCCATCTATTTGCCATGAAGTGATGGGACCAGATGCCATGATCTTAAGTTTTCTGAACGTTGAATTTTAAGCCAACTTTTACACTCTCCTCTTTCATTTTCATCAAGAGGCTCTTTAGTTCTTCGCTTTCTCCCATAAGGGTAGTGTCATTTGCATATCTGAGGTTACTGATATTTCTCCTGGCAATCTTGATTCCAGCTTGTGCTTTATCCAGCCCAGAGTTTCTCATGATGTACTCTGCATATAAGTTAAATAAGCACGGTGACAATATACAATCTTGACATACTCCTTTCCCTATTTGGAACCAGTCTCACTCCAGTATTATCGCCTGGAAAATCTGATGCACAGTGGAGGCTGGGAGGCCTACAGTTCCTGGGGTTGCCAAGAGCCAGATGTGACTGAGTGACTAACACTTTCACTTAATGTATTATAAACCCTTTAAACTATTTACAGTATTTAAAACTTTCTTTTTGTCATTGTTACTCACACAGTAAGAGCTAACTAACTTTATTTTACCTAAGAAAATTTCATCTGAATAAATTAACTGAAAAGGAAATAGTTGGGGAAGAATAAGCAATATCCAAGCTGATGGAAGGGTACAGTGGACGCTTACCTAACTCAGATGTTTATCATATTCCAAAAATGGCCAACAAGGGTCTGGTGATCAAGATGTAAACTCTTGGAAAGTTATACTTACTAAGTTAGATGCTAGCCCTGAATGGGCAGGGTTTGCCGATAAAAGCAGGTTAAGATGCTAGCATGATCTGGCAACTTTGTGGTCTGTGAATAAATGTAAGTAAATGACGGACATAGAAAAAAATGTAGGAAACAAAACAAACTCAAAAAATTTGTAACAAATTCTCAACTGAGGCATTGTTCTAAAAAAAAAGGGTTGAAGTGAACTCTGCATAGCCAGGAAGTCCATCTGAAGGACCACCACAGTGTGGAATTCTTTCTTCCACCAAAGATGCATGAGCTTCCACCACAGCTCAAAAATTGTAGTAAGCCCAAATTTTAGTAAGAGACTGACCATGGACATTTCACTCCTAACAGTACTATTTATAGCATTGATAGTGCTGCTAAGATCTTGGTTTAATACTTGGAAAAATATATAAACACCTTATACTAGGTGTTTAGGGAAAGGCCATTTATCCTGAGACATTTTATTGATGTTATAATTTCACTGTGCCGAGTGTGCTATAAAATAACTGTGGCCTATTGAAATTTTTTTCAAGCCTAATCTGATGCACTGAGGATAAATAGCTCTTATACAGCATATTGGTATAAATACATTTTGGTAGATCAAATAAACATATAAGGAATGAGTATACTCTGTTACTAAATTTTTATTATATTATATAGAAATATTCATTTCATGATGGCTTTAGTATGCTTATCAAGAATATGTATCTTTTAAAATAATCTATATATATTGTTCCCCCAAATTTCTATGAATACTACAATGCTTAGAGGCATGAATCCACTAACTACTAGTGAATAAAAGCAAACACGCTCTGTAATACACTGACATGAGTAAAACATGACTGCACAGGTGCTAATAAATAGGTATCTACAAGTTTACAAAGTGTCAAAATGAGGGACAAAAACAGTGAACATGATTTTAGGAGGTTCTCAAAGCTTATCCATAGTACCACTTGAATCCACTTTTGTAAAGTGCAAAATTATCTGTCATTGAAAGTTCATGAATCATGTAGGAATATCCATAAGGGCTCATGATATAATCTACCTGGTATGTATCTGCCAAATTCACCAAAGAACAGTGTCCTTTTGTCTAAGGAGTAACCTACGTGCGTCTGAACAACTTAATTTCACTTAAAAACCCTTTATGAATGGGATATCTATAAATATCTAATTACTCTTCTATATAGAGAAGAGACACTCTTTATTTCTACTGATCTCTGATTTTTGCACTGCTTCTGTGCTCCATGGGTTCTAGGATCAAGTAGATATATTCTGCATATGTGACTTTCAGTTACAAAAGATTTCCCTATCTAGTCTTCAGTATTGGGGTCCTATGGTAAAATGCCAAATGTTAAAGTTACCGGTTAAATGTTAGTTTCCACCTTTCCTTTCAGGACTTCAGAATGGGCACACAGACAACGCTCAGTGCTAGTTTTACTCTGAATATTTAGATAACCTACATTAGGGAACCAATCGGGACACTATGGTGTAAGTAAATTTGTACACTTAGGTTAAATAATCAACTTGTTTGCCTGTTAATCTGTGCATGTTAAACTCTGAAGTTAGTGTAAAACTCTTAAACGTGCTGAGTCCCATAAAATATTCTTTTAAACATTATATCAAAGAGGCAGGAACCCAGAAATAAAAACACTACTGTACAGTATTTATTTGGCATTTTATTGGATAACAAATATAACTAGTCTACTTTTAAATTCCTTGAAAAAAATCCCCAAATTTCAGGATATTTAGGGGTTAAAAATAATAATTCTCACACTTGGCTAGCACAGAGATTACCCGAGATTCCTTCCTTCTAGACTGTGCCAAAGATATATATTCTGGAGAGAATGTGTAGTCTCCAGGCCAACAGCTAAGGAAGGCTCTGTAATGCTTTACTCATTTCCAGCTGGCCTCTATAAGAAATAGGAATTCCTAAATTAAGAGAAAATTGTCACTGGCAGACAGAACTTTTTTAACCAATATAATAGACAATCTTCTAGAACCTGATATAATTTGTAATGATAAGTGCCAATCTCTAACAAGGTTAACAGCATTGACTTGGATAATTTGTCTTTGGGAATAAATGGATTATTCCAAAGTAGTTTTAACGAGAGTGAAGTAGCATTCACAGTGGAGTATGGACCTCGTAAGGAAACTAAATGATGACTTCTACTGGAAATTATTAGCACAGCATTCCTATTCATTTATGTATATGTTTGGCAGTTCCATCTTTAAACTTTTTAATAAAGTGAGTGTGAAACAAGCATACTAAGGAACAAAAGTTAGCTTTGTTTTTTAAGATTTGCAATTTATTTTGGTCAGTGTTGCAACATCTTTAAACGTAGTTCATCTGCTTTATTTAACACATGGATATTTGGGATTGAATCTATTCCTAGAGGTCAGACATTGAGGATATTTTGCATATGTGTTTAATTAATTCATCGCTTGGTTCTACAGTTCAACTATTTTTGTCTCTTTCATGAAAATGTTTGCAAAGAGTAACTGCAAATCAAGGAAATGTGTGTGGCAAAAATCAAGCAGATTGCTTATGAATGATTAGCAGAGAACTGAATGTGTTATGAAAGGTCATAATAATCGCCCCAATCATTTTTTATATCAAAGTATATACACTGATCATCACAATGATGGAATTAAAACAAGATGTTTTGCATTAAGAAGAATTAATAAATACGAAGTCTTGGGCACATTTGCAGTTCTGTCAGTGCTGAGCCTATGAATCACAGGATGTTGCAGAGGTGAAAAAAGACCAGCAGTACGTTTCTATTTTATCACTATCATCCCAGGGAAACATCTTCCCACCAGAGACAGCTGTTTGGAAAGACAGTGATTGAATTTCCTTTTCCAATTAAATACTTTCCAGGTCCAGTATAACAACCCTAAGTAAAAAATGGATCAGATCCTCTGTGGCCATGTTAGAGTAAGTGTGTGTTTTTTATTTTGTTTTCAGTAAATAAAATCTTGATTTAAAATAGTACAGAGTACATAATGTAGCAACCTTTAACTTATTCCAACCTAAAATATACCAAGTATTTCCCAGTTCACAGAGAAAATTCTTAACTGTGCTTTTCTTCTATCTGCTGCCTTCCTTCAAGGTTAGATCACTGCTCTCCGACCTTTCACCAGGTATTGACACATGAATTCCAGTCAATGCAAAACAGGTCTGCCAGCTTCCTGGAAGCTCAACCTGAAGCATTCTTTAGGCTTAAATAGCATGTTACTCAAATATGACTGGATTTACTTTTCTTATTAAAAAAAAATCACATTTTTAAGTAGTTTGATATACCATACAGAAAAAGGTCAAGGGAGTCGCATGTTTACATAAAATTATATTGATTACTTTAATATTCCTGGAGAAAGACAAGCTAGTTACTAATTTTTCCTAGTAAAATATATGAAGCATTGTAACTGTTATAGAACTAAAGTCAGAAAAATAGATCAGAAGAAAAGAAAAACAATGCTTAGATGTATCATACATTTTTTACTTACTCAATGAAAAAGTTTAAGCAGTCATTTGTTCAAGTAAAAATCACTGCTTGTCATGCTATGGTATGTTCATTAAGAGAAATGTGTGA
Source organism: Muntiacus reevesi (assembly GCF_963930625.1). Taxonomy (NCBI): domain Eukaryota; kingdom Metazoa; phylum Chordata; class Mammalia; order Artiodactyla; family Cervidae; genus Muntiacus; species Muntiacus reevesi. The sequence continues at coordinate 203,081,146 of NC_089249.1, forward strand.
AAGGGCTTAAAGGGTTAAGACAATGAAGTAGCAACAATGTAAGGCAATAAATAATTGAGAAAATCAATCTAGTTGATAAGTGCAAAACACATTTTGTTATTTATTGGGGAAATGAGGTTATTGAGGTAGTCCTTAAAGGACTTGGAATAGTTGGAAAAAAAAATACATTCTAGTGATAAAGTGTATATACAAAGACATGGAGATTGTAAAAGTACAAACTGCTCAGGTCTGAGCTTACTGGAGATACTGAATTAATGAGAATAAAGAGATGATTCTCAATAGGAAGGTTACGATCAGAATATAGAAAGCTTTGAACATCAGAGCGAGTATGTGAAAGTGAAAGTTTTAGTCGCTCAGTTGTGTCCGACTCTTTGTGACTTCATGGACTGTAGACTACCAGGCTCCTCTGTCCATGGGATTTTCCAAGCAAGAGTACTGGAGTGGACTGCCATTTCCTTCTCCAGAGGGTCTTCCTGACTCAGGGATCGAACCCAGGTCTCCCACATTGTAGGCAGATGCTTTATCATCTGAGCCAACAGGGAAGTCCTTAGTTGACAGTAAAGTCCTTTAGTTGACAGTAAAGCCAATGCCAATTCTCTGAAACTGTTTGAACTGTTGGTTAAAGCGGTGAAGCCATCCCTATGAATGAATGAATCTGTGAGAGGGCATTCTGGGGGTACAGAAGCACATTAGAAGGTGTTAACTCTACTCGTGGTGAAAATATTTATTAAAAGGTCTTTATTTTTTAATAAAAGTATTTATTAAAAGGGAGTGAAGAGCAACACCCTACTTGTGAATAGAACAGAAAGTATGAAGGATACCTTCTGCATGTGTGTTGGGGAAGATGGCACTGACATTTTTCAAGAAAAAGGAAACTGGGAGTGGGATATATTTCAAGGAAACAAAATGAAGAACTTTGTTTTGAGAAAATATTAGAATGCCACTGGCACAGTCCTATAGCAGCTAATGTTTGAGAATAAAGAACTAGTGTCCCCTCAAGTCCCTCTGAGCTTCGATTTCACTAAACATTCTTAAGCATACTTTCTTTCTTGTTTCTCATGACTTTTCCTCCTGTTTCTGTGAATACCCCTTTTTCAGTCCCTTTTACTATCAGTTGCTTCTTTTCTCACATGCCTTTAAAGAAAGCAGTTTTTCATGGTTGCCTCTTTTCTTCTTTATCTACACTCTCTCTTTGGGCCCACTTATACTTCAAGATTTAAACACTGCCTACACATTGGTGATTCCAAAATGTATGTTCCATCCCATTCCTTTCCTCTGATCTATCTACTAGCTAACAGCATTCAATTCTCTTATGGGTGCATGAAATATAGTCCAAATAGAATTCACAATCTTTCCCCTCTAACTTGATTCATCTCTAGGATTTCCTATCTCATGTGAATGTGGGATTCCTTTTAAACACATGAACCCGTCCTTCCTTTTCACCTCACACAGAAGAGCAACCCTGCTTCTGTTCATTTTAACCTCCTAACAGTTTCTCAAAGCCAACCATTTTCCCTATCTCTACTGACACTACAATATGAATGGTCAGCATTTATTTAGTCATTATGTAACTGATACTTTGCTAATAACTCTTCATAAATTATTTCATCTGGCTTCAGTAATTTACTGACCAGAAAATTCAGAATTCAAACCCAGGCTGTCTGATTCCATACACCAAGTTGTCTGACCAATTACCTAATTCACCAAATCCTCTCCCCTTCATAGAAATTATATGATATTCACTTAGCATCTGTCTATATTTATGACATCAATCATTTTTGAGACTGCAGCATGAAAAATGTAACTATTAAGAAAGAATTTTAATTTCTGACAGAAACCGTTAACCAGTTTATAAAATGAAAGGTAATTTATGGAGATGGGGGGTAGAATTTAAAGTACAGAAGGCCCTTTCCTTCAATGGAATTCAAATAAATTGTTCTTTGTATATCTGTGTAGAGAAATGTTAATATGTACAAAAACAACACATGTAAATAACTTTAGTTTACACTATGTAATTCTTCTACATAATATTTACTATTTAGTAGTAGGTCTTGGAGAAATTTTCGCATCATTATGTATATACAAATACACTTTTAAAAATGACAGTATTTCACTGTGTATAGTATTATGAGTCATGTAACTAGTTAATGGATGGGTGGGTTATTTTCAAGAGTTTGTTGTTGCAAACAAGACCACAATGAGCATCTTCATAAATATAGTGAGTAAACTATGTGAGAATGTCTGTAAGAAAATTCTGTGACAATGGACCTGTTGAGTCTAAGAATGTGTACATTTCAAAATAAGATTTTTTTCACCTATCAAAATGATAAAAAAATTTGAAAATATCCAATTTTAGAAGCAGTATGAGAAAATGTATGTGGAGCCAACTGGGCAGAATTTAGTAGAAACTGCTTCCTCTGCACGGCAGACCCAGACTATCTCCCAGCCCACTCCTCTCATGTCGCCTTTCTGAACCCTGAAGCTGTGTGTGTGTTTATTTTTTAAACAAGTTTGTTAGTTTTAGTTCTTCTATATGGATTCGTATATATTCTATACATAGTAAATAAAGTTATAAAGTATGTATTTTTATAGTCCATTCTGCTATTTCTGCTTTGTCTCCTAAGGTGTTTGAGTAACTAAAAAATGTTTTTTCTTTGACTATACACATCACTGACATAAAAGATGATGAAACACAGCCCAAAGAGAATTCAAGGTCCTTCCCCTCCAACTTGGTTCATCTCTAGGATTTCCTGTCTCATAACATAGAACCACTATCTCTACCAGTTTTTCACACCAGAAAACTATTACTTTTACTTGCACAGAGTATTCTGAAATTCAGGGAGACGTTCAGTTGCTTTGGCACACTTTGCAGATGTGGGGATTGAGTTCGGGGGCCCAAGGACCTGCTCTGCTGCAGAGAAGACTGCTGCAGGTTGTGTACCTTAGCTGTACTGAGGCTGGAGAGCCAGAGTTAACCTGAAGCAGAGCAGGGACTTGTTTGTTAAGACCACTTCCCCCTTCATTACGTTATGCATCCATCTGATGCCTTTCTGGACTTCCCAGGTGGTGCTACTGGTAAAGAACCCACCTGCCAATGCAGGAGATGCAAGAGGCGTGGGTTCGATCCCTGGGTTGGAAAGATCCCCTGGAGGGGGAAATGACAACCCACTCTGGTATTCTTGCCTGGAGAATTCTAAGGACAGAGGAGCCTGGTGGGCTACAGTCCATGGGTCACAAAGAGTCACACATGAGTGAAGTGACTTAGCATGATGCCTTTCTAACTAGCTGATCATTTGCATATTTTTCCTTGCATTGTATCCGTGTCCTTCCCTAGGTGTCCTGGAGATCTGGTTATATCTATCTCTGGATATCCTTTGGTAGTTGATGAACATATACTTTCCTAAATCTAACTAAAAAACAATCAGTGCTAAAACTGCTGACTTTAATTTTATACAGCCATCAAATTTCATTTGTATTTTTATGTGAAACTCTACCCTGCCCCACCTATTGAAGTTCAATGTCCCCAAAATGAGCTTTGGCATGCTCCATACTCCACCCCTATAAAGGACATCAAGATTAATTTTTAACTCAATGACATACATTTACTGAATTACTTCTGGGTATGGTTTAGAAGGTAAAATTATAGATGTCCTGGTATGCAGCACAAAAGAACTGACAGCATTATTTTAAGACTCTAGTGACTTTTCAAGGATCTATTAAGAAGACAGTATTTTTAAGCCCGTGGATTTAAAAAAAAATATTTTTCCCTATTTTCCAATCCAAAAGATGTTAAAAAATGTTCTTATACCTGAATTTATAACATAATTATATATATATATATGTAAGTATAATATTGACAACGAACATATACATAGAGACACTCCTTGAATCGCTTTAAATTAAGCATTTTCTGTAGATAAAAGACATACACACAATATATGTGCTTCATTCTTTTTAAGCTAATATATTTCTATGTTTAATTATACCAGCCAAATGCAATTTGACTACATAGAATAATTGGGGATATTTTGGAAACTCAAGTTTTAAAAATATATCTGGGGCACTCCTGTACAATGTCATGAACCTCCGTCCATAGTTCATCAAGAAGAAAAAAAAATATATCTGGGGCAATAGACAAGACTCTGAGGAAATCTTAAAAATAAAAATGATAACAATGCAAAAATGTCCCATTCTCTGACAGTGCAAAGAGACAAAGACAAAACAATTTGATAGCCAACAGTTCAGGGATTTGGGGCATGGTTTAGAAGATGGCTATCTTTTTCAGATAGAAAGGTAAGTACCAAGTTGGGTAAATGCTTGGTGGATGTATCTAAACAAAATAATAGAGGAGAAGCATCTTATATGTCACTGAGGAATTTCTTCAGTATGAACAGCTTACTCAGAGATAAGTGCATTTTTTAAAGTAAATTTTCCTATAATGTAAAATATCTCTTCTTTAGGATATTGTGGGATAGGTTTTCTCAATGTCCATATGCTTAAAATGAAGCCCATAGTCTTTGATTTCTTTAATTCACTGACTGAGTTAACAATTATAGAACTCAGGATCATAGATTCAGAGGCATTCCTGGTGGCTCAACTGGTGAAGAGCTGCCTGCCAATGCAGGAGACACAAGAGATGCAGGTTAGATCCCTGGGTCAGGAAGATCCCCTGGAGAAGGGCATGGCAATCCACTCTAGCATTCTTGCCTGGAAAATTCCATGAACAGAGGGGCCTGGAAGGCTACCGTCCATGGGTCACATAGAGTCGGACATGACTGAGTACATGCGCACAGATGGTAGATTCATATTTGTTAATTGTGCAGCTGCTCAAATTTTCCTATCTTATGAGATTATCTGTAAGCATAAAAATGATAAGCAATTATCTTCTCCAAATATCAACAGACTTGTAGATATAATTAGAAAATAATACTAAATAGAAATGCTAATCCATCTCAAGAACAGTTTTCTGAATTACAGACTATTTCAGTTTGGTTTCAATCTACAAATTTTCTCAAGGTAGAACAAATATTTACAAAGCTAGATTTTGAAATTTAATCTATTGTAAGCTTTTCTAAAGTGTTTTATACTAAATAACAAACTAGCTATATACTCTGTAAAAGTGATTCTTGGTTAAAAAAAAAAAAGTGAAATACCAGAGTCTCTCTTAGGGCTTCCCTGATAGCTCAGCTGGTAAAGAATCCGTCTGCAATGCAGGAGACTGGCTCAATTTCTGGGTCAGGAAGTTCCCCTGGAGAAGGGATTGGCTACCCACTCCAATATTCTGGCCTGGAGAATTCCATTAATGCTATAGTCCATGGGGTTGCAAAGACTCGGAACGGACTGAGTGACTTTCACTTCACACAGTCTCTCTATGAGATCTGCCATGTTCAGAAAAATGCTAAAGGATCTGAAAATTCTTTGAGCATAGATTATTTGATTCTTTAACTACAGTATTTCTCTCACATGGAGACCACATCCCAATGAATGAGTTTCCCATGGAACATAATTCTGGAAATGCAAGAATTCATAAATTAATATGAATTCAGTCTTATAAAATGACATTCAGGTCTTTGGTAAATAATAATTTTACTAATCAATCTACTTAACAATATATTTTCTCCATCTAGCAGTTCTCATTTTATTAACTCCTTTTATTCTCTAGTTTCAGAATATACTTAAGATTTCTATTTTTACATTCTAGTAGGATATTTAATTTATTTACTGTTACTGCTAATAATTTCTTTAAATTTGAAAGGGAAATCCTTTTAACAAGTGATTGAGCTTATTTCTACTAACCTGTAACAACCCACTTAGTTTAGCTGTATTAAAACCAGCAATCTATACATATATTCATTTGAATTCTGTACGTTGATTGAGTTGGGGTGGGGTATATGAAGCACTGCATCAGTCCACCTATGCAGGAATCCAGAGTCAAAATGTTCTATCCTAGCCACTGGGTAACAAGAACTTATTCTTCAAATTTTGGATCTGGGTTTTCTTTCTTTTTGGGGGGGGGTTCCTTCTCTTTTAATGTAGTAACACTAGGCTGTAGAGATGCATGATTAAAAATGTGGTATCATCTAGTAATTTGTTTTAGGATATTCTTGATTGCTCTGATCAAGTTTTAAGTTTCTTTCATAGATTCCTAAGTTTCCTTCAGTGAAATGTCCTATATTATTATTCATAATTTCCTACAAATGGTGGTAAGTCATAATTATCACTGTCAATGTTAATTGGAGTGACAAGCTTCTATATAGAAAGCTGAAGGCAAATCAGCAGGCCAAGAACCTATGAGATCTGGGAACAGGCAATCTGTCTCTCTGAGTCCACTGTAACAAACAGCAAGAAGTAAAAGAATGCTTTTCCAGGGACATGTGAAATGGTACAAACCACCAAGCCACTTATTTATACTGACTGCTGACCAAGCTGGATAAAGTGCCTGTTATGAATTGCTTTCACTTAATAATTATGCAGTATGAGACTACTTTAAGGTTATACATCTTGATTACTCAAAGAGCATTACTCAGAGTACTGGCAAGATTTACATGATAATTTAAGTCTCTTTTAGAACTTCTTTTAAAAAATTAGATAGGTAATGACACAGAGAATGGCACACTTATCTTCCCATAGTTATTATCGAGTCCTAGGACAATATGATACACCAGGTGGATTTTAATGGTATTTGAAGCATATATATTAAGAAAATTATTCTGACTAAAAATAATCCAGATATATTCAAGTCTTTCACAGTTACACAAATAAATTATCAAACAATCCATATGATTTGTTTTAGTTACAACATTTTTCAGAGAAAATGCAAAAAATCATCATAAAATGCCATTTTGAGACTGCTTTAGAAAATCTTTACTATAAGAATGATCTCAAATTAAGTAGAATTCCTATTAATGTAAATGTTATTTTCTAAAGTATTTATTTATTTGGTTGCTCCAGGTCTTAATTGTGGCATGTGGAATCTTTAGTTGTAGCAAACGGGATCTAGTTCCCTGACCAGGAATCAAACCCGGGCCCCCCTGCATTGGGGGCGTGGAGTCTTAGCCACTGGACCACCAGGGAAGTCCCAACGTAAATGTTATTTTTCCAGTTAGAAAGCAGGTATTAGTTTGATGTAATTCCCCTATTCATTAGAAAAAATGACCTTCGTTTTTAGATTCTTCTTCTATTCAAATGAATATACTGAATACAACTGTGGTTTCCTTTTGCAGCTAAGTTAAAAATAACTCACCATACTACAAGCTTAAATATTTACTACTTCTAAACAAAGCTATACCATATTACCTATATAATTAAATCAATCAGAATGACTTCTTGTGCTTCCACTGCATTATTTTCAATTATATAATTACAAAAGACTCACAATCTCTTACCCAAAAATCTATTAATCATGTTATAATTTGGAATGTGGCCAAATCTAGTCACTTTCTGGAACTTTAAAGGGCTATATTAAGTTTAAATTGTACAGTATGTATGGAATCCAAGGATAAGCCACAATTATGTGCAGTTCCAAGGTGTTTTGGTTGGTCTTTAAAGTTCACTTGAATAAGTATAAACCATTTCTTAATACTGCACAGAAAAAATTTATTCTATAAAAGCTTGATGAAGGCCCAAACTCTGTATATAAAGTGGATAAAATAATACTCTTTTACTTGCTCCTCTATTGGCCTCCAATAATGAAAATAAGAAGTTTTAGAATTTTAAGTAAAGGCAGAAAGACCAAATTCAGCCAGAAAATATAGCATTTCATTAAGCATAAGAGACTATATTATTTTTTTCAAGTCAGTGTTCTATGCTTAGGACAGTTTAAATGAGTAAATACAGATTTATAATGCCAGGAAACAGATGGGTCATGTTTTGCTTTCCCAGGAAAGACCCTAAGGCCGAATATATATCAGAATGTGGCATATGATTATTTCAACAGTTAACTCAAGCCAGAGCAAAGCAACCAGATTGTTTTTGCCTTATTTTTGCCAACTTTCTAGTCTCAATGAAATAAACATTAGCAATGTTTAATAAAGGCCGTATTACATCTACTTAGAAATCAGAGCTAACAATTATATAGGATAGGAAATTTTTCTTTGGGTATACCTGGAACTATATTGTTTTCCTCCCAGCTGAGAGCAATTTCTCCCACTGTGTATACAAAATCATAAAATCATAAATGCTAGAAATTATACGGGCTGATACAATGCTGTGAACACAGTTTGAGGCATAAGCCATATTCTTAGTAACCTTCCATTTAGCCAATATTACCTTGGCTCAGCAGTGGTCAGCGGCTGTTAGACAGTGGAAAAATCCGAGAACATATACATATTTTACTGAATTGCTAATGATTCATCAATATTATTGAGGGAGAAGCAGGATTTCAGAGCTTAGACCTTACGGAGAGTCCACTGAATAAACCTGATTAAAGGCAACCCAGGGTTTAATTTTAAGTCCATTTAGATTTATCAAGTGTTTAAAAATATTAGTAGAATTTGAATGAAACTGACAGATTAACTGACTTCAGAGGAGAACAGAAATTGACCCATAATTGCACACATCTTGTTGTTATTCCGATTCCAGGAACACAGCTGATAAGAATAAGAGATCTATGTGTTTCCTCTGTCCATGAATGCTTTAATCACCAAAACTTAATAATCAGAGCACCATTCTTTTTTTTTTTTTTTTTTTTTTGGTAATTATTTTGGGATGGTCTTCATTTGAACATGAAAGTGATACATTTAGGGTAAAACAAGAGGGGAGAAGTCAATAAAGCTCGCATGGAGCCACTGGCTTTAATTTGTACATGCTGTTTGAAACTGTTGAGACTAAAAAAAAAAAGAAAGCAAACAGCTTCAAAGGAAAGAACAGATATTCATAAAAAGAATAGAAAATACACTATAACTGGACCTTCTACATAAGCAAACTGCAACAAACAAAGGTTAAAAGTCACTGAGCAAAAATGAATGTTTATTATATCTATCCATTACTTTCTTCACTCAAAAAGGTTATTCCAGCTAGGTAGCAATGGGGTAACATAACAAAGATGAATTTAAACTAATTCAGTACAAGCCTATTGAAAACTGCTGTTTGGTTGCTAAGTTATGTCTGACTCTTTTGCCACCTCACGGACTGTCGCATGCCAGGCTCCTCTGTCTGTGGGACTCTTCCGGCTAGAATACGGGACTGGGTTGCCACTTTCTCCTCCAGGGGATCTTCCCTACCCAGGGATGGAACCCCCATTTCCTGCAGTGGCAGGCAGGTTCTTTACCACTGAGCCATCAGGGAAGTCCTATGTACATGTAAACTGTGGCAAAATTGAAAAAAAATTTTTCTTCAGGCTTAGCACAAATCAATGTTTTCTATTATCTCCCGAGTTAATTATGATTTTGCTTAAGATTTGACCAGAGGCCACAAAACAGGCACATTTATTAATCAATTGCAATAGTATTTGTCATGTAAATAAGATTTGCTAGCCTTATTTCCATATGCAGCAATGTGGGAGTTTAGCGTTCTGGGTCACAAATTATAATATCTGGACCTTCTATTTTTTTGTAACAATAATTTTGCTTTTCGTAGCTAACTAGGGATTAACCTTTATCACTTAGAATATTTCTATTAATGAAGTTGGAAGAATATTGCTCATTTATTCAAATCATTTTAAAACTTTTTCTTAGAGCAGAATTATTTCATTTTGGGAAAACATCTAGAATTTTGCTAGCCAAAATGAACAAATGCAAGGTTTCTACAACTGGTAGGGAGCAATAAGTGATCCTCCTTACACTCCCGCAAGGAGTACATTCATTTCCTCAACCTAGTTTAAACTTTCAGTGTCAAATGAGGTGTTAATATAAAAATGGATTGAAAATAACGGTGTTGTCTATTTTCCTTATTTCATTCTTAAGGAATCAGACACAGAAGCAGTCAATGAGGGAGTCCTAACTGTACCCCATGTTCTTGACTTGCAAGCCATGTCTTTCCCCGTCACTCTATTTGTCTCTTAGAAGTGGGAACTCTAAAGCCTGAACATGAAATAAATTATTTATGTCAATCTAGAATTCTCTTTTGTCTAAAATTTGCTTACTCAGAAGTGTGAAGTTTCCTTACATGGTTCACCAACTAAAAGCTGCATGGACTGAGTTCTTTCCTAATTCTGTAGTCAGGGGCTGATTTACACTGTTGGCAAATGTACCTTGTAGAGTCTCAACGTTCAAAGATGTGGAAACAGTGAGAACTCATAGGCAAAGTTAACATACAAACTTTCACTGGAGAATAAAGGCATGAAAAATCATAAGAAAATAGATTTTAAATGTCATGGATTTCTTTTTGAGTAATACTAAGGAGGCTGACTAACCAAAGAAAGTTGTACAATGTCCAGAATATCTTTTAGGTTTATTCATGAATAGCTATCACTTGCCCCTCTATGCCATGGCAGGCACCACGTTTTGTTCATTTGTAATACAACAGGGAATTTATAAGAGTGGATTTATTATGTCTATTGTAAGCCTTAGAACATTAGATTCCATGATAACAGGTTCAACATAGCAAGGCACAAGGGATCATCTGACTAACTTCTAAAAGTTAGTATTTGACAGCTATTTTCACTCAGATATGATCAGAAGTATATCTAAAAACATGGGATTTATTAATACTTTTAGAGTGAATATCTGAGCTATTTTCTACAACCCATAAAGTTCTACTTAATTCATAAATTTTAAATATTACCATTAACATGAATAAACTCCCTGTTCACCTGCGAAGGAAACTGTGTCTACCTCATCTGACTAAAGGACTTTAAGAATTCTGTTCCTTTCAATTTCTTCTATGTACAATACAAAATAATGGTGGGGAAAAGACTATCCTTTACACATTAAGATGGGAATTCTCTTTGTTTGGTTCTGTCATTATCTACCTTACTTATATTTCAATGAAACTTATCCGGTAGTATTCTACTCACTAGACAAGTTTTATACCAAAAATAATCTGAGCAAAATCGGTATCAACAATACAAGCAGCAAAACAATAATATTATAGAATACTTGTCAAGAGCTTCCTTTGTGTCAAAAATGGTGCTCAGTACTTTACACATTTCTATCTTACTGATACTTATTACTTAGAACAGTTTTATAGAGTTATTATCATAGACAGAAAAACAGAATTTGGACCTTAGTATTTAATACTTTTGGCTCAGTGGTAAAGAATCCACCTGCTGAGGCAGGACATGTGGGCTCTATCCCTGGGTTGGGAAGATACCCTGGAGGAGGAAATGGAAACTCACTCCAGTATTCTTGCCTGGAAAACCTCATGGACAGAAGAGCCCGGGGGCTATAGTCCAATAGGTTGCAAAGAGTCAGACATGACTTTGCAACTACACAAGTACGTATGTAATACTCTACCTTACCTCTATCTTCTATGCCTCCTGTACTTCATACTATGTGGTTATAGTACTCAGGGCAATGCTGACATTATGGAAACTTAATACTGAGATGTACAGAAAGGTTCTCACCTTAGACCAGTCACCCATCCGCCACACGTAGCATTTAGAGTAATCCTCACAGTCTTCAGCCTCCCTGGGTCGGGTGGAGAGGACACATTTCTTTCTAGGGTTAGTACACCTCACAGTCCGATGACGTACACCTTTGCCACACTTGACCGAACACTGGAAAATAATGTCAGAGACTGGATAAAGCTGATGATTAGAAGATACAGATTTGATGATCAAATTACATTAGGAACTGGTTCTCATCTCTCATACACCTATCACCTACACAAAGGCCAGAATGAAGGCTATGCCCCAGCATCAGAAGCCAGACAGTGCTTCAGGCACAGTGCTAGAAATGAATGGGTTTCAGGAACACAGGACCATTACTACAGAGAGTTCTACAACACAGTGATTGCTTATGAAAGACAGATAAATAGTGGTCAAAGTGTAAATCACTAACCTAATGCTGCTGCTGCTAAGTCGCTTCAGTCGTGTCTGACTCTGTGCGACCCCATAGACGGCAGCCCACCAGGCTCCCCCATCCCAGGGATTCTCCAGGCAAGAACACTGGAGTGGGTTGCTATTTCCTTCTCCAATGTGTGAAAGTGAAAAGTGAAAGTGAAGTCGCTCAGTCGTGTCCGACTCTTCGCGTTATAACTGACATCAAATTATCATATATAATTTTGTAAGGAAATTCATTTTACTTTTGGTGAAGACTTAGTTTGTATTAGCCTTAAGAAATGCTTGTAAAAAATGACAATTTCTAAGAGGATATAAAGTTAAAACAGAGAATATGAAGCAAAAACAAAAGTTTCTTTACATAATTATATACTTCTAGAAATCATCATTCTAAATGGTTGTTTGGGTTGAAAATATAATTCAGTTCAAAAAGTTCAGTTCATCTCATGAATAACTGATGCTTGATTAATGATGTGATATAGCAGGTATGAGGCCTGTAGGATATAACTGACCTTCTCGTTTACATTTATGCTCCCCAGTAAGGAACACGTATAAAGCTTCCCAGTCTTACAAGAGTGTGCATCACTGATTATCTGGACACAGGAACAGTCTCCAGACTGAACTGGGTACGATAGCTGAGAGGGAGGAAGGGACAAGAGACTGAAAACTCCAATTTATATTTATATCTGGAAAAGTTCCAAAGAAAGAGCTACAGCTATACAGTTAGCAAGGATGTAGCAGCAGATTTCAACAGTTGTTTTTCAGAAAACTGAAGCATAGAACTCATGAGATTTTAAATATAATACATTTGGCACAAATGAGTCATTGTCTCAAAATTTTTGGTTTGCATTTGAATGTCTTGAGCTTTAAGGCAGATTACACGTGTGATTTGGTATTTTATTTTATTTTTTTATTGTTTTTTTTTTTTGATTTGGTATTTTAATATTTACATTAAAAAAAACTTTTTTTTCCAATGGGGTTTCCCTGGTGGCTCAGCGATAAAGAATCTGCCTGCAAGCAGAAGCCGCAGGAGATGTGGGTTCGATCCCTGGTTCAGAAAGATCCCCTGGAGAAGGGAATGGCAACCCACTCCAGTATTCTTGCCTAGATACTCCCATGGACAGAGGAGCCTCGCGGGCTACAGTCCATGGGGTTGCAAAGAATGGACATGATTGAAGTGACTTCGCACATTTTTTCCAATAGAAACTAATCTTGTTCTATAAATTCAATTTTTATATTAAATAAAAACAAAAGAGACATTTTTAAAATTGGTATATTACTTGGAGACATATTACTTCTTCCATCTTGTGCCAAAAATCTGTATGTTAGAGTATTTCTGACCTAATCCCTTCTGAAGAGTTTGCAAAAGTGTTACACTTAAGCTGAAGGTAGTGTATTTCTGTTTCTCTGATGTTCATGTGAATCGTTTCTCCAGACCGAACTGATCCATTTTGATGTAAAACTGGTATACATCATACATGATGAAGAATCTTTTCAAAAAAATCTTTTTTTTTTTAATGAATGAAGCATTCATTAATCCAGCATAATTTGTTCTAATGCTCCATGTTGGCAGCCACCGCCTGTCTGGAGATTCTGTCCAGATCCCTCTGTGCCTGAGGTGTTCAGTTTGCAACCATCCTTTTCTACCATTTTCCACCCCGCCAGGGCTTTGAGGACCTGGAAGGCTATGCTTTTAGAGCCTCTGCTGAAAAGGCTAGTAAAGCTCAGAAATAAGACAAGAGAAAGCTACACTATTTGCTAGTGTGTTTTCTTTTGGTTGGGGTGGGGGGGTTGGGTTAACCTCATTATCTAAGCTACTCAGTCCTCAATGTTCAAAAGAATGGCTACTTACTGCAGCTTGGCATTTTCAATTTGTCACTTTTACATCCCAACTAATATTTTGAAATCAAGCATATGAATGTTTTGCCTCTGGATGTGCATGCAACATGTGTATTTGCACATGTATATTCGTATACAAGTGTGAGGGTATTTGGTGTGCATGCACCCACAAGCCCACCTAAAATGCTTTAGAGTGGCTAGTAAATATAAGTAATGACTGGTGTTAATCACCATGCAAAGACGTGTACCATGATAACAGAAAACAAGCGTGCAGTTTGGCATGAGACAAAGCTGCTCGCTACACATTATAAGCTGGCGGCACATAGGCGGTGTTAGGCAGTGCTGAGGTCACATCTCAGGTCCAGCACTTAAGTAGGGCTTTGGGTAAACTCTGAGCCCAAGTACTATAAAATGTGCAACTTAACTTTTCTGCATTGGTGATTAAATATCAAAAAGTTACTAAAGATGAGGTAAAAACAGAATACCTATTCACAAGAAATGACAGTTAAGTGTTAATGTCCTTTCTTCTTTCTCTTCTAAATGCTCAAAGATATACAATGAGTCATTGTGTATTTTCAAATGCGCCCACTATAGAGTATACTTATGGCATAGAAATAAAAAATCTGGATTCTAAAATGTACATAATATATGCTCATGATTATGTTATGATATTCACAGTATAAAGAGTAAATCTGTTTTGTCCTACTTTCAAATTATTTGTAATGAATGTATTCCTTTTATCACCAGAAAAATCAACAAACAGTATTAAAACTGCCATGCAGAGAGACTCTGGTTTTGATACAATACAAGCTTATGCAGGCTAAGAGTCAGAAAGGCAGAAGAAAACAGAGACGCATCGGGACAGAGACCCTACCTCGGACCACACGCCCGCCTCCCACACGGTCATGCAGTCCTGGCCCTCGCAGCGCTGGGCGGAGGCCGGCTTCGGCCCCGCGCAGTCCCTCTCCCGGGCTCTGGTCAAGGTTCCATTGCTCAGCTGCTGGGTACAAGCTACTTGTCTGCTCTGCATCCCTTTTCCACAAGTTCGTGAACAGGGGGTCCATTCTGTCATCATCCATCTGAAAGTAAAGCAAGAGTCAGTGAGACAAACTAAAAGATATCTACTTACTGTATATTTTGACATGGCTAGAATTAGCAGAATGCTATACATTAAGTTTATACCACTGTATTTTTTTAAAAACTAATTATTTGAGTTTTTTCCTACGACACCAAGGCTTTCTATTGCTTTAAATTCTCCATACTTATCTCAGAGCCTTGCTTTTATTAGAATCTCAAAAGACTTATCAGACCCAGGCCCTGTCATCTTGCATGCTTCACTGGCTACTGCCTGTCCTATTGCCATATTGAGGGATCTAACAAGAATAAAACTGCTAACATATATGAGTTTGTTCCTATTCTCTGCATTTCAAACCTTCACAATAACCCTATCTGTTAAGTGCTACAACTTCTGTGGCCATTTACAGAAAGGGAAACTGAGGCAACGGGAGGTGTACTGACTTCTCTAAGGTCACAAGGTTGTGGAGTCAGAAACTGAAATGAGACTGCAGACTACCTCACAAGGGGACACATGCAGGTATTAGCAAATAAAAGAAGCCTGTCTTGGAGAATCCCATTTACCTGGGGGAAGTAATCACTAACATATTATGCCCATCACCTGCAATCAGGTTTTTATGTCTGGGGAGTACCCTCCAGGTACAGCCAAAGTCGCTTCTTTAGGCTAGCTGATATCTTGTTACAATGTGATCACTGGCATCGAAGTGACAGGCTACATGCAAAGTGAGCTGATTTTAGAGGTTCTCAGGAGTCCAATATTATTCTCAGATTTCACTGAGTCAGCCAATTCCTATGTACTTTAATACATAGATGAAGATCCTCTTTCCAAACCACCATTATGTGCCATGATACATCTCTATGCCACTTCTATTTCTAATGAACTGGGATCAACCCTAAGGATCACTCATTCAAACACCTCCCCAAATTTATTTCAGGAAGGAACCAAGGCCTACAACAGAAAAGTGATTCATAAAATTTGGTATCTACATGATTCCTGTCAAAAAAAAAAAAAAAAAAAAAGCTCTCTGGGCCTTTCAGATTATTTGATAACCTTATAGGGGAATTTTGGGCTTCCCAGGTGGCCCTAGTGGGAAAAAACACACTTGCCAGTGCAGGAGACTTAAGAGATACGGGTTCAGTCCCTGGGTCGAGAAGATCCCCTAGAAGAGGGCATGGTAACCCACTTCAGTGTTCTTGCCTGGAGAATCCCATGGACAGAGGAGCCTGGTGGGCTACAGTCCATAAGTTCACAAAGAGTCAGGCATGACTGAAGCGACTTAGCACACATGCACGCAGGGGGATTTAAATCCCTTACTAAATGATCTACATACCACTACAGCACAGCGCAGGGCAGTCAGAAGCCATGACATCATGCTGGGTTCCTTACTATCCATATTCATGAAACAATACTTAGCAGCTGCTAAGTTTCCATGTTTCTCATTTGTTAGTGTTTATTATTATAGTGTCTGACATACAAAAGGCATTCAGCATGTAGTATGTTCTATATATATATCAGAGTGTATTTATAAAAATTTATTCTTATATTTCTCTATGTTTATCTTTCACTTGTTTAGAACATAAACCATATGCTCAACTGGCTTCTAGACCTTTCTATTTCACCTTATGGAACTTATTTATGAAGTATCCACAGCCTAGATCCTTAACATTCAGGTCCAAGACCCTTCCTCCTAGAGGACTTTTGCCATCTGTCCCACAAGGACTCTGCTATCCTCTGCCCTCTGTCACCTGGCTTGTGGCAATGCTCCAAAGTTTGAGAAGTCACATGCTCATGCCACCTAGTTCTTGCATCTGTATAATGGCTCAATCCTAAATGAGTCTATGCTCCTATTTCTGAAAAGGAAAACATCACAATAACATTTGCACTCCAATATTGCCTCTAAGAAAGTTCCTGTCTGCTCGTCTACCAAGTATGATGCAGACCTACCAGTTTGCTATGGAGTCCCCTAGTGGATTTTTCCTAAAGTGAATATTTATCTTCCAAGTTTATTTCAGTTTCTGCTTCATCTTTCCCCACAAGAATACCTAGGCTATAAGAACAATATAAACCCATCTATATGTCTTGCCCCTAAACTAGGGAACCAACCATGGAACTACGGAAGACAGTACTGAAAAGGAAAGTATTTACAATTTCATGAAATCTCAAATTTTTAAAATAAAATTTAGAGCTCCATAGTGCAACGATAAAAAGTCACATTTTTTCATTCCTTAGAAAACTTCTGAAAAATAAGAACAAAAATATGTAACATATTGTAGTGAAGGAAAACATTTTGTATCTTAGAATTCATCTAATTTGGAATTATCTCATTTTTTTATCTGCAAGAGTACTGCTTACAAAGCTAGTGCATCAATATATTTTATATATGGTACACAAGGTTACATCACCCTATTTGGTGACTTCTTCAATAAATGTTAATAGTAATTAGAATGTTTCTCACCACAGTGGGGGAAAAAAAGCAAGAGGAATGAAAGTTGTGCTATGGCAACAAGTCTTGGCAGGTTTTCCTGCAATGACTCCTCATAATTGCTGCATCCATTTCTTGTTTTTCAATATTTTGGTTAACCTCACTGACATTGCTTCCTGGTGGTTTAAAATACACCACCTCCTTTTCCAAGGGAAAGTAGACAATAATCTCTAACAAAAAGAGAGATTCCAGTCTCCAGCTGAAAAAATTTTTCACTAAGAAATGTACTGGCCTTTTAAAACTATTCAATTTACTAAGTCATTATTCAAGGCATTTTCCCCTAAGATAGCTGAGGTCAGTGAATGAACAATAACTGGCATGTACTGTACTCTCCGATTCTTCACAGACCCAGTATGGAAGTGACAAAATGCTCTAGAGTCCTCAAATCCAGCCCATTCAACGTTCCTTACAGACCAGAAAAAAACATTGTTCTTTGACCCAGATGGCGAAGCTATATGGTATATACAAGAAATGATGTTTTGAAACATTTTAATAAATTATTTAACACAAGGTAAATTAGCATTTGATGTCTATTAAAAGGGATAAAAACAAAAAAGATAATTCTTAGGAATAGTAATAATAACAACAAAAAATCCAAGTACTTTAGCTGACAAGGCAAAAGTTAAAAATTCAGCTTCTGTATCTATGTGCTTAACAATGAATGAAAAAAGAACCAAGGACCTGACTCTAAGCAACAATATTTCCCTAGGTCACTCTTGCTGTTGATTAGTATCCTGCCTTACAAAAACACTTAATTGGTTCACCCACAGAGTTAGGATTAAAAGAATATAGTCTGGCTGGAGCAAAGGAACTGTTAAACATGACTGAAAGTACTTTAATATACTTTTTTCTTTTGGATATTCTTTTACATATTAACCTTCCATTCTCTAGGGGCATATTTTTCCCTGTCAGGGAGGAGGGTAGGACTGTTAGAGCATGAATGCAAAGGAAAGGAGGAGTAGTAATCAGCTTCTGATACCGTAAATATACTGAGTCTACAGAAAAGCAAGTCTTGAAATTTCGGCTTTGTAGAGGAAGACAAGATGATCCAAATTCTTTTAAGCTCTCATTAACATAGCATGAGCCAGATATGGAGAGTTTTGCAATAAGTCAGAAACAGAGGGAACTCGGATGCAGTGCTACATCTGATGGGGGAAGGTGGAGGGGAGAAGAGAAACCAGAAGAACTGAGCATTAGCCTGTGTGACACTAATTCCCAGAGAGATTACTGAAGACAGAGAAAGCCTAAATATAGTTAATTGGCAGCTCTCCTGCTCCTTCTCCTTTAGCTCCCCATACATTGTGGTGGAAGGTCACGAGGAAGATTATCTTAGACAGCGTCCCAAAGCTACGAGTTCTCTGAATATCCGAGTTGCAGGATGTATACATTCACTGTGACTCCACTGCAGAAACTGCTGGGACAGATCAATCGTTTGACTCCCTAAGAATTCATGAATGCACCCTAACTCACTGAGCTTCAGCAAATCTCTGAGTGTCAGGACAGAACAAAAGTCTCTGTCTCCAGATTCTAGAGAAATCAACCCAGCCTCAGACTCTTTTTGTCACTCTATCCTTCAAAGCCGTGAGGCTGAATGACACTGGGGCCGAGTCCCACTCAAGCCCGGCATCAATTTTTATATGGGACCACAGTGATTTTTCAGGAGCCCTGTGCCAGAAACCATTCTGCACAGACTCATGGCAAGCATGCTCCAAAACCATGCTTAGGTTCCATTCACCCATCTCTGCTGGTTACTGAGGGGTATCCTTCCTTCTACATCACTTTAAGCTGCTCAGCATGGCTGTTCTATCCCCTACTCATGGTTTTTTGGCTGCTTTGTTGCTTATTACTCACTGAGAAAGTCACAGGGGACCAAAGGAACCAATTTTCTAATAACTAGGACCCAGGTCAGGAATCCGGTGATCATAGATCAAGAATCAAATAGCTTGTCTCTGGGGCAAAGAAGTGAGAATCTAACCTTGGGGGCCAGAAGGACCAAATGCCCTCACTGTTGTGTCAGGGACTGGGTCCTGGTCAGCCCCACTTTAGTTTATATCATCATTGGCAGGTCCTAACATACCGTTTTGGAGAATTTAGGAATTGAGTAGCTGAATTCAGCCAAATAACTAGATTTCTAAAGAGGTGACCAACAGGTTACCAAATAATTTTGATTACTCCTTCCTTATTCAGTTAGAAGTTGTTTTCACACTGTGAACAATAAAGTGGACATCAATCCTAGCCTTGCTTCTCCAACACTCGTTCCATAGAGTTGATTACCCTCCTTTCTTAGACCTTGCTTATTTACAGCCTTTCATTTTGGTACACAACACACGGCACGGCTTTTAAGAAACTGTGATTCTTTAATGAGTGGTGAGACAGGTTACCTTGTTTGGCATGGCTGCTCATTGCACTTGCGAATCTGTGGCTCTGGCTTTGTTAAGTACTTGCATTTCTTGTTATCCACAATGCTGATATTTTTGTTCAAGATTTTTGTACAAGACACTGTTGTTTTCCTTTCTCCTGAAAAGAGCAAATAAACATAAAAAGAAATGTTATTATAGGCCTCCATGCGATGGACTTAGGAGGTATTCTTAGGCTTGTACTTTTCATATTTTAAACAAATTTTAGATTACATCAATGAAGATGATATTATTTATAATTCGCAAAACAAAATGTGTATCTCTCGGCTTAAGCAAGATGAACAATAATTTTTTTAATTGTTAGCAAATGGCAAGTTTTATAATACAAAAAGATTATGGTAGCATAAGTTTGTAAGACATTAAAGATATTTATAAAGGATGATATCATCTTTTAGCATTCAGTGGTGGAAAGCTGTATTTTTATAAAGTCTCTGTGTTGTCACAAAAGCACATAAACACCCATATAAACATGTGAACATTTTATCATCTGGCTGTACACCATCGGAGGTAGGTTTTAGGAGATAAGCTTATTTCAAGTATAACTCAAATCTGTTTTGTCACTTTTGGTGAAGAACCCAAGAATTCAAGAAATCCTCATTCCCTAATGATTATCCTGTTCTCTAAGAAAAACCATGGTAGTTTTCCCATTTTTCACCAGATTTCAGAAAATGGGCTTTTCTCCTTTCTCTGGTAAGATGAAGTTTGATTATAAGAGGTAAAAATGACTATTTGTATGTGATAATCATTTTGCTCAGAACCTTGTAAGCACTCTCACGGGACAACACTTTTATTATTTCATTTTACACTGAAAAAGCCAACTACACATGTGCTGATTCTGTTTTCCTAAAACAGTCTAAATATCTGTATAGGATTTAATAATCTAATGTAACTTGTTGGACCCTATAAAAATAATTAAATCAGTCAATAACTGTAAAGCCAGACAGGTCATGAAGGATTTAGGAAAAAAAAAAAAATCACAACTCTTTGTGTCACTATTGAAAGGCCCATTAGTTAGGGTCCTATGACTGTCATGCAATAATAATTAGGAAACTCAGAGAAGCAGAAATGACTTACAATGTTAAGTTTTCTTCACAGAGAAAACCGGCCTTACTAGGTAGCGGTTCCCTAACTGTGAGAACTCAGGAGATTTTTGGTCAACATCTACCTAGTTTCCCTATGCTTTAGGTACTCTTTTATGACCTGACCTATGTATTAAATAGATATTACACAAATGTTGTATAATGCTAGCATAAGTATGTATTATTTCTACATGACAATGACGCTTACCTAAAAGCAGGATTAAAATAAATGTTGCTTTTTAGAAATATTTGTTTTAAAATCTAATTTAAAACCTCATAGTCATAAAGCACTCTTTTACAGAATAGATGGAGTTGTCTAAATTAATTTAAATTTAATGCTTTTCACAACCGCGGCACAGAAGGATGACAGACAGACAATATCCAGAAAGCTTTTGCTGAAATTCAGTGTAGTCACGGAATGAATAACTCAGAGTTAATTATACTGCATTTTTTCCTTTACTCAGAAAGCGTCTAACTTTAGTTATGCTGGCCCAGAGGTGACATACTGAGCTAATGACAAAAATCTTTCAAGTACTGATATATCAAAAGAGATACAGGTATTGGCACCAATTCATGGAGTGCCTTACTAGTGTTCTAACGAAGTATGAAGCTGTGTGAATAAGACTTGGGACATTTCCATCCACGCTGTAGCAAATAAGCTCACATCGTAAGTTTTTTGGCAGACAGAAGAGGGTTTAGCCCTACTTTTAAAAAATTTCATTGAACAAAAACAAAAGAATCAAGGGAAAAAAAAACTAATGCTCAGCTACAGGCACATTATGCCTATGAAAATACAACCAGGATTCTAAAGCCATATGGAAATGTTATTGTTTGATTTTTTCTTTTATATATTTTTATGTCCCAGCCAACACAGGAAATTTCCATTCTAGCATCTAATAGCAGTATTTACAATGCATCCAATACTGTGGAACCAAGGGACGAACAGAAAAGTGATGAAGTAACTGGCCTTATGCCTGAATCTTGAGTAGATGCAAGCTGTTGACAGAGTATTATTTGCTTTATGGCAATTAACTTCATCTCTGGGTCATTCCCACTAAATCATTATTTGGGAAATCTGTTTTGATGTTCTAAATTAATTACAAACAAAATACAATAACCATTACGAATTCATCTTATCACCAAATTTGGGCAAAATTTAAAAAGGAAGGGTAATTTTTATTTACTGATTCTTTGTTCTCTGAAGACAGTTAACAAAAACTAGGTATTATGTTGTATTCCTTCTTTTCCAGTCTCAGCGATAACCTGTTATTTTTTCTATGCTGTGTATTTAATCCATAAAATGGCTATTTTTAATAGAACTCTATTCTACTCAGATAGATCACATTTCTAAAACCTGCATCATGTATGTGGAAACAGTTTGAGGAGTAGGTTGAGTATTTCAGGACACAAAACTGAACTTCTCTACATGTTATAGGACATTTCAAACTTTTTTTGGAAAAATTTACTTTTCAATTTTGAAATAATTTACCCACATATGCTTTGGGAAGTAAGAGAATCTGAATACCCTTTATCCAGTTCCCTGCGATGCTAATGTCTTGCAAGACTGTAGTAAACCATCACCACCAAAAGACTAACATTGATATTGTCAAGATGTACAATATTTCCATCCCCACAGGAATCCCTTCAGTTACCCTTTTAGAGCCACATTCACTTCCCCTACCATCCACCAGCCAGTTAAGTCCTGGCAACTACTAGCCTGTTCTCCATTCCTATGATTTTTTTCAATTCGAGAACGTTTTGAAAATATCATACACAGTGTATAACTATTGGGGACTGATATTTTTTTCAACGCAGCATGATCCCTTTGGAGGCTCATCTTCATTGTTATATCAATCATTTATTCCTTGTTATTGCCAACCAGTAATTCCTGCTGTGAATGGACCACAATTTATTCAACATATCATCCATAGAAAGGTAAGTATATTCCAAACTTTTTACTAAAATTTGGGAACTCTATATGAAAGACACTATATGTATTCATTTGTCTTCACAATTTTCTCTGAAAATTTTTAATTAATATAGTTGCTATTAAACTAAAAATGACTAGCAAGCAACTAAGTCAAAAGTAAAAATAATTAAATGAGGAAGAAGGTCTTTCTCGGAGTAGAATGTAGAATGCTGCTTATTTTTCAAGCATACATTTTTTAACTTGAGCAGCTTCTAAAATCATGTCATGTCCTTTCATTCTTAGTCATTCTTTTTACATTTCTATAAAACATTTTTCTCCACAAGGTTTGGGCTTAGTATTAATAGGATAATTTCATTTTTATTTTAATGAAAAAAATATATTCTGTATTGCTCCTAACACTCAATAAATAAGCCAATCTGATCTTGTCACATCCTACACACAAATATTTTAATGGTATCCCCTTAACTTTCAAGTTAAATTTAACTTGAGTGCCTAACACTTTAACTGATCTGGCCTCTTTGTCTCAGAAAACAGGAAAGAGTTGCCGTCTTTGCTTTGCTTTCCTGTTAACAAGCAAAAAAATGAAACAAGTGATGTGGGCTTCACTTTCCCTTCTTTTTACTGTTCCTCTTCAAGCAGATCCAGTAGAGGTTCATTTACACTACACCTTTCTGCTAAGGAAGCTGAATGTCTGCACCCTTATGTGTGAGGAGCTGAGGGCGGGGAATATCAGGCTCATTTTACGGAGGAGCAAACTGAGGCCAGATAAGTGAAAAGACCTGTTTGTTCTCTTATTAAGAATATCAAACAACTTCATATCTGGTTTGTAATTCATTAGTCTTTATATTGTGAGTGCCTAACACCTTCACAAACTGGCTTCTATTTTTTTTGTCAAATAATTTCCCACAGTTTGATTCTCATATTTTGCACCTGACTAATAAACATTCTCATTAACCCCAGGGACTTTGCACTTATGCATATCCCTGGAAGGCTTTCCACAGCTCTCCGTACATACTCTGTATGGTGCTTTTATTATTATCTAACCCCTACCAGGAAGGACAGTAAATTCTCTAAAAACAGAAAGCACTCATCTCTGAATCATCCAGCAAAAGTAAAAGTACAGTCAGTATTGGTAAAGGGATCACTAAATGAAATATAAACATGTAATTCAAGCCCAAAGCACTTGCCACAGTTAAGAGGTTCATCTCAACACCATGTTTCCTAAAAAGGTAAAAAATCATTTGCAAACTCAATGACCAATTATGGGGAATAATCATATATAGCAAATCAAACAAATGGATTATCATTTAGGTGTTACAATTCAAATTTATAAAGAGTTTACAAGAATATAAATGTTCTTATTAATTTAAGTAAAGAAAGTAGGACATGAAATGACATGAAATATTATTGAATCCAAATAATGCAAAGAAGAGCAAATATATATTTTGGTGCATTTTCTTTGGCTAATAACATTTACATTGGTACAGGCAAAGTGCCTGTGAAAGGGAAAAACAGAAAAAACCCAGCACCCTTAATAAGATACAGGCATTTGTATACTGAGATAGTTCCTGAATGTGGACCCAAAGGCTTGGATGCATCCAGGGACTCTGGCCATGGCCAAGGAGAGCTGTGTCTAGCGGATATCACAATACAAGGCTAATGGCATAAAAGTCATAAGTTAGCAGGATTTGGATTAATGTGAAGAATGCGGAATGTTGACTTGTTTTTTCCCCTTCAAAGTGTATCTGTTCAGATTTTCTAAAAGCATATTTAACTCTTCATTTATTTCAAAACAGGTTATTAAATTTGAGGGCCTTCATTCTAGGTTTTATGTCATTAATTCACCTACTAGATTAAAAATGGGACTTAGAGTAATGCAATTACTGTACATAGTATGCAGAATGCAGATTTCACAAAAAAAACCTTCAGATATTATGGAATTATAGATTGCTGCTGCCTCTGAAGATCAAGATCACTTCAAACAGCCTTTTATTAAAAAAAAAAAATCCTTTATCCACTGACCTGTACTTCTGAGGTGCCAAAATAAATTTAAAACATTCCTTCAAAGATTTTTTAGATATTTTTAGAACACCAATGCAAAGTAAATATTTACTTCACAAATATGTTTTAAGATGTTTGAAAATAAAAGGACCAATATCAATGGTCAATGCTGAAGTACAAAGTGACACATCTATTTGAAGTTTTCTAGGAGTATGATTTGAATTTGACAAGATTGTCATGAAAAGTGTACATGTTAAAAACTGCTGGAAAAATTTACTTAAGATCACCAGCATTACTATATAAAGTAATATTTACTAGTAAAATACTAAAGTAATATTTCTTCTAAAAGAGGAAAGATTTATATCTCAGGCTTTTCTTATAATAACATGTATCAATAAATTAATAGACATGCATAATAAAGGAATTCTAACAGGTTATTTTAAAACTTAGAGATACTGATATAAAAGATCACGATAATAAAAATTGAGCTACTGGAAACTAGGTATTTTGAAAAAACATTTCTTGTCCCCACTTATTGCTGGAATGTAGTTCCTTAAAAATGTGTTTAAAAAAAAAAAATAACACCTTATGTTAAACACTGAAATTGTATACTGCCCTATGATACTTTATTTGCTCTTTTTTGCTTAATATTCCTATGAAGTAGAATAGTCTTATTATTCTTTGCTGCTGAAGATAAATTTTGCCTGAATCTGTTTCCAATGTTCTGTGCTTTGAACTTACTTTCATTTAATTCATGAATATGCTGAAAGGTTACAAAGCTCTTTCTGGCTATAAAATCGACAAAACAGAGTCAGAAATGATGCGATTCTTGAAACCCTGTCCATCCACTTTATTTATGAACTGCAAAGGAAAATAATATCCAAATGCCCAGAAACATTTTGGCACTGAAATGAATATACATTCTATTAACATAGTCAGAGATAATTGAAAACTGTTGACTAAACACAATGGAACAGACCTGAGAGAGAAGGTCTGTTCAAGTGCAAGTCATATAGAAGTTGCTTATAATTAGGACTTCTATAAAATAAGCCGTTTGAAATAAAAGTAAGGACATAGCTAAATTCTTATTTAACAGATTAAATAAAACATCTCTTTGAATCCAAAGAAAACCTATGTAATCTTTTTAAGGGACATGCTATATTTTGTGGGAAGAAATCACTAAATCCCTGAGCTGCTCCTGAAGGAAGTGTATGACAAAGAGGAAAGAAGATCTGAACTCAGGAGTCCTGGATTCTAACCTTGGCTCCACTTCCACTGGACATGTGACTTGGGAAAGGGACTTAATCTCTATGCACTTCGATTTTCTCACAGTCATGCTTAAGAATATTTAAAAGCCCTTCTGACTTTGAACCTAAAGTAACTTATACTGAACTTCTATTTATTAAAGCCCGGCAAGTGACAAAAGATATTCCAGGCTGTATGATTTTGGAAAAAAAATTTTAACCCCCCCAAATTTTCTTGTTTAAACTGAAGACTGACAAGTTCTGTATGTTTACTTCTGAAGCTTTTACTAGACCACAATTACAGCAGAATGAAAAAAAAAAATGAGGATAATAAAATTCACTGGGCAAACATTTTCCTGTCTAGAGTCAAATGTAAACAGATTTTAATGACTGCCTTTGAGTGCAGTAATAGGAACCAGCAACACTCTCACTGTTCAGCTTCCTCATGACCCACCATGGGATGGTGGCTGGTCATTCTTGTCTGAGTTATACTAAGGAAGAAAGAGCTCTGTGGATTTTCACTTTAAATGTTTGTTTCTATCTGTGTTTTGGTTTTTTATGGAGAGGCGATGTGAAGCAGAGCCCCTTAAGTGCAATGGGCCCTGGCATCAGTAAGAAACGGGTGAAGTGGAGGCACAGGAATTTGGGTGTACATGGGAACATGGGCAGGAGGGGACCAGAGGATACAGGATCGAAGTCACATGGTGATGAGGCCCTGAAGAAACATGGCCAATGAAAATTTCATTGTGCCAAGGACGACTGCTATAAGCTTTTAAATTGTGACTAGAAATTCTTCTGTTATAATTACTCTATAACCCCCAGGAGCAAAGCCTGCTCTGTATAACCCTCCCCTTCCTGGCCTACCGCGTTGCCTTTGCTCTGGGGCTGTGTGTTCCTGGAGTTCCGGAGTTCCAGGGGAGAGTGCCAGAGGTCCGAGTGCTCTACCAATAGCAGCGACCCCCCTGTCTCTGAAACTCCGGATGTTGCCAGCACCTTTTTCTCCTGTCTCCTGAGGAAACCATTTCTTGCTTTCTCCATGGTCACCAGTGGGGTGGCCATTTTCTTGCTTACACTCCATTCTTTTGCATCCAGAGGCAGACCATTCCCCCTTCTTCCTAAACCTACAGCTTTGGGGCAGACCATGTGGTGCAGTCCGCTTCTTGATGCAGCCAAACACCAACCTGGATCAATCTCTTTTCACTCTAAGAGCTTAAGCTCCTGGATTATTGTTCTATTTTCTAATATTGCTCCCTATACATTTTTGTTTGGTTTGTTTTTTTAATTTTTTGAACTTTTACTTTTGTATTGGGGTATAGCCAATTAACAATGCTGTGACAGCTTCAGGTGAACTGCGAAGAGACTCAGCCATACAAATACATATATCCATTCTCCCCCAAACACCCCCTCATCCACCCCTCCCACATAACATTGAGCAGAGTTCCATGTACTATACAATAGGTTCTTGCTGGCTATCCAGTAACACAATTCTTTTTGTAATTACCATAGCCATTTGAATGATTCTTCAACACGGAGGACTCTCAGTTCCAGGCTCTCTTGTCCCAAAGATGTGTTCTTTCACTTCACTGAAGCCACTAACTCTCCTGGTCTTGTTATCACTAATAACTATATCCCTTCTATACTCTCAGTTTTATTTTCTGTCACCATCTCCTCTATTTCTAGCCCTGTTCTTAAGACTAAAAGTTCTTTAACCCCACCAGACCCTAAAATTCATTAGTGCCGCCACCATTTGACTGTCGTTCAAGCCCTTCATATCTTTGCTTTCCTCCGTATACAACTAAATTCCATGGTCAATCATTTTCAGCTCCTTACATACAACCTCAGGTCAAACGTATGCTCCTTTTACTATGCTCACATGGCAATTCCGAAACTTACACCACAAGTACATCTCTATTCTATACATACCTGGAGGGTAATGTACCACTCTGACACGAATGTCAAGCTGAATTCATGAACATCAACTTCAAGTGGACCATCAATGCTACCACGTGTCAGAATAAGTACTATTTCATTCATTTTCTTCTTCCCTTAAGTGACCACTTCACATTTCCTCTCTTTTCAAAATTCCAACATCTCCTTTTCCACCTTTAGTCTCAGAAAAATGGACTATCTTGATAAAAATAGATGCAACCAAAAGGAGTACCACCATAAGTTTCCAGCAACTGCTTTTGTTCAAAATACTGTCTTTTCTCCTATTACTAGGCTATCCATACTTCTTTCTGAAGCCCTATTCTATTCCATCCATCTTGCCAACTTAAGACATCACTCCAGAAATGTTTTGCTCTCTCTTTTGCATCACTAGTTTTCTGTTCTATTCTGTTCTAGAAAACATACACTGGCAAGCAATCATGTATAATTCTCCTTATTAAAAAAACAATAAACTCTTTGATGCATATTCCTCTCCAGCTAATGCCACATTTCTCTGCTTTACTCTTTCAACAAAATTTCCTAAGTTACCTTGAGTCCTTTCTTCAATTCATCACATGCTATTTTCTCTTGAATCCATTCCACTTAGTCTTTTGGTTACTTATTTTAATATGTTTTGTTGGTTTCCTCTCATCTGACTGAACTCTAAATGACATAGTGTCCCAAGTAAAAATAAAAGTGTATGAATATCATATAACAACCTGCACGATGTACAGGGCACCCCCCATAAGTGTTAATATTGATGAAAAGCAATGCAGTGAGTAATCATACTGAGTGAGATATGTAACAACTGTAAACAGCCTTTAATTCATGCCAGATTTTGCTGCAAAATAGTTCAGGCATTTAGACATGAAATGTGTTTCAAAAAACTTTGAAATTCCAATCCTTCACGGAGTTTGAAATTTTAGATAAGAGGTTATGGATCTGTCTTAACTGTCAACAGTTAATCGGAAAACAGCTATTTTGGAAAGATAAATAATGAAAAATGCTTCACCTCCTCCACACGTGGCATCGCAATCTTCCCAGCCTGTGTGTGTCCACATAAAAAGGGGTTCAGGTGCTTTGGAGCTCTGATTCTCTGGAGGAGGGTCTGACGGGATGGTGTATTCATAGTGAAGACCATAATTCTGGTCTTGAAACAGCAGCACCTATAATATATACAGAAGGGTTCAAAGCAGACAGATCAAATCAGAGCATATTCAATGTGAAGCATGAAACTAAGGATCTGGATTCCTTAAAATGCTTTTGGTATGGCGTGCGTGTTCCTATCATACAGAGTAGATTTGTGACCTTATCGCTTAAATGCTGAAACTGTCCTACTTCTGTAAACACTGCAGTTATACACTTACCTCTGAGCTAACAATGGCATGAAAAAATAGCCCATTTGAATGAGGTCAGAGATACCATATTATTTCCTCCCAAGTCAATGGGCTGTACAGTCTCCCAAAGCATGGTACATGTATGAGGCGACTTTAGTAGGGGGGACAGGGACATGTGTCCTACATAACATCAAGACATAACCCACAATCCAGCATCTATAACCCACAATCTAGATATAACCACAATCGAGAAGCCTTTTCATTCATATTAGAAAAATATGAATGATAAGTCCCTGTGTCAATAGAGGAAGAGGACAGAAGGCTTTGGGAATTATTTTACTCCATAAGGGGAAGAGAACTTCTAGGCCAACTGGAGAACAAGAATACTATTCCATGTATGCTTACAGTTAAACTTTAACTTTGGCAAAATTACTAACTTTTCATTTACAGTAAAGATAATTTCCTTTGAAAAGAAATCTATGTTAAAAAAAACTTTTAAATGCAAAGTAACTTAATAATGGTACAGTTATGTACATGTATATAAACAGTACATGTATGTAAACAGTATAAATCATAAAGGATGTATGGGAATGGTTGAACTGTGGGTTACACTGAACTAAATCATTAGCAGCAACCATGTCTGTGATGTTATCCCACAGTACACAATATCAAGCTTAGAACTGCATCATGTATGGTGCAAACATATATATTTTAAATGAAAGAAAAATACATGAAAAATACTCATTTAAAATAAAAGAATGAATGAGAATATATGCCTCTTTATAAATTCATTTCCATCAAATATGTCAAACAAGCCCATTGGATATATGACGTTTATGGATCTGAGGACTTATGGAAAAGTGAAAGTCGCTCAGTTGTGTCTGACTCTTTGAGATCCCATGGACTATGCAGTCCATGGAATTCTTCAGTCCAGAATACTGGAGTGGATAGCCTTTCCCTTTTCCAGGGGATCTTCCCAACCCAGGGATGGAACCCAGGTCTCCTGCATTGCAGGCGGATTCCTTATCAGCTGAGCCACAAGAGAAACCTGAGGATTTAAGGAAGCAATCTATATAACAAGATGTGATATATAAAAAATATATATCTAAATTTTAAGTAAAATTCAAATATTAGAGAATTTAGATATTTAATCTATATCAAGATAGTTGTAATGATAGGTTATAGAGTTAACACTTATTGGGGGGAAAAATGAGTTTTTAAGGTTAACTTTTTTTACTTTTTTTCCTTAAGATTTTGCCTCAATATATTAATAGAAATACTATGACACATTTTAATATGTGGGTTGAGGAATTAGTATGATGGCATTATGAATCAACTAGATCAACAATAAAAATAATACTTCTAAAAGTCACATGTATGTAACATGCTGGATACTGATCCTAAGCACATGACAGTGTTTGCTTTGACCTTAAATATCTCATTTCATGTTGCTAGTGACTTTTCAGCTCAATAAGCTAAAAAAAAGGGGAGAGAGATGGATTCATCTTGTTTATGAACAGAACCAGACCATTACATGATTTTTAAATTGACGAAATGAACATATAAATAAGTTATTTGTCAACTTATTTAATTACATGTAGACATGTCTGTTTTTCTTAAAAAGCTACCTTTTCATTAATAGGATTTTTGATTGTCCTTGAACATCTAATTCCATTAAAATAAAGACATTAGTTACAAAATCATTAGCTCTTTCTTAAACCATCTGAATTTGGCAGTATTCTTTGCAAGAAGGAAAGTTACAGTGGAGGGGCACATTCTGAAGCATGGCACAGAAGGTATTGCCTTTCAAAGTTCAGTACCGGCTTTCAGTCTGTAATAGTCATTAAAGAAAAATATCTTTAGAAGTGCAGTTTCCTTTGGATTACTGAATAAATCCAGGTCACATAGATGCCTTCTTTTAGACATAGTTCACTGACTTTAATTATGTTTCATGCTTCCAGGAAAAACCTTGGTAATTACCAGTCAGATTAAGGATTCTGCAGCAAGGAAACGCCCTCTGCCCAACAGTAAGGTCTCACATGCACTGCTTTACAATTTTGAATTAGAGGCTCACTAAAAGAGCCTCAGTCTTGTTCCATAAAAATATGTAGGTTACACTCATGAAAGGGAGGCAACATGATGGCGTTTTCAGCAACCAAATCATTAAACATATGTTTGTTGTTGATAATGTTGTTATTCTAAGTGACCCAATCATGGAAAGAGCCAGATATTGGTCATATGATGTTTGTTTAGTCATTTCCCCCCCCTTCTCCAGATGGCAGAAGGCGCAGAGTGGAGTTTCCAATTCAAATTAAAGGATCCAAAGTAACTGTGGGGAGATGAACAAAAACATTATTTAAAGTGTATGCATAATTATGATCTAAAGCTCTCGAGTATAAAGAACTTAGATTTGATCTTTGTATCAGGAAAGGCAGCATGGACGATGGATTAACATCTAATTTATTCAGAGCAGGGAAGCCTGGAGTGCTGCAGTCCACGGGGTCACAGAGCCAGACATCACTGAATCACAACAACAAAATAACTTATTGGGGGATCCTGAGCACAGTACTTACTCTTTTAAACATTTAGTGTTTTCTAATTTGTAAAATGGAATAACAATAATACATATCACACAGTGTTATTCTGAGGATTAAATGCCATAATGAATGTAAAGCACTTCTGGACAGGGTCTGCTCTCAGTGCTTGATGAATGGTGTATATTATTCCTATTATTAAGATTTTGAACAGAAGGCTTCATGGAACTCACCTCGCTCCCTTTATGCATCCCTCCCTTCATGCATTCTTGTTGGTAAAGCCTACTGACTGCAGTTCTACAAAACATTCTTACTGAAATGTGGTCAGTGAACCAGCAGTAGTGGCAGACCAATGTTCAGTTAACAAGAACAAGAACCTCAAGTGATTTGCAGGCACATTCAACTAGGGAAAAGCAAATGGGCCAATGAGATTTGAACCTCTGGTGCCTAGACTGGCAACACCGATGTCTCCAGTCAAGGACAAATTCAACTTAAACTGTAAGGAGATATTAAACAATGTAGCACATCACACTCCAAATAAACAGTCAGTTGACTGTGTTTTACAGTGGTTTTTATGTGTGGACTCAGATGTTGAAGTGTGTGAATCTCAAATTTTGCCACCAGAATGAAAAGCACTCTAGCTGTGTAGTCAGTCCTCTGGCTCCTGAGTCATTAGCACTGAACACCATGATCAAGGACAAAAGGGGCATGTGAACCTGCCACCGGCATGGGTGCAGAGCCTCAGTGTCCTGATTTGTTTGCTCCAAACTCAGACCTAGTCTTCTGCTACAAGGTAAAGAAACTTATTATCCCAAACATTCAAGCTATCATAATTCTTTACAGTAATCACTTAACCTAGTAAGAACACAAGGGGTAACTGGAAGCCTTGTTAAGTAGTTAACAAGGGTTTTCCCCAGGGACCAATACCATTTTTCTCAAGGGCCTTTTACATAGATTCAGGTGGTACGCGTTTCATAGATGTATGAAATGTGACAGTTGCCATGCATGCATGCATGGATGCTAAGTCGCTTCAGTCGTGTCCGACTCTTTGCGACCCTATGGACCGTAGCTGGTCAGGTGCCTCTGTCCGGGGAATTCTCCAGGCAAGAAAACTGGAGTGGATTGCCATGTTCCTGACCCAGAGATCGAACCTGTGTCTCTTACGTCTTAACCACTAGCGGTACCTGGGAAGCACTCTAATCTTTACAGACATCTACTCTGATCAGTAAACATATACTTTTAGGGAAAGAGGAACCTTATTGCCTGCTAGTTTACCTCTACTGTGGGCTGAGAATTCCCCAAAACATCATGTCCATTTTTAAAATTCAAAATTATTTTTTAAATTTAAAAATTTCCACTTTTAGCCATCTTGATTTCAAACATCATGTCCGTTTTTAAAATGTAAAATTATCTTTTAAATTAAAAAATTTCCACTTTTAGCCATCTTGATTTCAAACACACACAAAAAACCCTCTAAAATCCCACCTCTTAAGTAACTTTAAATATCTAATTGACAGTCCAAATTTGGAAAAAAGAGAAAGCATAGTGGGAATGTCCTTTGTCATAGGAAGCTGATTATTCAATGTTATGGATTCATGCCCTCATACCAGGAGGTGTAAAGGTGTTGTAGTAGGACCTTTGGCGGAGATCTTCTCCCAGAGGCCTCGTCTTACATAATGGACAGTAGTTCCTGCTATGTTGAATGCTCCAGAGTGTTCAATCTTCCAGTCACTGTTAATAGACTGTTTTCCAGTGTCTCGGAGAGCTATAAAGAGGTTACAAAATATTATGAAATTAGCAAGTCAGCATCGTTAATCACTGTCCCTTTTGCAGGATTTTGTTAAGAGCATTTCGTGCATTTCTAAACTAAATGGTCAGTACTCCCTAATGTAAAATATGAGGCATCTCCACTTTGGGAAAATCTATAATCACAGCAAATGCCACAGGAAATTCTCCTTCTCTCCTAAAGCTGCCCACCACCACAGAGTCACATTTATCTTTGTCTCCTCAAAACTTCCATTGAAAACCGCCATGTGTTATATGTGTTATACGTGTTATAACACTATATGTGTTACACTTATTTTGTCCTGTAGTCATTTATTCTGTAACATATTAAGGCTAGAGTTGTCTGAGTTGTCTATGTAATGATTCTATGAACATTGTGAGGGCTAGTACTTACATCTTATACATGCTTTGTAACTCCCATGCCACCCAAGAAAAGGGTGTGATGACAGAAGGATCATTAAATAGCATGTTAACTAACAGCTCAAAATAAGAGTTATGTTCAACACAGAACAATTCCATATAACGTGGTGGTTTTAAAAACAAAACTCAGAACCCTTTAACATTCCTAGTTTGTGATTTACTGTGTACAAGAATATATATAAATGCTAGTTCTTACCCATAAACAGCCATCATTTATGTGGAATTGTACAGAATAACTTTGTTTACCTATAATTTTTCTCTTTCTCTGTTTTGACTTGATTTGCGCCGCAACTTAAATAAGATCCATAACATGGAAATGAGATGCTATGATAATCATTTAAAATTAAGGATTCCTTCTATTTTTTTTACAAATGATTTTATGTTTTATTTAAGCTTTCAGACACTCTCATATAATTGAATCTCTTTCAAAAACATTTACATGAAGATTCACTGAAAACTTTTATGTCATAATTCTATGAAAATGTTCTGATAAATTAAGCTAATAAATCTTCCCAATATTATTTGTGCTAATCCCTATTTATTGAACATTTGAGGATTTTTCAACTTTTTTAATATTATGAATAACACTCAGATAAATATACTATACACTAATTATTTGTATATCTGAATATTTCCCTTGGATAGATTCCCAGCTTTGGAATTTCAGAGTAAAAAAACTGACATTTAAAGATTTGAAAAAACAACTGCAAATTGATTTTCATAAAGTTTGCATAAATTTATGCTTTCATAACTGAAGTTATGAAAGTGTACGTTTCTGAACACCTACTTGAAAGCACCTTTATATAATATTTAATAATGACTAAATAATTGCTTATAAAGCATCAGCTATAAATCAGGGAATATTCAAAATTCTGGGAATTCCCATATGAACAATAGAAATATGTTCTCTGGCTTCACAAAACTAATCAACTAACTGGCAAACCAGACATTAATCAAGGCATAAGTAATGATTAATAATTATAATTACGCTGAAACTTGTGAGGGAGGAGTCAGGAAAGGCTTGTCTGAAGGATGACATTTATGGAGGACGCTAGCAAGGGGAAAAGAGAAGCACAGGAAGAGTGTTCAAAGCTGAGGGAACTACTAATGCAAAGGTCACCACCGCAGCGTGGTGTGCAACAGGTAACAAATGTGCAGATGCCACATGTCCTAATGTGGATTATGAACCGATGAGATGAGAGTAGGGAACAGCCAGACTTTACAGGCCGTGTTAATTTTCAGCAGCTTTTTCCTAAGGAAAAAAAATGTAAAGCTATAAAATTTTGAACAATATTGTGGAGAAAATGGACTTGCATAGGACAAATTTGTATAGAGAAGATAAAATACCACACACTGACATAGTATCCCATTGGAAAGTAATAGTGGCTTGACTTGACAGTAGAGAGTGAAGAGGAATTCAAGAGTGAAATGGATAAAATAGGCTGATGACTTGGTTGCCCTGGGTGAAAGGAACTGTCAGGGCTGATGCCAGATATCTAGTATGAGAAACAGTGGTTATAATAGCACATAGATAGGAAAGACTAGAAAAATAAATGATTGAGGAGAAATATCAGGGGTTGAATTTTGAACAATCTAGATTTCTTTTTTTAAAAAAAATCTCTTTCGCTATTGAGGTTAAAGATGTTTTTCATTTGCTTATTAGTTATCTGCCTTTCAAATTTAAAATAATTAAAGAAACTATACATTATCTGTTTTTTTCTTGTTAACTAAGAGATTTTTTGGTGTTTTTATTTCCATTATTATGAACACTGTATTAATAAAAGTATTAAAACTTTACCTCAATTTCTACCAAATAATATTTTTCCTACATACTACACATAAGGGGTAATGTTTTTGATGAAATATTAAGCATACATATTTTTAGATGTATGAAAACTATTTAAGTATTAATTTTACCTTGAATTTTAAACGTGAAAAGGAAATATGCTGCCAGAAAACTCTCAACACCTTGCAAATATCTTTTACCAGCTACAAATAGATATACTTCTGATAATGCTAGATTGATTAAAAACTAATGATTTTTCCTAAAAGTTAAAGTATTTCCTTGTATTTCTCTAAGGTCTATTAAATATTCTGAGAATTTTTTTGGTCTAAATTTGTACTAACGACCAGTATAACTTCATTCTTTTTCCTGTCTTTCAATATATAT
Organism: Muntiacus reevesi; assembly: GCF_963930625.1. Taxonomy (NCBI): domain Eukaryota; kingdom Metazoa; phylum Chordata; class Mammalia; order Artiodactyla; family Cervidae; genus Muntiacus; species Muntiacus reevesi. Next base: position 203,117,323 of record NC_089249.1, read on the forward strand.
TCAAGGCACTATTATAAAGGAATATTTCCTGAAAATCTCTAATAAAAATGCCTTAAAAATTTTTTGTGGTGACTAAAGCATCATATTGAGACTCAACTGTCTTCTGGAATTCAGCATCCCCTCTTTCCTGAAATGCCACATGGATGTACTTGAAAATCCACACAACTTACGACCTGAAGAACAACCCCATATGCAGATTCAACATTCTGGGTGAGTAGTGTTTCTTGGCTTTTCAATTCATTAGCTTTAAAAATGTGTTTTTTAGAAAATCTATATCTGGCCAAATCTGAATAACTGGTGCTTCACTATCTCTCCCACTGTAAGCAACCAGAAAAGTAAGACAATGTATGAAACGATTGCTTCAATGGACAACAGAGAACAGATTCCCCAAGAGGAGGAAACCAAAGGCAACCTCTAAAATTACTTGACTTCTGTCTGATGATATTTACCAGATCCTAAAGAAAATCAGTCTTGAATATTCACTAGAAGGACTGATGCTTAAGCTGAAGTTCCAATACTTTGGCCACCTGATGTGAAGAACTGACTCCTTGGAAAAGATCCTGATGCTGGGAAAGACTGAAGGCAGGAGGAGAAGGGGATGACAGATGAGATGGCTGGATGGCATCACTGACTCGATGGACATGTGTTTGAGCAAGCTCCAGGAGTTGGGATGGACAGGGAAGCCTGGCATGCTGGAGTCCATGAGGTCGCAAAGAGTTGGACATGACTGAGCGACTGAACTGAACCACACAGAGGGTAACTCCAGCAGAGCACAGATAACAAGGGCTTCAGCGAGATGAGGACACAGAGAATGGAGTAAAACCAACTAAGGCAGCTGGAATCTGTTTTATGGAGTACTGGAGAAGAGGGAGTCATACAAAGATGAGCTTCAAACTATCTCACACACTGAGATGGTGTGAGGGACATAACCTAGAGCATCTCATTTATTTATGCCTGCTGTAGAGACCTTTATCCATATTTAACCTGTCACAGCGTTCTATACTCTCATTGGTTGCACTTAACCATCAGCCCTTTCATTTAGCAATTCATATTACTGTTTTTGAGCTCTTAAAAGCCTTTTCCACTTTTGTTTCCTTTGGAGTTTTCCTTAACCTTATAAGTTTAAGTAATGGCACGATGAAAAGAAATGGGAATAACTGGGCACCTGGTAGAATTTGAGAGAACATAGGGAATATGGGAAGTGGGGTACTTTGTAGTTTGTATCAAGTGTATGCTATTTCAAAATTTTTTTTTTGCTACCTATTACAGAATTTTGACTACCTTCTAACTCGTAAAATACTATTAACATCAAGAAGCTTTGTATTATACCAAGTATTGGCAACTTAAAGTTCTATAAGAGAACTTTTAAGAGCCACTCTAAAATAACCCTTTCATTGGTTTCATCCTTCATCTACCAAAAATCTTTGTGGTAGAAATTGTCACTGTAGTTTAGAGGAGAATGATCTCAATTTACTTGAACTATTTTTTCTAAGTCTTGTGTTTCTATAAATCCTAAATGTTACATCCTTTAACTGCTGATTGGTGGTTTCGCCGCTAAGTCATGTCCGACTCCTGCGATCGCACGAACTGTAGCCTGCCAGGGTCTTCTGTCCACGTTAACTGCTGATTATTACTGACTAATTTCTTAAGTAACAAGAAAATGCATTTTTTTTCTAAAAGTTCTAGTATTTTTCAAGAAAACAAATGGAGCCATTAACAAACAAAATCCAATTTTTCCCCTAGGATGCGGTAATTAGAAAAAACAACCAAAACAGAAAATATAATTATTACAAAAGCTAAAAAAGAAAAAAAAGAAAATCCGCAAAGGTGTCCCTTTGAGCCTGAAATTAAATACTAAGCTACGAAAAAGAAGAACGAGATTCCTCAAGGTTAGGAAAAGACTAACTACCTAGGACCTACAAACCACACACCTCCTGGGCTCATGTAGGGCTGGAAAACATGCATCTTTAGCTATCAGAGTGAAGGTCTTACTGAACGTATAAACTCTTCAGAGGAGAACCTAGGAAGGCTGGCAAATTAGAAATAAAGTTGGACGAGGCCTAGAATTAAGGTTCCCTGAAAAGCGAGGATAGGCACAAAAATTATTTGAAGATATAATGCTCAAAAATTTTTTCAAATTTTATATAAACCATTAGCCTACAGATCTGAAAAGTACACTGGAACTGAAGCAGGATAAACATAAAGTCATACCAAGGCACAACATATTCAAACTGCTGGAACCCAGTGATAGGGAGAACAATCTTAACAGTGGCCAGAAAGGAAACAGGAATATTGGATATGGGGGGAAAAGATGTAAGAATTCCCTGGATATTTTTTTCACTAATTCTTTTTCATCTAATTGACTATTTGAAACATGAATGGTTAGACTGTATTTTGGTGCTGAAAGCAAATACAGAAATAAAATGATTATATAAAATGTAGAAATAAAATGTGTAACAGTACAAAGGAGGGGAGGGAAGCAAGAGAAGTACAGTGTTTTAAGGAACTTACATTAGATGTAAGGTGACACAATATAATCTCAAGGGAGACTATAATAAATTAAAAATCCATATGGGAAATCCTAAAGCAACAGATGAAAATATAAAACATGAGCTATATGCAGCTAATAAGCAAATAAAGGAGACTAATGGAATACTGAAAAAATACTCCAACAAGAAGTCAGATAAAGAGAAAAAAGAAAAAGGAATGAAATACATAGAAACATTCAATACAGAGTTCAAAAGTCTGTTCTGTACTTCTGTGTCTCTTTTTCTTTTTTGCATATAGGGTTATCGTTACTATCTTTCTAAATTCCATATATATGTGTTAGTATGCTGTAATGTTCTTTATCTTTCTGGTTTACTTCACTCTGTATAATGGGCTCCAGTTTCATCCATCTCATTAGAACTGATTCAAATGAAAGAACAGCATGTATATTATCTATGGTGAAACAGATCACCAGCCCAGGTGGGATGCATGAGTCAAGTGCTCGGGCCTGGTACACTGGGAGGACCCAGAGGAGTCGGGTGGAGAGGGAGGTGGGAGGGGGGATTGGGATGGGGAATACGTGTAACTCTATAGCTGATTCATGTCAATGTATGACAAAACCCACTGAAATGTTGTGAAGTAATTAGTCTCCAACTAATAAAAAATAAATTAATTAATTAAAAAAAAAAGAAACATTCAACACATCCATAATTACATTTAAATGTATTTTGTATATTAGTTAAAGGAGAGAGATTTTCAGGTCCCAGAGCAAAAAGGACTGGCTATTCAATTTGCAAGAATGTACTTTTTGGTGGGGGGAGAGCTGCTCTGGTGACTCAGAGAGTAAAGAATCTGCCTGTAATGCAGGAGACCCAGGTTTAATCCCTGGGTGGGGAAGATCCCCTGGAGAAGGAAATGGCAACCCACTACAGTATCTTGCCTGAAGAATTCCATGGATAGAGGAGCCTGGTGGTCTACAATCCATGGGGTCACAAAGAGTTGGACATGACTGAGCAACTAACACTTTAAAAATAAAAGATAGGGAGCTTAAACCTAAAAGGATGGAAAGAAGCACTCAATACTACTAATAAAAAAAGATGTATCATCTATATCAATATTAGATAGCATGGACTTCAGGGCAAAGAATATTCTGAGATCAAATGAGAATTTTTTAAATATTATTTAAATATAAATCACTCTAAATGTAAAATATTAAATGACATCTATAACTTATTAAGGCAATTATATAATCCTAAGTGTATAGCAGAACAGCAAAATGCATGAAGCAAAAACTGACATAAGTGAAAGGAGATACAGAAAAACCCTCAACTTTAATCAGAGATTTCAATAGTTCTTTTTCTTTAGCTGATAAAAGTAGAAAATCAATAAGAACATAGAACACTTGAGACAAAAATAGAACAAATGGAGCCAAATGATATTAGAGAAGAATCAGCAATTCCAGAATATAAATTTTTCCAAATATAAATGAAATATTGACCAATATAGGCCTTAGTCCATGAAACAAGCCTCAATTGAAATCACACCCAGTACAACTGACCCTTGGAATACAAGCATGTGAACTGTGTGGGCCACTTATATAAGAAATTTTTTCAATGCTAAATACCTCACTACCACATGATCACCATTCCTGCTCCTCTGTTGGTTGAATTCACAAATGTTAAATTGAACCCAGATAGAGAGAAATGGCATATATGGAGGAAAAGTCTATACGGAGGTCTGACTATAAATTATACTTGGATTTCCGGCTTTGTGAAGGGGAGGCACCCTCAGCCCCAATGCTGTTCAAGGGTCAACTGTAAATTCTCTTTAGACATAGATTTAACTGGAATCAATAACAAAATACCTATTAGAAAATGTACAAATATTTGGAAATAAACGATATATTTACAAATAACCACGTGTCAAAGGAGAAATCACAATGGTAATTTCGGAATATTTTAAACTAAAAGTAGGACCTATAAAAATTGTGGAATGCAGCTATGGCAGTGCCTAGACAGAAAAACTGTCATATTAGCAAAGAAGAAAGGACTAAAATCAACTACCTAATTTTCTACTTTAAAATGGTATTTACAACAGCAATTTAAACCTAAAGTAAGCAAGATGAAAATAAGACCAGAAGTCGATTGAATAGAAAGCAGATTAACAATAGATGCAATTAATAACACTAAAAATTGGTTATTTCAAAAAAGCAAACACGGACAAAACTCTGATTAAGAAAAAAGACAAATTAATATCAGAAATGACAGGAGAAATATTGTTATAGTACTTACACACGTTGTAGTGTAATAAGGACATAGTATAAACAAATTCAAGACAATAAATTTGATAGCATAACTTAAATGTATTATTTTTTTGCAGACACCAATTAACAAATCTGACACAAGAAAAATAGAACATCTGGATAGTTATAAACACACACAAATACACACACACACAAGAAATTAGATTTGGGGATTATAAAACCTTCCCAGAAAGAAAATATTAATGCTCAAACATATAAGGGAAAAAGAATACCAATTTTAACATAATATTTACTATAAAATAGAAGAGCAAGGGCAGACAGTTCTCCAAATTTACTAAAAACGCTATTTTTCTTAAGGTAGATAATAAATACTAACATCTACATACAGTTTCCATTATAACTAACCTATTGGTTAGGAATATTTGTTGTTTGTCTCCTATTTTATTTTCTATCAATTGAGTTTTTAAAATTTTATTTAAAAATTATTTCTTCTTTAAATATAAATTTAGCCAACTTTTGTTAATTCTTATTTTTAAATCCCTCCTTTATATATTTAAAAACATTGCCATAATATTTTTATGTTTTCTGTATATTATACAAATATATATGCCTGATTCTGCTCTCCCTTATTTTTTGTGCTTTGCTTATAATCTCTATTTCCTTCTGTGTTTCCTAAAATTTTTTCTTAACTATAAAATTGTATTTGTTGAACTTTATAGAATTCTTTTGAGGCCTGGTTTAAAGGTGACTTATCTTCAAATAGGACTTGCATTTGCACATACCAGCCACCGTGGTAACCTCATTAAAAGAAATGTCTTGAGGGTTTTGGACTTCATAGAGTAAACTGGGGCTAGAAATCCATAGGAACATTTACTTTGGTTTACAAATGCTCAGGAAAGTAGCTTTCTACCTTCACTCAGTGCCAAAGTGACCAGAGACATATCTCTTGATTTTCTCCTTTTATGGTATAAAGGAAACACATAGGGTGTCTCCTCACACTGAGCTCACACTGAATTTGTAAATTCTTCGGGACCCTTTTACATAGAGGTCTTAAGCTTCTACTTTGTAAAGATCCTGGGCTTTGTCTTCTGTCCAGTTCCTGCTGGCTCTTGAAGTCTAAACTGATCACCAGGATTAAGCATAAGTGGGGCTTCAGTCAGCCTTATACTTTGGCTTCCTGTTCTCATTTTGTTTCTGGCAGGTGAGGGATCCTAACTTCTTTCCAGTTCAGAGGTAAATTTAAAAAGTGTTCCTTTTTTCCCCTCTCATTTTGTACTCTGCTCAACATTTTAAACTGTTTTCAGTGAGAATTTTTCCCACAGTTGTTGTGCATATTCCTGATAGCATACCTCTACGAAAACTAAAGATCAATTTTCCTCAAGAATAATAATACAAAAATCCTCAACAAAACACTAGCTTCTGAGCCAAATTCAGGAGCACAAAAGGCATCTAAATAAAAAAGGAGGAATTAAAATTATTTTTGATTGCAGATGATATATGTAGAAACTACTAAAGATTTTGCAAAAAACAACCCATTAGAAGTAATGAATAAATTCAGTAAAGTAGCAGGATATAAAGTCAACACAAAAAGCAGTTGCATTTCCACACACTAATAATGAACAATCTAAAAGGAAGTCAAGAAAAGATTTCTATTTACAGTAGCATAGCATCAAAAATAATTAAATACTTGGGAATTAACTTTACCAAAGAGGTGAATATGTTTACAATGAAAACTACAAAACATTTCTGAAAGAAATGAAAGAAGATAAATAAATGAAAACATATCTCAGATTCATAACTTAGAAGACTTAATATTGTTAAGATGTCAGTATTATCCAAAGTGGCCTACAAATTCAGTGCAATCCCTATAAAAATTCTGATGTTTTTTTGTGCAGTAATTTAAAAAAAATCTATCCTAAAATTTATAGGGAATCTCAGGAGACCCTGAATAACCAAAACAACATTGAAAAAATAGGAACAAAGCTGGAGACACACAGTTCCTGATTTCAAAACTTACTAGAAAGCTACAGTAATCAAAACCTGTGTTACTGGCATAAAAACAGACATATGAACCAAAGGAATAGAACAGAGATCCCAGAATTAAACCTTCACATATATGGCCAAATGCTTTCTACATGGGTGCCAAGATCATTCAATGGAGAAGGGAGAGTCTTTCAACCAGTAGTGCTGGGAAAACTGAGTATCCACATGGAGAAAATTGAAGTTGGACTCTAATACTACATATAAAATTTAACTCAAAATGGATCAAAGCTTTAAATGTCAGACCTAAAACTATAAAAGTCTTAGAAGAAAATAAAAGGCAAAAGCTCTACAACATTGAATTTGACAATGATTTCTTGGACATTGAACCAAAGGGACAGATTATAAAAGAAAAGCAGACAAACTTCATGAAAATTGAAAACTACATGAAAAGACACTATTAACAGAGTAAAAATCCACAAACTGGGAGAAAAATATCGAAAATCAATCTGATAAAGAGATTCAGATCCAGAATATATAGAGAAAAAAATTGATCAAAAACAACAAAAAAATCAAACAGCCTAAGTAAAAAATGGTCAAAGACCTGAACAGATATTTCTCCAAAGAAGTTATACAAAGCCAACAAGTGCATGAAAAGATATTCAACATCACTTATTATTAGAAAAATACAAATCAAATCCCTAATGAGGTAACACTTCATAGCTATCAGGATGGCTACTATTAAAATAAACAGAAAACAAGTGCTGGTGAGGATATGAAGAAACTGGAACCCTTGTAACCTGTTGGTAGAAATTGAAAATGGTGTGGTAACTGTGGGAAATGTTACATAGTTCCTAAAAAAATTAAAAATAAAATTAGTCTATGATCCAAGAATTCTACTTCTGGGTATATACTCAAGAGAATGAAAACCCAGGTCTTTAAGAGAGATTTGTAAATCCATATTCATAGCAACATTATTCACAATAGCTCAAAATGTGAAAGCAACCCAAGAATACATGAATGAATGAATAGATAAATAAAAGGTGTTTTACATATATATATATATATATATATACACATACATATATAAACATATATACATATATATATGTACACACATTGGAACAATAGCCTTTAAAAAGATGGGAATGTTGATTTACGCTACAGTATAGCTAAATATTGAGGGCGTTATGGTAAGGGATAGATCAGTCATAAAAGGACATTTATGGTGTGATTCTATATGTAAGAGATATGTAGAGTGGTCAAATTCATGGAGATAGAAAAGCAAGATGGAGGTTACCAGGGAATGGGAAGAGAGTAGGATGGGGAGTTACTATTAATGGGTGCAGAGTTTCAGGTTTATGAGATTAAAAGTCCTGGAGATGGATGGTGGTAGCTGTACAACATAGTGAATGTACTCAATGCCATCAAACTATACACTTAATATAGGTAAGATGTCAATTTTGTTACATGCATTTACCACAATTTTTAAAAAAAGGGTTTTAAGGGGAGTAAAGATACTCATGTTGGAATCCCTGGAACATATGAATTCTATCTTATATGGCAAATAAATAACATTGAAAATATGATTAAATTAAGGGTCTTCAGATGGGGAGATTTTTCTGGATATTACCATAGTGGGCCTAAAATGCAATCACATGTAGCTTTTTAAGAGGAAGGAAGAGTGAAACAGAGAAAAAGAAGAGAAGGCAATGATTTTAGGGAGGTACATATTGAAGTGTTATGGTCAAAGGAAAAGAATGCAGGGTGCACAGAATCTGGAAGAGATCAGGAATGGATGCCATCCTAGAAACTTCAAAGAGCATGGTTTTGCAGACACCTTGATTTTTGGTCCAGTGAAACTGATTATGGCTTCCAGAACTTTGGCAGAATACACTCCTCTCATTTTAAACCACCAAGTTTGTGGTAACAGTCACAACAGTCATAGGACACTGATACATTGACATTTACTATAATGGGAAAACTAAAAAAGAGGTTTCTGCACAGATGAAAAGTTTTTGATTTAGACATTATTTCTGAGGTATACATGAAAATTTGATAATTTACATCAAAAATGTAAAGAATGGTGAGGAAAAAAAGAAAAAAAAAAGAAAGAAAAAAAAAATGTAAAGAATGAAGCCAAAGTGATTCAGGAGAGAGACAGTATAGCAGAGAATACACCAGGGTCCAGGCTTTAGCCCCACAGCATGGGAACACTGGGAAATTATGTGGAGACTGAGAATCCAACAAAAGAAGGCATTTGCTGACCTTAATCTGTTGAGGAGAGACAAAAAAATAAAGGAAAACTGGAGTTCAGTTCAGCTCAGTTCAGTCGCTCAGTCGTGTCCGACTCTCTACAACCCCCTGAATCGCAGCACACCAGGCCTCCTTGTCCATCACCAACTCCCAGAGTTTACTCAAACTCATGTCCATCAAGTCGGTGATGCTATCCAGCCACCTCATCCTCCGTCGTCCCCTTCTCCTTCTGCCCCCAGTCCCCCCCAGCATCAGGGTCTTTTCCAATGAGTCAACTCTTGGCTGGAGTAGCAACACTCATATAGGAGTAAATAGACTTTAAAATGAAGGCTGTTACAAGAGATAAAAAGGAAACTAGATAATGATCAAGGGATTAATTCAAGAACATATAACCATTGTAAATATATATATGCACCCAACATAGGAGCAGCTCAATATATAAGGCAACTACTAACAGTCAAAGCTATGACAAACCCAGACAGCATATTAAAAAGCAGAGACATTTCTTTGCCGACAAAGGTCCGTATAACCAAAGCTATGGTCTTTCCAGTAGTCATGTATATATGTGAGAGCTGGGACTATAAAGAAGGCTGAGTGTTGAAGAATTGATGCTTTTGAACTGTGGTATTGGAGAAGACTCTTGAGAGTCCCTTGGACTGCAAGGAGATCAAACCAGCCAATTCTAATGGAAATGAATCCTGAATATTCATTGGAAGGACCGATGCTGAAGCTGAAGCTCCAATACTTTGATCACCTGATACGAAGAGCTGACTCATTAGAAAAGAACCTGATGCTGGGAAAGACTGAAGGTAGGAGGAGAAGGTGATGACAGAGGACAAGATGGTTGGATGGCATCACTAACTCAGTGGACATGAATTTGAGCAAGCTCCAGGAGTTGGTGAAGATAGGGAAGCCTGGTGTGCTGCAGTTCATGGGGTCGCAGAGTCGGACACGACTGAGCGACTGAACAGCAACAGTCATAAAAGGGGAAATTGACAGTAACACAATAATAGTGGGGGACTTTAACACCTCATTTATATCAATGGACGGATCATCAAGAGAGAAAACCAATAAGGAAACATAGGCCTTAAATGACAGAATAGACTGAATAGACTTAACTGATATAAAACAGTCCATCCAAAAGTAGCAAAATATACATTCTTCTCGCATGCACATGGGATGTTCTCCAGGATTGACCACTTGTTGGGCTACAAAGCAAGCCTGGGTAAATTTAAGAAAACTGAAATCATATGAAGCATCTATTTCAACCACAACACTATGTGATAAGGAGTAAATTACAAGAAAAAAGTGTAAAAACCACAAATATATGGAAGCTAAATAATGCTACTAAACAACAGGTAACTGAGTAGCCATTCTCTAACACCAGATACAAAAATAAACTCGAAATGGATTAAAGACCTAAATGTAAGACTGGATACTATAGAACTCTTAGAGGAAAATATATGTGGTACACTCTTTGAAATAAATTGCAGCAACATCTTATTGGATTCACCTTCTAGATTAATGAAAATAAAAACAAAAATAAACCTAATTAAACTTAAAAGTGGAAATCATAAAAAAAAAAAGACAGCCGACAGAATGGGAGAAAATATTTGCAAATGGTGTGATTTACAAGGGATTAATTTCCAAATTATGCAAACAGTTCATGTTGCTCAATATAAAAAAACAGTCAAAATATGGGCATAAGATCTAAATAGAGATTTCTCCAGAGAAAACAAATAGATGGCCAGAAAAGAAATGAAAAAATGTTCAAAATCATTAATTGTTAGAGAAATGCAAATCAAAACTATAGCGAGTTATCACCTCACATCAGTCAAAATGGCCGTCATCAAAAAATCTACAAACGGTAAGTGCTGGAGAAGGTGTGCAGAAAAGGGAGCACTTTTACATTGTTGGTGGGACTGTAAACTGGTATATCCACTATGGAGAACAGTATGGAGGTACCTTAAAAAACTAAAAACAGAGCTATCATATGATCCTGCAATTCCATTTCTGGGCATGTATCTGGAGAAAACCAGAATTTGAGAAGATACATTCACCCTGACTTTCACTGCAGCACTATTTATCATAGCCAAGATATGGAAGCAGCATAAAAGTGCACTGACAGATGAATGATTAAAGATGATGTGGTACGTGTATTCAGTGGAGTATTACTCAGCCATAAAAAAGAGTGAAATAATGCTATTTGTAGCAACACAGACGGACCTAGAGATTATCATACTAAATGAAGTATGTCAGACAAAGACAAATATGATGTGATATCATTTATATGTGGAATCTAAAAAAAAATGATACAAATAAATTTATTTAGAAAACAGAAACAGACTCACAGACTTAGAAAACAAACTTAACAGTTACCAAAGTGAAAAGGTGGAAGGGAACTATAAATTAGGAGGTTGCTATTAACACATACACTATTATATAAAATACATAATCAATAAGTACCTACTGTACACCATAGGGACCTCTACTCAATATTCTATAATAACTTAAATGGAAAAGAAATCTGAAAAAGGTTAAATATGACTGAATCACTCTGCTGTACATCTGAAACTAACACAACATTGTAAATTAACTACGTGCTGTGTGTGTTGTGCTAAGTAGCTTCAGTCATATCTCTTTGTGACCCTATGAACCATAACTTGCCAGTCTCCTCTGTCCATGGGATACTCGAGGCAAGGATATTGGACTGGGTTGCCATGCCCTCCTCCAGGAGACTTTACCAACTCAAGGACTGAAATTGCATCTCTTACATCTCCTGCATTGGTAGGCAGATTCTTTACCACCACAGCCACCTGGGAAGCCCAACTCCAATATAAGCTAAAAATTTAATAATTTGAAAAAAGATAATATAAATATGATGTTTAAATTCTGGAAGAATGGCCTTTTGCCACATGTGTAATATTAGATGTCAGTGAGTGCCATGACTATCAAGGAGAATTTTACATGACTTAATTAGTTTGAAATATTACTTTATAAGCAATATAGATTTTGACAATATACTATTTTCTATCATGTATTTAAACATTATTAATTGGGCTAAGTAAAATAGCTGATACAATTTTTTCCAGAAGCAATACTTAAAAATTTAAAAATATTTTCTCAAGCGCCCAATGAAATAAAATCAGAAATTAAAAAAAAGTTACAATCAACACCACAAAATACAGAGGATCATAAGAGATGAGTATGAATAACTGTATACAAAAAGTTGGATAACCTGTAAATAATGAATAAGTTCCTAGAAATATGCAATGTCCCAAGACTGAATGAGGAAGAAATAGAGAGTATGAAAGACCAATTCCCAGTAATGAAATTGATTCATTAATCAGAAAATTCCCAATAAACAAGACTCAAGGACCAGATAGTTCCACAGGTAAATTCATCTAATATTTAAAGAAGAGTTTACATTTATCCTTCTCAAACTATTCCCCAAAATTTAAGAGGAAGGAACATTTCAAAATTCATTCCATGAGGCAAGTATCACCCTGATACCAAACTTAGACAAAGACAAGACATGAAAAGAAAATTACAAGTCAATATTTCTGATGAACATAGATCCAAAAATCTTCAAAAAAATACTAGAAAATAAAATTCAACAATACATTAAAAGGATTGCTACATCACGATTAAGTTAGGTCCATCTCAGAGGTGAAAGGATAGTACAATACACAAATCAATGTGATACGCCAGGTAAACAACGTGAACAATTAAAAAAAAAGGTCATCTCTAAAGACACAGAAAACATTTTGACAAAATCAACATTTATTTAGAATAAAAAAGCTTTTAACAATGTGGAAATAGAAGACATATACCTCGACATTTAATAAGGCCAGGTATGACAAAAGCACAGTCAACATCTTACTCAATGCTTTCAATAGGTGAAAGCGTTTCCTCTAAAATTAGGAACAGGATAAGGAAGCCTACTCTCACTATGTTCATTCAATATAGTATGGGAAGTTATAGCCACAATAATCAGACAAGAAAAACAAAGAAAAACAATCCAAACTGGAAGAAAGAAGTAAAACTATCACTCTTTGCATATGACATGATACTATATGCAAAAAATCCTAAAGAAGCCACCAAAATACTATTAGAACTAATACATGAATTCAGAAAAGTAGCAGGATACAAAATCAATATACAGAAATCTGTTGCACTTCTAAATACTAGTAATGAATCATCAGAAAAGGAAAATAAGAAAACAGTTCCATTTATAATTACATCAAAACGAATATTTAAGAGTAAATCTAACTAAGAAGGTACAAGACTTGTATTTGAAGACTACAGGGCATTAATGAAAGAAATTGAAGACAACAAAAGGTGATGGAAAGATATACTGATATTGGAAGACTATAGGGCATTAATGAAAGAAATTGAAGACAACAAAACATGATGGAAAGATATACTGAACTCATAAATTGGAAGAATTTTTATTGTTAAAATGACCATACCACTTAAGGCAACCTACAAATTTACTGCAACCCTTGTCAAAATACTGCTTGCACTTTCCAGAGAATTTGGACAAATAATTCTAAAATTTATTTGGAAACAAAAGGACCCTGAATAGTCAAAGCAATCTTGAAAGAGAGGAATAAAACGGTAGGTATCGCACATACCCTCATTTTAAATGATACTACAAAGCAGCAGTAATTAAGAGTCTGGTACCAAACATGGAGAAAGACAGACATTGATCAATAGAATAGAACTGAAAGACCAGAAATAAATTAATGTTTTTATGGTTAATTAACCTATGACAAAGGAGACAGAATATACATTGAGGAAGGACAGCTCTTTTACAAATGGTGTTGGGAAAACTGGACAACTACATGCATAAGAACCAAACTGAACTACTTTCCCACACTGTATACAGAAATAAACTCAAAGTGGACCAAAGTTTTAAATTTAAGACCTGAAACCACAAAATTCCTAGAAGAAAGCATAGGTAGTATGCTCTTTGACAGCAGTTTTAGCAATATTTTTTTGGGGGGGGGGGGAATTTATCTACTCAGGCAAGGCAAACAAGAGCAAAAATAACCAAATGGGAATATGTCAAACTAAAAATTTGTCAACAAATGAAAAGGCAGCTTACTGAATGGGAGAATATATTTGCAAACAATATACCCTGTAAGAAGCTAATATCAAAAACATACAAAGTACTCATACAATCAACGTCAAAAATTCCTAAACAATCCAATTAAAAAGTGGGCAGAGGCTCTGAAGAGAAATTTTTTTCAAAGACTTTCTGATGGTCAACAGGTATATAAAAAGATGCTCAGAATTAATAATCATCAGGAGATGAAAATCAAAACCATGATGAGATATCACCTCACATCTGTCAGAATGTTTATCATCAAAAAGACAAAAACAAGTGTTGGCAGTATGTGGAAAAAAGAAAATCCTCTTATATTGTTGGTGGGAGTGTAATTGGTGTGGTCACTATGGAAGGCAGTAGGGAGACTCCTTAGAAAGTTAAACACAGAACTTCCATATGATCCAGCAATTTCGCTCTTAGGTATTAACTCAAAGAAAACAAAAGTACTAATTCAAAAAGAGATAGGCACCCTGATGTTCAGTGTGGCATTATTTACAATAGTCAAGATATAGAAGCATTCATTCGTCTAAGTGTCCAATGATAGACGAATAGATAAAGAAAACAGAACCTGCCATTTGTTAACAGGTTTTAGTTTGACATAGTCCCATTTGGTTATTTTGCTTTCATTTGCCTTGCCTAGGTAGACAAATCAATATATATATGTATATATATATATATATTGTTAAGACTGCTGTCAAAGAACTACTATCTATGTTTTCTTTTTGGAATTTTATTGTTTCAGGTCTTAAATTTAAAACTTGAATCCGTTTTGAGTTTATTTCTGTATATGGAGTGGGAAAGTATTTCAGTGTGGTTTATATACACAATGGACTATTAATCAACCAAAAGAAAAAGAAATCTTGCCATCTGCAACAAATATTTAAATCTAGAGGATACTATGGTAAATGAAATAAGTCAGACAAAGAAAGACAAAACTGTATGATCTCACATACATGTGGAATTTAAAAAATGAAAACAAGCAAACAAATCAAAATAAAAAGAAACTCTTAGATACAGAGAGCAAAGGGGTGACTGCCAGAGGGAGGAGGTAGTGGGTACATGATCTAGGTGAAAGCTCCAGTGATGAAATACACAATGCAGGTCGCATAATATATAGTATAAGGAATATGATCAATAACATTGTAACAACTTTGTCTGGGGACAGATGGTTACTAGACTGATTGTGGTGACCATTTCATAATGTATGCATATGTCAGCACTATGCAGTACACCTGAAACTAACGAAATATTATAAGCCACATTTTCTATTTCAAAATTAAAAACAAAAAACTTTCTTCATAGATGCGTACACCTGAAGTGAGGCAAAAGAGAGCAGAGTGAGTTCAGTCGCTCAGTCGTGTCCTACTCTTTGCAACCCCATGAACCACAGCACGCCAAGCCTCCCTCCCTGTCCATCACCAACTCCCGGAGTCCAACCAGACCCATGTCCATTGAGTTGGTGATGCCATCCAATCATCTCATCCTCTGTCATTTCCTTCTCCTCTTGCCCTCAATCTTTCCCAGTATCAAGGTCTTTTGAAATGAGTCAGCTCTTCACATCAGGTGGCCAAAGTATTGGAGTTTCAGCTTCAGCATCAGTCCTTCCAATGAACACCCAGGACTGATCTCCTTTAGGATGGACTGGCTGGATCTCTTTGCAGTCCAAGGGACTCACTGTCTTCCATTAAAAGATCAAGTCCTCTTAGTACATAGAATTTTTTTTAAGAATCCCACAAGATTTCCAAATTATAGAGCAATCAGTAAAGACACACACACACACACACACACACACACCTTTATGTATGCATTTGCACATGCAACAAACATGGATATGTGTATATTTATGTGTATGCATATGTGAAGTATATATATGTATAAGAAACAAAACATATCCAAATCCTCCAATGAGTATTTGTTCCTTAATGTGGACTAACATGAAGAAGTAATTAATAACTCCCCCCTGCCTCTGCTGCCAAAATATGCATAGTCAACCACATTGCTTTTGCTCCAGGGAAGTCCCTACTTGACAAGAGGTGCTTCCTGGGAAATTCATACATGTAACTAGAAACACACTGACGTTCTGGTCATCACAGAACTCCCAGGGCAAGGCAGCTAAGCTCAAACCTGGATGGGCTCTGTGTCTCTAACACAGGTTACCTAAATAGCTGTGTGCTGGCTTTTCTTCCACAACTTTGATTCTTCTTGCTCCAGCAGGTATCACCAGCACTTCTACATAACCTGTAAAAGTCAATAAAACATGAAATACATCTTGAGTTTCTCCTAATTCTTTTTTCTCACTGACTTTCCCTATTGTTCTGTTGGTTTTGGCTTTCGATGTGAGATTTCAACACCTATATAAAGAAAAAAATTATCTATAAAAGCTGTCATAAATTCAAGTTGAGAAGTTTTTTGGAGCAACACTGAGAATGCAAAACTATCATGAGCCAATGGGTGACTATTCTATGTTAAAAAGCTTCCCAACAGCTTATGAATTATAAGGTGAGAAAAAGCAAAATGGGTAGCTTGGTTAGAAACACAGTGAATCCTGGAACGGAGCAAATTAACTTAAGTTCTGCTCACGGAACTCCTGTAAATCAGAGAGCGTACGGAGGAGGAAACAGCTGGAGGGCATAGAGATCGTGGATGTGTGTCCCTGAAACCGCTGAGTGCTGGGCAAGAAAGACCAACCTTCCCTGGGAGATGAACAAAAGGTTTTGAAACCTGAGCTGGAGACAAGTAAGATAGTAAGATAATTAAGTAAAATAAGTAAGGCCACACCAGGCAATCTGTTGTCACCCTGAAAGGGATCAGAGCGCTAGGAGCAAGATACAATTAGGTATTTTTTAGGAAATACTCTTTAGCAGTGGTTAGGAATGTAATGCTTGAAGTGAAACAAGAGGGTAAGATAAAGTTGGACAGAAGAAAAAGTATGCACAAAAAGTCAAAATCAAGACTTCATTTGGTGTAGAACAGAGACTGAGCAGATGCCAACTTTTGGGTGAATAGTTCTGTTTTAAAATTGTATTAAAACATTAAATATTCTTCTCAGTATTTCTGTACAGCTACATATAGCTCTAATAAAAATCTAATTTTCAAAGCTACTGATAAAAAGGTATAATAGCTAATCCCAGAGTTGTCTCCTATTGATTAATTATGCAAATTCCTGAAACTGTTGACAATTATTTGCTGTTTACCAAGAGGTAGCAGACACCCCACCTGGTGGCAATGCCTGGGATTAGAGGTCTGTGCTTTTCAAATCAGCATTTCCAATGGAGAATAAATTTTTAGTAATACTAAATCATACAAGTACTTCCATTTTGTTACATGAACGCAGCATGCAGCAATGGAAGTAGAAACAAACACTTCCTATTTGCATACAGAAATGAGGTAAGATGACTTCTGTACTCAATGAGCTTAGAATCGAACTGGAAAGATAAGACACAAATATCTTACATAAAAATGAGTTACATATAGCTTCCAAAATTAAGCTTAGAAGATCATATTCAAAATAAAATGGCTAATTTCCCAATGAAGAAAGTAAATTAAAGTTGTAAATTTCATATAGTCAAGGAAAGCTTCATAAAGAAGCAAAAAGATTAACTGTCTTTGAAGAATGGATAGGATTTGGATATACAAGTGATCCTTAAACAATGCATGAGTTAAGAGTGCTGATCAGCCCTGTAGTAAAAAATCTGAGTATAATAAGTAGTGGACCTTCTGTATCTGTGGATCCTTTGTATCTGTGGTTCTACATCTGAAGACTTAAAAACTGCAGATTGTGTGTACTGTAGTATTTACTATTTAAAAAAGTCCATATGTAAGTGGACCCATGCAGTTATTTCAGAGTCAACTGTATATAAAAAAGCGTGAGTTCACCATAGGTAGAGAAAAGTAACAACGGTAAGTGATATTTTTTGTAACACAAAAAATAACTCTGACAGAATGAGAAGGTGTAAGAAGATGGCTATATCAAGAGAATTTAAATGCATGCCCAGGACACTGAATATACCACTTGAAGCTACTGAACATTCTACAGCAAGGAATGTGGTAATTAGATACTGGTTTGGAGAGGTTTTATCTGATAGTTTGGAAAAGCCTCAGTGATACGGCTGTGGAAAGCTGTATCAGGAGGCTAATGTAAAAATTCAGGAGTGCTAGAGGCTAAGGCAGAAAATCTAGAAGGCATTGTAAAGGAAAAAAAAAATTCTGAGTTTGAGAACCATTAAGAAAGTGAGGACATAAACACTGAACACAATGTTTTATTATTACTTATGTGAGAATGCAGTCATCAATTATAACAGCATGAAAGTCCAGTTTGGGTAATAATCTGACAAGTTTTGCAGTTTGTACTCAACAAAACAGTATAACACACTAATAAAAAATAAAATATGCAGTATCTGGAACTGCAGGGTAAGGTCAGGCTTTCCTCACCTTTGTGAGGCAGTAATTGAAGCCACAGGAGTAAATGGAGAAAACTGAGAGATGGAAGAAGTCAAAGACTTAATCTTGGTGACAGTTATGGTTTTTAACAGAAAGACTAAAAAAAAAAAGGAAAAAATCCCAAGAAAGTAGAAATCTGGCTATTTTGGTATAGTGAGATCTTATAGATTAGAATATTTTAAGAAGAGTACTGTTACAAAAACCTGTACAGACATCAAAGAGAAAGGTGACTAAGGGGAGTCTACCAGATATCACAAGCAAGAGGTAACTATTCATCTCTGAGCAAATAAAGGTGTTTGGAGAAGATGATAAATTTCAGGGTTGTTAAAAATGAAGAGAAGATACAGAAAAGTAGAGGCAGTAACTGTAAATTCCTATTTGAGTTTAGCAGTAAACCCAGAGGTATGTTGTCTTTTAGGACAACAGTTATAGGTAAGTTTATAGTTATATCCAGAGCAATTCTCTGTTATTCAATAGAAACAGCCTGGAGGACAGGTGAGTTAGATTGCATTTAAAGAAGAAAGAGAGGAAAGAAAATATTAAACAAAGACATTTGATAAGGGATAGCTAAAGTCTGGGGCTCTAGATATTTTTCAGTAAATAAGCTATTTAGCACAACTGAGACTGCATATTTTTAAAAGAAGTGAATATACAAGTGGCTATTACTGAGCTCAGAAGCTGAAATAAAGACTATGATGTCAAGGTCATAAACTTGATCCTCACATCGGACAGTATGCATTGTACATACATAGGAATGTCCTCTTTCATAATAAAAGATCCCATTCTTAATTGGCCATCTTAAAATCCCCAAGGCAATCATTATCTCCATGGTAGTAACAATGATAAATGCTATATTTTGAACAATTGCTATGTGCTAGTCACTACTGTAGATAGTCAATATAAATTATTTCATTCATCCATAATGATATCATCCAAGGTAGATATTTAACAGATTGGAAAATAAAGGTAGAGGAAAAAAAAACTTGCCTTTTTCAAGACTGCCTTGTCAGTAATTAGCTGATGCAAGCTTTGAACTCAGATCTGTCTGATTGCAGCTAGAGCCCACTATTACTATTTCACAGAGTAGAATACATGACACTATGACTCTTTTATTGCTGTGTCAAACATACAAACAAAAAGTCTAAGAGCATGCATTTCTTGCACTGGATTAGTGTCATCATCTCTCGTACTAAGAATTGCAGATTTTAGACCCACTCTCTTCTAAATGTATATTGATAAAAATATAGTTCCACAAGTGGCAAAATATACAATTTACCTTTAAAAATCCCTTAACAAATCAACCGCTGTCCAGGCAAATTAAAATGAAATACATTATATATGTGCTAAGGAACAAAAATTCTCTTAGGTTGATTTTCTAGGTCCAACAAAAATGATTTAGCAAACTCTAAATAGAGCACCGGGACTGAAAACACCCACATGTGTCTGCACAAGTGTTACTCATACAATATATACAGTGCGTATGGTCAACTGGACCAAAATAGGGCTGCAATTCCTTCAAGAAATTCTAGGAAGGCCATAAACTATAAGGATAAAATTGTCTCAAGAGAAATGAATACAGCATTCCTAAAGTCACAAGTAGATGAAGCCCACAGCATAATTAAAGACTCATACAGATTTTTGTTTTTTAAGTTCTTAATGATGTAATGTTTCATTATTCATTATGTTAACAAATGTTAATGAACACACACTATGTTGGTCATTAGGACTAGGATATTGAACAAAAAATAGCCATATTTTCCCTCACTGATCTTTAAAGTATAGTAGGAAAGGAAAGATCAAAGAGTGTAAAATTACAAAATTACCATACAACTCAACTCTATGGATACCAGTAGGGTATCCATACAGAGAGAAAGGAGGTGGAAGTTGTTCAGGGAACACTTCATTGAAGAAGTGACATCTGAACTGAGACCTGAATGCTAAATGATGCTTGGTCCTTGGAAGAAAAGCTATGACAAATCTTGATAGCTTATTAAAAAGCAGAGACATCACTTTGCCAACAAAGGTCTGTACAGTCAAAGCTATGGTTTTTCCAGTAGTCATGTATGGATGTGAGAGTTGGGCCATAAAGAAGGATGAGCACCGAAGAAGTGATGCTTTTGAACTGTAGTGCTGGAGAAGACTCTTGAGAGTCCCTTGGACAGCAAAGAGATCAAACCAGTCAATCCTAAAGGAAATCAACCCTGAATATTCATTCATTGGAAAGACTGATGCTGAAGTGCCAATACTTTGGCCACCTGATGTGAAGAGCCAACTCATTTATTGGAAAAGACTCTGATGCTGGGAAAGATTGAGGGCAAGAGGAAAAGGGAGGGACAGAGGATGAGATGGTTGAGTGGCATCACTGACTCAATAGACATGAGTTTGAGCAAACTCAGGAACATAGTGAAGGACAAGGAAGCCTGGGGTGCTGCAGTTCATGAGGTCGCAAAGAGTCGGACACGACCTAGCGACTGAACAACAACAACCAGGCAAAGCTAAGAGAACAATATTTTTAAATGCAAGGTGCTAAAGACAGCATGGTCAGCTTGAGCATCTGTAACAAATCTATTGGTTGCAGCTTAGAGGAGGAAAGTGACCTTGGCAGAGTTGATACCAGAGAGACAAGTAGGAACACCACCACACAAGGCCTTATGGTTCAAGTTAAGAATTCTAGTTTCTTCTGTGAACAGTGTTAAACTATCAGAGTACTACAAGCACCACAGATTTTTGTAAGGAAATAACAGTGTTAGTCTCTGATATTCCCAATATTGTAGGCATTTTAGATATCTTCCAAATATCAGAGGTTGTTAATATAATTTAGAAACTAATAAAACAAAAGTAGAAATTAAAAGTGTAATAAAAACAAAGGAGATCTGAAGTAGAAATTGGGGGGGGGAGGAACGTATTCATCTAACTGTAGTCAGAATGAACAGCATTACTGGTTTTTAATTGCAATTTCTGTTGTCTAAGTTTAGTTGAAAAATTAAGTGTTATTACTAAACAAAAACTACCAGTGCTGCATATGCATCAGTATTCCTCGGTGAACTGTCTCTATGCATGTAAACAGTTATGCATGAATAGGCTTCAAAAGTTCTAGTGTCTTTAAATTTCTTCAGACATCATTTTAACTTTTGCATGAGAAAAACATCTCCCATCACAATCAGGCTGAAAAGCTTACTATGACTGTACTTCTTAGCTGGAAGTCTGGGAGCCTTTTACAGCTTTGCCTGACTTTTCCAAATGAGGTCTGACAGATTTTGACTTGCAGGACCTCTCACCTTTTTTTCACAACTTCGGAGATTGAGATTTTGATCTGCAATTTACTCTGGGTCTTAGTTATTTTTAGGCTTCAAGTTCTTCAAGCTCACTTATCTTTTATTCTGCTGGGGCCAAGAGAAAGGTTATATATTTGAGGGCTGTGTCTAATTTTCTCTTCTTAGGGGCTTTTTAAAAAATCTAGCATGAACTCAGTTTTCCTGATTATTCGAATATAAATGGCTTATTCTTCATATTAAAATATATATTTTGGGGGTATATCTTTCAGTTTCTGAACAAGAAATTTAAAACAGGAAAAAAAGTCAATGTATGTAGTATAAACATATAAATGGCAATGAAAATCTATCATAAATACTAAGATAGTTCAATAAACAGATGTCCAGGTAAGACACTAATGTAAACATAAAATATTTGCTTCCTCCCAGTAAACTTGAAGGCTTGAGTTTAAAGCATTTTCTGTATATAAAGCTTACTTGTGAGTCATTATATTTCAGTACAGATAATATCACTTTTTGCTGTGGATCACTTTAAAATTCACACTACATAGATCATTCACTGTCTGCTCATCCTCATATCCCCTATGAGTGTTTATAGATAAAGAAAGAAAACAAGAAAATATGTGTTCCTGCTCTTAATATATCTGGAATATCAGCCCACATCTTCTGATTTCCTGTTATAGTTTCCAACATGCTACACTGCTACAGACTCTGTTTTCAAAAATGTATTTCTTTTGAACTTAGTAAACAGATTAAGAAAATAATAAAAAAAAAAAAAAGGAAAGCTGAAAACCTGAAGACTAATACTCTCAATGGTTGCTTCAGGCTGTTAGAAACCATTATTCTCTGTTAGACATCAATGCCGTGCATTGGAGGATAAGGTCTGTAGAAATCTGATAATATTAGCCAATGCAAATTAGATTATTCCCTTGCTGCTCCAATTTATTAAATGCACAACAGATGATTTCATATTCTCAGTATTGGGAAATGGGCTTGTTAGCATTTCTGGCTCATATCACATGTATTATATGTCATCATGAAAAATCAT
Organism: Muntiacus reevesi; assembly: GCF_963930625.1. Taxonomy (NCBI): domain Eukaryota; kingdom Metazoa; phylum Chordata; class Mammalia; order Artiodactyla; family Cervidae; genus Muntiacus; species Muntiacus reevesi. Next base: position 203,140,182 of record NC_089249.1, read on the forward strand.
TCAATACCCATTACAAAAGTCTTCAACAATCAGAAATGTGATTTCTAAGTCAAGTTCAAAGTAATTTCTGTCCCCAAAGACTGTTTGGATTAGTAATTTTGAAAAAAAAAATAATCACCTGCTCCTCTGGTGTGATTAAAATCTCCTTTAATGATTTTGCATGATTTTCCATTGCCATTGCACACACCACAATGATCTTCCCTTGCAAGAGACCCTAATAAACCATCACAGCCAACTTTCTGCAACAAGAGAATGACAGTACATCATAAAGTGAGCTTTTTCTTTTTTAACGACTACTTCAGGACAAGCCTAGTCTACAATAGACATATTTATTTGACGAACTAGTAAAACTCCACATTCGCTGGTGCAAACTAATATAGCAAGCCTGGTCTACAAACTAGACATATTTATTTGACGAACTAGTAAAACTCCACATTTGCTGGTGCAAACTAATATAGCAAGCTCATATCAAATAATATCATTTGTAAAGTGACCAAATAGTAGGACAGTGATAAAAGTATATTTTCTTATATTAAAAATTAAATGACATCCTAAAGTAATTTGGAAAACTCTTATTGAGACAAAAGGAGTTTACATAAATCCCAAAAGAAATCACATTTCTACTAAATGTGACATGACTGATCGAATTCATTCTACTCAGCACAGAACAGATGAGTTTCACCATACGGTTGGTTGGCTTTACTCCTAAAGAGGCTGCTGAATAAATGCTGAATATTAAATATTAACTAGTGCAAACCAAACATAAATGTTTACACTCATCACAGTTTATGAATAAATTTCTATTCCCCATCTTCTTTGGAATCTTAACACAAGTGAGCAAGAACTGCTTATAACCTATGGTTGCTATAAGAAAATATTAACTGGGATAATTAATTTTATATGATCCCAAAAGAACTATGTTAATGTTAACTATGTTAACTATGCATCTTCTTAGATTAAAATATTGACTCTTTTCTAGTGAATAATGTGGGTCTCCCACAGATATTCAGAAAAGATGATATTTTACAAAGTTGTGCATACTCAAAGGATATAAGTTAATATGTTGGTGATAGCTAAAATAAATGGTAGAATTATACCATTACCCCTGATCAAGAAGAAGCTGCAAAACTGACTGATGATAGATCCATTTATAACAAGTTACAATTACTTAAATAAAATTTTAAAATATCAGGCAAAACAGAAACAAAACCAGGGTCTTTTTCTGTGGTTGGTGTTGGGTGGGGGAAGAAGCAGATTAGAAAACAAAGCTGCAGGATGGGTATCCCGAGAAAGCAAAAATCACATTAAAGTTGCATAAAAAAAGTATCCTTTCTTTTTGTCAAGGGGGGTATATCAGTGTCAAGAAGTAGTCAAAGCAATTCAGTAGTGAACTCTGATCAGCGAATCAGAGCTTATTTGGGAAGAAACAAAGAGAATGATTCTGGATGAAAGAGGTGGCCACCACAGGAAATTCTCAAAATACAGCAAAGCCATGGGAAGAGTTCACTCAGCAAGAGCCATGAAAAGACCAGAGAGTCCTGGGGTTAAAAATCTCTCCTTCATGTACCAAGGAGGAGAAACTGAGAGTTTGGAGTGGTTTTGAAATGACAGAAAGCACCTTTATTATTCTATCCTTAGCACCTAGCTTCTTTCTTGGTAAATACAATAAACTCAATAAATAGTAGTTAAATGATTGAATAAACGACAGTTGTCTGCTAGCTTTTTGTAACCCTTGTAACTGGGACAGTATATGTTTCTAAAACCTAAAATAAAAGGCAGGGATAGACATCATGTCATGGCTCAACAACATGTATATTTAAAATAAGGATGAAAAAATCCACATTTTGTAATCACTAGTCACAAGTAGCCAGACTTTTCAAAATATGCCCATGTAACTCCAAACATTGAAGATGAATGTCTTGGGAAAGACAATACTGTTTAACTGGTGGTAGGTGCCTGAAGTACTGCTGGTAGCTGAAGATAGGGTAATACCACAATAATACCGAAGACCGCTTTTTCTATGCTTTTCCAGGATATAAACGCCAGGAAGGCCAACTGGGTCACCAGGAGAAAGTTGTCTATTTTCAATTGCTCTCCCTAGTCTACTCATCAAGTTTAGAAATTTGCTTTCAACGTCAATGTTGTATATTTTAGGATAAAACAAAACACTCCAGCCAAACCCAGTATATAGAGTTGTCAGAAAGAAAAAAAGGAAGCATGTTTTTAATTATATTAAAAGACTGAATGAAGCATTTTAGTTAAAAGCCAGAATGGTGAAGTATTCCAAAGCTATCAGAAGTCACAATCCACTTCACAGAACTTTAAGTACAATCATCAGACTCACATAACACACAGAATTTTGTGTTGTTGTTGCTGTTATTTTAATGTCCAGTTAGGGACTCTATAAAAGGTCTGGCTTACACAATATGTTAAGTGAAAAGCATACCAATGTAAGCTGTTGTATTTGGCATATAGTTGGGAAAATAATTTTCTTTGAGAAACAAACTCATTTAAGTCATACTAATCCGACATTTACATAAAATGATGAAATAAAGATGAAAGTTTTAACTGCACAACATAGAGCTCTGAAAACCAAATGTTTATAGGTAAATAATTGTAATGATTTTTAAACAAATGAAAAATATATTCCAGGCTACTGCCATATTCTGTTAAAGAATAAAGGGAATTAATATATAATTATAAGACTGTTTCTTATATCCAATTATATTGCATGATTCCATGCTTTAAACATTATAGCATGCTGGCAAAATAAAGAATCTAAGAGCTGGTAGATCATTTAAGTTTCATATTGTTTCCAAGTTTGTACCCAGAAGTCCATATACTTCTATTGGACCACAGACTGATCCATCCATAGTTTGTAATTGTTTTCAAATTTTGGTGTGTGTGTGTGCCTGTGTGGTCAGGCATGCATTTTTAGAGGAAGAAACAAAACTTTTATCAAATTCTCAGAGGCATGTATTATACAAAAAAGTTAATGACCACTGAGCTATGTCATTTTACAGATTAGTTAACGGATGTACACATATTTCAAGTGATTTCCCCAAGAACAGTTTCCTAGTGGCTGTCATGGATTCTGAGTGTTGCTCTGCTCAGATACCTCTTTCATTACTAAAGGATGCACATTCTCATCCCACACCTGGGAAATGCATCAGCTTATGGCTCTTAGCCTGCATCCCTTTTCAGAAAATGCCTAGCCTAAAGAAAACTGCCTTTCCCAAGGTCATAGCCCCCTCATCCCCTGAGGCAGCTTGTATCCAAACACTAGTAGACAATAGGCGTTAAAAATGTCTGGTTTTCTCTCGCAGATGGAGACACCTTTGAAGAGCCATCCCAGCTACAACGCCCTCAGGAAGCTAGCTGAGGCCTGGTGATGTGCCCACCCAATGGCTCCCTGTGCCCAGTCCTGCCTCCTTCCCCTCTATATACATTCTGATCCTGAAAACACTTGGTATTAAATTTCCTGCATATTTATCATCCAGGGGATGGCAACTGTGATAGCGGCAGACCCGAAACTGGCAAAATTCAGAGCTTTAGCCATCCACTATGCTATTTATTTGAACAGAATGACTACTTTTCTAACGATAAAGAAGAGCACATAAATGCATATAACAGATGGAAATTATTTTTAAAAAGAAAACAAAAAGACAAATGGAATGTTTAAGTACAATAAAAATCAAATATACATTTAAAAATCAGCTGATACAAGAATATTGATAATATTTTAACATTAATGAATAATAAGACTGATTTTATAGGTTTTTGCCACATGGCTCAGTCTTGGACACAAGACATGGAAAACTGGAGTGCTTGAGTTTTTGGTCTGGAATATGTTGACATAAAATGCCCAAAGTGTCATAATTTCAGGCTTGTAATACATACATTATTGAATAAATATGTCAGAGCCTTTCAACTAGAAATGGACATTATAGATTTTCCAGTCTGAACCCTTCGCTATACAGATTAAAGAATGGACTTCAAAGTTGATCAGACTTGCTGGAGATCACAGTTGAGGCAGGACTACATTCAATCTTTTGAATCTTAGTACAGATCTCTCCAGCATACTGTGCAGCTGCTCCAAGGTCCCCCAAGCCTCCCTCAGTGCAGACACTCACCCTTCTGGAAAGTCTTACCTGACACCTGCCATTTGCACAGACATCTAATCCCTGATATCCACAAGAAGTTCCATCCAACACTTTTTCTGATAGAAGAATAGGCTGTTCTTTTCCAACAGGAGAACAAAATAAGGAACATGGCTTTTCTACATACAGAGTGGATAAAAAGAAATGAACAAAAGTTGATCCATAAGTATTTTTATCTCAAGCTTTATTTTTCAAAACAGTTTTGAGTAAAAAATATAATATGTTAAATAAGCAATGTACTACTAGAGTAGATAATACTAGAGGGTTATTACGAGTAGTAAATGAGATGATGCCTGGGGAAAAAACAGATACCCAATGAATATTAACCTACTTCTTAAGAATTGTGTCTTCAAATTATTTTTAAGTGTATCACTTATTATTTTTGGCACTAAATCTCTACTACACACAGACCAAGTATTCTTTGTGAAAAATATTTTGCACACTCCCATTTTCTGCTTATATCTTTTGGCATGAACCCCTTTTAATTATAAGAACATATCCAATTTCTGCTTATTTAAGATTTATTTTATTCACGAAGCTTTTCTTGATGTCTTACTTCAAAATTCCAATACACTAATTTTCAATCCTATGTATTTGGCAATTTCTAAGAGAAAAATTACTAAAGGGAGAAAGAAGAGCTTCTAAGATGAACAATTCTTATAAGATTTTCCATTGTGAGGATGTTTAGAAATGCAATACAGTCCCATGAGAACATGCACTAGAATGCCCAACTGCTGAAGTGCCAGCTAGCAGTCAACCCTCTTTATTGTTTACTCAGAAAGCATGTTGGGATGTATGATGACTAGGGTGAGACTTACTGTTCTAGGTAAAGAATTCTTGAATGGCTGGCAATCTTCCTCAGAGTTTCCTTAAGCAATAAAGGAGGGTGATTAGAGTAAAAAAACTTCACTTTCAGGCTCAGTCAAAGAATGGCATAATATTTTTTAAAGTGCTGTTTCTATTTCTAAGTATTCTGCAGAGGAGCTCTAGTATTTGGTAACACCAGTAGTAAGATTATCCAAATCTGAAACTTCAGAGCAATTTCCAGGCTACATTACTACTCTATTGGCTTGACACCAGTCAGGCCCTTTACTGTTTATTAAGCTCATATAAATAGAATGGAAAATAGTTTACAGTCTCTGACACTGATCTTTGCTTATGTCTTCAGTAAAGTTCCACGTATGCTGATGGGATTCTATAAATACCAAATAACAGCCAGAGGCATGGAACAGGGTATCACTTGGCAAAGAGAAGACAGACAGTTAAATGAGCCTTCAGAATTGAACATTTCAAACAGTTTTCACATGTGGCTTCTGAATACTGCTCTGAACAATTTTGGGGAGTTGGAACATGGCCTTTAATGTGCATGGTTTTGAAATTTTCCTTTAAGATGCCATTATAAGCTGCAATAAAGCATTTCAATGTGCTCTCACACCTCAAAGTAGGTTATGTTTATTCAATGACTGCTTACTATGTCATATCTTTGGACTTAAAAACAGCTGCTGTAATTGCAACACTTTAATACTAATAGGTATGTGTGTGTGTGTATGTGTGTGTGTGTGTGTATAATTCTCTTTCTGGAGTCTTCATTGAAGAGAGTAGCAAACCAGATATATGAATAATGTCGAAAGGAATTAGCCTAAAAAATTTCATTCACATTCTAAGCATGAAATCAGATAAAAATCTTTGTATTTCTCCTTTTACAACACACTGTCAATTGACTGTACTTACTTTAGCTTTATAGATGACATAAACATTTGATACCAATCTTCCTTCCTGGAGTGTACCCTTGAGACTGTGACATTATAGTGATCCATGTAACATGCCAGTACTTGGCAGGCAGGCTCTGTCTTGATTTAAGAGATCAACCCTTTCCAAGATATGCATTAAACATGGATATCAGCCAAATTTCAGCACAGAGCATGCAAAATACCTGAATGCTAAAGCCATGTATCTTTTTTTTCCCTCTAAAAATAAATGTTCACTACTGTATTGATACCTTATATTTAATTCTTCTAGTCAGAGATGGCCACTCCCACACTCAAGCACCAGAGACTTGGGCATTTTTATAAGGCCTATATATTTCATTTTTTTCCATACTGCTCTAATACATAAAAACCATTGTGTATTATTCATCATAGACTGACTGATGTGTTTGATTAGTACATTTTGCAAAATTATCAAAAGTGCTACCCTGCTAATGATATAAGTATCTATTACAGATCATTCTGATGATACACAACACTTTATAAGAGCTTTGATATTTTAAATTGATCCTCATACAACTCTGATTTTTTTTTTTTTTGGCTGTACCACTTAGCTCCCCAACTAGGGACTAAACCTGTGTCCCGTGCAGTGGAACTTTAGAATCCTGACTACTGGACCACCAGGGAATTTCCCCCTCACCTTTTTTTTTTAATCTGTAAGGAACCTGTTTTTTGTTTCTTATTTCACATGTGTAAACAGGTTTCAAATGAATTAAATATTATCAAATCGCACAGCCAGTTAGAGGCAGAGATAGGATTAACCCAAGATCAGATGATGATTTTCATGAATTGTCATATGGATTTTATTTTTACAAAGAAAAATACTGTTGGGCTGGCCAAAAAGTTTGTTCAGGAACAAGAATGAACTTTTTGGTCAACCCAAGATATTTAAATATTATGCAGCAAATATTCATCAGAAGCTTAATAATTGCCAGACAGTACACTAGGCACAGACAACAGTGGGAATAGAGACATTTAAATCTGTGACAACATGGTCTGCTGGAGCACTTGCAAGGGGTACATACATATCCAACATCGAAGACCAAAGGTATTCTTTTTTCCTGGAGTACTTGACATAAACTGAGTCCAAAAAATCAGAAGAAGTTTCCAAGGTAAATAAAAGGGGAAAGAGGTCAAAGTTTGAGAAAGAAAGGATATCATGCCAAAAAACTTGCATGTTTACAAGTCCAGAAACAAGAAAACATGATGTATATGAGGGATGAAATGAAATTCAGCCTGGTTGTGCTGGAGATGGAAGTGAGGCCAGAGAAGTTAGAGGGGACAGGCCATAAGAACGGCCGTCTGAACCAGGCAATAAAGGTTGAGACTGGTCCTGACAGCAACGGGACTCATGGAAGGGTACTCATTGGCAAACTGACCAACAGTTCTGACCTTCAAAAAGGCCAGCCTGGCTGAAATGAGGAGGAGGAGCTGGAGGAGAGTCAGAGAAACAGTGAGAAAGCTGTTTGAAGAATCCAGGTCAGAGATGGTGCAATCGTGAACAAAGATGCTGGCAAACAAAGAGAAGTTTGGACAAATGGGGTTTGCTTATTGATTACAGGCAGATGGAGATTGAGGCAGAAGGATTTCAGCTGAGCTTGGTAATGAGGCAAATCATGATGTTATTCTCCATGAGAGAGAATAGTAAGAGGAGCAGATGGTGGGAGTGAGAGACAGGAACGGAGGAAGGGATATGTTCAACTTGAATCATGCTGAGTTAGAGATGAACAGGATGTTAAGTGAGAAGTTCAGGCAACATACAGGTAAACAGCTAAGGCACTCAGGACAGACAGATCTGGTTGGAGATCAATGCCTGTGTTCCTTTAGCATTTGGATGATAAATAAAACCTAGTGAATAAGTAAGATCATCCCAAGAGGAACATTCAGTGAGAAGAGGGACCAGGATAAGTCACTTCCCATAAGAGACACTATTCTTTCACTTAATATTTATTGTCTACTCTGTTCAGGCACTGTTTACAGAGCTAAAGACAGAGAAATGCATAAAATACAAGTCTTGCTCTTACAATCATTATTGGGGGAGCATAAACTAATAAAAATATTATGACAGATCACTATAGGTTATGTGAAAAAAAGAATAAGGCAGGGTATTGAAAAGTATTGAGTCAGTATTTAAGAAAAGACCGGAAGGAGTCACCAGCAAAAACAATACTTTCCAAGACACTAAGACAGAAGAGCCCTGAACTTATTCTAGGGAGAGCAAGGGAGCCAGTGTGGGTGGGAGGGTGTGATGGTCAGGACAGCAAGAGTGTAACAGGAAGCCAGGGAGGAAGGCCCTCATAGGCTGTTAGAAGGACTCTGGACCTTTAGTGAGTTGGGAAAACTCGTTCTGATGCTTTCAAAATGGAAGAATAACGTGACATGACTGATATTTTAAATGTATCCTTCTGGCCATGATTGAGACTGAAGGAGATATGGGGACACAAACATAGAGACCAGTTAGATGCCTACTATAAACACACAGGTAAGACACAGAGGCTTATATCAGGAGGTCAGGTCTGGAGATATTGGGCAATCACGAGATTCTGGATGTATCTTTAAAGACAGGAATAATGTGACTTCACTGATATTTCAAAGGCATCGTAAAAGAGAACATAAAGGGAGGACCCAAAGTTTGTGGTCAAAGCATCTGTGAATACAGAATTAACCTTTATTAAAAGGATGGTAGGACTAGAAGACTGTGTTATTATTTTCTCTCAACCGAAGAAATAGTACATTTAGAAGCTATGTGTTGGGGAAGAAAGCAGGATATGTTTGAAGCAGTGGAACAAGGGCAGTATTTGGAGCGCAAAGAGAAAGACAGTGAGGTCTTAGATGAGGCAGAAGACAAGAGAAGGAATCGGACAAAGGAAGGTCTTGTTGAGCGTGCCATGTTGTGCAATTTGGTTTTTACCTGAAGAGTTATGGGAAGGACCCGAAATGCTTAAGGTGGGAAAGTGATATGAACCAATCTGCATTTTATATAAAGATCTCTAGTTGGGGCTTCCCAGGTGACTCAATGGTAAAGAATCCATCTGCCAATGCAGGAGATGCTAGAGACTCAGGCTGGATCCCTGAGTCGGGAGGATCCCCTGGAAATGGAAATGGCACTCACTCCAGTCTTCTTGCCTGGGAAAACCCATGGACAGAGCAGCCTGGTGGGGTACACAGTAGTCCACAGGGTTCCAAAGAGTCGGACATGACTGAGCAACTGAACATGCGTTCTACCCTGTGCCACCCCTCTACAGGAGCCTCAGTCCCTCTCCCACCACCACCCCCAACTCCCGGCAACGGCTCACCTGTTCTCCATCCCTATACTAGTGTGATTTCAAGCATGTTATAAAATAGGAATCAGACAGCATGTGGCATTTTGAGCCTGGCTTGTCTACTCTGCATAACGTTCTGACATCCGCCAGGTCACCGCGCACATTAACAGCGTGTTCCTCGTACTGCTGTGCAACATCCTACGGCACGGATAAACCTTTGTTTGCTAATCCTGCAGCTACTCAGACCTTTTTGATTGCTTCACGTTTCTGGCTATTGAAAATAAAACTGCTACGTGTGCTCATGTACAGCATTTTCTTGTGGTTGTAAATTTTTATTTCTCTGAGATAAATAACCATGACTGCGTCTTCTAACGTGCATGCTTTGTTATTTGAGACACTGCCAAACTAATTTTCAGAGCGGCTGCACCGTTTTACCTTACCAGCAACGCATGAGAGATCGTTTCTCTTCATAATAACCAGCGTTTTGTACTGTCACCCTTTTAAAATTGTTTGTGTATAATAATACCTCCATGTTTAAAAAAATACAGTTTTAGTTAGTGCCTGTGGTTATTGTATGTCACAAAAGTGAAAGTGTTAGTCACTCAGTCAAGTCCGACTCTTCACGACCCCATGGACTGTAGCCCGCCAGGCTCCTCTGTCCATGGGACTCTCTGGGCTAGAACACTGGAGTGGGTTGCCATGCCCTCCTCCAGCAGATCTTCCCGACCCAGGGATTGAACGTGGGCCTCCCACGTTGCAGGCAGATTCTTTGCCATCCGAGGCATGTCATAAAGGCAGAAAAAGCAGAATTTTGAAATACCTATAATATAAACTACAAAACAACATTTACCATTATGGTAAAGCACTTTGCAAACCTAGACTTCTGCTTAATTAAGATGGTGGCGATCTGGTTGGTCATACCTTCATCCATGACAGCGTGCCACTGAAGTACATGCTTTGGGTACGAAGTTCTAACACTATAGGCCTGACATTGCCAGTCTCTGAATCCAGGCAAACCTGCAGGACAAGGTGGATTCTCACATATTCTGTATTGTTTTCTGGGACCATTACAATCCCTTGCTTCAGAACCTAGCCTAGAAAAGATAGTACAAATAATCAATTTTATCTTATTTTACGTTAACTACTCATTAAAAAAAATCAAAAGGCATTGTATTAATAAGGGATAATCCTTCCTATTAAATCTACTTTTGAAAATGTGGACAGATTAAATGATTAGTAACTGTAGGAAATCCATATGCTTATTTTAAAATGTGTATTTTTCTCTAATCTTTGATCCATTTAATTTCCAAAATACAGGAGAAACAAAAGTCTGTTTGCTATGAAAATGATATAGAAGGGTAAAGGACAGAAGCTGGGGGCAAAATACACTCCCATGGAAGGAGTGTAGCCAAGAAATTCTAAGGAGATGCTTCTAAGGTTTTCACACACATTTTTTAACATCATTTGCCGAGGAATTGGGCCACTGAATCCATACCAAAGTCAAAGCATAAAACTGAAATGACTTTCTCACACATTTCCTAGGATCACACTAGGAATGATGGAGCCACACAAGCTGATCTTGGATGCTCCTTGTCTGTACACACGCTCAGCAAGGTTTCCTTTCTCAGCATTCTCAGCTCGGACTGACATTTCATGTTGCCCTCATTCTCTCTCTTTCTGAAGTCCTCTCAGCTACGGTTCCTCTCATGGATCTTTTCAATGGTGACTTACTTTTCCTAACATGTCTCCCTGCTTGGGTCAACACAGTTTTTTTATTTGATTTATTCCCAAGAAAACAACCTGTGTAGTGGTTAACTATTTGCTCTTAGGAGGGTTGTTCTTATTTTCTTCTTCAAAGGGAGTTCTTACACAAAATATTTTGAGAGACTTTTCTGTCTTCCAAAGTGGACTGGGTTTGAAGAAGTGTCTTTGGTCCCTGACATGGTTTATCAGTAAAACCTTTTTATTTCAGACTTGAAGAAAACAACACCCTCCCCCAATCCAGGAATGTTGCGTTTACCCAGGACACTTGCGCTCTCGACTGCTGATCCCAGAACTGCAGGTTCGGCTGCAGGGACTCCACATGCTCCACTCTCCAGCCGCAAGTCCGGGTGCTGCGGTCCTGCTGGTACACTCTCCAGCCTTACACCACTATTCCAAAAGTTATGTCTTAGGTGAACAAATCAGGGCACAATGGAAAATCATTCACTGGCCTATCGAGTCACTGGAATTGCGATTAAATCAGGTCAGCTAAAGCCCCAAACGTGTGGAATTGAAAAAGACCAAAAATTAGTTGGCACGTGCTTAATGTCACAGTAATAATTCACTGGCCCAGTTCTCCCAGTTCTCATGTCAGGTCACACAGTCTTGTCACAAAAATAGCACACGGGTTTGTACTATAGCCCTGAGAATGCAGTGCTTGTGACAGAGGCAGGGCGAATGGGGGAGTGGGGGTTGTACAGCCAGGAAAGAAAAACTAACATGCTCTAGGAAAAACAATAATTTAATAGAGAAGAATGAAAAATAGGTTCATATTTTGTAGGTAAGATATAAATGTAGGCAATATAAATGGAGGTAAAGACATTTATAAATGTCTTTGACTAGAATAAAGCAGACATTTTAGCAAATCCAACCATTTTTATCTAAAATGTCAGTGTTTCAGGGTACTCTCTCCTTGTAATTAGCAACAAAGCACATGACTCACTTTTAGCACTTTCATTTATATTGCTTTTTCTTTTTATCCCCCTAAGTTTCCATCGTGAGAAAGACCACAATGACAGAAGAGAAAGCAGTGTGTTCATTTTCTTTTTTATATTTTTTTGTCATTAATTTTAAACAAAAGCAGCCAAAGAATTTTTTTTTTTTTTTGTGGTCACTGAGGAATGTTAGAATTTGATGGAGAGATTATTATAATTTCTCTCTTTTTTTTTTTTAAGTCACTCAGTCATGTTCAACTCTTTGCGACCCCATGGACTATTCAGATCATGGAATTCTCCAGGCCAGAATTCTAGAGTGGGTAGCCCTTCCCTTCTTGAGGGCATCTTCCCAACCCAAGAATGGAAGCCGGGTCTCCTGCATTGCAGGGGGATCCTTAACCAGCTGAGCCACGAAAATTTCTCCTTATTCCTGGAAAATCAGATCTATCATGATCACAGCAGATATTAAAGGCAAAAATTAAGTGAACAAAACCGTGTTGGAGATAATAAGATTAAAAAATTTAGATAAGTGATTGTATAGTACAAGGGTTGAGCAAGATGATCATACTAGTTCTAAATAATTTTCTATACCAGTGGCAACATGATTTATAAGGGGTTTTGAAGAAATCACAGCAATTCTCTGATCCTGTTTTCCCATCTCAAAATGTGAATGAAAATCATATATAACTAATAGACTTAGCAGAGGTTGAATGAAACTAAGCATAATGCATAGCCCATGCTGATGATTTAATAAAGATTAACCAAAATAAAAATACTAATAACACCAAATTATATATCATTATATTAATTTTATCAATAAGTTTCCAGAAATCTCACCAAAATGCTATTATGATTTTAAAATGATCTGTTTTTTTTAAACTTATTTTGAAAATATGTGTTTAAATGTAGTTTTTAGAAGAATTTATAAAACTATGCTATAAAGTTTTGTGTGAGCCCAGTTAGTGCTTTTCTATGTAATAAATAGTTCCTGAAGATTTTCTCTAATAATGTGAAATTTAGGGAACTATACTAGTGCTTTGTAATGATCTATAAGGGGAACAGAATCTAAAATGAACAGATACATGTATATGTAATAACTGAATCACTTTTCTGTATACATGAAACTAAGACAACATTGTAAATCAACTATATTTCAATAAAATTAAAACAAAATTCAATCTCTTTCAGATTCAAAGAGTTTTACATCCAGGCTTGGGAAGAAACAAAACAAAACCTCAGTAACTCAGAGTATAATGATATGGTAAGATTGACATTAAATAAACTGAGATTTTTGTAGGAAGATTCAGCCTGAATATTGTAAAAGGGGGAAAAAGCAGACCTTGTGAAAACTTTGAAATAACTTAGTGGTTTTAGGGATTTAATGATGTGCCATTCATAGGGGGAAAAAAAAAAAACCCTCAAAGTGAACCCTGCCAAACTTCAATTGGTCAAGTAGATTTGACCTACATGAAGGGTATTTATTTTTACCCCCCAAGAACGTATCACAGCTCCTCACCCATTTAGTGGTAAGCTGGCATTGAAAGGCTGGGCGAGAGTTCACAGTGAACTAAAAATATTCTGGGAAAGACCCAGATCTAGACTTGCATGTCATTTAAACTAGACAAGTCTGGCAGATGAAGAGAAATGGAAACAGATATACAAGCTAAATTTGCATCCTGAAATTGGTGAAATTTAAAGAAAGTATAGTATAATAGTTAAAGTACATTAACTTCAGATAACCAACTCTCGGGTGAAACTATGGAAAACCTGCTTTTGTGTCTTCTAGATGGAGCTTTGTTTCAACACTGGGGAAAGTTTTAAGTGCTTTGTTTAATTATTATACAATATATTCTATTGGGTTTATATGCAAATTGATCCTAATGCTTTTCATGAATTTTTTAGCAGCATGTTTTGTTTCATTCATATATTTTAGTTTTAAAAAATGTATTACACAAGGTTTAAAGAACTCAAAATTTCTCATATTATAATTCAGTATTGAATTATAGAATAGAATAGATATAATATAATATAGAATAGAATAATTCAGTATGATCTATGAAAATGCTAAGGAAATTTATAATATAGATTCTTTCTGCGATAGTACATGACCTAAAAAAGTTTGACTATATTTCTATTCTCTCTAATTTCTATGTGAATATGCCTAGGAAGTTGAAGAAAACACCCAGTTGGAAGAGGTTCTTGAAAATGACAAAGGAAATATTATTTTCTAATTAAATCCTCTTGTATATATATTGTTAGATGAAATAAGAGGAAGAAAGAAGGCAATAAACTGTCTCCTTATGTAAATTTGTGACTAAGGATATTACAATCTTCATTTTTTCAATAAAGCATGATGATAATAATTTCATCACTTGAGAACTTAGGAAAGTAAATAACTAAAATATATTAGGCAGCATCCTTCAAAACAGTCTAATATTTTAGTCACTTGGTATTTAGCTTTCCTTCTCCATCCTCCCATTCCTAGAAAATATTTCAAGTAAAAGACATACATTTCTTGGTTTTAATCAAATCATTTATCAACCCACAGACCTCTGTTAATATAAATGTAAACACAGATGCCAGTATTATAAAGAGAAAAGGAGAAGAAAGAAAACAGGCTGCTTTTAATTTGGAAAAGGCATATAAAAGGCTGCTTTTAATTTGGAAAAGGCATATCTATAAATAGTAGATAACTATGAATCATAAAATTCTTGCTGACACCTTCTCAGACTTAATTAGATACTCTTAGCTGAACTAGTTATACAGCTCAGTTAACATCACTAGAGTGTAACACATTACGAAATTCTCAGCTTTGTTTCTCGGATTGCCATGTACTGAGCTAGCAGTATTCAGTGCGAGGTTGCAAGCATCCAAATATTTCAGCCCTATAGCCCTCAATTACAGAGCGCTGGCTCTGTAATCCATGATGGCTCCTACAACAGCTGGAACAGATGGAGAGTTGAAAAAGCCCACTTGGCCTGGGGAACTGAGAAGTTCATTAGTTATTTCAATATACAAAACATTATAGAACCACTGAGAATATCATTAGCACAATTATAGGGAAATGAAACATTGATTTTTAATGAATAATTACAGTTTTGATTGCTGAAAGAGTAAGTTTATCTTAGAGAACTCAAGAATGCAATTTATTCTCATAAATATCTGAAGAAAAAAACAATAGAAAAATATTTAGGACACCAGATTATAAAAATGAATGGACTTTAAATTGCTAATGAAGAACTAGGTAACACAAATGGACTGTGTGATGTCTGCAGATGTGTGGCTGAATATTTGTTTCTCTCTGTTTATTACTGCTTTCGTGTTTCAGGGATGATGAAAATTATTGCTGGTGCAGAGTTTTATGACTCAAGCAATAAATTACTCAGCATAATACCATGAGGCTTGCCCAATATACACACATTATTGCACTTTTGTGTATAATTTAAAACAAATCCAATTCTGACTCTCTGCATAAGCTCACAGAAAACACATTTGGCAGTCTGTAAACAACTGACTGATATTTCACAGAAGTTCTCTATCAAGGAACCAGTTTTCTTACTGATTGTATTGGGTGATAAAATATTTCTAGTTCTTTTCTATTATTTGGGTTTAATTTGTACATTTTTCTTTTTCTCATTAAAGAAATCACAGAAGTAATAAATGACTACAGGCTTATCTCAAACAATCCAGAAATGTCAGGAGAAAAGTTGCATTCACCTTTATTGTCAATTGTTTTATTCCATCCATCAATTCCAACTCCCTCCCAAGAGTTAACTACTAATTATAATTTGGAGTTTATGTTTTCAAACCACTTTCTATGAGCTTAAAAATATATACTCTGTGTGCATACTCACATCTGTACACAAATTGTTTTTTTTCCTAAATCTCAAATGGTACCATATAAAGTACGAATTTTTCGGACATGTCTCTATACTAACCACCACGTCCAGTAGATCTTTTCAAGTTAATACAGATATATCTACCTCATTCTGGGAACAGCTACACTGGAACCTTTCCTCTTGCAATGAATATCTTGTTTTTTCTTATTTCTCACCACAGCAGGTGACATCCTCACCTAAGTCTATGTGTATACATGCAAACATGCCTATACTTGTGCACACGTGTTAAGAATTTATTTAGGACAAAATTCTATAAGTGTAATTGCTATATTTCCATTTCTGTCCATGTTTCAATGGATGTGTTTTTAAACTAGCTATATAACTTTTTTCACTAAGTAATTCACCCTAAGTAATCTTTATGTTGTTGATTTGTTTCAAATGTAATGAAAATTCATAGTCTTCAGAGGCAAGTTTTCTGATCTTACATCTAATGAACAAAGTAATAGCTGTTCTACTTTCCCTTCATAGAATAAAAAATGGAAAATTATGTAAACTAGTGAACTATATTTTGATTACATTAGCTATAAGTTTATACAGTATCTAATTCCTTCATATTTGTAAAAGAAAATTAATTTTTATAGCAATTGAAATGTTCTGGAAATATATACTAATAAATTTCTACAGCCTTATGAAACACACTTAACAACTTAAGACAGTTAAATGTTTACTAATCTCCCAAATGTTAATTACAATATTTTATTCATGATGCTTGAAATGACAAGGGAAAATTACGCTCAGTGGCTCTCCTAAGACAATACTTTATACTTTAAAGGATTAATTCACTCTGAGAAATTTTACTATTTTTATTAATTTGTGAATACTTATATTTAAGTTTAATAGTAAAAATATTTAATTTTTGTTAAAGTAATACATATATCCAACTCTCCACACCATTATAATCAACAATAAAAAATACAGCTGATGTTTAAAAAACAGCCATGTGTTAAAATTGAAAACAGATGAAATGCTGAAATTTTTATTTATAATAAAAGTACTCTACTAGTGTTAAGATAGATATCTTTATAACTGGCAGAAGAAGATGTCTCACTGGTTATACTTATAGGAGAAATGTAAGTTTCTTCTTAAGTTTCACTTCATAGTCTTATACTTCAGATAGCACCACCAATAACTTACCTTACCAATGTCACAATCGGTTCCATCCATTGGTGGATCTAGTTTGGTTTTGCATTCTTTCTCCCCTTCCACCTTGCACCACAACCCTGTGCAAATAACATGCTGAAAACAAGGGTATAATAACTAATAAGGGGAAGGCATCACATTTTTGAGGTTAAGTCTATAAGGTTTGAGAGAGCAATTTTAACAGAACATCAGAAATGATTTGAAGAAAATATCCTTTGAGTACCTTTAATATTAAACTTACAGTTGAAATAGTCTATGGCTTATTTATAGTGCTAAGAAGACTGACATAAAGATAAAATGTTTCATAAATTTAACTATTTTAAAATTTATTTAAATAAAAACATGTATGATTATGCAAGATTAAGTAGCTTCAACAGAAAACTGTAAGCTAAAAATCATTGTTTATACCACATTATATGAACCAACCTGGAAGAATCAAAGTAATGTGCCTACGGTATGAATTTAATGCCTCCTATCTTAAAGTCTGTCCTCACTTCTGCTTTGCTGTATGCCACATGCCGTGTTAGTACTTCACTATTGCATTACATCGCCTTGGCCCCTGATGTGATACCGGGATTCTCAGTGGGCACATTTCCCGTAACTGTTGTCAGTCAATTTTCCACAGTACGAATGCATCCTAGATACCCAGAATACATTTAACTTTTTCTAGGGAAAAGCTGAAGGAACAAACAAAAATACTGGGAACAAAAATACTGAAGGAACAAACAAAAATAGCATAAACACAGCAACACTGAAAGAAAAGAATTCTATAGTTATGGCAGCCCAGAGAGATAGATAAAAAGGCACAGCTACCACATTCTTAAGGACTTTCTATGTCTATAGGATGGGTGACGTTTCTGAGATACTCGCATGTTATTAACAGATTACACAGAAATATGAAATCCATGTGGCATACCTAAAGCAGCTAGAGTGATCTATCCTGAAGATGATTGTGTGACTACCTATGCAGATATCTGGAGAAAAGGGCAGAAGCAAGCATATTGATAAGGACAGAGTAAGTGTTGATGTGAAAAATAGTCTTTGAAATTGGACTGGTGAGAAGATCAGTCAGATGGGAGGATGCATATAAGGGAAGGGAGTAGTGAACAAGATTTTAAAGATAGAAAATCCAGATCCTGAGTGCCAGGATGGACTAGGGACTCCATATTTGGAGGGAAAAAGAAGCCGCTCAGCAGTTGACGAGCTGGTTGATAAGATAAAAAGGTTATTT
Organism: Muntiacus reevesi; assembly: GCF_963930625.1. Classification (NCBI taxonomy): domain Eukaryota; kingdom Metazoa; phylum Chordata; class Mammalia; order Artiodactyla; family Cervidae; genus Muntiacus; species Muntiacus reevesi. The sequence continues at coordinate 203,158,337 of NC_089249.1, forward strand.
TAGGAGATTTACCCTGGCAGAGGTGTTCAAAACAGATTGAAAATCACTGCAAAGTTAAAATTAACTTACGACCCAAATCTACTAAGCACTTGGGGGATGATATATTTAAACTAAGTTTTCATGCCGGTCTGTTATATCTCCAATTCTGAATTTGTTACAACTCTCCAAATATTAGTTTCCTATTCTTTATTTAAAAATTTAGATTTCGGAACTGTTAGAAGCTCTTAAAAATTCAATACTCTATGGCAGGAGTGTGATATATTTTATTTGCACAATTTTATCTGCTGTGACAGTTTTTCTGCCTAAAAGTATTTCATACAAATACTTATTATATTTAGAATATGATTTAGTTTAATATATGAGCTATTGTTTGTACATATCATTCATTAAAAATTTATCCAGGAACTAATTTTAAAGAATGCCTAAATCAAACAGCTTCTCTGTAATATTTTTGACTCTTGAAAATAAGCAGAGAGGTTAACTGTTTATCATGTACTTTTGTGGACACATTTATATTTGAATTAGTGGATATCTAACCTGAGGATTTTAGTTCCTAAAAGTTTTCTTTTTCCTCCAAGACAATCTTGTTAATAAAATTTTATAATTATGGGGTCAAATGCTGAATTTTCCACCAAAGAAGCTTGCTTTATTAATTTTCAATAAAGCTTAGTTGTATTGTAACATGAATTATTTTAATCAAGTTCATTAGTTAAGCAATGCATACTGAACTAAAAAACAAAAATTGTTTATGTTGTAGTTTTAAAATCATGCTTGCTTGTTGAACACTGTTGGTGGTCTAAATTCTGACCTTCAACCATTATCTGCTATTCAAAACAGCAGGTACTCTAATTGATTCCCACTTGAGGCCCTGAGAGTATAAAAGCAAACTTGGCAGCTTTTCAAGATAAGCACAGTCATGTAGAATAAATCTCTCATAGAGGAGATCTCTTTACTCTTTATTGTCTATAGTTCTGGGATCTTACTGAAAGTAAATTATAACCTCATTGTGAAAGGTAACTCAGATTCAGGATTTCAAACCAAATTGTCAAAAGTAAGGAAATAAAATATGGGAGAAATGGAATGGACGGTTTTCAACTTGAGAAGTGCAAAATCTCAGATATGTGATATTAGAGCTATGTAACACCAAACTCTTTCTTAAGAGGGGCAGGGTTGTGTATTTTGTTAGAGGCAAATGCTCTCTGTGTGTTTCACAGCCCAGAGTCAAATATTCCTTTCAACTTAATTAGTGAAATCTCTTAATATATCAATTAAGAACGTTAATACTTAAAATGCTGTGCAAAGGAATCCAGGACAGAACTGCGTAACCCAGCATCTCCTAGCAAACTAACAAAAATAATATAACATTCTTTTTTTATTCCTCTATAATAAGAAATGACCATTAAAAGCATAAATGAAGTTGAATGCTTATCTCAAGAAGGCTTTTAAAAAGTTTACATGAAAAGCTATATCTTTTCAATGGAATAATTTAAATGGAAGATTAACTGTCCATGTATAGATATCATAAAATTTATCTTCAAAGACAACATGTACCCATTTTTTTATAGCAAACAGATCCACTAACATGTCCTAAATTTTATGTTAAAATAAAAAATATTAAATGCATGTGCATGGAAGCAGCAATTAAATCTTGAACATGTAACTCCTTGTTTGTCCATAAACTATCTTCCAAACTACAATTTCAATAATGTAATGTCTGACTGTAAGTGTAATTCAGTATGGGATAATATTTTCAAAAATAATTTTTCTATCAGAGAGCACCTTGGTATTATTAAAGATGAAAAAGAGAAACAAAGTAAGGGAAAAAGAAAGAGAGGTATCCAAAAAAGAGAATACAAAGATTCAGAAGAAATAAGAAAAAGCTGAAATGTAGTTCTTTGTGGAAAATAATAATATTGAAACTAATCAACGAAAAAGAGAAGGTAAAAATAAATATTATTAGGAATAAAAAAATGAAGGGACATCTACTGATCATGTAAAGGCTTACAGAAATAAGAAGAGACACTGTGAACAACTTTACACCAAAAAACTTTACAATGTATATGAAATGGAGAAATATTTTTTAAAAATTTATTAAAAACTTGGTAAAATGGATCCAAGAAGAAATAGAAAAGTTGAAACTACTGTGTAATCACAGAATAATCAAAAATATTAAAAATCTTCCCACAAAGAATACAACTGATCTAAACACTTAAATTCTCAATTTACATAAACTATCTAGAGAACAGAAAAAGAGAAAATATTTCTAAACACACATCATGATGCCCAAACCAGAAAGCAGTTTGAAAAGAAAATGAAAATAGTGATCTACTTCATTTATGAACTTAGATTGAAATAAACTACAGGTTTTTTAACAAACTGAATCCAGCAATCCATGAAAAAAATGTAATGTTCCATCATGATCATGTTGGGTTTTTCTTGGAATACAAGGCTACTATAATATTAGAGATTTGATTAATACAATCAAGTACATAAAAACTTCAAAATCTATGATTTTTGTATCTCTCGACATGCAGCTTGTGACACAATTCAACATCCATTCGATAAAAAAAGTTAGCAAACTAGCCACTGAAGGAAACATCTTGAATGTTAATGGACATCTGGACATGTATAAAAATCTACAACAAACATCACCAAAAAACCCATAAAATGTTGAAAGTTTCCTTTTAAGACTAGGAAAATAGAGAAGATGGCATCTTAGCACAAACATTAAAAAAAAAAAGTGCATTTGTGATGTATTCAAAGCAGAGAGAGGAAGAACATAACTGTCAATCTAGACTTCCGAACTCAGCTAAAATTTTATTCAAGACTGAAGGTTAAATAAAGACTCTTCAAGGAAACAAAAACTGCTTACTGCCAACAGATTTTCCCCAAAGGAACTTCCAAATGTTATACTTCAAGAGGAATATGATCTCATAGGGAAGGGCTGAAAAGCACTTGTGATCAAAGAACCTGACAAAAATGATGATAAATCTAAATAAATATTTATTACATAAAACAATAAAAATTGGACTTGTCATTATTATAAACCTTTTTAATGGGAAGAAATACTAGAAATCTATCACATTTACATCTCAAAAACTTAATCCCTTAGCAGAAGTAATTTGACCACTGACAGCTAAGTAAATTTGATCTCTTCTATTTTACTTCCTTCACTACATATGCTTTATGACTGCTAGTGGTAGAAGCAGAGTAACAGATGTCAAGAAAAGTATAGTCTATGGATAGCCAACAAATGTAGCAGCAAGCTTCAAAGGACCCCTCATTAGAACACATCTTGGTGTGTTAAAGAAAATCATGGAATAAGAAGAAATTTAGAGAATGAAGAACTGTCAGTACGTACTTAATGAATCCCAGGTGGTGGTGAAGGCAAAAGAAGGGGAAAGCAGATGATGAGATGGTTAGACAGCATCACCAACTCAATGGACATGAATTTGAGCAAACTCTGGGAAATAGTGAAGGACAGAGGAACCTGGCATGCTGCAGTTCATGGAGCTGCAAAGAGTCAGTCCATGGGTATGCAAAGAGTTGGACACGACTGAGCATGCACACAAAGAAAAGAATAAAAAGTGAGAAGAAACTGTTTGAAACATTTGAAAAAAAATGATCCAGACATTCCTTGTAAGAATGAGAAACATAAGATAAAAATATTCCCTTTCTGGAATGGTGGGATAAGTTCCCAGAAGACCAATCCTCCTGTAGCTAACAAACATAAACTGTGGAATGACAGCAAAAAACAATTTTCTGGTAGTTTCAGAATGTAGAACAAAGGCAGATCAACTGTTTAGGGGAGCTTAAAGAATCGGCCAAGTTGAGTCCATCGTCTTTGTGGCTTTGATCTGACAGTGGATTGTGGCCATGGCATGACACAATAGTTAAAGTAACACATGCCATCTTTTTAGACTCATGAAGACAGAAACAGATGCGGTCAAAGCTGTCAAAACTTCAAGTGTTAGTTGCTCAGTCGTGTCCAACTCTGTGTGACCCCAATGGACTGTAGCCCACCAGGCTTCTCTGCCCATGGTGGGTTGCCATTCCCCTCTCCAGGAGATCTTCCTGACCCGGGGATCAAACCCGGGTCTCCTGCATTGCAGGCAGATTCTTTAACCATCTTTGCCATCTTCTTTAGCCACCAGGGAAGCCCCCAAAAGAAGAGAGTCAGAAAAACTTAGGTCTTTATGTGGCACCTGTACCATGCATGCAAGGAACATGCTTGAAATAAGGAAAAAGTGAGCTGATGTAACATATGAAGTGCTATCCACAGCAGATAAGATAGTTTCCAGTTTGATTCTAACAAACTTAATTGTGAAAACAAAACTCAAAACACTCTTTGGAGGAATGCAGAGTTTGTGCTGTGACAGGGGTCAGTAAACTCTTTCTATAAAGGGCCATACAGCATATACTTCAGGCTTGTGGGCCATGGGATCTCAGTTGCAACTATTTATCACTCACTGTAGTTTGAAGGCAGTCAAAGAAAATGTGTGAACAAAGAAGATGACTGTATTCCAGTAAAACTTTATTTATAAAAACAGGCCACCAGTCCCTACCCCCAGAGTTTGCAAAAAACTAATGCATTGATATATAACATGTTAATGTATTAATAATGTAGAATGAAACCATGTATATACAAACAAACATTCATAAATCTTCTGAATAGCTTGATTCATAATAGCTAACATATTGATGTCTACTAAGAGGTGAACTGATAAACAAAACAGTTTATGTTCCAGTGGAATACTATTCATCAAGAAAAAATAACTGATTAGTCATACTCATAAACAGATATAAAGAATGTCTGACTTTTGAAAATATAGGAAAATTTCGTTGTAAATGTAAAGTAGTAGAGGAGACAATAACAAAAAATAGAGCATAAGTATAAAACACAAACACAAAAAAGTTGACAAAAATTTTTATAAAACTAATTTAAATCAATATAAAAAGTATTAAACTAGCTCATGAAAATGTCAAAAAATTATTACATTGGTTTAAATAGAAAAATACAAAAAATCTAGTAATTGCTTTTCTCTAGTAAACATATGCATCTAGCCATACTCATATCTGTGATTCTATTTTATTTGGAAAGGTTAAAGATAAAAATGTGATAAATATTAATTAGGATAATGGTTTTAATGACATACAAAATAGATTTTAAGACACAAGCCATAAAACATGCAAAAGAGAAAAACAGATCAACAGGTAAAAGTCATAAATATGTATGTGCCTGTAATATAACTAAACGACATATAAGTAAATAATTGACAGAAACACAGAAAAAAATAAATCAGTTGTTAGAGTTGGGTATTTGAACACATCTGTTAAACTTTTCAACACTAATAGATCAAATAAAAATAAATAGATATTTTGAATAATAATATTATGCTTCATCTAAGATTTAGTGACAGGTAATGAACTTTAAAAACCATACATTCTTTAGCAGAAGACCTAACTAGATATTTCTCCAAAGCAGACATACAGGTGGTCAACAGGCACATGAAATGATACTTAATATCGCTAATTACTAGGGAAATGCAAATCAAAATTACAATGAGATATCACCTCAGGCTGGTCAGAATGGCCATCATCGAAGAGTCTACAAATAAAAAATGGTGGCGACAGTGTGGAGAAAAAGGAACGCGCTTACAGTGCTGGGGGGAACGTAAAGTGGTATTGCCACTATGGAACACTGTTTGGAGGTTCCTTAAAAACTAAAAATAGTTACTATGTGATCCAGCAATTCTACACATGGGCATATATCTAGAGAAAACTCCCAATCACAAAAGATACATCCACCTCAATGTTCACTGCAGCGCTATTTACAACAGTCAGGGCATGGAAGCAACCTAAAGTCCATTGAACTGATAAAGTCAGATGAACTGATAAAGAAGATGTGGTATGTGTGTGTGAGTGTTTATGTATGTGCGTGTGTGTGTGTGTATATATATATATATACACGTATATACATATGAATATTATTTAGCGATAAAAAAGAATGAAATAATACTATTTGTGGCAACATAGATGGACCTACAGATTATGATATAAAGTGGAATAAGTCAGAGGAAGACAAATATCATATCACTTGCATAGGGAATCTTAAAAAATGAGACAAGCGAAATTATTTACAAAACAGAACGATGCTGTTCTCTCGAAACATCCCACCCTCGCCTTCTCCCAGAGTCCAAAATTCTGTTCTGTACATCTGTGTCTCTTTTTCTGTTTTGCATATAGCCTCCAACTAATAAAAATAAATGGAAAAAAAAAAAACCAGAACGAGACTCACAGATGCAGAACACTAACTTATTGTTACCAGAGGGAAAAGAAAGAGAGGGATACATTGGGAGTTCTGGTTTAATGGATATGCATTACTGGATATGAAATAGAGAATCAATAAGGACATACTTACAGCACAGTAGGAATTACATTCAATATATTGTGAACAACCAGAATGGAAAATAATGAAAAAGAATATACACACATAACAAAACAAAAATAGCACAACCTAGTGGGAAAAGTTGATGGATTCAACCACTTCAAAACTGTAGAAGGACACTGTGTATAAAAAGCTAATAACACGCTTTGACACGCTTTGTGACATAATGACACGCTTTATAAGTAATAAGAAAGTCTCATCTAGAATACAGAATACAGAAAGAACTCCTGCAACTCAAGAAAAACAGAAAGCTTAAAAAATGGGCAAAATGTAAATAGGTAATTTACAGAGAGAGAGAGACCTAAAAAATAAAAGCCCAAGTCAATAAGAAGTCATAAAAAATTAGTTCTAAGGGAAAAAATTAAAGAGCTAGATTATCCAGTCAAGTAATTAGACATCTAACTCACATACTCACATACTGCATAGGACTAACACTCAAAGAATAGGATTAAGCTTTGATTAGATGGCAAGAGAGGCAGATTTAATTCCTGATAGTTTTAACTGAATTATAGGAAGAAAGAACAGTAAAAAAAATCTTCAACTTTACCAATTTTAACAACAATTTATCAATGCTAAATTTATCAACAATACAGTATTCATTTACCAACAATAAATTTATCAACAATACTGTATTCATTGCCCAAACAACTTCTTGCCATCAGAGCTATTTCATGATAAGGTTTTTTAGTCCAAATTCTTGTTGCCTCTGGAGTTTCACAAGGCCAAATCGCAGAGACTCAATCTTCTTGAATTCTTCAAGGTACTTATTTCAATGCCAGGCTGTCCATTAGATCAAATGAGAGGTTTTAGGAGTCCTACATACTTTGATGTATCAAGTCAACATAAGAGAAATTTAAAACTGGTCTTTCTATGGTACTTTCAGTCACCATAGGCTTCAATTACACTGGAAAGTTCTTTATACAATATGTATGTAACTCACTGTGCCTAGTCCGAAACTCAAGGCTGAATCTTAAGTTTCCTGGAGGCCTTCATTTTTTCTTTTTCAGCAAACTTTCTTCTTTCACAAATAATGTAACCCTCAAGCAGACATTTCTTATTGATTCTGAGGAAGCATCCATACCTCTGCATTCTTAGTCAGACGAATTAATTTTAGGTAGCCCTGAAGATAACTTATTGTAGTTGTAGCTGGCTCAGCCACAAGATACCAGAGGGCCTGGAGGCACCAATGCTCAGGATCCAGGAACAAGGATATCCAAGAATTTAGCATATTCATGCAAAAGAGTAAGCAATTATTGCTGAGGGTTGGGATGTTTCACAAGCACCTCTACAGCTATGCCTTTAAACATTTTGCAGATGTAAACTGCTATTTCAAGGGTAAATTTATATCATTAATTAAATCAGCACATACATAATGTTGGAGTCCCTAGTGCTTGTATATAGCTGTTAGGAAGAATAGAAGAGCAGCATCCAGTTCAAATACTATGGGCAAACTGCCATTGTCTCAGACTGTACCAGATTCAACACACATGTTGAAAAGTTGCTATGAATTCTTACTCCTGCAACTCAACATGTATTTATAACTTATTGGAATTAAGATGGCCATAAGGATGCCTGATAACTCATGTGTAAGCTGTGAAACATAAGCTATATACTCTTACAAATTGTTTTTTATGTAGCTATTGAATGACTATCTTAGAAGGTTATGTTCATATTCTCTGGACATATTATACAGCTAAGAATCAGTGAGTAATTGATTATTATTTTTATGAGTAAAATTTCAAAGTTATTATTCCATCATTCAGTTGATTCATTTATTGCTTTAACAAATACTTATTGAACACTTTTTTAGGAGACAGAGGTACAGTGATAAAAAGGACTGATGACTCTTTTGAGGTTATGGAGCGTGCCTTCTAGGAGATTTGTTTTGGATAAAGTCTAGACCACAGACTGGTAGATGTGGTGACTTCACATGTTTCCACCTGAACATGTAAGAGTGTAGCTTAACTCGCAGAACTCTTCTACTTCTACACTTATAGCTACTTCACTTTATATTTTTAACTTCTACCTCCTGATACTCAGGGGCTCATTGATGCCAAGATAGCTTCAAGTAACAGTGTCTCAAACTCAGTGGGAAAAAAATAGCAATTGCATACTTTCAGACTTGATTTTACTCTCCTTGCCTTCAACTTTTGGAACTTTTAAACATTTCCACTTTGAAAAATGTCTTCACTTAGCCTCCAAGAACTACTTTCTCTTGGTTCTATTCCTACCAATAGACTTCTTCAGAGTTTTAATTACAGCTTTCTCCTTATTTTCCTAACCTCCAAATAATGTAGTGATTAAGCTCTTAGACTGTGAGTTTTTCCTCTTCTAACTCATTTCATAGTGTCATAATTTAGTATTATGAATTCAGTATCAACTCCTTGTTGAGGACTTCTAGATAGATATCTATCTGGACCTACTAACATCTCTACTTGGATGTCCAATGGACATCTTAAACTTAAAACATGAATCTAACTCCATTTTAGTGCATCTGCTATCTGTTTCTTCTTGTTATATTCTTCCCAAGGTAAATGTATGGCTTGCTATCTGACTTCCTTCAGATTTCTAAACAAATGTCACTTTCTTTAGGAAGCTTTCTCAGATTATCCTATATAAAGTAGCACCATTCCCACCTTCCTATCCCTGGTTGTATTCCTTACCTTTCTCATCTGAATTTATGCTTCTCTAAAACATTATTACCAATTGGCATATTACATATGTATTTACATATTGTCTGTCTCCCCAGCTAAACTTCAAGCTCCATGAAGGTGGAGGTTACTTCCTACTGTGTTATTAGTACATAGAACAACAACTAAAAAGTAGCTGAAACTCAATGCATACTTTATATTTATCAAATCATTGATTAAATTTTTTTAAAAATTTCTTCTAGGGCCCTATCTACCTACCCACCTACCTACCTGTCTACCTACCTACCTACCTAATGTTTTGCAAGTTCCACCAGTTTGGGATGGAAAAGGTGATTTTCAAGGGCAGTATCAAAATGGTGTTTTGGATTTTGGAACTAAAGTCCAGTCACTTAGCCCTAAGAGAGTTGAAGAGATAACACACTTCCTCTTCTTGTTCTACAACACTTCCTCTTCTTGTTTAATAAATTGTGACTTAGAAAGAAAAAAAGGTTTGACTAATGTTACACCACTAATAAAAGACAGAATCACTGTCAGAGCCCAGGCTTCATGCCTTTGCAGTTAGTGTTCTCCAACCTAAACCTTGATTAGGAAACGTTGCTTTTTCCTGGTTGCCCACAGCAGCCCAATCCTTTCTGGCATTACTTTAAAATTGTCTTTAATGAAGATTATACACAGATTGGACGAGAGAAAAATCTGGCTTTAATTCCATGGACTGTATAGTCCATGGGGTCACAAAGAGTTGGACATGACTGAACGACTTTCATGAATAAAAATGTCATATGTGTACACACACACACACATATAATTTCAAGGGAAAAAAGGAGAAGATTTCTGGATCCTTAAAACCTAAAATTTAATTCTGTTTGCAAAATGCCTAGTTTAAAACAAAGCAACATCCTAGGATATTGAGAAACAGATTTAAGATCTCCTAACAAACTGCTGGGATCAAGACTGCCGGGAGAAATATCAATAATCTCAGATATGCAGATGACACCACCCTTAAGGCAGAAAGTGAAGAGGAACTAAAAAGCCTCTTAATGAAAGTGAAAGAGGAGAGTGAAAAAGTTGGCTTAAAGCTCAACATTCAGAAAACTAAGATCATGGCATCTGGTCCTATCACTTCATGTCAAATAGACGGGGAAACAGTGGAAACAGTGTCAGGCTTTATTTTTCTGGGCTCCAAAATCACTGCAGATGGTGACTGCCGCCATGAAGTTAAAAGACACTTACTCCTTGGAAGGAAAAGTTATGACCAACCTAGACAGCATATTAAAAAGCAGAGACATTACTTTGCCAACAAAGGTCTGTCTAGTCAAGGCTATGGTTTTCCCAGTGGTCATGTATGGATGTGAGAGTTGGACAGTGAAGAAAGCTGAGTGCCGAAAAATTTATGCTTTTGAACTGTGGTGTTGGAGAAGACTTTTGAGAGTCCCTTGGACTGCAAGGAGATCCAACCAGTCCATCTTGAAGGAGATCAGTCCTGGGTGTTCATTGGAAGGACTTATGCTGAAGCTGAAACTCCAGTACTTTAGCCACCTCATGCAAAGAACTGACTCACTGGAAAAGACCCTGATGCTGGGAGGGATTGGGGGCAGGAGGAGAAGGGGACAACAGAGGAGGAGATGGCTGGATGGCATCACCAACTCGATGGGCATGAGTTTGAGTAAACTCTAGGAGTTTGTGATGGACAGGGAGGCCTGGCGAGCTGTGATTCATGGGGTCGCAAAGAGTCGGACATGACTGAGCGACTGAACTGAACTGAATTGAACTGAACAAACTGTTATACTTTCATCAGAGGTAGAAAAAAAAATACACGCAGGTAGGTTAGTAAGAAGCAACGATATGAATAGAGCAAACAGCCTAGAAAAAGTTTTTAAAAAATCAATTAAGATACTTCTTGACCCTGATGGTGTAGTGCTCTAGGGAATAAAGAATCTAATCTAAGGATCTAACCCAAGGATTTTCCCATACAAAACACAATGTAAAAAAGTGTGAATTCCATAAAAAGCAGTAGAACATAGTAGTTGCCTATACTCTTGTTCTTTGGATTTGCATCTAGCAAGCCTACGCTTGCATCATAAGCATAATCACTTAATTGTGCTATTTTAGCTTCTACAAGACTCAAAACTGTTAACCTATAATGTAGAACTGAATAATAACTATGGCATATAATTGCTGTAAGAATTAAAATAGATCATAAATATAAATGATTTATACACTGTGTCATCCATTTTAAAGTTCAAAATACTGTGGAATGATACTAGTAAAATTTAACCAACTGTAATATAGACTTAAAATAATTTCTAAAATTTTTAGAAATAGTGTTTATGAAAAATGATCTAAAATTTACCAAAATTATATTTGTAATTGATCATTTGCTGAGCTTTTCTAAAACTTCAGGTAATGTAAAACTTCATAAAATGTAAACATTTTTCATTGTTCAGCTCTATCAGTTTTCTATAGCACAGGAACAGAAACCATCTAACGCAACAGTACAATAGCAATCACAGACAGCTTACTGTTTTCCAAAACATGCTAATTTCTGCATGTAGATGTGTCTACCTGCAAAACCAAACTTTTTGACCTCAAAATATTCATTTTACCATGATGATTCAAGAAAGAAGATTGTGACCCAATTTTTGATTGTCTAAAGTACTTGGAGGTGATAGTAGAGTGGATAAGAAGATCAGTAGCTGAGAGCAGAGAGGGATTAGGACAGATAACAGATGGTCAACCTGGCTACCATCATAATTATCACACCCAATGCCAAGGTCCAAGCATCCATAGGTCTGCCACATGTGAATCCTGTGTGTTCACTCATAATCACACACCTATATCAGTTCCTCTGGAGGTCTGTTGTTGCTGATGATTATTACAGTCTACACACACTTTCACATGTCACATTTAACACAGCTCCAACTTCTTTATACATTCACCTATTTTAAACTTAAGTCAGATATTCACTGAGTGCCTAGCATGTGTCAGTCACTGGACTGAACACTGGAGAAACACTCTGCCCTCATGGAGCTTACACACTAGGGTGGAGAGTTAAAAAAAGGAAAATAACACGTAAATGGCAACAACTTTGATGAGAACAAGAAAGCAGAGAGAGCATAAAATATGTCATAATGCCATATAATCTTTTCCTTATGATGGATTTTAATTATTCAGCCAATAATTATCTTGAATGTTGAAGACAGCATTATCTTCAACAAAGCCAAACTCCTTTCAGGCAATCACAGAAAGTTAGATACAGTGAAATACAGCTATCAATTCACTCCAAGCATGATTATGAGTTTAAGCCTGAAATACAAAGAGTGTGCAAGTATGTGTACGGGAATGGTAGGAAGAAATGGGCAGCAAGGGGATGAGCCGCAGGAAGAGAGACAAGAAGAGAAAAGGAAGGGTATATAGAGCTAATTTCTTACATCAATTAAGACAGTCATTTTGCTCAATCTTTCAGATTTCAGATTATCCTAGAATGGGACAAGTGGACTCTCTGAGTAATTAGTTTGAATACTAATATACAGGCATTGCTTAGTTTATCATCAGACATTTACCCTTTGCTTCTAGTTTAACTATCAGAAATGTACTCTCTAATTTCTATTCCTATAGAATATATTTATTTTCAGGGTTAAATAAGTAATAAAGCATTAAATAATCCATCCTCAGTAATTACCTGTTCATACACCGTTTTTATTACATTTTCACCCAGATATCTACCATGTAAGAGAGACTTTTTTTTTTTTAAGAGAGACATTTAAAATAAAAGCAATGAACTGTTATAAAGCACAGGTTTCCCTGACTTAAGTGTCATTTTTGAAGTAGGAATTCTTGGATCATTCCTTCCTAACTTTGATTCAATACAGACACCAATTTCTACCACTTTCAAAAAGGCAGGGGAAAAATGAAGAAACCTTTTCTAAAAAAATCCTTCTTTCCAATGCTGGGGTTCTTTGGAGCCACAAACTCTAAAGTCATCTCCCCCTCCTCTAATCAATACTTCTAAATAACAGATGAATACACACTTTAAAAAAGTTGCACCTTGATACAACTCTTACCTGCATCTCTTGACAAAAGGAAGCCAGTGGCCCAAAGAGAATCTGACATTGCTCATCAGCAGTGTATGTCATCTCTGGCAACTTGGAAGGAACCATCACAGAATTGACACTGTGGGGATTTGTCTGCAGCAAGCAGTTACTGGCCTTTGACCTAGCAATATGCAGATATGTGTGACATTCTGAATTAACTGCAAAAAGTTGTTATAATTAGTTAACATAGCAATAGCAAACATTTTAATACTACTAAATGGAATAGTTCTTACTTTTATTTATAAGCTCTTCTATTGAATGCTCATGGAAATTATCTCATATATGAGAACCATGTGTTTACAATTATTACAATAATCCTATCAATATTAATAAAACAATGTTCAAGTTAATAGAACTTTTTCATTTTAAAGATCTTTCATTTGAGTTAATTAAGCTCATCTACACAACACTGTGAGATGGTTGTTATGTTACACATTTGTAAGGTGAAGAAGCTCAGTCTCAGAGAGTAACTGCTTAAAAGTAATGTATGAAGGTAAGAAATCAACTATATTCAAGGATTTAAAGAATCCAGGAAAATCATGCTCAAGTGACTATTAATAGTAGGAATATTTTTGGACTTGACACTGCACCACAACTTCCATTTATGGGGTAAAATTTAATTTTATCATAGTTCTGATTTATGAGACGACAACTAAGCCAAACCACACACTCACGAGGGCCTACAGAGGGGTTGTTGCTTCAGTGACAAAGAACATGCCCAGATGACATTGCACATGTTTCTGGAAAGAGCTATAGTAATGTAATAAATATATTTTAGTAGATTTTAATATTTATTTGACAAAAAATTAACTTGACAATTTAAATCGTATGGAAAAATAAATTTGAGTAGTGAATTTAGCTAGTTAGGTATTTCTATGTTCCTTACTTAGATTTTTTAATACTTCAAGCATCTCTCTCTCACTTATTGACTGGGACTTTGCATATCACCTATTGGTACTGTTTCAGCTTTCCCTTCTATTACTGAAGAAATAAGTAAAGAACAGGGCTTTAAAGTGAAAATCAGAACAGTAACACTCTTTTTCATTTTTTTCCCAACCAGGCAAAAGCTAATATTACCAGCTGAATGTTGAAAAGAGGAGAATCAAGGACTATAATAATGGTGAAAATTATGGATTAATGAAAAAAGACTCAGAGTTCAGAACTACGAAGTAGAAAGGCGGAGCTTTTGTTAAAGAGGTTTTTGATAACAACAGATGTAGAGGGATGAGCATTGAGAATGTTTCCACTGAGAATTTCTGAAGAGGCAATTTAATATTATGCAACATTTTTTATCATTGCAATAATTTTCAGCCTTACAAATCATATTGCCTAGTCTCTTGTTTGAAAATGTGGAAACTAAGAAACGAGCTGGTTGAATAATATGTCCCAATTGACAGCATGAGCCAGTGGAGAGCCAGGATTAGAACCAAGTGCCTTGATTCCTAATCCATGCCCTTTCCACTCTGCCATGCCACATACCAGGGTGGTAGAGGAAGCAGGCACACATACACATTCATGACACAAAAACAGCAAGGGACCTCAGTACCTTAGAAATCTTTCCAAATCTTCCTTGCTACATCGGGACCATGAGACATCACCAAGATTCTGTCCTTTAATCCATTCACCAGACATGATATGAAGACCATCAGCACATGACGGGTGGTCATTGTCATGATTAATCCCCATGCTGATTTGGAATATAGTTAAAATTTGAAAATTATATTAGATATAAATTTTAACTTATTATACCAGCAATTAAATGACAGCTAAACCATTAAAACAATGAGAAAAATTATTTTTAATTTTAAATTTTTATTGAAGTATAGCTGAATTACAACGTTGTGTTAATTACTGCTTTATGGCAAAATGACAGTTATACATATAGATGTATATATGTGTGTGTGTGTATATATACACACACACACATACATACACATTCATTTTCATATTCTTTTCCATCAGGGTGTATCACAGGACACTGAATATAATTCTCTTTGCTATAGAGTAGGACCTTGGTGTTCATTCATTCTATATATACCAGTTTGCATCTGCTAGTCCCAAACTCCTGATTTATTCCTCTCTTAACCCCTGCTCCCTTGGCAACCACCAGGCTATTCAGAGAGAAATTAGTTTTAAATGTAAAAATAAAATTAATTTCATATTGATTATTTTTAAAATTATGTTTATCTAGATTAAAGGTCAATGTTTTTATTTAGTAAAAAACATTTTCTTGATTAAAGGTCAATGATTCTATTATTAAAAAATTTTCCCAGTCAGTAAATAACATGTTTAGTTCACCTATATCAGTATAATCTATGTTATTTTCCACACAGTAGTAGGTATGAAACACAGAAATACTTAAGTTTCTATTCAACCACACTAGATTCTTGCTCTTGCCTGGATATCCTTTATTCATTCCTTTTATCAAATCTGAAGCCACATTAAGGTATTGTTTCCCCCAGCTGTTTCATGAGACAGTCTTCTTCCATGCATCATAAACACAAACTGTCCCTGGGAGACCTTCACGCTCTCGGTCATCTTCATCTTTTCTCCTGAATCCTATCTGGGGCTCTAAGTCGGAACTCTGATCTAAAACTCTGACCTATCTTCTAACGGATGTACTGGAATAATATTAAATTCAGTATGTCTACAAACTGCCATAATATTTTCTCTTTCAAACCTCTATGTACTCCTGTATTCTCTCCCTTCTTTTTTTTTTTTGTGCCTTTGCTAGCCACACAGTTTGCCAAACCAAGGATCCTCAAGTCATCAATTTATTCCTTCCTCTTCCAAATTATCACCCAGGCTATTTTGTTTACTAATTGTTAAGGGCAAGCCCTGCTAATCTACTTTCTAAATATTTCTTTCCACTCTTATCTCCTTTCAGTTCCTTTTGTTACTAAAGAGGATAATAAACTTATTTCACCTTGACAATTACTGTGGCATCCTAAGTGGGTTCTGTGCCTCTAATCTTGAGCAGCCTTCTCCCTTCCTCCAGCTCTGCTCCAGTGAGATCCATTTAAAACCACAATCGGGCTGCCTTTCCTCTGCTTTTCCGTTACCTGTACAGCCATTTCCAGCTCTTCAACATGGCGCGTAGTTTCTTAATCTCCTTCCAAGCCATTTACTGCATTTCTTTTCAGCAAGAGCAAATGACTTGTAGTTTCCCAAATATTATGTTTTTCCTTATTCTCTTGAATTTTCTATGTGTCATTTTCTAAGTGTCATATACACCACAAAAAGGAGTATATAAACTTCAATTAAATAATTCTATGCTGCTACTGCTGCTGCTAAGTCACTTCAGTCATGTCCGACTCTGTGCGACCCATGGACAGCAGCCCACCAGGCTCCCCCGTCCCTGGGATTCTCCAGACAAGAGCACTGGAGTGGGCTGCCATTTCCTTCTCCAATGCATGCATGCAGGCTAAGTCGCTTCAGTCGTGTCCGACTCTGTGCGACCCCATGGACAGCTGCCCACCAGGCTCCTCTGTCCACAGGACTCTCCAGGCAAGAATACTGGAGTGGGTTGCCATTTCCTTCTCCAAAATAATTCTATGAGGTCGGAACTATTATAGTACCCCTTGTGCAGATGAAAAGTAACTTTCTCAAGGTCATACAGGAGAAAGTGGAAAGCAGTGATGTTCGAACTGAGGAGACTGGCTCTAGAATCATGTGACTAACCATTAACCATTTGACATCTATGAATTCTACTTCCTCCCTAGCCCTATGCAAAGTGTTTTTCCTTCAATGTCTTTCCCTGGATAAATTCTGCTTAATCTTCAAGATTCATGTAGATTACTTTTAGGATGTTTTCTTTTACTTTCTCCCACCTCACTTACATGTACTATCTTTCCCCCCTCCCCATCATGGGATACTATAAACAACAGTATTGCAGTGTTTTCTATAGTGTACTATATGTTTTTTACTTTTGGTTATCTCTCTAACTTCTAATTGCTAGAGACTTATCACTCTAAAATGATGGCATACTGGAATCATATTCTATAAACACTAATTAAATTGAAACCAAGCCAGATTGTTGAATCACTTCTATTTCAGTAAAAGTTGCATATAATCTCCTATGAATTCTCATAATGAAGTCATTAAAGTAACTGCTTGTGAGAGAGTTAATACTGAAGATGTACAAAGAGGAGAGTTTGGTTTTGTACATGTTACATTTGAGAAAACGGCAAGAGAGTCCAATGCTCCTTTCTTCTCATTGTGTAACAGATAATAACTAAAACAGTTTTCATTAAAATATTGTGAATAATAAGAATATCAATTCTGTATTTTAAAACACAAATAAAAAAATTGTTATAGAAGTTGTTAAAAATTACAACTACCTATATTTTCTCATATGAAAATAAAACTTTCAAAGTTATTGAACTACATTTTCAGTTAAATAATTTAAAATTTTAAATAAAAATTGCTATATTTAATGTGCTTTTGAAAGAGGAAAATGATAATAGGATGAATTAATTAATTTATAAAGAAGAGTAATGAATTAGAAGTTAAGTTTGCTAGCTTGAAGACTGTAAAAATTATCTAAATAAAATTAAAAATATTAAATATATTTTTTCATTTTAATATTAGAAAAATTCAGCTATATGGCAAATTATATTTCTCTTTTCTCATCTAATTAATGTCCTTAAATAGGGTCTGTATCAACACATATTAATTGAATGACTGATAGAGAAAACAGGAAGAAACATCTTTTTCATACTTTGAAGATGAAGAGGAAAACTAACAGATGATATGGACTAAGCAGAGGTCAGTTCACTTAGTGTGGGGTAGAGAAAAAGGCAGAGGAGTTAGATTAGAATCTTCTGTCTCCATCTTATTCATGTGACCAGAGGCAATTTAAATAATAATAAAGAAACAAGAAATAAGCATGCCTTGGTTTCCTTGTTTGTGAAATATACCTTTCTGATTGGTTGTGAAGATTACATGAGGATGATGTAAAATGCCTAGCACAGTGCTTAGAAGAGAGCAGGAACCAGTAACTTTCTTTTGAAATTGGGACAGTAAATCAGAGATGTTTAATTTCTCTCATTTGTTACAAACACACAAAAGACTATCATTAAAGGCAATTTACTGTACTGACTTTCATGAAAGTGGGGATTTAAGAAAATTCAAGTAAAGAACAATGGCAAGAAGTTACTTTGTTTGGATGCTAAGTTAAAATAAGAAATTGTACATATGGCCCAGTCTCCCAGGTTGATAAAGATGCCTTAATGCACTGCATGGTTCCAAAGCTGTCCCTGGCTGCATCACCACCTTGCCTCCACCAGGGACTCTGTCTGCAGCACATGTCACTGGGTGACCCTGTTACAACAACAGCCACTGGCCACGTGGAACATACTCAACCATCTGTGTTGGTGCAGGCTTTCAAATCATACACAAATGCTTTATTTTTGAAAGGCAACTGGGCTTTTTCAGAAATAATAAAATTTCTTAAATAATGTGTCCGTTTGAGAGAAGAAGAGGGACTCCTTCCAGGATTTAGCAATTTGGACATGTTCCCAAAGCAATGTAATGTGATTTTCCAAATTGGGAAGATTACAACTTCTCATCCAGATGATCATTTTCCTTCAGGGATCCGGATTCTCATGTAAGAAATTAGCTACAGCCATGGAGAGATCTGGTGATTCAAGCATTGTTTACCATTAGTTAAATTTTCCTAAAGCTATTTAACTTGTAACAGAAGTTATCATTAAATTGGGATAGGGCTTTTTTTTTATAACCACACATCTGGAACTATCAGAGACACTGCTTATTTTTGATTCTACAGATTTGAAAGAAAACAATTGTGAACATTTATCTGTGCCAGTCACTGTATTAATCATTTTCAGTGATGATATCATTTAATCCTCACAATACCTCCAGAATGTTTTTATTATCATGACTTCTATTTTACAGATGAGGAAGGCACTGAAGTTAATGTTGGAGCTGTGACTCAGACCCAGGCAGTTTGTTGGTCAAACCAGTGAACTTTAAACCAAACTATAGATCAAAAGTCTCCATTTATGTATAAGATTTATTTTTGGAATGATTTTTTAATGTCTCCTCTTCGTCAGCAGAAACACACCTCCACAGGTATAGACCCAGAACTGACTTGCATGCACTGTACGGAAAACATTCTTCAAGTAAGACATTAGCAACACCTCTCCTCACACTATGCAACGGAGCTACATTTTAATAATCTCAGTTTAAATTCATTTTGACAAAGAGCCTTGGGCAAATAAACTCTCCACTAACATTGTACATGGTTGTCAAGTCAACTGAGAAAATATTTTTATCTTATAAAACTTCTCAACTTGTTTAAAAGTCCCTGCCAGGAAGTTTTGTGATATCCTGCGGAAAGCTGGAGAAGCATTTGCATTTTGAAGATGGTCCCTTTTGATGTTTAATGAGTTAGAGAAGAGAACACTTATGAATTCACTCACATTTTTTGGATAATTTGGAAAGGATCTGAGTTGTAAACATTCATATTTTAAAAGAGTAAACTTTGGGGGGACTGAACATGTTAAACATTCTGTCATTGTATCTTCCACTAAAAGCTATATATCATGTATAAAAAAATTGATTAAAAAAAGGAAACAAACTATTACAATGTCTAACTGGAAGTGGATTATACTTTCATAAAATGACACAATTTCATACGATTCAGTGACTGTATCTGATTTGATGTAACTTCACTGATGTGTACTCATGGAAAAAAGCCCAACATTAAGAAATATGAGACATTTTCATTACTTTTTATATTTTAAATCATTTAAATCATTTCACTTTGCACAAAACAAATATGTACTTCTACTGGCAAGTCAAAGGCAATGAAAAGTAAGTCAGCAACAGGCTAAAAAATCAGAGGATAAAAAATAAAACACACTCTGCTGTGTGTTATATAAAAGATAAATTTAACAATTCAAAAAACACACTAAGTGCTGGGCACTGTACTAAGCAGGGGTCATAAATATGAGTAAGATCCAGTTTTTACCCTCAAGGAGTAAATCATCTCAATGATAAACTCAAGGAGTTTATCATCTACTGGGGCTAGAATACTCTTACTCTCAGGCAGCTAAAGATGTCTGAATTCTGTTCTTCTATGTTCCATAAAGCTCTCCAACCCACCGCTCCTTTTCCACCACTACTTGCATCAACCAAGACAAGCTGAGTTACTTCACTAGGGCTTCTCTGGTGGCTCAGAGGTTAAAGCATCTGCTTGCAATGTGGGAGACCTGGGTTTGATCCCTGGGTCGGGAAGATCCCCTGGAGAAAGAAATGGCAACCCACTCCAGTATTTTTGCCTGGGAAATCCCACGGTCGGAGGAGCCTGGTGTCCACGGGGTTGCAAAGAGTCAGACATGACTGAGCACTTTCACTTCACAATAACCCTTTTAACTCCTGCTCCTCAACTCTTTGCCTTATTAAACCATGATTTAATTACTTTTTTCCTTATGCAAACATTAACACAAAAACTAGTTCCCCAGGTAAAATCTTTCAGTTCTCCTTGGCAAGCAACAATACTGAAAAAGTGAATAATAAAGAACCATGGGGCCAGTTAAAAGGCAGATTCCTGGGCCCCACCAGCAACCAATCAGAGAATATTTATATGTAAGAAGTGGCATTAACACATTTTCTAGATGATTCGTACTTAAAATTCTGAGAATTAGTGAGCTACAAGTTCAAAACCCAAACTTTCTGTCCTGGTTTTCAAGCAACCGTAAACTGATTTCAATCTGATTTCCACTGTAACAGTTCATTCCAGCCTACTGTTTTGTATAGTCCCTTCTTGTCAAAATACTTTTTACAACTTCTTTGAGAACTTCTTCCCATATAAAGGACTCTTCAATAAATTCTAACACATATTTCTCAAGACTCTTAAGTTTTGTACGCTTCAAATATATGGCACATAAGATATCAGAACCATCTTCTATTTTTGGTGAATTTTATATATAACTTGTAATATGTACAAGTTATCACTACCTAGACTTCAGTGTTCAGAAAACAAGAACTATCATATTTTCTTTTTAATTCCTTGAATTACTTACTTCAATATCATATTAAATAACTTCTACAGATTTATCAACTGATATGGAATCATAGGAGCAACTAAATATTCTGTACATTTGAGGGAAAGTTGAAACTAACGTGGCATCTTACTGACTTAGAAGAACAATAAGCCTGAAACGTCTATGGATGATCTACTCAAGGAAGGTTGCTAGCCTTACCCTAGACCATACATTTGCCAAGAATGCATTAGAGAAATGTAAACAGAAAGTCAACTCTTGTGTGGTTGTTCACTAACTGGGTGATTTTTCTCCTTTTCCACCTACTCACTGTGACATCCAAGCCTACATTTGGAGAGAATCTCATATGGGAGTGCTGCCACTTGTCTACTGGCTTAATTCCCATCATGATTAATAACTTGGACAAGCCACTTATTACTCTAACTGCTATCACTGTCTAAATAAAGTATCAAATACAAAACCTGTGTTAGTGGTCTATACGAATCTTCACAATAAGTACACTTCCTGCTAATCTATTAAAAATTCTAAATGATATAAAAGCATTCCTTGAATGAACAGAGAGATGTATGGCCACTGGGTGGAAAACCTCCTCTTTGCATTGAAGCATTTATAAATATAATACTATTACTACTAATTATTATTCATTTGCTGTGTATTATCCACTTAGTGTTACAAATCAACAAATGTGCCATGTGATTAGAGCATCACCAACCTAACAATGAACCTTGAGAGGGAAAACTTAACCACATTTTGGGAGTGAAGAAAATTACTAAAGGCAGATAAGACTGACTGGCCCAAAGTTCATTCAGAGAGTAGCTGGTATGACAAGAACTCAAGCCCAAGTCCTGTGTTGCTTTCTCGCTCATCTGCCCACTGAGAAGTCTTTAACCTTAACCAAGGTGTGTATGCTACCCGTGACTTCTGCTGCATGGAATTCTAAAGCACACAGTATGGGAATGGTGAATTTACATGTCACTATTGCCAATTTTAGTGGGTCAAATAACATTAGTTACAGAATAATTAATTTTGAATATTTTAACAAGCAATGGATTTGACAAGTAAAAATATATTTGTTTTTGTCATTATCTGTTTCCCACCCTAAGAGTCCTTGATGATGTCTTTATCTTCATTTTTTATTTACTTCTTATTGTACTTCAAACAATAAGAAGTACTCTCCCTTTAGAATATCTTACCGATTCAGAATGAAGGACACATATTTTACTTCCTTCTAAAGGACTCCTCCAGCAAATTGAGAAAGATGAGTCAAATTTATGCTCTTGGATGCCTTCTGGAGCATATGCTGGCTTCTTACTCAATTAGCAGAATTTTAGATTACATTGTACTCCTGCTAAAACTGTTAGAACTATCCCTTCTCAGTTTGTGACTTCAGGACATGCATGAACTGCTTGAACAGGCCTGTAATCCGACTTTAAAGAAGACTCATCATAACTGATGCATAATTTAACTATTGTATTTCTACATAGTTCATTTTATATAAGAATCAAATTAGCACATGCCAGAAAGGAAAAATACTTTGCCATATCTATATTTGTAGAGTCATAAAACCGTATTTTCTTTTTCTCAGTCATGGCAATGGCATTCCTTGACCCAAACTAATTTCTCTTTCTCCACCTCTGAAATTCAACTGCTTTCTACCCTGAATCTCAAAATAACTGTCCAACAGATGAGTATTCCAAAAGCAAATGTTTATTAATTCATACAACAAATGTTTGAGTGTCTATAATATACAATGCACTCAACTTGGTAGTGTATGAGGAAAAAGTGTATTAGACAGTACTCCTATTTTATAGAAATTCCTGTCTAGTAAGGAGTATGTGCATGTGTGTGTGCGTGTGTAGCATATGCATATCAGAAATTAAGCAACAAGTGATACTTACAATGAACAGAGTAAGGGACTTTAAAAAGGAGGTATATTTCCAGATAGACCTTCAGGTCTAATTTCACAAAAGGAATTACATTTGTCTTGACCATTAAAGAGATTCATTTGTCTTTACTTAATGGATAAGTAAAACTGAAAAAGGTATAAATCAGTAGGATTTGGAGTTGGAATAAGAAAAAAGCATTAACAAAGACATGAAGCTTGAAAACTATGGATTGTTTAAATTCATGAAATAGAGAAGAGGATTATAAAGTTAGACAGATTGGGATCAATCTATAAAAGTCATGAATCTGAGTCTTAAATTGGAATTTCTTCATTAGGTGGTAAGGACCAACATAGGTTTCTGAGCTGAAAATCAGAACCACAATTCAGTAACTTGAATCTGGTGAGAGTATGAGATAGATTAGAAAGATAAGGTGTTAAGTAAGGCAAGGTGTGTCTTGCAATAGTTTAAGCTGAAAGAATAAGGGAAGAGGGAATGGACTGATAGGATAACTATTTCAGATAAACAATGAACAGAATTTAACAAGTGATAATGGGAGGAGATAAGATGATAAAGAGTTAAAGATCAGTTTAAGAACAGATAGCAATATTGATGCCAATAATAGAAATGCAGGGGTCTGAAGAAGTGTGCCATACCCTTGGTTCTATCCAGGCACACTTTACAACAAAGCACATAAGCAAATATCATTGATTTCAACGGTTTACTAGTTATAAGGCATCTGCATTGTTGGTACTCTGGCAATACTTAAAAATTTTAGCAGGTGCCGCAAATATTCATTGCCTTCAAGGAGCTAACTTTGCATAATTTTTGACTCATTAGTCTCTCAGTTCCAAAAGAATCTCCTGAATTAACAACTTGGTGGAAAAGTCACATCTCTACGACAAAGTCTAATAATATATATTAGTTTTTTTCCACTTGGTTCAAACAAGCTAAACAAAATCCAAAATCATACAGGCATTTCTGGTCACTTGAAAACAAGTTCTGTGTGTTTATAATGACATAATTTATAAGTAATTTCCCCTAATTTATGTAATTTTATCCACTCATCTCTATGAAGTAGGCAATCTAATTATAGTATGAGATTCTTAATCAGTAAATGAATTTTATATGTTTAATGTAGTTTCTTTAACTTATAAAAATAACAGAACTCTGCCAGAACTTTTTATTTTAACACTATCTACTCAAAGTATAAACTAACATAAATGTGCTAAAGTTAAATTACAAAACTATATCATATACTGGTTTCACAACAATTTTACCCACAACCTAAAGTCCATTGTATTATTTTAAGAATATAAACATATCTTAAAAGAGCAATCTTTATAATTAGAAACACAAAGCACTGAGGCATCAGATACTAAATGATCAAAAATAAATACTATTTTATTAATATAAAACAGTAATCATTTTCAAGTCCTTATGATTATTTTTATGGGCTACTTATTTTTAAAGTAATGGGTAAATTTAACAATTGAAAAAAAGATGAGATGCTCAAGAATTCTAGTAAGCAAAGAAACCAATACAAATTAAATTATAATTTAACATGTGCTAAACTCAAAGCTGGTAAAATAAACTGTATTCACAAGCAGTCCTCTATTTAAATTCGGATAAACATTGCCACACGACCTCCGAAAATAGTACACCACTTTACACTCGAAAATGTATAAGAGTATCTGTTTCTTCATAGACCAACACTTTTCATTCACTTACACTCTTATTGAAACATCATTTAACAGCTATTTATTGAGCACAACTGAAAGATGTGAGAGATATAATGTTAAACAGCAAGGACAACAGGCATAAACAAACAGAAAAACAACACAAGGTGCAGCCCATGTCCTCAAGAGGGACAATCTAATTAGAGATACAGACATCAAATAACCATACAAATAATGTAAGCCTACGACTGTAAAAAAAATTAGGGACAAAAACTACATAGAATTTATAAGAGCATATATGAAGGCATTTAACCTACCCATGAAGTACTTCTCTGAAGAAATGATCTGAAAGAAGAGTAAGAGAAAAATGAGGGACGTGGCAGGGAGTTTTCTTGCCAAGGGAAGTATATGGTCTTTACACTGAGAGTAAATATGGATTTACCATGTAAATTCATGTCATTGGATAGTTGAAAGGATAATTGCTTTGTGATCTGATTGGCATCCTATGAATGACACTAGGATATTTTCATATATGCCATGGAAACATAACATTGACTTATGTGGTAATATCCTTTGCCATTTTCCTAATGGCTCTTTAGTTATTTTGCAAATTTATTTTTAAGAGCTGTTTTTAATATTAAAGAAAATATTACTTTGTTGCATATGATGCAAATACTTGCACTGATTGTGATTTATCTTCTACCTGTTGTATTTCTTCCTTGTGTTGCTATTTAATTGCAAGTCACTAATTTTACATGTGTTCAAGTTTAAGTCACTCTGTCATGTCCAGCTCTTTGGGAACCCATGGACTGTAGCCTGCCAGGCTCCTCTGTCCATGGAATACTGCACAGGCAAGAATACTGGAGTGGGTAGCTATTCCCTTCTCCACTGACTTGTCTGCTTATTCAAGCACCAGCACAAACAGCTTTATTTATTCTGAAATATATTAATATCTGATAAAGTTCACCCTCCTCCTTCCCAGTTTTTATTTTTTTTAAACAAGATATTTCTTATGTTGAGTTTCCACATGAACTCTAAAAGCCTAGTGTGCTGCAGTCCATAGGGTTGCAAAGTCAGACATGACTTAGCAACTGAACAACATCACCAAAATAAAAAAAAAAAAAAATTTTGATATTTTGGGCAGATGATTATATTAGTTTATATACAGATAATGGTCATTTATGATATTGATGTTCCTATCCCAAACCAAGAAATGTATTTCCATTTATTAAACCACTTTTATGACTCTGTATGGCTATAAATTCTTCTTTTTACAAGTTTTGTATTGTACATCCCTTTGTGAATATATTCCTAGGTGTTTTATCTTCTTAATTTTTATTTTATTTTTTGCTGTCTTAAATACAAAAGAATCCCATGGTGGGAGGGTCTGGTAGGCTACAGTCCATGGGGTCGCAAAGAGTCGGACATGACTGAGCGACTTCACTCACTCACTCACTCAAATGGATTTTTTTTCTTTCATTATAGTTTGCAAAAGGCTCTTGCTCATGTTTTGGAAAGCAAAAATTTTTTACAGTTTTGTAAAAAGCCACTAAAATTTTCTTATTGCTCTAATAGTTTTTTTAGTAGATTGTCTCAAGTTTTCCATTTACACAAATGATAGTCATTTTGCCCCTCCTTTCTAGCATTATATTTTAAAATTATTAAATATTTTCACAAAAACAAATACATGCAATATATATGTCCATACACATTATACTGTGTGTGTGTCTAAATTTTTTATGCAATCTAAGTAATTTAAGTATTAAGGAGATAAATAGCAAGGTCCTACCATATATAGCACAGAAAACTATATTTAATATCCTATGATAAACCATGACAGAAAGAATATATTTAAAAAAAGAATGTACATGTATGTGTAAGGAAATGACTGCTGTACAGTTGTACTTAACACAACATTATAAATCAAATATACTTTCAACAACAACAACAAGCATTAAGGGAAACATTCACACAAATAGGAAATTTGAACAAGACAAATTCTAACATTCACGACCAAATTCTTTATCAGGTCTCATGCTTCTGCCCTCAAAAAGAAGGCACATAAAATATGCGCTGTTGTAGAAATCATTTCAATCTTGAAGGCCTAGAGATAGTCTCATATATTTTTTGTTAGAAGTCTCATCTGTACTATAACAATCTTTATTTTACCCACAATTGGTTTCTAGAAATGATCTTAAGAAAGTGTTCAATTTTATTTTTACACATTTAGCAAACCAATCACACTATCTCATTTTAATTACTAGTCAATTTCTCTATTGATCTGCAATGACACACGGTCCAGAAGTCAGGTTTTCAAGAAAACATGGGCCTCTTTATAATTCTGCATTTCACTGGACTGTCTATGTGTGTAAATGTCAAGGTCTCGGTTACTTTAGTCTTTATAATAGGACTTCATTTCTGTTAGAGAAAGATTTCCATATTATTCTACTCCTCCTCCAGCTTCATGGCTTTTCCAAAAATGTTTTGGCTATTTTTGGCTATTTGTACTTATATATAAATGTTAGAAATAAGTATATTCACTGGAATTTCCATGAACCTCTAAAGTATTTATAGCAGAACTGACATCTGTAAGATATTTCATTTATCCACAAACAATTATACGTCTACTGATACAAGTTTAATTTAATGAATTTTAATAGAAGTATTAGCATTTCTATCTTTTTTTAGATTATGCTTAAGTATTTTGTGGTTTTTGTTGCTACAGTAGGTAAACAGTAACCTCTTTTTTTGATATTTTGCATTTTTGTGTTGATGCTACTTTCTTAATATATATCTTATATCCAATAAAATTGCTATACTCATCAACTAATTCTATATTTTATGTGCATTATGTTTTTATACAGGCAATCATGTAATCTGCAAAGTAAAATAGCTTTGTTTCTTCATTCTTAACACTACATCTTTTATTTTTCTCCCATTCTGTACTGGCTTGTAGGGGCTTCCCTGATGGCTCAGTGGTAAAGAATCTTTCAGCAATGCTGCAGATGTGGCTTCAATCCCTGGGACAGGAAGATCCCTGAGAAGGAATGGCAACCCATTCCATTGCTCTTGCCTAGGAAACCCCATGGACAGTGGAGTCTGGTGCACTGCAGTCCCCTGGGTCGCAAGAGTCACACACAACTTAGCGACTAACCAACAACCCCAATAATATACTGGTCTGTACACTGCAGATGGTGACTGCAGCCATGAAATTAAAGGATGCTTTCTCCTTGGAAGGAAAGTTATGACCAACCTAGACAGCGCATTAAAAAGCAGAGACATTACTTTGCCAACAAAGGTCGTCTAGTCAAGGCTATGGTTTTTCCAGTGGTCATGTATGGATGTGAGAGTTGGACGGTGAAGAAAGCTGAGCGCCGAAAAATTGATGCTTTTGAACTGTGGTATTGGAAAAGACTCTTGAGAGTCCCTTGGACTGCAAGGAGATCCAACCAGTCCATTCTGAAGAAGATCAGCCCTGGGTGTTCATTGAAAGGACTGATGCTGAAGCTGAAACTCTTAATACTTCGGCCACCTCATGCGAAGAGTCGACTGATTGGAAAAGGCTCTGATGCTGGGAGGGATTGGGGGCAGGAAGAGAAGGGGGCGACAGAGGATGAGACGGCTGGATGGCATCACTGACTCAATGGACATGGGTTTGGGTAGACTCCGGGAGTTGGTGATGGACAGGGAGGCCTGGCGTGCTGCGATTCATAAGGTCGCAAAGACTCATGACGTCGAACACAACTAAGCAACTGA
The DNA here is from genome assembly GCF_963930625.1 of Muntiacus reevesi. Lineage (NCBI taxonomy): Eukaryota > Metazoa > Chordata > Mammalia > Artiodactyla > Cervidae > Muntiacus > Muntiacus reevesi. The sequence goes on from NC_089249.1 coordinate 203,186,872, forward strand.
ACTGAACTTGTACCTCCAGTAATGTACAGAAGTAGATATAGAGATATATTTGTGATTTTATTAAGTTTATAGAGAATTTTTCTAATATTTAACCAAAATCAGTGTTGGTTGTTCCCAAAGCTTCCCACTGATTTTGGTAAATTTACATGAGTAAATTATATTAGATTTTTTTTTCTGTCTCTACTAAGATAGTGTGGTTTCTCTAATTAACAGAATGTGTTAATCTGTTAATGAGGGGGTTAAGAGTTTTAAATGATAAATGACCTCTGTTATACAGATATAAAGTCAACTTTATTCTCTCGTATTAACTTCATTTATTTATACAGTGCTACTTTATTTTGAAAAAGTTTCTTTGCCATTGGACATCATTCTCAGATAATAAATAATCATAACTTTCTTCTTCATAAATGTCTTTTACTTAGTTTATGTCCTTTATTGATTATATTAATACTAGACTCAAATGATGACTCTGGGGATGTTCTTTCATTCTAGAAAACTCAGATTTTTAAAATTTCCTTGAACCTATACTATGCCTGAACTCATGTTTTCTTTAAAAAGATTCTAAACTGCTGATTCAGTTTTTTAAAATGGTTATACAGCTTTATGTCTTTCCATTACATTTTCTTAGAATTTTCCCACTTCATAGGTTTGTAACTTCTTGCCATGAAAGCATTCAGTGTATTTTCTTAGCATTTCTTTTTAATGTCTTTGTTATCTGTGTTACACCTCCTTTTCTCATTCCTAGTACTGTTGAATTATGCTTATTTTAATTAATTCTATTTTTGTCACTTTTACTTGCATTTTCATAGATCTAATCTTGGCTTTGTTCACATTTATTGCATTTTTATTTTTTATTACTTCCTACTCTTTGTGATTTCTTTTTTCTATTCTTTTACTTTGTTATTTTTTTAACAACTTAATTTGAAAACTAGGGCATTAATTTCACCATAAGGTTTTTATGTATATTTAAAGCTATTCATTAGCCTATTCATTTTCCTCTATGTAAGCTGTATTTTCTAAATATTATATTTACTGTTGTTTAAACCTGAAAATTTTCTGGTTTCCTTAATGATTTCTTCTGGGATACATGCGTTTTTGAAAAGTATGCTTGTAAAAGTCTTAGTTTTCTTTTTGTTACTGGATGCTTAATTGTACTATGATAAAAAAAATAAATTCATTTGTATATTCATCTTTAGAAATTTGTTTAGACTTACAGAATAAAACAATATATGGTTATTCTTTGTAACTATCCAATAGGCTTTAAAAGATTAGGTATTCTTTAATAGTTCACTGTAGGTTTTCTATTCGCCCAAAATTTTTCGTTGTTCAAATTTTTTCTATAAAGATCTTTCTGCTCACTTGATCTATCAGTCACAGAGAGCTATGTTAAAGACTCCCACTATTTTTGTAATTATATCTCTGTTTTGTTAATGTTTGCCTTTATACTTTGAAACTATGTCATTAGAATCTGGCTCATCCCAGACTCCCTGATGGATTATTTTTCATGCCATATCCTGAAGCAAACCATCTATTGCCGCCTCAGGAGATACACATTGCCATGTACGGGGCTGTGAAGCTCTGGTTTCCATTTCCCAGGGTACATTAAAACCCTCAGATCCTCCATCTAGCATTAAGATAGCCTCCTGTGAGTGAGGAATTCCATCTCTTTTATAACAATAGATTACTTCTATCTCTAGTATGTAAAAATTTTTCTTTCTGGCCCTTTAGCTTAATTATTTATTTAAAACATTTCTTTTTGGAATTTTCAGGTATTTAAAATGGGACGAGAGATTTCAATGTCCTTAAAATATCCATTAATCCAAATCATAATCTTAATCCCAATGAAAATTTTTAATGTGAAAATCAATGCCAACTTACCACTTAGATATAACAACTCATTTCCTCAAGTGGATTATTTAATTCATTTCTAACAAACAATCAGTACATTTATATAGTCAGCTGTTCTACACAATTTAGGTTACATATCCTATACATTTAATAAATTCATTAAGTTTCATTAATTTGTCTTTATTGAGTAAGGACATTTTTAGGTACATACTATGTGCCAAGTAAGCAAGTACTGCTGTTCTAGAGGTTGGAAATATAATACTGAGCTAAGGAGTCAAGAATTCAACACATACATACAGATAAATAGATACATGTCTAGAACTGGAAACATTTTATGAAGCAAATTAAAGTAGGCAGAGGAAGATAAGTGGGGGGTGTGGTTATTATGGTTTTAAGAAATGTATTCAGAAAGGTCTCGCCTTATGACACTTGAGCAGAGAACTAAAAAAAATAATAATGGAGACAGTCATGTGACTGTTCTGAAGAAGGATATTGCAGGCAGAAGGAAAAGCAAAGGGCAGAGGATCTGTGCTTCATGTGTTTGAGTTACAGAAAAGAGGCTGATGCATCTCAAGCCCTGTTAGTAAGGACGGCAATGGAAGGCTTGAAGGGGAGGAGGCTATTCTAGGGCCTTGTGGGCTATTTTAAGGACTGGGGATTTTACCAGTGAGATAGGAAGTTACTGGAAGATTTTGAGCAATGAGGGCAGGTAATTTGTCTTGTTTCAAAAGAATCTCCCTGGCTCTGAATTGAAAACAGGCCATGGGAGGTAAGGGCTGAAAAATAAAGATCATTTAGGAAGCCACTGTAATAACCCAGAAGAGAGACGATGACTTGGCCCAGAGTGGTAGTAGGAGATTAGTGAGAAGCAATCAGATTCTGGATATGTTATAAAGGTAGAGTCAACAGCTGATGAAGAGAATGTGAAGAGTGAGAAACAGAGGGCTCAAGGATAATTTCATGGTGTCTGGCTGAGTGTCTGGAAGGATGGCGCTTCCGCTCATTGTGATAGGAAGACTTCAGGAGGGAGCACTTCTAGTGTGTGGGGAATCATTTCTGCATGTGCATGCTGGAATAAAGTCTCGCTCCATGTAACCTTGGGTATATTTGAAACTACATGATATTATTTTAATAAAACTTTAACTAAGAACTTATTAAAAGTTTCATACAATAGCTCAAAATGCTCTAAAGAATGAGTGTGCATACAACACCTTTTCTATAATAATTTTTTATTAACATTCTATGCAAAAATTTTACTAAGACAAATACAATTATTACTTGTTATAATTACTATACTACTCACTTATTTAACATATATTTACTGATTGCCTAATATGTATTGAGAACTATCAAATGGATTAGGAATCTCATGATAATAAAAAATAGGCATGGTTCATTATCCCCTGGAGCTTAAAACCGATAAAAAGATGAAATGAATGTATATTTTTAAAGAGATGACTTACAGAACATATCCTAAAGGAAAATGGCTTACTGATAAGATGTATGAATTATGATCAGTAGGAGATAATCATCAAAGTTGTTCCCATCCTTGTAAGGCAGAGGGTGTGGCATGTTCCAATGTCATGCTGTGCAAAGAACCATGGTCCATTAGAAACACTGGAAAAACTCTATTGTGGCTGCAGTGCTGAGAATGAGAGGGAGCGTAGTGTGAGGTATGGCTGAAGACACGAGGTTGGTGACAGATAATAAAGAGGCCCAGAAATGAGCTGAGTAAGTTAGAAGCGCCATTCAGCATCTCTGGCATAGCATAGTAGTTAACAACACAGGCTCTGGATTTGGACATCCACTCAGGCACTTATGAGCTGTATGAGTTTTGGCAGTCACCATTCCTAAAATAAGGCTAATATTACTGCCTTCCTTCTTTTGGAGAGGAGGGCAGAGGTCTTTGGTCTCAATGTGCTAAGTCAGTATAAAGTTTTCCTGTTCAATAAATCTCCAGATACAGCAAGGTCAGAAAAATACCCACAGGGTTATGTTACTATTAATTATAGTTCATATTATTATTTCCCTGATAGTTTATATATTTTATAATAAAATATAAGACCTGGGGCTAAGTTTCAGTAAAAGCTTACCTGATATAAACGGGGTTATTTTACTTTTAGTTGGAATTCACAGAGAGGGCTAAATTATTTGTGGCCCTAAAGAAAAAAGTACGTGATATGCATACATGGTACATAGATGGTATATATTCATATTTTTGATATATCATTTACATAACAAATTTAAAACACCACTAAATTATGAAAATTATATAACTTATATATAATCATATTATGTAAAGTGAAAGTGAAGTTGCTCAGTCATGTCTGACTCTTTGCAACCCCATGGACTGTAGCCTACCAGGCTCCTCTGTCCTTGGGATTTTCCAGGCAAGAGTACTGGAGTGGGTAGCTATTCCCTTCTCCAGGGGATCTTCCCAACCCAGGGATCGAGCCCAGGTCTCCTGCATTGCAAGCGGATTCTTTACCAACTAGCCACAAGTGAAGCCAAAATACATGAGGAGAGAGAGAATTCAAATAAAAACCACCTTTCAGGCTAAAAATAAAAATATCCCTCTCTCTGGCAACCATATGTGACTCCAATGCAAGAATGACAGAGTAGGTAGCTGTTATGTTACAAGGCTACTCAAAGTGTGGTCTGGGCACTGGCTGCCAGGTGTCCTACAATGTAAATCAGCTACATCACTGTAGCATACAATTGAGTGCAATTGACTTTTAAAAAAAAATTCAAGGCTTTTTCAACAAAGCCAGAAATGTGCTATATTCTGGCACAGCTCATCAGAGGCCACATTTTCAATATAAGATCAGTTACTGAGCAGCTTGGGAAGATCCCCTGGAAAAGGAATAGACTATCCACTCCAGTTTTCTTGGGCTTCCCTGGTGGCTCAGACGATAAAGTATCTGCCTGCAACACGGGAGACCTGGTTTCAATCCTTGGGTTGGGGAGATCCCCTGGAGGAGGGCATGGCAATCCACTCCAGTATTCCTGCCTGGAGAATCCTCATGGACAGAGGAGCCTGGTGGGCTGCAGTCCGTGGGGTCGCAAAGAGTCAGACATGACCGAGCGACTAAGCACAGCACACTGAGCAGTTAATGAGAAAATAAACTTTAATGTAGAAAATTGTATTACATACACTAATGTAGTTCTAGATGACTTTCTAAATTATATGGCAATAAAGCAGAGTGAGATCAAGGGTGAAGGGAAGAAAATAAAAAGAACTAGACAAAAATGTTTCTTAATTGCAGCATGAGGAAGCACTTCCAATTGCAAAAAAAAAAACTATAGGAAAAAAGTATGAGATTTGACTATTAAAAAAGAGTCTGCAGGTCAAAAACTTTAAAAGACATGATTAAACTAAGAGAACTAGGAAGCTCTTAACAATATAACTGATCAAAAAAGAATGCTCTTAACATCAAAAAAACTCTGAAAAATTATTGTCTATTAGCTTGTTTCCTCATCTATAAAAAGATGATAATAACAATACTTAGTTCCAGACTTCTGTGAGATTGTATTAGATATGGATAAACTGATACATCTGATAATAAAAGACTTTTTAATTTTTATTAGATAGCCTTTGTCAATCTAATGTAAATATGATTTTTTAAAACTTAAAAATATTGTGTAATTGTGCAGTTTAGAGTTAACACCACAAATCTGGGTTGCAACCTACACATTCTAAAAAAGGTCTAGGACTTGTCTTACTCTTTGGAGGAAACTCTAAGCCCTTGAAATATCCTGCCTAATAAAAAAGTATCTTCATTTACAGGGGCCCTGAGATATCCTCAGTAGTTAATACTAACAGCATGACTTGTGGTGAGGGACTTAGAACAGCTTGACCTCTGTAGGGAATGGGTAGTCAGCCTTGCCTACATGACTAAATTCCACCAAAAACCCTGGATACCAAAGCTCAGGTTAGCTTCTCCAGTTGGCAGTACAATGTATGTGTTCTCAGACATTATTCGTGAGAGAATCAGCATTTTCTACACAACTCCACTGGAAAAGGACAAGAAGCATGTGGCATGCCAGGTATCTCCTGGGCCCTGCCCTATGTGCCTTTTTCCATGGCTGATTTTAATCTACATCCTTTCACTGAAATAAACTATCATTATAAGTAAAGCAGCTGGGCTGGATTTTATGAGTCCTTTTAGCAAATCACTGAACCAGAGAGTCTCAGGGACTTTCGCCTCACATAGAAATATAACCAGTTGACATATGCATAATAATTTACAGCTTGAAATCAAAGTATAATCTATTGCTTTAAGAAGTTTTGTTCATAGAGATGATTTAAGACATAAAATATAGTGAACATGTGTATAGGTATATATTCAACAAACCCTGTCAAAATTATGAATAATTTCCTAAGGTATTTTTATTTATAAAAATAAAATGTAAGCCTTCATCAGAGTAAATTAATGAAAGTCTTATCCATATCTCATAATTATAAAAACATTAAATAATAATCAAACATTCTATTGCTGAAATTTTTGGTTATAAGAAACATAAACACTCCCTTGATCTATCATTTAGAAAGAAAAATAATTTTGGAAAAGTAACCATAAAATATTGGTATAAATCAGTTATTTCCTCTTTCTTTGAACTTACACTTTTGTATATCATTACCTATAATTATGACAAGTATTACTTACATTACACATAAAATTATAATTGGTAACTTCCCAAAGGAAAAATTTAATAGATTTTTGCAGACATTAAGATTCTTTGGCAATCATAAAAGGATTTTCTTTCCTTTTTTTTTTTTTTTTTTTGGTTCACTTCAATTACTAAAATTCTCACCCTACCAGCAAGAGTCAGTTTTATTACTTGGTGGCCCATATTGACTTTTCCAGCTATATGTGGAATTGCTCTGGGAATTTCTAGAACTCAAATTCAAGGGAACAAACATAAATACATCCATTTCAAATCAATTTAGAGACATTTCATATGTGAATATGAATGTATTCTTGAATTAAAAAGTTAAAATGGAATCATTCTGCCATTCTTAAATTCTGGGTTGAAAAATTAAATGATCCATTTCTGCCGATAGGAAGTATATTAGAAGAAGTCATAACTAAAAAAAAATAAGTAAATAAGAACTAACAGCTTCACTTAAGCAGCTTAATCTTAATTAGGCCTCTAAGTAAGAGAGTTCTGTTGGTGTGTTTGTGTGTGTATTTGTGTGTATGTACACGTGCACATGTAAGATCCATATAATTATGGAACATCTATGAAAACTTCCCCTATTTAAGAGGCTATGTGTACATGAACATTGTTTTTTTATTTCTTCTCCTACATGTTTGTTTCATTGTGTTTTCTATTTTACAGTGGATGATGATGTAATTTATACAGATGAACTTTCTGCTGTTTGTTCTTTTGTTCTTTATAAAGACATCATTATTCTCACTGCTATTGTCTCCCACTCTCAGGCATCAGGAAAATTTTTAGCCTATACTTTTGAGACAAACACTGCTTACTGGTAAGGAGAATTTTTAGTAACTAAGTAGTTCAACATATATCACATGTCCTGGTATTAATCCATCAAGCATTACACATACCTTTGGCACATCTCTATTGATATTGGGTGCAGCTCTATAAAAGTCAAATAAAATAATATTTTACTACCATTTTAACCATTCCAACCTCAGTTTCTGCTCAAAAACCAATGTTTCTACTACATAAAGCTGAAGTGGCATTTCCTTAAATCATATCATATAGTTTTTTAAGTAGTTATATGTTCTTGACCAACCTTTTGCATGTTAATAAAGCAACTTGTACTGTGGTTTGTTCATTTAATTACTGTTTCTCCTACATTTTAGAATATAGCACACATCAAAGAGATTAATTTTATATGTACACTTTTATAATGTAAAATTTCTTTTTAAAGTGCACCCTCTAGTATTCATGGTACTTGATAAAATCATTAATGTCTGTTTCATTAAAAGGTAATCAGCTACCAAATTGTTAATGCATTGCTGAAGTGAAAATTTTAAGTATTCAGAAATTTGCATTTAATTTATAGGAATTATATTTATAATTAATTTGCCCTAACTTAAAATTTTTTTAATAATAACTTTTTCTTGCCTCTAAACACTATTTCTCAGCATTTTTCATTCAAATGATACATGTGGTTTTTTTCCTATTATGATTAAACTGAAATATCTTTAAATTATAAAATCAGTACTGGAATTTAGAATCTAAATCCTATCATTCCTGGTATCAAATACTGAATGAGGTCACTGTATTGTACCCTTTCCCTAAAGGATGATGATTTCCAAGTATATTTATCTTTTCTTCTTTTTCAAGTAACAAACCCCTCATATATCCGAGAGCACTCAAATGACAACTGAAAGTCTGCATAAGAGAAAATGAAAGTGTTTCTACACATTTAAAAACAATGACATGAAAAAGCCAATCACTGCTGATAATGACCTATTTCTTGCACTAGGTTATGGGTACATTCAATATTTGATCATTTATAGGACTATATAATTATGACCTGATCATTTTTACATATTCCAGTTTACTTGACTAAAAAAGGGTTTTTTTAAAATAAAAACCATTAAGTCTTATATAAGTTTTCATCAAAGTTTTCCTTTACCAATCAAATTCCACTGCCAACTCAAGTTTACTCAACTGTCTACAGAGTCTAGCTCTATGATGAAAACAAAGTCAGCTGGATGAATGGTAGCAAAGTGCTGCCGCCTGCGATGAGCTGGGGAGGATGGGCCCAGCCTAAAGAGTACAGACGCTACTCAGCTCCAAGGAATGGCTGCCATATGGGACTGTGCGTCTAATGCTGCCAGGTCTGGAAATTTGAATTTTTATGTCAAATTTATACTTTTTAATGTTGGCAACTGATTCAATTTTCGAAACACTGCAGCCAAACCAAATATGTCTTTGACCAAAGAGGCCTCCATAAAGATCACCTCCCTGAATAGGGCTTCGGTAAATCTGAGTTCAATTAAAATACTTTTCATTCGTGCTGCTGATACTGCTAGCACGTAGAGAAGCCTACAGTCAAAATTAGGTCTGATTCCCTAACCTACACCATTCTACTATAGTGTATTTACTGTAAAGTAGTGAAAGTCTGAAAGTGTTACTTGTTCAATTGTGTCCGACTCTTTGCGACCCCATAGATGGTGGCCTGCCAGGCTCTTCTGTCCATGGAATTCTCTAGGCAAGAATACTGGAGTGGATTACCATTCACTTCTCCAGGGGATCTTCCCAACCCAGATTCTTTACCATCTGAGCCACCGGGGAAGCCCAATTTCCATAAATATGGTCTATTTCTTACATCATTTGAATCTCAAACTTCATAATACAGGTATTATCCTCATTTTATTGATGAGGAATTCAAGATCTAAAGACAGTAGACAACTCATATGAACAAATTCAGAACAGTATGACCCGAGTTAGATGATATGAGTTCAAATCTTTCCTCCAAGATAGTATTTTCATAATTCTGGGAGGGTAAATAACCCCTCTATACTTCAGGTTTCTTCTCTATAAGATGGGTACTCTAACAGTCTATTTCACAGGAAAGTTGTGGGGATATATAAAGCATGTACAAACGTGTTTGGCACATAGCAAGACAGTGTAAGTGTTGCTATCACACTTATTATTGCTATTTTTATTATCCGTAAAATGAAATCCTTGCTTTGTATGAGTTTTCAGTGAGCCAATCTATGTACAGTGCTTAGAATTATGTCTGAGATGCACTTAATGTTCATTACACATGAACTGTGTGTCCAGTTTAATTCTCTTTCAAATGCATCACTCCTAAACTGTGCAGATAAATTCTTTTGCTCTCTACTGGGTAATAACAAATAGGAACTATCAGAAGTTGAAAGCATTTTTATTTGCATATAGTGTTTTCCTTGGATGCTTGAATAATGCATACTTTTTTAGTGTCATGATTACTGCAAGATTTATATCATTTGAAAATGTGTATTGAAATGAATCATATGCCATGTAATGACTGTTCTGATGAGGATTTTAATAATGTAATAAGATTTTATTCAAAATATCAGGAATGGTTAAAATAATCAGAAAATACTCTTCAAATGTAAATGATCTCTCCTTCATTTCCCTAATTTTAAAAATCTTAGGCTCAAAACAAAAAAAAAGGAAAGATATGCAGGCAATTCAATAACTCAAATTACAAAGTTATATACTAATATATTAGCATAGCCAGGATTTTTACTTACTTGTGGCCCATTTCATGAGCAATTGTAAATGCAAGGTTTAAGCCATTGTCTTCAGCAATAATACATTTTCTCTTTTCACTACACATTCCACTCAAGTAAGCTATACCTAGAAAACACAAACATTAATCATCAAATGTCAGAATTAAAGTGCAAATATTTATGTTTGGTATTAATAGAAGAAAATAAAAATGACAGTTTTCCCCCTCAAATATATCTATTAAACTGTGATATCCAGCTCCTATAAATAATTTGAGGAGAAATATATATATGTCATATACATATATGTCACTCAATAAACTGTTAATAGTCTTTTAAATTTCATATTTTAGATTGAATCATTTTATCAATTATATAATTCTCCAAGGAATACCATAGAAATACATTTTATAGTTATCACTTTTCATCATCATGTAAGATAGTCACAACTTCGAAAATGTAAATAAAAAGCAATGATTATTTAATCATTTCTCAAATCTTGAAATCTCATTTCAAAGAAATACCCTAAAATAAATTACATTTAGAAGATTCTTGAACTCACATTTATATTCTGAGTTAGTAAAATTTTGAAATTTTATTTTGTGAAATATCATTTTAACTAATGTAACTTAAAAAGCTTCCACGGTACTTGGAAAACCTAAAGTCTTTCCTTTGATAATTCCTTAGCTAATAAAGATGATCTGACCCAGAGTACATGATACTGAAATATATTTAAGACAAAAATTTCAGCAAAACATTTGACCTTTTGGTTTAAATTATTACTTAAGATGATAGTATATGAAATCACTTACACTGATTCATCAAAGATTTATATACTATTTTACTAATTAAGACATATATTTCAATAAATATTATTTAATACAACGAACTATAATCATTCAAGAGTATATTTTATATTTTCTCAAGTAAGATATCTGTAATAAAAAATATATTTTTTGAATTATTTGTATGTTCCCTAATTTTCATCTCCTTTTAAAATACATGTAACCTCATTTTGTGAAAAAAATTAATGGACAGGTAAAATGATTTGCCAAAGATCACATGACTGCCAAGGATGAATCCATCCACCAGCTAATTTTATTTTGCTTTCGATTACAATTGAGAGCACACTAATGAAAGATGGTTAGCTGAATGCTGTGACTTTTCTCTCTCTTCAGAAACCTGAAGAATAATGGTAAGGAAAAATTAAATTTAAATAAAATGACAAATCATCTTGACCATGTTTTGGGGAGAGAAGATTCATGAAGAAAGATGGACTGATTTAGTGAAGTCAAACCCCAAATGATAGGAAAGGAGGAGTTTATGAGCACTGTAGAACCCTAGAGAGGCTCAAGACTAAAACACACAAGGTTTGAGGAGAGGCATTGCTGGAGGGTTGAAATTGGACATTAGTTCAAAGTATATCCTTAACTACTCTTTCAAACCTTCAAGCTAGTGTCAATACCTGGTATCCATTGGTTTTCAGAAGAATGAAGATATATTTGTTAGGCAAAATGTAGTACATACATGTTATAAAAAACAGAACTAGAGAACGAAATGGTCAAGAGATTACGTATAAAGATGTTATTTTCTCATTGTATTTAGAAATTAAAATAGATCTTACAGACATTCCAAATCCACAAAGAGAAGAATAACTTCTCTACCAATAGATGGGTGGATGGACATATGAATGGATCGATAGATGATAAGTCCTACTTAATTTGGCTTATTAAGGCAATTGAAATTACTCTATGATTAAAACAAGATAAAGTAGAAGGAAAGATGAAGGCAATAATAAGAAGGAAGAAGAGAAGGAAGAGGTGAGAAACATTCTTTTAACTAGTTCCATTCAATAATAAGTTAAATAAAAACTTTTAAAAATTCTTAAACATAGTGTGAACATTAACAGGGCTAAAGTGAAAGTTAGTCACTCAGTCGTGTCCAACTCTTTGCAAGCCCATGGACTGTAGCCTGCCAGGCTCCTCTGTTCATGGGATTCTCTAGGCAAGAATACTAAGGTGGGTGGCCATTGCCTTCTCCAATGAATCTTCCCAACCCAGAGATCGAACCTGGGTCTCCTGCATTGCAGGCAGATTCTTTACTGTCTGAGCCACCAGGGAAGCCCTGAGAGTGATAAGACATGGTCTTATTAAAACAACAAAAGATGGAAAATCAAGATTTAGGAGTAACTGAACTTGTGTCCTACCTGAAGGGAAGAAGAGAGGTGGAAAGAAGGGAGGGAGAGATGCAAGATGAAAGTAAAGTATTCCCTCTTAAAAGGATATCAAAATTCTCTTGAGCATTTTAAGACTTTTAAAAACACATAATTTGAGATTAAATGTTCTGCACAAATTCTAAATCAAGCTCATCTATAATTAGCATGCTGATGACCACTGTTTGGTACAAAATTTCCTTTAGGATGGCCATATATTTCATCATGTTTTTCACAACTACATATTTCATCACCATAGGTAGCTTAAAATTCAGCCAATGTGTGTTGTCATGTCATATATTCCTTTGTTATATGGACCAGTATATATCAAATTTAATCATTTTAATAAGTTTTATATTTCTTTACCCATACCCATTCAAATATATTGTTCCCAAATGAAAATGGTATTGTCACTTGTTTTTAAATTCCTGTATTTTCTCCATTATTCTTTTTCTTATATACTTTCCCATATTTTTCTGTAATATTACTACATTGGCCAGGATTTTCAATGTACTGTTGAAATATCTGTGGTATTGAGTTCTTAGTTTTCCTTGCTGACTTTAGGAGGAATGTTTACAGTTTCACAATGGAAGATGATTGCTAAGAATTTTGATAGATACAGCTTATTAAGTAAAGGAGCTTAATTTCTAACATTTTTGTATGTCTAAGTGAAAAAAAGAGGCAATGTTATCTGAGGCATGGGTCAAAGGTGAATGGGAGTTGGAAATAGTTTTTGGAAAAGAAACAGAAGCTTGGAATAGCAACTGAGAGAAACAGGAAAGACAGCTGATGAAGAAGTCAGGAAATAGTTAATGTAAATGGATCAGAAAGTATATGGTTCTGCTGTGGATGGAGAACAAGAGCCTGGGGTGGTATTAACATGCCCAGTTGAATGGTATACAACCTAACTGCTGACACAGAGAAGGTTAATGTTTGGATGAAATCTGGGCTGAGGTTTTGTCGATCAGGTATAAAGGAAGAACCCCAGGGTGTAAGAGATGACAGTAAAACTTAGAGTAAGAGAAAAGATAGAACTTGCAGAGGCTCTATGCTTGATAACTAAAGAGGAAGGGTTGGAGCCAGATCATTAAGAATGAATACAGTGGTCAGGAGAATGGAGTCATCGATGAAGTAGAAGAAGAAACACTTTCCAAAGAAGTATTGGAGACTGTGATATGAGATGGATTTAGGGATTTTTAGATTTCAGAGCTCAAATTCCTAGACAAGACTTAGGTATTGCCATGAGGGTAGAAAAGGGCAGAGGTAGAGGTTGAGGTCAAAGAATCTTTAAACAGTGCTCAGGGAACTGATACCATGAACATGAAATTGCACATGATCACAACTAACTCAGGAAGGTGGGAAACACAGCCAATATCCACAGGAAATGTGGGTAGGGATCAAGGAGATAGATGAGTCATAGTGACAGTGAAGGATATGATGGCAGAGATCAGAGTTTCAGCTTCGAATAGTGAGTTTTTATATGAGGATAGGAGAGATTCTGACTTAGAATCAGCAGTGGGAAGCAGGGGGAATGCAACAGGTGTAAAACTTTGGTATCTTCCTAGCACCAGCCCTGTGGTACAAGGATGAGAAAGAATAAACAGTGACCTCTCCGAGGACACTAACTTCTTCACTACGTATGGGAAATCAGTAACTATTGTATGGGCTATTAAAATATATGGTGATAAAAATGATCTTTACAATATACAAGACATTTTATACTATAAAATATTTTATGAAATAAAATTCAAATATTGATAGAGGAATGATTACAACTAAGTGCCAAAAAATCCAAATCACCACATTTTCATTGAACAAAAAGACCACATAAATATGCTAAATCATTAATAGCAATTATATTATGTGAAGTGATTATAGGTAATTTTTCTTCCTTTTTTCCCATTTTCCAAGTTCATGTGTTTAAAATAGATTTACAGTGAGAAAATTAAACACAGAAAATGATACTCATGTCTATGAAATCTGAACAGTAATTAATACAATGTCTTCTATATCAGAATTTAATTTAACAACCAAAAAAGATCCTCTCCATCTATTCTCCTTTTACTCAAGTGTAAAGTCAAAATCTTCAACTAAGTTTCTAATAAATTTGAATTTCATTGTTCTTACATTTGGCACACCACGGAGATTTTCTTTGACTTGAAAGTTATGGAGAATAATTGTAACCATGACTAATTTAAATGACTTGCATTATTCTGTTTAAAAGCCCTTGCTTTTCAGTTCCTTTCAAGAACCCACATGTTTCCTATTATAATAAGGGGTAGAGGTTAGGAGGGGAAAGGATTTAACACAGCTGTTATTTAAAGATAGATATAACACAGGCCCTTTTTAAAGCACTTTTTCAATATAAAAAATTTATGAAAAGACAGAGGAAACCAAAACAAATTCTAATTTCTCAACTAAAAATAATCTCAAATCATGCACCAGGAGTCAAGAGAATAGCACATCTGAAAACAAAACACTGGACATATGATACACCTCTTCAAGATAATCAGAAACCTTTAAAACCTCACAGGATGCATGTTATAATAACAGACTAATTAGAAAATCAGTGTTTTTTAAATTAATTTTAATTGAAAACTAATTACTTTACAATATTGTGGCGGTTTTTGCCATACATTGACATGAATCAGCCACGGGTGTACATGCATCCCCCCATCCCAAAACCCCTCCCACCTCCCTCCTCATCTCATCCCTCTGGGTTTTGAGTGACCTCAGTTTTTATGTGATCAAATGGGTGTATCCTACCAAAAGTAAGTCTTCCAGCTACAGAACTATTGCTTTTAACCAGCAGGAAAACCACCTCAGTTCAGAATCCTAGCTTTCCTGGCACAATCCTAGTAAGTTATTTATCTTATGCTTGCAACCTATGAGATGAATTATTTATCTATGTGTCCTACTATTTCTTGAATCCTAATGTAATGCAGTATGTGACAAGGACCAAAGGTACATACTGAGCTCTGCCTTCAGGAGTAAAAGCCACACAAACACCCATTTAAAAATGTTATCACTGAGACATAAAGACATGCATAGGACATTATGGGATAAGTTTTTAAGACACTGAATAGGGGAAAATCAAAGCAGGAAACAATTTGAGAGAGGGAAACAGGTTGGTGGTATCACCGAGTGGGAAAAGGTGAGTCAGGGAAAGAAGTGAAAGTTGCGTATGGAATTTCTGAACAAAGGATTGATTATGGAAAAGGGTAAGCAAATTCTTATGGGAATTGATGTTACTGATAGATGGGAAGCTTATGTTCTTTAAATATGCAAGCCATGTAGTACATCTCTGCATCAGCACTGTATCTGCTATATTCTTAGTAAGGGGTACTTTAAAGGAAGTGCATAGAAAGATTAATATAAAATATGATTTGATTGAGGGCTTTGAATAAAAAAATATAATTTAGAAGAAACAAATGTATTTCATGCACAAATTAGAAAAAATTTCTAACTTAATAAAATGTAAAAATGTAAAACCCACTTACACGATAACATTCAAATTGGGCTTTGGACATATTTTAAAACAATAACTTGACTTACTACTTTGCAAATTATCTGCCTCTCTTCCATTAAAAGACAAGATGATCTAGGAATATAAAATTATAAGTATTTAAGTTGAGTTTAAAATCACTATAGTTACAAAGGTATTTAAGAATAGGCTTCCAGATCCTCTTGAATGTTTAAGTAATCTATAACATTCTTAACAGTATAGTTTCTACAAATACTATGAAAAAAGTGACTTCTAATAATAATCAAAAACAGTATTAGTTTAATAAAAAAGTATAACAGGCTCTGTGGTCAAATAAGGCAAAATATTGTTTAGACATTAAAATGTTGTTTGTATGTTCTTATATCATGGGAGAATGAGATTCTTTTGTGAAAAACACATAGAAATGCCAAATAATATGCAATATATAAATTTTTTAATGTATAGCTAAGGTTGATGTAAAAATAATTCCAAGTACAGGAATAAAGCTTAAAATATTCAAGGCTTGAGTGATAAGATCATGAGTTAATGCTGTCAGAACCTGGGTATCATATAAGACACAAGTCTATTAAATAATAGGTGTGGTTCCAAAATATCTGCATGACAGGTATTAGTGAGTAAAGAACTAAGATCCATAAACAAATCAGAAAGCCTGGAATTGATGCTGTTAATGACTTTGAAACATACTTGAATATAACTTTAAAAATCCCTATGTAGGGAAGCAACAAGGAACTCTGGCTCAAAATAAATTCTGGGTATGCCAGAAAAGACTCCATAAACAAATCAAAGTGCAAGCCATCATCATGCATAAGTGTAAAGCCAAAAGAATACTAAGCCATGAATGTAATGTACAAATTGATCACACAATTTGGGGATCATGCAAGGATTACAGAATTCCATTGTCAGTTAAGTAAAAACAAATGAAATATCACTATGATATCATCTCAGCAAACAGAAAATTCCCACAGGAAAGTCAACTTAACATAAGATCACAAATAAAAATCACCAACCAAGTGAAGAAAGGGTGCACTGTGGGAGAGAAGTCACTTTCATATGAAAACTAGAGAATAAATGGTGATGAAATAAAGACATTTTTAACACAAAGATATGGAGCCTGAAATCCACATTCACTGGGCCACCACAAACCAAATGCATCTTTTTGTAAATTAGAGATATAAACCCCTTCTAATGGTACATTATATCAAAATACTGGAATAGATAATGCTGTGATAAATACAGGAATGCATCTATCTTTCTGAATTAGTGCTTTCATCCTTCAGATGGATTGCAGAAACGGAACAGCTAGATCAGCTGGTAATGCTATTCTTATATCTTTTGAGGAATATCCATACTGTTTTCCATCAAGAATCAAGATACGAAAATAAACTAAGTGCCCATCAATAGATGAATGGATAAAGACATGTTACATATACACAATACTACTCAATTATTAAAAAAAAAAAGATGCATCTTGTTATTTGTGACAATTTGCTTGGACCTTGAGGAATTAGGCCAAGTGAAATAAATATCATAGATGAAGAAAGATAAATACCATATGACTTTACTCATATGTGTATATAAACAAACAAAAACAAAATAAATGAACAAACAAGACCAGATAAAAACCAAAAGATACAGACAACAGAGCAGTGGGTTACCAAAACGGAAGGGGTAATGGGGAGGGCAAAATAAGGGTTCAAATGCATGGTTGACAGATGAAACTAAACTTTTGGTTATGAGCAAAATATAGTGTACACAGGGGTTGAAATACTATATAATGTATGCATGAAACATAATGTTATAAACCAATGATACTTTAATACATTAAAAAATTAATCAGCAAAAATTATTGGTGTAAAGAAATGTTAAAGAATTTTCTTCAAAAAGAAGGAAAAAAATCTCAGAATGAAACATGAAAATGCAGAGAAAATAAAGAATAAACATATAAACTGTAAATAAATATCAAATATACAAAACACTGATTTTAATGTTCTCCAATTTTAAAACACAGGTAACTAAATATAGCAGGGGGAATGAATGGAGTTTAAGTGTTCAAAAGTTTAGCAATATCAGGAGAATAGTAAAAGGAGACATGCATAACACATAGAGTAATTTAAAAAGAACAGGAAAATAATATATAACCCACAACTGTAAAGAAAATATTGGATTTGCTTATATAAAAAGGCAAAAAAGAAAGGGTAAAGAAACAAGAAAAAAAATGAAAAATAAAACAGATAGCATTTCATACCAAAAATTTAATTAAATAAAAAAGGCTAAATACAGTAAACTCAAACTAAGATGATAGAACTGCATAATAAAAATAAATCCTAGCTGTAGTCTACTTCCTAGAGATACACTTTAAAAATAAGGATGTAGATAAGTTAAAAGTATAAGAAAAGAAAATGGTATAATATGTAAAAATTAACCAAAACAGGAGAGATTATATAAATACTACAATTGTGCAAATTATAGCAAAGTGAATTTAAGTCACAAGCATATGAGAGACAGAGGATTGTTTTTTTAATAAAAGGATTTCTACAACAAAGATATCACAACTTATAGACTCAAAATACATAAAGCAAAATGATTAGAATTAAGAAGAGAAATAGACAAATCTACAATTAAATTGAGAAACTTTCCTGTGTCTCTTTACAGCTGATGGAACAACTATAAAAAATTCACTAAGAACATAACAAATCCAAACAAGAAATCAGCAAGTCTCTCTTAACTGACCTAATAACATTGCATACAACAAAATTCACATTCTTTTTATGTGTACATGGTATATTTATAAAACTGATCATTTACTGAGTATTGGAAAACACTCAATACACTTCAAATGTGGAAATAATCCAAAGTATGTTCACTGGTCATGATGTAAATAATATAAAAAACTAAAAAGATAACCAGAGAAAACACAAACAGTCTAGACATAAGATGATACACTTCTAAACAGTCCACAAGTCAAAGAATTTATAATGGAGATTAGAAAGCACTTTAAACATAGTTAAAATAAAAATAAACCACATCAAAAATATGTGAACTGAAATGACAATGCTTAGGAAAATTCATAGTGTATGTTAGAAAAAAAAAAAACAAGAGACTGAAAAATCAATGGTTAAAATTCCTCCCAGGAGATGGGAAAAGAAGAGAGCATCAAAGCTTAAGAAAGCAGAACGAAGGAAATAATAAGGAGGAAAATCATGGAAAAATAAAACAAATGTAAAAGAAAATTGGCAAAACTGGAAACTTTCCTAGTAAACTAATTAAAAATAAAAGAGAGACAAACACAAATACACCAGCATCAAAAATGAATAAGGAAATGTCTCTACAATTCCTAAAGACAATAAGGTAATATATAAAACAGTACGCTAATAAACTTTACAATTTACCAAGGTTGTCACAAGAACAAACACAAAATCAAAAAATTTCTATAATAACCTCCTGTTTTCATTGTACTCAAACTCTATTGGCTTTTTTGAGGTGAGGGGTAGGAGTCATTTCTCAAATGAGACAAGCATGTTTTTACCTCAAGGCTTCTTCACTGGCTTTTCACCTGTCTGTAAAATTCTCTACATAGATCTCTTTCTATATCATCTACCAATTTTTAAAAAATATTTTAAAAATATCTTGTGGAGCCATCCTGGGGGAGACCCTTCCTGCCATGTCCTCTACCTGCCTCTTGTAGTAAACCTGTAATCTCCCAGGCCTCCCCTGAGTTACAAAAGCTGAGCTCAAGAATTAATGAGTAATGATTAGGAATTTAAAAATTAATGATTGAAAAGTTGTGTACATGTAGTGACAAAAGCAACAGCTGGATCAGGACAGCTATAACAATTTAAACAACAAGTCAGCCATATGGCAGTCACAGAATCTTCAGTTCCTCCCTGATGTATACAGAAACTGTATGTGATGCACATTCCTGAGTTGTTTTACAGATACTACAGCCCCTACCAAAGGGAAGAAGTTAACTATATGATGACCATGAGCAAGTAGTCCCCAGTCCAAGTGGAGCCTGAGGACTGATAAAGGTAAGCCCTCTGACACCACCCTATTACCTCACCACCAATCAATCAGAGAACTGTGCACAAGCTGATTGTATCTCCTGCAACTCCTCTCCCTCATCTTTCCTTTAAAAATGCTTCCCTGCAACTTATCAGTGAGTTTGAAGCTTTTGCACGTTAATTGCTCTCAACTCCTTGTCTGGCACCTACTCCACGTCTGCACTTTCTTCACCACAACCTGGTGTTGGTAGATTGGTTTTACTGTGTACAAGTGAGCAAACCCAAATTCCATTCTGTAACAACACTTTTTCAGTAAGGAATTCCTGGATCACCACATTTAAAATTATAAATACTCTTCTTTCCACCCTGGCGTTCCCTGGCTATCTCTTCCCTAGATCTACTTTTTTTTCCTGTGCTTCATTTTATTTCATTTTTTTTTTAATTTTTTTTATTTTTCAGTGGGTTTTGTCATACATTGATGTGAATCAGCCATAGAGTTACACGAATTCCCCATCCCGGTCTCCCATCCCACCTCCCTCTCCACCATTTTATTTCATTTTTAATGCCTCATTTCCTTTTTATCTTTTAATATACCAATTAATCTAATCATTTACCATGACTATTGACCATCTCTCCTTCAGTACGTGTCACATGCGCAAGAAAGCACTGAGAAATCAATTTGTTTATTCCCAATGTGTAGACTATGTTTTGTATAGTACAGAGACAATAATTTTGAAGTACACCAACACAGAATTCTCTTTTGTATTTCTACACAGGTGATGTCCTCCTAGTCATCTAAAGACTCTGCTCTCATGGCAGGTTGGAAGGGATTAGGATTATTGGTACTCTATTGGAACTGTGGATGACATGGATTGGGAAATCCCAGATCAATACAGCATGGCTCAAATAGAGAATTAAGGAAAATGTGATGTGACCGGATAGAGAGAGAGACTTAACTGTCACTTCTGAGCCTACTCTGATTCTCACTGTCAAGGGGTGGGTGGTTTAATGCAGGGGGCTTCCCAGGTGGCGCTAGTGGTAAAGAATCTGCTTGCCAATGAAGGTGACGCAGGAGACGAGGGTTCGATCCTTGAGTTGGGAAGATATCCTGGAGAAGGAAATGGCAACCCACTCCAGTATTCTTGCCTGGAAAATCTCAGGGACAGAGGAGCATGGCGGGCTACAATCCATGGGGTCGCAAATAGCTGGACATGACTGAGCACACATGCACACACACGCACACACAGATGACATACCAGAAGTTGAGCAGTGTCTCCAGCAGAAGCTGGAAGGGTGGGGAGTGGGATGGGTGGGAAGGTGAGGAGCGGGTGAAGAGACCTGAATAGGAAGGTTACAGAGCCCTGAGCTGAATATTCCTGAGCTGAATCCACCAGCTACATTCCTGGGAGCCAAGTGCGGTGGTGTGGTGTGCTGCCATGTAAACTAAGACTTTCTTCACTACAACAAAGACCTAAAGATCTCCAAGGGCAGAGAAAGAATGGTGGTTTCTGATCTACAGCATATCACGCAGCCTACTTGGAAAGAATCAAATGAGAATTTGGGGGATTATCTGGCAAAATGAATATGAGCTAAAAGCAAACAAGAGCAAAAATAAGGTAGTAATTTAAACTAGAAAAAATATTAATTGACAAGTTTAAGTTTTCAGGGACTTGGAATCAATTAGGAACTTGTGAAAGATACAACCTTAATATATTGTAGAAAGCTAGATGTAACATTTTCTTTGCTTAATTTAGTATAACTTTGACCTTGTTCTGTGTACTGAGACAAAATTAACTACAAATGGGAATATGCATGTTAAAAAAGTTTGTGTGTATTATATTTTTAGTGGACTTCTGAAGGAAAAATAGGACAGTAAGTAATCCCTAATTTTATTTTGTTACCTTAAGGTGCAATGGAGATATCTAAGGCAGTGCACTAGTGCACCAGACAGTGTATATATACCACTTTGAAATCTCTGGCAAGCTTTTATATGAAATATTAATATGGTGCAGAAATAAGAAAGTGAAAGATGGTTTAAGTAAATGTTTAGAAAAAGTGAAAGAAAGGGAGTCCAGACAGAGAGTGGTATGTAGGGTGAGCAGAGGTGGTCAATTCCTAAATACTTCTGTCCTTCTGAGAGTTGGAAAGAACTTCACAGTACACATTCAAAATAGATTTTGTTTGTGCTTTTTTTGTTTTTATCCTGACGTGACTTATCCTCTGAACAACAACAGCAACCCTTCCTTAAGGTTTATTAAGCCACACCATTAACCTGACCCACCTCCTCTCCACATTAGGGTATTGAAAAGGATTATTTTTGTATGGAAGGCAGAACAATTAAAGAAAATTTATGCCTGCAGGGTAGTTTTGTGCTCCTGCTATTGTATTCTAGATTTATTCTACTTCACATCCATTTTGCATCTCTAGAAAATTTAAGAGGGAGTTATCCAACAGCTTTAGAAGTTAAACTCTTAAATCCTTTAGGGAGTTTTAATGAAGCCAAACTCCAATGTACATTATTGTAGTTTTATATATCATTAATATATCATTAATAATATATACCATCTGAAATTCTTAATTTAGATTTCAGTGAAACTGTGAAAATATAAATCTAGTGGCACATTCAAAAAGCCACATGTGGTAGATTACACATCTAACTCTTGTAAATCAGTAACGAGAACTTTACTGTGCAGTCAACCACAAACATGGCTGAAAACTGGTATTCTCATTGCCATGTTAATTTTAAAAAAGATAAATCAGAGTTCTTAGGCTTTATACATAACTTTGCTCATAAACAAATAAAACTAAGTTAGTGATTTCATCTGTCTTGGAAATTAAAAAACTGTCATGACTTTAAAAAATAGGTAAGATGAAACACAGTTATAGATTCTTGTAAAGTAAGTTTAAGGATACAGCTGGAAAAATTTAGAAGTGTTCTGATTGCATATAAATCAGGAATTCTGGCTAACGCATTTTTATAATGTTATAACGTAATCATATCCTGAAGGCATTAAACAGGGACAATTAAAACTAAAAATATCATGCTACTAAAAAGCTGTATAAATTGCTTTTTTAGTATACTAGTAAAATCATTGACAGCATGCATTCATAACTACAAACCAAATCAAATTTCAAAACAGTTTGACACAACATTCTTTTTTCACCTTGCCAAATTTTAATCATTTTTCTACTCAGTATGGCCAGTATTTTTATTCAAGTAAAGAAATAATTCTATAAACTGGAAAAATTTAAAGAATATAATTTTAATTACAACACAATTACAAGTATCTGATGCTCTTAAATCTTGTTTAAAATACTGCTTTGATATAATCTGTCAAATAAAACATGTGTACTTAAGGACAAGTGATTCCAACTCTAGATGCATTAAGATTGCAGATTTTTAGGTCTATACACTGAGGCAGTTGATAATAAATGAGATGTAAAAGCTTTTCTCAAGAATGATTTGATGTTTTTGAAAATCTTGATTCGAATTAAATAATAAATTTTTCATGACCTGTTTTCCGCATTAAGTATAAAAAAGGCAAAATGCAAAAAATGAAATCTTAAGAACTGAGGCTCTATGTCAAATATTCTAGGGTTTGAATCCAGCCTCAAATTTTAGCTCTGTGATAGGGAAAGTTCTGTTTTCGAAACCCCAGTTTTCCCAACAGTAAAATTAGGAAAGCAATCATTTTTCTTAGGAATGCTAATTAATTTAGATAAAATATTTCAAACATGCGATGGCCTATCTGAAACATGCTAACCATTAACCATTAAACTTAGCTTTCTTACATGTAAAATGAGGTAAACAATCTCTTATGACAGAAAACTCTTAAAAGGTTAACGGAGGTGACATATTAAAAGAAACTACAGCACAGAATAGATGCTTAACATGTTATTATGGTTCACTGAACATGTTGTTTAAGTATACAGTGAGTGTAAGCTGTACTTTCACATGCTTATAGTAAGAAGAACTCTTAAAAACAACAAGGAGGACCTCAGAGAGTTATCTAAGTTAAAATGGTTTTTGTTTCACAAAGTTATGCTCATCGTATTTTAATATTCATACAGTGTTTAACAGCACCATTAAAATATTTTCTAATACAAATAATATTCTAATTAAAATAAAGCTTAAACAATAAAGCATTTTGAGAAGAGAAATATTTTAAGAATAACCACTTTTCATAATAATTCCTTAAGAATTATGTATCCCAGTCTTATCCCTACAACATGTCTTGCCAAAATAGAAATATAAAGTATCTGATTTATGTTCTGGCCAGTATCTAATAAGAAATACACTAGCAGCCAAGAAATAAAACAAGATAAGCTCAGCCTTTCTTTTATTATAAACCAAGGAAAGATACCATTTTCCTAACATGAATTCATTTCTGTGCAGAAATACACAGCCTGAGCACCTGGGATGCTCAATCATTACACTATGCACTGAGGACAAAAATAAGTATTGAGCAAGATCTTCGTCCACAAAGCGATCAGAAGGAGAGGGAGCGAACGGAATGAGTTATAAGAAAAGTAGTACTAAAGTCTGCCAGGTACATGTGTACAGTGAGAGATGATCCAGAAGGCGAAAAGAGGAAATTAATCAGGGTTCTGATGGATGCATAGAGTTTCCACAGTGATAAAAAGAGTAAAGAACAAGAACAAAAAAGAAATAGCCTTCTACTTGTAAATTCTAAAACAATACCTTTGAACATACTCATCTAAAATCTGCAGAATTTATCAGCTTTTAAAAGAGGTCTTTCTAGTTATAATTTTTTATTCATCTGAGAATGTTCTTTCATTCTTGCATTCTGTCATATCAGAAATTCACCAGAATTTCATCTTCGTCTATTTTGTCAATCCTTTCTTTCACTATTTCAAAAAGGTGTGCCATCAGCTGACTTTCATGGTTTGCCATGAAAAATCTTCTGTCATTAGAATCACTGTTCCCCCAGAAATAAGAGGTGTTTCTCTGTGTCATTATTTTTCTTTGTCTTTAGCTGTCAGTGTTTGTGGTAATTATGATTGTGGTATCTCTGGTTTCAAGAATTTCTTGTTTGGAGTTTACTTAGCTTCCTGAATCTAATGACTTAAATCTTTTGCCAAATTTGAGAAGTCTTCAGTTGTAATTCTTCTCTCCTTTTGTTGACTTCTGGGACCCCTGACAACTGTTATTTTCAAAAATTAATTTCTTTATTTCATTGCAGTCTAATTACTTTATAATATTGTGGTGGCTTTTGCCATACATTGACATGAATCAGCCGTGGGTGTACATCTGTCTCCCATCCTGAACCCCCCTCCCACATCTCTCCCTATCCCATCCCTCAGGGTTGTCCCAGTGCACTGGTCCTGAGCCCCCTGTCTCATGCATCAAACCTGGACTGGTGATCGATTCCACATTTGGTAATATACATGTTTCAATGCTATTTTCTCAAATCATCCACCCTCGCCTTCTCCCACAGAGTCCAAATGTCTGTTCTTTACGTCTGTGTCTCTTTTGCTATCTTGCGTATACGGTCATCGTTACGATCTTTCTAAATTCCATATATATGCATTAATATACTGTATTGGTGTTTTTCTTTCTGACTTACTTCACTCTGTATAATAGGCTCCAGTTTCATCCACCTCATTAGAACTGATTCAAATGCATTCTTTCTAATAGCTGAGTAATATTCCATTGTGTATATGTACCACAGCTTTCTTATTCATTCATCTGCTAATGGACACCTAGGTTCCTTCCATGTCCTAGCTATTGTAGACAGTGCTGCGATGAACACTGGGGTACACGTGTCTCTTTCAGTTCTGGTTTCCTCAGTGTGTATGCCCAGCAGTGGGATTACTGGGTCATATGGCAGTTCTATTTGCAGCTTTTTAAGGAATCGCCACACTGTTCTCCATAGCGGCTGTACTAGTTTGCATTCCCACCAACAGTGTAAGAGGGTTCCCTTTTCTCCACACCCTCTCCAGCATTGTTTGCAGAATTTTTGATAGCAGCCATCCTGACTGGCATGAGATGGTACCTCATTGTGATTTTGATTTGCATTTCTCTGACAATGAGTGATGTTGAGCATCTTTTCATGTATTTGTTAGCCATTTGTATGTCTTCTTTGGAGAAATGTCTGTTTAGTTCTTTGGTCCATTTTTTGACTGGTCGTTTATTTTTCTGGTATTGAGCTGCATGAGCTGCTAGTATATTTCTGAGATTAATTCTTTGCCAGTTGCTTTGTTTGCTATTATTTTCTCCCATTCTCAAGGCTGTCTTTTCACCTTGCTTATAGTTTCCTTTGTTATGCAAAAACTTTTAAGATTAATTAGGTCCCATTAGTTTATTTTTGCTTTTATTTCCATTACTCTGGGAGGTGGGTCATAGAAGATTCTTCTGTGATTTATTTCAGAGTGTTTTGCCTATATTTTCCTCTAGGAGTTTTATAGTTTCCAGTCTTACATTTAGGTCTTTAATCCATTTTGAGTTTATTTTTGTGTAGAGTGTTAGAAAGTGTTCTAGTTTTATTCTTTTACAAGTGGCTGACCAGTTTTCCCAGCACTACTGTTAAAGAGATTGTCTTTTCTCCATTGTATATTCTTGCCTCCTTTGTCAAAGATAAGGTGTCCATGCTGCTGCTGCTGCTAAGTCACTTCAGTTGTGTCCGACTCTGTATGACCCCATAGATGGCAGTCTATCCCTGGCTCCGCCGTCCCTGGGATTCTCCAGGCAAGAACACTGGAGTAACCGGGTTGCCATTTCCTTCTCCAATGCATGAAAATGAAAACTGAAAGTGAAGTCACTCAGTCGTGTCTGACTCTTCACGACCCCATGGACTGCAGCCTACCAGGCTCCTCCATCCATGGGATTTTCCAGGCAAGAGTACTGGAGTGGGGTGCCATTGCCTTCTCTGAAGGTGTCCATAGGTGCGTAGATTTATCTCTGGGCTTTCTATTTTGTTCCATTGATCTATATTTGTGTCATTGTGCCAGTACCATACTGTCTTGATGACTGTAGCTTTGTAGTATAGTCTGAAATCAGGCAGGTTGATTCCTCCGGTTCCAATCTTCTTTCTCAAGATTGCGTTGGCTATTCGAGGCTTTTTTATTTCCATACAAATTGTGAAATTATTTGTTCTAGTTCTCTGAAAAATACCATTGGTAGCTTGATAGGGATTGCACTGAATCTATAGATTGCTTTGGGTAGTATAGTCATTTTCACAATATTGATTCTTCCAATCCATGAGCATGGTATATTTCTCCTTCTTTTTGGGTCATCTTTGACTTCTTTCATACAGTTTTCTATATATAGGTCTTTTGTTTCTTTAGGTAGATTGATCCTGTACTAGAAAACCCTAAAGACACCACCAGAAAATTACTAGAGCTAATCAATAAATATAGTAATGTTTCAGGATATAAATTAACACAGAAAAATCCCTTGCATTCCTATACACTAACAATGAGAAAACAGAAAGAGAAATTAAGGAAACAATTCCAGTCAACATTGAGAAGAAAAGAATAAAATACTTAGGCAGAGTAATGTCTCTGCTTTTGAATATGCTATCTAGTTTGGTTGTAACTTTTCTTCCAAGGAGTAAGCGTCTTTTAATTTCATGGCTGCAGTTACCATCTGCAGTGATTTTGAAGTCCAAAAAAATAAAGTCTGCCACTGTTTCCACTGTTTCTCCATCTATTTGGCATGAAGTGATGGGACGGATGCCATGATCTTCATTTTCTGAATGTTGAGCTTTAGCCAACTTTTTCACTCTCCTCTTTCATTTTCATCAAGAGACTCTTTAGTTCTAATTCACTTTCTGTCATAAGGGTGGTGTCATCTGCATAGCTGAGGTTATTGATATTTCTCCCAGCAATCTTCATTCCAGTGTGTGCTTCATCCAGCCCAGCGTTTCTCATGATGCACTCTGCATATGAGTTAAATAAGCAGAAAGACAATATAGAGCCTTCACATACTTCTTATCCTATTTGGAACCAGTCTGTTGTTCCATGTCCAGTTCTAATTGTTCCTTCCTGACCTCCATACAGATTTCTCAAGAGGTGGGTCAGGTGGTCTGGTATTCCCATCTCTTAAAGAATTTTCCAGATTGCTGTGATCCACACAGTCAAAGGCTTTGGCATAGTCAACAAAGCAGATTTTTCTTTGGAACTTTCTTGCTTTTTTGATGATCCAGTGAATGTTGACAATGTGATCTCTGGTTCCCCTGACTTTACGAAAACCAGCTTGAACATCTGGACGTTTACAGTTCACATATTGTTGAAGCCTGGCTTGGAGAATTTTGAGCATTACTTTACTAGCATGTGAGATGATTGCAATTGTGCAGTAGTTTGAACATTCTTTGGCATTGCCTTTCTTTGGGATTAGAATGAAAACTGACCTTTTCCAGTCCTGTGGCCACTGCTGAGTTTTCCAAAGTTGCTGGCATATTGACTGCAGCACTGTCACAGCATCATCTTTTAGCATTTGAAATAGCTCAACTGGAATTCTATCACTGCCACTACCTTTGTTCATAGTGATGCTTCCTAAGGCCCACTTGACTTCACATTCCAGGATGTCTGGCTCTAGGTGAGTAATCACACCATCATGGTTATCTGGGTCATGAAGATCTTTTTTGTACAGTTCTTCTGTATATTCTTGCCACCTCTTCTTAATATCTTCTGCTTCTGTTAGATCCCTACCATTTCTGTCCTTTATTGAGCCCATTTTTGCATGAAATATCCCCTTGGTATCTGTAATTTTCTCCAAGAGATCTCTAATAGTTTCTCATTCTATTGTTTTCCTCTAATTCTTTGCACTGATCACTGAGGAAGGTTTTCTTATCTCTCCTTGCTGTTCTTTTGAACTCTGCATCTAAATGGGTATATCTTTCCTTTTCTCCTTTGCCTTTTGCTTCTCTTCTTTTTTCAGCTACTTGTAAGGCCTACTCAGACACCCATTTTGCCTTTTTGCATTTCTTTTCCTTCGAGATCGTCTTGATCACCACCTTCTATACAATGTCATGAACCTCCACCCATTGTTAATGAGGCACTCTGTCTATCATATCTAGTCCCTTAAATCTGTTTCTCACTTCCACTGTATAATCGTTAGGGAGTTGATTTAGGTAATACCTGAATGGTCTACTGGTTTTCCCACTTTCTTCAATTTAAGTATGAATTTTGCAATAAAGAGTTCATGATCCGAGCCACAGTCAGCTCCCAGGCTTGTTTTTGCTGACTGTATAGAGCTTCTCTATCTATGTTGGAGAACATCTATGTTCTCCAACTATGTTGATTTCATGCTAAAAAAAAATTTCAGTCTTCTTTCTAGGACTTAAGTAAGACTGAGGTGTTCTAATATATTGTTCAAAATGTCTAGGACACAATCCAAAATTACACCCTCTGTAAAGAAACAGGAAAATCTCAATTTGCATGGGAAAAGACATTCAACAGATTTCCACTTTGAGATGGCACAGAGTTTGGAATTATCTGACAAAGACCAGGATATCAATTATAATGGTGTTCCAACAAGGAAGTACAAACATTCCTGAAATGAATGGAAGGGTGAAAAATTTCAGCAAGGAAGTACACTATATAAAGAAAACCTAAATGTAAATATTATAATTAAGAAAAAAAAATAACCAAAATATAAATTTCTCTGGGTATACTGAATAGTTCAATAGAGATGACAGAGAATAAGAGTCAGTGAACTTAATGATAGGTCAGAAGAAGTTACTCAGTATAAGTAGAGAGAAAAAAGACTGGAAGGAAATGTAAACAGAGTCCCAGGGATCTGTGGGAAAAAAAATCAGGGTGGTAAAGTTTTTGCACAATGAAGGAAACTATAAGCAAAGTGAAAAGACAGCCTTGAGAATGGGAGAAAATAATAGCAAACAAAGCAACTGGCAAAGAATTAATCTCAGAAATATACTAGCAGCTCATGCAGCTCAATACCAGAAAAATAAACGACCAGTCAAAAAATGGACCAAAGAACTAAACAGACATTTCTCCAAAGAAGACATACAAATGGCTAACAAATACATGAAAAGATGCTCAACATCACTCATTATCAGAGAAATGCAAATCAAAATCACAATGAGGTACCATCTCATGCCAGTCAGGATGGCTGCTATCAAAAATTCTGCAAACAATGCTGGAGAGGGTGTGGAGAAAAGGGAACCCTCTTACACTGTTGGTGGGAATGCAAACTAGTACAGCCGCTATGGAGAACAGTGTGGCGATTCCTTAAAAAGCTGCAAATAGAACTGCCATATGACCCAGTAATCCCACTGCTGGGCATACACACTGAGGAAACCAGAACTGAAAGAGACACGTGTACCCCAGTGTTCATCGCAGCACTGTCTACAATAGCTAGGACATGGAAGCAACCTAGATGTCCATTAGCAGATGAATGAATAAGAAAGCTGTGGTACATATACACAATGGAATATTACTCAGCTATTAGAAAGAATGCATTTGAATCAGTTCTAATGAGGTGGATGAAACTGGAGCCTATTATACAGAGTGAAGTAAGTCAGAAAGAAAAACACCAATACAGTATATTAATGCATATATATGGAATTTAGAAAGATCGTAACGATGACCGTATACGCAAGATAGCAAAAGAGACACAGACGTAAAGAACAGACATTTGGACTCTGTGGGAGAAGGCGAGGGTGGATGATTTGAGAAAATAGCATTGAAACATGTATATTACCAAATGTGGAATCGATCACCAGCCCAGGTTTGATGCATGAGACAGGGGGCTCAGGACCAGTGCACTGGGACAACCCTGAGGGATGGGATAGGGAGAGATGTGGGAGGGGGGTTCAGGATGGGAGACAGATGTACACCCACGGCTGATTCATGTCAATGTATGGCAAAAACCACTACAATATTGTAAAGTACTTAGCCCCCAATTAAAATAAATTAATGAATTAAAAAAAAAAAAGCAGAAACATTACTTTGCTACAGAGGTCCGTCTAGTCAAGGCTATGGTTTTTCCAGTACTCATGTATGGATGTGAGAGTTGAACTATAAATAAGGTTGAGCACTGAAGAATTGATGCTTTTGAACTGTGGTGTTGGAGAAGACTCTTGAGAATTCCTTGGACATCAAGGAGATCCAACCAGTTCATCCTAAAGGAAATCAGTCCTGAATATTCACTGGAAGGACTGATGTTGAAGCTGAAATTCCAATACTTTGGCCACCCAGTGCGAAGAGCTGATTCTTTTGAAAAGACCCTTATTCTGGGAAGGACTGAAGGCAGGAGGAGAAAAAGAAAACAGAGAATGAGATGGATGGCATGACCGACTCAATGGACATGAGTTTGAGTAAACTCCGGGAGTTGGTGATGGACAGGGAGGGCTGGCGTGCTATAGTCCATGGGGTCACAAAGAGTTGGACGTGGCTGAGCAACTGAACTGAACTGAACATAGTTGGGCTCAGGTTTCATGTCCGAAACTTTCAAGGCTTCTGGGGGCTTTTTGTTTCATTGTCAAATTTTCACTATCAATTTTCAAAGCCTTTTCATTACTATTCAAATCTATCCTATGTGTTTGTCAACAATGGACTGAGGTAGCCTCATGGCTTAGTAGATCATTTCTCAAAGAAATTTTAGGATCATATTCACACATACACAACTTAAAGGTGAGCAAAGGAGTTGGTAAACAATTTTATGGGATTACTTTCCCTAGTTTCTTCCTCTCCATTTTCTCCGTGGTATCTTCCATGTCCCTTGATTCTCATTTTATTCCTGTTTCCAGAAAGTTTGTGCTCTAGTTACATCACTAAGGGCTACCCTGGTGGCTCAGTCAATAAAAAATCGGCCTGCAATGCAAGAGACTCAGGTTCAATCCATGGGGTGGGAAGATTCCTTGAAGAAGGATGGCTACCCACTCTAGTATTTGCCTGGAGAATCACATGGACAGAGGAGCCTGGCAGGCAGAGTCAATGGGGTTGCAAAGCATCAGACACAGGAAGTGACGAACACTACTTCACTAAGCTGTGTACTTCTCATGACTATATTTACTTCTGAGTCTCAGTAATGGGAGGACAGAGGCAAAAGGCAATGAGAATAAAAGCTCTGCAGATCAGAGAGGAAGGTTCCTCTCTCAGATTTTTGTGATTCCTATTGCTGTCACTGTAGTCCCTACCACCATTATCATAGAATTGTTTTCCAGACAGGTCAAGAGAAAATGTAGGCAATTTTCTTAAAGGGGATATTTCCCCTACTTTCTCTGAGCATTAGGGAGACCTTATTCTTCCTTGATTCAAGCTAGAAATATTTCTGAGAGCTCTCTCTACATATGGCCTAATGACCATTTGAAGTTAGGGCTGTGTGGAGTCCAGAAGAGAGAGAGAAAAATAATAAACTCACTGCTGGTTTGATGGTACTTCAAATTCTTGTCTTCTTCCCAATCTGCATGCTACTATTTACTTTTTAAAATCCTCAAATAGCTGATCCACTCTCCCATGTTTAATAGCTGCATTAAATGAAAGAGAAGGATGGAGTGTGTTTACTCCAGTACTAGACAGTGGTTTCTTGGCAAAAAAAGACAGTAAGAACAAGCGTTTTGTAATTTTAAAGATAATTATCTGTGGAATTTTATTTCTTATACAGTGCAAATGAAGCATCTCAATATTTTCTGGAGTCATTTCCAGTCCAATCACTTAAAGACCAGAATTGGGAAGACAATGGCAAATGCTAAGTGATAATTTTGTTGCATTATTAGATTATTTAAGTATTAAAGACATAAATCTTTGCAATATCTAGAAAAGCATTTTCTTCTGTATGAGTTTATGAGTTTCTGCATTTTTACTATGTAATAACTGATAATATTCTATATACCATGACAGAACTGACCTATTAACCATTTGCATTAAAATAATACAGGCCACCTTAATATTATTACACACTAATAAGCAAAAAATGATGAATAAAAGCTATCAACTTCAGTATTTTTATTGAAAAAAATAAATTGTAAAGAAAAAATTGTAGTGCGATCAAGACCAGGCCTTATGATCATAAAAAGATTATTAAATTTTGATGACAGATAATATGCAGATTTAAAAATAAACTAAGTTTTTTTAGTACTCATGAGACATGTACCAATGCATTTATTCTTAAAAGTCATGAAAAACTTATTGTGGAGAGAAAGCTGGCTTAGAATAAAAAAGAAGAAGAGAGAAAATGGGATTTTTTTCTTTTTTTCAGTTACCTACTCAAGAGTAACAAAGGATAGCAAGAAGCAAAAGATTTTTTTAAATGTGTAAACAGTTTCATTTTAGTCACCACTGTTAACTCTAGTATTTAGAACCTAATACACTTTGGGGCACAGAGTAGGCACTCCAAAATATTAGAGAAAATTGAGTATATGAAAAAAATAGAGAGAAAGGGAGACAGAGAAGTAGAAGATCATCTGAAATGAATCAGTGAAAATTGACTAAGAAGGACAAACAGGAAGCACAGTTCTTAATATCGCCTACATAAGTTTCCAGACTTTTGGATATCAGAATTTAGAACACGATGAAGATTATCATCATTTTTATACCTGATATATCTGAGACTTAGACGTTAATAATGTACTGATAACTAATGCTTTGGGGTCATCTGGATTGAAAGAAAGCAGGACTGCCAAGAATGGCATGAAACCAGCTTCTAATACACACAGTGAAGCTCATATGTTGATTTCTAGTAAGTTTAATTATTATTATTACTGAGGGATTAAGTGATTAAGTATTTAAGTTACCAAAATAATAGTTATAGATTAAGATTTCTGAAATATGTACTTTTTAATATATCATATACAATTCTAATTAATGTGTGAAACTGTCTCAAAAAAGTTCATTAACAACAGAATGATCATATAGACAGTTTGCCTGGGACAAACATTTTATGCTTTTTTTCCAAGCATAATTATTAATTATGCCTCCTTTAACTTTTCTAAGTGTCTTAGTATTAATTATGATAGGTTCACCTTATCAATAGATGAACATTATAGGCATTTATATTTCAAAGCTTGAGTCATGCCCTGGGCCAGCCAGATTCCCTTGCATATTCTTATTTTCTTCGCTGGAGACCCAAAGATTGGTGCATTTTCCTATACTTTATGCTGGTACCACGCAATTTACCTTCTTCGAAACCAGTTTTCCCCACCTCTTTTTTTCCTGCTCCACAGGTGTTCAGACCCATTTCACTTTAGTTTGCTTTTGTTCATCACTGATGAGATAAGGGAAAAGAAATATTACATGCAGAGAACTTGCAAAGATTACAGGAATGTAGCAAATCCTTACAAAATCCTCTTGAAATCCTATCACTGTTGCACTGTCCCATTGGTATGATAAGTGAAAATCTCTTTGAATCTCCTTCCCTAACTTAACAAACATGTTCTTATTTCTTATTCTGCTTTCCCAAGAGGGTCATATTCTCCACTTTCATCTATAATGGTGTTATTTCTTCTAGTGTATAAATCCCCAATTGATGTATAATGATGAGAATCCTTTAGCCTGAATGTGTTACTTTCCTATTGCTGCATAACAAATTACTTAAGTAATGCAGTGACTTAAAGTAACCCCCATTTATTACTGCACAGTTCTACTGGTCAGGAGTCTGGGATGGCTTAACTCGGTTCTCTGCTGAGGGTCTCACAAAGCCGAAATCAAGATATCATCCAGGCTGGACTCGCTACCTAAAGGCTCTGGGCAAGTACCAGCTTGCAAGGTTGTTGGCACAATTCAGTTCCTTGCCTCTGCTCTTTGAAGGGAGACTGTTAAAGTTAGACCTTCATACCTTAAGTTTAACTGAGGGACTGTAATTACACCCACAAAATCCCTTTCAGCAGTACCTAGATTAGTGATTGACTGAATAACCAGGATATAGGAATCTTACGAGTGTCATCTTTAGAATTCTGTCTACCACACTGAATAGATTCCATCTGCATTTCTGAGAACATCTACATTGAAAACTGAGCAACAAATACGACAACATATCTCACACAAATATGAGGACTTATGGGTATCCAAACCTGGCACTAGTTTATCTAAAATTATATACATTTAAAGCTGATACATTCTTTAATATATTTGATAATTTCTAATTACACATCCCACTAGATTGAGTGGGCAAATCCCCTCCAATATCACCCCCAATAAATGTATCTGAACTCCCTTGAAGACATAATTATGCTACTAATTCATTTAGAAATATTTATACAATAAAAGCAGCTGTCCCCAACCTTTTTGGTATCAGGGACCAGTTTAGTGGAAGACAATTTTTTCACGGACCCGGGGTTTCAGGATGATTCAAGTGCATTACATTTATTGTGCATTTTATTTCAATTATTATTACATCAGCTCCACCTCAGATCATCAGGCATTAGTTCCTAAGGGTTGGGCAACTCTATAATAAAACTTAACTTAATTGTTTGCCTAGCCCAAAGAAATACAAATTTCAAAATAGTAAATTATGGATTTTTAGTAGAAAAAAATACACATTCCTAACCAAAAGGGTATTAAAGGAGAGCCAGTGATTTCTTTAAGTATTTTCAGTCTCTGAAATTCTCTATTCTTTAGGTGCCACAATGCAAGAGAAAATGCCACAACTGCTGTTTAATGAAAATGAAGCTACTTGAAAGAAACTGGCATGACCTGTTCTTCTCACCCAATAAAAATGATTACTTCTGCTAAAATGTGGTTTGGAGAACACACTGATGCTTGAAAAGGGAAGTGTCTGGAGATTCTCACACATACAGTGTCAACATAAAAAGATTATTTCAGTATATTTTAGTCTCTGAATATGTTTCTTTTGTGGCAGTTGCTTCCTAGGTGGTCTGTATGCCTGTTTGACAATTTGCATGTTTATAAAATTAGAATTATTCAGAAGCTTACAGAAGAATAAACCATCATTCCAACCTGCTGAAAGACAGAAAAAAGTTTATTAATAACAACAAAGCAGTAGAATGCAGGGAGCATTAAAGTATCCCTGAATTGGATATCTGGTAATTAAAAAATGCATAGCTTCTTTTATCAATGTGTATATAAGAATACTCATGCCTGGGAATTCATATTGATCCACACAGGCCTTTGCCAACACTAAGCATTTACCAATTTTCTATACTATAAAGTCCTTAAAAGGTTTCATGAAAACAATAATCCTTGATTATCAATTCGCTGCCAGGTTATGGCAGAATTTCACAGTATGGTCTGCAGAATTCAAGGAGATGTAGCATCTCTTCAGGGGTTCTTCTAAGATCTTTCTAAGAGGCCCACGAAGTCAAAACTGTCAACATTCACACTAATGGTGCAAAAGCAATGCTAGGTAAAATTGTCTTCACTGTCAGTCATTTTATTTTTCACTGAAACTTACTCTCAGGGGGAAAATGTCAATTTCACTTTTTATATGTCCCAGATGAAGCAGTAATATGCAATTTTGTTAAATCTGAACTCCTGAGTATATGCATTTTTTTAATGTTTTAGGTAACCCAAAGAAGTAAGGATAAAACATTTTCGCTGCAGACTAAAACATCATGTTGTCTCTAAGAAAACTACTGGGAGATGTCTGAATTCTGAGCTAAACTCACTGTGCTTTTAATTGAACACCATTTTTACTTGAAAGTCTAACAAACATTGGAAAAAAAGGTTATTCAGATTTAGGAATCTGGCTGACACCCAAATATGAACAAAGTGAATCTGTCACTCCAAGGAAACTAACTGATGGTGCTTGGCATTAATAAAATTCACGCTTTCAAGTGAAATTAGAATACTGGGAAACTTTCACTTGCCACTGAATGCTTCGCAGCTTCCCAACATGAGAAGAATTTTTCTGATGAGATCAATAGTGATACTGACAATATTTATTTATATATATATACATATAGTAGAGTGAAATGTGTCAACATTTAGATTTGCCTAATTCAGTGAACCAATATTTTGCAAACAATGATGCTCTAAAATGCTATACACAGTAAAAACATCCACTTAAATTGTAAGATATACCAACAGATAATAATGTAACAGAGTATAAATGTTTACTGATATGTATTCAGATTCTACATTGCTACAACCCACAAATAATCAAAACACTACCACTGAGTTTTAGTGCACTTTCAAAAGAGAACATTCTCAATAATCTGAAAATACCCATTCGTTTTTGAATTACATATCTTTATGAGGCCAGATTTTCCTCATACACCTAGACTAAAATAACAAATACCAACACTTTACATGCAGAAGCAGATATAAGATTCTGCTGCCTTCTACAAGCGAGATCTAAAGAGATTTGCAAAAATATAAAACAATTTCATGTCTTCTCACTGTTTTGTTCAACACCAATTCTCCAAATCAGTGTCATGGCACATATGAATATTGAGGAAGTGGATTTGTGTGACGAAGTTGCAGCTGAAGCATGTATAAAAATATATACAATAATACTTTAAAAGTTTTTTTATGAAATTTCATTTCTAGCATACAAATGCTAAAATAAATAGCAAACATCTTAAATGCAAGGCTTGGTATATAAGTGAGGAAAATACTCCCATGGGCCTAAAGAAATAAAAAGTAAAATGCACAATTTGGAGCTGGTACTAAGGTACTTGGTTGCCTGAGGGCATTCACCAAACTCAAATCCAAAGGTACTCAGCTTTAGACACCACATTGACACAAAGACAATGACTTGCATACACAATGGAAAGAAAGCTGTAAAACTGTCACTATTTGCACATGGCATGATATCAGATAAAGAAAATCCTACAGATCTCACCAAAAAACAGAATTAATAAAATAATTCAGTAAAGTTGCAAGATACAAAATCAACATATAGAAATATATTGCATTTATATACACTAATAACAAACTATTAAAAGAGAAATGTAGAAAACTATCCTAATTACAATCTCAACAGAAAGAATACAATAACTACAAATAAATTTAACCCAAAGAGGTGAAATAACTGTACTCTGAAAATAAGACATTGAGGAAAGATATAGAAGATGGTATAAACAAATGGAAAGATACACAGTGCTCATAGAATGAAAGAATTAATGTTACGGAAATGTCCACACTACCCAAAGCAATCTACAGTGGTAATGTAATCCCTATCAAAATACCCATAGCATTTTGCACAGAACTAGAGCAAATAGCTTGAAAATACATATGAAACCACAAAAGACCTCTGAACAGCCATGGCAATCTTAAAAAGAAGAACAAAGTTGGAGGTATCATACTTTCTGACATTGAACTATATTACAAAGCTATAGTAATCAAAACAGTATGGTACCAGCATAAAAACAGATACATAGATCAATGGAACACGATAGAGAACCCAGGTAGATCACATGAAAAGGAATTTGGACTGATAGTTGAATTCTCAATAGCAACAATGGATGCCAGAAGGCAGGTGATCTAGATCAGTGATGTGCTGAAACAAAACAATGTACCTTGAATAATAGTATTCTACACTCGGTTATAATACCTTTCAAGTTCCAATTCATTATTGAACAGAAATAGTAAAAATAAAAGTCCTCTCCTTATTTCTGATTTCAAATGGGATCCTTTTAAAGTTTCACTACTTAGAAAAATACACTCACATATTTTCTTGTAAATATCTTTAGCCTTGTTAATAAAGTTCCTACTTTGTCCTATTTTGCCAAGAGGTTGCTTTTTTATCATGAATGTATTTTGAATTGCCTGAAAGATACTTTCTTTATCCACTGTGATGATCATATGGTTTTTATCTTTAATTGGATTACACACTTATATTTTAAGATTTTCTAATGTTAAACTATCCCTCTATTTCTGGAATAAATCTTAAATAAAATAACCCTACTTGGTTATTCTAAAAACACATTGTTAGATAATATCTGCTAATGTTCAATTGAGAATTCTTTTTTTCCTGAGTGAAAATGACTTATTATTTTTCCTTCTTACACTGTCCACTTTAGAATATGGTAAGAAATTTATATGGTTTTAATTCACTTTTTCCTGTTGTCTACATAGCTTGTATAATATTGGAACGATCCAGTCTTTGGAATTTTAGCAGAAATCTCTGTGAAATCATCAGGGCTTGGCATTTTCTTAGAAACATATTAAACAACTGATTATTTTTGGTAGATTGTTAGTGAATGATATAAGGTGTTTCTGTCTAGTTGCTTAGCTAGAAATGATTAACTATAATTAATCAAGCTTGTTAGTACAGACACAGTTTGTTGCTCTTTATATATACTTATGTATCATGATCCAAATTTTAGTTTTTTATCTAATCCCAAACCCTTCACCAGTTCTTAACATTAATTATAGAGACAGAATTTTGATCCCACAGTCCAAAGACTTAAGGATACCATGCTTCCTTACTCCTTTTTTATAAGTTATAGGAGGGAATTATTATTAGAAAGTACATTCCTTTTTTATGGTTGTAATATCAAAATATCACAAATTTGATTGCTTAACATACCCAAACTCATTATCTTACAATTCTCTACATTAGAAGGCTGATCTGGATCTCACTGGCTAAAACCAATGTATCACAAGGCTGTCTGTGCTACCTTCTGAAGGCTCTATGGGAGACTCTGTCTCCTTGCTTTTTCCAGGTTCTAGATAATTCTTCACCTGAGAATCTCTGCCTCCATCCTCAAAACCAGTAATAACGAGCTGAATCCTTGTTAGAGACATATCTCTCTCTGTGCCTTTCTTCTGGAATAATCTCTTTCCAACTCTGAGCTTTTATGCCTCCCTGTTCAACTTTTAAAGACTGTTGTGATTACACTGGGCATACCAGACAGCCTAGGATAATCTTCTTCTTTTAAAATAAGTTGACTGGGAGCCTCAGTGGCATCTGCAAGCTTCATTTCCCTTTACTATGTAACTTAACATATTCCCAGGTCCCAGGTCCATTAAAACATGAAGATCTTCAGGGACCCTTATTCTGCCTGCCCAGAAAGTAAGGCAACTTCACTAGTAATAGCTGGGACTTGCATCCAGAATTATACTTTATTTCTCTTTAAATTTAAGAATAGCATCATAGTTCATCCAAACCTCGGAACTAAAAACCCTGACTTCAACTATGACACAATTCTAATAGGGCACTGACTTCAAAACTAATCTCAATTTCAGGGATGTTAAAACTGAACACATGTACATTTAAGAACTGACATTCTGTTGGTTAAAATATTTAATAGTATTTTTTTTTCCTCCAGGTATCTATATACTTACCAACTAATCTGCCTAATTAAAACAACAAGAAAGAATGTGGTTAAGGAGGTGGTAAAGCAAGTTTTACTTTTTACCCTCTAAACAGCTTTTCAAACATAAACTTAATAAGTATAACTTCTCAACTGAAATATTTATTTATAATATTCCATAACACTGATACAGTCTGGCTCCTTAAAGTATGCATATCTTTTACACCAGTAAATAAACAAAACATCCTATTGTTTCAAATTTTACATGCTGAAAGTAAAAGTACTTTCCAATATTATATTTGCCACTTCTTTCACGTTTTAATGTATACAATTTTATTCTAAAACTTCATTCAAAGGTATTTTTCTCATCTTCAGATTTCTAGTTGTATTGTCCCTGGGTACA
This sequence comes from Muntiacus reevesi, assembly GCF_963930625.1. Lineage (NCBI taxonomy): Eukaryota > Metazoa > Chordata > Mammalia > Artiodactyla > Cervidae > Muntiacus > Muntiacus reevesi. The sequence continues at coordinate 203,227,186 of NC_089249.1, forward strand.
CAAATGCATTTATTGCAAAATTCATACTTAAACTGAAGAAAAGTAGGGAAAACCACTAGGCCATTCAGGTATGACCTAAATCAAATCCCTTACGATTATACAGTGGAGGTACAAATAGATTCAAAGGATTAGATCTGATAGAGGGCCTGAAGAACTATGGACAGAGGTTGGTAACAATGTATAGCAGGCAGTGATCAAACTATCCCCAAGAAAAAGAAATGCAAAAAGGCATAATGGTTGTCTGAGGAGGTCTTAAAGGAAGAAAAGTGAAAGGCAAAGGAGAAAAAGGAAAGATATACCCATCTGAATGCAGAATTTCAAAGAATAGCAAGGAGACATAAGAAAGCCTTCCTCAGCGATCAATTCAAAGAAGTAGAGGAAAATAGAACGGAAAAGACTAGAGAACTCTTCAAGAAAATTAGAGTACCAAGGGAACATTTCATGCAAAGACAGACACAATAAAGGACAGAAATAGTATGGACCTAATAGAAGCAGAAGACATTAAGAAGAGTGGTCAAGAAGATACAGTAGAACTAAAAAGATCTTAATGACTCAGATAACCACAATGGTGTGATCGTTCACCTAGAGCCAGACATCCTGGAGTGTGAAGTCAAGTGGGCCTTAGGAGGCATCACTATGAACAAAGCTAGTTCACGCATTGGAGAAGGAAATGGCAACCCACTCCAGTGTTCTTGCCTGGAGAATCCCAGGGATGGGAGAGCCTACTGGGCTGCCGTCTATGGGGTCACACAGAGTCGGACATGACTGAAGCGACTTAGCAGCAGTAGCAGCAGTGGAGGTGATGGAATTCCAGCTGAACTATTTCAAATGCTAAAAGATGATGCTGTGAAAATGCTACACTCAATATGCCAGGAAATTTGGAAAACTCAGCAGTGGCCACAGGACTGGAAAAGGTTAGTTTTCATTCCAATCCCAAAGAAGGGCAATGCCAAAGAATGTTCAAACTACTGCACAACTCTACTCATTCCACATGCTAGCATTGTCATGCTCAAAATCTTCCAAGCTAGATTTCAACAGTACATGAACCAAGAACTTTCAGATGTTCAAGTTGGATTTAGAAAAGGCAGAAGAACCAGAGATCAAATTGTCAACATCCGCTGGATCATAGAAAGCAAGAGAATTCCAGATAAACATCTACTTCTACTTCACTGACTACGCTGAGGCCTTTGACTGTGTAGATCACAACAAACTGTGGAAAACTGACTTCAAGATATGGGAATACCAGACCACCCTACCTGCCTCCTGAGAAACCTGTAAGCAGGTCAAGAAGCAACAATTAGAACTGGACATGCAACAATGGACTTGTTCTAAACTGGGAAAGCAATACGTCAAGGCTGTATACTGTCACCCTGTTTATTTAATGTATATACAGAGGACATGTTACAAAATGCTGGGCTGGATGAAGCACAAGCTGGAATCAAGATTGCTGGAAGAAATATCAATAACTCAGGCATGCAAATGATACCATCCTTATGGCAGAAAACAAACAGGAACTAAAGAGCCTCTTGACAAAAGTGTAAGAAGAGAGTGAAAAAGCTGGCTTAAAATGCAACATTCAAAAAACTAAGATCATTGCATCCAGTCCTATTACTTGATGGCAACTACAGGGGAAACAATGGAAACAGTGACAGACTTTTTTTTCTGGGGCTCCAAACCACTGCAGATGGTAACCCAGCCATTATATTAAAATATACTTGCTCTTTGGAAGAAAAGCTATGACCAACCTAGACAGTGTATTAAAAAGCAGAGACATCACTTTGCCAACAAAGGTCCGTCTAGTCAAAGCTATGGTTTTTCTGTTAGTCATGTACGGATGTTAAGAGTTGGTCCATAAAGAAAGCTGAGCACCAAAGAATTGATGCTTTTGAACTGTGGTGTTGGAGAAGACTCTTGAGAGTCCCCTGGAGAGAGTCCCTTGTAAGGAGATCAAAGCAGGCATTCCTACAGGAAATCAATGCTGAATATTCATTGCAAGGACTGATGCTGAAGCTGAAGCCCCAATACTTGGGCCACCTGATGCAAAGAGCCCAACTCATTGGAAAGACCCTGATGCTGGCAAAGATTAAGGGCAGGAGGAGAAGGGGTTGACAGAGGACAAATGATTGAATGGCATCACTGACTCAATGCACATGAGTTTGAGTAAGTTCCAGGAGATCAACAAGGACAGGAAAGCCTGGCATGCTACAGCCCAGTGGGTCGCAAAGAGTTGGACACGACTGAGTGACTAAACAATAACAACACAGACGCACCAAGCTACAAAGGAAAGCTGTCTCTCATTATAGAAAAATCTGAGTCAGAGAATTCAACCGTGTGGCATTTACTAACACTAATGCTGGACAAAAGTGTAACCGCTCCACAGGGAATAAAATGATGTGATAGATCTAGTACCTACTGAGTGCTGATTAAAATCTAGCTGTCTTTGTGAAATCAGCAATACAGTCTTTGTGAAATCTAATTTAAAAGTGAGGAATTCAAACCTTCAATTGTTAAATAATGTGCCCACATTCATGTCTGCAAAAAGCAGCAGAGATTGATTTGAATCTAGATGTCTGACTTCAACATCCATGCTCTGTTCTGTTTCAGAGTTTTCTTCATCTGTAAAGTAATAATGATTAAAAAAAAAAAAAAAAAAAAAAAACTAGAGAGTTTCAGAAAATAAATGAGAAAATATCCAAGGAAGTGTTTCTCAAGTTACAATGAGCAGTATCAGCATCACATTGCTTTTTAAATATAGGCATTTCTCTCCATGTACAATTAAAATTAATAACCTGAATTCAAAGTTTTTAACTACTGTCCTTCCCTTCTCAGTATACTTAAGAGAGGAGGGAAAATTTCCATGGTAATCACTCAGGCCCAATATATTCAAACCAAATAACTAAATCTACTTCTTTCTTTTCTCCTTTTCTTTCAGTATTTTCATTACAGTATCCAATGTGAAATGAACTGACTTCACATCAGAAATAGATAAAAGAAGAAGGCATATATAAACTTAAGAAAGCATCTGACCAAAAATAAAAAATACTCATAATAGTGCATGAAGAGATTTACAAATGTGTATTAAGAGATATTTAATCGATTTAAGCCCTAAATCTCTTCTGTTTTGTTATGCTAGAGATTGAGAGCTGTTAAGATGACCAGTAGGCTACACATGCTTATTTAATTTGCGTGACAAATCACAGAGCAGTTTATCAGTACTCCCTTAATAAGAGTGGAAATTATTAATACTGCCCCATATTCTTCTTCTCTTATAAAAGAGTATGTAAATGTCATGGAAGATCTATGCCTTAGGCTGCAATTTCCAGACATGAAAAGCTTTAAATTGGTTTAAATAGAAAGGGATATCTGGGGTTTCCCAGGTGGCAGTGGTGGTTAAGAATCTGCCTGCCAACGCAGGACATATGAGAGACGCAGGTTCGATCTCTGGGTCAGGAAGATGCCCTGGAGAAGGAAATAGCAACCCCTTCCATATTCTTGCCTGTGAAATCCCATGGACAGGGGAGCCTGGTGGGCTACAGTCCATAGGGTCTCAAAAAGTCAGATATGACTGAGCATCTGAGCACAGTAAGGATATTTATTGTCTTACACATTCAGAAGCTCAAAGGCTAGACTGGGTCCAAGGCAAGGAGAATGCCATGATTCAACAGTGTCACTGAGGATAAAGACACCCTTCATCTCTCCACTGTGCAGTGTATGAATTCATATTTATCTGAAGAGTAATTTCCTTTGTGATGATACTGACCAGGGTTGCATCCTTTCTTGTTTACATGCAGTGGGACAGATATGACCAAGTTTCAGGCATGAAAAATGTTCCTTTCTTCAGATTCACGAGGCAGATATAGGTTACAGTTCACATGTCCCAACCATGGCAAGGCCATATGCTGACTGGCTTAGGCCTGAGGCCCAGAAATTATCCCTCTGATCAGCCTGTATGAATCATGACCCATCCACAGAAGTGTGTCCTTTTCTACCTGGCATCGTGGCTGCATAGTGGTGGATGTATGAGTGATAGGGTGGCAACCACCACCCCTACTTCACACTAATGTCTTTATAAATCTTACCAGTGTAGGTCTCTAGGCAGAAGCATGGTTTGTGTGAAAAGACATTTTGTGTGGGGACAGGGATTGGGATGAAGAGACTACTCTTCTGATTTGGTTGTTAAAAGTTTTCTCATTTAACATCCCCTGGGAAAAAAATCTCATATTTTCACTCTGCTCAAGATTAAACATGAACAAAGACCTCCGTTTCATATTTGGGATGAGAAAAAGAAATGCCGAAAGATATAGAGGGGAAAACTGGGATTTAGCAATGCCAGAGGAGACCATGAAAATATAAGTACTCAGAAACAGAGAGGGATATCAGAACGGGCATCAGATTTTTCACGTTCTATGCTATATTGAAAACCGATTTTTATCAAGCTCTTAAGGGACAAGTGAACAGAGCTGGGAACTGGTTACATCACTTTGCTGATGAACCATACATATTCTAATTACACTAATAATTCCAAGTATACCAAGTTTCCTCATTATCCAAATGTGCTTCAGTCCAGAATAAATATGCATGCTATTTTCAATTAGCAGATTTAGCAAGATATAAAACATACTCATAGTCAAAAAGAAATTGGTTCTCCTCATATGAGAAACTGCTTTCTTAGTCCACATGTACGTGCTTTAAAGACGTGGTTAGAGTCCGTAATTATGGGATATATTGCCTGAGTTGCTGATTTTTCTCAGCTCTAAGGCAAAAAGTTGATCAGCCTATATTACAAGAAGGTTTTGGGGGCAACATAGCTATTTAAGTAGAGGAAAAGGTAATTATTTTGAGACACGCTTTCTTAGTAATCAAATGCTTCTATGGTTAGGTTGATTAAAACTATATATCAAGATTTAATTTCTGAAAATTCAGCCAAGAAGACAAGAAAACAGCAGGAAGCAAGTTAGTCAGTTAACATTAGGAAGATCATCCCTAGATCTATTCAGCTTTTCCTTTGGTGTCCAGCTTGTCTTACAGTCCTTTCTGAATCAAATATTCCTTTGATTCCACCATCCTTCACTTTGTACTATTATAACTATTTTTCACTTATTATCTCAGATTTAATCATCTGAGGAGACTGGTAAGAACTTAATAGAACTAGTTAGTTAAAATTATATTTTTAAGTGCCACTGATACTTAAAAAAAATAATTTATTCTCTTTTTCCCATTTTTTAATTGTTTGCCTCATAAGAAATAAATGATACTTCAGTGATGGCTAAATTAAAATACTTATTGCACTAAACGATGAACCCCACATGATATATCAAAACCAGATCAAACTCTTAAATGTACCTTAACAATAACCCAATAGCAATACCTTATTAAAACTATACACAGTGTCTTAAAACTAAACATATATATATAGTTCTATAATTTTATCTATCTATAGTTTCAGCTCTCTGTCTAGAAACATGATTTAAAACTATACATACATACAATTATAAAATTTTACCTATCTACAATTTCATCTATCTGTTTAGATAAGTCAATTTATATACATGCATTTATACTAGCATAAATGTGGCCATTCTCTGAAAATTAAAAACTGTGGTTTATAGATTCTATTAGCTATACAGTTATGTCTTAGGGATTTTAGATATCCAAGACAAAATATAGAAAATTCGCTACTTTATGTACAGAAAATCCTCATTACTTGGGCAAATAAGATGGACTTTCTTTCACGCAGTCCACAAAAAGCTTCAAATGTATGTAACTCAAAAATAAATCCATTAGTAAACTCTACTAACATTAACATATTTGCCTCAGTTTATGAATAATAATGTAATTTAATTGAATCCATGTATATATGTCTGAGAAAAAACACAAAGAATAACTCATGATATTTTTAAAGCATCATTTAAACTTTTATCCGCTATATAGTGCACTTATATCTTCAAGTTGTTTCACTAATAATTGAATTGGTGACAAATAATTAAACACATAGGTTGAAAATATACATCACTGACATTCTAAAAATATTTCACTATAACGAGCACTTTCAAATAATTTTCTACATTTAAACAAATGCTGTGTTTAGGCTCCCAAGATCTCCTCCAAAGTATAAAAATTTTTACATACACTTACCAACAGTATCACATGGTTCATCTTTGTGTACACAGAAATCTTTCCTAGAAAGGAAAACAGAAAATATTGTTTGTTCCACAAACAACAAAGTATACGGCTTATTTTCAACACTTACAATGAATAACTGAATGACACTCTTTATCTCCAAGAATTTGATAAAACTGAAAATAGGATTAACTAATTTTTGATTCTAAGAAAATGTGAGAATATTTAAATTACTATACCTTTCACCTGATATAATCCTGAAACATTGTGTCCTATCCCAGGGATCGAATCCATATCATCTGCACTGCAGGCGGATTTTTTTACCAGTTGAATCACAAGGGAAGCCCTTAAACATAATACTACTGCACATTTAATAGATTATACAATACTATAACCATAACTTCTATGTGCACTGGGATATCAAAATACTCATGTGGCTTGCTTTGTTGCAGTAGTCTGGAACCAAATCTATATCTCCAAGGTATGCCTTTAATTCCATCCCAATTTTTGAAATCTCAAGTTAGACAGTTTTTTCTAAACCATTAGTGCTCATTTAGATTTACCTATATATTTGGCAATTTCTTTTCTCAATAATATCTTGTATCATTATGTTCTAGAGAGACTATTATTCTTTAAGTATATCCTTCAGTATCTCCTTCAGTGAGGACCTATGAATACAAACTAAACAGTCTCAGACTGTTTCCTTAATTCTCATTGTGTGTGTGTTAGTTGCTCAGTCGTGTCCAACTCTTTGCGACCCCAGGGACTGCAGCCCACCAGGTTCCTCTGTCCCTGAGATTTTACAGGCAAGGATACTGGAGTGGGTTGCCATTTTTCTTCTCCAGGGGATCTTCCCAACCCAGGGATCAAACCCAGGTCTCCTACACTGCAGGCAGATCCTTTTACCAACTGAGCTACAAGGGAAGCTACAAGGCTAATTCTCATTAGCCTGCATTTATTCACAATGGAAGAGTACAGTGACTGTAGAACTCTAGGCTGACTTTATTAGCCTTCAATGCACTGAAGATATTTCATTTTATTCTAGCATTTATAAAAAAAAAAAGAAGTCTGTAATCAACTTGCAGTTTTCATTCCAATCCCAAAGAAAGGCAATGCCAAAGAATGCTCACTACTGCACAACTGCACTCATCTCAGACACTAGGAAAGTAATGTTCAAATTTCTCCCAGCTATGCTTCCACAATACAGGAACTGTGAACTTCCAGATATTCAAGCTGGTTTTAGAAAAGGCAGAGGAACCAGAGATCAAACTGCCAACATTTGTTGGATCATCAAAAAAGCAAGAGAGTTCCAGAAAAAATCTATTTCTGCTTTATTGACTATGCCAAAGCCTTTGACTGTGTGGATCACAGCAAACTATGGAAAATTCTGAAAGAGATGGGAATACCATATCACCTGACCTGCTTCCATGAGAAATCTGTATGCAGGCCAGGAAGAAAGTTAGAACTAGACATGGAACAACTGACTGGTTCCAAATAGGAAAAGGAGTATGTCAAGGCTGTATATTGTCACCATGCTTATTTAACTTATATGCAGAGTGCATCATGAGAAATGCTGGGCTGGATGAAGCACAAGCTGGAATCATATTGCCGGGAGAAATATCAATAACCTCAGATATGCAGATGATACCACCCTTATAGCAGAAAGTAAAGAAGAACTAAAGAGCCTCTTGATGAAAGTGAAAGAGGAGAGTGAAAAACTTGCCTTAAAGCTCAACATTCAGAAAATGAAGATGATGGCATCTGGTCCCATCACTTCATGGCAAATAGATGGGCAAACAGTGGAAACAGTGGCTGACTTTATTTTGGGGGGCTTCAAAATCACTGCAGATGGTGACTGCAGCCATGAAATTAAAAGACACTTGTTCCTTGGAAGAAAAGCTATGACCAACCTAGACAACATATTAAAAAGCAGAGACATTATTTTGCCAACAAAGGTCCATCTAGTCAAGGCTCTGGTTTTTCCAGTGGTCATGTATGGATGTGAGAGTTGGACTATAAAGAAAGCTGAGCACCAAAGAATTGATGCTTTTGAACTGTGGTGTTGGAGAAGACTCTTGAGAGTCCCTTGGACTGCAAGGAGTCCAACCTAAGCAAAATCAGTCCTGAATATTCACTGGAAGGACTGATGTTGAAGCTGAAACTCCAATACTTTGGCTACCTGATGTGAAGAACTGACTCATTTGTAAAGACCCTGATGCTGAGAAAGATTGAAGGCGGGAGGAGAGGGGACAACAGAGGATGAGATGGTTGGACGGCCTCACCGACTCAATGGACATGAGTCTTGAGTAAACTCCAGGAGTTGGTGATGGACAGGGAGGCTTGGCATGCTACAGTCCATGGGGTCGCAAAGAGTCAGACATGACTGAGCACCTGAACTGAATCAACTTGCTCTTCTTTCATTTGGTCTTGATTAATTTTTATTGAGAATCGACATATAACATTGTTTCTGGTTAATTTTAAGATTTCTTTTTGTCTTAATATTAATAGTTTTGCAGTTTCACTAAGATGTGTCTAGGTACTGAGTTTGTTTTTATTTATCTTCTTTGGTACTTGGTATGTCAATTTGAAGATTCACAAATATACATTATAACCATTATTTATTTATCTAATTCCTCTCACATTCTCTCTGCTCTTTTCCTAGAACTTCTTGAAGTGTATATTCATTCTTCTCATTTTGATGTCAGTAAATCTCACTCTTTTGTACTTCCATCTCTTAATCACTCTGTACAGCCTTCTGGGATAATCCTTCAGATCTATCATCCAATCCACTAGTGCTCTCTTCAACTGCATCTACTGTGCTCTTCAAATCAGAAATTAAGATTTTTAAGTACATTTTTATGCTTTATTTTCCTCAATTTTCAAATTATCTTTTCTTTCAAAACAGCTTTTTTCTCACACTTTTGAATTTTTGTGTTTTCAATCATGTGAACATGCTTTTTAATAACTTCTGTCAGTATTTCAAAATATTCTTGATCGTGCTCCTTGGCTCTAACCATGGGATATGTTGTCACGTTGTGTTTTGGAATCCTACTCTGAACTCATTTAGTTGAACTTTATTTGTGGACGCCTTGTGAGGTGAAAGTTGAGAGAGGGCCCCTTCACAGGAGTTCTGCACATGCCTTCACTAAGTGTTTCAATGTTGGGTTGTAGTCATGGTAATGAATACCCACAGGAGTCATTTTCTCCTAACATGGGTTCATGGCTAAAACAGAAAGCAAGCTTCCTTCCTGTTGACAACCTGTGCTTGTTGCAAAACTTTTACCAGACCAAAATTTTATTAAGGGTGTAAGTATCCAAGGGGCCTGGCTGTCTATAATCATTTCAGTTCCCACTTCACAAAGGCACAAAGTTTTTTCTTTATATGGGAGTTCAACCCAAGAATCCCGATTTTTAAGTCCAGCAAACTCCTGCCAGGACAGCTATCACATTACTTCAGAAGCTTACTGCATTTTTTTTTTTTTTTTTTGCCAGAGTCCTCTTGTTTTGGGCTCACCTGTGCACTTAAAAGGATTTTTATTATGCTGTTTCTACATTCCTAGATGTTGATGATGGGAACATTTTCTGATTTTTTACTCAGACAGATTATCACAAAGTTAAAGGAAGAGGACACAATCTGTGACCTACCATACAATAATTAAGCATACTGAAACATTTATTGTTAACATTAGATCTTACTATACATAGACTTTATTCTAATATTATATTTTATATGATGCAGTTACTTTTACCAAACTCTTTAAAAGACTGAACTACCTCAGTATGATGTTCACATTGACCTCATTGATAAATTACTTTCTCAAAGATATCTTTCTACAAATAGGGATTACATTAGTTATAAATTATTTAAAAAATTAGTGATTAGTGCAATATTGTCATTTTCCTCTCATAAGGTAGGAGATAGAAAAAAAATGTGTAACTAGACATGACTATGACTGAATTAGAGAATGAAGTAATTTAATATCAAAGCTTAATTATTATAATTTTTTATTATTCCTTGAGGCAAATGTCTGACAAAGACAATTTCTATGAAACAGATATAGAGTCAACTCTTGATTACTAGAGTAAAGGCAAGAAAGGTAAAGGTTTGATAAAGATGATAAAATAATCTTAAATTTTAACACAAGGGACAATACAGATTTACTATAAACATGATTCATTTAAATCATTCCCATTAATTAGAAATACATTAACTATTCTGCAATTATAACAAAATAATAACAAGTATGAAACTGTACCACAGTAATTACTTCATAGTTAGTTGAAGAGTTATTATTCCTGTGGGTCTCTTTGCTAAGAACACTTTCCCAGTATTTCACTAGGACAAAGGTCTGTTTAGTCAAAGCTATGGGTTTTCCAGTAGCAATGTATGGACAATAAAGAAGGCTGAGTGCTGAGGAACTGATGCTTTCAAATTGTGGTGCTAGAGACGATTCTTAAGAGTGCCGTGGACAGCAAGGAGATCAAACCAGTCAATCCTGAAGGAAATCAACCCTGAATATTCACTGGAAGGATTGATGCTAAAGCTGAAGTTCCAATACTTTGGCCATCTGATGCAAGGAGCTGACTCACTGGAAAAGACCCTGGTTCTAGGGAAGACTGAGGGCAGGATGAGAAGTGGGTGACAGAGGATGAGATGGTTGGATGGCATCACTGACTTAATAGACATGAGTTTGAGCAAACTCCAGGAGATAGTAAAGGACAGGGAAGCCTGTCGTGCTGAAGTCCATGGGGTCGCAAAGAGTTGGACATGATTAGCAACTGGACAAAAACAACAAGGAAGATGGAGACTCAAGCCCCATTGCACATTGCCTTTTCTCCCTTCCTGTCCTTACTTAACTCCAGCTGTCAATATTTGGATTTGATCTGCTTTAGTGACCAGGCTTTCTCCTGCCTCTGCTTTCATAATGCAAGTCACAGATATCTTTTCTCTAGAGAAAGCCTACTGCAGAGACCTCTCATCTGACTGCAAGGAAGTGAGAACGTCCCTAAAATGGAATATATGCAATGTAGTGTTACATGGAGAAGGAAATGGCAACCCACTCCAGTATTCTTGCCTGGAGAATCCTGTGGATGGAGGAGCCTGGTAGACTGCTGTCCATGGGGTCGCACAGAGTCGGACATGATTGAAGCGACTTAGCAGCAGTAGCAGTGTTATATTATGCTGTCTACAGCTTATTATATATTTCTAAACAAGAGAAACAGTACATGTTTCATTAATTTGTAAAAACTTTAATGTTTCTCTCAAATGGTATTGTTTTTATTCTGATAAACCTGTTGATAAACTAGTTAATTCACCATGGATAATTAAAAATTGGCCTTTACCACCTGATACTTTAATCTTCACTCTACACAAAATCTTTTCCTTTATATACTACAGATATATAATCCTATTAATACATTTGCATATGGCTTAAAAATGTTCTATCCCAACTGAATGAAAGGAAATGGCCAAAAAAAAAAAAAAAAAAAAGAGAGAGAAATTTAATTGAAACAAAAAATCAGATTGCCCATCAGCACAGATGGGTCTTAAAATTTATGCCATTTTAGTAAAAAAATTATCTTTCTGAAAATACATGCCAAAATTAAAACAACAACTCTAGAAAAATGAGGGAAGATGCACTCAAATTTTATCCCATAAATGTAACCACTCAAGCTATCCTATCCTAAACTTTCAAGTTAAACTAATGAATGTCATTGCCTTCAATAGTCAAGGTACAAAACTGAAAACCTTAAGAATCTGGGCAAAACAAGACTGCTGTTAGTTATAACCAAAGGGTTTTAAAAAAAGAAAAACTTTCATTCTTTGACAGCCACTGAAGTACCTAATCTTAACTATTCCCAACCCCCAGCACCATTTCATCAGGAAGCTACCTTCAAATATGTCATATTTTCTGGTCACTGACTTTATTTATTTATTTATATTCTGGTTCATAGATCTTTTTTATTAATTTATTTAATTGGAGGTTAATTACATTACAATATTGTAGTGGTTTTTGCCATACACTGACATGCATGTGTTTCCCATCCTGAATACCCCTCCCATCTCCCTTCCCATCCCATCCCTCTGGGTCATCCCAGTGCACCAGCCCTGAGCACCCTGTCTCATGTATCGAAGCTGGACTGACGATCTATTTCACATATGGTAATATACATATTTCAATTCTATATTCTCAAATCATTCCACCCTCACCTTCTCCCACGGAATCCAAAAGACCATTCTTTACATCTGTCACTTTTGCTGACTCGCATACAGGGTCATCGTTACCATCTTTCTAAATTCCATATATATGCATTAATATACTGTATTGGTGTTTTTCTTTCTGACTTACATCACTCTGTATAATAGGCTCCACTTTCATCCACCTCATTAGAACTGATTCAAATGCATTCTTTTTAATAGCTGAGTAATATTCCACTGTGTATATGTACCATAGCTTTCTTACCCATTCGTCTGCTGATGGACATCTAGGTTGCTTCCATGTCCTGGGCTATTGTAAACAGTGGTCACTGATTTTAAATAACAGAATTTACACACATGACACCCCCTCACTCCAACTCAAAACCTCTTTTTCAGAGCATTTAAAGTAGACAGTATAGTAAGAGAACGTGAATGGTCCTGGATCATTCAAACTCAGGCAGAGACTTCAAGAGTTTTCCTCCTCACCATTTTTCTGGATGTTTGGTTCTTTCGTTCTTCCTTTAATTACGAATACTACACAGAGTCTTCTCCACTTATCAAAAAGAATCCAAAAGAACCTCCTCTTTTGTTCAACTTGGTCCACACTGGATTCTGTGACTCAAAACCAACACCAAATGATATAGAAAAATATACCTCCTGGTGGTACAACATCTCCAAAGACTGAATATAATTATAGATGAAGAGGAAAGAAGAAGGTCTGCTAACATTCTTGTAATAAGTAAAACAGCAGACACAGATGATCTAGAAATCAAATTTATCACAAGGACACCATGCCTAGTTGTACAGGTCGTGCACTGCTTACTTCTAATGGTTCATTTACATACACAACAATGTAAATGACTCCCTCTACTGTTGTGGAGTGCACAACCTATGCAATAGGATTCATTATGTGCTTCTCACATGCCAAGCACCTGGTAAGAGAAATAAAAAGATAAATTTCAAAAAGGTTTCTGCACTGAAAGCAAAGAAGAAAATGATATAAAATTACCTCTGTAATGTGTAAAGGGCCTCAGATCGGTGAGGAAGAAGCCTGGGGAATTGTAATAAATAAGAGATAGTCCTATTTGCAACTGCCTTTGCCAGAAAACAAATGGAGAGAGAAACACCCAAAACAGATGACGCTGAATAATATGGCAATTCAGAAAATTAAAGAACCACATGAAATCAAATCTTTACCTTAGGGCCAAGAATCATGGAGCATAAAGTATATTCAGATGTAGGGGGAAAGATATTTTATGTGCTTTTTCTAAATGTACAATACATCATATCATAATGCATAAGGCTGCAAGATGACTTTGATTTACATAATGTGAAACAAGGGACTTCATCTGTAACTAAACAACATGATAAAACTATGAGAAATGCACTGCTTATTGTCAAGGGCACTTAGAGTCCATCACACAGCCAATTTCTGTTCACTTAGCAAACAAATGAATAGAGCACATTTTTTTTTCCCCAAAAATTCAAGGCCTTGTATCCTAAAACACTGGAAATACCTTTTAGTACCAGTGAAAGACAAATCATCAATAGCATTTTAAAAACTTCAGATCAGACTGTAATTCTTAATCTTCAATTCTTCAACTGTACACTGCTTTTCAGAGGATCAAAATAATGTAATCCCAATTTCATAATATTCAAAGATTGTGAGGGGTAAGGGGGGCAGAGATTTGTTTGCTGCCTAGACCTGTGATCAAGTGGATTCGAATTCTCTCATTTTTGGCTCATGTTGGCTCTGTGTGCCTGAAGTCTGCATCACAGAGTTTCATTATGTAAGTTTATGGAAATGATAGTGTTAGACTTTGGCAACTGGGAAGGCCAATAAATCCTGCTTAAGTTCTGATTTATATTGAAAAAAATGAAATGTAGCCTTTAATTTCCAAGAGTGAAGATTCATCTGAGAATAAGTCTCATTGTAGAATTTTATAGTGCCTTGGGATATACCTATAAATGATTCATTCAAAAATTATTCTATGATTTGTATGAAATTAATGTATTTCTGCCATGCCTCTATTTTATTACCTTTTCTATCTTACTAGCCAATGGCATTATTTTGAAACTAGCTTTCAGAGGTATTGTACCAAAAGCATTTTAGTAAATACTGAAAAACAAAAGTATCATTATTAAAGTTAAATTCTAATTTAAAGAGTATTTTCAAGATATACAGACTTGTCCCTTCTCTATAATTTCAAAGAGAAATGTGAACATTATACTAAGAAATCATGGAATTGATAGTTGGGATAAAGTGTTTTGTGTTTTTGTTACTATGAATCCATAGCACTAGGTCAGCTTTAAACTATTTACTTCATTGTGTCACACAGAACAATTTAACAAATAAATGACTGCAGATAGGTTTGGACTGATACATACATTATTCACTTGAGTTGAAACCAAAATTAATAACTGAGCTATTATCTCTTCCTGTTAATGTGCTCAGAAAACATACAACATTTAATGATGACCTAAGATAAGCATTTGCAAGATACTAGGCTGTTCATGAATTCAGTTTGTAAAATATGGATAAAACCATGGAATCCACAGAGATTAAAAAATTTACCTTATTTTTTATAACTTCGCTTCCCTGGTGGCTCAGAGGGTAAAGCATCTGTCTGCAATGTGGGAGACCCGGGTTTGATCTCTGGGTCAGGAAGATCCCCTGGAGAAGGAAATGGCAACCCACTCCAGTATTCTTGCCTGGAGAAGCCCATGGATGGAGGAACCTGGTAGGCAACAGTCCATGGGGTCTCAAAGAGTCGGACACGACTGAGCAACTTCACTTTCCTTCTTTCTTTAAAAAGCTAAAGATCTGATCATCTGTATGATTATACCTACTAAAAAGAGATTTTTTTTTTCTTCCTCATTAACTCAAACCATTCATTTAGACTTTCCCAATCAATGGTGGAAGGTCACTCAGAGAGATAAACCTTTCCTTCATTGGGCTAATTTTTACCACTAGGGCACTGGAGGGCTTCCCTTGTGGCTCAGCTGGTAAAGAATCCACCTGCAATGTGGGAGACCTGAGTTCTATCCCTGGGTTGGGAAGATCCCCTGGAGAAGGGTAAGGCTACCCACTCCAGTATTCTGGCCTGGAGAATTCCATGGACTACAGTCCATGGGGTCACAAAGAATCAGACACAACTGAGAGACTTTTCACTTTCACTTCACTTTTTCAGGGCACTGGAAGCAATAATACAGAGAAAAGCAATCCTCCAAATAACTTTAGCCCCACAGGAAAGTAAAGGCAAAATTACATCAGTATCTATCAATATGTTATATGCATGTATCCTTTGAGGTTTTGGTTTATTTTTCTATTTTCAACTAGATTTTTATACCTGCCTCTTGCCAAAAAAACAGAAGCAATCTACCAAGCCCTATTCTAGGCCCTAGGGGGCACAAAAGTGAATCAACATTTCTGCTAGAGGGTTTAGGAAGTGCACAGAAATATTTTTTTCCAGAAAACATGAAATGGCTTAGCAAAACTATAGCAAATTTTTGTCTCCCAAAGAAGTTTTTCCATCAGGTTTTGAGTAGAAATCCTTTTTAGCAAGTGAAGCTTTAGTTTTCTATCCATAACTAAATGATACATTAGAAAGAATAATCCTTTACTTTGTCTTATCTTTAAAAACCATAGTTTGGGCATACAGAGTACATATTTAGTCCTTTGGTAGTAGTTCAAGATTTGAAAATCTGAGGACAAATAATTTTACAACTGACTTGAGCCAGCAAACTGAGATTATAAAACACAGGTTTTCAGTCCTAATGAGCAGGATAAACCTAGGGTTGTTACACAGAGTGAAATAAGTCAGAAGAAGAAAAACAAATATTGTATACTAACACGTGTATATGGAATCTAGAAAGATAGTACTGATGAGCAGGGCAACAATGGAGATGCAGACACAGAGAAGAGACTTGTGGACACAGCTGGGGAAGAAGATGGTGGGGCGAATTGAGAGAATAGCATGTAATATAATGTAAATATTATGTAATGTATTACATATATGTAATATTACATATTATGTAATTATGTAATATAATGTAAATAAATATAATGTAAAAACAGAAAGCCAATGGAAATTCACTGTAAGATGCAGGGAGTTCAAATTAGGAACTCTGTGACAATGAACAGGGTTGGAATTGGGTGGGAGGTGGAAGGAAGATTCAAGAGGGAGGGGGCATATGTATACCTATGTCTGATTCATGTTGATACACAGCAGAAACCAATAAAATATTGTAAAACAATTATCCTGCAATTAAAAATTTTAAAAAAATACAAATATTACTGTAGAATATTATCTAGAATATTCTCACAAATCCCAGATATGACTACTTTTGGTTCATTCTTTTAATATGTTATACTAACCTATGTGCAAGCAAGTAGTTCAATTGCATTTTATGAGCAAAATTTGACAATAATGAAAATGGGCTTTGCTAGTAGCTCAGCTGGTAAAGAATCCGCCTGCAGTTCAGGAGAACTCGGTTCAATTCCGGGGTCAGGAAGATCCCCTGGAAAAGGGATAGACTTAACCACTCCAGTGTTCTAGGGCTTCCCTGGTGGCTCAGCTGGTAAAGAATCCTCCTGCAATGCAGGAGACCTGGGTTCGATCCCTGGGTTGAGAAGATTCCCCTGGAGAAGGGAATGGCTACCCCTTCCAGTATTCTTGCCTAGAGAATTCCACGGACTGTACATTCCATGGGGTCACAAAGAGTTGGACACAACTGAGTAACTTTCACTTTCAATTTCACTTTGACAACAATGAAAAAGATTATATTTCTAAACACAAGAGCAAGTATTCTGTAATTATTCTAAACAAATACTAGTACTTGTTTACAATCATATATAGATAAAGATGTTAATACATTTTTCTCTAAATGTGAAAATTCAGAAAGCTATAAAAATATAGAGTAGTCACATAAGTTAAGATACAACTATGCAATAAAACAGTATGTCTGTTCCTCCTTCCAAATGATACAGACCAAATACGAGTGTGTTAGCTTCTTGTTAGCTTAATACATAGAAATCTGTTGCATTTCTATACACTAACAATGAAAGGACACTAACAATGAAAGGTCAGAAAGAGAAATTAAGGATTTAATAGATAAATTATCCTATTTACCATCATATCAAAAAAGAATAAAATACTTAGGAATAAACCTACCTAGAGAGACAAAAGACATGTACTCAGAAAACTCTAAGATATTGATGAAAGAAATACAAGATGACCAACAGAAAGATATACCATGTTTCTAGATTAGCAGTATCAATATTATCAAAATGATTATACTACCCAAGGTAAGCTACAGTTTCAATGTAATTCCTATCAAATTACAAAAGGCATTTTTTTTTTGGCAGATCTAGGACAACAAAAATCTTCAAATTTGTATCAAAACATAAAAGATCCTGAATAGCCAAAGCAATCTTGAGAAAGAAAACACAGAGCTGGAGCAATCAGGCTCCCTCACTGTAGACTATACTACAAAGCTACAGTCATCAAAACAGTATGGTCCCTCACAAAGACAGATATATAGATCAATAAAGCCCCAAAACAAACTTTCACACCTAGGTCAATTAATCTACAACAAAGGAGGCAAGAATATACAATGGAGAAAATACAGTTTATTCATTAAGTGATGCTGGTAAAACTGGACAGCTACATGTAAAAGAATGAAATTAGAACACTCTCTAATACCATACATAAAAATAAATTTCATAGTGGATTAAAAACCTAAACATAAGACAGGATAATATATAATTCTTAGAGGAACACATAGGCAGAACACTCTTTGGCATCTATTGCTGCAAGATCTTTCTGGATCTACCTCCTAGGGTAATGAAAATAAAAACAAACATAAACAAATAGGATCTAAATAAACATAAAAATGTTTGCACAGCAAAGGAAACCATAAACAAAACAAAAAGACAACCCTCAGAATGGGAGAAAATAGTTACAACAATGTGACTGACAAGAGATTAATTTCCAAAATGTGCAAATAGCTCATGAAGCTCAAAAAAAAAAGATGGGCAAAAGATCTAAATAGACATTTATCCAAAAAACCCATACACAGACAGCCAGAAAGCACACAAAAAGATGCTGAACCTCACTAGCTGGTAGAGAAATGCAAATCAAAATTACAATGAGGTACCTCCTCAAACTAGTAAGAATGGCCACCATCAAAAAGTCTACAGACAACAAAATGTTCAAGAGGGTGTGGAGGAAATGGAACCCTCTTACACCACTGGTGAGAATGTAAATTGATACAGCCATTGTGGAAAACAGTATGGAGGGTCCTTAAAAAACTAAAAAGAGAGATACAGTATGACTTACCAATCATACTCCTGGATATATACCCAGAGAAAAGTATAATTCAAAAAGATACATTCACTCCAGTGTTCACTGTAGCACTATTTACAACAGCCAGGATATGGAAGCAACCTAAATGTCCATCAACAGAGGAATGGATAAAAAGAGATGTGATATATATATTTGGAATACATTTGGAATATTACAATGGAATATTATGGAATATTACTGGAATATTATGGAATATAACAATGGAATGTTACTCAGCCATAAAAAGGAATGAAACTCTGCCATTTGCAGAGACACAGATGGACCTAGAGACTGACAGAGAGAGTGAAGTAAGTCAGACAATGAAAGACAAATATTGTATCATATCAATTATATGTGGAACCTAAAAAAAGGATACAAATGAACTTACAAAACAAAAAGAGACTTACAGACTTCAAAAACAAACTTATCATTACCAAAGAAGAAAGGTGGAGGGGGATAAATTAGCAGGTTGGAATTAACATATCCATACTATTACACATAAAATGATCAACAAAGACCTATTGCATAGCACAGGAAATTCTACTTAATACTCTGTAAACCTACATAGGAACAAAATCTGAAAAACAATAGATATATGGATACGTATAAATGAATCACTTTGCTGAAAAGAACAGCAAAGCATACACCTGAAACTAACACAATATTGTAAATCAACTATACTCTAATATAAAATGAAAATTAAATTTAAATAAATAATAAATCATGTAGTAAAAATCCAATAGTTTTAGAATATATGGTAGATTTATAGTCTTTCAAACATATAAAACACTATATGTTTCAGTATTTCATTGAATTCTAAAATTTGAAGGCAAGGCAGGCTCATCCTAGAGAAATGTAAAGTGTAAATTATTAAATAAACTTTCACTAGATATAAACAGCCAAAAGAAGAAAAAGGAACTGATAATTGTTTCAGAATTCCTAGGTGTCAGGAATTACACATTATTTTCTCATTCAAATTTAAACTGTAACATGTTCAGAAAATTACATTGGTAATATCTAACATATCACTCTAATCCCATAAAACTGTTCTGTCACTCGACAATACCGTCAGCCACAGCAAATGATTCCTAACTGTGTCTAGGATAATGAGGAATGCAATAATAACCATGGGCTGACCAACTATCAATTAAAAACATTATATAATATTAGAACAAAAGTATTTCTGACAGTATATCTTCTACATTAATAAAAGTTTGCACTGGATTTTATACAATTATTTATATTTGGAAAACTATTGAATGGTTCACTTTATGTTAGATGTTATAGAAGATGTCTTATATTCTTCTCTCTGCACTATTAGCCTCATTGTAATGAGATTAATAGAGGTCAAATGGTCAACTCCAAGATTACCAGCTACTGTCTGGGTAAACACAGGTCATATTTCTTTGATTATCTTTCTTAAAGTTCTATAGTCTTAAAGTTCTATATATTTATATATCATATATGTATATCCATAAATACACATGTAATTATAGATACAAATTATCCATTAAATATGTCTATTGCACAGAAGGATCTCTGTTTGTTTCCAAGGCAAACCATGCAATATCACAGTAATCCAAGTCTATGCTCCTACCAGTAATGCTGAAGAAGCTGAAGTTGAACAGTTCTATGAAGACCTACAAGACCTTGTAGAACTAACACCCAAAAAAGATGTCCTTTTCATTATAGCAGACTAGAATGAAAAAGTAGGAAGTCAAGAAACACCTGGAGTAACAGGCAAATTTGGCCTTGGAATACAGAATGAAGCAGGACAAAGGCTAACAGAGTTCTGCCAAGAGAAGGCACTGATCATAGCAAACACCCTGTTCCAACAACACAAGAGAAGACTCTACACATGGACATCATCAGATGGTCAACACCGAAATCAGATTGATTATAATCTTTGCAGCCAAAGATGGAGAAGCTCTATACAGCCAGCAAAAACAAGACTGGGAGCTGACTGTGGCTCAGATCATGAATTCCTTATTGGCAAATTCAGACTGAAATTGAAGAAAGTGGAGAAAACCACTAGACCATTCAGTATGACCTAAATCAAATCCCTTATGACTATACAGTGGAAGTGAGAAATAGATTTAAGGGACTAGATCTGACAGACAGAGTGCCTGATGAACTATGGATGGAGGTTCATGACACTGTACAGGAGACAGGAATCAAGACCATCCCCAAGAAAAAGAAATGCAAAAAAGCAAAATGGCTGTCTGAGGAGGCCTTACAAATAGATGTGAAAAGAAGGGAAGTGAAAAGCAAAGGAGAAAAGGAAAGATATACCCATTTGAATGCAGAGTTCAAAAGAACAGCAAGGAGAGATAAGAAAGCCTTCCTCAGTGATCAATGCAAAGAAATAGAGGAAAACAATAGAATGGGAAAGACTAGAGATCTCCTCAGGATAATTAGAGATACCAAGGGAACATTTCATACAAAGATGGGCTCAATAGAGGACAGAAATGGTAGGGACCTTACAGAAGCAGAAGATATTAAGAAGAGGTGGCAAGAATACACAGAACAACTGTGCAAAAAAGATCTTCACGACCCAGATAATCATGATGGTGTGATCACTCACCTAGAACCAGATATCCTGGAATGTGAAGTCAAGTGGGCCTTAGGAAGCATCACTATGAACAAAGTTAGTGGAGGTGATGGAATTCCAGTTGAGCTATTTCAAATCCTGGAAGATGATGATGTGAAACTGCTGCACTCAATATGCCAGCAAATTTGGAAAACTCAGCAGTGGCCACAGAACTGGAAAAGGTCAGTTTTCATTCCAATCCCAAAGAAAGGCAATGCCAAAGAATGCTCAAACTACCGTATGTGAACCATGAACTTCCAGATGTTCAAGCTAGTTTTAGAAAAGGCAGAAGAACCAGAGATCAAATTGTCAACATCTGCTGGATCATTGAAAAAGCAAGAGAGTTCCAGAAAAACATCTATTTCTGTTTTACTGACTATGCCAAAGCCTATGATTGTGTGGATCACAATAAACTGTGGAAAATTCTGAAAGAGATGGGAATACCAGACCACCTGACCTGCCTCTTGAGAAACCTGTATGCAGGTCAGGAAGCAACAGTTAGAACTGGACATGGAACAACAGACTGGTTCCAAATAGGAAAAGGAGTACGTCAAGGCTGTATATTGTCACCCTGCTTATTTAACTTATATGCAGATTACATCATGAGAAACGTTGGGCTGGAGGAAGCACAAGCTGGAATCAAGATTGCTGGGAGAAATATCAATAACCTCAGATATGCAGATGACACCAACCTTATGGCAAAAAGCGAAGAACTAAAGAGCCTCTTGATTAAAGTGAAAGAGGAGAGTGAAAAAGTTGGTTTAAAGCTCAACATTCAGAAAATTAAGATAATGGCATCTGGTCCTATCTCTTCATGGCAAATAGATGGGGAAATGGTGGAAACAGTGGCTGACTTTATTTTTCTGGGCTCCAAAATCACTGCAGATGGTGACTGCAGCCATGAAATTAAAAGACGCTTACTCCTTGAAAGGAAAGTTATGACCAAACTAGACAGCATATTAAAAAGGAGAGACATTACTTTTGTCAACAAAGGTCCGTCTAGTCAAGGCCATGGTTTTTCCAGTGGCCATGTATGGATGTGAGAGTTGGACTATAAAGAAAGCTGAGTGCCAAAGAATTGTTGCTTTTGAACTGTGGTGTTGGAGAAGACTCTTGAGAGTCCCTTGGACGGCAAGGAGATCCACCCAGTCCATCCTAAAGGAGATCAGTCCTGGGTGTTCATTGGTAGGATTTATGCTGAAGCTGAAACTCCAATACTTTGCCACCTGATGCGAAGAGCTGACTCACTGAAAAAGACCCTGATGCTGGGAAAGATTGAGGGCAGGAGGAGAAGGGGACGACAGAGGATGAGACGGTTGAATGGCATCACCGACTCAATAGACGTGGCTTTGGGTGGACTCTAGGAGTCGGTGATGGACAGGGAGGCCTGGCATGCTGTGGTTCATGGGGTTGCAAAGAGTCGGACACGACTGAGCAAGTGAACTGAACTGAATCTTTTCATTTACATATCAATATTTTTGGATATGATGTGGTTTTAATTTTCAAGAAGCCCAAATGATTAATAATTTTTATTGACTGCTTTTTTGTATCCTATCTAGGAAATTACTGTCCTCTCATGGTCATGAAGATTTTGTTTTTAATAAAAGTCTTCTAGTTGTAGATTTCTATGATCCATTACGAATTAACATCACACAAGGTGTTAAACAGGGTTGAGGTTTATTTTTTTCAAATGGGTATCCAGGTGTTCTGGAACCATATGGTAAACAGACTATCTTTTTATCACTGAATTATGCTAATGGTTTTACTGAACATCAGTTAACCATATGTACTTGAGTGTATTTCCAGACTCTCTATTCTGTTTCACTGATTTGTATGGCTAATGTTCTGTCATAGCTATACTGTTTTGACTACCAAACCTTTATAATAAGTTTTGAAATCAGAAAATATAAGTCCACCCAATTTGTTCCTCTTTTACAAAACCACTTAACTCTTCTAGGTCCTTTTCTTTCCCAAATAAATATTGGAATCAGATTGTAATTTTTAAAACCAAAGAAAACCAAATGGAAAACCTGCAGTGATTTTCATTGGGATTATAGTCACTCCTTAAGTCAATTTAGGGAAAATAGACATCTTGATAATACTTTGTCTTCCAATAAATAAGCCTTTATTTATATCTGTAATTTTTCTCAGCAGGGCTATGTAGATATCATTTCATTTTCTTAAATTATTCTCAGTGTTTTATGGCTTTGGAAGTTACTTTAAAATCTTCCCACCTGTTCACTTCCTCCATATATAAATATAATTCTTCTAATTTGACTTTATATGCTATAGCCCTGTAAATTTCAGTTGTAAATTCTAGCAATATTCCCACTAGATTTCTTAAAATTTTCTTTGTACTAAGTCATGTCATCTGTGTAGAGACAGATCTTAACTTTTCTTCCCAATACTTACACCTTTCCTTCCCCTTCCTTATAACTGTCAGCACAACACTCTACAGGTGAGCTGAGAGGACACCGCTCGCCTGGCTTCCAGCCTTATCAGCTACAGATTTTGTATGCGTAAGTAGATGCAGACACACTTTCACAGATTAAGAAAGTATCCTTATGAATTCATTAAGAATTTTTGTTGATAGGGTTTTTTCGGTCAGTACATTAGTGATATCATTTCATTGTTTCAGGGATCTTTTCTTTCTGACAGGAAGTCAGTTATTGATCTTAATGTTGTCTCTGCCATTGTAATGCATCCCTTTTCTCTAGCCAATTCAACATTTTGTTTCTCTATCTTTGGTTCTCACCAATTTTCCTATGATACGCCTTGGTCTCTAAGTTGTGGATTTTTATGGAATCTGTGAAAAACTTTTGACATTACATCTTCAAATAATTTTCTTACCCATTCTCACTCTCTTCTGAGATTCCAATGACAGTAGTATTTGGTAAATCCAACATCTAAGCAATCTCAGGGTCAGTTTCTATTGATAATTTTTCTTTGACCGTGGGTCACATTTTCATGTTTCTTTGCTTGACTAATTTTCATTATATTCCAGACATTGTAGATGATATATTATAGAGATTCAAGATTCAGTTATATTCCTCTGAAGAATGTTTTGTCTTTTTTACTTACTGGTCACTCTGAATGTAGGTAGGTTTGAGTTTATTCTTTGGTAGGGAGGATACACCAAAAGCTCAAGATGATTCCCAAGCCTTCATAAACTGGTGGGATTCAACCTCCAAACTGGGCTTGGTTTCAGGCTTTGTTAAGAGAGGGTCAAGAGAGGGCATTTCTCTGGATCATGGTGCCTGTTAAGGAAGCCTCTTAATGGTGCCTCTGTTTTCTCAGATAAATGCCAGGAGTAAAAATAAGGTATTAGCAAGGTTGCTTTACTCCCATGACCCAAATATGCTAAATTCCTAGAACCTTAACTCCATAGCAACAGCACCCTGATAAATGTTGGGTAGTTTCTATGTGTAGTTAGACCAGTCTGTGCAAAGCCCTCACAGATGATCTGCACAAGAACCTGGCAGCTCTGCTTGCAAAGCATCCTCGTCTCCGGTGCTTTCAGCGGGAGCACTGTGCTCTGCTTAGTTCCCAGCTTGCTGTTCCATTCAAAAAATTGTCCCAAGGCAAAAGCTGGGCTGGCTGTGGGGCTCACTTAGTAAATGTTCCTCCCTTCAGAGACTGCACTGCTATTTCTTCAATAACTGAAAGCAGTTGCCTCATAAATGTTTTTCAATTTTAGGTCTAGTATCAGGTACACCTACATAGCTGGAAATGGAAGTCTAGTTGTGTTCTTATATAGAGATTGTTTTCATCTTTATGAATTATTTATAAGTAGAATAGTTTTTATACAATTCAGCAATAAAAAGCCATTATGAATTCAACAGACTCATTATAGAAAATCATGTTTAAATGTCACTGTGTATTCTGTGATGTGAAATATCAACATTGATAAAAAATTAAATTGCTAGTTAACAATGAGCTACCATTAATTACAAGCTCTAAGCAAAATAAGCTTATATTTAAGTTTGTAAGTTTATAAAGAATGTTCATAGAGAATTAATTGTTCTTCATTGTTTCACCTTATATTTATACTCAATGTTGAAATACAAATGCAGCTCAAAATTAACTAGCTAGAGACTTAATTAAAATTTTTTCTTGGAACCAGAAATTGTTCAGTTTAACATACTGGGCACTTTACATGATGATGACTGAAAAACATACCATGTAGGTTAATGACTTCAAAATTCTACCAAAATTCATCAGTGCTCTCATTTATCATCATCAATGGCTATGTCGTTGCATCAAAAATTGAGGGTAACTTTTTTTATATTAATTAACCAAATGTTTAGTCAATATGCCAGCCAATATGTGGCTGTTCAGAAATCTGTTATTATGAATTGAGGGAAATGACTAACAGCACTATGCCAAAAGTTTTTGGAACACAAAATCTGGAATAAAAGCATTCTATGAAGGGATTAATAGGATTAACAGCATGGCCATCAAATTAAGAATGTCATTTAACTGGCTTTAAAAAACTCACCTTGTTATAAGTATAGCTGCATCCACTGAGGTCATGTCCTCTCCCCAGCTTGTTGACATCTCTAAATGTATATCATTCTTTTTGCCAAATTCTTCATGCTGCCACTTACAAAAACTCTCCAGCATTTTCTCTCCATGATGCCCAATATACAGATCTGCCTGCAAAAGAAGAGATTTCACTTCAAGGCAAATTATTCCCAGATATACAGAAAACTAAAAACCAAGGGGACTTCTTGAATTACTAGAGCAGACTGCTGACCATAACATTAATTAGAACCTGGAAGACATTCAGGATTAATTTTTCCTGAGCTAAAAAATCTTAAAACTTTGTGAAGGTACAATAATTACAAAACCTGTTTAATGCTATTCTGAAAAAGAAGAGAGTTGCAATGGAATATTAAGAATGTGGAACTTTTAGACTTAAATCACTCATTATTTCTACAATTTTAACAAAGGTTTTACAAAGCTAAGCAGTATGTTAAAATGATGCCACAAAACAGTATTTAAATTGAACTACAGATAAAGCACATGTTTAAATAAGAAAATAAAACTGTCATTAAAAATGACTTTTAAAAATTGCATTTTGCAAAGCTAAGGTTTGTTGTCAGGATCCTTGGAAACTTAGAACATTCCATTTTTGGAATATAATTGAGGTATTAACTAAAACTAAGGGCCTGTTTTATGTACATTTCAAGTGACTCAGTGGATATTTCTGGATTTTAAGTCAATAAAAAGTAAATCCCTAACATTCCCTTTACTTAAAAGTACCTGAATACAACTTCTCACCCACTAAATTGAACAAAAAACTCAAGACTTTCTTACTGGAGTTTCATGGAGCAGAATAAGCTTTATCACACGAAGATTGACCTGCACACCAAGACTCTTGTGTTGGAAAAGGTTAAAAACCTAAAAGCAAATAAAAATAAAAATCCTAAAATAAAACTGAAAGACATCTTAATTTTTCTTAAAGCCCAGACCTGGGAGAAGTCTCAATTCAGTTGAGCAATTTTATATATTTCAAAAAAATTTTTTTAATTACTTTAAAATTAGCTTAATAAGCAATAGCTAATTCACTTTAGACACCAAGAAATTTAGACCTAGCATTCTGATAATATACTTACTGCAATCGATAATCTAAGCATTTCAGTGGTGGGCAGAGGGAAAGTTGGACTTTCCAAAATAGTGAAGAGAAGAATTTTAGTAACTAAATTCTAGAAATTTTCTTAAGATCACAAAATGCCAGTGTCCTTTCTTCTGAGAAAATGTCCCAAACAGCCTGCTTTATGCCACCTCCCAATTTATCCTTTACAGTTTTTACTCTCCCCAGGACAACTGCCAAACAGGAACAGGATTTTCAAAGCTCCTCCCCTTCAATGCTGCCCATGAAGACATGCTATTGTTGCGTAACGGTTTCAGGTTACCATCATAACTGGTATTTCCAAAACATGGTATATGTAACAATGCTCGAAAGCAAGGCAAATTTTTTATGCGGTACCTTGATTTTTTTTTTTGGTAACATTGACTATTTATTATAGAAAATTAAAACTGGCATACTAAACCCACACTTTCCAAGGAAGTACTATTGAAAAGAGACTGAAGTTGGTAGGTTATGCCTGTCTACCCTTTACAAAATGCTGGTGAAGTGGTTGTTCAGTAGCTAAGTAGTTATCCTTGTACTAGTGGTTCTTATCTTGCCTTATATGGCAACTCAAATTATACATGGGCATCTGCCATTGGCTTTCATTTATGTTTATTCTCTCCTAAGAAACACTCTCCATGAAAACCTTCCCATCCTGCTTTGAAGGAAGTTTACTCAACAGGGTATATAGTTAAGTCAAAGGATTCAGGCAGTAGGTACAAGGATTCAGATCCCAGGTACAAGTTAGATTTCTGTGGTCCAAAAGCTATCAACCAAAGTCAGCTACCTGTGATTCAGCTCTTAGCTACTACATCTTACTCATCAACTAGTATTATATCCGACATGCAATTTTACATACCTACATAAGAGCTCAGTGGATCACCAACCTCCATTTTTGTTCCACCTCATAATCTACAGTACTTTGGGTGGGGCCATACATATAAACAAATAAAACATTTCTGCTATTTCAACAAATGGCCTTTTATAAAAAAAAGAAGGAAAAGAAGGGCACAAGAAAAGAGATAAAAGAATAGTAGAAAAAGAGTTTTGCCACATCAAATTAACAATAAGGATTTATTACTAGAAGGTATAAATTATAATTTGATATCTCTCTTGAGATGGATCAATTTGATACACCTATTTTTTCTGTCAATAAAAGAAAGGAATAGTAATGAGTTAATTTTTAAAGAACTTCATTATACTCACACATTTCTTCCTTAGAGTTTTCTTGAAAAAATTCCAAGCGCACTTTAAAGTTTGCCTACCATATTTAAGATGGTTAGAATGAATCTCCTGGCTGCATCTGCTCCATGATAGGAAACCATTGCTGGGTCTGCAACCACTACAGTCTCTATGTTGTATTCTTGAGGTAATTTGTATGAATATCGTTTCCCTCTTCCACTTTCTGTTATTTTTTTAGATCTAGGTCTTCCTTTATCTGCAACACAGAAATGAATTTTCAAATGTGCCTCTATCTCAGCAAAATGAATAAAAATCTCCACCTCTTCAATAATTAAAAAGAAAGTTTATTAAATACCAACATGTGCTGATGATACAGTGATGAGCAAGACCATAAAAGTTCCCTGCACATAGGGAACCTAAATGAGCATTTGGCTTTGGAATCAGACAGACTGGACTTCTACCACTGATTAACTCTACTCTTTGGGAAATTAACATCACTCAGTCAAGCCTTAGTTTCCTCATTTGTAAAATGAATAACAGTAACACCTGCTTTCTAGAGTTATAGGTGGCCAATAATAAGATCACATTAGTATTTATAAATAAAATAATTCCATAAATAAAAGACATCATGGTTTTCTTTTGGAAACCAGTGATAAAAGTCTACTTGCCAGAAGTGCCTGAAGTGACTGCTCCATACATCCTAATGTCACTAAGTCGTGTCTGATTCTTTGCTACCCCATGGATTGTAACCCACCAGGCTCCTCTGCAAGCAAGTGCCTCTAATTACTCAAACTATGTATGGGCTACAAAGGAATTGGTTCTGTCATCCATCAGAATAATACAGAAGTTATGACCTCAGCACAGCAGATTCCTCAAACAGGGTCAAATAAAAGCAGTAACCACCAATAAATATCTTTATGCATTTATATAAAAATGGAAATTTTGTTTATGAAAATATGCTATCAAAATGAAAATTGTTCAGCCAAGTGAGAGAAGATAATTACAGAACTTATCCATAATAAAGAAGTGAAAAGCTACTCTAAGTCAATGACAGATAACTGAACTGAAAAGCTAGCTGCAAATCTGAACAGGCATTTTTAACAAAAAGTAGATTCAAAAGGCTAATTAGCATAGGAGAAGGTGCTCAGTCTCACTGGTCTTCAAGGAAATGCAAATTAACTACAATAACTTAAATAAAATTCCAGAATGGCTACGATAGACATGATTATATTCAGTGTTGACAAGAAGGTAAGGACAACTGGAAGTCCCATACTCATATGAGCTGGGAGTTTAAATTAGGATAAACAATGAAAAACTGGTTGGGAGTATCCACTAAAGCTGAACAATTGCACATCCAATGATCAACATTCTAAAGTACATACTCATTAGAAATACATGCAAATCAGGTGTAAAAATTACTCATAGCAGTGCTGTTCTCAATAGTTCAACTAACCATCAATAGTATAATGGATAAAGAAATTCTGTCCTATTCATAAAATGGAATGCAATAGCAGTGAGGGCTTCCCTTGTGGCTCAGCTGGTTAAGAATCTGCCTGCAATGTGGGAGACCTGGGTTCAATCCCTGGGTTGGGAAGATCTCCTGGAGAAGGGAAAGGCTGCCCACTCCAGAATTCTGACCTGGAGAATCCCATGGACTGTATGATCCATTGGGTCACAAAGAGTCAGACACGACTGAGTGACTTTCACTTCACTTCATTTCATATAGCAGTGAAAATGAACTACTTCAATTTGTGAAAAACAGATGAGCCTAACAAACATACTGCTGAGCAAAAGAAGCAATTACAAAAGAGTAGGCAGTGTATGATTCCATTTATAGGAACAACATAAACTGGGAAGATGGGATGTTAGAAGTCAGGATAGTGACAATCTTGGGTTAAGAGAAACTAGAGCCGAAGAGTGGGCACAAGGACAACATCTATTGGTGCTGATACTTTCTATATTTTAATCTGAGTAGTACCTACTTATTCTTCACTTTGGGAAAATTCAGCAGTCGGACACATCATTTGTGCAACTTCCTATATGTGTGCCGTGCTTTAATAATGAATTTGTAATTTTAATAGCTTTTTTGAGGGGTAATTTGCATGCCATAACATGAAGCCATTTCAATGTACAGTTCATTTAGTTTTAACAACTTTTTACAACCACACAGTTATCTCCACCATTTACTGTTAAATCAGCTATTATCTCTTCTTCTCCTTGCCATGTACTGAAATTTTGTTGACGTTACTAAATAGCTGACATCTTCTTTCCCAAATCTGTACTTGTTGGCCGACATCTTTTATATTTTTTAATTCTAATTTTAGTGGCGCCCCCAGAAGTAAACATATGTGTTTAACAGAATCCCATGGATATAAACAAGTGTGTCCAATTAGTCATGTTTACATGGACATATCTAACTTTGTTTTGAGCTTGGAGGTACGTACGCTCGTAATTCTAGTTCATCCTCTTGGTTTCTGATAAATTCCTTTTCTAGAATCTTGTTCCAGGTATTTGACTTTGGTGTGTATTCTATTCTATTCTACTACCTGTTCCACCTTACTTCCCTTCTAACACATTTTCATGATGCCAGGATTAGTTTATCTCTTCTGTTATTAAACTGCTGGGTTACTTCTATTACTAACTTCTAGGTCCAAATGAGTTAGCTCTGAGCTCCAATGTGAAGTACATTCCATCACAATTGCTGGTAACTTCACCGTTCTCAGATATTTCCATAAATTACAGTTTCCCATTTTTTTTCTTATGGTGACACAAACTAAAAATCTATTTAACAAAGTTTTACCCAAATGTCAAGAAGATCAGTTAACTAAGTTAACCAAAGTGTCATGAAAATAAAATGCAAAGAGCCCTTATTTAACAAAATAAGCAATATATCATGAAACAGGAAAATGCAAAAATGACAAAAGCAACAGGAGTCATCGGCAACAGAATTGAGGCAGGAGGTAGGTGAGCCCCGGCCTCCAAGGCACAGTGACTGGAGATTCATCCCCTGTGGACTGAAACCCCAAGATGAGAACAGTAGGATAATTGAGAGAGGAGGCTGGGCCCTGCCCAGAACACATTTCTCACTCTCGGAGTCAGGAGACCTCCCCACCCATCCATGGGCAGAAAGGCTCCCTGGCGGTCCAAAAGGGAGTGATGCTACCTGACGCCAGTCTACCCATAGGACTCTTTGATTGAATCCATCTTGGCTAACAGAGGCGTATGCACACATGGAAGGATCCTAAGATAAACAAAATATGAACTGTGAATGAGGCAGAACAAAATGATTGGCAAAGGAAACCCAGAAGAAATGTCCCACATAAGTAAGCCCCTCAGCCTGCCATGAAGGCACAACTCAGAGACTCTGAGTGGGAATTCTTCCCTGTGAAGTCACAAAGCCAGGGCCTTGTCACTGACCACTGCTCTAGCAACCAGGATTTGGGGCTTTCACTGCCGTGACCTGGCCTCAATCTCTGGGGGGTACCCAACCCCCACTTCAAGCTGTTGCAGGTCAAGGCTGCCCAAGATCAGAATCACTATAGTTAAAAGCAAATTTTATGAATCCATATTTAGTACCAGCAGTTAATACCAAAGACCATGATGAAGGACAGCAAATGAAACTAATTTTATTAGTATCTTAAGATCTACAACAGTTAGGAGTGAATTTTGTAGGTCTTTCTTTTCATTGTAATCACAATCCTACTTATATATTAGTATATTATCATATAAACTTAAAGTCTTTAGTAGGAGACATTCCTATAAGTATACGAAAAGGCTCATCTTGGCAGGGTCAACACCTAATAAGTTGACTGTGGAAGAAAGATAGGGAGGTAGAAATATAAATACACAGACACAGATCTACCATCTCTCCTTAATGGATAGATACATCAATGGTCTTCTGGGTAAAAATCACACAGTGGTAGGAACAGAAAGGAAGAGATAATAGGCAAAATATTAGAAAGTAGGTATCACCTTTGGTGAAAGTGTTAGTTGCTCAGTTGTGTCCAACTCTTTGTGACCCCATGGACTGTAGCCTGCCAGGCTCCTCTGTCCAAGGGATTTTCCAGGCAAGAATACTGCAGAGGGGTGCCATACCCTTCTCCAGAGGATCTTCCCAACCAGGGATCAAACACTCATCTCTTGCACAGATGATGGATTCTTTACCATCTGAGCCATCAGGGAAGCCCAGTAAAATTAATCAAATGAAACAGAGGAAAAGGATAATGGTTTGGATTCTTTCTTTTTGCTATTGTTTTGTTTTATGTGTGTGTGGGGGGCGGGGATGGGTAGGTTATTTTTCAGTGACCAGGTAGATAGTGGGGAGTATCAGCAGAGGAATCTGGGAGGAAAAATGATGGGTTCATCCACAGATTTATTAAGTCTGAGGTGCCTGAGACACATCAGAGTAAGAGTTACTTAAACACCTGACTGTTGGGACAGAGATTAAAATGGAGGTAGAGTTTGGAACAAAACAATGTGTCAGTAAAGATGAACCCATGGATTTGAACCCTATCATTCCAGGGAAGCCTGTGGCATGAGATGTAGAAAGAAAAGGAGGAAGTCCTGAGAAATGCCTACATTTAGGGGGTATATATATGGAAGAAGACATGCCCATGGAGGAGACAGAGATGAAAGAAAAAAATAACATTTGGGGCTTTTCAATCACATCAAGAGTGATTAAGAGACCACTTAAGGGAGAGACAGTAAAGCTTTTGTTACCTTTATTGCCCCAACTAATGACAGCTATATTGGCCCCAAACTGTCAGTGTATTGCATCTTTATTTGTGTGTTATATTTAAATAGGCTATTTGGAACATTTTAGGTTTCTTAAGAAACTCAATACCATGACTCTGACTCCATCATATGAGTTAGCCACTGTGTATGAAAATCATGCACGTTGAAGTCATCTTTTTACTAAGTGGCTTCCTTGAATATCTTCATTGTCTATATTAAGCATGCTGAGCTCATTCTTCATCTCTTCAATCCTTGAGATCATTTTCTACCCAGGTGCATGCACAAAAACAACAGAGTTGATATCACACACTCCCAGTTAAAGAAGAGATTTGTAAATGCGGATATACAGGTAGGCACTATGTGCTCCCCATAATACCCTCCACACACTGACGATCATCTCCATGACATCATGCCTGGCATATGGAGAGTATTTCGGTAGTGGCTGGGTTAAGTTAGCTCTAAGAATAGAGATGATCTCTGTATCCTGACCAAATAGATTGGTCGTCTTCAATTCTATAAATCTCGTTCTTGTTTGCATAGGGTCCTAGACATACTCACAAGTTTATAAATATTGATTGATAATGCCACTGTCCTGTTTAGTCTTGAAAGACCACATTTTGCCTTCCAGATAAAGTCTTTATCACCACAGCACTTAAGGTCCCTCATTATCTCATCTGTGACTACTTTTCCAGGCTCCTGTCCACACTGCAGACACTGGCTTCGGCTCCCCTAGTAGATGATTGCGTCTGCCTTTATGCTTTTGTATTTGTTGTACCTTCTCCCCAAAATGTTCTTTCCCCATCTAACATCCACTAAATTTTCACAAGTGTTTTTCATTTTTACACATAATCTCATTTAATTATGACAAGAGCCCTAAGGTTCAGGGACCACTACATTCATTTTGCACATTGTAAATGAAGCTTTGGAGAAAGCAAGGAAATTTTCTAGAGTTCCACAAGTAGGAAGTAGCAGCATAAGTTGTGAGCACATACAGTCTGACTCCAAAGTTCATTTTCTTAACCTACATACTCTGTTCCCTTTCTTCCCTGTAGTCTGGATAAGTTTTACCTGATATTTGAGATTCAACCCACCCTCCGCCCCAATAACAGAAGAATCTTGGGTACTGAGTTGGTCACAGTTCTTATTATAGGTAGCCTAATTACTCATTTACAAGTTTGCCCAAAACAATACATTGGTCTACTTTGTGAGAATAAGAGCTGTGTCATTTAGCTCTACATTCCTATGAGGTGACTGGTTTTGCTTATGTTGCAAATAAAGAATTTTAAGGTTCAAAAATTCAAGGGAAGTAAAGAAGAGTATGTGGCTAGAGTGAGACTGAAGCCAGGCCTTGAACCTCGTGCCTCTGACTCTCAATCTCCTGCGCCTTTCTTCTATGTTATCTTTTAATAAAAGAACATGACAAAGTCATCCTAAACTATGAAGCTATCTGTTTAGAAAAAAGCATTTACATAATCAATACATGTAAACACAATACACTTAAAACATTAACATGGTGAAGGGGAATAGGTAAAGACCAAGCTGAATACAAGTAAACTTTATGATTCCACTGTGCAAAGGCATTGCTGCAACATTATCCAAATCTGAATGTTCTTTAATATGCTAATATGTTATCCTGAAATAAGAAGGGAAGAACTACAATTAGACATATCAGCATAAGTAAATGGATATTTTATTTCACAGATTGCTAATTTTAAAATGATTTTTAAATTTCCCTTAAAAAACACTGAAGATAGGTAAGAGAAATTAGAAAATAGCTTAGCAATCCTTGCATGCAAGTGCTTGATCCAAACAGGTTCATTAAGATATAACAGTCATGTCTTTAAAAAATTAGAAAGTTTATGAACAAGGTCTGTCAAATATGAACCATGTATTTATGCTTTATAAAACCTATCAAAAATAAGAATTCTCTAGAAACCTTTCCTCCATATATACTGGAATATAAAACCTACTTTATGTCATCTGTATACATGAGTAATTAGAACAGCTGGAACTTACTATGATTAAAAAGTTGCATAGTGCAGATTTTCAATGTAACTCACACAAGGCAATCTCCTTAAATGGACTATATCCAAGTTGTTGCTGCTATTGTCTCATGATATAAAAACTTTTCTTTTGCTTTTTCAGACTATGACTTTTGTCCAGCTGTTTTTTATCTCCAGTGTGTTTATATTTCTTAGAATAGAGAAGAGGGGTGTGTCTTATTTAAATTGACTTGATAATGTGCTTTGAATAATGTGACACAGAGGTAGAGTCAGTTAACCACTTCTGAAGATAATTCTCATATAGACTGATACCATGAGCTTTTGCAAAAGAAAACAGAAATCAGAGATTAATTTGAGATATTATTTCTAAACAGAAACATACTCAAATCCTGTCTAAATCTGATCCTCCTAGACAACTGATGATATGAACGTGCCAAGGCCTCTGAAAATATTACTTCTCATCACAGCTTATATACCTAAATCAACCTCAAATGCCATAACCAATTTTTAAGTTGCTATCTTGGCACTAAATACACTAATACCTAATTCTAAATCTCCAAGTCCATTTTAAAGTCTTTACACCAAAAATTCTTCAATAAATTCATATTTCCTCAGATTCTAAATGGAACCATTTCTCATATCAGTGAATATTCAGAGATGTCTCAGTTAGATGTCCAAACATTTTTACTAGGGAAACTGCTGGAAGCTGGCTATGACTTTCAGGTCCTATTTATGTAATAGAAATCATTCATTTTTCCTTACCCTTCTTGCTAATGCCACATATCTCTGCCAAAGGAAGTAATAAGGAAGTGTACCAAACAGCAACCCCATTTTATTTCTGTGAAAAATTGGCAGACAAACAGAGACTAGGATTTGATGGTTGGAAATGTTTGTAAGCCACTTAAACTTTAAGATTTAAGATATTCTGATACTGAGAATAAAATTCAAAGAAGTAAGTCTTGAGTCTTCTTCCTATTCCTCTATTAACCTTCAAGATGATTTTTACTTGAATCAAACAGAAAAAGAAGAAAGTAGAAGATACTCTGGTCAAAGTAAAGAGATTTCTATGATGTTCACACAGAAGTAAACTAAAATAAGACCATGAGCTCACAGTATTCAGTTTCAGGGGATCTGGAGTTCTCTCAGTGTCATTTCTATTCCAGTTAGGTGAACAGAATCCCTTGAGGAACACTTCACAACTCAAGAGGGATACAGAGCATGCAATGTATTAATATCTGAGGTTCTTCTATCTATTTTTATATTAAAATATACTACTTCATAGAAAACAAGTCAAAAAAATATATGTAATTGTCATTAACCAAGAGAGATTCCACATTAAAAAAAAAAAAAGTTAAAGCCATGGACAGATGGATAGACACAAAGAGGGGGAAGGATGGGGAAGGTAGGAAGGCAAGGAAAAAAGAAGGTGCGGGGTGGGTGGCATGGAGGGAAGAAGGGAGGGAGGGAGGATTTATTGCAGGATTCATCTCACATTGCATATTTAATTAAACCCTTTCAGGAGAAGGCATTACCTGAAATAACACCACAGTAATGACTGTGAGGAATGGACTTCTCTGTGACTTTTTCCTCCATGGACCTTTTCCGCCTATATACACGATGTGGATGACCCGTTATGGCCACTGTATCATTGAGTGGTTCAATAAATATGAAGTCCTCATTGAGCTGTATAAATCCCATCTGGAATATATAACATAGAAAGATGGGTATGAAATACCTGTTCATAAGTTAGTTTCAATTAAGTAACTTATTCAATTAAGTTACTTTCTAGGTTCTCCCACTCACACACACACACTTTATTTTCTTTCACATATATGCATACATTTTTCTAGTGAAGCTATTTTAGCAACCCCACTAATAAGGTAACTGTCTTCCCATTTTATTACTTCACCTTTAGGTACTTTATTGCACTAGCATAAACTTCATATAGTTAGTCTTAGCCTGTGTGGGTGGGAGGCTAGATGCCAGCAACAGATGCACAGTAAAAATTCTGGAATGTTAAAGGCTCATTTTGGGAGACCCATGGGGTCACTTATATGTACAGCATGTACAGAAGAGCAATACAGTTTTTAATTGCGTACACTGCACAGTCCAACTTTTTGACAATCACTATTTAATAAAATAATTCATGCAACATACCACAATAAATGTAGGATATATAGCATTACAGTTATTATATAAAATACTCTTAAGCCTTCTTTTAAACATTTTTTAAAACCCTTGAACAATAAATTACAGAAAAAGGAAGCATCACTTACATAAACAAGTTTCATTTCATACAATACCATATTTTAAAGTTAGCCAGTTGTGAACAGGGGGCTAAGAAACAGTAAAATTCAGTTATGATCAGCAAGATGGACTTATAACAAATAAGTATTCTTTTATCATATTAAAGCTAAGCCTAGTAATTTCTTCTCTTTCTTTTTCAGAATATAAAGTTAAGTTATAAGTAGGAAAATATTTTAAATGGAAGAAAATATGACTTGATCTTTCCAATTTTTATTAGTCTACTGTAATACATATTAATATATAAAATGCGTATTTGATTACTTACACTGTTAACTCATTAGTAAACAATTTTGAAGAAATAATCCCCTAGAACCTGCATTATTCATACACGATATGGTAATATTAAAGTTTTCAAATACTGTTTTGTATTAATTTTATAAAAATTATATACAGTTCATTTGTTTCACATATAATTAGCATCATAATATAATTATTTCTCCAGATACAGTCATTGTTCCACATTGTATATTTTTTTTTAATTTAGGCCAAAACATCTTTTCCTAAGAAAAAAAGGCTTTTTGTTTTGTTTGAATTACTAAAGTGTATTGCATCTTCTATATGGAAAGACTAAGTGACTGCCAATATACTATCACATTTTATTTTGTACAGAACTGACATTATGAGATACCTGAAGAATAAAACCTAAAAATCATTACCAATTTCATTTTACTGAAGTTTTATATCACTAATAAAAGTCTTAACTGCTGGAACAGCAGTTCCATCACCTCTGTGCGTCCCCTTCCCCTCTCCTTCTTCCTTCCTTCCCATCTCTTTCTCAGTTTCCACTCTCCCCTTCCTGTTCACACACATGCACATGCACAGGTCACTTGTGGGTGGGGATAGTGCAAGAAATTTCTATTCCAATGATTCTTTTAAAATATCAGGCATATATGTATTTGGGGCACTTCTGTTAAGTTTAACTTCCAATGAGTTCTTTTATTCTCCATATATGTTTTCATTCTCTCAAATATGAAATCAGCTTCAATTTTAATTAGATACATGAAACACATAAAATTTTCCCTAGAGTCAAATTTGATGGGAATAAGAGAGAATATCAAATATTTTTAAATTTAAATAATAATCATTAAAGATATATTACATCTACATATGGATTGAGGATAAAATGTGTGCTTAGTCACTCAATCATGTCTGACTCTTTGCGACCCCATGGACTGTAGCCCGCCAGGCTCCTCTCCATGGGGATTCTTCAGGCAAGAATATTGGAGTGGATCGCCATGCCCTCCTCCAGGCGATCTTCCCAACCCAGGGATTGAATCCAAGTCTCCTGCATCACAGGCAGATTCTTTACCAACTGAACCACCAGGGAAGTCAGATTGAGGATAAGTGGTGTCATATTATCATCGATTGAGATTATGAAAATACAGTAATATGTTTCTCTTGTCCGAATAAGTGTGATTCTGAGATTCAGTCAGTATCCAAAGCCACAAATAAAACTGACAGTGTAGTTAATGACTAAAATAATAACTGCTATGATGCTTAGTTTCCCTAAATCATAAATTTGTAATCTGATACATTCTTTCAACAGATTATAAGCATGGGAAGAGTTATAATAACAAATCCTAAAAATTTTAATTGCATACTATCATATAAAATTTAATAACATCAAGAACAGATTCTAGACTTAATATTATTTGGGTTCATAACCTATTACTACCATGTAACTATGAGAAACTTATAAAGTCTTTATACAACAGCTTCATAGAGTTCTTTGGAAGATTTTTTTTAAAGTATCTTTAAGCACATGTAATGTTCCTATCATAAGGACTTCCCAGGTGACTCAGTGGTAAAGAACCTGTCTACCAACGCAGGAGATGAAGGTTCAATTGCTGTAGCAAAGTTCCCCTGTAGAAAGGAATGGCACCTCATTCCAGTATTCTTGCCTGGAAAATTCCAGGGACAGAGGAGCCTGGCAGGGTGTACTGTCCATGGCATCACAAATAGAGCCAGACACAACTTAGTGACTAAACAGCAACAACAAAATGTTCTATGTTCTAGCACAGAATCTGATGCTGGGTAACCTTTTCATAAATGTTTGCCATAATTTTTATATTATTCATAAGTATAATTATAATAAATATAGCAGCCAAACATTTAAGAGTGTACTGAAGAGCTCCGAGAATCCAAAAAATTAAAATTTACTCATTTTTGTATCACCATAAAGTGAAGTCGCTCAGTTATGTCCGACTCTTGGCAACTCTTGTATCACCATATTTAGTTCAGTTAGTTCAGTTCAGTTGCTCAGTCATGTCCGACTCTTTGCGACCCCATGAATCGCAGCACACCAGGCCTCCCTGTCCATCACCAACTCCTGGAGTCTACCCAAACCCATGTCCATCGAGTTGGTGATGCCATCCAGCCATCTCATCCTCTGTCGTCCCCTTCTCCTCCTGCCCCCAATCCCTCCCAGCATCAGAGCCTTTTCCAATGAGCCAGTTCTTCGCATGAGGTGACCAAAGTATTGGAGCTTCAGCTTCAGCATCAGTCCTTCCAATGAACACCCAGGACTGATCTCCTTTAGGATGGACTGGTTGGATCTCCTTGCAGTTCAAGGGACTCTCAAGAGTCTTCACCAACACCACAGTTCAAAAGCATCAATTTTTGGCTCTCAGCTTTCTTCACAGTCCAACTTTCATATAGCATAATAAATATTGTTTCAAGTATATGTGTTTTTTTTTAAGATACGATTTGGAAAAACTCTTCATGACACACAATTCTCTACTGTGTTAGGATTTTATCTATATACATTTTTAAAAACAAGAAGGTCACTTTGAAAAAAAAAATTGTTGGAATAATTATGGTGGTGGTTGTTTAGTTGCTAAGTCATATCCAACTCTTGCAACCCCAGGGACCATAGT
Organism: Muntiacus reevesi; assembly: GCF_963930625.1. Classification (NCBI taxonomy): domain Eukaryota; kingdom Metazoa; phylum Chordata; class Mammalia; order Artiodactyla; family Cervidae; genus Muntiacus; species Muntiacus reevesi. The sequence continues at coordinate 203,267,179 of NC_089249.1, forward strand.
CTGCCAGGCTCCTCTGTCCATGAGATTCTCCAGACGAGAATACTGGAGTGGGCTGCCATTTCCTACTGCAGAGGATCTTCCCGACCAAGGAATCAAACCCGGGTTTCCTGCATCGCAGGTAGATTTTTAACCGAATGAGCTATGAGAGAAGCTGGAATAATTACAGTGAAAACGAAAGTCACTCAGTCGTGTCTGACTCTTTGCGACCCAGTGGATATACAGTCCAGGGAATTCTCCAGGCCAGAATACTGGAGTGGCTAGCCTTGGAATAATTATAAATGATGACTAATTCGTTCAATATATATTTGCTGTCTGACCCCATGTGCCAGACTCAGTTCACTCTGGGGCATATTTAGCATCCAGTATTCAGATTCTCTTCAGGCAAGGGCTTCCTATCTGAGATCAGAATACTATCCTACACCACAGGAAGTTTTCTAGCTTGGGTTGGCATCCGTCAAGAAGGGAAGTCATGAGGTTTCCTATGTCCCCACGAAGAGGGGACCTATCCCACTAACAAAATGGATCAGCTTATCTGTGCTATGAATTTACAAGCCATGGAAGAACATAAATCTAGATCAAAGTCTCTTTACATGTTCTCCTATGCTTGATAATGGAAAAGGAAATGACAACCCACTCCAGTATTCTTGCCTGGAGAATTCCACGGACAGGGAAGCCCTGCGGGCTACAGTCCATGGGGTTGCAAAGAATTGGACACGACTGAGTGACTGACACACACACTGATGCTTAATAATGCATAATTAGACAGCATTCACTTCAGCACACATTGTCCTTTTAATTTTTGTTGTTGTTGTTCAGTCACTAAATCGTGTCCAACTCTCTGTGACCCCAAAGACTGCAACACACCAGGATTCCCTTTGCTGTCCTTCACTATCTCCCGGAGTTTGCTCCCAAAGTTTAATTTTAAAAGGAAAGAAAATTAGTAGTGCATTAAAATGGCACAATACATTCTCCAAAATAAATGTGAACTATATAAGTATTTTCTCCAAGATTCCTCTTAGATTTTTCAAAATGATGTTAACAATGTTGAGGTATTTCATGCAAACACTTAGAAATGAATTAAAAGTTAACTGCCTTTTTTGTTGTTATGTGCATCTTCTCATACAATGGCATCTCTCCTATTGTATTGAATGTTATTATTTGATTTGACATATTAGCAAACATTTCAGTGTTTTTCAAATTTACCACTACTTCTTTGAAAATAAATTACCAGCCATTTCTTGTCTTACTGGTTCTGATATTATACCATCTCTCCATTTAGATACCCCTATGTTTTTTAAAACCGCCATTTACACTAATCTCCATAAAAGTGTATTATCATGGCCACCAACTTCTAATCACAACATGAAATTTGATCTGACAAATGTGCATGGATTTTTATATATCATTGTTTCAATTCACCTAATGCAAATGTTTCAGTTGTTCAAATTAACTACAGTCTATTAAATAGATGAACAGATTCTAAAGCAGTAATGTAATCATAAATAAAAATAACTAAAAATTTAAAGTTGCTACTCTTACTAGGTTAACTGCTTTCCTTCTTCCACCTTAATTCCTACTCACTTAAGCAGCTGATGCACTACTAATATAATTACCTCAAGTTCTCTTTTTATTTTTCCATTCTCCTTTTTGGAAATTTTCTTTATTTTCTAGGACTTCAGTTTTCTACATGAACTTTCAGTTGACTAGTTGAAAGTATATATCTGAGGGCTAAAACTGCATATGGTAAGAATCTTTAACAGTATCCTATTTTTAAAAATACACAGCACATCACAAGAAGTAAAAGCTGTGTGTGGTAGGACATTATCATTTCAGGCTACGAGAAGACTCTGCTATCTGGAGGGCTAGTAGAATTTGGATAAAAGTTACTTCTTATGAGAAGAGGCATTAGCAGAAAGGCAAAGAGGATGGAGAATCCAGGAAACTGTTTAAGAAGATGCCTGGCTTCCTACTTATCAGGTCTCCTTTCAAAGAAAGGATATATGTATACATATAACTGATTCATTTTCCTGAGCAGTAGAACACACAACATTGTAAAACAACTGTACTCCAATAAAAATTAATTTAAAAAATAAAATATTAAAAAAAAAAAAAAAGATGTCTGACTTGAATAGAAAGTAAAAGTGAAACTCACTCAGTGGTGTCCGACTCTTTGCGACCCCATGGACTACAGAGTCCATGGAATTCTCCAGGTCAGAATACTGAAGTGGGTAGCCTTTCCCTTCTCCAGGGGATCTTCCCCATCCAGGAATTGAATACAAGTCTCCTGCACTGCAGGTGGATTCTTTATCAGCTGACCCACAAGGAAAGTCTAAGAATACTGGAGTGGGTAGCTTTTACCTTCTCCAGGAAATCTTCCCAACCCAGGAGTCGAACACAAGTCTCCCGCACTGCAGGTGGATTCTTTATCAGCTGAGCCACAAGGGAAGCCCAAGAATACTGGAGTGGGTAGCTTTTACGTTCTCCAGGAAAATTTCCCAATCCAGGAATCGAACACAAGTCTCCCGCATTTCAGGTGGATTCTTTACCAACTGATTATCAGGGAAGCTATCAGGGAAGACTTGAGTAGAGAAACAGGTAAATGTAGCCCAAAAATAAGATGAACCAATGTAATTGAAAACATTAAATGACAAAGTTCTTGACAGAAAAAGAAATTCAAAGTCCTGAAGGTTTGAGGATGATTAGTTTATTATCTGACTGTAAAGTATATTAGAGAATCCCTGAGCTACTGGAAGAAGCGTAAGTGCTTGCCTTCTAGACAGCAATAACAGAGGCTGCTGAAAGGGATCTGGCATCCGCACACTGCTTATAACAACATTTCACACAAATGTCTTATATGTTAGATGGTGTGAATTCTATGTAAGTTGGCTATATTTTCCAAAATATTCTCTTGTATGGTAATGTTATAGCATATATCTCATTAAGTAAATAAAATACATAATGAAAACATAAGCATCACATAGGAATTGACATAAAATACTGTAAGTTCATTTTATGCTTTATTGAAATGAAACAGCATTTTCAATATTACTGTAAGTGGGAGTAGCTCTTCCAAGTTTTTATGTATTCTACGCATGCATGATCAGTCGCTTCAGTCATGTCCGACTCTTTCTATACATAACACATAAATCTGTAGGAAAACACACTTCTGACCCCATATCTATCATTTTACCATATCATACTAAGATACTCTCCTGACTCTATCTTTCCAGTTTTCCCTTTATGACTGTGAGGATCAACTCCAAATAAAGATATATAAGTTATATAGTCATGATAAACTCTTGCCTGCCTCTCCATTGAAACTTCACATATAACCACTGCAGACAAATCTTACTGTGTGAACAAACTTTACATTTCAACATATTTCAGAATAACTTTTAGCTGCACTGTCACATAGAGAAGGAAATGGCAGCCCACTCCAGTGTTCTTGCCTGGAGAATCCCAGGGACGGCGGAGCCTGGTGGGCTGCCGTCTATGGGGCTGCACAGAGTCGGACACGACTGACCTGACTGAGCAGCAGCAGCGGCACATCTTGGCACACTGCACCTGCTGGTTTCTCTTCCCAGAAAAGTCACTGTTGGTATGGAAAACGATTTCTTCAAAATCAGGCTGACCCTGTCCCCTCTCTCCAAAGTAACCACCACCTCCTCTATCCACCTTTTCCATTCTTGCACTTAGGCCCCCTTTGAATGCTGTTTGCATGACTGTCTGATGAGACCAGGAGCTATTTCAGGGAGGGCTTGGGGCGCAGTGCTCTCTCCATGCCTTCAACGCACAGGGCCTGGAACATAACAGGTGCTCACAGAATGTTAACTCCACTCCATGTATTCCTCACTTTTGAGAGAAAAAAAAAAGAGATACATTTGCTGCTCTGAGCCACAGTCTACCTGTGACTCCATTTGAGGCAAAATTTCAATCTGATTTCCTCCCTCTTGGCATTTCCAGTGTTGCTTTCCTGTGTGTCCAAGTTTTATCTTTAGGAAAAGTTTTCATGTGACCACATTGTTAACATCATTCCATTTACTTTCTCTGCCAAAGGGCTTCAAAAAGAATCATGAAACAACAATGGTAGAAGGAAACTTAGACTCATCCGGCCATCTGGATTTTTAAAATCAAGAAAACCTAGGCTTAGAAATCTTGTATGACTTGCCCAAAATCACACAGAGAGTTCATGGGAATGTCAAGGATAGAAGCTAAAGCCTCCCAATTTCCAAACTGATTTTAATACAGCACTGAATTTGCTCGCCACCTACATTCTCCTTATATTTCCACCAGCATTCTAGCTTCCCCCCCTGGACTGGAAAATTGCTCTGAGGCCACCCATCGTGTCCTTCCTTTTATTCTCCTCCCTCGGGCATTTGACCCTTGACCACCTTTCTCCTCCAAGAATATTCCATGGCTCCACTTATCTTCTTCTCTAGCAACTGTTTCTGTTTCCTTAAACAGGTCCTTTTCCTCACCCACAATGCAGGTCTTCAGTCAGCAATTGTTTCTCTGCATTTATCACTTCCAAGGAATTTATAAGTTCCCAGTGAAATGACTCCCAAATCCTCCTTCCAGATCCACTGCTTCTATTCAAGATCCTTTCTCCTTGTCTCTTACTCCTCATCTCACCTTAGATGCATTATAATTCCCCCCAAAACTAGCACCTCCTCGTTAAGTCTGTACTTCTCTACATGACTCTTTTCTAGTTAGCCAGGCTAAAAAAAACTATATAGTTCTTTCCTCTTCCCTTTTCAAACTTACTTTGAAATGTTTCCAAGAAAACAAGAATAGAAGAAAATAACACGCCAGTAGGCCAGATACTATACATACATTATTTCATTTAATTAAACAGCCAACTTGGGATGACTCTGTTCATGTCATCCATTTTGCAGTTGAAAAGGCCAAGCTTCAAAAAGACTTACTGTGCATGAGTGTATGGTGAGGACAGGGTTCAAACCAAAGACCGCCTGGCTTGCAGCTTGTGCTGCCTCCTCTGTGAGGCTCCCTAAAAAGCAGACCTGCTTGGACTGTTGTTCCAAATAACTCTTGTCTTTTAAAAACCTGCACTGAGCATTTGACGTCAAGCACAACATCTCACACACGGTAGATGCTCAAAATCTGATATCAAGAGCAAGGCCAGTTGCTTCATGTGCTATTATTTTCTCCCATTCTGAGGGTTGTCTTTTCACCTTGTTTCTACTTTCCTTTGCTGTGCAAAAGCTTTTACGTTTAACTAGGTCCCACTTTAATTTGCAAAATATACTAGCAGCTCATAAAACTCAGTATCAGAAAAAATAAACAACCCAATCAAAAAGTGGGGAAAAGACCTAAACAGACATTTCTCCAGAGAAGACATACAGATGGCTAATACACACATGAAAAACACTCAACACTGCTCATTATTAAAGAAACGCAAATCAAAACTACAATGCGATATCATCTCACCCAGTCAGACTGGTCTTCATCAAAAAGTCAACAAACAATAAATGCTGGAGAAGGTGTGAAGAAAAGAGAACTTCTTGCACTGCTGGTAGGAATGTAAATTGGTACAGCCATTATGGAAGAGTATAGCAATTCCTTTAAAAACTATGAATAAAACCATATGATCCAGCAATTCCACTCCTAGGCATATACCCTGAGGAAACCAAAGTTGAAAAAGACACAAGTACCCCAATGTTCATTGCTGCACTATTTACAATAGCTAGAACATGGAAGCAACCTAGATGTCCATCGACAGATGATAAAGAAGAGTGAAAGTGAAACTAAAAGTCGCTCAGTCCTGTCTCTTTGCGACCTTATGGAATTCCACACAGTCCATGGAATTCTCCAGGCCAGAATACTGGAGTGGGTAGCATTTCCCGTCCCCAGAGGCTCTTCCCAACCCAGGGATCGAACCCAGGTCTCTCACATTGCACAGGGATTCTTTACCAGCTGAGTCACAAGGGAAGCCTGAGAATACTGGAGTGGGTAGCCTATCCCTTCTCCAGGGGATCTTCCCGACTGGGAACTGAACCAGGGTCTCCTGCATTGCAGGCAGATTCTTTACCAACTGAGCTATCAGGGAAGCCCCATGGATAAGGAAGTTGTGGTACACATACATGATGGATAATGTATATGTACTCAGCCATAAAAAGAAACACATTTGAGTCAGTTCTAATGAGGTAGATGAACCTAGAGCTTATCATACAGAGTGAAGTAAGTCAGAAAGAGAAAGATAAGTATCACATACTAACACACATATACGGAATCTAGAAAAATGGTACTGAAAATTTTATTTGCATGGCAGCAATGGAGAAACAGACAAAGAGAACAGACTTATGGACATGGGGAGAGGAGAGGAGGGGAGAGAGCAGGATTCACGGAGAGAGTAACATGGAGACTTACATTATCATATGTAAAATAGAGAGCCAATGGGGATTTGCTGTATATCTCAGGGAACTCAAACAGGGGCCCTGTATCAACCTAGAGGGTTGGGATGGGGAGGGAGGTTCAAGAGGGAGGGGACATATGTACACCTATGGCAGATTCATGTTGATGTTTGACAGAAAACAACAAAATTTTGTAAAGCAATTAACCTTCAATTAAAAAATAAATTAAAGAAAAAAAAAAAGCCAGGACAGGCCCCATCCCTCACAAAGCAGAAGACAAAAATACCACATCAGGCTCTGAGCTTTTATCGTGAGGTGTTTTATATGACAGGCATGTGGGATGCCAAAGGCACATTGGCCTTCTGAGTGCATGGAGGTTTTCATCTCCAGGCCTTCTCCAATGGTGGAAACTCAATCTCTCTCCCACGGCAGATTTGGGAGAACAGTTCAAGGTTTTTGTTTTTCTTTCCTTCTTCCTTTCTCTCAATTCTCTTTTCTTTTTCTTAAAATGTTTTCTGATCATAAAAATCAGAACTTTTAAGTAACAGAATATTTAAAAAATATAGTTGAAAAAAGAAAACAGTCATCTCAAATTTCATCATAGAGAAGTATATATATATTAATATGTACGTATACATTTCTTTGTGGTCTATTAACATATACACATTAAGTGTCTGTATCTGTGCATGTGTATACCTATACATGCATACACATATGCTAAAGTTTTATGTTCTGTTTTATTTTCCCATCTAAGAAAAGCTTAGTAACTATTTTAATATTGGATTGGCCCAAAAGTTTGCTTAGGTATTTCCATAATATCATACCAAAACCCCAACAGTATTACATAGTCTTTATAAGTTGGTTTTTATTGCTGAATAGTAACTTATGTTCTAAATATATCACAATCTTATTAGATATTCATTCACTCAACCCTCTACTCAATAAAATGCTTATGAGTATGAATGAACTTTGAACAGCCAGAACTGTACAGCAGAGAACAAGACTGACAAGTCTATCGCCAACTCATACCCCTGATGGGGAGACAATGTGTTATTTGTTCAACCAGGTCAAAGTTACACTTAAAATTTCTCTATTACCATTTGTAATAACTTTACATTGATAATGTGTTCACTTATTTATGTCTGTGTTCTATTTCACAATAAAAATCAAGGGACAATATAGCTTGGAAGTATCCCACCAGCTACCTAAAGAAGAAAGCAGGAACTGAAAATGACCATTCAAAAAGATGAACTAATTCTCCTCAAAGAACAAGTAAGTGAAAGACCTCAGGGGCTCAGGGGCAGTTCTGAGGAGGAAAGCCTCCTAAGAACCAGGGAATATGGACTGTGACAGAGTGTGTCCACTTTAAGCACCCATCATAAACTCAGTCACGCCATCTGTGACTCCATTCTCCTTCCCCCTAGAGCTTCAGTCCCAGGGGATACAGAGGAACCCAGCATGCTCAGCAGGAGGAATAACAGCTCTACATGGGGGATAATGAGGACTCTAACTCCACGTCCCCATTCTTCACTGCAAACGATGAGCTCTCAGAAAGCCTGAATGTGGAGAGCATGCATCTCAGAGAAATTTTAAATTTACATGAATTTGGATGGTTTGATGATCATGAGACAAATATTTTTAATTACCAGAGACTTCTGTGACTAAATTCACCATGGGACTTCTCACAACCCAAGAGTAAACAACACCAGAAGACCAGGAAAACAAATACGAACAATCAAAAGGCACACTACTCATAAGACTCTTGAGAGTCCCTTGGACTGCAAGGAGATCCAACCAGCCCTTCCTAAAGGAGATCAGTCCTGGGTGTTCATTAGAAGGACTGATGCTGAAGCTGAAACTCCAATACTTTGGCCACCTCATGTGAAGAGCTGACTCATTTGAAAAGACCCTGATGCTGGGAGGGATTGGGGGCAGGAGCAGAAGGGGACGACAGAGGATGAGATGGCTGGATGGCATCACCAACTCGATGGACATGAGTTTGAGTAAGCTCCGGGAGATGGTGATGGACAGGGAGGCCTGGCATACTGTGACTCATGGGGTCGTGAAGAGTTGGACACGACTGAGCGACTGAACTGACAGACTGACTCATTTTATTATGATATTCCTTGAATCCTGTTTATTCAATAAACGCTTATATATGTATAATATGAGCTCAGGCAACAAATGTTATAAAAGGGTAAGACAGTGATGTGGGGATGGCCTTTCAGGTGAGGTGATATCTAAGCAGAAATCTAGCGTATCAGAGATAGTCAGGCCAAGATGCAAGGGAAAGACATTCCAGGCAAAGAGAGAAACAAATCCTTGAGATGGGAACAAATTTAGACACTTTAAGGAAAAGCAAAACTAGTGCAGCTGGAGCTAAGTGATACATGGGAAATGATAATTAGAAAGGAACACAGAGCATTAATCCATAGCAGTGTCACTTATTTGATTCATATTGAGAAATAAACCCTGATAAAATTCTACTTTTGTTTTTAGGTCACCTATCTTTTCTTAGACCCTGGTTACAGATTTTATTATGGGACACCTCACAACAGCCTTCTGTGTTATGCTCTGTCAACAGTATTATTTTATCTATATGATAATTATACTTCATTTGTAAGAAGAATAGATTTTACTCTTAAAACGTTTTCTCTATTTTCTTGAAAACCATTGCCTTCTTCTAACTTTTCCCCAACATTTGACAGAAATATGGATTTTAAAAAATTTCAAAAATGTCCCTTTTATCAACAACATTGCAATGTTATTATAAACAACATCACAATACGATAATAAATAGAAGCTGTTCTATGCTGAAGAAGTAAAAAGGAAGTGGTAAAAACTGGTAGAGCTGAAAATGAATGCCCCATCCTAATGTTTCATTATCCAAAACTAATTGATTTTTTTGGTTATTATAATGGTTACTTTCTCATTTTATAAGAGAATTTTTGCTCATATCAAGAAAAACATGATTTTCATATAATTTTTTATATTCCATTCACTTTAATATAATCTCTTGTTATAATATTTTTTCATTAATCCACTGGGGTGTCTATGCATCTTAAAATAAGAAAACAACAAGCTAAGAAAAAGACAGCAAATTCCGTTTTAAATCCACTTCTAATTTTATCAACCAGTCCAGCCAAAGCTATTATGTTTTGCTGTATCTTTCTGGCACTTATTAATTTTCATTACAAATGTACTGACTGAATACCCACAATATGGCAAAAAGCAAGGCACTGAGGATTCAAAGATGAAAACAGATTTAATCTCTATCTTCACAGACCTTATACATTATGCAGAAAGGCAGGAAAAAATGAACTATTCAGAAAAATATACTTGAGATATTATAAAGTAGGAAAAGCAGCATTAAAAAAACAAACAGGGATCTGAAAGAAATATCGCAAAGGTTAAGATGCCAGAGAGGGTACCCCAATAAAACCTACCTAAGGAGATCACATTTGAGGCAAGAACTGAAGCAGTCAGCCAATGAAAACAATGCTATTTAGAGAACAGCGGTATTTTAGGTGAAGGAGGCCATATACCAAGGCTATAACTCTGGAAAATATGTAGGAGGAACTCAATATATCAACTTTGAGTTTTACAAAAGTGTATAATTTTAAATAATTATTTATAACCATATATATTTGTGTGTCATGCTTACATCACATGTTAAAAATGAGAAATAAAGAATAAACAATATGACTGTATTACTTAGCGATATAAAAGCAGTGTTAATACTAAAAGATGGAGAGGAGGGAGCAAGAAAATTTATTTTTTACACTGTAATTTTTATAACTTTATTGACTTTTCAAACGATGTACATGAATGGCTTAGATTACATTCTAATTTAAGAGAGGTTGAATTGGGAGGGTTCTTGTTGGGAGGTCACTGCAGTGACCAAAGCAATAAATAATGGTGGCATCAGTGTAAAATCTATGTGAGAAATACCTATAGATATACTAGAACATAGTTAAAGAAGTGCTGTGGAGCCGGAAGCAGTGGTGGGAGTCACAAATAAATAACTATAGCAGCAAATACAGAACAGACGGGGTTGGCAGGGCATGATTTATGTAGAGCTCTGAAGAATGTAAGACACATTTAGATGGCATTTGAAGTGTAACTGGAAGCAACAGACAGTGTATGGCATAATCTGTTACATTTGGAAGAAAGTCATTCTTGTTCTTTTTTGAAAAGTAGATTACAGGATGACAAGAGTAGAATGAGGGAGATCAGTTTGAAGTCAGATATAATAGTTCAAGTGCAAGATCATGATGGCTAGACCAAGAAAGCAACACATGTGGTCAAACTAAGAATGTGGACAAAAAGTAAACACATTTGAGATTAACTGTGGTTTCACATGCAAACCAGAAAGCAACCACCTCAGTCTGTTAATGATTTTTTTATGTTGGTGCACAGAGGAATAATAACACAGAGAATTAAAGATGAGTCCAGAGCGTCTGTCTTAGGTACTCAAGAAAGGGAGATAGATGCTTGTAATTGAGATAAAAATGTCAAATACTGAGATGAAATAGATATTAGGGGCAGATAATCAGTTTCTGATGGGGCTGTCTTAGGTTTGATATAACTGTGAAACACCCTAGTAGAGGAATCAAAATAGACAGATGGTATATGGAGCTTTGTAGAGAGTTTTAACCTAGAGATATGCATCTGTGTACTGCCAACACAAAGACAGCATTTCATTTCATGGTGATGAGTGATGTTATCCAGAAAGAGAATATAGAGGGAGAACGGAAGAGAGCTTAAGGCCAAACCTGAGGATCCTATCACTGAGGAGAGTAACAATCAGTAAAGGACATTGAGGAGGAAGGACTAGCAAGGTTAAAAGAAAAGTAGGAGCTTGTACGGTTGACTTTTTAAAACCAGAATTAACTCTTTCTAGAAGAGGCTTTGAAGAAAAGACAGGAGTAAGTTCTTACTCGGTTCCCTCTGAAGACGCCCTTGCCCTGTCTAACCCATAGTGTTCAGGTTAAAAATGAGTCGTCCTGCACAAGATGGTCAAACATACGTGTTCATGTTGCTGGTAAATTCAACAACAACGGAGCCAGAGAACACTCTCCTACCTGTATCAGTCAGGGTTCTCACAGTCCTAGCAACGGGACTTTTTTCCAACTCCAATGAGAGAATTCTACATGTTGAGTCACTGGAGAGTTTAAATGTATTAACTAACTTTGCTTGACCTGTATTTTTTTTTTTTTTTAGGAAAAGGTCGCTTCCAACTTGCCACCTACCCTGGCACTTACTGAGCTGGTACACATTCAGCTGTGCACCTCATCCTTAAAGGGTTAGTCACTGGGCGATTGTTCAGAGCCACTCACCACAGTGAGGAGCACTCGCAGCACTTAATCTCATGCGATTCCAGCCCAGATATGTGCTTCAAGTGGAACGGAATGAGACCACTGAGAAAGCCGCACAGCTGCGATTTGGGGAAGTACTCATCACTGCCAGGTCTTACTGGTGACCTCACAATTAACAGAGATGTTGCCAACCTCCTACATCCCCCGAGAGAGTAGATACGAACTCCCTTCACCATGGAAACAAGATTCGTGGAGCAAACTACTCGAGGACCACAGCACGGGTACTCAGAGACACGGAAAATGTGCTGCAACTTATTTTCCAGATTCAGTGAAAGGTCAAATAAATACAATAATTCATATGTTCAACAATATTTACTGAGCCCACACTATGTCAGCTCTTGTGCTAGATGCTGGAAACACAGCAGGGTACAAAACAGTCATTTTAAAACAGACAAACTTAAGTCTCTTTAATAATAATTAAGGGGTTTACTTACTATAGATGTTAAGTCCTATTTCCCACATGCAACTCCACTGGCAAAACATGTGATCTTTTTTTCCCATGTAGGACCCTTGGATAATTCAAATAGTCTCCCCCAGCCCTATTCTGATGGCATTAAGTATGTCCAAGAAATTACCTTGGTTTTTTTTCCCTTACAGGGAGCATTAAATACTGGACCACAAGAATTCTTCCTCGCATGGCCTGTTTCTTAACTACAAGATCTTCAAACACAAATACCTGACTAGGGAAGAGTAGGAAGAACACACTTCTCCTTTCTTCCTTTACTCTCTCTTTCATATATGTCCCATCTGTGACTAAAGAGGCTCAAGAAACTCATGTAACATCAGGTTGATTTACTAGAGATTACCTTGGGAGGTCATAAACCTGAAGAGGCTAAATAATCAGGTATAAATTGGGAAGCCCATTGCATTCCGCACATATCAGACCACATCAAAAATATTGTTTGAGCATCACATTATAAATGAGAGTATATCCAGATAAGAAATTCGGGGTCAGTTTGTTCCAAACCCCACCCAGAGAAGAAATCACTCAACATCATTAATACTTGATATTCTACTTATGCATTTCAATCACAAATGTAACAATCACGCTGAAGCAACCTAGGCCTCTGTTGGACAGAGATAACTCTTCAGACAGATTTCTGCAGAAAGGCCAGAAGGCTCTGCAAAGCTCCTTTAAACCATGCATCCTGATTCTGCATCCTAAGCCCCTTTTACACATTCTATATAGAAGACAAATAGTCTCACGGCCTCTCTGTATGTGCTCAGTTACTCTAACTTGTAACTCTAACAGTTACGTATTTCTGATATGAAATGGGCTCCCTACCTTTTTTCATTCTTTTCATTTTACTTGGTAACTCTTTAGTTTATAATGTCCACTCTTATGGTTGATCTTTTTTTATTTTAAAGTTTGAAAGTGAATATTGAATGAAAAATGTCCTTAGCACAGAGGATGAGTTGAAATAGACTGCAAGTTACATTAAAAACCTGGCACAGACTGGTATAGGATAATAGGATGGAAAGTGTTCCCATTTATTAATTTTATCATTATTTGGAAATTCACTTCAACTTTTCAGAAATGTATAGGATATAGAATGTCCAGTAATCCACTCTGAATATTTAAGATGTAAACATTTATTTGCTGTAGATCATTTCTAAAAAACCTAACAATTCATTGATTTGGTTCAAGAGGACCTGCACACCTTCCCAAGACAAATCCCTTTCTCTTACTGCTCAGAGATGACTGCTACACGGAAGACATACCAATCTTTGCACTCACATTTTAATTTTCACTTCATGTGTCCTGCTATTACAAGCGTATCAGTGAACATACTTGGACCTATTTAAAAGGGTTCATTCTGGTGGTTGAATTGAGGATAGACTAAAGAGGGAGAAAGGCTACTGATTGGTGACTCCAGCTAGGATGGTACTAATGGCAATGGAGTTGATCAAATTCAGGATAAATTCTGAAGGTAGAGTGAACATAAAATACAGCATTTTTATGTGCAGTTTGAAAGAGAGGAATTCAGAACCACAGTATGATTTTGACCTTTGCCAGATGGAACTACACTGGAGTAGGAACTGGCAACCCATTCCAGTATTCTTGCCTGGAAAATTCCATGGACAGAGGAGCCTGGCAGGCTACAGTCCATGGGGTCGCAGAGTCGGACACAACTGAGCATGCGTGCAAATGGAACTACATGGGTGACCATTAATAAGATGAAGAATAAAGTGGAGAGAACAGGATGGGAGGGCTGGGGTGGTAGGGATGGAATCAATAGTTTAGAACATGCTGAATTTGCAGCTGAACAGAGTAGTCTAAACTAAAGTTACTTATTTTGGAGTCACTGACATAGAGTTGGCATTTAAACCTTGAGAATGAGTAAGATCAACAAAAAGGTATACATAAAAAACACAAAAAGGCCCAGGACTGAGCCCTAGGGCTGCTGCTGCTAAGTCACTTCAGTCATGTCCAACTCTGTGTGACCCCACAGACAGCAGCCCACAAGGCTCCTCCATCCATGGGATTCTCCAGGCAAGAACACTGGAGTGGGGTGCCATTGTCTTCTCCGAGCCCTAGGGCATATGAGTGTAAAGAAGGCAAGGAGAACAGGAATAGTCAATGAAGCAGCCTGAGAGAGAGCAGGGCTATGGAATCCTGGATGGCAAGTGATAAAAGCACATACTAAGAAGGAGGGAGGGCATGGTTAGCTCTTCCCACTGCTGCGACGTAGAAGATGAAGACCTAAGTACATACTTTTGTCAACTGCATATTTTGTCCTTTGCAGTTAACCACTCTGAAATATGGGGCTTCCCTGATAGCTCATTTGGTAAAGAGAATCTGTCTGCAATGCAGAAGACCCTGGTTCGATTCCTGGGTTGGGAAGATCCCCTGGAGACGGGATAGGCTCCCCACTCCAATATTCTTGGGTTTTCTCTTGTGGCTTAGCTGGTAAAGAATCCTCCCGCAATGCGGGAGACCTGGGTTCGATCCCTGGGTTTTCGATCCCTGGGTTGGGAAGATCCCCTGGAGAAGGGAAAGTATTCTGGCCTAGAGAATTTGTGGGTCCCAAAGAGTAAGACAGGGCCAAGCAACTTTCACTTTCACTCTGAAATATACACTTATTTCTTTATAATTTGAATAAAAATTTAGATACAACTGCCATTCAATTTCTTATTTCATTAATGCTAAATGCAATATAAATTTGGCATAAATGGAGAAACTATCCAATCTCAAAATTCATCACACATACTTATGGATTTTTCAACTTTAACACTGCTAAGGGAATCTCTGCAGTTTTAAAGGAAACTAAAATATGAAGAAAAATAAAATATCTGAGAGTACTCCACTATGAACAGACAGAAAATTAACTGGGGTATAATTCTTTTGAAACAGATAATCCATGGTAATTTTCACTTCTATCATCCATCTTGGTTACAATGCAGTGTAAGAATTATGTCAGTTTATTCCATCTAAAGTTTCAATTTAAACTGACGGTAGAACTTATTTATTCTTGTAAGTTTTATATTGTTATATGCAGCCAAGCCGTTAAAAATACTTTGGAATTTTTAACTTTATAATAAAAAAAATTGGCAACTAGTTACAGATTCTAAGCATTGCCAAACTGAATGAGGATCATATTAATGTTATTATCTAAAAGACTGATTAAAATTATTGTATAGAAAGAGTTACATTCAGAAGTTTGATGCTTCTAGAAACCTCTTTCCTGGTTGATATTAATATTCTTTAGATATCCTCATTTAAATAGTTAGAAATCTACCCAAATACTCTCATCCAGAATGATTAAAGAGTTACTTTTAAAAGATAGCTATGAAGTATTTTACTGAAAAGAAAAAAAAAAGTAATTCAAAACTCTTAAAGGAGGTCTATAACTGAAATTAAACTAAAAATACAAAATGAACTGAGAAAACATTTAGAATGTGCTTATAGCACATCAATTCTGTAAATGACAATAGCTAAGACCCTAACAGCCAAATGAGTAAATGATATGTATAATTCACAAAGGAAGAAAATAAATAGAGCAACAGGTAGAGAACAGTGGTCATTCCGGGTTAGTAATTAAAGAAATGTAAATTACAATGATCAGGCACAATTTCACCATTTCAAATAGTAATTTTAAAAATAAGCACTTAAGATTATATCTCATAGTTGGCTAAAATAGTCAGCCTCAGCAACCAGAATTTGCTGGTGGCCTAATAGCTTAGTTTTCTCTAATAAATCCTTGTAGAAACACACAACTTACAGTTCTGGTGATGTATTCTTTGAACACACTCAAAATAAGACTTTTTCCTCTTTTTAAATTAAAATCAAACATATAAAAAGTATTAAACAAAAATATATGGAAGACATACTATTATAACTTTGGAGTAGGGAAAATCTTAAAGATGTATGCAAGACAGCAATCACATAATATTCACTTTTTCAAATCTGTAAAATAAACAGAAGGCATCTGAGTCCACTATTAAGGGAATAATGAGCTAAATTATGATATATTCAGGAAAAACGCATTCTACATCCTCTTTAATTGTGGCTTTACAGAGTTGATGTGACAATGTTAAAGATGGACATGCACTTTAATTTGAACTGTGAAAACAACTCAAAAATTCATAGGGAAACAAATTGGCAATAAAAACAATATACCAAAATTACAACAGTGTTTATAAGTAGTGGAAACATGAACACATCTCTCTCTTTAAAAAAAAAAATGTGGTTATACTGTTCTCATAATAAATAAATGTATTTAAGTATATTAAATATATATATATATACATATTACACACATACACTGACCTTCATAGAACCGTTCATGAGAAATGCTGGGCTGGATGAAGCACAGCTGGAATCAAGATTGCTGGGAGAAATATCAATAACCTCAGATAAGCAGATGATACCACCCTTATAGCAGAAAGTGAATAAGAACTAAAGAGCCTCTTGATTAAAGTGAAAGAGGAGAGTGAAAAAGTTGGTTTAAAGCTGAACATTCAGAAAACTAAGATCATGGCATCTGGTCCCATCACTTCATGGCAATAGGTGGGGAAACAGTGGAAACAGTGACAGACTTTATTTTCTGGGGCTCCAAAATCACTGCAGATGTTGACTGCAGCCATGAAATTAAAAGACGCTTACTTCTTGGAAGGAAAGCTATGAGCAACCTAGACAGCATACTAAAAGGCAGAGACATTACTTTGCCAACAAAGGTCCGTCTAGTCAAGGCTATTATTTTTCCAGTAGTCATGTATGGATGTGAGAGTTGGCCTATAAGGAAAGCTGAGTGCTGAAGAATTGATGCTTTTCAACTGTGGTGTTGGAGAAGATTCTTGAGAGTCCCTTGGACTGAGAGGAAATCCAACCAGTCCATCCTAAAGGAGATCAGTCCTGAGTGTTCACTGGAAGGACTGATATGTTGAAGCTGAAACTCCAGTACTTTGGCCACCTGATGCGAAGAGCTGACTCATCTGAAAAGACCCTGATGCTGGGAAAGATTGAAGCCAGAAGAAGGGGACAACAGAGGATGAGATGGTTGGATGGCATCACCGACTCAACGGATGTGAGTTTGGGTAAACTCTGGGAGCTGGTGATGGACAGGGAGGCCTGGTGTGCTGCAGTCCATGGGGTCGCAAAGAATCAGAAAGGACTGAGCGACTGAACTAAACTGACATTGACTTTCAATTATATAAGCAATACACAAGGTCTTCATCAAATTGTTTTCAAGATTATGTTTAAAGATCTCTTTGATTACCATCCTCAATCCTAGCACTTATCTGCAAATATATTCACTATTATCAGTTTGATCTGGTTCTTTCCATATCTTCTTATATCTTTCTACATATATATGTAGACACTCATAAGAAAATGCATAGTAAGCTCTTTTAAACATGAATAGTGATATCATTTATGCATGTTCTACAACTTACCTTTTCTTGAAACTCAACTTTGGAGAAGGAAAGGGCTTCTTCAAAAAGCAGCAAAATGCGGCCTTCATATTGGACAATATTGTCAAATTTGACCACATTAAAAGTAGAAAAGTTGTATGACAAAATATAAACAAATCTGGCAGACTGGAAGAAACGTCTGGGAGAAAGTACTTGCAACATACATAACAAATGAACTTTCTTTACCGAGATAAAGAAAAGTCTTTACTCTTTCTTTACTTTACTCTTTTGATTCTGAGGTAGAAAGGTAACCCAGCAGAAAAATTCCCAAATTAAGTGATAGGAAATCCTTACAGAAGAAACCCTACTGGCTAATGATATAAAAAGATGACCAACCTGTCCAATAACCAAATAAATTAAAATGGAAACAATAATATGCTATTTGACAGTCAACTACATGGAAATAAAGTTTTTAAACTGGAGACTATCAAAGTTTGAGAGATTATTAAAAAAACAGGTACTCTAAAACAAGTGTTGGTGGTAGAAGTAGAACTGGCATAAACCCTTTGGAGAGCAACTGTGTACTATGTCTTCAATGAAAATGTGCATATTTAATGGATCAGCAGTTTCACCGGAAACAAAATACTTGCACACATGTCTGAGTGAAAGGGTAAGTACAAGACTGAGAGTGCAAATTGTTTGTCATCAAAGATAAGAAAACAACCTAAATGACCTCTGTGTGGGATTAATCTACGAGACTGCTATAAAATATGCATTTTAAAAGTTAAGTAATAGTTGTTCAGTATTTATATTTACTTCACAAACTCCATTTCTACTTGAAATGACACATCTGCACAAGAATACATGGATTTATTTGAAGAAGTACAGGTTCTCTTATCTCACTATCTGCCTAGATTTCAGTTCCATTTGGCTAGCATTTACTCTTTCACATGCTTGAAATGAATTATTTTTAATTAATTGGGTTTTAGTTGATTTGGTAGTCAGCATATTTGTTTGAGTGCTTCATTTGCCTTGCATAAAATATTATGGATTTATTCTTCCCGTGCAAAGTAGCCCACTCCCTAGACTGTGAACATAGCACTGAATGCTTTCTTCTCTCTTGTTTCCTACACAGTCTTATGAAATGTTTGAATGACATATAGGAAATTGAAGGCTACAGGAAAACAAGCAATCAACCCATCATCTCTGCGGGTGTGCATTTTATAGTTACTTTGATCTCTTGGTCATGGGAAATCACTATGTCATTTATTTGTACTTGAATGGGCAAGTGTTAGAGTTCTTTTGGACATCAGTTCCTGGATAGCATTTTTGCACTAAAAATTTGAAAGGAATTTTGGAGAAAGATTTGTGGGAAAACTTTATTTAACTGCTCAATCAGCCAACAGACATTTCCTGGAATGCAAGCAGTAATTAGTTTTAAATGTTTCCTTCAGATCTATTTAAACAAATTAATGTGGAAACTGCACACGGGTACACTGTTACTTATATTAACCTAATTAAAGATTCTGCATTCACTTAATTTATTTCAAAATATTTAATAGGTAGCATTTTGAAAGATTTAGAAAATTACCTACTGAATTGACCAAAATATTTTCTATCTCTATTTCTCATCTCCATCTTATTCAACAAATATTTATAGCCCTTACAATGATGCCAGATATAGACACATTCTAAGTAACTTACCGAATCTTAAAACATAAAGATACAGAGGCTCTTTGAGGTTAAGTAAACTGTCAAAGGTAACACAGGGAGAAGGGTAGTAATAGGGGATGGCGGATTCAAAACCACACACTTCAACTTCTGAGTTCAAACTTCTAATTTAAAGGCGTCAAGAAGACTCCAAAAGAAAACACTTTGCTCTGGCATTTTATTTTCAAACACTAATGACTAACTTCCCGCCCCACCCTCACTCTATAATAATACAGTTATTATTGAACTCTAAAAAGCAAACAGCAAAAAAACTATTTACTTTTAGTGGCATGTAAAATGAGCTTTCCCTAAATAGATGGAAGTTTTTTGGGTTTCTTTTTATAGATTGTTGCATATAAAATTGCTTTTTCTTGTAGGTCAAATAATCATATTAACAATTTCGAACTCAACCTACCCCAGGAAACCTCAAGGAAAAAGGAAAAGACAAAGAGCATGACATTGGAAGGTCAAACCAACATCTGCTTCATCACATGGGACCAGTGCAAGCTTACGCATATAATATAACCTCAGTAATCCTTATTTTTTCGATTAGCAGTGAGAATATTAAGGCATGTTGATCACAACTACTGAAAATTGACAGTTTATTCTTTAAAAGTTCTCATTCACTATAATGTACAGAATAAACAGTTTCTACTATTCTAGAGAATGTGTCAAAGTCCTAAACAAAAGGGATACACTGCCAAAGCACTTGCATAACTCAAAATATGCTTCCTACAAAATATAAAAACAAGCCGTCTCAGGAAATGATAACTGAGTTCATCCACCCAGAAAACTAAGAGCCAATGACCCTGATGAGATTCTCATAAAAGGTAAAATGAAAGATTTGAGATCACTGGATTCAAAAATGAAAGGTTAGGAGCTCTGTAGTTCTGTCTGAAAACTGAAGCTGCCACATGGGCTTCTCCATTGCCACTTCATGAGGCATCCCAACACATGCTGAAACATGATCACCTTAGTCACCAAAAGGACCTCATAGACTAACATGTTCCAAACCAGGAAGAGGAAGACAAGGAACAGGACCCCAAACCGCATTTCAGAGTAACTCTCTCCTTCAACAGGCACTGTATTCTCTCACTTCTGCCGTGTCACATATTTTTTCCATATGACAAAAAGATTCAAATTGAGAAGAGCCACAAATTATTCTAATTAAGTATATAAATCATACTCTATATTTCATAAAGGGCACTCAACAAATGTTGGCCTTAAATGATAATGACATCAAAATCACTATCTACAGACTTGGGTAGTGGAGCTTCTCTGGTGGCTTAGTGGTAAAGAACCCATCTGGCAATCCAAGGAGACATGGGAGATGCGGATTCAATCCCTGGGTCCATCCCCTGGAGGAGGAAATGGCAACGCACTCTAGTATTACTGCCTAGAGAATCCCATGGACAGAGAAGCCTGGCGGGCTACCTTCCAAAAGTCTCACAAAGTCAGACATGACTGAGCAACTGAACACGCACACGTGGCTTGGATAGTAAACCAAAACTATGAAATAAAGCTACACAGGCTCAACTGTAACATTAAAAGCCTGATCTTCACAGATTACTGAGGCTTTTTAACATTTTAAAGTACATTCCATACTTTGGATTAATTTCCTTAAACATTATTCATTAGTTTAAAGAACTCATGCCAAATTTGGTTCACTTTTCAGCCTTAGGATCTGGGTTGATGGTTGGCAGATAAAAAGTATGTAGGTGGCTATGTAAAGCTTAGTCAGGACAAAGGCAACATTAAGAATGAAATGAAAGCAATCCTTTCCTATCTTACAAATATCACTTCCTGTCCATTAAATGAAATGATACATGTGAAAGCACTTTACACAACTATAAATCCTTACAGAAGGTAAACTATTCCTGTGCTTTACAAAGTCCTAAGGACTTTACCTCTAGATAATCAAGATTTTCATTTCAACATAAAATTCTGCTATATTTTCTTTGTTACAACTATTAATAGGGTCGCTTAAAAAAAAAAAATACGTAAAGCCAGAGGCCTAAAAATCCTTCTGCCCACAAGCATTGCCTCACGCTTCCTTTTGGTCTTAGAATTTATCTGTGACATTATTATTTCAACTTGTCCAATATGTAGACTTCAAATCTACATACAGGTATGAATCCCTTCAAGTTTAATTCAACACTACCCATAAGAATACATACAAATGATGGTTTTAATTAATTCAGAATGTGCCCGAATAAATTGTTTTAAAGAGTTGAAGATACACGTTTTACTGAACTAGATTCTTCATTAGTAAGGACCCAGACCAGTCCTACCAACTGAAATTGATTTCAACAAACAGATTACTTCAAACTGAGAAAACTTCATTCAGAAAATAGTATGCTAATTCACTAAAGCTACCAAGTATAAAAGCAATTATTTTGCATAAAACTTTAAAATCCAGTTATATTAATTAGCATATATGTGCTAATTATGTTATCTATAACATATATATTATGATCCACAAATAAAAATATGACCTTTTACAACTGGATCAATACACTGTGCAAAATAACAAACTCTGGTGAGGATGTGGAGAAGAGGGAAATCTCACATAGTTACCAAGAATGTAAACTGGTTCAGACATTGTGGAAAATAGTATGGAGGCTTCTCAAAAAACTAAAATAGAACTACCATATGACCCAGCAATTCTACTCCTAGTTATGTACCTGAAAAAAATGAAAATGCTAATTCAAAAAAATACATGCAACCCAATGTTCACAGCAGCATTATTCACAATTGCCAAATATGGAAGCAACCTAAGCGTCCATCAACAGATGAATAAAAAAGAGGCCAAAAAAAAAGCAGTAAAAAAAAAAAAAGAAATTTTGTCATTTCTAGGAAAATGGATAAATTAGGAGGGCATTATGTTCAGTGAAATAAGTCCAACAGAGAAAGACAAATAGTGTATTATATCACATGTGGAATCTAAAACTACAAGAAACTAGTGAATGTAAGAAAAAAAGAAGCAGACAAAGATATAAAGAACAAACCAGTGTTTACCAATGGAAAGAGGCAAGGGGGGAGGGGCAAAGTAGGGGTAAAGGATTAGGAAACACAAGCTACTATGTATAAGAGACACTATGATATACTGACAGTATGGAGAATATAGCCAATATTTTATAATTAAAAATGGAGTACAATCTCTAAAAAATTTGAGTCATTACATCATACACCTCTAACATACAAAATTGTCCACCAACTATACAAGGAAAAAATGTCTACAAAAAAGACTGCAGAATGGTAAAAATATATAAATATACATATTTTAAAACACATTTATTAAATTTAAAAACAGACCTTAAAGACCATAAAATCGGTTAGAAATTACTTTATTAAGTTATAGCAAGGCAAGTTTTTACGCAACTTTTTTACAGAAACTTTAAGTGATAAGAGTTGAATTTTAATGTTGAAATGCACTGCTATTTATATAATAAATAGCATCATATGCTGAAAAATGATTGTCTTGCTTTTTAAGCCCTGACTAAAATTTTTTCTCTGTACCTTACGCAACTATTGCTCTGAAGAGAAAAAAAAAATCTTGAAACTCTTTAGGAATTAAAATAAATGACCGGATTCTCTACTGGTTACCGCAAACTTTACTCTGCGTTATTGGGCCTTCCCTGATAGCTCAGTTGGTAAAGAATCCACCTGCAATGCAGAAGACCCTGGTTCAAGTCCTGGGTTGGGAAGATCTGCTGGAGAAGGGATAGGCTACCTACTCCAGTATTCTTGGGCTTCCCTTGAGGCTCAGCTGGTAAAGAATCTGCCCATAATGTGGGAGACCTGGGTTCAATCCCTGGGTTGGGAAGATCCCTTGGAGAAGGGAAAGGCTACTGACTCCAGTATTCTGGCCTGGAGAGTTTCATGGACTATATCCATGGGGTCACAAAGAATCAGACATGGCTGAACTACTGCTTTGAGGAGAAGAAAATAATCTTGAAACTCTTTAGGAATTAAAATAAATAACTAGATTCTCTTTTGGTTACTGCAAACTTTACTCTGCTTTATTAGCAGTTATAATATTAGAAACTATATCTCATTCAAGTTTCACAGGTAGTAAGCTAAATAGTATTTGCTGACAAGAATGGATGCAGAGGAGAGTGCTATAGGAAAAGGAGAAAAAAACTGAAAAATGCCCTCTACCTTTGCATATGATCTATCTTGATGAATATTCCATGTGTATTAAATTCAAGATTTTCTTAAGTGTCAATTAGCAAGTCAATACTTTTATTCAGTCTTTCATTACAAAGATTTTTTTCTCTGCTTATTTTTTCTACCAATTACTGAGATGTAAGTAAAGGTTAGACTAAACATAATAGCCTACTGATGCCAGAAACTGTTGGTATGAACGTGGGAAAATAAACAGCTGGAAAGAAGATGAAGTATTAAAATCACCACGAAGAACAATTTGGTCACGTATAGTAAGTACGAAGATTAGATATCCACAAGCCAGAATATTAATGACGGTTAACTATCAAAGAGAAATTCTTATACAAGTATACCTGAGAGTTACAAAAAGATGATCATTATTATATTGTTTGTCATTCCAAAAGGCTTTTTAAAAGAAAGAAAAATGAATATCCATCAATAGGGATAAACTGTAATACTCAAACAAATATTGTAATTTAAGGGGTGGAGTAAAAGTGCAAGGGTCAACTTGGAAAATCTCAAACATACAATAGGAATTTTCAAAAAGCAAGTCCTGGAAGGATTTGTACAGTATGATTCCAGTTATATAGATTTTTAACATATAAAACAATGCTATATATATTTTAATGGATGCATACTTCCTTAATAAAATTATTAAAATATGGGTGAAAATATGTATACAAATTTGAGAATAGTGGTCACATCTGGAAAATCAAAAAGAAAATTGGCAGATGGGAGAATATCATATGGGTTTCAACATAATATGCAAAATTTAAAAATAAAGTTCCTTAACAAAAATGGTAACATTTAACATTTGTGAAATGTAGGTGTCAGCTCTATTAATCTCTATGCCTCTCTGTATACTTGAACAGTTTGTAATTGAAGATTTAGGTATAGCTTTTAGTAAGCAAAAGATTAATGGAAAAATGGGTAAAGATAATGTGTATGCAATGTATAAAAGAAAGGAAAATTATGGAAATAAACATTCAAAATTCATAAAATATGCTTGAATATAAAAAGAGTATTAACATTCACTACAAACAAAGATAAGAGGAAAAGAATTAAAACAGTTCTTGGTTCTTGTAAGTTCTTTTGCAATGTAAATACATCTTTAAAACACTTAACTGAAAATTTTCAAAACTATCTGTGATATGATAGAACGTCTTTTAAATCATTGTGATCACTGGGAATTGAGAAATCTAGTCTGTGTTAAGTGGCAAGCAGAGGGAGGAGCGGGGCTGCGCCACTAACCTCTTTCTCCACGTGCTGGCCTCGCCTCTAAGGGCTTCAGGATAGTGTGCCCCAGCCGCCACCTTGGGGACCCCAAGCGAGACAAAGCAAACAGACCGACACCAAGAAATATGACAATAAAAACTGCAAAAGTGAATAATAAAAAAGGATCCTAAATGCAGCAAGAGAAAAACAAAGAACTCATTATCAGGGGACACCCACTAAGACTATCATCTGGTTTCTCTACAGAAATGTTGCAGGCCAGAAGGGAGTAGCAAGATAAATCCAAAGTCCTGAAAGGGAAAAACCTGCAACTTCAGGTACTCTACCCAATAAGATTATCATTTAAAAGGAGAGACAAAGAATTTCCCAGGCAATCAAAAACTAAAATACAGCATTACTAAACCTACCCTAAAGGAAATACTGAAAGGTCTTTTATAAATATAAAAGCAAGAATCCATAGGAAAAAGAAAAAAATAAATAAATGGAAAGTAAATACTTCAATAAGCCAATATACAGATTTTTTTAAAAGTCAAAAAGAAATTTCTGTGAAAGTGATTATAAGCTAAGAAGAAGCAAATGGATGAAGATGAAGATGTAAAAATGACATCAAAATCACAAAACGTGGGAGAGGATAGAAAAAATTCAGGCTTTTTTTCTAGAATGTGTATGAGGCTATATGACTACTGGTCTAAAAGAAACAGATATAGGAAATGGGTAAGGTACTTGGAAAACAGGGTAACCACAAATCAAAAACATACAACAGATTCACAAAAATCAAAAAGAAAAGAATATGCACATAATACAAAGAAAACAATCAAATTGCAAAAGGAAAAACAGAAAGTAAAAGAAAGGCACACAATGGAAATACAAAATCAACAAGAAACAAAGTTTAAAGTAGCAGTACATATCTATCAGTAGTTACTTTAAATGTCAAGGGACTAAATCTTCCAAACAAAAGAGTGGCAGACTGGATTAAAAGTCAAGAACCTATTATATGATGCCTAAAGAAGGCCCACTTTAGAGAGGAGGACACACACAGAATGAAAGTAAGACAATGGAAAAAGATACTTCATGGAAATGGGAAATGACAAGAAAGTAGGGTTGGCAAAATTCCTATCAGACAAAAAAGACTTTTTTAAGTATAGAAGAGTTTATTTTATTTTATTTTTTTTGCTTTTTTTTTCATTTATTTTTATTAGTTGGAGGCTAATTACTTTACAATATTGTAGTGGTTTTTGTCATACATTGACATGAATCAGCCATGGAGTTACATGTATTCCCCATCCCCATCCCCCCTCCCACCTCCCTCTCCACCCGATTCCTCTGGGTCTTCCCAGTGCACCAGGCCAGAGCACTTGTCTCATGCATCCAGCCTGGGCTGGTGATCTGTTTCACACTAGATAATATACATGTTTTGATGCTGTTCTCTCGAAACATCCCACCCTCGCCTTCTCCCACAGAGTCCAAAAGTCTGTTCTGTACATCTGTGTCTCTTTTTCTGTTTTGCATATAGGTGACTGAACAAGCGAACCTAAAAAGACTGGCTGAATAGATAAAAAAAATAAAAAAGACTTTAAAATGAAGGCTATAAAGAAAGATAAAGGACACCATAATGATAAAAGAATCAATACAAGTGATATTACACTCATCAATATATATACACCCAATATGTTATCTGTTGCTGTTGTTTAGTTACTAAGTCATGTCTGACTCTTTCACAACGCCATGGACTGTAGCCCACCAGGGTCCTCTGTCCATGGGATGTCCCAGGCAAGAATACTGGAGTGGGTTGCTATTTCCCTCTCCAGAGGATTTTCCCAACCCAGGGATCAAACTTGCATCTCCTGCATTGGCAGGTGGATTCTTTACCACTGAGCCACTCAGGAAGCTCATACACCCAATATAGGAGCACTCATTTACATAACACAAATCCTAACAGACATAAAGGAAAAAAATTGATGGGAACACAGTAACAGCAGGAGACTTTCAGAACCCACTCATATCAATGGACAGATTTTCAAGACAGAAAATCAGTAAGGCAACAGAAATTCTAAATTATACAATAGTTAGATTAAATTGACTTCCCTGGTGGCTCAGAGAGTAAAAGTGTCTGCCTACAATGCGGGAGGCCTGGGTCCAATCCCTGGGTCGGGAAGATCCCCTGGAAAAGGAAATGGCAATCCACTCCAGTTCTCTTGCCTGGAAAATCCCATGGATGGAGGAGTCTGGTAGGCTATAGTCCATGGGGTCACAAAGAATCGGATATGACTGAGCAACCTCACTTTTCACTTTATATTAAGTTGATATTTTCAGCACTCTACAGCCAAAAAAAGCAGAATACACATTCTTCTTAAGTGTACAAAGAACATTCTCCATAATTGACTACATGCAAGCATGTGTGGTAAGTCACTTTGTTGTGTCTGACTCTTGATGACCCTAGCGACTGTGGCCCACCAGGTTCCACTCTTCATGGAATTCTCCAGGCAAGAATACTGGAGTGGGTTGCCATACCCTTCTCCAGGGTGTCTTCCCAACCCAGGAATCAAATCCATAAATCTTATGTCTCCTGTATTGGCAGGCAGGTTCTTTACCACTAGTGCCACCTGGGAAACCTGAATGACCACATCAGTTCAGTTCAGTTTTGAACTGTGGTGTTGGAGAAGACTCTCGAGAATCCCTTGGACTGCAAGGAGATCCAACCAGTCCATCCTAAAGGAGATCGGTCCTAGGTGTTCATTGGAAGGACTGATGCTGAAGCTGAAACTCCATACTTTGGCCACCTGATGCGAAGAGCTGACTCATTTGAAAAGACCTTGATCCTGGGAAAGATTGAGGGCAGGAAGAGAAGGGGATGACAGAGGATGAGATGGTTGGATGGCATCACCAACTCGATGGACATGGGTTTGGGTGGACTCCAGGAGTTGGTGATCGACAGGGAGGCCTGGCGTGCTACAGTTCATGGGGTCGCAAAGAGTCACATACTAGGGCACAAAACAAGCCTCAACAAATTTAAGAGTACAGAAATTGTTTCAAGCATCTTTTCTGAACCTCAATGGTATGAAACAAGAAATCAACCACAGAAAAAGCAATGAGAAAAAAATTATATGGAGACTAAACAACATGCTTTAAAAAACCATTGTGTCAATGATGAAATCAAAGAACTTATTAAAAAATATCTTGAGACAAATGATGATGAAAACCCAACCATACAAAATCTGCAGGATGAAGCAAGAGCAGTTCTTACAGGGAAGTTATAGTGATACAAGCCTTCTTTAAGAAACAAGAGAAATCTCAAAGAACATAACCCACTACCTAAAAGAATCAGAAAAAGAACAAACAAAACCTGAAGTCAGTAGAAGAAAGGAAATAATTAAAATTAAAGAGGAAATAAATAAAACACAGATTTTAAAACAGATTGGAAAGGATCAATAAAAACAAGAGCTGGTTTTTGAATGGGCAAACAAATTTGACAAACTTCTGTCTAGGTTCATTAAGAAGAATGAGAGAAGACTTAAATAAACAAAATAATAAATGAAAGAGGAGAAATCATAACTGATACCACAGAAATCTAAAAATAGAGAGAGAGAATACTATAAACAATTACATGATGACACATTCAACAACCTAGAAATAGACAACCTTCTAGAAACATATAGCCCCACCAAAACT
The DNA here is from genome assembly GCF_963930625.1 of Muntiacus reevesi. NCBI lineage: Eukaryota > Metazoa > Chordata > Mammalia > Artiodactyla > Cervidae > Muntiacus > Muntiacus reevesi. Next base: position 203,295,560 of record NC_089249.1, read on the forward strand.
GAATCAAGAAGAGATAGATAACCTGAACAGACCAATCACTACAAATGAAATAGAATTTGTAATAATAAAAATAAAACTTCCTGCAAACAAAAGTAGAGGACCAGATGTGTTCACAGGTGAATTCTACCAAACATACAAAGAACTTATACTGTTTATTCTCAAACTCTTCCAAATGGTTGAAGAGGAAGAAATACTCCCAAAGATATTCTATGAACCCACCATCACCCTGATACCAAGCCCAGAGAAAGATACCACCAAAAAAGAAAACTACAGATCGCTATCTTTGATGAATATAAATATAAAACTTCTCAACAAAATATAAGCAAACTAAATTCAACAACACATAAAAAATATCATACACTACAATGAAATGGGTTTCATCCCAGGTTCATAAAGATGGTTCAAGATATGTAAATCAATGTGATACACCACATTAACAAAAGAAAAATCAAAAATCACATGATCGTCTTAATAAATACATTCATTCATGATAAAAACTCTTACCTAAGTGGATATAGAGGGAACACATGTGTGTGTGTGTGTGTGTGAGTGTATACGGCTCAGTCTCAATAAATGCAAAAAAAGCATTTGATAAAACTCAACATCCACTCATGATAAAAACTCTTACCAAAGTGGGTATAGAGGGAACGTGTGTGTGTGTGTGTGTGTGTGCACGCGTGCTCAGTTGTGTCCTACTGTTTGTAACCACATGGACTGTAGCCCACCAGGTTCCCCTGGCAAGAATACTGGAGTAGGTTTAGAGGGAACATACAACAACATAATAAAAGCCATTTATGACAGACCCACAGACAATAAATAACTGTGAAAAGCTAAAAGACTTTCCACTAAAATGTGGAACAAGATACGGATGCCCATTTCCACCACTTCTATTCAACACAGAATTGGAAGTCCTAGGCATAGCAATCAGATAAGAAAACGAAATGAAAGGTATCTAAATTGAATAGAAGAGGTAATATTATCACTTATGCAGATAATATATTATACATAGAAAACTCTGAAGACTCCAAACAAAAACTACTAGAATTGATAAATGGGTTCAGTAATGTAGCAGGATACAAGATTAACCGTAGAGAAATTGGTTGCATTTCTTTACACTAACAATGAGACAGCAGAAAAGGAATGTAGACGAGCAATCCCTTTAAAAATTGCATCAAAAATAAAATAAAATACTTAGGAATAAACCTGACCAAGAAGGTGAAAGAGTTATATACTGAGAACTACAAAACATTAATAAAGGAAACTGAAGATGATTCAAAGAAATGAAAAAATATCCTGTGCTACTGGATTAGAACAATTAATGTTGTTAAAAGGCCCATACTACCCAAACAATCTATAGATTGAACATAATTCCTACCAAATTACCCATGACATTTTTCACAGAACTAGAACAAATAATCCTAAAATTTACCTAAAAGATCCAGACTTGTCAACACAATCCTTAGTAAAAAGAATAAAGCAGGAGGTATAACACTCCCAGATTTCAGACAATACTACAAAGCTATAGTAATCTAAACATCATGGTACTGGCGGAAAAACAGACATATAGAACAACAGAACAGAATAGAAGAGTCCAGAAATAAACCCACATACTGATGGAAAATTAATTTTTGACAAAGGAGGTAAGAATATATCAATGGGCAAAAGACAATCTCTTCAACAACTGGTATTGGAAAAGTTGAATAGCAATGTGTAAATCAATGAAATTAGAACATATCTACACACCACACACAAAAATAAATTCAAAATGGCTTGAAAGCTTAAACATAAGACATGACATCCTAAGATTCCTAGAAGAGAACATAGGCAAAACATTCTCTGACATAAATCGTACCAATGTTTTCTTAGGTCAGTCTCCCAAAGAAACAGAAATAAAAACAAAGATCAAAAAATGGGACCTAATCAAACACATAAGCTTTTGCACAGCAAAGGAAACCATCAGCAAAATGAAAAGGCAACCTACAGACTGGGAGAAAATATTTGCAACCATACAACCATATTTGCAAAATATGATACAACCAACAAGGGCCTAATTTCCAAAATAAACAAACAGCTCATACAACTCAGTAATAAAAAAAAAAATCAAACAACCCAATCAAAAATGAACAGAAGACCTAGATAGACATGTCTCTAAAGAATACATACAGATGGTCAAAAAGCACAAGATGCACATCACTGCTAATTATTAGTTAAATGCAAATTAAAACTACAATGTGGTAGCACATACAATGTGGTAGTCATTAGAATGGCTACCATTAAAAATTCTACAAATAATAAAAGCTAGAGAGGGTGTAGAGAAAAGGAAACCCTCCTACACTGTTGGTGTGAATGTAAACTGGTGCAATCACTATGGAAAAAAGTGTAGAGGCTCCTCAAAAACTAAAAATAGAGTTACCATATGATCCCGTGATCTCACTCGTAGGCATATACCCAGACAAAACTATAATGCAGAAAGATACATGTGCCCCCTATATTCCTAGCAGCACTATTTACAATAACCAATATATGGAAACAACCTATATGTTCACTGACAGATGAATGGATAAAGAAGATGTGGTGTGTGGTATATATATACATACACACACAGACGCATATACACACACACACCAGAATATTATTCAGTCACAAAAAAGAATGAAATAATGCCACTTGCAACAACATGAGTGGACCTAAAGATTATCATACTAAGTGAAGTAAATCAGAAAGAGAAAGACAAACACCATATCATTTGTAGACGGAATCTAATATACGACACAAGTGAACATATCTAGGAAAGAGAAACAGACTCACAGACATAGAGAATGGACTTGTGGTTGCCAATGAGGGGTGGGGTAGGAAGGATTGGGAGTTTGGGATTAGCAGATGCAAATCAGTACATACAGGATGAATAAACAACAAGGTCCACTGTCATAGCACAGGGAACTACATTCAATATCCTGTGATAAACCATAATGAAAAAGTATGAAAAAAAAATACATATGTATAACTGAATCACCTCACTGAATGTTAGAAATTAACACAACTCTATAAATCAACTATACTTAAAATATTAAAAAAGGAAAGCCTATTTTGTATTATTTCATTCCCCTTAAACTGACTGAGATTTACTTTATGATCCAGAATAAAGTATTATATTGGACTATATCCTTCATGCACCTGAGAAATAAAGTGTATTCTGGGGTGTTAGGGTTAAATGCTCTACAAATGTCAATCAGATCTGCATTCACTCAAATACTACAGAACACTCTGAAGATTATGACAGCTAACTTGCACACTCATTGCTTCTCCTTTAGTATTTCTTCTGAAAATTCTAGCTTCCTTGGCCTCTTTTAAACCCAAACCTTTTCTCTTCAATCACCAAAAGACTCCGCTTTTGTTGTCTTTCAGTGCTACAGCCTATATAGCCTCTCTCGGACCTTTTTCCAACTACCTAAAAAACCAGATTTCATATATATTCTGTCTCATTTTCTAGTTACTATTTCATCATGCTGGAACTAGAAGTTCCAGTAGTTTTAAACTATTCTTTATTGCACTTGGATGCTTTTTTAAACCAAATGTTTTATTAAAAGTGATAATATATTAAACAGAAAACAACAGATGTGATCTCACCAAAGTGTGATGAGACTGAAGTTCACCTTCTACTCTTAATATGCCCCTTCACTTTTCTCCAAAACATGAAACAAAATTATTTCAGAACAGTCTAGTTCTGGGGAACTCAGTCTTCAAACCACTTCTATGAAGAGTATTAGCTTTGATGTCAGGAAGACTGGACTGGATTTCCAGCTTGCTTTCTTGGTGACTTAGGCAAACTACTTAACTTCCTAATCAACAAAATGGGTTTATTATACCTTCCTGACACAATTGCTGTAAAAACTAATCAGTAACTCTTAAGACCCACAGGTACAATGCCCCAAACTTAACTGATTCATAAACTATCATGGTTGTTTGTCCTTGGTGCCACTGCATTTTTGTATATCACAAAGGTGATACAGCATTCTCTGTATTTCAGACACCAAAACCAAGATCAGTTCCAAGATGCCAAAGCTTTCCAACAACAAAATTTTCCAAAAATGTAATGGCAGGTGAAATTAATAAATTATTTGCTTCTTGAAGTGCTAATGATATTGGATTGTCAGACATACTTTAAAGGAAACATCGACTGTATACTAAACTCCTGCTTTAAAATATTAAGAATACTAATATTAGACAGGAACTAGATGGAGAAGGAAGACAGACTACACTAAAACTCAAGTCATTCCTACTACGTCAAATTCAATTCTCCTATCTCTTCCATGTCAATTTCAACCCCATATCTTGCATCAAAGAATTAAAATGATGTGAATGTTACACATCAGTGATAAATAAAAGTAAAGCTAGAAAATATTTTCATCACACACACACACACACATACACATGACTGTGAATTTCACTTCCAGGCCTTACCAACTGGCTAACATTTAATCTCCACAAGCTTCCACATCCTTACCCATAAAACTGAATGAAAGCATGTATTTTAGTGGGTTTCTGTGAAAATCAACCATACCTTATGGCAGTATAAATATGGCATACACTAATGCTTATATAATAGTAGCTATTTTAGGCCTGAAACTATTTATTTTGGGCCTGAAATCTTTTAATTGATGCAAACAGAAACAGCAGCATCTCCATTTACTGATCTTTATTAATTTCATAGGGAAAAAGGTGAAGATATCACTTGCTTCCTGACCTTGTAGGTATAGTTAGTGGGAGACTCTAGTACCTTTTCTCTTTCTTGCAGGTATGTTTCTTGTCATTCACTATCTACCATAGCCCTGGCATAGAAAGCTCTCCCAATTTTTCATATATAAAGTTTAAGGATACTTTCAAAATGCATAAAATGAGTAGATTCAAAATTATTTAAAGGTAAAAAGTATCAGGCATTTTCCAAGACAGATTTGCTCTAAGAAAGTGATACTAAATTAGGGTTTGTTTTTTATGTATTTGTTTATTTTTGGCTGTGCTGGGTCTTCACTGCCACTCAGGCTTTTGTCTAGTTGCAGTGAGCAGGAGCTACTCTTTAGTTGCAGTGCACGGGTTTCTCGTTGCAGTGGCTTTTCGTTTTGCAGAGCATGGGCTTTAGGGCACATGGGCTTCAGTAGCTGCAACAGCGGACTCAGCAGTTGTCACTTCTGGGCTCTAGAGCGCAGGCTAAATAGCTGTGGTGCACAGGCTTAGTTGCTCTGTAGCATGTGGGATATTCCCAGACCAGGAATTGAATCCTGCATTGGCAGGCTGATTCTTTACCACTGAGTCACCAGGGAAGCCCAGATTATTATTTTATTTACAAAAAGATCACAATCTGTTTTCATTACCTAGGTACATCCTAAAGGGCCTTTAAAATATAATTCAGTTAACAAAAATTAGATTTATATGTATTTATTTGAGCAAGTCACTTATTTCCTAAGACTGTGCAGAAATACTACAAACCAAAAGATTTTGAACATGTAATTTATAAGCTGTAATGTACTTTTAAACCAATGTTGTTATTAGTTATAACCATTTATATTTTTCTCTTTTATTTATATTGTATTATTTTTATCTCTCCAAGACTAATTTATTGAAACCTACTTCAGAATTATAGGAATAGGAAGAGATATAAGTTTTAACACAGAACTGAATGTGTTATCTTCTAGAGGAATAGGTAATGGAAAGAAATGGGAGAAGAATGAAGTAGACAGTTGATTATGCAGTTCCAATATAGAGTCTGATGTATTCTCTCTCTTACAAGCCTATGGTGAGTTATTAATAGGTTCAGAACACACAAGACCATGTGACCAAGCACCCCCAAATTGAACACTACACACTTGTGGAGACTCCACAGCCAAAGGCAAGAACAGCCAAGTTATTAGAACACTTACTAAAATACTACAACTGAGCTAACTATAGGCAAAGGTTTGGAGACATTTTAAACCATATTAATGTGCAGTGCTAGGCTGTACCCAAGGATGCTTTAGTATCTTAAACCAAAAGCATTTCAAATAAAATAAGGGGCTTTCATAGTCTCAAGCTTAAAACACATTCTCAATATGAATCAGTGAATTTACTTCTCATCCTTCCACCCAATGACCCCCTCTCATGACTCTACCCCCTCAAAGGAAGATCCTGTCAATTCACATAGATATGTATGCTCTTGAGACCTGACAAGAGTAGGTGCCATAGAAGCTGCAAATGCAAAATAAACAATTATGGGAATTAAGTTAGTAAGCAAATACTGTACTTCTTTAATTTACCATTTTCCCAGCTAAGATTTAGACATAACTTCCAAGTAATATCTTTATGTATGTCTTGTTCATTTTCCTCTGAACACTCCAAAACATCCCTCCTGATAGAATTTTTGGACCATCACTTTATTCCCTAAAGTTTAGAGTTGATATAAGATTTACAGGAATTTGGTTCAACCCTGACAAAGCAGAAGAAATTTGAGCACATTTGAAAAAACAAACTATAAAGGTTTCGCATCTATCTCTCTCTCTATTATTATTCAAAACCAAAGATTTCAATAAACCATTTGGATATCATTCCCTTTTACCTTCTGAGCTGTTTTTCTAGAATAGCAGCACCACTAGGCCTTCATAAGTGTTCACTTCCTAAAATGACACCAATTCCACATTTGCTTTCATATCAAATTTCATCAGTCCTAAGATGCTGTCAGTGTTATGACACAACCATAATGTTAAGAGTTGCTAAAACGTGGAAAGGCATCCACTGGAATTAACAAAATACTTTAGTAGCCTTCTGTGTAATATTATTAAATTAATATCTAATGGATTAACTATTTAAGGGACTTTATTTCCCTAACATTTTCCCAATCATGATTGCTACAGCTGGCAGGCATCTCTCCAAAGTCACAATAACAGAGAAAACCTACTGCTTTGGTTTTTAATAAAAGGTACAATTTTAGAAAAATGTAAGATACACACAACTGTATATAAAATAAATGATCTTTGTTATTCATCTATCTTTTACATAGTAGGACCTACTTTATAGCACATGGAATTATATTCAATATCCTGTAATAACCTATGATGGAAAAGAGTCTGCAAAAGAATCAATGAATCACTTTGTGGTACACTTGAAACTAACACATTGTAAATCAACTATATTTCAAAAAATATAAAAATAAAAATATAGCTATTAAGGAAAAAGGTACAATTTTAGAATTTTTGGCTGTTTAAACACACACAATAATTTGTATACGTATTTACATTTAGAGAATAACTCCAAAAGTCTGTGACTAAAATCTATTTCCTGAAAATGTTGATTTGGATTTGTTTGTTTGTATTTATTTGTTAACTTGATTTGAACCATGAACCTACAACTTTGGTCTTTTTCAAAGTAGTGGAATATATGAAACAATACTTGAGTCTTACATCCTCATACCATACACAAAAATAAACTCAAAATGACTTAATTTAAATATGAAACATAAAACTCCTAGAAGAGGACACAGGCATAACATTCTCCTACATAAATCGTACCAATATTTTTTTAGATTAGTCTTCCAGGCAATAGAAATAAAAGCAAAAATAAGCAAATGGGACCTAATCAAACTTAAAAGTTTTCGCGCAGCAAATGGAACCATCAACAAAATGAAAAGACAACTTACAAATATTTACAAATTATATAACTGACAAGAGTTTAATTTCCAAAATACACAAACTCAACAGTAACTCAATAACAAGAAAACAAACAATCCAATCTAAAAAAGACACAAGACCTAAATAGACATTCTTTGAAGAAGACATACAGATGATCAAAAAGCACATGAAAAGATGCTCAACATTGCTAATTATGAGAAATGCAAATCAAAACTTCAATGAGGTATCATCTCACACCAGTCAGAAAGGTCATCATTAAAAATTATACAAATAATAAATGCTGAAGAGGGTGTGGAAAGAAGGGAACCCTCCTACACTACTGACAGGAATGTTAACTGGTGCAACCACTACAGAAAACGGTATGAACATACCTCAAAAAACTAAAAATAGAGTTACCATATGATCCACAACCTCAATCCTGGACATATATCTGGATAAAAATATAATTTGAAAAGATACATGCACTGAAATGTTCACAGCGGCAATATTTAGAATAGCCAAGACATGGAAGCAACATGAATGCCCATCAATGGAGGAATGGATAAAGATGCGGTACATACTTACAATGGAATACTATTTAGTCATTTAAAAAGAGTGAAATACCATTTGCAGCAACATGATGGATCTAGAGATAATCACACTAAGTGAAGTCAGAGAAAGACAAATATCGTATGATATCACGTATATGTAGAAACTAAAGTATGGCAGAACATGACTAATTTGCTACAAAACAAAAACAGACTCACAGACATAGAGAACAGACTTAACGGCTGCCAAGGGAAAAATTGTGAAGTGGGAGAGTAAACTGGGAGTTTGGAAATAACATATGTAAACTACTATACACAGAGTGGATAAACAAGGGCCCACTGTATAGCCCAGGGAACTAACTATATGGAAAAGAAAATAAATAACAAAAGAAAAAGGAGAAAGTGAAGTCGCTTAGTCGTGTCTGACTCTTCCATGGACTGTGGCCTGCCAGGCTCCTCCGTCCATGGGATTTTCCAGGCAAGAGTACTGGCGGGAGTTGCCATTTCCTTCTCCAGGGGACCTTTCTGACTCTGAGATAGAACCTGTGTCTCCCTCACTGCAGGGAGACCCTTTACTGTCTGAGGCACCAGGGAAGCCCATGGAAAAGAAATATAAGTAAATAAAGAAGAACCTAAATAGAACACTTTAAAAAAATCAGAGTTTGATGTGTATTCATGTCCTAATCCTACAGACACTAAGTCTTTATAATTTCCTGTTTTGTATACTTTATTTACATAACTCCAAATGAGAGACTTTGAATATCTGTTCTCATAAATTATTTATGAATTTTAAAGCATGTCCACTATAACACAGGCTATCAGTAGCTAATGTTGTCCCTTAGTAGTCAATGGAGTATCAAAAATATCCCCTAATGAATGCTGAGATAGTAATTTTCAGATAGCAGAAAAAGCATCTGTATTGTTTATAAGATGGAAACTCTCCCCAAATTTATCTTTAAACACAATCCCTATCAAAGTCCCAGCAGACGCTTCACAGATCCTGACAATCTGGTCCCAAAATTTATACGGAAATGCAAAAGATCCAATAGACCAAAAAAGCTTTTTTAAAAAGGAAACCAAGTTGACTTTCCCCAATTAAAAACATATTATAAAGCCTCTTAAATCAAGAGAATATGGTATTAACATGGGGATAAACATATAGATTTTTAAAAAGTGTTAATAGTACAAAAGTAAACTCATTTATGATCAACTTTTGACAAAAGTTCTCTGGTACTTTATGAGTAAAGGATGGTCTTTTCACAAAGGATACTGAGAAAAAATTGGATCTGCATATACAAAGAGATTAATTCAAACTCTTATCTCACATCATATACAAAAACTAACTCAAAATGCATCACAGACCTACATTTAATAACCGAAATTATGGAAGAAAACATAAGAGAAAGTCTATGTGACATTGAGTTAGACACCGAGTTCTTGGTTACAGCACTAAGAGCACATTCCATAAAAGGAAAAAAAAAAGATAAATTGGACTTTTTCAAAATCTATAAAAATTATCTTTGAAAGACACCATTAGGAAAATGAACAGAAACCTCTATAGACAAGAACAGCCTGTGTCTGACAAAGGATTTTACAACTAGAGTATACAAAGAACTCTGAAAACTAAACAGAAAGATGAAAATTAAAAAAAAAAAAAAAACAATTTAAAACTGGCAAAGGAAGTCACCAAAGATAATATATGAATAGCTATGAAAAGGTACATTAAAATATACTCAAAAAATAAAATAAAATATCCTCAACATGGTTATTAGGAAATGCAAATTTAAATCACAGTACCATTGCACAGCCACAAAGATAGTTTTAATCAAAAAGAGACAGTAACGAGTTTTGATGAGGATGTAGAAAAACTGGAATCCTAATTGCTGGTGAGAATGTAAACAGGTACAATACTTTGTAAAAGAATTTGGCAGTTTCTTAAAATATTAAACATAAATTTACCATATGACCCAGCAATTCCACTCCTAGGTATCTATCCAACAGGAATGAAAATATGTATCTACACGATTTATACATATTTGTGTATCATTCATAATACCAAAAAGATAGAAACAATCAAATGCACATCAAGTGATGATTGGATAAAGAATGACTTACGATTAAGCAAAAAAAAGAATGAACTAATGATACATGCTACCACAAGGATGAACCTCAAACACATGCTAGGTTTAAGAAGCCAGACACAAAAAAACAAATTCTATATGATTTCATTTACATGAAACGAAAAGGTAAATCTATAAAAGAAAAAGCAAATGAACAGCTGCCTGGAACTAGGGGTTGGAGCAGAATGACTGCAAATAGATATGAGGGACACCTCTGGGGTGACAGAAATGTTCTAAAACTGAATTGTGGTGATTGTTGTGAAGTTCTCTAAACAGACAAAAAAGTCACTGAATTGTACATTGGGATGAATTTATGGTATGTAAATTATACCAGAAAAAAGATATTGCAGGGGAAGCATTCACAATATCCTTTAGAATTGTAACAGGTTAAATAATGATTTGTCCTAGAAAAATTAGCTTGACACATTCATGAATCTATCTTACTAATGAGAAATAATTAAGTTTTACTTAGAAAAATTTCTACATAGGAACTTTCATCATAAAATAACAATTCAATACTTTCAAAAACATTACTAATTAGAACCATCTATTTTGAAGTGACAAAATTTTAACTGGAAATCTACAAACATGCAATTATCCATGTTAGTAAATAACATGGGGCATTAAATAATTAAATTTTAAAAGACAGATACTTCCACAATGAATTACTCAGACTTATACTTTGCTAAGTGTATGTAAACATAACTGTTATTCCCACAATAAATTACTCAGACTTTCCATTTTGTTGTAATAAACTACTGAAGTTCTATTTATCCATAAGCACACAACCAGACAACAACAGGAAGACCCTATGCTATTTATACATAAGTTCCTGTCCATAATTGAACTGCCTATCTTTGAACTGGGCATGCTAAAATATTTGCTGGTAACATAATACATTTATAATGGAAATGTACCTATCACATTTTAGTTGCTCTTACATGCGTTCAATTACAAATTATAACAGAGACAGACAATTTGCACTAATCACATTAGCTGATATAATTATCTGCCTGGCCACTCCTCTAAGCAAGGTAATGGTTTTTGACTGTTAACCCTAATGAGTTTTACAGGACTCTTAACATCCAAATTCTTGCAATGTGAATAAGTAGATAAGACTTGTTAGGTTACTTTTGCCATTTGAGATAGTTCACCATTGAATTCTCATACATCTTCAAAGTCTCTTAATCTAACTATACTGTTTTGCCATTCCAGTTCAGATAATCTCTCAAAAAGAGTTTCCAATTTTCTCATGTAAATTTTAAAATTCCTCTACAATGTGCTTCAGTCTTCATTTAGCCACAACTAAACTTGGTGGTATCTTAGATCCCTTTCACTCTGAAGGTATGTTTCTTCCTTTATTTCTAATAAATTTCATTTTATTACAGAAGCTGGAATAAATCTCCTGCTTTTCTTGGAAGAAAAGCTATGACAAACCTAGACAGTGTTTTAAAAAGCAGAGACATTACTTTGCCGACAAAGGTCCCTATAGTCAAAGCTATGGTTTTTCCAGTAGTCATGTATAGATGGGAGAGTTGGACCATAAAGAAGACAGAGCACCAAAGAAGTGATATTAGTGGGTTATAACAACACAATTTTATTTGCTTAGAGTTCCATAGGATAGAAGTCCTACCCAGGTCTTGCTGGGCCAAAGTAAAGATGTCAGCAGGGCCATGTTCCTTTCTAGAGAAGGAATGGTTCCTTTCTAGAGAAAGCTATGGTTTTTCCAATAGTCATGTATGGATGTGAGAGCTGGAACATAAGGAAGGCTGAGCGCCAAAGAAGTGAAGCTTTTGAACTGTGGTGTTGGAGAAGACTCTTGAGAGTCCTTGGACTACAAGGAGATCAAACCAGTCCATCCTAAAGGAAATAAATTCTGAATATTCATTAGAAGGACTGATGCTGAAGCTACAATACTTTGGCTACCTGATGAGAAGAATTGACTCATTAGAAGAGACCCTGATGCTGGGAAAGATTGAAGGCAGGAGGAGAAGGGGACGATAGAGGATGAGATGGTTGGATGGCACCACTAACTCAATGGACATGAGTTTGAGCAAGTTCTAGGAGATAGTGAAGGACAGGGAAGCCTGGCACGCTGCAGTCCATGGAGTCACAAAGAGTTGGACACGACTGAGCAACTGAACAACGTTATTATCCATAAAACTGTTGATGACAATTTGAAATAATTAAGTTCTACTTCTAAATTGTAAAATAGGAAGTAAGTTTCAACTTCTGAATACTTTTTCACCTAAAGAGTAGGAAAACATTCATACCAGCATTTAGGTCCCATTATATCATCACCCAACTAGTTCACATTTATAGATTATTGAATAACTGAGTCATAAAATCCTGTCTAGCTCAATGACATCTGAGTGGGTTCCTGGAAAGATGTTAAAGGAAGGACAGGAGGTATCCAAGTTTACTGTAACTGGAGGTAAAAGAGTATTAGAATTCATTCAAGACACAGAGGATATGAAGTTTGATGTATGCAAATCCAATCCTTAAAGCTCCTGAGCTCTGGAGTTTTCACAGCCACTAGCGTGGCTGCCCTCAAATTTGAGCTTGAACAAGCATTACCTTGGATTTTTATAAAAATACATTTCTTAGTTTTGAGGCTCAATCTGGGATTCTGATTTTTAAGTGGAGAATTTCTAGCCCCTAGTACCTCTCCCCAAAGCCATGATCTCAATCCAGGTGTTTGCACACCAGACTTTAAAAAACAGGGCATCAAGAAGTATGAGCCAAAAGCCGATGCTGTGGGCTCACTGCAGAAAATGGTCATATATTTTAGGTGAAGTCAGGCAGAGGGAAGAGGAAAAATCTGGGGTGAAAGATCTTCAAATGCTTCTGAAGGAAAAAAAAATATTTAGGTCTTACTTTTTAAATTAGAAAGCAGTAAGAAAGCAGAAGCTGCTTAAATAAAGCTGAAACTGGCCTGTGCTCCTCAGCTCCATTCCCGGATCATCTGAGTTAAAGCCGAAACAGTTAATAATTTATTGCAGATATATGGACGCTAATTACAAAATGAAATCAGCTGGAAAAGGCAAGCACTAAGCTGTCTAATTCCCAAGGCCTTCCTACCGCCACCATGCAATAATGTTGTACGAATATCTGGGTAGCATTGAAATGGCTGAGCTCCCATTTTCTCACTTCTCTCAGTCGAAGGCTTGGCATTAGAATAAAGATGAGATGGAGACAAGATGATGTGCTCACTACGGCTGCACCCTAAATGCACTCTGCATCAAATTATGGTCCTCACTTGGCTGAGGAAACCTTAAAGTTTCCTTTCAGGAAACATCCTCCCCCCCAAAATCATAATCCAAGAGGGACTACTGGTTCTCCCATTGCTTTAAAACCCATCAAGATTACTTCACTAACTCAATACACTTCCCATCTATCAGGAACCTGGAACTCCTCTGATAGTTTTTATTTTGCGAACACAAAGCCATAAAACCTTCTGGGTAAAAATGTAACTGTAATTAAGCGGAAACATTCAATTGTACATGAGCTCAATAAAAATGTGCTCTGTTTTAGTACTGCATAAAAAGTGTTTTAAGATTGCTACTCAGAATTTCCTGAATTTAAAAAGGTATACTACTTTTATGATTCAGTCAATAAATTTCAAGTAAGTGTATATTCATATTAAATACTATCAAATAAACAATTATTATTAAATAGACAAAATTTCTTCTCACAAAACTGGTCCATGCCTGAAGTCTCTTAAGGCCCTAAGACATAGATTTACATATGATTAAAGGGGTTATTAACTTTTAAGGTATAATATTGCTTTTTCCATCAGCACAATGAGTCTTCTTACTAGAATTCACTATATCACATCCTTAAAAAAGACCAGAGTATCTGCATTTGGCCACTCTAAGTATAGAAACTTCTTCCAGTGTCACTGTCAGCAGAAACATGATCACCCATGGTGTTCTAACTTTTAAACTGGAAAATCAGAGGATGTCTTAAGGAGATGTGCATTTAAAGCTGATAAAACACTGAACACTCACTAAGTCAAAGAACTGTGCAAAACACAGGCAGGACAAGTTGAGGCAGTGATAGTTCCTTAAAAACTATAAAGACCTTGAAACAAGGAACGAAGCTGCAATGAATAGGCTTATACATAAATCTTTTGCACATATGTGAATATTCCTCTAACAGTGATACCTACAATTGCTGAAAAATAAGCATGTCAAAAATTTAAATACATACCATATAAGAGGCTCTACCCAATTTACTTCCCCTACAATGTATAAGTTTGTGTTCCCCAAGCATGCACACTGGATATTATTTATCTTCATAGCCTGTGCCAATCTGTGAACCAAAAATGGTTATTGAAGAAATTTTTTTTTCCCTGCTTCCCTATACATTTGGAAAAACAGTGGATTTCCATTCAATATTTATATTTCCTTTTCGGCATATTCACTTATCTATGGATGGTATGATGATAGATGACTTGTAAATTTATGTATTTTTTAAACTGTCTCTACTCAGCTTGTAGTATTTTGTCATTAACCTTTCTTTTTAAAATACTAATAGAAAAAGAGCCTGGAATTAGAAATGAAAAAGACAAAAAACCTAACAAAAAATGAGTAGAAGAATATGAACACAAAATTTACAGGATAGGAAATGAGGATAAAAATGTGGAGATGGTCAGTCACACCATAATACAAAAACATGCAAATTAAAACTAGTTTGAGTAACTTCATTTCTTTGCCTATTAGATTTTACAAGGATCAAAATGTTTAATAATACCCATGCTGGTGACAGCATATGTGAAAGACGGACTCTGGTTCTCTGCTGACCTCAGAAAGTAAAGCAGCACCCACCTCCATGGGGTGCAGTCAGGCAATTTTGCCCCAAAATACCAACACACATGCCCTTTGACAAGGTTATACATGATGTAGGAAAAATGGCATAGCTACAGAGTCCTATTTATAATTTAGCACTGATCATAGCAGGAAAATACTGGAATCAATCAAATATATATTCACACTAAACTGATTAAGGTGATTATGGCATATTTCTGCAGTCAGATAAAATAGAACCACCAGAAAAGAAAGAAGATTCTCTTTACACACTCATATGTGATAATCTTGCCTGTGAGTGCGTGTGTGGATGTGGCTTTACAAAGCTCTATATATGCATTTTATTCATTTACATATCAATTACCTCTGAATCTCACACTAGAAAGTATTATAAAAACCCTGGTCACCTCTGGAGTGAGTGAGTGAGTGAGTGAAAGTCGCTCAGTCGTGTCTGACTCTTTGTGACCCCATGGACTATACAGTCCACGGGATTCTCCAGGCCAGAATACTGGAGTGGGTCGCATTTCGATTCTCCAGGGCATCTTCCCAACCCAAGGATCGAACCCAGACCTCCCATACTGTAGGCAGATTCTTTACTAGCTGAGCCACAAGGGAAGCCCAACAATACTGGGGATTAGGCTAATCCTTTCTCCAGGGGATCTTCCTGACCCAGGAATTGAACAGGGCTCTCCTGCATTGCAGGCAGAGCTATCAGAGAAGCCGAGTCACCTCTGGAACAGGATACTAATAACCGGGGAAAGGGTTTTAGAGGAAGATTTTTCTGTTGCGTAACTTTTTGGAGGTGCTGCGTGGTAAAGTCTCAGTCTTTACAATTTTGAAAATGAGTTTATTCTCCCTTTAGGTTTAAACAGCAGTTTGGCTGAATCCAGGATTCAAAATCACATTTCCTCAGAAATCTTGAAGCTATCAACTCATGACCTTCTCACAACCAGCATTTCTAATTCAATCTCTCATATCAACCTCATAATTTTAATGTAGATAATCTTTCCTTTACTAAACACATGGAATTTTTCTCCTTCTCTCTGACTTTCTAATATTCTGCCACGATGAGTCCAGGTTTGGGTCTATGTTTATGCTACTCTGAGTTTAATGGTTGAGCCTTCCATCTGAAGGTGTGCAACCACCTTTATCTCTGGGGCAAATTTGACTGACATAGAAAGCTCTTACCCTCTACCTAAACAACACAGACTCCATCAGCTAATTCATCTCAAATCACTGAATGAATCAACACATGTAATATGCTCAACGCTCACAGCAATTAATTCCTCTCTCATCTTGCTGCACACAATTACTCCCACCAGTCAGCCTGCATGTTCACCAATAATCAGCTATATTTGTTTGAACACATGTTCACAACATTTAGTTATCACATAATTTAATCAAACCCTAAATACTAATGTCTGGGAACTAGGAGTGCAAAACACGTCTTTGATTTCATGAAAATTCTGGAAAAACCAGAGAAAGATTAAGTGGCTTAAAAAAGTGCTATAATTTTGTTTGGAATGAAACTGTACGGGACTTGGAAGTTTCAAACGACCAGGGTTCTACACAGAAATTGCCTTGGGTTTGTCTTTTAATTTTTATTCCAAATATAGCAACCTATATTGGAAAATGGTTTTGGCGCATAGTGAGTAAGCCTCACCTGGACTACCAGTTAGCTGACCTACATTCAAAGGCATAGTGTCTGGCCTCACACCCAAAGATGAGCTAATGAATGTATATTCTGGTGATTTATGTTAGAATCAAATGTTTAGGGCTCATTTGTATGCATTTTTAAAACTCTTTTAATTTACTTTCTTAAATTAACTCCCACCAAAGAAATTTGGACCATCTAGATCTGTGATTCATGGCTTACAACTTTTCTTTTGTATTTTGCATCCATTTGTCCTTATATTCTATTCTGGGATAATTTCTAGATTTGCCTTCTAGGTCAAAAACTTAATTATCAGTTAATCTATGTAATCTTTATTTCTAAAGATCATATAATGTGAGTTCTATCTAATCATTTTTTATGGACAGCACTGGTCCTGGATTTTATCCCATGAATGCTAAATAGCCTCAGTTGTCTTTTTTTTTTTAAATTGGAGGCTAATTGCTTCACAATATTGTAGAAGCTTTTGCCATACAGTGACATGAATCCGCCATGGGTGCACATGTGCTCCCCATCCTGAACCTCCCTCCAACCTCCCTCCCCATCCCATCCCTCTGGGTCATGCCAGTGCACCAGCCCTAAGCACTTTTTGTGACACTATGGACTATAGCCTGCCAGATCCCTCTGTCCATAGGATATATATCCCTTCTTATATTCCAATTAAAGTATTCTATGTCATCTATTAAGATTGTTGCTCCATGGTTTTAATCAACCGGTTTGATGACCCTCTTGTATATGGTTTGTTTTCTTAAGAGTGTGATATTCGTAGGCGTCAGCTCCTTTCTTCATGGTTTCCTGTTCACCCATCTGTTGTGACCAGCTCGCCTCCAGTTGTTTGGAGAGGCATGTGGGACCACCTACTGGACGCAGGAAGCCAATGGCTCAGGCTCTGAGAGTGGAGACTCTCTGTCTTCTGGTATCACGTGCATGTCAGGAAAGCTCTACCGCTATTCTCTCCGCTCTTGCCCAGGGACCTCTGTTTGTTTGGCCTCTGTGGTTTGGCACAACCAGACAGCAGACAAGCCTAGGAGTGCTGCCATCCCAGGGTGCCCATCTGTTCATGGCCCTCTCTGTCCCCACGTGTGCAGCAGCACCTCGGCCATACCTGCCACCATTCATGCACGTTCTCTAATACCTATATGTTTTCCACTAATCTGATCCACAGTTTACAGTCTTTCAGGAGATATTCAAAATTTCTGATGTACTGACAGCATTCTTTTCAAACACTGCTTTAGATTTATGTAGAATATATTGTCTCTGTCATTCCTAAGATTTGTCTTGAACCAAGTCACTGGATGTGTGAAACTCGTCTGCAATCTCACTTTTTCATTTGGATACTGATTCCACTTCTAGTCCAGTTCTCCTGGATCTGCATGACTCTTTCCCTGTCCTCATACCCTCCTCTCCTATTTCTGTACTGGTACTTGGTGAGGCTCCTTGTCCAAAAAGGATGCTCCCAAATATATGTGTTCAAAACTTGCCATGGCTCAGAATACTTTGATTTACATAAGAGAGTAAATTCAAAAACCTGAAGTTTACACAGGGCTGCAGATTTTGTATCAAGAGCTTTTCAGAACAACTACTATACAAAACCCTAAACTTACAAAACTCCAAATTTAAGGTTGAGTACTTACTCTTTATCATTCTGGGAAAATAATCTAAATATTACTGACAGCCATTTCAATAGTTCATCTAAAGAGAATCATAGGCAAGGAATGCACTGATCTAGTTTATCTTGGGCCAGTGCAAAGGTGTGCTTTTTTTTTAAGTGTTAATTTTGAACAAACCTGATTTTTTCAGTCTTTCACAGAATTTAATTTGTTGCTTTCTTGTACTTTTTTTTAGAGATTACTATTTAAAACAGAATAAACTACCATATACATAGTTTTATTTACTGACTTTTACTGGTTGTCTCTAAAAACTAGATATCTTACAAAGTTCTGAAAATGAACAGATGAACGAGAGTACCATCACAACACTTGGGACATTCCTACATTTATACGTAACTCAACCTACTTTATTTCCCTATTTATATTTGTGACTGGCAAGCCAGATTGGGATCTCCTTGAAACCTACTAAGCCTTCCTCATCTTCCTTTTGTATTCTCTTTGTATACCATGCCTTGCTCAAAAGGGTCATTCAATAAATGTTTAATTATTTATTATTATTAATGTGCTCATTAGATCTAATATATGCCTCAAATAAGATTATTTTTCAATATTAGAGACTAATGCGTGTGTTCAGTCACTCAGTCATGTCAGACTCTTCATGACCCCATGGACTGTAGCCCTCCAGGCTCCTCTGTCCATGGGATTCTCCAGGCAAGAATACTGGAGTGGGTTGCCATCTCCTCCTACAGTGGATCTTCCAAACCCAGGGATGGAACCCAGGTCTCCTGTGTCTCCTGCTTTGAAAGGCAGATTCTTTACCACAGTACCACATGGGAAGCCCTCTTCAGAGACTAATAAGGGAAAATAAATCATAAGAACATATCATACATTAAGTGATAGATATACAAGTACAATTTGTGCATTTTATAAACAGGGGAAATGAGATCCAGAAACATTAAGTACTTAGAAGAAGCAATACCGGAACCCCTAACCAAAACTCAATTCAACCACTTTTCCCTTCACATCATAAGTTAAATTGATATCTGGAGAATGAACTGGCCAGGCTTATAAATACTCACCACTCTGCAAGAGTTGATAACTTTTTCCTTAATGATCTATATTCTTTCATAGAGACTTTTAGAACCTTTCAAATATGTAATAATGCAAAAGGTGTTGAAGAATTCAGGCACAAGTGGGTAAAATTCACTATTGAGCAAGGGGCAAGGAAAGTGTACTTTGTCATCTACTCTTCTTTGTGTAACTGACAATCAGAAAGCTTTTACTGAGAAGAAACTGGTGCAAACTAAAGGAGTTGCATTTATGAACAATGCACCTTCATATAGCGACATAATGATGCCTCACATCAGAATTATTGGATCACAGAATTTTGGAAATAGAGAGGGACAACAATGTAGTCCTACAATAATCAACAGTTGAACAGAAAAGGCCCAAGTTCTAGCAGACAAGACGTTTGAGGTCTGCTTTCACCTGACAGTTTAGGATCACTTTCCCTTATTGCACTTTCTGGTCTCCTCAAAGGAAACATATTTTTTTCCCACTCCCTTGATAGGCTCTACATTTTCACATCACTCAGTCTCTTCCCTCTATCCTCAGCATTACCAGCCCTTTCGTGCCTGGAGAAATTCGGCTTCTCATGCTTCAAAGTCCACTGAATCTCTATTGCCCTTGGGAAGCCTTCCCAAACTCCCTAAGCATGACTTAGCCTCAGGCATACATTTGATTTATCATGCTGGTATGCCACTGTTTCATGACTACTTACATCCTATCCACTTGTTTTATGATGTTCTAATCTGCAAGCCCCTAAGGTAGGCCCTAGAATATATTTAGCATGCAGGAAAATTCTCATTCTATCATCCAATTTTAATTAAATCATCAGATACTCTCATTTTACTTATGAAAACAATCCCAGAGAGGTAAGGGACTTGTCAATC
Organism: Muntiacus reevesi; assembly: GCF_963930625.1. Classification (NCBI taxonomy): domain Eukaryota; kingdom Metazoa; phylum Chordata; class Mammalia; order Artiodactyla; family Cervidae; genus Muntiacus; species Muntiacus reevesi. The sequence goes on from NC_089249.1 coordinate 203,315,904, forward strand.
ATCAGGGAACAGGCCAATGTCAGAGCTCAGATAACAGATTATGCTTTCTCTTTCCTAATCCACCCTCACAAGGGAAAGGGCTGGCATAGTGGAATCTAGAGTAACAAACCTACCCTTCTTGGCTATTTGCCTAACTTTTTACTCCAAGTCTGACTGCTACACTGTATTTCTGGTAAAGTTAGTTTTCCTCAACAACAATGACTTCCCAGTTCAGAATGTATATATGTGGCTAATAGGTAAAGTGAGTAAAAGTCCAACATGATAAACAGGGAGGTATGTCAAACTCCTATTCAGTCTATGAAAAACCTACTCATAATTGTAACTTCACTCCTTTAAGGATGGAGAGAAGGCATAGCTCATTTGGAAAATCTGACCAAAAGCCCACATTTCAACAGTGAAATGCTTTATCCCCTATTGCTTCTACTGCATCAGGAACTTTCTATATGCAATTATTTAATCCCTGGCCAAAAACCAGTGGACAATGAAATCCCTACAGAATGTCTCCCCCAGTGAAGTATTCAAACATTAGTTCCACAAAAAACATTTTTTTAAGTTTTTCATGTAATTTTTCCAAGTCATTTTTTTCACTTATGGCTAAAAATGTCCATATTTGAATATTCATCATTATGAACATCTGCCAAAATATAGCCCTATTCAGCATTTTACATCACTTTTGCTATAGGACCTTAGAAGGGCATAGGTAAAAATTCCCAGTTTCATTTTGCTTGGATTTTAAACCATCTTTTTCCATCTCATGGCTTTGGGTGGCTTTGACTGTGCTGATGGTTTCTGCTGTCCATTACTATTGGATTTTTCTCCAAATGAGCAAGTTGCTTTTAGAGAAGTCCTTGTGGATCTCACCAATGGCTCAATTGGAATATCAAAATGAAGACACAAATCACATGGGTGTTTATGATACTTTGTGGATTTTGTCTTAAAGAAATATGAAAGTTCACAGTGATGACGGCCACACAAGGTGAATGTACTTAACACCACTGCAATGGATGTATAGCGATGGTTAATTCTATGTTGTATGTTATGTCTACCACAAAGCAAAGGCCAACTTAACAGGAGGTAACAATTACCCCAAACCCTGGGTCAAAACAGAGGGGGTGGAAATCGAATGATAATCCCTATTGTTCAGACAGAGCAAATGGCTTTTATTTTCTAGTTCCAACTGGCCTCAGAGCCAGGCTCTCATCCGCGCTACTCTCCCTGGAGTGGAGAAAAGGAAAAGACACTATGTCCAAACAGTATGTAAACCTTAGAAATGTTAAATCTTAGAACCATAACCCTTCAAGTTCTGATTGGATTCTCCTGTCATCCATTAGTCAGCTGCTCGCGGCCCCTGACTTAACTCCTCCACTCGTTTCTCACAAGAACAGTGAACAGGTGTCCTGTGTGAGCGTGGATGTGTTTAAATTCCAGACAGCTGTCAGAATATAACTCCCTGGGGAACTGTTCTGACAACTTTGAAGTAGGACATGAGAAAAAAGAAAAAAACTATGAGATAATAGATGAGAAACTGGGGGTGAGGGGACCAAGGAGGAGGAGATTGAGCAGTGAACGGACCTGTTATCTCCCAATCTCCTGAAAGACACCACGTGGTGGGCTTATTTTGAAAAGCAGAAACAAAACCAGTGGGAAGGGTTGCAAGGAGACAGTGTTACCTAGTAATCCCAAAAAAATTTTATAAGCATCTAGCAGAAGGCTATTATCCACTCAATTAGATTTAGGATTCACCGACTGCCCTGGAGGTGTTCCGTGGGCGGTAAACGGTGGAGACTCTTGGGTGATGTATTCAGGGCGCGCTTTGAACGGGATGAGGTGCAGGCAAATCTGCCTGGTCTACAAGGGGAGAGGGAGGAGTGGCAGGGGGAAGAGGAGAGCTGGGGAAGGAAAGGCGCTTACCAGGCCACCCCCGCAGGTGCTGAAAGAGGCCAGCGAGCCGGGGTGCCGCAGCACAGCCCCGGTGTAGAAGCAGGCGGCGTCAGGCGGCGCGGGAGGGCGCGGGACGGCTGCCGCCCGCGTGGGGCCCGGGCCCGGACTCGGCCTCTGTTCCACAGCGAAGCGCGGCGCCAGGAAGCGGCCGTCTCTCCGGAGCAGCAGGTAGAGATCCCGGGAGAAGGCCGGGATCCGCAGCAGAACCTCGTCGCCGTCCGGCTCGGCTGGCTGGGTTGGGGGCGGAGACGGGGGCGGCGGCTGCCACGAGGCCGGGGCGCCCGGGGACAGGGCGGCAGCCCCGCTGGATCCCCGCGGCAGCTCATGAGACTCGAGCTCCTCATCCTCTTCGCCCCCGGGCGGCGGGGGTCGGGGCCGCGGCTCAGATCCGCCTTCCACCGGCTCCTGAGGCGGCGCCGGGGCCACGGAGCGCACCTCGCGGGAGCTGCTTGCTGCCGGCGCTCGGACGCCTCCGCCGCCCGTGGCTCCGCGCGCCCAGCCTGGGTCCGCGCTGCCCCCGCTGCCTCCGGCCGAGTCCACCGGCTCCCGGCGCCAGAGTGCAGGAAACACGACTTCCCACTCTTCGCGGTCGGGGGCGAACTGCAGCCCTGCGGGCGGGGCAGACAGAAGTGCAGGGCTTAAAGAGCCGCGGTCTCAGGAGCACAAGCATCCCAGAGTTCACACTCCGCACACAGGGCTCACGGCTAACGCGCAGGAGACCACCCGTCTAGCCCCTGAAACTTACAGCCCCTGAAGTGTGGCGATCAGGTTACAGATCCCAGCATTTTCAAAATAAAAGTACGATTATCGCGGCGGGGGGAGGGGGAAAGCGGGGCTGCAAAGTTTGGTGACAGCACTTAGTTGCAGAAAAGAAAACCGGTGCAAAGACTCCAGCACAATTAAAAAATTTTCTTCAGTATCTGCCAGAGCAAGTCAGCGCTATCAATTTCTTTACTTCCCAGATTTCCTCCAGGTGCTGTAAACGTACCTTTGCACATCTCAGGAGAGGAAAACTAAGCATTTCACATTGTTGAAACGAGGCCACGAGAAGTGCGCTTCGCTCAGGAGCCCTCTGCCCAGCACCCGCACGCTGGTTTTTCTTTTCTTTTTTTTTTTTTAATTGCTGCCCGCTAAGCCCTGCTCACTGCGCACAGTTGCGCCAGCCCCGGCGACCCGTGCGTTCCTGGTCTCTGGTTGGGGAAGTTGGAAAAGGAAGCCCGAAGTCACGGAAGAACTTACCTGCAACGACTCCATTCGACAGGACCCCCAGCTGGTAGAGGAGGCAGCAGCAGCAGATGTGAGTCAGGCGCATCTCGCGGCTCTTCCCCAGACCGCGCTCCCGGCCGCGCGCGCGCCTCCTTTTGCGCGATCCACCGCCGGCGCCTCCGCCGCCGCCGCCGCCTCCCGGAGCGCAGGGAGGCCGGGCGGCGAGTTTGCCCAGGCCCTTTGTCTGCCGGGGGGTGGGGTGGGGGTGCTCTGTGACTCCGAGCGGCCGCCGGAGCACGGGTGGGGGTGGGGTGGGGGAGGAGCGGGGGCAGGCAGCGCCGCGGCCCCGCAGCGCCCCGGCTCCCCGGCGAATTAGGTGAGCAGTCTTAGTTTCTGTGTTCTGGCCGTCGCAGGAGTTTCCGGAGCCCCTCAGGACAGCCCCGCCACGGTCAGCCGACAGCCGGCAGGCGCAAGGCGGGCAGCGCTGCCTCAGGACGGGCGGAGGACGGCCCCGCGCGGGCAGGAGCGCCGCGGTGTCCGAGCCGAGGCTAGTCGCCGGCACCCGCGCGGAACTGCCAGGGGCCGGTGCCACGGTCCCGGCAGCCGGGCGTGTGCCAAGCTCCGCACCCTCCTCGGGACTGGCTCCGGGATCCCACCCGCCGCGGCGCGGCAGGGAATTTGGAAGGGGATGAGGGGAAGACACTACTCGTGAGGTGGGTGTGGAGAGAGAGAGAGAGAGGAAAAAAAAAAAAAAAAAGACTGAGGCAGATCCGACGAGAAAAAGGAACCAAGGGCGCCCGCCAAGCGTGACTTTGCGGGACAAAGGTCCCAGAACACTGCACACGTGCTCACACGCGCGGTTGGGCTGGGGTGGGGACCCAAATTCCCTCACCTGCCTCCTGATTGGCCATTCCGGGAGGCGGATTTGCATCCCTACGCGGCACCTCCTTCTCCCTGCTGAGGTGTGTGCAGGTAGAAGGGCCGTCCCCTCCCCACCTCACCCCTTTACAAGGGGTTCCTCCTTCAGGGGAGTTCTCCACCCATCCGCGCGGCACACAAAGCCAAAGTTAGTGCAGACTTGAGCACAAAGCAGCGGCCCCATATGCCAACGACCTTTGATTTGTCTTCCCATCTTTGTCTCCAGGAGTCTTCTAAGCCTGGAGATAATGTAATTCGTCATGGAGTGTGCTTCAAAGGTTCCCAGGACAGTAGACACCCTGACATTTCAGACCCCCCTGTCCCACCTTATCTTCCTGGCTTTCCATTCGTCAGTGCTATCAGTTTCCCCTCCTCCCCCCATAAACACTCCAAATAACGGTGAGATTAAAGAAACCAGCATTAAATACTGTAGTCTAAAGATCTCAAGCCGAGTGAGTTTATTTTGCCCTTTTTACCTTTTTGTTGTTGTTCCTTTTTAAAAAAAGAAAGATGTTTTTACTCCTGTCTTTGAAGGGCAGTTCAACCTTAAATATTCTTGCTTCCTCTGTGACAGCTCTTCATAGTTCCTGCTCCCTGCTCTGCACCTTTCTCTTAGTCACATCAAAACTTTCACATCAGGCTCCAGGGTGATTGATCTAACCTGCCATTTGCAGCCTCGGAACTAGGCCAGGCGCCTATAAATAAGAGTTAATGCAAATCAGTTTTTTAAAATTCCAGCACTGAGGTTGGTTCCCCACATCCTTTGTTGTTTTACCTTCTGTTCTTAGTGTCAAAGGTGACTACTCTGTCTTTGAGGGAGGCCGATGATCTTATTTCAAAGGAAACCCATTGTTTGATTAAGCGGGGTCTTAGAATACTTTCTTTGAGTTGTCCAGAATTTCAAAACAAGCACAAAGACACTCTAGGTGTGTCTGTCTCCAAACCTTGTCTTGTAAAATCTCTAGAGCTGGAGTAACTAGGGTGGGTGTGGGTTTCCAGACACTCAAGAAGTATCTGGTTTGCTTAGGCGCCTACACCCTCATTTTTATGGGACTCAGTTATATGGAGTTAAAACTAGGCGAGAAATCAGAGGCAGTTTATTTTTAAGAAATAAAGCAAATTTTTAACACTGAAGGTTAGTTTCAACGAAACACCTCCACAAGGATTTGAATCTTAAAGTGTTTCTCATGTAATTTTAACCAAAATGTCAACAAAAATGTAAAGCTGTAGAAGGAATGCATATTGAATTGTGTGTATTTATTGGAGTACATTTGTGATTCCTTAAAACTAGATGAGCTGTATGATTAAATATATTTAAAAGCACAGATTGCCTATGTAAGTTCTCATCTTTCCCTTTTCTCTTCTCCAACTATATAACAGCCATTAACCATTCCAATTCCTTACAGTAAAGGTTAATACTGATTGTTACAGAAAAATTTGCCTAACTCCCAGCTGGTTCTACTCTTTCTCCTATTTGAAATACTGTTATAATTTATTTGTCTATTTTCAAAGGCTTTTATAAATCATTTGGGTTGTAATGACTCGTGTAAATATTTCTTCTACTAGACTATCAATTTTCTGGAAAGGTAGGAATTATTTCTTTTGTATATCTTTCTTTACATCACCCTGTCTAATACAGAGATTTATCTACCAAATGCGTGTGGAAATTCTCAGGAAATCCTCTAAGATGCTTTAGAAGATGATAGAGATTGATTTCTGTGTGGTATTTGATTCCAATTCCTTGATCCAGAATTACAAGGCTATATCTGTTGGTGATCAGTTACTATCAGCATGATTTATCTATCTTACAGAGAGAATAAGTCTGAGAGAGAAATGACTTCTGTGAAGATTTTTTGATTAAGTAGAAGAGACTTAAGAGGTGCAAATAAGAGCATCAGTTAAATTGGGTTTGAGTGTGTATGTACGTGAAAAAAGAAAGAACTAGCCTGATTTGGAATTAATTGGATTGTACATGATGAAATAGAGGAGAAAAGGCAGGACTGTGACATGTGTGTGCATTACCAACTCTAGAGGAAAAAAGAGCAGCTGGGAAAAATATGTTGGTTAAGACAGGTCACCACATATGTCACCAGATGGTGGCTAGCATCAACCAAGCCCTGCTTTTATGGGGTGGAGGTAAGTGACAAAGTATCAGAGTAAGTGGAACCAACTGTTCTTATACACTGGGTGCTCACGTGTTGCATTTTATAACCCATGCTTCTCTATGTAGAAAGTTGACTTTGAGGCCTTCAGCTCTTCATCATTCTCTTCACTCATTGGCCCTAAGCCTATCACGACCTAAAGCTAGTCTCAAATCCTTTCCTGACTCCAAAAAACCCTTAAAATCTTAAGAAAATACAAAGAACCCTTTCTCTGAGCTGCATGAGGATATCAACTCCCGGTAGCACTCACATGTAAATCGAAATCAAGACTTAAGCTAGTTCTGGCCGTGATAGAGTAACAGGAACCAGATTTACTCTCGTCTTAAGCAATTAGAAAACAGACAAAATGTAAAAAGCACTGTTTTCCCCAGCATACTACCTGGTAGCAACCTAGAAGCTTCAGCACAGGGAAGAGAAATCTAAAGAGTCCTGAAGACTAGCTGAGCTGAGAAGACAGAGCAAGATGGCTAGAATTTACAGGCCACCATATACCAGGAGGAGAGAGTAGCATAGAGAGTGTACATGCATGCTAAGTCACTTCCGTTGTGTGAGATTCTGCGACCCTATGGACTGTAGTCCCCAGCCTCCTCTGTCCATGGTGTTCTCCAAGCGAGAATGCTGGAGTGGGTTGCCATGCCGTCCTTCATGGGATCGTCTCCACCCAGGGATCGAACTCACGTCTCTGACGTCTCCTGCATTGGCAGGTGGGTTCTTTACCACTAGTGACACCTGGGAAGCCCACATAGAGAGTGTAGTGATTAGCTATTGCTGCATAACAAACTTAGCAGTTTGAAACAACAAACATTATATCTCACATGGTTTCTGAGGATCAGGAATCTAGAAGTAGCAAAACTGAATATTTCTGCTCAGGGTTGCACACAACATTTCAGTCAAACTGCTGATCAAGACTATGGTTTCTGAAGACTTAATAAAGATAGAGGTTCTATTTTCAAAGTCTTGTAACAGTTGACAGGAATCTTTGTCATATTGACTTCTCCATGGGACCTCTCATTGCATGTGTTGCCTCTGAACAAGTGATGCAGGAGAGATACTGCACCAAGACTGGAAGCTATGGTCTTTTTATAACCTAATATTGAAGATGACATACCATTATTTCCACCATATTCTCTTCATTAGAAGCAAATCACTACATCCAGCTCACACTCAAAGGGAGAAGTAGCGAAGAATTTATGAACATATTTTTAAGACCGTAAGAGGGCACTTATGACCTCTGGCAAAAAATTATCTGCACTCCCTTCCTGTGTAAAATACATTGACTTAGAGGAAGTCTCCTATCAAAAGGTTCATCTTATTGAACATTAGCTCAAAGTTCATTAAGGAGAGCTCCTTGAATTTAGTCCTTCTCTCAATATATACATTTGTGAATCTAAAGGAGCAATTTATCTGCCTCTCAATACCCCCACTAGATTGTGGTAGAACAAGCAGAGGATAATTGCTATAGACATTTATGCTCAAAAGGAAGAAAAGAAGGCACTTGTGCACAACAATTCTGAAATCCTGTTGTCAAAATATAAAGTTCTTTGACTATGTCTGAAGGTCTGAGAATAACTCTCCATAGCTCTGGCTCTGCCCTCTGAGAACTCGTATCTACCCTTTGAGTCATCCTTCCATTTTCATGAAAGGTAGTAAGAATTTGCAACTGAGAACTTTTCTCACTTGATGTCCTGACAGTAGAATTCATGGTTCCAACTTCATATCATTTTATATAATCTCTGCCCCCTTTTGGCCAGAAATATTTCTGCAAATGTAATTCTATTTTTTCAAACTTTGTGTCTTCTGTAAATCTTTAATGGGGGTCACTTCATTAGACACAGGCATACCCTCAAACCTCCATAAGCTTAAACCCTTCCCTACCTTGAGTTTCTGGTGAAACTGTTAGAGACAGCACTCTTAGCCTTCTTAGGAGCCCTATTGTTCAACTGAAAGGATCTGGAAGATACATGTTGAAACACTTTCAAGGGCCTGCACTCTAAGAAACTCTGAGTGGTCACATGTAATCTTAATAAGGGACTTTAAAACCAAACCTTTGGCTTCATCATTAGATCATGGTTTCCTGAAAGTGCCCTGTACCTCTTCTTTGATCTGATGCAATTTGATCTTAACTATTTTAATTGTTAAAATAATTATTTGATTTTAATTATTCAGCATTATTTTCCAGAAAAAGTCTGAAATTTTTCAGAGCCATCAAGATATAGCTGGGTTTTATTAACAGTTTTTATTCAGTTTCTCCCTCTTCTTTAACATTTTCTATAAGAAGAAATAAACCAGGTAGTACCTTCAACATTTTTTGGAAGTCTTCTTAGGTTGATGAACCAGTACATTTTCCTGCTGCAGACAATGCTGTTCCTAAATAAAAAGGATTCCTTTTCCTTTAGTTTTCTATAATATTTACCTCACTTTTCTACAAACCCTTACCTATAGCTTTACCAAATGTCATATGGCTTCAACTAAAAGCTTTTTTAAGGTATTAAACAAATTAAATTTGTAGTTAAAAAACTTTCAAAAAAGAAATATCTAGTTCCAGATGGTTTCAGTGGTTAATTCTACTGAACATTTGTTTTTAAAGTAACACCAATTCTACATAATCTTTTCCAGAAAATAGAAGACCACACTTTGCAACTAATTTTATGAGGCTGACATTACCCTTATATCATAACCAGACAAAGCCAGTACAAAAAGGGAAAATACAAACCAATATATCTCATGAATATAGATGCAAAATCAACAAAATATTAGCAAATTGAATCCAGCAATATATAAGAAGAATAATGTAATATGACCAGTGAGGTTTATTTAAGAAATGCAAGGCTAGTTCAATATTCCAAAATCAATCAATGTAATCCAGCATAACAACAGGCTACAGAAGAAAACCACATGACTATACCAACTGATGCAGAAAAGGCATTTTACAAAATTCGATATCCATTCATGATTAAAACCCTTAGCAAACTGGAATAGCAAGGGAAGGGAAATTCTTCAACTGGGTACACAATATTTGTTTTCTAAAATTGCACTTAAGAGTGAAGAACTGAATGGTATCACTCTAAAACTGAGACCAAGGCATGGATGTCCACTCTCACTACTCCTGTTCAGCACAATACGGGGAATTCTAACTAGTACAATAAAGCAAGAAAAAGAAAAGCAATACAAAATGGAAAAAGATAAATAAAACTGTCCCTGTTTACCAATGAAATGTCTATATAGAAAATCCTCAAAATAAACATTGAAAAATTCCTAGAGTAATAAAATAAGCAAGATCACAGAATACAAACTTAACACCAGAAACCAACCAAATTTCTGTATACTAGTGACAAATTGGAAACTAAAAGTTAAAATTTGATAACACTTACATTAGCTCCAAAATAATGAAATATTTAGGTATAAGTTTAATCAAACATGTATAGGATCTCTATGCTGAAGACCATAAAACATTTTAAAAAATTAATAAAGACCTATATAAATGAAGAGACATTGGGTTCACAGGTTGGAAGAATAAACGTACTAAAGGTGACATTCAGTCCAAATTATCTTTTTGATAGAAATTCCTGTCAACATCCCAGCAGGATTATTTTATAAATATGAAACTGAAATTTAAATATATATGGAAAGAGAACAAAACTAAAATAGTGGGAAAATTGGCAAAAGAAAACAAAGTCTGAGGACCTCTTACTGTCTGATATTAAGGTTTTCTCTATAGGTACAGTAACCAGCGGGGCTTCCCCGGTGGCTCAGCGGTAAAGAATCTGCCGGCCAATGCAGGAGACGCTGGTCTGATGCCTGGTCGAAGTTGCCCTGGAGAGGGAAATATCCCATGGACAGAGGAGCCTGGTGGGCTATAGTCTATATGGTCACAAAAGAGTCAGACACGGCTTAGTAACTAAACAACAACAGTTACCAATAGATTTTGGTATTCCATAGATTATTGGATCAGAATAAAGAATCTAGAAATATTTTCACATAAGCACACAGCTAATTTCTGGAAAAGGTACAAAAGTAATTCAGTGGAGAAAGGGTAGTCTTTTCAAATGGACTGGGAAAAACTGGACACTAGAAACAAAAATAATAATTATAAAATTCCTAACAGAATTTCATCCCTTACACAAATACTAGCTCAAAATGGATCATAGATCTCACTGTAAACTGTAAAAACTAATAAACACAAAACTTCTAGAAAGAAGCATAGACCATAGTCATTAGTCTTCATGACTTAGAGTTAAACAGGGAGTTCTTAGATATAACCCTAAGCACAGAATCTGTAGAATAACAGTAATAATAATTTTTAAAATAAAAATAAATTAATTTTAAAATGTAGATTGGAATTCATCAAAATCAAAGGTTTTTTTCTCTGAAAAAGATCCTATAAGATATGGGCCATAAACTCGGAGAAGATATTTGAAAACCATGTTTCTGTCAAAGGATTTATATTCAGAATATTAAAAAAAAACAAACCTCTTTGAAATAATTACTAAGAAAACAATCCAACTAGAAAATGGACAAAGGACTTGAAAAGCAAGAATATGCAGAACCAATAAGCATATGAAAAGATATTAAACAGCATTAATTGGTAGAGAAAGTGAAAGTTGCTCAGGCGTGTCCAACTCTTTACATCCCCATGGACTGTACAGTCTATGGAATTCTCCAGGCCAGAATATTAGAGTGGGTAGCCTCCCTTCTCCAGGGGATCTTCCCAACCCAGGGATTGAACCCAGATCTCCTGCATTGTGGGCAGATTCTTTACCAGTTGAGCCACAAGGGAAGTCCAATTGGTAGAGAAAGTTAGTTAAGTTGCTCAGTTGTGTCTGACTCTTTGCGACCCCGTGGACTGTAGCCCACCAGGCTCCTCCATCCATGGCATTCTCCAGGCAAGAATACTGGAGTGGGTTTCCATTTCCTTCTCCAGGGGATCTTCCCAACCCAGGGATCGAACCCAGGTCTCCCTCATTGCAGGCAGACACTTTAACCTCTGAGCCACCAGGTAAGGAAATAGACATTAAAAGCATACATAAATATTATTACATGCCTATTAGAATGACTAACATACAAAATATTGAAAACTTCAAATGAGGACAAGGGTGTGGAATCAACTGGAACCCTCATACACTGAATGAACTAGAGAATGGATCTCAAAGATATTATGGTGAATGAAAAAATCATTCAAAATGTTGCATACTATGTGATTCTATTTACATATTATTCTTAAAATGACAAAATCGTAGTAACAGAGAACATATCAGTGGCTGCCAAGGGTTATGTTTTGGAGGTGTTTGTGTCTCTCAGTAAATGGCAAAGGGAGTTTTATTATGATAATGGAACAGTTCTGTGTCTTAATCATGATTGTAGTTACATAAATCTATACATGATAGTATTTCATAGACCTACACACACACACACACACATACACAGGATCCAAGTAAGGTGTGTAGTTTACTTAATAATATTGTACCAGTGTCAATTTCTTGGTTTTGGTAATATACTATGGTATAAGACATTCAGTTCAGTTCAGTTCGGTTGCTCAGTCATGTCTGACTCTGTGACCCCATGGATTGCAGCACACCAGGCCTCCCTGTCCATCACCAACTCCCGGAGTTTACTCACACTAATGTCCATTGAGTCAGTGATGCCATCCAACCATCTCATCCTCTGTCATCCCCTTCTCCTCCCACCTTCAATCTTTCCGAGCATCAGGGTCTTTTCAAATGATTCAGGTCTTCACATCAAGTGGCCAAAGTATTGGAGTTTCAGCTTCAATATAAGTCCTTCCAATGAATATTCAGGACTGATTTCCTTTAGGATGGACTGGCTGGATCTCCTTGCAGACCAGGAGACTCTCAAGAGTCTCCTCCAACATCACAGTTCAAAAGCATTAATTCTTTGGTGCTCAGCTAGCTTTCTTTATAATCCAACTCTCACATCCATACATGACCACTGGAAAAACCATAGCCTTGACTAGACAGACTTTTGTTGGCAAAGTAATGTCTCTGCTTTTTAATATGCTGTCTAGGTTGGTCATAGCTTTCCTTCCAAGGAGTAAGCATGTAATTTCCTTCCAAGGAGTAAGCAAGTAATTTCATGGCTGTGGTCACCATCTGCAGTGATTTTGGAACCCCAAAAATAAAGTCTGCTACTGTTTCCACTGTTTGCCCATCTATTTGCCATGAGATGATGGGACCAGATACCATGATCTTGGTTTTCTGAATGCTGAGCTTTAAGCCAACTTTTTCAGCCTCCTCTTTCACTTTTATCAAGAGGCTCTTTAGTTCTTCTTCAGTTTCTGCCATAAGGGTGGTGTCATCTGCATATCTGAGGTTATTGGTATTTCTCCTGGCAATCTTGATTCCAGCTTGTGCTTCATCCAGCCCAGCATTTCTCATGATGTACTCTGCATATAAGTTAAATAAGCAGGGTGACAATATACAGCCTTGACATACTCCTTTTCCTATTTGGAACTTAATGTCAATTTCTCGGTTTTGGTAATATACTATGGTATAAGACATTATCATTGGTAAAAATGGAAGAAGGATGAAAAGAAAATATCTGTATTAGTTTTACAAACTTTCTGAGCAAAAATTATTTCAAAATGAAACCTCAAGAAAAGTTTCTTCTTCAAAGTATTTTAGGTTTTTAGTGAGTGATACCCTCCTCAATGCCCCCGGCCAAGCTCCAGAATCATTCTTAAAATTTAAGCTGTTGGTACAGCAACACCTACTTTGAAGTACCACCATCTGTATTAGCTATCTGTTGCTACATAGGGTAAGTAAGTGTTAGTTGCTCAGTTGTATCTGACTCCAAGACCCCATGGACTATAGCCTACAAGGTTCCTCTGTCCATGGAATTCTCCTGGCAAGGATACTGGAGTGGGTTGCCATTTCCTCCTCCAGGCGATCTTCCCAACCCAGGGATGGAGCCCAGGTCTGCCGCATTCCAGGAAGATTCTTTACCATCTGAGCCACCAGGGAAGCCCATTACGTAACTAGCATTACCCCAAAACTTAGCATTTAAAGAAATAAACATTTATCATCCCACACAGTCTCTTTAGTGTTAAGAATCTAGGAAGGGCTTAACTACGTAGTTTGGCTCCAGATTTCTCATAAAATTGCAACTAAAGTGCTGGCCTGAGCTATAGGCTACAGTCACTGATGATCTGACTAGGCCTAAAGTTCTGGCTTCCCTCAGAGCAGTTATCCAAGAAGAAACAAGAGTACAGGCAAGAGGGAAGCCATAATATTGTAAGAGCCTAACCACAGAAGTGAAACCCCATCACTTCTGCTATAATCTATTTGTCCAACATGGGTCACTGATACTCTAAAGGAAGAGAACTAAAGTCCACCATTTGATGGGAGGAATGTCAAAGAATTTTTGGACAAATCCTTACAATTACCCAGAGGAAAAGGACACTTGAGTGTTTGCTGAGTGAACTTTGAAATAATTGTTTGTGTTCTGATTTGTGTGTGTGTGTGTAAAGAAACTGCACACCATCTAGGGCAGGGGGAGGCAAAAAGCACTAGGGTAAACAATACTGCCAGTTCTGTGTATTCCCACCAGCTGGAGTGGAAGAGCTTCAAAATGCCAGGGGCATTTGATAGTACTCTGATAAAATGATCTACTTCGCAGTGGGGCTAAATTAGACTAATAATTAAAACTGATCTGAGCCCATTCCTACCATCCTTAAAAGTCAGCCTCAAAATGATCCATCTGATTCCAAGTAACTTAATTGCCTGCTAGACTAAAGTCCATTGTATTTAAAGGAATAATAATAATAAGTGGCAAGGATGTAAAATTCTCATTCTCTTGCAGCCAATAAAAAAATTCCAGGCATGCATAAAGCAGAAAAATGTTTCCCATAACAAGGAAGAAAATCAATTAGTAAAAACAGATCCAGACATGCCAGAAGTAGTAGAATGAGCCAACACAATCATTAACACAGCTATTATAGATACTCTGTAACTTTATGAGAAGATAGAGGAAAACTAAACCTGATGAGGAAAATTTAAAAAACTAATTGGAAATTCTAGAGGTTAAAAATATAATATTTCAAATAAAAAAACACAATGGATGTTAAAAGGAGATTTGCCTCTTCAGAAAAAAAAATATTAGTGAATTTGAAGACATAGCAATAGAAACTATCCCATGTGAAGCACAGAAAGAAAAATAGAAGTGACTTGAACTATTGGGAATAACAAATGATCCAACATATGAGTAATTGGAAAGAGAGAAGAAATTGATGTGGGAAGAGAAATTATTTGATGAAAGAAGGCTGAAAATAGTCCAAATTTAATGAAAACTATAAACATATGGGGTTGTAAGAATCGGACACGACTTAGTGACTAAACCACCACCACCATAACATATACATGCAAGCAGAGCATACCTAATAAAAACTATGCCAACATATATCTTAAGCAAATTGCTAAAAATAAAAAGTGGAAATAGAAAATCTCAAAAGTGATCAGAGGAAAACAAACATTATGTAGAGAAACAAAGGTAAGAAGGACAGCAGGATTTACATCACAACCCATGCAAACAAAAAGAGGGAAAGAGGAAAAGAGAAAAAGAGGGAGAAGGAGAGAGACTCCCTTAGCAGATACATGTTTTGTAAATATTTTCTCCTTGTTGGTGGCTTGCCCTTCCATCTACTAAACAATGTCTTTTGAGAAGCTAATGCTTCTAAATTTGATAACGTCTAATTTAATAAACTTTTAATAAAGTCTAATTTATTAGCTTGTCTTTTATAGTTTGTCCTCTTGGTTTCCCAAGACATTTTTGCATAACCCAATATCAAATGCCTTTCTCCTACATATTCTTCTAGAAGTTTTAAAGGTTTTCTTCTGACTTTAAGGTCTGTGATCCACTTCAATCTAATTTCAGTAGATGAACTGAAGTAAAGTTTCCTATTTTTATACATGGATATCCAACATCATTAACAACTAGTGAAATAAACATTAAAACTACAGGTAGTTAATGCTACATACTCATTAGAATGGAAAAAAATTAAATATCTATAATGCAAAATATTTGCTAGAGTGTGGAACAACTGGATCTCTCTTGCATTACTGATGTGAATGCAAAATGATACAGCCACTTTGGAAAAAAAAATTGATAGCTTCTGATGTTTCTTAAATATACATGTATCATGCAACCTGATAACAGAGGTGGAACAGTGGTAAGGAATGTTCATGCCATTGCAGGAGACACAAGAGATGTGGGTTTGATCCCTGGATCTGGAAGATCCCCTGGAGAAGGAAATGGCTACCCACTCCAGTATTCTTGCCTGTTGAATTCCATGGACAGAGGAGCCTGGTGGGCTACAGTAGATGGGGTCCCAAAGAGTCGGACACAACTGAACTGCTGAGCACACACTAGTGACCCAATTTCTAAGTATTTACTAAAGAAATGGATACATGTGTACACAAAAGACTATTGGAATTTTCATACCAACTTTTTATCCATAATAGCTCCAAACTGGGGGAAAAAAACACCCATATGACTATTGACAGCTCAATGGATAAACAAATTTTACTGTATCTTTATGGTGGAATTTCCCTCAGGGAATAAAATGAAGCAAACATTTGCAGCAACAAATATGTTGCTGATACATGCAACAATGTGTATGAATCTCAAAAGCATTGTTCTAAACGAAAGCTTTCATTTATATGAAAGTTTAAAGAAGGCAAAGTGATAGAAAGCAGATCAATACCAGGAGCCAGGACTGGCCTGCAGGCACAGAGGGCAAAGTGGTGTGAGAGCCCTTTCCTGAGTGATGGAAATGTTCCTTATCATGATTATGGTACCAGTGACAGGACTGTATTTCTCAAAACTCATTCAAATTGTGCACTTAACATTGGTGAAATTTATTGTAAATTAAATCTCAAAAGATTTATCTAAAGAAAGACAAGATGAATATGTCACATTAATCTTAGGTGTCAGTGAGTATATGCAGAGGAAATAGGGATGCTCCTGCAGGATTCTCCAGGTAAGTAAGAGCTAACACGGTCCATCATCCAGGTACTCAAACCATGAGCCCAAGCACATATCCTTGACTCATTAGTCTTTTTTGTCACCAACATGCAATCAGACATTGTCATAACATTTCTTTCCTTTTAAACAACTCCAAAATTCATTTACTCTCCCTTTATTTAGCCTTAGGACTACACATGCTCTTCCCTTTGGTGGAAACATGCCCCCTCCTATTCTGCATATTAACTTAGATAACTCCTACTTATTCATGACACCTGCTTCTTC
Source organism: Muntiacus reevesi (assembly GCF_963930625.1). Taxonomy (NCBI): domain Eukaryota; kingdom Metazoa; phylum Chordata; class Mammalia; order Artiodactyla; family Cervidae; genus Muntiacus; species Muntiacus reevesi. Next base: position 203,332,391 of record NC_089249.1, read on the forward strand.
CCTTCCTTCAGCATAAGTTGACCATTAGGTCTCATTTCTCTGAGCCAGAGTAGTACCTGATTTTCTACTCATAGCCTTCTGTGATCTAGTTGTTATTTGTAATTGTCTGTTCAATATCTGACTTTGCCCAAATCCCTCCAGAAAGTGTTGACAGTGAAAGTGTTAGTCACTCATTTGTGTTAGACTCTTTGAGAGTCCATGGATTGTAGCCTGCCAGGCCCCTCTGTCCCTGGAATTCTCACTGTCCCATAGTTCTTCTCCCATGGATCACTGTTAGTTTTGAGCCTTTCAGACTATTATAAAATGAAAACATATTGAAAAATGTGAGATAATACTGTATGACAGACAAAATTAAAATACAGAAATATACAAAGCCTTCCCTTCCTCTTGCCTTCTAAGATGTGCTAAATTCCCCCTGCTCAGCACATGGGCCAAATAGTTGGTTAATAAGATGAAGCCCAGTCTTTCAAATCCAAGTGGGGCAAAGAACTATTAGAAGAAAAGCATATCTGAAAATGAAGAAGTAACAAGAAAGAAAAGGTCCTGTGCAAACTGAGTTTCACTGAATTTTTAGAGGAAATGAGACAAAATGCCATAGTGGCTATTTCTAGGCTGTGATAAATGGACTTTGAAAATACTTATAAAAGAGAAAAGATTATTACAAAGCTTTGTTATATGTTACACAAACTTTTCAGCATTCCAAAGTATATTGACATTGTACTGATATTCTCTTACCGATAAAAGAAGGATTGGGGATATGGAAATTGTATCTTATTTCTGAGTGCATCACAGGCCTTGAGGTGTCTCAGTTTTGCTTGGATTACATATCATTTATACTCACTACAGGAATTGGTTCTACCTGAAGAGGATTTTTGGGCTTTCCAAGTGGCGCTACTGGTAAAGAACCCACTTGCCAATGCAGGAGACTTAAGAGACAAGGGTTCAATCCCTGGGTTGGGAAGTTCCCCTGGAGGAAGGCATGGCAACCCACTCCAGTATTCTTGCCTGGAGAATTTCATGGACAGAGGAGCCTGGTGGGCTACTGTCCATGGGGTTACAAAGAGTTGTATCCAACTGAAGCAACTTAGCACCATGCACGCACAAAGGTGCATGACTGTTTTTAGGTGTTTTAAGGTCATTCGGTACTAAAAGAGGCAAGGATTAAAATCTATAAATGAGGGTCCTCAATTCACAAATGAGTAAAATACGTCATAATATAGTTCAGCTTCATGAACAAGAAGAGACCATAATTTAGGCCTTTTTATCTACCACTTATATATGATGTTTCTTTGCCACCGAAAATTTAGTCTTTACTTACACATACCTGTTGGGACTCCAGTCCCCAGATTAAGAAATACTGATCTACAGCCAAGAGTTCCTTTCTTGGACTTTTGTTTGGTATCCCTTTGAGCAGTATCCTATTAAGTAGCAATGATGATCTCTGTGATGATCATTTGTCTGAAGACAGAAACCACTGTATATGACACAAAGTCTGCTCTACTGGGGAAGCAGGACCCTGGGTGACATGGTGTCACTTAACCTCTGGGGTAAGGCTCTGGTTACTGGCAATGTAATCTAAATGGCCTAACCCATAGAGAGTTGGTGGTTTCTAACATATCATAGGATTATTAGGAGTGCAATGGATAAGTGCCTACTAAACCCCATTTGATCTGTTTTAAAAATATGAAAACAAAATAGAACAAGCAAACAAAAAAACTGCATGTCTGACGATTTATTACAAAAAAGGACTGTGGTCTCCTTGACACACTTAACACTGTGGTCTCCTGACTCCGTACATCACCTTTAGTCACTTGAATGAAGGAAAGCCTGGACACCTCTGAGAAGACCAGACGATAACAGTGTCTGCAAGCCGAATCTTCTTTCTTGCCTGTCAGAAAAGAACCTGCAAATCTTTACTAAGATGATTTTGCTTTGGAAAATAGAATATGTCCAGATCTTTTGAGTCGAAGGGTTGGATATTAGCTCTGGGAAACCACTAATACCTGAGGATCCACTACCCATTGTAATTTTCATGGTAACAGTGGGAGCTTCTGAAAATTGCAAATGAATTTTGTTTGAGTCAGCTTATGATAGACCAGTGAACTCCTGAATCTACACTGTATTCACAAGACTATGGTAACAAATATATATTCCCAAATATATAATGGCTGAACCACAACAGCGTTCCTCACTTAGATGACAGTTCAGGCAGGGCTCCTTATGCCTTAGGCCCCAGGCCCCCTCCTTCTCCGGCTCTTCTGTCTTATCAGCCACTCCCAGTCTATGGAAGAGGAAGGTACACGAAGAGGCAGACATGTTTCCAAAAACCCTGGAGGGGTATACATCTCACCCTTGCAGTCTTTTAGCAAACTCTGACTACAGGATTATTTCTGTATACAAGGGAGGGTAGCAAATAGCACCTAACAGTTTATGGAGGGAAAAGAGGAAGTAAATTATGGGGAGAAACCTGGCAATCTCTGTCACAATGTTGTGCTATTTCTCCACTTGTTGAATATGTACTAAAAATAGAATAGTAAGACCCCACAGACCTCTCACATGGGCTTCCTGACACACAGGGTAAGGGGCTAGAAGGAAAATATGCCAGATGGAAACCTCTAAAATTCTCCCTCTAAGCCAAAAATATAAATCAAAGTAACCCTGAATTACTGAGACTGTGGAGATTGGTATCTCTGTCAAACAAAGACCTGGAAGATGCAGAGGTGTTGATTTTCCCCCAATTCCTATTTAGCTCCCCTTTGCAGATTACAGATGGGCCCTGGAGGATAAAGAATAATAAATGATTGCTATAAATTTCTTTGATTTTAGCTACTCTTCTAGGGGTGGCCTTTTTTCATTTGGACAAATAAATATGGCATCCAACAGTTAATAGGTTGCTAGTGATCTGGTAATAGCTATGCCTTTAGCTCTATCATATGAAGCAATGGAAACAATTTGTTTTACCTGAACTATCAAAGAACACATTTCTCCTAGATCAGACTACTCTCTAACGCTTTCTATAACTTAGTGCACAGGGACAGTGAAGTTTATATTTCCCCAAGGGACATAATGCTCGTTCGTTAGATTAATAACAATGCTGACAGTACATGGAGTGTGTGATGTGGCCATTCTTGATGAGAAACACATACATTATTAAAGAGAGAGAGAGGAAGGGCCTACTGCTTCAGTGAAGTTTCTGGGGATCCAGTAATTTGGGACAAGTCAGGATCTTCTTTTCAAAGTAAAGAAATTATTTTGCTGTACCTTGGACCTCCACCAGTAAGGAAAGCATTTAGTGCGTTCCTCAGATTTTGGAGAAAATATGTACTTCATTTAAGTTATCCTTTCCAACTTCTTTGCTAGTTGATCGAAAGATTGACAGAATTTGACCATGGTTCAGAGCAACCAAGTTTTCCCCAGCTGGTCTAGTTGGAGTGCAAACCAGTAGCTTTTCCTCTCTACTGTATGGATCCAGGAAATTAAGAGGGGCATCAGGAATGTGTGTGTTATCTCAGAAGTCCCCAACCCCAGGGCCAACTGTTAGGAAATGGGTCGTGCAGCAAGAGGTGAGCAGTGGGCAAGCAAGTGAAGCTTCATCTGTATTTACAGTTGCTCCCCATTGCTGGCATTACCACCTGAACTCTGCCTCCTGCCTTATCAGCAGCAGCATTAGACTCTTGTAGGAGCTCGACCTCTACCATGAACTGCACATGTGAGGATCTTGGTTGCTCACTCCTTAGTTGCAGGAAAAGAAGCTCAGGGCTCCCACTGATCTGCACTATGATGGGTTGTATAATTATTTCTACATATCACAATGTAATAATAATAGAAATAAAGTGCACGATAAATGTCATGGCTTGAATCATCCTGAAACCATCCCCATCCCCGCCACTCAGTCCATGGAAAAGATGTCTTCCACAAAACCAGTCCCTGGTGCCAAAAAGGCTAGGGGCTGCTGTATATCTTATCCTATTTTGGAACAATGGCAACACTGATTAGAAAATCAAATTGAAAGCCCTAGAAGTTATGAAGGCTTGCCATGTCCTCTTCTAAAATAACTGTTTCATCCTTTGAAAAAGAACAGCTTTCTCCTAGGCCATGATTGAAACATACAACCTGACTTCAGAATAGCAGACGGCCAGGTGAACGGAGCCGCTCATTAGGAATCTAGTGCTATTCTGTTCTACTAGGATCCCAATATGTGAGGTAATAAGGAAGGGATGGGCCCGTCTTGCTCACCACCTTTCCGATGCCTGGTATATAATAGTTGCTTTGTCAATATTTTCTGATACATGGAGGAAAGGTAAAAGCGGAGATGGAAGAAAAGAAAGAAGGGTGGGAGGGAGGAATCTACCTAAACTTGTCCAGAAACACTCTCTCACTAAACAGAACTTGCACGTACAGTATTAAGTCTAGACAGCTCCTGAAGGCCGCATTTCTCATACTATTCTCTCCAAATATGAGCACATTTATCTCATCGAAGTTTCTTCCACAAACCTTATCTACTGCTTCATGTGAGGGCCTCTAAGACCAGTTGAAAATTGAAGAGGATTAAATTCAGCCCTGGTTCATAGGTTTCTCTGTGCATTTTGCTGGCACCAACCACAAGTGGACTGTTGCAGTGTCACACCCCAACTCTGGGGCTGTCCTCTAGGACAGTGGGCTGAACCTCAAGCGGTACATCTTTTTTGTCCACCCAGCTGGAAAACAGCATGGCATGAAGTAAGTTTCTGTATGGATTAATAAATGGTGATTAATGGTTTTCCAGGTTGCAAGAAATTAGGAAGGAATCTGATTAAAGGATTGGTGAGAAGAAAGCCTGTGTAAGAATTAGGTGTGTGAATTTCTGGAAGCAGAAGTTCGGTAACTTCCCAGAGTGGAAGACATTTGTGTCCCATGTGATTGCTCCTCAAGAGCCCTCCTCTGTGAAACAGAGGCTCATTCCAGGATTATACAAAAAAGCCCTCACTGATGACGTTCGCCGGCCTCTTTCTACCCTTACCGGTCAGTGATCAGGGAGCGAATAACTGAAAAGCACTGGGGTGTGCATGGAAGCTCTTTCTTAACTTGCAGCATCTGCTTCCTGCACTAACATTTATCCAGCCTCTACTACTGCTGATTCCCTTATATGCCAGCAGAAAAATGTCATTACATGATAGGGGAGTATTTGAATGATCTTCAGTTGGGAAAGCTTTTGAAACAATATGGAAAGGCTAAAACCAACTGTTTTGAATGTTCATATTAATGGAGAAGAAAAACATAAGTTTGAGTGTATTTAGATGTTTAAAGTCAGACTATTGAATGGTTAACACAATAATAAACCTAAATTAAATCAATAAGTTAGGAGACTCTGTGTTTCTTAGGCTTATGTATTAAAAAAAAATAAGATGTCCCCTAAACATCCAAGGGCTTACCCGGTGGCTCGGTGGTAAAGAATCTGCCTGCAATGCAGAAGTCGCAGGAGATGCAGGTTCAATCCCTGGGTCTGGAAGATGCCCTGGAGGAGGGCATTGCAACCCACTCCACTATGCTTGCCTGGAGAATCCTGTGGACAGAGGAGCCTGGCAGGCTACAGTCCATAGGGTTGCAAAGAGTTGGACATGACTGAAGCAACTTTGCACGCACAAACATAAATATCCAAAACAAGAAATGAAGTTATCTTCATTGAAAGGTAAATGCCGTCTACATTAAAAGACTTGATTATGATCATATTGTTAAAATAGGGAATAAATTTTCTGAATAGTGCTCATTATGGGCATAAAGCTAAGTATTATTGATAATACACAAAATAATTTTAAAAACACATTTGACTTCACTTTATAAAAATGTATGTCAATGTATGACAAAACCCACTGAAATGTTGTGAAGTAATTAGCCTCCAACTAATTTTAAAAAATTTTTAAAAAAAGAACATATATTAAAAGTAAAAAAAAAATGTATTAACATTGTAGAAAAAATAAATGAATAAAAAAATTTAAAAACACACAGGACAGACAAAAGTTTGATATCCCTAATATGGGAAGAGTTCCTATGAATTAACTTCAAAGAAGACCATCAGTCACAAAGGAAAATAATTGGTAAAGATAGAATAAATCACTGAGAAAAGAGGAAATGCAAATGGAAAAAAACTGTGTGAAAAGTTGCTTAACTTAACCACTAAGGAGAGTAATGCAGATTATTATAAAACATAATATTTTAATTTTATTTAATTTTTAAATTAAAAAATTTTTAATTTTTTATTAGAAATTTTTTTTAACACCCTAAAATAAAAAGAGTGATAAAAGTCAGTGCAGGTGAAGTGTGAGAGGTGGGAACAGTCTTACCTTGCCTCTGAGTGGGTGCTAAGCCCTCTTTGGAAATGGAACTGGCCATCTTCAGCAAAGTTTAAAATGGCGTGTATCATTGATCCTACAATTGCACTTGAGGAAATCTATGTGGGAGAGAGAGAAACACAGACACCTAAGGGTATTGGATAAGAATGTTTATGGCACCATTTTTTTGGCAGGCAAATTCTGTATCCCTGCACCACTTGGGAAGCCCTAAACTGGGAAACAGCCTCCAGCTTTACTGTTAGGCAAATGATGGAACAATTTACTTTCAAAAAGCATTGACCTTTCTTTGCTGGTATGAAAAAAAGATGCACTATATTATAAAGTTTTTTAAAAGTCATAATGTAATACACATCCTTGGCTATATAGTGGGTGCACATATTTGAATGAATATGTATAAAGGAATGGCAAAATACACAACTAACTGTTGAAATATATCAAAAGAATGAGAATGTTTAATGTATGTTAGTTGTAATAGGGACAGCTAAAAAAGAAAAAAGAGAAAAGCTTTTCAAGTTTTCTATTGTGTCATTTTGAGCTTCCCTCGTGGCTCAGCAGTTGGGAACCCGCCTGCCAATGCAGGAGGCTAGGGTTCGATCCCTAGGTTGGGAAGCTCCCTTGGAGAAGAAAATGGCAATTCATCCAGTATTCTTGCCTGTGGTGGTGGTTGTTTAGTCACTAAGTCGTGTCCAACTCTGTGACCCCATGGATTGTAGCCCACCAGGCTCCTCTGTCCATGGCATTTTCCAGGTAAGAACACTGGAGTGGGTTGCCATTTCCTTCTACAATTCTTGCCTGGGAAACCCCACAGACAGAAGAGCCTGGCAGGCTACAGTCCCTGGGGTCACAGAGTCAGACACGACTTAGCTACTAAACAACAACAACATCAACAATTGTGTCATTTAATTCTCTGTAGCTTTTAAAAATTCCAACAAAGTCTTTTTATAATAAAAAAAAAACACAATTCAAAGTGGTCAGTGCTTCTCTGTTTTGCTTTATTTCTACATTTACATAATTAACTCATTAATGTTTATTGAGTGAAAGTGCAAAGAAAAAAATCAGTCATTCTAGAACAATTGCCTTTTAAGAGAAGACTTTAAATAATACCACAAATTATTCAGGAAAAGGACTTTTTTTTTTCTACTATGATTTAGTTGTTAATTATTTGGGCATGTGTTTTAAACCTATGACTGATGATGCCCTTGAGGTTTTTTTTTTCCAGCTTGGGAGACATTTGTTTTAAATTTTTACAATTTAACAAAAATACACTTGATCCATAGAAGAAACTACCCTGGCCGGAATACCTCTTACTACATTAAGGTCACATATCATATGACTATTTAAATTAGAACCAGAAACTTATGTCTTCCTGTTTCTGGAAAGCCTTTCAAATATTATCACAGGATAAATAAACTCTTATAAAAATTCAAGATAGATTATAAACTGATTTTCCATCTCAGAAGCATACATGTACATGCTAGATCTTGACTTTTGTTTTACAATACTTTGTGAAGAATGGTGCTGTTCTCTTTATGAAGGCAGCAATGTATTTCTGTTGATCTAAACAGTTAATTTATATCACATTGAACTCATGATTTCCAAATGTTCAATGTGTAATTCTATACTATATTTATGTACTTAAGTAAAAGATTTACTTAAAAATATATGTGTTACTTCAAATATAATTTATTACTTCAAAAGCTTTTTTTAAAAAAATTATTAAGGAAACTTTGTTTTAGAATAAAATCCACTTGTAAAGGCTTAAATACAGTACAGAAAAACTGTTAGCTAAAACAATGAAACCAAATAGTTATGAATAAATAGTGTGTAGTTAATATACCTTCTTGCTTCCTTATTCTTTTTTGTTATCTCATCAAAACAGCCCACTTCTCTGAAAATGAGGAGAAAATAATTCTAGCACTTAAAATATTTTTATTAAAACACAAATATTTACAGATTTAATCTCAAATTCCCTATGAAGAGCTATCAGTGATCTTTGCTTCAATAATATTAAAGAATTTGTATATTACAAATAAAAGATATGATTTGCTTAATGTGAGAAATATGGTTTGCTTATCAGTGAGAAATCTGAAAAAAAATTTCAGTGATCTATTTACTTGATATATAGTGTTTTACAAGAATAAAGGGGAAGAAATAAAGTGAGAAGGAAGAGAAATTTATAGATAAGTGTAAGCTGCAAAGCTTTGCACTCACTGGCTCAGCTTACTCAGATTTCCTTGGCTATCTAGGTTCTATTATAACCTCCCAGGTCAGGGGCTGTGTCTGCCCTCTGTCAGCACTTAACAAATAATAAACATTATTATTCACAGCAGTACCTGGGGTAGAAGTTGTATGATTATTGTTTTTGAAATAATGCTCTTCAACAGAACCCTAACTAAATTGCCACTCAGGATTTTGTTGATCTTGTGTATTATCCTGAGAAAAAAATGCTTAAACTGATCATTTATGCTTTAAAAAACACAGCTTAAGGAAAAAGCAATTTAATAAATTGTTGGAGGCTGTTTTATATCACACAGTGTTGTGTTTCCACAGAATAATCCAATTCAATGGAATTCCCTGGGAAGTTTAGTCTAATTGGAAATAGTAAATTGTTACAGCCTGAAAGTGTTCATGCTTGTCTGATATATATAAGTTTCTAGAATGATTAGCATTCTTAGTTTCAGACACAAGGCCCTTTCCCACCTTTATACTTAAGCCCATCTATGGAAACATTAGTGGCTTTATGCAGAAGTTAATGCAGCTGTTTTGCTTAAATTTGATAAAAAGAGTTTAAAGTTACGTTTGTATACACACATACTTGAACACAGTTGAATCAGGTAAATAGCTTTCTATTGGATTTGCTTGTTTTTATTATTCATATTTTTTACTCAAGCAATCCAATAGAAGTAAAGATAAATTTAAAACACTTGATAGATTTGTTGGTCAGTTGCTAAGTCGTGTCCCACTCTTTGCAACCCCATGGACTGCAGCATGCCAGGCCTCCCTGTCCTTGACCATCTCCCAGAGTTTGCCCAAGTTCATAGTAAATTCATCTAAATTCTCATATTGGTAGAAGTGTAAAGTAAGAAGTTAAATAACAAATTAATTTTATTTTTAGAGATCGAAAAAATGAAGTATATAGAAGATATCATCTCTGTTGCCATAGTTTTGATTTCTAGTATTTCCATATGACTCTTTCCTATAGTTTCCAGCTCTCTGCTAAAATTACCCATCTATTCTTGCATGTTATCTAACTTTCCAATTAGTACTTTTAAAATGTATTATTCATAGTTATTTTAAATTCCTCATCAGTTTCAGCATCTCAGTCATATTCAAGACTGGCTCTGATAATTTGCATCTTCAGACTTTGTTTATTCTTGACTTTTCCAATGTCTTATAATTTTTTTTTGGAAGCTAGACATCTTGTAGAGCACAGCAAATTCTGAGGCAAATGCTTGGAGATAAGCATACCTTTCCTTCTTCTATAACTTTAGTATGAGGATTTGTGTAAAACCAGGCAAATTTGGGATTGGGTTTGAAATTTGGTGTTGCCATGTTTACCCTCAGTGCCCCAGAAGCTTCACATTCCTTGAGTGAATTCTTGGAAAACTTAATGTGGGCCAGTTTACCAGAGAGTACTTCTCAGCGTCTGCTCCCTGAGGATAATCTGTGTCTTTCTGCTATATTCCACTGTCTTTTTCACTCAGTGTTTGTTACCTTAGTGACAGGAAACAGCAGAAGACAGATACTCTCAGACATGATGATTAAGCCTCCGTCTTAGCAGCCTCTATGAACTTGTGAGTATGACCTTCACTGTTGCTCTTGTCCCCCTTACAACCGTAGTGCAGGGCTTAACAAGTATTCCTGCCTTGCTCCATAGCTTTCCACCAACCCCATTCTCTTCTCCTATTTGAAATGGAATTCCATTGTAGTAAGGTGATGGTGGTTCTTTCTCTTTCCCCTGCAAATTATGCTTTTGTTGTAAAAGGAAGAATGGGTCCGATTGGGATTTCTGTCATCTGTCCCAGTTGACATTACTAAGGAATGCTTTCAGAAGTCCTCTCAATCTTTCCTTTGATTACTTGCTGGAGTTCAAAGAGGAAAAACTGCAGCTCCACTGGAACTATACAGTCTGATGCTAGCATATGCTTGACCTTTAGCAATTTTTTAAAATACTATAGCTGAATCTTCTTACAAGATAATATGGTATCTGATGCTGTATGCACCAGGTAAGAAAATACTGTTTGTGCTATAAAGTTGGTCTCTTGGTCTGATGCAATACAATGTGAGATACCATGGTACTGGATTCATCACTTGACCAAACTTAAAATAGTAGTATTAACTGAGATCCTTTGTGTAGGAAAGTCAAACCCAAATTCAGGATATTTGTTGATTCATTTGAGAACAAATTGCTGGCCTTTACAGCATGGAAGAGATCATGTATGGGCAACATGGTACCAATTTATGAACTGATTTCCTCAAGGAATGATGCCAAAATGAGGGCTCAATGTTGGTCTCTAGTGTTGGCCATCTGGACCTTTGACACTGGTTTTAGATTACCTAGCAGGAACAAATGCTGTTGGGCACACACATTACCTCAACCTCAGTCATCACGGCCACTTTCTCCATGTGCCCTTTGTAGTGGCACTGGAGTGGCCAGGGAAAGAGATCGGCTACTATCCCTGGTCAAGTCACTTTTAATTCTTGCCTCTTCTATGGGGATGTTCTTCTGTGGGCATTAGCATAGAATACATCAAAATTTACACCCCCACACCTAGTCTCACAGGTTCACCCATCTGCTCCTACCTCCTATCTCCTTGTACTTTAAATATTCTTTCTTTTCCTTCAAGGCACTTGTCAGTCATCCAAAGCATTGGCCACTGCCAATAAATTCCTACATATTCTAAATTTAGGCCCTTTTTTCTATTACCACAGTAAAAGATGATCAGATTCACAGCCTGAAGCTCTGCTCGTTAAATTGCTCCACTCTCTCGGGCCAATCCTGAATTAGATGGTAATTCAGTCCCCTCCATTTTGCACTTATACACTAGCTTAGTCCCCAGCATCCTTAGACATGATCTGAGAACAAATTGCTGGCCCAACAACGGTGGGGCCCTGGAGATTAGGGCTGCTTCTTGTGCAGCTTGCTTGTGCTCCCTGGTATTGCTCATATTTGATCCTAGATATATCTCTTTCAAGTGGTGATGAGTCATTAATGGGCCTGCCCAACTTATGAATTGGTGGGTCCGATAGGATCTAGCTCCTGATAGGCAGGTCTGGTTACATCCTCACTTAATATTCCATAGTCATATACTCCACACTTACCAAGCCCCACTAACAGGCCAGCCAGTGGTTCTTTCTCAACAGATGTAGAGTTCCTATTACAGATGGCATGACCATGGTCTAGAACCTTACAGCTCTTCATTCGAATTTTCCTAAAGGAGTTTCCATAAACTCTGGACAGTCTGTTTCCCATTACTGGTAACTCCAACACCACAAAGTTCTACTAGATCATGTGGCCCAAGCTGGGATCTGCTGCAGAGCTCATTCTTTATCTTGTCGTTTTTCAGTCACTCAGTCATGTTCAACTCTGCAACCCTATGGACTGCAGCTCCCTAGACTTCTCTGTCCTTCACCATCTCCCAGAACTTGCTCAAACTCATGTCCATTGAGTCGGTGATGCCACCCAGCCATCTCGTCCTCTGTCATCCCATCCTCCTCCTGCCTTCAATCTTTCCCAGCATCAGGGTCTTTTCTAGTGAGTCACCTGTTCGTATCAGGTGGCCAAAGTATTGGAGCTTCAACTTCAGTATCAGTCCTTCCAATGAATATTTAGGACTGATTTCCTTTAGAATTAACTGGTTTGATCTCCTTGCAGTCCAAGGGACTCTCAAGAGTCTTCTCCAACACCAGTTCAAAAGCATCACTTCTTTGGTGCTCAATCTTCTTTATGGTCCAATTCTCATATCCATACATGACTACTGGAAAAACCGTCGCTTTCTCTAGAAAGAAACCATTCTTCTCTAGAAAGGAACTTAGCTCTGACACCTTTATTTTAGCCCAGCAAGACCAGGGTAGGGCTTCTAACCTATAAGAAAATAAGAAAACCTGTAAGAAAATAAAATTGTGTTGTTATAACCTGCTAACTTTGTGGTAATGTATTATGGCATCCATAGAAAATGAATACAGAGTACATAGAAACCACAAGTAATAATTTAGATATTAGTTCCAACTTTAAGGACTAGTGAAGGCAATAATAGGGAAAGTAAGACTGAGTGAAGAGTATGTTACTGATACATATTCTTTGTAAACTACCTATGGGAAGCTGTGAAAATTAGCTATATAGAAAATGAGATGGTGAAAACAATTGGGTTTATCAAGCAAATTTGACTATAATAATAATATCATTGTTATTATTTTGAAGGATGTAAACAATGATGGATTTTACTTGAATAAATAGTAGGAAGAGATCCTGATTAGAAGCTGTATCATTCTTAATAACAGAGCAGACAACTTAAATACAACCAGCTGTGCAGGTCTTTTTCCTAGTTCATACTGAAAAGGATGTGAACAGGTGCACATTAAATTCCTTTCTTTCCAAGGCTCTACCTCTCAGTTTGAGTTCACTATTATTTTATTTCTTCTGTTATGCTCCACTTAGTTAATATTAAGCAACAAACCTAAAGCAAAGATGTATTATTTATGAGTCTTGGGCAAGTCAAATATCATGTGGGAAAGTACTCTGATGCAATGACAGCCTCCAGGTACAGTGCCAAAAACATTATCCCAGAGGGTAACAGAACAGAAAGGCTCACACCAAACGTAAATGCACAGGTCACATTTAGACACATAAATAGAAGCAAGGGGAAAGAGACAGAGCGAGTTAATACATATCACAAGGAACAAATGGGGTGAAAGGATCACTCTACCTGAATCCTGGGGTGTGCCATGTTTATATGCCCTGTCTTTCTCTCGCCCTCTGCTTTCCTCGCTGACAATGTGGTTACTGGTACCAGAACTTAGGCTAGAGCAAAAGGGCTTACAGGCAGAATGTGTCCTGGACCAATGACACAACTTCTTTTGTGAAGAGTCACAGAGACAAGTGCCTGGTCAGAGCTGTACCTTGTCGTTTGCCTCCTAAACAGACTTGGGTTTTATTTGTATCACTTGAGCAGAGGAGATACGGGATCAGAATGCGTATCAACAATGTATGTCCAAATTAAGTACCCATGATTGTCAAATGCTTCATTTATTTCATGTATACTTAGTACATTCTCAATATTTAGTATATCACAAATATTTTGTACCCAGGGCCTCATGAATACTAAGTATTTTTGACTTATTATTTTTTAAATTAGTTATAAATGCTATATAAAACTGCATATTTAATATATACAATTTGATGAATTAGAATGTAGGCATACACTTGTGAAACCATAATCACAATAGACATACCTATCACCTTTAAAAGTCTCCTCATACTTCTTTTGCTGTTATAAGGACATTTAACATGAGATCAACCCTGTTAACTATTTAAATAGTCAATGCAGTATTGTTAACTATAGATACCATGTGGCACAGCAGGTCTCTAGAACTTATTCACCCTGCATAACTGAAATTTTATGTACACTGAACAATTCTTCATTTCCCCTCCCCCTCAGACCCTGGCAACTACCATTCTGTTCTCTGCAAGTTTGATTTCTGCTTTTGTGAGTCTGACTATCTTAGATACCCCATCATGGTAAAATTATGGAATATTTTTCCTTTCTGAGGACTTAGTTCACTTAGCATAATTTCCTCCAGGTTCATCCATGTTGTTGCAAATGGGTAAAATGTCTTTGTGAGAATTAGGGACTGTGGGAAGGTCATATACACTCTCCTCTATTAAAAATGGATAACCAACAAGGACCTACTATATAGCACATGGAACTCTGCTCAATGTTATGTGACAGCCTGGATGGGAAGGGGGTTTGGGATGGGGAATGGATACATGTGTATGTACGGCTAGGCCTCTTCACGGTTTACCTGAAACTATCTCAACATTGTTAATTGACTATACTCCAATACAAAATAAAAGATAAATAAAAATGATTCCAACTGGGACTATGAAAAAACAAAGTCTTAGTGAGCATATGGAGACACTGGACCCCTTTCCCACTGTTGGTGGAAAAGTAAAATGGGCCATCACTGTGGACCACAGTATGGAATTTCCTCAAAAATTAAAAATAGAACTACCATATGATCCAGTAATCACACTTCTGGGTATTTATCCAAAAGAATTGAAATTGGGATTCCCCAGGAAACATCAAAACTGCCATTACTCTCTGCAGCTTTATTCACAATAGCCAAGATATGGAAACAGCCCAAATGTCCATCAACAGATGAATGGATAAAGAAAAATGATATATTCATATAAAAGAACATTGTCTACTCCTTTGGAGTGTTAAAAGAGTAATATGCTACTAAGTATTTGTTGAATAAATCCTATGAATCAGCTTACCTCTAACAAACATTTTGCTTCCTACTTATTTATACTCTAAACATGTGAACATTTTTTCACATGTGTTTTATAAACTGCAGACTTATGTACATTTCATAAGTGAATCCGAGTATCCTGAAAAGTAAATGTACATTACACCGAAAGCCAGAATTTCACTGTGTATAAGTTGACGTGACAGTATTGTAAGGGTGCCATACCTCTGGTTAAACATGATTACATTATAATTGGTCTGTAACTCAAGAGCAGACAATCAATAGCTTGGAGTTTCCTTTTTGTTGGAAATCTGAACTGTAAATAGTCAGAGGTCATTTGCTTGGTGGAAACAGAAAGTAAAAGAGAGGAAAAAGAGACTATTGAGCAGCAGTGGACAGGAATAAACAGAATCCATACGTAAGCACAAGCCAAAAATACCTTCATAGATCGAGTTTTCAGTTTTGTAGAGGGAACATAAATCTGAGATGAAGACATGCAAAGTGAAGCAGCAGAAAAATAGCTAATGAATATTAACAGAGTAGAGATTGGTAAGCTTATAATTTTGAGAAGACAGTTGGTAGGGTGACTTTGGATCTTAAGAAACCAGGCGGTCCCAAATTTTCTGAAGTATAATTATGACTGTGAGCCAAGAATGCTGTGTACCATATCAGTAAACAAATGATGGTGCAACCGTCAGCCACTACAGCCGCCCTGCCTGTGGGCCCCGAGGGAACTCAGAATGGAAACATAATATCTGCTATCAGACTATCAAACTCTGCAGCCACCCTCTACCCCTACCCTCAGGTACCTGGTCTTTGTTGTAAAAAAAAAAAAAAAAAAAGTGTCTATCTATTCTGACTCGCCACCTTGCCTCTTTGGAGTTATCTGAGATACTATGTCCTGGGCATAAGTCCTCAGTTTTGGCCACCGAATAAAACATAGCTCTCAACTTTTTAGGTTGTGCAGTTTTTTTCAGTTGACATGATTCTGGTCATTTTCTTTACACTTTGTTTGGAGACTTTTTTGACATTCCCATAAAATATAGCCCAGTGATTAGGAAGATGCCTGTTGGCTAGTTTTGTGCATTTCCTATCATGAAGTGAACTTACCTTTTCCGAGAGATACCCATATGAGTTGAATAGTTTCTCAGTAAGAATTCCCTCAATTTTATGTTGGTTCTTAGAGTATCACTGCAATATGCAAAACAAGTCCTGCATAAATTTTAAAAAGGCTTCAAGCAATAATATTTAGCAAACAGTTCTTGTTAAGGTTAATTTACTCATCAGGTGAATAAACTATTACCACACTTTCTCACATTCTTCAATACATCTAGGATTTGGTGGTGATCTTAGGAAGCCAATTTCAATGATAATGACAGTGCTAAAAAAGAATTGATTTTGGAAAGGATCAGCAAACAAATGGCAGGTGTACCGTCACTCCCTTTTCCCAGTCCTGTTGTTGATATAATTACTTAATCATAGTTTTGTTTCTCCCTAAATCCAGAGAAGTTCATAGTCACAAATATTCATGGCATTGTATTTCAGGTCTCACCACCTACAAATGTAAGCCAGCACTCACAGTTAAACCTATTTGACATCAGCACGCTATTTATTTTGGACTGTTGCCTTTGGTGCTGGCTGTTTCTTCCAAGTGATTAATATAACCTCATTAAGTTAATGAATCTGGTACTTCAGCATTTCTTTGGGATACAATAACTAAAATTATTGGCTATGAACTACTCTATTCACCAATACATTCTGTTACTTTATTAAAGTTGCTTATAGAAACTGAGCTTGACTTAGAAACACTCAAACTCTGAACAATTACCAGCCCCTAATCATTATTAAGGAGGAAAGAGAATCATGAACGCTTAAAGGAACCTTTTAATAGATAGCAAAGTCAAAATGGAAAACTTCTGAAGGCCAAAATCACCTTAAAATTTAAAAAATGGACACTAGGAAAAATATTTGCAATATATACAGTTTACCACAATAATTCATATCATTAATAAATGAAATATTCCTATGGGAAGATCCCCTGGAGTAGGAAATGACAACCCACTCCAGTATTCTTGCCTGGAAAATTCCATGGAGAGAGGAGTCTGGCAGGCTATAACCATGTGGTCACAAAGATTTGGATACAACGGAGTGATTGAGCACATACAAACACACACACACACACACACACACACACATAAGTTAGAAAGTCCCCTAAATGACTATTTATGAGGAGTTGTTAGAAAGGGCACAAAGCAAGGCTATGCTTTGCAATACTTTTTTCCCCTCCTACTTCTACACTAGTATAACTTCATATAGGTGCAGGGGGTTTTTTGGCCCTAAGAACTTCCTTTTAAGGTGGTAATACACTTAAGAAAAAGGATTTCTTTAATAAACTTGAGTTGGAATTGGCTGGAAACAACAAAAATAATGCAACAATTTCTACCTTTGGTGGAAAGGTAGAAACTCTTGCAATGTTTTTCTTTGAATTTGTCTAGATCAAATATTATAAGGTGATGTATACATCCAGGCAATTTAACCAATGGGTGATACCATCCAGAAGACATGGGTGATGGAAGTAAACATCATGCGATGTAGTCCTGTCCTCCCCAGTCAAACTGTAACTAGAATGTGTCCGAGACTCTACATCTAAATTGGAATTTACAAGGTAAATAAGAATCAGTGGAACATATTCAATTGTACTGTGAAGATGCAATCAGCAAATGAGCAGGAAGAACAACCTCTTTCTTTAACAACAAAACCTGGGTGTGAAGGAGGGTAACAGGGAGCAAGGGCAGGAGGGGGGAGATGGAGAGACACTATATATTAGAAAAAAAAACAATAAAACTTAAAAATAAGAGACATATCAACCAATTTATGTACCATAGCCAGACCCTAATTTGAAAATAAGTTGTTTTTAAAAAAGAGTATGACAGAGTGAACACTGGGGGACTATTTGATGATAGTAAGGATTTTTAGGTATGCTAATAATATTGCTCTTTTAAAGAAAGATTCCTCATTTTTAAGAGATACATACTTTTAAATATTTAGAAAAAAGAGAGAATATCTGTGGTGACTCACGGTACCGGTTTGCCCGAGGTTGAGAGGTATCCTGTGTCTTGGAACTTCCAGTGCTAAAAGCAGGAATGTTCTGTGCAAATGGTGACTTCCCATCAAAACTAACTGGGATAGGAATTGTGAAATTGGTAGGTCTAGAGATAAAATTCTATAGGTTTGTTGGAGAATAATTGTTGAAACTGTAGTATTTGTTTGAAGATAAAAAAATCCATGGACCAATGTTGCCTGTTTGTGGAAAGATAGAATAAATTTTATTAGCGTTAACATGCTTCATGAAATCATCATATATGTTTTTTTTTCCAGAACAGAAAGAAATTTAGTATGAAACATATTTATTATTCAAAATAATACAAAGATAGTTCGGCAATTACCTTGGTACTTGTATGTAAGACAATGAAATAGGCTTGTAGTGATTTCTTGAAAGTTCATCTGTTATTGTAAAGTTTTAAGTTATAGTGTGAGCAGACAGGAAACATTTAGTGACTGCATACTACTCAGAAAGGGCTTCCCAGGTAGCTCAGGGGTAAAGAATCTGCCTGTTAATGGAGGAGACATAGGATCCCTGGTCTGGAAGATCCCCTGAAGGAGGAAATGGCAACCCACTTCAGTATATTTGCCTGGAAAATCCCATGGACAGAGCAGCTTGGCGGGATACAGTCAGTGAGTTTGCAGAGTCAGACATGACTTGGCAACTGAGCATATAACTCATAAAGGCCCTAAGAGACCCCTTGCTATAGCAGAAGTATGAAAATTTACCAGAACAAAGCCATGAATTTTAAGTGTTATCTTATAGAGTCAGAGGAGGAAGCAATCATTAGTCCAGAGATGTAAGTGGACACATGATAAATGTATGCACCTATTTCAAATTTAACATAATCCTTAAATCTATTAATGCAGAAAATTTATGCTTGTAGGTGGATTTCACTGAAAGGAATTCTTTAATTTGAAATCTTTCACAGAATAAAAGAGAATTTGTAGAATTTTTAAAGAACATGACATATAATTTTTGACATATACTTCTTTCTTTTTATACAATCTCCACAGTATAAGTGATGAATTATATAGTTTGCTTCTTTTCTTAACAGTACTGAATCAACAATGTTAAAATGAAAATTATTTTAAAATGACTTTGTCGTATCAACGGTTTAGTGATTTGTGTGATTCATGTTCCAAAAAGAATAGTCTCGCAACAAAATCCAGATCTCTCAGAGAAAGGAAATTAACTTACCAGTCATCTTTCATTCAAATTGTGTGACGAATATCTTCTTTGCTTTGCTTCTTCCCTCGAACAGAGAAAGATTCCATCATTCTTGGCAGATTTAAAGTAACAAATGTTATGGAGCTGATTTATGCTTTTCAAATGCCTTTATTTATAAAACTTAGATGTGGAAGCCTTCAGAACAGATTCTATAAGACCACATAAGTTCTGAGAACATGTGCTGTCTCACACAACACATGAGCCATGCCTTCAAGCTGTTCTTCAGAGACCAGGAACACAGGACCCAAACTGAGGTACTAGAGAAACTTGAAAACATCTAGGAGTGACACAGGGAGGAAACATAAAAGCACAGGTCTTTACAGTCAGGCTGGAAAATGGGCAAAAGGCCAGGAGCTTCAGATCCATACAAACCCCAGATAATCTCTCTCTGTGAGACATGAGCACAGATCAGGGTGCGTCAAAATGCCTATGGCTGCTTCAGAGTTTGCTGCACTATGATATCCAAAAGAGGAAAATAAAGTGAACTGTAGAATAGAGTCCCATATCAATTTACTTTCTGTTCTCAGAATATGCCTCACTTTACTACATCCTGTTGCCATCTTAATGTCGCACAATTACTTGTTCAATCCTACCTTGTTGTTTAGTTGCTCAGTTGTGTCCGACTCTTTGTGACCTGATAGACTGCAGCCTGCCAGACTCGTCTGTCCATGGGATTTCCCAGGCAAGAATACTGGAGTGGGTTGCCATTTCCTTCTCCAGGGGATCTTCCCGACCCAGGGATAGAACCCAAGTTTCCTGCATTGGCAGGTGGATTCTTTATCACTGAACCACCAGGGAAGCCCCCAATCCTACCTAGCCTTCCACTAAAAGCCAGTTTAGCTACTATCTCTTAGAAGGAGTTGGACATGATTCCTTGAATAGTAATTATTTCTCCTCCCCAGATATTTTCATGGCATTCTTCAGATAATTTTGTTTTGGCATTTGTTATAGAGAGCTTCAATCCATTATTTGTTGAGTGCATGTAAATTTCCCTGAGTTGGGCTTTTAGATAGTACTAATCATATTTTTAACAGTTCTTTTATCTACCATGGCTCTAAATCAAACTGGCACAATTTATTTTAATAATGCAGGTGGAACTGAAATAATAGATTATAATTGTTTGCTTTATTATTGTTTACTGAAGTATAGTTGAGTTATAATATTACAGTAGTTTCAAGGGTACAGCATAGTGACTCAATAATTTTACAGTTTATACTTCACTATGGTTCAGATGGTAAAGAATCCGTCTGCACTGCAGGAAACCCAAGTTAGATATCTGGGTGGGGAAGATCCCCTAAAAAAGGGAATGGCTACCCACTCCAGTATTCTTGCCTGGAAAACTCCCTGGACAGAGGAGCCTGGCAGGCTGCAGTCCATGAGGTTGCAAAGAGTCAACCACAGCTGAGTGACTAACACTTTCGCTTTCCTTTCAAAAGCAGGAATAGAGACATAGAGATCAAATACATGGACACCACAGAAGAAAGTGGGGGATGAATTGGGAGATTGGGATTAACATATATACACTATTGATACTACGTATAAGATAGATAACTATGGTGCTGGGAAAACTGGTCAACCACTTGTAAAAGAATGAAACTAGAACACCTTCTAACACCATACACAAAATAAACTCAAAATGGATTAAAGATCTAAATGTAAGACCAGAAACCATAAAACTCCTAGAGGAGAACAGAGGCAAAACACTCTCCGACATAAATCACAGCAGGATCCTCTATGACCCGCCTCCCAGAATATTGAAAATAAAAGCAAAAATACACAAATGGGACCTAATTAAACTTAAAAGCTTTTGCACAACAAAGGAAACTATAAGCAAGATGAAAAGACAGCCCTCAGAATGGGAGAAAATAATAGCAAACGAAGCAACAGACAAAGGATTAATCTCAAAATTATACAAGCAATTCCTGCAGCTCAATTCCAGAAAAATAAATGACCCAATCAAAAAATGGGCCAAAGAACTAAACAGACATTTCTCCAAAGAAGACATACAGATGGCTAACAAACACATGAAAGGATGCTCAACATCACTCATTATCAGAGAAACGCAAATCAAAACCATAACGAGGTACCATTACACGCCAGTCAGGATGGCTGCTAGCCAAAAGTCTACAAGCAATAAATGCTGGAGAGGGTGTGGAGAAAAGGGAACCCTCTTACACTGTTGGTGGGAATGCAAACTAGTACAGCCGCTATGGAGAACAGTGTGGAGATTCCTTAAAAAACTGGAAATAGAACTGCCATATGACCCAGCAATCCCACTTCTGGGCATACACACCAAGGAAACTAGATCTGAAAGACACGTGCAACCCCATGTTCGTTACAGCACTGTTTATAATAGCCAGGACATGGAAGCAACCTAGATGCCCATCAGCAGACGAATGGATAAGGAAGCTGTGGTATATATACACCATGGAATATTACTCAGCCATTTAAAAGAATTCATTTGAATCAGTTCTAATGAGACGGATGAAACTGGAGCCCATTATACAGAGTGAGGTAAGCCAGAAAGATAAAGACCATTACAGCATACTAACACATATATATGGAATTTAGAAAGATGGTAATGATAACTCTATATGCAAAACAGAAAAAGAGACACAGATGTACATAACAGACTTTTAGACTCTGTGGGAGAAGGCGAGGGTGGGATGTTCTGAGAGAATGGCATTGAAACAAGTATACTATCAAGGGTGAAACAGATCACCAGCCCAGGTTGGATGCATGAGACAGGTGCTCAGGGCTGGTGCACTGGGAAGACCCAGAGGGATGGAATGGGGAGGGTGGTGGGAGGGGGGATGGGGATGGGGAACACATGTAAATCCATGGCTGATTCATGTCAATGTATGACAAAACCCACTACAATATTGTAAAGTAATTAGCCTCCAACTAATAAAAATAAATGAAAAAAAAAAGATAACTAATAAGAACCTACTGTATAGCATGAAAAGTGAAAGTCGCTCAGTTGTGTCCAACTCTTGTGACCCCATGGATTGCAGCCTGCCAGGCTTCTTTGTCCATGGAATTCTCCAGACCAGAATGCTGGCGTGGGTAGCCATTCTTTCCTCCAGGGGATATTTCCAACCCAGGGATCAAACCCAGGTCTCCCACATTGCAGGAGGATTCTTTACCATCTGAGTCACCAAGGAAACCCACTGCATAGCATAGGGAACTCTAATCAGTGCTCTGTGGTGGCCTAAATGGGGAAAAAAATTCTTAAAAAGAGGGGATATACATATACATATTGCTGATTCATTTTGCTGAATAGCAGAAACAAACATAACATTGTTAAGCAACTATACTCCAATAAAAATTGATGTAAAAAGAAAGTTATTACAAGATAATGGCTGTGATTCCCTGTGCCATACGATCTGTCCTCGCTGCTTATCTATTTTACACACAATAGCTTGTGTCTCTTAAGCCCACGCCCCTATCTCGCCCCTCTTTTTGCTCTTCCCTCTAGTAACCACTAGTTTGTTTTCTGTGAGTCTGTTTCTGTTGACGATACACATTTATTTTTTTAGATTCCACGTATAAGTGATATCACACAGCATTTGTCTTTCTCTAACGTATTTCACTAAGCATAAGCACTCTCTAGGTCCATCTGTACTGCAGAAAGGGAAGAATTGTATTCTTTTTCTATTGGCTGAGCAATATTTCATTGCATATTTGCACCACATTTTCTTTATCTGTTCATCTGTTGATAGACACTTGGAGTGTTTCCATACCTTGGCTATTGTAAATAATGCTGCTATGAACAGTGAGGTGCACATAACTTTTTGAGTTAGTGTTTTCAATTTTTCCCTATATATACCTAGGAGTAGAATTGCTAGATTGTGTGGTAGTTCTGTTTTTAGCTTTTGAGGAACCTCTCTACTATTTGCCATAATGGCTACACTAATTTACATTCCCACCAAAAATGTGAGGGGGTTCCTTTTTCTCCACATCCTCAGCAACATTTGTTATTTGTAGACTTTTTGATGATAGCCATTCTGATAGATGTGAGGTGATATCTCACTGCGGTTTCGATTTGCATTCTCTTAAATAATTAGTGATGTTGATTATCATTTCATGCCCCTGTTAGCCATGTGTATGTCTTTGGAAAAGACATCTATTCAGGTCTTCTGCCCATTTTTGTTCAGGTTTTTTTTTTTTTTTTTTTTGATATTGAGCTGTATGAGTTGTTTGTATATTTTAGATATTGTCTATTATTGGTCACATCATTTGAAAATATTTTCTCTTATTACATAGGTTGTCTTTTAGTTTTGTTGACTGTTTCCCTTGCTGTGCAAAAGTATTTAAATTTAATCGGGTATCATTTATTTGAACTTTTATTTCTTCTGCCTTGTGAGACAGATTCCCTCAAAAACATGGTTATAGTTTCTGTCAGAGTGCCTATGTTCTTTTCCAGGATTTTTATTCTTTCCATCCTGACTTTTAGGGCTTTAATCCCTTTTAAGTTTATTTTTGCATATGGTGTGAGGAAATGTCTGATCTCATTCTTCTACATGTAGCTATCCAGCACCATTTAATGAAGGGACTGTTTCTCCTCCCTTGTATATTCTTGCCTTTTTTTGTCATAGATTAATTGACTGTAGATGTGTGGGTTTATTTCTGGGCTCTCTATTCTGTTCCATCAATCTATGTATCCGTGTTTTGTTTTGTTTTGTTTTGTTTTTGTCCCAGAATCATGCTGTTTTGATTACAGCAACTTTGTATAATGAATGGATGTGGAATTTCACCAAATGCTTTTTCTGCATCTATTGAGATGATCATGTGTGTTTTTAATCCTTCCTTTTGTTAATGTAGTATATATCACATTGAATGATTTGGCAATATTTAACTACCCTTGGGTTCCTGGAATAAATCTCACTCAATCATGCTATATGATCCTTTATATATATACTGTTGGATTTTTAATTGTTAACATTTTGTTGAGTATATTGTGTCGAAATTCATAAAAGATATGAAATTGTCATCTTAATTTTTTGTAGTGCCTGTCTTGCTTTAGTATCAGGGTAAACATGGCCTCATAGAATGAATTTGATAGTGTACTGGCCTCTTCAATTTTTTGGAATAGTTTGCAAAGGATAGATATTAGCTCTTCCCTGTATGTTTGGTAGAATTCTCTTGTGAAGTCATCTGTTCTGAACTTCTGTTTTCTGGAATTTTAAAAAATTCAATTTCACTACTAGTGATCAGTCTGTTCAAATTTTCTGTTTCTTCTTGACTCAGTCTTGGCAGCCTGGATGTTTCTCTAAATTTGTCCATTGTCTATTTCTTCTAGATTGTCCAATTTGTTTGCATAAAACTGTTCATATCTTTTATGCACTTGGATATTGGTTTCCTTCTTCTGGTTTGTGAAATTTTAAAAAATTTTTACCAAAATGTAGTTGAATTACAATGTTGTGTTTAATTTCTGCTGTAAAGCAAAGTGACTCTCTCTCTATATTATATATATATAATAAATATAAATAAATAAATAAATAAATATATATGTATACACACACACACACACACACACACACACACACACACACACACATTCTTTCTCATATTCCTTTCCATTATGGTTTATCATGAAATATTAAAGGTTTGGGAGGTTTTTATCCATAATTTCCTCAAATAAAATTTTGATCCTCTTCTCTTTTTTATGTCCTTCTCGGATCTCTATGTGCAAATGTGGTACCCTTAATGTTTTCTCAGAGAACTTTTAAACTGTTTTCATTAGAAGCACTTTTTCTTTCCTGCTGTTCTGCTTGGGTGATTTCCACCATTCTGTCTTTTGGATTATTTTTGCATTCTTCCATGTCATTTAGTCTATTATTCATTCTTTCTAGCATGTTTTTTAATTTCAGCTGTTGAATTTATTTATCCAGATCTTTATTTACGATCTGGATTTTTAAATATATTTTCTAGTTCCTTGGTAAACTTGTCATTATGCAAATCTATTCTTTTCCCTAATTTATTTAACATTTTCATCAGTAATGCTTTGAATTCTTTGTGTGGTAAATTATTTCTTTCATTATGTATTTTTTCAGGGTTTTTTCCTCGCTCTTTTAATTGAGAGCAGTTCACCTTCCCTTTCATTGTGCTGAACCTGTTCTCTGCTCTATGAATGTAGATGAGACGGTTGCCTACTGCAGTCCTGACAGGGTGCTCCTGCGTGGGCGCATAACCATGGACAGCATGTACCCAGTGCCTTTGACGGGGGAGCTGGATTTGACATGGACACAAATCCATCTTTCCTCAGTGTGTGCTGTTGGCCATCACGTTGGTAGAGGGTGTGGCCGGAGATGGAGGATCTAGATCTAGGCCTGGGTGTGAGATGGGAATTCCCTTCTGCTCAGTGGCCTTCCTTGCCCTGCCAGCTGCCAGGGGTGAGGTCTGATCCCAAGTTGTGCATCTGAAGCCCTGAGGACCATGCCCAGGCTGGCTCTGTTCCCTTTAAGGATGTTCCTTCCCTTCTCCCTGCACTGGGGCCCTTTCCCCCGAGAGGAGCAGCGCCTAAGGAATTAGTGTGGACCAGGGCTCTTGGCTCACATTGGCTATTGAGGTCTGAGCTATTTTTGACGAGCTACCTACTTAAGCACCCACAATTGTTTCCTTTGCTTCACTCAGATGTAGTCTTGGGTCCAAACCCTCTTTCTCCCTCAAAGCTGGTAACTAAGCCCAGCCTTCACGGCCCCCATCTGGCTGTGAAACCACAGCTCAGCGCTGGCGGGGTCCGTGTGGACCCTTGCTGTGTGTTGGGAGGCGTGCTGGTGGAGGGAGGGGGGCTGCAGACAGAGATCCGGCTGCTTCTGATGTGCTAAGTGAGTAAGTGCCAACACTATCTGCCACTGCCCCCCAGCCTCCGCCGGTGAGTGGCCCGGTGGCTTCTGAGTCATGGTTACATTTTCTCCCCACTCACGGCCTCCCGGGGGCTTCCCAGGTGGCTCAGTGGTAAAGAATCTGCCGGCCAAGCAGGAGCCACGAGTTCAATCCCTGGGTTGGGAAGCTTCCCTGGAGGAGGAAACGGCAACCCACTCCGGTTTTCTTGCCTGGGAAATCCTGTGGAAAGAGACTGGGGGGTCTAGTCCATGGGTTGCAAAAGAGTCAGACATGATTTAATGGCTAAAGAGCAGCAGCGTGGCCTACCTGGATCTAACGTCTTGCTATGACGTGGAGGGACCGAGGCCAGAGCATCCACTTGACTCAAGCGGGAGCACATGTCAAGGGGCTCCCAGGAAACCTGGCAGCCCCTGTCTCCTCCCAGTCTTGAAGGAAAGCTAGCGTGTGCACACTCCTCACCAGTAGAGTCCAGGCTTAGCACAACCCTCCTGTCATTCCCTCCAACCAGCAAAGGCACCTTTTCCCCCCATGGGGAACCCAGGGCTGGGGCACTCAACCCATGGCTCTCACTGCCTAGGAGGAATATCTGGGGACATGCTCCCTACTGGGAACGCAGGTCTCAACCTGATTGCTTTTCTTCCCTCCACACCCAATTACATATGTATCTTTCTTGCACTCTTAGTTGTATAGAAGTCCTTCTGTCAGTTGTGATTTAGTTTTCAGTGAGAATTGTTCCACACTGTAGATGTATTTTTGATGTGGTCATGAGGGAAGTAAGCTCCATGTCCTGTTACTTTTCCATCTCCAGACTTGTTTGCTTAAGTTAGAAGTCTCATTAGGAAAACCAAAAGAAGAGCTGGTAGAATGTCCCTCAAAAGATGTTAAGCACACCCACAAAATAAAGCTGAACAACTAGAATAAACTCTGCAAGTATCGACTTAGCTTAACTACCCCTTCTTTGTTCTTTATTTATGCGGCAAATTTTAGAACTCTGGAATTGGAACTATTGATCCTAGTGTTAATCAAATATTTTCATTTGGGGATGTGATGTAAAAGTTAGGGATGTAACTAATTAGATAGAAAGATAAAGTTTAAGTAAGAAACTTAAGTTTTATACATATCTTTGTCATTTGTTTAAACTTGAACTCAACATTATCAAAATGTTTACCAAATGTGTCAGGATTATAAATGCAGTCAAATCTCAAAGTTTGTATTTTGCTCTCATCCCTTTTATTTCCATACAGGAAAAATGCTATTTAAAAAGGTTTTCAGTTTACATTCTGAATGACTTCAGAATTTTAAAGACTAGTTAGATAAATCACTTTTAAGCTATAACACTTTGCATTCCAGTCCAGAGACCATTGTTATGTAACTGCTTTATGACACAAGCGTGGAGTTGCGTCAAGATGAAATAATGTTACTCTTTTCCAAACTGCTAAGGAGTGTGATTACTATGTTTTTGTCATTTTCTTTCCGTCTCCTACTTCTTCCTGTCTTACTTTTTTGCTGTCTGTCTCCTAGCTCAGTAAGTAAACAGAATTTTGGGACTACTTGACTGAATCAATTTAAACCTTACCTAGGAATCAAAAGCAGGAAACAAAAAACCTAGCAGAAAGTATTTCCTTTAACTACTGAACTGTTTTATATTTGTGTGTGTTATATTTCTAAATCATATTATACCTGGAAAATGGAGCATTTCAACTCGATGTTACAATTCTTTGATAGCATTCCCATTAGAGATAACTGGGTAAAAATGGTTAATTTAATACATTTCCCTAAAACTGAAGTTCACCTACCATGTGTCTTCAAAGTTTGGGGGTGAATTTAAACTACAGAATTTAAACTGAATTAAATACAAAATTTATTTTCAGTTTCTATCAGGTCAGATGATCATTATAAGAACATAATGTGGAGTCTTTAGGTTTTATCAAATGCCCCTTTTAAGGAACAAGGAACAAATAAACCTATAAAGACTGAATATATTGTTATTTCAAAGGAGATATATTTTAGTCCAACAAGGAACCAAAGAAGTTCTTTAAGGGAAAAAAGTAAAAATCCAAATTTTATTTCTTAAAAACAATGAAAAAACCTGTGATGGCTTATCATTGAGAATAATAAACAAAATACCTTTTTTTATTTTATTGTGATTTTGTGCAACTTCACATAACTTCTTTAAAACTCAGTGCCAATAGAACTACCTTTGAAAAATGAAGGAATTGAACTATCAATGTTTCAATCTATATGTAAGATAGATAACCAACAATGACCTACTGAATAGCACAGGCAACTATAATCAATATTGTGTGATAAATGAAAAGAATCTAAAAAGGAATGAATATACGTATATGTATAACTTAATCACTTCACTGTAAATCTGAAACTAACACAATATTTTAAATCAATTATACTCTAATAAAACTAAAATTTAGAAAAAAGAACAGAATGCTCTGACATATTTTGAAATTACATTCCCATCCCATATTGGAACCCAAGGTAATTTTCTCTGATCTACACTATGAGAATCTGGACAGCATACAATATATTCTAATTTTTTCTCATAATATTGTCAAAGTTCATCCATATTATATCATATATCAGTACTTTATTCCATTTTATTGTCAAATAATACATTGTTGTCTGGAAACACCACATTTGTTTATCTGTTCACCCTTTACTGGACATCTGTTCTCTGTCCATTCTAGTAAAAATAATGCTGCTATGAAAATTACTGTACAAGTTTTTATTCAGGCATATGTTTTTATGTCTTTTGGGTATCCAGGATATTCAGAGAACTTTAAAAAAATGTTCATGATTATAACTCCTCTTTTGCTTCTCTATTTTCTGGTAATGGTATAAATAACAATTTCATAAAAAAGCACTGTGAAACGATTCCTTTTTGTACGTGGCTAGACTTGGATGTCAGATATAAACTCTGAGAATCTATGTAAACAGAAAACTATCAGTATTTCAATGATAGTGTAGGATTTGGTTTTATCATTAAAAGAAGAGAGCAGAGTTCAAAAAGAACATGAAAGAGCAAAGCAGGTAAATTAAATTACATATTCCCCTACACTTCTTTGCAAGGGCACTGACTTGGAAATATGGTCTGAAATAAGCAACAAGTTTATCATGATATTGGTTGAATTCTATCTTCAAAATATTAATCAGTTCATAATGAACAACAAAGAAAAGCAAATAAGATCAGAAACAGAAGATGGCAGACTCAGATTTAAGCATAAATAGATGACAGGACATAAGCCACAGTTAATCTGAAAGACAAAAAGCTGGGTTAGGTCTGGAGCCCTGGTTCAGTTTGGCTACTGCCACTAGCACAATGGCTAAGCCCTTCATGCCCCTGCATTGCAGTTATCTCTTCAAAATGAATACACTGGACTAGAAAACCATTAACTAGTCATATGCTATTCATAGTAAAGGACTTTAAGATATTTTCTGAACCAATATCCAGAATATTCACAGATCTCCTAAACAGACAGGTCTATTTGCCACTTTACTTTCACAAATCTCCTCCTTGTCTCAATATATTATTTACATACTTATATATAGTTTATTTGAATTTGAACACAAAACCAGAGATTGTTAGAGTTGGAATTAATCTCAGTAGCCATTTGGTGAATGATGCAATACTCTCATTTTAGACATTGTAAAAAAAAAAAAAAAATGATTATGACCTGTGGAAGAACACATCATAGTGACTGGGGATCCAGATTGGCCAGGGCACTTGGCTCTTTCAACCCTGTCATGCCACTTTTCCTAATGATTCCTGGGAGCCCACTGATGCAAACGTCTGTAGCTGCAATCCTGTCTCCATGGCAGAAAGAAGAGTTTACTTTTCCAAAATAGAAACAAAAAGTCATTCATTAGGTACCTATAAAGAACAAAAAGTTACTGACAGACACTAAGGTTTCAAGTCAAGGTTATCACTCGCTAAATTCTTCCTTTTTTCATAACACCTGCAACATCAATCAGTGCATAATTTTGAATGGAAGAATTGATTCTTTTTCAAGCCATTCATATTATGCAGAGAGGTTGATGTTAACATCTACCAATTTTTTTTTTCCCTTCCTAGAAAGCCTCAGATACGCTCATTATTGATGCTACTGCTATTTTCTTCAGTAGTAGTGACACATGATTTGGATTTTAGGATTGGGTGCCGGGAGCCAACACATGAGATCCTACCCATGACAAGGTCACGAGGAGAAAACCTGACAGGCAAGGCAGATCAGGTTTTCAGGGATTCCGAAAAGCTGCCCCCGGCACTCACCTTAAAGATGATATCTGTCTTTCTGATGCTTGCTTCAATAGACTACTCCCTAATTTCTATGACACAGGCAGACGGCCTTACCCGATCTCTTTCCAAATAAGAATAAATTTAGAACTTTAATCAATAAGTTTCCCGGGTGGTGGTATTTTATGAGATTATCCAGGGTGAAAGGAGCGTTTTAATTTAAACTCCTTTGCTGGTATTTTAGTTTGTTTGACAAATGCACCTATTCCCCTGGTACTAAATGCATGACTGCTTATAATACCCTAATCATAAAACAGCATAAAGAACCTGATCACATAAAGGCCCTAATGGACATAGAGCCCTTCGGGGAGTGAGAAAGCCCTATTAGAAAACACAAGAAAAATTATTCTAAAAGTGGCTATTGGGTTAACATTTGCTTGCTATGTTTTTGCTCTTAATGTGCTAAGGTTGTGTTATAGAAACCATTGTTAATATAGTTATAGATCTAGAAAAATAAGAGCTTAGCCCTAGTGTGGTACCAATGAGATGGTTGTTCATTGTCAGCCAGGAGTGCTAGGCAGGGGCTGCCTCATCAAAGTCGCAGAGTCAATGTGGGGTTAACTTCTTAGATAAACGTAACTGACAACTTCTGCAGAAGGATTAATTTTTATGTTAACAAGATTATACTTCTACTCTGTACTGTTGCCTTATGAGACTGCTACCTTTCAGTTAAGGTCACCACAGAAACAGAAAATAGGTTTACAGTCACCTGACTTGCATAAAATGTTAATAGGCCCCAAGGCCAGAGGATAATGTACAAGACCCTCATAAACAAAGAAGTATGCAGAAAACACCCTGGTTTCATGAAGAACAAGCTGATGTAATGTTAAACTCTCTTTCCCTTAGAAATGTACTAACTTAGGGTATAAAAGCCACGGTAAAAAATAAAGCGTGGCCAGACCCTGCCAGACTCTGCACCCCTGTCTGGTCACTCTCCCTCTCTCTCTCCCTCGCAGACTTGGCCCTATCAAGGCTGGTCTCACGTGTCTTCTCTCTCTCTCTCTCTCTCTCTCTCTCTCTCTCATCAACGCCGTTCATCCCGAGGGTACCCCCTGGATCCTGCCGAGGCTGGACCCCGGCAATTGGGCTTCCCAGGTGACATAGTAGTAAGGAGTCTTCCTGCCAGTGCAGGAGACACAAGAGATGTGGGTTCGATCCCCGGGTTGGGACGATCTCCTGGAGTAGGAAATGGCAACCAGTGTTCAGTATTCTTGCCTGGGAAATCCCATGGACAGAGGAGCCTGGGGTCTATGGTCCATGGTGTCACAAAGAATCAGATGTGATTGAGTGCATGTGCACGCACACACACACACACACACACACACACAATGGGTTGGCCAAAAAGTTCATTTGGGTTTTTTCATAAGATGTCACAGAAAAACCTGAACAAAATTTTCGGTCAACCGAGTAGTCTCCTTCTAATTATTCTGTGCAGTGTCATATTGCTTATTTCCTTCATAACAAGTTTCACAGTCTCTAATGATCATAGTTATTTACATGTTTACTTTGTAAGTGTTTATGATCTACCTTTTTCAACTACCTGTTAGTTCTTTGGGTGGCAGAATTCTGCTTGTTTTATTCATTGGGTACCGGCGGTGCTTAGCACATTCCCTGATCCTTGGTCAATATTGTTTGCTGAACAAAGAAACGATGTTATGTCAGTAAAAAAGGATGCATAGCAAGAAGAGAAAAGCTCCATAAACCTCTAAATTTCAGTGAAAGTAGGAATATTTGTAGACATGAATAAATATCCAAATATTCCAGATGTTTATATTTTAGCCTGCAATGAAATGAGGAACATTCTTAACACTAATGCCTGTACTTCAATATAATGTTGTCACATTATGACTAAGATTATTAAGAGTGATGACTAGTAGAACTTAAATGTCTAATGTACAAAGCATTGCTTTGAAAATCACTCAGTCGTGTCTGACTCTGGGTGACCCCATGGATAGTCTGTGGAATTATCTAGGCCAAAATACTGGAGTGGGTAGCCTTTCCCTTCTCCAGGGCCCAACTCAGGGATCAAACCCAGATTTCCTGCATAGCAGGCGGATTCTTTACCAGCTGAGCCACCAGGGAATACCCAAGAATACCAGAGTGCGTAGCCTACCCCTTCTCCAGCGGATCTTCCCAACCCAGAAATTGAGCCGGGGTCTCCTTCATTGCAGGCTGCTTCTTTACTAGCTGAGCTATCAGGGAAGCCCCAAAGTATATGTTTACTTAATTGTATAGTGCAAAAAATATAACTGTTGAGTTACACAGTCCTGTGTACTGATTTGACTCTGCCATTTTCAACCTTTCTGATCTTGAGTGAGTAAATTTACTTCCAGCAGTCTGGATTTTATTAACAAATGTATAATAAATTAAATATATGTAAAATAAATATATCTGATATCAGGTTTAAGATTTTCTCTAAGTTCCTGATACAGTATGAAAATATACAATCTGTTGGCAAATTTCTTAATTAACTACAGGCATTTAGCTTTAATAGTTTTACAAAATTAGTGATACTCAGCATGGGATAAAGTGGGTATTTGGCTTTATTTTTTATTATCATGGATCTGTGGCAACCTAAAAGGTTCACATTCTATGAACAAAAAGAGGTCATGCCACGTTGGGTAATTCTATGATCATATGGCTTCAGGGTGCACCACAGTCAGGTATTTAAAATAAATCAGTCTCTGTGGAGATTCTTCTGTGCTGTTGGCACAGACTTCCCATGGACATGGAAGAGGACCTCAGTGGTGCTATCATCTTTTGCCAACCTTTCTGCAGTCCAGCAGAGTGGGTTTGAAAGTAATGCAGCCATGATGATAAGAGACTGGCTTAATTTCAGACCTCTACTATCGGCCTCACTGGTTTTCATGTTTTGCCAAATACAGCATAAGAAGTGAGAGAGGTGGTGTGTTCCCCAGAACATGTTAAAACACAAAGCCGCATAGCATTGGTAGAGGTCAATGTGTACAGGATTCAGCCTTTCCTGCACTGCTTTGAAACTCAAAGTACATCGTGAATAGTGACTGAAAGTGAAGTGAAGCTGCTCAGTCATGTCTGACTCTTTGCAACCCCATGGACTATAGCCTACCAGGCTTCTCGGTCCATGGGATTTTGCAGGCAAGAGTACTGGAGTGGGTTGCCATTTCCTTCTCGGGACTCACAAATGCTCCACAGTTGTTTCCTATAGGTATTTTATTTTCTTTTTTCTAAGGGGTGCTATTGCTCATTGACCTTCACATTCTGCATATGATAAGAAAATATTAACCAGAAGCATACAAGGTAAGGCTCCTGTAAGGTTAAAATTTTTATTTCTGACTGCTCTTACTTCTTTAACATTTCTGACAAAGTTTATAATGTAGTATGTTGCCAGATTCTTGAAATAGAATCTTTTGAAGTCCTTTTGGTCTTCTAAGGAGCTTACCGATCCTTTACTAAGGAGAGTGGTGACAGACAGCTCCCTGTTATTCTTCAGGACTATCTCACCAACCCTGATCAAAGTGAGTGGCTTTGGTTTTTATCTGCTACATGATGTCAGTGAAAGTCAGCTTGTCCAGGATGGTAGAGTGAGCCCTGCATTCTGGGAACATTTTCAATTTTCTATCCTCTGTCAGCCCTAACAGCCTACTCAACTTTCATACATTTATTCATAGACAATAAATTAAATATGTAATAATATAGTCACAGTTCTTTGTTATAGACTCTTAAGACTTAGTGTAGTAGGGAAATGAGAAGGAATCATAATATATGTGCTAAACATTACAGGGGTTAGAGAAAGATAAGTAGACAGAGTAGGCAAAAAGGAAGACATCCTCTCCATTTGCCTGGGCAAGGGATAATTACACTGAAGCTTCATACAAGATGTGAAAGGTGAAGTGAAGTGAAGTGAAAGTCTCTCAGTCATGTCTGACTCTTTGCGACCCCACGGACTATACAGTCCATGGAATTCTCCAGGCCAGAATACTGGAGTGGGTAGCATTACCCTTTTTCAGGGGATCTTCCCAACCCAGGGATTGAACCCAGGTTTCCCACATTGCAGGTAGATTCTTTACCAGCTGAGCCACAAGGGAAGCCCAAGAATACTGGAGTGGTTAGCCTATCCCTTCTCCAGCAGATCTTGCTGACCTAGGAATCAAACCGAGGTCTCCTGCATTGCAGGCAGTTACTTTCTGAGCTATCAGGGATGTGAAAAGGTAATAAGAATTCTCAGATGAGGGCCAAGAACTCAGGTGTCACTGAGACCCATATCCCAAAAGCTTCTTCTAGAAGAAGCAGGTTGAAACTCTTGGTCACACCAAGTGGTGTGCTGGATGCAGCTAATAATATATGTTAAAGGGAGTCAGTTATTCACATCTGAAGGATTTTGCAGGCTGGTTGAAAAACATACCCATTGCTAAACAGCACATTATTTAAACTTACAGTCAAATACATTACGTTAAAACAAATATAGTATTCAAATCTTATTACTTCCCAGCTATTTTACTGTCTTACTCTTATGCATGCTTTTGGGGTTATGTCTACTGTATCTGAACAATAGAAATGCTAAATCAGTGTGTGCTCCTGTGCATTTCTTTCCAATTCCTCTTGTAGTGATATCACATTGGTAGCTTGAAATTGGCCATGGTGGGAGTATTGATGTCAGGAAAAATCATCAAAAATCATCAAAACAAATCATGTTTTTATTTATTATTGTTTTGGTCATCTGAACTTAAAAGTTAGAGATGGAGAAAATGTTAATAATGCGGATTACATTTAAAGGATGTCATAGTTGCAGCTGTTTCATTGTGAAGAGTACCAAAAAATTGAAGATATATACTTCCATTATTAGAAAACTCTTATGTGATTTGTCAAAGAAGTTGATTGTGTCTGACTTGAGTGAAGTTCCAACATGACATTAATGTTCATTTTAATCATTAATGTAAATGAAAATATCATTAACATTCACATCAGAACTATAGTTGCTTATCAATTTCCACCATAGCCTGGATCTAAACACAATAGTTCAGCAAAAATCAAAAGCCACCCTTGAGAATCAATTGGCTATACTGAATTTTCAAGGAATGACAGTGCAGTAAAAAAATTATTTGTAAATTATATGTTGTGCATCAGTAAAATATACTATGTATGTATACATAGTATAATATAATATAGTATAACAAATATAATATGTATGTATACATGCATATGTGTATATATATTATTCACATGCTTACATTTTTTTCCTCATGGAGAGCAAGCTGTCAAACATTTATAGACTCACTACTGTGCACACATATAATTGTGTCCAGTACCAGACAGAAAGATGTGCTGTTGTGAAGGGAGCCATTTAATGACTTAAGACAGAAAGTTACATGATTATATCTGTGTTTTGGAAAAATCCACTAAACTGAAGGAATAAAGACAAGGACAGAATTTAGGAGATAACTGAATAAATTCAGGTAATAAAGACTGACAGCCTTAGGTTAAATCAGAAAAAAAGGAAGGGACAGATCTGAGCGACACATGCCAGTTAGAGTTGTAAAAATGTAGTGACTGTTTAGCTAAGAAACAGGAGCAATAGGAAGATCACCTCAGATGTATGACTCAGAGGAATAGCTAGAGACCAAAGTAAATAAATACTGGACTTCCCAGGTGACTCAGTGGTAAAGAAACTGCCTGCCAATGTGGGAGACACAGGAGACACAAGAGACGTGGGTTTGATCACTGGGTTGGAAAGATCTCCTGGAGGAGGGCATGGCAGCCAGCTCCAGTAATCTTGCCTGGAGAATCCCATGGACAGAGGAACCTGGTGGGCTACAGTCAGTGGGGTCACAAACAGTCAGACACAACTGAGTATGCACACACCTCAAAGCAAATAAATAGATTAATAATTGAAAAAAAATACATACACATAATTTTGGGATAATGATTTAGGAGCTTAGTTTAGGACCATGTTTGAAATTCTTACATCTTTAGGCAGAGTTTTCCAGCACACAGTTGAAGGTGAGAAGCTAAATGACAGAAAAGGAATCTGGTTTGAATTAGAAATTTTGGAGACTTAGAAAATAGATGGTTACAGAAGTCATGAGTTATGGAGGGATATATATGGTGGGAATATATTCCACAAATACAAAAAGGGAAGGGAGACAAGATTCAAATCTTGGAACCATCCAAATTCACTGGTAAGATAAGGAAGGGTCTTGATAATGGAGATGAAAAGAATTGAGTTTAGAAGAGAATCAAGAGAGAGTGGTGACTCAGAAATCAAAGTTTGGAAAAGTGTTTATCAGTAGAATCAAATGCAATGGGGAATCACCCACACAATCGAAGCAGATTAGCTAAGGGTAATGCGCTGAAGTGAGATTATCTACTGTGCCAACTGTGGAAGGATTCTGTTTTGGTTATCAATGGCTGCATAACAACTTAACCTGCAAATAGGAGCTTAAAACAACCACAATTAATCATTTCTTATGGTTCTGAGGGGAGACTGGGTTCATCTGGGCAGTACTTTTGCTCTACATAGAGTCTGCTGGAAAGCCCAAGATGACCTCACTCACTCGTCTATTGCCTCAGCAGGACTGGCTGAAATGGCTGGAGGCCATCTGGACCTCTTTCTCTCTCTTTGGAGTCTCTCATCTTGCAGGAACTGTCAGACTTCTGTAAGTGGCAGCCAGTTTTCAAGATAGCCAAAAAAAAAAAAAAAAAAGCCTACAAGATCTCTCAAGGTCTGGACTCAGAGGTCCCAGAACATCCCTTCAGCTTCATACTATTTAAGAAAGCAGATCACTAGGCAAGTCTAGATTCAAAGGGTGAACCATCACTGCCTGATGGAAGGAGCAGTGTGTGTGAACAGGGGTAAGAGAAATTGTTGGTGGCTGTCTTTGTAGACAGTTATTCCACATGTTCCTCCTTTGTGCCATGGGTGTACCTTTAGGTTTCCCTTTCTTATTTTAGTTCAAGGAGCTCCAGGATTAACATGATACTCCACAGCTCCCAATGACATAAAACAAAAACAAAGACTGTATTTTCAGATCCACAAATGAACTCCCACCCAAGTGAAGGTATCAGTTCAGTTCAGTCGCTCAGTCGTATCCAACTCTTTGTGACCCCATGAATCGCAGCACGCCAGGCCTCCCTGTCCATCACCAACTCCCAGAGTTTACTCAAACTCATGCCCTTCGAGTCGGTGATGCCATCCAGCCATCTCAGCCTCTGTTGTCCCCTTCTCCTCCTGCCCTCAATCCCTCCCAGCATCAGGGTCTTTTCCAATGAATCAACTCTTCGCATGAGGTGGCCAAAGTATTGGAGTTTCAGCTTCAGGATCAGTCCTTCCAATGAACACCCAGGACTGAGCTCCTTTAGGATGGACTGGTTGGATCTCCTTGCAGTCCAAGGGACCCTCAAGAGTCTTCTCCAACACCACAGTTCAAAGGCATCAATTCTTTGGTGCTCAGCTTTCTTCACAGTCCAACTCTCACATCCATACATGACCACTTGAAAAACCATAGCCTTGACTAGACAGACCTTTGTTGGCAAAGTCTGCTTTTAAATATGCTATCTAGGTTGGTCATAACTTTCCTTCCAAAGAGTAAGCGTCTTTTAATTTCATGGCTGCAATCACCATTTGCAGTGATTTTGGAGCCCCCAAAAATAAAGTCTGACACTGTTTCCACTGTTTCCCCATCTATTTCCCATGAAGTGATGGGACCAGATGCCATGATTTTAGTTTTCTGAATGTTGAGTTTTAAGCCAACTTTTTCACTCTGCTCTTTCACTTTCATCAAGAGGCTTTTTAGTTCCTTTTCACTTTCTTCCATAAGGGTGGTGTCATCAGGGATCAAGGAAAAACATTCCTATACTTAGTGGCATGATTTGGATGAGGATGTGGCAAAGGGGTCAAGGTAAAATGAACTCACCACAGATTGTAATCTATATAAAGCTGCAAAACAAAACAAAACAGAGCTTACGAACTTTCCCACCCAAGAATTTGAGTACTAAAGTCCTAAGAGCTTCATTCCACTTCTTTGCTTCAGCACCCAGACATCTTTAGATCACTCATGGCCATGAGGTATCAAATATCATGAAAATGGGAGGGGGGACTTTTTGTATTAACACTGGGCTCTTTGTCCACATTAACTATGCCAGAGCAATACCTTGGGATGCAAAGAAATACTGTAAACAGGGAAACACTTTGCAGGACAAAATTTCAGGAAATATATTAGCCTCTTTACTTATCTCTGTGGCACGTAGCATAGCCTAGTTTGAGCAGTGGAGTCTTCTTGCTGACCATGGATACACAATTGGCCAGACTTCTGTGTTCTTTTTCATGCATTTCTAAAGCAATTTCTGATTCTCTAGTCAAATAACTTGATGCACTGTTTTGTTTTCAATTTTTTGCTTTCAAATGCACACACATAGGCTTATTTTATTATTTTAGAATTATATTTTAGAATTTTCATAACAATAAAACAAACCCACAGTGCAAATGATTTATTTGATTAAGTACTGCATAATGTATGAATACAAATAGGTTGAAATTCATGATAAAATATTTGATATAGAATAGTTTTCTATAAAATTTTGAACTAGAAATTTTAAGATTAGATATTTTCTAGGATGAGTAAAAGTTTACACAAAAGCACTATTTATACATTATACAAACAGATCAATATTCATGTTTCTATTCATAACTCAATTTTAGTGAAAAGAGAACTATACTGGCTTCTGGTCTCATCTAGTCTAGCCTGATGTAGAAGCTTGACCTAGCAATTTTATTACTTTGAAATTCATTATAATTTTCCATTGTTAAAACAAAGGAATAGAATAGAACTAGATTTATTCCAGTGTTTCATCTGCAGCTTAACAACTCTATCACTCCTTTATTCTGAATATGATAAGTTACCAGCAAAAACCAGTACAACTCTACAACTTATGCAGTAAATCATTTCATAGGCCTTCAAAAATCTAAATGTCCACATTAGAAGATTGGAATTAAAGTTCCAACCAAGTCCCACTGACACTTCCCTTGTTACTTTGAGATACCTCACTTTTTCACATAGGAATCTTAACTGGCAAACTAACTCTCCATCTCTTTAAATGGGAAGGATGAGAAATAATGAGTTTCCGGAGGCAGTGTTTCTGCCACAATCATACTTCAGCTTCTAATAAAGCCAAATTATTGTAAATTCAAAAGTGCAACATTGCTCTCTAAGTTTAGCTTGGTTTTCATTCTTTTTTTTTTTTTTGCAAAGATTTATTTCTACTCTCATTATTGCTGATGGTTTTCGCCATTTTTTGACCACTATCAACATAATTTTTTTAATTGAGTTGTGTAGAACAAAAAAGTGTGTTCAGAGACTGACAAAAGAAAGCAAAGAACTGGCCATGGAAAGGAGGAGGGCTTCTGCTGGAGAGCCTCCAAATCTGAACCAATCTGTTTAGGGTAGCCTGGAGACTAAGAGTACTGATGGACTTTGGAATCACATAGATCCTTAGTTGAATTCCAACTAAACCACTTTATTTTCATGCTCTTGGGGAAATTACTTTATGAATTTAAACCTCAATTCCTTCTTGGAATAATATTAGCAGCAGTATCATAGTCTCATATTAATGGGAAAATACATTGCAGGAGCCTAGCACCAAGCATAGTCTGTAGTTCATGCAGAGTCCATGCTCAAATATTTATTATTGTTACTATGATCATCATCATCACCACCATGTCATCATCAAAGTCAGGATCTAACGGATCTTTCATTAAAAAGCCAAATATAAAATATCATGAATGCTAGTGATATATTTGCATACTTATTATCATAAAAATCATTTTATTTTGTATTACTTTACTTTTTATTGTGGTAGGAGCACTTACATACCCTCTTAACAAATTTTTAAATGTGCAATACATTATTGTTAATAATGGGTACAATTGGGTACAACAGATCATTAGATTTTATTCACCTTCCTTGGCTTGCAATTTATGCCCCTTAATCAATAACTCTCCATTGCCCTCTACCCCTAAACCCTGGTAACTACCATTCTACTTTTTGATTACATGAATTTTTTACTTAATAGTCAAATTTTAGATGCCTGATGTAAGTGAATCATGTAGTATTTGTCTTTCTTTGACTGGCTTATTTCAACTGGCATAACGTTTTCAAGGTTCATCCATATTGTTTCATATAGCAAAACTTCCTCTTTTAAGCTGAATAGAATTTATTTATAAAACAGAAACAGACTCATAGACATAGAAAGCAAATTCATGGTTACCGAAGGGGAAAGGTGGAGAGCGATAAATTAGGAGTTTGGGATTAACAGATAAAACAATGATTTATAAAACAGATAACCAACAAGGATCTACTGTATAGCATAGGGAAGTGTATTCCGTATCTTATAATAACCTATAAAGGGAAATGTATGAAAGAAAGTATATATATGGATCACTTTGCTATATACCAGATACTAATACAATATTTTAAATCAATTATACTTCAAAAATATGTAATGGTATTGTGAAAAGTGGAAGGAACTGATTAGAACTGCTTTGAAGTTAAGCTAGAGGCAGAAGCCAAACTGGAAAGAACTGAGGTGTGGATAGGTAGTGAGGAAATAGAGTCAGGACACATTCATGCAGTTTTCCATTAAGTTTGTTTACAAAAAGGAAAGGAAAAAAATGAAACTGTAATGGAAGGGGTAGTGGGTCAAGGGAACTTTTATGTTGTAACAGGTAATTTTTCTCCAGCAACAATTGGTTCAGAAGAGAGCAATGAATTAGGAATGATAGGTGGCAACAGTAAGCAAAGTTTTAGAGATGTAGAGGAGGAGGGGTCATGAAGTTAAACTGTTGTTATAATATACTCCAACAGCATTGCTCTGTAGAAATAGGAGTATGATCACTTTTTCAACTCTAGAAATTGGCTAATTCCTCCCCAGCTTCCCCCTAAAGTCCTTCATGTAAGCTTTAGGGACGCTTCCTCCATGCACATAGCTGACGTGCTGTCTACAAATTCCAGTGGTGAGAATGTGAACAAGTATAAAGCTGAGACATGTAGTGATAAAGATCAGAGTAGAAACAGTACTAGTAATAATGTGCATACCTTTTTTACTGTTCCTGGAGAAACCACAGAAGCATCTAGGATAAATGTGAAGCAATACTAAACAGACCTAAAGGCTACAGGCTGAGAGTAAGCAAAACAAATGTCCATTATATCAAGATAATGTAAAGTACTGTGGACACAGAACAGATGTGAAACAAATTTACTTTGTTTCAGGAAGCATGGCAACTAGACCTATTCAAATAATCAAGCCAAAAGCTTTCCAAGAACACAATCTATGAGTGTATATTTACTCACATTTTGTGTAACCCAACCTGGGGCTTTAGTGGTTTCAAAAATCTCAACAAATTCCTCTCTTATTCATGATACTGAGTGATTTTTTTTTAAGCCATTTAAAAATTGAATGAGATTACATGTGTGAATGCATGTAAACCAATGCCTCGTACGTAACAGGCATTTAATAACATGCTAATTAAGTTTGAACATTTACCCCATGGGAAATAAGTTTGGGGAAAAAAGAGACTATTTAACATTTGAGTCTTTGAGGAAAATTTCTGGTTAGGATTCTAGAGAAAATTTTCATTTGTTTGAATTTATTTGAGTATGAAAGAGACCAAATATTAAGTAGATATTTCATAAAGTCATAATACTGGGAAGGGAGGAGTAGATAAACAAGATAAGACTTTTCATAGACTGTGTGTAAACTAATTTTTCAGCCGATTGGACTTAGCATGTGATAAGTTTCTTATTGAGGCTGAATGTTTTTATTTTTTATTTTTATTTTCTTTTTTTGAGACTGAATGTTAAGTAGTATTCATTGTGCTAGATTTATAGACTTCGCTTTCTAGCAATAACTCCTTAGTCTGTGTATTTTGTCATAGCTTATAGGAATATGAGTTGAAAAGAGAAGCACTAATCTCCATTAACAACCAACATCACTTTGAAAAATTGTTCAACCAAATTTGCTTTCATGAAAGTGAATTAGAGAGCTTTCTTATAAATCTGAAAATGTAATGTTAAAAAGCAGTGTTCAAAAGCAGCCTTGGCTGCCACTAAAATATCATGAATGAATGAATTAAATGCATACTCAAACTGTGTATTATATATATTTACATTATATATGCAGTACCAATTCATACAAAAATCACAGTAAGAATATACTGAAGGATTTTAGGATTTTAATGAAATACATCTCTTTTCTGCTTGTAGCTTGTTTTCTGATCTACTTTCTGTAGAATGTATGCTTTGAGTTATTGTTTTTGTGTCAAACATTATTTTGTTCCACATAATGCACTTTCATTGCTGTGATTGTTTACATCACTGATTGTGAATTTCATTAATTTTTAATTACCAAAAAATGAGCATAATTAATTGTTTTGATGTATATTCATGTTTAAGAGGAGTGACAGAAACGCTCATGTGTCATGGGTCATCTGCTAACTTGGATGCCCAGTGAAAAGACTGGCAATTATATTAGGAGGAATAGGAGGGACCAGAAAGTTAAGTGGGAAAGATCTAGGGAAAGCAGCCCTCCCGTTTCTCTCTCTCTTTTTTTTTTTTTTTTGATTCAGGAGTTTTACCAAAGGCAAATGACAACATATCCATCACCCAGACTCTGCATTAGTGAAAGGCATTACATGTAGCTTAATAAAAGGACAACTGAAAGGCAAGTGACAAGCCTTGACATCACAAAAGTTTGAAAAGGTCGACAGGGTTATATTATTTGTCAGTTGTGTTCTGAGATGAGAGGCCACTGTTCCTTACATATCTCTTAGTAACTCTCATGCTAGTAGTGGTAGCAGGAGACAGGTGGCATAACTGAGAAAT
The DNA here is from genome assembly GCF_963930625.1 of Muntiacus reevesi. Lineage (NCBI taxonomy): Eukaryota > Metazoa > Chordata > Mammalia > Artiodactyla > Cervidae > Muntiacus > Muntiacus reevesi. Next base: position 203,375,531 of record NC_089249.1, read on the forward strand.
CACCCTGTAAATCTGTTCCACAATCACAATGAATCATTGAGGACAGACCACTTGAGTTTCCTGCGCTGCGGCTGCCAACCTGCTGCGGTGAACCGATGACATCGTCTTTGAAGTTATCACTCCATCAGTACTCAGCTCAGCTAGAAGCTTTCCTGGTGAGGCCCATGCTGTCACTTAAGCTCACACTGAGAAGGGAGGCACCTGATGATAAATGAACCAGCTGAAGGATCTTTAGATGTGACAATTTGAAAAGAATGTTTGTGGAAGTGGTTATTTTAGAGAGTAGCCTCAAGGGCAAATTCCAACAAAGTCAACTCTAACACTTAAAATTAGATGGAAAGATTACTTCAACAAAGTTAAGTGACCACGAATTTGAATCTCTGAAAAGAATTTAAAGCATTTTCCTGGAACTTTAGGGAAGTTTGATTATTTTTTATAGTTATCAGTAAATACAGTGGGAAACATCATATACCCCATCTTCAATTTCCTCTCCTATGAAGCATACATCTCATACCTGAAATTTTATAAATCTCATACCTAAAAGCTTTGACCTAGCACTTAGTGAATTAAATTATTAGAAAAAAAATTCCTACATTTTATGGCATTTTAATACTATAAAGACAATCAGCTCAAGAAGAAATCAAGTATTTCAGTATTTCTTCAATGTATTTTCCCAAATATATTAGGTAAACTGTCTTTCAGTAAAATATAAAAGGTATGACTAAAGACCACACCTACAGAAGACCCACTGATCCTTTCAGTGAAAATTTTTGGTACTGAGAAAAAAAAACAACAGAGCTTCATGATTCTCCCAGGGGTCATTTTAGGTACATAGCAGTTTTCCTATTGACTTGTCTAACATGAATTTGTTGTAAATCACATAGTGTTTAAATTACAGTATATATTTTACTGTTAATTGTCAAACACTGTCATCATCAGATTTAGTGACAATTTCACCTCTAATTCACACGGGAAAAACTACTCCACTCACACAGTCTCAGTTCAGAATTTTCTGGGATATTTGATCAACTTTAAGGAGGCATCAAATTTCCCTCTATCTGCTTCTCCAGTCCATCCTCAATCATGTTCTTTGGCATCCTTTCTCCCCATACCTCAGCAACATTTTTCCTCATGCCATTATCCAAGCAAGCCTAGTATCTTTTTCATCAGAAAGGGCACCCCACCTCTAGTTTCTGCCAAATTTTCCCCAGTTTGCTGGATAACTTCAATTCACCTTCTATTAATGTTATCCCTTCCAATCCTTCTTTCTCCTCATCAGTTTTCATAGACTCCTCTAGGCAAGACTCATCATTCCTTTTCCTTTAACTCTCTTCTCCAAGGCCCTAATGCTGGGAATGACTGAAAGCAAAAGAAGCGGGTGGCCAAGGATGATATGGCTAGATAGCATCACTGACTCAATGGCCATGCATTTGAACAAACTCCAGGACATAGCGGAGGACAGAAGAGCCTGGTGTGCTGCAGTCCATGGAGTCACAAAGAGTGACATGATGTAGCAACTGAACAACAACAACGACAAAAAATTAAGTCCCTTAAAACTTTGAGCCTTTATTAGACTCTTTATCACGATGGACTCTAATTCTTGACAAGGTCACCTATCACGCTATTATTCTTCTCTTCTAAAGTCCATCTTAATTTCAGTGGTGATTCATGGGATTGTGTGGTGATGAGGAATAGTCAGTCACATGGCATCTGAAAAGATGCCAAACCCCCTAGGTTTAGAGGGGTATTCTCTGAATGCTTTTCTTGAAGCCTCTATTGTGGGGTTTGAGGTAAATGTCTATAATCCTCTCTGATGGAGCCAGGGAGGGGACATTCCACAATTTTTCAATGCACCTCTGCTAAGACATCTAAGTTTCTTCAACCTCAGTTCTTTCATATGTTCTTTCTAGATATCACTACAAAAGTGGTGATTCGTTTACTTCTTCTATGAGCCCAAAATAAGGAGTGTAGTACTTGGTTTTGAAGTGGGCAGGTGGTTGCTAAATTTTGTTTTGCTTTTGACCTTTGGGGAATTTAGCTAAAACTGAGACCAAAAATTATTTAGAGAAGCAAGGTGAGCCCAGAGCCGGAGAAGGAAATGGCAACCCACTCCAGTATTCTTGCCTGGAAAATTCCATGGACAGAGGAGCCCGGCAGACTACAGTCCATGGGGTCGCAGAGTTGGACACAACTGAGCACTCACATGGCGAGCCCAGGTAAAAGAGTTCTGGAGAAAAACCCTAAGTTTCCCATATACCTACAGAGGAATCTGAGGACATGTAAAATGTGCTGTGTGTCCCAAGTGGGCAGAAAGCTTGAAGGAGTGTACCTGTATCATGACTCCCTGCCATGAAGATGCCCATTAGAAGGAGGTGGACTGGACAGTTCCTTGGAGGGATTAGAATAAGAAATGCTTAGAGGCCAGTCGACCCCCCACAGTAACGCCAGGTAGGTCAGTACAAACACATACTTGGAAGCTGATTCAGAGCCAAGACCCATCTGTGTAGTGACACTGTGTGAATTAGAAAAAATTCCCACAGCAGGACACAACCCGGAAGCAGGGTTCATGTTATACTGCAGCCCAAACGTGTCCCCTTTGCTGAGCAGTATTATGCAATTACATGATTTCTTTCTTTTGAATTTCCTACTTTAAAATGACCGTCTGTCAACATACTGTGAACGCTATAATGAATTTTATTCCTAAAGCATTTTTTTTTACCAACTTAGAATTATATTTTTCAGGCAAAAAAAAAGAACCAAACATAACTTGATTTTAAATATCTATTAAAGACACCCATCATCAGAGAAGAAAATACTGAGAACTCATCTTTATCTCCATGCCATCCATGAAGATTCATCTGTCAGGAATCTTAGTTCCTGAATCGTGAAGATCCTTTGATTTGAAGGTTTTCCAACTAGTGCCACAAAACAGACATGCCTTATCAAGTCACATGTGGTTAGCTGCTTCCACAAAAAATGCCCCATAAGCTGTCATAAAAAGGATTTCTACTAGTGGTCTGTGGCATGTGTTTCTACAATGAGTTCTTTTGAAGTTGATACTTCCTAGTAGAAAGGCATTCCTGAGTGTGCACTTAAAAAATTGATTACAGTGCCCATTTATATCCTGGGGCATGAGAGCTGGCATGATTTTCATACCTGAGAAATACTGCCTTCTTCCTTAAGTGTAAATACACTAAACTCAAAATTCTTGCTAACCATAAGACTTACAGACCATGTTAGTAAAACATGGGCACATTTCAGTCAGTATATGAATCATATTCATAACCAAATCTCATAAAAACTTCGCCATCCTGGTCTGTAAGTTTTCTACAATTGTAATTCTGGTGACTAGGAGACATTGGGTTTATATTATGAGGAGCTGGATTTTTAACTGTTCATCATCAGCTTCTGTCCGTGTTTGGAAAAATTCCCCACAGAACTTCAAACAGAAGTACATATTTTAGTAAGTCCTTGTTTCTTATAATATGATTCCCTTTTCTTATAACTCTGATACTTGCTCTGGGTCATGGCAGATATTTGCTCATCTCCACTGGATGGCTTTAAACTGAATTGTTTAAAACAGTAATGGGAAATAAGAGGAGGGAGGGGGAAAGGGGGGAAATGACTTAACAACTTTTAACAGTTCCTGAACATAGATTCTCCCTTTCTCTGTGTCAGATAGTTTCTTATAACACAATACACCCTCCTTCCAATTTATCTGCTTTTTTTCCCCTTAGCCATTGTAAATAAATATGTAAAAAATACATTATAATCATATATTAAACCATACATAATATATGAAACATAAACCACTAGTATTATTATCATTTTGTACTATCCATATTTATTTATACTTACTCTCATTTTAATCATTTTTGTTTCTCTTCCTGCCACTTGGCATCACAGATCTTCCATTTGAAATCCTGTTTATTCCCTTCAAGATCGTCCCAGGTGGCTCACTGTTAAAGAATCCATCTGCAATTCGGGAGACAGGGTTCAATCCTTGACTCAGGAAGGGTTAGGAAATGGCAACCTACTCCAGTACTCTTGCCTGGAGAATCCCATGGACAGAGGAATGTGGTGGGCTCCAGCCCAAGAGGTCTCAAAAGAGTCCAACATGACTTAGCACAGCACTATATATTCCTCTCAAAGAGATGTCTTTCTTCCCAATAGTAAGCTCTACTTGTAATAATTATTTCAGCATTGCTTGCATGAAAATATAATTTTCCGCTTTAATTTTTGAAAGGCACTTTTGACTGTATAGACTTCTATTGGCAGTTATTTTCTTTCAGCACTTTAAAAATATTATTCATTTATCTCTTATTTTCCACTGAAGTTGTAGAGAAAAAGTTAGGTTTTAATTTAACTGTCACACATTAGAACATAATCCTTCAAGTTTTCTTCTTAATCTTCTGATGGCTTTCAAATTTTCTTAGTTCAGTAGTTACTGATATGATTAATTGTAGGTTTTCTTTTGTATTAACCTTGTTGCTCAGTCTTTTTGAAAAATGGATTTCTGTTTTTTTTTTATCAGTTTCACAAAGATTGCATTTTTCTTCTGTCCTTTAGGATTCCAAGTACAATTATGTTAAACATCCTTATTCTACCCTCTATCTCTCTTGCTGTTTTATTTCTGCCTTATCTTTGTCTCTTTGTGCATTATTCAAGATATCTTCCACTTTGCCCTTCCACTAAACAAATTATTTCTCAGCTGCTTTTAATTTGTTCTTAAACCATACATTGAGTTTCTCTATTCTTCACTTCTAGACTTTCTATTTTTTAAAATATATAATTTGCAATTTTCTCCTGAAAATTTCAATTCTGGATGTTATCATCCTACATATAGCATAGTTATTTCAAAATTTATTTGATATTTGCAGCTCCTGTAGTTCTGCTTCTATAGATCTTATTCTGTTTAGGCTACTATAACAAAATTCCACAGACTGGGTGGAAAACAAATTTTTTTTTTCTCATATTTTTGGAGGCTGGAGGTCCAAGATCAGAGTGCAGGTATGGTTGGTTGCACAAGAGTCATCTTTCAAACTGCCTTCTCTTTGTACCTTCCCATGGTGGAAGGGGTAAGGGAACTCTGTAGGGTCCCTTTCAGTTCAGTCGCTCAGTTGTGTCCGACTCTTTGTGACCCCATGAATCGCAGCACGCCAGGCCTCCCTGTCCATCACCAACTCCAGGAGTTTACTCAAATCCATGTCCATCAAATCGGTGATGCCATCCAGCCATCTCATCCTTTGTCATCCCCTTCTCCTCCTGCCCCCAATCCCTCCCAGCATCAGGGTCTTTTCCAATGAGTCAACTCTTCTCATGAGGTGGCAAAAGTACTGAAGTTTCAGCTTCAGCATCAGTCCTTCCAATGAACACCCAGGACTGATCTCCTTTAGGATGGACTGGTTGGATCTCCTTGCAGTCCAAGGGACCCTCAAGAGTCTTCTCCAACACCACAGTTCAAAAGCAACAATTTTTTGGCGCTCAGCTTTCTTCACAGTCCAACTCTCACATCCATACATGACCACTGGAAAAACCATAGCCTTGACTAGACGACCTTTGTTGGCAAAGTAATGTCTCTGCTTTTTAATATGCTATCTAGGTTGGTCATAACTTTCCTTCCAAGGAGTAAGCGTCTTTTAATTTCATGGCTGCAATTTCATAAGGTCACTAATCCCATTCATGAGGGCCCTACCCTCATGAACTGATCACCTCCCCAAAGGCCCACCTACTAATATCATCACCTTTTGGAATGATGTTTCAACACAGCATTTGGGGGAGGACACAAACATTTAGACATTAGCACTATGTTTTGTTTCTGCTGGTGGCTTTTAGTCATGCTGTCTTATCTCTTCATTTGTCTGGTTATGTTCTTTTGCATGATTCAGATATCTCTTTGAAAACTCGGTTCAAGAAATAACTTGAGACCTAACCTGTTACTTTGTTGGAACTTGAAATCTGGGATTGCCTCACTCCAGTTTGAGGTTACTGAGGGTAACTGAACTTGTGCTGTAGTCTCAAGAGGGACTTTTCTACACAGAGATCACTCTCACCCTAGGGTGGGACTCTTTGCAGTGAGAGTTCCTCCAACTCCTCCTCTTTTGGAGGTTCCCGGGCTGTAATCCCCATCTGCTAGTCTACTCCAGAGTTCTTACTTCACCTCTGAGTATCTTGACTCTCCTTACCTGAGTGGTAAATACTCGAAGATGGGAAAAAAAAAAAAAAAAAAAACAAGTCCCAGGCTCACCTCAGTGGGGCTCTATCCTGTCCCAGACTTTGGCTGGGTCAGTTTAACTCTTTTCCACTCTCCAGTATAGTTACATCATGTGATTTCACTCACAGGTTTTTCACCCACAGGTTTCCTAGTTTTTCTCATGACACTTTGGGTCCAAATGATTATTTGGACCCAAGCGTTACTGGTAACATTTTAAATTACTCATCTGTTGTTCAGATACCATTTGTGATCTCCCTACTTTGATCCACTTTAAATTTGTATTATAAAACAAATCTCCAGTGTCAATGAAAGGCATTTTCACATACAACACATAAAATATCTTCATTTGTAAAACTGTGATTAATAAATAGTGAATGCATTTTCATGAAAATTGGTTGCATTTCTAATAGGCTGCCCAGAAAATTTGTTATTTAAAAGGTATCTTTTTGTATTTTCAACAATTCTATGAATCATTTGGGAACACATTACCAGCCATGAAATTAAAATATACTTACTCCTTGGAAAGTTATGACCAACCTAGATAGCATATTAAAAAGCAGAGACATTACTTTGCCAACAAAGTTCCGTCTAGTCAAGGCTATGGTTTTTCCAGTGGTCATGTATGGTATGGATGTGAGAGTTGGACTGTGAAGAAATCTGAGCACCGAAAAATTGATGCTTTTGAACTATGGTGTTGGAGAAGACTCTTGAGTGTCCCTTGGATTGCAAGGAGATCCAACCAGTCTATCCTAAAGAAGATCAGTCCTGGGTTTTCATTGGAAGGACTGATGCTGAAGCTGAAACTCCAGTACTTTGGCCACCTCATGCAAAGAGTTGACTCAATGGAAAAGACCCTGATGCTGGGAGGGATTGGAGGCAGGAGGAGAAGGGGACGACAGAGGATGAGATGGCTGGATGGCATCACTGACTCGATGGGCATGGGTTTGAGTAAACTCCGGGGGGTGGTGATGAACAGGAAGGCCTGGCGTGCTGCGATTCATGGGGTTGCAAAGAGTCGGACACAACAGAGCGACTGAACTGAACTGAACTGAACCAGTTATGAAATTCCTGGTCTCCTTCATTAACAAGGTTATATATTTGTAGCAATATAAACAACAAAAATCCCCACTTCCTTCTCTGATTAATCCCACAAAAGTAACTTCACATATATGGAGCACTATTTGTACACCAGGCACCAACAGCACTTTTACATGTATTATATCATTTGATCCCTAACACAAATTTGAGCTATCTGAATTATGAACTGTGGAAATAGGTAAGAAAATCAATACTGAAAATTTCCAGATATAGCTGTTGCTTAAAATCATAACTTTCTTGGCTCCTCTCTTTTCTCATTTTTGTTCAAGTCAATCACATGCCACCTAGTGATATCATAAGGAACTGCAAGTTATTATTTATTGATAACTATAAAACATTTTCCTACAGTAGACACTTTTCCTTCAACAACTTTCTCTTTCATCTATCTTTTCCTCTCCCTCTCCCCTTCCTCCCCCTCTTCCCTAATGCTGAAAGTCAGTTAATTATATGGTAGCAATGTAGTACTTAACCACTGAGGCATGGTTGCCTCAGGCAACTGTAAAGTAAGTTTGTGCTGCTAATTAATAGATAAAGATCTCTGTTTTCATGGTTATGCGAAGAAAAAAGGAAGTGAAAAGAAAAAAGTTCAAGAGAAAAGTTTAAGTAAATATATTAAAAGTCAATTACAGTTAGATAAAATTCAAAAGGAAATTATTTTTAATATAATGTATTTTAATCTTACTGTAGGTATAACACATAGTTATACACCTTCCTGTACCTTCCTGTACCTTCAAGAAATGCTAATTATTAAAACATTTTTAAGTCTAAAATTTCTCTCAAAGGAATAGAAAAGCCTTAATTTATTTTAATATCTTCAACCACAGTTTCAGAAATTAGCTGCCTTATCTATATCTTCATATTTATTGATATAAAAAAACCTTATATATCTGATTATGGATTGAGAGGGAAAAAGTGCTGTAATTGCAAAGTCCATTAAATGAAGTAACAGACTTGCTACATGCTTTTTTCATATATTCCATGTTGACTTTACTTGAAAATAAATTTATTTTACACTGAGCCAGGTCACTTATCATGTTATGCAAAGTAAGTTAGGACAAGAATTAGTATTGTGTGCTCAATGATTGAACAGACTATACTAGTAAACACAGGTCACAGAATCTTCAATTGCCTTCTAAACGAAAATAGTACTGTCTTTATGACGTGTTTACAGAAGGAAATGGCAACCCTCTCCATTATTCTTGTCTGGAGAATTCCATGGACAGAAAAGCCTGGCAGGCTACAGCCCATGGGGTTGCAAAGAGTCAGACACAACTAAGTGACTATCACTCATTTATGGCATATTACACATAAATGTAGTATAAGAAACTATGAGTTATAGCTTATTCGGGGAAGTACCCACAATATCTCTACAACTTGCTAGCTAGACTTCCAGAATTTTTAATTTAGAAACTAAATTTTGGGAGAGGTGTGGTCCAGATGGCAGAGTAGGAAGACCCTGACCTTACCTCCCCCCAGGTCACCAAAATTTACAATTCACAGAACAACTGCCAATAAGAAAGACATGAAACCCACAGAAAAGGCTTTTCCACAACTGAAGACATAAAAAAGAAAGCATGAAAGCACAATGAAATAAGTAGGAGGGGTGGAAATGAGGTATAGTTAAGACCCATACCCCTGGGTAGGTGACCCACACAGGGAGGATAACCACAATTTTAGAGGTTCTCCCCCAGGAACTTGGGGTCTGTACATAAACCTCCCCAGACCAGCAGCCCTGCACTGGGATGAGCAGGCCCCAGAACACCTCCCTTTGAAGGTAGTCAGGCTTGCACATGAGCGAGTCGTAGGGTGGTAGGATGCAGACTCCAGTTTTAAGGGCATGCACAAGATCTCACTTGCTCCAAATCCCAGCACAGAGGCAATAAATTGAATGTTTCCTGGCCAGACCCACTTACAGTCTTGGAGAGCCTTTGAGAGGCAGGAGACAATTGGGGCTTCTCCCCTTAGGGACTTAGACACTGATGTCAGCCATTTGGGGGAGCACATTCTTTCATGAGGACCCTGGTGCTGACAAGTGCCATCTTGGAGTCCTTCCTCTAGCCTATTAGGGCTGGGGCTTACCTGCCCACCAGCAGGTTGGCCGTGGTGCTGGGAACCCCCAGCTTACACAGCCAGTCTTGTAGGGACTCAGCCCCACCTGCCAACAGGCTGGCACTGGCTCTGGGCCAGTCAGCCCACAGGCAACTATCTCAGGATTCAGCCCCACCCATCAGTGGGCTGACACTGGTCCTGAGCCCCGACAGCCACCACACCAGGCAGGACCCAGCAACTGAGCAGGCCAGGGGTCAGCCCATACCACCAGCACACGTAGAAGTCAGCCACGCCATAACAGAAGGAAGACCCACGTAGCCCACACAGGAACAGCCCTAGGGCATATAGCTCTGGTGGCTAGAGGCAAGTGTGAGATTTGACCCCATAGGACATCTCCTACACAAGGCCACTTTTTTTTTTTTTTTAATATTATTTTATTAGTTGGAGGCCAATCACTTCACAACATTTCAGTGGGTTTTGTCATACATTGACATGAATCAGCCATAGAGTTACATGTATTCCCCATCCCGATCCCCCCTCCCACCTCCCTCTCCACCCGACTCCTCTGGGTCCTCCCAGTGCACCAGGCCCGAGCACTTGACTCATGCATCCCACCTGGGCTGGTGGTATGTTTTACCATAGATAATATACATGCTGTTCTTTCAAAACATCCCACCCTCACCTTCTCCCCCAGAGTTCAAAAGTCTGTTCTGTACTTCTGTGTCTCTTTTTCTGTTTTGCATATAGGGTTATCGCTACCATCTATCTAAATTCCATATATATGTGTTAGTATACTGTAATGTTCTTTATCTTTCTGGCTTACTTCACTCTGTATAATGGCCTCCAGTTTCATCCATCTCATTAGAACTGATTCAAATGAATTCTTTTTAATGGCTGAGTAATATTCCATGGTGTATATGTACCACAGCTTCCTTATCCATTCATCTGCTGATGGGCATCTAGGTTGCTTCCATGTCCTGGCTATTATAAACAGTGCTGCGATGAACATTGGGGTGCACGTGTCTCTTTCAGATCTGGATTCCTCAGTGTGTATGCCCAACAAGGCCACTTTTTCAAGATTGGGAAACACAGACAACTTACTTAATACATAGAAATAAACACAGAAAGTTAAGCAAAATGAGGAGATAAAGGGAAACATTCCAAATGAAGGACCAAAACGAAACCTCAGGAGAGGAACTAAATGAAGTAGAAATAAGCCATCAACCCAAGAAAGAGTTCAAGCTATTGATCATAATGATGCTCAATGAACTCAGGAGAAGAATGGATGAACACAGTGGGAATTCTAGAGTTAGACACACATAAGAGTTAGAGTTAGAAAATATAAAGATATTTTCTGAGAGTTAGAGAATATAAAGAACTGAACAGAGCTAAAGCATACAATAACAGAAATTTAAAAATACACTATAAATAAATTGATCAATTATCTGGAAGACAGAGTAGTGGAAAATTACCCAAGCTGAGCATAAAAAAGCATGCTTTCCAACTCAATCTATGAGGCCATCATCACCCTGATAGCAAACCTAGACAAAAACACCGCAAAAAAAAAAGAAAGAAAATTATAGGTAAAAATTAAAGATGAAGATAGTTGTAAAAATCCTCAATGAAATATTACCAAACCAATTTCAACAGTGCATTCATACTCATCAAGTTGAATTTATTCCAGGGATGGAAAGATGATTCAATATCAACAAATTGATCATGTGATACATGTTAATAAATTGAAGAATAAAAATCACATGATCACCTAAATAGATGCAAACAAGTATTTGACAAAATTCAACATTCATTTATGAAAACCATCAACAAAGTAGATATAGTAGGAACATATCTTAACATAACAGAGGCCATATATAACAACTACAGTCAACATCATATTCAGTGGTGAAAAACTGAAAACTTTTCCTCTAAAATTAGGAATAAGACAAGGATGTCTGATCGCATCACTTTTATTCAACATAGGACAGAAGTTCTAGCCACAGCAATCAATCATGAAATAAAAGGAATTCAGAATGGAAAGGAAGAAGTAAAACTGTCACTCTTTGCAGATGACGTGATACTATATATAGAAAATCCTAACTATGCCACCCAAAAGTGATTAGAATTAAGAAATGAATTCAGTAAAATTTCAGGATAGAAAATTAATTTATGGAAACTTGTTGCATTTTTTAACACCAACAATGAATGAGTTAGAGAAATTAAGGAAAGAATCACATTTACAATTGGATCAAAAAGAATAGAATACCTAGGAATAAATTTAACTAAGGAAGTAAAAGATATGTACTTGGGAAACTATTAGATACTGATGAAAGAAACTTAAGATGACACAAACTGATGAAAAGACATACCATGTTCATGGACTGCAAGAATGAATATTGTTAAAATGACTATATTACCCAAGCCAATCCAAAGATTCAATGCAACCTCCATAAGTAGGGCAGTCATAAGTAGGGCAAATAATTATAAAATTTGTATGGAAACACACAAGACCCTGAATAGCCAAACACTCATGAATAAAAGAGCAAAGCTGGAGGTATCATGCTTCCTGATTTCAAACCCTAATTCAAATCTGTAGTAATCAAAACAGTATGGTACTGGCACAGAAACAGACACATAGATGAATGGACCAGAAGTAAACCCACTCTTATATGGGCTTAATCTATGAGAAAAGAGGCAAGGATATATAATGAGGAGAACACAACCTCTTCAGCAAATGGTATTGGAAAAACTCCTAGAAAAAACGTATGCTCTTTGACTTTGGTCTTAGCAGTAATTTTATTTTTTGGATATATCTTTTCAGGCAAGAAGAAAAAAAGCAAAACTAAACAAATGAGAAACTACAAAACTAAAAAGTTTTTGCAACGTGAAGAAAATTATCAGGAAAACAAAAATGTACCCTCCCCCCGAATTAGGGAAGATATTTACAAATAATATATTTGATAAGGGGTTAATATTTAAAATATACAAAGAACTCATACAACTCAACATCAGGAAAACTCAAACAATTCAGTTAAAACAAGGACATATCTGAAAAGACATTTTTCCAAAGAAGACTTACAGATAGCCAACAGACACATCAAAATATGCTCAGCATCACAAATCATTAGAGAAATTCAAGCCAAAACCACACTGAGATGCCACCTGACACCTGTCAGATGACATAACCAAAATGACAACAAATAACAAATGCTGGAGAGGATGTGGAAAGAAAATCCTCATGCAATTTCATGGGTATGTAAACTGGTATAGCCACCTTGGAAAATATGGAGGTTCATCAAAATATCTGAAATAGAACTGCTCTATGACCCAGCAATCCTACTTCAGAGTATTTGTCTGAAGAAAACAAAAATCTAATTCAAAAAGATACAGGCATCCCAAAGTTCATGGCAGCATTACTTAATAATACAATAGCCAAGATATGGAAACAACTTAAAAAAGAAAAAAAGGTTGCTCAGTCATGTCTGACTCTCTGTGACCTTTTGTGACTCCAGGCCAGAATACTGGAGTGGGCAGCCTTTCCTTTCTCCAGGGGCTCTTCCCAACCCAGGGATCGAACCCAGGTCTAACGCATTATAGATGGATTCTTTACCAGCTGAGCCACAAGGGAAGCCCAAGAATACTGGAGTGGGTAGCCTATCCCTTCTCCAGGGGAATCTTCCCAACCCAGGAAGTGAACTGGGGTCTCCTGCATTGCAGGCGGATTCTTTACCAACTCAGATGTCAGGGAAGCTATCAGGGAAACAACTTAAGTGTCCATCAATAGGCAAATGGACAAGGAAAACATTACATATATATACACACACACACATATACATACAGACATACACATACATATATGCACACATACACGTATATACATGCATACAGATATACAAACACAATGGATATTACTCAGCCATTAAAAGATTTCCACTTGGGACAACTTGTATAGACCTAGAGTGTATTATGCTAAAAGAAATAAGTCAGACTGAGAAAGTTATGTAGCACATGATCTCACTTATATGTGGAATCTACAAAGCAAAACAGACCACAACACAGAGACTCAGATACAAATGTGTAGTTGCCAGAAAAGAGAGGGCTGAATAGTAGATGAAATATAGGGGATTTAGAGATACAAATCTCCAATTTATAATGTAAGTAACTTGTGTGTGTGCATGTTCAGTCACTTCAGCCACATCCAACTCTTTGCAACCCTATGGACCGTAGCGCACTAGGCTCTTCTGTCTATGGGATTTTCCCAGCAAGAATACTGGAGTGGGTGGCCAGTCTCTCCTCCAGGGAATCTTCCCAACCCAGGGATTGAACCTGCATCTCCTGCATTGCAGGTGGATTCTTTATCTGCTTCACAAGGATATAACTAACATACAGCATTAAAAATAAGTTCAATAGTATTGTAATAACCTTGTATTGGGAAAAATAATTATTAGACTTTTCATGATGATCATTTCATAATATATGCAAATATAAAATCATTATGTAGCATATCTGAAATTAACATAATATTGTAAGTCAGCTGTATTTCAATTAAAAAATTAAGTTTTGGACTGTACAGCTCTGAAAAGGAGGCTAATGTAAATATGTCTGGAAGTAGTAAGCTCATATCATTTACGTACAATATGGATGAACGCTTCCCTGCCTGTATCACAATCTCTACTAATGTTTCATTTCATAGCCGTCCTGGAGTCTGAAATCAGAGAAAAAGAAGGACACAGTAAAGAGGGGAAAATGCACAAAACCAGATGCCAGGAAAAAATTTTGCCCACTTGACATTTCTTTGGGTGAACTTTATCCCTCTTGCATAATTTAGAATTGAAACCCATGCCAAAGCTTCCATCACTTACTTTCAGGCTTGTCCTAGATGAAGGGAGTGCTGCAGACAAAAGCCAGCCTCTATCTACAAGCTGAGTGACAGAAAGAGTGGGGAGTTGCTAACTTCTGTGGCAGCTTTCATGGTAGGCCAGATGTGAGGAGAATGGTAACATCATAGAACCACACACCATCCTAGATATGCGTGCTCTTACCCCAGATCCTGCCTTTAAAATAATATGACTGGGTCACTTAAGGCACTCTTCCCAGAATAACAACCCGTAGCAACCTTTAAAAGAAGTATTATATGTGTAGGAGACCAGGAAGAGGGAAGTAGATCTAAATTTGACAATAAGGGGAAAGATATATTAACACCAAGTATATGACACTGTCCACAAAATTCCACATAAAGCCAGTTTCCATAAAATTTTTCTTTTTACAATGAGCTCCAGCTGTCTCTATGAGGCTGAGCAACAGTTTATGTGAGGAACAGATACTTTATACTAATAAACATGCATAAACTTCAAAAGATGTTCCGCCTACAAGAGACATTAGTAAAAGTATTATGCTAATTTAATTAAGAATGGGGAAATAATTCCTTAATAAATATTTTTAAAGACTATATTATATGAAAAGGAAATTACTTAAATGATACACATTATAAAATTTGTGGTGTTTCCATAAAATCAAAACTTTTCTAAGCCTACTTATTATCTGTCTTGCATACACATAGGCATCATACACACATACTTCCTTTTTTCATCTTGAGTTTTATTCTAAATAAGCAGGCTTCCCAAGCTTGGTCTTGATGCCAAAATGAGCCCCTTTCTTTCGTTGATTGAGATCTGGCTCAACAGCCAATGTTTCCTGCTGGGTCCTTACAGAGGGTGTATTCATATTTTATCCTAATTTATTCATCATCAAACATCAAACCTTTGGAAGATAAAACAAAGACCCAGTGAACAATGCAGGGAAAACTCACTGGTTTGTTTTCATCTTTGCTCTCAGATGAAAGAACTCTTCAGTAGCACTGCCCACCCGACCAGTACATCATGCAGGTAATTGGGGGAAGGGGGCGGGTGGAATGACAGCCTGGGCCAAATCAACCTTCTGCATCCACTGCTGCACACAATAACCTTCAACATCAAAAGTATCTAATGAGAACTTGAGAATCCAGGGCCATTATATTAGTTGACCCAATCTTGTAATTAAGTATCAAAAATCCCCAAGCTTTTCCTGAACATTTACAAGTTACATAGCTAGGTCTCCACACAAGCAAAACAAAAGACCTTAGTCATAATTTCCTTCTCAGAGGAAAGCTTTAATGATGCCTCTGGACAAGCACCAGATTTTCAGTATCAAAATTCCCAGTTTTTGTGTTAGCTTTGCTGCTTTGAGACTGTGTGATACTGGGTAAATCACATAATTATTATTTATAAAAAGGGATATCACCTTCTTAAGGGTGTTTGAAAAGTCTTTCCTGGTGGCTCAGGTGGTAAAAGAGTCTGCCTGCAATGCAGGAGACCTGGGTTCAATCCCTCGGTCAGAGAAATTTCCCCAGGAGAACAAAATGACAAGCCACTCCAGTATTCTTGCTGGGAAATCCCATGGAACCTGGCGGGTTACAGTCCATGGTGTCACAAGAGTTGGACACAACTTAGTGATTAACTGTCACTGCCAAGGGTGCTTGAGTAGATGAAATCATAATGTGGAAGTTGCTTTGTAAAATGTGAAGTATCTTACAAGTGCTCAGTATATCTATTATTGTGACCAAAACTGCTTGCACTCAGTGGATGAAGCAGCAAAGACAGTAACATCCTTCATCATAGTTGGTCTCATGTAGTAAATGGTTGCAAACTTGTGATCTGACAGTACCATAGGAGCTCAAATATGGAGATTTTCTGCCCTACCTAAAATTCTAACACGACAAATTTACTCTTCAGTTTAAGACATCAAGTTATGTCAGAGGTGTCATAACATGAAGAAAGGATATACAAATAAATATTGTCTTATCTTGTGATTGACGTGGCTAAGAATCGGGGGACAACGGTTACAGAGGCTCATGGGTAAGCTGAATGAGAGAAGTAAATTCACAATCACCATGACGATTGAATCTTTAGAACCCTGACTAGTTTGAGATTTTTCCGTGGTTTCTTAAACCAGTGATGATACCATTTTAGGTTAGTGTTACTGTTCTAGTCTAATCAGCCAGCTCTGGACACATCAATGTGGCCCCTGAAACAAATCTGTCTCATATTTTTGCCTTTCTTGATCATTTACAGTTTGAAATGATGCACAGTTTATTTCAAAGGCTGCTCATCAATGAACTGAAAATTCTTTTCATAATCAACACCCCAAACATCTCTAACTCTGCCTCCCTGAACACCTACTGGTCCTCAAATGTCATAAAACAGTTTGGTCACTAGTGGGGGTGACTCCAGAAAAGGGTTATTTCCTTTTGGCCACTTCCTGGGTAATGATCAAGCCCAGAAGAACAGAGGGACACATATATATTAATTTCATTTGGAAAATTCTTCTGAATTCTGCCAGGACCATTTCTGGACATGATGTTCTTTTCTATCTAGTGATGGCGATCTCAGACCAGCCTACCTGGTACATTCTCCAAATGACAACCTGGCCAAAGAGGATCTAAGGAATTAAACTAGATTCTGGTTTGGATATCTGGATTTTTTTTTGTTGTTGAACTGATATGACCAAAGATCACAAGGGTAGTGACCACTTGCTAAGCACACATGTGGGATATAACAGGTCTCTGTGTGTTTTATAAAAGCTTGCTTTCCTCTCTTGTTCTTACCCCTTCTTGACAAACGGTCTGGGCATGGATGGAGATATCTGGGTGAAAATTAAATTTAAGGCAGTTAAGATGTGATACTCTGATTTTGTGGTAGCATAGAGATAACATACACCTTGGTACCAAGAGAGGAGAAATCTTAGACCCTAACAGTGATAGGGAATGTAAGGCTATATAAAAAAAAAATTAAGATAGAAAGACCTGCACTAAAATCTTAACCCAGGACGATGCTTAGGAAATCTAAAACTGTTGATTAAAAAGTGAGCTGGGTATGTAAGATGATCATATTGAACACTGAGACCCTTGTCTGATCCTGAATCATGGCAGTGGGCTGGAGCTACTGATGGTGGCTCAGTTCAGTTCAGTTCAGTCACTCAGTCGTGTCCGACTCTTTGCGACCCCACAAACCGCAGCACGCCAGGCCTCGCTGTCCATCACCAACTCCCGGAGCTTACCCAAACTCATGTCCATTGAGTCGGTGATGCCATCCAACCATCTCATCCTCTGTCATCCCCTTCTCCTCCTGCCCTCAATCTTTCCCAGCATCAGGGTCTTTTCAAATGAGTCAGCTCTTCGCATCAGGTGGCCAAAGTATTGGAGTTTCAGCTTCAGGATCAGTCCTTCCAATGAACACCCGGGACTGATCTCCTTTAGGAAGGACTGGTTTGATCTCCTTGCAGTTCAAGGGACTCTCAAGAGTCTTCTCCAACACCACAGTTCAAAAGCATCAATTCTTCAGTGCTCAGCTTTCTTTATGGTCCAACTCTCACATCCATATGTGACTACTGGAAAAACCATAGCCTTGACTGGACGGACCTTTGTTGACAAACTAATGCCTCTGCTTTTTAATATGCTGTCTAGGTTGGTCATAACTTTCCTTCCAAGGAGTAAGCATCTTTTAATTTCATGGCTGCAATCACCATCTGCAGTGATTTTGGAGCCCAAAAAATAGTCAGCCACTGTTTCCACTGTTTCCCCATCTATTTGCCATGAAGTGATGGGACCGGATGCCATGATCTTAGTTTTCTGAATGTTGAGCTTTAAGCCAACTAACTTTCCCACTCTCCTCTTTCACTTTCATCAAGAGGTTCTTTAGTTCTTCTTCACTTTCTGCCATAAGGGTGGTGTCATCTGCATATCTGAGGTTATTGATATTTCTCCCAGCAATCTTGATTCCAGCTTGTGCTTCTTCCATCCCAGCATTTCTCTATGATGGGTTTATATATGGGCCATATATGCTAAGCCCTTTAAGGAGTCAATTAAAAAATACAGAAAAATAAACTCAGAAAGAGGTTTCTTAAGATGCACACACATCTTTGCTCTTTTATTTGCTTTTTTCAGCCCTATTGGATTAATGTATCTCTGAATAGATGTCAACTCTAAAAAGGCATCAGTTTAGTATTTGTCTAGAGATAGAAAATTAAGTTGATTTTTATCAGTCTACTCTTAAAAATATGGATAAAGTAAGGTGATGATCCTTTGTCCGTTAGGAAAAAGAATTCTAGTCAACTGAAGAATTCATTACAGTAAGCTCATGAAAAGGCATGAATATAAATCTTATTTTCTTCCAAGTATTATATATAAATTTAGAACAGTATATATACTTATACATAAACATATATGTATCTATCTCACACACATATTTGCATATACATGTAATCATACTCATATTTTAAACGATATTGACTAAAATGTTGATATATTTTTCTTCTAAATATTTTATGTAAAATTATTAATTATAACTTTTAAACTTTATTCTCATGAATCAGAATTTTAATGATATATATTTTTAATATGTCACATTAGAAAAATATAGTTCTGAAATTATGCTCAAAGAAGACCAGGAAAATGCTAAAAGCAATGGATTTTAATTTTTTTCCATGCTAAAAATCAGTTTGGAAACAGCTATTTCAGAGTGCAGAACCCAGGATCTTTGTGAACTTTTTGGTCTTCATTTTATTTCATGGATTAAACTGTACATTATTTATTTATTTGTCTTTTTTTTTTTTTATTGTAGTTGTTTTTGCCATACATTGACATGAATCAGCCATGGATTTACATGTGTTCCCCATCCCGATCCCCCCTCCCACCTCCCTTCCACCCAATCCCTCTGGGTCTTCACAGTGCACCAGGCCCGAGCACTTGTCTCATGCATCCAACCTGGGCTGGTGATCTGTTTCACCCTAGATAATATACATGTTTCGATGCTGTTCTCTCAAAACATCCCACCCTCGCCTTCTCCCACAGAGTCCAAAAGTCTGTTCTGTACATCTGTGTCTCTTTTTCTGTTTTGCATATAGGGTTATCGTTACCATCTTTCTAAATTCCATATATATGTGTTAGTATACTGTAATGTTCTTTATCTTTCTGGCTTACTTCACTCTGTATAATGGGCTCCAGTTTCATCCATCTCATTAGAACTGATTCAAATGAATTCTTTTTAATGGCTGAGTAATATTCCATGGTGTATATGTACCACAGCTTCCTTATCCATTCGTCTGCTGATAGGCATCTAGGTTGCTTCCATGTCCTGGCTATTATAAACAGTGCTGCGATGAACATTGGGGTGCACGTGTCTCTTTCAGATCTGGTTTCCTCGGTGTGTATGCCCAGGAGTGGGATTGCTGGGTCATACACTATTGGTGGGAATGCAAACTAGTACAGCCGCTATGGAGAACAGTGTGGAGATTTCTTTAAAAACTGGAAATAGAAGTGCCATATAATTTATTTATTTGAAAACATGCCAGTAATCTCATCTTGTCTTGAAGACACTGTGTGGCACCAATTCTTTTATTTCCTTCTTAGTCCCTCACTCTTTTATTTTTTGAGTAGCAAAGCTCTACCAAAGCCATCAAGAGACTTTTTTTCTTACAAAATATTTTTGGAATAATAATTCCATACTTTCTAAATATCAAAATACCAATCACTAAAAAGGTCAAAAGATTAAATAATTTTCAAAGATTTACAGGGGAAATACCTGGAGAATTTTATAGGATTTTGCTTGTCTCCTTTTCTTGGGACCATAAATTAATTCTTAATCTGTTGCTTTTCAATTAAAAATA
Source organism: Muntiacus reevesi (assembly GCF_963930625.1). Taxonomy (NCBI): domain Eukaryota; kingdom Metazoa; phylum Chordata; class Mammalia; order Artiodactyla; family Cervidae; genus Muntiacus; species Muntiacus reevesi. The sequence goes on from NC_089249.1 coordinate 203,395,590, forward strand.
TTTCTAGACTTGATTTTAAGGTTTTTTAAAAAGAAGTTGGACAGGCACAGAATTTAATTCAATAGTTATAAAATGCTATAAATATAAGCATATAAACTAGAGGTAAGTGGTATATGTACAAAATTTAAAAAATCTGAAAAAATTTACTGAAATTGAGGGTGGACAATACACAACTAGGAGCACCTAAAACAAACAAAAATCTGCCCTCTGTGTCAGAGATTTCTAGCTTTAAATTTATTTTATTCCCTGACAAAAGAAGATTAAATTTTCAGATGGAATAGTTTCCCATATATTCTAAGAAAAGACATATCTGTGACTATACTAGTTCTTATTTTAAATGATTTATAAAAACATGCCACAAATCTTCTGCCCTTTGAAGATTAAGTGCTTTTAACTATACTCACATGATATCACTACTATTCCTTTGGGAAAATGTTTTAATTTTGGCAAAAATACCCACAACATTTAAACACTTACAATGCAAGGAACAAGCTGTACCTTATATCTGATGAACAGCTTCAATGGAGTTTTATGTTATTACTCAGTTTTCAGCGACCCATTCAGATCACGTTTCCATTACTTTCTGTTACAGTTGAAATTGATGAACGATTCTATGCAAAGGGAGTCTTTCTCAAGAACTGTGAGGTTTTCAAGTCTCTCTACTCTTTCTCCATTTAGGGTAGTTTTTTCCAAAAATTGAAGTGAATAATACATTTAGGAGAAAAGACTGAATTCTTTATGCTTAAAAGTTTCATTTGTGAATTCAGTGGTCAGTTCTCTTTTTAAAAAATTGCAGATAGAAAATCAGTTTCTCAATTGAATTATGGGATACTTCTATATAACAAAATAAAGACTGGGTGCCGTAAAAGTCTAATATCCTTATTCTTGCCATAATGCTTTTTAAGAAAGAGTGACAAAAACGAAACTCCAAGACCCAGGAGTACAGAGTACCTGTTCTAGGTGTATAGAGGAGTCTTTATTTTAAAAATTATTTTTATTTACTTGAATTATCTTAGTTTGCCTGCACAGTAATTGCCTATATTCTTCTGTATACATGGATACATTATGGAATTATGAAAATATCAGATGATGCATTTACTTTGTCTTATAGGTTTTTAATGAACAAAAAATAGATTTGGGGATTTAATCCTATGAGTTGTATGCAAATTCCTTTTTTTTAATTTGAAAAATAACATTGATGTGTGAAAATGATTCCAACATTAAGGAAGCTTTAAAATAAAAAACAAACAATTCCCTTTTGTTCTACTTCAATTCCCAGCATAATTTTCCATTATAAACTTCTACTAAGAATTATGTGATACGCTTTCAGAGATTTTACTTTGTATACAAATAAATGCCTTTACCCTGCATCAAAATAGCTTTCACAAGGTTTTAGTATCAGTTCACATAATTTCTCAGTGACATTGACTGTTGATGTTTATTTATTTGAAATACTCTCATCTTCCATTGCCTAGAATTAGTCTTTTTTTTTTTTTTTTTTAGCCTGAAAGATTACTCCACTTCCTCCCTAACTCCACCTATGCAAATCCTACACAGGTATTCTCAGATGGAGTATCACATTCTCTAGGGAAATTTTGCTGCAGTCTCAGACCAAGTCAACTGGTTCCCCAAACTCTTTCCTTCACAGCACCCATCAGAGTGATCATTTAAAATTCATTAATAAGGCATTCTGATTAAGGATCCTCTACCACTACAACAAATCTCAAAGAGGACAGAGAGGATACATGTTTTGGGTTCAATTTATACTCAACAATTTTCAGAATTGCTGGAATACAGTGAGAACTTAATTATTTCTCAATAAATGAATGAATGAAAAATAATTTAAAACCTCTCAACAAAAGTCGGAGAACATGAATAATAGTATTCAGAACCTCATGTTGTTCTCTCCATTACACATTTTAGATGTATCTTTAAATTCTCTTGCAGCTTGTTTCAGGTATGTTATCTTCCCCTATGAGAGTCACCTTAAGTGCTAGGTGTAATTGGTTTGTGCTTCATCTATTGTCCGAGAATAGACATGGAATTAAATTCACTTTGGGCTGGGACAGGTGCAAAGTTAAAGGTACTCACTCTAGTCAAATTTGTGACAATTTGAGTTGGGCTTTAATAAGGAATAATTATTGTAAATGACTGCAACACAATCTATGAAAATGCTTGGGCCTATGATGATATTTAATAGAAAAGAAATCTCAAGTGTCTACTCAAAGAAACTACTAGTCGACTCTGAAATTTGGCAATTAAAGAGAAATAGTTTAAAATGTGTTCCTCATTTCAATAGCAACTGTAGTTTAGGGAACTAACTAGCCACATATAATAAGGGAAAGTTGGCAAATTCTGTAAAAGAATTAGGAGGAATGATCGATTATTGTAGATCTTGATGACAACAAAAATCTGGCAACAAATATCAGTTGGTTTTGAAACCATAAGATGACGGAGAAAGGGAGACTGGACATCTATCTGTACAGCACGAAAGGCAGAAATGAGAGATTACTTTTTGCTTGCATGGGGAAAAGTCCAACAACTGGCAATGGTCATTTCTGAAAAGACACAGGAAGTAAATTAAATCCATGGTATTGAACTTCAGTTGTTTTGGACATTATGGGCAGTTGGGAAAGTCTGAATAAGAAATGACAGGGACACTCCTGGTGGTCCAGTGGTTAAGAATGTCCCTATCGATGCAGGGGACACGGACTTGATCCTATGCAGCACAGTAACTGAGCCCTCGCTCTAGAGCCCCAGAACAACTGTGGAGCCCACAGGCCACAACTACTGAAGCCCTTATGCCCCAGAGCCTCCTGCTCCACAGTAAGGGAAGCCACCGCAATGAGAAGCTCACGCACAACTGTAGAGTAGCCTCCACCTGCCCAACCAGAGAAAGCCCCCACACAGCAAAAAAAAGACCCAGCATCCATTGCAGTCAAAGATAAATAAATTTTTTTAAAAAGTGACAATATGGCCTCTATGTTATCTTATAAATAATATTTCTTATAAATAAGGATTTCTTACTTTCAATGAAATCATATTCTGACCATGTAGGAAAATACTTATTTTTAAGATGTATAACAAAGTTAAAAAATAAGGGCAAAATAAAAGTGTTCTCTGACACACTTCAGTTGAAATATTGTTACTAGTAGATAATTATATATCAAATAGGTAAAAAATCACTCCAAAGGTATAAAACACGAGAAGTGAAGACAAAAAGTAGAAAACTATAAGCAAGTCTTCACATAAAATGTGCTGTGTGCTCAATCACTCGGTGGTGTCCAGCTCTTTGCAACCCCATGAACTGTAGCATACGAGGCTCCTCTGTCCGTGGAATTTTCCAGGCAAGAATCCTAGGGCAGACTGCCATTTCCTCCCCAGAGGAAGGAAGGCAAAAATCCTAGGGCAGGTTGCCATTTCCTCTGGAGAGGAGGAAATGGCAACATCTTCCCAACCCAAGGATTGGGTTTCTTCTCATTTCCTCTTCCCAAGCCGAGGATCGAACACTGGTCTCTTGGTGGGTTTTTACCAGTGAACCACCTGGACAGCCCAGTAAGCAGGAAACCAGGAGGTAACTCATTCACCCTAAGTACTAATATACGGAGCAGTTTCCATGAGAGGAAAGAAAGGAATGGGGAAAAGGCCATATTTCTTTTTATATGGAATGGAAACCATATAAAAGGGAATGACAACCCACTACAGTATTTGTGCCTGGAGAATTCCACAGACAGAGGAGCCTGGAAGGCTACATTCCACAGGGTCACAAAGAGTTGGACAGGACTGAGCTTTCACATTTTTACTTCATAAATATTATAATGGCAAGCATTCAAACATTTAATCTGTTATATTGATATATAAATGTGAGGTCTTAGGATTGTTTTATATTAATCTGATAATAAGTATGTAGATCTTAATATGTGAAGAAGCCCTAGCAGCTCAAAGTGAGCCAGGATATGTAATTGCTAACAGTTCATCTCCTTTCCAGCCTGCCATTCTTCCAGATCTTGATGCAGATCTCTAAAGCTGGTTTTTTGAAAAGAATAACCAGTAGAGGGCACTGACTGAAGGGGAAAGAAAGTTAAGTCACTCACTCGTGTCCGACTCTTTGTGACCCCATGGACTGTAGCCTGCTGGGGTCCTCAGTTCATGGAATTTTCCAGGCAAGGATACTGGAGTGAATTATCATTTCCTTCTCCAGGGGGTCTTCCCAACCCAGGGATTGAACCCCGGTCTCCTGCTCTGCAGGCAGATTCTTTTCTGTCTGAGGCACCAGGGAAGCCTGATTGAAGGGGAAGCGAAATAAAAAAGTCAGACACGACTGAAGCAATTTAGCATGTAAGATTTTAAACTAAAAACAAAGAAAAACTTCTCATTAATATTATCTTAAAAGAGCACACAAAGATGGATAGCTGTTCCAATTCTCATCATTGGTAAGGAAAGTAATTTACTCTAGAATGCTGAAATAACTTGCAGAACATCAAAAACATTTATGGGTTAGATAGCTCTTCAGTATATATCATTTTCCAGCTCCACAATTCTCAAAAGAGAATTGTCATTCTCTTTTGTCATTGAGTCTCATTGTCATTTTGTCTCATTGTCATTCTCTCTCATAGAAGGAAACTCAAAACAGTCAGGGATCTGAATTCATGGACACTAAGGAACCACAAAAACATCATAAAAGATAAGGCTCATTAATTAAGGGAGAAATGAGAACACTGTGCTGACAGGCCTGGAGCCATGGACGAGGCAGGTTACACCTACTTGAGTCATATGGCTCTTTCAGTGTCAACAATAATTTGGAACATATATGTGGCGCATATAGATACGGAGTATCATTGGCAGAGAAAGTAATAGCTACTCGAACAGGAAGTAATCAGGACAATATTATGACCTGCACCACATTTTCATTGTGTAAGATGGAAGTCTCTGGAAAGAAGAGCCTTTTAGAGTCAAAATTTAATTTGTTAGGAAACATGACTGGAATTTAGCTAAACGATTATAAAGAACAACTGTTTTCTTTCATTTTCCAACATGAATGTAGGTGAGGAGAAACGGCAACAGTAGAGCTCGGAGTTCAAATTTTATAAGGCAGTACTTGTGGCTAAACTGCTCTAAAAAGACATCATAGATGACTTATTATTTGGTTACATCTTTTAACAGTCTGAATACAAGCTCTGAATATCTGCTCTTGTCTTAAACTATAGAATCCAACTATGCATATCACACAGTTTTGTCATACAGATCAAAGCAGGCCTAACATAATTAATCCAGAGAATGACTCATCAGTGGCCATGAATCAGCCTTGGACTGCCACTGTTAAAGGGCAAACATAATACATATTCATGCATAAACAGGAGGGTAGATTACATCATCACTCTTTCAGGCTAAGTCTTATAATGAATGCTTGATAAATACTATAAACAATTTTATCACATTTTCTTTGTGAAAGGAACTTGGAAAGAGTATAGAGAAAACTACAATAGTGATTCAAAGGGCTAAAATAGGCAGATAAATGCTCTAAGATGGAAACATTTATTTAGATTTAAGAAGAAAAGTTCCAAGAGTACCTAACTGCATACCTTCAGGTACATTATAAAATTGTAGGTTTGGACCATATATTTTAATCTTCAGTGAAGAAAACAAAATAGGCATAACATAACAATATGCATTTAAAATATAAATGTGTAGAAAATTATTAACTATAGATGCTAATAATGAGAACAATTGTCAAGAGGTTTGGAAAATTTCCTTTCTTAACTCACCTTATGAATAAATATTCAACACACTGCAACTTGTTGGATAAATGTTAAGATTTGCATTGTGATGATGTAGGACACTTAGGGTATAGTGACTAAAGGAGTAGTTGGGTGCCGTATTGTAAATGACTATGTAACCCCAGCTATGTGGTTTGAAAATTATTCCGAAAAAATGCAAAAGTAGAAAATAATTTTAAATAATGACGCAATTAGTTTTATTCTAGGACAATAACTTCAGCAGAAGCTTGATCATCTTGTAAGATCTTGGTTTCCTTAAATTTGTAATAACTGCTGAGTGTTTAAACTCTGTATAAGGCACTGTATCTGAGTAAAAAACTGTCTACAAAAATGTTGGAAAGAGATACAAAGAGAAGTAGAATGTTATTCTTGTTTCAAAATTATAGGGTCATTGTAAATAAAAAGGGTGAAAATAGAAGATATACTTTAAAAGTCTCATATAGCTTTACATTCTCCGAGTCTATGATTTTTAGGGATATACAAAGTTAGTATAGGACTATTCACCTGGAATCTATTGGTTTAAATTACTGAAACATTTATTAAATTTTGGTTAACTATCTGCTATCCTTTGCCTTAAAAATGTTTTTCTCCTCTGTAATGTCATATCAAACAATTTAATCAGAAAAGATTTTTTACGTAAGTACAAAGGCCAAATGAAGAGACTGTCAAAAAGTTTCTCCTTTTAACTTAGGAGGTCTTCCTATTTTTAGTCCACTTACAGTTAATTTGGACACAGACTTACTTTGCACTTAAACAGACAAAGCCTTGAGATCTCTATAATAGACTCCTTATGAGCCAAAAATTCTACCTGTATCGGTAAGATTATTGATGCTGAACCCTGCAAGTATGTATTGATGCATCCAAACATTTCCCCAAACTTGTACAACACCATTGGAAATCAGAAGCAAAACAAGGAATAAGATCTTTCTTGAAGGAATAATAGGCAAATGACTCATTCCATCCAGTAGTCCTTGTAAATATTGGTTTTCCTTCAGTTCCACCGGAAGCATATTTTATAGTCACGGATTGAGATTCTGCTTTCTTTCAAATCTATTTACTTTTAGGTAGTCAATATTTGAGAGAACCAACTAGTATACATGGACTATCATACCACCAAGAATTAACAAGCTTTGTCTTTTCACAGGCTCTGAAGGACCTCAAATTCACCACAAATTCCACTTTCATCCAAAAATGTGTATTATCTTTTGCAAACTGAAGATAAAAAAAGTTCTAAAATTCGCCTTTCACAAAAAGAACACAAAGTGTCAAGAAGAAAAGAAAAAAACAACGATGCCTGACTGAGCCATGATATGCTTCGCCTCTTACCTCTAATTGACCTTAAGTCATTGAAAGCACATCTAGGCAGACCATTCGGGAGAACTCCCACCAGCTTTTTCCAACACTGGGTTCCCACTTCCTCAGAAATCATTTTCTACTGTTATGTTCCCAACAGGAGACTGCATTTTGCAAACTGAAGCTATCTCTAACAACTCCCTACTTCAGGTCTGCCTAACCCACAAACAGATTTCTCCATGAATTCATAAACCATCTGGTGAAGTTTATAGTGAATTAGAGTCTTTCTCTTGATCCATGAACAAAGACTATTTCATCTTTCCTCAGGCTGTAGAAGCTGCTATAAAACACAGGAAGGCTTCTGTTGACATAATTTTGAGATCTTTCACGAATCTAATGATCTTCTGACTGGATAATCCTTGAAACTTACTGAAAAGTACTTATTTTCATTACATGTCATGAAAATTATTATATTCTCTTTTATATATTACTGTTCATCACAGTAACACATAAATGGCAAATTTTCTCCTTTTTCTATCAAAAGGAAGCAACAAGTAACTTTTTAGTATCTGTCTCAGAATTGTCCATGCCCAGATACTTGTAAGAAACTCCTTAGAAAAATCCAGACTTGATTCTATTTATTAATAGATCATATACAGAAATGAGAAATGATTAGTCTGGCTGTTCCATTATAGATTTGACTTCATCTTCAGACTATATTTCCATAGTGAGGAGTAAATCAGTTCAAATGACAAAACTGATTGCCTTCATTAGAAGTTTCCAACTAGTTAGGGGGAAAAAGCTGATTTATAAACACACTGTAGATATATCTCTGGGTGTCTATTAAATTGAGATACTTTGAAAATAGTGAGTCTCCTTAATCTCAGAAGGAACCCTAAAACAATGGACAAGCCAAGGAACTTCTGTAGACACTCTGATGCTGCAAAGGAAGTTTCTATTATAAAGGTACTTACAAGAGTCTTTAAAAACGAACTTATCCCAGGGCTAAGGGAACCCCCTTGCTTGTCATTATACTGCCCAGGCCATTCTTGCAAAGAGATTTGTAATTATCTCCTCAAACCAAGTCTTCAATGGAGTTCAAAGATACTATTATAGAATGCTACAATTCAGCCTCGATATCAGATAAAAAAATTACTGTAAATGACCTGAATAAAACTACATTCTCAGGATGGTAATCAGGTTGAGGCAGAAGAGCTCATGTGAAAACTTGCTAAAATTTTACATGAGATCTTTCCACCACAGCAGGAATAAATTGACCACTGTTTTAAAGCAACATAGTAGGCAAATTGAGAAAAAAAAATCAAGAAGTAGGTCTTTTGTCCATGCCTCACCTGCCAACAGCACAATTCTAGCAAAATTGTCAGGGTGGCACATGGACAGAAGTCAAACTATAGGACCCCATGTAAATACCTTCAAATGGACTCTATACTAATGCCCTCTGCTATGAAATATGAATGTGCTCTCATTGTTGTCTGCCTAATTTCAGAATATGATGAGTCCTTTCTCTCTTAAAGAGTTACAACTCTGAGAACAGCAAAAATGCAATCCTAATTACATGTTCCTTACCTGTGAAATTCTAAGCTACCTTAAGAATTACTGTCATTAAGAATTTCTACAAAACACTACCACTTAATCAAATATACCTATGCCAGAAGTTGGCAAACAATGACTCATGGGACAATCCAGTCTGCTGTGTTTTTTTTTTCCATTTATTTTTATTAGTTGGAGGCTAATTACTTCATAACATTGCAGTGGGTACACATCAATTTATTTGTCAGTTAGTTGGCTCTATAAGTTAGAAAAGGCTAACTCCTAAATCCAGTGATATCACTTAAGATTTTTGATTCTCCTTTGTTGCATGATAACATGATCAAAAAGTGCAGGGAACTCATACAATACACACACTCCTATTAAAAGATGTGGGTGACTTTTCCTCAAAGACCAACTGATCAACTCTTGCATGAACTGAAACCTGGAGACTTGGTCTTTTAGAATCGACATCAAGATAAAAACAGCCTTTGAACACTTTTGAAAGAACAGAATTAGCTTCTCTGAACAACTGATGCCAGGGTAAGTCTTTAAGATACTGACTCATGGATCTATGAGTCTAAAATAAAGAGACAAATATCATCTTTGGACCGTTGGAGGGCCAAGCTAAGAGCTCAGTCTTAGACAGGGGAACAACACGGTCTGTTTCATGTTTTCACATTGGCTGTAAACTAACTTGAAGAGAGGAAAAAGTAGGAAAAGGAAAATTATTATTAAATGGCATTGCAACTGTCTAGGAAGAGAGAATTATGTTTTGGATTGGTCACAGTCCATTGTATTCAAAAGATGGGACAGATTTGAGACATATTATGGAGTGTAGACTCAGATTTAATTGGACAACTATCAAGCAAAATATGATGAAAAAGAAAATTACGAAAGACCAGTAATCATTAAAGAAACTAAATCTCAGTTTCCAAAGTCACAAAGCCTAGCTGTGGGAAGGGACAGGCTTGACCAAACTCAAGGAAGAAGCTATCTCTACTGAGTACGAACTATAGAGAAGAAATACAAAAGAGGAAGAGCTACCAACTTCATTTTATAGAAGTTCTATAACATCTATAGGAAAATATAACAAAGACTGTCCAAGAAGTAGATAGATGAATGTTATCCATTAATTCATATATAAATTTGACATCAACTATTACCGAATAGATTCCTGAAGATTATGGAAAAAGTACATCATGGCCAAGCAGTGTTTATGAAAGGTATATAAAGACATCTAATGTAATTTATCACCTAAAAAGATTAAAAGAAAAAAATTTACATGATTTTCTCAAAAGGCTTTTTATACATTTGTTTATTTTTTGCCAAGACTTACATTGCAATCACAATAGGTCTTGAAAATATCTAAATGCTTTTGAAATAGCTTTCAGCAGCAGCTCATCTCTGCTGTATGTGTTTACATGTGAATACATGTTGATAGGTAAAAGTCATGACAGAATACGATGTAAACATTAAATGGCTAAAATAGATTTATAAGTACTGTCTTTTATATTATTTTTTTTATTACCTTCTACAGATTGAAATGTGGTCTTGGTGCAGAAGGGTCAGCTTGTGGGATGCAATTAAGGAGAACATTTCCTTAACTGAGAGTTGATAGAATAGTAATGAGGGAAATTTGTTTTTCTTGGATATCTTTTTGTCTTAGAGTCATCTATTTGCCAAAGACCAATCACCAAATTTTGGATAATTATTGAGAAAAATATAAACTTCTATTTTGTTTGAGCCACTATCTTTTTAGTTGCTTTTTTATAGAAGTTTGGCTTTATTTGGAAGCTTAAAGTGAAGTGAAAGTCACTCAGTCATGTCCGACTCTTTGCAACCCCATTGATTATACAGTCCATGGAATTCTCCAGGCCAGAATACTGGAGTGGGTGCCCTATCCCTTCTCCAGGGGATCTTCCCAACCCAGGAATCGAACTGAGGTCTCCTGCATTGCAGGTGGATTCTTTATCAACTGAGCTATTGGGGAAGAAGCTTAGCTTTCTTTAGAAAGTAACTCCTGAAATGTACTGCTACAGGACAATCTGTTATACTGATTTATTTGTTTTGTGATGGGCAGCAAGAAAATGGATGGTACATCCTGGAAAACTGATGATCCATGTTATATTATGACAAACACTGGCAAATCTCTACCTGTGGGAGCTCTGAAGGTAAAATTATATGCAAATGGAGGTTGTACCTATAAGACAAGCATTTTTTAAAGATGAAAATATTGATAGGCTGACTGATCCTTTTATTAAGATACTACACTATAGGAAATAATTAGCTAGTTTGCAAATAAGTACCACTTTTCTCCTATATAATTATTATAGATGGTGGGGTATAATACTGTAAGCCTGTGGTGACACAGAAAGAAGCAAGAGCTCTACTCAGGTTACCTGTGGCCCCAAATCTAAACTGATCAAAGCTTCAATAATTTAGGAAAAAACCAACTGCTTCAATAGCTCCAAACAAAAGGATATAAGATTACTCACAGGAATTCCCATTATTTTTCTCTTGCCAGATGTTAGGAACCAGCTCAGCAGTAAAACCCTGACATATCATGCTGATCTACACATTTAGGAGGCATCACGGTGAGCACTGTTAAATTGAGAGTGAGGAGAATGAGTCAAACACAAAAGATAACAAAAGGAAACAGGTTAGGGCTTAAAAATAATGAGCAGTCATAATGAACTATCATTTCACACCCAGTAGGATGGTGATAATCAAAAAACAGATAATAAGTGTTGACAAGAATGGTTTAAAAAAAAACAAACCAGAATTTTCATGCGTTGCTGGTTGGAATATAAATTGGAACAGATATTTGAGGATACAGTTTGGCATTTCTTAAAAATGTTAAATATGGAATTACTATATGATCTATGTGTGTGTGTTAAGTTGCTTCAGTCATGTCCAACTCTCTGAGACCCTATGGACTATTGCCTGCCAGGCTCCTTTGTCCATGGGGATTCTCCAGGCAAGAATACTAGAGTGGGTTGCCATGCCCTTCTCCAGGGAATATCTTCACCACCCAGAGATTGAACCCATGTCTCCTGCAGCTCCTGCATTGCAGGTGGATTCTTTACCGCATATTCTAAGACATACCTAAGATATATATCCTAGGTATATACCCAAGAGAAATAATGTATCCACAAAATCTTGTCCTCAGATGTTTATAGTGGCATTGTTTGTGGTAACCAAAATGTAGAAACAACCCAAATACCCATCAAGTGATGAATGGATAAATAAAATGTGTTATACCCATACAATTGAATATTATTAAGCAGTGAAAAACAAACAAGGCACTATTATATCTCATGACACAGATGAACCTTGAAGACAGTATGGTCAGTGAAAGAAAAATAGTCTCAAAAGATCAGAAAGTGAATTATTTCATTTATGGAAAATGCCAGAACAGGCAAATACAGAGAGATAGGAAATAGATTAGTGGTTGCCCAGGACTGGCAGGGCGTGGTGGGAGCGGGGGTTGATGAGAGTGAGGAGAGTGGGTAAAGGTTGTCTTTTGGGTAATTAAAATGCTCTATTGATTATCATGATAGTTGCTCAACTTTCTGAATATGCTGCATGCGTGCATGCTCAGTCATTTCAATGGTGTCCGACTCTTTGCAACCCTGTGGCCTGAATCCACTAGCCTCCTCAGTCTTTGAGATTTTCCAGGCAAGAACACAGGAGTGGGTTGTCATGTCCTCCTCCAGGGACTGAATAGCTAAAAACCATTAAATATTTTTAATATTCTAAAGTGTTTTATATACTTTAAATAAGTGAATTATTTGATATGTGAATTATATCTCCATCAAGCTGTTCAAAATTATGACCAGATGAGATGTTAGCTATGTGCTCAGTGTGTGCTCAGTCGCTCAGTTGTGTCTGACTCTTTGTGACCCCATAGACTGTAGCCCACCAGGCTCCCTGTCCATGGAATTTTCCAGGCAAGAATAATGCAGTGGGTTGCCACTTCCTCCTCCAGATGATTTTCGCAATCCAAGGATAAACACCACATCTCTTGCATTGGCAGATGGCTTCTTTACCACTGCTCCACCTGGGAGGCGATAGTAGCTATAATTGGTTTCATATGAATCTCACTGTGAATAAATAGATGGGAACCTACCTGTTTATTTCTTTTTAAAGGAAGAGTATTGCCAAAGAAATCACAAGCTTGACCTGCAATGCCTGTGATTGCTCAAACCTTAAGGCAAACTCCAGGCTTCTAAACCTGCAGAAAGTTAAGCTCAAAAGACAAGAAGCCCCAAAGAAGGTATAGCCTTCAGTAGCTACTTCATATTCAGGCAAAAGTCTGTAAGAGGACAAAATCAAGAGCTCAAGAGATTAAGGATGTTCACACAACCGTGTAGAACCAGGCTGTAAGTGAGGAACTTACTCTGTTATCAGGTCTGGGAGGTCTTCACAATCCCTGCCTGCCACAACTTGCTTGGTATGGATCAGTGACTGGGGTGTGTTTCCTATTATTCCCTTTGCTGACTGGGACTTTTTTTTTTTTTTTTTTTGCTGTTAGTCTGCTCCCATCCCAATATTCACTTGTGTGTGTGTGTGTGTGTGTGTGTGTGTGTGTGTGCACGCATGTAATGAGGAGAGAGGAGACATATGACTTGTCTATTAGTTTACCTCTGGACAATGGGAGGGCTTGCCACGTGCCACTAGTGGTGAAGAACCCGCCTGCCAATGCAGGAGATAGCAAGAGATGTGGGTTCAGTCCCTGGGTTGAGAAGATCCCCTGGAGGAGGAAATGGCAATCTACTCCGGTATTCTTGACTGAAGAAGTCCATGGACAGAAGAGCCTGGCGGGCTACAGTCCATAGTGTCGCAAAGAGTCGGACACTACTGAAGCAACTTAACACACACACAATGGGAAGGCATATGTGACTTTTAAGACAGGACTACACCATACCCAGAAATACCAGCTTCTGAACTCTGGAAGAATAAGTGGGTGAATAGGACTTTGTCTTCGGTTAGCCTCCCTTGAGGCAGAAGCAAATGATCACTGTTTATGGCTAAAAATGGCATTAATGTTAAAGATGGTATGTAGCTTCCTTCCCATTCTGGGAAGACACGAGGGATGCAAGAGGAATAAAAGGACATAATTAAGTTGGCCAACTGGGAAGAGGCTAGCTGCTCAGACTAACCAGACTGAAATCAACGATCACAGAAACACTGATGATTCTAGACTGATCACCCTGAACCCATAACATGCTTGAGACACTGATCACTTCTCTACTTCTTTTAAAATATCCTGCTACTTAGAACACTATCTCCTTACATTTTAAATAAATGAGTTGTATTTCTTTTCTATTTTCTAGTTCTTTATAATTATAGGTTTTCTTACTTTTGCTAGGTATATGTTTTATAACAACTTGAGTTTAGTGTTTAGGTTTATTTTTTCTGTGTTATAAATACAAGTATGTACAAACTACCCTATGTGTTGTTCTCATCAGTGTATCTCATGCATACCAGTCCTTGGGACTTAGAGAATCTTGGGCTATGCTCTAGCTTTCTTGCCTTTGCACAGACCTCATGCTGACTTCTTTCTTGTTATTACTCATCTGCGAAAGGAAAACCTTTTTCTTGGCCAGGTCTTTGTTAGAAGATGGTGTGAGAAACAGGTCAGGCAGGGGAACAAGCTGGATCAGTAGACAGCTCCTCACCTATGGACCCAAAGCTTCCTATCACTTTCCCACCAGATACCTGGGGGCAATCTGAGTCTAACTGAGTTTGGCAAGAAAATGCTGGGCATCCGGGGAACATCGTGGTGTTTGGTGTGGTGGTGCTGTTTGGTGTGATGGCTGTGTTTGGCAGATTTGGTAGTAACTTCTCTTGCTCTAATCAAAATCAGCAGCTATAAACTGTTCACCCTGAGTTTTTCTCAAACCCTCTGACATATTGTTAACCAGCCCATCGCCCCACTCATCCTTGTCTCATCTTCCACATCTGTACATCAAATGGGAGTCTGGGAGGCTTCCCTCAAATGCCATTCTAAGCAAGGGGTCATTAGATTGGATACTCAGAGTGTGAAACATATTGTGAAGGGTTTCATGTGATAATAATAATCTGCAAGTGTTACTGAATTCATTTATAGGTTTTCTTCAAAGAGTGTGACTTCTGACTGTGGCAGATTTCCAGTTTCACCAGAAATAATAATTATTTTATTATTACAACATGTTCAGTCACTCAGTCACGTCTGACTCTGTGCGGCCCTGTGGACTGCAGCATGCCAGGCCTCCCTGTCCATCACCAACTCCTGGAGTTTACTCAAACTCATGTCCATCGAGTCAGTGAGTCAGTGATGCCTTCCAACCATCTCTTCCTCTGTCATCCCCTTCTCCTCCTGCCTTCAATGGCTCCCAGCATCAGAGGCTCTTCCAATGAGTCCGTTCAAAGTATCAGGTGGTCAAAGTATTGGAATTTCAGCTTCAGTATCAGTCCTACCAAAAAATATTCAGGACTGATTTCCTTTAGGATTGACTGTCTGGATTTCCTCGCAGTCCAAGGGATTTTCAAGAGCCTTCTCCAACACCACAGTTCAAAAGCATCAATTTTTTGGTGCTCAGTTTTCTTTATGATCCAACTCTCACATCCATACATAGCTACTGGAAAAAACAGCTTTGACTAGACGGAACTTTGTCAGCAAATAATGTCTCTGCTTTTTAATATGCTGTCTGGGTTTGACAGAGTTTTTCTTCCAAGGTATAAACATCTTTTAATTTCATGACTGCGGTCACCATCTGCAGTGATTTTGAAGCCCAAGAAAATAAAATCTCTCACTGTTTCTATTGTTTCCCTATCTAATCACCATGAAGTGATGGGACCAGATGCCATGATCTTGGTTTTGTGAGTGCTGAGTTTTAAGCCATTTTTTTCACTCTCCTCTTTCATTTTCATCAAGAGACTGTTTAGTTCTTCTTCACTTTCTGCCATAAGGGTGGTGTCATCTGCATATCTGAGGTTATTGATATTTCTCCCGGCAATCTTGATTCCAGCTTGTGCTTCATCCATCCTGGCATTTCTCATGATGTACTCTGCATATAAGTTAAATAAGCAGGGTGACAATACACAGCCTTGACATACTCCTTTCTCAATTTGGAACCAGTCTGTTGTTCCTTGTCTGGTTCTAACTGTTGCTTCTTGACCTGCATACATATTTCTCAGGAGGCAGGTAAGATGGTCTGATATTTTCATTTCTTTAAGAATTTTCCACAGTCTGTTGTGATCCACATAGTCTTAGGCTTTGGTGTGGTCAGTAAAGTAGAAGTAAATGTTTTTCTGGAATTCTCTTACTTTTTTCTATGATCCAATGGATGTTGGCAATTTGATCTCTGGTTCCTCTGCCTTTTCTAAATCCAGGTTGAAATTCTGGAAGTTCTCAGTTCATGTACTGTTGAAGCCTCACTTGGAGAATTTTGAGCATTACTTTGCTAGTGTGTGAGATAAGTGTAATTGTGTGGTAGTTTGAGCATTCTTTGGCATTGCCTTTCTTAGGATTGGGATGAAAACTGACCTTTTCCAGTCCTGTGGCTACTGCTGAGTTTTCCAAATTTGCTGGCATATTGAGTGCAGCACTTTCACAGCATTATCTTTTAGGACTTGAAATAGTTCAGCTGGAATTCCATCACCTCACTATCTTTGTTCATAGTGATGCTTCCTAATGCCCACTTTACTTCACATTCCAGGATGTCTGACTCTAGGTGAGTAATCACACCGTCGTGGTTATCTGGGACATTAAGATTTTTTTGTATAGTTCTTCTGTGTATTCTTGCCACCTCTTCTTAATATCTTCTTCTGTTAGGTCCATACTGTTTCTCTCCTTTTTGTGCCCACCTTTGTATGCAATGTTCCCTTGGTCTCTCTAATTTTCTTGAAGAGATCTCTAGTCTTTCTCATTTTATTGTTTTCCTCTATTTCTTTGCACTGATCACTGAGGAAGGCTTTTTTATCTCTCCTTGTTTTTAGAACTCTGCATTCAAATGGGTATGTCTTTCCTTTTCTCCTTTGGCTTTTGCTTCTCTTCTTTTCTCAGCTACCTGTAAGGCCTCCTCAGACAACCATTTTGCTTTTTTGCATTTCTTTTTCTTGGGGATCGTCGTTGATCACCACCTCCTATACAATGTCACGAACCTCCGTCCATAGTTCTTCAGGCCTTCTATCAGACCTAATCCCTTGAATCAATTTGTCACTTCCACTGTACAATCATAGGGGATTTGATTTAGGTCATACCTGAATGGTCTAGTGGTTTCCCCTACTTTCTTCAGTTTAAGTCTGAATTTTACAATAAGGAGTTCATAAATGCTCATATAATACCAGGGCAATCTCCTGAGCTTTAAGAAAAACCTCTATGAGGTAAAGACATAATCAGTCTCAATTTACAAATGAGATACAGAGAGATTAAAGAATCTGCTAAAGATCACACAGGATGAATTCAGAACTTAAACTCAGGCAGTCTGGTTCATGAGCCCCTGATTTTAACAACAATAGAGTTAATATAATTCTACTTGTTGCGTTTTGTTAATTTCAAATGGAAGGCCAGGACAAACATGCCTTTACTTCAGATAATATTATTGGAAATCTTTGTATTTCAAAGAGTGAAAGCGTTTTGAAAGTGGTTGGGTAAGAACAAATATATAAGACATTTATAATTTTGTTCAGAATTATTTTCTACTTATTTACACAACCCTGGGAGCTCAGTCTGAGGGTAAACTCTAGGCCATGAAGATTTCAGTGGTTCCATGACATTTAGATATTTTTTAGCTTAAAAATTTTAATATCTTCTTTATTTTATAAAAGGAGCAAAATAGTTTCATAATGACAATTCAATTGTAAGATAGTCAAGCTAAAAGACTAAGAAAAAGAAGAGAAGTTAAAAATAGACACACAACTTAAAAGTATATATATATATATATATATATATATATATATATATATATATATATATTTTTTTTTTTTTTTTTTTTTTAACTAAATCATAGTACTGACAGAGGGCTTCCCTGGTGGCTCAATTGTAAAGAATCTGCCTGTTAAGCAGGAGACATAGGTTCAATCCCTGGGTCAGGAAGATCCCCTGGAGAAGGAAATGGAAACCCACTGCAGTATTCTTTCCTGGGAAATCCCATTGACAGAGGAGCCTGGTGGACTACAGCCCATGGGGTTGCAGAAGAGTTGGACATGACTTAGTGACAAAAAACAACATGGATTGAGGATTAAAAAGATGAATTATGGCCCTTTTATGAACTGGAATATAGCATACCTTTGAAAAAAGATGCCTTTCTATATTCATTAATAGACAAAATCTCTAAGAATTGTTGTGACATTAAAGAAATCATTTACAAAAATATATGGGTAGTATGATCTTATCTGTATAAAATTACACTGATATGATACAGCCAAATGACAAACATGTTCATAGAAAAAAGTTTGAGAATTGTGTGCAATATTGATTGTAAATACCTGGGAGAGATTTCATAATATTTTCAGCTCTTATATTTAATATATTTAAATTTTTTCTGTGAATTATGAGATATCTATGTTAGCAGAAAATACAGATGTAATAATTTGAAGATATTGTGTTTAACTTAAGTCACAAAGGAAACTCACTATATCAAGCAGGAAAGTCCCATCTATTCATAAAAATGGAGTAAATGGAAATATTTCCAAGGGCAATAAAGCAGAGCTGTCCAGAGAAAGAAATGTGAGGAGTGAACCATCCGCTCAAACCAGACTGAAAACCTGATTTGAGAGAGGGTAATGGTTGGGAAAAAACAAACAAACTTAAGACAATCCCAAGCAGTGAGTCTTATTTTTGGCTTACTTAAGTACTGAATGGAAAAATTTTAAATCTGTTCAATGGAGCCTGTATGCAATATGTGCTACCAGATAGCGAGTTACAAATGGTTGAGAGAGATGTTGCCTACCAATTTCTCAGAAATTTTCATGTGTTTTCAGTAGGAAGATAAAAGACAGATGAGGACTGGGCCAGCAGTTCTGCCATAAGGCTGCTGGGATGAGGGATATGGGCATTCAATTTCAATTCCCCTTGAAATTTCAGGTAAAATCTAGGGGTGGTCTGTTTTAAGAGACAGAACCAAGTTGGGGCAAAGGTGTGCATGAAGGACCAGTGAAACCCATACAAGTGAGCTGGTCTTGAGCTTATCAGCAGCATACATCAACAGGAAGTGTCAGTAGGGTGTCCAGTGGTGTAGCAGAGAGGAAAGTGTCACAGAGAACAATGTAGATCCTGAAGTTCGCACAAGATGAAAAATAATTACAGAAATTAGTAAAACATGTTTTATTCATAATCAAATAGTAGGAGATACATGAATTATTGACAATTGTGCAATCTTAGAAAATCATCTTTTGTTAAGAGAATATTCAAGCCATGGGTGATCGAGCAAGTCTGGTCATCTGAAGTTAACTTCTTTCAAATTAGTTTAGAGTTTTAAGTATCTCAGAGGTAAAGATCATGGACAAAGCCCAGAGATAAATCCACGAACCTATGGACACCTTACCTTTGACAAAGGAGGCAAGGATATACAATGGAAAAAAGACAATCTCTTTAAAAAGTGGTGCTGGGAAAACTGGTCAACCACTTGTAAAAGAATGAAACTAGAACACTTTCTAACACCATACACAAAAATAAACTCAAAATGGATTAAAGATCTAAATGTAAGACCAGAAACTATAAAACTCCTAGAGGAGAACATAGGCAAAACACTCTCCGACATAAATCACAGCAAGATCTTCTATGACCCACCTCCCAGAATATTGGAAATAAAAGCAAAAATAAACAAATGGGACCTAATGAAAATTAAAAGCTTTTGCACAACAAAGGAAACTATAAGTAAGGTGAAAAGACAGCCCTCAGATTGGGAGAAAATAATAGCAAATGAGGAAACAGACAAAGGATTAATCTCAAAAATATACAAGCAACTCCTGAAGCTCAATTCCAGAAAAATAAATGACCCAATCAAAAAATGGGCCAAAGAACTAAACAGACATTTCTCCAAAGACATACAGATGGCTAACAAACACATGAAAAGATGCTCAACATCACTCATTATTAGAGAAATGCAAATCAAAACCATAACGAGGTACCATTACACGCCAGTCAGGATGGCTGCTAGCCAAAAGTCTACAAGCAATAAATGCTGGAGAGGGTGTGGAGAAAAGGGAACCCTCTTACACTGTTGGTGGGAATGCAAACTAGTACAGCCACTATGGAAGACAGTGTGGAGATTTCTTAAAAAACTGGAAATAGAACTGCCATATGACCCAGCAATACCACTTCTGGGCATACACACTGAGGAATCCAGATCTGAAAGAGACACGTGCACCCCAATGTTCATCGCAGCACTGTTTATAAAAGCCAGGACATGGAAGCAACCTAGATGCCCATCAGCAGATGAATGGATAAGGAAGCTGTTGTACATATACACCATGGAATATTACTCAGCCGTTAAAAAGAATTCATTTGAATCAGTTCTAATGAGATGGATGAAACTGGAGCCCATTATACAGAGTGAAGTAAGCCAGAAAGATAAAGAACATTACAGTATACTAACACATATATATGGAATTTAGAAAGATGGTAACGATGGCCCTATATGCAGGGCAGAAGAAGAGACGCAGAAGTACAGAACAGACTTTTGAACTCTGTGGGAGAAAGTGAGGGTGGGATGTTTCGAAAGAACAGCATGTATATTATCTGTGGTGAAACAGACCACCAGCCCAGGTGGGAGGCATGAGTCAAGTGCTCGGGCCTGGTGGGCTGGGAAGACCCAGAGGAATTGGGTGGAGAGGGAGGTGGGATGGGGGACCGGGATGGGGAATATGTGTAACTCTATGGCTGATTCATATCAATGTATGACAAAACCCACTGAAAAATTAAAAAAAAAAAAAAAGATCATGGACAGTCTAAAAAACTACCATAGTCTTTGAAATAGGAAGGGATTAGAGTCAGTCTCTGGTTTCCTGGAAGACCTAAGCAAGAATGGTTAGCATTTAGTCCATTCTGGCTGCTATAGCAAAACACCATTGAGTAGGTGGCTTCATAAAAAGAGAAATTTACTGATCATAGTCCTGGAGGCTGGGCACTTAAATATCAAGGTGCCAACAAGATGTGTTCTGGTGAGGGATTATCTTTCTAGTTCACAGATGATATCTTTGTCCTGTGTCCTTCCATAGTACAAGGGACCAGGATCCCCCTGGAACCTCTTTCATAAGTCACTAATACCATTCAGAAGAGCTCTGCCTTCAAGGCACCTCCCAAAGGCCCTATTTCCTGATACTGACATCTATGGAGGTTAGGATTTTAAACTATGGACTTTGAGGTGACACAAACATTCAGATCACAGTAGTCAGTGCTAGAAAATGATGATGTTTGTCAAGGAGAACTAAGTAGTTCTATCACGGTAGAGAAGAGTTAAAGAAAATCATTTCACCAGGCCGCAAAACTGGATAATCAGCAGTTTCAGAGGCTGTAGTATGACTGAGCGTCATAGGTAGGATTCACAGCAAGTTTTCAGAAAACAAAGACCAGAAGATCTCAAATAAACAAGAAAGAAGAAATTCAGGTTAACAAAGGAACAGGTTAAAATAATGTATAGAACTTCCCTGGTGGGCCAGTGGTTAGGAATTCACCTGCCAATGCAGGGGACATGGGTTCGATCCCTGGTCCAGGAAGATGCCACATGCCACATGACAAGTAAGCCTGTGAACCACAACTGCTGAAGCTTGTGTGCTTAGAGCCTATGTTTGCAACAAAAGAAGCCGCCACAACGAGAAGCCCATACACCACAACTGGAGAGTTGTCCTTGCTTGCCACAACTAGAGAAAGCCTGTGGGCAGCAACAAAGACCCAGTGCAGCCAAAAATTTAAAGATGAATAAAAATTTTAAAATAATATATAGAAAAATATTTGTGGGGGGAACCCAGAGATCAGGATAGGCTTCATAAGTTTAAAAAAAAAATCAGCAAAAGAGTCAAGATGTAACCAGAGGTCAGGGATGTAAGAACAGAAATATGGTGAATTTGCACAAGATTTAACTAAGAAAATTCATAGTTTCTCAGATGGAATGATGTTTCTAGTAGACCTGAACACTATATACTCTGAATTTGGATTTATATCTTTATCTAACATCAAGGCTCGGAGAAGGCAATGGCACCCCACGCCAGTACTCTTGTCTGGAAAATTCCATGGACGGAGGAGCCTGGTGGGCTGCAGTCCATGGCCATGGTCGCTAAGAGTCGGACATGACTGAGCAGCTTCACTTTAACTTTTCAGTTCCGTGCTTTGGAGAAGGGAATGGCACCCCACTCCAGTGTACTTGCCTGGAGAATCCCAGGGACGGGGGAGCCTGGTGGGCTGCCGTCTGTGGGGTCACACAGGGTCGGACACGACTGAAGTGACTTAGCAGCAGCAGCAGCAACATCAAGGCCAATTAAGGAATATTTATCCAGTCAACCTTTCCTTTGCTTGTTTCGTGTTATTTGATCTACTTCATTTTCAACTCTCTAAATGCTTTCGTTGTTTTGTTTAGTTTTACTGAAATTCCTCTTTCAATTAGCGCTTAGAGTATATTCCAATTTGTCCACGCTGTTTGAAAATGTTAGCATAGAGAAGAGCCACAAGGCAAGGCAGCCATGCCCATCTGTTTGTTTGTCCCTGGCTGATTCAGGAATCCTGTGGGGACTGGCAGTAGAAATCAAAGCAGAATGTAGTATAGAATAATGTTGACCCCCACCTTCAGAATTCTTCTTGTCTGGCATGGACATAAATGAGACTGTAACTGAGGTAGTAGAGTTCCTCTATTATGGATGCTCCCCTTCTTCCGTTAATTACAGGACCCTCACTTGTTACCTGTGTGCATAGCTACTAAATTAAAGACTATAATTTCCACTCTCCATTGCAGAAACTAGGGCCAAGGAAAAGTGACCCAGAGGGACATATGCAACTTTGACAGAATGTCCTAAAAGGATCATGCCCTTCTCTCTGTTTGTCCCATTTTACTACCTAGAGTGAAACATAATAGCAAGAACCGGGGCAACTTTTACTGACTACTAGGTGGAAGATTCTTGTTACAGGTGGCA
Source organism: Muntiacus reevesi (assembly GCF_963930625.1). Classification (NCBI taxonomy): domain Eukaryota; kingdom Metazoa; phylum Chordata; class Mammalia; order Artiodactyla; family Cervidae; genus Muntiacus; species Muntiacus reevesi. The sequence goes on from NC_089249.1 coordinate 203,418,323, forward strand.
GAGCAACCCCATGGGAAGATTCTGAGTTTCTCCTAACTGTGATGCATCTCTATAGTCATGGATCAACTCCTGTAATTTTACACAAGAGAGAAAGAAATGTCTGTTTCTAAAGTTCTTGTTTACTCAATCTGTTACAGCAGTAAAATCAGTTCTGTAGGTCACAGACTAATTTACAAAACCAAATATTTTTACATGTAACATTTGTGGAATCAAGTAGCTCCATACTAAATCTTCTCATTTTCAATGCATATGGAGAAAATCTAAAATCATAACATCAAGATAATAAAATTTTTATGAAAATACTGTCATTGTCTATTAGCATTTGCCAAGGTAAATGTGAGATATCTCTTTGTCAGTTTTACTAGATGGGTCATATCCTAGATTTGAATTCTTATCTGTTCTGCTCCAAAGTCTATGGTTTAATCACCACCTTTTATTTCATCCCTTTATTATGATGGAGCTAAGTATAAAATTACCATCAATTTTAAAATCAAAGCTTAATAATTTTAATATATGCTTCTAATTGTCAGGAATTTTTCTCTTTTGTAAACAGTACCTCAGAGAAAAATTTGAGAAGCAGTGTCTTTGGCAATTTCACTTGACAAATCTAAGGAATTGTAATATTGAAACCTAGTCCATTGACTGTCCAGAATAAACAGTTAATGACTTTTTTTCTCCATCACTTTTCTATTTTAAGTTTAGTACCTATGACTGGACCTTATCAAGGAGAAGGGTCATTTCCATTCATTGAGCATGTAAGTATAAAGCATTATATATACCTAAGCAGATATTTTATTTCAGTTTCAGGGCAAGCTATATGATGTGTTATTCGCTTTTTACAGAAAATAAATTGAGTTTCAGAGAACTAAAATAACTGACTAGAGAATAGGTGAAGTATTTAACAGTATATATTTTGAGATACTAAAGCTTTAGAATTGTATGTTACTTGGATAAAATAAAAATGTTTATTTCAAATGAAAATAGTATTTTTCCTTAAATTTTCCCCAAAGGAAGTGGACCACTATTATAGCCATCCAACTTAAGAAACATCATCAAAATTTTCAATATCAGCAATCGATTGAAAATTAGTGGCTTATGAAACTACATTTCTAAGTTTTATATGTAGTCCTTAGAAGAGTCCATGGAATTCTCTGGGCCAGAATACTGGAGTGGGTAGCCTTTCCCTTCCCCAGGGGATCTTCCCAACCCAGGGATCGAACCCAGGTCTCCCACACTGCAGAGCGGTTCTTTACCAGCTGAGCCACAAAGAAAGCCCGAGAATATTGAAGTGGATAGCCTATTCCTTCTCCAGTGGATCTTCCTGACGCTGGAATCAAACCAGGGTCTCCTGCATTGCAGGCAGATTCTTTACCAACTGAGCTATCAGGGAAGCCAAAGCTTTGTGTAAGTTTACTTTAATCTATGAACATATGCATTATAGAAATAGTAAGTAAAATATATAACCATTCCCAGAAATATATACTTATAAACATTCTTGATGTCTTATATTTTCTCAACTATCATAAAAATTCAAAATATACAAAAATTTGGTCTAGTTTTTAGATTGACATCATATGTCAAGTCATTTAAAGTCATAAAATGTCAGAATCTTGCTAAAAAGCCTGTGAAGGTAGAACTGAGATGGGAATAGATCCCAAGCCAGTTTAATTTGAAAGTCAACATTAAAACTGCAGAACTCCAAAAATAAAGAATTGTGGTCTACTCTTGACAACATGCAGGAATTAACTGTGTTGACTTACACTTAATTTACATCTCAAAATCATTTTACCCAAAGATACAGATCAGAGGTATTTTTGTATGTTTGGGTAAAATATTTAGGGTTTCTAAATGTAACCCACTTGTGAGCAATTAAGGTTGTAGGCAGTGACAAATGTGTTATGCAAAGTATAGGCACTTGTACATACCAACAAATGGTTAAAAGGTTGTTAATATTTTATTATTATTTAGATATCACTTTTGGACTGATGATTTAGTTATCCATTTGAAAATATAGACAATTTTTCCAAGGAAAAATGTCAAGGGAAAGATGATACTTTTAAATGAATTGTAAATCTTATAGATCCATGGATAAGAACCTAGGAATGCAGCTCTTGTACTTGTTTTGCTAAGTGTATCCCATTTCATTGTTTACCACAGTATCTGGCCCTTTGTAAGCACTCAATAAATATTTACTATTGGCTATTTATGTCGTGGGAAGACAAACTATATCTGTGAATAAAATTCTTGATAAATGTCATATATTTAGAAATGTTCTTACTGATTTCTCATCTAGGGCATTGTTAAGTCAATGTTGAAGACAAATGAAACAAGAAGGGAGCCTTACTAAAAATCTTAAAACCATTTTAATCTATGATGCTCCTTTCCTGAGAATATTACTGGGCTAATAAAAGAAAGTTGAATTCAAGGATATCTATGTTCCAAGCTCAGCAAACTGTGAGGTGTTCTCAATGATAATTTTCTGATGTTCTAAACTATTACCTTTCTTAATATTAACACAAAAGCAATGAACTGTATACGTACTTTATTTTTTTTTAATTTGGTAATGTCTTTTTTCTCCCATTTATTTTTATTAGTTGGAGGCTAAATATAATATTGTAGTGGTTTTTGTCATACATTGACATGAAACTTTAAAAAATAAAAGAAGAGTAAGGTTATTTTAATCTAAAGGCACAGTATATCCTTCACAAGTACAATAGAAACCTAAAAGCTATACACAAGGTGCATTTAATTACAAAAAAATTTAAAATTTTATTACTAACTCACTTAGGAAATCTACCAGAAATAAGTTGAAAAAGATCAAGGAAAAATTTTTACTACAGTATAAGCAAAAGGTTTTTGTTGTTATTGTTTAAGCCCCCAAGAAATTTAATTTCTACAAATTATCCACATAAATAGCTTAACAATTCATAGAGATTACCTGCAGCACCTTTGGAAAGGTGGTAGCCTGGAAACAGGATTAGTTAGATAAATCATATGATCTCTACACCATTTTATACTTAACAATCATTAAAATAATTTTTTTAGGAATGAAAAGAATTATAAGTTATGTCAGGTGAAAAGAGAGAATTCCTGAACATTATTTAGAGTGTGGTTTTACTGACAGGTCTGGAGGGAGACAGAAGAAAACATACCCTGGGTGAGCAGTTTGAGCTTGGGAGAGAGGATCTGTGATATTTGTGTAATACTTTATAGAGTGTTAACATTTTTTCACAAAAGGCACATATTACTTCTATGTATTTTTTAAAAGGATGAAAACCATCTGCTATATTATGGGAAAATGAGTCTTATTTGTCAATGGTATCTTATTCCTTTGTAATTTTGAAATGACCCTTCTTTATCTCTTTTCAGCCACAGCAAGTGTGTGTGTGTGTGTGTGCTCAGTCATGTCTGGCTCTTTGTGACCCCATGGACTGCAGCCTGCCAGGCTCCTCTGTCCATGGGATTTTCCAGGCAAGAATTTTGGAATGGGCTGCCATTTCTTCCTCCAGGGGATCTTCCTGACCCAAGTATCAAACCCATATCTCCTGCGTCTCCTGCGTTGGCAGGTGGCCTCTTTACCACTGAGTCACCTGTAAAACCCCACAACAAGTTTAACACGGGTTTCATCTCAAGTCAATGCTATTTTGAAAGTAAATTTATTATTCTGTACTCACACAGTTGCCTGAAAATAGTGAAGGTATTTACAGTAACAATTATTTATGACATTCCATGTAGGAATTTCTTCAAGGGAAATCATTCTTCTCATGTGAAAAACTAATTTGCAATATATTCTCTATCACATGTAAGAAATCTGAAGTTTAATATTATCTCTCTACCAAGGAAGACCTGAGAGCTTCTGAAAACATAGGGAAGAGCTTAATAGAACATTTTCCCTTGGTTCTTAACTGAGTGGATTATTAATTTGTTTAGAACTTGAGTGATTTTTCATTCTGTAATAGATACCAATAATCACTGCAGTTTTAAAAATCATTTTATATTTTGATCAAAAGTAGGTATAGTTATTATTTCTTCCGTGAAAAACTATTCTTGTAATAAATTAATTCACCCTAACATTTGAAGTCAATATTTCTAAAACCTTTTTACTGTTTTTGCTTATTTATTTTTCAGTTTTCATATTGTAGAAGAAAATTAATTTTGCAAGTGAAAACACATTTCAAATATGATAATTTAACAGTAATAGTTTGAAACACTTACTTTAAAATTGTCAAACATAAAATCATTAGTAGCCATCATATTCCAAGTTAGTACATAGCAGCACAATATAATATTATATTGTAACAGCAAATATATTCTGAAAATTCCAGACAAAAGACAAAGAGTATATGTTAAGTCAATGACCTGGAAAAATCATTAAGAATATTTGCTGTTTTGAATGTTTTGCTCCCAAGCAACATTTTAATTTAAACTTTCAAGGTAAGCTGAAAGTGTAATATCCAATGTTACTGCTCCATATTTGCAACTCAGACTTCTAATTATCTAGCTCAAGGCAGTCACTTAGCCCCTTGCACTTTTAGAAAGATGAGAAATGGAGCCAGATTCCATTTCCTTCTCTTCACTCCACTTGTCTCACTTGCTTGGAGCTCCTTTTGAAGCTAAGAAGGAATAAGGATTTGGCCCTTTGTTTCTGAGTGGGTAGTTAATCCCCCTTAAATAAATTCCTCTGATCAACCCGCTTCTAATTAGAACTGAGCCTTTTCTCCTGTTTCAGAACTTTTCTGTGGGACTTAGAAGATCTAGTGAATATTATATACTAAGAATAAACACACTGTGTTGATGTAATTGGCATCACAAAATAGTTCTTCCAATTAACATAAAATTTTCTTCATTTTTAAAGTAGCCCTTCAACAGGATATTTTTGAGATAAATTGCAGAAAATTAAGATCATTTAATTTTATGACTATGTTTCTTTCTTCCTTTCTATGAATGAAGTCTCATTTCTGATAAAGCCCAGTGTCCTTTGATTACCCTAATGGGAAATAAAGACCAATAGTGTTATACTGGCTTGGTGGATTTACTGGGTGTGAGCAAAATCCAGTTAAATAAGCTCCAATCTGATCTGATCCAAAGCATTAATTCTGTTAAAAATGTTTATATGTAAAGTAGAATATCTGCACTTTTAAAAAGGGAGTGTGGGTTTATGGTTAGGCAATTAGACAAAATTTTACAATGTGATTTTTTAAGCATATGAATGAATACATGATGAAAGGTATTCTGGCCCTGGGTCTAGAGTCATGAGTTCTATACCAATTTTTATTAATTATCTTAGCTCTACAGATGACATATCTTTGTGATAATTATTTTCCACTCAACTAATTTATTCAATATATACTTATAAATTTGGGAACAAGAAGTTTAGTAAATGGTAATATGTTCCCCCTCCCACTTGTCCTCAGCCCCATTCACAGCTCCGTTTTCACTTATGAATAGATTTATCACAACTTTAATTACTTATTTTTCTAAATGCATAGGAATACTGTGAGCTCCTTAAGCACAGGGACTATGGGTTTTTTCATTTTAATATCTGAGCCTCTGGAATAAAGGAAATTTAATATATTCTTGTTGAGCTGAATAAAATTAGATTTATTGATTGCTGAAGTTGCCAAATACTCTTTTTGTCTTCCATGCAGCCATTCTCTCTACTTTCCAGCCAACAGAACAACAGTGTGCCTAGCCTCAGGGCCCAAGACAATTACAGGGGCATCACTGGCAGTAGGGTAGGACCTAACCCATTCCTTGCTAGTGAAATAAAAGTGGACGTCTTCTGGAAGGGTTTCTGGGAAAGATGAAAGGTCAGAGTGAAGTCAAGAGAACATCAAAGTTCTTTCCTTCCTATTGAAATGCTATCATGCAAGACTATGATCATCACTAATATACAAAGATAGTCCAGAAAGCTATAAAACAGACAGACAACTGAGTCCTTATTTACCTAATTGCACAACCAAATCAAAATTGTAACATCTGCAAATAATGACAGTTTTACTTCCTTTCTGATTTGGAAGCCTTGCTTAACTGCACTAGCTAGGACTTCCAGCACTATATTGAGTAAGAGTGGTGACAGTGGGCATCATTGTCTTGTTCCTGATCTTAGAGGCAGAAAAATCAGCAGAGAAACATTGCAATTGAACCAGGTTTTAGACCAAATAGACTTATATACAGCATTCCATCCAACAGCAGCAGAATACACCTTTTGTTCAAGTGTACACAGTACATTTTCCAGAATAGATCATATGGCAGGATACAAAACAAGTTTTAGCAAATTTAAGATGACTGAAATCATACCAACTATCTTTTCTGGCCACAGTGATATGAAAACAGAAATCAGCAAAAAGAGGAAAGATGGAAAGATGAAAAATCTACAAATATGTGAAAACTAAACAACATACTTTTGGATAACCAATGGATGAAAGAAGAAATCAAGAGGGAAGTTTAAAAATTAAAAATAAATGAAAGTAGAAATACAGTGTACCAAAGCTAGTGGATCCTGTAAATGTGGTTCTGAGAGGAAAGTTTATAGCAAAAAAATTCATATATTAAGAAATCAGAAAGATCTCAAACAACCTAATTGTACATCTTATTGAACTAGAAAGAGAAGAACAAATTAAGTCCAAAGTTAGCTGAAGGAAGGAAATAAAAAAGATCAGAGGAAAATAAATGCAATAGAGACTAGGGAAAAATAGAATGAAACTAAGAACTGATTTTGAATAAGATAAAATTGACAAAACAAGCTAGACTAAGAAACAAGAGGAGAATCAAATACATAAAATTAGAAATTAAAGAAACATTGCAAATTATACCACAGAAATACATAGGATTATAAGAGACTACTATGAAGCATTGTTTAGTTTTTAAGTTGTGCCCAACTCTTTGCCACCCCATGTACTATAGCCCAGCAGGCTTTTCCATCCATGGGATTTCCCAGGCAAAAATACTGGAGTGGGTTGCCATTTCTTTCTCCAATCACTGATCCCAGAACATCATATAATAGACACTTCATGGTCAAGAAGAGTTGTAAAATTATTAAAAATATTACTGTGAATCAGTTAGTACTAAATCCGAAATCCTGTTATACAGTTAAAAAATATATATATATATATAAATAAAGTTCCCTCTACAATCAACTCTTTACAGAAATACTAGAAAATGTAGCTCTTACTCATGTTTGGAGCTTATATTTGTCATGTAAAACAATAATAAAAGAGTAAATGTTGTAAAATCAGTCTTGTTATTCATTAATGGAACAGTATAAAAATAATAACAGAGTACTAAATTTGAAGTGTGTTTGTGTATTTTTTATTAAGTCACTAGATTTTCATTAAATTAAAAGAAACGTTAATCCATATAGTAAGGCATGCCTTGAGCTGTAGTGAAATAAAATTAAAATCAAAGACAATGATTCTCTCTCCAGATTTCAGAAATCAAAGCCCTCAATTATAACTGAAACAGCAGCTGTGGGTGTTTTGAAGTAAGTTGACCAGTGTCAGTACCCAGGAATCCTCCTGCCAGAGGTTCTTTCTTTTGCTAACATGTGACTTACATTCTCTCCAAGGTGGGCTAAGTTTGAGTCTTAAGAAAAAAAAAGAAAAAGAGAAAAGAGTTTGCTTTTAACAAATCTATGGTCTAATTTAAGCGACTATTTTGATCTTAAGTATAAAGCAGTCTCTTGGAGTTGAGTAATAAGTCCTAAATCTCATGCTGTTCTTTGAGAAGGATTTATAAGCTGATAATCATAAGCATTTTTTTTAGGTAAATTAATTTGAATGTAAACTTTGAACTGATTCCTTAGTGTGTTTTCTAGAATTTTGTTGGCAAACAATTTCCCTAAGGACACACACAGTAGAATGATGGTTTTAATCAAGTAAATGTTTTCCTTTTAAAGAACTAGTCAGCCCCTACACAGATGATATGATCTTACCACATAAAAGTATGAATAAAATAAAATATTGAAATAATGTTGCTATAAAAACTATCCCTGAGAGGTGTATGTTTTCATATTAAATTTTGGAACTTAAAAAATTCCAATTAGTCTCTTGATCTATTCATGGTTCCATATAACCCACCTAAAGAAATCCCTAAATGATTTCTTACAAATAGTGTCTAGGAGACTGTGGTATCCCAAGTGATTTAACAGATTAATACTGTTTCTGTCTCCTTCAATTATACACTGCGCACTTAGATCCAAATGGGAAAATGATGGCAATGGTATTGGTGTTTGTGTTTTCCCACATGATAAAAATCAGATGACTTTAAGAGCTAGAGAGACAGATTTCATTTGTTTTATTTATTAAGCACATTTTCGGTTGTGATTCCTCTTTACTTCTCATTTTAAAAGAAGAGAAAATAATACAAGTCACCCCTCAAGCTATTAGTCAAGTGACCTACTTTCAGGCATCCTTCTCCTGGATTAGGCCAGCACTGATTTTTCCCAGATGACCATATTCTCTTTTATTCCCATGCAGGCATTTTTAGAGTTTTAAAAGGAAATTGTGGAGTTCCTCCAAAATCTGTGGTCAGAACACCAATATTTTTGAAATAGTCTCCTCCCAGCCTGCAACAGCTATCAACAACATCACCATGAGTCCTTTTAAAAAAACAATCTTGATAGATCATTAAATTAAAAAAAAAAAACAGTTTAATAACCCTCCTTCTCTTTCATAGAACAGGCTACAGATTTGGGGTGATAATGACTTTATCATTAAAAGCAAAATGTAGGAATGGGAAAACTATTTTAGAAACAATAAACTTGATCAGGTATAGGAAATAAAGCCCATATCCTCTCCTTAGTAGGAGAGGAAAGAAGAGAACATATAGGTCATTAAACTTCTGGTGATGTGACATTATCATGAAGATGACCAGGACTTGTGAAAGCATTTGTGTGTGTGTGTGTGTGTGTGTGTGTGTGTGTGTGAAACAAGAAATGGAAAGAGAAAGAAGATATGGATTTTTCTTAATTAAAAGTCTCTGGGCAAAAATACCTAACACACCAAATGAATATTATACATATTCATATATAGAATATGTTCTAACTAACGCTCCCTTTTCTCATTTTGTATAACAAAGTGGTACTAATTAACAAAATAATTTGGTGTTTGCATTAGAGAGAACTGAGATGAGATTTTGGCTAAACTAAAGAGGAATTAATGGTAGAGATAGGTGTCAGGACCACTATCCGAAGCAGGACGTAAGGACTACTGAGATTTCTGTTTCGCTCCTTTTTGAGTAGGTGCTCGGTTCAGTTCAGTTCAGTCACTCAATCATGTTCTACTCTTTGCGACCCCATGGACTGCAGCACCCCAGGCCTCCCTGTCCATCACCAACTCCAGGAGTTTACTCAAACTCATGTCCACTGAGTTGGTGATGCCATCCAACCATCTCCCTCTCTGTCATTCCCTTCTCTTCCCGCCTTCAATCATTCCCAGCATCAGGGTCTTTTCCAGTGAGTCAGTTCTTTGCATCAGGTGACCAAAGTATTGGAGTTTTCAGCTTCAGCATCACTTCTTCCAATGAATGTAAAGTAAAAGTAAAGTGAAGTCACTCAGTCATGTCCGACTCTTTGTGACTCCATGGACAGTAGCCTACCAGGCTCCTCGGTCTATAGGATTTTCCAGGCAAGAGTACTGGAGTGGGGTGCCATTTCCTTCTCCAGGGGATCTTCCTGACCCAGGGATTGAATCTGGGTCTTCTGCATTGCAGGCAGACACTTTACCATCTGAGCTACCAGGGAAGACCCTTTACGATTTCCTTTAGGATGGACAGGTTGGATCTCCTTGCAGTCCAAGGGACTCTCAAGAGTCTTCTCTAGCACCACAGTTCAAAAGCATCAATTCTTCGGTGCTCAGTTTTCTTTAAAGTCCAGCTCTCACATCCATGCCCGACTACTAGAAAAAACATAGCTTTGACTAGACAGACCTTTGTCGGCAAAGTAATATCTCTGCTTTTTAATAAGCTGTCTAGGTTGGTCATAACTTCTCTTCCAAGGAGCAAATGTCTTAATTTCAAGGCTGCAGTCACCATCTGCAGTGATTTTGGAGCCCCCCCAAATAAAGTCTGTCACTGTTTCGATTGTTTCCCCATCTATTTGCCATGAAGTGATGGGACTGGATGCCATGATCTTAGTTTTCTGAATGTTGAGTTTTAAGCCAACTTTTTCACTCTCCTGTTTCACTTTCATCAAGAGGCTCTTTAGTTCTTCTTCACTTTCTGCCATAAGGGTGGTGTCATCTGCATATCTGAGATTATTGTTTCTCCCAGCAATCTTGATTCCAGCTGGTGCTTCATCCAGCCCAGCATTTCTCTGCATTTAAGTTAAATAAGCAGGGTGACAATATAGTCTTGACGTACTCCTTTCCCGATTTGGAACAAGTCTGTTGTTTCATGGCCAGTTCTAACTGTTGTTTCCTGACCTGCACACAGATTTCTCAAGAGGCCAGTCAGGTGGTCTGGTATTCCCATCTCTTTCAAAATTTTACACAGTTTGTTGTGATCCACACAAAGCCTTTGGCAGAGTCAATAAAGCAGAAGTAAATGTTTTTCTGGAACTCTCTTGCTTTTTCGATGATCCAACAGATGTTGGCAATTTGATCTCTGGTTCGTCTGCCTTTTCTAAATCCAGCTTGAACATCTGGAAGTTCACGGTTCACATACTGTTGAAGGCTGGCTTGGAGAATTTTGATCATCACTTTACTAGGGTGTGAGATGAATGCAATTGTGCATTCGGTCATTCTTTGATATTGCCTTTCTTTGAGATTGGAATGAAAACTGATCTTTTCCAGTCCTGTGGCCACTGCTGAGTTTTCCAAATTTGCTGCCATATTGAGTGCAGAACTTTTACAGCATCATCCCTTAGGACTTGAAATAGCTCAACTGGAATTCCATCACCTCCACTAGCTTTGTTCATAGTGATGCTTCCTAATTCTAAGAGCATCTTTGTAAGAAGGAAGGTCATTAACTGCTTCATATTGACTGGAAGAATGTATTTTGTTTTATGGAAGGTCTGATATGTGTAGAAATGTATGTAGGAATTACTAACTTGATTTGAAATATTTTGCAAATACATCTACAATGTCATTTTCATACTATACCACAAGTTTCTCTAGTATTTTCCCACCCTTTTCAGGGATAATTTTAAAATATGGCTGCCTCCTCTACCTACATTCAATATTGTTCTTCCATCACTGGAGTTGACAGTCTTGAGTTCCTATCACAATAATTTGTAAAGGTGAGCTAGTCTCTGCTTCAAATGCTGGAGAACGAAGGCTTTAGAAAAGTCTCACCGTGTCCCCCAGCAAGTGGCCATTTAAATTAGTTATGATGTCTTAAAGAAAGAGAACATCTCTGGTCAGAAGAGTAATTTTCTCAGTTGTTTCCTTTAGGTGTAGGACAAATTCATGGCCACTGCTGGAAGAAATCCATGGATTCATATTCTGCTGGGAAGGGTCTTTGAACAAAGATGTCTATAAGATTTATCCAAGAAGTCTCTCTGGAAGGTTCAGAGGAAAGATACCAATCAGCATCCCTTGATGCTGCTGGCTTATGTGTTTCTATGAATCAGGATGTTGCTTGTTAAAGTGACTACCCAGAGTATGAAGTACAGCATGTGTTAGCACTTGCTTTGTATACTTTTAAAAAGCTTTACTGTGTGTGAATGCATACAAGAGGCTACACAAAAGGGAGTTTAAAGAATTAGATATGCAAAATGGTGACTATTGCCATGATATCGCAGTCACACACCACTGGCAATTTGCCCCAGTTCATGTAATAGATTATTCTGGAAGTCTCGTGATAACTATCAAACTGAACAGCAAGTAGAAGTAGAACATGCTTTACTGATAATCTCAAGGAGTACTTAATATTTGAGGGGTTACACAATATACTTGCCACTTTCTTAGGCTTTCCCTTTATTTGTTTACATTTCCATCTGTTCTTGCCTGTTTCTACTTTTCCATTAGAGCCATTAAACATAGTTTCTCTAAATTCATGGTCTGATAATTCCAATACCTTTGCATATGTGATTCTTGTTTTGACATTTGCCCTCTCTTCCAACTGTGCTTTTTATTGTCTATTAATGTAATCGTAATATTTTGTTGAAAGCTGTGCATTATATACTGGTTGAAAGAAACTTTAGTAAGCAGGCCTTCAGCGATGTAATGGTGAATGGTAGGCGTAAGGGAGTACTCTACAGTCCTATGATTTTATTTCAGTCTTTCAGTGGATCTGTGTTCCTAGGCTGTGGATTTCCCAAGTGCTTTTCAATTCTGGAGCTAGAGTTGGATATCTCCTCTTACCCAGATTGGTTACACTGTTATAAAATTCTAATTAGTTAGGTTCTAGGCTCTAATTGATTACTTTCTCCTGAGGGCTGGCCTTGTTAAGAGCAGAATATCCTGATATCCTCCAAAGGGATTATTTTTACTTTCTCCTGGCTGAAAGCACAGAGGTTTTTCCTCTATTATTCTCTTAGATAACCTGATAGAGTTCTCCAAGGTAAAACTTACAAGTGTGGGAATTCCCTTGAAGTTTTAAAATCTGAGTTGTGTACACTAAGCCTCCAGCAATTCATCAGTTACATTGCAAGTTTTCCTATACTAGTACTTATCACAGAGGTTTTTACCCATGGATTTCTACCCTGAGAAGTTGTGATTCATAACTGCCTGTCTGTCTCTGCAGCTGTCAGGACAGTGATCTCACTACTCAACATAGTGATCTCAACTACTCAACTACTTCATAAATAAGAAGACTTGTTGATTTCCCAGCTTATTTGGCCTTTGACTGTTCCTTCCATGCTGGATCAGAAACTAGAAGTTCTCCACAATACACCTGCATTGCACCCAGGTCATAAGTTCAGTTCAGTTCAGTCGCTCAGTCTGACTCTTTGCGACCTCATGAACCACAGCACGCCAGGCCGCCTGCCCATCACAAATTCCCAGAGTCCACCCAAGCCCATGTCCATTGAGTTGGTGATGCCATCCAACCATCTCATCCTCTGTCGTCCCCTTCTCCTCCTGCCCTCAATCTTTCCCAGCATCAGGGTCTTTTCCAATGAGTCAGCTCTTCGTATCAGGTAGCCAAACTATTGGAGTTTCAGCTTCAATATCAGTCCTATCAATGAACACCCAGGACTGATCTCCTTTAGGATGGACTGGTTTTATCTGCCTGCTGTCCTAGAGACTCTCAAGAGTCTTCTCCAACACCACAGTTCAAAAGCATCAATTCTTTGGCACTCAACTTTCTTTATAGTCCAACTCTCACATCCATACACGACCACTGGAAAAACCATAGCCTTGACTAGACGGAATTTTGTTGGCAAAGTAATATTTCTGCTTTTTAATAAGCTGTCTAGGTCAGTCATAACTTTCCTTCCAAGGAGTAAGTATCTTTTAATTTCATGCTATAAGTACTCAGAAGCAAACACTTATTGGCATTTCACTCAACACTGACGCCAGTACACCAAGAGAAAAAGCTGGGGTTTGGGGAACCCATGTATTAAATCATGGGACTGAATCAAAGCACAAATCTAGTTTTGAAAAAGTTGCACATACAGGTGAATGCCTCAGTACAAACCTTTACAAAACTATAAATAACTATTGTTAAATGGGGTAAAAATGTAGTCCAGTTGGTAAAGAAATATCAGAAATGTGTATAATCAAATTAATATACTTTTTGTCCCAAAACTTCATTAGATACTAAAAGTCTGGGTAATTGTTGATGGTTTGATATGTTAGTATGTTTACTTTTAGCAAACACTTTAGAAGTGCTATATTAAGGATTATAAGGCAAAGATGGATGAAAAGTAACAAAAATACTGACAAGGATTGGGAAGGAACTGAAATACAGGCTAATAGATGATTCTGCAGACTTTCTTCTAGCTTCAGGAACACCATTGGTTTAATCTTCCTTGTAACATTAGCTCATAAAATTAATAGGAGTATACCTATACGTGTGTGTGTGTGTGTGTGTGTGTGTGTGTGTGTGTGTCTGTGCATGCACGTGCGTGCGCATGCACACTCAGTTGCTCAGTCACGTCTGACTCTTTGTGACCTCATGGAATGCAACTCTGACAGAATCCTCGTCCATGGAGTTTTCCAGGCAAGAATTCTGGAGTGGGTTGCCACTTCTTACTTAGGGGATCTTCCTGACCCCCATCTCCTGCATACTTCAGCTCAGTCACTCAGTTGTGTCTGACTCTTTGTGACCCCATGGATTGCACGCCGGGCTTTCCTGTCCACCACAAACTACTGAACCTTACTCAGACTCACATCCATCGAGTTAGTGATGCCATCGAACCATCTCATCCTCTGTCATCCCCTTCTTGCACCTTCAATCTTTCCCAGCATCAGGGTCTTTTCCAATGAGTCAGTTCTTTGCATCGGGTGGCCAAAGTATTGGAGTTTCAGCTTCAACATCAGTCCTTCCAATGAACACTCAGGACTGATCTCCTTTACGATGGACTGGTTGAACCTCCCTGCAGTCTAAGGGACTCTCAAGAGTCTTCTCCAACACCACAGTTCAAAAGTATCAATTCTTCGGCACTCACCTTTCTTTATAGTACAACTCACATCCATACATGACTACTAGAAAAAACATAGCTTTGACTAGACGGACCCTTGTTGGCAAAGTGATGTCTCTGCTTTTTAGTATGCTGTCTAGGTTGGTCAGAGCTTTTCTTCCCAGGAGCAAGAGTCTTTATTTTCAAGGCTGCAGTTACCTTCTGCAGTGATTTTGGAGCCCCCCAAAATAAAATCTCTCACTGTTTCCATTGTTTCCCTATCTTGTCCTATGAAGTGATGGGACTGGATGAAATGATCTTAGTTTTCTGAATGTTGAGGTTTAAGCTAACTTTTCCACTCTCCTGTTTCACTTTCATCAAGAGGCTCTTTGGTTCCTTTTAACTTTCTGCCATAAGGGTGGTGTCATCTTTAACCTCACCGATAAGGGTAAGGTTATCGATATTTCTCCCAGTAATTTTGATTCCAGCTTGTGTTTTCATCCAGCATGGCATTTTGCATGATATACTCTGAATATAAGTTAAATAAAGCAGGGTGACAATATATACCCTTGATGTACTCCTTTCCCCAAATGGAACCAGTCTGTTGTTCCATGTCGAGTTCTAATTGTTGCTTCTTGACCTGCATACAGATTTCTCAGGAGGCAGGTCAGGTGGTCTGGTATTCCCATCTCTTTAAGAATTTTCCACAGTTTGTTGTGATCCACACAGTCAAAGGCTTTGGCATAGTTGACAAAGCATAAGTAGATGTTTTTCTGAAACTTGCTTTTTCTATGATACAATGGATGTTGGCAATTTGATCTCTGGTTCCTCTGTCTTTTTGAAATCCAGTTTGAATATCTGGAAGTTAACAGTTTAGTACCTGCATACTTAATCCAAGATAAATCAGCATCTAATTGAGGATTATGTACCAAACTAAGAACCTGCTCTCATTATGGACATTGCTTTTCAAGTAATGAATAATCAGTATTGATAAGATTCAACTACAGTTAGAGACTGGGCAAGAGTCATGTTCACTTGAGGATGGCATGGGACTAACATTATACAAAAACGGAAGCAATCCTAGAGCTGGTGGCTTTCCTCAAAACGAAACTGCCCATCTCCAGTCAATCTCATATCTCTAACTACACATGCCTCAGGGATGAAAGGGCACGAGACACTATGCCCTGGAGTCATGAGACCTCGACTGTGCTGTTGCTGTGTTTTGTTCTACAGTCTTTCTTAAAGCTGAGAAAACTCTGCTGCATAATGTGTTTTATGAATGTGATTGTCAATCCAAATGCAAGATGACTATTGCTAAAAGAAAATTCGAGCCAGAAGACACCGGAACGTGTATACTGAAAATCATTATGTTTCTGAAGATCGGCTGGAGAAAAATCAACAACTTCAGATATGCAGATGATACCCCTCTAAAGGCAGAAAGTGAAGAGGAACTAAAGAGCCTCTTGATGAGGGTGCAAGAGGAGAATGAAAAAGCTGGCTTGAAACTCAACACTAACAAAACGAGGATCACTGCATTCAGTCCCCTCACTTCATGGCAAATAGAAGGGGGGAAAATGGAAGCAGTGACAGATTTTATTTTCTTGCACTCCAAGATCACTGCAGACAGAGACTGCAGTGATGAAATTAAAAGACACTTGTTCCTTGGAAGGAAAGCTATGACAAACCTAGACAGCATAGTAAAAAACAGAGACATCATTTTGTTGACAAAGGTCAAAACTATGGTTTTTCCAATAGCCATGCATGGATACGAAAGTTGGACCATAAAGAAGGCTGAGCGCTAAAGAACAGATGCGTTTGAATTGAGGTGCTGGAGAAGACTCTTGAGAGTACTTGGACAGCAGGAATATCAAACCAGTCAATCCTAAAGGAAATCAAACCTGAATACTCATTGGAAGGACTGATACTGAAGCTAAATCTCCAATACTTTGGTCACCTTATGTGAAAAGCCAACTCATTGGAAAAGACCCTGATGCTGGGAAAGATTGAAGGCAGGAGGAAAAGGGGTGGCAGAGGATGAGATGGTTGGATGGCATCACTAACTGAAAGGACTTGAATTTGAGCAGACTCCTGGAGATAGTGGAGGACAGAGGAGCCTGGTGTGCTGCAGTCCGTGGGGACTCAGAGTCAGACACAACTTAGCAACTCAGCGGTAATAACAAGCATAACGTGTACTCTAGCAAGGAATTTTTGAAAATATAAAAACAGATGAGATTATTTTATCTCATGATATTGTAATAAACTTTGACCAATAGAAAACCACCACCACCACCACCAAACAAACAAATGGAGTACAGTCCAAAGTAGAACTTACATTGAAATTAAAAAAACCTACTGTACTTAATGATGATGAAAAATGAGTTAAAATAAGAAATCCAACTGGCCAGAACTGTTTAAAGATGCTCATTCTTACCAGAAATTTTAAGATTGTTAAGTTTAAAAAATGGTATTGCTTTTTTCTCTCATAAGTTTGTCAAGAGTTTTTCTTAAAAGCTCGATTTAAGAAAATAAGGGGCTGGACTGCTCAGGAGGTTAATTAGTGTATCAAGGTCAAAAACAATGTGACTGATCTAAATATGAAAACGCAGTTTTCTGACTTAGCAGTTCTCCCGATGGGTATAAAACTTAGAAAACTCTCTTATTCAAACATACACTGGGATACAGTTGGATAATGTATTATACTGAGCAATATATGTTTGCCAACTTCTGACTACTTATACTTATATATTTAAAATAAAGGAAGAAAATGTACATGTAGACATAGATAAATATGAAAAAAAACAGTGTGGAAAAATGGTTGCAAAGGAAATACAAAACATTTACTCTGAATTATTTTATTTCTGGTATCATATGTTTCTTATGGCTATAAATTTTAATAGATTTAATACAACTAAAAATCATTCCATTTCTTTTTTCTTCTTTTGTATAGCCATTTAATATTAATATATACTCTGTGTGTGTGTGTGTGTGTGTGTGTGTGTGTGTTTATGTTTAGTTGCTAAGTCGTGTCTAACTCTTTGGGACCCCACAAACTGTAGCCTGCCAGTCTCCTCTGTTCATGTGATCCTCCAGGCAAGAATACCAGAGTGGGTTGTGATTTCCTTCTCCAGGGAATCTTCCCAACCCGGGGATCAAAACTGCAGGTTCTGTCAAGTCTCCTGCATTGCAGGAAGATTCTTTTACCACTGAGCCACTGAGGAAGCCCAAACTATATAAAGCAACTAGCAAAACAATAAAGAGAGAGAGAGAGGGTATATATGTAATACCAGAGCCATTATGCCATAAAAGAGGATTCATCTAAACCAGGTATCTTAGTACTACTTTTGGAACAAACAATAAATTCATCTGGTTTTAGCAAAATCTCAGAATGACTCTGATGACTACTTGCAGATACAACAGGAAATTAAATGTCTTATGAATATAATATTTGTAAAGGATAAAGTTTCACCTAAAAAACACTTAGGAGATTAACAGTATGTTATTCTCATGCTGTAGTGTAGCAATAGTCTTTAAAATAAAAGCTCCGAAAAAAAATTACCTTAGCCTTTTATACAAGCTACACATTTAATGAATAAACAAAACTTAGATAGAAATATAGCATTAATGTAAAGGCCACGGTGGATCCTTTTTCAAAGCTTTTTAAAATGTACATACAGGGAGTGTGTTCAAGAGAAGGAGGGTGTGCTTAAAAAAAATTAAGATCCAGAGGTGTTCTGATGATAAAATAATCACTCCACAGAGGTACTTCATTTTATGTTGAGAGAACTTACTTTTTTATTTCATAAAAATGAGTTAACAAAATTAATCTACAACTAGATTAGAGCTGGGCTTCCCAGGTGGCACTAGTGATCAAGAACCCACCTGCTGATGCAGGAGACAAGAGACACGGGTTATATCCCTGGATGGGGAGATCCCCTGGAGAAGAGAATGGCAACCCATTCCAATATTCTTGCTTGGAGAATCCCATGGAGATAGGAGCCTGGTGGGCTATAGTCCATGGGGTCACAAAGAGTCAGACACTACTGCTGCAATTTAGCAAGCATGAAGGTTAAAGTTAGTACTAAATTTATAGTATAAGTATATATCAGGTTAGGATACTTGAATTCAGCAGTTTTCTTCTGGTACGTTATAGCTTCATATCAGAAGCTTCCATTTCCAAAGTCATAGTTCCTTAATTTGGAAGTATATGTTCTAAGCAGTTGTTTGATTTCATGTTTCTGTACCTGGAAAGGTTCATTTTACATTTAATTTCAAGTAATCAGAAAAGAAGCATTAGAATAACTGTAAATAATTTGTACACACTCCATTCCAGACTTCTTTGAAAAAATAATACAGAAGGGCAAGCTAAACATTTAAAACAAGGTATCAAAAAGAAACTCTTTGCAGCTTACAGGCCAGAGCTACTGAGAAGCAATAATAAGTAGAAGGAGTTATTAATGTTATCCTCAAAGAGGTTGGTGGTGGAGTTCGCACATCCTATCTGTGACACGAATTTGTTTGTAAGCAAATTCTTTACGACTGCAATATAACAAAGGAGAAGTCATGCTAATCCTGAAATCATGCCTCTGATTTTGATATTCTCTTAGACAAAGCCAAATCAAAGCAAAGCAAATCCCTTCAGATTAATGGAAGACTTCAATTATTTTTTATATAGAAGATTTCATTGTTTATATTAAGAAAATGGAACTTGTCTGGCTGACTAATTCAGCAGCCGAATTTCTGCAAGCATATTTTTTTTGTAAATAAAGGAAAATACATAGTTCTGCACTGACTTTATCTTAACTGGATGAGCTTTGGAGCAGTCCTCTGAACTGAAATGGAGAAGGGAACTTCCTGTCTGTAGTAAGCTAGCTACCACCAGCCTTCACAGGGAGTTTTCGATGATTGCAGCTATAGTGTGCGAAGTCTCAGGTATGCTGTTGCTATTGTTCAGTTGCTAAGTTGTGTCTAACTCTTCATGACCCCATGGACTGCAGCCCACCAGGTTCCTCCGTCCATGGGATTTTCCAGGCAAGAATACTGGAGTGGGGTGCCATTGCCTTCTCACTGTGTCGGTTGAGTTGGTTGAATTATATGGAAAGTGATTTAAAAAAAAAAATGGTTGTATTTAACTATCATTAACAATTTATGATACCATTTTCATTATGTGTGAAGATATATTTTCTGAGAGTCAGGATATTTGTTCACAAATTTTTACTTTCCTTGTAATTTGAGTTCTATTCTTACTGAGAACCTGCAATTTTCCTAGCACATTAGATCAGTTTGACTCCTCATTATTTTACTGACCAGTGTTTCCACATGTTTGTCTATATTTTAATGATTTTTAATTCCTTATTAAAAGGAACTATTTTGATTTGTTTTTACAATCCTATTCTTTTTCTTTTGTGACTAATTTTGTCACATCTGCTTTCTTCAATGCAAAAACCATTTTCCCCTTGCTAAATTACATTACTTAACATTTTTCTGCTTGCTACAATCCAATTAGCATCTTTCACCTTCTATTATATTCCCTTCTCTTACATATGTCCCTTTACTTTTTAAGTTTTTATTGGAAATAGCAACCTTGAAGAAAGAGTAACATAATAAACTCCCATACATCCATCACTCAGTTTCAACAATTGTTAGTACATTGCTAATCTTACTTACTATTCATGTCTTTGTACTTTTTCATTTTCTCATAGGAACTCATTATTATATTTTGTAAACTAGTGAGGATACAAACTTTATTATTGGTTTCACATGATTTATTTTTACAAATATGCGTACTCTCTAATAAGCCACCTCAGAATCTCATGTGTGTATTAAAATATATACCACACATACTGTAAAGTCGAAGGTGGAATGGCTTTTTTAATAAGGCAAAGTAGAGTTTGGGACAAAAATATAGTCAGGTATAGAAAGTGAGATGTCAATGATATATTGGTAAGAAGAATTAAAGATTCTGAAAGATATGCACTTACTAATAGGAATTCAAAGTACTGACAGATTTTTTTTTTTTTCTGACAGAATTTAAAAAGTGATAAATCCACAATTATACTGTTGCTTCCTGTACACAACTCTCAGTAACAGAGAGCATAAGAATTCTGAAGGTCAGTAAGGCTATGGAAGATCCTAATAATATAGTCTACTAGTTTTTTCTAATTAATACATAAAATCCCACACCCAAAAACAGAACACATAATCACTTGAAGTACACATAGAAAGTCCAGAAATAAACAACTTTATGGTCCATAAAACAATTGAAAATAACTTTAAGAGGACTTAGATCATACAAAGATGTATACTGGTCCAAATGGAATTAAGCTGGAAACTGAAAACTGTATTTCTAAATAATCCATGTGGTCAAAATATCACTAAGGAAACGATAACATATGTTTAACTAGAAGAAAAGGAAAACATCTATCAATATATCATCAACTATGAGTGAAAATCACAATATTAAAAGTTCTTG
Organism: Muntiacus reevesi; assembly: GCF_963930625.1. Classification (NCBI taxonomy): domain Eukaryota; kingdom Metazoa; phylum Chordata; class Mammalia; order Artiodactyla; family Cervidae; genus Muntiacus; species Muntiacus reevesi. The sequence continues at coordinate 203,439,295 of NC_089249.1, forward strand.
CTGCTAAGTCGCTTCAGTCGTGTCCGACTCTGTGTGACCCCATAGATGGCAGCCCACCAAGTTCCCCGTCCCTGGGATTCTCCAGGCAAGAACACTGGAAAAGTTCCTTAAGGCTCATCAAAATTCCATATAAAAATACAATGCTGATAAGTCTTGAAGAGAAAAACAAAACAAGTTTAATAAAATTTAAATGACCTATGTTAACTAAAGGGGCTTCCCCGGTGGCTCATCAGTAAAGAATCTGCCTGCACTTCAGGAGCTGCGGGAGACACAGGTTCAATCTCTGGGTCAGGAAGATCCCATGAAGGACGTGGCAACCCACTACAGGATTCTTGCTGGAGATTCCCAGTGGACAGAGGAACCTGGCAGGCTATAGTCCATAGGGCTGCACAGAGTCAGACACGACTGAAGCTACTTAACACGTGCACGCATGTGTTAACTAAAAGTGAACAATGCTAATGAAAATATCATAAGCAGCAAAAACACTTAAAAATCTATTTTGGGGCATTGTCTTATTATTGGTTTTTTAGATTTTGATCCCATTAGAAATTCTTACCCATATCAAGGGTCATACAGAGAAGATCTTGTATTTTCTTCTGATAATTTCAATGTCTAAAAATAGTCTCTACATTTCTGCATACACTGTACCTCATATATGTACATTTGAGATCTTTCAATCTAGCTTTTCTGTTTGTTAACTTGTTCTCTTATTCTTTTCCTCTCTTAAGGTCCTTCTATGGTATTTCCTATGAAACTTTCTACTGTGTTTTTTATGAATTCTTCAGCGCTGTCTTCAAAATCATAAATCTTTGTGTCTCTATATCCATTTGTATGTATTCATTTTGATGATTTCTAATGATTTGTCTGTGATTGTTTCATTTTCCCCTGTTTATAATTTTTTAAATTGTTTTTATGATGATTCCTTCTCTCTTCAAATTAATTTTTAAAACCTGAAAGGTTTTAAGACATTCAGACTTTTGTGCTACTCTATATTTTATTTGTCAGGAGTTCATTCCCAATTGTATAATTTATTTTACTTTTCAGAGTCACACCAGAATTAAGTGGGTTCATTTAAGTTAAACATAGAAAAAATAACAGTAATAAAACTAATGAAACCTAACTAAACATTTTGACCAGCATTCACCTAACTAATAAAAAACAAAAGCAAAACGAACACTCAAATAACCCAACTACATCACTCGTTGGGCTTGTACAGCTTTTTCAAGAGGAAACACATAAAGACACAATAGGGTCTATATAACGAAGTCCTAGAAAACAATACTGCAAGGCTAAGGTGTAAGTCAGCCAGTGGTAGAATCATAGCCATTCAGCCTTTTCTGGAATTTGCAATGTCTCTCCTCTGCGACCACCATAGCTGTATTGACTTTCTTCCCCCAAAGTAGAAAAAGGGGTTTTGTGCTGCCTTGATTGTGAAATAGTCCCCTGACTTGGCAGGGACAGCTAGTAAGAGAATAAGAATTTTGGAATTGTGTCCAATAGTCTGGAGAAACAGCTTGACAGTGTCCATGATGAGACCAGATGTAACAGTTGGATGATACAGAGGGAGTTTCTGAAAAACGAGCAACCACAGTCCTTGAAAAGCATTCAAGTGAAGCCATATAAGCTTTTATTTTAATGCTTTATTTGCCCAAAGTACACATTTTAAATAGCTGGTGGCTTATCAGATTTTACATTGTTTTAGGTAGAAGACTTTAAAGGAGTCAGTACAATCATGAAGATTATATTTGCCTGGCTTTAAAATTAATATATTTTACCTTTATGTCTATAGAAGCTAACTTTTGAATCTGGGGCCATGATGAAATGCCAATTCCTACTGGGTTACAGAATAAGTTGACCTTGTTTCATGGTACTCTAAAATTTTGCTTCTACTACAAGTGTAGAATACCTAAACAATGTATTCCCTGTCTGCCAACCAATAAAAACTGTATTTTCATTGGCATATTAAGTCATCAAAATACATGATTTAAGTGGATGCAGACTCCACACGTGATTCTCATATATTTACCTCATGTTTAACTCTCATATGTTTATCACAGGTATCGTGTAACATGGTACCACACACAAGCTAAAAAGACGATGTGAACACCACTGTTGAAACACTCAACAATACAAATGAAAAAAATTAGACCTATTTCCTATGTGACTACCTACCTCATTACTCTGATATGCATATCTTTCTTACGCTATTGTGATCCATTTACTATATTTTTCTAAAGGTTCAAGGCTGTATATTGTCACTCTGCTTATTTAATTTATATGGAGAGTACATCATGAGAAACGCTGGGCTGGAGGAAGCGCAAGCTGGAATCAAGATTGCCAGGAGAAATACCAATAACCTCAGATATGCAGATGACACCACCCTTATGGTAGAAAGTGAAGAAGAACTAAAGAACCTCTTGATGAAAGTGAAAGAGGAGAGTGAAAAAGTTGGCTTAAAGCTCAACATTTAGAAAACTAAGATCATGGCATCTGGTCCTGTCACTTCATGGGAAATAGATGGGGAAACAGTGGGAACAGTGGCTGACTTTATTTTTGGTGGTCTCCAAAATCACTGCCGATGGTGATTGCAGCCATGAAATTAAAAGATGCTTGCTCCTTGGAAGAAAAGTTATGACCAACCTAGATAGCATATTAAAAAGCAGAGACATTACTTTGCCAACAAAGGTCCATCTAGTCAAGGCTATGGTTTTTCCAGTAGTCATGTATGGATGTGAGAGTTGGACTATAAAGAAAGCTGAGTGCCAAAGAATTGATGCTTTTGAACTGTGGAATTGGAGAAGACTCTTGAGAGTCCCTTGGACTGCAAGGAGATCTAGCAAGTCCATCCTAAAGGAAATCAGTCCTGAATATTCACTGGAAGGACTGATGTTGAATCTGAAACTCCAATACTTTGGTCACCTGATGCGAAGAGCTGACTCATTGGAAAAGACCCTGATTTTTGGAGGGATTGGGGGCAGGAGGAGAAGGGGACGACAGAGGATGAGATGGTTGGATGGCATCACCGGCTCAATGGACATGAGTTTGGGTAAACTCTGGGAGTTGGTGATGGACAGGGAGGCCTGGCGTGCTGCGGTTCATGGGGTGGCAAAGAGTCGGACACGACTGAGTGACTGAACTGAACTGAAAGAAAATTGTTTTTTTATTGCCACTTCAAAGGAGGAAAATACATTATTGCTTAATGATGTGGCAATCAAGATCTTTTACTCTAATTCAAGGAGTTGCCTACTGTCTTGACTCACCAGGTGGTGAAAATGTAAAGATGTCATTTATAATTTAGAATTCTAAATTCCCTTGTCATTTAGAATTCATGTATATCAAAAAAGTGAGCCAGGGGCTTCACTGAAGGCTCAGTGGCAAAGAATCCAACTGACAATGTAGGAGCCACATGTTTGATCCCTAATCCGGGCAGATCCCACATGCTATGGAGCAACTAAACCTGTGTGCCACGACTCGTGAGCCTGTGTTCTGGAGCCCATGCTTCACAACAAGAGAAGCCATCACAATGAGAAGCCTGCACACTACAACTAGTGCTGCTCCCATGCTCCGCAACTAGAGAAAAGTCCATGCAGCAACAAAGATCAAGCACAGCCAAAAATAAATAAATTGAAAAAAAAAACCATACACTAGTGTGGCACTGCTAGAAACAATTTCCCACTCTTCCTGACTATCTGGGCCACAGTTGTGAGTGTGTAGGACTGTTTTCCTCCTTTTTCCTACTAGGATCACCTTCATGGTTAATCCACAATGGTTAAGATTACCAAATGCTGACTAAAAATTTCCTCCCATGTTCTTGTACCTTTAATCAAGGTTATAAAGAAAGTGAGAGTGAAGTCACTCAGTCAAGTCCGACTCTTTGTAACCCCATGGACAGTAGCCTACCAGGCTCCTCCGTCCATGGGATATTCCAGGCAAGAATGCTGGAGTGGGTTGCCCCGCCCCTAATCTAAATCCACACAAACCAAGTCATTTTTCTAAGTAGAGAGCCTACAATATCTCCTTTAACAACTATCAGTTGAAAAAAAAAAGGCTTTGAGAGATCAAACAACTCGCCCAAAGACATAAATCTAATAGTAACTGGTTAACTGTAATTAATAACCAGATCTGTTTTGTTCTAGCAGAGTTCTGTATTTATAGAGATAGCCTAGAAGTGCAGCTTTCTGAGTTCTCCTACTACCAATCTGAAAAACCCTCAAGACTGTTTTATGTAGTGGTTTAGAGCAGTTTCCCATCACAGCCACACGCAGGGCATTAACTGTAATGAAATCCTGATTCCAACAAGCCAGATGTGAAATCTACTTAGAGGAAAAGGGTAGAAATTTGAGCACTGGCTGGACATAATATTAAGGAAATATTACTTTTATTAGGTGAGTTATTTTATTGTGGAAATGTAAAAGAATGCCACTCGCAGGAAATGCATATTGAAATATGTAGCAATGAAATGTCATGTTGTCCATAATTTCGAATGCTTAGAAAGTATTATTAAAATGCTTTAAAATAGAAATATGGACATATAAATACAATAAATATTGCAACATGTTAACAGGTGGTGAGTAAGTAGTCATTTATTATATAATATTTTCAGTCTCATGTATGAAAATTTTTACCAAAAAAATAGCAAAAGGAAAGAAAGAAAGAAAGGATTCTCTCCTAAAGCTCACACTCTCTGAGTTTGAGTCCTTCTCTACTATTTACTATCTTGAGAAATGTTATCTTACATTTCTAGGCTTCATTTCCTCATATGTAAAATAGTAATAACACTAATAACAACTTTATGAAGAGTCTAGCACTTAGTGGCTATAAATATATCTCGTTATTATTCAGCATTCCCAAATTATTCTCAGTACGGGTTTGTCAATAGAGACCATATATTTCTGTTCATATTATCTGGAATACTTTTGGAAGCTAATCTAGATAGACCATTAACTGCCAAAGTTAAAACAGTAAGAATATATTTAACTATGTATCAATGGCTACAAGTTCTGTTTTTTGTTTTTGTGTTTTTTTAATTTTGTAAGAACTATGAAAGTTCGTGGTTCTTATAATCTGCTGGCTATACTTTGCCAACAAAATTCTGTCTAGTCAAAGCTATGGTTTTTCCAGTGGTCATGTATGGATGTGAGAGTTGGGCCATAAAGAAGGTTGAGCACCAAAGAATCGATGCTTTTGAACTGTGGTGTTGGAAAAGACTCTTGAGAGTCCCTTGGAAAGCAAGGAGACCCAACCAGTCAATCCTAAAGGAAATGGACCTCGAATATTATTGCAAAGACTGATGCTGAAACTGAAACTACAATACTTTGGCCACCTGATATGAAGAGCTGACTCATTGTAAAAGACCCTGATGCTGGGAAAGATCGAAGGTGGGAGGAGAAGGGGACAACAGAGGTGGAGATGGTTGGATGGCATCACCAACTCTATGGACGAGTTTGAGCAAGCTCCAGGAGATGGTGCAGGACAGGGAAGCCTGGAGTGCTGCAGTCCACGGGGTCACAAAGTGTCAGATACAAGTCAGTGACTGAACAACAACCCCTAATAAGAAAGAAAATTCTGAACCAGATAGGCAATTTATGCATAGTTTTGAAGATAAGGGAGATGGTGATTAAATGGAGTATGAAATCTCTTAATGATAGTATAAACATTGGCTAATGGTCTCTGAGTAAGGATTTAGAATTATAACTGATAGAGTTTAACCATAATATCAAACAACCTCAGAGGCCAAAAATTAGTTTAGCTCATGCTACAAAAATAAGTACATGGTTTCTGTTTGAAATTTACAGTAGTTAAAGCAAACTAAATCCAGATAATCTCACAGTAAATGTAATGTATGATTTGTTCATCAACAACCTTAAAGGTGTTTTGGATTTTTTTTTGTCATTCATGTATTTAGTGACATAAATATAAGGGGCTTACCAGGTGGTGCTAGTGGTGAAGAACCCACTTATCAAGAAAGCAGACCTAAGAGATGCAGGTTCAGTCCTGTAGTCAGGAAGATCCCCTGGAGAAGAACATTGCAACCCACTCCAATATTCTTGCCTAGAGAATCCCATGGACAGAAGAGGTTGGTGGACTACAGTTCATAGGGTTGTGAAGAGTCGGATACAACTGAAGCGACTTAGCAAGCAAGTGTGTAAATATGCCCAACTAAAAGTCATCACTAAAAATGTCACCTTCAAAATAGTATCATTTTATTATCATCTATGTTCTCAGTTTCTTTTAAAATAACAATTTATACAGCTTGTACATGTCCTACCATCTACCATCTTTGTTTCAAAATTTAATCACAGCACTGTTTGAAAACAAGAATCCTGAATATCAATAATTGTCGCCAAAATTAAGACTCTTGTAGTAGGTACTTTTTTGCTACTGTCTTAGCATTCATTTTCTCTTTCACCTCTTTTTCCTTCTCAACAATCTTTAAATCCTTTTTGGAAACTCTTTAGATAGTTTCTGGTAAGGTTGACTCCACCCAGTTCATTATCTAAATTAAGCCAATCAGCAAACCTCATATCCCTGTAACTGGATGGAAGTTGAGCAATTGACCTGAAGCAGTGCAAGTAGAAAGAATACCGATGATTTGCTGTGAATGCTGGAAAAGCTATTATTGACTTTTTAGTTAATTGCACAGTCAATTAGCACACAGGGTTGCTGAAAGCCATCTCAGATCCCCAGCCAAAGTATAGAGCTAAATCTTGGAAATCTGAGCAGAGAGATGAAAACAAAGGTCTTGGATACCAAGATGTGTGTGTGTGCTCAGTCACGTCTGACTCTACCCCATGGACTGTATCCCACCAGGCTCCTCGGTCCATGGAATTTTCCAGGGAAGAATACTGGAGTGGGTTGCCTACCCCAGGGGAGCTTCCCTACCCAGGGACTGAACACATATCTCCTGTATCTCCTGCATTGGCAGGTGGATGCTTTACCACTGAACCACCTGGGAAGCCCCAGACACCAAAATAGTACCACTTATAATTAGCCTCATCTGAAACTAGCTCTATTTGTGGGTATATTATTTTAAAAAGGCAACATTTTAAAGTTCTCCATTTTTCTCCTAGTATAATCTGATTTCTGTTATATAAAACTTGAAGCATTCTTATTAGCACATGATATTAGGTATCTTCTATACCATGGGAGCTTGCATAAGCCACACAAGATTTAGCCTCACATGCAATTTCATGCAACGTGGCAATCAGAATGTTATTGAACCTGACCCTTATTTGAAAATTCTTCAAAATGTCAAGTATTCAGGAGTAAGCAAATCACTATAAGGAAAATAGCTTAAGTTTATACTGAAAAAATTTACAAACATGCAAATTTATGATTAGAAAATAAATATTATTCCAATGGTTTGCCACAATTTGCATCACTGCTTGTACCCATTCCCCTTTTGGTTTTGTTTATGTATTTCTCAAACCAGTATTAACACTAGAGATGAGCTTTTGCATAAACATCCCAATTAGAATTAAGTGAATCAGTATTTTGTTTTAGCAAGTGCCTAATCACTATTTTGGTTGGCTTTATAATTCAGTAGTTGAATCAGAAATCATCAAACGCACTTGATACAAAATTGTCTTAATAGCTGTGTACCTATCTATCTTAGTACACATGTAACATCTTTAAGGGATTGGCTGCCTATGTTTTCAGTTCCTCAGTTCTGTTTCTGCTCAGGTCTTCTGTAACTATCTCCTTTAAATTTGTTCGCAAGCTAATGCAGATGGCAGTTTTCTGAGACTTGGCTGAGAATTCATTAGGATGGTAGTACAGGTTGTGTGATATTGATAAAACAATAAAGAGGGTTGAACTGTATGTTACTTCATTTACTTGAGCAGGGGACTTCTGTGATTACTTTTACTATGAGGTAAAAGGCTTTTTTGTTTCCTGAACAGCTTCATTGAAGTATCTTTTTCTTTCTCCATTCCTCTCTCAGCCCCATTCCTTCCAACTCCTTTCCATCCCCTTAACATTTAAATCAGTCTGTAATCTGTCCTGAAACTCTATGTGTTATACGATAAATGTGATAACAACCTTGAGTTCTGTCCAGCTCTTCTTGGCTTCAGATCACAGGAAGCCTTCTTAGAGAGGGAAGAAAATGGACTTTCAAAGATTAGAATTACCACTTAGCAGATACTCAGGAGCCAAAACCCGCAGACCGCTGAGAAGAGATTAAAAAAATAAATACTGACTTGTGCTGCCTTCTACCTTCCAGCTAAACCAAGAGAGGCATTCCCCACCTCTGAGACAGTTGCTGGGATGCAATCTTGTTTATAGAGTGTGCTTTGAAGTTTTTCCTGGTCTAGGGTCTTTTCCTTTCTAGTCTGAGTTCAGCTTCTTTAGTAAAGGATTGTAAGTCTTACCTTTGAATTCTAATTAAACAAGCCATGCAGGGATACTGTGCAATCAAACCGACAGACAAAGAAACATAACAAAAGCGGAAATTATTTCATTCACAGTCTAAGTTTACAGAGGGACCCCTAGAATATTAGGGCTTCCCTGGTGACTCAAATGGTAAAATATCTGTCTGCAATGCAGGAAACCTGGGTTTGATCTCTGGGTTGGAAAAATCTCCTAGAAATGGGAATGGCCACCCACTCCAGTATTCTTGCTTTCAAATTCCATGGACAGAGAAGCCTGGCAGGCTATATATAGTCCATGGGGTCGCAAAGTTGGACCCGACTGAGTGACTAACACTCTCACTTCCTAGAATATAGATATTCCGAGAGAGACAGGACCTTTGTGATGAGCTGTCAGCTGCTGTCCTAAGTTACAGATGTAAGAGGAGAAACAGTGACTTTTCTTAAAAGTCTCTGACAATGAAACTTTTAAGGTTATTAAATCACTTATTTGTGGTATTATTTTTCCTCCATTTGCTTATCAGGGTTTCTCCAAAGACAGTATGTGTGTGTATGTATATACAGATATGTGTACATATATATGTGCATATACATATATATGTATGTATTAATATATGCTATTCAGTTTGATATCTTGAGCTACAAGTGTGATGGCTTATCCTAAAAATAAAACATTCCATTAGTATTAACTGGAAATGAGTTAATGGTATTTTCAAAAGGGTATAAATTGATTAACTTGTTACTTTTTATTTTAGGATTTCTATTCATTTATAAATACTTGCTGCTGCTGCTGCTGCTGCTAAGTCGCTTCAGTTGTGTCCAACTCTGTGCGACCCCATAGATGGCAGCCCACCAGGCTCCGCTGTCCCTGGGATTCTCCAGGCAAGAACACTGGAGTGGGTTGTCATTTCCTTCTCCAATGCATGAAAGTGAAAAGTGAAAGTGAAGTCACTCAGTCATGTCTGACTCTTCGAGACCCCATGGACTGCAGCCTACCAGGCTTCTCCATCCATGGGATTTTCCAGGCAAGCATACTGGAGTGGATTGCCATTGCCTTCTCCATTATAAATACCTATTACAGGCCAATTCTGTGCCAGAATACTGAGTGCTACACATAAAATAAATATACTTTCATAGTATGGATTCATATAATTCCACACATAAAGCATTAAGATATTACACTTTTGAAAAGTGTTTTTTAAATGTCTTTATTAGAGATGGGAGATCAGTCCTGAATATTCATTGGAGGGACTGATGCTGAAGCTGAAACTCCAATGTTTTCACCACCTATGCGAAGAACTGACTCATTGGAAAAGACCCTGATGCTGAGAAAGATTGAAGGCAGGAGGAGAAGGGGACAATAGAGGATGAGGTGGTTGGATGGCCTCACCGCCTCGATGAACATGAATTTAGCAAGTTCCAGGAGTTGATGATGGACAGGGAAGTCTGGCATGCTGCAGTCCATGGGGTTGCAGAGAGTCAGGCATGACTGAGCGACTGAACTGAACTGATTCAAGATGGGCAAGTATTCCTAAACTGCTGAATTAGGAAACTAAGACTAAAAAATATAGAGTGACTCGCTGAATGATAAGATTTCTCGGGATTTCTCATGTTCGTACCAGGGTCACCTTTGGGTGGGAGAACCATCAGAAATGTGGGCTAAAGTAAGGTAAATATTTGTCATGTGTAAATTTGTGTAAAATTACTGAAAAATAATGGGAGCCAAAATTATCCCCTTTTTGAGTTTTCCTTGTCTTTTCTCTCCACAATGAATATATATCTTTGTGTATTGGCTTTATTTCTGGAATCCTTTTGTTATAGAGCATGAAGGGCCTAACCACACAAGAAAGAGTGGAAGTAGAAATCATAATGAGAGGAGAAAGAGTGAAAAGTTTTGAGCATGCCACGGTGTTAAAGAAGAGTCTCCAAATAAGATTCTTAAAGAAGCTTTCCATGTGACATACAGCAGAAACTACTCAAGCTACCCCTCTTAAAGAAGCCCCAAATACAGGTCTGTATTTTCGAAACTCCTGAAGCTGGATACATTTCTTCTGAACATGGCACCACTTCAAGATTGAGCCTCAGGCTTTCCTGGTGGTTCAGTGGTTAAGTATCTACCTTGCGGTGCAGGGGATACTAGTTTGATCCCTAATCCCAGAAGATGCCACACGCCGAGGAGCAGCTAAGCCCGTGTGCCACAGCTACTGAGTCAGCACTCTAAAGCCTGAGAGCTGCAACTACCGAGCCCATGTGCCTCCAGAGCTGAAGCCCATGTACCTAGAGCCCATGCTCCACATGAGAAACCACTGCAGTGCCAAGCCTGCCCACCCCAACTAGAGAGTAACTCCTGCTTGCCACAACTAGAAAATACCTATACACAGGAACGAAGACTCAGCACAGCCAAAAATTTTTAAAAATTAAAAAAAAAAAGATTGAACCTCATGGAGCTATGTGTCATCATTCGGTATTAAGTATACGGGAAGATTATGAAACATTCTACTAACAAAAGACCATAATGCATTAAGCGCAAAATGTCAACTCTGATTTCTAGTAGGTCAGATATTGCTCCTGGGAGTTGTCAAGCCTTCCTCCATTTTACATACGACCAACAAAAACAAGCCCATTTCTGATAAGCCAGCTTTGTTTGTGTTTTACTTCTGAACTGCTTGCCCTACGTCAACACTTGCTCCTGACCATCTAGGTCTCTGAGGCTGTTTTTCTGGTTTATGGGCTTAGGTATTAACCCTCATAGTGTATGCTCAGCACCATTCCCTCAGATCCAGGGAGTCATTGTCTTAAGCTATAATTTCTCCCACCTACTCTGCCAGCTTCGGGGATTCCCTAATCAGCCTAGGACTTGAAGGGCAGGGGTTTATAAGTGTATAAACCCCTTTTACATATATGATTATGCCTATAATTGATGTGTTTATAATTGAGGGGTTACTTTTGTACATTTGCTGCTGTTATTCAGACACTCAGTCATGTCTGACTCTTTGTGACCCCATGGACTGCAGCATGCCAGGCTTCCCTGTCCTTCACTATCTCCTGGAATTTGCTCAACCTCATGTCCATTGAGTCAGTGACGCCATCCAACCATCTTGTCCTCTGTCACCCCCTTCTCCTCCTGCCTTCAATCTTTCCCAGCATCAGGGTATTTTCCAATGTGTCAGCTCATCACATCAGGGGGCCAAGAGTACTGAAGCTTCAGCTTCAGCATCAGTCCTTCCAATAAATATGCAGGGTTGATTGCCTTTTGTACTTTACAAGATAATTCCTGAAGAACAGATCCTACTCAATTACAGAAAATTTCAAAATTACCATCTTTTACTGCTATACCATACACTCTGAAGCTCACATGTTAAATCAGAGCTTGTGAAGAGAATATAGTCATTATTGTCATTAAAAAACCAAGACAAATGTTAAGACATTGAGTCTGCGAACAATATTTCAACACAGTGAGCCTTTGAAGTAAATAACTCACACACGCATAGGAAATTATATACAGATAAATACATAGAGATGTATAAATAGCATACATAAATGTAAGATTCTCCTTTTGCTTTGTTTCCTTTTTAAAATATCTGACTCCCTTTCTTTCACTGAATTCTCTCCATTAGAGAATAAACAGTCATTCTGACTAGGAATTTCTGACATGCTCATCATGATTTACAGAAAAGTACTGCTTAACTTCTAGAATTACATTCTCAACCCAGAGCATTCATATACCTCACTGCTTGTTTCACATGTTTCCTATATGTCTCAAAGGTCACTTCAGCTTTAAGTTTTCCAAATCTGATCTCTAGATTAGTTTTCCTTTTTAGACTTCCCCATCTGAATCAATGGCAGCTTCATGAATCCACCAGCACACTCAGAAAACTGTACTCTCTCCTTGTCACCACCATCACAAACATTTTCAATTTTACTTCCAAAAGGTACTTCACAATTGTTCACTTTCCCCAGTCTCCATCTACTTCAGATTTCTACCACCTACCTCCTGGACTGTGCAAATGGCTCCTTTGCCATCTTTCCTCTTCTATGTACTCTTATCTCCCTCCATTTTCACATAATAGCAAAGATGATCTCAAAATTTAATGGTATTCACTGCTGAAAATTCTCTTCTAGTCCCCTGTCACATATAGGATATGACCCAGATCTTAAACAGGGTCAGCAAAGTCTTACATAATCTGTCCTTAATCTTTCCATCCTTGTTTTATAATATGCTTCCAGTAGCCTGCCAGAATCCACCCAGCTGATCTTCTTTCAGTTTTTCAAGATAGCCAACACATTCCATCTATTTGCCTTAGCATATACATTTCCTTCTGCATGGCACACTCTTTTAGCATCTTTACCATGCTGACTTCCCCCCGTGGCTTAGTGGTAAAGAATTTGCCTGTGATGTAGGAGATGCAGGTCTGATTCCTGGGTGGGGAAGATGCCCTGGAGGGTGAAATGGCACCCTACCCCAGTATTCTTGTCTGGAAAATCCTATGGACAGAGGAGTCTGGAAGGGTCACAAAGAGTGAGGCACAGCTGAGGAACTGAGCATGATCAGGCTGACTTAAAATACCACTTCCTGCCCTATATCCCAAGATTTTTTTTGCTATTTTTGACCAGAAATTCTTGTCTGAAGATATTCTCTGGCCATCACAGACCATGCAAGAGTCATGGTCACAAGTCCTAGGCTTTTTGTCCTGAGAAATGAATTCTCTCCCTCTTCATTCTAGGAACAACCTTCAAGCAAGGGCTGATGGGAGTTTGTCCACTCACCCCAGCACCCCCACCCTCAGTTGGGATAAGGAGTGGTGGTGGTGGTGGTTTAGTCACTAAGTCATGTCCAACTCTTGTGACCCCATGGACCATAGCCCGCCAGGCTCCTCTGTCCATGGGATTTCTCAGGCAAGAACACTGGAGTGGGTTGCCATTTTCTTCTCCAAGGAATAAGGGATATTGCACACCATCTCTCGGCATTCCTAGAAGGATTAAGTCCTAGTTGCCCAAGGGGTAACCTGTTTAGAAACAAATCTTTAAAAGATTATTTTGTTTTATATCTCCAATCTCCTACAGGTACACCTCATAAGCTTCATGTACCTTCACCCCTGCCTTGGGTCAGCTTTTGGAAACTCTAACTTAAGGCACAGAACATTTCATCACAAAAACAGGATCATTTATTTGACTAAGACATGCATATGCAAAAGCATAACTAGGAAACATGTTACTCATTTTCCTTGTTTAGAGACAAAAAAAAAAAAAAAGAACTGATAATCCTGGAATTATTCAGTAGTAATATCCCTGAAATTTGGTGTTATTTATATCTGTGTGTTCACTAAATATATGTTTATGGTATTTAAACGTTTGACTTTTAGCCAATTATTTATAAGTTAAATAAATATGTTTGAGTTAAATGGAGTTATTTCTTCTGATTTTCGATGAGTATCAATGTGCAAACATGTTTGCATGAGTTACCTGTGTGATTATGTTAACCTATGTGGCTAGTTATATGGAGAGTATTTTTTAGAAGAATATTATTTTGATTATTTCATGTTGAGAAAACAGAGTTTGAAGATCATACTAAATATACTTTTATTAAGAATGTATCTTACAGAATAAAAAATCAGATGCAATATTGAACTACCGAGAACCAGGTGGCCAACCAAAGACTTCGATGGCTTGCATTACTAAATTTTGTCTCCTTAAGTAATGGGAAGCAGTTGATTCAACTAAGTTCAGAGGCAGCAGCTGCAGAGGAACTACTTGAGTAGAAGGGGCCAAAATGCTGTCTGTGTGAGTGTCTGCGGCTGTTATTCACACCCTCCTTTAGCAGCCAGGCTAACCTCCAAAAGTACTTCCAGATCGGCCTTCACTGCAACAAGGAGACTCCATGTTTCTAACACTCATCTTCAGAAGTTTGTTGACATTGAAGAACCTGAGTGTGGCCATTTGTAAATTAGCTAGCGATACAAAGAAAATTAATAGGTCATGTTTTAATTTGGAATTAGCAAGATGTAATCTTTGGAGCCATTCAGGGAGCTCCCATTCCACAAAGATGGTATTTTATTGCCTATTTTGTTTCTAATTAAATATCTACTATTAGAGATGCACTATTTTCCCATCTGATTCTATCTCCTCTCAAAGGGCTCACTTTCCCCCTCCTTTTATCCAAGACTGAATGTTGGGAAGCTTACATGTGACTGGAGAAGGAACCCTGGTACATGTGCTGTGCTTTTCTGGTGATCACAAGTGCCCTGAGACACATACAATTCCTGGATTTCCTGAGTGAGGTCTACTAATATGTGACTCATCTACCTGGCCTTTTGGACTGTCAAACCAGCTCTCATGATGAGGTTTGTAGTGCACAAAATTTTGTCTCTTGATGGTTTTCTAACATTGGATACAAACTTCAGTTGTTCCACTGATTTTCTTAGCACTGCCACGTCTCTACAATAGACAAATGGGGATTCCTGGACCTGGCACACCAATTGTAGGCTGTGGATGTTAGGCCATCTGCCCTTGTTCTTCCACTCCCGCATTGTGTTGGACAAGACAGTGAAGTATAGCATCAATTAACTCTTCTTAGAGTCTTCCTCAACTTCTCTAGCATTTCTCTCTCCCTATGATGGCTCAGGCTTCCCAGGTGGTTCAGTGGTTAAACAAACAAACAAACCCGCCTGCCAATGCAGGAGCCGTAGGAGATGTGGGTTTGATCCCTGGGTCAAGAAGCTCTCCTGGAGGAGGAAATGGCAACCCACTCCAGTATTCTTGCCAGGATAATCTCACAAACAGGAGCCTGGGAGGCTATAGTCCAGGCGGTTGCAAAGAGTCAGACATGACTGAGCACATACCCATCTACCATCTGCCCATCTGGTTTTTCCTAATATCTCCTTTGTACTATTCTTCACAGAGGAGAACTTCCCATATGAAATTTTCTTTGTTTACACTATGCTTTGTGTTATTGTTAAACACTATACTTACATTACTCAAGGGTTGGTATTTAAAATGCAAATATGATTCAAAGGTCACTTGGGAAATCAAACACTTGAGCATAGTCTCTTCATGTTGCTTTATTACAACTAAAACAAAATATTATCTGTATTATTTTGGCAATAAATGGCAGAAAGAATCACACTTCCATAGCCCTACTAGATTTTAAAGGTTGGTAACTTTTGGATGAAGTAGTGTTTCTTTTAGTTGTTCCAACTCTTCTTTTCCTTGTCAGTTGATAATAACTGATCAAATCCTACTTTCAAAAATTACAAATGAAATGCTGAGCCTTCCCTTTGATCTTTGAGCACTTTGGTAGAAGAGCAGGGATTGTCCTTTCCATTAATTACTTAAAGCCACCCACCTACCAAAGAGATTCTACTAGAGAAATTTTACAAGAAAAAAATAGCAACCATGATTTTGTCCTAGTCTTTAGTAAATAGTGGCTGGTTATAAGAGGAACTATTTGGTCAGTGATGTGATTTGGAAAGGTGAAATTGAAAAATTGAGAGAGTTACTTTATTACTAATAACACATCCAAATGTTAAGAAAATTTAGAACAAATTGTGATGACTAGCCACTAAAAATTTTTAGAAGACTACATGAAAAACGTATACCATTCCTCTAGAAAATAATTTATTTCCCTTGCCAAACTAGTTTTCTAGCCTTCCTATCCCTGGTTAACCTTGCTCCTTAAACAGACAAGAAATATAGAGACCAAAGATGCTTTTTAATATTCATTATTATTATGAAGAAATACATTTTGATATGAATTTCTATCTCATATTCATTTAGGCCTCATGGATTTCTAATTTCACCTCAAAGCAAAGTAACTCAAAATGAATGGTTCTTTTCATTAAACAATAGAAGAGTATCATGTTTCTCATAATGTCAAAAACAAATAAAAAGCCAGCAGTTGTGCACTGATGAATAACAGATCACAGAGTCCTTTTAATCATGTCATCCTAAAAAAGAAAAAAAACCTTTGCTTTCTTGTTACATCAAAACTATAAAATTACTTTATAAAATCCAAATGCCTATATTCCAGAATAAAAGCTACTACATTATGTTACCCATGCCATAATTTAAGCCAAATGTTTCTCAAATTATACATATAGATTCTAATTTACCTTTCTAAATCAAATCTTGCATGAACAACGTGCCCCAAACATAAAATTTTGTTTGGGCACAGACTGAAATTTGAAGAAATTTAATGGAGTTTCATTGATATTATGCCCTGAGCCTGAAAAAGGCAACTAATGTTCCTATTATCTTCTGATAAGAAGGCATATCTACAAAAGATATACTGTGTCATCTTAAATGAAAATAAGATAACGGCACTTGTATATAGGACTTCCCCCGTTGCTCAGTGGTAAGAAATCTGTGCAAGGAGATGAAGGAGATGTGGGTTCAATCCCTGGGCTGGGAGGATCCCCTGGAAGATGAAATGGAAACCCACTCCAGTATTCTTGCCTGGAGAATCCCATGGACAGAGGAACCTGGCAGGCTACAGTCCACAGGGTTGCAAAGAGTCAGATACGACTGAGCACACACATACAACTGGTATACTAGGGGTTCAGAGGACTTCACTCTAAAGTCATCATTCCTGGAAGGGTTCAGGACAGTCAAACAGAATCATCCTATATTTAGCATTTTTAACACAATTTGTAACACAGGCAACATTAGATTTTTTTCATGGAGGCATTTAGGTAAATTGATTTTCATGGGCTAGTGTAGACAGTTTAGGGAAGGAACAGAAATTAACATCAGTTTTGTCCAATTGTTCTAGCTGTGCCTTTAAAACCATCTGGAGATGAAATAGTTGAGTCCTACCCCAAAGCAACTCTGTTCAAACACTGTGAAATAATACATCCTGTCATGTCCTCCTTTTTCCTTTTCACATAAAACTGGGGCAGACCAGGGGGTCCTAAATGGGAAGACAAATGAGAGGAAAAAGTATAAATGGTTCAATGTTTAGGAGAACTTCTTAAGTAACTTCACTTGCCTATTGAAGTGCTTAAGCAGTAAGTGCATAAAATTGCTGATGATCATGGTGGCCGTGGTGTGCAGGCACGAAAACACAGCAGCAAGATCTGGGTGGTCTTAGAGGGGAAGGAACTTGATGGCAAAATTTGCAAGGAAAATCTTGACTCAAACTGCCTCAGCAGCTGAAGAGCCACATCATAAAACCAATTCGAGCCCATAATAAAGTCAGAAGGCAAGTCTATCCTAAAACAATTAACTTCTGAATTATGTTGGGAAAAAACTGTTACTGAAACAAAACCCAAACCTTGCAGGCTAGAAATAAAGTCCATGCAACCAGATGCAAATTGCCTATGGCTAAAGACAAGGGTAGATTAGGCAAATACCCTTCAACAAATACCACACTATTTAATGTATGGTACTGAGAGCCAAGATAATTTTGATCATTCATTCATTCATTCAACAAATATTTATTTAGTGAGTGCCTACTATGTACCCAGGTACTATTTTAAGGCTCTGGGAATATATCAGTGATGAAAAATAACAAAGATCTTTGTCCTAATGCACATTACATTTTAGTGGCAGGGGATAGAAAATAAATAGCAAAAAGTAAGTTATACAGTTTGTTCGATAATGGCAAGTGCAATGAAAGAAACAAAGCAAGTTAAAGCTGATATGAAGCGTTGTGGAAATGGAGTAGGATTAAGAAAGTTTCCATTGACCTAACAGAAGTAAGCAACCCATGCAGACCTCTGTGAGAAGAGTGGTCCGGACAGAGAGAAGGGCAGGGCGAGATCTTGATCCAGGAATGTGTCTGGCTGGTTTGAGGAAAAACAAGGAAACCAATGTGGCTGGAATGTTGTAAAAAGTAGGTGAGAGAGTAGGGTTCAAATGATGGAGAGTCTTGTAGATGATTTTGCCTTTTGGGAATTCCCTGACTGTCCAGTGGTTAGGACTCTATGCTTTCACTGCCAGGGACCCAGTTTCAATAGCTGGTAGGGGAACTAAGAGCCTGTAAGCTGCATGATACAGCTATAAACAAGAAAAAGATTCTGACTTTTACTCTGAATGAGTTGGGTGACCATTGGACGATTATAAATATGTGAGATGATAATTCTTAGCAGGTCACTTGGCAGCTATGTGATGACTAGATTATTAGGAATGAGGGTGAAAATAGGAACTCTTAGTAGCAACCCAGCAATAATGGGTGAGAAAAGACGGCAGCAGGAAGTAGGAAAAGAGGTGATGAGAAGTGACCCCATTCTAGAGCAAGATTTCTTTACCTTGGTACTACTGATATTTGGGGTCAGATAATTTTGTTTTGTGAGCATTGTCCTATGCACAGTAGGATGGTTAGTGGCCTCTCTGATCTGTAATGAGATGCCAGTAACAAACTCTCAACTGATTTGTGACAACTAAATATTTCTCCCAACATTTCCAGGAGTGGAAAGTTGATCCTAGTCTAGAACAATTATTCTAGATGTACTTCATAAGCAAAGTCAAAAAGACTGGAAAGATTTGACTCAAGTATGGTGTGTTAGCTAAAGGACAGTTAATTTTTGTTACCATAAAAAAAAGTTGCACAAATAAAGCAAATAATCCAGAGTGTGTTGGTGAGCACTGTTCAAATTGGTCAACCTGGGACCAGCTTGGAAGGGGGTTCTGCCTTTCTAAGTATTTCTAATCTACTAGGTAGCTGAGAAGAAGTAAAGTCAATTTTCAACTTGTAGGAAGGGAGGGAAAATACAGAGGTCAAACAAAACAATTTTAAGAACATGAAGTAGAAATTGCATGCTTTGCATTAATTCATGTCTCATTGGAGGAATGGCTAGCCATATAGCTATTTACAGCTACAAGAAGTCTGGAATGTAGTCTCTAGCTGGGAATATATGCAGCTAAATAAAACATGGGTAGAGAAGAATCCATAAGTACATAGAAGATTTAAAATGGGAGATAGTTAGGTGTCTCTGCAAATAGTGTCTCCAAAGCTTCTTGGTCAGATTAACTAGAAGGATCATGTTGCCTTAACCTTATAAGAAAAAACTACTGGTGGAACTTGTTTGTCAAAAGCTGTGGGGGTGGGAGGGTGAGAGGAGGAGTTCTTTCTGAGCATATTAAGTTTAAGATGTTTATTTGACAGTCAAGTAGAGATTTTGACTAGATCAGAAGAGAGTTTTGGAAAAGAGATACAAATTTGGGAATTCAAGCTTGTAAAATGGACAAGCTCACAGAGGGAGTATATATATATAAGAATAAAGAATTCTAGGAATTAAATCTTAGTTTCTGATGCTTGCAATTTAGGAAGAAAAGGAAAAATCAACAAATGAGACCAAGAAGTAACAGTAAGTAGAAAGAAAATCAATTGGATATCCCAGAAGCTAATGAAAAAGTGCCTTAAGGAAAACAAGATGATCAATTATGTGAAACACTGATAAGTCAGTAAGATGAAGATGGAATATTAATCATGATGATCTTGGAAAGAGCAATTTGGGTGGGAGAGAGGATGTGAAAGAGTTCAAGAAAAAATGAGAGAGGGAATTGGAGATAAGTATTATGGAAACTTATTCAAGGAATTTTACTGTGAAGCAGAGCAGAGAGATGGAGCAAATGCTGGGGAGTGTGGGGTGGGAGATGGCAGAGAGTTTTTAATAAGGGGATCGTTCATAGCATGCTTGAATGCTAGTCTAAAATATTCAGAAGAGAAGGGGAAATTAACATTAATTTTTGATAATTTTTTCTAGTACCTCTAAGCTTAACCAGCTTTAGCTCTACTATTAAATTCTATTAATTCTTTTCTATTTAAAAAATGATGTATCATGGAAAGTCTGTATTTTGATTCAGAAATGAAATAAAATGTAAGACATAAAATTTTTATATGTTGAATCTTATACAAAAATATTTCTTATCCAAGAAATATTATTTGGAATATTAAGGTTGACATTCAGTCATTATGGGTTAGCATGACCATCTACTAGACATTTCCTCCATCTGATAATCTTTATCTAGCCATGTGCTGTTCACAACAAAGCTAAATCATAAAGACAAGAGAAAGGGTGAATGTCAAATTATTGAGAAAGAGATAGCATGCAAATATTAACAAAATAAAGACTGATATGACTATTAATGTAAAAGCATGCTGGCATATAGAGAGAGTTGATACATAATAAAGGCAATTAAAATCATTTGGAAAATCAAACACTCATAAAATTATAAATACTTAATAATGCAACCTCAAAAAATAAAAGTTGACCAAAATACAGGGAAACACTGATAAACAGATCACCATAGTAAGAATTTTAATATAGTACCCACTAATTACTAAAACTTGAGCATACACACTAGCCAAATAAGCTTGATGTCAAGACTGTAAATACAACACCAAACCTAATAAATGAGGAAAATATATTTTCAAGCACAAATGGAACATTGGCAAACATGTACCATGTACCAAAATAAGTCTCAACAATTGTTAAACTCTGCCCACAACAAAATTAAGTGGATTATCAATATAAAGGCAACATTCAAAATAGTCCATTTGGGGAAAATGTTAAGATACACTTCTAAATAACACATGAGTCAAAGTGCCTTTTGTTATTAATTGGCATCTATGATATGCAAATTTTTTAAAAATCCTCCTACGAAAGACTAATATAAGAATGAATCTTTGGCATGATTCAATAAGAAATCAAAAAGAGAAGGCAAATAATACATGGAATAAAAAATACTTTACTGAAGATACATGCATATTTTTTAAATTAATGGGTAACAAACATAGGTAATAAACATTAAAATGAGTACAAATAGATTTTAAATCTAAAATTTATCTTAGAATGATATGATCTATTAAAACTAGTTCAAAAAGACAGCAAAAAAGAGTATATCATAACCACTAAGGAAAACAACTCAAAATGTACACTATTTCCCCTTCTTCCTAAAAGAAAACATGGACCCAAATAATTTTAGAGGTGAGTACCCATATTCAATCAAGGAATAAATAATCCTAAAATATAAGCTCATCTACAGAATGTAAAATTAAGAAACATAGAATTAATGGGCTAATATATCTTGTTTTTGCATCTTACATAGAATCTAAGGAGATATAGTATTAAATTTGAAATCAAACAGCTCTTAGAGATATAAGTTCCTTTGATATCCAAACTGGACAAGGTATAAGGGAGTAGAAATTATAAGTGAATCTTTTTAAAGAACACAAATAGAAAAAATTCTATATAAAACATCACACAATATATTTAAAATATACAATATATTTTAAAAATTATAATGGCCAAATGAATATTTTCCCAGGAAGTCAGGGATTATTTAACATTAGAAAATTGATTAATGCTCCTTGCCTTTAAGTGACATAGGAAGAAGATGCTTTAATAAGCATAATGGACTCCAAAATCATACAAATGACAGATTACACATAGAAAGATAATACTCAAAAGTGCTAATTAGGGAAAAAAAAGTGCTAACTAATTGCTCTGTTGGCATGATGCGTTATACTAATACAATTTTATGACTTTGCAATATCTTTACATTACTGGGATAAACTATTGATATATTAGTTATTGAAAGTATATTAAAATTTGTATAGAATCTTTATCACTATGGTTATTTATGAAATGAAATATGATTTTATTTCAAGTAATTCTGTTTTCAAATATTCTCTAGCATCACAGAAATATTAGATATCCTGTGTTCAGAAAAACTTTTATAAATGTTATCCTATAAATTCATAAATTTAACATCTGCTAAAACTCAGCTGTAATCTGTTTGCCTGGTTCTGTCTTGGAAAGGCTCCCGATAACCAATCCAAGATTTTCAAGAACTATTGGTCTATTTGTGTTTTCTTCTTGTGCCAATCTGGCATTTCATATTTCCCCCTTTAAAATTTCTCACCCAGGATTTTAATCATTCTTGTATGGTTTCTTATACTATTCTTTTTTTTTTTTTTTTTTTGTAAATAGAAAGCCAATGGGAATTTGCTGCATACTATTATATATACTATATTATACTGTATACTATATTATAAATACTTTGTACTTTCTGCTCTTTGTAGCTGTTCCTTTTCACTTTGAATTTAAAATTTTCTCTTTCTCAACTTCAGAGAAAGTTTGTCTATTTGTATTAATCTTTTTAAAAAGTACCAATAATTTCCTTTGTAAAAGACACAAAGTTAATATTTCTCAAATCTTTTACTGTAAGTCCTTCAGTATTTTTATTAAAATATTGGTTGAAATGATTAATAAGATAGGTAAATCTCCAGGATATGCTTAACTAAAAAAACAAAACAGTATTAATACCATAAAAATGAAATGAAATATAAAATTAAAACCATGAAAATGGTCATCAGGAAACTATTATTTAATCAGGAAAATGATCAATCATACAACTTGAGGCATGTAACATCAAAGTTTTAAAATATCTAAAGCTAAAAACTGAGGTTCTACTGGAAGAAATTAGAAATAATATTGAGAAAATGTTATATAAATCATATCAAGAAATTATAAATCAAACAGATCCAATTAAGCAAGTATAAAGCAGATTAAATAATATACTTGAGATTTATCTGATATAGCTCTGCATACAATACGAAATATACTCTCATTTAAAACAAGTATTGGATATTGATAAAAACTGACCAAGTAATAAGCTATCACAAAGTAAATAAAAAATTCTAAAAAGCTGACACCTATAGGAGGAATTCATCTGACAAAATGGAATAACATCAGAAGTCCACAAAACAATAAGCTTACTCACATTGACAGGAATCAGTGGCTCATTGGCTAACTTAGGCTGGCCCTCTTTGGGGTAACTGAATGACTTGGTTTTGGTATTCTGCTCTCCAGGCAGCTAAACCAAGCATGTTCATACAGTAATGGCAAAGTGTGTGAGTCAGAGGAAAACATGCAATACCTCTTGAGTTAGGCTTGGCACCGACACAGTCATTTCCAGCTCACACTACTGGACACAGTCAGCCAAAGGAAAGCCCAGATTCAAGGGTTAGGGAATTAGATTGCATCTCTTTATTTAGAGAAGGTAGCAGTGTACATGGCAGAGTGGCTTCAAGGAAGTGTGAAGAATTGAGACCAGAAATGCAATCTACCATATGAGAATCTAGAAAGAGGGTCCAGAGTACTTAGCGACCACGGAGAATGCCCACAATACTTGTCAAAATAATGAGAGAGGAGAAAGTTCATCTACTTGTATTCCAAAGTGAATATGACACAATATAATAGGGTGGAAGATTATGGGAATACATTTTCTCTTGTGGGCAAATAATACTCATGTATTTTTTATAATGTTAAAGAAAAAAAAACAAATACAGGGTTTGTTCCAAGTTACAGTAATATCTTGATAAAGCATTAATACATTAGTATTAATATGATTTCTAGTTGCTCTGCTAATATATTTCTTTTCCTTTCTGCTTTCCACTTCCTCTCAAAGAGCAGTGAAGGAACTTTAAATATTCTGTGGTATTTTAGTCTTTATAGGAGGAAAAGTATTTAAACCACTTCAGAGTCTTTCACATGGAGTAAGTTTTTCATCTTTGACAATTTAAGACTTATTAATAAAAATATTTCCCCTTTTGGGGGAAAGTATGATGGCTTTTAGCTTAGTTTCCTAATCACTTAATTAAAATCTCACAGGGAAAGCTTTGTACATAAAATGATGAAAAGAGGGGAAGTACTGAATGTCCTCATGAAGCACTGCAAATCGGTGAAGAATTTTAATAATGAGTGATGAATATGATACAATCATAAAATAATAGCTTCATTATGCTTCATGATACTGCCACCTAATGTATTTTGAGCAGTTTTCATTTAACTATACTTCAATTCAAAAAGGATTTGAGGTTTTGAATGGTCTTGACTCATTAAAGTGTCTTTTAATATTGAGTCCATTGTTTTATGATTAACTCCTGATATGCAACTCTAGAATGAAGGAAAAAAGAGACTTATTCCCACTTATTCACATGCCGTGTTGTAGTTTAATGGACTGCACCATTAAAGTGAGGCTGTGAAAACATAAATAAAGTGAGGCTGTGAAAAAAAGTAGTTTTCTAAGAGTAATCTGAGAGAGTATATTTTAATTAATACTGGAACACTCTGTACAAGAGGATTTAAATGTTATTTTTAATTAGAAATAGCCCCTAGAAATATCAAAATAAATGAATCATACTCTAGTTACATGTAAAGAATGCTTTATTTTTAGCAAATTTTTAAGTATCCTGCATAAAAGATTAATAGATGCAACAAGATGCATTAGACAGATGTGGCTCTAATACCTGCTCCAAATGCCATCTGGATTTGTAATTACAGTTTTGGAGAGACTGAAGACCTGAAGGGCGGCACTGAATGTAGTATATATTATTTCCTGATGGTCAATGCTGCTTATCACTGTTTTTTAATGAAAAAGAATGCATAAATATGTTTAACGTATAATACATTCTATTAACTGTGTTTTATAAATTAAAGCTAAAATAAATAATTAAATATTAGGATATATGTCCTTATATAAAAAAAGGAGATAGGTAGATATATATAATTTTTCACTATAATATTTGATTTCTATCACAGCACCATTAACCAGAGATAGAGAACAATTCCTAGGAAAGGATAAAGAGAAACAGCTCATAGATTAAAGAATTTTTAACATTGTTTGATCTGCAGCCTGCTATTTCTCTTAGCACAGATACTAAACCAATTAATCTGCTATTTAGGTAAGTTCATATCTTAGAGATGAGAGTGTTTTGAACAGACAGGTGAGAAAGGATGATCAATTCAAAGTTAAATGCAAAACAAATCCCTTCAAAACCAGCATGCTAGTTTTTTATATTGTTAGTTAAAAGATTTCAGGTTGTAGATCTGCATAAATTAAAGGCCAAAAGATGACAATGATTTGCAAGTACCAAGATGTAACTAAGGAAGTCACTTTTTAAGGGGAGTGACTGTGAAAGAAATTTTCAGCACCAGAATATTCTGCTTGCTACTCTCCTTTCCTGTTGTCAGGGGTCATATTCTTTGGTGCACTATTTGAGAAAGAAGAGCCTGGCTCACAGGCACTCACCAGTTATTGCATTTATTGCTCTACACTGACCCCCACTGCTCCCATTTCTCTGGTCCATGATTGCTGCATAGTTCACTGATAAAGTTCGTGGTCAACTCCCAGGAGGGCTGTCCTTGACACCAGGCTGCTTCTGCTATGCCCATGTCAGTTAAAGAGGATGGGAACTTAGCGCCATTTCTCTCTCAACCTCTGAATTTCCTTCTCCACACATTGAAACCTCCACTCTAATAAAATATCGGGAATATCTAGAAAGTATTATAACAAAGATGCATGTAGGGGGGATGAGATACCTTTACAAGCATATGCTAAATATGATACTATAGGGAGTCCTAGAAAAAAAACCCACTTTCATGCAAAGATGGGCCCAATAAAGGACAGAAATGGTATGGACCTAACAGGAGCAGAAGGTATTAACAAGAGGTGGCAAGAATTCATAGAAGAACTGTACATAAAAGATCTTCACGACCCAGATAATCACAAAGGTATGATCACTCACCTAGAGTCAGATATCCTGGAATGTGAAGTCAAGTGGGCCTTAGGAAGAATCACTATGAACAAAGCTAGTGGAGGTGATGGAATTCAAGTTGAGCTATTTCAAATCCTAAAAGATGATGCTGTGAAAGTGCTGCACTCAATATGGCAGCAAATTTGGAAAACTCAGCAGTGGCCACAGGACTGGAAAAGGTTAGTTTTCATTCCAATCCATAAGAAAGGCAATCCCAAAGAATGCTCAAACTACCACACAATTGCACTCAGCTCACATGCTAGTAGTAATGCTCAAAATTCTCCAAGCCAGGCTTCAGCAATACATGAACCGTGAACTTCAAGATGTTCAAGCTGGTTTTTAAAAAAGCAAAGGAACCAGAGATCAAATTGCCAACATCTGCTGGATCATCAAAAAAGCAAGAGAGTTCCAGAAAAACATCTATTTCTGCTTTATTGACTATGTCAAAGCCTTTGGCTATGTGGATCACAATAAACTCTGGAAAATTCTGAAAGAGATGGGAACACCAGATGAGCTGACCTGCCTCTTGAGAAATCTGTATGCAGTTTGAACTGGACATGGAACAACAGACTGGTTCCAAATAGGAAAAGGCTGTATATTGTCACCATGCTCACTTAACTTATATGCAGAGTAATCATGAGAAACACTGGGCTGGATAAAGCACAAGCTGGAATCAAGATTGCCAGGAGAAATATCAATAACCTCAGATATGAAGATAACACCACCCTTATGGCAGAAAGTGAAGAAGAACTAAAGAGCCTCTTGATGAAAGCAAAAGAAGAGAGTGAAAAAGTTGGCTTAAAACTCAACATTCAGAAAACAAAGATCATGGCATCCGGTCCCATCACTTCTTGGCAAATAGATGGGGAAACAGTGGAAACAGTGGCTGACTTTATTTTCTTGAGCTCCAAAATCACTGCAGATGGTGACTGCAGCCATGAAATTAAAAGACACTTATTTCTTGGAAGAAAAGTTATGACCAACCCAGATAGCATATTAAAAAATTAGAGACATTACTTTGCCAACAAAGGTCCATCTAGTTAAGGCTATGGTTTTTCCAGTGGTCATGTATGGATGAGAGAGTTGGACTGTAAAGAAAGCTGAGCACTGAAAAACTGATGCTTTTCAACTGTAGTGTTGGAGAAAACTTGAGAGTCATTTGGACTGGAAGGAGTTCCAATCAGTCCATCCTAAGGGGAATCAGTCCTGAATATTCCTTGGAAGGACTGATGTTGAAGCTGAAACTCCGATACTTTGGCCACCTGATGTGGAGAGCTGACTCATTTGAAAAGACCCTGCTGCTGGGAAAGATTGAAGGCAGGACAGAAGGGGAAGACAGAGGATGAGATGGTTGGATAGCATCACTGACTCAATGGACATGAATTTGAGTAAACTCTGGGAGTGGGTGATGAATAGGGAGGCCTGGTGTGCTGCAGTCCGTGGGGTCGCAAAGAGTCGGACACAACTGAGTGACTGAACTGAAGAGTTAGCTTTGCACAAAGGAGCTCCTTATGGCAAACTTCCATCTTCTAGCTTTTACCTTTCTGTGTAGCAGTCTACCCTCCACTTTGTGAAAAGTAAATTCTGTTTTTAATCTTCTCTGTGAAAATCTCTACACCTCTTCAAAAGATATTAATCTTTTACCTTCAGAGGAAATTCTGACCTGGGAGTCTAGTCCTTTCTGCAAGTCCTACACTTTATTCATTCCCCCAAATTGAATTCCTGAGTACAGAATAGTAATACTTCAGGGGGTATCAGCAAAAGACTACAGTTTGGATGAGGCACTCCATACTTAGGGGCCCAAAGCCCAGTCTGCTGAAGAGTGTTCACTTCTATGAGGTAAAGATATGCCTTTTTCTGTCTTCCTGAAAGAGGTTTGTTGTGTTGCTATTTTTTTCCTACTTCACACACACACACAAACACACATGCACGCACACACACACACTTCTCATATGAATGTAACATGTTTTTCCGTAAATGAAATATACCATTTTTGCAATAAAGATAATCAACCATATTGATAAATCCAGGAAAGTCAACATCCTTTTGCTCAAATGCCATTTTCCAAACAAGGTACCAAGCAGTGTTTTTCAAAGCAGTGGTTTGGGCACCCCTTGAGTAGGTGATGACAGGGAGGCCTGGTGTGCTGCAGTCCTTGGGGTTGCAGAGTCAGACACGACTGAGTGACTGAACTGACTGACTGACTGAGCTTCCCCAGTGGTGCAGTGGTAAAGAACCCGTCTGTAATTCAGGAGCCACAGGAGATGCAAGTTAGATTCCTGGGTCTGGAAAATCCCCTGGAGGAGGTCATGGCCACCCACTCCAGTATTCTTGTCTGGAGAATCCCATGGACAGAGGAGCCTGGCAGGCTACAGTCCATGGGGTTGCAAAGAGTTGGACACAGCTGAAGCTACTTATGTTTGTGTCTGTGTCCTTGCAATCAAGAAAAAAAAAAAAAAAGGGAGAAAACTTATGTCAGTAAAATAAGAAATGAAAAAGGAGAAGTTACAACTAACATCATAGAAATACAAAGGACCATTAACAAACCACTACAGGGCTTCCCTGGTGGCCCAGGAGTAAAGAACCTGCCTACCAGTGCAGGAAGCACAGATTTGAGCCCTGATCCAGGAAGATCCCACATGCCTTGAAGCACCTAAGCCTGTGAGCCACAATTATTGCGCTCTAGAGCCCAGGAGCCACAACTACTGAAGCCTGCATGCCCTGGAGTCTGTGCTCCACAATGAGAGAAGTCACTGCAATAAGCCCATGCGCTACAACTAGAGAGCAGCCGGCGCTTGCCACAACGAGAGAAAAGCCCACACAGCAACAAAGACCCAACACAGCCCCAAATAAATTTGAACAAAAGAGACTCCCACAAGAAACTATATGCTGAGAAAATGTACAGCCTAGGAGAAACGGACAAATTCTTAGAAAGGTACAATTTCCCTGTGAGTTAAAAACTCCCAATAAAGAATTCATTTGAATCAGTTCTAATGAGATGGATGAAACTGGAGCCCATTATACAGAGTGAAGTAAGCCAGAAAGATAAAGACTAGTACAGTATACTAACACCTGTATATGGAATTTAGAAAGATGGTAATGATAACCCTATATGCAAAACAGAAAAAGAGACACAGATGTACAGAACAGACTTTTGGACTCTGTGGGAGAAGGTGAGGGTGGGATGTTTCGAGAGAACAGCATCGAAACATGTATATTATCTAGGGTGAAACCGATCACCAGCCCAGGTTGGATGCATGAGACAAGTGCTCGGGCCTGGTGCACTGGGAAGACCCAGAGGAATCGGGTAGAGAGGGAGGTGGGAGGGAGGATTGGGATGGGGAATATATGTAACTCCATGGCTGATTCATGTCAATGTATGACAAAACCCACTGAAATGTTGTGAAGTAATTAGCCTCCAACTAATAAAAAAAAAAAATGAAAAAAAAAAAAAACCTCCCAATAAACAAAAGTCCAGGACCAGGTGGCTTCAGGGGTGAACTCTATCAAACATTTAAAGAAGAGTTAAAACCTACCCTTCTGAAACTACTTCAAAAAATTACAGAGGAAGGAACACTTCTGAACTCATTCTATGAAGCCACCATCACCCTAATACCAAAACCACACAAATCTTTCTAAGGAGAAGGTTAGCAGCGTAGCATCCCTTTAGCCTCCAATTTGGATTTTTATCCTCACCTACCTTCAAAGTTGAGCACATTGCACATAGTTTTATTTTTTTAACTAACCATTTTAGTACACTATATAAGAAGTTAAGGGATTTTAAAAAAAAGAAGTTAAGGGATTTCTGCAGACATTATGTGGTTTCTATAATAGATAAAAATTTATATGTCACAAATGATAGCTGGTCTAAGGACCAATTTGTGAGAGTAGAAAATGAAAACATAAACCAAAAAAATCTAACTTCTGAAGATATTAGTTTTCTATGCAGAATGAGCTGAAATAGGCAACTACTGAGAAACTACCGGGGATATCACTTGCTATGAAGTTTGAGGGCAAACAACCAGTCAGTGTTGACCATCCAATCAATTATAGATTCATAGTCAGTGAAAAGAATTTAGCTTTTTAGTTTTAAATTTCTTTGGAACTTCCTATATCCTACCCACCTTAAAAACAGCCAGAATGAAAAAAAAAAAAATGCTATAGCACTGTATCAATAAGGTAAAATTCATATGTAAAGCTGCTATCTGGTGTTTCTATTCCATATGGCTTCTAGGTGTACTGAGAGGTTTCCTCTTTTGTTGTTGTTCAGTTGCTGCAATGTCCAACTCTTTGTGACCCCATGGACTGCAGCAGGCTTCCCTGTCCTTCATCCCTCCCGGAGTTTGCGCAAACTTATGTCCACTGAGTCATTAATGCCATCCAACCATCTAGTCCTCTGTCATCCCCTTCTCCTCCTGCCTTCAGTCTTTCCCAGCATCCTTGTCTTTTCCAATGAGTGGCTGTTTGCATCAGATGGCCTAAGTATGCTATTTACTGAGAAAGCACTTCTCTCCTTGGCCACAAGACCTACTCAGCATTTTATCCAAGCCCTGAGCTCAGAGGCTAAGCACAGCACGGGAACTTATAAAACCTAGCTTCTTATTTGGACACTTTGCCACTTTAAAAATTACTTCCTGGTATACCAGATGTACTAAAAAAAATTGCTAAAAATGGGTCACAGCTAAAAGTATTGGGTCAAATTCCTGAAAACACAGGAATTATGAAAATATAGTTGACCCTATCATTACTACTTTAAATATATTTTTAAAAATCAACTTTGGTTTATGATCATTCAAGCATTATAAAACCTAGTTGGAAGATACTTCAAAGTCTTTTTCACTGGCTTTTCATTTTGTTAGTGTTAATGTGGAATAGAAATAGCAGGCATGATTTAGAATTCAAAACTAACCCCAGAATCTACACAGCTCCCAAATGCCTTTATCATGGGAAAAGAACAAACATCACCTACACTGGACCTTTTACCTTCGTACGGCAGCTAAAAAGCTTCCACACATCCCTGTACTGGGAAGAGGTTTCCGTCTTTACTGTTGTCACTGACGTGTTCCAAGGTGTTAACCAAGCCCAAACCCAGTTCTTTAGAACTGAGCTTTCATACATTCTCTGCTGATTTATTGAACCCATGGATCAAATTAGTGCCTTCCTGATCACACCTGACTTAGAGAATTCCGTGAGTGAGGCTGGCCCAAGCAGATATTATTTTTCAAGAATTTTCACTAAGGAACATGTGGACTGACAGGTGAAATTAACAAGCTGGAGGATAAGCAGCCCCCTCCTCACACACACAGCTCTCATACACATGCTCCTCCCACCCCCACCGCACACAACACAACTTAGAGTGCATCCATAAGCCTCAGTTCAAGTATATGTTTTTCAAAGAAAATATTTGCTTTCCCCAAAGTCCACCCATCTCTCCTTCTAGCTACTATACCAGTAACTAGGAACAAAAACTCAGCATAGTCCAAGTGGAAAAGTCCTGACTTGACCAAATCATAAAAGGATGATTCACATAAAGATCTGTTCAGTTCAGTTCAGATGCTCAGTTGTGTCTGACTCTTTGTGACCCCATGGACTGCAGCGCGCTGGGCCTCCCTGTCCATCACCAACACCCGGAGTTTACTCCACTGAGTCGGTGATGCCATCCAACCATCCATCCTCTGTCATCCCCTTCTGTCCCGCCTTCAATCTTTGCCAGCATCAGGGTCTTTCCAAATGAATCAGCTCTTCACATCAGGTGGCCAAACTATCGGAGTTTCAGCTTGAACATCAGTCCTTCCAATGAATATTCAGAATTGATTTCCATTAGGATGGATTGGTTGGAAATCCTTCCAGCACAAGGGACTGTCAAGTGTCTCAAGTGTCAATACAAAGGGACTTCTCCAGCACCACAGTTCAAAATCATCAATTCTTCAGCACTCAGCTTTTATAGTCCAACTCACACATCCATACATGACTGCTGGGAAAACCATAGCTTTGGCTAGATGGACCTTTGTTGGCAAAGTGATGTCTCTGCTTTTTAATATGCTGTCTAGGTTGGTCAGAGCTTTTTCTCCAAGGAGCAAGCGTCTTTTAATTTCATGGCTGCAGTCACCATCTGCCCTGATTTTGGAGCCCAGCAAACTAAAATCTGTCACTGTTTCCATTGTTTCCTCATCTATTTGCCATGAAGTGATGGGACTGGATGCCATGATCTTTGTTTTCTGAATGTTGAGTTTTAAGCCAACTTTTTCACTCTCCTCTTTCACTTTCATCAAAAGGCTCTTCAGTTCTTCACTTTCTGCCATAAGGGTGGTGTCATCTTCATATCTGAGGTTATTGGTATTTCTCCTGGCCATCTTGATTTCAGCTTGTGCTTCATCCAGTCCACCATTTCGTATGATGTACTCTGCGTATAAGTTAAGTAAGCACGGTGACAATATACAGCCTTGACATACTCCTTTCCCTATTTGGAACCAGTCTGTTGTTCCATGGTCAGTTATAACTGTTGTTTCTTGACCTGCATACAGATTTCTCGAGACAGATAAGGTGGTCTGGTATTCCCATCTCTTTAAGAACTTTCCACAGTTTGTTGTGATCCAAATAGTCAAAGGCTTTGGCATAGTCAATAAAGCAGAAATAGATGTTTTTCTGGAACTCCATTGCTTTTTTGATGATCCATCAGATATTGACCATTTGATCCCTGATTCCTCTGCCTTTTCTAAGTTCAGCTTGAAATTCTGGAAGTTCACCATTCAAGTACTGTTGAAGCCTGGCTTGGAGAATTTTGAGCATTACTTTGCTAGCATGTGAGATGAGTGCAATTGTGTGGTAGTTTGAAGATATTTTGGCATTGCCTTTCTTTGGGATTAGAATGAAAGCTGATCTTCTCTAGTTCTATGGCCACGGCTAAGTTTTCCAAATTTGCTGGCATATTGAGTGTAGCACTTTCACAGCATCATCTTTTAGGATTTGAAATATGTCAACTGAAATTCCATCACCTCCACTAGCTTTGTTCATGGTGATGCTTCCTAAGGCCCACTTGACTTCACATTCCAGGATGTTTAGCTCTAGGTGAGTGATCACACCATCTTGATTATCTGGGTCATGAAGATCTTTTTTATATAGCTCTTCTGTGTATTCTTGCCACTTCTTCTTAATATCTTCTGCTTCTCTTAGATCCATACCATTTCTGTCCTTTATTGTGCTCATCTTTGCATGAAATGTTCCCTTGTAATCTCTAATTTTCTTGAAGAGATCTCTAGTCTTTCATTCTATTGTTTTCATCTATTTCTTTGCATTGATCACTGAGGAAGGTTTTCTTATCTCTCCTTGCTATTCTTTGGAACTCTGCCTTCAAATGTGTATATCTTTCCTTAAGACCTCGCAAATCAGTTCCAGGAGGAACTGAGAGAATGCACCAAGTAATGAGACCTGATGAGACTAAACTAGAGTAGATATAAAGCTGAATAATGGAGGGTTTTCTGATTGGATATATTCTACCCAACTTGCAAACAAGGTACTTGCAAAAACTCCTACAGAAGTGAGTCCTGATGAGGTGAAGGTGTTAGAACTGCCTTGGCATTGTTGGCAAAGGGAACAAAAGCCTCACAAATGCATTGTTGTAGAATGGACCTGCTATATCAGACAGAAGAACATATCACAGGTTTATGTTCACCAGGAGGACAAGAAGAACATCCTTTTCACTAACACATAAAAAATGTGCAACAATCAGCAGCTCCATGATGGCTGTCCTTTGAAGGATGGGAATGATAGTAGGAATGGTGTTACAAACGGAGATCTCTATTGACAACTGACATGATAGGATCCTGGAATTGGAGGGGTGATGTAGCAGTGCTTAATCACAGGATACAAGTTTGATGGAATTACTATAGCTTTCAACAAGTCTAGATTGCTAACCAAGGGACTTTAATGGAAAAGGCAGAGGAATCAGAGATCAAATTGGCAACATCCATTGGATCATCAAACAAGTAAGAGAATTCCAGAAAAAATATATACTTCTGCTTTATTGACTATGCCAAAGCCTTTGACTGTGTGGATCACAACAAACTGTGGGAAATTCTTGAAGAGATGAGAATACCAAACCACCTTACCTACCTCCTGAGAAATCTGTATGCAGGTCAAGAAGCAACAGTTACAACTGGACATGAAACAACGGACTGGGTCCAAATTGGAAAAGGAGTACATCAAGGCTGTATACTGTCAGCCTGCATATTTAG
This sequence comes from Muntiacus reevesi, assembly GCF_963930625.1. Classification (NCBI taxonomy): domain Eukaryota; kingdom Metazoa; phylum Chordata; class Mammalia; order Artiodactyla; family Cervidae; genus Muntiacus; species Muntiacus reevesi. The sequence continues at coordinate 203,473,434 of NC_089249.1, forward strand.
CTTATATGCAGAGTACATCATGCGAAATGGTGGGCTGGATGAAGCACAAGCTGGAATCAAGATTGCCAGGAGAAATATCAATAACCTCAGATATGCAGATGATATCACCATTATGGCATAAAGAGAGGAAGAACTTAAGAGCCTCCTGATGAAGGTGAAAGAGGAGAGTGGAAAAGCTGACTTAAAACTCAACTTTCAGAAAACTAAGATCATGGCATCTGGTCCCATCACTTCATGGCAAATAGGTGGGGAAAAGGTAAAAGCAGTGACAGACTTTATTTTGTTGGACTCCAAAAATCAGTGCAAATGGTGACAGCAGCCATGAAATTAAAAGACTCTTACTCCTTGGAAGAAAAACTATGACCAACCTAGACAGCATATTAAAAAGCAGAGACACTACTTTGCACTCAAAAGTTCATCTAGTCAAAGCTACGTTTTTTCCAGTAGTCATGTATGGATATGAGAGTTGGACTATAAAGAAAGCTGAACACCAAAGAACTGATGCTTTTGAACTGTGGTGTTAGAGAAGACTCTTGAGAGTCCCTTGAATTGCAAGGAGATCCAACCAGTCCTCAATATTCATTGGAAGGGCTGATGCTGAAGGTGAAGTTCCAACACTTTGGCCAGCTGACATGAAGTACTGACTCATTAGAACAGACCCTGATGCTGGGAAACATTGAAGGCAAGAGAAGGAGATGGCAGAGGATGAGATGGTTGGATGGCATAAGTGACTTGATGGACATGAGTTTGAGCAAGCTCTGGGAGTTGTGATGGACAGGGAGGCCTGACGTACTGCAATCCATGGGGTTGCAAAGAGTCAGACATGACTGAGCGACTGAACTGATCGACTGAAACACAGAGAAAATGAAAATGGGAAGCCAAGCAAGTCCTTGCTTTTTATATACTGATGTCATTCTCCCAATAGAGAGAATTCCAATTTTTTTTTGCTCAGTTTCCATTCTTGAGGAAGTTCTCAGAGTCAGTGCCCCTGATTGAAGGAGAGGATTAAAGGTTAAGGATAGACTCTGTAATACTAAGGAAAGTGTGTGCAATTATAAAAGGATATCCATGGAAAATGTCTAGATCTTTCCAATGCTTTTGTATGCAGGATCTGAGCTATCATTGATACTAAAAGACCCCAAATGCTGTGTTTTTTTTAAAGTTCTGGCTCATATCCATTTCATATTGAGGCCATTGGATCCAAAAGTCCACCTGGCAGTCATTTTCTGAATGCATAATCAGAATGGATGCATTGGGTTGGCCAAAAAGTTGGCACAGGTTTTTCCATAAGATACCACCTGAACCAACTTTTTGGCCAACCCAACTCTTGCCGCTGCTGCTGCTAAGTCGCTTCAGTCATGTCCAACCCTGTGTGACCCCAGGGACTGCAGCCCACCTGGCTCCTCCGTCCATGGGATTCTCCAGGCAAGAGTACTGGAGTGGCTGCCATTGCCTTCTCCAAATCCAACACTTAGAAGCTGGCAAAACCTCCATAATGGTTCCTTGTCCCATAGAGTTAAGTATTGTGTTAGAATATTCCAAGTGGATATTTTTTCCCAAAAAATCATCACTGTTTGAGGTTTAATCACAACAGAGACAATTGCATACTCCATGACTTCAAGGTCTTAATTACTTCATATTGTCAATTACTAAGAAAGAGGCAAAGAGTTTGGCAATCTGATTCAGATCTGAAGGCTGTATATACGTTTAGAGACCATTACCTTTATCTATTTTTACTACAAATTTTGAGAGGGGCACAGCCAATGGAAGACTACACAGTACAAGTCATCTTAGGGCTCATATCCTAGTGTTTCCCATGATGTTGAACACATGTGGAATAGATTTTAAAAATGCAGTATGGAGGCTCTGGCATGCTCCATGGGACCTTTATACAGATATCTAGGAGTTACAGGGTCTTCCCTGGTAGTTCAGCTGGTAAAGAATCTGCCTGCAATTCAGGAGACCTGGGTTCGATTCCTGGGTTGAGAAGATCCATTGAAGAAGGGATAGACTACCCACTCCAGTATTCTTGGGCTTCCCTGGTGGCTCAGCTGGTAAAGAATCTGCCTGCAATTGGGAGACCTGGGTTTGATACCTGGATTGGGAAGATCCCCTGGAGTAGGGAATGGCTACCCACTCCAGTATTCTTGCCTGGAGAATTCCATGGACAGAGGTGCCTGATCCACTACAGTCCATGGAGTTGCAAAGAGTTGGACACAATTAAACAGAGGAGGAGAAAACACATAGCTGAATGAAAGATTGGTCAACTCTATATGTTGGTGCTGCTCAAACATACATGGCAGCTACATTACAGCCCCATTCATGGGTGGCACTCAAAGAGAGTATGTATGTGCACATGGATGGTGTCATGTTTCCAATGGGCAGACCTGATGCATGGGTGGTTGGTGTGATCAGAGCCTCTTATCACAGATGTAATCTTAAATTGGCTCATCTGACTGTTTTCTCCTGACTTTTTCCCCGCCTCTCATTCTTCTTTCATTTGAAGTATTATGGGCAATTTTAAAATTAACAGACCCTATATATTAAAAAATTTTTTAGAGGCTCTGGATAATGTTTCTTTCAGAGAGGGATTATCCTGTGAGGACAGATTACTTTAATCCAATCAGAGACCAGACTGACTTGGACTAGATATTACTGTTGCAAATTTCCATCTACAAGTAGACAGAAGTTTGCAGCTTCTTTAGAACTCCAAACTAAGAGCACAGAGTATGGAATGAAGCCTCTCTCTCTTGGCTGATCCTAAACTCCAAAATTTTTCTTCCCTCAGTACTATGTGAGAATATTAAACACCCCCACTCTGTTTTTCAGAGGTTTTCTGTTTAATACCCAAGCCTCTTATCCTGTAGAGTTGAAGAATTTGGCCAGTTCCCTAAGGGAACAGTCCAGATTGAAGTGTATAATTTTCTACTCTTTTCATGATATTTTGGTCCTCCGACCTTTGGGGGATTTGTTTGGCAGATCCAAACTTCGTGTGTCATCTTTCTAGCACCAAGAATTGCCTGAAGCTTTTCTGTCTCCTCTGTCTCTCAGCTAGGGTTTTGTTTTCAGCCTCTTGCCTTGAATACCTGGAACTAAAGTAGCTCTCTGTGGTTAGCAACTTTGGGGGAGATAGAACACTCAACCTCCAGTCACCAGGCAGTTCTGACTTTAAAATGCAAAGAGAATACACACACACACACACACACACACACACACACACACACACACACACGTGTGTGTGTGCATGTGTGTGCTGGTCTCCAGTAAACTACTTCACCATCTCAAGAAGTGCAAGTCCTCATTGTTTTGCATGAATAGATGGATGAAAATCCTCTAAGACAGTCTTTAATTTTATATTGTGTAGTTGCACTGTGCTGTTTCCTATCTGAATTAAAACATTTATCTTACATATGTGTATGTATTATATACCAAATACATTCTCCAACTGAGCAGGAAAAACAATGACATAAAATGTACATGAAAAAATAATGTCAATGCAAATAGATGAAGCTGCAAATTTACCTGTAGATTATAAATGGATCTCTATAGGTGTGACCTAACATATATAAACTTAACAAGGAGAGACTGAGACAACATGACCTCACAGGCAAGTATGGAGAAACATGGTTCAAAAGACACTCAGTGAAAGAAGAAACCTGAAGAGTTTTTGCTGCTTTTGTTTATCAGTTAAAGGAAGCTACTTGATATAAGTATACGAGAAGACCAAGAAGTCTAGAAAATTACAGCTCCTGTTTATATAGTGTGTTAAGGACTAGTCCAAATCTTCTGGGAAGTATTTAGATAACAAAATGGTGAAGCTATTAGTCTAAAAAGAGATTAACTAGATTCCTTTTATCCCCTACAATTTACAGACCATCTCTATTTATTAATAAGAGAAAAAGTTTAAAAGATCAAAATGAAAAGACTGACTTCTGTAGTTTAGGGACTGTACTGTAACTCATTAAGTGTTTGATAGCACTGCTATAATAAATAGCACATAAAAAACAATGCACATATCCTAGTTAGGAATTCTTTATTGCTAAAAAATGCTAATCATCTGACAACTCAGGTTTGTTACAACCCTTCAATTTATAAAAAGAAAAAATTCGATACCTGCAAAGCATAATAAAGCAAAGTGCAACAGAACAAGATATGCATGTACTCTACAATTTTATGTTCATACTAGAGTGTCTGTGGGTGTCCCAGGTGGTGCTAGTAGTGAAGAACCCATCTGCTAATGTAGGAGACATAAGAGATGTGGGTTCGATAGCCAGGTGGGGAATATCCCCTGGAGGAGGGCATGGCAATCTACTCCAGTATTCTTGCCTGGAGAATACCCATGGACAGAGGAGCCTGGTGGGCTACAGTCCATGGGATCACAAAGAGTTGGACACAACTAAAGCAACTTAGCCTGCATGCACACACTAGAGTGTCTATAAGTATCTAGTTCTCCACAATCTTAATAATATCAGGTTTCATAAACATTTTAAATCAGATAATAAGTTTGTCTTAGAGTTGCTTAATTTTGTTTTACATTTCACTGATACATTGCTGATTTCCAGATCTTAAGTATCATCATGGTTTTTATTATTCATACTGCAAGTATTTTCTTCAAGTATTTTCTAAACATGACAGATGGTATCTTTTGCTGATCAGTAGTTTTTACAATTTTTGGTTTTGTCTTTGTGTTAAACTTCTTAACTATGTTTTTCAAAACCTATGAAAGTTCAGTTATTTATTGTTTACATGTTTTTTTCTAAAAGAAGAATGTTAACATTCCAACAATGATTGTTGATTTCTCAATGATTGCTGAGTTCTAGTTGATTTACGAATTTTGAAGCTCTTTCAGGTGTAAAAGTATTCATGGCACATATATTTTTCATAGCTTTGCCTTGTCTCAATGGATCCTTCTTGCAGTAAGATTTACACTTTTGCTATTTTATATTTGCCATTTCTTGCTTTATATGTGTATAACTACTAATGCTCATTTTTGTTTTGAATGTTTCTCTTAGAAGCAGCACATAGATGACCTCTTAAAGATGAAACCCCAAAGCCTCTTTCATTAATGAAGATATTTCATTAAATTATTTTCTGATAACTGATGTGTCTGATATATTTTTATTTCTGTTTCATAGTTTTTTAATTTCTTCTATATTTCTTACTTTTTCTGATATTTGAATATTGGGTACAGATTATAATTTTTTTCTGTATTCAATCAATATCTTTATAAATTTTATCTTTCAGTTTTAGAAAAATATTTTTTAAGTTAATCATTAAAACCCAGTTAAAAACTAAATTATTCTTAACATACAGTGATCTTTAAACACTTTTTGATGACTCCTGGAATTCCCCTATATTATGGAACTGTCTTATGGAACATTTGGAAAAGGCAAATATGTTAGGTCACTGAGAAGCCGAACTAGTGACTCAACCTTAGTGCATTAACTATAAAGCATTACAATGAGTTTCAAGTGAGCCAGAGACAGAAGTTTAGGGCCAGATATAAGAAAAACTGTTCCCATTCTGCCTTTACTCTCACTCATGTGCTACTGTCTGTACTTGGCAAGCTCACCTGCTGTCCCTCCCTCTTTCCCATAAAAAGGAGCTGTCATACAAGTTCCCCAAATCCATCTGTATTAGCTAAGAAATGAGTAAAAACATTTGAAGTGCTTCACAATGTCATTGATATTTTAAAGAAAGCATAGATAAAATAAGTCAAACACTCACATGTGGAATTTCAGGTATTATCCAATTACTTAGAGTCTTAGCAGGACAGACTTTTCTTTTGTCCCAGAAATCATAATGCGAACTATTCTACTAACATTTTTTAAAAAAGAGAGAAAAGACAAAATTGTATCCAGAAAATCAGTATGATGAATATATAATGCAAAGACAATCCTACATCTTAGATAAATGTAATAACTAAGATCATTGCCTCTGGAATCAGACTGGCTAGGTTACAATAGTAGCTCTGTGACTGTCTTTACAGCCTGAGTACATAACACTTTTGTGTCTCATTTTTCTCATATGTTAAATAAATAGCATATAGCACCTACTTTGCTGAATTATAATGATAACTAAATAAGGCTAATTTATGCATATGTATATACCACACACCTGGAGGAGGAAATGGCAACCTCTTCCAGTACTCTTGCCTGGAGAATCCCATAAACAGAGGAGACTGGCAGGCTACAGTCCATAGGGTTGTAAAGACTTGGACATGACAGAGCAACTGAGCATATACACACACCACACACAAATATACTCACATACCTATCGATTTAGCATTTAATTTAGCACAGTGTTATGCCTTCACGGCATCATAAGTGCTTAATAAATATTAGTTATTTTTACCAAAGAGAACATGGTATGTAGTTTATATTTCATAATAGCTTCATGCAAAAATGAAAGCAAATCCTAAGGAAATATTTCTCAAAAGGTAACAAATTTCTAAAAGTTTATAGATTGGTTTGAAATGAACACTGAATGACAATGTAAAAAAGTAACATTTTTAAGTGACTTACACTAATTTCCAGTAAACAGTGAAGATAGGACATTTAACAAGAAAAATGTTGCCTTTTCATTTAGGCAATTTTCTTTTACTTCTAATTTGAAAACAAATTCTTATAAGACCTCTAAAACATTCATATGATTATGCCAAGATGATGATTTTGCTACATTTTATTGCCACTTCTTTACCTGATATATAATCATACTCATGCAAATGCTACTGAGGCACTCTTGACTCAAATCAGATTGGCAGAATTCTACTTCTGACTCCATACCTCACTGTCTACGAAGCTTTTTCTATCTTTGGAGCAAAGCCTTGGATTGGTCTAAAAGATCACTCGAGTTTTTCTGTAAGATCTTATGGGAAAACCCAAATGAACCTTATTGCCAAGCCAATTTTTAATGTGTTTATATTTCAGTTTCCTCAATGGGATGGGATAGATTTATAAAGCCCTTAACTGGCTACCATACAGGAGATGATGTCAACTAAACCCACAGATATGTTTGAAAGCCATCTGAAATTTTTAAAGCCTGGTAAATACCACCAGAGGCTGGTATATCCAGATTAGACTGGTCTTGTTCCTGCTTCACCCCTTAAGGGATACAGAGCAAGCAAGTGGCTCAGATTTCCACATCTATCACTAGGAGACACCATTTTCTGAGTTTATAGAGAAAACCTTGAAATTTGCCCTCCTACTCCCATAAGTTTGCAAGACAAGAACGTCTTCCAAGAGTAAATAATATCTCAAAGATCATCTTTGGAGATGAGGAAGATCTAGTGTATGATGGTCATCTCATAAGCTTTCTTTCCATCCTACACTAACCAATATTAACTAGAATGGTATTGATGATCTGTATGTACCAGATACTAATGGAGTTACAGAAGGAAATGGGAGCTGTAGAGAGATCTTGGGGGATTTGAAAAAGGGTCTGGGGGAGGAAAGGTAAGAAAATCTCTTCTCTTCTCTCCACCCACCTCTTTGCCTTTTTGCCTCTGTCTGTCTATATCTCATCTCTACTTCTGTCTCTTATGTTTCCCTATGCATCACTCTCTTCTACTTTTCTTCACATCTCTTGGATTATCTCCTGTTCCCTCATCCAATTTTTTATATATACCAAAGAAGATAGATGTCTGCAGAGACTTACCATAAAAGCAAATAAATTATATAATAGCCAGTGCCTCTGTGATTGGAGATTACTCCAATTCCTTCTCTAAAATGTACCTGAATTTTTACTTCTCTGAGTTTAGAGCCATCGCACTGCTGTAACTTTTATCATTTTCTTTTTTCTGTATTGTAAAACAATCCTCATTGGCTTAACTTAGTCCTTCTGGCTGCATGAATTGATCTTCAAAATGCCCCTTTCATAATTCTGCTTTGCTCAAGAGCAATAATGAGTCACTATTGTCTTTTGGATTAAATTTTAAAGATCTCATCTAGCACTCTTGGTTTGCCTGAAACCACCCAATCCCCTTTCTACATTGACAGAGCACAGCTCGTCATCTGTGAAGCCAGCCCTCTCCTCATCTCACACCTGATTTCTCCAGTTTCTCTGTTCGGTTGGCATGTTTCGATCCCCATGAATGGCCACACTCTTTTACTGTACCTTTAAAGTCAACTATTTCAGTCTCCAAAGAACCTTTCAATGATAGCATTTTTAGCCCTAAGATTAAAATTCTTTTAAGAAATGAAAGATATTCTCACATTTCTTTCCCCAGTACTTGAGAATTCTTTTTTTGGTATAAAATATCTTAGATCTTGATTGAGTTGAATTATAAATTCTAATTAAATTTTCTACAAAGAAGTGAGTCTTCCTTGACAATTTTCATCCAGAAAATTACCCTGTATTTCAAATTACTCTTTGTATTATAATTTCAAAAAGTATAAGACTATTCTATTACTCCATTTTTACACTTTTACATCTGTATTCTTTATATTACCTTCTAAACTTGAACTTAAGCTTATAGGAGTGAGAGTACATGCTCTGCTATTTCTCTTTAATGAGTTGTGTATCAAGTTGCAGATTCTGAAAATCCTTCTTGACTGTACTGGTGGCCCAGTGGCTAAATACATGAATGGATGAATGCAAGATTGATAAAAAATTGGTAAATATTAATTAGGGGCACCTTGCTTGTATATCTACATTTTACCTTTTATTCTGTCATAAAAAATTAAATAATTCACTTGGATTCTTTCTTGTAAAAGTAAAGTACAGGCAGGAGTTAACATCATTTGAATTTTTTAAAAAAACCTCTTTGTTTCTTTTCTTTACTATTGCATAAGAAATAATGTTTCACAGAGTGGAAGAAATAAGTGAAATTTGAACACTTATTTTTACCTGTTTTTCTTTGACTTTATGGAAAATTACAATATAAAAAGTCCTACAGAAAAAAATCACAGCCACAAAATCTGTGTTGTTTAAATTTTTCCATAATATTATCCTAAGTCTCACATGTTAATCATAGTATAATAATACTGATCCCAACCTAATAAACTGTAATATCTTAAATAAACACCACCAATACAACATAGAATTTGAGTATACAGCAATCTTGCTTTCACAAATTACTTAATATCTTCCAGACTTAAATTGATAGAGTACATATCTTCCACATTTGAAAAATCTTATTTATATCCTTAAAAACAATTCAAGTTTTCCAATTTTAACCTAGTATTTTAAATTTTTAATATTTCAAGTTAAACATTATACATGCAAGTGGATATCTCTAGACTAAAAGGAAAAGTTGTAAGTTTATTCTAAAACAGAATTTACATTGCATTTATAAGTTTTTATTATAAAAAACAACTGAACAGCATCCTTGAAGAGAAAACTTCCTCTGTCTGCATCCATGTCTCTAATCCACTGCCTGCCCACTGTTCTCATTTTTCCAGGGAGAAAATTTTCATAGATTAATATAAATACATTTGCGTATACAAAAATATTTAGTTTTGCTTTAGCTTTTTTGTTAAAAAGTAGTGCTTACACACGGCAAAATTCAAAGACTACCTAAACATATACAAACACAGACCTCTTTCCATAAACAGACTCCAAGTCCCTCTCCAAGAAAAATTGCAAGCTTATACATGTGAGACTGTACATGGATATATGTGTTATATGCTTATATAAAAGATGTGTGCATAGTGATAGGAAGAGAGAGAGTATATTGGATTAATTTAGGCAACGAGCAGTATATTAATTTTTGGACCTTGCATTTTCCACTTAATGATCTTGCCAAATCAGCACACGGAAAATGACATTATTTTTAACTGCTGCATTGCAGAGTGGCATCTTAATGTGTCCAATGCCATTGACAAACACTTAAGTTCTTTAAAATCTTTGTCATCACTAAAAGATCTTTTGTCACCACTAAACAGAGTTTGAAGTATATCTTTGTATACATGAGTGAGTATATCTGTAGTAGAATTGTTGAGTTAAAAGGTATATTTTTCATTTAGATATATATTGCTCGGCAAAGAAGTCAGAAAAGTTTTGATAATGTCTTTCCACTCATATCTTCTGGATGCTGCATTATTATATTCTGAAATGTTTTTCTGTGAAGTAGTTTTGTATAGTTACTTAGAGTACAAAATTTGGTGACTGATTTCTTGGGAGCAAAATGAATTCAGCTACTCATCAGTTATGTATCTTTGGGTGAAAACTTTTCTGTGCCTCAGTTACCTCTTTTGTAAAACAAAACTTTATTCAATGAATAAACATTCATATGGGACATATTGTGAGCTAGGTATTGTTCTAAGTACTGAGGATCCAACAGTGAACAAAACAGACAAGTATACCTATGTCCTTGAAGGTTAAACTCTAGAGGGTAATAACAATTTACTGCCCCTTAGGGTGTGTGGAATCAATTGATGTTAAGAACTTAGTATCTGGCACACAGCGAATGCTCAGTAAACATTTACTATTGTTATTTATTTTTATTACTACTACTCCCACTCCCTGGTGGCTCAGTGGTAAAGAATCTGCCTGCAGTACAAGAGATGTGGGTTTGATCCCTGGGTTGGGAAGATCCCCTGGAGAGGGAAATGGCAACCCACTCCAATATTCTTGCCTGGGAAATCCTAAGGACAGAGGAGTCTGATGAGCTAAACAACAACATTAACTTACTATATTGCTATCATCGATATAACTTGAACAAAAGAAAAAATAATTTCTCAATGTTTTAATTTCTACTTTAATAATTTTACCAATACTAAATATGTTTATAAATTTTAAATTTTTGAATTTCTTTTGCTGCAAGTGACTACTTTATATCTTAGTTCATTTCTCTACTGCCTAATGGTCTTCTCTGAATACTTTGTAAAAGCACTCTATACATTTAAAATTATTTTTGTTTAGTCTGTATCTGTAAGTCATGTCCAACTCTTTGTGACCCCATGGACCATAGCCTGCCAGGCTCCGTCCTTCTCCAAGGGATCTTCCAGACCCAGGGATTGAACCTTCCTCTCCTGCACTGGCAGGCAGATTCCTTACCACTGAGCCACCAGGGAAGTCCCATATATTTAAAACGCTATCCTTTCACTACATAATGATCAAAGGATCAATCCATGAAGAAGATATAACAATTATAAATATATATGCACCCAACATAGGAGCACTGCAATATTAAGGCAAATGCTAAGAAATATGAAAGGGGAAATTAACAATAATACAGTAATAGTGGGAGACTTTAATACCCCATTCACACCTATGGATAAATCAACTAAACAGAAAATAAACAAGGAAACAAAAACTTTAAATGATACAATACCAGTTAATTGATATCTATAGGACATTTCACCCCAAAACAATGAAATTCACCTTTTTCTCAAGTGTACATGGGACCTTCTCCAGGATAGATCACATCCTGGGCCATAAATCTAGCCTTGGTAAATTCAAAAAAATTGAAATCATTCCAAGCATCTTTTCTGACCACAATACAGAAAGATTAGATGTCAATTACAGGAGGAAAACTATTAAAAATTCCACCATATGGAGGCTGAACAACATGTTGCTGAATAACCAACAAATCATAGAAGAAATCAAAAAAGAAATCAAAATATGCATAGAAACAAATGAAAATAAAAACACAACAACCCCAAACCTATGAGACACTGTAAAAGCAGTGCTAAGGGGAAGGTTCATAGCATTACAGGCTTACCTCAAGAAACAAGAAAAAAGTTAAATAAATAACCTAACTCTACACCTAAAGCAACTAGAGAAGGAAGAAATGAAGAACCCCAGGGTTAGTAGAAGGAAAGAAATCTTAAAAATTAGGGAAGAAATAAATGCAAAAGGAACAGACCATAGCAAAAATAAAAAAAGCCAAAAGCTGGTTCTTTGAGAAGATAAATAAAATTGACAAACCATGAGCCAGACTCATCAAGAAACAAAGGGAGAAAAATTAAATCAACAAAATTAGAAATGAAAATGCAGAGATCACAAAAGAAAACACAGAAATACAAAGGATCATAAGAGACTACTATCAGCAACTATATGCCAATAAAATGGACACCTTGGAAGAAATGGACAAATTCTTAGAAAAGTACAACTTTTCAAAACCGAACCAGGAAAAAATAGAAAATCTTAACAGACCCAAAACAAGAACGGAAAATGAAACTGTAATCAGAAATCTTCCAGCAAACAAAAGCCCAGGATCAGACAGCTTCACAGCTGAATTCTACCAAAAAATTTAGAGAAGAGCTAACACCTATCCTACTCAAATTTTTCCAGAAAATTGCAGAGGAAGGTAAACTTCCAAACTCATTACTTGAGGCCACCATCACCCTAATACTGAAACCTGACAAAGATGCCACAAAAAAGAAAACTACAGGCCAATATCACTGATGAACACAGATGCAAAAATCCTTAACAAAATTCTAGCAAAAATCCTTAACAGAATTCTAGCAAACAAAATTCTAGCAACAACATAATAAAAAGATCATACATCATGACCAAGTGGGCTTTATCCCAGGGATGCAAGGATGCTTCAATATCCACAGATCAAAGTAATACACCACATTAACAAATTGATAAATAAAAACCATATGATTATCTCAATAGCTGCAGGAAAAAGCCTTTGACAAAGTTCAACATCAGTTTATGATAAAAACCCTCCAGAAAGCAGGAATAGAAGGAACATACCTCAACATAATAAAAGCTATATATGGCAAACCCTCAGCAAACATTATCCTCAATGGTGAAAAACTGAAAGCATTTCCCCTAAAGTCAGGAAAAAGACAAGGGTGCCCACTCTCACCACTACTATTCAACATAGTTTTGGAAGTTTGTCCACAGCAATCAGAGCAGAAAAAGAAATAAAAGGAATCCAGATAGGAAAAGAAGAAGTAAAACTCTCACTATTTGCAGATGACACGATCCTCTACATAGAAGACCTTAAAGACTCCACCAGAAAATTACTAGAGCTAATCAATGAATACAGTAAAGTTGCAGAATATAATATCAACACACCAAAATCCCTTGCATTCCTATACACTAACAATGAGAAAACAGAAAGAAAATTTAAGGAAACAATTTCATTCACCATTGCAACAAAAAGAATAAAATACTTAGGAATATATCTACCTAAAGAAACAAAAGACTTATATATAGAAAACTGTAAAACACTGGAGAAAGCAATCAAAGAGGACAAAAATAGATGGAGAAATATACCTTGTTCATGGATCGGAAGAAGCAACATAGTGAAAATGAGTATAATACCCAAAGCAATCTATAGATTCAATGCAATCCCTATCAAGATACCAACGGTATTTTTCAGAGAACTAGAACAAATAATTTCACAATTTGTATGGAAATACAAAAAACCTTGAATAGCCAAAGCAATCTTGAGAAAGAAGAATGGAACTGGAGGAATCAACCTGCCTGACTTCAGGCTCTACTACAAAGCCACAGTCATCAAGACAGTATGGTACTGGCACAAAGACAGAAATATAGATCAGTGGAACAAAATAGAAAGCCCAAAGATAAATTCATGCACCTAAGGACACCTTATTTTGACAAAGGAGACAAGAATATACAATAGAGAAAAGATAATCTCTTTAACAAGTAGTGCTGGGAAAACTGATCAACCACTTGTAAAAGAATGAAACTAGAACACGTTCTAACACCATACACAAAGATAAACTCAAAATGGATTAAAGATCTAAACGTAAGACCAGAGACTATAAAACTCCTAGAGGAACATGTAGGCAAAACACTCTCCAACATAAATCACAGCAGGATCCTTTATGACCCACCTCCCAGAATATTGGAAACAAAAGCAAAACTAAACAAAAGGGACCTAATTAAAATTAAAAGCTTCTGCACAACAAAGGAAACTATAAGCAAGGTGAAAAGACAGCCTTCAGAATGGGAGAAAATAATCGCAAACGAAGCAACAGACAAAGAATTAATCTCAAAAATATACAAGAAATTTCAGAAAATTAATTTTCAATTCCAGAAAAATAAAAGACCCAATCAAAAAGTGGGCCAAAGAACTAAACAGACATTTCTCCAAAGAAGACATACAGTTGGCTAACAAACACATGAAAAGGTGCTCAACATCACTCATTATCAGAGAAATGCAAATCAAAACCACAATGAGGTACCATTACACGCCAGTCAGGATGGCTGCTATCCAAAAGTCTACAAGCAACAAATGCTGGGGAGGGTATGGAGAAAAGGGAACCCTCTTACACTCTTGGTGGGAATGCAAACTAGTACAGTCACTATGGAAAACAGTGTGGAAATTCCTTAAAAAACTGCAAATAGAACTGCCATATGACCCAGCAATCCCACTCCTGGGCATACACACCGAGGAAACCAGATTGGAAAGAGACATGTGCACCCCAATATTCATCACAGCACTGTTTATAGTAGCCAGGACATGGAAGCAACCTAGATGTCCATCAGCAGACGAATGGATAAGAAAGCTGTGGTACATATGCACAGTGGAATTTTACTCAGCTATTAAAAAGAGTACATTTGAATCAGTTCTAATGAGGTGGATGAAACTGGAGCCCATTATACAGAGTGAAGTAAGACAGAAAGAAAAACACCAATACAGTAGACTAACACATATATATGGAATTTAGAATGATGGTAACAATAACCCTGTATGCGAGACAGGAAAAGAGACACAGATGTATAGAACAGTCTTTTGGACTCTGTGGGAGAGGGCGAGGGTCAATGATTTGGGAGAATGTCATCAAAACATGTATATTATCATATGTAAAACAAATCGCCAGTCCAGGTTCGATACGTGAGACAGGGCGCTCAAGGCCGGTGCACTGGGATAACCCTGAGGGATGGGATGAGGAGGGAGGTGGGAGGGGGGTTCAGGATGGGGAACACATGTACACCCATGGCAGATTCATGTCAATATATGGCACAACCAATACAATATTGTAAAGTAATTAGCCTCCAATTAAAATAAATAAATTTATATTTTTAAAAAAGTTATCCTTTATATGACATCATTTACCATGTAGAAATTTAAATATTTTAAATCTTAAATATACCAATCTTTTGATTGCTGCATTTCTGGATTTGATGTTTCTCTCAGAAAGCCTTCATTAATTTAAGATCAGTATTTTTTAAAAGTCCTTATTTTATTCTGAAATGTTAATACTCTTACATTTTTAAAAATTTCATAATAGATGTAAATTTAAGTTTGCAAATTCAGGAGTGCCAAAACTATAATTTTGCTTTTTCTTGACTCAGTTTTTAATTTCAATCCCTATCCTGCTTGGTTCCTAGGAAACCTCATGTCAGTCTTTTTGTTTCTCTTTAGTCTCTTCGAGAATGTGAAAGGTTCCAGGGACTCTCACAATGCCAAAGTTTGGGAAAACAGTCCATATCATTGATTCATTGATTCATTTGGCCAAACAAGGTTTGCCTACCATAAACACAGCAATTCAGAACTCACTGTTTAAAAACTGCCCTGCTTGAGACATAGGAATCTTTTGTTTGAAAACTATCCATGACCTCATGTACCTAGATGCACTCCCCAGGCATTTCCTCCCTGGGGTGCTGCTGCCTGGCTCAGGGCATGTTGGGAAGCCTGCACCACCATCTGTCCTAAGCCTCTTTTCACGGCTCTCCTTCTCTCAATCCTAGAGAATTTCTCTCTGGTTTGAGATGACCTCCACTAACCCTTGATTCTGTCCCAGACATTTTATCAATCTCATTTCAAAGCTTAAATTTTTCACCATTAAAGTTAGAATTCTGCTTGACCCAGCTCCATCCCTTATGCAATGAACAGGAAAACTGACAAATTACTTAAATAGGGTGATAGGAAAGGAGGAAACAAAAGTGGAAAAAAAAGAAAACAGATATGAATATTTAGTTTTAAAGCAATAATATTTTCTTACTGTTTGCATTGCTGTATTTAGAAAAATGTGTCCTGGACTCTTTTTTTACCCACTTTGGTTTCAAAATTTGTGGAGATGTAACATGTGTATGTTATTCCTACTGACTTACGTTCACGTTTACTGACTGTTCTGTCATCTCCATTCTGCCATTGAGCTCATCCAATGAATGTTTTATTTTAGGTATCATATTTTTCAAAACTGAAATTTCCATTTGGTCTTTTATTATAGTTTCTGTTTCTCCACTGAGACTTTCAATACTTCATTTCTAGAATGGTGACCCATATTTCATAGAGCTCAGGTGAAATAGTTGTCTTAAAGTCTTTATATGACAATTTCAACATCTATGGTATCTCTGGTTTGAAGTCTGTTTTCTTTTTCCTTGTGAACAATTGCTTTTTTTCTGGTCCTTCATAGGTTTAGTAATACTGATTGTATACTGGGCATTCTGAAAATTATTGAGACTATTGGTCTAATTTAAGTTTTGTGAAGAATGTTCATTTGCTGTTTTTGCTGTTATTATAACAGGCAATTGGCCTGGTTAGGTTCAGGCTATAATTTCCCGTTTGTCCTCTTGGGCTGTCAAAGCCTTTGTGGTGCTCAGATCTGTCTTGTCTGTGTGCCACACAGTGGCCATTCCAGGACATTCACAGTGATCTATTCAAGTAGTTTAATTCTCAAAGCCTTTGGTATGCTGGTTAGGTCAGACTCATACATCTGAAACTCAGAAGTACACATACAACTTTATGGAATCACTTTTTTAAGGTGCTTCCTTCCTGCTTTTTCCTTGACACTTTGCAAAATCCCAGGGACTCCTTTCCTCATCTTACTCGTATATATGAAAGATGAAAAAAAATATATATAAAAGATGTTACATATATGATTCCTGCTTTTTTTGGAAATTACAGTGAAAAATCATCATACAGTGACCAATGGTATGTTTTTCCTCTTTACACCTGCCCTATTTAAGTTCAGTCCTGTGGGGTGAGTTTTTGAAGGTAAAGTAGAGATTGTGAAGTTGGCTTTTCAGGATGAGTAACCAGTGTATATAAATCAGTAGTGAATGAGAAAGTTCTGTTTGGGTAACAGGAAGCACCAATACAGGACATAGGGAGAAGAATTAGAAGATGGATTTTCTGAAAGACATAATATGCCAACTTATGGAATGTACTGTATCAACCAGATGCAGTATTTTTGCTGTTGAATCAACATGTTTTAAAATAAGTCAGGTATAGAAAGGAAGGAGAAAGGGAAGCTGAGAATGACAACAAAAATTCTACTTTAAGGAATAAAGGTTAATTTAGAAAACATTTTTAAAAGTTCTTTTGGCAATTCTCTGTCTGGGATTAGAATCAAAAAGAAGAGGAGGAGAGTTAGGAATTTTAATTTTTTTCTCCATCAGAAGATGAAAGCAAGGACCACAATAATATTTAAAGTTTATATAATAGAAATGTTTGTCTCCAAATGCAGATGAATAAACAGTAATATTTCCATGGTCAACATGACCCAGACTGGACTATGTTCTAATTTATTTAATATTTCCTTTCTAAAGAAGATATAGCAATTGATAATAGTTGACTTCACTAACTGGGTCTTGGGAGGAAATTAGTTAATAAGAGATTAAAAACTGACTTCTTTCCAAAGAATAATAAAATACTTTAAGGGAAGCAATAAATGAGAAGACAATTCATGTGTAATGACAAGAACTTTGTGAGAGAGCACTTCAAAAAAAGTCTAAGCCCTGATCACAACCTGGGGTTGCATAGTGCTAGTTAACCCTACAGCCAAGATATTTTCCAGGAATAGGAAGAAGTCTGAAGAGGTTATGGAAAAAAAGATGGCTGATCCTTTTTGCTCTTTGGATATATGCATACTCAGTCACTAAGTCCTGTCCAACTCTTTGTGACACCATAGACTATAGCCTGCCAGCCTCTTCTGTCCATGGATTTTTCTGGGCAAACATATTGGAGTGGGTTGCCATTTCCTTCTCTAGGGGAACTTCCCAACCCAGGGATTGAACCCCTGCATTGGCAGGGCTGATTCATTACCACTGAGCCACCCAGGAAGACCCTGATGTTTAGGTACCAAAATCCTATTCTCATTTGTGAGCATGGATCCCAAAATAACTATATTCTGAAACTTCTCAATAAATACACCTTGACTTTTAATCTCTCTTCATTCCTTTTCCTGTTCTTTATTTAATTCTCCTGAATCATGAAGATGATAATTAAATTTTCTGCAAATAGGATTTTTGCAAATCACTAAAGCAATAGTTAGAAATTGACAAGGAACTAGAGACTGGTTCCAAATAGGGAAAGGAGTACGTCAAGGCTGTATATTGTCACTCTGCTTATTTAACTTATATGCAGAGTACATCATGAGAAATGCTGGGCTGGATGAAGCACAAGCTGGAATCAAGATTGTTGGGAGAAATATCAATAACCTCAGATATGACGATGACACCACCCTTATGGCAGAAAGTGAAGAAGAGCTAAAAAGCCTCTTGATGAAAGTGAAAGAGGAGAGTGAAAAAGTTGGCTTAAAGGTCAACATTCAGGAAACTAAGATCATGGCATCTGGTCCCATCACTCCATGGGAAATAGATGAGGAAACAGTGGAAACCGTGACAGACAACTTTTTGGGGCTCCAAAATCACTGCAGATGATGACTGCAGTAATGATATTAAGAGACACTTGCTCCTTGGAAGAAAAACTATGACCAGCCTAGACAGCATATTAAAAAGCAGAGACATTACTTTGCCAACAAAGGTCTGTCTAGTCAAAGCTATGGTTTTTCTAGTAGTCATGTATGAATGTGAGAGTTGGACTATAAAGAAACCTGAGCACTGAAGAACTGATGCTTTTGAACTGTGGTGTTGGAGAAGACTCTTGAGAGACCCTTGAATTGCAAGAAGATCCAACCAGTCCATCCTAACGGAAATCAGTCCTGAATATTCATTGGAAGGACTGACGCTGAAGCTGAAACTCCAATACTTTGGCCACCTGCTGCAAAGAGCTGACTCATTTGAAAAGACCCTGTTGCTGGGAAAGATTGAAGGCAGGAGAAGAAGGGGATGACAGAGGATGAGATGGTTATATGGCATCACCAACTCAAAGGACCTGAGTTTGAGTAAACTCCGGGAGTTGGTGATGGGCAGGGAAGCCTGGCATACTGCAGTCCATGGGGTCACAAAGAATTGGACATGACTGAGCAACTGAACTGAACTGAACTGAAGGCTGGCCCATGAAAAAGCAATCTGCAAAGTGAGTGACAGTATTAACCAAGACAATTAAGCAATCTTTTTGAGAAGACGATAATGAGTTCAGCTTTGAATGTGTTGTGGTTGAGAGGTCTGATGTATGTTGAAATGAAAATTTCTAATAGGAGATGGAGAATATGGGTCAAGATTATGAAAGCATTCAGAGGCAGAGTTACATTTCGGAATCCTTGTCATAAGAGAAGTCCCAGACATTGGGCCAATCACCCAGGGAATGTATACAGATCTGGATTGGAATAGGACCAAGGAGACAACTTTGAAAACCATCAAAATTTGAGCAGGAAGGTTAAGAAGAGAATCCAGAAAGGAAAACTAAATACAAAAAGATAAAAGACTAAAATTTGAAGTCCTTTCCTCTTGTTGTAATCAGAGAGACACAAGTTTGATTTATGTTATTTGTGAATTTCTTATGCAGTATGTGGGGATGGGGAAATGTGAAAGTGAAAGTGTTTGTTACTCAGTCTTGTCCAACTCTCTAGGAACCCATGGACCCAGTACGTAGGGATGGGGAAATGTGAAAGTGAATATGTTTGTTACTCAGTCTTGTCTAACTCTCTAGGACCCCAGGCTTCTCTCTCCATGGAATTCTTCAGGCAAGAATGCTGGAGTGGGTTGCCATGCCCTTCTCCAGGGGATCTTCCTGATCCAGGGATTAAATCCAGGTCTCCTGCATTGCAGGCAGATTCATTACCATCTGAGCCACCAGGGAAGCCCAAAATAGGATGGGAGTTCATATTATTTATAGATTAAGCCCAAGAAATTTGACTAGGGATGCATGCCAATCACATTAGCATTGAAAAATAAAATATTTAGTAAATTTAATAAAAGATGAGTAAGACTTTTACACTGAAAACTATGAAACACTTTCAGTTCAGTTCAGTCACTCAGTCGTGTCTGACTCTTTGCGACCCCATGAATCGCAGCATGCCAGGCCTCCCTGTCCATCACCAACTCCAGGAGTTTACTCAGACTCATGTCCATCGAGTCGGTGATGCCATCCAGCCATCTCATCCTCTGTCATCCCTTTTTCCTCCTGCCCCCAACCCCTCCCAGCATCAGGGGCTTTTCCAATGAGTCAGCTCTTCGCATGAGGTGGTCAAAGTACTGGAGTTTCAGCTTCAGCATCAGTCCTTCCAATGAACACCCAGGACTGATCTCCTTTAGGATGGACTGGTTGGATCTCCTTGCAGTCCAAGGGACTCTCAAGAGTCTTCTCCAACACCACAGTTCAAAAGCATCAATTCTTCAGTGCTCAGCTTTCTTCACAGTCCAACTCTCACATCCATACATGACCACTAGAAAAACCATATCCTTGACTAGACGGACCTTTGTTGGCAAAGTAATGTCTCTGCTTTTTAATATGCTATCTAGGTTGGTCATAGCTTGCCTTCCAAGGAGTCAGCATCTTTTAATTTCATGGCTGCAATCACCATCTGCAGTTATTTTGGAGACCCCCCCCCCAAATAAAGTCTGACACTGTTTCTACTATTTCCCCCTCTATTTTCCATGAAGTGATGGGACCAGATGCGATGATCTTAGTTTCCTGAATGTTGACTTTTGAGCCAACTTTTTCACTCTCCTCTTTTACTTTCATCAAGAGGATTTAGGAAGAAATAAAAGATCTAAATAAATGGAGATAGATTTCATGTTCATGGATCAAAAATCTTCCTTAACATCAAACAAAATATTGAACAGAACAAACCTAGAATACTCACTATAATCACTATTATTCAAAATTATTTTAATGATCCTTGCCAATAAAATGGTATGTATGTATATACATACACACACCTGAAATAAAGGTCACTGACTTTACTTAAAACGATATGATCACAAAAAATTAAATAGGTTACGTTAAAAAAAAAGACAACAAATAGGGTCAGTGATGCTAGAAACAGGATCTAAAGCTAATACATGAAGAAATATTCCTCCAATCTACTAGAAATAAGAAAATAGAAATTTTTTCTAATTTTCTTTCTAAAAAAAGAAAATAGGAATAAGAAAATTTCCTAACACTTCAGTTAGTATTAGGAAATTTGGGGACTCACTCAGAAATCACAAAAGTTAGAAAAGGTCTTAATGGAGAAAGTTGTAAAACTATACTAACAACAGAAAAGACTCGAAGCACTAACCTAAAGGTATCAATTTTCCCTAAATAAATCCACAAAGCAGTGGCAGTTCTGACAAAAATATCAAAAAAATTTTATACAATGAACTTAAACTTCTTCCTGTGGAACAGACTAAAGGTCTCAAAATTAGACCCAAGCATACACCCTGTATTTAGTTTAAAAAGATGTTATTTTGTACCAATTGGTGATGGAATAGATGATGCTGACTTTCCATAGGGTTGAAGGTAGATGTCTAGATCACAAATAAAATTCAGATGTAATTAAGACCTGCATAGGAAAAACAACACAAGTTTTAGAAAAAAAACTATTCATAATATCTCTGACTAGGGTTATGGTAAGATTTATCAAAAACATACATTAAAAAAGCTATAAAAAGAGGTCAGTAAATTTCACTATACCAATATACAACACTTATATATATTTAAAGATATTATAATCAGTGTTAAAAGACAGGTAACAATCTAGAATTACATAAAAAATCAAACCCAACTAATCAATTAGGAAAATGTAAGCAACCAACATCAAAATGGTCAAAGGATTCAGAACACTAGTCTTCATTTACACTTTCTGAAGGAAAAATAAGCAATTGAAATATTGTTTAACATGACTATTATTCAAGGAAATTCAAATTATATCAACAATCAATCACCGTTAACATCGCTGGCAAAAGCTAAAGCCTGACAACATCAAATATTGCTTAAAACACTCAGTTACCTGATATAAAAATAGTTAACCTAGCCTCTTTGAAATGTAATTTGGCACTATGTGAGAAAATGTAAAATGGACGTGACCTAGAATGGTGCGATTGAACCATTTAAGTGAAGGAAAAAGAAATGGAATTTATTAGCTAAGAGAAACTGAAAATCCAGGGAATGTATCCAGAATTTAGGGATGCAATCATTAAATTGAAATCCCTCCTTTAATCTGCCATCCCAGTAGAGTTTTTTGCAGTGTTGTCTCATTCTGCAGACATGGTCTTTCCCAAGTAGCAGGACATTGACCCTTGTAGTAAGGTGGCAGAATACCGACCCTTAAAGTAAGTGGAGGCAGTTCTTCCCCAAAGCTTCAACATGAGTCCTAAAGTGTGATCCAAGACAAACGACTTGGTAGGGTAAACAACTTGTTCCAGTTGGCTCAGGAATTTCCTGGTTTTAGCACAAAAAGTCCTGCATCTTGAGAATCTATTCAAACCAGAATGGCATGCCCAGGACAGTCTCAGTTGTAAAACTGAAAGTCCAGCTTCAACTTGCGACTATTGGTCACCTTACAAGAGGGAAAACGGTGATTATAGCCCTGCCTATATGGGGATGGAGAATTTATTAAAGAAAAATAATCTGAGCAGAAGAAATTTAAATGCCTAGAAGGAATTTGGGTTATCTGTTTTGTGGTTTTCACTCAGCCCAATCGGGCTGCATGTAAGAAATATTGCAGCTAAAATAATAATAATAATACACAAAAATCTTTGAACAAGACTGAGGATTTTCAGCAGATTTATCCTTCTTTTCTCTACTGGACTATAATCCGTAACTGACATTACACATTTTCTGTATATTTTCTTGTCTCTTGTGGTTTACTTGTGATATAAGTTACCTAAAGATATCATAGATGGAGTCAGTTTTCCTGTCTTCCATTGTTAACTGCAGATTTTACTCATACAGTTGTGCATATTAATGTCTAGTCCTATTTTCCATTCTGGACTGTTTTTCATTAAACTCAAAACGGTCAGTGAAGGCTAAATTTTACAGTTTACATTAACAGAACTGGTTGTCATTGCTGAAATCTAATGAACCTTGCTTTGAAAAGCATCAGTTTGCCTGCCTGGGTCTTTGACCTACGGCTTCTTCCTTCGACCTGGAGGCAAGCCCAGCAAAAGATGTGTGGTGCTGCAGTAGTGATTAGCTTCTGGTCTTCATGACATCAGCCTGACCACAAAGCATGGCTCAAAGTCTAGAAGAGCTGACTACTCCAGGCTTTAAAGAAAATTCAGAAATTGGAGGTGCAAATGAGAAAATCAAAGAACTGTGTTTAGAGCTGAAAAAATAGACGGATTTGCAAACCAGCTGGATTTGGTAAACAGTGAAAGCAGCATGATTTTATTTACCTTTATTGTAAGCCGTGAGAATGCCTTGGCTTTTGAAGAGCCTGGCAAACTTTCTTACATAAAAGTAAATTGTTTTCCACTAAAATTCATTTCTAAGAACCAAAGGTAAGTATTTATTTCAAGACTGAGAAGTTATTCCTTCTTTGATTGTAACTAACCTTGTAGCCTCATTGAACATCAGCAACAGTGAATAATCAATCATAACTTTCATTTTCATTCTGTTGATTGAAAAACAGAGTTTCTTTCAGAAAATTTCTTGCAATAAATATTGCCTACTCGGGAGTTAGCCTTGAATGATGATAGAAAACTGTCTTGCAGTTTCTGTTGATTATGAACTTTATGTGAGATCCTACAGTGATGTGATTATTAGAAATATGCTATGAAGGTTGACTATATTAGGAGAAATAGACATTTTTGGGGCAAAGGCTCAATCTTTTTTTATTCCACCTAGAAATGATCTGCTATGTAGTAAGCAGAACAATGCATTCCCCACCTAGGATGTCTTCATGCTAATTCTTTGAATCCGTGAACATGTTACCTTACATGGCAAAAAGGATTTTACAGATGTGATCAAAATCAAGGAATTTGAGATTGGGACACTATTGTGAATTATCTATGTGGGCTCAAGTTAATTACATGAGCTCTTAACACCTGAGACCCTTCTTGGCTAAGGTCTGAGAGAAAGAGATGAAGATGGAATTAGGGTCAGAGAAATGTAATACTGCTGACTTGGAAGAGGAGGAAGAGACCATAAACCACAGAATGTAGGTACCTCTAGAAACTGGGAAAGACAAGAAACTGGATCCTTTCCTAGAGCCTCCAGAAGGAATACAGTTCTGCCTACACTCTGATTTTAGCCCCATGAGACTCTTGATCTAAAAAAGTTTAAGATAATAAACTTGTATTATTTTAAGTCACAAATTTTGTGGTAGTTTTTTTACAGAAGCAATAGGAAACAAATATTGCTTATTAAATCTTAATAAATCAATATTGTGAGATCTATAAATTTGTCAGTTTTGATGAACTATTTTCCTTTCTTCTCTTCATATATCTAAGTTTAGAATAGAGTTACCACAGTATGAAAAATGAGCTTTTGGCTAATTCAGATGTCCAGTATCCTTGCATTTAAAGTTGAGTTCACTTATTTTATCTATAGGGCTTTGAAACTTCAAAACTTCACTGTTAAAGGTAATATAATCCTTAAATTCACATTTATGTATATTATTCACATAATTATATACATGTATTCATATATCATATTCAATAGCATATGCTTAACATTCCACAAAATATGTTACTCTCACATAATGCAAATGACCTAGTCAAATGTTATCTGAAGATCTTGGCAATGTAACTAAATTCTTTCTAAATGACAGTTATCTACAGATCATAGAAATGTATCTTTACCCCAAAGAAATATGATACAGGAAGATATTTACCTAATTCCAATGGTATTTTCTTATCTAAAAGTATTGATTTATTTTAACCACTCCACTAAACAATACATTCACCTATTGAGGAAAGGAAAGCTTTGAAATTCATCTCATTGTCTTCTACACAAAGCCTTTCTCATTCAGGTTCCTCAGTACTAAAGTGTCTCCTTCTCCTTGAACACCAAAAAGATGAGACCCTTTCTCTTTTTGGAAATTTACTGCTCAACTGCAGTTAAAAGTGAGAGATGGAAGATCTAAATCAACTTTGAATATTAGGATAAAATAACACTTTATTATTTAGCTGATTTTACCATCCTTAGCAAAACATTATATTTCACATGTATATGTGTATGTTCATACTGAGGATACATTTTTGTTCTTTTTATCTTATTTCATATTTTTGTTATCAGCAAAGAAACTTCATTCAGCAATAATTTTATAATAAGCAACAATTTTATAATAGGCACAGGGGAATTCTAAAACTGTTCCTCTAATATTGTAGCCCATCAGGCTCCTCTGTCCATGGAATTTCTCAGAAAAGAATACTGGAGTGGGTTGCCATTTCCTTCTCCAGGTGATCTTTCCACACCAGGGATAGAACCCTAGTCTTTTGAGTCTCCTGCATTGGCAGGCAGGTTCTTTACCACTAGCAGCACCCAATATAAGAAGACTAAATGAACCCCATCAAGAAATTTGGTCTCTACTAATTTTGTGATTAAATATAACTAGCCTTGTGGATGTTGCTCAGAGGAAATAAGGAAAGCCAGTTAGACCATTTTAAGATTAGCAGGCTTCCACTATGAGTGAAACTAAACTGATGCTCAGGATGAGACAATAAAGCTCCTACTTTTGTGGTTTAGAACTACAGCACATTTATTAAGAAAACAATTTAAGAATAGAAAAATATTCTTTTAATGAAAGTAGAGTACAATTAGAGATCAAAATATGAAAAAATGAATCTCTTTCCAAAGGATTCTTCCAGTATTCTTTACACACTAGAAAAAACCACAGAAAATTCTGTACAGAAAAGAAGAGCTAGAATGCTTATGCTTTTCAAAAAAAATAAAGAAATTTTTTCAAATACTACTTGGTTGTAACTTTGCTTAGAAGCTGAAAATGTTGCTGTGTGGTTGCTTTATTATCTTTATTTTTTATTGAGGATTTCTTAGTATAGAATATTTATATATTTTATAAGTATATATTATGTGTAAATGTAGACTGTTTAGTAGATGCTTTTTCTTATTCATGCGAATGTGTTAGGCTTATGTTCCTATTCTCTAGCTGCTCTTAAGTGTTGGCTGCTAAAAGTTCACAGCTACATTCTTCCCCCTGTGAGTTGAGAGGTCACAACCTCAGCCTCAGGCAGAGCTCCCAGGGAGGAACTTCCTGAAAAGGAGGTACAGAAGCTCGGCTTATTTTTCAGAGAGTAACTCTGTGGTACCATTCATACATCAGAGCTCCCCACGGTCTTAGGCCAAGGCCAGGCTGCAGCTGAACCCCTATCTTTGCCCAGCTTCTTTCCCTGTCTTATTCAGCTTTGCTCACTCTTACACATTCCTCTTGAGAACATTCCCTCAGTAAGTGCCTGAATGAGAGTCCTTGTCTCCAACTCTACTTTCAGGGAATCAAATCTAAAATATGAGAGGAAAGTAAAGAAATATAAAGGAAATAGAGATGAAAGATGGAAAGCTAGGATATGTAGTACAGGAATAAGAGTTCCAGAAAGAGAGAAAGGAAAGACTAGAGGAGAAATTATAGTCAAAGAAACAAAAGGAATTTGCCTGCGTTAAAGAGTATCTTGAGTTAAAGAGTATCCTATATTCAAAGGATTCAACAAATGACAGGAATATCCAAAATTCATCATCATCATTAAAGGTTATTTAAAGTTCTAATCACTACAGTGAAGAAAGCAAAAGCAACAACAGCCATTAGAAGAAAAGAAACAAAATTATAATTATCTGCAGATCATTTGATTAGCTTGAATATCTGAAGGATCCAACTGGGATATTACTTGAGCTCCAAAAGATTGTCAGAGACAAACTATGTACTCAACTATAACAAAAATCAATAGCTTTTCTTTATAAGAAAAGCAACTAGCTAGACAAGGTAGTGGGGTAGGGATTCCATTCACAGTACAACAAAAATTATAAGCTTCCCAGGAATAAAGTCAATATAAAATAAACTAGATCTATTTTTAAAATATTTAAAGCTTTACTAAAGGACATAAAACAAAGCCTTTGTAAGCAAACAAAGTTTCCTAAATAAGAAGACTCTAAGGAAGCAGATTCTTTCCAAATTAAGAGAAAAATAAATATAATACAAATATGACTGCCAATCTTGGGTTGAGGGGACAGTTTGTGCAGTGTATATAGAGTCTTAAGAAATGAAAAAAGAAATTCACCTGGAAAAAATAATTTATGAGCTTTGCCAAGGAAAAAAAGATTACCCTTGACAAATTATTCTCTTATTAAAGTTCTACACAGGTTAAAATATATTTTCTACACAAAGTTCTACACAAGTGAAAATATATTTTCTACACAAAGCAATTTCTACACAATTTTCTACACATTTTTTGAAACATTAATTCCAGAACCAAGTTCCAGTTTTATTCAAGTTGCCCAGAATGCTTATGGGTAAGAGGATTAGATAATTTTTCATCTAAATTTGAGAGACTGAAAGAGGTAACTATTAATAATTACAGTGGGACAGCAGGAAACAGCCCTGACTTGTGAAAACCAAGACCCATAGTCACACTATTTATGGGCTACATGTTATCAGAGAACAGTTACATGTCAAGAACCTTGAAGGTTTAGGAATCCCAGTATCTCCATTAATAACTTGAAATAAACTCTTAAAATAAAAATTCAACTCATTTTCTTTAAATTCATTCCAGTCACCTCAAAGGATTAAGAAAATATTATTTCTAAGTATAAAGTGTTAAAAAAAATTGTGACAATTCTCCAGTTTACCATGTCTATGGAATAAAAGAGACAGAAATTTGCCTACCTATTCTTCCCAAATCAATTAAGTTAATAACATGCAATAGTAATGTTTTATTTAAGTATTTCTTGATACCTGAGTGCACAAGTTATTTCAACAATGATTGTGTTTGGCCAAGGTGGAGGTTCTCTTTGTAGGGTTGCCTTAATCTGTATACAGTGCTGTGTCCTGTGCTTCAGTTCAGTTCAGTTCACTCGCTCAGTCGTGTCCGACTCTGAGACCCCATGAACCGCAGCACACCAGGCCTCCCTGTCAATCACCAACTCCCGGAGTTTACTCAAACTCATGTCCATCAAGTCGGTGGTCGACCCCTTCTCCTCCTGCCCTCAATCTTTCCCAGCATGAGTCTTTTCAAATGAGTCAGCTCTTTGAATGAGGTGGCCAAAGTATTGGAATTTCAGCTTCAGCATCAGTCCTTCCAATGAACACCCAGGACTGATCTCCTTTAGGATGGACTGGTTGGATCTCCTTGTAGTCCAAGGGACTCTCAAGAGTCTTCTCCAACACCACAGTTCAAAAGCATCAATTCTTCTGCACTCAGCTTTCTTTATAGTCCAACTCTCACATCTATACATGACCACTGGAAAAACCATAGCTTTGACTAGATGGACCTTTGTTGACAAAGTAATATCTCTGCTTTTTAATATGCTGTCTAAGTTGGTCATAACTTTCCTTCCAAGGAGTAAGCATCTTTTAATTTCATGGCTGCAATTACCATCTGCAGTGATTAGTCGTGTCCTACTCTTTGTGACCAGTTGGACTGTATCCCGCCAGATTCCTCTGTCTGTGGGATTTTTCAGGTAAGAATATTGGAGCAGGTTGCCATTTCCTCTTTCAGGGGATCTTCCTGAACCAGAGATTGAACCCGTGTCTCCTGTGTCTCCTACATTGCAGGCAGATTCCTTACCTGCTGAGCTACTGGGGAAGCCCCTAATATGTACCCTTGGGCCTAAATTGTACTTGAATTAAAATTAACTGATATAATTCACACTAGTTCATCCATATGGGAAATTTGGATAGGGTCTCTGAAGCTCTTAAATTTATGGTTTAGGAGCATTAATATGGTCAATATAAGTAATTTTAAAATTCTTTAAGATTTTCACTCTTTTATTCCACTGAGTAATATCAAAGTCCAGAGTGTACAAAATATATCCAATTGAAACAGGGAGTCACGACAGAAGAAATGTAAAGTGCATTATATAACTACAGAGTCTGATCATTTCTTTCATAACCTTGATGACTATCATCCTTGTAATTTTTAAAATGCTGGTATTTTTCAACCTGTGACACTCTCTGGCTACCATAGGGACTAATATAAGAAAAAACAAATTGAATCCCATCACAAGAATCTTGTAATCAAAATATGAAAAAGGAACATACCACTTCATCAGTATAAATTTCAATTATTTATTTATTGTTGATAGAATGTTCTGGTTGTTACAATTTTCTATTACATTCATGATTTCTTTTATAGCATTAATATGGTTATATAATTACATATTCCAGACAACTACAGTGGATCAAATATAAAAAAGCTTTAAACATTCTTTACATTTGACATTGTCCTGAACAATAATTTGTGGCTAATTAAACAGGGGAAGAGGGCTTCCCTGTTAGTCCAGATGGTAAAGAATCTGTCTGCAATGCAGGAGACCTGGGTTTAATCCCTGGGTTGGGAAGATCCCCTGGAGAAGGGAATGGCAACCCACTCCAATATTCTTGCTTGGAGAATCCCCATGGACGGAGGAGCCTGGCAGACTACAGTCTATGAGGTTGCAAAGAGTCAAACATGACTGAGCAACAAAGCATAGTACATATACGGGGTAGAAATTCAATGATTAGGTTTGAGTTTGCACTGACACTTGCAATGCATCCACTAACAGCTGTATTTGGTTCCTACTGTTGCTCCCACAAATTGCCACAAATGCAGCGGCTTGTTGTTTTTCAGTCACTAAGTCAGGTTCAACTCTTTGTAAACCCATGGACTGCAGAATGCCAGGTTTCCATGGCCTTCACCATTTTCCAGAGTTTGCTCAAACTCATGTCCACTGAGTCATTGATGCCATTCAACCATCTCATCCTTTTTCAACCCTTCTCTTCCTTCCTTCAATCTTTCCCAGCATTAGGGTTTTTTCCAGTGAGTCAACGCCTTGCATCAGGTGACCAAAATATTGGAGCTTAAAGCAAAGCAAATTTCCTATCTTGTAGTTATTGATGTCAGAACTCCAAAAGGGGTCTAAAATCAACGTGTCAATAGAATTGCACTTCTTCTAGAGGCTATTGCAGAGAATCTTTTCCCTTGACTTTCCCAGCTTGTTAGAGGCTGCTTGTATTCTTTGGTTCATGGCCCACTTCTCTCCAATTCATTGTAGCTCATCACATCTCTTCTCACTCTTATAAAGGTCTTTGTGAATACATTGCAACTACTTGTATAATCCAGAATTCTCATCCCATGTAAAGATTCTTAATTAACATCTGTGAAGTCTCTTTTACCATGTAAGATAACATAGTCACAGACTCTAGAGATTAGGATGTAGACATATTTGGGGGGCCCCATTATTCAGCCCCCAATGCCACATGAAAATACACATATGAAAATGTCATATGAAAATGAGCTGATATTTTAACTTCTTTCTGTTAACATTTGCAATTTTCTTCTAAAGTAGAAAATAGCTAAAATGGAAGATGGGAAAAGGAGGAGTGGATAAAATTCAGTTCACTGTTCTGCTGAATTGCATTCCAAGATAGACCTCTTGTTTACTTCTGACATATATATATATATATGTACATATACATGTGTACATATACATATGTATATATACATATACACAAAATTAGATACAATTGCAAAAACAGCAGAGGTGGGACATAAGCCTTCTCCAGATTTAAGTCTTCTAAGACAAAATGTTTCAATGATAAATGCTTAGAGGTTTGCCTTTCTTATATAAAACTGGCATAACCTAAGGTATTTATCTGCTGTGTTTCCTAGGACATGACACCTATAAGTGAAAAAAAAGATTATGAATATTGGAAATGAAATAACACCTGAGACCAGAAATAATGTTCTCCTGAGAAATGGAAAGATCTTCTCAAATGATACCCTGAAATATCTTGGTTTGGTTTAAAGTCAGCATCACTGCATTTCAATAGATCCCAGAGAATATAACCTATTCATTCAATATTGTTCTGATATTGAATGTTGCAGCTATAAACCTATTTAAATCTCTTGAATCATGTGTGTATGGCCATTGTGTAAGACAGAGGGAATGACAGGAAAATGAGAGAGAGAGAAAGAGAGAGAGAGAGTTAGTTAGTTTTAGAAGTGGGAAAACAGAGAAGCAATGGGCCAGAGACTATATATATGAAACATAGCTGAAGTTCCAAGATAATAAACCAGACAGATTGAACAGAGCCTGTCTAAGCAAGTCTTTAGCTACTGGATGAAGAAACAAAATTACCCCAAAGGTAAAAGAAAGAAAATCACTGCTAATGTTTGGCAAATGTTATTTATTCCTCTCAAAACAGCATTAGATGGTTTGAAAGTATATATGGATGAATAAACCATTCTTTAGACCTGGAAAGGAAAACAACATACATTTCACTCAAATCTAACCAAGAAAAATTCTGGTTTTTCATATTCTGAGGGAACATGTTTCTCTGAAATATGCATCAGCAGCTAGGCTTTTGTGGTCTTTTTCATTGAAGTTGTATTTTCTAAGGAACACCATGTGCAGGAATCCAAGCTCTAAACCAATCTGTATTTCCTGGGGATTAACATCATGTCAATAAAAATCTCAGAGAAATCAAGTTATCCAGCCCATACACTCATGTTCTCCTATTACTATGCGCCCCAGTAATCCCAAATTATCCTGCTTTCCATACTTGCTTCAGTTTTCCAGTCTCTGTCTTTCCCATGTCAATCTCAGTTTCTGTAATCCCTTTCCTCAATCATCTTTTCCCACCCCAGGAATTGAGATTGCCTGGTTGCTAAAAGCAAACTTAGGGATTACCTTCAGCTTTGTTTTGCTTTTAGGTGAGACTAGTATAGCGGTTCATTGGAAGGACCGATGCTGAAGCTGAAACTCCAGTACTTTGGCCACCTCATGTGAAGAGTTGACACAATTGGAAAAGACGCTGATGCTGGGAGGGATTGGGGGCAGGAAGAGAAGGGGACGACAGAGGATGAGACAGCTGGATGGCATCACTGACTCAATGGACGTGAGTTTGAGTAGACTCTGGGAGTTGGTAATGGACAGGGAGGCCCAGCGTGCGGCGATTCATGGGGTCGCAAAGAGTCGAACACAACTGAGCGACTGAACTGAACTGAACTGAGTATAGTGATTGGCTTCCCTGGTAGCTCAGTGGTAAAGAATCTGCCTGCCAATGCAAGAGATGCAGAAGACACAACTTCGATCCCTGGTTGGGGAAGATCCCTGGAGAAGGAAATGGCAACCCATTCTGGTATTCTTATCTGGAGAATCCCATGAACAGAGGAGCCTGGCGGGCTCCAGTCCATGGGGTTGCAAAGCTTCAGACATGACTTAACAACTGGGCAACAACAGAAATACAGTGGTTAATAGGTAGACCCAGATACCAGATTCAATTTGGCACCTAGATAACTACCGCCTAGTTGCAAGTCAACCTTACTCCACTGTAGTTTCCTCCTCTACAAAATGAAGATTAAAGGTTTAACCTACTGCAGGGGTGTTGTGAGGATTTAATAAGTTAATAAAAAGCACTTGAATGCTGACTGAGTGATGCACAGTGAGTCCTCAATAAGGGTCAGCTGTCATGTTCCCAAAGTGGAATTCATCACTTCCTCTTCAGACTCCAGCTGCACTTTTGCTCTTCTTTCTTTCCACATTGAATTAGTTATTAACACACACACTGTATCTTCATGCCAAAGTGTGCCTTCTCTGAGGACAGAGTAATAGTTGTCCTTGCTTTTTATCTTTTACAGCCTTTGCATATAATAATAGGAAAACTAACGTTTATTAAACACACACTATGTGTCAGAAAGTGTGTGTGTGTGTGTGTGTGTGTGTGTGTGTGTGTGTGTGTGTGTGTACTCAGTTGTGTCTGACTCTTTTGCAACCCCATGGACTGCAACCCACCAGGCTTCTCTGTCCATTGGATTCTCCAGGCAGGAATCCTGGAGTGGGTTGCCATTTCCTACACCAGGGATCTTCCTGAACCAGGGAATTATGTGAGCTTTTTATATGCATTTTCTCATTTAATCTTATAAACACCCTATGTGGCAAGTAGTATTAGTATCCCCACTTTATAAATGAAGAAACAGGTTTAGGAGGATTAAGTAACTTGCTTGTTGTTACATAGTTCTTAGGGATTTTCTAATTTTAAATCAAAAGCTCTCAACCACTATGTTATATAGTCCCCTACTTGCTAGACCATAAATGTATTGAATGATAAATTGAATGATCATAATCTTTACTATAAATATTTTTATAGTCTTTGCTATGCGATGGGAACATTATAAATAACCACTACTTGTCTTGGAGAGTCATGTTGAACCACTTTTATTATGAAGAATAAAATAAAGTTTAAAGAATTTTGTAATTCAGTAGTAGAATAAAATACGTACATTTAGTCCATAATGCTATTGTATGTGCTTAGTCACGCAGTTGTGTCTGACTCTTTGCGACCCCATGGACTGAAGTCTGCCAGTCTCCTCTGTCCATGGAGATTCTCCAGGCAAGAATACTGGAGTGGGTAGCCATACTTTTCTCCAGGGGATCTTCCTAACCCAGGGATTGAATCCAGGTCTCCTGCACTGCAGGCAGATTCTTCACTGTCTGGGATACCAGAGAATACCCAATGATGTTGAATAGTGCCTTGATATTCAGCGCCTTGATAGCCATGGGTCAGCAACATTAGCATTACCTGGAAACCTGGGGAATGGAGAATAATCTTGGGCCCCATCCCAGATACACTGAATCTATATTTTAATAAGTTTTCCTGTTTAAAAATCATTTTTATAGAGGTCATGGAACAATAGTTCTCCACTTCTTAAGAATAAATGAATTTTTTGGACTTAGGGAGATGTTTTCCACTAATAAGTATTACGAGGTCATAGAGTAAAATATGTAATGAAAGTGTAAGAATAAGTTTTTGAGAACTTACTTTTAAATGATATGCTTCATTTATTTTAGAAGTTTCAAGTAGAAAAATGTTTAGTTCCTGAGCACATGAAAGACTCTAGTTAATTCTATTAATATGGTATAAGCATCCTGAGAGTAATTTTTGTCTCATTTATTGCTATATTCTCAATGCACAGAAGAGTGTCTGGCACAAAGTAGGAACCAATGGATATTTAGTGATGAATAAATGTATGTCCTTAAAATTCTTAGGGAAATTTGTGTGTATTCTTCAAAGAGTAGGACTGGGAACAGGAATAACTTTAGGGTTCTCCTGGCTCAAACTTTAGAGATGTGATTGTTCCTAAATGTCCTAATATGGAATAGATTTTTGCCACTAAGAAGGACACAGAGGTGAAGAGAACATTATGCTAATTCCTTAAGATGTCTTATATAAGAGACGATTATCAATTACATAACAGGAAGAAAAGTCATCTTTTCCTGGTGACTGCGTATTTGTTCTACTTCCTCATTTTAGAAAACTCTAGAACCATAAAAACCTCTCAATTTTGTTCTTTGAATATTATCCCAAGAGTTTGTCCTTAGGACAAGATGATTAATTTAGCACCTATTTCTAGACACAAGGGAACACATCTCAAACATGGCCAGTAATGAAGCCAGACCTCTTGCTCCACCAGAATAAAGAGAACAGCTGTTTTCAATCCAGCATCTACGTGTAATGATGACCTCACAGTGTGTCCTGTCCTCTTTCTGAGTTAAGCTTCAAGGCCAGAGATACACTTTTGACTGTATTATGAAGAAAAACAATAAATATGTGTCCAGATACCAAACCACAGACAGTCTAATTAGTCCCTGACTTTATAGGTAAACAACTTATTTGCAAAATTCAGACTTAAATTGAAGAAAGTACGGAAAACCGCTAGACCAGGTATGACTTGAATCCCTTACTATTATACAGTGAAAGTGACAAAACAGATTCAAGGAATTAGATCTGATAGACAGAATACCTGAAGAACTATGGGCAGAGGTTCGTGACATTGTACAAGAAGCAGAGATCAAGACCATTCCCCAAGAAAAGGAAATGCATAAAAACAAAATGGTTGTCTGAGGAGGCTTAGAAATAGCTAAGACGAGAAGCTAAAGGCAAAGGAGAAAAGGAAAGATATACCCATTTGAATGCCGAGTTGCAAAGAATACACAGACTGATAAGAAAGCCTTCCTCAGTGATCAATAAATAGAAAAAAAAATAGAAGAAAACAATAGAATGGGAAAGACTAGAGATCTCCTCAAGAAAATTCAACATACCAAGGGAACATTTCATGCAAAGATGGGCTCAATAAGGACAGAAATAATATGGACCTAACAGGAGCAGAAGATATTAAAAAGAGGTGGCAACAATACACAGAAGAACTATTAAAAAAAAAAAATCATAAAGACCCAGATAACCACGATGGTGTGATCACTCATCTAGAGCCAAACACACTGGAATGCAAAGTCAAGTTGGCCTTAGGATGCACCACTATGAACAAAGGTAGTGGAAGCAATGGAATGCCAGTTGAACTATTTCAAATCCTAAAAGATGATGCTGTGCAAGTGCTGCACTCAGTATGCCAGCAAATTTGGAAAACTCAGCAGTGGCCACAGGACTGGAAAAGATCAGTTTTCATTCCAATCCCAAAGAAAAGCAATACCAAAGAATGTTAAAACTACCAAACATTTGCATTCCTATCACATGCTAGCAAACTAATGCTCAAAATTCTTGAAGCCAGGCTTCATTCAACAGCACATGAACCATGAACTTCCAGATGTTCAAGCTGGGTTTAGAGAAGACAGAGGAACCAGAGATCAAATTGCCAATAACTGTTGGATCTTTGAAAAAGCAAGAGAATTCCAGGAAAACATCTACTTCTGTTTATTGAATATGCCAAAGCCTTTGACTGTGTGGATCACAATAAACTGTGGAAAATTCTGAAAGAGATGGGAATACCAGACCACCCGACCTGCCTCCTGAGAAATCTGTATGCAGGTCAAGAAGCAACAGTTAGAACTGGACATGGAACAATAGACTGTTTCCAAATCGGGAATGGAGTATGTCAAGGCTGTATATTGTCACCCGGCTTATTTAACTTATATGCAGAGTACATCTTGCAAAATGCCAGGCTGGATGAAGCACAAACTGGAATCAAGATTGCAGGGAGAAATGCCAGTAACCTAAGATACGCAGATGATACCACCCTTATGGCAGAAAGTGAAGAGGAACTAAAGAGCCCCTTGAAGAAAGTGAAAGAGGAGAGTGAAAAAGTTGGCTTAAGATTCAACATTCAAAAAACTAAGATCATGGCATCCAGTCCCATCACTTCATGCCAAATAGATGGGGAAACAATGGAAACAGTGACAGGCTTTATTTTTCTGGGCTCCAAAATCACTGCAGATGGTGACTGCAGCCATGAAATTAAAAGACACTTGCTACTTGGAAGAAAAACTATGACCAACCTAGCTGCTGCTGCTGCTGCTGCTAAGTCACTTCAGTCGTGTCCGACTCTGTGTGACCCCATAGATGGCAGCCCACCAGGCTCCCCCGCCCCTGGGATTCTCCAGGCAAGAACACTGGAGTGGGTTGCCATTTCTTTCTCCAATGCATGAAAGCGAAGTTGCTCAGTCGTGTCCGGCTCTTAGCGACCCCATGGGCTGCAGCCAACCAGGCTCCTCTGTCCATGGGATTTTCCAGGCAAGAGTACTGGAGTGGGTTGCCATTGCCTTCTCCAGACCAACCTAGAGGGCATATTAAAAAGCAGAGAGATTACTTTGCCAATAAAGGTCCGTCTAGTCAAAGCTATGATTTTTCCAGTAGTCATGTGTGGATGTGAGAGTTGGATTATAAAGAAAACTGAGCGCTGAAGAACTGATGCTTTTGAACTGTGGTGTTGGAGAAGACTTGAGAGTCTCTTGTATTGCAAGGAGATCAAACCAGTCAATTCTAAAGGAAATCAGTCCTGGATATTCATTGTAAGGGCTGCTGAAGCTGAAACTCCAATACTTTGGCCACCTGATGTGAAGATTTGACTCACTGGAAAAGACCCTGATGCTGGGAAAGATTGAAGGTGGGAGAAGAAGGGGACAACAGAGGATGAGATAGTTGAATGGTATCACTGACTCAATGGATATGAGTTTGAGTAAGCTCTGGGAGTTGGTGATTGACAGGGAAGCCTGATGTGATGCAGTTCATGGGGTTTCAAAAAGTTGGACATGACTGAGCAACTGAACTGCTTATAGGTAAACAGAACAAATATAGATATGATAGGCATCATCTCATTAATTACATGCAGATAACCAAGATTTCTTATTATTCTGGTGGGTAAAGAAAGGGAAGAGATAAGTTGGGAGGTTGGGACATATACACACTACTATACATAACATAGATAACTAAAAGCTACTGTATAGCACAGGGAACTTGACTTAATACTCTGTCATGTCCTATCTGGGAAAAGAATCTAAAAGAGTGAATATATGTATATGTAAAACTGATTCATTTTGCTGTATAGCAGAAATCAACACAACATTGTAAATGAACTTTACAATAAAAATAAAATAAACATTATATTTTATTCCAATAAAAATCTTTTTAAAACCACAATTCTTTTTTCCATTGAGAAATTTCAAAATGCTTTTAGCTTAATAGCCGAAATAAAAGCAAGACAATTTCCATTAGTGTCTCACAAAAGTGAAAGTGGCAGTCACTCTGTCATGCCCAGTTCTTTGCGACCCTGTGGACTGTACCCATCAGGTTCCTCTGTCCGTGGGATTTCCCAGGCAAGAATACTAGAGTGGGTTGCCATTTCTCCAGGGGATATTCCCAACCCAAGGGTCGATCCTATGTCTCCTGCATTGGCAGAGGGATTCTTTACCATCTTAGCCACCAGGAAAGCCCCTGTGGGTTGTCTCACAAAGTCATCTGTATTAATGGACATATTCATGACAACAGCAAAATTTACTTTTAATAAAACTTGATTACTTTGTAAGGAAGATCTTGCTAATCTTTTTATAAAGTTTTATTATCATGACAAAAGTGGAATGTATAAGGGAAAGAAAAGTTACTTTGTAAAAGCACTTAAACAGGGCCGATGTTCTTCACAGACGTTCTTTGCAGTGTCCAGATAATGCCACCTCTGAGAGCCATCTATCTGCTTACCGCTCAGATAACTCCCTTGGGTAAACCCAGGGAAGTAATTCCTATGACAAGGAAGACTGAAAATATCCACAGAGGAAAGAAGCAGTATTTCAATCTCCCAAGCAGAGTAATTCCAAAGGGTTGATGGATGAGAGGTCAAAAATGTCAAGTGCTCCAAAAATTAAATAGTTCACTCATAAATCATTCAACTCAGGCAACAGAAAAAATAACAGTGCTTGTCCTAACAATCACCAGAAAGAAAGGACACAGTCCAGCTACAGTGACAACAACATTTTTTCCTCTAGTCTTTAACAGCAGCGTGTTTGGGAGCATAGGTAGGACAAAGAAGAGAAATATCCATCTTAAGGGGTGGAACTCTCTGACATATTCCCAAAGAATAATCTTAAGAGAAAAACAAAACAAAACCACACCACCAGAACTGTCTTTCATGAGGGAGATCCCTGAAATACCTATAAAACATAACAGCACCAAGCGTGGCAGTCACCTTTGGCTGAACTAGAGAAAGGAATTACAGGGGCATGGGGGTGAAACAGGTCTGCTCTTCCCCGATGGAAGCACCACGGAAACAAGAGGTTCAAGGTAAATAGTTAGATGCCAGCTTGATCTTACAGGTATGAGTCACTGGGTACACACACCAAATGCTGGCTGAGGCCACTTACCCAAAAGTGCAAAAAGCCACAGGAATGACCTTTGTCTACTCTTTTTTTCGAACAAGTGTTTTGATTGAAATATAATATTTTTCAATGTTATATTTCCCTCGTGGCTAAGACAGTAAAGAATCTGCCTGCAATTTAGGAGACCTGAGTTCGATCCCTGGGTGGGAAAGATCCCCTGGAGAAGGAAATGGCTACCCACTCCAGTATTCTTGCCTGGAAAAATCTCATGAATAGAGGAAGCTGACCAACTACAGTCCATGGGGTCGCAAAGAGTCAGACGTGACTGAACATCTAACACTTAAACTTCTAAGTAATATATACTTTCTGGTATATAAAATTATAAAATTTTGTGTTTACATGTATATGTCTATATTTGTTTAATTTGTTTTGTTTTCTCCACAAATGAAAGCACATTTTGTATATTGCTGTTGTTTAGTCACTAAGTAGTGTTTGACTCTTTTGTGACCCATGGACTATAACCCGCGAGGTTCCTTTGTCCATGAGATTTTCCAGGCAAAAATACTGGAATCAGTTGTCATTCCCTTCTCCAGGGGATCTTCCTGACCCAGAAGTTGAACCTGCATCTTCTGCATTAGCAGGTGGATTCTTTACCACTGAGTTACCAGGATCTCATATTGGTGCAACTATATTTGAGATATTTCTTTGGTAGCACATAAATATTTGCCTCACTTTTAAGGGACAAGATAACATGTTGATTGGATACTCCTTCATTTATTTAACTTGCCATTAGTTTTCATTCTTTACAAATAAAATTAATGCAAGGACTCTCTCTGGGGTTACATCTGTACATGTTTATGAATATAGCTATAACATAAATTTGCAAATACTGAATTGCTGGTGAAAAGCTCTCTGTGTCCCTAATTTTGATAGGCATCAAATATCTTTTTAGAAGATCATTTTGTCCTTTGAAAAGTGTTTAATCTGCCACCAAAACTGTATAAGGATATTTTGCTTATACTTACTGTCATGCACACTATATTTGATCTTTGGTGAATCTGATAGGTAAAATGGTATACTGTTTTTTGTTTTAATTTTTACTTTCAAAACTATGAGTAATATTAACATATATTTATATTTTAAGGGCCATTTGTATTTCTTTAAATGTGACTTTGGATTTTTTTATCTTTTACTGATTCATTGGAATCCATTATATTCCATATTTCACCAAACCTAAGACATCATTAATGTAACAAGGGAAAAAAATTCCCTGTTCATTACATTAAGAAACAAAGCTTTCTTATCACTTATAATTTTTGAGTGTATTAAAATAATCCTTTTATACTTAAGTAAGCAGGTGTTTTTGTCATTTTTCACTCTAGTAAATATAGCAAATATTTGCTATATTTATATACAGGAAATAAAGCAAAATATTTGTCTCCAATTCAATGTCTGACTCTTCATAATCAATTTACAACACTGAGTCCTCTATGTCCTTGATTTTCTCCATAAAAGTGTCTTCCCTGCAATCAAGAGTACTGGTATTGAAGCTTTTCTTAAAAGCAGTCCCTATAAGATCTAAAAGTTACCAGACTTTGGCTCTTAAACTGACTCTGCAATTAAGTAGAGCTCTCCTGCTTTTTACTCCAGCTGCAGAAAAGCTGCTGATCAAGTTGGATACCCCACCTCCCCTGCCTCTCACAGCCATGGACTTTCTACAGTGATGTCACTTTAGGAAGCTTCCCTACATCCCCATTCTAGAGATGCTGAAACATGGGAAAGATGTGAATTACAATTAATGCAATCCTCAATAATATTACAAGACCAAGACTTTGCCTTAGGAGTTGTAACATCATTGAGAACATTTACCTTGTCATGTGTATCATTTTTTTATTCCTTATGGAGTATGAATTTTGTGTTTGAACCTTACCAACAGCAGTATTACCAAAAAAATTGCCCATAGTTTCAAAGACACAATTTTGTTTTGTTTTAGTTTTAACTCTTCAGTTTGTGATCTAATAGGAAATAGAGTGTGTGTATGGGTGTGTGTACCCTGTGCTCAGTAGAATGTCTGAATAGATTTGTAACTTTATTTTTCCAAATACCCACCAAGTTTCCCACAATCCTCATATACTAAATTTCTGTATCTGTGTTGGTTTATTTTTATAGTTTATCTCTTTTATACATTGATCTATCTAAATTCTCATAAAGCACAACAAAACTGTCATTCAGTGAAACTTAATAAAATATTGTAAATCTTGCAAGTCTACTAGATTTTCAATACCACTCAAGTTTTCTGCATTTTTACTTAAGTGCTTATTTTTCTGAGTTTTCTAATCAGTGCTAGTTAC
Source organism: Muntiacus reevesi (assembly GCF_963930625.1). Classification (NCBI taxonomy): domain Eukaryota; kingdom Metazoa; phylum Chordata; class Mammalia; order Artiodactyla; family Cervidae; genus Muntiacus; species Muntiacus reevesi. Next base: position 203,514,516 of record NC_089249.1, read on the forward strand.
AAAAAATCACTTTCCTATTTTTAGTGTCACAGCATCAAACTTATGTGATTAATAGCATTGCAATCTCTAGAACAGGCTTTCCTGCTGTCTCAGTGGTAAAGAATGTGTCTGCCAATGCAGGAGACACAGGTTCAACCCCTGGGTCAGGAAGATCCCCTAGAGGAGGAAATGGCAACCCACTCTAGTATTCTTGCCTGGGAAATCTCAGAGACAGAGGAGCCTGGCGGGCTACAGTCCACGGGGTCACGAAAGAGTTGGACACGACTGAGTTGGTCACAACTTAGCAACTAAACAGCGCAACAATCTCTAGAACAACAACTTGCTGTCTAAGAACAATAAACTCATTCTATTCACTCAAATCTCATTCTATGTTTCAATTAAATAAGCCCTGTTTTATTATCAAATTTATCTCTCTTTTATTGCTATTGTGAATAGAAAGTTTTATCTAGTATATTTTCTAACTAGCTATAATTAATAATTACAAATTGGTTTTGTAATCAGGCTGATTCACTCCTAATTTTCTTTAGTTTCAAATTTTTTTTCAGTTTATTATTGAGTTTTCTGAGAATTCAATCACATTTTATATGAAAATATTTTCCCTCAATTTTTCAATTTTTAGAACTCTAAAAACTTTGAATATCATTTACTGATAAGTTTTACAATAATATTGGGCTTGCCAGGTGACTCAGTGGTAAAGAAGCTGCCTGTAATGCAGGAGATCCGTGTTCAATTTCTGGGTTGGGAAGATCCTCTGGAGAAGGAAATGGCAACCCAGTTCAATATTCTTGCCAGGAGAATTCTATGGGTAGAGGAGCCTGGTGGGTTACAGTCCATAGGGTCACAAAGTGTCAGACATGACTGAGGCGATTTAGCACACACACACACACACACACACACACCACAATAATATTACATAGTACTAAAAGTAAAAGGCACTTTGACGGAAAAGCTCAAATAATTCAGCCTTGAGAATGATACTGGTATTTGCTCAGAGATGCAATTGCTACCAAATTAAGGAAGTATCCATCTCTAATCAAGATATCATTATATTCAATGCATGTCAATTTTTACTATGGAGCAATCACATGGCCTACTTATGGCCTCAGATTTCCATGTTCCAAGTAAGATTCTCCTATCTACGTCCTTCAAATACTGAAGGTCATGGTGTTTAAAAAATACACAATTTTCAGCATGTTACTTCATTTGGTCAGAATTGCACACTGTTTGGCTACTACCATTTGCAATAAGCAGACTGGGTATTGGCTATCTACTAGTGTGATCAAAGGTGGAGACTTTTGTTTTTTGCATCATTTTAGCTGGTGTTAAAAATGGAGTAAACTAGAAACATCTTAACTTTTCCATATTCAACTGGAAGTATTTCACTATATAATTACTAAAATAATTTATGTTTTGTTTTTCTTGATGGAGTTCACAAATTTTCAAAATATTCAGTGGGTTAAAAAAGTTTTTATCAACTTTTTTACCCATCTTTACCAGGAAATATTTAGAAGGCTTTTAAATGTCTAATTTTCATCTCTTGTTAGGATGCTCATAACTTCCTGTCATTATGGTAAACTGAATGGACTTCTATACCAAGACACATAGGGACCACAGACAGCTTATCGCGAAAAATGAAATTTAATGCCACACCAAGCTTGGAAGAACCAAAAAATATCTAGGTGCCAGGAATAAAGAGAATTCAAAATCGGAAAAGTAATCAGAGCTAACACAAAATTGTTCATAGGAGTATTGGGCATATCACCTGTGAATGTAAAGGAAACTGGGCCTCATATCAGTGTGGGAAAGGTGCCTGGAACTGATACATCTCCATAAAAGCAATTATCACCAAGTATTACCTTACCTGTAGAGCAGGGACTGAAAATTCAACCAACGAACCTGGATGTTTTGCAGAAATTGTGACAGGAAGTTAAATGGGTTAAAGTTGATGACTGGGTCCCAGGTGAAAACACAGACACTAAGTATCACTTATTCTAAAAAGAACCATCAATGTCTGGGCCTGGAAATCGCCCCTGTGGCCTTCCTAAAAGTTTCCAAAACTGGCATTACTATAATCAACCATCACCCCAAACCAAATAGAATTGGAACACAAGCAGAGGAATTTGTGAGAGTTGGGTTGAAGTCATCAGTATTGTGGGAAAGTAGAATATCCCCAAAGAATGGTAATATTTCCTGTTCACATATGGATAGTAGAAGCTTACTAACATCTTCATTTTTTTAATAGTCAAGAGTAAATAGTAAGTCAGATGGATAAAACAAGAAACAGGTGATATTGGAAAGCATAGGAAATATCAAAGACTAATAAATTATTTTAGAATGACATAGAAATGAACATGCAGGGACTTTTATTAAGCAAAAATAGAAAAATTTAAGCATCTAATGAATATTGAATGCAACTGAATACACATTGAATATATTAAAAAACCTTGAGCTCATAATGATAACCCCCCAAAACTAAACATTAATTCAACATCATTGGGAAGAGATCCATCAAGACGGTGGAATATTAGGATGTGGGTACCCCATGAACATGTCAAAATACATCTACATGTGGAACAAGTCTCACTGAAAACTAACTGGAAACTGGCAGAAAGACTCCTGTGCAAACAAGGCCGTAAGAAAGATGCACACATAATCCTGTAGGAAGGGGAGAAAAGTGATAGTGTTGGGGCATGTGTCCCTGGCAGGGGTCTCTGAGAAAATGGGAGAATACATAGGTAGAGATTTGCCCTAAAGAACGAGCTGTGAGAGCCACAGACTACGCACCTGTCCTGGGGTCCTACCTACACAGGAGAAACAAGGCCCCTTAGCTAGTGGGAGGAACGCTGGGACTAACAAAACGGCGATGAGAAGCCTGGGTTCCACTCACAAGGAGTGCTCATATTGACTTGCCTACTACGCAGGGCAGAGAGAGGTCTTCCCCAGCCTCTGCCAGGTTGCAGGCATCTGCCTCAGCACACAGCCTGCCCAAGCTGAGTGAACACTGAGGCCCTGCTCACTCCACATCATGGCACAGCCCTGGGTCTGCAGTGGCCACAAAGAGAAGACTCTGGGAGGCAGAGGCAGACCAGGCCCCAGCCCTCTGGGGTCAGGCAGCAGCAGCCACTGTAGGTAATTACTCAAGAAGCACAGTAGAAGCAGCCAATTTCTAACAGCAGCCACCCACCACAGCTCACCTGCCAATACATATCAAGAGTCCACACCACCCTGCTGGCTCCGCAGTGCAATAGCTGGTGTTGCTGGAGGTGGCTTCACAGCTGGGTTCTGGAGGCTGGAGACAGTGATGGGCTGACCCGAGTGAGGAAAGCAAATATGGACCCCTGCAGAAACAGCTCATCAGAGACACCTCTGACCTCTGTCTGTGACTGACAGGAGCCCCACTGGCTTCAGCACTTCCTTGCCTTGGTCGGGGAGGTGGGGGGTCCCAGTGCAGAGGAAGGGAAAAACACGCTCATAAAGGGCACAGAGTCAGTTGGGGCTAAGGGCTTCTGCTCTGGCAACTTGGGATCAGACCCCATACCAATAGGGCAGAAATGGCCACGGAGCGGAGAACTGCCCCTCACACCTAGCAGTTACAGCATTAAGTGCTTAAGATTTGAAACCTAAGGACCTAAAAAAGAGCAAATTAAACTCTAAGCAAGTAGAAAAGAAAATAAAGAACAGTAATCGATGAAATTGCAAATCAAAAAAAGAGAAAAAAAAATTCAAGGAAACCAGAAGCTGAATTCTTGTAGAGTTTAATAAAATTGATATATTTGACACATTGATCAAGGAAAAGCCATATGAGAGAAAGAAAGCACAAAATATCAATATTAGGAATAAAAGGAGAAGTTTTGTTGTGACTCTGAGAGGTATTAAGATGATATGAAGACATATTTTTAATTTTTGGTCATAAATTCAACGACTTACTAAAATATATAAATCCTTTGACAAAGATAACATATACCAAAGCTTATTCAAGAAGAAATAAATCATTTAGTCCTATATCAACCAAATGAATTAAATTTATAGATAAAATACTTCCAGCAAAGCAATCCCAAAGTTTAGAAATCCCAAAGTTTCACTGATGAATTCTACCACACCATTGAAGAATAATATCGACTTTATACTTGGTATAAAATTTCTCTTCAAGAAATTAGAAACACTGAAAAATGTATTTCATGAAATAAAACCAGTAAATAATGTAAGAATAAAATTTAAGAGGCTTTATGAATGTAATTGCAAAAAATCCTTAATATTATTTATTAATATAATATAATTTAATCCATCAAAATATTAAAAAGATGATGTCTCGTAATCAAGTGGATTTTACCCTGGGTCTACAAGACTGGTTTAATACTCAAAAGTTCAGACAACAGAATTCATTATATCAACAGTCTAAAGAAAAATCAATGTTCAGCTCAATAGATAGAGAAAAAAGAATTGCTAATATTCAACATCCATCCATTCATTATAAAAACTCAACAAATTAAGAACAGAGAAAACTTGCTTAACCTGCAAATGAACACCTGCCAAACCCCCATTTAATATGATATCTCATAATGAAAGATTGAGTGATTTCTCACTAGTATCATGAGTAAGTTAACCATGTCCTCTTTCATTACTTTTGCTCAATATCCTAGCCAGTGCAATGAGGCAATAAAAAGAAGTTTAAAGCATTCAGTTTGTGCAATAAGAGAGAAAACCATTTTTATTCACTGATTATGATTCTTTATGTAGGGAAACTAAAAGGATATATAGAAATGATATTATAATTGAGTTTATCAAGTTATCAAACTATAAGACCAATGTATCAATACAAATGAAAGAATAAATAAATGCATAATATATTACTATATACTAGTCATAAAATATTTAAAACTGAAATTTAAAAAAAAAAAAGAGAACAGTGGGATTTCCCTGGCAGTCCAGTGAATAAGACTCCCCATTCCAATGCAGGAAGCTAAGATCCCACATACTTCATAGTCAAAGAATCAAAACATAAAACTGCTCTAACAAATTCAATAAAGATTTTAAAACTGATTCACATTAAAAAAAAAAAAAGCTTATTAAAAAGTAAAAAAGAAAGAAACCAATACCATCCCCAGTTACACCAGGACACCAAAAATCTTTAGATACAAACTGAAAACATATAAGATAAAAGATATTAAAGAAGAGTTAAATAAATGGAGAGCTATATCATGTGTATGAATTAGAAAAGTCACTATTTGAGATGTTAAGTCTCCTTAAATTAATCTGCAGATTCAATACATCCTAATCAAAGTCCCAGCAAGAATTTTTAAAAAACACTGATGTGCTTATTCTAAAATCTACCTGAAAAGTCAAAGGAACTAGAATATCAAAAACGATGCTGAAAAAAATGGAGAACTCACATTACTTCATTTTAAAACTTAATATAAAACTATAATAATCTGACAGAATGGTGCCAGTAGAGCATAAATACATAGGTCAAATGAACAAAATGCAACGCCCAGAAACAGATCCATGAAAAAAGGGGACCTGAACATTACCTCACACTGTATAGAAAATGGACCTACGTATAAAACCTAAATTAAACTAATTGAAATTGTAAAATATAATTTATCATAACATCAAAACATATGACATATAAGAGAGTAGATTTAAAATAATATGCAAGAACTGAACAATTTAAGCTAAAAATATAGATATTAAAGATGATCTAAGTAATTGGAGAAGTATATCATGCTCACAGTTTGGAACATTTACTATTATTTACATGTCATTTCTACTCAATCTGGTCTATAAATCTAACAAAATTTGCAAATTCCATGAATACTTATTCACATAAAAATCTGATTCTTAAATTTATATGGAAATGCAAAAGATTTAAAGTAGCGTACACAAAATTTTTTTTCAATTATTTTTATTAGTTGGGCAAATTTTTAAAGGAAATAAAGTTGCAGGCATTCTCTCATTTCAAAACTTATAATAATGCTACAATAATCGAGACTGCATAAGAATAGTTACACAGATCCATTGAACAAAACAGGAAGTTCAGACATGTATCCACATATATATGGTCAATTGATTTTCTATTGTTTTTAAGATACATCAACGTATTAAGAAAAACATTTCCAGCAAAAGATAGTGAAACAACCAGATACTTTTATGTAGAAAAAACAGTAAAACTTTCTTTTCCCCCACAGCATACGTGAATATTAACTTTTAATGTATTACAGATCTATCATGAAAGTTAAAAATATAAAACTCCTCAAGGAACATATAGGAGAAAGATTTCACAAACTTGGAGTAGGTGAAGTTTTTTGGATGGGAAACCAAAAGTACGAAAGACAAGATAATTTTGCTCTTCTAAAGTTATTGTAAGAAAATGAAATGATAAAACACAGACTAGAAGAAAATATTTCAGTGCAAATAGCTGTATACAAATTATACTTCAGAAAAAATTTAAAAATATAAATAAACATTGGCATTTAAAATGACAAAAATAGTCAAGTCTTGTTGAGCTATTAAAACAAGGCAAAAATGCACAGCAACCTGAGTTCTTGAATAGGTTAAGAAATAAATGAAGTCAACCTTTTCTAATATTCTTTTATATATTCTTGTCTATAAGGGAATTTTAAAATGTAACTCTAGATTTTTATAGAGTTTAGGGTGGAAGTGTAACCTCATATTATAGAAGCAAAGTTTTTAACTTTCAAATTAGCAGCATTTAAAAAAATTGAATAAAAAACATTTAATAATCTCCAAAGGAAGGATAAACTTACAACATACAGGACAAAAGTATGAAATAAATTTAAGATTGTCAGACTCAATTTTTCAAAAATTAATTTTAGTATGTTAGAAGACACATCAAAACATAAGGATGAAAGTAAAATGATAGAGTAAGTTTTACTAAACAGTCACCAAAAGAGAGTCATAGAATTAATATCAGATGAAGTAAACATTAAGGAAAAAAACAAATAAAGATGATCCCTTCATAGTAAAAGAATTTCTATCCACCAAGAAGATACAAATTCTAAATTTTAAATCTGGATGAACCTAAAAACATATCACAATGTATGAAAACCTAGTGGAAGAGAAGTAAGATTTATGTTCTTGCCAAATTGGCCAGGGTTCAATGTTGCAAAATAGAATATCATTTTCTCCTGAAAAATACCAATTACCATCTAATAGAATCCATCCTCTGATTTAAAGATTTTCCTTATTCACCCAAAGAATCTTATGTCCACTTGGCCCCAATAACCACTTGCCCTCCTTTTCCTAAAGTTTTACAGATGGAAAGTATACAGTATGGATATGTTTCACTCCATTCATTACATCCTACTAACTGTTAGCACAGCACATTCCTGAACTAAATCCTTCTTTTAACTGATGTTGCAGAAAAACTGTGACATAAAATGATCAATGCTGTGCTACTGAAGTCTAAGGATGAAAAATGAAAGTTGAAGTATTTATTTTGGATTCAATAGTGAATATACTGAAAAAAGACTTAGAATGTTGATAAAAAAATTTTCTTCTCTCCACTCCCTTTTAATTTTTTTAAACAGGCTGATCCTCTTCTATAAAAACACATCATCCACCAGAGTTCATATCATGCGTCAATCATAAAACAAAGAAACCTGCTGATGTTTGGGTGGAAGATAATCTTTAAATGACACTTCTGCTAGTGGTGACACAAATCTGTAAATATTTCATTTTTTTTAAGTTTTCTATGGTTATAATTTTTAAAAAGGAGTTATTAAAAATCTACTCAGCATGACTTCATAAATTTAATTCCATCAATGGACAGAATAAAACATCAATTTTATTCCTATTTATTGTTTTTATAGGTATAAGTGCTAAGAATTCTTGTTCTTATAAATAGAAGAATAGAAGAAGTTATGTTTAGCAATGTCACTCAATTCTTTGAATTCATTGCCAGTTTTATGCCAAATAACACCTAATGATTTATGATTGATGATTTTATCATTGGAAATTATTTTTAGTAATCTAAAAGCTAAAGATTGCTTCATGGACAAAAAGGAATTGGAATGCATCTCACTTGTAAATTGATTTGCTATCCATTCACGAAAGTTATTTCACTTTCTCAATATCATAAAAGAAAACTTTATGGAGTTTTAATGCCCTTTACATAGAAAACATTGATGGAAAATTGCAAATTTTCAACAGATTATTTTAAGTTTTAGTGGCATATTTTGATGAACCAAATAATTGTTTAAATATAAGCAAACATGCCATAGTAAATATAATTTTGATATTCACATTTTGACATCACATACATACTATAAATTGTCAAAGGTTTATGGAATTATAAAGATAGAATTTAACATGCTTATGTTTAGTTACGTTTAGTGATTTAAGCATTTTTATGCATATTTGGTTAGCTTTCTTGTGTTGAAAAAATAGTTTAGTATGTTTATCATGACAATGTTTTTTTCAAGTATGTATATGGATTTTATATCATTGAGACCTTCTACTTCTCTCCCTGGAAAACATTTTAAAAACTGATTAAATCTAGTTTTCAGCCTTTGGGCAGGAATATGGGCTTCCCTGATAGCTCCGATGGTAAAGAATCTGCCTGCAACGCAGTAGACCCAGGTTCAATCTCTGGGTTGGGAAGATACCCTGGAGAAGGGAATGGCTACCCACTCCATATTTTTGCCTGGAGAATTTCGTGGACAGGGGAGCCTGGCAGGCTGCAGCCCATGGGGTCTCAAAGAGTCGGACACAACTGAGCAACTGAATGACTAACACTAATGACTAAATTATCTTACATTATGTTAACTTTAAAGACACTGAGAATGCTAATTTCAATTTCCTTGACACACTCTTCTAAACTTTAAAGTCCTGTCATGGAATTAATACCAAGGAAGATTCTTTAAAACAAGCATCTCTTCTTAGATGTTAGTTATCAGGGTAAGGACCAGCCTCCCAGTCATGGCTGGAAATTGGAGAGTCAAGGGAATTTTAACCAAATTGTACATCTATGGGAAACAAATAGCATAAATCAGTGCCTCTTCACATTTCAGTAAAACACTGTGTAATATTCAAGACTCACTTTAGCTCTGTTACAGGAACAGAAGTCAAACTAGTTTGACCAATATGTGGAATCTCCATAAAATGGAATAAAAAGCAGATCCAGGAACCAAAGAGATAATTGGGAACTCATGAGGTACAGGATTTTCCCATTTCTAATATTTGTTTCTTTTGCACATGGCTTCATGCTCTCCTACCATCTTGTTACTTTCTTTCATATCATCAAAGATATGCCACCAGAATCTCTGAATTTAAGCCTAAATTTTAGAAGCAATATATGAAGGTTGCAAAACAACAACACATGAAAAGGAAAATAAAAGACTTCTCAAATTATAAGGAAGATCTGCAGGGAATTTCATGAGAACTAAAGGATAGAGAACTTAAAACTGTAAATGATCACCAAGTGCCTGATATAATGAATAGAAAAGAAAATTATTTAGTGACTTATTGAATGATTAAGATTCCTAAATCTCTTAGGGCAGGGAGGGAGGGTAGAGAGGAGCATCAATAAAGAGAATGGAAATCAGAAAGGCTTTTGGGTACTGAATCAAACAATAAGTGCTAGAAAGTAATACACAGGCCACAATTCTATATACAGTGACATTATCATTCATAAGAGAAGACAGAATGAACATATTTCTCTATGAGACCACAATCACCCTAATACTAAAACCTGACAAAGATGCCACAAAAAAAGAAAACTACAGGCCAATATCACTGATGAACATAGATGCAAAAATCCTTAACAAAATTCTAGCAAACAGAATCCAACAACATATTAAAAAGATCATACATCATGACCAAGTGGGCTTTATCCCAGGGATGCAAGGATGCTTCAATATCTGCAATTAAATCAATGTAATACACCACATTAACAAATTGAAAAATAAAAACCATATGATTATCTCAATAGATGCAGAGAAAGCCTTTGACAAAATTCAACATCCATTTATAATAAAACTCATCCAGAAAACAGGAATAGAAGGAACATACCTCAACATAATAAAAGCTTTATATGACAAACCCTCAGCAAACATTATCCTCAATGGTGAAAAATTGAAAGCATTTCCCCTAAAGTCAGGAACAAGACAAGGGTGCCCACTCTCACCACTACTATTCAACATAGTTTTGGAAGTGTTGGCCACAGCAATCAGAGGAGAAAAAGAAACAAAAGGAATCCAGATAGGAAAAGAAGTAAAACTCTCACTGTTTGCAGATGACATGGTCCTCTACAGAGAAAACCCTAAGGACTCTACCAGAAAATTACTAGAGCTAATCAATGAATATAGTAAAGTTGCAGGATATAATATCAACACACCAAAATCCCTTGTATTCCTATACACTAACAATGAGAAAACAGGAAGAGAAATTAAGGGAACAATTCCATTCACCATTGCAACAAAAAGAATAAAATACTTAGGAATATATCTACCTAAAGAAACAAAAGACCTATATATAGAAAACTATAAAACACCAGTGAGAGAAATCAAAGAGGACACAAATAGATGGAGAAATATACCTTGTTCATGGACCGGAAGAAGCAATATAGTGAAAATGAGTATAATACCAAAAGCAATCTATAGATTTAATGCAATCCCTATCAAGCTACCAATGGTATTTCTCAGAGAACTAGAACAAATAATTTCACAATTTGTATGGAAATACAAAAAACCTCAAATAGCCAACACAATCTTGAGAAAGAAGAATGGAACTGGAGGAATCAACCTGCCTGACTTCAGGCTTTACTAAAAAGCCACAGTCATCAAGACAGTATGGTACTGGCACAAAGACAGATAATAGATCAATAGAACAAAATAGAAAGCCCAGAGATAAATCCACGCACCTATGGACACCTTATCTTTGACAAAGGAGGCAAGAATATATAATGGAGTAAAGGCAATCTCTTTAACAAGTGGTGCTGGGAAAACTGATCAACCACCTGTAAAAGAATGAAACTAGAACACTTTCTAACACCATACCCAAAAGTAAACTCAAAATGAATTAAAGATCTAAACGTAAGACCAGAAACTATTAAACTCCTAGAGGAAAACATGGGCAAAACCCTCTCCGACATAAACCGCAGCAGGATCCTCTATGACCCGCCTCCCAGAATATTGGAAATAAAAGCAAAAATAAACAAATGGGACCTAATGAAACTTAAAAGCTTTTTGCACAACAAAGGAAACTATAAGCAAGGTGAAAAGACAACTTTCAGAATGGGAGAAAATAATCACAAACGAAGAAACAGACAAAGAATTAATCTCAAAAATATACAAGCAACTCCTGCAGCTCAATTTCAGAAAAATAAAAGACCCAATCAAAAAGTGGGCCAAAGAACTAAACAGAAATTTCTCCAAAGAAGACGTACAGATGGCTAACAAACACATGAAAAGATGCTCAACATCACTCATTATCAGAGAAATGCAAATCAAAACCACAATGAGGTACCACTTCACACGAGTCAGAATGGCTGCTATCCAAAAGTCTACAAGCAATAAATGCTGGAGAGGGTGTGAATCAAAGGGAACCCTCTTACACTGTTGGTGGGAATGCAAACTAGTACAGCCGCTATGGAGAACAGTGTGGAGATTCCTTAAAAAACTGCAAATAGAACTGCCATCTGATGCAGCAATCCACTGTTGGGCATACACACCAGGAAAACCAGAATTGAAAAAGACACATGTACCCCAATGTTCATCACAGCACTGTTTATAATAGCCAGGGGATGGAAGCAACCTAGATGTCCATCAGCAGATGAATGGATAAGAAAGCTGTGGTACATATACCACAATGGAATTTTACTCAGCCGTTAAAAAGAATACATTTGAATCAGTTCTAATGAGGTGGATGAAACTGGAGCCTATTATACAGAGTGAAGTAAGCCAGAAAGACAAACACCAATACAGTATACTAATGCATATATATGGAATTTAGAAAGATGGTAATGATAACCCTGTGTGTGAGACAGCAAAAGAGACACAGATGTATTGAACAGTCTTTTGGACTCTGTGGGAGAGGGCGAGAGTGGGATGATATGGGGGAGTGGCACTGAAACATGTAAATTATCATATGTGAAACAAATCACCAGTCCAGGTTCGCTGCATGATACAAGTGCACCAGCTCGGGCTGGTGCACTGGGATGACCCAGAGGGATGGGATGGGGAGGGAGGTGGGAGGGGTGGTTCAGGATGGGGAACACATGTACACCCATGGAGGATTCAAGTCAATGTATGGCAAAACCAATACAATATTGTAAAGTAAAATAAACAATGAATTTTAAAAAAAATCAAGGGAGGGAGTAAACCAAGAAAAAGAAAGGCAAAGAATCTACAAAACGTCCAATCCAATTCTCACTTCTTGTTTTCCAAAGTTAAATATTTAAGTTACTGGAAGTTGATTTGGAGTGTGTACTGTTAGTATATCTAGAACAGGAGGGAGGAAAGCAGGATTCCAGTACAAGAAAGATGATCAGTTTGTACACTTATGTTACCTTCCAATTCTTCTGTTCCTTCTCCTCTCAGCATTAGTTACATTATTATTTATTTACATATTGAAAAATATTTATTGAACCTCTACTAAGTTCTAGCCACTTAAGATAAACTAATGAACAAAACAAATACCCTGGCATTGTATTTATATTCTAAAAAGAGTAGACAAGAAAATACACATTGAATGTAAGCAAATGATATGCTAATACTAGAAAATTATAAGGCTGTGTTTTCGTCAGGCCATGGTTGCTGCAATTGGTTGATGGCCATTATCACTGGGCACAGAGGCATCAAAAGATGCTCCAGTGTCTCCCCGGCTTCCAGACACAGGATTCTCTGCTCTCATTGTATGGCATCAAACATGGATTCCCGTGGCAACTTGAGTTGCCCATATGTTAACTCCTTTCTTGGCATGATGTTCCACTGACATGAGGGTTTGCACATATGACTATCACCTGAACACTTTCTAGTTCAGAAGAATTTCACCATGTCCTCTGATATAAGCATTCTTCTGGGAATCCAGAAATATCACTAACTGTGGACAAAATAAATGACAATTCTACAAGTGGGTCACTTCCAGGTGATGATGAGGAGTCAATCTTGCTTCTACCCTTTTAGTTCTCAAGGCAATATATTCTAGTTAATTGGTTCTTGGCATGTACCACAGCCTGTAGGACAGAAATTCAAACTCTCAGAGTTTTTATCTCAAGCTAATTTCTTATCTATAACAGCTGTTCCATAAATCTACATCTGGGTCATAGGCAGGTTCAATCCCTGGTTGGAAAGATCCCCTGGAGAAGGAAATGGCAACCCACTCCAGTATTCCTGCCTGGAGAATCCCATGAACAGAGAAGCCTGGAGGGCTACCGTCTATAGGGGAGCAAAGAGTCACACAACTGAAGAGACTTAGCATGCACACACATTTAGGTCATAGGTGGACCAAAAGACAAGTGGAGTCCCTGGCCATGGACCAATTATCACACTTCCTAATATAAAATGTGTTTGACTGAGACTACACATTTGCAGAGAGAATTATGCAGAGTATACCTATGATAATGATATAATAAAAGACCCTGATGCTGGGAAAGACTGAAGGCAGGAGGAGAAGAGGACGACAGAGGATGATATGGTTGGATGGCATCACTGACTCAATTGGACATGCGTCTGTGCAAGCTCCAGGAGTTGGTAATGGACAGGGAAGCCTGGCATGCTGCAGTCCACGGGGTTGCAAAGAGTTGGACATGACTGAGCGACTGGCCTGAACTGAACCTATGGTAATGGATTTTGCACTCTAGAAGTTCTGAAAAATTGAGCTTGCAGAGGCATTGTGTGGCATGGACAAGAAAAATAGCTGTCTTCCTAAGGATAAACTGCTGCTGTCTCAAGGATGGATGGAAGAGCAAACAAAGTCCATCTAGCACTAAGTAGCTGGGCTATGTCCTCAAAGGATAGTGCTATATTGAGGGATCAGTACTGGTCACTGTTACTGACACTTTGTAAACTCAAGAAGCAGTTGCTAACTTAACTTTGTTAAGAGTAAATCCCAGCTATTAGCCATCAAGGATCTCAAGTCATGAGCAGGACATTGTTCCAGCAACAGAGAGGCCAAGTCTGATCTCACAGAGCAAGTCTTCCTGTTCTTCCACTTATCAATGATGTCTCAATAGTGGGATTTTTTTTGTCAGGTATTAACATGAGGCACATGGAACTACAGACTTGTTCCAAATTGGGAAAGGAGTACATCAAGGCTGTATATTGTACCCTGCTTATTTAACTTATATGCAGAGTATATAAGTTAAATTTCTTATATGTCACTTAGATTTATAATAGAATGCTGAATGAGAAATGCTGGGCTGGATGAAGCACAAGCTGGAATCAAGATTGCCAGGAGAAATATCAGTAACCTCAGATATGCAGATGACGGCACCCTTATGGCAGAAAGTGAAGAACTAAAGAGCCTCTTGATCAAAGTGAAAGAGGAAAGTGAAAAAGTTGGCGTAAAACTCAATATTCAGAAAACTAAGATTTTGGCATCTGGTCCCATCACTTCATGGCAAATAGATGGGGAGACAGTGGAAAGAGTGACAGACTATTTTGGGGGGCTCCAAAATCAGTGCAGATGGTGACTGCAGTCATGAAATTAAAAGACAATTGCTCCTTGGAAGAAAAGTTATGACCTACCTAGACAGCTTATTAAAAAGCAGAGATGTTACTTTGCCAACAAAGGTCCATCTAGTCAAAGCAATGGTTTTTCCAGTAGTCAGGTATGGATGTGAGTGTCCAACTCTTTGTGACCCCATGGATGAGAGAGTTGGACTATAAAGAAAGCTGAGTGCTGAAGAATTGATACTTTCAAACTGTGGTGTTGGAGAAGACTCTTGAGAGTCCCTTGGACTACAAGGAGATCCAACCAGTCCATCCTAAAGGAGATCAGACCTGGGTGTTCATTGATAGGACTGATGTTGAAGCCGAAACTCCAATACTTTGGCCACCTGATGCAAAGAGCTGACTCATTTGAAAAGACCCTGATGCTGGGAAATATTGAAGACGGGAGGAGAAGGGGACGAAAGAGGATGAGATGGTTGGATAGCATCACCGCCTCAATGGACATGAATTTGGGTAAACTCTGGGAGTTGGTGATGGACAGGGAGGCCTGGTGTGCTGCGGTCCATGGGGTCACAAACAGTCGGACATGACTGGGTGATGGAACTGAACTGAACTGAACATGAGGCACAAAAACCCATGTCTTACAGTCACTCCTGTAAAACCATTCAAAATGTATTTTCCATATACCTTTGACACTAATCTTTCAATTTTACTCCTTCAAGTCTCCTGACTTACCATTTGAGCCATCAGTCACACCTGAATAGGTGTCCAGATGTCCACATATTCCCATACCTCATGCCACTTCTTGACCTGTACAAAGTGAACCTCTAAGTGTACAGGTCTCAGCTTTGACCCCTAGGGGAATTTCCCTTTTCTAATGGTCTGTATTGTGCCAGAGTTCACTTATAGCTAATACCAACATGGTGTTCAATTTATGATCTGAGAACTAAACTCAATTGTTTCCTATTTTTTCGGCCATAAGTTGTCATTTAGAAATATGATGTCCTTAAACCCCAGTTTGTCTGTAATAATCCTAGTATAAGCTAGGTATCCTAGAGTAACTGTTAATAATAAAACCCAAGTCTAGATTTCTAAAAGTTTATGAAGCATGTCTCTGTCAGGGATAGCTAGAGGTACCACAAGCTTTCTTTCCTATCATGGAAACTCCTAACACCATATATTCTAGGGTACAAAACCTGTTCTCCTTACTCTGGGCTCCACTCTGACTTGGCGATCTTCTAAGTCACTGAATAAGTAGGAATGAGCATCATTGCCAAGCGCAATATATCCTGTCACTTTATTAGTGGAAAGTTGTAGGGATTATCTGCCAAGATGCAGACTCCATTGTTATGACTGGCCTTTGAATTCTCATGGGATTTATTACCCATGTTTTCAAATGCATGTGACTTCTTGGTACTTCTAGAATGTTTCTAGATTACTTATGACCTACTGCTACCTGGTCTAATTAACATGATGGCATCAACATAGTTTACCAGCCTGATGTTCTATAGAATATCAAGATTAGAAAGTTCCCTTCAAGCTGTGTTAGGACAAAAATCAGGGAGAATTAACAGCCAAAAGAAAGGGAACATATCTCTCTTACTTTTCTTCTCATGTAAATGTAAATTATTGTTGATCCTTCTTAAGGGAATTGAGAAGAATACACTTAATGGATGAATCAGTTCAGTTCAGTCACTCAATCATGTCTGACTCTTTGCAGTCCCATGAACCGCAGCATGCCAGGCCTCCCTGTCCATCACCAACTCCCAGAGTTTACTCAAACTTATGTCAATTGAGTTGGTGATGCTATCCAACCATCTTATCCTTTGCCATCCCCTTCTCCTCCTGCCTTCAATCTTTCCCAGGATCAGGGTCTTTTCAAATGAGTCAGCTCTTTGAATCAGGTGACCAAAGTATTGAAGTTTCGGCTTCAGCATCAGTCCTTCCAATGAACACCCAGGACTGATCTCCTTTAGGATGGACTGGTTGGATCTCCTTGCAGTCCAAGGGAATCTCAAGAGTCTTCTCCAACACCACAGTTCAAAAGTATCAATTCAGTGCTCAACTTTCTTTATAATCCAACTTTCACATCCATACATGACTACTGGAAAAACCATAGCCTTGACTAGACAGACATTTGTTGGCAAAGTAACATCTCTGCTTTTTAATAAGCTGTCTAGGTTGGTCATAACTTTCCTTCCAAGGGGTAAGCATCTTTTAATTTCATGGCTGCAGTCACCATCTGCACTGATTTTGGAGCTCAAGAAAATAAAGTCAGCCACTGTTTCCACCTTATCCCCTTCTATTTGCCATGAAGTGATGGGACCAGATGCCATGATCTTAGTTTTCTGAATGTTGAGCTTTAAGTCAACTTTTTCACTCTCCTCTTTCACTTTCATCAAGAGGCTCTTTAGTTCTTCTTCAATTCCTGCCATAAGAGTGGTGTCATCTGCATATCTGAGGCTATTGATATTTCTCCTGGCAATCTTGATTCCAGCTTGTGCTTCATCCAGCCCAGCATTTCTCATGATGTACTCTGCTTATAATGGATGAATAGCACTTTTCAAATGTCAGAGCATTTGCCAGTCTATTTCAGTAAAAATGTCAGGTTCAGTATATTTTCTGGGATTGGAAATAGTACTACTGGGATTAACTTTTAGGTACCATCATCTATGAGGATTCTCTAGTATTGGGGGCAAAGGGCAAGTAGGTGAATTAAAAGGGGACATCTTGGGAACAGCTAATCTTATATCCTTTAACTCTTTGGAGATCACGGTAATCTCTGGAAATTCTGGGTGAAATGTGAAATTGTTTCAGACAATTGTTTGAAAGGATGGAAAATTTTCCATTTGGCCATTCTTACTTGGCTTTTATTAGCTATTACTTCATAGATTGGTGAAAAAATGTAAGGCTTCTCTCAGTTACTAAGTCAGATCGTGTATCCCTATTTTCCCACACACAGGTACTCACTCAATTCACTTTAACTTGTGCCAAACTCCAGCACCTCTAGAGCTTCCTAACTGGAGAGACGTGATGGTGTTTCAGATCTCCTTGTAGCAGTGATAGCTCAGAAATTGTAACTGAGCCGCCTTTATCAAGCTGAATATTCCCCTTATTCCAGTGCATAGTAAACCTGGCAATAGGCTGTACATTCCTTTGGGAATGGATCAGAAAAGTGTTTATCATTTGTACTTGTGGCTTTGCAAGGTCCTTCCAGAAGAATCTTCAATCAGAGGAATCTGGGTAGTGAATGGCTTTGCTTTGGAAACTGAGTGAAGAACTGTGATTTTTCCATTGCAGAATTTTGACATCAGCCATTTGGTTGTTAAGATTTGATTTGAGGAAGAAACATTCATACAAGCCAGTCACATCCAAATTAGTCATTTATCTCTCACTTTTCAATTATGTCCACTTTGCCTCTGGTAGATTTGTGCCATCACCTAGCCTCTGCTATTCTTGAACATCATTCTTTTCATGTACAGCTGAGAGTCAACCTAGGCTGCAGAGGGAAGCCATCACCGAACTTCTCATAGACGCTGATGATTCATTTATCAGTCGTATCTTAGTGAGTCAAATCTGTACAATGAAGTACAATGGAAGGAGCTTGGGCTTCTTAATTCTATAGTTCATGCTTCAGCATTGGCTCAGTTATTAACCAATTTTGATATTAACTTTTCCAAACTTCAGTTTCCTCAACTGAAAATATGAAGATAAAAGTATCTACCTTGCTTTTATAGTTAAAAAAAAATCTCTAACATATTGCCTATGACATATATGCATTCAGTGTTTCTTAATTTCTTCCCTTCTTTCTTCCCATGAGGGAAACCATAAAATATCCTCACTTTACAGACTCACCTTTTACCACTTACACACAAATTCACTCACTGTATTCACAAGTTTTAACCCCTGTTTTCAAAAATAGCAAAGTCATTAAGCTATGTCAGTGATTCTCTCCCTTTTTTTCCCCTCATGTTTTTCCAGGTCCTGCTTCACCACCACCACCACAATTTCCATTAAGAACTAAGGCACACATTATCCAAACTTGAAGTGAGAGCTTGTCCTACAGTTTTAGCAAACTAAAATAAGGAAATCAAAATATTATTAGAATTTGCAGAAATTGCAATAACTATATATATTTATGTATATATATATATATACAGGCTACATATACATATATGTATATGTATATATATATATATATACAGGCTTCCCCATTGACCCAGCAGATGAAGAATCCGCCTGCAATGCAGGAAGCACAGGAGATGTGGGTTTAATTCCCTGGGTCAAGAAGATCCCCTGGAGAAGGGCATGGCAACCCACTCCAGTATTCTTGCCTGGAGAATCCCGTGGACAGAGGAGTCTGGTGGGCTACAGTTCATAAGGTTACAAAGAGTTGGACATAACTGAAGCGACTGAGCACATGTGTGTGAGCAATAAATAGGCCCTGCTAACTAAATGTGAATTCACTCAAAGAAAGCCTAGATTTAAATATGTATAAAATGCATATTCTAGAAAATGATGCTTTTTTTGGCTAAGAAATAGGCAAGATTAAAATTAAGAGTTTTATCTTCTTGCAACTTTTCCTTCCAATGGAGATCTTTTTCATAAGTAATATAAATAATTCATATAGATTTTTAGAAATCACATTAATTTAACATCAAGAATAGAAAAGTATGTAACGGGAAATATAGCTGATATATTGAACTAACAGCCCAATTTTGCTTCTTTCACTTAAGTCTCTATTTAAAGTTTTAAAACATAGATCAGAAAGGGCAACTACAGTCTGCTGGGAAACTCTGACCCACCGTCTGTTTTTGTCAAGTTTATTTTCACAGTCACACTCAGTCGTTTCCTAATTGTCTATGGCTGCTCTTGGGTTTCAATAGTAGAAGTGTGTAGTTGTGATGGTGACCACCTAGTCTCTCCAGAAAGCCTAAAATGTTCACTATCTGTTTTTTTATGGAAAAAGATTGCTGATCTCTAACAGACACTGTGAGGGATGCTATAGATGACCTTGTTCAAGTTCACATCACAGGTAGTCAAACCAACAGAAGCAGATAGTAGGCACTGCTGAATAAATCTGAATTCACTTAAAGAAAGCCTAGATTTAAAACGTTCAGAAGTCTTGTCTTGTTTTACTTATAACATTTTGAATCAGTGTAAATGAACAATCATTGGTCTAAACGTGACTCAAATATTAAGTGAATTCTTTTCTAATACTAATATCAGTAATAATAAATATTACAGATGATGTCTTCCAACAGACTAAGAAGTTATCTGAAACATTGCTTTGCTATCTTAAATGCTGTGTGTGAAAACTATAAATAAATGGCCAATTTTTATGTAAAATGTCTAAAGCATACCCTATGAAAGCTCTAGAACACAACTTTCCTTTTTAGGATTGTCACAAGCAAACTGTGTAACTGTTGATTAAAAAAATCAACTAAGTAGACTTCAAGATTCCAACCTTCTCCATTCCCAGCTAAAGTCCTGTACTGTAACCTAAGACATGAGGTAAGCAGTATAAAACTTTCAACACTACAATAATGAAGCACAGAAGCGTCACTACAACAAAACTTGAGTAATTCATAGCAAAAGTTGATCCCCTTTCTCATCAATCATGCTGTGAAACTTACTGGTAAGTTTCCCATTTTGTTAAGAATGAATAAAAATGCTGAAGCAGCTCCCCATCACTTGGATTTTCCTGGCTGAACTTGGCTTCGAGTGATTTTTTTGTAGGGAGTAGATTTTCCTTCTTAGCACAGTCATTTGGTGGTCGGTCTTTGGGAAATTCCAAGTTCCAGTTTGATTTCTGTCTGCAAAATCTCACTGGTTTTAATCTCGTTTTCTTGAAGTACTTTTCCCGGAACATATGCCCTTATGAGGCCAAAGCACAGCTGTTCTTGGCATAGTTTATTAGGTCTTTTCCTACTCCCCTTAGTTCATTCCTTCTCCTTGCTGTTTACCCTCCCTCACTTGCTCACTGAAAATTACTTGGAACAGATAACATCTGTGAATAAGAGAAATCATTACTGAGCAAGTCAAAACCCACATCAAATACCAAGTATAGAAAACATCCTGGTTTTCATATGTACACTGACCAGTGAGTAAACTGATTCACTCATAAACTTGCAAGCTTGAATTGCTTGGACAATGCTCCCTCACATATGTGGCAGAGACCTCTGTGTTTAGGGGGAATTTTTGCCGCTAGAGCCCTTCTGCATTCCATTTTACAGCCTCACTAAGGGTTTTGTCTGCTGCTGTCCAGTTTGCTTTTTGCTCATACTGCTAGGATTCCCGGAACACTATGATCTACTTTGACCTTCCTCCTCCAATCTCCCACCACTCTTACCCACTGCACACGTCATCCTTCACTTCATCCATCTACATCCTATATGTTCCTCAAACTTTAACTGGCCTAACACTTTCTCTGATCCCTCTGGTCTGTACATCTTCTCCATGAAAGCCCTATAGCACCATCTCTTCCACTTCTGGACACCACACATGCTACCTTATAAGCTTAGTTCTCCTTTCTCTATTTTGTCCTGTCTATCCCAACCAGATTAAAGGTTCTTGGAAGGAAAGGCACAAGCTTTCTGTTTCCTTCAGTTCTTCTGCTGTAGTGTACAGAATCTGCTGCCCACACTCTATATGTAATAAGTGATGGTTGATTAGTTCCTGTGCATAAATTTATCTTGTGATAACATACCCCCTGATTTTGTCAGCTTGCAGATGAAGGAAAGATATCTAGGCAACTTTTCCTGAATGTTTTGACACTGGGATGGAAATACAAGTGTAATATCTCTCCATAGACTAAGAAGTGATCTTAAGCACTACTTTGCTACCCTAAATATTATATATGAAGACTATGAATGAATGGCCAACTGCTTATAAAGTTTTTAAAGTGTACTTATTCAAAATACTAACATAGTGACTATTAGAACAGTCTATCTCTGTCTTGTATAAAATTTAGATATAAATAGGCTGATGACAGTATTCAAGGTTTTCCCCAAAAGACTAAAGAAAGTAAAACATGAAGATCTAGTTTTCAAGGTTAGAAATAACTTAGGAAAATATTCCCAATTACATGTTTTTTGTTTCAATAAAAGATATAATAGAGCTCTTATCAAATATGGATTTATAGCCCCCAAATAATAAGAGCATCTGGAACTTAATAAAACAGGGAGGAAAAAGGAGAGAGGTATATAAAAGTAGTAATAGTAATTTATTGGAGTCAAATCTTTTATAAAGAAGGGATAAAGGTACTATGACAAAAAATATAAGAAGGAAAATAAGAAATCTCCTTTTTAGGAAAAAGGGAGACTGAGATGTGTTGGTATTAGCTTGTTGGAGAAAATCGAGCGTTTTTGTTATCAAAGCCTTAAACATGTCAATAATGTCTGGTCAGTAATTAAAAATCTCCTATGGAAATAAGATGTGATAAGAAGTTAAGCATATGGATGATCTTAAAATGTTTATTTATAATAATAGAATAGTTAAAGCAATCCAAATATCCAGGAATGAGAGATATGAGCATTTATTGTAAGAAAAACATTACAACATATTTATGTTTAAGACCAGTATGAGGAAATGTTTCTAGAAGCAGAAGCTGCCCAAACTCGGTGCCAGCAGTGAATTAGGTACCATTCAGGAATGATCTCATTTAATCTTCAGATTTCCACCTTGGGAGGTAGAAATTATTACCTGTTATTATAGATAAAGAAACTGTCACCAGCAGGGTTACTCAACTTGCCCAACGTAACAAAGCTACTAAATGCCAAAAATAGAAAACTCTGTATCAGACTTCATTACCTCTTACTCTGTAAAGTGTGGGGGGAAAGATATAAAATTATAGAGGAAAAAAGATATAAACTTGTGCATTTATTGTTCTTATCTGTAAAAACGCATTAAATTATATTTGAAAGGAATAAAGCAGCATCTAAATTGGAATTCCTGAGGATGGTAGGGCTATCTTATTTTTCTCTTTGCACCTTTATGCAATTTCTAACACAAGCATTTTATCTTTTGTGATGTGGGAACCTCAGATAAGGAGAAGAGAATCAGTCAGAAACCTCAATGCATGATCTGCTCATGCTTCCTCTTGTTTACATTACTACTTACTCCATTTGATGCCAGTCCCTGCTCTCATTCCTCTGTCCTTCTTCACAGGTAACTATTCTTATGTGTTTATGGTGTGTCTTAGTTTTGGTGTGCTCTGAAAACTATGAAACTAAAAGACAGTTGTTCCTTGGAAGAAAAATTATGATCAACCTAGACAGTGTATTTAAAAGTAGAGACATTACTTTTCTGACAAAGGTCCATATAGTAAAAGCTATGGTTTTACCAATAGTCATGTATGGATGTGAGAGTTGGACCATAAAGAAAGCTGAGCGCAAATAATTGATGCTTTTGTGATGTTGAAGAACTGATGTTTTTGTGTTGTTGGAGAGTACTCTTCAAGAGTCCCTTGGACTGCAAGGAGATCAAACTAGTCAAACCTAAGGGAAATCAATCCTGAATGTTCATTGAAAGGACTGATGCTGAAGCTGAAGCTCCAATACTTTGGCTACTGGATGCAAAGAACTGACTTATTGGAAAAGACCCTGAGGAAAGATTGAAGGTGGGAGGAGAAGGAGACAACAGAGAATGAGATGGTTCAATGGCATCACCGACTCAATGGACATGAGTTTGAGCAAGCTCTGAGAGTTGGTGAAGGACAGGGAAGCCTGCCATGCTACAGTTCATGGGGTCGCAAAGAGTCGGACACAACTAAATGACTGAACTGAAAACTATATTATTTAACAAATGCTACTGGGTTATGTATTTCATACTGTCCTTCCTCTTCCCCTTGAGCATCATGCTTTAAGGTGCACCAAAGAGCCCTGTGTGTGTATATATTCTAGTGCTTCTAACTGCTGCACAATTCTCCATCACTTACATACACTCATTTCAGCTATCCATGAGTCCAGTGGCACTCCAGTCCCCCACCCAAAAGTCACACCGCATTGAACATCCTCATTCTTGTTCTCTCAGGAGCCTAGGAGGCAGTAGCTCTGGGGTATATGCCCAGAAGGGATTTGCTGACAAAGTAGCTCCAGATTTCAAGAGCTTTAAAATAAGTGTTTCATGACACTGAGGGTTATAATGATTTAAACTTATCTTGATTTAAATAGTAGAAAAAGTAAAAGTAATTTACAGAGTTAAGCTTGTTTTTTTTTTATTCTTTTTTTTTTTAAAATTAGTTGGAGGCTAATTACTTCACAACGTTTCAGTGGGTTTTGTCATACATTGACATGAATCAGCCATAGAGTTACACGTATTCCCCATCCCGATCCCCCCTCCCACCTCCCTCTCCACCCGACTCTGTTAAGCTTGGTTTTTGTAAATCTGGGAGAAAATGAAAAACGAATTCTCAAATTTTTATCAAACAAGTGCTATGAGACTTAATATGACTTTCTATTTACTTTCTGTTAACACTCAATGATATATTATTTGTTTGGAATGATAAACAGCCAATACTTTAAAACTACAATGTGTCAGTAATGTAAGATACTGAAAGAGAAATATATTGGAACAAATAACACACCACCTCAATATATTTATCCTCATGACATCTAGGGATCTTTATCAAGTTTTCTAGATGAATGTAAATAACAAGAAAGAAAAACACTGAAATTTCTCATGTCCTGAAATTTCTGTCCTATAGTACCCAAAATGTTTCATTTCCCTTTGTTTCACCATTTGGTGAACCAGTCATCCACATGGTAACATATTAGTTTGGTCTGGGTAGTTTTATGTAGGAGAATATGGAAATTTTGATCAAGGGAGGGAAGGGGAGACAGCAGGAAAACCGGTTCTAAAGGTTGTGATACTTGAAAGGAGAATGTTTCTTTACTTGAGTTAATGAGATCAGTATCCATTTTTTGGCACAAAGTTAGAATCCTAACAATCATTTTTGAAACCTCTTCCCTCCTACCTTTATGCCCATCTAACCCACCACCAAGTACATTAGGTGCTCAGTCATGTCCAACTCTTTATGACCCATGGACTGTAGCCCACCAGGCTCTTCTGTCCATGGGATTTCCCAGGCAAGAATACTGGAGTG
This sequence comes from Muntiacus reevesi, assembly GCF_963930625.1. Classification (NCBI taxonomy): domain Eukaryota; kingdom Metazoa; phylum Chordata; class Mammalia; order Artiodactyla; family Cervidae; genus Muntiacus; species Muntiacus reevesi. The sequence goes on from NC_089249.1 coordinate 203,539,251, forward strand.
GGTTGCTATTCCCTTCTCCAGGGGATCTTCCTAACCCAGGGATCAAACCTGGGTCTCCTGCATTTGCAGGCGGATTATTTATCACTAAGCTGCCAGGGAAACTGCTTAATAAATTAATAGAGGAGTGGAAAATAGTAACTGAAGCATTTAAAATAAAGGGTGAGTAGCATCTGAAGGTAAAACAGCAACATAAAAAAGACCAACACTTAAAATTTTACTTAAGCAAAGCTTTAACATCTCTCTTCTGATCGTAAGAACTATCTCCTTAGCACTTATGAAGTGAAGTTGTTCTGCCCGTAGTCCGAGTCCCAGGTCGGGAAAGAAGACTCCTCGAAACAATGCAACTCGCAATAGGGGAATTTATTACTGACTCGAGCCAGGGCCTCCCACCCTCACCAGGTGTGTGAGGACGAAAGGCCCCAAGCCCCAGTTCTCTCGGGTATTTATTAGGTCAAAACAAGCAGCAGGTAGTTGGCGCAATCGGATTGGTTACACAGTGGGTAGTTGGCGTAAGCGGATTGGCTACACAGTTGTAAGGTAATTTTTGTTGGCCCTACGTGGGGCTTTCAGCTTTCTCTTGATAGGTTCCCTTTCTTCTGGCTAGGCATATGTTGATTGGCTGGCTCCAGGAGGCCTGATAATTATGTTACCCCAGGAAACCAGGCCTACTCCTACTCTAGGCTGCCTGCCATGGCATTAGCCGTGACAGCCTCACATTTCCCCCTTGTCTTTGTACTTTTGTAGAGAAATCTTTCTCGTCACCCTGTGAAATTGACTGATATTTTTGTCTCAATACCATAATTTGGATGGTATTTAGGCACTCCCTAATAAATGAGACCAGACGGTTTAAAATGCATGGACCAAAGGTCAGTAACAATATTGATACTATGAGTGAACCCAGGAGGGTGGAAATCAAAGTGGTCAACCAGGGGGAGCGCTGAAACCAAGATTTAAACTAGCCTTGTTGGGCTTTTCGTTCTTTCTTTCACTGGGCTAGTCCCTCTCTTACTTTCTGGAGAGATTTTTGTACCACCCCTGAATGGTCGATATAGAAACAGCGTTTTTTCCCCAGTGTTGTACATAATCTTTTTTGTGGCAGAAACAACAAATCTAAACCTCTCTTATTCTGTAACACTACTTCAGCCAAGAAGCTCAAGGATTCTTGGAGGTGCGAAATGGACTGTTTCCGTGGTTTTGCAACCCCAAGTGGCACAATAAAAAGAGTTAACTCCCCCACACTTTTCAATTTGGTCCCGATCCCTTTTTCTCCCCGGGGCAGACATAGACAGGCACCTGTTCGTAGTACTGTGGGCCTTTTCGCTCACAGTTACGGGTGAACAGACCGAAAGAGCCGTGGGCAAAGAACTTGGTCAGTTGGTGGGGACCAAACCCATTACTGTCAGCCGCCAGCACGCACAAATCAAAGGTCAGTACTGGCCACCATGTCGCTTTGGGGGCCACGTTGGAGCTCGAATAAGCACTTGTCCAGTCTCAGGATTGTAGATCACCCAAGTCAGGTTAGCTGGCTGATGGGGGTTGTGGCTGGTTGCTCCTGGGATGATGAAAACTGTTATCAGCAGGAGAGTTGAAAGGGCTCTCGTCGTACAAGTTTTAGTTTTAAAGGGTTTGACGGGTGAGGTCTCGCCTCCCATTCTGCTTGCATCTTTTCCTGTTCTTCTGGGGTGGCTTGCCGCGCGTGATTGCAGTGAACCTAGGGCCCGATCCCGTCGACCTTAACAGCAGTAGGAGTGGTAAGGAGAACAACATAAGGGCCTTTCTATCTAGGTTCTAATGCTTTAGATTGGTGTCGTTTTACCCAAACCCAATCACCCGGGCCAATATTATGTGAGGGGATGGTCCCCTTGCTTGTTCCCTCATGTATCTCTCGAATTAATTTTTAAACATGGCTATGCACCTTACTTAATGCCATCAGTGATTGCTGGAATTGTCCCAAGGTTTGGGGTGGTAGGCATTTTTTCTCGAATATAGGACACACAGGAGGGGGTCTTCCATACAGAATCTCAAAGGGGTAAGATTCAGCTTATAAGGGGTGTTACACGCCCAAAAGAGCGCAAAGGGAAGGAGGGTCACCCAGTCCCCGCCAGTCTCTATTGCCAACTTTGTCAAAGTTTCTTTTAGGGTCCGATTTATTCTCTCAACCTGTCCTGAGCTCTGGGGATTATATTCACAATGTAACTTCCATTTTGTCCCCAGAACTTGGGCCAGCCCTTGTACAATCTGGCTCACAAAGGCAGGTCCGTTATCTGAGCCCATAGTCACTGGCAGCCCATACCTAGGCACTATCTCTTCTAAGATCTTTTTAGCAACCACTGTTGTTGTCTCTCCCTTAGTGGGGAAGGCTTTTACCCATCTCGAGAAGGTATCTACCAGAACCAACAGATAGCGATACCCGTACTTGCTTGGTCTTACCTCAGTGAAATCTATCTCCCAGTGTTGCCCTGGCTCTTCCCCTCGGTACCTCGTTCTAGTGTGCTGCCTTTTTTTTGTTGAGGGAACCTCAGGCAGGCTGCCTGGAGAAGAGTCAAGGTCTTTTTTTTTTTCAAGTGTGTAGTTGTATGCAGGTGTTCACATAGGTGATGACCAGGATGGCAGGCAATATCAGGTTGTTGTTTTGATCTGGGTACCATCTATCTTTGTCATCTTTCTGGAGGGTGGTATCCTTATTGATCTGGCGGCTGCTTTAGAACCCCTTCGATGGCGTGGGGGGTGTAAACCCAGAGTTGCTGTCCATACGTCAACTTGTCGGTGACGTGGACGAGGAGGGCAGTGGCTGCAATGATGCAGAGGCAAGGGGGCCACCCAGAGGCCACTGGGTCCAATCGCTTTGAAAGAAATTTTACCGGCCGCTTTCATGGTCCCCATTGTTGCATCAAGACGCCCTTTTCTATTTTTTTGCTTTTTATCTACAAACAGCTGGAATGGCTTATTTGGGTTAGGCAGGGCAAGGTCTGGGGCTTCTAGTAGGGCCCGTCTGAGTGTCTGGAAAGCCTGTTTCATTGGCTCAGTCCAAGTCCAGTTTGGGGTCTCTTTGCTTCTCTCATACAAGGGCCGGGCCTTCTCAGCAAACCCCATGATCTACAGTCTACAATATCTAACAGTCCCCCAAAACTCTCTCATCTGGCGGGGGGTCTTAGGCTCTGGTATCTGCAATATTGTTTCCTTCATGGCCTGAGTTAGCCACCTTTGCCCCTGCCTGATCTTATACCCCAAATAGGTGACCTCTTGCTGGGCTATTTGCGCCTTCTTTGCGCTAGCACGATGTCCTAAGGTGCCTAGAGTCTGTAAGAGGTCACCGGTGGCACGGCTGCATGCCTCCTCTGTGGTTCCAGCCAACATAAGGTCATCTACATATTGCAGCAGGATGACCTCTGGGTGGCGAGTCCAATATTTATAGAGGTCTTTACTCAAAGCCTCATTAAACGAGGTAGGGGAGTTTTTGAACCCTTGTGGGAGGTGGGTCCAAGTTAGTTGTACTACCGGTTGGACTTCCCCCTCAGTCCACTCAAGGGCAAATATTTCTTGGCTCTGGGTCGCCAGGGGTAGGCTGAAAAAAGCATCTTTCAAGTCCAACACAGTGTACCAAGTGTACTCAGGCAGTAGACTGCTCAGGAGAGTATACGGGTTGGGGACAGCAGGGTGTATGTCACTCACCCGCTTGTTGACTTCTCGTAGGTCCTGGACAGGTCTGTAATCTGTACTCCCTGGCTTCTTCACCGGTAGTAAGGGGGTGTTCCAAGGGGATTGGCACCGCTTGAGAATTCTGGCATCCATGAGCTGTCGAATGTGGGGAGTGATCCCCCGCTGAGCCTCCTGGCTCATAGGGTATTGTCTCACCCTCACAGGAGTCACCTCGGCGTTTAGTTCGATGACAACCAGATGTCTCTGTTTAGCCAGTCCCATTCCTGCTGTTTTTGTCTATGCCAACGGGTATTTGTGGACCCACGGTTGTATATCTGGTGCTATAACCTCTGAAGGCTTAGGCACAAAAAGTCTGTATTTATCTCTTAAAGCTAGAGACAAGACATGTATAAGTCTATCTGTGACTGACATTTTCCCAGGGTCAAAATGGATCTGAGCATTAACTTTAGTCAACAAGTCCCGTCCAAGCAGAGGGGCTGGGCATTCTGGTATCACCAAAAACGAATGGGACACCTGATGGGTCCCCAGATTTACTTTCCGTTCTATGGTCTAAAATATCTGTTTGTCCCCGTGGCTCCCTGCACCAAGCTGTTTTTTTTTAAAAATTGGTCCCAGTTTTTGATTTAAAACAGTGTTGGGCGCCAGTGTCCACCATGAAGCCAACGGGTTTCCCCTCCACATGTATGGTTACCCAGGACTCGGGGAGGGGTGTCGAGTCTTGACTCCCCTAGTCACTGTCTTCCCCCACATTTAGAACTCGAGTTCCAGGGGAAATTTTCTCTCTCTGGGTTGTTCTTTTCTTCGGGTCCCTCTTAGGGCACTCATTTTTTCAGTGCCCCGTTCTTTGCAGTAAGTGCACTGATCTTTTTTAGGGCCTGCCTTTTTGGTCTCTCTTTTTTTCCCTGTCTGGGGGCCTCGAGGCTCCCTCAATTCTGTTCCGGCCTTTATCCCCACAAAAAGAATCTTGGCTAGCTCTCTCTGGTTCTTCCAGTTTTCCTTCACCCTATGTTTCCTATCTTCTTTCCTGATCTTCTCAGCTAGTTCCCTTTCCTCCCGACGAAGTCGTTTCTCCCTTTCTTCTGGAGTCTCCCTATTATTGAACACTTTTTCAGCTGCTTTCAGTAAGTTTTGTATTGTCTGTTCTCTTAACCCCTCTATCTTTTGTAATTTCCTCTTAATATCTGGGGCTGCCTGATTTACAAACGCTAGTAGGACTGCAGCACGTGATTCCTCAGCCTGGGGGTCTATAGGTGTATATTGTCTAAAGGCTTCTATTAGCCTCTCTAGGAAGGCTGCCGGGCTTTCAGTGGGTTCTTGCCTTACTAAATTTACCTTTGCCAAATTTGTTGGCTTTTTAGCTGCGGTCTGCAGGCCAGCCATTAGAATCTGGCGGTACACTCGGAGATGCTCCCTACCTTCCACTCGCTCAAAATCCCAGTTAGGCCGCAACAGAGGAAACCCCTCGTCCACGAGATGAGGCTGGGCGGTTGGTCTCCCGTTGACCCCCGGGACCCATTTCCGTGCCTCTGCCAGGATTTGCTCCCGTTCTTCTGTGTTGAAGAGCACCTACAACAGCTGCTGGCAATCATCCCAGGTGGGGTTATGAGTGAACAAAATGGGAAAAGGGTCAGTATTGATAGGTTCGCTCTCTGTCCGGGTTAGCTGGTCCCACCCGGATGGGGAGTGCCTGTACAGTAGATGAAGGTAACTCTGGGTCCCCATGATCTCGCTTACCCCCACCCCCTCTATTCTCTCTTCGGGGTCGGGACTCCCCCACCCCTTCTGATTCATCGGGGGGGCTCTTTCCCCCGGGGGAACCTGCAATGGAGGAGGGGCATATGGCAGGGGCCTAATTTCCGTCTCCAAGTCAATCAGGTTCTAGTGCAAGGATTCCTGCAAGACCGGTTTTGGGCCCTTATTCTTCTTGGCTTCTTCTGGGGGAGTGGGAGTTTCTATAACCAGGGCCTGTACATTAGGAGAATCAGGGAGTTTGTGAACAAAAGGTTTTAACCATTTGAGTGGATTTTCTACTAGATCTTGCCAGACTATAACATATGGGACTTGGCTCGGGTGGCCCCAGGGATCAGGAGACATAACTTTTTTTTTTTTTTTCACCGCCCGAATAATAGAAGGTTGAAAAGTTCCTTCTGGAGGCCGTCTAACTTGGAAGGTGGGCCACTTTGCAGAGCAAAAGGTTATTAATTTACTCTTTGTAACCAGTAGCAACAGATCATACATTTTAGCCCTGACATCCGAGAAATGATCAGTCATGAGAGAGGTAGATTTTTTTTGCCTCATAGCGAGAGTCAGAAGAAAGTCACCGAGAATTACCACCAATAAATCCTATCGGGAGTGGTGGCGGCCAGGAGGTTGGGCTTGTGGTATGCTTTGTGGAACTATTTGAGTGCCTTAGTCGTTGCACGGAAGTTTCCTTGCTGGGGGCGGGCACCCTAAGGGTTTCTAGCCCATTCCGTGACCCCCTTATCCTTTCACGGGAGTCTTCTAGTGGCAGGCGCCCTATCGGCTCTTAAGTGCCTGTCCCGTGCCCACACAGACGGGTTTTTATTTTGCCAGATTCTCGGTTTAGAATACGAGAAAAAAGAAAGGAGTTTCACCCTCTCGGGCTCCCGTTACTGGGGCAGACCTGTTGGGAGGCCTTCAGAATCTGCCAGGGAGTAGCCCTGGCCGGGACTCGTCAGTTGCCCCGACAACTGTCAGCCTGTTCACTGAAACTCCCAGAAACAGAAATGAGGCTCCAAGGCTTTATAGGAAGTAGACAACGACACACCAGAGAACAACGAGACAGGAGACAATGCCGGCAGTTATACAGAAAAACACACAGACAGACAGACATCGGCCGACAACACAGATCCTCTGGAACAAGGGTCACCTTACTGTATGGCGTCCACTGTTCCCCCAGATTCGGGCTTAGGAGAGGAGGTTTTCTTCTCGCAGAGCTGACTGCCTCCCAGCGCGCTCACTGGCCTCAGCCTTACGCCAGCCGGAATGGCTAGTCCATTCCCTTATGGAAAGCTTTTTCTAATGCCAGACACCTTCCCGCTTCACAGCGGGGCCTCGGCTTTACTCTGGACTTTTTTTGCGCCAGAAACCTTCCCTGCTTCACAGAGGGGCCTCGGCTTTACTCTGGACTTTTTCTAAACCTGCCTGAGCACCGCTGCTATTACTTGTCTTTTTCCCCTTTGTTCCAAAGAGTGTTCTTCCCCGGTCAAGGGATCCCGGACGAGCCCCCAAATGTTCTGCCCGTAGTCCGAGTCCCAGGTCGGGAAAGAAGACTCCTCGAAACAATGCAACTCGCAATAGGGGAATTTATTACTGATTCGAGCCAGGGCCTCCCGCCCTCACCAGGTGTGTGAGGACGAAAGGCCCCAAGCCCCAGTTCTCTCGGGTATTTATTAGGTCAAAACAAGCAGCAGGTAGTTGGCGCAATCGGATTGGTTACACAGTGGGTAGTTGGCGTAAGCGGATTGGCTACACAGTTGTAAGGTAATTTTTGTTGGCCCTACGTGGGGCTTTCAGCTTTCTCTTGATAGGTTCCCTTTCTTCTGGCTAGGCATATGTTGATTGGCTGGCTCCAGGAGGCCTGATAATTATGTTACCCCGGGAAACCAGGCCTACTCCTACTCTAGGCTGCCTGCCATGGCATTATCCGTGACAGCCTCACAAAGTAACACAACACAATTTTTAAAAGCATAATGTTTACAAAAGCAAGGAAAATGCATAGTTATGTTGACACAATATCAAAATATCCTGGAAAATGTAAGATTACTATTTTCATGGTATTATATTTGACAAATATTTCTGACCATTTCATCTCAAAGTCCACTCTCCATACTAAAAATATTCACTTTCTATTTAATCTCATTTTTGTGAGAGTTGAAAGTGTATGTGATTAATCATTGTAAAAATATGCCTTAGACTATTAGAAACAAATTAGCCTTTGAATTTGAGTATCATTCATGCTCTAAAAATCATAAAGATGCTGAGTTACATTAAATGTAATTTCTATAAATATTTGAGGATGTGAAGAACTAATAATGCTTTCATTGAATATTTTTCATGCAGTCTGGAACACAGAATAAGCGATCCAATCATACTTTAACTAATTAAATTAGGGCACAATTCTCAGGGAATCAAATCAAATATATCTAGTTTAATGAAGAAGCCAAAAGCAAAAGTGTTTATCAAGAATTCCAAATTCAAAACAAATTAAATTTGTCACAATTATTTTAGTTGCAAGTGACAGAAACTTCACTAAAATTTATTTAAACAAAAATTCCAATAACTTCCCCAAAGTTTATAGCAGTTTCCAAAGTTGTCGTTGTCTTTCCTGAGCACACCAACACTCCCTCATTCAATCACTGCTGGGGGTAGGAGGGTTGAGCATGGTTACACCTACTGGTGTTCACACCTCTAAGGTGGGAGAAGTGGGACCACATGATTGACAGTCCAACAGCAATCTAGTGGAATTACAGAAGTTAAAGTCACAAAGGAAAATGGTTGAGGGTCACCAGAAAATTTCAAATGTTAGCTATACAAATTAAGTTCCCTGATTAAGCAAATGAAAGTAAAAGTCTCTCAGTCATATCTGACTCTTTGCAACCCCTTGGCCTATATAGTCCATGGAATTCTCCAAGTCAGAATACTGGAGCGAGTAGCCATTGCCTTCTCCAGGAGATCTTCCTGACCCAGGAATCAAACCAGGGTCTTCTGCATTGCAGGCAGTTTCTTAACCAACTGAGCTATCACAGAAGCCCAATTTAGCTGATAGATCTTTCCATTTTTGAACACTGTAATTAAGAACAAACTCAGAGATTTTTACTGCAGATTCCTCCAAACACAAGTAAATTCTCAGACAGCCCTGAGATTGCTCAAATGACTGATGACATTTTAAGAGATGAACAAGTATTAAATTAGCAATATTTATGGTGTAAGGAGCTTGCCTGCCGAGTTGTATGTGAAGTCTAAAAACTTCTGAGCCACCATTACCCAGACTCTTATCATGTCCAGTCCGTAAAGTAAGCAACAGGGTGAATTGTAAGAATGAGACTTAGGAGTCAATGTCATTCATTTGTCAGAAATAAAACCACCCATAAGTGAAATAATTTGTCTTACTAAAACTCTCTTCCTTGTTGACTTTGACAAATCAAGAAGCTATCTTGTGAAGTGTCTTCTAAAAAGACTCATGAGGAGGAAAGTGAGGGCTGCACTAAGAAACTGAGGCTCACATTGTAACAATCTGCAAGGATCTGACAACTAACAAGATGCACATTAAAATCTTATACAATGTGATCATGGAGGTAACATCCTTTAACCTTCACTGTATCCTGCTGATTACCTCTGAGTCAGAGCTGGAGGGGACCACACAAGGGCAAGAGCAGTGGAGGTGGATCTGCCCCAATCAAGGGAGTGAAAACAAAAATAGAACCCTGTTTTCTCATCTTTTCTCATAGTGAATGTTCATACTGTCCAATAACGCCAATTCTTCTAACCATTTTTCATGACCTTAAAACACTTCTTAAAAAATTCACAGCTTTTGTGGTAAAGAAACAATGGTCAGACATCAGCATTTGTTTCAATTTAAGTTGTGCAGTTAACTATTACATTTTAGTGAAATAAAATCTAAAATTTTTACTGGAAATACCATATGCAGTATAATTACATTGTTACATTTTTCTATTTATTTTCTACCCAAATACATGCAATACATCAACATTTGAAATAATTTGTTTTGCCCTTTTTTCACTCCTTCATTTTATTTAAAATTTATAATGGGCATGTACCATTTTTATATAAAAAAAAAACTCCTATATTATGTCTGCATCATAATTAATTTAGCTTTCTTATTATTATATTATCAACATTATGGCATTTATTATAATAAAATAAATGAATAAATAAATAAAATAAAAAACAAAGCTATTCCACCAGATTACACTTCACTGAGCATTTAATAGCTACCAAAACTTACAAAGTTAGTATTACCCAGTGTTACTCAAAATGAATATTTAACAACATTTTATTAATAAATGACTTGGGAAAAAAACCTAAGAAAAACAACAGAGTTTAGAATGCAAATGATTGTCTTGGGTTCACTGAAAACAGTTACACTTATAACTAAACACATAAATCCTAATTAAAATTGTTCAAATATTTGAATTAATTATTTGATTAAAAAATTGAAAAATTAACTTTTACCCTTAGAGTACTTCTGAATTTTTATATTTTTAGCTTATCATCAGGGAGTAAAAGTTTTAGAGATAATTTTCAGACTATGAGGACACATGAATTATTACTTTTGAATCTTATCCAAACTCTAAGTGTATATAATGGCTTTTAAACTGTGACATCACTTTGTCAACAAAGGTTCGTCTAATCAAGGCTATGGTGTTTCCAGTAGTCATGTATGGATGTGAGAGTTGGACTAGAAAGCTGAGCGCTGAAAAATTGATGCTTTTGAACTGTGGTGTTGGAGAAGACTCTTGAGAGTCCCTTGGACTGCAAGGAGACCAACGAGTCCATCCTAAAGGAAATCAGTCCTGAATATTCATTGGAAGGACTGATGTTGAAGCTGAAACTCCAATACTTTGGCCACCTGCTGCAAAGAGCTGACTCATTTGAAAAGACCCTGATGCTGTGAAAGATTGAAGGCAGGAGGAGAAGGGGATGACAGAAGATGAGATGGTTGGATGGCATCACTGACTCAATGGGCATGGGTTTGGGTGGACTCCGGGAGTTGGTGATGGACAGGGAGGCCTGGCGTGGTGCAGTTCATGGGGTTGCAAAGGGTCAGACACGACTGAGCGACTGAACTGAAACTGTGACAGCTGACTTACTGCAGAACTGAACAGAATACCTGGCATAGACCTCTGACAGAGTGACAGAGCTCTAAGTTACAGTGTGTAGACATATGCTTGATGTTTTATTTTGATGGCCAGAACGAACTATGAAACTAAGAAGATAAATATCATTTCAGCATATCTTAAGGCAGTATTTTTTAAATTTTGAAATGTTTTCAGAACATTATCACTTATGGTATATATATTTATATAGCTAAATTAATATGTATATATATACATATATATAATATGTACATACAAATATGCACATATACACATAAGGTTATATGGCAGATGGCTTCTTGCTACTTGAAGAATTAGAATATTTATACTTTAATCATACTTCTTACCAAAGAAATCTAAAGTCTGCTTCTCCCCTTAGATTTCAATTTTACTAGATTTCAATTATAATTTCAATGAGTGTAGTAGCTTAAAACTACACCAATCTATTATTTTATATTTCTGGAGGCCAGAATTCTGACACAACTCTCACTGAGTTAAAAAGCAAGGTGTCAGCAAGCCACTTTCCTTTCTGGAGGCTCTAGGGGAGAATCTTTCTTGTTTTCTTTAATTTCTAGAGGACATATACATTCCTTAGCTTCTTGGCCCCTCCCTCCATCTTTAAAGGCAGAAGCATGTTCAAAGTTCTGACTCTGACACCCAGTCTCCTACATCCTTCTTCCACTTAGCAGGACTATGGAGATTACATTGGGTCCACCTGGATATTTCAGGATCATCTCCCCATCTCAAGGGCCATAATCACACATGCAAAATTCATTTTGCCATGTGAGGTGACATATTTACAGGTTGCCACAGACTAGGACATGGACTTCTCTGGAGGGGTCATGACTCTGCTTACCACACCCCTTCATTCAGGTTCATTTTTCTACTTGTGTTGTCAGGCAAATTTCAAAATAAGGATTTTGTTTGTGTGATTGTTTTTAAAGAGAGAGGAGGGGAGACAAAGAGCTGACTTAGTATATACCAAAGAAGCCTCCTTGGAAGTGAAGTGCAGAGGGTCACATAGAATAATTCTTCTATAGCTCTGTATGAGTGAGGTTTCCAATTCGAGTATCACTTGAGATGAAGCATGCTTTTGACATGAGCCTTCTTGGGAGGAGGGAGACATCATTTTAAGATGAAGAGATAAGCTGGGCAGACAGGTCAAGATTAGAAAGGCAACAGATATCTAACGAGCTGATGAACCCAGCTTCTAAACACAGTGAGCAAAACCTTTTGAGATTAAAATCTTGAAAATTTCCCATGGAGGGGGTTGAAAAACATGGTCTTAAAGGAGAGGCAGCTATGGAATGGATGGAAAGTGAAAAGGGAACTGGATTAGTCTAAAACTTTCTTTCAAGAGCTTGATTTCTAATGTAATCATGGGAAACTGAGAGAAGCTTGCAAGTCTGAAACTGGAGTTTATTTGCTGACTGAAAGAGTTTGCACAGGGGAGTGTGATTAAACTGCTTAGTAAATAGGATCCACATCCAGTTTAAGCAGGACTGTGGAAGGACAGAGCCTGAAATACTACAACAAACTAGAATAGCGCTTTAAAGTCGGAAACCATACAGAGAAGTTTCAAGCCTGGAGATAAGCAATACTGCTATCTACTTAAAACAACTAACTTGTTAATGTGCTCTCAGAACCTGCAGGCTGCAATAAAGAATAGTATGCATTTTGATCATTTTAATATTTTGACATAGTGCCTTTATCATGCTTTTTGCTAAAAGATGACTGCCTATTTAACACTTGACTATTAGGAAGAAACCTATTAAGAAGCTTTTACAATGACATGAAAAATGTAGGATATGGTCTTACTGAGGTGAGAAATAGCCATACAGTAAATGGAAATGTATCTTTACAGCCACATCTATATTATTAAACGGAACTACTATGTACAAGTTAGAATGAGGGAAATGTGTTATCCAAGACTGACACATTTCTAGGGACTCCAGGCACATACTGAAAACTTTTCTCAGCCTCCAGAAACTGGCAGTTAGAGAGGAAAATCAAGCATCAGAAGTCCAGGGAAGGGGAGGATGGATTGCCTGTGAAATTCCGTCTACTGCCCCAGGGTCCCCGTGAGGTCTGCGTGGGGTCATTCTTTGCTGCGTCTCCATCAAGTGTCTCCTAAAAGGACCAGGGAGGTTTCCAATCAGGAGGTCAGGAAAAAAAGCAAATATCGCAGTCAGGCTTTTCAAATGCAGTGTGGTCCTGTGTTTCTAAGGTGCCCAGGTAGTATTAAATATGCTCCCCCCACCCCTACATCATGTTCTCTCTCTCTTTTTTTTCTTTCCTTTCTAAGTAACTTGGCTCAACAGCTACACTAAGCTCCAAGAATGGTGAAAATATTCCTCGTGGCCAACTCTTGTTCTCTGGGAGAAGAGACCACAGGCAGGCAGTCTGTAACTTATGAAAGAACTGCATTTTAAATGTTCCTTGGAATATAAATAGTTTAGTACTTGGAATTTACTCTCCCCAAAACCATGCTGTAACAGATTCATTCCCCTTTCACGTTTTCAAACTTTACTTAACCTATATAGTTCTGAAAGCATGGTTTCAATTATACTATTTTATTTACAACTACCTGCCACTTTAAATGGGCTTTCCTGGTGGCTCAGACAGTGAAGAATCTGCTTGTGATGTAGGAGACGTGGGTTTGATTCTTGGGTTGGGAAGATCCCCTGAAGATGAGAATGACTACCCACTCCAGTATTCTTGCCTGGAGAAACCCATGGACAGAGGAGCCTGAGGGGCTACAGTCCTTGGGGTCTCAAAGAGTCGGACATAGCTAAGCTACTAACACAACAATCCAGCACTTTAAATGTTTACAAGATACCTATCAAAAACTTTAAACTCTAAAAAAAATCTTTTTGTTGTTGTTTCATATAGTTGCATGGCTATACTAGGATTTGAAGTTTACATTGTCTGAAATGCCTTTCCCATCCTAACAGACTGCCATTGCAAGGAAGATAAACACAGGAATAAGAAGTGAATTTACCTATAACCTACATTTAGGCTTATACCTATCTCTTTATCTATATAGTCAGAATCTTAACTCAAGACTCCAGAAACACAAATGTACTCAAATTCACATCCCATTTTTTTTTTCTGTTCTTCCTTAGCAATGACACTCAGAAAGGCAAAGATACTCCCAAATACTACAAACTTGGTACTGCACTGTAGCTCTACGACCATGTCAAAGAACATAACCATAGCTCAAACTGTAATCTTAGCTCAAACAATAAACTTGTTCAGAAGTCTCCCATCAAGCTGGAAGCCAGAAGATTGAGTCCTACCTGGAACTGTATTTAACCTACATAGAATTTTTAAATATCTTGAATTATTCATTGACATCTAAAAATCGGAAAGATCTCACATACAAATCTAGATATCTTCTTTTACTAAATTGGCAAGACTGGTGAGACCAGGCATGTGTTGTGAATGCTCTTTGATGTTTAAGAGTGGCTTCCCAGGTGGCTCAGTGGTGAGAATCTGCCTGAAAATTCAGGAGATGCAGGAGTCTGAGGTTCGCTCCCTGCATCCAGAAGATACCCTGGAGGAGGAAATGCAACTAACTCCAGTATTCGTGCCTGAAAAATTCCATGGACAGAGGGCACAACTGTGTTTTTCCAATGGTGGTGCCCCTGCCCAGGTTGCCACCTCCTCCTCATCCTGCAGCCAGCAATATTCCCTGCATTTATATTAACAGACCTCTCTGAATGTATCTGATTTGCTAGCCTGATTTGTTCTTAAATTGACTAAGCAAGTAAGTAGTTCTTCTCAAAGAGGAAGAAGAATTTCAGAATCCTGTCCTCCTACCCACAGTCATAGTCCACTTCATAAGCCAAGAGTGGATCTACTCAGAAAGTCATACTCCTTAACAATAGATCTGCAGGAAAAGTCCCTAACTTTGCTTATCAGGCTTCTAGGCAAATAAGGAATACAGGCTAGAAACTAACACATTTTACTCTTGGTTGTTCTAGAAATAAGGACACAGATCATTGAAGATATTTTTCCTGGATACCTGACATTCTGATTTGTATACTTTGATTTTCATGTCTACTTCAAAAAAAATTAGCTTTTAAAAATTAAAAAATATGCAAATTGTTATAACCAGCCCCACAAAGTAGTTTCAAGTGGCTTTAGATCTTCATGGTGTCCATTACGCTTCCCAAGCTATTGCTCTAGGCAATTAAAGTATGTTTGCTATATAAACATATCCAAAAAAGCTTACTATCTGCACATCTTCAAATCAATGGAGCATTCTAAGACTCTAACACACAGGAGCCTCCCTTTAAATGCTGTTTAAATAATTCAAATGAAAAGTGACTTCCCACGTGGTGCTAGTGGTGAAGAATCCGCCTGCCAGTGCAGAAGACAGAAGAGACACAAGTTCAATCCCTGGGTTGGGAAGATCCCTTGGAGGAGAGCATAGCAACCCACTTCAGTATTCTTACCTGGAGAATCCCATGGACAGAGGAGCTTGGCAGGCTACAGTCCTTGGGATCACAAAGAGTCGGACACGAATGAGTGACTGAGCGTGCATGCACAAATGAAAAGAGTTCTCCTGAGTTAAATCCCCAGTGCTCCCGTAAGGCAATCACTACTAATATGCTCTTTTTATTCTTCTCTTATTTTTTAATTAAGATAAGAATGAATAAATTATTGATATGAGAACTCAGAAAATAAAATTATAGTTTCTATCAATAGCCAATATAATGCTCTCTATAAAATTTTACCAGCTAGCCATAAAGAAACAAAAACTTAATCCAGACTAGATTTTTAGGCTAAACTCTTTGATTTGAAAAAAATCTCTTCTGGTATCTCAGACCATTGAATAAAAGTAATTTTTTTTGCTCTCCTGCTCCTGCCCTTGGTTTCCCCAAACTATTTCCTGAGTTCTCAAGACAGCAACAAAAAGGGATCTCCTGTGTATATTCTCAAAAACAGGAGACACTGACATTTGACCAACTCTAGACCCACCCACGTGACTATTGTCCTCTGCTGCTGTGTGATTCTTCCCATGGTTCTGATGTTCCCATTGTATATATATATTCATTAAGTACATACAACACACCAGACACTCTCTTAGGCACTGGGACTGAAATGGTAAACAAAAGTGAAAATTCTAATTTTCACGAAGTATACATTTTAGTGGAGGTGGGAGGCAGGGGTCAAAGAACAAATAAATGAATTAAACACATAGCTTATTTAATTACTTTAAGTCCAATAGGGCAACAAAAAGTAGAAAAGAGGATAGAAAAGATTGCTATTACTAAAAGGTAACTAGAGAAGGCACCTACTGAGAAAGTAGAAGAAAGAAAAAGAAAGTGAAGTCACTCAGTCATGTCCGACTCTTTGCGACCCCATGGACTATAGTTTGCCAGAGCCTCCTCTATCCATGGGATTTTCCAGGCAGGAGTACTGGAGTGGGTTGCCATTTCCTTCTCCAGGGGATCTTTCCAGCCCAGGAATAGAACCCTGTCTTCTGCATTGCAAGGCAGATGCTTTACCGTCTGAGCCACCAGGAAAGCGCACTGAGAAAGGAACATTATGGTAAAAACGTGAGGTTGTGAGCCTAGTGAGGAAGTAACACTACAGTAAGATGTGAGACTGTGAGCTATACAATGACTAGAGAAGTAACAAGCAAGATTCACAGGTCCCCATCACCTGTTTCTGTACCATACCTTGAGCAAAGATGGTTTTCACATCTTTTAATTATTTAAAAAAATATCAAAAGAATACTTTGTGACACATGAAAATTATATAAAATTTGAATTTCAATATCCATATATAAAGTTTTCCTGAAGCACAATCATGTTAATTTGCATGTGTATTATCTATGGTGGCTTTAACACTAAAATGGCAAAGCTGAGTACGTGAAGAGATCTGGTCTGCAAAATTGAAAATGTTTACTGATTTGGCCCTTTACCAAAAAATCTTGCTCAATGCTAATCTTGAACTACAGTAATCCAGGAATATCTTCTTTCTCATTTTTATGTCATGTTGAATAACTACAGATTTTCAGCAAATCTTTTTTGTAAACTTTATCCTTTATTGTTCACTTTTATCAACTTTGAATTAATACTTTCCTGATATTAATGTTACTATCCATAATTTAGTTTCGGTTGCATTCGACTGGTATGTCTTTGCCCATCCTAACTTTTATCCTTTCTAATTCAAGGTGTCAATGCCCCTTGGCCAAAGAGACTGGGAATTCATGTGTAATTGAGCAAAGTTAGGTTTATAATGTGTTGTAGTGGGGGAGACCACACACCATGGGGAACTACAGAGTGTCTCAGTAAGAGGGTATTACAGGATTTGGGTTTGTGTTAGGTGATTTGGAAGAAAGCTCAAGGAAATATGGCTTGGCTAAGGATTAGATGATTTCATGAGCAGAGGAAATTTTGTGATCATATCTTAAAAGTTTTTTTATCTGCAAAATAGGAAGAAGGAAACAAGACAAACCTATAATTGGTGAAGCAGGAGTAGTTACTCACACTACCATGGGTGGGATGTGTCTGAGCATTTTTGTGGCTTTGGCAAGGTTCTCTTTTTCATCTGTGTTCAGACATGACTATAGAATTGCTCTATTTTTCTCAATTCATATAGTGACAGAATGACTTTGTGATGCTGGTGCTCTGTGAAATTGTTATATTTAATAGGAGAATACCATGGACTACTTGTAAGAACCAGACCAGACCTTCCTAACAACAATAAGGCCTAGATGATATAAAAAAGAAGACAATCGAGAATTCTTTATTCAGACTATTATTCAAAGAAAGAAATAATGAAGACATTTCCAAATAATCAGACAGAGAATTCATTGCTACCAAACCTGCCTTGCATGAAATACTAAAGGTAATCTTTAAGGCATAAAGGATGTGTCATCAGATAGTAAGTTAAATCCATGGAGAAATAAAGAACACTAGGAAAGTTTAATTACTTAGATAAATATAAGAGAAAGTAAGAATACTTTTTTCTTCATTTGACTGATGTTAAAGCAAAAAAATTATTACAAAACTACATTTTGTAACTTCTGTCATATAATACTTGAGGATAAATATATATGACAATAATATTACAGAGAATAAGAGAGAGGAAGGAGCTATACTGGAGCAGAATTCATTTCATAGCAATTAAGTCAGGAATAATCTGAGGCAGGTTATTTTAAATTAAGATGTATAATTGAGAAACTAACTTTAAAAAGTGATACCCCAAAAATCCAGCAAAATAAGGTAGTAAAGGAGGAACAGTAGATAGCAAAAGGGATGACATTAATCTAACCATAACAATAATTACAGCAAATAATAAGGTAGTAAAGGAGGAACAGTAAATAGCAAAAGGGATGACATTAATCTAACCATATCAATAATTACATGAAATTTAAATGGATTAACAATTCAATCAAAAGACATGGATTGGCAAAATTGAGACCAAATAGATAATGTAATACAACTTACCGCAGCCATGAAATTAAAAGACACTTTTTCCTTGGAAGAAAAGCTATGACAAACCTAGACAGCATATGAAAAAGCAGAGACATCACTTTGCGAACAAAAGTCAAAGGAGACTCTGGGAGGCAATGAAGGACAGGAAAGCCTGGCACGCTGCAGTCCATGCAGTCACAGAGAGTCAAACGCAACTGAGCGACTGAGCAACAGCTATACAACTGCCAAGACCCTGATGCTTGGAAAGAACGAAGGCAAAAGGAGAGAAAGACAGCAGAGGATAAAATGGTTGGATAGCATCACCAGTTCAATGGACATGAATTTGGACAAACTTTGGGAGATAGTGAGGGACAGGGAGGCCTGCAGTGCTGCAGTCCATGTGGTCACAAAGAGTCAGACACAAATTAACGACTGGAAAACAACAACAACTGTACCCTATCCACAAGAAATAAGCTTTAGATTCAATTACACAAAGTGATTTAAAGTGAAAGAATAGGGAAAGCTGAACCAGGCAAATAGTAATCATAAGAGAACTGAAATGAATATACCAGTATCAGGAGAAACTATACCATCAGACCAAACAAAAAAAAAAAAAAAAAAAAGATAAAAATGGTTGATTCAACAGAAAAATGTAAAATATAAAAAGGTAAGTACCTAACATCATATCCCCAAAACACATCTCATAAAGAAAAAAAGACAAAAATTAACAGGAAGACTACAGATCTCAACAATAAAAATCGGTAATCTCAGTACTACACTCTTAGTAAAGAAAAGAGGAGCTAGATAATAAAATAGCAGGGTAGATTTAACTAACTTTAAAAAGTGATGTAGAGGACTTGAATAATACTATCACCCAACCTGATATAACTCACATCTCTAGAATGCTCCATTCACCACACAAAATCACATATTCTTCTCAGGTGTGGATGCAAAATTCTCCAGAAAAAATAATATACTAAGCTGTAAAACATGATTCAATAAATTTAAAAGAATAAAAATCATACAAAGCATACGATTACAAATCAATAACAGAAAGAAATTCAGGGAATTCACAAGTATTAGAAATTAAACAACATACTTCTAAATGACACATTACATTTCTGTTGATACGAAAAACACAGAAAAAGCAACTCTATAGTGATAGAATGTAGATCAGAGATTGCCAGGACCTGGGAATGAGAACCAGGATTTACTGCAAACAGACATCAAGAATCTTTTTAGGTGATGGAAATGTCAAACTAGATTGTGGCTATGGTTGCATATCTATATAAACATACAAAACAAATCGTTGAATTCTAAGATTTAAATGAGACAATTTTGGGGCAGCAGAGGATGAGATGGTTGGATAACATCACTGATTCAATGGACATGAATTTGAGCAAACCCCAGGAGACAGTGGAGGACAGAGGAGCCTGGTGTGCTGCAATCCATGGGGTCACAAAGAGTCAAACACAACTCAGCGACTGAATGACAACCAAAGCCTATATAGCACTTAACACTTCTAAATAGTCTGTAGCTCAGAGAAGAAATCAAAAGGCAAATTACAGCATATTTTTCTCTGAACAAAAATGAAAAGACAACATATGACATGCTGTTAAAGCTCTTTATCATGAAGACTTTATAGCAGTAAATGCCTACATTAGAAGAGAAAAAGATATTAGATATCAATGACTTAAGCTTACAGCTGAAGATTAGAAAAAGTGAATTAAACTCAAATCATGAAGATAAAAGTTTGGAGGGAAAAAAATCAATGAAATAAATAAAAGAGAAAAAATAGAGAAAAATCAATCACTAAACCAAAAGTTATTTAAGTTCAATAAAATTCATAAATATTTGGCCAGACTGAGCAAGTAAGGCCAATATCAAAAATGAGATATGTGTAACAATCTAGTGGGGTACAGTGGGGGCTGGGGGTTAAGAGGGAGGTTCAAGAGAGAAGGGGCATGTGTAGATTTATGGCTGATTCATGTTGATGTATCGGAGAAGGCAATGGCACCCCACTCCAGTACTCTTGCCTGGAAAATCCCATGGACGGAGGAGCCTGGTGGGCTGCAGTCCATAGGGTCTCGAAGAGTCGGACACGACTGAGCGACTTCACTTTCACTTTTCACTTTCATGCATTGGAGAAGGAAATGGCACCCCACTCCAGTGCTCTTGCCTGGAGAATCCCAGGGACGGGGGAGCCTGGTGGGTTGCCGTCTATGGGGTTGCACAGAGTCGGACACGACTGAAGCACTTAGCAGCAGCAGCATGTTGATGTATGAAAGAAGTCAATAAAACATTGTAAAGCAATTATTCTCCAATTAAAAATAAATTTATCAATATTTTTCTAGATTCTATATATGTGCATTAATATACACTATGTTTGTTTTTCTCTTTCTGACTTAACTCACACTGTATAATAGGCTCTAGTTTCATTTACCTCACTAGAACTGACCCAAATGCATAATTTTTTATGGCTGAGTAATAGTTCATTTATATATGTACCAAATCTTCTTTATCCATTCAAAAATTAAATTTTAAAAAAGAAATGAGATATGACATCAATATTGATTTATAGATATTAAAAGCAAAAGAAAATGTTATGAAAAACTTCACAGAAACAAACCAAAAAATGTAGATGAAATGGACAAATGCCTTGAAATACAGAGACAAACAAACTCACTAATAAGGAAATAGCTTATCTGATAGCCTTAAATATACTGAAGAAATTTAGCATAATTAAAAACCTCCATACATTAAAAATACCATGCCCAGTTTATTTCAAAGGTGAATTCTACTAAACAGTTAAGAAATATTAATTCCAATTCTACACAAAAATGTCTCAAAAAATTTAAGAGGAAAGAGTGCTTTCCAGCTTATTCTCTGAGGCCCTGATACCAACATCAGACAAAGACATGCAAGAAAAAGATCAAAATTTCTCATGAATAAAGTATGAAAAAGTTCAAAATTTTTCAATAAATAAAGCTATACAAAAAGGTTAAGAATGATAACCAAGAGGAGTTTTTCCCAGGAATATCAGGTTGATTCAACATTCCAAAAAAGAAAAAAAAAAGACTACCATTCACAATATTTGCAAATTAAAAAGAAAAAAATCATATGATCAACTCAATTGATGCATAAAAACTATTTTACCAAATCCAACATCTATTCTAAGTTTTTAAAATCTCAACAAATTAGAAATAGAAACAAGTTTTTACAAAATGATAAAAACACATATACAAAATCTCTATAGCCAATACTATAATTAATAATGAAAGAGTGAATGTATTCTCATTAGTGAAAGAGTTCCCAACTGCCAAAGCTGGAAAAATCTGAGCAATCAAATACATAATGTAGTATTAGAATGATAACCCAAATTATAAAATAAAAGCATGAGTCTATACTGATATAATAATGTGGGTTTGATCCCTGTGTCCAAAAGATCCCCTGGGAAGGAAAATAGGAATACACTCTAGTATACTTGCCTAGGAAATCCTGTGGACAGAGGATCCTGGCAGGCTGCAGTCCACAGAGTCAAAAAGAGTCAGACATGACTTAGTGGCTGAACCACCACCATACTGATATAGTAAATGATTATATAAATAAACAGGGGATAAGAGACAAATCTCTCATGCAAGACATTTCCAAGTAAGTTATATAGACACTCTCCCCTTAAGGAGAGTGAAGCTTAACTCTCCACCCTTAAATACAGGCTATCCTTGGTAACTTGCTTCTAGAGTACAGGATGGAAACAGAAGAAATGACTTTTCAGAGCAGGATATGAAAAAGCACTGCTTTGGCCAAATGATAGAAATTATCATCATTAATAGTAAGTCATTTTGACAAGACAGATTAAGAACTACTTCACTCTATGGTTATACTCTGAAAAACCCTTAACCATGAGAAAATCACCAGACAAACCAAAGCAAGATACTGTTTAAAATACTCAACTAGTGCTGCGATGAACATTGGGGTGCACGTGTCTCTTTCAGATCTGGATTCCTCAGTGTGTATGCCTAGAAGTGGTATTGCTGGGTCATATGGCAGTTCTATTTCCAGTTTTTTAAGAAATCTCCACACTGTTTTCCATAGTGGCTGTACTAGTTTGCATTCCCACCAACAGTGTAAGAGGGTTCCCTTTTCTCCACACCCTCTCCAGCATTTATTGCTTGTAGACTTTTGGATAGCAGCCATCCTGACTGGTGTGTAATGGTACCTCATTGTGGTTTTGATTTGCATTTCTCTGATGATGAGTGATGTTGAGCATCTTTTCAGGACATGGAAGCAACCCAGATGCCCATCAACAGATGAATGGATAAGGAAGCTGTGGTACATATACACCATGGAATATTACTCAGCCGTTAAAAAGAATTCATTTGAATCAGTTCTAATGAGATGGATGAAACTGGAGCCCATTATACAGAGTGAAGTAAGCCAGAAAGATAAAGAACATTACAGTATACTAACACATATATACGGAATTTAGATAGATGGTGGCGACAACCCTATATGCAAAACAGAAAAAGAGACACAGAAGTACAGAACAGACTTTTGAACTCTGGGGGAGAACGTGAGGGTGGGATGTTTTGAAAGAACAGCATGTATACTATCTATGGTGAAACGGACCACCAGCCCAGGTGGGATGCATGAGTCAGGTGCTCTTGCCTGGTGCACTGGGAGGACCCTGAGGAGTCGGGTGGGGAGGGAGGTGGGAGGGGGGATCGGGAAGGGGAATACGTGTAACTATATGGCTGATTCATGTCAATGTATGACAAAACCCAAAAAAAAAAAAAAATAAAAAAAAAAAAAATAAAATAAAATAAAATACTCAACTAGTACTCCTCAAGAAAGTCAAGGTTATTAAAAATAAGAAAAGTTTGAGGAATCGCTATAGCCCAAAGGAGTCTAAAGAGACATAACTAAATGTAATGTGATATTCTGGATTGGATCCTGGAAACATATATTATGGAAAAATTAATTTCAAGCATGAAGTTTAGTCAATAAAGAAAAACAAGGAACAAATTACTGAAATAGGCAACAAAAAAGCTAAATTGTAAAAGTAAGATGATAAGTGAAAGAAATCAGGCAGAAGAATATATGCTGTACCATTCTGTTTATATGAAATCCTAGAAAAGTTATAACTATAGAGGCAGAAAGCTTAATAATAATTGCCAGTGGCCAGATGTGGGGAGGGGATTGATGACAAAGGAGTACTAGGGAATTTCCAGAGTCATGGAGATGGTCTACACCGTGAACCACTGTCATAGTGGTCACTAGAGTGCATACATTTGGCAAAGTTGGTGACTTTATATAAATTAGATCTTAATACTGCTATTTTCAAGTCTTTATTGAATTCCTTAAGGCCTTTAGCATTAGAATCACAGTCACAACTAAGAAGATAATACCTACACAATGTTGTGAGCATGCTGGTAAAAGTTAGTGGCATGTAACTCTGATATTGAGGATCATTGCCCAACACCGCGATGGGGATAGCATCTTAGAGAAGTCTTCCCAGAGCCTCTGAAAGGGATTTTACTGTTTCATCTTTTTGCATGCTTTATGAGTGATCAACTTCTCCCAGAAAGATGGTCTATTCCCTTTACATGGAAAACTTGGGGAAACTAAATTTTTTCTAAAGAACACAAACAGAAAATACTTCATTTTAAGAGAAAATGAGGTATCTGCTATTTGACATTACTGTACACGCCTTAGCCAGATACTAAACTCATTATAACGTGTTAGTATGAGAATTATTAGTCAACTCATATCCTTGTTACAGGGAATTTAAGGACCTGGGCAAAAATCTGCACAGGACGTGGAAATTGCTCTTCTGAGCTCATATAAATAGAGTTTGGCCTGCTGTGATGTTTGTAAGTTTATCACTTTCTCAAATGATCTGTCAGTGCAAAGGATATTCTTTCTTAGAATATACTTATGTGACTTTTCCTTTTCCTTTTTTTCTAGTACCTTCAGCCACCCTCTAGCAGCTGGTTTCAATGAACACTTCTAAAATCAGCAGATTATTCCCAACTGAAATGTCCAGCCTTGATCTTGGACCCTTCTGCTTTTTATCACATGTCTTCTTATACCTTCTTTCCCGTAAGAATATAAATATATTTGCTTTACTCACACATTAAAAAACTCCTGTTTTTGCCAAAGGTACAATCATACCCCTAGTTCCCTGGGCTTCCCAGGTGTCATTAGTGGCGAAGAACCTACCTGCCAATGCAGGAGATAGAAGAGACCCTTGTTCCCCAGGCTCAAGTTAATGGGATGACTTCTTAATCCTTTCTCTCCTTTGATCTCATATCCAATTCATTACCAAGTCTTTCCAAATGCTTTACTCAAATGTAAGCTTTTATGATCTCATATTCAAAATTTTTGAATGACCTTGATTCTTTTGCCTACACTTCTCTGTTCTAAAACACCCTGTACAAACTCCTATAAAATCTTTTAAGTATCTTTTCACTACATCTCTTTCTGTACAAGAATCTACACTTCCCTTTGTCTGCTATAATAAATACAAACTTAAGTGTCCAGCATTCAGTGCATTATGTCAATTGTTCTTCTGTTTTATAGACTTTAAAAAATCTCTTTGTTTTTCTTATTTAGAGTTTACTGTACACTAATTTTCACATATATTCTCATGATAACCCTACAAAATAGATGTCCTACTATCACCTACATTTTACAGAGGAAGAAACCAAAAATCAAAAAATCAGAGTAACCTGCCAAAGGTCACTCGGTTTGTAAGTGGCAGAGTTATTATTTTATGACAGATCATTCTGACCCAGAGACTATAGTCTTAACTATATACTCTATCACCTTTACCTCAAGTATCTGTAAGTATCATTTTATATGCCTAGAATCTCTTCTCTCCCTCAGTTTTGCCCAGGTTGGCTTTAATCTAAACTGCTTTCCAGCTGTGCATTCCCTTTGACAACTCTTAGCTCCTGTCTCATATACTATATCTGTTTACTCTTATTGATAGGTGATCCTCAACTCAACTATAGAAATTTCAGCTTTAAAACTATGTATGTCTCACACAGTCTGGATCCCCAGCACCTAGTAAAGTTCCTGGTTTACTGATAGCGATACCTGTGAAGAAACAAAACAGCAACAAAAAAGAGTGTTCCTCACGTTTAGGAGTCTCTATTTTTCAATCCTTCCAGTGGTTAGTACATTTCTCTACACAGTAAATGCTCAGTGAACTGCTGGCTCACTATGCTCCTTATACTTTAAATAGATGTTACTTCCAAAAAAAAAAAAAATACCTTGAAGTTATTTGGGTTCCCATTGGATTTTTCCTACTTGGCTCATGAACACACAAAGGTTAGTCAAGCAGTGGATGTGCAAAGCAGGATTCAGAGGCTTGAGCTACTCTTCCTCAGACCTAACAAATCTGGGGTTTTGACATCTCATACCCCATGGAAATGAAACAGGATGGAAAAACGGTCAAAAAACAGTTGAACACATGACCAATGAGAAATCATTTTACATTTATGTTAGATCTTTTAAGGTCCAACATGATGGCCACCATTGTTAACTAGCAAGAAAATACCTTAAAATTAATGCATGAAAATTAATGCCTAAATGAAAAACAAACACAGAGAAATGATATTTGCATTTACATAGCATCCTACCCTTCTCTTAATAATTTTAAAAATCATTTTCTATTCTCACCTTTAAAATAGCAAATACCAAGATAGTTATTATTATACTAATTTTATTTACAATGTTATTTAAACTCTATGAGATTTATTTTGCAAGGTTATAAGGCCAATAATTAAAAACACCACTGGGACCAGGAGTTGGATTTTTTGGGTCACAATCCAATATTCTGACATATTTGAATTTTGCTAGCATTCACAAATGCTTGTTTTGTGATCGGTGTATATTTGTTAAACAGTGCTACCACCTGCTGGTAAGTTTTTCAATAATTCACAGTATAGCAATTCTAAAACGGGAAACAAATAAAAGGATTACCAATATAGTTTACAACTATAACTACATTGACCTGCCACACTCTAACTCTACTTCCTAACTGTGCTATCACCTCTGCTTAGGTTCTCCTTTATAATACAAGTAGCCAAATGAATCTTACAACCTTAAATGCCCAAACATTTCTTTTCTCAAGAGCATATAATTTCATTAATTTTGTCTACTTCTTAGACCATGCATATTTGGGATATCACTTTACTAAACTTTTATGCAACATGACAACAAATTTGGTGCCTACCAATAATGTAAGTCAGTAATACCCAAACTTATACGCACAGCATCATCATCTGGTGAGAAGTAAGGGCTATTACGGTAGCAAAAACCAACCAGAAGCCATTAGCACTCTCTCCCTATTTAAAAAAATAGTAAGACAAAATATAAGAGCACGTTTCTGGAGGGATTGTAGAGAACAATGCCACCACTGAGGACTTGAAAGGTGCAGGCCTGGTGATTCCCACCACATCTCCATTCAACAATCCTTTTTGGCCTGTGCAAAAGAAAGACGGGTTCTGAAGAATGACAGTGGGTTATTGTAAAATTGACTACTACAGTGAATCCAACTGCAGCTGCTGCACCAGATGCGGCTTCAGTGTTTGAGCAAATTAGCACATTCCATGGTATCAAGTGTTCAGCTACTGACCTGGCAAATACCCTTTTCTCCATCCCTGTCCATAAATACATTCCCCCAGGAGCACATTTTTTTTCAGCTGGCAAGCCTGGCATTGCACCTTGACTGTCATATCTCAAGAGTATATCATCGTTCTTTAGTCCTGTATCATAACTTAGCCCACAGACCAAGATGCTGATCACATTTTCTGTAAGAAAATATACAGGTCCATTACACTGATGACATTTTGCTGATTGGAACTAGTGAGCAAGAAATAACTAGTTTAGCCGAGGTATTATCTGATCCACCAACTTACACATGTTGGGCAAGGATAGCAACACTCCCTAATCAAATGGAAATTGTATATACATGAGAGGCCTCAAGCAGGTACATGGTTGTTTTAATTTGCTTGGAAGGAGAAATGGTCAGATGTGCAATTATAACCTGGCTCATGGATTTTGATCAATAGTTGGGCTAGATGGCAGGGATTTGGAATATACATGATGGGGAAATTTCTGATGAGGAAACCTCAGGAAGAAGTACATGGTGGACCCCTCTGATTGGGCAAAAGCATTAAGATATTTGCATCCAGTGTAAATGTTCAGCAAAGGGTGACCTCAGTGGAGGAGGATTTTAATAATCAAGTGGATAAGGTGACTTGTTTTGTGGAAGTTAGTCAGTCTCTTTTCCCAGCCACCCCTGTCATCATCAAATAGGCTGATGAACAAAGGGGCCATGATGTCAGGGATGGAGTTTAGACTTGGTCTCAGCAATATGGCCGTCCACTCACTGAGGCCAATCTGGCTATGACCTCCACTGAGCGCCTCATCTGCTAGCAACAGCAATCAATTCTGAGCCCTTAATAGGGCACCCTAGTAGTAGTTGATTACATTGGGCCACTTCTATTATGCAAGAGGCAATGCTTTATGCTTCTGGGAATAGACACTCTGGATACAAATTTGCCTCCTCTGCACTCAATGCTTCTTCCAAAACTACCATCCACAGTCTTAGCAAATGGCTTATTCATCATTATAGTATTCCACAAAGCATTGTTTCAGATCAAAGAAGTCACTTTACAGCAAAAGAAGGGCAATCAGTGGGCCCATGCTGATGGAATGTATTGGTCTTACCATATTTCTCACCATGATGAAGCAGCTGGCTTGATCAAATCGTGTAATGGTCTTTTGAGTACCATTACAGTGTTACAGTGCCAGCAAGGTTGCAATACCTTGCAGAGCTGTAGCAAGGCTCTCCATAATGCTGTGGTAGTTTAGTCACTAAGGTTATATCCAACTCTTGTGACCCCATGGACACATCTCCTCTGTTCATGGGATTTCCCAGGCAAGAATACTGGAGTGGGTTGATCTCCAGGGGAATCTTCCTGGCCCAGGGATCAAATTCACATCTCCTGTGTCTCCTACATTGCAGGCAGATTCTTTACCTGCTGAATCATCAGGGAAGCTCCTCCATAATGCTGTATAAGCTCTAAATCAACATTCAATATATGGTGCTATTTCTCCCAAAGCCAGGATTCACAGGTTCAGAGTCAAGGAGTATAAATGGTCATGGGTCCATTCACTATTAACCTTGGTACCTACTAGCAAAATTTTTGCTATGTGTTCTTGAGACTACATGCTCTGCTGGACTGAAGGTCTTAGTCCCAGAGGAAGGAATGCTTCCACCAGGAGACAACTATTATTCCACTGACCAGGAAGTTAATAATGCTGCCACCCCACTGGCCACTTTTGGCTCCTCATGCTTCTGAATCAACAAAGAAGGGAATTTCAGTGTAAGCTTGGGAAACATCTCACACCAAGAGGAAATTGTACTACTCTACAGTGGATGCAAGGAAGAGTACTTTTTGAATACAGTCAATCTCTTAGGGTGACACTTAGCATCACCATATCTTGTGATTAAAGTCAATAGAAAACTACACTAACCAAATCCAGGCAGGACTGGCAATGGTCAAGACCCTTCAGGAATGAAAGTTCATGTTACCCTACTGGTTAGAGTCAGGACCAACTGAGGTGTTTGGTGGATAAAAGGGAATACAGAAGGAAAAAGTAATTATAAATACTAGCTAAAACCATGTGACCAGTTGCGGAAATTAGGGCTGTTTCTCAGATATATACATGCATACAAGCAGGCTTGCTCTCCTTCCTCTCTTAGTTCCTCATGATGTAAGGTAAAATATATTGCTGTTGTTGCTTAGTCACACAGTTGTGTCTGACTCTCTGCAACCCTGTGGACTGCAGCACGCCAGGATTCCCTGTCCTTCACTATCTCCTGGAGCTAGTTCAAACTCATGTCCATTGAGTCGGTGATGCCATGAAACCATCTTGTCCTCTGTCCTCCCCTTTTCCTCCTGCCTTCAGTCATTCCCAGCATCAGGGTCAGTTCTTCGCATCAGGTGGACAAAGTACTAGAGCTTCAGCTTCAGCATCAGTCCTTCTAATGAATATTCAGGACTGATTTCCTTTACTTTTGACTGGTTTGATCTCCTTGCAGTCCAAGGGACTCTCAAGAGTCTTCTCCAACACCACAGTTCAAAAGCATCAAACCTTGGGTGCTCAACCTTCTTTATGGTCCAACTTTCACATCCATACATGGCCACTGGAAAAATCACAGCCTTGCTTAGACAGACCTTTGTTGGCAAAGTAATATCTCTGCTTTTTAATACGCTGTCTAGGTTGGTCATAGTTTTTCTTCCAAGAAGCAAATGTCTTTTAATTTCATGGCTGCGGTCACCATCTGCAGTGATTTTGGAGCCCCTCCAAAATAGTGTCTCACTGTCTCCATTGTTTCCCCATCTATTTCCCATGAAGTGATGGGACCAGATGCCATGATCTTTGTTTTCTGAATGTTGAGTTTTAAGCCAACTTTTTCACTCTCCTCTTTCACTTTCATCAAGAGGTTGTTTAGTTCCTCAAAATATACTGACTTTATAACATATATTTAAGTATTAGCATCATCATATAAGCTATAGATTATTAAAGAGAAGACTATCACTCAAGAACTCTACCTGCTTTATTACTAAAGCAGTCAGTGCATTTTCAGTTGTACACAGGATCGTGCTCATGCTTAGTCACTGTCATTTCTGACTCTTTGCAACCCCATGGACTGCAGCCTTCCAGGCTACTCTGTGCATGGGGATTTTCCAGGCAGGAATACTGGGGTGGGTTGCCTTTCCCTCCTCCAGGGAATCTTCCCAACCCAGCAATGGAACCCAGGTGTCCTGCATTGCAGGAGGATTTTTTACCAGCAGAGCTACCAAGGAAGCCCATACACAGGATAATTGTGGCATAATAGCCAGAATTGTGGGCTTAATCTCATTGGTTGCGTATTAAGTATGATTTAAGGAGATGAGTATGGGCGCCAAGTTAACAAAAGGAGGAGATGTGAAGGGTAATTAATTGTATGTGTCAGTCTGAGTGAGCCATGGGTGCCTAGATTCTATCTCATTGAGGGGTCGGATTATCTTGGACTGAAATATACGACCAGCTTCCCTAGTTCTCCACCATGCAGATGGCATATTGTTGTACTTCTCAGTCTCCTTATCACATAAGCCAATTTCTCATAATATATCACATAAGTATACAAACACACAGTCACACATATCCTATTGGTTCAGTTTCTGTGGAAAACCCTAACACTAGGTTTATCTCCTAAACATTTTAATTCACTTCTGGAATGGAATCAGGAAAAAGTGTTTTTGAGGAGCACCCCAAGTGATGATCATGATGAGGAAAGTTGCAAAGCTCTGACTTAAGCAAACTATTCATCTTGGGATTTATCCATAATTGGCTCAGTGAGTCTAATAAGGTCAAATAACCCTTCTAAAACTCTAATCTTTGTAAGAAAAATATGGGAACTATAGTAAATTCCAATCATTACATATTCTCTAAGAACCTTCCTTCATGAATATGCATTTTCCAAAATATTTTTGTAAGGTGAGCCCAGGTGATAACTGAAATTTTATATATTGGGTAACTTGTTTTATTTAGTCAGAAATGTTGAACTTATAACTAATTATCCCACTAGACTGAAAAGTTGTAAAATATGTATGTTAGTCTTAAAAAATATTTGGAGAAAAAAAAACTTTCAACATCAGTATGTTTGGGAAAGTAAGAATTTAGTGTTTTACAACTAGATGTTTGTCATAATCCTTTACCTACTCACAGAGCATAGCTAAACAATGTCAGAGCAGAAATGTAATAATCAGGAGAAAATCAAGAGATTTTTGGCTGTAATTGCATTAGTTAAGAGCCTTCAGATGCTAAAAATTCAATGGCCCACAACTATTAGGAGAAAGATCAGTGAAAAATTAGCCTTACTTGGAAAACCTTAGATGTTTAAATGAAAAATATTAGAAGGAAGTAGTGGCTAGTTTAAGACAGATTGACCTGGGGCAAACAAGTCAGCAAAAACAAGACCGGGAGCTGACTGTGTGGTTTAGATCATGAACTCTTTACTGCAAAATTCAGACTTAAATTGAAGAAAGTAGGGAAAACCACTAGACCATTCAGGTATGACCTAAATCAAATCCCTTATGATTATACAGTGGAAGTGACAAATAGATTCAAAGGATTAGATCTGATAGTGCCTGAAGAACTATTGACGGAGGTTCATGACATTGTACAGGAGGCAAAGATCAAGACCATCCCCAAGAAAAAGAAATGCAAAAAGGCAAAATGGTTGCCTGAGGAGGCCTTACAAATAGCTGAGAAAAGAAGAGAAATTAAAGGCAAAGGAGAAAAGGAAGATACCCATTTGAATGCAGAGTTCCAAAGAATAGGAAGGAGAAGATAAGAAAGCCTTCCTCAGTCATCAATGCAAAGAAATAGAGGAAAACAATAAAATGGGAAAGACTAGAGATCTCTTCAAGAAAAGTAGCGATACAAAGGGAGTATTTAATGCAAAGATGGGCACAGTAAAAGACAGAAATGGTATGGACCTAACAGAAGCAGAAGATATTAAGAAGAGGTGGCAAGAATACACAGAAGAACTATACAAAAAAGATCTTCATGATTCAAATAACCATGATGGTGTGATTACTCACCTAGAGCCAGACATCCTGGAATGTGAAGTCAAGTGGGCCTTGGGAAGGATCACTACGAACAAAACTAGTGGAGGTGATGGAATTCCAGTTGAGCTACTTCAAATCCTAAAACATGATGCTGTTAAAGTGCTACACTCAATATGCCAGCAAATCTGGAAAACTCAGCAGTGGTCACAGGACTAGAAAAGGCCAGTTTTCATTCCAATCCCAAAGAAAGGTAATGCCAAAGAATGTTCAAACTACCACACAATTGTATAGTATGTATAATATATATTTTAGAAAACAAATGAATTTTTGCCTAGCTAAAAATTTTATGACATTGATTCCACTTGTTTGACTTATTATGAATAGAACACTAGATTTCTAATTTATATTCACTCAAAACTCTGATATAGTTCCATGTATTTTGGCATCTACTATTACTGCTAAAGGGTTTCCCTGGTGGCTCAGATGGTAAAGAATTCTCCTGCAGTACAGGAGACCTTGGTTTGATCTCTGGGTTGGGAAGATCTCCTGTATATACTCCAGTATTCTTGCCTGGAGAATCCCCATGGACAGAGGTGCCTGGAGGGCTACAGTCCATGGTATCTCAAGGAGATGGACATGACTGAGTAACTAAGAACAGCACATTACTGCTAAAAGTCTAGAAAGTTTATTATCTTAGTGTTTTTTAAAATTAAAAATTTGAGACTTGGGGGAAAAAAAGAACTGCTACTTTAGGATAAAATCCTAATTCATGACTCAAAGGCTTTTGACGAACTATCCACAAATTAGCTTTCCTGGCTCTTCTCTTGACGACTTCCATCCATCCAGCCTATAAAGATGCTATGAGGTCCATTTCACCTAGATTTTCAAATGTCTGTTTACTTTTCCTGAATACTCTTCCACACATTCCCCCAATTCTCCCTTGCTAACTCCCCCAGGAAGTTACTGGGGCATACTGGATGGCTATGCACTAACACACTGACAGCCTACACTTGCTTGGATCCCCAGCTCTCAGATCTTATTTCAGACTGCATCAGCTAACTGTGTGTGTGCATGTGTTCTAAGTCATGTCTGACTGTTTGTGACCCCATGGACTATAGTCTGCGAGGCTCCTCTGTTCATGGGATTTCCCAGGCAATAATACTGGAGTGAGTTGCCATTTTCTACTCTAGGGTATCTTCCCAACCCAGGGATTGAACCCACGTCTCTTGTGTCTCCTGAGTTGGCAGGAGATTCTTCACCCCTTGTGCCACCTTCTTCCTTGCTAACTCCTACTCATTTTAATTGTTTTCCCAAGAAATTGTTCCTTATAAGCTGAGATATGTATTTCAAGTAAGTATTGTAATGACACTCTATACTTCCTTACCATAGAAATTCTCTCACTATTGTAATAGACTATATCCTCCAGAATATGGAAAGCATGCTAGAAATAGAAAACTACCTTAATATGTTAGTTATTGCATATCCAACACTGAAAATTGGCACATATTAAATGTACAATAGATATTTACTAAATAAATGTTGACAATATACATGATAGCTTAGTTGGTCCCTACCTCCACCCCCTGTCCCCCACCCCCCGCTAAACTGTAGAAAAGTTATTTTGTAATTTTTTTAACTTCCAGGAAACCTAATTCTGGAAACCTAGGCTGAATGTAGAAGACATCCTCAGGTAGTCACTGACAGGCAGTCAGTAAAAGGAGGTAATTCTGAAGGCAGTGTCTCAGATGATAAATCCAAAGCCAGGTAACCTGTCAAGGAAGTTAGGAAGCTGAGAGTGGCAGTGGTTATGGGAGACAGGTGTGCACAAATGGGGAAGACCCTGAGTAAATCAGATGGGAGCAAGGTGGTTGGAAGTGGGGCAGAGATGGTGAAAAATTCACTGAGTCATAGAATACACAGTTGACTCTTAAACAGCACAGGTTTGAACTGTGTGGGTCCACTTATATCTGATTTTTTTTTTCACTAAATAAATACTACAGTACTATACAATCCACAGTTGGTTGAATTTGAATTTACAGATGCAAAATCATGGATAGTGTGGGTTGCCTATAAAGTTACAAGCAGAGGGTTAGCAACCCTAACTTCTACACTGTTCAAGGATCAACTGTACCTTGTGAAGAGAAGTCTGAAGACTTAGCAATGTATGGTTCAAGGAATAAAAAACTCAACCATTCATAATGTTATGTTTTGTTCTCTTTCAAGGATATTTCCCCTCCTCCCCCTCTCAATTCTTTCATCTATAAATAATTTCCACTACTAGATACTGAGGAAGATTTCACACTCCAAGTGGTAACATTTTCCTTTTTAAAATCCTGTCATACTTTCTATAACTGCTATGTAGAAAATAAATTACTAGGTTTCCAGAGTAGATCCTAGGGGACCAGTAAACCAGACAATAATTCTAAGAGCTGGGAAAGAGACTAGGGGAGTGAAGTTAGAGAGGATGGGTACATTTGACTGATATTTAAAAAAACAATGTTGATCAAAATGGATTATAAACTGAAAAGTAGCCTCACTGGTTGTCTTTTTAATAACAATATCTGATTATATCTCACACATTCCAAGGAAAATTATTTTTTTTAAAAAAAGGTATTTTCTTCCTAGGCCATTGCTCAGTAAGGAGAATGTGTTTAGTTAACATGTGAAGATAGTGAAGCCAATGGTGAAAAGTGAAGTGAGTTTTAGTCCAGCATCTCTCAAGGTCTCCTTGAGCAGAAGGTGACTTCAGACATTAAGGCCCAGCTAAGGGAGCAAAATATAATAGCAGCCAAGGAAAGGGAAGTTGATAGTGTTAAGATATCAGTTTACTTATATATATCTGTGGATTTAATACAGTTTCCCCCAAACTCCCAGAAAATATAGCTCTATAGATCAATGGAACAGAATAGAGACTCCAGAAATAAATTCACAAGCATATATGGTCAATTGCTTTTTGACATTGGTATTGAGGTACCAATATAATTCCAAAGGGAAAAACTATTTTTTTTTCCAATAAATCATGTTGCAGAAACTATATTAAAAACAAAAAGAGGGAATTCCCTAGTGGTTAGGACTTCCTGTTCTCACTGCTTGGGGTCCAGGTTCAAGTCCTGGTTCAGAGAGCTATTTAAAATCTCATAAGCTGTATGGTACACAGCCAACCAAAAGAACCACCACATTGGGTTCCACCTCATGCCATATACAAAACTTAATTTGAGATATCTTAGTGTCCAAACAAAAATTAAAACTATATAAGTTTTAGAATCATGTATTAGAGAAAATATTACTGAATAGTGGTAAATATTTCTTACACAAGATACAAAAATACTAACAATAAAATAAAAATTAAAAAAAATTTAACCTCAGCAAGATCCAAATCTTCAATTCTTTAAAAAACACCATTGGCAAGGCAGTAAGATTAGATCTCAATTACAGGAAAAAAACTATTAAAAATTCAAACATATGGAGGCTAAATAACATGCTTCTGAATAACCAACAAATCATAGAAGAAATCAAAAATGAAATCAAAATATGCATAGAAATGAATGAAAATGAAAACACAACAACCCAAAACCTATGGGACACTGTAAAAGCAGTGCTAAGGGGAAGGTTCATAGCATTAGAGGCTTACCTCAAAAAACAATAAAAAAGTCAAATAAATAACCTAACTCTACACCTAAAGCAACTAGAGAAGAAAGAAATGAAGAACCCCAGGGTTAGTAGAAGGAAAGAAATCTTAAAAATTAGGGCAGAAATAAATGCAAAAGAAAAGAGACCATAGCAAAAATCAACAAAGCTAAAAGCTGTTTTTTTCAAAAGGTAAACAAAATTGACAAGCAGTTCGGCAGACTCATCAAGAAACAAAGGCAGAAGAACCAAATCAACAAAATTAGAAATGAAAATAGAGAGATCACAACAGACAACACTGAAATACAAAGGATCATAAGAGACTACTACCACCAGCTATATGCCAATAAAATGGACAACCTGGAAGAAATGCACAAATTCTTAGAAAAGTATAACTTTCCAAAACTAAACCAGGAAGAAATAGAGATCTTAACAGACCCATCACAAGCACGGAAATTGAAACTGTAATCAGAAATCTTCCAGCAAACAAAAGCCCAGGACAAGATGGTTTCACAGCTGAATTCTATCAAAAATTTAGAGAAGAACTAACACCTATCTTACTCAAACTCTTCCAGAAAATTGCAGAGGAAGGTAAACTTCCAAAGTCATTCTATGAGGCCACCATCACCCTAATACCAAAACCTGACAAAGATGTCACAAAAAAAGAAAACTACAGGCCAATATCACTGATGAACTTGGACACAAAAATCCTTAACAAAATTCTAGCAAACAGAACCCAACAATATATTAAAAAGATCATACATCATGACCATTTATCCCAGGAATGCAAGGATTCTTTAATATCTGCAAATCAATCAATGTAATACACCACATTAACAAATTGAAAAATAAAAACCATATGATTATCTCAATAGATGCAGAAAAAGCCTTTGACAAATTCAACATCCATTTATGATAAAAACTTTCCAGAAGGCAGGAATAGAAGGAATATACCTCAACATAATAAAAGCTATATATGACAAACCCACAGCAAACATTATCCTCAAAGGTGAAAAATTGAAAGCATTTCTCCTAAAGTCAGGAACAAGACAAGGGTGCCCACTCTTGCCACTACTATTCAACATAGTTTTGGAAGTTTTGGCCACAGCAATCAGAGCAGAAAAAGAAATAAAAGGAATCCAGATAGGAAAAGAAGTAAAACTCTCACTGTTTGCAGATGACACGATCCTCTACATAGAAAACCCTAAAGACTCTACCAGAAAATTATTAGAACTAATCAATGAATATAGTAAAGTTGCAGGATATAAAATTAGCACAGAGAAATCCCTTGCATTCCTATACACTAACAATGAGAAAACAGAAAGAGAAATTAAGGAAACAATACATTCACCATTGCAAAAAAAAAGAATAAAATACTTAGGAGTATATCTACCTAAAGAAACAAAAGACCTATATACAGAAAACTATAAAACACTGGTGAAAGAAATCAAAGAGGACACAAATAGATGGAGAAACATACCATGTTCATGGATTGGAAGAATCAATATTGTGAAAATGAGTATACTACCCAAAGTAATCTATATATTCAATGCAATCCCTATCAAGCTACCAACGTATTTTTCACAGAAATAGAACAAATAATTTCACAATTTGTATGGAAATACAAAAAACCTCAAATAGCCAAAGCAATCTTGAGAAAGAAGAATGGAACTGGAGGAATCAACCTGCCTGACTTCAGGCTCTACTACAAAGCCACAGTCCTCAAGACAGTATGGTACTGGCACAAACACAGAAATATAGATCATTGGAACAAAATAGAAAGCCCAGAGATAAATCCACGTACCTATGGACACCTTATCTTTGACAAAGGAGGCAAGGATATACAATAGAAAAAAGACCACCTCTTTAACAAGTGGTGCTGGGAAAACTGGTCAACCACTTGTAAAAGAATGAAACTAGAAGACTTTCTAACACCATACCCAAAAGTAAACTCAAAATGGGTTAAAGATCTAAGTGTAAGACCAGAAACTATAAAACTCCTAGAGGAGAACATAGGCAAAACACGCTCCAACATAAATCACAGCAGAATCCTCTATGACCCACCTCCCAGAATATTGAAAATAAAAGCAAAAATAAACAAATGGCACCTAATTAAAATTAAAAGCTTTTGCACAACAAAGGAAACTATAAGCAAAGTGAAAAGACAGCCTTCAGAATGGGAGAAAATAATAGCAAATGAAGAAACAGACCAAAGAGTAATCTCAAAAATATACAAGCAACTCCTGCAGCTCAATTCCAGAAAAAAAAAATGACCCAATCAAAAAGTGGGCCAAAGAACTAAACAGACATTTCTCCAAAGAAGAAATACAGATGGCTAACAAACATAAGAAAAGATGCTCAACATCACTCATTATCAGAGAAATGCAAATCAAAACCACAATGAGGTACCACTAGATGCCAGTCAGAATGGCTGCTATCCAAAAGTCTACAAGCAATAAATGCTGGAGAGGGTGTGGAGAAAAGGGAACCCTCTTACACTCTTGGTGGGAATGCAAACTAGTACAGTGTGGAGAACAGTGTGGAGATTCCTTAAAAACTGGAACTAGAACTGCCATACAACCCAGCAATCCCACTCCTGGGCATACACACCGAGGAAACCAGATCTGAAAGAGACACGTGTACCCCAATGTTCATTGCAGCACTGTTTATAATAGCCAGGACATGGAAGCAACCTAGATGTCCATCAGCAGACAAATGGATAGCAAAGCTATGGTACATATACACCATGGAATATTACTCAGCCATAAAAAGAATACATTTGAACAGTTCTAATGAGATGGATGAAACTGGAGCTCATTATACAGAGTGAAGTAAGTCAGAAAGATAAACACCAATACAGTATACTAATGCATATATATGGGATTTAAAAAGATGGTAACGATAACCCTATTTACAGGACAGAAAAAGATACACAGGTGTATAGAACAGACTTTTGGACTCCGTGGGAGAAGTCGAGGGTGGGATGATCTGAGAGAATAGCATTGAAACATGTATATTATCAAGTGTGAAACAGATCGCCAGCCCAGGTTGAATGCATGAGACAAGTGTTCAGGGCTGGTGCACTGGGAAGACCCAGAGGGATGGGATGGGGAGGGAGGTTGGAGGGGGGATCAGGATGGGGAACACATGTAAATCCATGGCTGATTCATGTCAATGTATGGCAAAAACCACTACAATATTGTAAAGTAATTAACCTCCAACTAATAAAAATAAATGAAAAAAACAACAACAAAAAAATACCATTGGGAAAACCATGTTAGACTAGAAGAAAATATTGACAAGATAAACTCTACAACTCAAAAATAAGACAAACACCATATTATTTAATAATGGGTAACTGACTTGAGTAGATTCTTCACCAAATATATTGAATGTACATGAATATATATGCACAAGAAAGGTGTTCAACACTGATCGTCATCAAGAAAATACAAATTAAAACAACAATGAGAAGATATCGTCACCTTTAGGAAGCTTAAAAACCTTAAGACTGATTTTACCAAGTTTTGGAGGGAATGTAGAACAATCTGAAATTTTAAACTTTATCATGATGTAAAATGGTAAAGTCATTTGAGAGTTTCTTTTAAAGATACACCTACCATATGATTCAGAAATTCCATTCAACTGTTTACTTAAAAGAAATACAAACTTGTGGCTACATCAAGAGTTATATACACAAATAGTTATAGATATTTCCTATCTCCAAACTAACAATCATCTCAATGTCCATGAGCAGGTAAATCAATGAGCTGAAAAGCTTGTATGAGTACTACTTAGTAACAAACCAGACATTAAACTATAAAACATGCAAATATACAGACAAGTTTAAAAAGCATACTTAGGCAAACAAAGCCAGCATACACAGTATGATTCCAGTTATATGAATTTCTAGAACTGACAGTATTATATTAGAGTGGTTGCCTGATGCTTGGGGCAGCAAAGAATAACTGCAAATAGGATTGAGGGAACTTCCTGGTGGTAATGAAAATGTCGTCGTGATCGGGCTCCCCAGACTACACACAGGCTTCCCAGGTGGCGCTAGTGGTAAAGAATCCGCCTACCAATGTAAGGAGACACAAGAGACGTCGGTTCGATCCCTGGGTCAGGAAGATCCCCTGGAGGAGGGCATGGCAACCCATTCCAGTATTCTTGCCTGTGAAATCCCATGGACAGAGGAGCCTGGGGGACTACAGTCTCTGTGGTGGCGAAGAGTCAGCCACGACTAAGTGCACACCCGTAAACTACACACATGTAACAGAATCCCTCAATGAAGTTTATTTGTAAGGAGCTCTCAAGTTTCTTTAGTTTTACTGAAAATCAGTCAAAACACACAAATATGGTACCAGGTTTCTTGGCCAACGTGGGTAGGTATCCATTTCCAACAAGAAAAAACTTAAATGATTAGTCAGAAAGAGCAGTCACTTTATTGACTAACCATACCTTTCTTTCTAATCTTTCATTTAGATGCCTCTGATGTCGATTTTTATGTTCCCCAATAAATTAAGAGTAAGAAGAATAATAGCATATAAGTGAAAGAAGAATAATAGCACATAAGACAAGAAACATTAGCCATGTTTTTTATACTGCCTGCAATGGATACCCAGTGATCTCATCTCACAGCAACGCCACTGCTATGGTCTGAATGCTTTTGTCCCTCCAAAATTTTTATATTGAAAATCGAACTCCCAATGTGGTGGTATTAGAAGGTGAGACTTTGGGAGGTTATTAGGACACAAGGGGAAATCCCTTATGAATGGAATCAGTGCCCTTATAAATTATGAGACCAGAGAAAGCTTCCTTGACTGTTCCACCATGTGAGGTTATAGCAAAGCAGACCCTCATGAGACACCAAGTCTGCAGACACCATAACCTTGGACTTCCCAGCCTTCAGAACTATAATAAAATGTTTGTTATAAACCACCCTGTTTATATAATTTTGTTTTAGGAGCCAAAATGAACACAGTCATAGACCTAATGTCACTTGGTGTCCAGTTAGGTGAATCTTAGCTTCTTCATATTGCCAGTCGTCATGAGAACCGACATTTGAAAACATATTGTGATTTATAGTAGCAATAGGCAGTAGTTCTAAAATAAACCAGAGCATGTCAATTCATAGTATCTCCTTATAAATTATACATATTATAGTTTAAAACAGTACATTCTTAAACATCATTGTATTTTTAAGAGCACCACTTGAAGCAGCCTTCCTCTAAGGAGATCATGTTAAGAATCTTAGATTAATAATCTCAATATTGGCTAGGAAGTTTCTGTTGTATTTGTCTATGAATATTATTAAAGTTCTTATTTTTATCTAGAGCAGATTACCTTTTAGTCAATGAAATTCTTCTTGATCTTGTCAAGAGTAACCTTTTATTTCCAGGGAAATACAATTTAATAGAAAATCTGGGAGCTTTAAAGTAGGAAACAAAATATTTGAGGTTAAAAATATCACTGTTGATTGAAAAATGAAGTCTATAAGTTGCCAATTATATGTCATAAATTCATTTTTCTTATTAGCATGAAATATAAAGAAGCCAATATTATCTCATAAAAATTAAAGAACATTTAAATATTTATATTAGAATAGTTAAGTATAAATTGAATAAGTTTTAATATTAACAGTCGAGAATGATGATCCTTTTTGAGGAAAAATATTCCATTATCTTTATTAATCTACTCATTCAACAAATATCTGTTGGTTGAGCA
Organism: Muntiacus reevesi; assembly: GCF_963930625.1. Taxonomy (NCBI): domain Eukaryota; kingdom Metazoa; phylum Chordata; class Mammalia; order Artiodactyla; family Cervidae; genus Muntiacus; species Muntiacus reevesi. The sequence goes on from NC_089249.1 coordinate 203,580,195, forward strand.
CCTACAATGTCTCTAGGAGGCACTGTTGAGAAGCTTAGGATTCAGCAACGGAAAAAGAGATAAAGATCTCCACCTGCATGGGGCTTATATGCTGGCATGGAGAGAAAGGCATGAATAAAATGATAAATTAGTAAACTGTCTGATATAATAGAAATTAATAAATGCATTGGGGAAAAGGAAAAAAGACAAAAAGCAAACAAAAGTAAGAGATATCAAGAGTGAAAGAATTGTAGGTATGAAATCCTCATACCCATCAACTATTTTCCCATCACACCAGTATTTTTAAGATATTTTCAGCACAAAACAGATGCATTATCTGTTATAAATAATGCATTATCCATAGGTGACCTCTGACCCAAGACTTGTGACACAATAAACATTCCTTTAAATTGCAAAGTCCCTTGGAATTCCAATTGAATTATATCTCATTGAGTTCTTCATATCTTATGTATCATGTGAAATGGTCATAAGAACAGTTGAGTTCAAAAATTACTGAATATCTATAACTTCTGTTTCTCTGTGAGTCTTTTTCATGTAAAACAGTTGAGTTAAAATTTTAGTATCATTGGAGAAGGAAATGGCAATCCACTCCAGTATTCTTGCCTGGGAAATCCCATGGACAGAGGAGTTTGCTGGGCTATAGTCCATGGGGTCACAAACAGTCAGACACGACTTAGTGACTAAACAACAACAACAAAGATATCTATTTATACATTTATACTTATATAAATTTCTAAGGCCTATTTGTGTATATATGTCCACAATTCCTTTTTAAAAAAAATATTACAATTTAAAAAATTTGAGGGCAAACATGTTTTCTTATAATTCATTTGGTTACTAAACCTGAGACAACCTGAATTTATTTGCTGGTGAAATGCAGACTGTTTATCTCCCCCCTCCCCCAAAAATTTAGTATCATTTATTCCTCTGCTCAAGAAGTGAGGGAAATCATAAGACACTATCCAGTGCAAGGTTAAAGGAAAAAGATGAACCTTGCATTGGATAATACCTTATAATTATGACTGATAATGACATGAGTTTAAGTTTTCTGATTTATGATTATGACTTATGACACATTACTCAATTCTGGCAAATTTAGAATGTCAGTAGATAGCCTCTAGGTCCATCCATGTTGTTGGAAATGGCATGGTCAAATTCTTTTTTGTGGCTTAGTGATATGACATTGCATGTATAAATACCATATTTTATCAATTAATCCACTGATGGATGCATAGGTTGTTTCTATATCTTAGCATCTGTAAATAATGCTGCTATGAACACTGAGGTGCCTCTATCTTAAATGCTTTCTTTGGATAAATACCCAGGAGTGAAACTACTGAATCATATGGATCATATTTTTAATTCTTTGAGGAAACGCAATACTGTTTTCCATAGTAGTTTCTCCAATTTACATTTGAATCATCAGTGTTCAACCCTGTCTCAACATTCTCATAAACCCTTGTCTGTTTGATAATATCCATCCGAACAAGCATGAGAGGGTATCTCCTCGTGGCTTTGACTTGCATTTCCTTGATATTTAATGATGTTGAACATTTTTTCATGTGCCTCTTGGCTTTTTGTATGACTTCTTTGGAAAAATATCTATTTGGGTATGATGCCCAGGTTTTAAATCAATTTTTTTTTTATGTTGAGTTCTACAAGTTCCTTGTATATTTTGGATAATAGCCTCTTAACAAATGTATCATTTAGAAGTATCTTCTTGCATTAACTTTTCAAGTCTAAGTCATAAGGACTAAGTAATCTTAATAAAATTAGATGTTTCTAATTATTTAATAATAGAAACATTTGGGAGAACAAAAAAATTGTGATTGTATGAGATGAGACACAAAGAATTTTAAGCTAGAGGGGTGTGTGTGTGTGTGTGTGTGTGTGTGCGAGTCTTTCAGTTGTGTCAGACACTTCGTGACTTCATGGTCTATAACCTTCCAGGTTCCTCTGTCCAGGGAATTCTCTGGTAAGAATGCTGGAGTGGATTTCCATTCCCTTCCTCAGGGGATCTTCCTGACTCAGAGATCAAACTTGGGTCTCCCACACTGCAGGCAGATTCTTTATCTGAGCCACCAAGAAGCTTGGCATTCCCACAGATAAACAACTGAAAATGTAGCCTATTCCCCCTTTGCTGCATCCAGACCTCCAACTCTATCCACTCCAGATCTTTATGTATTTTTGGCTTTAACTTTGTCTTCTTTTCTACTTTGAGATAATAATCAAACAGGACAGTTATGAGGATGAACAGGCGATCAAAGTAGAAGGCAACAGAGTGTAACAGGGCAGAAAGTTCTGTGCAGCTGTGAAACTTAGGGTCTACCTTCTGGAGCAAGGATCAAAATGATATCATTCTTGAGAACTTAGTCACAGGAATATACTCATGTTCACCACACTATGTCACTTTTAACTTCATCGTAAATGCATGGGAGGTTAACTTGTCAACTCAAGTTAAAAATATAAGCGTTCTTGTTTTTTTGCCAAAATCATGAGTTTTAATTAGCCTCATATTTATTTCAAGAATTTCTTTAAAAAAATAATAAAACATGATGTACTCTCGGCCAAACAGCAGAGGCCTTCATTGTCTCATGCATGAAGTACAGAAGGTTTAAGTCTACTATATCCTCCACATCCTGTGTCCAGATTAGCAAGGAATTCCAGATGTACAATATTAGTTCTTTGGAATTGAACTGGGCAGGAAACTGAGGATCAAGACAAGAGTAGAATTTGACTGAGTAAATACAGTAAGAAATGTGGTGCTCTCCTTTTGTATCTCCTGAAACTAGAGTTGTCTGTTAAGAGAAAGGCATGATCTTGGCTCAGATACAAGTTCTGGGTAGCTTTGGAAGTGAAGTGAAGTGAAGTGAGTCACTCAACCATGTCCGACTCTTTGCGACCCCGTGGACTTTACAGTCCATGGAATTCTCCAGGACAGAACACTGGAGTGGGTAGCCTTTCCCTTCTCCAGGGGATCTTCCCAACCCAGGGACTGAACCTAGGTCTCTCGCATTGTGAGCAGATTCTTTACTAGTCGAGCCACAAGGGAAGCCCAAGAATACTGGAGTGGGTAGCCTATCCCTTCTCCAGCGGATCTTCCCGACCCAGGAATCAAACCAGGGGTCTCCTGCATTGCAAGTGGATTCTTTGCCAACTGAGCTATTAGGGAAGCCTTTCCCAGCATCAGGATCTTCTCCAGTGAATTGTCTCTTCATATCAGGTGGTCAAAGTTTTGGAGTTTCAGCTTCAGCATCAGTCCTTCCAGTGAATATTCAGAGTCGATTTCCTTTAGGATTAACCGGTTGGATCTCCCTGCAGTTCAAGGGACTCTCAAGAGTCTTCTCCAACACCACCACAGTTCAAAAGCATCCATTCTTCAGTGCTCAGTCTTCTTTGTGGTCCAACTCACATCTGTACATGACTACTAGAAAAACCATAGGTAGCTTTGGGTACCACTGCAAATGGAATCCGTTGCTCCTCTCTCACTGTTTCCATGGCAACTTGTACCTTCATAGAGTCCTTCTGTTGTGCCTCATGGTCAGTTCTTCTTGACCCTTCTACTAAAGTGTACTCTGCTTGAGCTCAAGGAGTCAAAATTGAAAGGGAGGTACACATATGTGTAGCCTCCCCACTGTATCATCATGGGACTTATCAGGATCGTACTTTTTTTTTTTAATCAAGGATGAATGTACATCCATACATCATAATTGCCAAAAGTTGTAGTTTACCTTATGGTTCCCTTTTGGTGTTGTCTATTTTATGAGCTTGCTAAGTAAATTACATGTACCTTGAATTCCATATATCCAGCATTATAAAACCACATATTATATGGTGGTTCAGTGGGTAAAGAATCTGCCTGCAATGGAGGAGACAGGGGTTCGATCCCTGAGTTGGGATGATTCTCTAGAGGAAGGGATGGAAACCTTCTCCAGTATTCTTGCCTGAAAAATCCCATGGACAGAGGAGCCTGGTGGGCTACAGCCCAAGGAGATGCACAGAGTTGGACACAACTGAATGATTAAGGACACACATAATACCATACAGAGTATTTTCACAGCTCTGAAAACCCTCTGGTGCCAGGATGAAGACTATTTCTGGGATATCTGCACCCACCCAGTACCAGAGCTTTCTCCAGGCAGCTTTTTACAGTTTTAGGAGAGATTAAACCCTTTTTCTGATGGAAAGAGGGAGGTAGGTACAATGTGTGTGTGCGCATCAGTGTATTTGCTCTGTAGGGGTATTTAATGAAAACTCCTATTTTATTTTGTCCTTTTCACTTCTATGCTTGCACACTGAGCTTGGGCCATTCTGGGGTTCTTTGGGGAGCTTGGCTTTCACCACCGTTTCGGTTTCCTTATTGTCCGTCTTCATCACTAGCAGACTTCCATGTATGTACTTTCAGATTTGCAGAAAATTGTTACTGATTCCCCCATTATCAGCTATAATTTTCTTCACTTTCAAAGCTTCTTTCATTGTTGTGTTCCTTTTTTGTTTCAGGAAGGAAAGAGAAAGGCATCCGAGCATGAGTGAGCTCCTAGGAGCTCCCTTTTAAATCATAACTTCCTTCTGCTGACCTCAGGCTAGCTTGTGAGTCTCACGTTTCCACAGTTCCTTTCCTGTTGACCCACCCATGGCCAGTGTTCTCACATGCAGTGGTTTCTTGATAGTAGCAGAGAGGGGGTCAGATTCTTGGTTTCACACTTGACTCTGAAACTATCTGATGCATTGCTTGAGGAGAGTTGCTTCCAGCAAGTGCCTGAGCCAGGATACAATCAAGATTATTACCATCTTCTACCTTGCAGAGAAACCAGAGAATGACTTCATTTGTTTTCAGTGCTGAAGCATTTCTAAAATGGTCTTCAGATTTTAAAATAACCTTCTCTGTTGTAAAAACCATAAGCAGACACAGGAAAATGCCAGCAGGCAGAGGTAAACTGAGTACATTCCAATGTTCCATCAACACATCTTGAAAATTCTTCATCCTCACTGGTGAGTGATTCCTGAACAACATCCAGAATGCTAGGCTTAGGGGCCAGCAAGGAAGAAAAACAGCAATATAACTTTCTAAATCCTGCCCCTTGGTAGAACTTATCCTCAGTGTTGATTTCATTATGATTTCTTTTTTTCTACCTCTCTGACTAAATGAGAACTTGATGAATCATTGCTTAATTAAATAACCATGAAACAGTGGGATGTATACGCTGGGCATTCTCAATGGGTGGGATGTGTTTTCACTTCATTTGGTTCATAGAGGAAAGTTGACTCGAAAGGGAAATTTTTTCTTCTCCATACATTTAAAAAAAAACACACACACACTACAGACATAGAGAGAAATAAAGGACTTACTCCACGAACATCAACATATGCCTTAATTTTTAAAGTGTTTACAGACAATTAACAAAAAAGTCCAACATTTAAACATCCCTTTATGTCTTCCCAGGATTTGGAATAACTAAATGAATCATTTCCATCCACGTCTGGCCTCTGTCTCTGGCAGAGAAACCAAAAGACTATTATGGGAGGGCTTGGTTATAGTCTTTGTTATTAGTCTCAGAAAATTAGTCGAACAGCCAAAATACACTGATTTCTTTAATTCCCATGAGGATATGGGGCACATATCCTCACAGACATACACACAGATACACACACACACGCGCAATCTAAAACTGTTTGTATTTTTTCAGTAGTTAATACTTTTAGGTAAAAAATCCAGAATCCTATTGCTCCTTATAAAATAGTTTTTAAGCACTGGAAAAGTACAGACCAGGTGCTCAAACCACTCTTGTCCCTTTTCCTTTCATGTGTCTCTCACTTCCATGACCAATGCCTTGCGTGGGGTTCAGGTGTTAAGAACCATGACGGTAAACCCTGTGATGTCCCTGTGATTGGAGTCTCTGCCCTCTCTTTATGTCACCATCCACACTAATATGACCTTACCTGCAATGTCTGTCCTTATAAGCCTTCAGAGTTTAGCTTACTTCAATGTTCAGAGAGGCTTACTATGGTCGTCCGCAAACTTAAATAATACATGAGACCATATCTGACGTGAATTCTGAAGAGGCCCTGCTTTTTCATGCTACTTCATCTGGAGATGTGCCTACTTGGTTTTAAAAATTATCTTTGTGGCAGTTATTTATAACAAATGTCTTCCCTTTCTCCACTTTGAGTTTTAAGAGCCATTATGAGTAGAAATTTGTTGATTTCTGAAGACAAGTTATCAGGACTGCTTCCTCACACTGCCTTCTATTAAACTAGTTTATAAAACCATGTGTTTCCCTGGTAGCTTACTTTTATCAAAACCATTTAAATTCTTTACTGATTAATAAGAAGCAGGACCAGAAGTTAGCAACATGAGGATAGAAATTAAAAAATCACCTGGTTCTAAAATATTCCCTACAAAATAGAATAAAAGGGTATGAAGGGAGACTTAGGAATGGCACTAAGGTGTAAGATTAGCAGGATGAATGAGTCTGTTGTACCTGACTCTATGGATCAAAAAGACCTGAATTTCTTGTCATATTTTCAGTTGAAAAAATTCCTGATATACATGTAGTCCAACAGGGGAGCAAGTTGCCAAGATATCCCTTTTCTTTAGAAGAACAGAAACTCCTTTTTACCTTCAGTGGTTTAGAAGTGGTGCTTCTGTTTTGGATAAAAGACCACAGAGACTTTATCCTATATGTAAACCTGATCCTCAAATTTCTGCTAGTTGTTGGAAAAACTAGGAAAGTTATTTTTGTAGGCATTCTGCTAAAATCACTCTGAAATAATTGTATCATTGGTTCACGAATTGGCCCCCCAATATGGAGGGTAAGGAGAGACCTATCCAGATTGGGAGGTGGCCATTCTAATAAGCAACTTAGGAAGCTTGCTTGTGCAACCGCTAACCCACCAGGATCTTTAAAGTTTCTATGAAGACCTAACCTGGATTTACCCTGGAGGGTCTCCCCATATCTTACTCTCTCAAGGTTACCTCCTAGTGACAGGGCCCCCTACAGGAACATGGGTGCAAGATTTTCTAGGTTCAGCTCTCTGATCCACTCATCCTCCTCAATGGCCTCCTCCAACGCACTTGCTATTTGTGCTAAGCTGACTTGTTAGCAACCTGTGTTTCCAAGATTTCTATCAGAGCACATCTCATTCTGACAACTGTGAATGGTTTCTGTGATCTGCCTGATTGTACATCTGTGGTCCTTGGCAGAAAGGCAGCTTTGTCCATCATACACATGTCCCATATGAAATTATTCCAGACGTGTTTACTGTCTACATATTACCTTTTCAATGAATGTAGTTTATTTTAGTAACAGAGGTCCAGAAACAGAGCAAGGAAAGGAGGGTTTTGGCTCTGGTCCAGCACCTGTATGGGAAAGCTAGGATGACACCTCACCTCCCTAAATTAGTTTTCTCTACAGTAAAATACAAGTATTGACTCAACACATTCCCTTTCTTAGTTTAAATACCATGGAAGTTTTTCATCACAAAGGGTAAAACGTGTCTTCCTTGGTAATTGTGACTGAGTGCTAAAATATAATCCCTGTAAGCCCCACTACTGACGTCATACGAATTCTTAAGCGTTATTCCCAGAGTATCTGTTCTACCTCATGGTGGCTGGAACTCCCTCTTCCCAAGATGTCTAGTTACTTCTGGACTTCTTTTCCACTAAGGCCTGTGGTCCAACAGTGCATCTTTTGGAGGGAGAGAAATTACATTAAGTATTTAGCTTCACTTCAGAAACCACTGCCTATGAATACTTTGGGCTATCAAATTTGGCCTATAATTTGAAGACTTTCCTTTTCATTCTTTCAAGCAATCTATTTTAAGCTTAAAAAATTACATCAACTGATCAGATTTGTTAAAAAAAAAAAAAAAAAAAACCCACACATCACACTGACTGTCAATTTGAGACTATATTCCCAACATTAAGATGATTAAGATGTCAGGTAAAAAAAAAAATTCCACAGTGGTAGATCCTATTAATTTTAAGAATTTGTTAAATAGTGGAAATATTTGTGTTTGTATCTAATTGTTTTCATCTAGATGACTGGCTTTAATTAAACAATTCTCAAATTTCAGGACAAGATGGAAGTTCACTTTATCTTTAAAGGATGAACATTTCCAATAAAGGCAATCTTTACAGCAGTTCAGGTTAGAGACCCAGGAACATTGCCATTCAACAAGAGAAAAACATCAAGAGCAAAAAGGAAAGTGTTTCTACTCAAACAAAACTTATGTCCTTAGCTAATTCAATTAACTTCTCAAACCCTTAGTTTCCACATCTGTCAAGGGGGATATTATTAAATTCAATTCATGCACAGTTATTGAGGGGATAAAATGTGAGCTTAGAACAACTAGACATGTGTTACACTCTGTAAAAATGCAAGGGCTATAGTTAAAGCATACAGTTAAGATCTGGGATGAGAATCAGTGACATAGTTTTGATCCCATTTAAGGCAAATCATCTACCCATCTGGGCCTCAGATTCATCATCTATAAAAGAGGGAGCTACATTCAACAATGTAAATTTTCTATCAACGATGGAATCTTATGTTGAACAACTGCAAGCTGGGTAAACTTATTTGATAAATGTGTGAGGCTGGGTGAAATGAGTCTTAGTCTCATATAACCTGCCAAAGGCAGAACTTAATCCAGTGGGCCAAGCAACCTGCTAAGCTCTGAATTAAAAACATATTTAAAAACTTGTTAAAATGGGCTTTCTCTTCCATTGCTCTTTCATCAATAAAACTTCATAATAAAACAAACAAAGCTCTTTGAGGAATAAGAAACACAAAGTACATCAATCTGTGATGAGTTTACAAAACCAACCTCTAGTGTTTCATTAGCGAGTACAGATGTTTTCTTGCTTTTTTACCCCAGCACATTTTTTTCAACATGATACGTATGTCTCCACTGTCCTGTGTCTCAATGACACAGACAATAAACACAATTTGGCACAATAATTTAAACAGTCCATGCAAAACCTACTACTTGAATGTAACCTCTATTTTTATAGCAAATTACAGGAAATATGGGGAGATATATATATATATATACACACACATATATATATATGCACACATATTATTTACTCATCAATTTATATAAATTCATATTCATCTGTTTAATTTGCTCTAAGAAACTCTTAAGGGAAAACAGCACAAACATTTACTCAGAGACACATTTTAGCATCTATGATTAGGATGGTATTTTTATAACTAACAGATTAACAAAATACTAATAAGTAACATCTAAGGTCAAGGTGCTTTCACAGGGCAAAAGAAAACTATCAGGGATTCTGATTTCTGGGCAAACTTCGTACGCCCTGACAAATGAACTTCTGCTAATATTTAACATCCTTCCTGAATTGTATTTAGTGGATGAAAAGTTCTGTGCTAACCTCCCAGGAGGAAGTAGAACATCTACTTCTATCTGAGAACTTAATGTCAGCAGCTAAGAAAGGTAAATTTGAGAGCATATCACCGAGCACTTGGTGGCCCTAGTACCAGAGGACAGTAGATATGACAAGTCCCTAAACAGAGGAGTCAGAGAGCAGAGGTGGACCACTCACAATTTGAGTCTACCTCACGATTTAATCTCAAGTCAGGTCATGACTGTATGGTTCGATTCTGGGTTGGGAAGATCCGCTGGAGAAGAGATAGGCTACCCACTCCAGTAATCTTGGTCTTCCCTTTAGGTTGAGCTGGTAAAAAAATCCACCTGCAATGTGGGAGACCTGGGTTCCATCCCTGGGTTGTGAAGATCCCCTGGAGAAGGGAGAAGGCTACCCACTCCAGTATCCTGGCCTAGAGAATTCCATGGACTGTATAGTCCATAGGGTTGCAAAGAGTTGGACACGACTGAGCAACTTTCAGTTTTTCATTTTCATGCTTTAAGTGTCACCACTTAAGGAGATTTTAGATACATATTTTAAATTTCAACTAAAGATCATTTGCATATATATATATATATATTTAGGAATCTTTCCACACTGAGAAATTTTAGCTTTTGTGTATTCTTCTTGATGTAGAATACAAAGAAAATTTTGTTACTGAAAAGCCAAAAATTCTCTTTTGCAGTAATACTTCCAATTGAAAGACATTTTCAGAGAATAATATAATGGTCCCTCAGGTTAGTATTTGTCAAACAAAGGTATTTGGAAGCCTATGAAGTCTGAAAGATGTTTCCCCTTGAGCATGGAGAGCTCAAGTCTGATTTGACAAAGACGTAACTAGAAGTCCTGCAAAGAACACAACTGTCGATGCTGAAGGTGACCTTGCCATTTTGATTCAGTCTGAACTAGATTCAGGAAAAAACAGAAACAACCCCCTGCAGGTAGACCTTCAAGAAATGTCCAGCATAAAATTGTGCAGAAGACTTAGAACGCCTTCTACTGCTACTTCTACTACAGTAATGGGATAGCAGAGAGTTAGGCTAAGAGGCAAAGTTTCTTTGGAGACAACTCGATAGCCTCACTAGGACATAAGCTTCAAGCTCCCTGGCACTTACTCTGTGATTCCCAGTATGTGGCTACTGCCATCAGAAACACTGGAGACAACTTGATAAAAAAAAAAAATTCGAAGGCCTGGCCCCGTCCCAGACTTAACCAGATCACAATTCCTTGGTCAGGGGTCTGAAAATATGATTTACATTAAGCTCCCCAGGGCATTCTGATGTACAGAGAGATTAAGAGCTACCACTCAGTTTTAAAAGATACTTAGGAAGGATCACCTGTTCCTGGATAATCCCATTTCTTCCTCCCCACTATAGCTAAGATATAGGGTATACTGAAAATGGCAACGAGGTTAGATACAACTCGGGACTATGCAATGATCCAGGGGCATCAGTGGTGAAAAAAACGTCTCCATAGCTTCTTCACTTGTTTTCTCATTCTTAAAATTCTCAAAACTCTTCATTGTCAGAAGAAGTTCGGGAAAATGATGTCTAGAAAGTCTAGTATAAGCTTGACAATGATGGTTGGTAATAAAGTTAATATATATTCATACACTCTTATATTCAGCTAAGGCCTCTGTGGCCCAATTCAATATACAACATCTCAAAACACTTAAGACAGCAGAGAACTAGTCAAAGTATATGAACCTACTAAGATACTTAAAAAGAACAAACATTCACCTTTTAACTAGAATAAGTTAGGTAACCTATATTTCTGATAAAGTACATTCACTGGAGAACCCTGGAGAAGTATGTAAACAAAATATATTTTGTAAAAACTATAAAACTAAAAAACTAACTATAAAAACTAAATATATTAAATAGCCTCAACTAGAATGTAAGCCCTAGAAACAGGAAATTTTGCTTCAGTCTTTGCTATATATACAGTTCTTTGAGTAGGTTCTGGCACTCAAATTGGCTATTTGGTATTTAATATGGTTGAAAAGAAAATGGTAACTATTGATATTTTCACAAATATCCATCTAAGTCTCTTTTCCCATAAGCAACAAATACCCATTTATTTATGTATCCCTTACTGTTTCACTCCCTAGAACTTACTAGAATTTAAAGAACATGTCTATACATATATCTTTAAATTTACCATCTACTCTCTGAAAATGTAACTGTATGTAACTTTTGTATGTAATTATGTAATTTGTATGTAATTGTATGTAATTTTTTCTGATTACATACAAAACTACCAGATTGTCTGTGTGTGCTTGCTTTTCCAAGTACTGTGCACAGTAATAACTTTCTATTTTCACTTACTTTTTATGGTGATTTTTCATGCTGTGATAATTTGCATTCTTTTTTGGTAAACACCTGGCAATTTCCTATTTGCCCATATTCCTAATATGAAAGAAAGAGCTGCCAGTTTAAACAACGGCTAACAAGTCTTTACATTAAAAAGTGTAAGTTCTTTTCAAGTATATGTTGCAGAATTTTCCCAAGCTGACGTTTGCTTTTTAATACTACAGAGTTTTGTCCAACATAAGATTTCACTTATTTTGTGGTCACATTATTTGGTATTTTATGATTTTTATCAATGCTGAGATAAGCTTAATCAAACATGCCTATCTGCTCATTGGGTACAGAGGGTCATTAGAGTTCAATTTGGTGAAGTGGTCTTTAGTTTGGAAAATGTGACCTGACTTATGATATCAAACTTGAATAAATGAATAAAGTTATGCTGTAACTTCTAAATTATGAGAAGCACAAGTGATAAGCATGCATATTTGGAATACTTTTAACAATGTGGTCCTTAAATAATCTTATCATCATTCTCTCTTCCTTAAGATTGAATGCGGTAAGCTTCGAAAATAATCATTCATCCTCTGGCCTTAATGGGCATTTTTTTCGAACTTCCCTTATTGATGGATATTCTCAGCCTCTGACTTTGACACAATGCACGACCTTTCCGTGTAAGCCCACACTACTTTGTCTTTTAACTTCCAAGTATGCTTCCTTGAGAGATCACAGTGTAATTAGAGGTTATAAGTATAACCTTCCATTTCCCTGAAATTAGCAGCTACCCTGGTCTGTCCTTGTTTTAGGAATGACAGTAAAATTGGCTATCATGAGAATGCAACTGAATTCAGTTCAATTTTCTTTTTAAAGTACAAAAGAATTATCTCTGTGTTGCTTTGAAAATGACCTAGAAAAAGGTCCAATTCAGGATACTGAAAATTCAGTTTGGTTTTAATATTAATATTTTGGTGAAATAATGCATATAAGTGAATAATTTGTTATAAAATTTGCACAATTGTCTCAGAATGTTACTCCTAAATTTCATATAAAGTTGGTTTTTAATAATCTGAGCTCAAAGAAATCACTAGAAATCACTGGGAAGAAATGCACCACTGTATCATGACTTTGCCCAAAGTTTTTATCTGATTAAATTTACTCTGTTTCCTAGCATTCCCTAAACTGATGCGGTATCTAATTCAATCTTTTTAAAAAGGAGCATTTCTGAATGGCTAAACTTGAACTAGCAGGAATTATGGATAAGTCTCACTTTTGAATTCTTAGATGAATCAGAAATTCCCTCATGAATAGACATGGTAAGGTATGGTAACTTCAAATTATCTCTTTGTACCCTCAGAATCCTTCTGCCACGTAGAACATACACATTCATACAAATCAATGTTGAAAAGTTAAATCTGCAGAGAGGAGGATGGCTAGAGACAGAACACAAACAGGAGAAAGAAAAATGAGCTCTGCTAGCCCTATTTTAGTCAGATTTTTGACTATTTAATATAAAGGGAAGTAAAAAGACGAGAAAGAACCACCAAATACCAACAATTTGGTCTGCAAAACTCTCAGCAGAGCTCTGAAGTCACTCATGTCCTCTCCCCACACCCCCTCCCCATGACTGCCTCAGCCTAGCCTCAGTTTCACAGGGCAGAGGGAAGCACAGAATCCAAATATTCCAATTATGCATTTATGTAGAATACAGATAAGTAGTGTAAAATCCTCTCAGGAATTTGTATCAAATACTTTACACTTCTTATTGCTAAAGAGTAGGCACACCAATTAAAAATGATTTTCTGATTTATAAATTGCATTTTGCTAAAACAGTAATGAGCCCTCATTTTTCATACCTCCAATCAGCTTTTCTGTAGGTGAGGCCACCAGGTCTTTGAGCTTTGGTTACCAAATAAACAACATCCCCTCAAAACTCTGAGGGAAAATCAACAGCCTTGATCTGGCCTTGTTAGGAAGACATGAAAGCCCACTGAACAGATCACTGGGGAGGAGATGAGTCTGCATTTCAGTATCTCATCCATAAAGGAAATTGGATGAGTTCATTTCTAAGGTTGCATTTACTGAAAACTTCTTTAATTTCTAATTAGGCATTCATTATTTCTTAGTGTATTTCACCATCTAGGTTTATAATAATCACATAAAAAATACATGCCTTTCCACAAACAAGAACAGAACAGAGAGCGAGGGGGAAAATAGTTAGAAACCTGTTATTAAAGCAGATTCCAAAAGGAATGCTGAAAATGCTGGATCTCCTTTCACTTGAGCAATTACCATTCTCTTCAAATGGTATCTAGATAACATGATCCATTTTTACAAAATGAAAGCTGGGATACCATCATAATTTAAGCCCCACAAGAGCAGGAGCTTCACTTTTCTGTAAATGAAGACTTACATGGAAGATAAATAATAAACGAAGAGATGAGCGCCTCTGGACAAAGCCGTGTTAAGAGCCTTATTCCCACATCGTACCCCAAGGGGGCGCCATACAGCTTCCAATGCAGGTGTCCGCTGACAGGCTCTAAGTGTGCATGCCCTGAGGCATTGATGTTTTCGGCCCTCTGAGCAGTCAAGCATTTCAGTCTGTTGCCTCTCCTGGACTGATTTTATTGGTTTACCCTGAAGTACTTTAGAAATGTTAGTTTTTACTCGCACTGTGATAGAAAGATTGAAAACCACTTAGCACATAGCAAACTAGCCAGTTAAACTTGAGTAACAGGTGTGACCTGTTGCTGCTGACAGAATCTTAGTGTGGATCTTAAAGTACAGGTGATTGTAGGACCACCCGCCTGAATTTGCCAGCCAGCCTGCCCCACAAGGCCGAATAAACTGAATTGCTCAATTCAATTGCTTACTTTTCCCAGGGAGGTAAAAAAACAAAACAAAACCAAAAAACCCTTAATTTTCACAGAACATCATTTGGCTTATTGGAGTACTTCTGGTTCTTTTTGATAAGCCTTGTCATCTGCATAAGAAAAGCTGGCTACTTTTCTATTTTGTGACTGGAAGGCATGCAACTAGTTCATTAAGGGGGGTGAGGGGTGGAAACACCATAATTTGAGTAGAAGTAATAGAAATTGGAGACAAGGTCTTTGATATTATACACCACTTGAGGTGGGTATCTTTCATCAGACCTGCCCTGTCAGATCAGACTTTCAGAAGTTTCAGATTAGACTTTCAGATTAGACTATTCAGAGTTGAGACTGTGCTAAGTACTTTATAAACATTATATGAAGTTCTCATAAGTAAAAAAAAAAAAAAAAAATTTTTTTTAGACACTAAAAAACTGGAGTTCACAGGACTAAGTGACAAAATTTGATTTATTCCAGGTGACCTCTAAGTCCTAACAGATAAGAACACCTGGTTGGTTGATCCATTCCAGTTGCTTACTGTGGGCCTCTGACTAAAAGCGCATACCCTTCCCCCCATCAGAATTCTGAACTCTGTGAAAGTACAGTAAATGTAGATTCAAGGTCCCCAGATGACTTTGCTGTGTAGACTGACAACCAAAGTCAAGAGCTGCCTGTTAACCAACTAGGGCAGACTAATTCTTAAGTCCATCTTCAAGCATTCATGCATGTTCAGATGCCCAATCATGGCCAATTCTGCATGACCCCATGGACTATAGTTCGCCAAGCTCCTCTGTCCGTGGGATTTTCCAGCCTAAAATTACTGGAGTGAGTTGTTATTTTCTCTTCTAGAGGATCTTCCAACCCAGAGATCAAACCCACATCTTTTGAGTCTCCTGCATTGCAGGTGGATTCTTTACCAAGAGTGGCAGCTTAATATCAATAATCAGAATCAGACCTAGTTATAACAGTTAACAGTTTTGGAAGCAGGCAAAATTATCCCACTTCCTTTTTCAATATTACCATCAGATGACTCCATACAAGAAAGATGTATTGGGTGAAGACAGTTTCCTAGAATTTCAAAATTAAAAACAAACTGAATGACAGGAGTTATTTTTACCCCAGTCTGGCAGCATATTAGATTCACTTTGGGACAATTTCTTAAAATACCGATTCTAGGATTTTAATCAGAGATCAGTTAAATCAGAATTTGCAACGACAGGCCTGAATATCAGCATCTTTTTAAACTCCCTGATGATTTTAATGTGGAGCTGTGATTTAAGAACCCCTGTCCTTGAGGCTTTAGAGTGAAGTTCGACCTGTCATCTGACTATGAGGCAATGCTCCTCTAACTTTAGCCTGCATAGAGCCACCTGGGAATTCTGGTAAATCACAGATTATGTTCTGGTAGCACCAGCATGAGACTTGAGAGCCTCTATTTCCCATACGTATGATGGTGATGATTTGAGGGGCTCATTGAGCAGCAGAGTCTTAGACCACTTGGTTCTCAAACTTGGCTGCACATGTACCAGGCCTACCTGTCCCATCTCATTTATTTGTATCGCCTGCCTCATCCCATGGGCAATCAGGTCTGAGCACTCCGGGCTACGAAACGCCTACTGCACACTGACTCTAGGTCACCTGGCACAACTAGCAACACCCCAGCAGAGCTGTCTTTAATCAACACATAAAGTAAGTCGTTGGCTTACTCAGCTGTGCTGGTGTATTGTGAGCCGTCCTTCCCCGTGGCTGGTACTTAGGAATATTCAGAGCCACAGAGTTAGCGGGAGAGCCCGTTAAAACAGGGTCCATTCATTCTACCTCCCTGCTGCAGATTCTTAACCTGTCAGTGTAAGGATAATAGGAATAACCTGACAAGGGTATGGGTATTAGTTAAGTCACAGCATCTATCCAAGTACCTGGTTTTTATGGGGCTTCCCTGGTAGCTCAGTTGGTAAAGAATCCACCCGCAATGCAGGAGACCTGGGTTAGATCCCTGGTGTCGGGATAGACCCCCCCGCCCCAGAAAAGGGAAAGGCTACCCACTCCAGTACGCTGGCCTGGAGAATTCCATGACTGTATAGTCCATGGGGTCCCATAGAGTTGGACATGACTGCGTGACTGTTACTTCACTTTTCAAGCCGCTATTGCCACCCATTTTGTACCTGTGCCCTTCACAGGTGCTGGGCATGCCCACTGCAAGTTGGGCAGCTCTTCTTAGACAACTAGACTAAGCTCCTTCAAGGGACAATGAAGCCTGGAGTAAAATGCCCTAACTTGTTAAAGGCCAGAAAATATTACAATTAAACCAAACTGTAATATATATCATGACATATTACAATGCAATTATATCTATTGGACTTCCCTGGTGGCTCAGTGGTAACGAGCCAATGCAGGAGACACGGGTTTGATCCCTGGTCCAGGAAGATCCCCATTCCAGTATTCTTGCCTGGGAAATCCCATGGACAGAGGGGCCGGGAGGGCTACAGTCCATGGGGTTGCAAAGTCGGACACGACTTGGTGACTGAGCAACAACAATTATATCTATTAAACCAAACCAACCAACCCAAAGCAACAAATCATACCAGAAAGAATGAAAATAAAAAGGCTCAAGGCTCTGGACCTAAAAAGACTTAGCCCATCTGGGAAGAATTAGTCTTCCAGCATTCCCTAATTGTGTTCAGGACTTCATCTTTGTACTAACCACCCTGTGTGGCCTGTTTAGACTGTTACTAGACTGCATTCCTTCAGAACAACAGCTCTCTCTTCTCGGGACATTCCCCCACAGGGAGGCTTTCACAGGGTAGGTATTCAATAAAACAGTACCGAAAGAACAAATAAAATAAACCCATATGTACTCACTCCAGAAAACTCTTGGTGGCCATGGTTTGCTTGCATTCTATTTCTTATGTGTTAAAATACTTCAAAACCTATTTGGCTGGTCAATCAGTGACAGAAAAGCTTTCGCCGGAGGATGTTAATATAAATAAACCCTATGCACTGGAACATCTTTCCACATTCCAAGTAGCCAAAAACTCAATTGTACAGAGTTTTGTGTACACTTTACATTTTAATAGTGATTGCATGATTAATTTTTCCAGAACTATTTTGCAAGTTAAGGTGGTTTCAAATCATTTAACATCATCCCAACAATCACTTATAAATTTAGTATTTCTTCCAATAGAGTAGAATTTTTCAAGGGGTCAAGAGTAGATGCCTAACCTATTTTTGAGACGTTTCAACCATCCAAGCTGATCTTAATACTCTTCATCAAAATTTGTGAATTCACAGAATCTACTCCAGTATCTAAAATAGAAATCTATGAAGTGTTTCACAAAACTGAGCGACAAGCTCTCGTTCATTTGTTCTTTAAAAAAAATTCTCAACCAATGCATTCAATCTAAAGTCTCTAAGCTGGTCCAGACATCCCATAAAGATGATAATTTTTTTTTTTTAATGAATGCCTTTATGCCTCATCACAATCACTGGATTTCTCTTTTATGTTTGCCAGAGAAAAAGAAAACGAGGTTAACATTTATTGGTCATACCTTTATAATTGCGTTTGCATTTTCTAAGATGTGTCCTTTAAAATTATAACGGGCATCCTTGACTGAACCAATACAATGATTCATCTTCTCTCCTAAGAATCCATTTAACACTTGAGGGCAATCAACCATACTGTGTTTCTGTGGCTTGTATTTGTAAAACTTCTGAGGCTCCTTTTTTAGCCTTAGGCAACCTGGTCAGTCTTACTTCAGATGAAAGTTTCCAAGAAAGTATAACAATAGTATCTAGATGAAAGGGTAGGTGTTTTTGGTTATCTCACCCAACTTCATTTCTATACATGAGAACCTAGAGTTGTTTCAGAAAGGCTTGTGGAAGGCTGCCACAGAGAGCAAAGACAAGGACCAGAGTCCCATCCCACCACCCTCTCCATGAAGTCCATCACACCTGTCTGCTGGGAGGCACGCCCTCCTTGGAGCGCTTGTACTCCTCCGGGTCTGGCTGGTCGTGCCACGTCTTCAAGGCACCCAGACCGCCTCTCAGCCTTGTTTGTGCAGCCAGTGACCTTAAGTAACGAAGTTTAACAGCTCTTTTTGGACAAAAAGCAGGCAAGTTTACTGTCTGCTATAAAAGTTCAGTGTAAATCCACTGAGTGCATGGAATTCATCTGGCACCTCCTGCATCACCTCAGGGGACTTATGTGCAAAGAGAACCAAAGCAAGGATGCTACTGATCACACTGCTCTGTCTCTGAGCCAGGAATGCCGTGTCTTCTGCCAGCATCCATGAAATAGGAGCACTCTTATTTTCTAGCTTTTAAGAAGTACACAATCAAATCCCAAGCCTGACACTAATTCTAGCTTGAAAATTCAAGTTTACAGTTATTATAGCAAATGATTTAATTAGGTTTATTCAGAACATCTGAGATTGGTCAATATAGAAAGAAAATAAGGGTGACAGTATATATGCATTCCCATTCCTCTAAAAAGTTTTTATGCTAATTTTGGCCCTAATCATGTCACCAAAGACTTTTTTGTCAAAGCTAACTAAAATATTCAGGTATTTATGAGGCAGATTTAGTTTTAGCTAAGTACAGTCATTTTGTAAGTAAAATATGCAGAAAATAGTATGTCAAAGTAATATTCACCACAGGTTATTAAGCTTCTATTTATCTCTGGAAAATCTGAATACAGAGGTTGGGTGAGTTGACAAAATTTCTAAGAAATTACTTTTTTGAATGCACAGCTAAATCAATTTAGTTAATATTTAAAGGAAGATTAAAGAGAGCAAGATGGCTGGCATATAACAGAACTCTCTTTCTCAATGAGTTCTCTAAAGAAGCAAATATTTTAAAATATTTAGTCTTCAACAAAAGCTATTTATAGCAAAGAGCATAGATAAAGTTGTCTATATACATTAAAACAACATCATCAACAACTTGGGAGTAAAGAACTCCCGTTTGGCACCTGTGCTTTCTGCACCACCATGACTTGCTCACAGAGGCTTCCCTAGCATGATACCTGGCTCTCAAGACAGCAAGAGGGAATACAGCGTAGTAGTTACCACACTTACATCAGTTTCTAAATTCCAGGCTAAAATCTGCATTTTAAAGTCTCAGCCTTCTCACTTCTAAACAAATTGGATGACCTTGGGCAAGTTACTTATTTAGTTAGTTCTTCAATTACATCATCGGGTTGTTAATGAGGACTGAGTTAACAGATATTGAAGACATATGATGTCCTAGTATGATGGACACTCAAATGTTAAATGTGATTCACTTTAAAATGTGAAGTATAGAATGAAGACCCTTACCCATGGTGTAGTTCCATCCAATCTTTTCATCATACACATAAGACACTTGCCCCAAGTGTTAAAGCTATTAAGAATGAAGCTGGGTCTGCCATTTCAAAGCTTTCCATTATACAACATACTATTATGTAAATGCACAAATACATGTGTTTATGCCTTTATGCTTTGTGTTCTCCAGTATTTAAAGGAAATCCTCCATTCTTCTCTCTCCTGCCAACATGTCCAACCTTTTTTAATATGGAAAGAAAAATATGATAGACACACACAGAGAACATTACATCTAAACCATGTTGTCTATCTGCAGGAATGAATTGTTAAAATCCATTATGGACCTCATAGGACAAAGAATATTTAAGTTTTGCCAAATTCCCCAAAAGCAAAAAACCACTTACTGTATATGAATGGTATAACCAAAAAGATGCTAACATTTGAGTAACAGCTAACAGTTTACACCTGCCTTCTTTGTATGTTTCTGTATTCTTTCCAAGGTCTTAATTTCTTGGAAAAATCCCCACATTTCCAACACTTACAAAGCATTCCACACTTTTAGTTGGGGCTGCCAAACAGGCTATTTTGTGAAAGCACAATATGCATTTTCCAGAAGCCCAATTCAAAGCTGCATGTATCCAAAATACATTAAGAATAAGTATTTGTGTATTAACCATAGGTTCTGAGACACATTACTTTTCATTTCTTCCATTTACTGTCTCAAGTGGGAGGAACAATTTAACAAGAAAACAGCTGCGAAAACAATGAACAAATCTGAAGCCAAGGGACTTTTACAGTTGAGTAGTGAAATATACTGTGAAACCAACAATTATATCAAGAAATGAAGCCTCATATATGACAGGTATGCTCTAAGTTGACTATTTTCTGCAATGAAAAATACAAAAAGCTAACCATACAATGGAAAATGCTATATAATTAACACAATGGACATACACTTTCCTTCCCATCCCACTATTCTGGAAACAAATAGAAGCTAATGGGAATGTAGATATTTATATTTATTCTCTTGAAATTCCCACTTAGATCCTTCCTCTTTTTCCTTCATATAAACATGATTGCAAATCAAACACAACAACAACAAAAAAACAAGTATATTAGTTTTCTACTGCTGGATAATGAATTATGCCTAATTTAGCTTAAAACAAGAGAAGCTTATTAACTCACAGTTCTATAGAAGTCCTGGCACAGCATGGGAGCCATCTCTGCTGGGTCTCACTAGGCAGAAATCAAGATGCTAGGGGTCTTGCCTGCATTCTTACTTGGGGTCTGAGGAAAAACTTGCTTGCAAATTCACTCAGGTTGTTTGCTAAACTGGGTTCCTTGTGCTTGTACAACAGAGGTCCCTGTTTCCTTGCTGGGCTCCCCAGTCCTCGGCTTTGTAATCAGCAATAGAGAATCTCCCTCCACTGGAATCCCTCTCACATGCTGAATCGCTTTTGCCAGCAACAGTCCAACCCCTTTTACAAGCTTACCTCATTCAATCAAGAACACAAAGGCAGTCTCCCTACCTTAAGGTGAACTGATTTGAAACCTTAATTACTTGAGCAAGCTCTTTGCAGCTGAACAGAGATTAATTAGTATTCACCTGTCAGGGAGAAGGTGTGTGCACAACCAGAGTGGGAGCCTTGGGGTTCAGTTCAAAATTCTGTTTCCTACAACATGCAAATCAGGAAAATAATAATCTCTTCAGTAGGAATTAACAGGTTATTTTACTTGAACATCATTTGGGACTTTAATGTCTTCTAAAAGTCAATTTTTGTTAAGATGTCTGATATTTAGGCTTAAAAGATAAAAGCAATAGGAATTCTAAAAGCCAACTGCCATTACTTTATAAATCCATTCCCATCATATCAAAGTAATTGATATATCTCATTGTGGTATCTTATGGTGATTTTTCAGTTATTTTTAATCAGGAGTTGTTTAGTTGCTGAGTCGTGCCTGACTCTGTGACCCATGGACCGAGGCTCCTCTGTCCATGGGATTTCCCAACAAGAAAGACTGGAATGAGTTGCCATTTCCTACTCTGGGGGATCTTCCCGACCCAGGGACCAATGCATCTCTTGCATTGGCAGATGGATTCTTTACCACTGAGCCACCTTAAACAGTGAAAATAATGCTCCATGGAGGATTAAGCGACATTAAGGATGTCAGAATATGAACTTGTAATTATTTGATGATGAATATAATGAAAACATTGTATCTCATTATCAGTCATTTTCCTGAATGAATTAAAAACCGTCAGGAAAGAAGTAAGGCCAGACTGAAGAAAAGGCAGGGAAAGCTCTCAGCACTAGAAGTGGTCCTTGAGCTCTGAGCATTGTAAACGGTGTACAGCTTTACAAACTCTAAAACACAGCCTCTCTATTGTTCTCCCCCTTTCCTTCTGATAGTCTTTAGATTATCAACTACAGTAGATTATCAACTACAGATTATCAACTACTGTAATTATCAATTACAGTAAGCAAGTCCAGGTTGTAGAATTTTACAGCTGAAATGGACCTGCAAGATCATGATCTTTAAACTTTCACCCAGATCTACCCACTCCAGTACTCTTGCCTGGAAAATCCCATGGATGCAGGAGCCTGGTGGGCTGTAGTCCATGGGGTCAAAAAAAAAAAAAAAAAAAAACTTTCACCCAGATCTAGAGTCATATCTACCAAAAGAGAAAATATTCTTCCTAATTAGAGAAATATGGTAATTAAGTGGATAATATAGGGCATTTGGTTTCCTGGTTAAAACAAGTTGTCACTTTTGTTTATTTTCAATTTTACATATTATTTCATGTTTTAAAGTTTCTCCATGTATTTCAATAAATGATGTGTCTTGATCCTTTTTCTACCCTCCTTGCAATTCAATATACTGGACTCTTCTTTAGCTTATGTGCTCAAGGTCTTTATTTACATCAGTTAAAAGAATTTTGTTACCCTACAAAATTGCAGACACTTCCAATTCAAAGACTAATGTATTAAAATTAATTCAGGCTTCCTACAATAATAAGGCTTTGTCACCTTGCTTGCATGATCAGCAAAGAAGGCAGAATTCACAATTATATTACTCTAAATATTACTTTAATGCTGTATTCACATTCCTGAAGCTCTGACATAATTCAATTCACATTTACTGAGAAGTTATAATATATCTGATTTTGTACCAGACTCTAAGCTTCTATGGGCATCTTTGTATCTTTAGCACATAGAACAATATTTAGATGTACTCAAAATAAGCTTGCAGAATGAGTATAGAATAAATGCATAGGTCCTACTTTCAGGAGCTTAGAATCTAGTGGGAAAGATGGGTTTTAGCCCATGAAACCCATTTCAGACTTCTCACCTACTGGCCTGGAAGATGCCACTTTATTATTATTTGTGTTATTTTAAACCTTAGTTTGGGGTAATTTAAAACAGCCATAGGAGACTGACTCAAGGTTTTCAGCTGTGAAAAGGTTTCACTGGGGTGGTGTTCTAAGAGAAACCAAGAGCTAGGGTTCCATGGAGGAAAACAGGCGATGTTAGTTAAATCCTTGCTACTTATAAAGTATGGTCCCTTTTGAGCAGTGCTGATGGAAATCGGCTCTTTCTTGGAAATGTAAAATGTCAGGCACAGAAGTAAGACCTATTGAACCAGAGTCAGCATTTTAATAAGATCCCCAGGTGACTTGTATTCATGAGGAGCAGTAGGTTAAATTTACTAAAAACTATTTTAAAACATGTAGAAATCTTTGATTCTTCTTTTTTGACACACAAGTTTGCTGAGAAAAACAATTAACTTTAACCATAAGAAGAATGCTAGATTGCTTTTGTTACATTGATTTAAAAAAAAAAAATTCTACTGCTTTTAAATAACTAAGAAGGCCCTTCAATAATATCCAGTTACTCCCGTGGACAAAGAATTTTCCTTTTCAGAAAATATCCATGAGTTGAAAGGTTACAAATGTAAAAATTTTATACCTTTAAATAAATATTCAAATCCCTGGAATAATAATCAAAGAGCCATGTTGTGGGGGACAAAATGATTTCATTCACATACATTTTCTTTAATTACTTTAATATAAAAGACAGAAATGTTTCATGTTTCACATAACATTAAAAAAAGTTTTAAAACCCTATAATAAGTATTAAATGAAAATAAATTTATTGAATGGCAGTAATCACTACAAAATTAATACTACCAAATTATTACTGAGACCGTTTGCATTAACAGTAATTGGATGTTATGTGGAGAAAATATCAAACAAGAAGATGGATGTTTTAAAACTACATTTTATCCAGTCTTTATCTTTTTGCTAATCTTGTGCATATTAGAAGATGTATTCAAGATGGTTATAAAGCTATTCAGCTAAAGTAATACTTCAAAGATCTTAAAAGAGCCCTCTACAAATGATATGACATTGCTATCATTCCATCTGTTTACAAAATCAAAAATACAAGTAATAACCCAATGAATCCTTCTAGGTAAAAGATTCAATTTAAAAAAGAGAACATTAACAGAGAATTAGTGATGGTGAACAGAACAAGAAAATCAACATAATTAAGAAAGGTCTATAATTATCCAACATGACTTCGTCTGGTTAAACCAATGCAACTTAATAAACAACTTGGCTGCATTGTGAGTGAAAGGGTTAACAAGATCCAGAGTCCTGTTTTCAAATTCTCATATAATAATCCTACTTCAATCAACCTGTAAAGTAAAAGCACTGAATCCACATTAACATCATAACATACATCTTACAATGATACAAAAGTCAAACCGTTACTGGGAGATCTCGGTCCTTGTGACAGTAAGGAAAACTTCACGAGAGTGTGCACTTTTGAAAGTATGATCAGTGTATACGGTATAGACAAAACAGGCACCTCCATTATAATTTTTTTTAATAAATAAAAGCACTTTAACATAAAAAGAAGTTAAGCAGCACCTGAAGCCTTTGACATGAGTAACTAAATGCTGGTACCCAAACAGTCTAACTGGTTAAGTTTTACTAAGAGGCGCAAAAAAGGAGCCAATTTGTGACTTAACATTTTAATTCTACGAGAGACAAGAGCTTGTCTGGGCTTACAGTCCTGTCATGTGACGGTGAGTAGCACACCAGTCTCCACATGTCTTATACTTTGGAAAGCAGACCCGACTCTGGGGCACTCGCCTTAATTAGATTCTGAATTTCCTTGAATTTTGGATGGTCTTTATCAGCCACCAGCTGTAGCAGAACAGCCTCACTTGTAGTCACAATGATCCCAGTTCGAGCAAGACGCTTAAGGAAAAAGAAAAGATAAACACAAATCAAGAAATAAGCATGAGAATGAACACTATATTAAAACAGCAAAAAGCACAGTGAGACATGCTAGTGGCCTCTATCAAAACCATGGTGCTCAGCCATACTATCAAATTCAGTGATGAGGACAGAATTCAAATCAGACATACCCAAAACCCAAGAGGATGATTCTCAATATTATTAACATTAGTCCCAATTACTAACATTATAAGAAAAAGCAAGGAGGTAACCAATATAAAGACTTAGATGTGTCGGGGACAGAAGGGATCAAGCCTAAGGACTGTAAAACAATGATTCTTAAATTCTTTTTCCCTCTCTCCAAATATCTGACATTAAACAGTACACCCTTTGTTAAACTGTATACCTACTTATATACCATACGTAAAACACCGGTGGCAGAAAAGCCTCATGTGAGGTTAAGGAACATTCCCCTGAATGGTAACAGAACCACCACCCTTGCCACTATCATAAGCTTTTCAGAATCACAAACAGGAGTATAAAATTTAAGGTTGTACAGTTTCACTGACAGGTCAAAGAACATCCTTGCTACACTGTTCCAAGGAGGGAACAGAGAGAGTGTGTGCAGGAGGGATGAAGAGGGAAAAGGGAAGGAAGGCAAAGAAGAGAAAGCATAGAAAAGAGTGGGAGGGGGGACAGGAAGAGAATTCTAAAGTAGGGATCCATTTCCTGGATATATTTCTCAGAAGCCCTAGGGGAAAAGGAGACCAGCTGTTTGTCATCCCGTGAAACACCCACTCTAAGAGCCATAGAAGAGGAGGTGTTTAGACACAATTCCTAAGCAAGTTAGAAAAAAACATGTGAATCAGTGTCGTGTTGTAAGGGGCATCACTTGAATAAACAGGACATCTCAATGGAGCTAAAGCAAAGCCCTCAAATGGCTGAAGATCCACAGGCCCAACCTTCCCACTGGCAGCCTCTTCCTTTTACTCCCCAAGGTCCGAGAAGGGAGTATAAGCCATATCCCACTTATCAGATAGCAAGTTCAGGCCTCAACCACCAGAAAAGAGGAGTGTGAGAAGCTGATCACAAGTCTCGAGAAATTAAAAGACAGCAGAGTCACAGAGGAAAGAGGAAGAAATAAGCAAGACTGCCAGTGTCCTTTACATTGGGACAAATACCAGACAATGAGTTAATCTCTGAGTTTTTTAAAGACTTCTGGAGACTAATTTCCCCTCCTTGCTTTTCAGTAAACTCCTGACTGTGAAGTCAAAACCCTTAGAAATCTCAAAGGACTGTGTGGCTGCTTCAGACAGGAGGGTGGGCAATAAATACAAGACGAGCTGTGTCTCAGGGCCCCGAACGTCCAGTCACCTAAACCCAGCTCTCTCCCTGGCTGGCCTGCCTTCCTTACTGTTCTGCTGAATCAATGGCTTTTCAATGAGTCAGCCTGCATCTGAATCATACTTTCAATGTCTGTGGAATTGCTTTCTATATTCCAAAGTGCTAACGAAGGTCAGTTCTCAGTAATCTTCCTAGTTCTTTCATGAGGCAGGAAGATCAGAAAAGTGTTCCCAGGTCTGAGAAAGAAATGCAATGACCCAGCAAAGACATAGCTTCTCACAGTGCTCTGCTGACCAGACCCGCGTCCACCCTAAGCCAACAGCTCTCAGGAATGCTAAGAGGCCAAGGCAGGGGCAAGCTGGAAACCAAGAGGCGCACACACAAAAACATTTTAGTACACAGAAACCTACACAAAATTACCTAGCTTCAACAACAAAGCATGGCCAATATTGAGCACATTCAAAAGTAATCAAGCCACAGGACTTCCCCGGAGGTCCAGCGGTTAAGACTATGCCTCCACTGCTGGGGGCACACGTTTCACTGCCTCAAGGTGTGGTCAAAAAAAAAAAAACAACCAAAAAACAGACAAAAACCAAAAACAGTAATCAAGCCAAGAACCTGTGTTAGGGGAAGGCGTGGCTCATGCCTTTGCTAAGAATGCTAAGATCAGGCTAACACATCTTCCCACGGTGCCTGCACAGCAACAGCTGGAAACGGTGCCTAAGCAGAAAGAGAACGGGGCACTCGATCCACACACACGCAGCTTGCCACCCACCACCTTGAGCTGTGAGGGCACCTAAGACACCGGTCCCAAACTCACTTCATCGCCTGGCTTAAAACAGGGACAACTAAAACTCCAGCTGTTTAATGCAAATGGGTACTTGGCTTAATAGACTTCCAGAGTTCTTCCCTTAGACTTACAAAATCAGTCCAACTAGGCCAAAGGAAAAGAAAGGTTACTCTGACCCACAAACCTAAAAACACATGACAGTCTCCTAGGTGGGAAGAGGAGGAAAAAAGAAAAAAAGACTCAACCCATTAAATTCCCAAGCAACACTTAACAACTTCCCAGAAGTACAAGGACATCCAGTTCAAGAGAGGGTTTTATTCTGTCTTCTCCCACATTTACAGTTATAAGTTGAAAGAAAAATGCCTGACAGATGGTAGGTGCTCAAAACATTTTGAGGAGTAGTACACACAACAGATCCCGGTAGAGAAGTTTTAATAACGGTAACGATAAATCTTATTACTTTAACAATCTGAACAGGCAAGGTGGGGAGTCTCAGGACTGATCTCGAGCAGTTGTGTTTCTCAAGGGAAAGAGAAGAAGGGGAGCTGACCAGACCGCTTGTTTCACTTTCATAGTCACAGAAGAAAAGAGGAAGCTGAACATCAGTCCCAAGGACTGAGGGACTAACTAAAACGCCTCCATGGAAACTAAAGACTGAGCGGAAAAGTCTGAAATGTGGAACATATTCCCGCATCACCTCTTGACCTGCTTCTCTCCACTCTGACCTCAGCACTGTAACCCCAACCAATGCCGGCTGTTCCGTGCAAGCTCAGTCGCTTCAGTCATGTTGCGATCCTATGAACTGTAGGCCACCAGGCTTCTCCGAATATTGGAGTGGGTTGCCATGCCCTCCTCGAGGGGATCTTCCCGACCTAGGAATCAAACCTGCGCCTCCTATGTCTTCTGCATTGCAGGCAGAAATCCACCCCAGCCCATATTTTTTCCTTCCCTCCTCAGAACTTCTCAAGACTAGTCCCTTTTGGGCCTTGGAAGCTGATATATGCTTATATATTTCTGATTGGAAGGAGCACATGAAGAAAATAAAAAGCTACAGTAAAAATAAAAGCAACAGCTAACACTTGAGTGTCTATTGTGTCAGACACTAAGTACTACCAATACATTATTTCATTTAATCCTCACAAAAATCCTCCCACGTAATGACTATTTCTATTTCACTGCTGATAAAAAAATTAATCAGTTGACCTAAAAAAGGAATGGAAAATTTTACTCAAGTCAAGATGATAAGCATAACCTGGGAACAGCCCCTCAGAAAACTCTGAGAACAGTTCCGCCCATCAGAAGTCAAAAGCACAGTTACGTAAGTTTTTTGAGACAGAGGGCTGTACATGAAATGATAAATTATTGCCAGTTTATAGAATCCAGATCCAAGCGCCACTGTGGTGGGTCACATGACCCTTGAGACAATCAAGAAGGAGTATTATCTTTTAAGGAGCTGTCCACTCTTTACAGTTGAACAGGTATTTCTTTTGATGGGGAGATGTGCTTGATGCATACTGTGTATACACAGTAGGGGGGAAAGAGGAAACCAAAGGGCAAAGAAAACTTTTTCAAGTTTAAGTTTTTCTATTTTTCCATAAAAATATGAATTTTATTTCATATCACAAACAAGAAATATAAGGCAGAGATATTAGGTGATTTGTCCAAGGACACAAATTCACAAAATGCCAGAACCTGCATTCAAACCCATATTATCCCTCTACTGTTTGGACTCCTGATCAGTAAGATTATAGGTTACCTCTGAAAGAATGAGGCTCAGGTATTAAAAGGCCAACTGTTTTATTCTGAGTCTTGGTAAAAGACAGAACTGCCAGCAATAACAAGTTTCTGTAATAAATGGCCTAATAAAGACATGCCTGAAAAGTGTAAATGAATGCAGGACAAAAGTTCTTGAAATCTCTTTATAAGAAAGGAAAATTTCTGGTTTTATATGTTCTTAAGTTCTTTGCTTCCTTGGGAACACTTCAAGTTCTGGATCTCAGCATTACCATAAAGGTTATTCACGGAGGAAAACAACTGCCTGTCGAGGCAGGATGGATCAGATTACTAAGAAAATTTGAAAAGTGTTAGTTGATTAACTCTGACTGTAAGGAGAGCTTAAACATCTCTGCTGGGAGTTGAAGAAGCAATACTTAGTATCAAACTAACCAGAGAACCTGATAGTCCAAATGGACTTGAAAATAGTTGAATAAAATTAATAAAACCTCCCTGTTCAGGAATAAAAGAAGGGATGGCCAACCAGGGCCTTAAAAGCACTGCTGCTGCCAGCGACCCCGCCGGCTTCCACATCAGCCCTCCCCACTGACTCGGCCCTTGTCTGTCTGTCTTATTCTTATTTGCCAAACTCACCACCCTAGGGAACATTTTAGATTACGAGAAATGACTGAGCAATCTACAGAGAAAGTGGCTCATAGGTCAGCTTATGCATGAAACACTGGAGAGTCTCAAAAAAAAGAAAAAATCTACATTTCCCATTCTCAGTAAAAGTAATTAGTTAAAAACTCAGCAATTCCAATCCAGATTGACATTACTTTAAAATTATGATAGAATCAGAATTAAACAAAACAGACAGAGATCCACAATGTGAAGATGTCAAAGGATTAATAATGGGAGTTTGGTTTTCAATAGTCTCGGAATAGGAATTGCTTACGTAAGGCTACTGTTATGCAACGCTGTCGAAAATCACTGACACTCCACGCAGAGAGCCATCAAACCCCGAGTGTGAGTGGTGCCCACAGTCAGTGACACTCCTGTCTCCAGAAATTCAAGTCTGACGAAATCTAACACAAAGCTGAACCAGGCTGAGGCCCATTAGGCACGAGGTTTTGAATAGATCTTGATCAAGTTCAGCCTAGATGAGCTGCTTTTAATTTGCAAATCTTTAAATAGTTTAGAGTAAGCTTACTGGAATACCTCTTAGTTCTTGTGCAAAACTGTAGGAAAGTTACGACAGAAGATGTAGAGGAGTGTTTAGCATCACTAGAAATAAAGACAGCAGATGTAAAACAGGAGATGATGGTGAGGCCTCAGAGGCTGGTTGTGCATAGTAGAGAACTTGGAAAACGGTGAGTCTGATTATTGTCGGACCACGCTCAGATTTAACAGGTACATTTTCACTGCTGTTACATATTTAATATTCTCCAAATTTATCTGGAAGCCTCGGTAAATGAATTACTTTAAAACAGGACAATTACCTCAAGGGCAAACATCCTGTCCATCATGCTTCTCGATGACGTGGCATCAGCGACAATATGAACCTCGATACCTCGGCCGACGAGCTCCAGAGCAGTCTGCTGAATGCACACGTGAGTCTAGATGGAAGTGAAAACCCACATGTAACACTGTGGTAAACGACAAGTATTTCACAAACGTGCAGTGATACGGTACAGCCGAAAGAGCACCACAGGTCTCATGACCTTGTCCTACACCGAGTTTTGCCTTCGACTCACCAGTGACCTCGAGCATAAACAGCATCTCTGGCTTTGGTTTCCTCTTTGTAAAGTCAGGAACTGAATAACATCAATGGTCTTTGTCCTGGGAACCCTGAACATATTCTTACAATTCTGTGAGCGTTTTTTTAAAAATATTTTCATCTGTGTTTCATCTGGATGACCTTCATTCAGCTGACTACTACCACCCAGTTTTGATGCCACTCACAGTTGGGTTTATTTCTGTTTTCACACCAAATGCCTGACACAAAGAATGCGTCTGCAGTACTGTCGACTGAGATAATGGTGGGAAAACTGAGTTGTTAAAAGGCACCCGGTAGTAACAGTAGGCCAAATTAAAAATAACATGTAGCTTAGGCAAAAAATACTCAGCATACATCACCAGCAAATGCATTATACAGATTCCATCTTTCTAAGCACAGACTTGTATAATTCATTGGCAGGGAATAAAGAGTAAAAACAGGCTCCAACAATAAGTGGATTAGCAATGAAAGCAGATTTTAATAATGCGACAAAGCTGACCTTATCTTCACACGACAAGACAGCCATGGAAAATTATCGACTGACAACTCATTAAAGTTAGCACTGGAGGACTGCTCAAAGATGATTTTGATTACACGAAGAGCTTATAATGATGAACAAATAAGAAAAAGTATAAAAGTCAGCAATGAGATTTGGCATGACGTATTTACACAAATAGGCTTCTTTTGTCAGTACTGAAGTCAAAATACAGAAATATTTAATATACATCTAAAACTGAGGATACATCCTTCTACTATTAAAACCTACTACTATGAAACCTACTATCAAAACATCATGGCTGTCTTAAATTAATAATATTTGGGTTTGTTTTTATGGTTTTCATAATTTTATAATTTCAGTTCAAGAGGTTCTTAAAAGCTACGAATAAATACTTATATTCTGCTTCCACATGTCAAAAAAAACCCCAAAATCATTTTAGTCAGCATTAAGAATCCATGAACATATTTTTTCCTTTAAAAAAAAAAATGTACATGATTCAAATGTGAAGGACAGTGAACTACAGGTTTTTTAGAACAAAGGTTCTAGAACAAAACAAAAGGTTTTCTAGAACAAAAACATGACCAAGATGAACACCTATAACTCCTATATAAGTAAACATATTATCTTTGATGAAAGAGTGTTCTGAGTAGTGGTTCAAAGTAAAGGTCCAAAGATCAATCAACCTAGATTCAAATGCAACTCGATCCTTTAACTAACTTTAACTTTTGAGCAAGACAGACAGCATCTGTGTTTAAGTTTCCCATCTCTATAGTATGAGGAGACCAAAAGTACTTAGATCAGAGGATTGTTCTGAGAGTTTAACAAATTAAAGGATAAAAGAGTGTTTGGATCAGTGCCATGACAATAGTCAACATTTAATAAATGGTGGGGGTTATTTTCTATCAGTTGTTGCTGTTTAGTCACTAAGTTATGTCTGACTCTTTTTGGACCCCATGGATTATAGCCCGCAAGGCTCCTCGGTCCATGGGATTCTTCCTTCTCCAGGGGATTCCCGACCCAGGGATCAAACCCATGTGTCCTGCATCGGCAGGCAGGTTATTTACCACTGAGAGAACAGGGAGGCTCTTTTTACCTATACAGTGTTCTATATACATAGAGAAGGAAATGGCGACCCACTCCAGTATTCTCGCCTGGAGAATCCCATGGACAAAGGAGCCTGGTGGGCTACAGTCCGTGGGGTTGCAAAGAGTCAGACACAACTGAGCAACTAACACATACACACATTCTATATACAAAATTACATTCTGGAAATAACAAGTTTTCTACAAATGAATTGTGTCCAAAACAGAACAAGTGGTACTTACTTCTACTCCAAACAACACAACACTCCTGACTCCAGGAATCTCTGCTAATGCTGCTTCCACTTCCGGTAATACCATTGAAAATTTGGTCTTTGGAAGTACCAGCTTTACACCTGTTAAATCAATTTCTTGAACAGTGCTTCCAAGACCTTTAGGGTACTGTTCTGTTACAATAACTGGAATTCCTAAAATCCGGGCCCCTTGTAACTGGGGGGAAAATAAAAAGCACAAAGATAAGTACCAATATACATACGTTTGTATATGAATGTATATCACACTTCAGCAAATTGGAAAAAATAAACAAGCAAGCATACCAATCTCTGTCCCACACTAATAATATCTCCAAAATACTTGATGGCTGGTCTGAACCTTTCTTGCATATCACAGCAGAAAAACACAGTGCTTGAAGGTGTAAGATTTCCCAGGGTAGTGAGCTGAGGAAAAAAGAAAGAATGATTTAGCATTTGTTATACAGCGACATTTATTTTCAGCTGGAGGTCAGTAAAGAGAGAAGAACATTCCTACTGTTTGACCCATTATGTCAATTTTAACAACTATTACTTAGAAGAAATGATATGAATAATAGGAAAAAAAATTATCCCCAAAGATGTCCAATGAATTGCTTTTAATAGTGAAAATCTGAAATATACCAAGAACTGAAATACGAAAAATGATTTCACAAAACATGTTTAGCCTCTTAAAATAGTATATGCATATGTTTTCAAAAAATGCACACCTCTAAGAAGAAATGCTTATAATCTAATGTTAATTTTAAAAAGAGCACAGTTCAATAGTATTTCAAAACTCTAAAAATATGAATAAAAAGTAGAAGTAAATATATGAAAATATTGACAAGTGGTTACATAGTTAGGGATGCTGATAATATTTTTTTCTTAATACCTTTCTTCTGTTTTTCAAATGCTGTTTTAAAACATTTGCTAAATGTTATTTAAAAGTATGTATTACTTTTATAATAAAAAATAGTAAAAAAAAAAAACTTAAATTTGATGACAATATTGCTTACAACTACAAAGAATAAAATTTAAAATAATCTGTAGCAGAGACTGTGAAACAAAAAATGAAAAAAAAAAAGAAACAAACCTAGAATTACTACTATCATCAAGACTGAAATATTAAGTCAGTATTCTCAAGAATACCTTCGTAAGAGTTAAAAAAAATGCAATGAAATGATGCCAACCACATCACCATTGTCAAATGGAGAGACATAATAAACCTGACATCTGAATCCTTACACATATTTATCACAATCAAGAAAATCAATGAATCAAGATGAACACTGGGTACTAGATTACCAAGCTTCACATTAATTGCTGTAGTTGGTCTACTACAATAACTTGGGCCCAACGTGGATCTCCCCAAAAGTGAAAAATCACTGTTAAATACAATAATTTAATCTGAGTTCTGAAAAGCCCACTGTGCTTTTCTTTCCACCTTCTCAAATTAGAGAAGCTCTGGAAAGGATGCAGTTTGATCCTGAATGAGGCCATGCCACTACTCTTGGTAACCCTGAAGGCTCCCCTCTAATGAACCTAAACCACCAACAGATAAGAATTATTTCTAATTTTCTAGAGAAACCTGAGTCCTGACTACAAAGGTGGTGGCTTCACCCCCAGCCTGACCCTAGGCTCTGCCTTAGTACCTCGGCACATGTATCACACTTGAGAAACAATTACTCCAAGAATTAAGTGAATCATTAAGAGGAACCTTTGATCCTTAGCAGTATGACTGCTCTAGCGAGTATGTACTTTATTTATCTGCATCCTGAAGGACTCTGGCACCTCAATTTCCCTCTGGTATTAACTCTACAGATGTGTACTGATTAACCACGGGCGGTCCAACACCATGTCCATGTGAGAATGGGAGTACCATCTGTAATTCTAAAACTATGCAGAGGGTTTTCCTACTCTGTCAGTAAGGAATGTTTAAAATAAATATTCAAGCATTTTTAATTACATATGCTCATCTTTGGCTGCTTCTTTACTTAAATTTTTAATGCAAGTACCATGCTTCCATTTCAGTCATTATCAAAAGCAATGAATCTGATGACTATATAAGTATATAGGGTACTAGGTTGAAAACCAACCACTATTTATAATCATGTATCTTAAATTCTCAGTAAATATTAAATCTTGGCTCAAAATCCATATATATACATACTATTTTAGAAATCTGAACCAGGGGTCCCCAGTGAAAAACGATGTGTTGAAGGAACACTATGAAAAGCAATTTAGCTGCAGCTGCCCTGTTTAAAACAACTGCAATGCAACTCAGCAATCCTGCCATTCTACAACATACGAAAACCAGCAAGCAGGCAAAATAAAACTCTACAAAGTTCCCAGGGTATGCTGGATGGCCATGCACTGATACACTGACCGCCTACACTTGCTTGGATCTCCAGCTCCCAGATCTTATCTCAGACTGGAAGGATTAACTCTGTATACCTTCCTAACAAGTTTGGTTGTCTGGACTATAAATTAACATAAGGTTAGAAACAGCAAATGTGAAAGTTTGCTGAAGACAGGCAAACAGATAGCAACAAGGAATAACAGCCGAGGAAGAAGAGATTCAAAATACAGTAAATGCGGATCAAATCTCAACCAGTTCTCAGTCTAGACTCCAATGAAGGAGTAACAAGCTGTATGTTAAGTTATAAACTGGGACAAAATCATTGTCTTACACCCATTAAGAAAATCAGTTACATAATATTTCAGGACTACCATATAAAATGGTCAAACTATTGAATATTGGGATGTCAAAGGAATAAAACCATACCTCCTCAGAAAATCCTAGATTATTCAGAGTTGTGGTCTCCCAGGGTTCCTGTTACCTGGTGCTTCCCAACACCTCATTACAGCTGTGAGGTATCTGTTCTGGGCAGAGGACCTCATCAGACATATGTCATATTAGAGGAGGTCAGCAAACGCAGCACTGAAATCCTTTCCAGCAAAGGAATCCATCATCTTTAAACTTTCAGTTAAAGAAAGAAGCCACAGAGACAAGGGATTGAGGGCAGAGATGACTGGTTATAATTTCGTGAAACAAAAATGCCTAGATATTCTCCTCTCCAGGAGTGGCCACCCCTTGAATGTGGCCTGCACTGAGCAATTTGCTTCTTCACAATAGAGAATCGTTAAGAGGGTGATGATAAATACGGCCTCAGCCAGGCCATCAAGACTGAGGCAATCAGTGAAGTCATGGTGATGGTATTCAGCCTGGATATATGATGGGAATGACCTTCATGATCTTCCTCTCAAAATCCCACAACCCTGGTTTAAGTACTGAGAAAACAGCAGAGAAACCCAAACTGAGATCATTCTACCCACATATCTAATCAGTACTCCTCAGAATTGTCAAGCTCATTAAAAACAATGAAGCTTTGAGGAACTGTCATAACTCGGAGGAGCGCAAGGAGATGTGGCAACTAAACATAACTAGTATCTTGGATTGGATCCTGGAGCAGAAAGAGGACATTAGGGAAAAGCTTGTGAAATCTGACTAAAGTGTGGCACTCAGCTAATGGTAATGTACTAATGTTGGTTCTTTAGTTGTGACAAATATGCCACAGTGATGGAAGATGTTGGCAAGAGGGGAAACTATGTCACACATACAGGAACTCTCTGTATTATCTTTGCAACTCTCCTTGTAAATCACCACTAGTCTAAAATTAAAAATTTAGGTAATAAAATAAAGTGGTCTCCCTATGTCATAATAGTAGCGGGAAAAGCCACTACTTTATGCATAATCTCCATATCATACAAGGGAGAAAAAGGAGGAGCTGAGGCTACCAAAAAAAAAAAAAGACAACTACTGAAAATCTCTAACTATGTCCAATCAACCCCTATCCACCCCAAGTCCACATGAATTTCAATAACTGTTAAATTACACACTGACTCTATAATCCAGGGACTTCATAATTTGACTCAGAAATTCCTCTTAAACCAAAACCTTGTAGATAACTAAAAGTGCTGCTCATCATCAGACTTGTTGCAACTGCAAGAAAGCAAATTAAAAGTGGACTTGACCAAATGCTGTCATAGGTAAATGTGTACCAATTAGAGATCAACACATATTCAAGAAGTCTGAAGAAATCACATATAAAAATGTTTATATACACACACCTTCATATATTTATATATCTATCTACATACATCACTATACACATATACATACAAAATATGTATTTTAATATATTGAATATATATTTCAACACAAAAAGTTGATCACAATCAATGCCTTCCTCAAGCAACAGTTTAAGACAAATTTCAAGTATAAAATTTTTGCCCACTTTCTTAAGAACTGTCATAGCTAGAATTTGACCTTAGATTTCATGTTCAAAAGACTCTTCATCCCCAGATTCCATGACTACCATGATCATAACAGTATTCACCCCGCTTCCCATCCACACGTGATCTGACCATTTTCTTACAACAGCTGCTACGTCTGCAAGGAACCCGCTCCTCCCTTGCTTGGTCCCCGGCTTCTTGGGACAGGCACAAACACGATGGCTGGTCTTGTTTAGGGAGATGTGCTGTGCCACATCTTATCTCTCCAAAAACGTAGCACATGGTGAGTGTTATGTGTTGAACTGTGTGCTCTGAAACTCAGATGCTGAATTCCTAACCTCCAGTATTGCACCCTGGTATTGCCTTATTTGGAAACAGTCACTGAAAACAGAGTCAATTAAGACGAGGTCATACTAGAGCAGTGTGTGCGTGCGTGCTCAGCTGTGTCCCAACTCTTTGTGACCCCGTGGACGGCAGCCCATCAGGCTCCTCTGTTCATGGATTTTCCCAGCCAAGAATACTGGAGTGGGTTGCCATTTCCTCCCCTAGGGGATCTTCCCAACCCAGGTGGATGCCTCATCCAACATGAGAGGCATTCTTATGAAAAAGGGAAATCTGAACACAGAGAAGCCCATGTGAACATGAAGGCAGAGATCAGTGTGGTATGTCTACAAGTCAAGCAATGCCAAAGGTGGCCAACCTACCACCAAAAGCCAGGAGAGGCATGAAACGGCTTCTCCTTCACAGTCCTCTCAAGAACCCAAATCTGACTTAAAGCCTTTAGAACTGGGAGAAAATAAATTTTGGTTATATAAGCTACTCAGTCTGTAGTACTCTGCTATAGCAGCACCCGAGCAAGCGACTACAGTGCGTAAACTGTGTCTCTTTAGAAATGACTGAAGTTTTTATTTGTGAATGTGCTGTTTTCAAAATTTTAGTAGTCTATTACAGCAACAATATAGGCATGATGTGCTTGGGAGAGGGGTCCAGAAGGGAATATGAGGTATCTTTATCTTACTGAGAAGTGTTTCCAAGGAAACCTGACTATCACAGGTACAGGAAGGCTTTGTTTCAAAATCAACTCAAAACAGAGGCCTGTGACAGGACTCTCAGGCAATACAGGTCAGCCCGTGGGCATCAGAGTCTGAGTTCAAATGTCAACTTCACTAATTTCAATTGCAAATCATTAACATTTCTAAACAGCAGCTTCTTAATCTGGCTTCGCTGGTGGCTCAGAAAGTAAAGAATCTACCTGCAGTGTGAGAGACCCAAGTTCAATCCCTGGGTTGGGAAGATCCCCTGGAGAAGGGCATGGCAACCCACTCCAGTATTCTTGCCTGGAGAATCCCATGGATGGAGGAGTCTGGAGGGCTACAGTCCATGGGGTCACAAAGAATCAGACACAACTAAACACCTTCACTTCAATCTGTAACAAAGTAATAAAAATAGTTGCTACCTCATAGGGCTATTTCAAAGACTAAATCAGTTTCATGTAAATCCATCAATAAGAGCATTAGGTTACTGTGCATCCCTCCTACAGGAAACATACACTGTGCTTTCAAGTTTAGCACATGTTAAAAACAGTTTTTCAATAATGAAGTTAAAATACCACTTACTACTAATATGATCCCTTAAGAAACCAAGAAATATATAGACAGAAACATTGATAATGTCTAACCTGTTAGCACAGTCTACAGAATTAAGAAATGGTTCATAAAGTAGATTCCCAAATGTTACCAAAAGCCTTACAATTATTGGTACATGATCTGTTTCTGGAAAAATGGGTTTGGGGCTTTTTAATTTAGACTTCAAGAGAATATTTATTTCACTCTTATTTTGCAACCTACTCACCTATTGTGAACACTAATGTGACTGGCATTAAGATTACAACTCAAGCTTATAAGTTAAAGTTTGAGCTTTCCAACTGCCCGCATGAGGCCAGCCAACTCCACCCATTTCAGTGCTGAGGATGGAGGGGTTTCTTTACATTGTACCTGATGCTGGGGTGACGGTGAAGTTGACCAGATCCCAGGAGCACAGTGACATCTGAATCTACACTGAATTCCCCCTGGCAAATTAAACGTAGAAAAAAATTCCCGAACACAGATCATAGCTTCCACTGGCACACAGTTTATTTATAGGTAGCCTCTCATGTATCCACAAAGAGCAAAATGTATACAACGCTTTGGGCAGTAATTTGAAATGTTAAATTTTCTACAAGGCGGGTGGGTGGGCGAGAGACAATCCCTTAGGATTCAGCTGTTATCTCCAGAGCCCCTGACACTGTCTGCCTCCTGAGAAAAGTGCTGCCTACTTCTCTAACTCAAGAGTTCTGAGCTTAGCTTATCTACCTGCTCCTCCTACACACTCCATGGTTCAGGTTCTGAAATCAAAAATCACCACTTTCCAACTAGCAAGCCCAAGGGAGATCCAAGTCCTTTCCCTTTTCTTTTCAAACCGTGCCTTCTCTTCCTTCCCACCCTGAACTCTGGGGCACCTTCTAGCTATAAAGTGTCCACAACTCTGTTTAAACTAACCTTCATACTAACACACTTCCAAGAAAGTAAAATCTGGAGCAGAATCCCTTCCCAATTAAACACCTCAGAGAAGGTCAAAATAACCTTCCCAGGAAAGCCCTTATCTTCTGCCCACACAAAGCTGCCAGAGCCGTCCCTCCTACATACTCAAGTAGAATACTCTCACTGGTATCATTCTTTTTTTTTTTTTTTTTTACTGGTATCATTCTTAACCACGTCCGTTTCTTCCTCTCTTCTACTTGGGTTCTGCCTTCCCTGGTGACAAGCTGGAAAAATACACTGGTAATGGTATGATATCAAATTTACATGAGCTTCCAGGGTTGAATTCTCTATTAGTTAAAACTTGGGAAATACCTTGTGAAAAATTAACACTTGTAAGTCATAAAAATGACTTAAATTCCCACTATATAAGC
Source organism: Muntiacus reevesi (assembly GCF_963930625.1). Taxonomy (NCBI): domain Eukaryota; kingdom Metazoa; phylum Chordata; class Mammalia; order Artiodactyla; family Cervidae; genus Muntiacus; species Muntiacus reevesi. The sequence goes on from NC_089249.1 coordinate 203,620,000, forward strand.
CTCTCATTTATATTTCTTCCCCTTCATCTCAAAATACCTCAGACTTCAAGCATTTTGAGAAAGCTGAAGACACATAAAAAGTGCTTGAAACATGAGCTGTCTTTAGCTACCTGAGCTGTCAGCAGACACTAGGTCACTGTTACAGAATATTTCAGAAAGGAAGACACTAAAAGTTATCATAGCCTAATACTGGCAATGGGGGTCTTAAAGATGACTCTCCATAGAACCACTAACCAACCACCAGTGCAGGCGGTGTCAACAAGCAACCACCGTGTTTTTCAGGGTCATGAGCAACAGTCAGGACAAGCCTGAAAGCAAACGCAGACCCTTGTGGAAATTGAGAATACATTCTAGAATATACAGGATATTAGGCAGAGCTGCAGAGGCTATAAGGTCTTCTCCGAAATGACAAATGGCATTATTTAAGCCATGGATTGATTACATGTGGCCAAACACGCTCTTCCTCCCTGCTTCTGGTAGAAGGAGCCTGTTGTCCCCTGAGCATGGCCTCCCTGACTGACCACCTCGAGTCTTCCTGACTGACAGGCATCTGTTCCACAGAAGCAATAAACAGCATCAAAACACATGATGTTACAAGCCCAAGTTTGTGGCTTGTTTCCCGTTCTGCTCAATATATTCGTTAAGCATGAAAAGAGAACATGAATGCTGTGGCCAGTTGTAGGACCTTCACATGCTTTATTTGCCACGGGACCTTGGGCAATTTCCTACATGTTCTGCTCTTTGGCAAAATGAAGGAGCAGGAATTTAGGTAAGGAGCATGAATTCGGTCTTACCCCTGTTTACATTCATCGTGTCAGGCACTTAGAGCTGCCACTCAAATGCAGAATGAACTCTTACGTTCTTGTCCAGCCATGAAATGTCCATGTCTTCAGGATTATACAGTTGGGCTCCAAAAAATATAGCAAAATGGTCATGAAAAGAAATATCTTCCCTTTTCCTTGTGGGAGTATCCATACATATATACACACATGTGTGTGGGCATGTATACACATATATATCTCTCTTCATATGGAAGGTATAAACAGGTATCAGAATAAGCATATGGATATAGATGGCATGAGTGTGCAACCCTCCACATCATCTATTTTTAAGCTTCGGGAGGCACCTGGCTGAAGAAGTCAAGCTACTGTGATTACGAAAATGAAATAATATAAACATATTTTTAAATACTTTAAAATATCTAAAGTATCATGTAACACATGATTAGGAATTCTTGGACTATTTGGTGAAAAATAATTACATTTTTAAAAGGATGGGGCAGAGTAGTGCTACTATAATTATTATTTTAAACATCACCACAAAAACTTAAACTATATTTTACCTCCAATATCAAGCAAAATACTTCAAAAGCCACATGTGTCCTGAATTACATAATGCCTTTTGAGAATGTACAAGACATCTCAGGTATAGTCATACATATTATTAACTTCTTTAGTTAAATAGAGTTGTCAGACCCAGACTTTGAATTTTTCAAAATAAAAAAATCCTATCATTGGGGGAGAGGGAGGCCTTAAAGACGGGAAAGGCACCAGTCTGGTGGCATAACATCTCTTAGGTAACAGCCCACCCTCCCTCCCAACCACTACAGGAAACACATCACAAAGAAGTCAGCCTCCTCGGTAAAGCTCCAGATCTCTTCAGCTAGTATTTGGATTCTCGCCTTTATTAATGGATTTGTCAAAGGTGCATCCAGCTTCTTTGGTATTTTTGGCAGCATTAATCTGAACAGACTGACAAGGAAGTGTGCAGAAGGTGTCCGCCATGAAAACTCCTGAATACACAGAAACGGGGAGTGGTAAAACCCGATCAACCACAACTCCCAAGAGCAGGGCAAATTCTAGGGTGTCAGACACCAAGTTCCTGCCTCTGTTTTGGCTCATCAAGGGTTGACCATGTAATCTCACAGCCTTTGTCCTCTGATTAAAGTACCTGCTTTGGATGTTTCTGGACTGGGTATTGGAGTGATAGCAAACAAGATCAATTCCTCAGACAACAACTGAAAAAAAAACTAGAGGACAGTCCTCAGAAATGACACCTGAATATTAAAGTGCCTTCTAAATCTGAACCCCACATTTCAGTTTGGTTTTCCAAAGAAATGGCTTACCTGTCTCTCAACCAAAAAACTGTTGATGGTGGAGTACCTAAAATACACCTTTTATTCTTGCTTTGCAACAGTGTAAATCCTCGAGTGAATCCTCTGAGCAGAGCACAAAAAGAACACAGGAGGCAGATCTGTGCAGTATGAGAACACGGCTTTTTAAAAATATTAAAAAGCTATAAAATAATCCTCAAGTATAACAACTTTTTCAGCCAGCACTACCAGGAAAGAACAGTCTGGCTAAAGTTGGGTATTTAAGAAGGTACTGCAGCCTGATTCGAATGACTTTTTCAAGGCAATCAATGTACGTGTAATCAACAGATTCCGTTGACAGTTACTAGGAAGAAGCTAAACACGGTTATTTCACTTAGGGAAGGCTGAAGATCAAAGGAACTGAAAGCTGAGAAAGAGGAGGGGTGAAAGGATAGGACTCCAGAAGTTTGTGTTTCCGCAAGTGGTAAACACAACTCCGGGAACAAACCCCAAGGCCGACACTCCGCACAACCTCCTTCCCCCGGTTCTGCATCAGCCCACAGGAAAACGCAGCCACTCTGCACAGACCTTGGGTTACGCAGGCGGCTGGGACTTGCTCCCGGCACACAAAGCGGATGCGGGAGGCTGAGGACCACACACGTGGGGGCGTTCGCGCGCGCCGCCTCGAGCCGGGAGGCCCACGCCCCATCCTTGGCGGAGGACAGCCGGTGACCGTCCCCTTCGGACAGGCGCCGGGGCTGGGCCATTCGCGAGGCTTGCGACAGCGGCGCGGCCCTTCCCAATCGGCGAGGCGCGCGGGGCCGGCCGCCGCGGGGCACCTGAGGAGCCCGGCGGGGACGGGGACGCACGGGCACCCGGAGCGGCGGGGCGCGCGGCCCTCCCGCGGGACCCACCTGGATCTGCAGCGGCACGAGGCGCACCTTGCAGCGCTCGCTGACCGCGAAGCCCTTGGGCAGGTCCACGTACTGGCCCCACTCCTCCGCGAAGAGCTGCACCACGAATTTGCGGTGCATGTCGATCTGGTCGCCGTACAGGCTGAGGAACTTCTGGATGAGGAGCTCGTAGCCCGCGCCGTGCGGCACGGTCGCCGGCCGCGCAAAGACCGAGAAGCAGAAAAGCACGGGGACCGTGCCCGACGGCGCCCCCGCGCCCGCGCCGCCGCCGCCGGGGAGCGCCGCGACCGCCGGCTCCGCCGCCGCCATGTTCCCCGAGCGTCTGCGAGCTCCGAGGCCGCGAGGCGCAGACACTGCCGGCCGCCGCGGCCCCGCCTCCCCGCGCCGCCCGCCGCCCGCCGCCCGCTCGGGAAGGCGAGGGGGCGGGTCCTGGCGGCCGCGGCTCGCGCGCCCTCCTCCTCGCCCGGCGGAGGGCGGACCCCGCGGAGCGCCGGGCTGTGGGACCCGGGCGCCTGGCCAAGCGCCTGCGCCCGCCGCCGGGTCCGCCCCCTCCAACCTCGGGCGGGCCGGGGATCCCGCACACCCTCCACCTTCCTGGGCTGCCCCGGGCTCCAGTCCTCAGAGGAGACCGGTGCCCCCGCTTCCAGCCCGCTCCGCCCACCGTCGAGCGGGGTGCTCCGGCGTTCGGGGCTGTGCTTAGGAATTCGGGGCTGTCCGGCGAGATCTGCTGGGGTGCGTTACCTGTCGGCCTTGTCGAAAGGCAGGCAGTCCTTGAAGAAGCGATAGTAATATTAAAACCGGTAGGGCAGCTGATAGATGCCTTAAGAAAAGCGGTGGAAGTCAATGCTTCCTTAGGAGTGCCATCCAAGACCTACAATTTCATGTTTTTTTAACCCCATGAAACACAGTCTCTCCAGTCGTGGATTTGAGATCTTACCCTCTCTATAGCTCAACCCAATTTCCGGGAGAACTTGGATTGAGCATTGGCAAATGTAAAGGGGTTTAAGAGTGAAAATCAGGATTTTTTTTTTTTTTTTAATTCAAGCTGAGGATTTTGTTTTTAAGCAAGTAAAAACAATCACCTTCTAATAATTTTTTTACTTGTGAACACTTTAAGGCACTATAAATAGCTGGAAATAGAAAAGTATGCACTATGAACGAAGTTTCCTTAAAGGCCAGGTCCTCGGAAGATAGGCTTATGAATCTAAATAAAATAAGATTTTAGATGTCAGGGGTTTCCTCCTCTTAGAAGGAAATAAGGAAGGTGCAGGGTTTCTTAGCTGGCACTGTTGACGTTTGGAATGGACACTGCCTTTCCGTGGGGGGCTATCTTGTGTTTCTACAATTTTAGCAGCATCTCTGACCTCTACCCTCTAGATGCCAGTGTCACCCTGCACTTCCCTCTCACATTGAATTTGATCTTGACAATCAAAAAAGATGTTTCCAGACATTGTCCAGTATACCCCAGGAGACAAATTTGCCCCCAGTTCAGAGCCACTGCTTTAAAGTAATGCCAATACCATCCTTTGGCCTTTACTTCTCACTTGTATCCAGGCTACTGAAAATAGTCTGTTTTCTGGCTCCTCATCACACTTTGAGATTCCATTTAAAACTGTTGTCTGAATCCATCAGACCCCAAGTGATATTTTTGTAGATATCACTTCACTGCAAGGTCTTCTGTGTGCAGATGTGCAAATCTGTGCTAATAGAATGGTAGTTTATCTAATTACCAAAAGGTACCTATTCTAGGTATTAGTCTAGGGAGACTAAATGTAAAAGAGGTCCTCCTTACTTATGCCTCTGAGACAGAGCAGGTTAGAGAACTTGATCTGAACCTCAGACCCTCTCAACAAGCAGCTCTGCATCTGCACAACGTTTTCTGGTGGTCCTCAGTCAACATACTTACTCCAGTCTCAGATTTTTTAAGTAGGTTTCCAAAGAAACCAATTTCCATATCCATTGTACTACCTGAGATGGACCTTTGGCCATTTTATTTAAAATTGCAGTCTCTGTGGGAATAACACACAAATAGCATTAATAAAGCAGGTATTTGAGGGACACAATCACATTTAAGAGTACCAACTGTGTCATCCCTATGCTAGAAAAGGGCCATACGTATAGCCTTCATTGATAATTTACTCTTCTCAGGATATTTAATTATTAGAGCATTAAATTTGATAAATGTTGTTGGAAAGAGTCAATGAATAAGAATCCATTAGCAGATATTCTAATGACAAGTAGAAAATAACTATCCTAACTGACAAAATCATCACAGATAAAATGCCCAAAATGATCTCATATAAGACTCTCAGGAGGTTTACTAGTTAAATTTAAGTACTTACTTTCAGAATTTAAATTCTAAGCAATTCAAGAAGTTAGTTTATACAGTATTGATTAATATGTTAATGTACTACAGAAACAAACTTCAAAATCTCAGTGGATTAATACAACAAAGGCTTATTTCTTACTCCCCCTAATGAGCAGCAATATTTGACAAGTTGGTCTCTCTTTCCATTTGAATCATATCCTTCATTTCCTGGATACCATTCTCTTTTATTTCTCCTTCTACTTCATTTTTAAGCTCTTTTCCCACCTTCTCCTCATTTCCCAGATCTCTAAACGTTTCAGTACACCAGGGCTTAGTCCTCACACCTCTTCTTTAAGATGTGTGGCTTTAAATACCACCCATAGACCTTTGATTTGGAGAAGGCGCTGGCACCCCACTCCAGTACTCTTGCCTGGAAAATCCCATGGACAGAGGAGCCTGGTAGGCTGCAGTCCATGGGGTCGCCAAGAGTCAGACATGACTGAGCGGCTTCACTTTCACTTTTCATTGGCATGCATTGGAGAAGGAAATGGCAAACCACTCCAGTGTTCTTGCCTGGAGAATCCCAGGGACGAGGGAGCCTGATGGGCTGCCGTCTATGGGGTCGCACAGAGTCAGAGACGACTGACGTGACTTAGCAGCAGCAGCAGCAGCAGACCTTTGATTTTCACATTTATGTCACACAAGGCCTCATGCCTGAATGCCAGACTCATATATACGAGTGCTTATTTGATATCGCCACTTGGATCTCTAATAGATTCTCACATTTAATTTGGTTTGCACTTTCCCAAGATTTCTCCCTCTGTGTTAGCATGTAAGCATATGTCAACCTCATTTTACTAAGTACAATAACCATGAGCTTATCCTTTATTCCTCTTTCTCTCCCTCTGTAGTCTATCAACAAGATCTGATCATCAAAATCCAAACTTTCTCATCCATACAGTCATACCACCCAAAGCCAAACCACCATCGTCCCTCAACTGACTAAAACACTATCATCTTAGTGCATATTATTGATTTTTGTACCCCCAAAGGCCATTTACTACAAGGCTCTCAATTCCTGCAGTGAAAAGACAGAGAACATTGAGGGTCAGGACTAGGACTTAATAAGAGTAACAAAGCTCCAAAGAACATTAAATTCTTAAACAATACGTATTTTCTATGCCAAGGTCAGGGACCTGGTTAGGAAATGGAACCATGACACAGGCAATGGGATTGATAAAACTAAAAATCCTAAGTCCTCAGACTCCTTGGGTTTCCCTGGTGGCTCAGATGGCAAAGAATCCACCTGCAGTGTGGGAAACCTGGGTTTGATCCCTGGGTTAGGAAAATCCCCTGGAGAAGGGCATGACAACCCAGTCCAGGATTCTTGCCTGCAGAACTCCATGGATGGAGGAGCCTGGCAGGCTACAGTCCTTGGGGTTGCAAAGAGTCGGACGTGACTGAGCGATTAACACTAGTGATTAACCTCAGATTCCTTAATGACCAGCATTCCCTCATGTTTTGAAGACAAGGCTTTTCCTTAGCAAGACATAAATTTTCTCAGGATTTTCCCTCCACCTTCCTTCCTGGTACCTAGGCCCATACATAGGCTTAAGCAATAGCAAAACCAGGCCATAGTTGTACTGGACCTGTTAAAGAAGGAAAGGGATGATATCTCACAGGAATTACAGAATCTAACAAGCATGTACCAGCTGAGACCATGCATGGCCCTGCAATATGAGGGTGCACAGTCAAGGAGGCGAAGTATAAGTTTATCAATCAAGAAACTACCAGCATACAGGATTTAACACCATTGTAAAGCTTTTGGGAGGTAGACCAGCTGCTTCTAGGGCAGCTTCTACGTGGACCATACATTTACATTTCTCAAACCAAAGCTATGGCAGCTGTCTTTCCCTCTGAAGAAGTATAAAGTGACTGGACATCCTTCAGAACATCACCTTTGTCCACTATATTGATAACATCATGCTAATTGGAGAAGAAAAGGAAAAAGTAAATATTCGTGGCAGGCCTTGGTAAGACAAAAGAGCTCCAGAAGGGAGAGAGAATCTCAGAAGTTTCAAGGACCCACCACATTAGTAAAATTTTAGGGTTCAGTATCTAGGGCTTTCCAAGACATCTGGTGAAAACAAATAATTACTTCTTGCACTTGCACTTCTCATCATGAAAAAGGAGGTAAATAGCGTAGGAGACCTCTTTAGATCATGAAAGTGAAAGTGATAGTCACTCAGTCTTGTCTGACTCTTTGCCACCCCATGGACTGTAGCCCACCCAGCTCCTCTCTCCATGGAATTCTCCAGGCAGGAATACTGGAGTGGGCTGCCATTCCCTTCTTCAGGGCACCTTCCTGATCTAGGGATCGAACCTGGGTCTCACGCATTGCAGGAAGATCCTTTACCATCTGAGCCACTAGGGAAGTCCCTTTAGATCATAGAGACAGCATCTTCCACAACTGAGCATAAGCCAAGACTCATTCTGCGTGCCGTGAAATACTGCCAGCTTTGAGTGTGGCCAGAGCAATGACGATGACTTTGCAGTAGACCCCGGCAGTGGTGCAAGCACCTGTGCCTCTCAGACCAAACAACCTGACAGATCCTACGGTAATGGGAACACTCATGGTACAAAAGGATGCGGTTAGATTTATGGCAAATCCTCACGCAAGAATCACAATGCAGACCATCAGTCATCAGTTTTGGAACAAAGCCACGGCACCTGCAGCAGAAATTTATACTCTGCTAGGACATAAAGTGACCATGCAGGTGGAAGAGCCCATCCTGAGCTGATTTCTGTCAGATCCACCAAAGGCTATGGTTAAGAAATGCAAGAGGAAATAGAAAGTTGGCATGATGCATGTGGGATCAAGAATAAGCAAGTCTGGACAGAACAGTGAACTATAAGAGTCTAGATACCTGCACCAACCACCACTGTCTCACCAGCACCTGTCCCTCAGGTCCCACTGGAAATTCAGTATCACTAGCTGCTGGGAGACAAAAAGTTTGGATTGGCTTAATAACCTGGTATAAGACAAGAATGAGGGGAAATCCTCCCAGTGGGCAAAACTCCCAGTGACCTGTGACCTGGTCATCTACTTTCGTTGGAAAGAGAAGTTGCCTGAACAGAGCTTAGAAAATACACAGAATCATGGGCAATGGCAAATGGCTTGGCAAGCTAGTCAGGAACCTGGAAGAAGAAAGACTGATCAATCAGGAATAAAGAGATCTGGGTTAGACACATGAATGTGTTCATATGGGAATGAGTGCCAAGTGTGACAATTTTCATATCATATAGTAATGTTCCCTAAAAGGTGCTGCTAGAGGATAAATGTTATCCTACCAGGTAGACAACAAGATATTATAAAAGACTCCTATTAATCAATAATAAAAAGATAGCCCAATTAAGCTTCTCTGGTAGCTCAGATGGTAAAGAATTCTCCTGCAATGTGGAAGACCCAGGTTCAATCCCTGAGTTGGAAAGATCCCCTAGAGAAGGGAATGGCAACCTTCTCCAGTATTCTTGCCTAGTTCCTCACAGGCAGAGGAACCAGGCAAGCTACAGTACATGGGGTCACAAAGAGTTGGACACGACTGAGTGGCTAACAAATACATATCCCAATTAAAATGGGAGAAAAGACTGGAACAGAGACTTCATAAAAAAAGATAAATGAATGTCCAGCAAGTACATGAAAAAGTGCTTAATGTCACTAGTTGTCAGGAAAGTACACATTAAATCAACACCAACAAAAAAATACTACTTCACCCCACTAAAAAAAGCTAAAATTGAAAAGACATGACAATAATATAGAGCTAAAATTTGCATGCATTGCAGTGGGTGTGTATATAGCACAACCACTTTGGAAAAATTGATAAGGAAGCTTTTTACTTAGATAAATATGTACCTGGCCTTGAACCACAAATCTCAATTCTAACTACTTATGCAAGGGACATGACAACACATTTCCACAAAAGGGATCACATATCAGTATTCATAGAAGCTCCAGTCACAGTTTCCCACAGCTGGAAATAACCCAAATATCAATAAGACTTGATGAGCAGGTAGTGATATATTTATACAATGGAATACTACACAGAAATAGAAAAGAATGAATATCTGATATCTTAATAACGTGGTCGAATCTGAAAACAAACAAAAATATGAAGCCAGACACCAAAAATATTCATTGTATAATTCCATTCAAATCAAGTTTGAAAAGAGATAAAGTTGATCTCTGGTGATAGAAATCAGAATGACCATTGCCTATGAGAGGACTGGAATGACTGGAGGCAGGGTGACAGTATTTTCTAAAGTAATGGAAATACTCTGTATTTTATTTGTGTACTTAGGATCCATGCATTTTACTGTACATGAATTTTTACCTTAAAATAATTGAAAATAAAAAGTACAATTCAATGTCTTATATTATTTCTCTGATTTTAATTTCTGTCCCTCATTCTGCTCCTGTCCCACTGACCCCTTGTCATTCCTCATCTTTGTACTTGCTGTTCTGTCTGCCTGAAAACCATTTTTCTCCTAGAGAGCTACACTCTCTGAGCTTTGTATATCTATATGAGTTTTGTTCCCTCATTTAATTTAGATCTGTATTCAAATAGGGACCTCCAATCAAAGAAGCTCACCCTTGCTATCTTATATAAAATAGATTACTTACTGTGATCACAGTCTATACTCATTTCCTGCTTCATTTTCTTTTCTTTCTTAACACTTATCACCATTTGTATATATTGTGAGAACAGAGACTTGCTTCTGTTGTTCCCTGCTAAATTGCAACCTGGTACACAGTAGGCTCTCTGCAAATATTTGGTGAAGGGTTGTTACACTGAATATATTTTCAAGCTCACCATACTGAGAAATCCAGGGTATATTCTGTCAAAAGGGATATATTTTAGGTGAGTGCTCTGTCTGCACTGTAAATGAATCCTGAGATAACTTATTGGATTACTGGATTTCTCAGCAGGCTCCAAACAAGATTATTTGACTTCATTAGTGTTTTCTGGAAAGTTTGTGATAAGGAAAGCAAAGGATAAAGGGTAAAACAGCTTTTACCCTCTCCTCCTTGGGGAATTTTGACAATTTTCTGCAAGGAAAAGGGAAGAGTGTCAAGATGTCACTTTATACATAGATACATTATGGTACAGTCAAATGATTTAAAGAGCTACGGGATAAATTTAAAACAGAGGAGAACTTAGAGATCATTTAATAGAGACATCTAGCAGAACCTTCATGCTAGAGTTTATTATTTGATTACAACATCAAAGATCTTACAGCTAATTGCTAGTGTATCCAGCTATATCACTAATAATCTGCTCACCCTCACATTAACATAAACTTGAATTGCTTGAATTTTTCATGAATTCAGTCAATCAGTGAATAAGATTGAAGGGAGTTTGGGCTTCCTGTGGGGCAGGGACAGCTGTTCTATTGAGAATGAAATTTGGATAAACACACAAACAGGTTAATAACGTTGGAATAAGAAAATGAGGGAATTGCCTGATGATATTTTCTTTTATATTATTTATAACTTTTTCTTAAATGTCTATTATCCTTATTTCTTGGTATTACTTAGATGTAGATTAATATACTAAAGGCAGTCATAATGTTGACCTGGTCAGGTATTCCCATCTGTCGTATTTTCTTTTCAAAGAGCACATTTTCAGAGTAACATTTCTGTTTTAAAACACTCATCTCACCATGATCATCTTTTGAAGATAGAAAAGTGTTTATGACTTACTATATTCTGTATTTTAGAATTTCCACATATCTCATCAAGAAGTTTCTGTCCATTGCTGAGTTTGGTTCAGTTTTCAATAAAGGGGTTCCTGGAGTGGAAATGAGAAAGCAAAATTATCAACTCTTTCCCAAACCTAGAACTCCTGTTGTGTCTAGAATTATCTTCAGTTCTTGAGGTCATCAACCTAAGAGAGTTTAGCAACATCTCACTAGTCCCAATTAAGTTTATCACAATTTACACTTAGGCTTTAATTTCCCTAAGCTCAGTTATGGCTTGTGTGGAGTCCTTAATCACATTTCTGCTTGTCACCACTGCTCTGCTGCAGATGGCCATATCATGCGTGGCAAATGCAATTTTGTGATTCACCATTCTTTGACAAAAGTTGGCACATTGATCCCACGGTTTCCCTGGGGGATTAGTTCCCAGACACTCCCCATCCCAGATACCAAAATCTATGAATGCTCAGTTCAGTTCAGTTCGGTCGCTCAGTCTGACTCATTGCGACCCCATGGACTGCAGCACACCAGGCCTCCCTGTCCATAACCAACTCCTGGAGTCCACCCAAACCCATGTCCATTGAGTCGGTGATGCCATCCAACCATCTCATCCTCTGTCATCCCCTTCTCCTCCTGCCCTCAATCTTTCCCAGCTTCAGGGTCTTTTCAAATGAGTCAGCTCTTCACATAAGGTGGCCAAAGTATTGGAGTTTCAGCTTCAACATCAGTCCTTCCAATGAACATTCAGGACTGATTTCCTTTAGGATGTACTGGTTGGATCTCCTTGCAGTCCAAGGGACTCTCAAGAATCTTCTCCAACACCACAGTTTAAAAGCATCAATTTTTCAGTGCTCTGCTTTCTTTATAGTCCAACTCTAACATCCATACATGACTACTGAAAAAACCACAGCCTTGATTAGACAGACCTTTGTTGGCAAAGTAATGTCTCTGCTTTTTAATATGCTAGATTGGTCATAACTTTTCTTCCAAGGAGCAAGCATCTTTAATTTCACGGCTGCAGTGAATGCTCAAGTCCCTTATATAAGATGCCCTTGTATAGAGAACTTTTCAGGCCAGCACAGCGTTTACCATCTACATCTTCCCTCCTCACAAGCTGAAGGACGCATCCTTGCTCCTCCTGAGGGCTTCTCCATCTCTCAGAGATTTCTGTTCCCAGTCATCATAAACACTCTCTCCCTCTCTACTGATCTCTCAGTGAGAGATTAGACATGAAGTGAGGTGATAATGAATTAACTCTTTTCCTCTTCTCCTATGAATATGAACCCATTTCTCTGCTCTCCACAGAAAAACTTCTCGGGAAAGGTGACTCCAATTCTCTTTCCATTTACTCCTTAGCTCACCCTGCTATGGCTTTCTGCCTTCCTCAGCCCACTGCTTTTGTCAAGGTCGCCAGTGATCTTATTGCCAAATCCTGTGCCCATGTCTATTGCAAAAGACCTGCCTATGCCCTGAACTTACCAGACTTCTCAAATATATTCAACACATCTCTGATCACTCTCTGCTTTTTGAAACCTTTTTAGGTTGTACCTGCCATTACTTTATATTCCCCTGATTTTCCTTCTCACTGACTGTTCTCACCAGCCTTTATTTTTAAAATGTTGTTCTTTCATTATCCGACTTTTAAATGTCAGCACACAGCAGGCCTCAGTCCTGAATCCTCTTCTCTCTGCACAGTTTTCTCAAATGATTATGATCTATTCCCATCAATTTCATACCATCCAGATGTTACAACAATCAAGTTTATATCTCCAGTGCTGACTCCTTCCTTGACCTTCAGATTCATGTGTCAAATTGCCTGCTTGACCTCTCCACCAATGTCCACAGGACTTCTCAAACATACCATGGTCAAAGCAGAACTTTTAATTTTTCATTCTATAAATTTTTTTTTTTTTTTTCAGTCTTCCCCCATCCTAGAAAGTGGCACTATTTTAGAAAGTGAGACTGCCTCGAAATGATCAAGCTAGAAACCTGTGAGTCCATCTTGACTTATCCCCCTTCAGTACCACAACATTCATTTTATGAGCAGAGTCCACTGTTCCTACCAACCAATGACGCTCAGGTTGCAGTCTTGTTAGTTGAAGCATACCAGCTAAGGGGTTTCCCTGATTCGACTCTTGCCCCTAGCCCATGCTCCAAACAGAGTGAACTGCTGAAAACATAAATGAGAATGTCCTACTTCTCTGCTTGAAAACCCTCATTGAAAGTGCGAAAAAGTCAATTCCAATCTAAAGTGAGATGAAACCCACTGCTTACCTTAGTCTGCTAGGGCTCACAAAGCCTGACTTAGGCACTATCTCTCTGTGTTCACCTTACTTCTGTCCTTATATCACATTACTCCAGTAACATCGAATTCTCTAGAAATTTTCCTGCCTCAAAGCTTTGTACTACTCTGCTTGCAACATTGTTTTCCAAGATTTTCCCTGCTGGGCTCCTTCTTCATCCGTTAACTCCTTCTTCATCCGTTAATTCTATCTAGAGGAGATTCTATCAATGGAACGCCCATTTGCTCATCATATTACTGTCTTTGTTTTTTTCTTAGCACTTGCCATCCAGTGTTTATCTTTTCCATAAATCTATTAATGATGTGTACACACCACACAAAGGCAGATACTTTGTCCACCTCTTTCATCAAAGTATTCCCAGTAGCTCAGTACTGGTCAAAAACAACTCAGTAAATACTTGAACAAACCAGTGAACAACTAAATTTATTAGGTTCATCTTTCTCCTTAACGTTTTTTTTTTTTTTTTAATTCTCTGATTGAATAATTCAAAGTTATTTCCCATTTTCTCCCCAAAGATGTTGTAATACAGTTACATCATTCTGTGCTCCAAGGTCCCTGAACCTAAATTATTGACAATCTGAATTTATTTATATGTATCGTATCTATTAGAAACACTTTTACTTGCAGGAAATCGAATTCCTGGCAAAGGACTTACATTTGCTTATAACTACAAGTGCAGAGGAGGGTGATGGCTGCAGTGATGTCTGGTTTAAGGTTGGCATCTAATTCTCTCACCTTGCCTCTTCAGGTCCCATGATAGGCACTGCAGTTCCAAGCATCACACAATTATATTCAGTGCCTGACAGCAAGGGCAGCACAAGGGAAAGAAAGTTTCTCCACTTCCTTGGCCATTATTGAAGGAAAAAAAGCCTCTCCAGAAATCCTGCACAAACTTCTGCTGGCATGTCACTGGCCAGAAGCGGCTCACACAGCCACCTGCAGAAATGCTAATAGAAGCAGGTATTTTAGTACTAAGGAAGAAGGAGGGAGTGGCTTCTGATGGACAATAAAGAATAAGGGCTATAAACTACCCCAAGGTTAGGCAAGTCCAGTCTTCCTTTTCTGACTTTGCTTAGTGAAGGCAGCAGATAGCAATTGCCCCAGCTTCCACTCCATCACTCTACTAGCAAACTTGCCATGTTTTCAGCGCATGAGCATCGTGATTGAAGAAGACGGGGAAGCCTCGTGCTTTCTCCATTGCCTCTGTGAAGTGAAAGTCGCTCAGTCGTATCCGACTCTTTGTGACCCCATGGACTATACAGTCCATGGAATTCTCCAGGCCAGGATACTGGAGAGGGTAGCCATTCCCTTCTCCAGGGGATTTTCCCAACCTAGGGATCGAAGCCTGGTCTCCCACATTGCAGGTGGCTTCTTTACCAGCTGAGCCACCAGGGAAGCTCTAAATTGTTGATTCTGTCATCTCCATTGAGTTTTGGGCTGAAACTAAAATGTCATCAAGGCCCTGCTCTCTCTAGAGAGACTCTAGGGGAGAATCTGCTTCTTGCTTCTTCCAACTTCTGGTGGGTATTGACATTCCTTGGCTTGTGGTCATATCATTCCAATCCCTGCCTCCATCTTCCCATCACTTTTTCCTATGTCTCTCTGTAGCCACATCTTCCTCCCTCTTGCATTTCCATGTGATACATGCATATATATGTGGTCACTTCTAGGGCCACTTGGATAATCTCCACATCTCAAGATCCTTAACTTAAACACACCTACAAAGTCACTTTCTGCCATATAAGAAGACATTTACAGGTTCCAGAGATTAGGACCAGATATCTGTGGAAGCTAGGCTTCCTTGGTAGCACAGATGGTAAAGAATCTGCCTGCAATGCAGTAGACCTGGGTTCAATCCCTGGGTCAAGAAGATCCTCTGGAAAAGGGAATGGCAACCCACTCCAGTGTTATTGCCTGGAGAATCCCACGGACAGAGGAAGCTGGTGGACTACAGTCCATGGAGTCACAAAGAATCAGACACAACTGAGTGAATAACACACACACATATCTGTGAAATTCATGATTCAGACATGCACAGTACATTATACGTCATATAATTCACACAGCCATTGAGGGAAATAAAGTTATTATTTCCATTTACTGATGAGGAAATGGACACAGAGAGAATATACAATTTTTCCAAGAACAAATAGTCATTAAATGGCAGCATCTGAATTCGAACCCAAGTTCTATAATTCCTATGGGAGTACTTCCCCAGCTGAGGGTGCCTAGACAGAGATCAAATGAAAAGAGCTTTCTCCTTCAAAGTTTTCTCCTAGATTATGGAATTTCCCTCACTTTCTCATCTTTGGCAAGATTCCTGGTTCTAGTGTGTATTTTATACTTTCATACATACACAATCAATTTAAGTGCAGGGCTTTTAGAGTAATGTGAGAAAAGTATGCTGTATAAACTGTATTCTGTTGATATATTTGCTGAATGAATGGACATTTAACCAATCCATCAAAGGAACACTGCTGTTAACAATAAGCGGTAAATAAGCTAGGTTCTCCTTATCATTTTTAACATTGAAGACAGACCCTTCTACAAAAGCTTTCTAGGTTCTGTACTCTCAATATTTCAGCCAGTTAAACCTTCTTCAACAATTCATAGATCCCAGGAGAGGGTTTTCTAGATTAAACATCCTATGGTATCAGATTTGTCACACTTCTGGCAGACAATCCTGGAACCTTTGAGCTATGGAGACCAGAAGATTTTTGCCCCTTGAAATCTTTGGCCCATCTATCTCTGCATCTTGCTCAGGGCAGGCTGTTTTAACCCATCTCTGTATGCATGTTCCAGGGGTCCTTCCAGGAAGCTATCTACACCCTTCTCCAAGTCTACGTTCTTTATAGCACCTTTTTAGTGAAATCATTTTCTATTTCTTTCCCCCATAAACCTAGTTTTACCAAAACAAATTTCATAGTTCTTCACATCACCACACTCTGAGGGTCAGGTCACTTGGCCCAAAGGCCACATTTTCCTTCCACAAAATCTCATTCTCCCTTGGCCAGACTGGCATGAGAGCTCACATGCACTTCAGTTCATAGCCTTAGGCTGTCCTACCAGTTCTGAGACACCACAGGTATTGCTATTCTACAAAATACTGGAAAGATGTATTCAAAGAATAATAATCATAGAATTAAAATATTTTTAAAAATATATGTTGGTATAGTTCTTCATATATTTCTGGTCAGCATGTAAATTAATGTAACCCTTTAAGAAAACAACTTGACATCATGTATCACAAATCTTAAACATATTAATGATCTCTGATCTAAGAATTCTATTGCATAAGTTGCTGTAGGTTGAGGTGCTATAACTGATTCCAAACATGTAAATTGGTTTCAAAACAAACATGTAATGGTTTAAACACAAAAGAAGTTAAGTTCTCACTTATGTAAGTACTCAGGTAGCCTGGTTAGGGTGACTTTCCTAGACAACCTGATTTAGAGATGACTTAGAAATGAGGAGACTTCTTTCTAAATGCATTTCTAAAGCATTCTAATGCATTTCTAAAAGCATTGCCATCCCCTATGCCACCATCATCTGCACCTGGCAAACAGAAGAGAAAAGAGAGCACAGGGAAGCTACCTTCACTTAAAGCTTTAACCCAGAGGTGACAGACATAACTTCCCCCACCTTCCACTGGTGAAAACTCATCATTCACCTAACTGAGAGACAGCTTGGGAATGTAATCAAGCTATGTACTCAGACTCAAGAGGATCTAATCTTTTGTTGATTAATGAACAGCCTCTGCCACATCAATCTTTCAAAAGAAATAAAACTGAATATTTAAAACAACAATATAGTAGGGATATAGACCCAGAACTCAGACCATATAAGTGTCAAGGACAGATAGATATATTCAGATTTGAAAGTTGGCTTCTGGTCCTCACAGACTTCCCTGGTGGCTTAGACGGTAAAGCATCTGCCTACAATGCTGGAGACCTGGGTTCGATCCCTGGGTCAGGAAGATCCCCTGGAGAAGGAAATGGCAACCCACTCCAGTACTCCTGCCTGGAAAATTGCATGGACGGAGGTTCCTGTTAGGCCACAGTCCATGGGGTTGCCAAGAGTCAGACACGATTGAGCGACTTCACTCACTTTTTCTGGTCCTCATAAGTTGGAGCTCTTAGCCAAGTTACATGTTGTCTAATTTTTAGTTGAGATAATCATCTCTCAAGGGGCTTTGAAGATTAATTGGAATTTAATCTATTTAAAGCACTTACCAAAGAAATTGTTACACAGTTATCGCTTAATGGGCTTCCCAGGAGACTCTAGTAGTAAAGAACCTGCCTGCCAATGCAGGAGATGCAAGAGACGCAGGTTTAATCCCTGGGTTGGGAAGATCCCCAGGAGGAGGTCATGGCAACCCACTTCAGTATTCTTGCCTGGAGAATCCCATGGACAGAGGAGCCTGGCAGGCTATGGTCCACAGGGTCACACAGAGTCAGACATGACAGAAGTGACTTAATACACATGTATGCATTTGCACTGAATCTCTTGTTGTTCACCTTCTCTGCAGAAGGTAAAAACAACAGAATCTAAACATGCTGCCAACTGTCAAAGATTTTCGTATTGCGCATCCAGGCTTAAATATCCGCTAATTTAGATAATGACTACAGTCCATCAGTTAATAGTATTTACAACAAAAACATGTGGCCAGCACTTGGAAGGTCAGTCATTAGCTAATGTGAGTCATTTCCAGATGATAGAGAGATCATTTATTTTGTCTGTATGAATTTCATCTGAATAGTGTGGCGTCTCCCAGGTTTGACCCTAACAGTAGATACTGGTGGCTCCTTATATATCGACTTATTGAAAGACTGAAAAAGCCTACTCATTCTTCACGGCTGATGAGGTACAGACTGAAAGAACTCTAACTAAGCTTGAGGGAGGCAAGAGAGGTGTAAGAAAGAGAAGAGTCAGAAAAGTTTAGGAGAACAGAAATTGACCAAATTAAAGTCTACTTGAGTCAGAATAGGTGAGAGTTTATGCTGCAGTAACAGACAACCCCTAGCATAATGACTTAACCCAATAAATAATTTTTCCTTATGTATATTACATATTCAGTATGGGTTAGATAAGGCTCTAACCAATATAGTTATTTGGGAGGTGAAAGCTTCTTGTGATAAGAGCCTTCTCCCCAAGTTGTATACATCATTTCTGACCACACTTGGTTGTCCCCAGCAAATTTCATAGCCACCTATAACTGACAGACTTTCCATGATATGCCTGGAAAGAAATTGGAGATATTTGGCAAAAAGCATAGTGACTACCTGAAACTGTCACTCTGTTTATAAAAATGTTGGTTCAATGGTTCACTCTTTGCCCCACAAAGAGATTACATTTACCCCTACTCTAAGAAAGACAGTCCAAAAATCCTACTCATGGGACTTCCCTGGTGGTCCAGTGGTTAAGACTCCAGGTTTCCAAAGCAGGGAGCATGAGTTTGATCCTGGGTTGGGGAAGTAAACAAACTGAATACTGCGTGGTACAACCAAAAAAAAAAAAAAAAAAAAATCCCACTCAGTCATGGCATTAAGCTCAGTATCTTGGATCTCCGCATTATAGTCATCATTTCTACTTCAAATTTGGATGTAGCTACTCTAGAAATGGAAACCTGTTGACAGTTAAAGTCCAACACACACATACACATGTGCACACACATACCATACATTCGGGTATGCGTGGGCTAATGCTGGCAGCACTAGGAGGCCAGTTCAGGAAGTTAAGACCTGCTGAAAAATACCAGTTTAGTGATAATTCTTCTGTGACTTTTACCAATGAGCATGATCAGTCAGGCATTTTATTCACGCTAAACTAGGGATAGGGCAATACCTGGAAAAGATAGACACAAGGGACTTCCAATACTCAATACTTTGCCAAATTAATATGATGAAGTTAAAACCCTTAGGTAGTCTGCATGAAGATAGGCACCAGGATATGACACAGTTTACTTTTATCCCAGACATGTCTATAGCTTTCTAGATCTGCAAAATTAAATTCCCTTGTGGGGCTGACTAAATTGAAACTCCAGAGTCCTTTAGCAAAAGTATTTCTCATTATTTCCACTCCTCTTCTTCCCGCCTGTCCTGCCCATGTGGTCTATAGCCCCTGAGCTCATCTGGACTGAAGTCTAGTGTCTGTGCTTCTGGCATCTAGTTGGGTTGGTCCCAACTGAATTTTCCCCTACTGAAGATAGATCTATAAAAAGAAAGGGAATATTTTTCTATAAGGATGGGGAATTTTCACAGAGCAACTCTTTTCATTAACTGATGGCACAATTGGCTGAAAAATAAATTATAGATGAGAAAGTATGGGGATATCTTTTAATATGTATATTAAACTTCAAGAGGGTTAACACCAGGAAATAATGAAATAACCCTGAAAGAAGTACAGACTGCCAAACACCAAGGGGAATAAGCAATTGAAAAGAAAAACACATGGGGAACTTTTAAACAGAAGTCAGTGAAGGAGACTCGCTCCTGCTGTCACAGCGTGACCTTTGCACTAGCAGCATGGGGATCATCTGGGAATTTGTTAGCGATGTAGAAACTTCAGCCTTGAAACTTACAAAATCAGAGTCTGCATCTTAAATACATCACCTGGTGATTCATGTCTGTTGATGCCAGCACTCATCTAAATGACAGTTATGAAAAGTTCTTAAAATGAAACTATAATATAATTGTTCACACATTCTTACATTTAGAAGACAGCATCGAACACAGTGCCTGACAACTAGTTGGTTTTGGTGACTATTTATCATGAAGATCAAACTATCCCTTTTGGACTAAAAGTATTTCTTTTGCTGTGGAGAATGTAATTGCTGAGATAAAGTTTATGTGGATGGCTAACAATGAACATAAAATTTGAAAAAACAATTTTACGTAGAGGAATGTCTTACCATTGTGTTCTTACATATTCCTGTAAATGTACACATGTATAAATCAGGTATGCAAATACGTAAAATGTATTATAAATTTAAAAGCATAACCTTTGTCATATAAGTATCTTTATATAATAAAGAGCACTTGGACACAGGGAAGTTAAGTGTATCCAAGGTCCTATATCGTATAAGTGGCAGAATATGTAACAGAATCTAGTTTCTGTGATCATAATCTTACATTATATCTAATAATTTCAAGGCTTAAATATTTTATTTAAGGTTAATTACAGTAGTAGTACATGATGAATTTCAAACAAGAATCAAATTACAATTTGAATGGTATGGTTTCAAGTTCATGTTCTTCTGGAATTTTAAACTAACACATGAAAATTTCATCTTCAGTTTAGAAATATTTTTCCACTATTTATAACCATATATTGTTAATGTTTGTTATGACTATGGACTTACTCTTCTACTTTCTAAATAAGATGGTGTAAATTTAATTTAAACATTAAGGCTTTACCTCAGGGAAATTTTAATTTCACAAAATGTTATCAAAATTTTAAATCTGAAAGTTTTTCTTATACTTAAATTGCTTTAATCTGTTCAATTTTTGTAATGGAAACCATAAAATATAAAATGGTAAAACTAATTTATTTAGTATTTTCCAAGTGTTATCACTTATGCCATACTTTTTGTGTACCAGTAAAGTTCCTTTTCTTTAAAATGTTAATATACATTAGCTTCAATGCATATTTATTATACATAATAGCTTATTATTTACATTCATTACATCTATGTGAGTTATGATTGCAATATAAAAATATCCATGCTCATGCAAGGTAAAATTCAAAGATAAGTTTATTTTAATACAGGGTTAACAAGTTTTGCTCTTCTAGCCATATGCCTGCATGCTAACTCACTTCAGTTGTGTCCGACTCTGAGACCCTATGGACTGCAACCTACTAGGCTCCTCTGTCCGTGGAATTCTCTAGACAAGAACACTGGAGTGAGTTTCTGTGCCCTCCTCCAGTGGATCTTCCCAACCCAGGGATCAAACTTGCATCTACCTACGTTGGCAGGTGGGTTCTTTACCACCAGCACTACGTAGGAAGCCCTTTCTAGCTATATACTTAATGTCAAATATTCTTTTTCAATAAAAAGTGTACATGTTCCTCATAATCTGTGGCTTGAATTTTCATGTTCTTAATGATAAATTTAGAGAAACATATGGTCTTAATTTGAACTGAATTACAGATATTAACCATCTTCATAGTTAGTGTTTGGTTCTATTCAAAGGTTTCACATCCCGAGTTCATATTCTCTCTATCTAAAAATTTTATTGTTTTTGCTTTCACACTGAGATTTGCAATCAACTTGTATTGATTTTTGGTTGTGGCATGATGTCAAAACAAGTTTCATTATCTTCCGACATGAATATCCAATTTTCATAACATAATATTTTGAAATCAATATAATTTTCCCAGCACTCTCTAGTGCTATTTTGCTCATAAGCCAGAAATCTACATGCATACAGGTATGTTTATGATTTCCCTATTTTACTTTTTCTTTTATTTTTCTGCTTGTGATGCTATGATAATATCATAAGTAATTTAACTGTGTGATAAACCTTTAATTAAAAATTGTATTTACTTAATAGAAGGATATTCAGATTTACCATTTTCTTTTGCATCAGCTTAAGTAAGTTGTATTTTTCTGAAGATCTAACACACATTTAGCTAAAGTCCTAGAAAGGAAAAAGGAGAGAGAGAGAAAGAATGGGACAAAGGAATATTTAAAGAGATAACAACTAAGAATTTTCTAAAACTGACAAAGGGCTTCAATCGCTAGATTCAAGAAACTCAAATATTAATTAAGATAAATTTAAGCGAGTGGCAGATAAATAGGAAGATGTTTAAAGAAGTCATAACAGTTGAGAAAGGAAAAGCAAAGAGACACACTATGTAGAAAGAAAGTAGCAAGATGGTGAATTTTAATTCAAATGCTATTGATACTAGTTATAATTTCAAATACTAATTACATTAAATGTGAATTACTAAGTGCCAGGGTTGGGACTTTTCAGAACATCTCAGGTGTCTTAAAGCTATTCTATAGTCTCTGCAGGAGCCGATTTACTCCGTTTACCCTAATTTCTAGAATGCAGTTTTTGTGCCTTAATTTATAGCATTGGGGGTGTATAAGGTTCCCCACCATTGGCGGTCTCTGGAGGGTAACTTCTGTCCCATATCCTCCCAGTTTCTTCCATAGTGTTGCTCAGCTTCCCTACCACACTTCGGGGCTGATCAAAGACCCCTGGACCAAAATCCCAAAGAGGTGCTGCATGCCTCTGCATTTGTGTCAAGACTTAATTCTCAGAATTTCTGAATTCTCAGCCACTAATTGTTTTATTGTCTTGTTAAGATAGTGATATTTTCAAATAAATGTTTTATAACAAATTTTATGCAAGTTTTCTAGCTGTTCTCAATGGGAAGAGTGGTCTTAATTACCTAATTTCCTACTACCGCAAAGATAATTCCCCTCGTGCTTTTCATGTGCATAAGAACTATCATTTCATCTCTTTTTAATCTAGTTTAAATGGTTTATTTCTTAAACTTATTAAAACTAAGAGTTTTAATAAAATAGCATAAGTTCTCATTGAAAGTCAGAATCTCTGAATTCAATCATTAATATTTTATTTAATATTTATAAGTCAAGAGTTTAACAGATTCATGGTATGCAATGCCTCATACCCAATTCTATCAATATTAAAACGGGCATAAGTTTTATGCAAACATGTTTAACATCAACTTCCTTTACCTGAACTAACACTAAGGAAAAGCATAAGGACCACAAATAAAATATTGGGGAAATGGGGAAAGTGGACTCCAAATATTTATAGTTTAGAAGACACAAGATAGAAATGCTGTGAAGCTAAAAGGAAGGATAGAAGTAAAGGTAGATATATGTAGAAGTCAAATTCCACTCTCTCTCAGTATTCCCAGGATCTGTTATGGCTCTTTGCAGCTGTTCTAGAATAGCTGGCAGTTTTCCTAGTATGCAAATAATGTTGAGTTGGGGGCGCATGTGAATATTTCTCCCATCTCAGTTTCACAACTTTATGCTTGGCTATTCTTGATAATGAAAACAAAGCCAGATGGTATAGCCAGTTAACAGGCTGGATGAGACAGCTACCAGAACTTAAATAAATAGAAGTTAGTCTTGAATAACTCAAAGGCTTTCAGTTGCTTTTCTTAGTGTGAATGAGCAATGTGCAGTCAGTTGGCAAGAGATGGACTCGGTTACTTTAATACTTCAAATTTTGCTTAATACAGTTTTGTTCAGAAACTGTTTATGGATTAAGGAAGATTTCCTGATAAAGAAAAAATCTTTAACTTTTGAATAATGGGAATGAATTAGAAAGGTTGAGAAGGGCACAGGGGGTGGATAACTGATTCAGGGAGACATCTAAGAGATATATTTTAAGATATTATTATGTGACCACCAAAGGAGCAATTTCTAACTCTAAAAAGACACAAGGTTCTGACTTCAGTAATCGTGTGGATGGATAATGGCACCATTTACTGTTACCAGAAATGTAGTAGGTTGAAACCCTGTGATGCATCAATATTTAAGAACTAAGTTGAGAAAGAGGGGCAAAGCACTTTGAGATAACACAGAAAAGCCAGAGAAAGTAGTGTCTTAGAAGTTGAGAGATTTGAGAGTTTCAAGAAGAAATAAGCACTCAGAGATGTCAAATAAAGTCTGTGTATATAAAAAGAAAATATTGCAAAGTCATTGGATTTAACAATATGTTGATCAGTAAGGACTTTTAGAGAGCAGTTTTGGCATCAAAAATAAGATATCACTGAGTTAAGATGCAAAGGCAGTAAGTAACTGGAAATAAGGTCGGAGTAGACTTTCAAGACTTTCACTGTCTCAGTTACAGTGAGATGGGATGGCAGCTGTAAAGAGATGCAAGATTGGGGAGGGGGGGTTCTTTTCCTTCCTCCAGAAGGAATAAACTTAGACACTGAGGAAGGCTCAAGAGACTGATAGGATACATACAGGGGAAAATGTTCATATCTGCTGGAGAAAATGGCAAGTGAGAAAAGGGGTCTTAACAGAAAGTAACAGAAACTGGTTGGCTATAAAGTAGAAGGACATGTTTAACAACTGAGGATAGGTGAAATTGCTTAAGGAAGATATAGATGTGAATATGTTTATAAAAGTTGAGTTGTGTAGATGATGCATGACCCAGACCCTAAGCTGAGCAAGATACATTGATAATTAAGCTGCACTCTGAAAACGCAGTAGAAGTTGATTTTAATGTAAATGTTATAATTACGAGGAATGACAATTTATAATAGTCATCCACATAATAAAGTATCTAAATAAGATAAATTATACTGTGAACAAATCCAATAATTGGATTTTAATAAAAATCTTGCACACAAGATTGAGGTTGAATGACAATTATGGGATATAAGGGAGTTGCTACTGTTGCACAAAGGATATATTCTCATCAGTTAGACTACCCTGAGACTTTAAGTACATACAGTCCCTCAGGATAGGGTGAATATTTGAGATAGCAGAAGTCAAAGAAGAGGACATGACTAAAGATATGATACAACATAAGAGCTAAGAAAGGGGCTTTTCACGCTTTCACTATAACTCACAGCACCTAGGAATTTTCCATTCATATTAACCTTTGTAATTTAGTCAGAGATCACACATCCCTGTCGATCTACAAGTGTTATCCCAGCCTCCTTTTCTATTTAGCATTTGTCATATGGTGAGCTTGGCAAACCACTCCAGTATTCTTGACTGGAAAATCCCATGGACGGAGAAGCCTGGTAGGCTATAGTCTATGGGGTCGCAAAGAGTCAGACACGACTGAGTGACTTGACTTTACTTTTTTTTGCTTTACTTTTAGTTGAATGTGAAGGGCTTCCCAGGTGGCACCAGTGGTAAATAACCTGCCTACCAATGCAGGAGACATCAGAGATGTGGGTTAGATCCCTGGGTTGGGAAGATCCCCTGGAGGAGGGCATGGCAACCCACTCCAATATTTTTGCCTGGAGAATCCCACGGAGAGAGGACCCTGGCAGGCTACAGTCCATGGGGTCGCAAAGAGTCAGACACAACTGAAGCAACTTAGCAGCAGCAGTGGAATGTTAACACTAAGAAAGGTCACGCTGGAGCTGAGTGAATATGTCAAGTTAGCATAGCCAAGAATCTTAAATCAGATGGTGATGTCTATTGGAATTTGTCCTAAGCCACTCCCAATGTAATTTGCTTTAATCTAATTTTACCTTGTTATTCTGGGTAATATAAGTTTAGTTATTCAGACTACGAGAAATTAGCTAAGACTGAACTATTGACCTGATGATAAAAATCTATCCCAGGAAAAGTGTCTAAGAGGCTCATAAGGCCCTGGAAGCTTTCTCACAGTCTCCTAGCTCCTAGGTTGAAACCCAGTGCCCTAGAAAGAAGCATTTATTTGCAGCCACAAGTGATTAGGAAAGGGTTGTATTAACATTTTTTTAAGGAGAGAAAAGGGGTTTTCCAGGTGGCACCAGTGATAAAGAACCTGCCTGTCAATTCAGGAGACATAAGGGATGCGGGTTCGGTTCCTGGACGGGGAAGATCCCCTGCAGGCAGGCATGGCAACCCACTCCAGTATTCTTGCCTGGAGAATCCCATGGACAGAGGAGCCTGGCGGGCTATAGTCCACAGGGTTGCAAAGAGTCAGACACGACTGAAACGACTTAGCATGCACACACACAAGGAGAGAAAAGCAGTGATAAAAAGGAAATCAAATTAATTTCTCCCTCTTCTGTTAACTTATGTTGCCTTCCTTCTTTTCCTTCCTATCCTGAAAAACCAATAATTTGAATATTGTTTCTTGAATACAAAAATCAATGCAAAATATTCAACAGACAGGTTAGGGATTTTATGCTTTAGCTCAGTGATTCTCCAACTTTCACCATATGAACACCTGGAGGGTTGTTAAAACAGACTGCTGGGCCTGCCTCCAGAGTTTGAGTCAGTAGGTTTGGAGAAGAACCAGGTAACTGCATTTCTAACAACTTCTCATGTGCTGCTGCCACTACTCCAGAACCACTCCTGAGAATCACTGCCCAGCTCGACCTAGCTGCTCAAAATATCCTCTTCCTTGTATGGTACTTGAGAAACCCCCATTCATTCCCCAGCCACCCACCCAATGCCATCACCGTTAACTTCCTAGAGTCAGTGAAAATTCTGGTGTGCATTGAAATCCCAGATCACTTCTGAATAGTCATGCGTTTCAGGAGAGACCCAGGAAGCTCCAAGAATTAAACTAGAACGTGTTAAGTTAAATGGCTACCAAGGGGTCTAACCACAAATCCCAGAGTCCATTAGTTACCAACACTATGCTGATAGGAGATCCAGAGCATCCATGAGAGTGTACTTGTGTGGTAAGCATGTACAACTCAGACATCTCAGCAGGTCAGAAAGAACTCATGAGCAGTCATTGAAGCTTCAGTTACTTCACATCTTCATACAGCTGCAGTTTTAATAATAACTGGAGATTTAAAGACCCTTTATTAAATTGAACAATAAACCACAGTTCTAATGTAGTGCTTCTTTCCGAAATTTTTTTAGGTTCAAGACTTACTTTGAGAAACTGAGAAAAGTTTTTTGCAAAAGCAAAAAACTTTTGCACTGACCCCTTTCCCAGGTCAGTGCAACCAATTTGTTGTGGAAACAATGATCAACTGAGGGATCTATGTTTTCCAAATTCAGAACCTTTTGCATTTAAGGTAGCATATTCACTGGTTCTGGAAATTAGGACATAGACACCTTAGGGTGTACATGGGGGAGACATTATTCTGTCCACCACAGACTTAATTTTATTTACATCTTTCTAGCATGCACTATGGTGGTGAGAGCTGGACTGTGAAGAAAGCTGAGTGCTGAAGAATTGTTGCTTTTGAACTGTGGTGTTGGAGAAGACTCTTGAGAGTCCCTTGGACTGCAAGGAGATCCAACCAGTCCATCCTAAAGGAGATCAGTCCTGGGTGTTCATTGGAAGGACTGATGCTGAAGCTGAAACTCCAGTACTTTGTCCACCTCATTCGAAGAACTGACTCATTGGAAAAGACCCTGATGCTGGGAGGGATTGGGGGCAGGAGAAGAAGGGGACGACAGAGGATGAGATGGCTGGATGGCATCACCGACTCGATGGACATGAGTTTGAGTAAACTCTGGGAGTTGGTGATGGACAGGGAGGCCTGGCGTGCTGCGACTCATGGGGTCGCAAAGAGTCAGACACGACTGAGCGACTGAACTGAACTGAACTGAACATGCACTAGCTCTTGGTAGATTACCTTTACTTTCAAGATCAGTAAAATAAAATGAATAATAACTCTGAATGTCAGTTAAGATTTTAAACTCACTTCTAACATTTGGTAGAAGTTAGAAGTTAACATTTTTCTTAAAATGAGTTAAATGTTAATTTTTTTTTTTTTTTTTTTTTAATTCTCTGAGGAATGGAAAGTGCTGGGGTGGAAAATCCACTCATTTTTATAACCTATCAAATCTTATGGACTGGAGTTCTCTTTCTTTTTATTAAACTTATATTTTTATATTATCACTAAGGGGCTTCCCTGGTGGCTCAGTGGCAAAGTATTCACCTGCCAATTCAGAAAACCTGGGTTTGGTCAGGAAGATCCCCTGGAGTAGGAAACAGCATTCCACTCCAGTATTCTTGCCTGGGAAATCCCAAGGACAGAGGAGCCTGGAGAGCTGTAGTCCATGGGGTCGAAAAGAGTCAGATATAACTTAGCAACTAAACAACAAACAAATGGTTGCTAAAGTAATACTTGTGTTCTTGCTAGAGGATTGTATTTTTCAACGCACAATGTAAGTTTTACTCTACATAGTAACAGGAAAAGGATCCAGGCACCAGTACATAAAAGCCTTATAGTCTCCTGTTATAAGTACACAATCTGCTCATCCCTATGATTAATGTAATGCTACGGTTCTGTAAAGGGGACAGTCTGAAGCTGGCAACATGGGCATGCTTGTCTGGGCCACACAGGCCATCCCCAGCTGTTCTGGGTGCTCAGGAACTAGTGCCAGCTACTAACACCAGCGAGCAGCAAAGCAGTACACCAATATCTTCACTCGTGTAATTTACTTTGGCATTTGAAAGCTTATTTAATCCATCTTTAAAGTACGATTTATATAAGGCAACATGTGGCAAAATGTGCTCTTGTAAGTGATTTTTTTTCCATAATAATGGCCACTTCTAATTTTATTCTCCTTTTTTTCCTTCTGGTTATGGTTCACTACTGCTGCTAATACTGTTAGACTCTGTGCTAGACTTCCACGTGAACCTGACTTAGCTGCTCTCCTGGAAGTCCCTGATGTGATTCCTAGTAGACAGTGATCACTTCAGGATTCTTTCAATGACAGGTAACAGGAACTCTGCCCAAACTAACAGGAATTTATTTCCTTCTATAAGTAACAGTCCAGAAGAAGAACAAATTGTAGAGTGGTCCAATTAGGGCTTTAGCTCAACTCCTCTGCAGTTGTCAAACTCTGTTCTTCCATGTGAAAGTCGCTCAGTCCCACTTTGTGACCCCATGGACTGTAGTCTGCCAGACTCCTCTGTCCATGGAATTCTCCAGGCCAGATTACCGGAGTGGGTAGCCGTTACCTTCTCCTGGGGATCTTTCCAACCCAGGGTTTGAACCAAGGTCTCTGGCATTGCAGGTGGATTCTTTACCATCAGAACCACCAGGAAACCCCAAGAACACTGAAGTCGGTAGCCTATCCCTTCTCCAGCAGATCTTCTCCACTCAGGAATCGAACCAGAGTCTAGTGCATTGCAGGTGGATTCTTTACCAGCATCTATCTACCAAGGAAGCCCTGTTCTTCCATAGGTATCAGGTTCTTTTGCCTGTTTGTTTTAGCTTGATTACCCTCACCATGGTAACAGAACGTCATCAACAATGTTGCCATCAACTGTCATGGCATCCTGCATCCTCATTCATTCATGTCTGGTTGAAGAGTCTGGCTTTCCGTTGTTCTCCATTAAAAGTAAGGAAGGACTTTCTCAGAAAACCTGCCCTGGTATTTCATTAATTAGAATATGAAGCTCACTTCTGTTCCTAACAAGTCATTAGTAAAGGCAATAGCAAGACCAACCACTTCTACCTACCCCACGAGATGAATCACACAGATCTTATAACTAGAAGGAGAAAATTATCATTATCATCACTATCATCAGCATTTCAGACAGATTTAGGAAATTAAACAGATTGGTCATTTATGAACTTCTTTTTTCTAGTTGAGACCCCCCCCACTTCTGCTTCTTGCCAGTTATACTCTGGGGGCTTATTCCCTCAGCAAGGAGCTTCAAGCAGGCTTTTTCTAAATCTCTTATATCTGGTTCTTTTCTTCCCATGCCCCTCCTGCAAATCTCCCCAATCAAGCACATTCTCTCTCTTTAGGGATCTGCTAAATAAAAGTAAATAAATATACCATATATTATCCATTCATTTAATTGCTATTTAATTAAACTCCTTGATTTTATTGACCATGGGAGTTTTAAGGAGTACAAGACAGGTATTTTGTAAAAAGTTCTTAATTTTTTTTAACAATAAGAGTAGGGTTATCTATAGGTTATTGTCTACATGTTTTCTTTTTTCTTTTTTTTTTTTTAAGTTCTGTGTCAGTAACTAATGTCTAAGGAAAGCATATAAGAAGTCTGTATTATTGCTTTGCTCTCCTTACATATAGAACTTTCCCACATAGCTTATAAAAATTTCATTCATTTTACTACAAAACTCAATTTGAGCTAAATGTCTTTCATGCTTTCACAATTAAATGCACACAATTAAATCTTAAAAGAGTCAAATAACATTTTTTTTATTTAAATAGGTTTTGAAAGCAACTAAATAGTAAAATCGGGTATTGTGATGAAGATGAAAAACAGTTGAACATTCATAGATTTCCTTTTTGAGCTTAATAGTTTGGCTTGCTTACCAGTTACCAAAATGTTTGACACAGGATTTACAGGCATAGGTTTGATCATTAGCTTTGATATAAACCAATTACTTCATATTTCTCCCTTATTGACTTTCTTGGCAATGTCAAAAAAGAATTTCCCTTTTGTTTACTAAACTCAGTCTGATAGAAATTTTTCATTATGTTATTGCCTCTTTGGCATAAGCTTTCATGTATCATCTTCAATAATTTTAAGATGTCTGTATGAGAATATAATATCTGGTCTCCATGCTGCAGTTCTTTTTTTTTTTTTTTTTTTTTTTTTAAATATTATTTTATTAGTTGGAGGCCAATCACTTTACAACATTTCAGTGGGTTTTGTCATACATTGACATGAATCAGCCATATAGTTACACGTATTCCCCATCCCGATCCCCCCTCCCACCTCCCTCCCCACCCGACTCCTCAGGGTCCTCCCAATGCACCAGGCCCGAGCACCTGACTCATGTATCCCACCTGGGCTGGTGGTCCGTTTCACCATAGATAATATACATGCTGTTCTTTCAAAAC
This sequence comes from Muntiacus reevesi, assembly GCF_963930625.1. Taxonomy (NCBI): domain Eukaryota; kingdom Metazoa; phylum Chordata; class Mammalia; order Artiodactyla; family Cervidae; genus Muntiacus; species Muntiacus reevesi. Next base: position 203,650,832 of record NC_089249.1, read on the forward strand.
ATCCCACCCTCACGTTCTCCCCCAGAGTTCAAAAGTCTGTTCTGTACTTCTGTGTCTCTTTTTCTGTTTTGCATATAGGGTTATCGCCACCATCTATCTAAATTCCGTATATATGTGTTAGTATACTGTAATGTTCTTTATCTTTCTGGCTTACTTCACTCTGTATAATGGGCTCCAGTTTCATCCATCTCATTAGAACTGATTCAAATGAATTCTTTTTAACGGCTGAGTAATATTCCATGGTGTATATGTACCACAGCTTCCTTATCCATTCATCTGCTGATGGGCATCTGGGTTGCTTCCATGTCCTGGCTATTATAAACAGTGCTGCAATGAACATTGGGGTGCACGTGTCTCTTTCAGATCTGGATTCCTCAGTGTGTATGCCTAGAAGTGGTATTGCTGGGTCATATGGCAGTTCTATTTCCAGTTTTTTAAGAAATCTCCACACTGTTTTCCATAGTGGCTGTACTAGTTTGCATTCCCACCAACAGTGTAAGAGGGTTCCCTTTTCTCCACACCCTCTCCAGCATTTATTGCTTGTAGACTTTTGGATAGCAGCCATCCTGACTGGCGTGTAATGGTACCTCATTGTGGTTTTGATTTGCATTTCTCTGATGATGAGTGATGTTGAGCATCTTTTCATGTGTTTGTTAGCCATCTGTATGTCTTCTTTGGAGAAATGTCTGTTTAGTTCTTTGGCCCATTTTTTGATTGGGTCGTTTATTTTTCTGGAATTGAGCTTCAGGAGTTGCTTGTATATTTTTGAGATTAATCCTTTGTCTGTTTCCTCATTTGTTATTATTTTCTCCCAATCTGAGGGCTGTCTTTTCACCTTACTTACAGTTTCCTTTGTTGTGCAAAAGCTTTTAATTTTCATTAGGTCCCATTTGTTTATTTTTGCTTTTATTTCCAATATTCTGGGAGGTGGGTCATAGAAGATCTTGCTGTGATTTATGTCGGAGAGTGTTTTGCCTATGTTCTCCTCTAGGAGTTTTATAGTTTCTGGTCTTACATTTAGATCTTTAATCCATTTTGAGTTTATTTTTGTGTATGGTGTTAGAAAGCATTCTAGTTTCATTCTTTTACAAGTGGTTGACCAGTTTTCCCAGCACCACTTGTTAAAGAGATTGTCTTTTTTCCATTGTATATCCTTGCCTCCTTTGTCAAAGATGAGGTGTCCATATGTTCGTGGATTTATCTCTGGGCTTTCTATTCTATTCCATTGATCTATATTTCTGTCTTTGTGCCAGTACCATACTGTCTTGATGACTGTGGCTTTGTAGTAGAGTCTGAAGTCAGGCAGGTTGATTCCTCCAGTTCCATTCTTCTTTCTCAAGATTACTTTGGCTATTCGAGGCTTTTTGTATTTCCATACAAATTGTGAAATTATTTGTTCTAGTTCTGTGAAAAATACCGTTGGTAACTTGATAGGGATTGCATTGAATCTATAGATTGCTTTGGGTAGAATAGCCATTTTGATAATATTGATTCTTCCAATCCATGAGCACGGTATGTTTCTCCATCTGTTTGTGTCCTCTTTGATTTCTTTCATCAGTGTTTTATAGTTTTCTATGTATAGGTCTTTTGTTTCTTTAGGTAGATATACTCCTAAGTATTTTATTCTTTTTGTTGCAATGGTGAATGGTATTGTTTCCTTAATTCGTCTTTCTGTTTTTTCATTGTTAGTGTATAGGAATGCAAGGGATTTCTGTGTGTTAATTTTATATCCTGCAACTTTACTATATTCATTGATTAGCTCTAATAATTTTCTGGAAGAGTCTTTAGGGTTTTCTATGTAGAGGATCATGTCATCTGCAAACAGCGAGAGTTTCACTTCTTCTTTTCCTATATGGATTCCTTTTATGTCTTTTTCTGCTCTGATTGCTGTGGCCAAAACTTCCAACACTATGTTGAATAGTAGTGGTTAGAGTGGGCATCCTTGTCTTGTTCCTGATTTCAGAGGAAATGCTTTCAATTTTTCACCATTGAGGGTGATGCTTGCTGTGGGTTTGTCATATATAGCTTTTATTATGTTGAGGTATGTTCCTTCTATTCCTGCTTTCTGGAGAGTTTTAATCATAAATGAGTGTTGAATTTTGTCAAAGGCTTTCTCTGCATCTATTGAGATAATCATATGGTTTTTATCTTTCAATTTGTTAATGTGGTGTATTACGTTGATTGATTTGCGGATATTAAAGAATCCTTGCATTCCTGGGATAAAGCCCACTTGGTCATGGTGTATGATTTTTTTAATATGTTGTTGGATTCTGTTTGCTAGAATTTTGTTAAGGATTTTTGCATCTATGTTCATCAGTGATATTGGCCTGTAGTTTTCTTTTTTTGTGGCATCTTTGTCTGGTTTTGGAATTAGGGTGATGGTGGCCTCATAGAATGAGTTTGGAAGTTTACCTTCTTCTGCAATTTTCTGGAAGAGTTTGAGTAAGATAGGTGTTAGCTCTTCTCTAAATTTTTGGTAGAATTCAGCTGTGAAGCCATCTGGTCCTGGGCTTTTGTTTGCTGGAAGATTTCTGATTACAGTTTCGATTTCCTTGCTTGTGATGACTCTGTTAAGATCTTCTATTTCTTCCTGGTTCAGTTTTGGAAAGTTATACTTTTCTAAGAATTTGTCCATTTCATCCAAGTTGTCCATTTTATTGGCATAGAGCTGCTGGTAGTAGTCTCTTATGATCCTTTGGATTTCAGTGTTGTCTGTTGTGATCTCACCCTTTTCATTTCTTATTTTGTTAATTTGGTTCTTCTCTCTTTGTTTCTTAATGAGTCTTGCTAATGGTTTGTCAATTTTGTTTATTTTTTCAAAAAACCAGCTTTTAGCTTTGTTGATTTTTGCTATGGTCTCTTTAGTTTCTTTCGCATTTATTTCTGCCCTAATTTTTAAGATTTCTTTCCTTCTGCTAACCCTGGGGTTCTTCATTTCTTCCTTCTCTAATTGCTTTAGGTGTAGAGTTAGGTTATTTATTTGGCTTTTTTCTTGTTTCTTGATGTGTGCCTATAATGCTATGAACCTTCCCCTTAGCACTGCTTTTACAGTGTCCCATAGGTTTTGGGTTGTTGTGTTTTCATTTTCATTTATTTCTATACATACTTTGATTTCTTTTTTGATTTCTTCTATGATTTGTTGGTTATTCAGAAGCGTGTTATTTAGCCTCCATATGTTGGAATTTTTAACAATTTTTTTCCTGTAATTGAGATCTAATCTTACTGCACTGTGGTCAGAAAAGATGACTGGAATGATGTCAATTTTTTTGAATTTTCCAAGACCAGATTTATGGCCCAGGATGTGATCTATTCTGGAGAAGGTTCCGTGTGCACTTGAGAAAAAGGTGAAGTTGATTGTTTTGGGGTGAAATGTCCTATAGATATCAATTAGGTCTAGCTGGTCCATTGTATCATTTAAGGTTTGTGTTTCCTTGTTGATTTTCTGTTTAGTTGATCTATCCATGGTTGTGAGTGGGGTATTAAAGTCTCCCACTATTATTGTGTTACTATTAATTTCCTCTTTCATACTCGTTAGTGTTTGCCGTACATATTGCGGTGCTCCTATGTTGGGTGCATATATATTTATAATTGTTATATCTTCTTCTTGGATTGATCCTTTGATCATTATGTAGTGTCCTTCTTTGTCTCTTTTCACATCCTTTATTTGGAAGTCTATTTTATCTGATATGAGTATTGCGACTCCTGCTTTCTTTTGGTCTCCGTTTGCGTGAAATATTTTTTTCCAGCCCTTCACTTTCAGTCTGTATGTGTCCCTTGTTTTGAGGTGGGTCTCTTGTAGACAGCATATATAGGGGTCTTGTTTTTGTATCCATTCAGCCAATCTTTGTCTTTTGGTTGGAGTTCTTAATATATGAAGAATTGCTTTAACTTTCCATTAAGTTATTGACAATTTATAAAACATATATCTATAGAAAATGTCATTTTTTTGGCTCAGCTGTCCACTTACAGATAACAGTACATTCAAGGAGTAGCACAAAGAGCTATGATAATAAAGATAGCCAATGACTTACCTGTTTCCATTTCCACACTTGGCAGCTCCGTGTCAGCAGGTCTTTCTTTGACACACCCGTTACTGATAATGGCTTCCTTGTTCAAATTCATCATGCACAGAGGCCATAGTAATCCCTTGGCTGTTCTTCCTGTTCCAGACCTAATTCACAGACAACTGGAAAGAAGTAAAATAGCTGTCAATCCTAAGAGATCTGCTCCATGAATCATACTAGAAGACCCCAAGAAGCACAGTCAGTAAACAGTCCTCTGAATGTCTTTTTATAGAGAGGCTTCTTTGTAATTCTATGTCAAGAATTAAAAGTTAGGGAATTTAAATTTCAGTTCAAGCCAGAATTAATTTCCATTTTAAAAGGCAAGATTGCAGCACTTAATTTCAGGCAATTTTGATTTTTCTTACATCTATAATTTCTCTCAATGCTGGGTCTAAGTTTTTGAGAGTGTGCTAAGGACACTCGGGGAGGAGGGGGGCATTGGGCTACTTAAATAAACAATGATATTTGCATCAAAAACTACTATAAAAAATGAGAAAGTTCCTTGCATACTAATTTGCAAAGATCTCCCATATACATTATTAAATGGAAAGCAGAATAGCATTTTGTATGTTTGAAATGGGCACAGAAATAAGGATATGTATTTATATTTATTATACTGTCATAAAGACATACTGAAAGTTATCACAAGAAATAAATAAAAATGATTCCCTACCATGGGTGAGAGACAAATGAGGATGAAAGCAAGACTTACTGTGTATTTTTTCATCTTGCTTTATGTTTTGCTTTATTTAAAACAATATGGTCTATTTAAAAGAAAATATAAATATCTAAGTTCTCTCTTGATATCACATACATCTTCAAGTTCTTCATCTCTGTCCCCATTTGATGCAAATTTCATAAAATTATCTCCACTTTCTCTCCTACCATTCACTCTTCAACGTATTTGAATCTGTCTTATTGCCTCCCCACCAGTTAAAAACTACTCTTGCTGAAGTCATTAATGATACCTATTTTGCCAAACCCAAGTAACAGTTTTCTTTCTAGCCTTGTCTTTTTAGATCAATCAGAATCATTCTACACTGTTGAACTTTACCTTCATGGGTCTGTGACAGTGTAGCACTCACTCACCTCTTACTTCTCTGATCACGCCTGTATTTCCACCTCCACCTGAGCTGTTGGTTCTCTTTATACTTTGGTCCTAGGCTCTCCGAGCTTGGTCTTGTGTCACATTTCATTCTGCTACTTGAGCTCCTTGAGGGTCCTTGAGCTCCTTAATTCTAAATATCTTATTTCTGTGGCAATTTCAAATTTCTTCTCTAACTCAGATAATCCACTGACATCTAAACTGGTGGAAAAAGTACACTTGGATTGTTCCCAGCATTGTACTACTACAGACAACGCCCAAGTCAGGGACCTTGTAAATATTTTTCTGTATATGTCCAGGTGCAACTCTTTAGAATAAATAGGTGCAACTCACAGAATAAATTCCTAGAAATTATCACTAGACCAAAGATACCTACTTTATAAAGTTATAGATATTGCTAGTGATTTCTACGGGATTATATAATTTTACACTTCCATCAGCAATATATGAAGGCCTGTTTTCTTTTCCCTTGCCAACTGTTGGGAGACTTTTGATTTTTGACAATATGAGTGCAAAATAGAAGCGAAGTGTACTTCCAGAATGTTTGTGTTTCTCTTATTATGAATAAGCAAGGACATTTTTTATACACTTGAGAAAATTACATCCTCCAAACTATTTATGTTTATAACCTTCATCTATTTTTTGTTGTTGTTTTTGTTAACTGTACTACTTATCTTTTCTTTTTTTAAAAAATTTATTTATTTTAATTGGAGGCTAATTACTATACAATATTGTGGTGGCTTTTGCCATACATTGACATGAATCAGCCATGGATGTACATGTGTCCCCCTGATCCCAAACCCCCCTCCCATCTCCTTCTCCATCCCATCCCTCTGGGTTTTCCCAGGGCACTGACTGACTGCCCTGTTTCATTCATCGAACTTGGACAGGTGATCTATTTCACATATGGTAATATACATGTTTCAATGCTATTTTCTCAAATCTTCCCACCCTCATCTTCTCCCACAGAGTCCAAAAGTCTGTTCTTTACATCTGTGTCTCCTTTCCTGTCTTGCATGTAGGGTCATCATTGCCATCTTTCAAAATTCCATATATATGTGTTAATAAAATGTATTGGTGCTTTTCTTTCTGACTTACTTTACTCTGTATAATAGGCTCCAGTTTCATCCACCTCATTAGAACTGGCTTAAATGTGTTCTTTTTAATAGCTGAGTAATATTCCACTGTGTATATGTACCACACTACTTACCTTTTCTAAGAGATCTTTAAGGGATTATCCCTTATCTGTGATGTGAGTTGGCAGCTATTTCCTTAGTTTTTCATTTGTCATTTGATTTTGTGGTATTTTTTCCCCAAACTGAAGTTACTCTTTTCTTTCTTCCTCTTCCAACTTCTCTTCTTCTCTCTCTTTCATATTTTCTCCCCATCATCTCCCTCTGCTGTCTCCTCATTTTTCCTTCTTTCCTTTTATGTTAACAAATATTTTTATCTTTCCATTTTGGTTTGTGAATTTTGAGTTATATTTGAAAGGCCTTTGCCTCTCCAGTGTTATAGAGAAATTGGCTCATATTTTCTTTCAATGTTTCACATTTAAATATTTCATGTGTTTAGAGGTTATTCTCATATACAGTGTGTGGTATGAATTTATCTTTTCCAGATGGTAATCTTTTTGTCTCAAGACTATTTATTTAAAAATGTATCTTTGTTCTATTGCTGTCATTTGTTGTTGTTCAGTTCCTAAGTCATGTCCAGCTCTTTGTGACCCTATGAACTGCAGCAAGCCAGGCCTCCCAGTCCTTCACTATCTCCCTGAGTTTGCTCAAACTCATGTCAATTGAGTCAATGATGCCATCCAACTATCTCATCCTCTGTCGCCCCCTACTCCTTCTGTCTTCAACCTTTCCCAGCATCAGGGTCTTTTCCAATGAGTCACCTCTTTGCATCAGGTGGTGAAAGTATTAGAGCTTAAGCTTCAGCATCAGTCCTTCTAATGAATATTCAGGATTGATTTCCTTTAGGATTGACTGGTTTGATTGCCTTGCTGTCCAAGGGACTCTCAAGGGTCTTCAACACCACAGTTCAAAAGCATCAATTCTTTGGCTCTCAATGTTCTTTATGGTCCAACTCTCACACCCGTACATGACTACTGAAAAAAAAAAAATCATTTCGACTATATGGATCTTTATCGGCAAAGCAATGTTTCCACTTTTTAATATGCTGTCTAGGATGGTCATAGCTTTCTTCCAAGGAGCGAGCATTGTGGCTTCAGTCACTGTCTGCAGTGATTTTGAAGCCTGAGAAAATGAAATCTGTCACTATTTCCACTTTTTCCTCATCTATTTGTCGTGAAGTGATGGGACCAGGTACCATGATCTTAATTTTCTGAATGTTTTAAGCCAGGTTTTTCATTTTCTTCTTTCACCTTCATCAATAGGCTCTTTAGTTCCACTTCACTTTCTGCCATTAAAATGGTATCATCTGCATATCTGAGATTGTTGATATTTCTCCCAGCAAGCTTGATTCCAGTTTGTGAGTCATCCAGTTAGCATTTCACATGATGTACTCTGCATAGAAGTTAAATAAACAGGGTGACAATATATAGCCTTGATGTACTCCTTTCCCAATTTTGAACCAGTCTGTTGTTAGGTGTCCAGTTCTAACTGTTGCTTCTTGTCCTGCATACAGATTTCTCAAGAGGCAGGTAAGGTGGTTTGGCATCCCCATCTCTTTAAGAATTTTCCATAGTTTGTTGTGATCCACACAGTCAAAGGCTTTAGTGTAGTCAATGAAGCAGAAGTAGATATTTTTCTGGAATTCCCTTGCTTTTTCTATGATCCAATGGATGTTGGCAATTTGATCTCTGGTTCCTCTGCCTTTTCTAAATCCAGTTTGTACATCTCGACGTTCTCAGTTCACATGCTGCTAAAGCCTAGCTTGAATTTTGAGCATATTTTTTATTGAATTTTGAGCACTTGAAGAATTTTGAGCATAATTTTTCTAGCATGTGAAATGATTGCAATTGTATGGTAATTTATGAAAATACAAGTCACCATCTGGGAACAAAGTCATTTTCATAGTACTTGAAAAATGTAAGTCTACATTGCCTTTCTTTGGGATTGGAATGAAAATGGAATGGAAATGGAAATGGAATGGAATGGAAAAGACTGGAATGATGTTCCAGTTTTGTGGCCACTGCTGAGTTTTCCAAATTTGTTTGCATATTGAGAGTAACACTTTAACAGCGTCATCTTTTAGGATTTGAAATAGCTCAGCTGGAATTCCATCACCTCCACTAGCTTTGTTCATAGTAATGCTTCCTAAGGCCCACTTCACTTCATACTCCAGTACTGCTGGCTGTAGGTGAGTAACCACACCATCATGGTTATCCACATCATTAAAATTCTTGTCTGTGTTTCAACCTTTTGATCATTTTCCATTGGCCGACCTGTCTATCCATGAGCCAGGAACACAGTGCTTTAACTGCTGAGTGTTTATGAAATGTTTTAATATGAGATATGACTCATTAGCCCTCATGGCTCATCCTTCTGCAAAATTATCTTAGATATTTTTGCCTGTTTATTTCTCCACACATACTTTAAAATCACCTAGTTCTAGTTTAGTCTAGTTCTAGAAACAGGACGTCTTTTTAAATGTGTAAAACAACAGGTCATATTTATATACTGAGGAAAATAATTGAATAGAAAAGAGAGATTAAATTCAGAAGAGAAGGGAAGATAATCAGGAAGAATTCTTAAGCTGGCGGGGGGGTGGAGAAGATGACTTCCAGAACATAGAAGGTAAGAACTTTTGATAGTAAAAGGAACATTCATTCCACAGCAAGAAAAATGAAAGTAATTGGCATGTGGACTTACAATTTTTCAAGTGCTATGAAAATGACGGTGTTCCCAGATGGTGACTTGTAGATTCTCAATAAGTGTGAGGCAGGCTATCAACTGAATGCAATGGGGTGGATGTGGACTGGAAGATTGGGAAAGCATGGAGAAGTATGATATAATAAAGAAAACATGAGCAACCAAGTTGGTTTAATGAAGATTGGGACTGAATCTTAGAGAAGATATTTAAAATGCAAGTTCCCAGGACCTATATCCAACAGAATTGCTGATTTGCAGTTGGGGGAGCACCTGAGTATCTACATATTAAAAGATGCACAAATGATTGTTGCTCACTCTGACCCTGAGAATCATGGCCTCTTGTTGGAGGCTAAGGACTGTGGCAATGAGGGCTTCTTGTAGTAATCAGACGAAGAGGAGAAATCATCTCTCTTCACAAGGTCAGGCTGTGCTGACTGGGAAATGCAATCACACTTTCACCCTTTTAACTTGTTGTTGAAATATGACAGAGTATGCAGATGGGAACCGTGCAGCCATGTCCCTTCAGAAGGAAGTGAGTCAAATAGTCTACATGGATGAAATGTCAGTTTAAATCAGGAAACCAAAATTCTAAGGAAAAGACAATGAGAGCACTGCAAGAGGTCAGTAAACTCCACAGACATTTTTAATGTTGTATATTAAGTTTGACTTTTAATTTGGTGAAGATGATACCCAGAGCTTTCCGGTCTGAAAACTACAGCCCCAATGATAAATCCTTTCACCAGTACAAAAAAAAGAAACCAGGTGTAACAAATCATGAAAGATCATCAAGAATGTGGTTCAAACTTGGTTTCTGTTATATATTTTAAAATTGACGTGCAAAGTAACTGAAATGTAGGCAGAATTAATAGCCAGAGTGTGTTTCCTCAAGAAGATAACACTCAAGTTGAAGTTTATAAAAAATATCACTGTTTTTTATTCTTTCTTGAACTGTCTTAATTCATCTTCTATATGTCAAGAAGTGGTAGAATCTACAGGGAAGTAAAATATATTGAAGGAGAAGATGACAACCTAAAAATTATTTCTACTGAGAAAGGTTGAGTATATTACATTTTCTCTTGTAATAACACAATTCAATTCTCTGCTATCCATCTTATGATTTCCTTACAGATGTCAAGATAGTTAACTTTTAAGCTGTTTTAAAAGTTTACATCAGCAGAGTTTTTCAATTCAAATGACACAGGGGGTATAGAGTAAAAAGTAAAAACCCACCCATTGCCCATCCAATTCTATACTTCTTAATTAATTATGACTATTTGAAAAGGTACTTGCAAATATTTGTATTTCTCAATGTATTTTTAACAAATGATACTCTCTGCAAACTCTATACTTACTCATATAACATGGAAATGATTCCACATTAGCACATACTGACATTTTAGTCACATTTTGCAATCACTGCAGAGCATCACAAAATATAGATTCTACCAATATTTATTTAGTTTTCTCTACTTTTAGGTTGTCTTCAATTAATAATATTGCCCTGAATTCAATCTAATCTAACATAAATATTGGCTCACTATCAATAACTTTTTATTCCTAGGAGTAGAATAGCTGGGTCAAAGTTATATGCATTTTATATTCTGACAGGTACTGTTCTCCAGAGAGTTGTACTTGTTTATAGGCCTACCAACAATACTTACAAGAGTTCTATTTTTAGTATGTTGCCAGCTCTAGACCCATCTAGTCATAATTGTTCAACTCTCATTGGTAAAAGTATCTCATCCTTATTTTAAGTTGTAGTTTCCTAATTTGTAAAGAACTTTAAGATTTCTTTCCCCAGTGCTTCATAGACATCTATAATTTTTCCACTGAATTTCACATTGTCTATGCTATAATTATTATTTGCATTTTGCTGTTGTTTAGTCACTGTGTCCAACTCTTTCTGACCCATGGATTGCAGCCCACCAGGCTCCTCTGTCCACTTCCCAGGCAAGAATATTGGAGTGAGTTGCCTTTTCCTTCTCCATGGGATCTTCCCGATCCAAGGATCAAACCTGCATCTACTGTGTTTCCTGCATTGGCAGGTGGATTCTTTACCACTGTGCCACTTAAGTAGTCTCTTTTGATCCTTTGTATTTCCATGGTGTCCACTGTAATTTCTTTTTAATTTCTAATTTTATTTACATGAGCTCTTTATCTCTTTTTTTTGATGAGTCTGGCTAAAGGTTTATCAATTTTATTTATCTTTTCAAAGAACCAGCTTTCAGTTTCATTGATATTTTGTATTGTTTTCTTCATCTCTATTTCAATCATTTCTGCTCTGATCTTTATAATTCCTTTCCTTCTACTAATTTTGGGTTTTGTTTGTTATTTTTCTCTAGTTGCTTTAGGTGTAAGGTTAGGTTATTGATTTGAGATTTTTATTTACTAGATTTACATAAATAATTCAAGTAAATTATTAAGTAAATAATTTAAGATTGTATTGCTTTAATCTTCCCTCTTAGAACGGCTTTTGCTTCTGTCCCACAGGTTTTATATCATGTGTTTTCACTTTCATCTGTCTCTAGGTATTTTTTGATTTCTTCTTTGATTTCTTCAGTAATCCATTGGTTGTTTAGTTCAGCTCAGTTCATTCGTTGAGTCATGTCTGATCCTTTGTGACCCCATGGACTGCAGCACACCAAGCTTCCCTGTCCATCACTAACTCCCAGAGCTTGCTCAAACTCATGTCTAACTAGTCAGTGATGTCATCCAACCATCTGGTTGTCATCCCCTTCTCCTCCTGCCTTCAACCTTTCCTAGCATCGGGGTCTTTTCCAGTGAGTGAGTTCTTTGAATCAGGTGGTCAAAGTATTGGAGCTTCAGCATCAGTTCTTCCATATTATTTAGCTGCCACATGTTTGTGTTTCTTAGTTGTTGTTGTTGTTTTTTTTTCTTGTAGTTGATTTCTAATCTCACAGAGTCATGGTAGGAAAGGATGTCTCATATGATTTCAATTTTCTTAACTTTAAGAAGGTTCACTTTGTTGTGCAACATGTGATCAAGTCAGGAGAATGTTTCATGTGCACTTGAGAAGAATGTGTATTCTGATGCTTTTGGATGGAATGCTCTTTAAATTTCAATTACTTCCATCTGGCCTAATGTGTCATTTAAAGCCTGTGTTTCCTTATTGATTTTCTGTCCAGATGATCCGCACATCAATGAAAGTGTTTAAGTTCCCCACACTTAACTGTGTTACTGTTGATTTGTCCTTTTATGGCTGTTTGTATCTGCCTTAAATATTGAAATGCTATGTGCTATTATTTATTAATAATTGTTATATCATCTTCTTGGGTTGATCCCTTGATCATTATATAGTTTCCTTCTTTGTCTCTCATAAGTCTTTATTTCCAAATATATTTTGTTGAATGTGAGCATTACTAGTCCAGTTTTCTTTTGATTTTCATTTTCATGGAATACTTTTTTGCATCTCCTCACTTTCAGTCTGTATGTCTTCCTAGATCTAAACTGGGTCTCCTGTAGGTAGCATACATACAGGTCTTATTTATGTATCCACTACGTCAGTCTGTCTCGCCTGGTTGGAGCACTTAATCTCTTTATGTTTAAGACAATTATTGATATGTATTTTCTTATTGCCATTTAGCTGATTGTTTTGGATGTGTTTTATATAGGTCTTTTTTCTTCCCTTCCTCCTTCGTTCTCTTCTCTTGTGATCTCATGACTAACTTTAGTGTTATGTTTGGATTCTTTTTTATTTTCTGTGTGTATCCATTGTAGATTTTCGGTTTGTTGTTACCATGGGATTTTGATAAAGCAGTCTATATATAGCCGAGATTGTTTTAAGTTGCTGGTCTTTTCATTTCAAGTGCATTTCCAATATTCTGCATTTGTGCTCTCCTAACAATTGCTGGTTTTGATATCATACTTGTGTATGAATTATTTCCTACCTTTACTATATGGTTATCTTCACCAGTGAGCTTTCCTATTCATAATTTTCTTGTTTCTAGTTGTGCATTTTCTTTTCACCGTAGAGAAGTTCTTTTAGTACCTGTTGCAAAACTGGTCTAGTGATGCTGAATTCTCTTAGCTTTTGCTTGTCTATAACCTTTTTATTTCTTTGTCAAGTCTGAATGAGAGCCTTACTTGGTAGATTATTTTTGGTTGTTTTATCTTTTCATCACTTTAAATATATTGTGCCATTCCCTTACAGCCTACAGAGCTTCAGCTAAGAAATCAGCTGGTAACCTTATGGGAATTCTTTCATACATTATACATTGCTTTTAATGTTTTTTTCTTCATCTTTAATTTTTGTCAACTTGATTACTATGTGTCTTGCATGCTCCTCCTTGGGTTTATCCTTCCTGGGACTGTCTGTGCTTTGTGGACGTGGGTGACTGTTTAATTCCCATGTTGGGGAAGTTTTCAGCTACTATCCTTCAAATACCTCCTCAGGTCCTTTCTCTCTCTTTTCCTTCTGGGACCCCTTTTAATGCAAATTTAATGTTGTCCTAAAGGTCTCTTAGACTGTCTTTGCTTCTAATCATTCTTTTTGCTTTATTCTGTTCCACAGCAGCAAATTCTACCATTCTGTCTTATAGCTTCCTTATCCATTCTCCTGCCTCTGTTACTTTGCTGTTGATTTGTTCTAGTGTATTTTTCATTTCAGTTTTTGTATTGTTCTTCTCTGTTTGTTCTTCAGGTCTTTGTTAAATCTTGTATCTTCTCAATCTGCTCCTCCATTCTTCTGAAATTCTGGGGCATCATCTTCATTATCATTATGCTTCATTCTTTTTCCAGTAGATTGCTTACCTCTACTTCATTTAGTTGCTCTGCGGTTTTACCTTGCTCCTTCATCTAGGACATCTTCCTCTGCTGTCTCATTTTATGTGACATTCTATGACTGAGGTTTTTGTTCTGCAGGCTGCAGTTGTAGTTTTCCTTGCCCTCTGCTGGATGAGGCTGTCTAAGAGGCTGATGCAAGCTTCCTGGTGGGAGGGACTGGTTCCTGCCCAGGGGTGGGTAAAGTTGGGTCTTGTCCCACTGGTGGGCAGGGCTGTGTCAGGGAGCTCATTTATTGAGTAGCTGAATGCTGATGAAGACTTTAAGCAGCCTGCTTGCTGATGGGTAGGGCTGTGTCCTCTCCCTATTGGTTATTTAACCTGACGAGTCCCAACACTGGATCCTACAAACTGTTGTGTGGAGTTAGATCTTGATAAGAAAACGGTGATCTTCAAAAGGATTCACACCAATGAGTACTCTCCAGAATTATTACTGCCACTGTCTTTGTCCCAGCAGTGAACTGTACCCCCCCCCGCACCATGCCGCCCTCCCACCTGCGCCTTCTCAGAAGACCCTCCAAGACTAGCGGAGAGGTCTGGTCCAGTTTCTCATGAGGCCCTGCTTTTTCCCCGGGCTTTGGTGTGCATGAGACTTCATATGCGTCTTCCAAGAGTGGTTTGTTTCCCCCAGTCCTGTGGAATTCCTGAGTTCCAACCCCCTGGCCCCCAGAGCCAGATCCTCCGGGGGTTCCTCCTCCCACTGACAGACCACTCCCTGCCCCCCGCCGGCCCCAGTATAGGAAGCCTGATGTGGGGATCAGAGCTTTTAACCTTGTGTTATAATTATTTTCCAGTTTGTGCGTTGCTCACATGGCATGTATGGGATTCGATTTTATCATGATTGCACCCCTCCTACCATCTTCTTGTGGCGTATTCTTTGTCTTTGGATGCATGGCATCTTTTTTGGTAGATCCCACTGTTTTTTTGTTGATGGTTATTCAGCAGTTAATTGTATTTTGGTGTTGCTACAAGAAGAGGTGAGTTCACGTTCTTCTACTCCACCATCTTGTCTCTCAATCTAGTCTCCAATGATTTTAAGCATCTATGAATTAGTATTAAAAAAAAAAGTTCATTCAAATTTATAGCATTTTAATCTAAATTAAAAATATAAACATAAAAGCAAAACAGTTTTTTACTGGGAAAGGTAAATAACAGTCAGATAACCAATACAAAAATTAAATAAAACTTTCATTTACTTAATAAATTTTTAATAAAGACAATTATCCATTTTCATTTACATAGTAAGAGCATGGATACCCTTAGATTTATTTAACTTTTTCTATTCCTATTCATTTACAAATTTTCTCTTAAAATTATGGATTTTTTTCAAAATTGACATTATTTTCTCTTTCATTTTCTTCATTAGAAAGTGTAACCTTTTGTTTACATGCTACTTATGATTAATCTTTACATTTAAAAAATATTTTACCTTTATAATATACATTTTTCTAACAATGACAAAAAGGAACTATCTGTAACTTCTCTTCTAGTCAAAATAAAAGTTTTAGCAAGGGGAAGCAACAGGAGGCAAAGCCAACTTTCCTTCTGATTGTACAGAGAATTAGGTTTATGGGCAAAGGAGTTGCCTGCTGGGCCTGCTTTTCTTCTTCTTCTTCTTCTTTTTTAACTTCCAATTTGGTATTGGAGTTTAGCTGATTAACAACGTTGCGAGAGTTTCAGGTGGACAGCAAAGGGACTCAGCCACACACACACAAGTATTCATTCTCCCCCAACAGCCCCCCATACAAGCTGGCCACACACACACAAGTATTCATTCTCCCCCTAACACCGCCCCCATACAAGCTGGCCACACACACACAAGTATTCATTCTCCCCCTAATACCCCCCATACAAGCTGGCCACACACTCACAAGTATTCATTGTCCCCCAACACCCCTCCCATACAAGCTGGCCACACACACACAAGTATTCATTCTCCCCCAACAGCCCACCCCATACAAGCTGGCCACACACACACACAAGTATTCATTCTCCCCCTAATACCCCCCATACAAGCTGGCCACACACACACAAGTATTCATTGTCCCCCAACACCCCTCCCATACAAGCTGGCCACACACACACAAGTATTCATTCTCCCCCAACAGCCCACCCCATACAAGCTGGCCACACACACACAAGTATTCATTCTCCCTCAACACCCCTCCCATACAAGCTGGCCACACACACACAAGCATTCATTCTCCCCCTAATACCCCCCATACAAGCTGGCCACACACACACAAGTATTCATTGTCCCCCAACACCCCTCCCATACAAGCTGGCCACACACACACAAGTATTCATTCTCCCCCAACAGCCCACCCCATACAAGCTGGCCACACATACACAAGCATTCATTCTCCCTCAACACCCCTCCCATACAAGCTGGTCAGACACACACAAGTATTCATTCTCCCCTAACAACCCCGCCATACAAGCTGGCCACACATACACAAGTATTCATTCTCCCCCTAACAACCCCCCCATACAAGCTGGCCATACATACCCAAGTATTCATTCTCCCCCCAACACCCCTCCCATACAAGCTGGCCACACACACACAAGTATTCATTCTCCCTCAACACCCCTCGCATACAAGCTGGCCACACACACACAAGTATTCATTCTCCCCCTAACAACCCCCCCATACAAGCTGGCCACACACACAAGTATTCATTCTCCCCCTAACACCCCCCCCCATACAAGCTGGCCACACACACACAAGTATTCATTCTCCCCCCAACACCCCCCCCATACAAGCTGGTCACACACACACAAGTATTCATTCTCCCCCTAACAACCCCCCCATACAAGCTGGCCACATATACACAAGTATTCATTCTCCCCCTAACACCCCTCCCATACAAGCTGGCCACACACACACAAGTATTCATTCTCCCCCTAACACCCCCCATACAAGCTGGCCACACATACACAAGTATTCATTCTCCCTCAACACCCCTCCCATACAAGCTGGCCACACACACACAAGTATTCATTCTCCCTCAACACCCCTCCCATACAAGCTGGCCACACATACACAAGTATTCATTCTCCCTCAACACCCCTCCCATACAAGCTGGCCACACACACACAAGTATTCATTCTCCCTCAACACCCCTCCCATACAAGCTGGCCACACATACACAAGTATTCATTCTCCCTCAACACCCCTCCCATACAAGCTGGCCACACACATACCCAAGTATTCATTCTCCCCCTAACCACCCCCCATACAAGCTGGCCACACACATACCCAAGTATTCATTGTCCCCCTAACACCCCCCCATACAAGCTGGCCACACACACACAAGTATTCATTCTCCCCCTAACACCGCCCCCCCATACAAGCTGGCCACACATACACAAGTATTCATTCTCCCCCTAACACCCCCCCATACAAGCTGGCCATACATACCCAAGTATTCATTCTCCCCCTAACAACCCCCCCATACAAGCTGGCCACACACATACCCAAGTATTCATTCTCCCCCTAACACCCCCCCATACAAGCTGGCCACACACACACAAGTATTCATTCTCCCCCTAACACCCCCCCATACAAGCTGGCCACACACACACAAGTATTCATTCTCCCCCTAACACCCCCCATACAAGCTGGCCACACATACACAAGTATCATTCTCCCCCTAACACCCCCCCATACAAGCTGGCCATACATACCCAAGTATTCATTCTCCCCCCAACACCCCCCCCCATACAAGCTGGCCACACACATACCCAAGTATTCATTCTCCCCCTAACACCCCCCCATACAAGCTGGCCACACATACACAAGTATTCATTCTCCCCCTAACACCCCCCCATACAAGCTGGTCACACACACACAAGTATTCATTCTCCCCCCAACACCCCCCATACAAGCCGCCGCATAACACTGAGCGGAGTTCCCCGTGCTATACAGGACTTTAAGACCAGCCCTACCACCCACTCCTGAGGAAGTTAGCTTACTTTGGTAAGAGAGGCTTTCACCTGCTTTTGGCTTCAGCCAAACACTGGAGCCTGGTGCTTCCAGACGGAGATAAGTACCACTGTAATTATTGCACAATTCTTTGGATACATTTCCTGGTTAACTCTCAGAAGACTGTTCACATTCAAAGCCTTTGTGCATCTGATCTTGGTGTTAACACATTGGTCCTATTCTAGTCTATTATTTCCCTGTATTGCTAGTGGTCTCTGTAGCTCTATTAGGGCTTACCTCGTAACTCAGTCAGTAGAGTCCACATGCACTGTAGGAGACCTGGGTTTGATTCTGGAAGATCACCTGGAGAAGGAAATGGCACCCACTCCAGTACTGCTGCCTGGAGAATCCCATGGACTGAGAAGCCTAATAGGCTCAGTCCATGGGGTCACATGAGCCGTACATGACAGTCACTAAACCACCACCAGCACAGGTCTGTTGGATTTTAGCATCAACTTGATCCCACTTATATATCTTCCCAAAATTCCTAAATGCTTGGGGCTTTCCAGTTTTCCAACTTCATTGTTTCATATTTTTACATTTCTTCTAGCATCTTCATGTGAATTTAGGAAAAGGGATATAGGAGTGCATGCATTTAGTCAGTTACCTTCCTTTAAATGAAAATTTACAATTAAAAACATCAAAACAAAACCTCAAAACTCACATTAATAAGGATAGTTTTATTGACTTGTAAGACAAGGCACATAAAAATCAAATATTTAGTAAAATTCAACTCTTCACTCAAAACTAGAAATTTTAAATATTAATATGTACATTTTTAGCATGCGTCTAAATTGTTAACTACTTATTTATTATTTAAAAACTTAAAGGCAGATATTTACTTATGCACTGGATCCCCAAATAGGTAAAAAGAATAATCAACTAAAGTTTGTTATCAATTGAGACAAATTAAAATTATTACTTAATTAAGGAAAAATTGTTTCATATTAAGGAAATACGGTACATGCTTAATTAATGTCAGTTCCCACTCCCTTATATTAAAGAATCACTGCCCTCTCATTCCTCCTAAGCAGCATATGAAAATCCCATATATAAAAATATCTTAAAGTTTAATCTTCCCTAATATAATCTGATCATAAATTTCTTTGGTCAAAGGAATATATGATTTTTTCAAGTTATCCATGAAGTAAAGTGGGTCAGAAATTTTCAATAGACTAAATCCTTCTTCCACCAACTGAAACTTCTGTAGTTTGAATGTCCCTGTTGCTTCCATCTTTTCCTATAAAGAAATGACCTGGATTAGTGGAATCATTTAACATTACCTATAATATACAAATAAAATATTCAATAATATAGACCATAATATTTAATTATAACATTTTTATATCCAGTAAGTATCTCTATTTTTACTACTAATAATTTAACATTAAAAATGTTTAGATTTTTAAATTCTAAGTGCCCTTTAGAACACTTAAATCTTTACCGTGATTTTCCTGTAAACTTCATAAGAAATACAAATATAGTTAATAACTGATTACAACTGACTACAAATATGTCTAAAACATATAGATTTATCTCTCCACTCCAACATCAATATGATATCATGTACAAAGAACGCTACTAGACTGTAAGGAGATAAAAGTTATAAAAGACAGCAAACTATTCCACAAGGCAGAACACTGCAAGAACCAGAGAGGATAAGGAATGATCTAAAACTTGGGTTCCCAAACAATACACTGCTTCATGGTACCTCAGTGAGTTGCCAGGGTCTCCATGGGATATTTAAATGTTTCAAGGTAAATCCAGTGACATCTGATGTCACATGAGAAAACGTCTGGCTCAAGGTACTGAACAGTTCACAGTTTCAATATCAGTTTGTGATACATTCTTTTCCATGATGTCATGTCTCTGGGAAACAGGGTTTTCAGTGGTTGCTATCATAAAAAGCAAGCATACCCAAAATCAATGTGGACTATGGAATTAGTCTGGTCCTGTTCAATACAATGCAACTCCAAAATTTGAGGAGCTGTGTAATACCCAATGTAACATCTCCTTAATACATGTGATTATTTAAATATGAAATAAAAGCATTTTCTTTCCACGTATATGCATCATCTTTACAAATAGCAACTAATTTATTAGATGTAAATATTTATTTTACTTTGTCCTAACTACTGAATAAATGAATGCTTAGGTACTTGTATTGACCCAAGTAAAGTTGCTCAGTTGTGTCTGACTCTTTGCGACCCTATAGACTGTAGCCCACCAGGCTCCTCTGTCCATGGGATTTTCCAGGCAAGAATACTGCAGTGGGTTGCCATTTCCTTCTCCAGGGGATCTTCCCAACCCAGGGATCGAACTTGGGTCTTCCACATTGCAGACAGATGCCACAGGGAAGCAGTAGGTTTTGACCCAAGAGTGCCATGACATAATTACAAAGACACTAAAGATGCTATGGATCTAGAAAACTTACACATCTTTGCTTTAAGGAATTTAAAGGAGACAAGGAATTTAAAGGATCTGTGTGGTAGTTTCAGGCATAAAGAAGCAACATTGTTTTAACTCAGATGACATGTAGGGTCCATATAACTTGTAGGTTCTATGAGTAGTTTGGCCATTTTTATACATCCTTATGAGCTAATTCAACTAAATCTACTTCTTTTTGAACCTTCTTCTCTAATCTCATCCCCTATCCTACACTGTCATCACAGAATTAGATATAACTGTGTAGAAGCATATATTATTTTTTCTCTTTTGGAAAACTAGAAGTTCACTACATAAAATTTGATGTTCTGCCTTTTTTTAAAAAATAACAAAAATATCATACTAAGTATTTTTCTCCAGATTAGGTAATTTTCATCAAAATACCACAATTTAATGGTTTAATAAGGGTTCCTCTAATTATAATATGCTAATTAACCTTACACTTGTTCTTGAACTTATAGAGAACAGAAAAAAAATAACATTTTATACATAACATTTGTGCATATTTAGTTATGTCCTAAGAGTAAATTTTTGAAACTGAAATTACAAAATCAAAATATATGCAGATTCTAAGAGTGTGATCACACATTTACCAAATTGTTTCCTAGAGTGATGACAGCAATTTGTGCTTCCACAAGCAGACTGAAAGGACTGGTTTAACTGCATCTCGGCCATATTAAGTAATATCACATTTAAAATTTTTTTGTAAATTTATTGGCAAAAAGAATCCTTTTAAAATATGTGCTAAACAAAATTTTAATAAGATAATCATCCTATTCCCTTTGTCAGAAGTAACTTATACTTTTGCGTTTCTTAGATCATTTATTAAATTATTTATTAATTTATTTATTAAATAATTGTGCTGCCAACTGTCCTGCACTATGCATGACATTATAACAAATACTGTAATAAACATAACACTCATGGATCATGTTTTTTAGGTGTTTAACGATTCTAAGGCTATGGGTTTTCCAGTAGTCATGTATGGATGTGAGAGTTGGACAGTGAAGAAAGCTGAGTGCCAAAGAACTGATGCTTTTGAACTGTGGTGTTGGAGAAGACTCTTGACAGTCCCTTGGACTGTAAGGAGATCCAACCAATCCATGCTAAAGGAGATCAGTCCTGGGTGTTCATTGGAAGGACTGATGTTGAAGCTGAAGCTTCAATACTTTGGCCACCTCATTCGAAGAGCTGACTCATTGGAAAAGACCCTGATGCTGGGAGGGATTGGGGGAAGGAGGAGAAGGGGACAACAGAGGATGAGATGGCTGGATAGCATCACTGACTCAATGGGCATGGGCTTGGGTAGACTCCGGGAATTGGTGATGGACAGGGAGGCCTGGTGTGATGCAATTCATGGGGTCGCAAAGAGTCAGACACAAGTGAGCGACTGAACTGAACTGAAAGATTCTAAAATATCTTCTAAATTTGTACAAGACTGATTTAATCTTTGGAGGAGTCCTGTGCCCAAAATACTTCTTTTGATTAATGATCGTGAATTTTAAGTTGCCCTTGGAGGTACATGTTTAAAATATTATTTGATCCATCAACTTTCTACTCCATTAAAATATATTCTTCTGGGGCAAGATGGGAGGGACAGAAAAGAGCTGGGTGGAGTTAGAAAAGGGTAACAAGAGGGAGCATTGTGGTGGTGGAATTTTTCACATCTTGACTATGGTAATTGATAGAAGCCATACAGGTTATAAAAATGTATGGACTAATACACACACACAAATGAGTACAAGTAAAAACAGAGGAAATTTTAATAAGATGAGTGGACTGTATCATTGTCAATATTTAATAATCTTTGTGAAAAATGGTACCATTAGAGGAAGCTAATGTAAAAGGCACAGATGACTTTTCTGTATTGATTTTTACAAATGCATGTGAACCTACAATTATTTCAAAAATTTCAATTAAAAATGTGTTACTTCTTTTTCATAATTACTGGAGAATTCCATGGACTGTAAAGTCCATGGGGTTGCAAAGAATCAGACACAACTGAGCGACTTACACTTTGCACTACATTTATCATTTCAGAGCATTGCTATAAAAATAATCTGAGATGATATATGTAAAAGCTCTTAAAATATGATGTAAATGGATATGTATTTGTGACAGTTTAGATGATCCATCTCACTGGCCAAGCAGTGACTTGACCACAGCAATTACTCAGCAAATATTTTAATAAAG
Organism: Muntiacus reevesi; assembly: GCF_963930625.1. Taxonomy (NCBI): domain Eukaryota; kingdom Metazoa; phylum Chordata; class Mammalia; order Artiodactyla; family Cervidae; genus Muntiacus; species Muntiacus reevesi. Next base: position 203,673,256 of record NC_089249.1, read on the forward strand.
AATATTAAGTCAGCTGTTGCTCTATTAAGGATCTAACAGTGATATGACTCATATACCCAGAAAAATTCTACATAATTATGTTAAGATAAGAAATAGTTGAGCTATTTCAAATCCTAAAAGATGACTCAGTGAAGTGCTATACTCAATATGCCAGCAAATCTGGACAACTCAGCAGTGGCCACAGCACTGGAAAAGGTCAGTTTTCATTCCAATCCCAAAGAAAGGCAATTTCCAAGAATGCTCAAACTACTGCACAATTGCACTCATTTCACACGCTAGCAAAGTAATGCTCAAAACTCTCCAAGCCAAGCTCCAACAGTACATGAACCATGAACTTCCAGATGTTCAAGCTGGATTCAGAAAAGGCAGAGGAACCAGAGATCAAATTGCCAACATCTGCTGGATCATCAAAAAAGCAAGAGTTCCAGAAAAACATCTACTTTTGCATTACTGACTACACCAAAGCCTTTGATTGTGCGGATCACAACAAACCATGGAAAATTCTTAAAGAGACGGAAATACCAGACCACCTGACCCTCCACCTGAGAAATCTGTATGCAGGTCAAGAAGTAACAGTTAGAACTGGACATGGAACAACAGACTGGCTCCAAATTGGGAAATGAGTACGCCAAGGCTGTATATTGTCATGCTGCTTATTTAACTTATATACAGAGTACAGCATGTGAAATGCCAGGCTGGATGAAGCACAAGCTGAAATCACGATCGCCGGGAGAACTATCGATAACCTCAGATATGCAGATGACACCGCCCTTATGGCAGAAAGCAAAGAAGAACTGAAGAGCCTCTTGATGAAAGTGAAAGAAGAGAGTGAAAATGTTGGCTTAAAACTCAACATTCAGAAAACCAAGATCATGGCATCTGGTCCCATCACTTCATGGCAAATAGATGGGGAAACAATGTAAACAGTGACAGACTTTATTTTGGGGGGGCTCCACTGCAGATGGTGACTGCAGCCACGAAATAAAAGATGCTTGCTCCTTGGAAGAAAAGCTGTAAACAACCTAGACAGTTTATTATAAAGCAGAGACATTACTTTACCAACAGAGGTCCATCTAGTCAAAGCTATGGTTTTTCCAGTAGTCATGTGTGGATGTGAGAGTTGGGTTATAAAGAAAGCTAAGTGCAAAGAATTGATCCTTTTGAACTGTGGTGCTGGAGAAGACTCTTGCAAGTCTCTGCAAGGAGAGCCAACCAGTTCATCCTAAAGAAAATCAGTCCTGAATATTCACTGGGAGGACTGATGCTGAAGCTGAAACTCCAATACTTTGGCCACCTGATGCGGAGATTTGACTTATTTGAAAAGACCCAGATGCTGGGAAAGATTGAGGTGGGAGGAGAGGGGGACGACAGAGGATGAGATAGTTGGATGGCATCACCAATGCAACGGACACGAATTTGAGTAGGCTCCGGGAGTTGGTGATGGATAGAGAAGCCTCGTGTGCTGCAGTCCATGGGGTTGCATAGAGTCGTATACGGCTGAGTGACTGATGTTAAGAGATATGGAGGACTAGTTTTGGGAAATTATTTTTGAGGCACAGTATTATATGAATAAATGGCTGAATAAATGAGCATGCAAAGTTACCTAGTAGCTGAGTAAATTTGCTTTCTTTTTACTGGACTTTTCTCCAGCAACCTAACAAGAGAGGGCCCACCTCACAAAAGACTTCCCTATATCTCAGCTGGTAAAGAATCCTCCTGCAATGCAGAAGAGCCGGGTTCGATCACTGGGTCAGGAAGATCCCCTGGAGAAGGAAATGGCAACCCACTCCAGTACTTTTGCCTGGAGAATTCCATGGACAGAGAAGCCTGGTAGGCTACAGTCCACGGGGTCACAAAGAGCTGAACACGAGTAAGTGGTTAACACACACACGCACCTCTCAAAACAAATGAGTTCAGAATTCCCCCAAGATATAAAGTCGCTGAGGGAGACTGGAAAGAATGAGGATAAAAATTAAAAGCAAAATTGCTTAAAGTCAATTGCCTCGAGGGTCTACACACATTCTGCAGATGCTCTGAGGCGGCCTGGTGGGATCTAATTTTAGGAATACAGCATCAATTATTTTCACAAAGCACAAAGGCATGTGTAAGATGTGGGTTTGTCTTGCCACCATCACAGGGACTATCATTTATCCAGATTGAAGAGGAGGGCAACAAATAGGACAAGGGCAAAGACTCTAGCATTTTATTGTGCTCTTGTCTATAATTAGGCTTCAAATGTGGCATAAATTAGCATCCTAATACTTTTCATTGTTCTCGAAATTTTCTAATAAAAACAAAATGAACATATTGTCTAAGTGGTAAGTATTATTTTGTAATTAAACTATCTTGTAAATTCCTGGTCTTAAATTTTAGGGGTAGGTAAAATTACCTGAATTCTTAAAAATTGTGGACAGGCGTAAGCTGGTAAAAATGTAACAACTTGCTCATAAACTTTTTCCAAGTCTAAAGACTTGTTTGGTTTTAAAGTAATAGAAGCCATTCCTGCTTTTCCTTCATAACCTGAAAATAAAAAGTTTGTAATAGAGTTAGTTTTACAAACTGTAGGTGAATTGTTTTAAAAAATTCCTGTTCATTATACACTGTTACAAATATAGGCATTACATCTATTGCAGTAGTAACAATGCAACAGTAGCATGAATGAGTGGGTCTTTCCTTGAGCTTGATTTACTCTCTAGAAATGATTTAGGAAAGAAAAAGTGCAGAATCTATGTTTAATTACCTATACTACAAAAATAAAATAGATGGAATAGAAAAAACCATAAATTACCCTTAACTTGCATGCCATTACTATTAATATGAAATATTAAGAGGAAACATTTTAAAGACAAATATATTTTTTAAAATGCCACATTAAGTATCAATGAAAAAAATAAGAAACTAGAGACTGATATTTCCATGACTAAATCCACAGATTACTTACTGCTTAACATCCCATCTTTTTTCCCAGGGGTTCGGAATCTCTTATAGCATTTCCCCAGGACCCAGAGACTGTCTATTAAACAGACTTTTTCTTTGCTGCCTTATCCAAACAACAGTATCCCCTGCACATGCTTTGCTGCCTTATCCCCACCAACAGTATCCCCTGCACATGCAAACATCAGTTGGAAAATACTGTTGTTTGTTTAAAACACACACACACACACACACACACACACAAACTAAGTGAAGGGGAATAGCTATACTGTGATTTCAAGTTGGTTACTTCTCTTTGCCATTTTCACCAACATGAGACAATACTCATATACATATTTATAAAGATGAGGCCAAACAGATTTTAAAATAACTTCTGAAAAAGATTCAACTTAACTACAAGTCAATGTTATTAAACATTTAAATTAGAACATGTTCCTGTTTAGTGGTACGTATAAACTCCAGTCATCTAGTCATTACACATAGTGGTGTGTATAAATTCTAGTCATTTTTCTCATCATCAAGAGAAAAATAATAGGCCACTGAAAATCTATAACTATTTCTAGCACTAAATAACTTGACTATAGTTTTCAAAAGATTTGCTTAAAAATACACACATACATTAAAATGCAATTGGTACCGTTCCCCAGGTGTGACTGTGAAGTTTGCTAGCTTGGGGTTACAACATCACTTTGCCAAGCCAAAACTAAGACATCTTAATATGTGAAAAACGAAATGTTCAATTAGTAAGATTGTTGAAAATGAAAGAAAAGTTTCATTTCATTCTAAGAATCCCTCCCAAACCTGAAATCTGTTCATACCAGGCACAGTCACACCATAGACATTTGCTTCCTGTATGAAATCCAGCATTCCAATGATATCACCAACCTCTGTGGTTGCTACATTTTCCCCTTTCCATCTAAACAAAAAACAAGTTCCAGTTAGTACACTTATATGTTAAGAATGAGGTACCCAGTTCTAAGTTTTAGTGCCCTGTATTTGGCTCTGTGCAGACACCTAATAACCAAAAATAATGGCAGTTTTCAAAATGAAAGATATTTCTAAGGAAGAACTTTGTAAGTCAACAAAATCAGTATCTGTTTTTCAGTTAAAATTACTTTATCTGTTATCTTATTGGTATAAATTGCTTACTGTAAAATGTCTTTTTAAATGTCATAAAAATAACTACAGATCTCTTTGCTTTCTATATATTGATAATAACAGTTAAGTACAAAGCATTCTCTATCTACAATGATAGAAAACCTGAAAGGAAAGTTATATTGTCTTTCAGTTGATTGAGTCTGTTTAATTTCTAGGGATTAACCTCTTTGGCTCTTTTAATGCATATTAATGAATATTTTTAAAAAATGATTTTACATAAGGTGCCCTTCTAACATGACACAAAGAAGGTGAGGAAAAAGGATGTTTCTGGACTGTCTATGGTCTGGTCCTCCACTGTTCAATAATCATTGATTAGAAAACAAAATAAATTCATAAGCCTAAGATAAAGAATTAAAAATACACATAAGAAAGGTAAATTTTGCTGTTTCTTTATTTTTGCCATGAAGTCAAGAATTGGGCAGTATTTGACTAAATTGTTTTTCTGTTTTAACCCTACAATTGAGACTTCACATTAGTCTCCCTGTATCATATTCTTAAAAGAAGCAAAAAAAAAAAAAAAAAGAAGTCACTGATTTGGACCAAAGTGATCCAAGTGATTCATTAAGATAATTATAAAAATGACATAAAAATGTAACTTATGTTTCAATCTAGAAACAGATGGGAAGTGAATTTTTAAATTGGGAGCCGTTACTGAGATAAAAGCACTCTGTGCCCTGAAGGTACAGAGCAGGTGGTGTATAATGTTTCCACAGAGCTTCCCTCAGAGCAGTGTTCACAATCGAAAAAAAAGCTTTGCAACCAATGCTATTCCATACCTGAAAGTGTCTCCAATCCGGTCCCAAAAATAAAGGAAATCCTCCTGGTCTTGGACCATTAAATCTCCTGTGTTAAAGTAAACATCTCCCTTCTTAAAAACATCACAAAGCAATTTCTTCTCTGTGTGCTTCTTATTCCCAGCATAGCCAAAGAAGGGATTCTTTTCACTCACTTGAGAAATGAGAAGTCCGGGTTCCCCTGAAAGAGAGGCATTTTCAGTGATTTGATTAAAACTATTATTACACACACTATGTGTGTACCTTGTTACATCTGACCAATACATCCAGTGTAGCTTGTCCTTCTTTCCTCTGAACTTATTTTTATTATATTTGACATCAGTGACTCTGGGTGCACAAGTCTAGCACACCCTTTTACAGGCTACCAAAGTATAAATAACTCTGGAAAAGCTAACAAAAAGGAAATAGAATGTAAAACGTAATTTTAAATTTATTTTATATCCTGAGTTGATACACTAATGGCTATGTTTTTGGATTACATAGATTCTAACACCAATAATAATGGCCCTAATATAAATAACAACAAAAATGATCATTTTAAATAAGATTATGATGGTGGCAATATTGATTTATTGAGTACTTACTATGGAGCAAGCCCCATGAGAAATGCAACTGTCATTACTTTTTCAGAGAGATTCTTTGAAGTTGATCAATATAATCCCTATTTCACAGGGAAGGTGCTAGGGCCCAAAAGAGTGAAGTATGTTAGTAAAGCTCAACAGATAGAAAGGAAGGGGCCTAGAACTCAAACTCAAGTCTCTATGATCTTTCTGTATAATATTAGATTTAATTAATATGTTATTACAAGTTTAAGAAGATGCTTATTCCTCTGGAAATCCTCAATAGACAGGAGATAAGCCATGAATTTTTTTGGTTTTACTTATATTTAGATATATAATCTAAAATAATTTTTAATCAGGTATATTCAAATTAATCACGATATTGCTCAGCAGTCAGCAAGGTAAAAAACTACTTCTAAAAGTAGAAGACAAAGGGGTCCAGCAATCACTTCCCCAGACAATTTCAAGGCCAATGACTTATTTTGGTCACTGTAAAGACAGTTAACATCTATGTGACGAGTCTGATGAGGCTATTCCAGCAAACTCTAAAGAAGTTTCTGTTATTTTAACACACTTTCCAACTCCAACTCTTAATGTTCCCACTTCTTCTGGACATCGTGGGTTCCCAGGGCACACAAGCCATCTGCCAAAACTCACCTGCCCTGCTTCAGCAGAGACCCCTCACTGTCACTCTCATCACCAATACCATCATCATCATCATCATCATCATCATCATCACTACCATTGTTACACTTTAGGAGCACTTTCTGGGTATCTCTATTCTGAGCACTTTACATATGTATTCCATCTCAGTCTCATCAGAAACCTATTGAGTCAGGCCCTCATATTATCTTCATTTTACAGGTGAAGAAGCTTGAGGGGTTAAAAATAGCTCAGTTGGTAAAGAATCTGCCTGCAATGCAGGACACCCCCGTTCAATTTCTGGGTTGGGAAGATCTGCCAGAGAAGGGATAGGCTACCCACTCCAGTATTCTTGGGCTTCCATTGTGACTCAGTTGGTAAAAAAATCCACATGCAATGCTGGAGACCTGGGTTTGATCCTGGGTTGGGAAGATCCCCTGGAGAAGGGAAAGGCTACCCACGCCAGTATTCTGGCCTGGAGAATTCCATGGACTGTATAGTTGATGGCGTCCCAAAGAGTTAGACACAACTGAGTGACTTTCACTTTCACATAGCTGCCAAATGTTGGAATTTTTTTAACCACCTCCATCTGACTCCATGCCTGCCTCCAGCTGACTCCAGGGCTTCCCGGACAGCTCAGTTGGTAAAGAATCCACCTGCAATGCAGGAGACCCCAGTTCAATTCCTGTGTTGGGAAGATCCTCTGGAGAAGGGATAGGCTACCCACTTCAGTATCCTTGGGCTTCCCTGGTAGCTCAGCTGGTAAAGAATCTGCCTGCAATGCGGGAGACCTGGGTTCTATCCCTGGGTTGGGAAGATTCCCTGGAGAAGGGAAAGGCTACCTACTCCAGTATTCTGGCCTGGAGAATTCCACTGTAAAGTCCATGCAGGTCATATGGCAGCTCTATTTCCAGTTTTTAAAGAAATTTCCACACTGTTTTCCATAGTGGCTGTACTAGTTTGCATTCCCACCAACAGTGTAAGAGGGTTCCCTTTTCTCCACACCCTCTCCAGCATTTATTGCTTGTAGACTTTTGGATAGCAGCCATCCTGACTGGCGTGTAATGGTACCTCATTGTGGTTTTGATTTGCATTTCTCTGATAATGAGTGATGCTGAGCATCTTTTCATGTGTTTGTTAGCCATCTGTATGTCTTCTTTGGAGAAATGTCTGTTTAGTTCTTTGGCCCATTTTTTGACTGGGTCATTTATTTTTCTCGAATTGAGCTGCAGGAGTTGCTTGTATATTTATGAGATTAATCCTTTGTCTGTTGCTTCATTTGCTATTATTTTCTCCCAATCTGAGGGCTGTCTTTTCACCTTGCTTATAGTTTCCATTGTTGTGCAAAAGCTTTTAAGTTTCATTAGGTACCATTTATTTTTGCTTTTATTTCCAATATTCTAGGAGATGGGTCATAGAGGATCCTGCTGTGATTTATGTCGGAGAGTGTTTTGCCTATGTTCTCCTCTAGGAGTTTTATAGTTTCTGGTCTTACATTTAGATCTTTAATCCATTTTGAGTTTATTTTTGTGTATGGTGTTAGAAAGCATTCTAGTTTCATTCTTTTACAAGTGGTTGACCAGTTTTCCCAGCACCACTTGTTAAAGAGATTGTCTTTTCTCCATTGTATAGTTTTGCCTCCTTTGTCAAAGATAAGGTGTCCATAGGTTCATGGATTTATCTCTGGGCTTTCTATTCTGTTCCATTGATCTATATTTCTGTCTTTGTGCCATAGAACTGCCATATGACCCAGCAATCCCACTTCTGGGCATACACACTGAGGAAACCAGATCTGAAAGAGACACGTGCACCCCAATGTTCATCGCAGCACTGTTTATAATAGCCAGGACATGGAAGCAACCTAGATGCCCATCAGCAGACGAATGGATAAGGAAGCTGTGGTACATATACACCATGGAGTATTACTCAGTCATTAAAAAGAATTCATTTGAATCAGTTCTGATGAGATGGATGAGACTGGAGCCCATTATACAGAGTGAAGTAAGCCAGAAAGATAAAGAACATTACAGCATACTACCACATATATGTGGAATTTAGAAAGATGGTAACAATAACCTTATATGCAAAACAGAAAAAGAGACACAGATGTACAGAACAGACTTTTGGACTCTGTGGGAGAAGGCGAGGGTGGGATGTTTCAAGAGAACAGCATCGAAACATGTATATTATCTATGGTGAAACAGATCCAGCCCAGGTTGTATGCATGAGACAAGTGCTCGGGCCTGGTGCACTGGGAGGACCCAGAGCGATTGGGTAAAGAGGGAGGTGGGAGCGGGGAGCGGGATGGGGAATACTTGTAACTCCATGGCTGATTCATGTCAATGTATGACAAAAACCACTACAATATTGTAAAGTAATTAGCCTTCAGCTAATAAAAATAAATGAAAAAAATAAAAAATAAAAAAATAAAGTCCATGCGGTCGCAGAGTCAGGTACGACTGAGCGACTTTTATTCTCACTTTCATCTGACTCCAAAGGTTCTCCTCCCTTGCTTATTCCATCAATCTACACTCCCTATATACATTTCATAATTTTGTAAGCCTCTTATATTTTCCTTAAAATTTACATTCTTTCTTTTTCTTCTTCAGGACACAGGTAATAGTTCCTTACCTGACAAATTAATTATTACAAATGCTTAAAAATGTTAGAGTGTATTCTTATCTTTCCCTCTTAGGAATAATTTATGAAAGACACAATGATTTTTTTTTGGAGGGGTCACATTGCATGGCATGTGGGATCTTGGTTCCCCAACTAGGGAGTGATCAAACCCATGCCTCACTGCAGTGAAAGCACAGAGAAAGACACAATGCTTTAATGGGAAAAACAAAACAAAACAAAACTGAGCAATCCTCTTCGAGAATTGCAAAATTATAAAGTAGATATTTGGGGACAATCTGCTTCTGAAAAACCCTGAGGTTGCATAAGCAGTTTGGGGATCCAAGTTCCAATATCAAATATTATGATAAATATAATAAATAAAACACACTACAAGAGGGGATAAACAAAGGTCTTTTCAATCTCCTTAGAAATGACTTTTCTCTTAGTCACTGTCTATGGAGTTGGATTAGAAAAAAAACATTTGATAAATGCTCTGAGGCTTGAAATTCAGAGGATTGGAGTATTTGCTTTTTAATAGATAAGGCTCATCTTTTTGTCCAATCTTTCAGGTAGTATGGGGCAGAGGGGAGGCGGGGAACAGGTCTATGAACTTTATCTCCATATTTGAAGTCATCTGAAATGCAGTTGAAACATTATGAGGCAGTAAAAAGTAACTTTGGCCTGATTTTCTCAGATTGGATCTCAAAGCAATTTTAAGGGCACATCTCTACATTTAATTTTCTACCTTGATTATATGCAGCTGCTAGTTAATTGGGGCACTTGCTTTGATTAAAAATTTTCTAACCCCAAACTATAAGAAAGACTAGCTTGGAGAAGGAGGAGCTGGACAACAAAGAGAAAGGGAGGGAGGTAACAAGTTACATGCCAGGCCTTCCACGGGGCTCTGCAAACATCATTTCATTTAGCTGTCAACAGCAACCTAATGAAAAATATTGTCACTGCTACCCTACATATAAAGAAAATGAGACTTTGATGGGTTAAGTGATTTGCCCCAAATTGGACAGTTTCTAAGTGTGAAAGCCCAGATTTAAATCCAAGTCTGTCTCACTTTCCTCTGTACATAGACTCATAAACTGCCATTCGTTTTCATATCTTGATGACATAGGACATTAGACATATGCCCCTGTAGGAGTGGTGGATTAAGAAAACTTTAAGGCCAATAGTAATCACTTGGAAATTTTTGTAATTATCTATCTGAGTGACCCACATGGGGCCTGTAACTTTTAACAATTAAACCATTCTACTTGCACTAAAAATCCAAATACATATCAGAAGTAACCATTCTTTCTTTTCTAAATTCAGCAACTAAAGAGAAATTCAGAAAATTTACCTGAAAAGGCATCTTCAAATACAATAATCTTACCTTTTTTCACATCACTGCACCAGCCCTGCTCATCTCTAATGGGTTCATCTTTCTGAAAATCATACTTTATCAAGTGAAAAGTGAAAAAAAGCTGCAAAAGAAAAATTAAACAAAAACAAAATTTAGTAATATATTTGTGCAGTAACATCCACTGGTAGGAGATTTAAAGCTCAGTCAGTTGAAATACTGTTTGTTTCAATTGGCTGAACTTTAAACCCTGATGCCGGGAAAGATTGAAAGCAGAAGAAAGGGATGACAGAGGACAAGATGGTTCAGTGGCATCACCGATTCAATGGACATGAGTTTGAGCAAGCTCCAGGAGACAGTGAAAGACAGGGAAGCCTGGCATGCTGCAGTCCATAGGGTGGCAGACAGTTCGTCATTACTGAGCGACTGAACAACAACAAGAACAATTGAAATACAGAATCAGAATGTGGATTTACTAAAAACAAGCAAGCTTTCCTGGTAAAAAAAAAAAAATTAAATGAATATTTCAAAATCAAAACTGACGTTGTTAGTGACCAGCACTCCTGTACTGGCTTTCACTTTCACTGATTTTATGTTGCAGGTTACCTTAGAAAAGTTTTACTACTTTTAATCTTGAATGAATACCAGGAAGCAATCCATGCACTAAATCACATACTTTGCTAACTATAGTTAAGAGGACCACTTTCTTGCCTTCTCTTTTTTGCAATCTTTCAAAACATCCTTTGAAATGGAAATTTTAATAGAACTAAAATGTAAACTGGGAAGATCCCCTGGAGAAGGAAATGGCAACTCACTCTAGTATTCTTGCCTGGGAAATTCCATGGACAGAGGAACCTGGCAGGCTATAGTCCATAGGGTTGCAAAAAGTCGGACACAACTTAATGACTAAACAACAACAAAATAGATACTATGTGAATGCAAGGATTTTGCTGTATATTTTAACTTATCATCCTCTGAGAAGGGATTAGATGCCTTGAAAGTACTGTTTTTGTCATTTACCTAGACCTTTTCCCCAGTCTTTCACTTTAATGTCTTTAAAGTAACCCTCAGCACTTCTGCACATTATTGTGTAAGATGGGAATTTTTTGGAACACACTTATCACACCAGGAAACAAGCTAGTTGAACATCTCTCCTTGACTCTCCATATTGCCTTCTCCTCTGTTCCTGAAACATTCATATTACTGTATCATACAGATTCACAGAGCCTCAAAATCTGACCCTGGGCGAGAACTGCAGGTTGGTTCAATCCAGCTCCCTCATGTCATACATAAGAAATTGAGGTTTTCCCAATCAACTAAAAAAGCAATCTTATTAAGCTGAACCAGCACACAGTAAACTAAAACGAAAGTAATAAAGTAAAAAAAAAAAAAAAATTAGGAAGGACAAATAAAAGAGAGCAAGAGAGAAGGAGGAGGAGCATGAGGAAGAACAGAGAAATGAACAAACATAGAACAAAGGAGAAAAGATGGATAAGATCAATGAGATAAATGTAACAATACTATTTGCTATCAAAGACTAAACACCACTATCTCTGGATAATCAACATGTGACCACAATCACAATTCAAATGAGCTAATGAATCTCAAGTAAATACAAATGAGAGCAACTAATAGCAACTGAGTACTTACTGTTTTCCAGTCACTGTGCAAAGAGCTTTTAATCATTAAACACACTATGAGGTAGAAGTTAATATTATCCTGTTTTAAGATGGGGACCAATGAAAGAGACAGCAAAGCAAAATATATTGTTACTCTAGACATAAAGATTCTTGTTACAATGCAAGCTTGCATTTTATCTTGTTGGTTTTTGTCTTTAATTGGCATAACAAGAGACTGGCCACTTCCTAATAACTGGTAAGAAGAAAGATTCCAGAAACTCCAGAACTGCATTTGTCATTTTGGCCAAACAAGAACAGAACTCTGTTTATTACTCATCTTTCTCTCTCCTGTTTTACCTGTTTTAGCATGCTTTATATCTTGAAAAATTTGCCCAGCAACTGGTAATATCAGCTTTAACTTTATTTCTTTGAGATTAATTTGGCAACCACATGCATGAGTAAGATTCATTCTGCATCAAATCACTGTCAGTGCACTGTTTATTGGATACAGGGGACTTTATGGTCAGAAATCAAGTAATTTTATAATACAAATGAAATTTAAATATATCATAGCATCTTCTAGAAGTAGCCTGGATCAGAGTATTAAGTCTCAGCTATAAGGATTTCTACTTTTTTTTCTTTACCTTCAAGAGATCCCACAAGGTTACAAAACTGGTTGTGTCATAACAACACAAATAAAAAGTAGATGCTGCATTTTAATATCTCGTGAATGTATACATAGAGGTGTAGGTATAGGAAGAGGTATGCATGTCTAGAACACAGCCGCAGGGGGTCTCATTTGTAACTGTCTAGGCAAATGGGTACCCAGAACTGTGTGGTGCTCACCTGTGTGGCTGTGCACACTGGCTCTTAGAGTTCCTACACCTGTAGGCTTCTGCATATTCAAATTTGTAAATTCAGAAGTTGGAAAGGGAACACAAAAATTATTTCCTCTATTAATACATGAGTATACTTTGAATCCAGAGAAAGTGACTTGTCAAAATCAAAAAGTCATGTAAGTGGCAGAGCTAGAATTAAGTCCCTAGGTACAGTGATTCCAATTTGGGATGTTTGGCCTCAACATTATACCACATTGCCTAAACCTGTACATTACAAGCTCATTTATCCTACATACACAAATGTAAACTTCTCATCTGTTATAAATACATATTTATATATAGTAGCATGTAATATTATATAGAGTTGGGCCATTATGAATACATATTTCTAGGTGCAACAGCATAGTTCTGATTGGTTCACAGAGTTATATTTAAAAAATAATCATTTGTGAGGGAAGGTCCTAAGAGGGCAGAGGAATAGGATGGGAGTTTACTTTCTCCCCCACAAATTCATCAAAAGATCATTTGAATGCTGAGCAACTTCCACAAAACAACTTCTGAATGCTGGCGGAGGACACCAGGCACCCAGAAAGGCAGCCCATTCTCTTTGAAAGGAGGAAGGACAAAATATAAACGACAACAGAGAGACAACAGAGTTAGGGACGGAGACCCGACCTGGGGAAGGAGTCGTGAAGGAGAAGTTTCCAAACAGTAGGCGACCCTCTCACAGGCAGGTCTGTGGGGAGTTTTGGAATCTCAGAGGACAACATAACTGGGAGGAATAAAAAAAAAAAAAAAGCCCACAGAATAGGCACCTAACCGCAACTCCCAACAGAGAAGTAGCCCAGACGCTCGCATCTGCCACCAGCCAGCAGGGACTGGACAGGGAGGCGTGGGTGGCATCATCAATTCTTAGGGTAAGGACCAGGCCTGAATGCCCTGCGGACAATCTGAGGGAGCTAATGTGAGATAGCAGCCCAAACTGCGGGAGTGCCAGAGAGGAAAAAAAGAGAGAGAGAGAGAGAGAGGACTTGACCTTAAAAAGGCTCTAACTCACAGCCTGGCCCACTCACAAAGGATTGAGCGAAAAACAGAGGGGAGCAAGCCGGCTGCGTCCAGGTCCCTCCCTCGCGCCTGAGGCAGAGAGGCAGGCGGGCGGCAGCCAGAGCCTGAAGGCAAGGGGCTGCTCCAATCTCAGCTCCAGAGACCAGAGACCAGCACCCTCCACCAAACTGTGAGCAGGCTCTCAGTCGCTAACCATGTCTTCCTGGGATCTTGGATGGTTGACATCTGCCAGAAGGGTCACAGCCCTATATCAACTCCCCAGAGGAGATACACGGCACACTTGAGATGATGCTCTCGCAGCGCACCCGGGAATCCAAGCGGCCAGGACTGGGGAGGTGGTTAAGACGCACGGCCCACCTGGGACAGTGCGCTCTCCAAGCACTCAGTCTGAGCTGCTCAGACCTGGGAAGGGCACAAAATGCACGCCCAACTGAGTCTGTGCCCTTGCGGAACACCTGAGAACAAGAACCTGAGCGGCTTTGACCTGGGAAGTGCGTGAAATGCAGGGCCCGCTGTGGACAGCGCCCTGCAGAGCACCCTGGAGCCTGATCAGTGTAGACCCAGAAAGCATACGCCGGTGTAAGCTGGGGCAAACCCAGTGTGGTCCATTCACTGTGGGCACTCCCCACACACGCCAGTGATGTTTGTCTGCAGTATTCCTCCCTCCCCACAATACAACTGAACAAGTGAGCCTAAATAAGTGACCACCCTCGCCCCCTCAGACACTGGAAATTAGACACCAAAGAGATTTGCAAACAGAGGAGGCCAAAATAAACAAAGAAGTGGGAACCACTCTGGAAGTGACAGGTACAGATTAAAACCTTGCAGTTAACATTGACTACATTGCCATTAAGCATTGGAGGGGGCCTATAGACCTTGAGAACAAGTACAAGCTAGAACAAGGAACTATCTGAAACCGAATTGACCCAACACTGCCCACAACAGCTCCAAAGAATTCCTAGATATATTTTTACTATTACCACTTTTTAAATTTTTTAAAATTTAAGTTCTTTATTACTTCTTTAATTTTCATTTTTATAACCTACTATTACCTTACAAAAAAAAAAAGACCCTATTTTTAAAGCAAATTTCATATATATATTTTTTATAATTTTTAGATTATTGATTTTGTGATTGATTTTGTTTTGTATTTTTAATATTGCATTCTTGAGAGTCTAAACTCTATTAATTTTTGTTTTTTGGTATTTGTTACCAATTTTGTACCTTTAAGAATCTTATCTTCAGTATCCATTTTCACTTAGGAGTGTCATTACTGGCTTGATTGCTCTCTCCCCTTTTGACTCCCTTTTCTCCCCTAGGTCACCTCTATCTCCTCCCTCCCCCTTCTCTTCTCTACTTAACTCTGTGAATCTCTCTGGTGTTCTGGGCTGTGGAGAACACTTAGGGAACTGATTGCTGGTTAGATTGGTCTCTCCCCTTTTGATTCCCCCCTTTTCTCCTCCTGGTCACTTCTATCTCTCTCCTTCCTCTTCTCTTCTCTATGTAACTCTGTGAATCTCTCTCGGTGTTCCAGACTGTGGAGAGCATATAGGGAATTGATTATTGGCTAGATTGCTCTCTCTCCTTTTGACTCCCCCTCTTCTCCTGGTCCTCCGTGAATCTCTGGGTGTCCCTCACTGTGGAGAATAGAATTGTTTCACCATTAACCTAGATGTTTTATCATCTGTATTGTATGGGTGCAGAAGTCTTGAGGCTACTGTAAGAATAAGACTGAAATCCAGAGGCAGGAGGCCTAACCTCAAAACTTGAGAACATCAGAGAACTCCTGATTCCAGGGAATATTAATAGACAAGAGCACATCCAAAAGCCTCCATACCTACACTGAAACCAAGTTCCACCCAAGAGCCAACAAGTTCCAGAGCAAGACATACCATGCTAATTCTCCAGCAAAGCTGGAATACAGCCCTGAGCATTAAAAGACAGGCTGCTCAAGGCCATATCAAACCCAGACACCCAAAATTCACTACTGGACACTTCATTGCACTCCAGAGAGAAGAGATCCAGCTCCACCCACCAGAACACAGATGCAAGCTCCCCTAACCAGGAAACCTTGACAAGCCACTAATCCAACCCCACCCACAAGGAGCAGGCTCCACAGTAAAGAGGAACCACAAACCTCCAGCCTACAGAAAGGGCACCCCAAACACAGCAATCTAAACAAAATGAAAAGGCAGAGAAATATTCAGCAGAGAAAGGAACATGATAAATGCCCACCAAACCAAACAAAAGAGGAGGAGATAGTGAGTCTACCTGAAAAAGAATTCAGAATAATGATTGTAAGGATGACCCAAAGTCTTGAAAACAAAATGGAGTTACAGATAAATAGATTAGAGACAGGATTGGGAAGATGCAAGAAATGTTTAACAAGGACCTAGAAGAAATAATGAAGAGTCAATCAATAATGAATAATGCAATAACTGGGATCAAAAACACTAGGGAATCAATAGTAGAATAACTGAGGCAGAAGATAGGATAAGTGAGGTGGAAAGTAGAATGGTGTAAATAAATGAAGCAGAGAGGAAAACAGAAAAAAGAATGAAAAGAAATAAGGACAACCTCAGAGACCTCTGGGACAATGTTAAACACCCCAACATTCGAATCATAGGAGTCCCAGAAGAAGAAGATAAAGAGAAAAGGCATAAGAAAATACTTTAAGTGGTAATAGTTAAAAAGTTCCCTAAGACTTTTTTTTCATCAAGTATGAAATTATCTCATCAAGTATTTTCTCTAAAATAGATCAGTTGGTAAAGAATCAAAGATCAGTTGGTAAAGAATCTGCCTGCAATGCAGGAGAACCTGGTTCATTTCCTGGTCAGGAAGATCCAATTGAGAAGGGATAGGCTACCCACTCCAGTATTCTTGGGCTTCCCTTGTGGCTCAGTTGGTAAAGAATCCACCTGCAATGCGGGAGACCTGGGTTTGATCCCTGGGTTGGGAAGATCCCCTGGAGAAGGGAAAGGTTACCCACTCCAGTATTCTGGCTTGGAGAATTCCATGGTCTCTACAGTCCATGGGTTCGCAAACAGTCAGACACGACTGAGTGACTTTCACTTTCACTTCATTTCACTTTCCCTAAAATGGGGAGGAAAATAGCCACCCAAGTCCAAGAAATCCAGAGAGTCCCAAACAGGTTAAGCCCAAGGCAAAACACCCCAAGACACATATTAAACTAATGAAGATCAAACACAAAGAGAAAATATTAAAAGCAGCAAGGGAAAAGCAACAAACAACACACACGGGGATCCCCATAAGGATAACAGCTGATCTTTCAATAGAAACTCTTCAGGCCAGAAGGGAATGTCAGGACATACTTAAAGTCATGGAAGAGAAAAACCTACAACCCAGATTACTATACCCAGCAAGGATCTCATTCAAATATGAAGGAGAAATCAAAAGCTTTCCAGACAGGCAAATGCTGAGAGAATTCAGCACCACCAAACCAGCTCTTCAACAAATGCTAAATGATCTTCTCTAGATAGGAAACACAGAAAAGGTTTATAAACTCAAACTCAAAACAACAAAGTAAATGGCAATGAGATCATACTTATCAATAATTACCTTAAAATGGGTTGAATGCCCCAACCAAAAGACAAAGACTGGCTGAATGGATATAAAAGCAAGACCCTTATATATGTTGCCTACAAGAGACCCACCTCAAACCAAGGGACACATACAAACTGAAAGTGAAGGGCTGGAAAAAGATATTTCACGCAGACAGAGATCAAAAGAAAGGAGAAGTAGCAGTACTCGTATCAGATAAAATAGACTTTGAAATAAAGGCTGTGAAAAGAGACAAAGAAGGACACTACATAATGATCAAAGGATCAATCCAAGAAGAAAATGTAACAATTATAAATATATATGCACCCAACATAGGAGCACCTCAATACGAAAGGCAAATGCTTAAAAGTATAAAAGGGGAAATTAACAGTAACACAATAATAATGGGAGACTTTAATACCCCAATAGAACAACCAAATAGAAAATTAGCAAGGAAACACAAACTTTAAATGATACAATGGATCAGTTAGACCTAATTGATATCTATAGGACATTTCACCCCAAAACAATGAATTGCATCTTTTTCTCAAATGCACACAGAATATTCTCTAGGATAGATCACATCCTGGGCCATAAATCTAACCTTGTTAAATTCAAAAAAACTGAAATCATTTCAAGCATCTTTTCTGATCACAATGTGGTAAGACTACATGTCAGCTACAGGAAAAAACTATTAAAAATAAAAACATATGGAGGCTAAATAACATGCTTCTGAATAACCAACAAATCATGGAAGAAACCAAAAAGGAAATCAAAATATGCATAGAAACAAATGAAAAGGAAAACATAACAACCCAAAACCTATGGGATTCAGTAAAAACAGTGCTAAGGGGAAGGTTCATAGCATTACAAGCTTACCTCAAGAAACAAGAGAAAAATCAAATAAATAACCTAAATTTACACCTAAAGCAATTAGAAAAAGAAGAAATGAAGAACCCCAGGGTTAGTAGAAGGAAAGAAATCATAAAAATTAGGGCAGAAATAAATGAAAAAGAAACAAAGGAGACTATAACAAAAATCAACAAAACTAAAAGCTGGTTCTTTGAAAAGATGTATAAAATAGACAAACCATTAGCCAGATTCAACAAGAAAAAAGAGAGAAGAACCAAATCAACAAAATTAGAAATGAAAATGGAGAAATCACAACAGACAATGCAGAAATACAAAGGATCAGAAAAGACTACTATCAGCAGCTATAATGCCAATAAAATGGACAACCTGGAAGAGATGGACAAATTCTTAGAAAAGAATAACCTTCCAAAACTGCGTCAGAAAGAAACAGAAAATCTTACAAGATCCATCACAAGCATGGAAATAGAAACTGTAATAAAAAATCACCCAACAAATAAAAATCCAGAGCCAGATGGAGTTAGAGAAGAGTTAACACCTATGCTACTCAAACTCTTCCAGAAAATTGCAGAGGAAGGTAAACTCCCAAACTCATTCAATGAGGCCACCATCACCCAAATACCATAACCAGACAAAGATGCCACACAAAAAAGAAAACTACAGGTCAATATCACTGATGAACATAGATGCAAAAGTCCTCAACAAAATTCTAGCAAACAGAATCCAACTATATACTAAAAAGATCATACATCATGACCAACTGGGCTTTATCTCAGAGATTCAAGGATTCTTCAGTATTCACAAATCAATCAATGTGATACACCACATTAACAAATTTAAGGATAAAAACCATGTGATTATCTCAGTAGATGCAGAGAAAGCCTTTGACATAATTCATTTATGATAAAAACTCTCCAGAAAGCAGGCATAGAAGGAACATATCTCAACATAATAAAAGACATATATGATAAACCCACAGCAAACATTATCCTCAATGGCAAAAAAATTGAAAGCATTTCCCCTAAAATCAGGAACAAGACAAGGGTGTCCACTCTCACCACTACATTTAACATAATTTTGGAAGTTTTAGCCACAGCAATCAGAGAAGTTAACGAAATAAAAAGGAATCCATATTGGAAAAGAAGAAGTAAAACTCTCACTTTTTGAAGATGACATGATCCTTTACATAGAAGACCCTAAAGACACCACCAGAAAATTACTAGAGCTAATCAATGAATATAGTAAATTTTCAGGATATAAAATTAATACACAGAAATCCCTTGCATTCCTAAACACTAACAATGAGAAAACATAAAGAGAAATTAAAGAAACAATCACATTCACCAATGCGATGAAAAGAATAAAATACTTATGAATAAATCTACCTAAAAAACAAAAGACATATATAGAAAACTATAAAACACTGATGAAATAAATCAAAGATGTCACAAAGAGATGGAGAAATATATCATGTTCATGGATTGGAAGAATCAATATAGTGCAAATGAGTATACTACCTAAAGCAATCTATAGATTCAATGCAACCCATATCAAGCTACCACTGGCATTTTTCACAAACTAGAATAAATAATTTCACAATTTGTATGGAAATACAAAAATTCTCAAATAGCCAAAGCAATCTTGAGTGAGAAGAATGGAGCTGGAGGAATCTATCTGTCTGACTTGAAGCTATACTACAAAGCTACAGTCATCAAGACAGTATGGTACTGGCACAAAGACAGAAATATGGATCAGTGGAACAAAATAGAAAGCCCAGAGATAAATCCACGCACCTATGGACAGCTTATCTTTGACAAAGGAGGCAAAACTATACAATGGAGAAAAGACAATCTCTTTAACAAGTGGTGCTGGGAAAACTGGTCAACTGCCTGTAAAAGAATGAAACTAGAACACTTTCTAACACCATACACAAAAATAAACTCAAAATGAATTAAAGATCTAAATGTAAGACCAGAAACTATAAAACTCCTAGAGGAAAACATAGGCAAAACACTCTCCGACATAAATCACAGCAGGATCCTCGATGACCCACCTCCCAGAGTGATTGAAATAAAAGCAAAAATAAACAAATGGGACCTAATTAAACTTAAAAACTTTTGCACAATGTAAGAAACTATAAGCAAGGTGAAAAGACAACTTCAGAGTGGGAGAAGATAATAACAAATGAAGCAACTGACAAAGAGTTAATCTCAAAAATATACAAGCAGCTCATGCAACTGAATACCAGAAAAATAAATGGCCCAATCCAAAAATGGACTAAAGAACTAAAGAGACATTTCTCCAAAGAAGACGTACAGATGACTAACAAATACATGAAAAAATGCTCAACATCACTGATCAACAGAGAAATGCAAATCAAAACCACAATGAGGTACCATCTCACGCCAGTACCATTTCAGAATGTCTGCTATCAAAAAGTCTACAAACAGTAAATGCTGGAGAGGGTGTGGAGGAAAGGGAACACTCTTACACTGTTGATGGGAATACAAACTAATAAGCCATGATGGAGAACAATGTGGAGATTCCTTAAAAAAAACTGAAAATAGAACTGCCATAAGACCCAGCAATCCCACTGCTGGGCATACACACTGAGGAAACTAGAATTGAAAGAGACTCATGTATCCTGGTGTTCCTTACAGCCCTGCTGACAATAGCTAGGACATGGAAGCAACCTAGGTGTCCATCAGCAGATGAATGGATAAGAAAGTAGTGGTACATACACAATGGAATATTATTCAGTTATTAAAAAGAACACATTTGAATCAGTTCTAATGAAGTGGATGAAACTGAAGCCTATTATACAGAGTGAATTAAGTCAGAAAGAAAAACACCAATACAGTATATTAATGCATATATATGGAATTTAGAAAGATGGTAATGATGACCCTATATGCAAGACAGCAAGAGAGACACAGATATAAAGAACAGACTTTTGGACTTGTGGGAGAAGGCGAGGATGGGATGATTTGAGAGAATAGCACTGAAACAGGTATATTACCATATGTGAAATAGATCACCTATCCAAGTTTGATGCATGAAACAGGACACTCAAAGTCAGTTCACTGGGACAACCCAGAGGGATGGGATAATCTCTTAAGCTCCTGCAATATCATGAAGGTTAGTACTATTGTTATTTGCCTAAGGGCCTTGGGTAGCCAGATTGTAACTACACTGTTGAGAGTGGGTCTCTGAGCCAGGTCAATAATGTTTTGTAGGATAGAGGTTTGTATTCACACATCTTGACCTCCTGAAGGACAAGTGATGGACGCTAACCATAGAGGCAGCCAACTAGATTTAAATGATTGAGCACCCCCACTCCCCCAAAAAACTCTGGACATCAAGACTGGGTAAGCTTCCTGACCTGGAAATACATGTAACTATTATATCAACTTTTCATGAGTTTTCTGTAGTGAATTATCAAAAATTATTAAAGGTGGTCTTGCTGCTGCTGCTAAGTCACTTCAGTCGTGTCTGACTCTGTGCGACCTCATAGACGGCAGCCCACCAGGCTCCCCCATCCCTGGGATTCTCCAGGCAAGAACACTGGAGTGGGTTGCCATTTCCTTCTCCAATGCATGAAAGTGAAAAGTGAAAGTGAAGTCTCTCAATCGTGTCTGACTCTGTGTGACCGCATGGACTGCAGCCTACCAGGCTCCTCCGTCCATGGGATTTTCCAAGCAAGGTGGTCTTAGGGACCTCCAACTGCAACTGAAGTCAGGTGTGAAGATGGTCCTGAGTGAATTTTTTTCTAACTTCACAGTTGGCTAAATTTCCTAGTCTCTAAAAGATGCTTTAAAGTAAAAGTGTTAGTTGCTCAGTCTTGTCAGACTCTTTGCAACCCTATGGACTGCAGCCCTCCAGGCTCCTTTCTCCCATGCGATTCTCCAGGCAAGAATACTGGAGTGGGTTGCCATGCCCTTCTCCAGGGGATCATGCCAACCCAGGGATAGAATTTGGGTCTTCTGCATTGCAGGCAGATTCTTTACTGTCTGAGCCACCAGGGAAGCTCAAAAGATGTTTACTTTAAGACAATAAAAATGTTTATACAAATGTGAAGGAAAGAAGTCTTTTTACCAAATCTCAAACTTTACTTTTTGTATCTACGAATTTACCACCATGAAAGATGAGATAATTAGCACTTATACCTTCTTCTTTCTTCCCACCCAATCCCCATT
Source organism: Muntiacus reevesi (assembly GCF_963930625.1). Classification (NCBI taxonomy): domain Eukaryota; kingdom Metazoa; phylum Chordata; class Mammalia; order Artiodactyla; family Cervidae; genus Muntiacus; species Muntiacus reevesi. Next base: position 203,695,464 of record NC_089249.1, read on the forward strand.
TTTGTTAGTTATAGATATTTCTATGTTGTCAGGATTTATATTTACATTCCATTTACAAACATAATTCAAGAGTTTTAAATCTTCTACATTTAAATGGATTCAATCAAACCTTTTACTAGAAGGTGGTTCCTTCATTTCTAAAGACTGCTTTATCTTCATATTCACCAGAATTTTTCATTTAGTGAATATAAAGCAGTAGTATATTCCTGTAAGTACATAGGAATTACATTATCTGATTTCTTAAAAGTTTGAGGATGCCACTTTTTTGCATTTGGACTTTCAGGACAACTTCGTTAAACTAGCATTCTTAGCTGAAAACATTACTTTCCCTTTGGGGGGAACTGGGTGTGATGTTTTCATTTTGAAAGATGCTTGAGCCATTTCCCATCTTCACCCTCTACTTTGTACATCTTTTGCTTTTTCTGCCTTAGTATCTGCTTATGGTTCTTCAATTTACATTCAGTAATTTCACCAGAAAATATTTTCTGATAATCATTCTGTACCATATATTCCACCCCTGAAATATGAGCTCTTTTTGCTAAACATTCAAATCTTTCTTTTCAGGAAGCTTTGTTCTATTAGGTTTCAAGTAGTTTTTTTCACTTTGAGTTTTTTTTCTGTAAGAACACAAATTAAGCACGTGTCAGATCGTTGTCTATGTTTTCATTTTATCTCTTTCATTTATTTTACATTATTATTTGCTTATTCTTTATATTGTTTGTGTGACTCCTTAATCCCATCCATCTTGCTCACTAGTAGTGTTTACAGCCTTATTTATTTTTAAGTTCTTCAATGTGATGTTTAGGTCTGTAACATTTTCATTTTTCCCTTATATTCTTCTCCTTTGGGTTGAGCATGGCTACTCATGGTTGAGTTATAACTACTGGGCATAGAAAAGGAGAAGGCAGTCTACAACTTTTATGTGGCTGCCTCTCAATTGAGCTGTCATCAAATTTTTTATATTATTTGCTGTGAAGGCATTTATGGGACACACCTCTCTTCATGCATTTAAATAAACAGGAAACGCAGCACACAAGAAGGACATTTGGGTCACAGGAACTTTGTGCTGCTGCCTCATCTTTTTCTTTTGGTTATAACATCTTACCTCTCTTTAGACGCTGACTCCTTTCTGAGAGAGTAACTGTAATCCTCCGATAGGTTTAAATTTTTGAGAGACACACTTATCAAATTTCCTGACATAATTATGAAACAATTACTGGTCTAATTTTTTTCTCATTACCTGTTATGTAATGAAACAACACACAAATGAAATGATAAAAGACTAGAATTCACATGACATTAGGAACTTTTTTCTTCCATTTCCAAACTGCCAAAAAAAAAAAATTGAAGTTTTTCCAAATATAACTGGAGACAATCATAACTTTCAGTATTATGGACATTATAACAGTCTGACAGGGACTTTAATATATTAGAAAATCACAATGAAGTCAAGCTTCATTGTATTCCTATTACATAATTACTTAGGAATGATTCAGCTTCACCAAAAATGTTTAATAATAATAGCAAATTTTTAATGGAACCAGTGCAATCCACTAAGAAAACTAACCATAAAGAATGCAGTACTTGATAATATCAGCACTTATTATTCCACCAATTATTTTGTTCACAATTCACATGAATTTCTTAAATGTCAATAAGATCTTCACAATCCCAAAGAACATACTTATAAAAATGGTTTGTACCTTCTTTAAGTTTCAGATATCAGAGCAATTAATACCAACTTTGAATCTATTTCTTTACTTTTAAAAATTACACTTTTATCTCTTTTGATACTAAATGCTTCTTTTCTACTTCTTTAAATTATTCTCTTTATCATTTCCTTCCTTTTATATTCTTTGAGTTTGTTTTAACTGTTTTTAAAAATTAACTTATGGAAATGGATATTTAGCTCATTAATTTTCAGTTATTCTTCTCTGAGTACACAAGTTTTGCAGTTTAACATTTTCATTATCATTCTGCTTAAATTATTTTCTATTTTTATTTTTCTATTATAATTTTTTCTTTGACTCATAGATATTTAGAGATGCTTCATTTTCAAATATTCAGGAAAAGATTTAGCTGTTATTTTAAACATTTCTGTCTTAATTAAACTGTTATCAGAGAACATAATCCATATATATTTGATCCTATGAAATTTGCTGGAGTTCACTAAGTGGTCCTGTAATCTTTGTGAATGTTTTGTAAATGCTTAAAAATAATGGATATTCAGCAGTTTTTAAATGCAGTGTCATTTGAAAAGACCCTGATGCTGGGAAAGATTGAGGGCAGGAGGAGAAGGGGACGACAGAGGATAAGATGGTTGGATGGCATCACCGACTCAATGGACACGGGTTTGGGTGGACTCTGGGAGCTGGTGATGGACAGGGAGGCCTGGCATGCTGCAGTTCATGGGATTGCAAAGAGTCGGACTTGACTGAGTGACTGAACTGAACTGAAATGCAGTGTCCTATATATGTTCATCAGTGCAAGTAGTTTCTTTATTGTATTATTTAATACATTATATCATTGAAAAAAATTTTTGCATATTTTATCAAAGAGATAAAATATTCTACTGTGATTCTGGATTTGCTTATTTCAAATTTTCATTTTTATTCTTTAAAAATATTATTCTTGAATATAAATTCTATTTGATAATTATTTTCTCCAAGCAAGTTGAAGGTATCTGTCCACTATATTTTGTCTTCCATGGTTGCTGTTGAGAAATCAGCTGTATTTTACTCCTAAGAAGGTAATTTCTTGGCTACTTTTAAAATGTTAGTAATATCTTGGCATAGTTTTTAAGGAAACTATATATTAGAAGCCTACATATAATTTTTGAGTGATATAAAAATGAATGACAGTAGAAATTGTGGAGGGAATTTCTTCATTTTCACAGAAAATGAAAAGAATCAAATTAATATATATCAGGAGTTATGCTTGCTGTTTATACATTTTATCATTAAATTTGAAAGCTGAACAAAAGAACTAACTATCATTATCCCCATATTACAGAGGGAAAAGATGGGAGATAGGCAAGGTTTTCATAATCTATGGCACCATGGTTTACCCAAAGGCGACTATGGTATTTATAGGAGTTCTTAATATTTTTTTTAAAAGTGATAATATTTACTATAAGTTACAGTATAAAGTCTAGAAGAGAGACTAGCAGATCTTAATATATCTCTTTTTAAAAGAAAATATTGTACTTACTTTGTGGACGAAACTCGCCCTCCCGACTGATCCAATTTTCCCAGTGTGATTCATGAAGCTAATGTTTCCTTCAGTAGCTCCATAAAACTCACAGATCTTAATATTTCCAAATCTGTCTAAGAATTCTCTCCACACATCACTGCGTGCTCCATTTCCAACTGCCACACGCACCCGATGATCCTTTTCTCCTTCCCTCTGTTAGAAGAAAACATTTTCCGCTTAATTTATTAATTCAAATTCCCAATTCTTTCTTTCATTGCTATTACTTAAATGGCAACCATCCAGAAGTAAGTTGGATATGGAAAAGAGTAAAAAAATTCATGTAAGTCTGTGGCATAACTGTGTCCCATAGCTAATGAGCTAACACTGGCCCAGAGTAATACAGCTATTATGTTCCTATATCTGGGAAAATCTCTTCCTAAATTTGAGATGCTGAAGTCTTATTTTCCCTGATATATATTTTCTTCCTTACCAGAATGGAGGTTTCTCAAAAATTTAAAAACAGAACTACCATGTGATCCAATATAATGCACCCCATGAAGATGGGGAAAAAATGGAAACAGTGACAGACTTTATTTTCTTGGGCTTCAAAATCACTGCAGACAGTGACTGCAGCCATGAAATTAAAAGATGCTTGCTCCTTGGAAGGAAAGCTTTGACAAACCTGGACAGCATTTTAAAAAGCAGAGACAAAGACACTTTGCTGACAACGGTCTATATAGTCAAAGCTATGATTTTTCCAGTAATCATGTATGGATGTGAGAGGTGGAACATAAAGAAGGCTGAGCATCGAAGAATTGATACTTTCAAACTGTGGTGCTGAAGAAGACTCCTGAGAGTCCCTTGGACAGCAAGGAGATCAAACCAGTAAATCCTAAAGGAAATCAACTCTGAATATTCATTGGAAAGACTGATGCTGAAGCTGAAGCTCCAATACTTTGGCCACCTGATAAGAAGAGCCAACTCATTAGAAAAGACACTGATGCTAGGAAAGGTTGAAGGCAAGAGGATAAGGGGGCGACACAGGATGAGATGGTTGGATGGCATCACTGACTCAATGGACACAATTCGAGGAGAGAGCGAAGGACAAGAAAGCCCCAGTCCACAGGGTCGCAAAGAGTCAGACGTGAATGAGCCACTCAACAGCAATAACAAATATTCACTGTGGCATTATTTACAAAAGCCAAGACATGGAAGATCCTAATACCCATCAACAGATAGATGAAGAAAATGTGATATAGATACACATGAATATTATTCCATCATAAAGAAGAATGAAATCTTACTAACATAGATGGACTTTGAGAGCATTATGCTAAGTGAAGTAAGTCAGACAAAGAAAGATAAATACTGTATGATCTCACATATATGTGGCATCTGAAAAACAAACAAACAGCAGCAAAAACAAAACCCTAAATAGAAAACATATTGGTGGTTGCCAGGGGCAGGATAAGGACTGGACAAAAATGGGTGAAGGGGGTCAAAATGTACAAATCTCTAGTCATAAAATAAGCAAGTCCTGAGGATGCACAACACAGCATAGTGACTATAATTAACAATACTGAATTGCATATTTGGAAGTTGCTAAGAGAATAGAAAGTGAAGTTGCTCAGTCGTGTCCGACTCTTTGTGATCCCATGGACTGCAGCCTACCAGGTTCCTCCGTCCATGGGATTTTCCAAGCAAAAATACTGGAGTGGGTTGCCATTTCCTTCTCCAGGAGATCTTCCCGACCCAGGGATTGAACCCGGAGTGCCCACATTGTAGGCAGACGCTTTACTGTCTGAGCCACCAGAGTTGACTCTGAAACAACTAGGGGTTAAGGACAAGGACCCGCCATGCAGAAGGAAGTCCAAACATAACTTCTAACTGGGTCCTTAGTATCATCAGTTCTACATTCCCAGATTCAACAACAGCAGATCATGTAATACTATGATATTTACCATTGAAAAAAATCTGCGATAAGTGGACCTTTGTAGTTCAAATCCATGCTATTCAAGGGTCACTGTAAATCTTAAAAGTTCTTATCACAAGGAAAGGAAAATTTGAAACTATGTACGCTCTTGAATGTTAATTAGACTTACACTGGTGATCAATTTGCAATACATACAATATACTGAATCATAATATTGCATACCTAAAACTAATATGTTTATGTTAATTATACCTCAATTAAAAAGCTATAGTAAGGATATAATATCAGCTTAGTCATGGTAAAACCATGATTCCCTTTGATGTACCATCATCCTTACAAAAGTAATATGAAATAACAAGAAATAATAATGTCAGCAATAATAATAAGATAGAGAACACAATGTCCCTGACACAATTAAAAATGGCCCAATGAACATTCTTTATCCCAGTTCCTTCTAAGTCTTAAAGGAGATTTTAATCTATTAACTTTAAAGAACACAGAGAATGGGAAAGGTAATTTCTCAACCTGAAAAGTGAAGAGATAAGAGGCATGTGACTAAGCAGAGTGGATAATTTTGAACTCTAAGCCTGAATTTGGGAACACAATACACACTCCAGAGTGTGTCAACAGAGCATCAAAACAAACAAAAAAACATGAGGAAGGCAGAAATCTTGGTTGCAAATTTGTTTAGGAAGCAGCTGCACTCCTAGACATCCTAATACAGACAATGTATCTGGGAGTCTGCCCTCTGCACATTGGTCAAATACTTGAGACTTACTCTCTGGAGAAGCCCAACCAGACACCATTTCAAGTGTAGGAATCTATTGAAAACAGTAGATTCAATGCAAGCCTGAATATTAAGTGGTGAGATCTCAGAGCCAAACTAATCTGCAGAGGCAGAAATCAGAATATTATTTACATCTGGTAGGACAATGACTGATTTTTGATGATACCTAGGGGAATATCTTCAAGAAGAAAATGAATAAAATTGATTAAAAATACTTGAAGTGTTATTAAATCATGTTCAGAAATTTCAGCTATACTGGAAAGTTTTGAGATGAATTAGTAACAGGCATTTAGAAAACAAAACTTTAGAAGTCAATTAGTATCAGGAATAAGAAGCTTAAAATTATTATATTTTAATTACATTGTGTGTTAGCTATGAATAAACTATATATATGACTTTTAAAATGAAAGCAACTAATCATCAACATATTTTAAAACATATTTAAAACAAAATATTTTAAAATATTAATATAATTAGATTGGTGCCACAGAGGGAGAAGAAACATACATGTGCGTGAGTGACTATATGAGTAGGAAGGGCAGCAGATGATAGATAAAACTGAAAAATCAAGAAATAGTAACATACATGTTTTATTAAGAAATATAGAAGTGGGGGCCTCCCTGGTGACTCAGTGGTAAAGAGTCCTCCTGCCAATGCAGGGAACTGGGCTAGATCCCTGATTCAGGAGGATCCCACGTGCCGCAGGGCAGCTGAGCCCCTGGGCCATGGTTATTGAGCCTGTGCTCTAGGGCCTGGGAGTTGCAACTACTGAGACCACGTGCTGCAACTACTGAACCCCAGGTGCCCGAGAGCCCGTGTTCCACAAGAGAAGCCGCTGAGATGAGAAGCCCATCTACCACAACTAGAGAGCATCCCCTGCTTGCCACAACTAGAGAAAAGCCTGTGCAGCAATGGAGACCCAGCACAGCCAAAAATAAATAAATAAATAAAATTATTAAAAAAAAGAAGAAGAAATATGGAAGTAAATAATAACCAAATTATCTTAAAATAATTAAATATATTTACCTCTAGAGATCAAGTATTGACAGCATTGGGTACCATTTTCTCTTGAGAGTACTATCTGATTTTTTAAAAAATTGTAAAAGGACTAGTTTAATAAAATAAAAATCAAATTAAAAAAATAAAATAAGAGCCAAGGGCTGTGGATACATCAGAATCTGACTTGCTGATTTCCTTAGGCCTTTAAACTCTTACGGTAAATATTCCACTGAGAGAGAAACAAAACAAAATGAATAAACAAACAAAATTGTCACTCAATCACAGTAGCTTCTTCCAAGACAGAGGATTCTTCTCTACCACTAAATACAACGAGGAGCAATTCTGTCCTGGTTCCTCCTCCCATGGGCATGTCCAATACTGCCCACCTGGCATGGAACCAGCTCAAGGATTTTTCACTGCCATCTTCATATATAAAATAGTAGTCCTGCAAATCTTAGGATTTATTCTGCTTTAACAGAGAAGGATCTTTTGTACGGCATGACTCCTGGCTGCTTTTCAGGTAAGAGACGAGTTTTAGCAAGTATCATTAATTATAAAATGAACAGGCACACTCTGGAAAACCTGTAAGAAGGTTGTCTGCAAACCCAATTACACAGATTTTAACCTGTGTGGTCTATACCTATATAAGCTTACTATTAATAAATAAGAATATTCATTCAGAGTCATTCAATGATATAGAAAATAAAATCACCAAAACTAGGATAAGGCTTTTGTCTAGAAATATTAAATTCATGTATTTAACTCTTCAGATATGTATTTATTTAAAGTGTTTAAATATTTATTCTATTTTTCTTTCCTTTAAAAGAAAACCCAGAAGATCATGCTTTGAGGGGTATGAAGAAAGGTCAACAGATTCATTATTTAGTGTTGTGGGGAAAAAGAGAATGAATATTTCTTCTGTTGTTGGTACGCATATACTCCTAAGAGTAAAATACAAATGACATAATTAATATAAGGTATATAAATTAGAGTTATTTTACAGTTTATTGAGATATAATCTAAAGTTTCAATGACATTATTCAGATTTTGTTTATCTGATGAAAATCATGAGCATGGAAATATACAAATAAAAATAATATGATTCTCTTATTTATAATAATGATATAAAAATACATGAAGCTCTGGAGCAAGACCAAACTATATAATTATATTTGACATACACCCACACAAAATCACATATATACATCTATATGGAGAGGTGAGGGGAGAAGAGAAACAGAGGCTTTTAAAAGACTAGTTTACACAGGAGTGGAGACTTTACTTGAAAGATACATAATACCCAGGGAGATGTTATCATAAATGCCATCAAGATGTTATCAAGGGTTACCTGGGGCTAATTCCAGCCTACTTCCTCTTTTAGTCAATAAAGTTTTATTAGGACAGAATTATACCCATTTATTTGAATTGTCTACTCTGCTTTTGCAATACAGATGCAGAACTAAGTAGTTGTGCCAGACAGCATAATCCACAAATCCTAAAATAATTACTAATCTGGTGCTTTATGCAAAAAGCTTATTGACCTCTGCCCTAAATTATACACAAAATGAGAAAAGCAACAATTTAATATTAACACATAGCAGACACCACCTGGTAAACTGGACAACACACTGGTGCTACAAATTAGTTCAAGTTTTTTCATCCAGATTCATTTTGTGTTTTCTTCCTAAAAGAAGGGCTTTATCTTATCGGAAATAAAGGGGAGTTGGTTTTATTGTAAAGCAGGTGAAGAGTTTCTTATGTATACAAGCACATTGGTTGGTGGGCAAAAGGTTGTTCAGATGAGCCTTAAAAAAAACCTACCCACCTAGTGATGTTAGGAAGCTCTCCTGGTGACCCTGCAAGATGACTAGAAACCAAGGGAAGGTATCAAGCAAAGCCTGAGGTAATAACAACAGTAAGCTGTCACCACTGGCATGATGGCCTGAGAGTTTTGCAGCAGATAGCAGCTGAGGTCCAGATAAAAGACGCTAAGAGGAGGAACCCACTATATGGTCAGAGAAATGATAAAGGAGGGTCAGCAAAAAGACAAATGTGCGGAAGAAAAAATTATCAAGATTGGTAAAGGGAGACTTCAAGCATACCCTGGCATATATGAAAATTGAGACTCTTGAGAGTCCCTTGGACTGTAAGGAGATCAAATCAGTCAATCCTAAAGGAAATCAGCCGTGAATATTCATTGGAAGGACTGATGCTGAAGCTTAAGCTCCAATACTTTGGCCACCTGATGCTAAGAACTGACTTATTGGAAACGACCCTGATGCTGGGAAAGATTGAAGGCAGGAGGAGAAGGGGATGACAGAGGACGAGATGGTTGGATGGCATCACCAACTCGATGGACATGAGTTTGAGCAAGCTCTGGGAGTTGGTGAGGGATAGGGAAGCCTGGCATGCTGCAGTCCATAGGGTCACAAAGAGTCAGACACAACTGAGTGACTGAACTGAACTGATATGGAAATTGAGAGCAGGGTCTGAGGTTGTGAATTACACCTAATCTCTTGTGTGTCCTTTTTGAAGGTGATTTGTGAAATCAGTGGTAAATCATCTAAAATGCAACCAAATCTTCATAATGCATGCGTGCCAAGTCGCTTCAGTTGTGTCTGACTCTTTGTTGCAACCCCATGACTATAGCCCACCAGGCTCTTCTATCCATGGGATTCTCCAGGAAAGAATACAGGAATGGGCTGCCATGCCCTCCTCCAAGGGATCTTCCCGACCCAGGGGTTGAACCCTTGTCCTTCACATCTGGCAGGCAGGTTCTTTACCACTAGCATCACCTGGGAAGTCTCAATCTTCCTAACACCCATCTGTAATTTAAAGAAGTTCCTCTCTGTCTGAAAGTCTCTTAAAGATTTCTTTTAGGAAAAATTACAATTCCTTTCACTTCTTCCTGAGTTATGAGGTTACTACCTAAATGTCACTGGATATCTAGGCTGTGTTGGGAACAGGATGAGGAGAGCATGTGTAAATATAAGCACAGTTAAATGAACAAATGAACATATAGCACCTACATAGGCACATACACAAAAGAAAGACACAGAGTGGCAGAGACCAAGAGACAGATGGAAAGAGGAAAGGCAGAGAGTAAAAGTTAGAGAGAGAGAGAGAATTTAAAAAAAAAGAAAGAAACAGAGTGAAATAGAGCAATACAGAAACACAGACTCAGTGACATATGCAGAGGCAGAAAGAGACCCATCTGCATGTGAGAGAAACACAGAGACACTCAGAGAGTTGAAGACACACACATACACACACGTGTGCATGCAGGGATGTAAAGTGAGACACACTCACAGAGCACAGAGATCCACAACACAAAGAGAGTGAGAGAGAGTGACAGAGACGCATGCGCACAGAGGGATGTTTTCTTTCTCACACACACACATGCACACACACACAAAGCCAAAAAAAAAAAAAAGATATAAACGAGACACAGATATCCTGGAAGACAGAGAAAAGCACGTACACAGAGACGCACAGCTGCACACAGAGGCATCAATGTGGAGGCACACAGAACGAGACACATTCAAACAAAGAGACTTACGATCAGAAACCAAGACAGAGAGAGTCCAAGAAAGAGAGCAAAGCAGAAATCTGGACGGTATGGGACGGGAACAAAAGACAAGCCTGCAGTCATGTCAGAAGAAGCAAGGGAGTGTGTCTGTACCCTGTGACCAGGTTATTTTATTATCTCATTTTAATCACCATGACAACTCTATGAAATAAGCATTATCCCCATTTGGCACATTGGAAGAATGAAGTTCAGGTCCAAAGTCAAACATCAAATAAACAGAGATAGAATGTGAACTCATCAAAGCCTAGGTGCTCTGTGGGCAGAAAGGGAAGGAAGGAAGGAGGAATGGACAGAAAGAAAGAAAGAAGGGGAGCAGGGAGAAAACCAGCTCAAAACACCTCAATATCTCCTGCTCTATTTTCCTAAGCCTTTCCCCATGATTTTAGTAATAGAAAACAGTTGAAACCTGGGTGTCTGGGCTTCCCAGGTGGCTTAGTGGTAAAGAATCTGCCTGCCAATGCAGGAGACACGAGTTTGATCCCTGATCTGGAAGATCCCACATGCCGTGGAGAAACTATGCCCATGTGCCACCACTATTGAGACTGTGCTCTAGAGCCTGGGAGCCCAAACTGCTGAAGCCTGCAGCAGCCTGTGGTCCGCAGCAAGAGAAGCCACTGCAGCGAGAAGCCCTCTTACCACAACTAGAGACTAGGCCCCGCTCTCCACAACTAGAGAATAGCCCTCGCCTCAACAAAGACCAAGCACAGCCAAAAATAAATAAACACACAAAACTATTTAGCAATATAAATACACAGAAAAACTACAAAAAAGATCTTCACGACCCAGATAGTCACAACGGTGTGATCACTCACCTAGAACCAGACATCCTGGAATGTGAAGTCAAGTAGGCCTTAGAAAGCATCACTATGAACAAAGCTAGTGGATGTGATGGAATTCCAGTTGAGCTATTTCAAATCCTGAAAGATGATGCTGTGAAAGTGCTGCACTCAATATGCCAGCAAATCTGGAAAACTCAGCAGTGGCCACAGGACTGGAAAAGGTCTGTTTTCATTCCAATCCATAAGAAAGGCAATCCCAAAGAATGCTCAAACCACTGCACAATTGCACTCATCTCCCACGCTAGTAAAGTAATGCTCAAAATTCTCCAAGCCAGGCTTCAGCAATACGTGAACCGTGAACTTCAAGATGTTCAAGCTGGTTTTAGAAAAGGCAGAGGAACCAGAGATCAAATTGCCAATATCTGCTGGATCATCGAAAAAGCAAGAGAGTTCCAGAAAAATATCTATTTCTGTTTTATTGTGTACACCAAAGTCTTCGACTGTGTGGATCACAATAAACTGTGGGAAATTCTGAAAGAGATGGGAATACCAGACCACCTGATCTGCCTCTTGAGAAACCTGTATGCAGGTCAGGAAGCAACAGCTAGAACTGGACATGGAACAACAGACTGGTTCCAAATAGGAAAAGGAGTCCGTCAAGGCTTATTTAAGGCTTATTGTCACCCTGCTTATTTAACTTATATGCAGAGTACATCATGAGAAATGCTGGGCTGGATGAAGCACAAGCTGGAATCAAGATTGCCGAGAGAAATATCAATAACCTCAGATATGCAGATGACACCACTCTTATGGCAGAAAGTGAAGAGGGATTAAAAAGCCTCTTTTTTTTTTTTATTAGTTGGAGGCTAATTACTTCACAACATTTCAGTGGGTTTTGTCATACATTGATATGAATCAGCCATAGAGTTACACGTATTCCCCATCCCGATCCTCTTGATGAAAGTGAAAGATGAGAGTGAAAAAGCTGGCTTAAAGCTTAACATTCAGAAAACTAAGATCATGGCATCTGGTCCCATCACCTCATGGGAAATAGATGGGGAAACAGTGTCAGACTTTATTTTTGGGGGCTCCAAAATCACTGCAGATGGTGATTGCAGCCATGAAATTAAAAGATGCTTACTCCTTGGAAGGAAAGTTATGATCAACCTAGACAGCATATTAAAAAGCAGAGACATTACTTTGCCAACAAAGATCTGTCTGGCCAAGGCTATGGTTTTTGCAGTAGTCATGCATGGACTGTGAAGAAAGCTGAGCACCAAAAAATTGATGCTTTCGAACTGTGGTGTTGGAGAAGACTCTTGAGAGTCCCTTGAACTGCAAGGAGATCCAACCAGTCCATCCTAAAGGAGATCTGTCTTGGGTGTTCATTGGAAGGACTGATGCTAAAGCTGAGACTCCAGTACTTTGGCCACCTCATGCGAAGAGTTGACTCATTGGAAAAGACCCTGATGCTGGGAGGGATTGGGGGCAGGAGGAGGAGGGGACGACAGAGGATGAGCTGGCTGGATGGCATCACCAACTCGATGGGCATGGATTTGGGTAGACTCTGGGAGTTGGTGATGGACAGGGAGGCCTGGTGTGCTGCGATTCATGGGGTCACAAAGAGTCGGACATGACTGAGTGACTGAACTGAACTGAACTGAAAACTAGTAGTAATGAAAAAAGAAAACTCTAATTTAGCATTAAGGCCTCAAGTGTTTACACACTGGTGCATACACAGAATAAACCACTTCGTTGTACACAGAACAGACACATTTTATCCCATTTGAAATTTAAGAGAGAACTTGCTCAATGTGTCAGAACTTTCCATGCCAACATTCCAGGTTCACAGTTTTCAGCAGATGGTTTCCCTCTGGCTTTCAGTGCCACACATCACAACGATGTGCCCATAGCAGTGGAGGAGTCACAGTAATTTGCACCAAGGCTCTTGTTTCTTCAAAATATCCTCTGGGAGCTGTTTTCCAGGAGGGTCTGTTGAGCTTCTGTATTTGAGGGAGTGGCTGAACTGCAGTTACCTCCTACCCAGTCACAGATTTATACCTGTGCTGAAATATGCAGGTCTCTAACAATGCCTCTTAGAAACAAAGCCTCCTTCTTCCAGATCATGTGCTTATTCCTATTCAGTGAATCTACAACACAGCCAGGCTGAATAGCCTCTTTATATACCTGTGAAAAGTGAAACTCTGGAGGTTCTGCTTTAATATAGGTAATTTTGTGTATCAACAGGAAACAAAGACTGTTGATAGATGGAGAGGGAAAAAAAAAAAACAAACCCCAACAACTCACAGTGAAAACAAAGGGGCAAATCTTTTCTGCCTTTTAGCCCTGGATAAGCAGTGACTTAAGGCACAAAACAAAAGTATGTTGTAATTCGTAAAGGATCATCAAGAACATACAATGACATGTGTTAGGGATTACGATTTTTCCATCTTGATTCTATTTAACAGAAGACCTCTTTTCTCTGAAACCCACTGTAATCACACATGTACAAGTACCACACCCACACAGTCCTGTAATAAGAAAATGACCATAACATTCCAATAGTTTGCTTCTTTCATGGACACTCTACTACTACACACTGGAAAAATACAGACAGCAAGCCCAGTGGGTGTCACAGAACAGGGACAAAGAAACTTAAATTCAAACGGGGTATGAAAGAATCCTGTTGACAAGAAAACAGGCACAAAAGAGCAGATTTTATACTGAAGCAGGAAAGGAATGGTGGAGGGGAGAGGCCAGGGGACTTTTTCAAGAATGGACCTAAGAGGATTTGAAAGAGGAGTCCCCTATTGCTTAGGAGTCCCTTAAGACAGTATAGGCTCAGTTGCCCCTAAAAGTCATGGTCAAGCTGTCTTGGAAAGGTCTGGGTATGGGCAAGCCACGATATCAGAGATGACAGTCATCAGTTCAACAAACCAATCTAAGTCATAAATAACAGTAAGAAAAGACCTCTGTGACTGCAAGTGTTACCACAAAAAGCTGTAACACATTGTTGTTCGGTCCCTAAGTCCTACTGTTTGCAACTCCATGGACTGCAGCAGGCCAGGCTTCCCTGTCCTTCACTATCTCCTGGAGTTTGCTTAAACTCCTGTCCATTGAGTCGGTGATGCCATCCAACTATCTCATCCTCTGTCACCCCCTTCTCCTCCTGCCCTTGATCTTTCCCAGCATCAGAGTTTTTTCCAATAAATCAGCTCTTTGCATCAAGGGAACTTCAGTTTTAGCATCAGTCCTTCCAATCACACTGTGACACCTAGTGGGCTTATTTCCACTCATTTTCTAGAAAATAATAAATAATCAAGATTACCATTTGTAGACCACTCTGCACAGGTGTTCTCTATTCTGGCAGCACTGGGAGAACTGAAAATGGGAGGAAAGCAATGCCTCAGATCAGCGGCGCTGCAAAGTGGTCTTGTAGAGAAAGACCAGCTCCAGGAGTTGACAAGACTCACCTCTAACCCAAATGACTGAGTTCACTCACCTAAAAGGGAGGATTATCTTCCCTGGAGACCCAGAAAAAGTTTACCTGAGCCACAGCTGCCATAAGTCACTAATGAATGTTCTGAAAAATGCAGGATAATTTCTGCTGAGTGCTGAGTGCAGCAATGGCCTCAGGCCCTTTAGGCAAGAATGCCAACTTTGATCTTTCTGAACTCTCCCTGGACTCTGTCCTCCCCAGGAATTCTGACTTTCTCATTGCAATTGAGCTTCCCTTTCAGGTCTGGGCAAGGCAAAAACTGTGCCAATAATGAACACTTGTGTGTCCCAGCAACTGGTCTTCTCATATTTGTTACTTTATTTTTAAAAATAATACGACAAATTTTTATTGAGCGCTACGATGTCAGGCACCATTTTGAGTACTGAGGATATAACTACAGATAAAAATGATAAACCTCCTGGTTTCCTGGAACTTATATAATAGGGTGGGGAGATTAACTGACAACAAATAAAAATTATCTATGAAATACATAATGAGGTGATAAGTTTTATGAAGAAAATAAGGCAGTGAAAGAGAACTAGGAGACTGTAGTGAAGAGCCTGACTCCGTTCTTTATGTTTGACGGTGGAGAGCTTTCAAACCACTCCCATCCCCCTTCCTCTTCTGCCCTATATCTGGGCAAACTATTGAGAATGGCCAGGGCTCCTTCCCTTGGCAGCAACAGGAAGTTCAAAGCACATGAGCAACCCTACGTGCACAAGGTCCCTCACCCTAGTCCCAGCCTCTTAGCACAATAAAAGCTGAACTGGTCTCTTTCCTCTGCTATCTCAGGCCAGTTTTTGACCTGCTTGGGCCCCTGTCCTCCTCTCCCCAGAAAGTCTCATTACGTGAATAATAAATCCATTCACATTCTCTTAGTGCACGTGTGACATCATCTGTCTCAACACTAGAACCCGATTTTGGGTGTGGGGTCCATGTGAGCTGGGAAGGTGACCGTACCGGACACAAATGTGGGTTGTGGCCAGAGAAGCCCTCTCTGAGGAGAAGGAGGAGGGGATCAGAATAGCCAGGGAGTGAGACATGCAAATATCTGGGGGAGCATTCAATGGAAGGAACTGAGAGTTCTGGTGCATTGAAGAAAAACCTAGGAGGCCATTGAGGCTGGGGTGGATGGAACAAGCAGAGTGTGTGTCGGGGTGGGGGTGGGGGGATCCTAGCAGGGCAAGCAGACCCCACAGAGCTCTATGGCCCCATGCTAAGGGGATCTGAATTTTCCTCCAGGCAAACTATCAGAGGGATTTGAGTAGTGAAGTAACATAATCTGATTTACACTTTAACAGAATCAGTCCAACTGCTCCGTAAGGATCAAAGTTAGAAGGGCAAAGTGGAGTTCAGAAGACGCCCTTTCTGGGATTTGGGGGCAGAAGTTGTGCCAATGCAGATGAGAGCAGCAGGGCAGTAAGACGAGGTTTGAGTTTGGATCTATTTAAATGTTGAAACTGCAGGATGTGACCATGGAGGTGTGAGAAAAAGAGAAGCTGCAAGGAAGATTAATGACAGGGCTGCAAATACACGTTTGAGAGTTAAGTTGTAGATGGTAGTTGCAGCTGGGAACACGTCCAGAGAGAGAGAAGGGAAAGGCTTGACTGAGAGTTCTGGACATGCTAACATTTAGAGGTCAGGAAGACTGAGGAAGACCCCAGCAGTAGAGCCAATTTAAAGCTATAAACTGGCATGCCTATTTATATCTATCAGGGGTTGACAGATGCCATTGGGAACCTGTCAGGCTGGAGACTAGAACAACTTTGGCACATTTGTTACAATAACAAATACATCTCATGAGGCCTCTTGGGAGAAGGCTGTCTCCCCTTCCAGGAGACCCCATCATTACAGCCCATCTGTCTCCATTTGTATTTCAATATCTGTCTCATTAATACTTATGTCAGCTTTGGATGTAATTGTTATTATATTCATCCTGTAGATGAAAAAAACTGGTGTGGGGGCTGCTCAGAGAAGCTGAACAATTTGTCCATGATCACAGAGCTTATAAGACAGGAAGACAGGCTTTAATGTGAAGCTCCCCAACTCCGAGGTGCAAAGAAATTAAATGATTTGCCTGATGCCACATGATGAATTAATGGAAAAGATGGACTTAGAACTCTCTTTCTTATTTAAATTCATTGTCTTTCTTTCATTGGGAATAAAATCATCTGCTGGAAAATTCAGGCTGCTAATAATTTGCTAAAGAATCTTGTAATTTTTGGTAAGCCTTACTGGAAAGGCAGAGATCCACCATTTCTGACCTTGACTTCATATGTCCATAGCATGGACATTAGAAACAGACTATTAAAGGAAGAGGCAATGTGGAAAATAGCAAATAAATAGTAAAATATATAATCTTGAATATAAGTTTTAAAATATTAAATCAATATGGAGGGTAGGAAAACCTGACTAATACACCATGTTTATAGTAACAGCAGGATATACCCCAAGAGTATATATAGGTATATATAGTACATATAGAGTATAAACAGGTATAATATTTTCAGGGTTTCTGATTTTGTATTTTTATTTCTAATGTTTTTGTGTGACAAGTGCAATATAAACCTGTTAACATTTTAACATTAGTAAAGCTTTATTTTAAAATAATCATGATCTAAATTGATTTTTACAATCAATGTTGCATGGTTTTTATTAGTTAAAGGCCAAATATTTTTTAACACTAAAACATCAATCTTACAATGACATTCATGGAAAGCATTACCACATTCTGCTTAAAAATAATGTCCTTCCATTTGTGTTTGGCTTATCACTTCACGTTTTTTCACATATATCTCATAACTGGATGATTAGAATCAACGGCCAAATTAGGAGAGGTAGGTACTGTTATCTATTTTATATTGGGTTAGCCATAAAGTTCATTCAGGTTTTTCCATAAGATGTTACAAAAAACATGAATTAACTTTTGACTACACTAAAGCCTTTGACAGTGTGGATCACAACAAACTCCAGGAAAGTCTTAAAGAGATGGGGATACCAGGCGACCTAATTGTCTCCTGCAAAACCTGTATGTAGATCAAGAAGCAACAGTTAGAAACTGGACATGGAATAACAGACTAATCGCAAATTGGGAAAGGAGTAAGTCAAGACTGTATATTGCCTTCCCCCTCATTTCACTTATATGCAGAGTACATCATGTAATGGTGGGATGGATGAAGCACAAGCTGGAATCAAGATTGCTGGGAGAAATATCAATAACCTCAGATATGTAGACAATAACCACCCTTATGGCAGAAAGCAAAGAGGAATTAAAGAAATCCTTGATGAAGGTGAAAGAGGAGAGTGAAAAAACTGGCTTAAAACTCAACATTCAAAAAACAAAAATCATGGCATCTGGTCCCATCACTTCATGGCAAATAGGTGGGGAAACAATGGAAAGAGTGACAGACATTACTTTCTTGGGTTCCAAAATCACTGCAGATGGTGACTGAAGCCATAAAATTAAAAGACACTTGCTCCTTGGAAAAAAAGCTGTGACAAACCTAGACAGCATATTAAAATGCAAAGATATTACTTTGCCAACAAAGGTCTGTTGGCAAAAGTCAAAGCTGTGGTTTTTCCAAGTAGTCGTGTATGGATGTGGGCCATAAGGAAGGCTGAGCACTGAAAAATTGATGCCTTGAACTGTGGTGCTGGAGAAGTCTCTTAGGAGTCCCAGGGACAGCAAGGAGATCAAAACAGTCAGTCCCAAAGGATATCAACCCTGAATATTCATTGGAAGGACTGATGCTGAAGCTGAAGCTCCAATACTTTGGCCACCTGGTGCGAAGAGCTGACTCATTGGAAAAAACCCTGATGCTGGGAAAGGTTGAAGGCAGGAAGAGAAGGGGACGCAAGAGGACAAGATGGTTGGATGGCATCACTGACTCAATGGACATGAGTCTGAGAAAACTCAGGGAGATTGTGAAGGACAGGGAAGCCTGGTGTGCTGTAGTCCATGAGGTTGCAAAGAGTCAGACATTACTGAGAAACTGAACAACAATAATAAATATAAAGACAGGCCCTGTGGCTCCAAGAGAAGAGAGCAGTAGAGAGTCATACAATAAGAGCTTGAACTGAGCCTGTGTCTTTGATTCCACAGCTAACACACTACCTGATAGCTTTCCATATAAAGCAAATTTGTGGGGAAATCTAGTAAAAAAGGATATATGTATTCTAGTGGAAATGACAGCAGGAAAGGTATAAGCAGATAGAAAAAGATATGTATGCTTTATATGTACCACTACCCATGAACTATGAATCACTAAGGATTAAAAATGCATTTATAAAAAGCCTTTAATATATACACAGTTCTAAAACTTTCCAAAACATTAATTCCCTTTTAATTCTTCCCATATTTAGGTTGCTAATAGCTATTTTTAAGATATTAGTCCCTCATATTTCTATATTTGTAGTTTCTCAGCAGAAAAGAAAGCTCTGGTTCCTTGCAAACTTTTCTAAAGCTTTCATATTTAGTATGAGAATCGTAAACACATCTCTAATTTATTAAAGAAAAACTGGGTTTTAAAAGAGAGCTGATTTTCTCAACCATATAAAAATATGCTTCAAATATCTGAGGAAAAGAAAAAATTTAAAAAGTCCTAAGTATTTTTAAACAACTAGGTCTTGGAGATAAAATCAATTATTCTGAGTGCTATCAAGAAGACAATGGCAATGAAACTAAATCAGAACATCTTGATAACAACTAAAATTCACCTTAATTTTAAAGTGTCATTCTTTGGAAGTTACTACATGTGATAATAAAAGTTTCCAAAGCTTAATGCTTTGAGAAACTATATCTTTCACAAGAGGTGAAATGGGGAAAACCTAATGGTAAAACACTTGAAGTTATACAGAGACTAAGAAAATGAAAACATGACAAAAGAACAAATGCTTTTAAAACATTTCTCAATTAGAAAAGAATAAATGGTAATGCCCTGAATCAGGGACAAGGTAATGCCAATGAAAGCCTGTAACTGTCTTCAGACTGATTAAAAACTGGTAAAACAAACATACAAGTTGAAGAGATTTAGGTTAAGTCAGCATCATTTAGTCACTGAGTGGTAAAGAATCTGCCCACTATGCATGAGAGGGGGGGTTCGAACCCTGGGTTGGGAAGATCCCGTGGAGAAGAAAATGACAACCCACCTATATATTCTTGCCTGGAGAACACTTTGGGCAGAGAAGCCTGGTGTGTGGCAAAAGAGTTGGAAAGGACTCAGGGACTAAACAACAAGAATTGGAATTTTATTCTCTGGTACTATTGAATTGTCTTTATCCTTACATCCTATCTAAATATGACAAAGTGAAAGTGTTACTTGCTCAGTTGTGTTTGACTCTTTGTGACACTATGGACTGTAGCATCCAGGTTTCTCTGTCCATGGAAGGAAACCTCATAAAGCTTGAAAGAAATGATGGATTCTCTTTGGAGAAAGTAAAGCAGGTTCCCTTTCATAACGAAGTCTTAAAAAAATCTCACATCATCAATGTCAAAATTTTCATTTTGTTACCTTCAAAAAAACACAGCAAACACCTGAGGGTCCACCGAAGGACTGTCTAAACATTACTAATGAAAGTTTAGTATAATCCATATGGAATTGAATGAAGAATATTTAATATTTAATGAAAAAGTCAATAAATATTTATCAAATATTCAGGTGCTTAAAAATGTCTCTCTTCATGATGACAGTTGAGCATAAACTATTTTGTCAAAGTTCTAATATTGTCAAAGTTTAATATTTGACATTAATATTCACTATAATATTCAGAATCATAGTACATTTTCTAGTTCCCAATAAATTTCTTAAATTTTAAGAAAATAATATAAAGGAAACAGGACATAATTAATAGAAAACATATATACAAATGTACATATACTAAAGAATATAAGCTATGCTTTGAGAATGTCAAAATATGGGTGTTTCACATTGAGAGCTATAGACAAACTATATACTGTAAATGATAAACTATAATGTTAACTTGAAAAAGAGGCATCTTACATATGCATCATAACATAGGGCTTTGTTAATTAGGCCCCATTCCCTGTACATTTTGGGCTCCAGACTCCTGCATTCAACTGCCTATTTTACTACTTAAACTGGATGTCTAACATGCCAAACTTAACATGTCCAAAAGACATTTAATTTTCACTTCTCGAATCTCAGTTTTCCTTATCTCAACAAATAGTTCACAATTTGCCTAGACATTTGAACTGCAATCCTGGGACAGACTCTTCCTTGATTCTATCCATTTCTTCACTCTTCACTCCCTATTCCTGAACTAAGAGGAATCTTATTATCTTGTTATCTTTCCTTCAAAATGGATTCCTGAATTGGTATATTTTCCAGTTTACCTTCATCTTTTTGCAAATACTCTGAAGGGCACAAAATCCAAATTTGGCCTCCAGGGTCTACTAGGCCTCATAAGATCTGGTCCATGGGTGGCCCAGCCACAGTTTCCATCTCATTAAACACTCAGTAGTGTGTCCTCTGTGGGCTGCGTTGTTTTCAGTTTATTCCATCATGACTGCAGTCCCCTAGCTTTGCCATGGCGGTATCCCACCCACACCATCATGATGATTCCTCAGCTCACAGGTTACCATGTCAGTGAAGCCTTTCCTGAGTGCTCAATCTAATCAGCAATGCCTCACTCCTACCACTCATTGGTCTCCATCACCTCAAAAGGTTTCGTTTCTTCATAATATTAATCATTATCTGTGATCACTTTTGTAATACTGGAGTGGGTTGTCATTTCCTCCTCCAAGGGATCTTCCTGACCCAGGGATTGAACCTGAGTGTCTCTTGTGTCTCTTGTATTGGCAGGCAGATTCTTTATACTGTGCCACCTGAGAAGCCCTAATGTTAAGCAAATATAGAGCTAGATCTAATGATAAAATGTATGATGGCCTTCAGTAATGTAGAAAATATGCAAGATTGGAAGATGGGGAAAGAGCTGCTTTTCTAGTCTCAGGGGAAGAGGATAAATTCCCTAACACTCCATGACCAAGAGGAGCGAGTACCTCAGCTATTGTTTTTAGATTTTCTTTAAGGACAGTGCTGCTGCCAGCAGTCTGAGGCACATCCAAATGTTTATGCCAAAGGAAATTTTGTAACTGAAGTTTTCAAAAATAAAAGTGATGGGGTTGAGTCGGGGGGTGGATAAGCGCTTCCAGCTAGGGATAGTCAACTCTAAGAGGTTTCTATACAACCACATACAAACACTCAACTCAGACTGTGGCTTCTGGCTTCAGGTAAATGTCCAGAATATATTACTTACCCTGCGATTGACAACAACTCTAGATATAGAGAATACGTGGCTTTGCTTTCTTTTAAATATGCCTATTAAATATCTATGGGGCTTAAAACCACGTCTCAGGAGACACGCAATTTACTTTCTCTGAGGGTGTGTGGACTGTCACTTATTAACTCTATGGCCCTACTTGAATCCACTGCTTCGCTGGCTGCACACACTCACTGCCACTTCCTTTCAGGGGAAGTTCATTGAAAGGAATGAACATTGGACAGCAAGAGAACAAGATCCCCTTGAAGGGATAAGATGTCATAACAAAATGACTTTCTTCTGTTCCCAATCTTTAATGCCAAGAACTGTTTGTACTCTTTCTGTGAGAAATCAACAAAGAAGATTAGGTAATACAATGTATCTCTGTTCAAAAAAAAAATCATTATATTTTCCTTTCAGCAAATATGTTTATTTCCCTCTCTCCTCATCAACTTGTCTTTAGGTAAGTGCTTAGAGATTATTTCACAAACACGAGTCTTTCCTCAAAGAACTAAAGAATTAAAGAATTAAGAACTAAAGAATTAAAATACTTAATTAACTAAAAGCAACCAGGAGTTCTGCTTTCAATTCAGTTCTCTCAAATTTTCTGCAGCTACAGTATTTCCCCCAAATCAGTGCAGTACAAGTTTAGGGAAGAGAAAAGAATATTTCACCTCACTTAAAAACATCAAAGGAAAATACCTTGAAAAAAGGCTTATAGTAAATACAACAAACTGTTAATTCCTTTATTATATGAAACGGGAGCTCAAGTGAATAAGATAAAACATGTGCCAAAGAGATAAATAAGTAAAAGAGGTATTTTAAAAGGGAAATACAGTTAAAAAAACTACCCCATCTTGCCAGTAATCTTAACAAAGAAATTAAAAATATGTTAGCTTCTAGTTTATAAAAGTAGAAATAAAATTAGAACTCTTTTCCTCATTTTTTTTTTTAAGAAACAACATTCTTTGTTCAAACAATATTACTACGAAGTCCAAGCAAGTTGGGTTTCAGCCATGATATCTGAAAGAGTGAGCCAGGGAGACTGGTCTTTTCTCCCTATTCTCCATCTTACAGGGACTTTTGAGGAAACTTACAAAGCATAACGTATTTTAAGCGCTACCCACGTAAATAAAATGTAAGCGTTACTAACAACAACAATGACAAAAACAACTAGCATCTAGTTTTCCGTGAAGGACACTGGAAGACCATTATTTTTAATGCCACTCAGTATCAATGAGAGATTGTGCAGTCGGCATACTCCAAATTGTCAATGAGATTCTAAATCACATCTACCACTCTGAACAGCAATCTGGAAACATGCCATAAAAATCACCAAAATGTCCATCTCTGACTACCTTCACTTCTGAGGCCCTACATTGACTATATTCCATGAAGATACTAAATATAGCATCATTTAAGATGGCAAAACTTATAGGAAAAAACTGATGAACATATCCAACCATTTAATAAAGACTTACGGAGCAAATGATCTTGCAAAAGTTCATGTTGCTAAGAAAGGATGAGAGGAAATGGGAAAGGCTGGGGCCAAGGTCTAGAAAGGCTATGAAGACGTTTGTTAGGTAGTGCTTATGATGACCTGCACTGAAAAAGCCTTTCATTTTACTGGATGACATTAATTCCTCAAATAGTTCACTTAGCACATCATCAAAAAATACAATAAAATCTGCAAGAAGAAATAAATCAGTCTGTAGCACTAAAATTATTCTACTGGGAATCTTCAGGTAAGACCACAATTCTGATTTTGGCAAACTCTCCTAGAGAAGAATAAAAGTCAAAAAGCTGAAACATGTTTATGAGACTCCTTGTCTAAGCTATGAATGTGGGGAATCCCTAGGGATTTGAAGCACTCTTGACCAAACAAAAGGGTAGGATGGCCTCTCCTACAAGGAGGCAAGTCAGGAGTCAGATGGGAGGTCTAAGGATGGTAAACTCCAAGCTTAAATTGACAAGCATTTTGTAAACAAGATTTTCTAGTTCTAGATTCTTCTCTGTATTCTCTCTCCTGTGTAATTCTGTATCTTTAATACGGTCTTATTTAAATGCCTCTAGTCTAGCCTCAGCTGTGCTGTGGGTAAGGAAGGATTACATGTCCATATTTTAGCTGCCAGAGAAGGCATTCCAGTCTACCATCCAAGCCTTAAGCCAGGGTGAAGCTGGGGAAAGGTAACGAGTGAGAGATGTCTTAGAAAATGTGTTTCTCTCAAAGGTCAAGGGCAGGTCATCAGTCAGGCTCTGTTGCTCCACCTTGCATAGGGAGGCATCCTCTATTAGCACCCTTCAGGGGGCTGGTGTAGATTTGATTACAGACAGTCCCTTCTTTGTAGCCTCAAGTATGTTTAGATCATCAGATAGTTGAAAAATAAGCATCTTGAAACACAAACGAGACCAGGAAAAGGACAATAACTCCTGAGGGCACAAAAGCAAACCAACTAACATAAAGACAGCCTTCAGGCTTATGCAACTGTCCCTACCTGTCTGCTTTCAGAAGGGGTGATTTATCAAAAGGTCGTGAAAATGACCACCTTAGTGGAAGATAAGTGCAAAGTGCAAAGCAACACTTTTTTTAAGTTTACAGCAAAACCAAAGAAATATTCTAATGTAATCACTTGTTCAAAAGAAAAAAAAATAGAAAAACAAGTATAATCAGTGTCATTAGTTTTTGTGTTTTTTTAAAAGACCAACATTTTAAAAGATGATCTAATTCAACCCTTGGAATAACTGCTCTCTGTAAACAGAAATTATTTCATAATCAGATGCATGTTATGTTTACAGAAATTTTTTTTTGTTGTTTATGGAAATTTTAATCAGTATAAGCATGAAGTGGACCGAATTGCGAGTCTCTCTTCCCTTGCCTCAATAAAAAGCAAATCAGTACATTCGTAAATAGCTCTTCTTTTATTTTCTTTGATTGTTTCATATTTATTTTATTTTGGGGTTTTGCATATACCCTTGTAAGTCAGTTAAACTATGTTCCGGAAAAAAATGGAGTATAAGTAAACAAAAATTATTATCTCTCAATACATTTTCTTTCTGAAATTACTTTTTCTCTCCAGCAAAGATTACTCTTACCTTAGGTTGTTTGCAAAGGTAGCGACAAAGTTCTCCAATGTACTGGAACACAGTCACATTATATTTTCTGCAGTCATTCCAAAACTGGCTTGCTGAGAATTTTTTCCTTAACACACAAGTGGCACCTATGAAAAAAGCATAAAAAGGCACAAGGGAAAAAATTCAAGGGCAGAATTAACATAAAACACAAATGATGGTGCTCTGTCCAGAAGAGTTTTGCTCACTTTCAAGGCTTTTATAATCTATCAGCAGCCATTTATATCAAGCTCATTTGAAAACATTAATCTTACAGTCAAAAAAGTCTTTTAAAAATATTCATGCTGTAATTCTACATTTTGACTGTAGGTACGCTTCTTACAATACATGGGATGAAAGACGCACTCAAAATAAATAGGACAGTTATAAGTAGTAGAGAATGAATATAGATAAAGGTCATCCTTCTTCACAGAGACCAAGAATATTCACTTACTTTTGACCTTGAATACATACATAGTATTTATTTTAAAAACTTTTAAAGCAGCCTCAATATATTTTGAGGTTGAGTTAGCAAGGCAGAATTTGTAAGAAAGCACCAACGAAAAGGTTCATTGATGACTGCAGAACCTAATTTTAACAACCTAATTTTAATAACAATTTTAAGTCATAGGAATATGTTCCAAGGAAAATGCTAATGTCTCAACCTTCATCTTTATTTACTGTAGACATTTATCACATTCTAAACATACCATTCTATAACATTACTTTATAGTATTTTAGATATATATATATATATACATATAAATCATGGTAAGTGATCTCTAAATATTATTTCTGAGTGAGCTAGTAACAGACACATAATCTCAACATGATTATCAATGGAATCTACTGAGCTGTCAGTTCCACCAAATGACTTCTTGGGTATCTGGAGTACAATGTTTGCAAAGATAGCCTCAATAACTCCTCCTCTGCACTTACCTTTACAATGTGGATTTGACACCCTTTCTTTCAAGAAGTAGGGTCTATTTCCCCACTCATCAAATCTTGATTCTGAGCTGGCTTGTGACTTGTTTTGATGAGCAAAATATAGATAAAATGATCCATGTGACTTCCAAAGCTAAGACTTAAGAGATACTAGGCTTCTGATTGGGAAAGCTCCTACCTCCACTTAAGGAGGCAGGGCTTGGCCACTAAACAGTGAGTGATCACATGGAGAAGGAAGTCCTGTCAATAGCCAGTTTCATCCACAAGGCCAAATTCCCAGGGCACTGCTCTTTCCACTTCAGGCATACACTGAAGTGGGTGATGAAGCTGTGTCCTTTTAGTAAACATTTTATAATTGTATAACATGCACACAATTACTCTGAATTCTACAAATAGCATTTCAAACTTTAATGAAGACAAGTTCTAATTATTAGACATTGTGAAAACTTATTCAGACAATAAAAGCATACCTAATTCAATACATCCACCAATTCCCAGAAGAGATGCTGCACTATGATACAGAGGAAGAGTTATATAAATGATGTCATCAGAAGTACAACCAAAAGCCCATAATCCAGAAGAACACTTTGTAGCTGCCAGATGACAAATCACAGCTGCTTTTGGTAGGCCTGGAATAAAAGGAAAAAAAAATGTAACAGAAAAGATACTGTGTTGGTATCAACTACAACAGCATCTGAGGCAAAAATACATCAAAATAGTCTATATGCTTGGTAAAAAGGGCCATGCAAATGTTGGCTGTGACTTAAATTAATCTCTAGAATCTTGGATCTACCCAGAGGATTAAAACTATAAAATTATATAAGAGTTTGAAATCTAGGAAGCTTCAAAGAGCCATATTTGCTATAAAAATGCCCCCAATACACAGTTTTTTCTCTGGTTCGACCTATTTACTGAATAAAACTAAAGTTGTCATGGGATTTTTAGTGAGAGCAGCACATGTGACTGCAAACCCCAGTCTACAGTGACTTCCAGACACTCTTTCAGAGTGAGCTTCGTGCCTGCATAGTTGCTGCACCTGCTTAGACATTTTCTGATAGACTTTGGGCTTCAGTTTCATTAACTGGAAGAGACGTGATCTTATACACAAAATTGGCATGGTCTTGCCTACAATCCTATCTAAAATTCATTTATTAAGCTTTCTCAAAAGAAATTTCTGTGGCTCTTTCTGATAGCTAGGCATCTCACAACCTGAGTTTATTGTCCTCCACATGGATAGAGAATCCCTCCAAAATTTCTTGTCAAAGCCATTATAAAGATTTTCAGTGAGACTAGCATCCTTGATTCTTGATACTATAATTGCTTTTCTCATCTTCATCCGGAGAATCAAATATTAATGCATTTTCTGCCTCTGCGAAGTTCCTACCTGCTGTTCTTCAGTTATCATATTCCCTACTTTCCATATTGTTCCTGATCTCATGGCAACCCAGCTTTAAAAATAATTTTTCAGTTGGAGGTTTGTCAAAAAATGAAGGATGCTTTATCTAGTTATTTTTCACCTGTGTGCTTCTGTCACTCCGGTAAAGCACTTTAGTGACAAACAAATTACTCATGTTTTGGTTCCTAATTTGGTTAGTTTTAAGTGAATAATGATCTCATTAACTTGTTATAAAAGTTATTATAAATTATTTAAGGTACTCAGACTTTTTGATAAAGGAGATAACAGATAGGAGCTTATCCAACAATGAAAGTGATCAAAGGTTAATGCAACTTAAAGTTTTAAAGAAAGAAAAAAAAAGTTTTAAAGAAAGAAAGATGAACCAACAGAATAAATAAGCTTGTTAAAACTGCAACTTAGAGTCTCTCTTGGAAGAGTTGGTTCATTACCATACTAAAGCCTCTGAGGGGCCCAACTGTACAAAAATGTTACTGTTTTTTTCAGATGTGTTTGTCAAAGTCCTGTGGTCATAAAGCACCTCTTCAAGTTTAATTTTTTTTCTTTGTAGACATGAAGGGATACAGGTGTCACAAGCTTGGGAAAATGCTACCTTAGGTGGTCTCTGAAACCCTCTGCTTTTCTAACCTTCTGTGGATCCCTGGCATTAAAACTCTTCACACATCCACAGATGTGGGGAGACCACTGTGATGAGGTCCAGGCATAAAGGTGGGAGTGAGGTTCTGTCCAATGAATTGGGGATTAGCAGGAAGAAGGAAGAAGAGATGCTATTAAGAGAAAACCAATTTATGGATAGGGATGGAAAAAATCTCGGGAATTTGGGGATAATTTTGGAAAAGGGAAAGAATCCCTAATATTAAGCAGGCAAGACAAAAGGAAATAAACTTAATGGTGATTGCAACTGGTCCCAATGCAGCCTGAAAGGCAGTTCCATCCTTTTCCTCCTTCCACTGCTTGCAGGAGTGACTGACCGCAAGGCTGCCGTTTCCAGGGTTAAAAAGCCTTTCCTGGAGATCGTGTGGCACCTAGCTAGACTCAATGAGCCACCTCAGAAGTGGATATGGGCAGACTGAATACATACATAGGCCCTCAAGGCCAAAAAGAATGGAATTGGAGGTGACCGCAACATGACTTTAGAAAGTCGTGGACAACTGACACAGCCTTGGAGAAAGCTGATTTGCTCCCACAAAATCCCAGGAGGCTCAGAAACTTGGAGAATAGGTACCTCCCAGAGTGGAGTATCAATAGGGAACTATAAAGAGGGAGCTAAATGGGAGTTCTGTTTAAGAAGCAATTCCACCAGTCATAAATAAGGGAAGCCTCTCTTGTTCATCAAGATCTCACAGAATCTCTCAGGTCAATGACACATGAATGGTATAAAAATCGACCTCAGTCCTTTCCTTACTCAAAGACATTCTAAGTTTGTCCCTAGGTTGATGGATATATTTTGGTGAGCTTCACATTAGTAAAATGATTAGGAAAGGTCTGATGTCATCCAAAGGGCTCCCATACAACCTGCTTGAAAGGGCCTGTGAGCGGACTCTGCTCCCATCATTTTTAACTTTTCTAACTCTCACTTCTTTACATCACTCCCTAACTTGTATAACACTTACTTCATTATCAACATTATAAGATTTTTTGTTTGAGAAAATCTGTTTGATTTTTATGCTAATAGGCAACACTAACATAAATTCTCATGATCATTACAACTACTATCACTTAATCCAGCTCTGGGTTTCTAGCTGCAAAACATCAGCTTAGAGAGAGAGAGAGAGAGAGAGAGAGAGAGAGAGAGATTCTTTTAATAAAAAACAACCTTTAATGAGGTTCAGTGTGAGACAGGCTGGGATCTGGGGCCTGTGACCCTTTACGTGGGCTGCCTGCACCTCAAGTGACAGAATAGAAGAAACTATAAGGGACTAAATGTAACTGCATGCATGTACAGTTGAGGCAATTATGAAAAACATTCAAAAGGGGCACAAGTCAACTGCCATTTCTGAGGTGCCAGGAGCAAAAGGAGGTTACTGTACATGACGCCTGTAAACAGCACCTCCAAGAGGGTGGGCAGACCACTTACGCCACCCCTCCAGCCCCACCCACCAATCACCCCATTTTAGGAACCAGCCTGCCCTCCCTAGTCAGGGAGCCAGCAGAAGCGCTTGTCACTTGTTTTCACTTCTCTGTGCTGTGGCATGAGTCCCAATCAAGCCTTTCCCGAATTCCTCATCTGATCCCTTTCCATTTTCTATTGATTAAAGAGTCCAAGGACCCTAGTCTGTAGCAAATGTGATTTTGCTACATTTTCTGACAGTTTTGTATTTATAAAGCATGACATCTACTGTATGCCCAATTCTGTATGTTGCTTTGCTCTCTATAAGACCTTAAGTTGCTTAGAACTTTAAGCTAAAGAGAGATGATATTTGTGTAACCTTTCCTGTATAGGATCATTCACAATCCAAATTTGAAAGAATGCCAATAAATGCTTTTGACATTTTAAAATGTAAAAAATAAAATGAAATTACAGCACCAGATTGCTTCCCCCACAATGGCAAAGATCTGATATGTATTCTCTGGAAAAAGATGAGCCTCTGGAAACACCAGGAAGAAGAGAGACTGAACATATCGTGGGAATAAGAGAAAGTGGGCATCCTCCTCCAGCTCCCTTTTGGCAGGTTACTAGTTTTCCCTTTAAGATTCTGGTCTGAGGAATCTAAAGCACCTAGAAGTAAAACTGGTAGTCATGCATCTGCCAACAAAATGTCCTGGACACTGAAACTAACCAGCTCACAATCCTGCTTGGTCACACAGAGCTTTTAGTTAGGATTTTGTTTGTTTTGGTAGCTACACTTTAAACATGAGCAGCCAAAGGTCAACAGATACTTAAGGAAATTCTCTAGAGTAAAGAACAGAGGGCACTGTAAAATAAAAGGTAAAAGGGCATTAGAGAACATAGAGACAAAGTAGAGAGGAGAAATTTTTTAAAAAATATTAATATTCTGAGAGGTATGAGACAATGAAGTATCAATAATACAAAAATAACATGCTACAAAATGAGAAATATTCAGAGAACATAGGGTGAAAATATAAATCTCTCAAAAAGTAAACCAAAAGGTAAGAGAAGGAAAATAGGATAGAAAAGATTAGAAAATTAATAACAGTTCAAGGAGGCCAAGTTTTAAAATGTTAGAGACCCAAAGATAAAAGAATGAACAAACAAACAAAATAATAGAAGGAGAGAATGGTCAGAAAAAAATAGAAATAAAGAGAATATGCAGACATCTTTAAAAAATATTTCAAATACCTAGACTTGCAAGACATGAGTTTCTAGATTTAAAAGGCTGACAGATTTATCAGCAAAATGGATAAGTAAGACTAGTCCCAGTACAAATAATCCTGAAATCATAGACTAGTGAAGGTTCATGAAATTCTAAAAGTTCCTCCCCCTTGCCCCCACCTTCCCCCACCAAAAGAAAGAAAAACACCACCAGGTTGACGTAAAGGACATGAAAGCAGAAAAAAAAAAAAAAAGACTTCTCAATACATATACTGGAAGATAGAAGGTAAAAAAGCAATGCCTTCAAACCCCTGCACCAGTATCATTTCTTACCTAGAATTCTATACAAGGGTAAGGGTAGAAACAAAAAGACATTCAGGCATGTGAGAACTTCAACTTACCTACTAATAAGCAGCTGCTAAAAAAAGTGCAGTGATAAAATGAAAAGTAAATAAAGGAAATAAATTTAGAATCTAAGAATCAGGGGATTGGCAAGAAGGTCTGAAGGGAATTCTCAGGGTGATGTGAGAAACAAACCCCAGGACATGTCAAGATTGAAATCATAGGGAGGAAAGCTTTAGGAAAGATGTGATCAAGAACTGACATATATATGCTAATATGTATGAAACAGAAAACTCATGAGAACCTGCTGTATAGCCCAGGGAACTCTACTCAATGCTCTGTGGTGACCTAAATGGGGAGGAAATCCAAACATGAGGGGATATATGTATACATCCAGCTGATTCACTTCACTGTGTAACAGAAATGAACACAACAATATAAAGCAACTATGTAGTTATTGTTGCTCAGTTGCTCCTTGTGTTGGACTCTGTGCAGCCCCATGGACTGGAGCATGCCAGGCCTCCCTGTCCTTCACCATCTCCCAAAGTTTGCCCAAGTTCATGTACATTGCATGGGTGATGCCATCCAGTCATCTTATCCTCTGATCCTTCTCCTTCTGCCCTCAATCTTTCCCAGCATCAGGGATTTTTTCAATGAGTTGGCTGTTTGCATCAAAAGACCAAAATACTGGAGCTTCAGCTTCAGCATCCATCCTTCCTAAAAATATTCAGGGTTGATTTCCCTTAAGATTGACTGGTTTGATCTCCTTGCTGTCCAGGGGACTCTCAGGAGTCTTCTCCAGCACCACAGTTCTAAGGCATCAATTCTCTGGCATTCCGCCTCCTTTATGGTCCAGCTCTCACAACTGTATGTGACCAATGGGAAGACCACAGCCTTGACTATATGAACCTTTGTCAGCAGAGTAATGTCTGTTTCAACACATTGTCTAGCTTTGTCACAGCTTTCCTGCCAAGGAGCAAGTTTCTTTTAATTTCATGACTGCAATCACCATCCTCAGTAATTTTAAAGCCCAAGTAGAGGAAATCTGTCACTATCTCCACCTTTCCCCCTTCCATTTGCCATGAAGTAAAGGGGCTGAATGCCAAGATTTTAGTTTTTTAATATTTAGTTTTAATCCGGCTTTCACTCTTCTCCTTTACCCTCATCAATAGGCTCTTTCGTTCCTCTACAGTAAAGAACTAAAGAGGAACTAAAGCAACAATACCCCAATCAAAAGAAAATATAACAACAACAAAAAGAACATAGGCTTGACAAAATACAGACAAGCTTTTCAATGTCTAAAGGTGAGTTACTTTTTGATAGAAGGATGGGTATAGACTGGTCATAGATGTAGAGAAAGCCAAGCAAGCAAATGAAACAACAAATGATCAATTCCAGATTGGGGAGGGTTTTACCTGAAAGGAAATAAATATAATTTTATTATACTATGGAGGGAAGCTAGAAATAGTTATGATACTGATAACTATCAAACCAATATTTATGATGAAAAAATAGATAGAGTAATGTCAGAGAAAGACAGTATCTGTACCAGAGGAAAAAGTCTGAGTTGGAGGGAGAGAGTGGTAAAGAAAGAAGATAAAATTTTCATCTTCCATTGTGGACAAGCAGCACCTATATTTGGGGGGCACCTATTAAGTACCCAATAAAATTCTCAGGCTATTTAGATATATGGAGATGACTACAGAAAGATCTGTGCTGGTGAAGACTATTGAGAGTCCCTCGTACAGCAAGATATCATACCAGTCAATCCTAAAGGAACTCAACCCCAAATATTGACTGCAAGGACTGATGCTGAAGCTGAAACTCCAATACTTTGGTCACCTGATGCAAAGAACCGACTCACTGGAAAAGACTCTGATGCTGGGAAAGATTGAAGGCAGGATGAGAAGGGGTGACAGAGGATGAGATGGTTGGATGGCATCACTGACTCAATGGACTTGAGTTTGAGCAAACTGCGGAAGATGGTAAAGGACACGGAAGCCTGGCACGCTGCAGTCCATGGGGTTGCAGAGTTGGACACGACTTTAGCGACTGAATGACAAAAAAAAAAAAACAAAAAAAACAAATGCAATTGGTTTGGGAATGGTAAGCAGGGTACTTTTCTCTAATATTTCTAAAACTATGAGCATTTTCATCTCTGTACCGTATTACTTTAATATGAATAAATATCAAGTAAAAAATTAATAGTGCTTTTGCTTTCAGCCTGTTGTGCAAATGTATCAAACACTGGTTTTAATCTTCAAGAACAGGAGCTGCTAATAGTCTGCTCCACACTATTCTCTTTGGGGTGAGGAGGGTTACGGGGAGAGGAGAGTGGTAAAGACTGTTTTGAAGATCAGAGTCACTTTTTATAAGAAAACAGCATAAAGACAAATTGTCAAGTAACTTCTGTTGGAAGTTTTCAAAGATATAATTTCCAAAATTTCATTGTTTCTTTCAAAGCCAAGTCAGGTCATCTTTGTGCTGACAACTTGATACATATTAGCATTTCCCAGTTCATTTATCAGAGTTGTTTTAAACAAAGTAACAACAACAACAACAACAAGCACAACACATCTCCAGTATAAAAGAGATTATTGTTAGCCTCCAAAGAGAAAAAAGGAAAGAACAAAGTAAGAAAACTTTACTTAGGCAATAGTAGTTTTGCTTACAATACTACCTGTGCATAAGAAATAAGTACCAATACTTTTGAAGTGAAGTGAAAGTCACTCAGTCATGCCCGACTCTGCAACCCCATGGACTGTACCCTGCTTTTAACACACCTCAATTTAAACTCCTGGTCATCTTCAAATCAATTACCAAAGGTTATTCAAACTACCATAAATACCATTCAATTTTTCTCAGAATCAATTAAGTTTAACATTTCTTTTGAATTCCCAGGTAGTTTCATTACTCTTTGTGTGTGTGTGTGTGTGTGTGTGTTGTTTACCTGATAAAAGTTTCTTGATTCTGATTTGTAACCTCCCCCAAACATACAAAGACCTCAAGATTTCTTGTTTCTCACATGTTCCAGTCAACCCAAGGAAAACCAAGAGAGCTTACTACAGGTATTTAAATGGCAGCTCTATACTTGGATTGTGTTTAGGAACCAACATTTTATACAAGAATACAGAAACCTGTTTTAAAGTAGACTAATGGCTTTTTTAATTCAGAAGGATGATTACAAACATTTAAACATCTTTTCATTTATATATCAGGCATCTAAGGGAAGCTAGCAAAGATCCTGCCAAAGAAGCAGTCCAAATTTCACACTCTGAGTAACTGGGCTGGATCAAGTTTTCAGATATTCCAGTGCCATTTGTACTACCAAACTTCAAAATCTTTCCACTTGCAACAACGGCCAAGTGAACATGGTGACTTGCCAAGCTAAAGGTAAAGTAATTACATTTTCCATCCAAGTTTGAGAGTTC
Organism: Muntiacus reevesi; assembly: GCF_963930625.1. Classification (NCBI taxonomy): domain Eukaryota; kingdom Metazoa; phylum Chordata; class Mammalia; order Artiodactyla; family Cervidae; genus Muntiacus; species Muntiacus reevesi. The sequence continues at coordinate 203,730,034 of NC_089249.1, forward strand.
AAAGACCTAAAGAAACCCAGGTCTTCTTGGATACATGCTTTCTCAGATTTTTGGTAGCTATGAAACTGAGCCCCACTAAAACCAAATTCTTTTACCAACTCTCTATCTAAAGCTTTGTTCCCTTTCTTGTCCCCTTTGACCTCAATCCCTGGGGAACTGAACAGCAATCAACCAGAGTCAGATGACTAAAATTGCTGTAGCTGATGACATAGTTAAAGCACTAAAGTGGTTATCATAGATATTGTCAACAGATTGTTTCTCCAGGGCAAGATGAGCTCACAGACCCTCAAGCCATGGACCACCTGGCCAGAGTTGTAAACCAGAGACATCCTGACTCCCCAAACTGTCAACAGAACTGTTACAAGATGATGACTAACCCTAGCTTCTTTATTCTTCTCCTTTAAGAAACCCCCAACTCAAAGGTCAAGTTGAAGTGGATCTGAGGCTTGGTGGGCTGCAATAAACCCTTATTTTTCTGCAATCTCCTGCTATCAGAGTTTGGCCTTCTGTACCTTGGGTACTCAAGTCCTTTGCTCAGTTACAGCTACACATGGCACAGATTTGTCCAAACCGGTTGCTTTTCAAATATAATACACTGTGTTCTTTTCAAGTTTAAAGAACAAATGGATCATACCTGTTGTTCCAGAAGTAAAAATATAAAGATAAGGAGTCTTGGGGTTTGAGACGGCATGGTGGCTGCGTGGCACCCGACAGTCAGATGCTGCGCTCAGTTTTTCTTTGAGTGAAGTTATGCCTTGTGGAACAGAGTTTTTCATTGCCCAAACGCTGATACCTTCTGGGAGGCTTGGAAGGATGTCTTCTACAGTTTCTAGAAAATCTAAAAACCAAAGGATTAGGAATAAGTAAATAAGACATAAATCTCAAACCACTCGCCTTGTGCATTCTTTTGCCTGTTGGAACAGGGATGAAATGCAAATACAATGCCAACTTCCTTTTCACAGTGGATAAGTAACATCCTAGCCATTTTATGATTCTGTTTCAACATGACCAATTTAAAGGAAAATCTAGTTATTACCTGATTTCATCAATGCAAAAAACCCAATTCAAACTGCAATTTGGAGATCCCATTATCCAGGCTGTGTTTCCCCCCCCCCCCCCAATTTTTAAATAAAACTCTGTTTCTGTAATTTGCCTTAAATTTAAATTCTGGACACTGCCCTGAACATTCTTTCTGAAATACAACTCAGTATCTCATTATTCTAAAAAGCCATCTGTCTGTCACTCCTCAGTTCCACTGTAATGCAACAATCCAGGAGAAACATCTGACTGCTCCGGAAGCACAAGATTCCAGATTATGGATTCACAAGAGGCTGCCTTGGATGCCATTGCAGAGTGAAAAGTTAAAGGAGGAGATTAGAGATGCTCTTTCCTCTGGATCAGAATTATTAAAGGTAAAAGGTCTTTGAAAGCAAAAGAATGCTTTCCAGAAAAGGTGGCAGGATTCACAGTGCACAGTAGCAGTGGGATCCAAGGCCTCATTAGAACCAGCATCAAGCAAAACAAGAAGATAAAAGACTAGAAGACTGCAAACGCGGGTGTCTTCGGCCTGAAGATCTTAGGGGTCTTCACAATCTCAAGGGTCTGGGTTGAAATCCAGGCTTGAGAAAGGCAAAGGGATACTCATCTCAGGAATCAGCTACTGTACAGATAACCAAAGAGTGATTGTGCAGGGAGACTGTGTTGAGGTACTCTGGGAGACTGAACTAGACCTTCTTAATCTGATCTTCAATGTAGGAGAACCTGTCATCTCTCCAGGAGGACAATACTGGTAGAAAAGGAGGGAGTTGGAAGGTGGGTGCAAATCCTTGAGGAGAAAATATTTAGTGTGAGGGTACCTGGCACTCTATGGGACACAAAATAAGCAGGGCATCATCATTCCTGGATGATGTATAAGCGAGTCAGGCATCATTTTTTTTTTCCCCCCAGAGTAGACAGACAAACAGTTCTCAATATTCTTTAAGTTCTTTTAAAATGTAATGCTCCCTTCCTTTAAGATGGATCTTTAACCACTTTCCTGTTCTACATGGGTGCTGCAGCTTTATTTTCATGGTCCTACAACACATCATACTTTTTGAGATAAATGGGATTTCTGAGTGCTACATTATTTATCTTAAAATCTATGTCAACATCCACAGGGACATTAAGCAGTGGCCTTTTGGAGTTAACGTGAGGAATGCCTGAGATCACCAGCAACCACAAGAAGTTATGAAGAGGATAAGGAAGATTTTTTTCCTTAGACCCTTCAGAGGGGACATGGACCTGCAGACACTGTGATTGTGTACTTTTAGTCCCCATGTCTGAAAGGGAATGAATTTTTGTATTTTAAGCTTACCCAGATTGTGTCATGTTATCACAGCAGCCCTGGGAAGCTAACTCAACCAAGGTCACAAGTTGGTGAATAGACCTGTTAGTCTAACCTAAGTCTAACTAACTCTAAAGTCTATATATTACCTCATAAATGAAGCCAATGATAAAAAATACAACTAAATGTAAAATATACCCTGGTCAGAATGGTAAAGTCCACATAATTATGGACCTGTCCATCTAAGTATTTTCAAAATAATTTTTAAACAAGAATTAAAAAATAATCACTAGATATATTCTATTTTAAAGTTAAATTCAGGGTGCTGCATTAAACATTTCTGGAAATGTAAAGCAGTGTTTGGTTCTTTCAAAAAGCCATCTGCCAGCCCTGACTTAGTTCTACTATAAATACAAAACATTTGGAAAAAAACTCATGATTTACATCCTCAAAATCTATAATCCAGATTGATTACAAAGAAGCAGCAAGATAAACACATCAAATTGGACTAGGAAACTCATAAGAAAACTAAGGAAACACAGAAAAATGGTAAGGAGTTTATATGTTAGGATTGGGGAGGCAAATTGGTGATTGAAATTTTTTGAGTTAATTTTTACTTTTTTAACAAATCAAAATAAAATAAGATGTCAGATTCCAGAGGAAAATCTTTTTCTACTGAGCATACACAGCATATTGCTGTATACTGATTGCTTTGGTAAGAAAGAGAAGTGAAAAAATCATAAGGAATGCTGGGGGAAGGATGAGTCATAAATAAATGAAAAAGCAAGACAAGCAAATGATTTGTACTTTGTATTTTCTCTTAATTTTTAGCACTAGATTTTGCTTAAATGATTCTTTCTGGCATTTTGAATGTATAAGTACAAGCCTGAACTGACTCATTTCATTCCCTTAACTTCAAATATGTCACCTGGAACTGTAAATTAACAAGACAAATTTTATATGTTCTTAATAATATGTGTAATAAATTGGCAAAATAGGTGCCAAGAAAGCTACAATATGATTAACTGTGGATCAAAATCTTTGTTGGAACTGTAAAGTCTAAAAAATCATAGTATTTATTAAGAGTGATGACCTTTACAAGAAAAAGGAATAGTATTTACTAAGAGTGATGACCTTTACAAGAAAAAGGAAGTGAGTGGATTCCTAGGAATCAGAGGAGATACAATTTAATCTTCATACATTATAATGAAATTGACTTACATGAGACATTTAGAATTAACAAACAGAATTTTATCTAAACAAGTTATTTCTTTAATAGTGGTAGGAAATATGGATGAGGAGAGTGAAAATTGAGATAGAAACGAAAAATCTTGTAGGGGATAATGGATCATTATTTACTTGTCATTGTCAGGCTTTCTTGATAAAATGGCAAATTTTAGTGTCACTTTGAAAGTAAATTTAAAATATTTATTCCTGCCAAAAAATATAGCTTTTGTTTAAATACTTCATGAAGACTTGGCTGTGTTTCATGAAGATTTACTCTTAGTGAAGTGTCCCACCATTGAGAGCCACAGAACTGTAAGCACCTCGGAAGAGTAAAGGCTGTCCTGCTCGACCCCTTCACCAGCTGCACCGGGCAGAAACCCATAGGTGCTGGACATGGAATGCGACGCATGGGATTCACTGTAGGTGCAGGTATTAACAGCAAATTACCATAAAGATTTGAGACAGATGAAAATTCTATGAGATTTAACAAAGTCTACAACACAGGAGAAAACTGAATCTCTCTTTTCAAAGCAATAGATTCTTCCAAGAAATACACACTGTTTCTCGCATGCACAGGTTTATGTGGGGTTGCAAGCATAAAAAGAGGTAAATTATGATCTCTGCTTATAAACATTTAGGACTGTTTGTACAAATTAATTTCTTGTTGCTATACCATTGCTACGTTTCATTCACATTTCTGAGACCCTGAAATCAAAGAGTAAAAATGTAATATATCCCCTGACTATACCATTAGTGTGAATTATGTTACTCATTCTGCATTAAAAACTTTTTTTTTAATTGAGGTATAGTTGATTTACATCGCTGTGTTAGTTTCTGGTGTACAGTAAGTGATTCAGTCATACATACATACATACATATTCTTTTTCATGATAGCTTATTATAAGATACTGAGTGTAGTTTCCTGTGCTAGCAGGACTTTGCTGATCAGCTGCTTCGTATATAGTACTGTCCTAATATATCCCTTCCCTCCTTTCCCCTTTGGCAACCGTAAGTTTCTTTTCTATGTCTCTGAGCTTGTTTCTGTTTTGTAAATAAGTCCATTTGAATCTATTTGAATCACTTTTTAGATTCCACATATAAGTGACACCATACGACGTCTGTGTTTCTCTGTCTGACTTACAGACATTATTTTTAAATTATCCTGTGCTGGCTCCGTGGCTCAGTTGTGTCCGACTCTTTGTGAGCCCGTGGACTGTAGCCTGCCAGGCCCCTCTGTCCATGGGATTTTCCAGGCAAGAATACTGGAGTGGGTTGCTGTTTCCGACTCCATAAATTACTTTATTCTACATAAAACGAACTGATATTTTCAAAGGTAATTGCTCATAGCTCTTAAAACACTGGCAAACATTTAACTTTAAAATTTTATGCATTACTAAAAACTATTATGCAATTCAACTACAAAGGGTTAACATGAGGTTTCCATAGTGCAAAGCAATATTTACACAGAAACCAAAATGAAATTGTAGATCTCATCACACGCTCTTAACTACCAATCTGCTGCTTGACAGCAGGTCAATGGGTTTCTCACAGAACACCTGGGCAGGTAGTTAAGTAAGCTGTGTCCTAAAGCAACATATATAATGATGTAGATAACAATAGTTCTCATCAGGCCAGACACTCATCTCATCATGAACAATGTGTCAGTTATTTTTACAAATAATAGTTTACGGATAATAATAGCCCTAGGAAGTGCATAAGTGTATCATTCATGATAACATATTCTTCCCTGAAGCAATTTTATTAACTGCTTTGAATGGGTACACACAAGTTTGTAAATGGGTTTCTGGGTTTCATTTTCAGCTGTCCCCACATCTTTTAGGGTATGGACAGTATATTTATCATAGGCAAAATTGTGCAAGAAAGTAAAATGTAGAATACTTCATTTATTGTTATTTCAACACATCGTATTTCCAATAAATAATTATTACTCAGATGTGTGTTTTTCCAGTTCAGCCTTGCTACTTCTCTGAGGAGGCACAGTCCCTCTTTAAATTGTTTTTGCTCCTGTCAGTATTCAAGTTTCATTCCCTTATAGCAAACATGTGTTCAACATAAACTGTACATAAGAACTCCAGGGTCGGTATCCTAACGATCAGTGAAGAAAATAATCATGCTTAGAACACTAACTTTTCCAACTAGTAAATCATAAACAATCAAAATTAGTTATATATATATATATATATATATATATATATATATATAAATATTTTCGGAATGGAGGTAATCCTTGACCTAGCTGAGTCTAAAATGGGAGGAAAAAAAAAAAGGCAAAACAGCCATTCATTCTACTCTACATAAAAGTATAGAAATGCCTTGAAAATGAAAATAGATATGTTGAGGCTAGCATAGTACATGGATAAAATAATACAGGTTCACATGAGTCACATCTCATCTATCTGAATACATCTTACTTTCTATAGAACTTAAAGGGTTTTTATTTTTTCCTCCAACTATTTCTCTTGGTCTTTGAAAAGGAGATATCTTTACGGTTGAAAGTCATTTGGAGAATTACAATGGTTTGATGGTTAACTGGAACATTTGTCCCTGCACATTGTGAATGCAACAGATCACAAATACGGACAGGGCAATGTTGCACGCATTATTTTAAGCTTAGAGAACCGACATAAGAGTGTGCTTCTTGTGAAAAGAAACAAAATCCTCCCCAGAAGGTTGAGACACGACATACTGTTGAATCTAAAGTATCAAGGTCCAGGGGAATATTAATATATACTTTTCAGTTATTTACTTACAATTATAAGGATTTAATATGTGATACACTGAGAAAGCAGAGAGTGCAAAATACACGCACACATGCATGCGTGCTCAATCGCTTCAGCTGTGTCTGGCTCTTTGCAACCCCATGGACCGTAGCCCACCAGGCTCCTCTGTCCATGAGGTTTACCTGGCAAGAACACTGTAGTGGTTTGCCATGCCGTTCTCCAGGGAATCTTCCCAACCCAGGAACTGAACCCATGTCTCCTGCGTCTCCTACACTGCAGGCAGATTCTTTACTGCTGAGCCCAGAAAATACAAAAATGCAAGTAAATCTGAAATTTTGTGGATACTAACTCTAGAAACTAAAGACTACAAAGCTTAAAATGGTTTGACTTTCAGGGAGTCATGATTCTAACATTTAGCCACACTGATATAAAATAACATAACCAGTAACTCTTTGATATATCTACTGCCAAAATCAGCCACCAGAAGAACAGCACAGGGACAATTCCCGGGCAAAAACAGGCAAGTAAGTGAAGAGTTACTGAAAGCCCCTTGTGTACCTTAAAGTTTTTCATTAGGTCATTCGATCACCTATCCATTCATCTAGGCAGTAAATACTTATTGAGCACCTCTTTTAAACTAAGTTCTAAGAATTTAGCAGCAAAGAGAACAAACTTCCTCAGCTCAAAGAGTTTATATCTGAGCCCTTGGCCAATTCCTCCAAGTTGCACAAGTACCTCTACGTGATCTGGCAAACACATCTTTACCATTCCACTAAGTCACTGAGAGAGCCATGGCACATGGTGCCTGAGGCAAGAGGATTGGTGGGGAAAATATTGAAACCAAGTCGATGACCAGGTGAAAGATGACAGAGAGAGCTACGGGAAAGCAGCAGGGCAGAGGGAGAGTTGGAGGGAGGGGACAAGAAAGGGGAAAGATGGAGATGAGGAAACGTGCAGGAGCAGAAACGAGGACAAAGACAGAGGTGTGCACAACATCAGAAAATCCAGGTTCCTGTTCCTATGCTGCCTCTCCTAAACGCAACTTTTTATTTTCCTATATTTATATAACTGGAATGCAATTTTTTTCATGGTTATAGCAAAAGGGGATTAACAGCCTCAGAAACCACTGGGCCATAATGTATAACACAGCAGAGCCTTAGATGAGAGACCAGGTTTTGGGTCTGTTCTGCACCTAGACCCTAGGAGCACTTCTTCTCCTCTCAGTTTCTAAAATATAGCTATGCGCTTGCCTTTCAAGAGGTACTGGGTATACCTTTTACATAGTCAGCCTTGAGTAAATGGCAACATTGACCTTTGGTAGCAACAACTAGAGCAAGAATAACGTTTATTCTTATCCTGGAGACAGAACTATCAGGCAACTGTCATGATTGTAATGTCATCTACCACCATGGACCACCATGGACATTATCTGGCCTGCCTATAACACTTGTTTGACACTGGTTTTATATAACTTATGAATTTTGCTAAAACATAGCAAAGTGTTAAAGGTCCTAGACCAAACAGATGATTTACTAGTCTTTTTTGCAGCTAATACCAAGTTAGAATGTAGCATCAAAATTCAAATGAAATCCCTTAGTAAAAGCCTCCAATGACTTTACAATGATAATAGCAATTATTTCAATTCACCAAGGATTTAGTTCGTATGCACTAGTGACTCAGCTAGTCACTTTACCAAAACTCTGCCATTTAATCCTCAGAATTACACTGTGAAGGAGATGGTATTATCACCAGTTCACAGCAAAGCAAAGTATCACTCAAAGCAGCTGAGGATTGTTTTTCAACCACACAATTAAGAAGTGGCAGGTCAGAAGTGAGGCCTGGGGCTGTCCAGCTTATCTAAACCACTGTCTGGTCTTTCCACTTCCATACACTCTTGCTGGAGATATAAGGATTTAATAGTACATTTCCATTAGAAACATCCAATGAGAATTTAAGAACTCTGAAATGTAAAGTTCTAAAAACTATATGTATATATTGTTCATGGATTAGACTCAAGATGCCAAGAATACAGTTTTTAGGGTAAGAGCTTCAAATACAGAAAAGTGACTTTGAAGGAAGCTATGCTGTCTTACAAAACAAAACAACAAAACTAGTAGTTAATTAAAAGGGAACTGTCCCATTTTTGAAAGAAACATATGCTATTTATATATTTTGGAAGTGTGCTATAAAGAACTGTTAGTAGGATTTAAGGTTGAATTCTCCAGGTACCTACTTACTGAGCAAAGTAATTAAACATGTTTGGCTTAAAATTCCAGCATCCCAATGTGACTTTCATATACAAAACTTGTCTGGTAATGTTAAAAACAAAAACAAGGAAACAATGCAATTAGTTGTTGGCAAGCAAAGCTAAAGCTGGGACAAGTAAAACTGCAGAATTAATTGGTCCTAAATGGGCAACAGCTCAGTCAACACCGAAGTCTGAAAACTCTATTTTGAGAGTTAAACAGCCCTACACACCTCAGGAAAAGTCCCTCAGGCGACAGGATATGGGATGCTTCTCAGGTTGACCTCAACATCACGGCCACAGAAATCTTTTCCGAGATACTGCGGCCCTTCTAGTTTGCTCTTCTAGAGAGAATTTATGGCTTTACTAATTTCTTTGCACAATTTAAGGTTTAGATTTGCTCCAGAAACTGCAATCTAAATTAGAATGAGCAACTAAAATGTCAGAATATATCCAAAGATGAACTGTTGTGATCGTTTTCCCTGCTCTATTCATATTATTACTGCCCATGGCACAAGAGGTAAACATTGCTTCACCATGTTATGGAACCTCTGTGTGACTACTTTACTTATTGCTACAGTTCAAAGAAATGTTATCATACTAGCTAACGTCTTTTCAAGGTGACGAGTTGAATTTCAATCTTGGAAGATATGACTGTTGAATTAAAAAAAAAAAAAAAAAAAAGAAACCACAAGAGATGCTTTCCAGTTTCTCCACTCCAGTAATTTAAGATAAAATCAGTCCTTAAGAGTAATAAGACACACTTGGGAGTCTGGGATTGACATGTACACATTGCTATATTTAAAATAAAATGCCTTTCCATTAAAAATATGATCATAAAATTAAAAAGAACAAACATTTTGCTTCTTCATCTAGTCACAAATTGAGCTGGAAGGATAAATGAAACAAGCAAAAGTGAAAGCCTTGAATAAATAGCTTTTTTTGTTTCTTGAACTATATATTGGCTAACTCATTTTCATGTGATATACAATTATTATATAAGAAAGGGTACACAGACAGTGTTATACTTTATAAATCATTGGTATATAAATGTAGATTCCCTCCCCCCCCCCATATTTCTCTGTGAATCTAAAGATTTATCTAAAGATAAATCTAATCTAAAGATTCCATATGACTATAGCCCACCAGGCTCTTCTGTCCATGGGATTCTCTAGGAAAGAAGACTGCAGTGAGTTGCCATGCCCTCCTGCAGGGGATCTTCTTGATCGGGGGATCGAAACCTCATCTCTTATGTCTCCTGCACTTGCAGGCAGGTTCTTTATCACTAGTGTCATCTGAGAAGTCCATATGAGGTGTCATAATGTATCTATTAACCTAAAATACTTAAATACTTTCACTAAGATCTTTGCCATGATCCTCTACCTTCCTATCCTCATGAAAGAAGCATATGCATAAACCCCTTAGATTATACCAAATAAGTTATCAATTTCCATATTTCACTTCCCCTGTTATGCAACTTATCATCCTAGGTTCGTCATTAGTCAGGCACTCAACCAAAAACTTTTCTTTGTAGTTCACTGTCAGTATACATATCCAAAGCCTAAATCCAAGGGGAGGGGAAGAAGGTCAGCACTTAGTGAAAGAAAAATAAAATGATGCACCAGTGGGGTAAGGAGATGGGGGAGAAAGAGACTGAGAGTCTGCCAAGAGCTTGCCACTGGCTGGGAGGTGGGAGTCCAACTTTACCAGGCAAATCCTAGCTTGCAGGCGGTGCAGAATAAGAGCAGGCATGAAGACAGGAATTCATGCACTTCTAATTAAACATGTTTCTTCTGCAAAGGCAGTCAACCTTGATAGTGCTACTATTAGAGGCAGAAGGTATTCAACAATGAAACAGAACCGTCTTCCTTCACATCGGATAATTTTGTCAGATCTGACAAAATTTAGAACTTACCAAGCTCTATCTCTCTGTGTTCTTGTACTCACTGAAGGTATCAAGAACAGCAAAATATGCCCCTTAGACTCATCCCATCCCTTTGCTAAAATAATATTTCAGAAAAGTCTGAGATTTCAGTAAAGCTCTTCAGAAGCTGTCCTGAAGAAGTCATCTACAACAGTGATTGAAGTGAGGGAAGGGGAAATTAAACCACTTGTACCCTTAACATCCACACTTCATCACATACCCAGGATACTAGTTGCTAATTGGTTCTAACAAAAGAAATGGGGGAGGGGGGTGCGGGTCGGGGTGAGGGGTAGGAGGCGGGGCTGCCATTCTGCTCAAGCAGACCATTTCGCATACTCTACCTGCACCCGCCACGAGGGCCCGTGGCTCACAACTGCGGATGCAATGCAGGAGGGAGACTGACCGAACGTTGGAGTTGAGGAAGGCCACCACGCAGCCCAGCTTGGCCAGGCCAAACCACACGTGAATGAAATCTGGTTCATTGCTCATCAGCAGAGCTACAGTATCGCCCCTTTTTAGCTGGGAATGGTTCCGGAAGACATGGGCAACTTTATTACTTCTCCTGTCCACATCCTCATAGGTGTAGATGTCTCCCTCGTAGATGATGAAAGGTTTCTGGGGCTGCTTCTTGGCCTGGATCAGGAATTTATCCAGGACAGTGACTAGCTCCCCTTGCTGTCTGTGCCTCTCTGTCCAAAGTCCACAGCGAACCACCTTCAGCAAGTACCAGAGGTCACTCCAGAAGTAAGGGTACCGGAGTTTCTGCAAGAAGCTCAGGAAGACCATTCCAGCCCCTAGTCCTGTTAGCCAGGGCAGGAACGTGGGGGCCGCAAGACCAGAAGGCAGCCCAGATCCCGGTTCTGCCATTGCTCTCTCGGGGGCACCTCTCTGCGGAGACCAATCTCCAGTGTGCGGGCTAGCACCTGCAGTTCGCCCCAACCTTTATGGCAGGGAGAAGAACTCTTGCGAAACTGAGTGAAAAGTCTTCTGCACAGAAGTTGCTCCAAAGAATGCTGGGGATAAGGCCTAGGCCACCCGGCGGAGGAGCAGTTAGAGCGTGAGATAAGCTCAGGGGCCTCCGGCGGGGATCGAGGAAGCCAGCACGGCACACACTGGCGTCTGAACCCCGACGGCGGCCGGCGCCCTGCGGAGTTCTGCGGCACCTACCAGTTCTCTTCGGGCTGGCTGGATCAGTCCGTGGTGCCCTTCAAGCTCCTGCGCATACCCCACCACCCTCGGGGGCAGGTGCTCTCCGGTGCCGGCAACTTGGAGGCTGAATTCCAGCCGACAGAAGCTGGGGTGGCGAAGACTGAGATACGCAGCGGTTTTTCCGCTTGGATGCTGCAGAACCGAGCAGGGTGTCGGGGCCACGCCTCCGTCCAGGGTGTCCCCAGGTCTTGTGTGACCCCAGGGCCCGAAGCGCCGCCCCGGCTGTGCCCCACGCAGCGGCCCCGCGCCCTCTGGGCTCCCCTCGGGCAAGATGAGCCCCCGCGCTTCTCCCAGGTGACCGCCGCGCCCGCTGGAAAAGCTGCCTCCTACGCGGATCGCAGCTCCCCTTCTAGGTTCTTGAGCTGGGGCATCTCTCCTCCAAGCCCCGGCGGAGGGGATCGCCTCCCGCCCGCCTCCAGGCGCCGGGCCAACCCTGCCCCGACCGCGGTGGCTGGAGCAGCTTCCTCGGCCCGTCCTCCCCTGGCTGGTGTGCAGCGACCCGAATCCCAGGAGGAAAGCCGCACGGCATGGGGCAGAGGGCAGCCAGGCTCCTGGAACCGGGTCGGGGAGTTCATTCATTCCATAAATGGTCAATAAAGGAAATTAAACTAGAGGCTACAGAGGCGAGGGGAAGAATTAAAGAAAAGGAAAACTAAAGTCGCCAGCAGAGGGGGGCGGGAGGGGGCGGGAGGGGGCGGGAGGATAGACAGGGAACAGGGAAACAGGCGACGAAAAAGATATTCATGAATTTCACAGATGCAGGAATATTTGAACTCTCTGTTCATAAAACATCACAAAGTGAGTTTGCGGTTATACAAAAAGTAGTTTTGAAAACGTATATTAGTAAGTTGGTATTGACATTTATACTAAAGTTCAGTCCTTAGAGTGCCTTGATAGTGCTTTTTACAAAATTTTCCAAAAGTACTGTTAGAGGTGAGAGCTAAGTCCATATTCACAACCACATTTTTAAAAAAGGATAAAATTATTTTTTTCCAGTGAGATCCTTTAAAAAATGATCAGAACATCAAACTAAAGATTCTAAAAGGGAGTAGGGCGAAGTGGAGAGGCAACAGGTAGTTAAAAATAACAATTTTATACAATGGTGAAATTTTACTGAAGATAAACTGCTGCTGCTGCTAAGTTGCTCGGTCATGTCCTACTCTGTGCGACCACATAAACGGCAGCCCACCAGACTCCCCCGTCCCTGGGATTCTCCAGGCAAGAGTACTGGAGTGCGGTGCCTTTACCTTCTCCGAAGATAAACTGAAGGGTACTTAATTACATATTTTTTTCCTTGCAGATACCACCATTCCAGCTCTCCGCCTTTCAGAAGTGTGTATAAATGGTTAATTGCACATATTGAAATAATTAAGCATTGCCTCACTTTGTCAGCTTTTCCTTCTTTAGTCATGTTCTCCAGCTGGGTTCTAGATAACCTCAGACTTCCTAGTAAAGAAAAAACTATAACTCCAAGGCAGACTTTGGTTTATTAATCTGAAAATGATTACTTTGAAGTCACAGTGAAGAGCTTAAAAGAATGAGAGGTTCTTAAAACTCTTTTGTGTAGATCAAGAAAATCCTTTCTAAATTTATTCAGAAACAGTGCTCTTTTCAATTCAGAAACACCTTTCCATTTAAAGAAAAGTATTAGTATCCAGTAGTTTACAACTGAGAAGTTAGTTTACAACTTGAAAAGCATCTTTGACATTCTATGCTTTTTTTCCCTAACTCAAGTTTGAATCAGACACCTCCTAGAAAACAATAGTTGAAGCAGAGAATAGAATATGTAACAGTTGGTCTCAAACTTTTGAATTCCAATACAAGTAAAATCTGTCCTTCTCTAGTGGAAAATGAGTAAAGAAACATAGGTGTGCCATATTTTTAATATGTAAAATTAAAAACATTAAACTCACACTAAAACAACTATCTACTGTCACCATTGTTTCATAAACAATTTATTTCAGCATTAAAAAGAAAAGGAATACCATTATAATAAAAGACATTCTTTGAGAATAAATCAGATTAACTTCATGAAAAACTTATGTGTTACACTGATTTTTCATATTATGGATCTCCAAACATGATCACAGGGCATGGAACAAAACTGTTAGTAACTACTGATATATGTGAGTTGAGAAAATATTTGGCACCATAAATGTAAGGCAGTTTGATTTATTAGGAAAACTTAAAACATATGTTGCCAAAATTTATATCGGCTAAAGCCAATTCCGTGCTTGAAATCCCACAACAAAAGAAGGAGTCAGTGATCATCTCAGGACAGCTAGAAGTGCTGTGTGTATTTCTACATCAGCCCGTGAATCTGTCTTCACTTTTTCTAGGGATGTTGATTCACCTTCAAATAATGTCAAAGACAGCTAAGTAAAGATAGATATAGTCATTAATTATAAATGTTAATTATTACAAAATGGGGGAAAGACAGTAACAGTAATTACAAGTAAGCTTATTGCTTAATTAAAATAAAGAGAAATAAACATACACACATAGTCCAGACATTTCTGTTAACATTACTTTCGATCAAGGACAATGCAATATTTCTCAGGTTCTCCTTCAGGAAATATAAAAAAAAATTATTTTTTAATGTAATTTGAAAATAATTATTGTGACTAAATACAAATCCATGTAGAAGAAAAATTCTGCTTACCTTCAGTCTAAAAATGCTCTACTCTACCCCTCTCTCATTTCTGATCTGACTTTCCTCTCTAATCCACTCCTACCCACCTCTGTAGCCTTAGTTATGTTGAGGATGAATTGTTTAGTGAGTAGATCAAAGTAAAACTGAACAAAGCTCCATATGATGAGTCATGGCTCATCTTGACGCCCATAGGGTTTTACCAATGTAAGTTAAATGTTTTGACTTTGTGCAGATCAATTACTTGTGTCCATGTTTTCTGATGAAATTGTACAGCAGCTACATTTTAAAATACGGGAGGTCTGGGGGAAAAGGCAGAGGTTTTGAAGGGCACCAGATGATGCTACGTTGGTACCAAAATACCACAGCAGGTATTTGCACTGTGCCAAGAAGCACCGAGTCCTACACTGCAGCTGGCATACGGGGAAGGGTGGGGATGGAGTAGAATGTGTGAGGAAGAAAGATGCTGAAAGGAGGGTGACAAATGCTGAGGAGAAGATTTATTCCCTTTAAAATGCTGTTAAAGAACAGACTTTTGCTCAGGTTTTAATTAGTGTTTTACTCTCTGATCAGAAATGTTTTTGTTTTTTTTTAATGGGAAGCTTGCAATCTATTTGTTTGTATTCATGAACAATTACTGCCCACAATATTATTCCTCACAAGGATACATGAAGTGAACTCAACATTAAAGATGATGAGTCTTGTTGTTAGAGAGGTGGGAGGCATTAACTTTATCACATGTCTTAGATACACTAAACACTTCGCGAAGTATAAAATTTTTATAGTAGGAAACAAGTGATTCGATAATAATAGTCTGGGGAACAATTCCCAAATAAATTAAATATTTAATTATCATTTCTGCTACAGACAATAAGCTATGCCAAGAAACTCTTGCCAGTCAGAATTCGGCCAGGAAGACACTTTACACTCATATTTTATTCATGGATTTTTAAAAACAGTTTGCATATGTCCAGATATTTTTGTTTATGATAACTTCCTCAGTGTTGGTGAAATACACTACTTGGAAAAGATAAAACACTTACATAGTGTTTTATCACTGAGTCCTCAGTGTAGCCTCATTTCTATTTTAATATAAACCATCTTTATTGACTGGTTCCAAATAGGAAAAAGAGTACGTCAAGGCTGTATATTGTCACCCTGCTTATTTAACTTATATGCAGAGTACATCATGAGAAATGATGTGGGTTGGAGGAAGCACAAGCTGGAACCAAGATTGCTGGAAGAAATATCAAAATCCTCAGATATGCAGATGACACCACCCTTATGGCAGAAAGTGAAAAAGAACTAAAGAGCCTCTTGATGAAAGTGAAAGAGGAGAGTGAAAAAGTTGGCTTAAAGCTCAACATTCAGAAAACTAAGATCATGGCATCCTGGTCCCATCACTTCATGGCAAATAGATGGGGAAACAGTGAAAACAGTGGCTGACTTTATTTTTCTGGGCTCCAAAATCACTGCAGATGGTGACTGCAGCCATGAAATTAAAAGACGCTTACTCCTTGAAAGGAAAGTTATGACCAACCTGGACAGCATATTAAGAAGCAGAGACATTACTTTGTCAACAAAGGTCTGTCTAGTCAAAGCTATGGTTTTTCCAGTGGTCATGTATGGATGTGAGAGTTTGACTATAAAGAAAGCTGAGCACCAAAGAATTGATGTTTTTGAACTGTGGTGTTGGGGAAGACTCTTGAGAGTCCCTTGGCCTGCAAGGAGATCCAACCAGTCCACCCTAAAGGAGATCAGTCCTGGGTGTTCATTGATAGGACTGATGTTGAAGCTGAAGCTCCAATACTTTGGCCACCTGATGAGAACAGCTGACTCATTTGAAAAGACCCTGATGCTGGGAAAGACTGAGGGCAGGGGGAGATGGGGATGACAGAGGATTGGATGGTTGGATGGCATCACTGACTCAATGGACATGGGTTTGGGTGGACTCCGGGAGTTGGTGATGGACAGGGAGGCCTGGCGTGCTGTGGTTCATGGGGTCACAAAGAGTCGGACACGACTGAGTGACTGAACTGAACTGAACCTTTATTGAGGCAGGTCAATTGATCATTAGTGAGATAAATCAAAATAACTCTTGGGCAACTTTTATTAAGAAACAACAATGTTCTGAATATTGCAGTGAGTTATTCAAGGGCCCCAATTTTTTGCATGTCTGATAAAGCCTAAGATTAGTCTGGTAGGTGAGGGAGGGGTGAGTGGGACTTCTGAGGTTCAGAGTGTAGATCTAATTTCTTGACACATCTGCAAATTTATAACATTTAAAATTTAAAAAAAATTCCCCAGTGGCTTAATTATAGTAATGATTTCTCTCTGGGTGGCTGTGTTGTCCAGAGCCAGCATGACTCCACAGACTTTAGGCAGTGCCTTCCGTGAGAAAAGCCAGGCAGCCACTCCAGCTCTTGCCTACCCCCAGCCACCAAGAGGAGGAGAGAGGGGACCAGGGAAGTCACCTCAGCGGGTGTTTCTTTGTTTAGGTTTTACTTTTTAGCTTTTTATTAAATGAAAGCTTTCAAATATACATCAAGATAGAAAAAGAGAAATAATGCAAAAAAAAAAAAAATTTGTTTCCAAACCAAACTTGGTTTGGCTCACCCAACACGCAGCAAAGCCAATCTAAGGACAACTGGTTGTGGTGAAAGAAAATTTCAGTATGTACTGCAGGGAGCCAAGCAAAAAGAACATGATCAAAAGCCCCAAACTCCTTGACGACTTTAAGGGAAGGGTTTTTAATGTCAAACTTAGCGGGGAAGGTTGAAGGGTATCTGATCAACTCAAGGGCTTTCCTCTGACGGTTGGTAGTGAGGTAACAGGGTGATATTTTGGGAATTTTAATGAACCTTCTTGTTCCAGTCAGTCTGGCATCTACTGCTTTGGTCAGTATGGTAGTTCCCATCCTCTATTTGGGGGGCAAGGCATTAATTTTGGCAGAAACTCAAATATATGTATCAGATTGCCATACATATCCCTTCAGGAGGAAATAGGACTCTTATTGCTGAACTATTTTTTAAGCTATCGTATTTTTCTTGCTTAAGTGCTTTTCCTTTGTTTCTGCATTCCCTCAGCTTTCTAATTTGTAATTACTTGAGTCTACTCCTCAGAACTTGGGGAAGACCTAGGAGACCAAAGTCTTTCTCTACAAGCAAGAAACGGAGGATATGGAGGGGCTTTTGTACCCAGGAAGGCCCTGCAGAGTCCTACTTTTCAGCCTTCCCTTTTCTTTGCGACTCCTCAATCCTGAGAGGAACAGAGGTCAGAGCAAGAAAGAGAATAAAGTTTTTGATTGAGACATTAATCACAAACTCAGCAGGGTACCTCAGTTTAGGGGTACTTGATTTCACAAGGCCGCCTGCCTGCGCCCTGCCTCCATACTCATCACCTGGGTTTCATATATGTTAACATTCTGCCGATTTTGTTTCAACTGTTTTTTTCTTTTCCTGAAATATTTAAATTACAGATGACATAGACTATTTCTGCCATAAATACCTCTGGATGCCTGCATATCTGATAAAAGAATGTTTCCCTACCTAATTGCTGTACCCTAATTACATGAGACAAAATTAACAATTCTTTAGTGCCATCTAATACTTATTCCATACTTAATTGCTTCCAAAATGTCTTTTAGAGTTAATTGGTCTAAACTAGAATCAACTCAAGCTCCAAGTTCTCTTCTAATCTGAATAGACCTCATCATAACCTCTGTATCTTTGCCCAAGACATTTCCTAGTTAAAGACAACAGGCCAGTGGTCTCGCAGGGTGTCCTAACTTCACTGGTATGATGCTTCCCCATATCTCCTTTATCATGTTCTTTGTCCCCTGTATTTAAAATAAGCTGACAACTAGATTTAAGGACGTGATGGGATTCAGGTTAAACATTTTTGGCTGAGACTGCCTATACAGCTTCACTTATAACATAACATAACATAACATGTTATAACAATGTTAGGTGATGCTATATACTTTATGTTGTAGTTCATCAAGATAAACATAACATCTAGTTGTCCTGAAATAGCACATCTCTACTGACGATAAAAGGTATCTGTATATACTGTATACACTTATCTCCACCTTGCTTCCTTCACCTAATAATCCCTGTGGTTATAAGCTATCATTATCTAGAAATCATTTTTTTGTGTGCTTGCATATACTCCACTGTGTGCTATTATCATAACCTGCTCAACTCACTCTCTACTGATAGACTTGTTTTTTAATCTCTTGCCATTACAAATATTGTTACAGTTAATGAGTCTGTATACACAGTATATACTTTTGCTAGTGTGACTTTGCGATAGCTTCCTAGAAATGAGATTGCTGAATGAAAGTGTAAATGTATCTGTGATTTTTCCAGATATTGCCAATTTCCAAACCAGCTGTATCACTGGCATGCTCACCATCAATGTATGAAAGTATTTAGGAAGTGCAAAAGCAGTTACTATTGACTTTCATTGAACTGGAAATATCAGAGACTGTGTATAATGTTTTCATATTATACAAATTAGTTCACATATGTACAAGTTAGTTCATGTTTTATATTGAAAAGCTTTTGGTTCTGTTTTATAACACTATTACCAAAGTGTTTCATGCCTTGGATTAAGCTCAGGGACCAAGCTAACATCCCAGGAAACCTGCCTTCTTTTCCCTTCTCCAAGACTTGAACCCTGGCCTCCATCATCCCTACCCCACAGGTTCCTAACTGGTTGCCTCTCTCCTTCACCAGCCTCAGGACTAAGACTAAAGTATTAGGATATATGATGTGATAATCCTGTGTTCACATAACCACAGTGGTCAGCTGTATAATACATAGGCAAAGAACTGACTCAGTTTGCCGTACACCTGAAATGAACAAAACATTATAAAGCAACTCTAATCAGTACTTCCCTGGTGGTTCAGTGGTAAAGAATCTGCCTGCCAATGCAGGGGACAGGGGTTCAATCTATGATCCGGGAAGACCCCTCATGCCACAGAGCAACTAAGCCCATGTGCCACAACTATTGAGCCCATGTACCATTACTACTGAAGTCTGTGCACCCTAGAGCACACGCTCCACATAGAAGCCACTGCCATGAGAAGCCTGCACACAGGAGCTATAGGGGAGCCTCTGCTCACCGCAGTGCAGCAAGGAAGACTCAGCACAGCCAAAAATAAATACGTAGTTCAACTGTACTCTAATACAAAACAAAAATGTTTAAAATAAGACCATTACCCAGTATCAATAACTTGGCCCTGCTTTGGTGAGCAGAGCAGACAGGAGTTGGATTGAGCATTGGTGTGAAGAGTGCTGCTACATGGTCCAACTTGCCAGTCCAAACAATACATGAGTGAAACCAACAGCTCTTATTAATAGCTGCCTAGTGCAGTGAAGAACTAAAGAGCCTCTTGATGAAAGTGAAAGAGGAGAGTGAAAAAGTTGGCTTAAAGCTCAACATTCAGAAAACTAAGATCATGGCATCCTGGTCCCATCACTTCATGGCAAATAGATGGGGAAACAGTGGAAACAATGGCTGACTTTATTTTTCTGGGCTCCAAAATCACTGCAGATGGTGACTGCAGCCATGAAATTAAAAGATGCTTATTCCTTTGAAGGAAAGTTATGACCAATCTAAACAGCATATTAAAAAGCAGAGACATTACTTTGCCAACAAAGGTCCATCTAGTCAAGGCTATGGTTTTTCCAGTGGTCATGTATGGATATGAGAGTTGGGCTATAAATAAGAAAGCTGAGCACCAAAAAATTGATGCTTTTGAACTGTGGTGTTGGAGAAGACTCTTGAGAGTCCCTTGAACTGTGAGGACATCCAACCAGTCCATCCTAAAGGAGATCAGTCCTGGGTGTTCATTGGAAGGGCTGATGCTGAAGCTGAAACTCCAATACTTTGGCCACCTAATATGAAGAGCTGACTCATTTGAAAAGACCCTGATGGTGGGAAGGATTGAAGGCAGGAGGAGAAGGGGACGACAGAGGATGAAATGGTTGGATGGCATCACCGACTCAATGGACATGGGTTTGGGTAAACTCCAGGAGCGGGTGATGGACAGAGAGGCCTGGCGTGCTGTGGTTCATGGGGTCACAAAGAGTGGGACATGACTGAGCGACTGAACTGAGAAACAGAATTCATTTTCATTTTCATTGACTCTAAATAGGTTTAGATTCTGAGTTTACCATTCCTAATGAAGGCAACATTCAAAAACATGATTTTTAAATAGTCATATAGTTTTGATAAGCCCTTAATTATTTTTTATCAGTTGGGTCAAAGACTAAAGCTATAAAACTGTTTGTTCTTACTTGAAATGTTTTAGGTACTTTCCTTCTTATTTTGATTATGTGACTATTTGTGAAGATACATTATTTGTCAGTTTCTCAAGCAACCTTTAGCATTGATTCATGAGCAAGAATTATTTTTCTAACACATTAATACTTTATTGGATAAACTAGATGATGCCCCTACAGATCTCTTTCTTCACATCTCAGAACTGTGTCAACTGAAGGCAGCACAGCTTTAATCATACTCAAGTCTGAAATGACAGGTAATACCCTTTGATCACTTATTCATCCTGTTCAAAAATCTCTACTGCACATAAGTCTATATGAACAAATCTCTGCCTTATATCTATAACTCATTATCACAATGCAGGTGAAGAAAAGGCCTCAGAAAAGAAAATTTTCTAAGAAAATAAATAAAATATGTCTAAGTCCATATTTTTAATGAAAATTCATGAGATCAATGCAGTGAAATTAGCTTTCCAAATTTTTAATATTAAAATTGATATTTAGACATTAAAAGAATATCTATATTAATTATACCTATATGTTCACTACCAAAGATAAATTAGTCTAAGTTTAAATGAAATGTAAGTTTAAATGTAAGTTTGTTGCATCATCCTTTTTTGTTGTTGTTTTTGTGAATCTATTGGTATTTCAAGTGTGTTTCCTTAGATACTTCATAAGAACTTATTTGCTCACAAAAACGTATTTGTGCTCACTCATCTTAGGAGGAGGCATAAAGAGTCATCACATTTACACTTGTGTGTCAATCCAGTGCAGATTTGGTAGTCTGGTGATATCTGGGGTGTGAATTAAAGTTTTCAACACATCTGTACTAGAGTTGTACACAAAACATTTAGTCTGAAATCTCTTGTGCAGTAAGGATGGCTGAAGTGCCAAAACATAATGTTTCAAATAAGAGCAGCACTGGAATTTAATGAGTGTTTGCCCCAACCAACCTGCATCTTTGTAATACCTGGGTACTCCTTGTTTCAGTCCTACTGACTAGAAATTGTACAGAAATTGAGTACCATCTGGATGAACCAACCAGAGAATTTATACTGTTAATCTAACTCTTGATTGGGAAGCACTAAACCAGATATCACAGCCTGTCAATAAAATAATTTTAATTATTTAAGTATTTATATTATTTAATAAGAATCATTATTATTTATACCCAGATGAATGCTCATGGGTAGTAGTTTAGCTTCCTGTATAGTTCTCTATTCTTATGTACCCGGGACTGGCCTCTTGCATGTGAAAGTCTGTCTCTGGAAGTCACCATGATGGCTTGCTTTTATTCCCCAATGCTGCAACTAGGCTTCCTTTCTTTTCTTTGCCTATGACTTTGAATCTTGGTCTTTTAGTAACTCCATAGTTTTTTTCAATAAGAAGGAAAATAATGAGGAATCTAAATGGAAAGGAAAAGTGGAAACCTCCAAGGTGCATTCTTCCTCAACATAATGTCTCATCAGCAAGCCACATTCTCAATCTCCCCGTTAAACTTTCATCTCAGAATTCCCCAACCTTATCTTTCCTGGACTTCTAATGCAGATTTTGCTGAAAATTGCCAAGACAGAATTTTTTTCTTTTTTTGCATAAAGTATAGCTAAAATCCCCAATGTAATTAAACCTTAGGGAAATTATTACAACTGATTTCAAACAAGAGAAATCAACTTACACTGTGCAGATTTAAACAGGAGAAGAACTGTCAGTACAGCGGAGAATAAGACATAGGCAAGGCAAGAATTGAAGGAGCCTGGGCATGACTGTGGCTAAAATCCACCACCAAACACCATGCAGATGCAGACACTGCTGTTCTTCCAGACAGACACTGGATGCAGCATCTCACACACAGGTCTACCCAGCACTAGACAGTGTACACTGTCGAACATGGTGTCTGTGGCCAAGAGTAATTCAGGCTGCCCGATGAACTCATGCTTCAGCCCAAGGAGGAAGGCTGTACTTATCCCTCACTTCTAGCGGGCAGAGAAAGGCTGTGTTTGGGTAGAGGAGAGGGATTATTTTGCAGTAGGAGAAAAACCTGCCTCCTCAGGTATCAAGAGGTGGAGAATTTTCCAAAAGTAGGAACGAGCTTCAACACCTAGAGAGTCAAACCTGCAGAGTCACATTTTTAGAAATTTTGTGAATTTTCCCTTGTTAGTTCAAACTTTTAAAAAAATTATTATTAAAATATATATATATATATATATTTTTTAATTTTATTTTATTAGTTGGAGGCCAATTACTTCACAACATTTCAGTGGGTTTTGTCATACATTGACACGAATCAGCCATTGAGTTACACGTATTCCCCATCCCGATCCCCCCTCCCACCTCCCTCTCCACCCGACTCCTCTGGGTCCTCCCAGTGCACCAGGCCCGAGCACTCGTCTCATGCATCCCACCTGGGCTAGTGATCTGATTCACCATAGATAATGGACTCCGTGGGAGAAGGTGAGGGTGGGATGTTTTAAAATATATATATTTTTAAACCTTAAAATGAGTTATTCAAACAATGGGATATAACCTATAAGTCAGTCATGAAATCAGTTTAGTGAGCTATGACTAACATTTTTTTAATACACCAGAATGGAACAGAAATTCTCATTGAGCACATCACATAGTATGTTGAGTTTTGTTCCATAGAACTCTTTTTTCAGTTATAAATACATGTAGTGAGAGTGAAAGTCATTCAGTCATGTCTAACTCTTTGCGACCCCATGGACTATATAGTCCATGGAATTCTCCAGGCCAGATTACTGGAACAGGTAGCCTTTCCCTTCTCCAGGGATCTTCCCAACCCAGGGATCGAACCTCAGTCTCCCACATTGAAGGCGGATTCTTTACCAGCTGAGTCACAAGAATATATCTATTTATTTATGATGTAAAATGCTTCTATTGCTGTGGGTCTTAGTTTAAAAAAAAAAAAGAAAACCTCTGCTCCAAAGAACAACTTCCACAGATGTGGAGACTAGAGAATAACTTCAGTTTTCCAGGGCAGTGGCCTGGGGGAGGAGACAGTCAACGGGAAGGAGGGACAGGTCAGTGTAGTAGAACTGGGAATCAGTGGGCCCTTCTCAGAAATGTCCTTAGAGGGCCCTATGAGAAATGCACTTAGAAGCTGACTTGCAGGAAGGACCTCAGAGGACTACCCTCACTCTCCACTGTCCTTCACCCCAGCCTCTGCGGTGCTGTGCTGAGTCGCTCAGTGGTGTCCGACTCTTTGCGGCCCTGTGGGCTGTAGCCTGCCAGGCTCCTCTGTCTATGCAGATTCTCCAGGCAAGAGTACTGCAGTGGGTTGCCTCCAGGGGATCTTCCCAACTCTGGGATCGAACCCAGGGCTCCTGCATTACAGGCAGATTCTTCACCATCTGAGCCACCAGGGAAGCCCCTGAACTCTTTATCCAGGTCCTAATAATCATCCTGTGATTGAACAATGGTTCAAAAGACTTAGATCAGTGGGATGTGGTCTCTGTCAACCCAAGTTAGAACTCATTTTGCATATCCCCTGAGAGGGCTTGGAATGCAATGCTGGAGTCAACAGTGTTATTACTGCTATATTTGAGCACACTGTGAGTCAGATAGGCTACAAGCATAATATTATTTTTATAGGAAATAAGTTTGATTTCTAAATAACTGACTCAATTCTCTGATCATATGATAAGCTCCTCTAACAGTTCTAAGTAGCACTGGGGGCTGGTAAAAAATCACGTGGATAGTAGAGGAAGTATCTCAGTTTAAACACAGGAACAGGCAGTAGAAACCATGTAGAAATTGCTTTGTTATTTCTTTCACAATGTAAAAATTCTTTTTCAAAAGGTCTATAAAGTATAAGCTTATAATTTGGCATTTTCACAAATTATAGTAATGCTAAGACAGTTTTAATGTTGCCATATTCTGTCATTATTTGTTTTCCGGTCTCCCTAAAACTGGGAGTTATCATTAGCTTGAACAAATTAAGAGCCAGACTACTTTTTTCTTTTTATGGTGGGGGGCTAGTATCTCATGATACCATCATGTTGATCTCCCTGTGTACTACGCCAAAGCGTCTATTCTTCACAGTGAAGGGTGCACTGAACTGCATAATCTATCTGCTGATTAAACACTTCGGTAACTTACCTTGTTTTGGTGGGCTGCGATCCACAGGAACTACAAAGAGAACTCATCCATGAGAAAATAAAACACCAGACTGTAAACTGCTGGAGAGTAAGAAATGTAAGAGCTAAAGACAGTGCATTTTTAAAGCTGAGATATAATTGATGTACAATATTGTTCTAGGTTTAGTTATACTATATAAGTGATTTGATATATATATTTGCATAATTTATAGCAAAGTGATCACCACAGTATGTCTAGTTACCATCCACCACCACACACGGGAACAATATTTTCTCTCATGATAAAAAGGACTTTTAAGATTTACTCTCTTAGCAACTTTCACCTATTCAATTCAGTAATATTACCCATAGTCACTCGACTGTACAGTGTATCTCAAAACTTATTTATAACTGAAAGTTTGTATTTTTTGACCACCTTTGCTTATTTTACCCCATTCCCACCTCCACCTCTGACAATCACTGAACTGTTCTTTGTATTTTTAATTATGTGGTCATTTTTTTCATTTTTTGATTCACATATAAGTGAAATTATACAATATTCTTCTTCTCTGACTTATTTCAGTAGTATAATGCCTTTGAGATTCATTTATACTGTGGCAAATGGCAAGCTTTCATTCTTTTTATGGCTGAATAATATTCCATTGTGCATATATATACCACATTTTCTTTATCCATTCATCCATCAATAGGCACTTAGGTTGTTTGCATGCCTTAGTTATTGTAAGTAATGTTGCAAATAACAAGGGGCTGCAGATATTTGAGCTCTTATTTTTGCTTCCTTCAAATAGAAACCCAGAAGGAGAATTGCTGGGTCTTAGAGTAATTCTAGTTTTAATTTTTTGAGAAACAACCATTCTGTTTTCCAGTGACTGCACCAATTTACATTTCCACCAACAGGGCACTAGGATTCCCAGCCACTACTTGCTGTTTCTTGTCTTTCTGATAATATCCATTCTAACCAGAGATAGAAATCAAAGTGAAAGTGAAATATCACTTTGTTTTAATTTGTGTTTTATAGATGATTAGTAATGTTGGTCACCATTTCATGTCCTTTTAGGCGATGTGTTTGTCTTCTTTGTAAAAATGTCTAGATCCTCTGCCCATTTTTAAATTGGATTGCTTGCTTTTTGCTATTGAGATACATGAGCTCTTTATGGACTTTTTTTGGATGTTAAATCATTATCACATAAATGTTTTGGATATATTTTCTTCCATTCCATAGGTTGCTTTTTCATTTTTTTGATAGTTTTATTTGCTGTATAGAAAGAAGCTTTTTACTTTGATATAGTTTCACTTGTTTAGTTTCGCTTTTCTTGCTTTTGCTTTTTATGAATCAAAAAAATCATTGCCCTGACCAATGTCCCAAAGCTTACCACTTTTCTTCTAAGAATTTTATGGTTTCAGGTTTTATGGTCAAGTCTTTAATCCATTTTGAGTATGCCAGGTGGAGACCAGTTTCATTTTGCACGTGGTTGTCCAGTATTCCAACTCTCACATCCATACATAACTACTGGAAAAACCACATCTTTGACTAGTCGGACCTTTGTTGGCAAAGTAATGTCTCTGCTTTTTAATATGCTGTCTAGGTTGGTCATAACTTTTCTTCCAAGGAGCAAGCGTCTATCAATTTCATGGCTGCAATCACCATCTGCAGTGATTTTGGAGCCCCCCAAAATAAAGTCTCTCACTGTTTCCTTTGTTTCCCAATCTATTTCCCATGAAGTTATGGGACCTGATGCCATGATCTTAGTTTTCTGAATGTTGAGTTTTAAGCCAGCCTTTTCACTTTTCTCTTTAACTTTCTTCAAGAGGCTTTTTAGTTCCTCTTCACTTTCTGCCATAAGGGTGGTGTCATCTGCATATCCGAGGTTATTGGTATTTCTCACAGAAACCCTGATTCCAGTTTGTGCTTCATCCAGCCCAGCATTTCCATGATGTACTCTGCATATAAGTTAAATAAGCAGGGTGACAATATACAGCCTTGATGTACTCTTCCGATTTGGAACCAGGCTGTTGTTCCATGTCCAGTTCTAACTGTTGTTTCTTGACCTGCATACAGATTTCTCGAGAGGCAGATCAGGTGGTCTGGTATTCCCATCTCTTTCAGAATTTTCCACAGTTTGTTGTGGTCCACACAGTCAAAGACTTTGGCATAGTCAATAAAGCAGAAGTAGCTGTTTGTATGGAACTCTCTTGCTTTTTCAATGATCCAATGGATGTTGGATATAAAGAAAGCTGAGCACCAAAGAGGTGATGCTTTTTGAACTGTGGTGTTGGAGAAGACTCTTGAGAGTCCCTTGGACTGCAAGGACTGCAACCAGTCCATCCTAAAGGAGATTAGTCCTGAATGTTCATTGGAAGGACTGATGCTGAAGCTGAAACTCCAACACTCTGGCCACCTGATGGGTAGAACTGAGTCATTTGAAAAGACCCTGATGCTCAGAAGGGTTGAAGGCGGGAGGAGAAGGGGACAACAGAGGATAAGATAGTTGGATTACATCATTGACTCAATGGACATGAGTCTGAGTAAACTCTGGGAGTTGGTGATGGACAGGAAGGGCTGGCGAGCTGCAGTCCATGGGGTTGCAAAGAGTCAGACATGACTGAGTGACTGAAATGAACTGTCCAGTATTTCTGACACCATTCATTGAAAAGACTGACCTTTCCCCATTGTATATTCTTGGCTCCCTTGTCATAAATTAATTGACCATGTATGCATGGGTTTATATTTGGGCTCTCTGTTTTGTTCTATTGTTCTAGGTGTCTATTTTTATGCCAATGACATATTGCAGTGCAGGGGAGATGGAACTGAAATAAAGAATGTATGTAGAGCTTGTCAGTTACTTTGATGTAGAAGCAGAGGCAAGACTCAAAAAGGTGTATCCTAGGCCTAGAGGTCTAGGAATACAGACATTAACATGTCATTTTGTTAAAGTTAACAATATGGTAAATGTACTAAAATATCCTTCTTCATAATGGGCACAGTTTATCTTACTAGAAGGAAATAGAGTTCCTGAATAGTATCTTTCATTTAATAATGAAAGAATCTAAAAAGAACTGGATATATGTATAATTGACTCACTTTGGATATATGCATAATTGATTCACTTTGCTCTATACCTGAAACTAACACAACATTGTAGATCAACTATACCTTGAAAAAATTTTTAAAAATTTTAAAAAAAAAACCAAAAAACGAACCAATCATAGACTTACTTATATAGACCATATTGTAAACAAGAGATTAATATAAAATGCCCAAAATGCTGTAAGTTCTAAATTTAGCAAGAGATTTTGGTTCTGTTCTTTATAAATTATAATTCTTTTATTTTTCTCTCTTGCCTTGAATGCTAAGGCAGTTATTCTGCCTTATTAATAACAAAGTTATTAGCTTTGTTAACATGCTTACAATTTTTGTCTCTTGAAACAGAAACTATATTACCAGGTCCTTATTTAGCCTACATTTTTTTCTGTTCATTTAGCAATTCATTTCCAATAGCTATGGTAGCCAAATGGTGGTTTGATTATGTTATGTACCTTTTAAGAAAATCTGTAAAGTTTCACTCCTTTATATTAAATGGATGTATATTTCTTAATCTCAAAGAGAGGGGAAAACAGAACTCAAGTGGAATTATTAAACATTTCCTATAGAGATCTCTATAATACTTGCAGGAATTGAGGAAGATCTTTAGAGTGGTGGGTGGTGGTGGTGGTTTAGTCGCTAAGTTGTGTCCGACTCTTGCGACCCCATGGACTGTAGCCCGCAAGACTTTTCTGTCCGTGGGATTCTCCAGGCAAGAATACTAGAATGGGTTGCCATTTCCTTCTCTAGGGGATCTTCCCAACCCAGGGATCAAACCCAGGTCTCCTGCGTTGCAGGCACATTCTTTACCAACTGAGCTACAAGGGAAGCCCTTTAGAGTGGAGAGAGAGAAGCAAATACTCTATGAAGGCCTGATCCTGTCATTTCTCCAGAAAAAGAGCAAGTTAATCATAATGTTCACATTACTCTCCAAATGTCTTCTTGGAATTGCTGGATAATTTGGTAACTCTTTGGTAACATTTTAAGGAAACGCCAGACTGTTCTCCAAAATATTTTCCAAATTTCATATTCTCACCATCAGTGTGCGAAGGTTTAAATTTCTTCACCTCCTCACTAACGTTTGTTATTATTCTCTTTGACTACTTACCATCCTATAGTTGTGAGTGGTATTTCCTTGTGCTTTTGATTTGCATTCCCATGATTAGTAATTATGCTGAACATGCGCTATTGGTATTTATACATCTTCTTTGAAGAAATACCTATTTAGATCCTTCATCCATCTATTTTTGTATATATATAGAAGTATTGTGGCTTTAGTTATTTATTTTTCCAGTCTTATTGGGGTACAACTGACAAATGAAATTGTATGATTTTACTGTACAATAAGATGATTTGATAAATGTATCCACTGTGAAAAGACTACCATAATCAAGTTAATTTTATGGCTCTTTTTATTTTTTTTCATTTATTTCTATTAGTTGGAGGCTAATTACTTTACAATATTGTAGTAGTTTTTGCCATACATTGTTTTACTGACTTGATTTATGTTTCCTAGGATCATGTTTTATTTTTTTCTTACTGCTTCTACTTTGAGCATTTGAGTAATCTTCCTGTATTTTATATAGGCTAACTCAATTTATTTGGAGTCAAAGTTGAGTATAAAGAAAGGCATAACTGAGCCAAGGACTGTACTGACCTAGTTTACAAGTTGCTTGGATAAAACAGAGAATATTTTGACCTTCCTCATGGTCACATCACAAATGTTTCTCACTTCCCCACTTTTAAATCATTTATAGCTTCATGAAAATGAAGTAATTGAAAATCTACTTGAAAATGTCACTTTTAGGCTGTGAATATTTCTTTTAAGTCCCACAAAAGTAATGGTAAGTCAAAGGATTTTAGAAAATATCCTTATTAAAGATAAGTGCATTAATTTCATTGGAGATATATCCCCATGAATTCTTTTTAATAAACAACTAAGTTAATGAACACAGATGAGTTTTTTTTTTTTAATTTACATTTTAATAGTCAAGCAGTAGACAGAATTAACCATAACACAGACCCAAGAGTTAGAGGATGGTCAGAATCCACACTTGATAAAAAACAACTGTCTGTGCTAGAGACATTTCATGTAGATAGATCCAGGACACATCCGTGTACGCTTTGACTGAACGGGAAAGTGTCAGTTGCTCAGTTGTGTCCGGCTCTTTATGACCCCAAGGACTGTAGCCCGCCAGGTCCCCTGTCCATGGAATTCTCCAGGCAAGCATACCAGAGTGGGTAGCCATTCCCTTCTCAAGGAGGCCTTCCCAACTCAGTGATCAAACCGGGGTCTCCTGCATTACAGGCATATTCTTTACCGTCTGGACCACCAGGGGAGCCCTATGCATTGACTGATGGTGACACAAAACCTAAACGTGCACAGTCAGAGTTGCAGATGTTTGGCTGGTTGAGTCAGATGAGGGCATTCGATGATTTCAGCAGTAGCTTCTTATTTGATATTATTATTTTTAAAAACAATTTATCTCTGTTTCAATCCATTTTTTTCACTCAGCAGCCATATTAGTATCTTTAAAATACCAATTCTAGGTCATTCTTTTCCTTAAAAGCCCTCAGCTATCTTGTAAGACAGCACTCAAATCTCCCATCCTGCTTATAACATGCTTCCTAAACTACTCTTTCCCCCTCAACCCTTCACCTATGTCTTCTATGAATACTTAATACCGCTCTGTGTCCCCAAACTGTGCTCTTCCACCTTTGTCTTATCTTGCGCTTTTCAGGCTGCTTGCCCCTTAAACTCTCCGCTCTGTAGCTCAAGCCCAGTTTCTTTTAAAAATATCTCAATATCTTTGGCACTCACGTATCTGAATTCCTGTAGCACTTAATTTTTCATCTGCTTATTTTAGCACCTAATTATATACTTCTGCATCTCGTTGATTATTATTTTAAACTTTAATCAGGTTTCTCTAATTAGGTATTTAAATAATAATTACTCCTGTATGTGATACCTTGCTGTTTTCTAGCTAACAATTATGTTTTGCTCCTTTTTGCTCCCTTTTTGTCTATTGAATGAATGAGTATTGAGAGAGTTCAAGTACAGTGATCTAGCAAAACTGAAAGTAATGTGAGGTCTCTTGGTTACATAAATCCAAAAAATATGTAATATCTTGTCTGTGACCACAGCAGGAAATGTCTACCAGCAGGAAATGACTTGGATATGTGGTCAAGAAACATCATCGGGACCTCAATAAAGATTTTGACAAGACTATTTTTTTCCTAGTCTGTATGTTTTTAGTATGTCTTACTCTGACATTGTGGAATATGTAATTAAGCCTACCACTGTTTCACTCTAACTCTTTGAAAAAAATAGTTTCTAAAGAGTTTAGAGAGTCTAAGGGGCAAGCAGCATGAAAAGACTGTTCCTAATTTTTCAAAAAATCAAAGATACACATTACACTTCCAAGTAAGGTTAGATGGTCTGTTTGTCACCAGATTCTTTAGTCATCATCATTAAAATATATTCTAAAAATTTATAATCAGAGCCAGTTTACAAGTTACATGAGACAAGATAAATCTTACATTATCACCACAACTTGTTTTGGATTCCAGATGACATGTGCTGTATTCACTAAATTTAGCTCCAAATTGAGTTGCCCTTAAAACAAATCTACCTTCAAAGGATGATGTGACATTATTGATAAGGTTTTTAAAACCTGGTTCAGACATTGAAGGCAATTACAAAAGAAATGTTCCTCCCCACAAAGGCAAATTGTATGTTTTTGACTCCCAAGATGTAATAGGGATGAACCTTTATATTCCATTACAAGCTAATCAACCCACTCCAGAATTCTTGCCTGGGAAATCCCATGGACAGTGGAGCCTGGCAGGATGCAGTGCATGGGGGTCACAAGAGTCAGACACACACAACCTAGCAAGTAAACCACCACCACCACTACAAGTTAATGACTAGAGGGACACTGCTTATAAGCTTAATTTATGCATAATAGCCCATCTCTGGAAGCCTTGCTTTCTGGGTAATGAACATTAAGCTAAAATACCTTTGTTTAGGTCACAGGAAACATTCTGACCAGACCCACCTTTGAATGACTACAGGGAGGAAGAAATTAACACATCCCCTCCAGAGGCTGACCAGAAACAAAAAATGTTTGATTTAACTTCCTTCCCTGTGCATAAAAGAAGCCTGAATTCTAACTCAGGCAAGGTATCTCTGGGCAAAACTAGTCCATCATCTTCTCAGTCTGCTGGCTTTCTGAATAAAGTTACTATTTCTTGCCCTAACAGCTTCTCTCTTGATTTATTGGCCTGTCATGTGGCATGAAGTATGAGCTTGGACTCAGTAACAAAGTGAAACTTCTCTGAAGATAAATAAAAAAGAAATATTCCATTATATTTATAAATTCTGGTGTGTTTCTTAATATACTGTTATGTTCTAGCTATATACTATGAATGTTTTTATACAGTCCCTTTCAGTTAAAATGTTTACTGAATATCTTTCATCATCCAGCCACCTTGCTGGAGATAGAAATAAAAATGAAACAAAATAAAATATCTCAAATGGAAACAGTGACAGACTTTAATTTTGGGGGCTCCAAAATCACTGTAGATGGTGACTGCAGTCATGAAATTAAGAGATGCTTGCTTCTTCAAAGAAAAGTTATGATAAAACTAGACAGCATATTAAAAAGCAGAGATATGGCTTGGCCGACAGAGGTCTATATAGTCAAAGTTATGGTTTTTCCAGTAGTCATGTATGGATGTGAGAGTTGGACCATAAAGAAGGTTGAGCGCTGAAAAATTGATGCTTTCAAACTGTGGTGCTGAAGAAGACTCTTGAGAGTTCCTTGGGTATCAAAGAGATCAAACCAGTCAATCCTAAAGGGCATCGACCCTGAATATTCATTGGAAGGACTGATGCTGAAGCTGAAGTTCCAATACTTTGGCCGATGCAAAAAGCCGACTCATTGGAAAAGATCCCAATGTTGGGAAAGATTGAAGGCAGGAGGAGAAGGTGGTGGTAGAGGATGAGATGGTTGGATGGCATCACTGACTCAATGAACACAAATTTGAGCCAACTATGGGAGATAGTGAGGGACAGGGAAGCCTGGTGTGCTGCAGTCCATGGGGTTGCAAAGAGAGTCAGACAAAACTTACAGACTGAACAACAACAAGAGGATCATATCTAATGAGGAAAATGTATACATATATGATGAGTTATAACAAAGCATCACGACTATAGCTGGACAATTCAAATGTTTGTTTGTGGTTGCTCTCGGCAGATAAGATGAGGGAAGTGGAGGACTGTCAGCCTTTTCCATGATCACAAGTGCTCTGTTAAAACACAAGTGTCAGTTTCCCTTTATGGAGCTTACGCTCTAGTAGGAAAAGGAAGTCAATGGGCAAAATTAACAGAAAATACACCATGTTAGGTAATAGTAGCCTGAATTATAGAAAAATGAAGCAGGAAATGGGGATAGTGATTATTGGAGACCATAAAATGTAATGGTGATCAGAGAGGCCTCTGTGAAAATGTAAAAGTTGAGCATCAGCTTGAAGGAGGTGGGCGTATAGTCATAGCAGGTACATAGAGAAAGAGTGGTCCAGGCAGGTCTAAGCTGCCTGCTGGAGAAGTCTGGTTGGCATGTTTAAGGAATGTCAAAGAACCTACTATGTGAGCAAAGAGGAACCTTGTATAAACAAGGAGAGTGAGCGGTGGGGGTGGTGAGGAGAACTGACATGAGATGAGATCACAGGAGTAAGCAGCAAGTGCCTCGGTCAGAGGGCATCCCTGCTTGGTATTGCTGGTTTAACCATTCTTGAGTGAGATGGGAAGCCACTGGTGTTTGGGAGCAGAAGGGCAAGGTTATCACACCATTTAACAAGGGCACCTTGGATGTTGGGTTAAAAACAAACTGATGGGACAGAGAAGAATCAGGAGACCAGTTAGGAAGCTACTGCACTCATCTGTTCCAGTAGGGGAGCACCTTGGACCTGGCTGACCGTTGTGAAGAATGAGAAAAGTGGTCAGAGTTTGGATCTCTTAAGGCAACGAAGCTAGAAGTGTATACAGACAAATTAGAAGTTAGGATGTGGGAGAAAGGAGGCAAGAACAAACCCATGGGTTTTGACCTGAATTACCAGAAAGACAGAACTGCCAGGAGTTCAGTGTTTAGATGTGAGGAGCCCATGAGACCATCAAATAGAGACATGGAGTAGACACTGAGGTGTGGAGAGAAAAAAGGGTACCCAGGCTGGAGATACAAGTTTTGAAGTCATCACATGTTTGAAGACTCATACCTTTGTTGAGATGTGAGTAAAAATGGCTTTATCATCTGTATTGATTAAATAGAAACCCGAGACCCACAGAGTTTGAAAAATAATAAAAGTGCCTCATCAGTGGAACAGAACAGAAATAAAACTTCTACCTTTGTAGCTTAGATTAGGACTCTCTTTTACAATACCTGTTCTGCTTAAATACATCTTTGCTGTGATTAGTCGTGTCCAACTCTTTGCAACCCATGGCCTGCAGCCCACCAGGCTCATCTGTCCATGGGGATTCTCCAGATAAGAATACTGGAGTGGGTTGCCATGCCCTCCTCCAGGGGATCTTCCCGACCCACGGATCAAATTCAGTTCTCCTGCATTGCAGGTGGATTCTTTACCAGCTGAGCTACCAGGGAAGTCCCTTAAGTACACCTACCATCTTACTATACTTCTTTGCTCCATTCTCCATGGCATCCCCTTCAGCACCTATTTCTTGACATGTGCTCCATATGTAGGAACTATTCCAGGGGCTGCAGATGCAACAATGAACAAAGCTGACAAAATCTGTCTGTGTGAAGCTCACATCTCATTACATGGGAACACAAGTAAGCAACTCACAAGTAGACTGAGTGATGATAAATGTAGATTTTTAACAACAATCAGGGTAAGGGGAGAAGGTGTTTTACAGGAGGAAGGGACTTTATTGTGTCATTATTTTTTACAAGATAGTCATGGAAAACCTCATTGACCAAAACTAAGCAGAGACCAATGGAAATTACAGAGCCATGTGGAATCAGGGGGAAGGTTTCAGAGGGAACAGCAGTTTGAGATGTTTCCCTCCCTAAGTCAGTTAAATCAGAAGAGAGGCCAAATAAGATTCATGATTCAGGATATTGTCTTCTCCCACTGCACTTAAAGTAAATAGATTTTTCACCAGGTAGCTTAACTTATAAAACAAGTTTAGTGCCTGCATTATGGAGTAAAAAATACACATTGCTCTAGAACTAAAGAACATGAACAAAATATAAAATAAGCAATAATGTAAACTGGTTACATTATACAAGGTGGAATTCACCTCTAAATCATTCTTTACATGTCCCCCAAAGGATACATTAACTATCAGTTCAGTTCAGTTCAGTCGCTCAGTCATGTCTGACTCTTTGCGACCCCATGAATCACGAACGCCAGGCCTCCCTGTGCATCACCAACTCCTGGAGTCTACTCAAACCCACGTCCATCAAGTCGGTGATGCCATCCAGCCATCTCATCCTCTGTCGTCCCCTTCTCCGCCTGCCTCCAACCCCTCCCAGCATCAGGGTCTTTTCCAATGAGTCAACTCTTCGCATGAGGTGGCCAAAGTACTGGAGTTTCAGCTTCAGCATACACTAAATACAAATATTCCCTGGAGAAGGGAATGGCAACCCACTCCAGTGTTCTTGCCTGGGAAATCCCATGGACAGAGGAACCTGATGGGCTACAGTCCATGGGGTCGCAAAGGAGTCAGACATGACTTAGGGACTGAGCACAATGCAAATGGATTACTGTAAATAGGCATCCTTGCATGTGCTGCCACCTTGTGGCCAAAGAGAAATGTGTTTCTAAACGACTAGGACTACTGCTACTAAGTCGCTTCAGTCGTGTCCGGCTCTGTGCGACCCCATGGACAGCAGCCCACCAGGCTCCTCTGTCCACGGGATTCTCTAGGCAAGAGTACTGGAGTGGGGCGCCATTTCCTTCTCCAATCTAAATGACTACATTTATGCTACTACTTTTCAAGAAAAAGCAATGCAAAAAGGCAAAATGGCTGTCTGAGGAGGCCTTACAAATAGTTATGAAAAGAAGAAAAGTGAAAGGC
This sequence comes from Muntiacus reevesi, assembly GCF_963930625.1. Lineage (NCBI taxonomy): Eukaryota > Metazoa > Chordata > Mammalia > Artiodactyla > Cervidae > Muntiacus > Muntiacus reevesi. The sequence continues at coordinate 203,765,938 of NC_089249.1, forward strand.
AAAGGAGAAAAGGAAAGATATACCCAACTGAATGCAGAGTTCCAAAGAATAGCCAAGAGAGATAAGAAAGTCTTCCTCAGTGATCAGTGCAAAGAAATAAAGGAAAACAACAGAATGGGAAAGACTAGAGATCTCTTCAAGAAAATTACAGATACCAAGGAAATATTTCATGCAAAGATGGGCTCAATAAAGGACAGAAACATGGACCTAAGAGAAGTGGAAGATAATAAGAAGAGGTGGCAAGAATACACAGAGCTGTACAAAAAAGATCTTCATGACCCAGATAACCACGATGGTAAGATCACTCACCTAGAGCTAGACATCCTGGAATGTGAAGTCAAGTGGGTCTTAGGAAGCACCATAGCTACTTCTATGAACAAAGCTAGTGGAAGTGATGGAATTCCATCTGAGCTTTTCAAATCCTAAAAGATGATGCTGTGAAAGTGCTGCACTCAATATGCCAGCAAATTTGGAAAACTCAGCAGTGGCCACAGGACTGGGAAAGGTCAATTTTCACTCCAATCCCAAAGAAAGGCAATGCCAAAGAATGCTCAAATTACTGCACAATTGTACTCATCTCACACGCTAAGAAAGTAATGCTCAAAATTCTCCAAGCCAGGCTTCAACAGTACATGAACCGTGAACTTCCAGATGCTCAAGTTAGATTTAGAAAAGGCAGAGGAACCAGAAATCAAATTGCCAACATATGATGGATCATCAAAAAAGCAAGAAAGTTCCAGAAAAGCATCTACTTCTGCTTTATTGACTAAGCCAAAGCCTTTGACTGTGTGGATCACAACAAACTGGAAAATTCTGAAAGAGATGGGAATACCAGACCACCTGATCTGCCTCCTGAGAAATCTGTATGCAGGTCAAGAAGCAACAGTTAGAACTGGACATGGAACAACAGACTGGTTCCAAATCGGGAAAGGAGTATGTCAAGGCTGTATATTGTCACGCTGTTCATTTAACTTATATGAAGAGTACATCATGAGAAATGCTGGACTGATGAAGCGCAAACTGGAATCAAGATTGCTGGGAGAAATATCAAAATCCTCAGATACGCAGATGACGCCATCCTTATGGCAGAAAGTGAAGAGGAACTAAAAAGCCTCTTGATGAAAGTGAAAGATGAGAGTGAAAAAGTTGGTTTAAAACTCAACATTCAGAAATCTAAGATCATGGCATCCGGTCCCATCACTTCATGGCAAATAGATGGGGAAACAGTGGAAACAGTGGCTGACTTTATTTTTCTGGGCTCCAAAATCACTGCAGATGGTGACCGCAGCCATGAAATTAAAAGATGCTTACTCCTTGGAAGAAAAGTTATGACCAACCTGGACAGCATATTAAAAAGCAGAGATATTACTTTGCCAACAAAGGTTCATCTAGTCAAGGTTCTGGTTTTTCCAGTAGTCATGTATGGATGTGAGAGTTGGACTATAAAGAAAGCTGAGCGCCAAAGAATCAATGCTTTTGAACTGTGGTGTTGGAGAAGTCTCTTGAGAGTCCCTTGGACAGCAAGGAGATCCAACCAGTCCATCCTAAAGGATATTAGTCCTGAATGGACTAATCATTGGAAGGACTGATGCTGAAGCTGAAACTCCAATACTTTGGCCACCTGATGGGAAGAACTGACTCATTTGAAAAGACCCTGATGTTGGGAAAGATTGACGGTGGGAGGAGAAGTGGATGACAGAAGATGAGATGGTTGGATGGCATCACTGACTCAGTGGACATGAGTTTGAGTAAATTCCACGAGTGGGTGATGGACAGGCAGGCCTGGCATGCTGTAGTCCATGGGGTTGCAAAGAGTCAGACACAACTGAGTGACTGAATTGAATGATTGAACTGATGCTACTTCTAGATCACCTAGCTGACCAAATATGTGTCCTAGAAAAGTATGCTTTATAACTGATCCTTGAAATTAAAGACTTTTGAATAAAATTAACATTGAATAAAATGATTAAAAAAGTAAAATTTAAAAAAACTGAGGCTATCAATTTTCCTTAAAAATAATTAATTGCATTGCAAAATCACTTCACCACACATAAAATTTCTTCTCAATATACAGTACATACTTTTAAGATTAATTTCACTATTCTGTAATCCCAAGTCAATGTCTTTCTAATCTTAAACAGATCTTGCCATACACTCTTTGACGAATTGCTTTCTAGGTAATATATACAAGGGTAATATTCATTCTTCCCCCATGTCCTTGGCTTTCATACTTTTTAGCTGTAAGTCACCTGAACAGATCAGTTGCAGAGTATTTATGAGCACTGTGTTTTAAGGAACAGGATTCCTGTTGGGAAGCTGCCTAAAGAAGAGAACTGTCACGGAGAGTGCCTCTCTGTCTCCAATTAAAGAACATGGAACATCACCAGTGTTACTCTAACCTCGTTTACCTTAGGTCATGCTTGTTCGAGAGATAACCAGACTGTAACATTGGTTCACAGGTTTGACTGTTGCCTGCTTACAGTGCTGGTTCATATAATGTGTCTGATCCCATATCCGTCACTTTTACCTTAATATGGATTTTTGCCCGGTGAGTCTCATAGACCTGTCTCACTTTCCCTCAGTACAGTTCAGTCGCTCAGTCATGTCTGACTCTGCGACCACATGAACCGCAGCACACCAGGACTCCCTGTCCATCACCAACTCGTGGAATTTACTCAAACTATTGTCCACTGAGTCAGTGATGCCATCCAACCATCTCATCCTCTACTGTCCCCTTCTCCTCCTGCCTTCAATCTTTCCCAACATCAGGGTCTTTTCAAATGAGTCAGTTCTTCCCATCAGGTGGCCAAAGTATTGGAGTTTCAGCTTTAGCATCAGTCCTTCCAATGATTAGTCCATTCAGGACTAACCTCCTTTAGGATGGATTGGTTGGATCTCCTTGCTGCCCAAGGGATTCTCAAAGAGTCTTCTCCAACCCCACAGTTCGAAAGCATCGATTCTTCGGCGCTCAGCTTTCTTTATAGTCCAACTCTCACATCCATACATGACTACTGGAAAAACCATAGCTTTGACTAGACAGACCTTTGTTGGCAAAGTAATGTCTAGGTTGGTCATAACTTTTCTTCCAAAGAGTAAGCATGTTTTAATTTCATGGCTGCAGTCACCATCTGCAGTGATTTTGGGGCCCAGAAAAGTCTGTCACTGTTTCCACTGTTTCCCCATCTATTTGCCATGAAGTAATGGGACCAGATGCCATGATCTTAGTTTTCTGAATGTTGAGCTTTAAGCCAACTTTTCCATTCTCCTCTTTCACTTTCATCAAGAGGCTCTTTAGTTCTTCTTCACTTTCTGCCATAAGGGTGGTGTAATCTGCATATCTGAGGTTTTTGATATTTCTCCCAGCAATCTTGATTTCAGCTTGTGCTTCATCCATTCCAGCATTTCTCATAATGTACACTGCATATGTTAAATAAGTATCGTGACAATATACAGCCTTGATGTACTTCTTTTCCCATTTGGAACCAGTCTGTTGTTCCATGTCCAGTTCTAACTGTTGCTTACTGACCTGCATACAGATTTATCAAGAAGCAAGTAAGATGGTCTGGTATTCCCATATCTTTCAGAATTTTCCACAGTTTATTGTGATTCATACAGTCACTTCCCCTACTAGACAGTATATTTTTATTGAGGTATAATTGACATAAAACACTACATTAGTTTCAGATATACAATATAATGATTTCATATTTGTATATATTGTGAAATGACCACCACAATAAGTCTAGTTAACATCCACCATATTCAGTTAGACTTTTTTCTTGTGATGAGAATTTTATGATTTACTCTCTTAGCAACTTTCAAATATGCAATACAATATTATTTATTAATTACAGTCCCCATACTGCACATTACGTCTCCAAGACTTATTTTACACATATAGGTTTTTATCTTTTCCCCCCCTTTAACGCATTCCCCTCACCCCTGCCTGTTCTCTATGTATCTGTGAGGGTTTGGTTTTTTTTTTTTTTTTTTTTTGAGTCATTGTATAAGTAATATCATATGGTATTTGCTTGCTTTTCTCTGTGTAATTTGTTTATTTATTAGACAAAATTTTTACACTGTCAAAATGTGTGGTATTTACATTTGGTTCTAAAGCAGTAATTCCTAACTCCTACAGTTTTATCCTTGGTTCCACATTTAAATGCATTCGACTTTTACGGCAGAGATGGTCAGTGGCCCTCCAACCTTGCTCATTATAACAGAAAACTCGATCTTCCCCTGCATGTTTGGTTGCCCAGAATGAAAACCCCTATTTCCCAAACACAACAGGGCTATTAGACTGAGTTCTAGATCATGATAAGGAACCATTAAGTGCTGAGTGACTCTCTCCAGGAATTTTCTGAAAGACAGCTAGTGTTCTAGACATTAGTGACTTTTTTTTTTTTAATTCAGTTTCAAGAAGAATTTATGTTGGGGGACTCCAGACACATTCTATAACATGGAAAATAAATTGTACAAAATTTCAAGGGCACAACACATCAGTTTTAGAAGTCCAGTAATATGGAGTGTGCCAAGACATCTCCAAAATAAAAGAAAAATTATCACTTCTCAATGCCTGGCCCCCTTGTTGAAGGAACATTCAAGCTCTAAATTCCCCACTGGATTGCCTTAGACCCCTGTTTCAATTTCCCTGTTTGCCCAATCCTGATTTTCTCACTTCCTTATAGGTGACGGAAGAGGGGCATCATCCCACTCCCCCTTAATTAAATTTCTGCACACATAATTCTTTTTCTTAGTGCTTTTCCAGGGAACCCAACCTAAGATATCTTCCAGTATCTACCCCATCTCCATTCAGACCTATCTGATTTACACAGTCTTCTGAACTATACAGGGTCTGTTGCTAAGTGTATTTAATGCTAAAATCAACCCATCTCTTACCATTTGGGTGTAGTACATACACGCATATGCATATACATGTACATATACAATACACAATACATAACATGATCCTATACATACATGTGCAGATTTTTAAAATACTGAACAAATGTGACAAAATGCATACAGAATTATCTCTAGATTGTAGTTGACTTTTACTGTTCTTTTTCATTGAATTTTTCCTAAAAAGAAAATTCATTATTTTTAGAACAGTTTTTGATGCCACAGTGGCAAAGAATCCACCTGCCAATGCAGGAGACACAAGAGACGTGGGTTCGATCCCTGGGTTGGAAAGATCCCCTGGAGAAGGAAACGGCAATCCACTCCAGTATTCTTGCCTGGGAAATCCCATGGACAGTGGAGCCTGGTGGGCTGTAGTTCATAGGGTTGCAAAGAGTCGGACACAACTGAGTGACTGAGCAGCACACACATACACACACACACAAAACCCCCAAACCTGTCACATCTAATAATAATGATAACAATAAGTACCAAACAGGAATACCAAATATACGAAATCAATCAGATGGAATTTGTCGTACAAATCCCACTTGTAGTGACTGATAAGCACATAAATTATCCCAAGTCTAATCTCTTTTTCTGCATTTCAGGTTGAGTAGAGATACACTTTGTAGTTTGAATAAGAATATTTCAACATCCAAAAAGAATAAACAAACAAGGAGCTAGTTCTACAATTTCTATCAGGTGATGCTTCCGCTGTAATCTGCTTTGAGTCAAGAAAAGGATGAACAAGATAAATGCGTGCAGTGAGGCCCACACTGTAGCACATTTACATATCTTAGTTTAGATTAATCAACATGGATTATGTTTGAGGATTTATTGAGGAGGGGGTTTCTGATGGCATTGCTATTATTAGAAATTTCAGAATGAATAGTTACTTTTTGCTGACTTCTGAGAACCTGGCTTGTAAACTTAAATCTCCTGAGGTATAATTCATGTGGTTGTCTTTTCTTCTTCCTTGTAGTCTCAGTCTACATGGTTTTTCTAATTTTTGTTGCATTCCTTGAGGGGGGAAACTCATAATTCTTTACAGAGTTAGAGCTAATGCTTCTTTAGAGAGGATTCATTGCTTCTCTGGAGCTGCTACCTGCAGGGTTAGACCAGTTCTTTCTCAGTATAGATAACAGTGGCTTTTTCCACCATTCATTTTTAGGGCCTATCTTTTTTTTTTTCATATAGCCATAATCATAAGTCAAAGTAACTGTTGAAATGTCCACAGTTTGCTCCACAGTGTGTATGACTCCTGTATGATCTCTATAGGACTTCCTGGGTCTGGCACACAAGTGGGTCAGTCTCTTGAGATAATACTTTTGTACGTCCAGATCTGTAAGTTCACTTGTATTAGTGCCACACAGCTCAGAGGTTAAAGCCTCTCCCTCCAGTGCGGGAGACCCGGGTTTGATCCCCAGGTCTGTAAGATCCCCTGGAGAAGGAAGTGGAAACCCACTCCAGTGTTCTTGCCTGGAGAATCCCATGGACGGAGGAGCCTGGTAGGCTATAGTCCATGGGTTCGCAAAGGGTCGCACAACACTGAGCTACTTCACTTTTACAAATTACATCATTTTCTCTCTTTCAAAGGCTTTAATTTTAAGGATAAACAAAATGTTTTAAAATAAAACCATTGCCTAGGCCTAATGGGCTTCCCTTGTGGCTCAGCTGGTAAAGAATCCACCTGCAGTGAGGGACACCTGGGTTCAATCCTTGGGTTGGGAACATCCCCTGGAGAAGGGAAAGGCTACCCATTCCAGTATTCTGGCCTGGAGAATTCCTTGGACTGTGTAGTCCATGGGGTCGCAAAGAGTTGGACACGATTGAGTGACTTTCACTTTGATTAAGAGTAAAAGTAAAAAGAGGCCTAACACTGTGTGGTTACTTACTAAATTGTGTTACCATAACTAAATGTCTTGGAATATTAAGAATGAAGATTACACAATGTTAAATGGACTTGATAGTTATGTACTAATGTTACATAATTTCAATAAACATTTTTCTTTCAATAATAAGTAAGCCTGCACATACTCTTGAATGGGCTCTAGGAATCAAATTCCTTATGAATTCACATCCCTTTCTTTATGGTGCCTGTTTGAGAATGATTACCTTCTGATAGATTCTTGGCTCCTTTAAAGGTTGGAACTTTGGGTTCATGTTTTTATTCCATAGCAGTTTACATAGTGCCAATGTCTTGTGCATGGATGATGCTAGTAGTTACTCTTCTGACTAACTGATAGCAAGAGATTAACATTATCATGAGATAATTATCATGAGACTGACTATATCAATTTGAGTTGCCAGATTTGAGTAAGGACAGTTGGTAGTATTTGGTTTAACAGTAACTGAATGGCTGTGTACAGACATTCTGGTGTTACGCTGAGCCCACTTTGACCATATGTAGCTTATTAAAGATGGCCACAAGCTCTTTGATGCTTCTTCCATTTTAACTTGGTATGATGTTTCTTCCCTTTGAATCCAAGCTAACCTTTGACTTCTGTGGCTAATGAGTATTGAAGAAATGACAATATGTTAGTTCCAAGTCTAGCCTGAAGATGACTGACAATTTTCACCTTGGTTTCCAGTGTCTCAGTTTGAAGGATAAATTACGTGGTCACTTTGCTTATTTCCAATCTGAATTATTTTATTTTTCATCTTTTAAATGGAAATATTATTGATTTACAATGTTGTGTTAGTTTCAGATGTACAACAAAGTGATTCAGTTATACATATATATATATGTATGTATTCCACTTCTTTTCTCTTATATGTTACTAGAAAGTATTGAGCATAGTTTCCTGCTATAAGTAGGTCCTTGTTGGTTATCTATTTTACATACAGTAGTTTGTATATGTTAATCCTAAACTCCTAATCTATCCCTCCTTCCCCTTTGGTACCCGTAAGTTTGCTTTCTATGTTTGTGGGTCTATTTCTGTTTTGTATATGAGTACATTTGTAACACATTTTTTTTTAGATTCCACATACAAAGTGATATCATATGATAGTTGTCTTCATCTGGCTTACTTCAGTTAGTATGATAATGTCTAGGTTTAGCTGTGCTAACTGTCAGTTCATTTCAGTTCAGTCGTTCAGTCATGTCCCACTCTGCAACTCCACAGACTGCAGCAAGCCAGCCTGGTATGAGTGATGGTATGAGTGACCATACCATCATGGTTATCTTTGTCATGAAGACCTTTTTTTGTAAAATTTTACTGTTTTAATGCATTAAATGTTCATACCCCTTTTATGATGTCCCTTAACTAAGCTTTCTCACTCGAGTTCCTCACTACTAGTGTTCAAAAACGGTCTTCAGGTTTTTCTTCCCCTCACAAATGGATACATTTTCCTTTAGCCTTACTCATCTAGTATGCTGCTAAGTCTAGTCTTCAATATTATAATTCTAAGGTCATTTTGACAAATACGTGACCATCTTCTCTCAGTTTTTAACCAGTATTTCTCTTCATAAAGAAGTACACATGATTTCTTCAGCTAGTGATAGCAAGGGAATAAAACACATACAATGGTTGACACAGATAAGAATGATAAGGCATGCGAAAGCTGGAGAGGTAGCAGTATTCAGAATACATAAATATAACCATCTTTAGTCAAATGCTTTTAATTATGACTCACTGGACAAAGACATGAGAATTTGTTTAGTCAAAAAGATAGATCTGCTTGTAATACAAACAATGGAACATTACTTGGACTTATTTGTTTATGAAGCGCTTTTTTGTATACTTAAATATTGACAACACATTTTAAGAATAAAACTGTTGTCCATCTCTTACAGCCTTCTGGTAGGCCCCAGTGATTTTCAAATCAGCTATGAGGCCTTGTCGCCCTGGTGTCAAGTCCCAGGGCGGGAATACCCAACATGTTGCTTAAACCCCCTCCTCTCCTGAGAGGATACCCAAGTCTGTTACATTCCCCTCCTTTTTTGGGTCAACCACTAGAGATGCAAACAACCACTCCTTCCCTTCTATCAGACTCTACATGGTTCTTTATTTACAGCCTTGGTTGTAGAAGAGCCATTCTGCTAGTCTTTGGGTCATTCTCAGAGAGAGTTTCTATATGTATTTGTAGTTTTGATGTAATCATGGCCGGGAGGTGAGCTCAGAGTCTTCCTATTCCATCATCTTCAACCCTCCCTGTCCCACCATCCATTAGTTTGGGTTTTAATTATTATTCATTTCAAATCTAGAATTTCGGTTTTGTTCTGTCTAATCTGCTATGTTATTTGTCCTCTTGAACAGTGGTAATTATTTTGAGACATAATTTGCATACTATAAAATTCACGATCTTAAAGTACACAATTCAGTTTTTTTGTATACTATAAGGTTGTGCGATCATCACCACTATCTAAGTCCATAACACTTTTATCACCTCCAAAAGAAACTCCAAATCATAAACAGTACCCCATTATTTTTCCACTCAATTCCTGTCAACCCTATTTTACATTCTCTTTTAATAGATTTGTTGATTCCACATGTTTTATAGAATGCAGTCATACAATATGCAGCCTTTTATGTATTGTTTCTCTCAGTTAACATAATATTTTCAAGGTTCATCCATATTGTAGTATGTATGAGTGCTTCATTATACTTCATGACTGAACAATATTTCATTGCATGGGTGTGCCACACTTTGCTTACCCATTCATCAGTTGATGGAAATTTGGATGGTTTCCACTTTTTGGCTGTTTGAATTAGGCTGTCTTTTGAGACAGTATATAATTGGATTATGTTTTTATACAAATTCTTCCAGTATCTGGCCTTCAGTTGAAGAATTTGACCCACTTGCATTTAGTGTACTTACTTATAAGGTAGGCACTATGTCTGCCAATTTGATATTATATTTATTTTATATATATCTGGAATGCTTTCCCCTTAGCTCTTCACAAAGTTCACTTCCTCAAGTCTTCATGATCTTTTTAAAAATATCAGCTTCTCAGTAATGTCTTAGCTGGCTGGCTGGCTGGCCTCTTCAAAATTAGTGCATTTCTAACACACATAATTTTCCTAACTCCATTTCCTGTTTGGTGTTTTCTCTCCAATATTTATCATTATCTAAAATACTATATATTCAGTATATTCAGTTTGCTTAATGTATATACTGTGTTATATCATGCTCATGCTTAGTCGCTCAGTCATGTCTGACTCTTTCCAACCCTATAGACTGTAGCCCACCAGGCTTCTCTGTCCATGGGATTTTTTCAGGCAAGAATACTGGAGTGGGTTGCCATTTCCCTCCTCCAGGATATTTTCCTGACCCAGGGATTGAAACTGTGTCTCCTGCATCAGCAGACATTCTTTACCCCTGAGTCATCAGGGAAGCCTGGTTTGGGAAGATCCATTGTGGTATATCAAAACAACTTTAGCTCATTACTTCATAAGCTCTGTGAGGACAGGTTTCTTTCCCATATTTTAGTTATTGTTGTATCTCTAGCGTCTAGAAGAGTCTTGTCCATATAGATGTCCAATAAACATTTTGTTGAATGAATGGTCAAAATAACTAGTCATTTTTATCTATAAATCTGTTAGTGGAAGCTGGTTATTTTCTTTTTAGCAAAAAAACATTATGAAAATTTCAGAAGCTGAATTTTAAATAATGTATTTAGAGTAAATTAAAATAGAAGTCACTCATGATATTTATTATAGTGTTAGTTACTCAGTTGTGTCTGATCCTTTGCAACCCCATGGACTCTAGCCCATCAGACTCCTCTGTCCATGGAATTCTCTGGGTAAGAATACTGGAGTGGGTAGCCATTCTCTTCTCCAGGGGATCTTATCAACCCAGAGATCGAACCTGGGGCTCCTGCATTGCAGGCAGATTCTGTATCTATCATCTGAGTCACCGGGGGAGCCCACTGGAAAATGAGTCATGATCATATATGCAGTCGTCACTCAACCCCTCCTCTTCTTCAATGAACTTCTGACTCTGGACTTAGCTCCATGCACACTGTGAAGTCTGTCAGTTTTTAATGTGTTCTTCCACTCCCCTTTCCAACCACCATTGCCCCTACTCTCATTCCTTTCTCATATCAGGATATCTTGTGATTCTTTAGGTCATCAGTTTCATTTCCTCCATCTCCCATCTTGTGCTTCCTTCACCTTATTCTCCCTGCTGTTGCATGTGAAGGATATTATTAGATGATTTGTAAATATCAGAAATTGTTATCCTTCCTAAGGAAAAAAAAACTCTACTGGTGGACTTTCATTTATATAAAGTATACTAGCAGATGATAATTTTGGCAGCAAGCAATATTACACGTGTCTCTTATCCAAACAGAATAGGTATCCTCTAGCAACCAAAGACAACCCAGATCTTTTCCCAGTGGTGCTGTTCTCAGCTAGTATTAAAAAAATAAAAGTGCAATATATAAGGAAATATAATTCAAATGTTTTAAAAGAAAGAACCACACCCTTAAAACTAAACATTAAGTGCTTGCTATAGCTCTTCCCCATGCCTTTGGAAACTTCCCAACTATTTTCATATGTGCTTAGCGGTAGTCCTCCACCCCCATGATTGATGTGGTTTGAATGCTGTAGTTCGCTCATCATCTGAAGTTACTTCCCCAAATGGTCTGTTTCCTCTCAAACTTCAGACATTCTAAGTCACACTCTGACAGCAGCCAAGGCAGTTCTTATGAAGATCAAATTAACTTACCATTAAGGCTATATATAAAAAAAATTCTGGACCCCAGACAGCATTCTTAGATGTTCCTGGATGTGGCTGAAGATCTAAAACACATTCTAACTATAGTCACTATGAAAAACAAATTCTATTTATTTACAATTAAAGAAGACTTATTTTTAAACATCCATATTTCCCTTATTTAAAATCATTTATGCTTTGCTGTGATTACATGCATCAAACAAAGAGAAGATGTGAAGAAATTATACTTGCCCCTGTTTAACAGAAAAATTACTCCCCCTATTAATCTCTGATGACCTATATAGTTCAGGAAAACTTGTTTTGGCCTGAATTGCTTGAACAATGCCTCAGCTGTGGACACTCCTTGATAGAGTGGGACAATTGCCTTGCTGGCAGCAAATATGACTGTTTCTGCTGTTCTCATCAAATGTTTCAGCTAAAATTTAGAGATAAAGGGCCCATTCTGCACAAAAGAGACCAAAAAAAGAAAGAAGTAGTCACAAAATCTATGCCTTATAAAGATGAAGCAGACATTTGTAGAAATGTCAGTTATATTGACCTCTGCCTCCACCTAGCACCCACCTTGACTGCACCTTCTAACCACAGCCCCCAACCTTTGCAGGGAATGGGAATACCAGCTCCCCATTTAAATCAGACACCAGGACATAAATCAGTTCAGTTCAGTCACTCAATCATGTCCAACTCTTTGTAACCCCATGGACTGCAGCACACCAGTCCTCCCTGTCCATCATCAACTCCCAGAGTTTACTCAAACTCATGTCCATTGAGTCAGTGATGCCATCCAACCATCTCATCCTCTGTCATCCCCTTCTCCTCCTGCCTTCAACCTTTCTCACCCTCTTTTCCAATGAGTCAGTTCTTCACATCAGGTGGCTAAAGTATTGGAGTTTCAGCTTCAACATCAGTTCTTCCAATGTATATTCAGGACTGATTTCCTTTAAAGGACTCTCAAGAGTCTTCTCCAGTACCACAGTTCAAAAGCATCAATTCTTTGGTGCTCAGCTTTCTTTATAGTCCAGCTCTCACATCCACATCTCACATGACTACTAGAAAAACCATAGCCTTGACTAGACAGACCTTTGTTAGCAAAGTAATGTCTTTGCTTTTTAATATGCTCTCCAGGTTGGTCATAACTTTTCTCCCAAGGAGTGTCTTTTAATTTCATGGCTGTAGTCACCATCTGCAGTGATTTTGGAACCCCAAAAAATAAAGTCTGTCACTGTTTCCACTGTTTCCCCATTTATTTGCCATGAAGTGATGGGACCAGATGCCATGATCTTAGTTTTCTGAATGTTGAGTTTGAAGCCAACTTTTTCACTCTCATCTTTCACTTTCATCTAGAGGCTCTTTAGTTCTTCTTTGCTTTCTGCCATAAGGCTGGTGTCATCTGCATCTCTGAAGCTGTTGATATTTCTCCCAGCAATCTTGATTCCAGGACATAAATGCTTGACTCCAATTTTTTGAGCTTTCACAAAAGATACCAAGGTCTGTTATCTCTACCTCATGCTCTCTCGAGAATTGCTTCACTTCTCATCATCCCAACTGGCTCTCTCTGACTCTCTCATCATCCCAACTCTCTCATCATCCCAACTCACTTCACTGCCAGCTTGTGCTAAATTAGGGGAGAACCTCTAAGTGATTTCTTCAGCCACATGTCTTCATAGCTGGAGTTTTCTAATGTCTCCCTCTCACACTCGATCCTTCAGAAGTGCTAATACACTGACAGGTCCCAGTAAAAAATCATGCTCACTTTTACCCTCTGGACATTACATGTTCTGCTTCTTCTGTTTGGACACCTCTCCTGCCCTAACTACCTCTTGTCCTTATTTTTCCTTCAGAGCTGAGCTCAGTATTTGGCCTTCCTCGTGCTTTCCACCACCACAAGTCTCATGGGTGTCCCTCCTCTGTGTCCTTTCATCCAAAAGAAAACTTAAGACAAAAGTAAACGGGATGTTTTAACTAGCACAATGTGGTTTTATTACAATGAAACATATTTTCCATCAGACTTCATGGATTACTGACAAATAATGTGTATTTCCTTTTTGACCACACTCTTGCACCCCAGAAGGTAGGAGTGCTGAGATTAATGCAAAGGAGTGAAGATGCTAATGCCACAGCACTTTACTAGGGCAATTCAGAGGGTACATTCTTATGGCCTGACTGATACCAGATTCTTGAAGCCACTTGATATACAGCTTGTTCATAAACAGAACAGGTCTCTATAATCTGGCATCCTTTCCTTCTCAATTTTATAATCCTTGAGAGAATGTGATGATTAAACTCATTAGTGTTGAAGCATTTACTTCTCTTCGTACATACCAATCCCTACTGTTGTTTTCCTCTCAATCAAAAAGCCTCAGAACTGTATTATGTTCTATAATTACAACATAGCTTCAATATACATGGCTCACTACAGAACACTTTTTCCTTTATGTGTTTTTCTGTCATCCTAAAATTACAGTCATTTAAAAATTTTGTTGGTGAAAGTAGAGACAAATAAGTTGAACAAATTTGAATTATCTTAACAATAGAAAAAGTAATTTGCTTTTCAAATCCTCTACACGAGCAGGGTATAAATAAGGTCTAAGAGTAATCAAAGTTGACTCTCATACCATCAAGGCACTGCCCAAGCTGTGTTGTCTTCCAATCTTAGTGACTCTAAGGGTCCTTCCGGTTTCTCTGCTTCGCCTTAGGGAGGTATACTAGCTCACTCGGATTCATGTGAAAGATTGATCCAGCTTTAAATAGGGTCCTTCTTCCATTTGCATCTGGAAGAGGGGCTTAACTAGAAGTAATAAGTCTTAGGAGAAGTAAATTTAGGGAAGGGGAGTCACTGAGACCTTCAAATCTTAATTTCTACATGTAAGGCATGCTCTATCCCAGAGGAGTAGAAGAGTTAGTTTAGACACTTATCGTCTCTACTATTAGATAACATGAATTAATATTCTATTAGTCAAACATTTAAGTCAATAAAGTTCATACTTAAGATAGTATTTAATCATTAAATCACTGATGATTTTAATACATCTTTGATTATGAAGTTAGTTTAGTGTTTTATAGAACCTCAAGATTCACATTAAAGGAGAATTCTTGTTGATGTGAACTAGATACATTTTTATTACCTACCTCAAAAATTAAAACAGCTGATTACTTAATAATTTTGCTACAGACATGGATTTTTTTTCCCCCTTTCTAACAGCTCCTGGAGACAAATGATGTCATTTTGTGTTTGTGTGGGCCCCCACTTTCAGACCAGACAAGATTTTGGATGTGTAGATGAATGTTTTTCATTGAGTTTTCAATAAGTATTTCTTTTGTTCTTCCCTGTCCTCTCCTGGTATCCTCATTTTGCAAATATCAATGTACTTAGTTGTGTCCCACATCTCTCTGAGGTTCTGTTCATTTTCCTTCATTTCTATTTCTCTCTGTTCTTCAGGTTGCATAATGTCTAAAAAGTATATTCAAGTTCAATAATTCTTTAGCTTGACAGTTAAAATGTGCTGTTGAAACCTCTAGTGAATTTTTTATTTCAGTTACTTTACTTTTCAGTAAAAACTATAATTTCCATTTGGTCCTTTCAAATGATATCTTTACCCAAAAAAGTTTTTTAATCTATTGAAAAAGTCATTAATTTTAACAACTTCTTTATACTTTCTATTTGAGAAGACACTCAACACTCCTCCCTTTATTTCTTTAAGCATGGTTTCCTTTGTTCCTTTGAACATATTTATAATGGCTTCTTTAAGGTCTTGCTAAATCTGGTGTCTGATTATTCTCACAGGCAGTTTTTGTTGCCTGCTATTTTCTCTCACGTGTAGGTTTTCCTTTCTTTGTAAGTCTGGCAATCGTTTTTTCCCCTTTTGGAACTAGACATTTTGGGTACTATATTAATAGTAAAACTAGGTACTGGTTCTCTGGCCCTTCACACCATGGTTTGCTATTGATCTTCTGCTTGCTTATTTGTTTAGAGACTGGCTTGATGAGCTTAACAAAGTCTGTTTTCTCCCTACATTGTGAAACTTCTAATGTTGCTGCTAGATGGAGCAGCCTGTGGAGTGTGGAGCCTGCACAGTCACTCTGGGATGGCAGTGATTTTGGCAGAGATCTCTTTGATTGTCTCTTTCCCTGAACACAACCAGCTGTTAAGCCCCATTGATTGCCAGCTGACTGTTCTATTGCTTTAAATAATGCTCTGGGGCATAAATTGCTTCACAGACTGAGCTAATTAAAATCAGGAGTGTTGTTAGTGACAGTTTTTGAGGCCAGTGTTTCAGGATTTGTTCTGACCCTGGAAAGACTCCTCATAATTGTCCCTTTTACTGGTTTTCTCTGGTAAACTAACTGAATGGTGGTTTAGCTTATATCTCTAATGGAATCTATAAATCTACTCAATTGTTTTTTTTTTTTTTTTTTTTTTTTTTACTACAATTGTCATTGTTTTTGAGAGTGCCCTTAGGCTTGAACTTCCCCAAACTGTTGTAAATAAAGTGAGTTTCTTTAGGAAGGGCTATAATTGCTCTTTTCTTGACTTACCTTTATTCTTGGGCAAAATCTCTGGTTTCCTCTGAAGCTCAAAGCAGAGAAAGTAACACACTACTTTCTCTTGGCAACACCCCTGCTTCAGGATCTGGGACATTTGGAAGGGAGGTAGAGGCTGAGGACAGTAGGCTCCAGTCTCAGCTTGCCACCTGTGACATGGAACCTCTGTCTGTGAACAGGCCAAGTGTGATGGGGCTCCAGTATTCACTGTATCCAAGGTAAAGGTCCTGTCCCATGAGAGGATGCTAGATGGAAGAACAGGGTCCCCAACTCTTGGCAGTGCTTTGCCAGACCTTAGCCTTTACCACATAGTTGGGGGCAGTATGAGAAATACTGACATCTTGCCCTTCTGGGAAAATACCATAGTCTCTGATTGGGAGCTGGGGGAAGAGGCTGCACCCTTCGGAAGTGCAGTTTCCATTAAGCTGAGCTGAATGGGGTGGGAGGGGGCTGGAGAGAGCTGGTGGTGGTTCCACTGACACACATTTTTGCTGTTTTTACTACATTTTAAGAAGACTTTCTTGAGTGTTTCTTTTTTGTATGCCTTTAGGACTATTTCAAGAAACTTAAAATTATTTGGGTTTTTAAAAATAACTTCTGCCAGTTTTGCTGGGGAGTGGGTCCATGGAGCTCCTCACATTGCCAAGTAGTGTATTCATTATCAGTGAATGAACATGTCTGGACCAGGTGTTTGAACTCACAATCATCATCAAATCGGACTCCTATCAAGTCAAGGGATCCTATGCTAAGTCAAGGATCTATAGCCCTTATTCTGAAAGGTAGATGCCAAGATACTACATCAAAAATTTTCATGAGGTAAAGAGAATTTGGTCCCTTCAAATGGGTTGCAACAAGCTGATGGGAATGGATGCCATGAGAAAATGAAAATAAGGGGGTAATTATTAGGGAAAATAGAAAAGCCAGAGAGATTAAGACAAGCTATGTCTAAAGGACCATGTAGCTGCGTTTGTAACCAGAAAGGACTAACTTTGACTCCAAACTGATCTATTTTTGTAACTTTAATCCCTGTTTTTTGCTGCTTTTGTTATTAGACTATACGTAATGGCCTGCCTCATGGAACCCTTCCCCTCTCTGCCTGACTGTTTAAACTTAAGTGCCTTTGTTCATAACCCTGTCTACCTGTAGACAGCAGGAAGAAAGAAATGAACACATCCCACTGCCTGAGGCTTGATATTCTAAAAGATAGTTGCAAGAATTTTTACTTTGTTTCCTCACCTCCCCCTATCTCTGATCCATAAAAACCTGGCCTCCAGGCCCCAATAAGATGGTTGAGATGTTAGTCTGTCACCTTCTTGGTCAGCTGATTTTCTGAATAAAGTTGAAGTCTTGCCTCAACACCTCATCTCCCAGACTTATTGGACTATCATGCAGCGAGCAGAATGAGCTTGGACATGTTGATAACAGTTCTATTTCTTGTGAGGTCAGATACTACTTTGTTTCTCATCTTTGAAGTCTTGAGATTCCTGTTATCGTATTAGATTCATATAATACAACTACCTTAGCAGTCAAATAAGACTAAAGAGAACAAGAATTCTCTAATAATCAAGCCTCAAGTTTTATTTTCTCTGCTCTCTTGCTTATTTGTCTCAGCAATACATTGGCATGTAATAAAAACTCAAAGTTCCTAAAAGAAATATAATTAGGGAATCCCTATTTTGGGACAATAGCAGTTCAACTAACCTAGAAATTTTTCTGATATAAAATACCTAGAAATACTGGATGTTGGATAAAATGTGTGTCAAATATACTTTTTTTCATTATGGATATATATAAAATAAATTTTATTATTTTAATCACTTTAGAGTGTATGGTTTATTGGCATTAATTACAGTCACATTATTGTGGAACTATCACCACTGTCCATTTCCAGAAATCTGTATCTTCCAAAACTGAAACTCCATAGCCATTAAACAACTCCTTGATCTTTCTGCACTGCCCTCCTCTACCCTAGCAACAATTATTCTACTTTCTGTCTCCAAAGATTTGACTACTTTAGATACCTCAGGCCACCGCCACTGTGCTCAGTCATGTCTGACTCTTTGTGACCCCATGGACTGTAGCCCATCAGGCTCCACTGTCCATGGGATTTTTCAGGCAAGAATACTGGAGTGGGTTGCCATTTTCTCCTCCAGGGGATCTTCTAGATCCAGGGATTGAACCTATGTCTTTTGTATCTCCTGCACTGGCAGATAGATTCTTTACCACTAGTGAGAAACCTCAAACAAATGGAATTATTCAATATTTGTCCTCTTGCCAAGGCTTTATTTCACTTAGTATAACATCTTCAAGGTTCATCCATGTTTTACTATGTATCGGAATTTTCTTCCTTTTTTAAGGCTGAATATTATTATATTATATGTACATATGTACATTTTTATCTAGCCACTCATCTTTCAGGGAGCACTTGGATTTCTTCTACTTTGGGCTATTGTGGATAATGTTGCTATGAATGTTGGTGTGATCATATCTGTTCAAGTCCCTGCTTTCAATTATTTTGGGGAATATACCCAGAAGTGGAATTGCTGAGTCATATGGTATTTCAATATTTTATTTTTTGAGGAACTGTCATACTGTTTTCCACAGTGGCTGCACTATTTTATGTTTCTGCCAGAAATGGTGAGGGGCTCCAATTTCTTCCCATCCTCACCCATACTTGTTGTTTTCTGATGTTTTGATAGTGACCATCCTAAAGGGAAACTGTAACAAACATGTTTTTAAATCCCTATCTGAGCACTCAGGAAGCAAAGAAGGTGAAAGAAGGTAAAAGCCAAGATGGCAGAGTACAAAAGAGGCTTAGATTTTCAGTAGGGTGTAGGAGACAAATGTTGGGACTTTGAAAGTTAAAGAACAGACTAAGTGCGTGTGCCAAGCCAGAACCACCCAAGAGACCCACACTTGGTGGAAGAAAGCTATACGGGGAAAAGCCAGTCATCCGCCAATTTATGGAGATGAGCAGAGAAATCTCATACATACTAATCTGAGGTAGAAAGTACAAGGACTTGGGTAAAAGGCCTCTGAGAATTTGTAACGAAAGGTGTACCCTCAAGCATATTTTAAATAAAATGTACATTTTCTGTGTGGTCTGGGAATACAGATGCTAGTATTTGAGCACAAAAGCAGTCAGATCATCCCATCTAGTAATGTTCATGGCAGAAGAAAGTATAGCCTAAAGTAACTTTGGAGGCACATCCTCAATCCAGTCCCCAGGAAGTGAAGTCGTTCAGTTGTATCTGACTTTTTGCGATCCCATGGACTGTAGCCTACCAGGCTCCTCAGTCCATGGGATTTTCCAGGCAAGAATACTGGAGTGGGTTGCCATTTCCTTCTCCAGGGGATCTTCCCAACCCAGGGATCGAACCCAGGTCTCCCACATTGTAGGCAGACGCTTTACCGTCTGAGCCACCAGGGAATCAATAAGTCCCCACAAGGCTTCCTTAAATAAAGCTCCACCATCCTTTCCAACATAAGCATGTAGTCTGAAATTATAAGACATGAGAGAATATAAGCTATCGCAATTAAGGCTTTAAACACAGCAAATGGTATAAGTATACTGCTAAGCAGACTATGAAAGCATGAGTCAAAACATTAAGATGTTATATTGTTTAAGTGAAGAAGTGAAGTCGCTCAGTCGTGTCTGACTCTTTGTGACCCCATGGACTTATGTTGTTTAGAGAAATATAAATGAAATAAAAATAAAATAAAAAGATATAATACTTTCAAAATATACTAGGTTGATTTGAACAAAAATTAAATGAAAATTTCTAGTAAGTGTGAAAGCAAAATCACTGAAATTAAAAGTAATCAATGAGTTGTTAATATATAGCATCAGACACAACTATAGTTATAATTCTAAAATGATTGAATTAAAGTTCTAAAATGGTCATCTATAAAGCAGTCTGTGTAAAAGAGGAAGTGGAAAACACACAAAAAAATGGAATTAAAAGATGAGGAGAAAGGCAATTATGCATCTTATGAGAATTTTAAGAAGAAACAGAGCTAACAAATCAAAGGCAATTGAAAAACTATGGCTCAGAATTTTTCAGTGCAATAGAAGTTGGGTCCTCAAATTCACAAGATACACTAAATCACAAACAAGATACATAAGACCAAATTCATACTTAAATACAATGTAATTAAACCAGAGTAGTATTTTATAGCTATAATGATCTTTGTAGCAACCAGACAGAAAAGACAGATTGACTAGGAAAAAAAAAACTCTTAAAAGCAGAAGAAAAATAATAGTCTCAAGCCTCAAAGTGCTGAGGTAAAATAACCATCAACTAAGATTTTATAGCCCTGAAATACTATCTTTCAAGCACAAGGGTAAAATTATGACATATTGAAAGGAACAATATTGAGGAAATTTTTTACCAAGGGACTTTCACTTAGAAATTTTTATTTCTTCCAGAAAAAAAGACCTGAGGTAAAATAAATAATTATGAGCAATAGAGTTAGCAAATTTGTCAAAATATATACATAAATAATAATTGTATAAACTCTAAGGAAAATACTAGTAATAGAATAATTTGTTAAGGAACTAATGTAATGGAGATAATTTTTGAAGTTAAAATATTACAAGTTATTCTTTAGACACAGTAAAAGTGCTGATTGACTTTCTTAATCATCTACAAGTAGTAAAAGTTTAACAATAACCATAAAAAAAAGATATAGAATATATAGTTTCTAAGCCAACAAAGGATAGTAAAAGAACATGATCAATCAAAACAAAATTTATAAAGGAAAAAGCAAGCATGGACCAATGGAAAACATAAAATATGATCATAGAAATAAAATCCAATAAGTTTAATTAAGCCAAATTCAGTATACATCTATTCAAGGGCTGGACTTAAAAAACAGGGGCAATTACATTTTAAAAAAAGGCACATAACATAAATAGTAGTGTAGCTTTTACAATCTGATATTATGGCAAAAGGAAACTGCACTTCTCATGTTTTTTGACAGGTGTGGGCACACAATACTACTTTTCTGACTTTTTGTTACAACTGAAATATTGCTTAATAACAATAAAAGCAGATAAGGAAAATGGCCCAGGGTTCTGAGTTAGAAAACAGTCCAAAGGTATGTAGAAGAGCCTAAGGGAG
The DNA here is from genome assembly GCF_963930625.1 of Muntiacus reevesi. Taxonomy (NCBI): domain Eukaryota; kingdom Metazoa; phylum Chordata; class Mammalia; order Artiodactyla; family Cervidae; genus Muntiacus; species Muntiacus reevesi. The sequence continues at coordinate 203,787,183 of NC_089249.1, forward strand.
TCAATTAACAGGATGAGGATTTAAACTCTGGGACTGAAAATGTCACCTGAAAATGTTTTTGTATAATCATACAAAGTGCTTGGGAAACTGTCTAGTGTGACCTGTGAATCAGTAACAGAAGCACAAGAATGTCACTTAGCAAAGACCTATTTTGGTCCCTTAGGATCAAAGCACTGAGCTTGCTTCTGTCTCTCTAGTTGCTCCAGATTTCACCTTATTTGAACCAAGACTAAATTTCCAACCTACAGTGAGCTGTTAAGGTCACTGTGAGGTGCCCAGGGAGCCACTGGACTTTATTGCCACGTGAGATGAACCTTGAGTGAGGAAGGCAAAGCCTTACTTTGGCAAACATTTCTAATTTGATATCAACAAAGAACGGGCAGAACACATATATGCATGTGCACGCTATTTTCTGTAACTGCTGAGAGATTTCTGGGCAAAGTAGGGGCAGCCAGGACAAAGTAGGGTGCTGAAGATGAACTGAGTGCCATTAAGGGAAAAAAAAAGAATCCAGCCTTCCATCAGAGAGTAAAGGGGGAGTTGGGTGGGGAGAAAGAGAGGGAGAGAAAGAGGATAAGATTAAGGGAGAAAAAGAAAGAGGAAGAGCAAGGGAACAGGGAAAGGAGCAGACAGGAGGAGAATGGAGGGCTCAGGAGGGAACAGCCTGAGCCAAATGCTGGTGCTTCTCCTAAGCCCACACAGGGCTGAAGCGATACACCCGGGAGTAAGACGAGACTGCAAAAAGCTAGACTTTGCAAAGGACGGGACAGCAACATAACCTAAACTCTGCCAAACCAGAACCAAAACCACACAGACAAGCAAGTCTGGTGCTGACAGTCCACCATGCATGTCTTCTCCAGGGAACATTCCACACATCACCCCCACACTGACGTAACTTATGTTATAGGAATATGGCAATATTATTAGCTACACTAATAATGTGTGTCCAACTCTTTGCAACCCTAACCCATCTGTCCATGGGATTCTCCAGGTAAGTAAACTGGAGTGGGTTGTCATTTCCTCTTCCAGGGGATCTTCTGACCCAGGGATCACACACTACACTAACTGAATTCTCACAGCAGCCCTGTGGGGTGAGATTTGTCTTGTCCTCATTTTACAGATGAGAGTAACAAGGCAGAAAGAGAGTGTAAGTTACTTGTCTGGGGTGTAACGGCTAATAACAGGTGGAGCAGGGTTCTGAACCTAAGTAACCTGATTTAGACCCTCTCTCTTAACCTGAAGGATGACTGCCCTGAGTCTTCAGAGAGGCAGGTGTGAGAGCCTGCTGCATACAAGCAAGCAGGGCTAGAAGTTGAGGCCCCAAGATCATTCTCCTCTATCTGGGCAATGTCAGTGTGGACGGTCCAAGTCCCGGTTATAAGCTGTGAGAAGAGTAAGGGGATCTGCTCTAGGGCTTTCTACATATCAGGGCACGCCTGCAGCCAATGCAGAGACATGGAGATAAAGAAAACATTCAGCTCAAAGACAGACCTGCTTTTCAGCTTGGCCCAGCCCCTTGCTGAGTGATTCCAAGGGAGCAGAAAGAAAGGGGCAGGATGCTGCAATGGTTGAGACACTTTCCCTGCACATCTCATTCACTGCTTCTCAGAACCGTGGGCCTTGGCGAGCTCTCTGTTTAATAGCATCGTAAACTGCACGGCAGAGAAATTTAGTTAATCAGTGGAGCACCACTCTGGTGGAGCGCTCATTTGTTCCCTGTGATGTTTCTCCAAGTTCCATTCAGATTCCATCATACCCCACAAAAGTCCTTGTCTCTCGATGGGTCTAAACCCCTCCATTATATCACACCAGTTGGCAGCAAATACTGCTGAAGTGCCAGTTCTTCGATTTTAAGACACTTATCATAGATCAAGCCCAGCACCTCGTCTGGGGAACCCCCCGGGAGTGGAAGACTGAGTTCTTCTCACCTGGCAATGAAGGAGCAGTGCTGATCACACACCAGGACAGGTGACGAAAACAAAATATTTCTATTTGACTCGAGAGGATCTCTGGGTAATTTTGCACGAGTTCTGTCTGGTTGTTTTTCTTAGATTAAGAATTTTGCCAGCATTCCAAGGGCATACACTCACTCGTGCGTGGGGGCCCGGTAATGAGCAGGAGCACCACTTCAGAGTCAAACTCTGCCAAGTCTAATACTAAAAGTAGGTGAATGAGATTTGACTGCCTCCTAAATTGAATGTCTGTGGAATTTCTTGGACCTGAAACCGAGCCCAGAACAAGGTGGTCTGTATAGTAACATTCACTAGGTGTCAGTGTTTGACAGACGGTCTTGCCAGCATCATTAGTGGAATGTTCATTTTGGCACAAACTGCACATGGAAAATGCAATTAGGAAAAAGTTGCGCAAATAGCAATTAGAAACTGAATAACCCACCTTATTCATTTTATTCAGATTACCCTTGGCCACTAAGCTGAAATAAAGCTCCACTGGAAATGACTTAGAGACCGAGACAGTAGCCTCTGGAGTGCATTGTCTGCAGGGAGAGTGCAACCAGGAGGCAAGGGTTTTCTTTGAAACCTGCCCACTTTCTATTCCTGCCACTTTATTCCCTTTTTCCTGACACCATCCTGTTGCTGCAATGGCCATTAAGCCCAGCTTCCTTCCTTGACTACAGGTGAGTTCCAGTGCAGGGAGAGGAAAACCTCTACCAAAGAATGGCATTTTAACACGAATTCAGCCTCGACAAACGTTGAACAGAGACGTATTACTATCTGCCCCATTTGTGACTGGTAAAGTACCAAAGGAAATTGTTCCTCCATTCAACTAGTTCAGTCACCAACTATGTACTGAACACTTTCCAATGTGCCAGACACTGCCCTGGGCTCAACAGAAGTAATAAATATCACTGCCTTTGTGAATGTCCCTTTTGAGTTAAAAAAGACAAAAAGAAAGAGTAAAATATATAGTAAGCTAGTGTTTAAAAACACTGTGGAAAAAAGTAAAGAAGGGAAAGAAGGGAGTGAGTTTCTGGTATGGAAATGATTGCAAATTTATTATGGTGGAAGACAACCCTGAGTAGGTGCCACAAGCACAAAATCCTGAGAGAGGGAGAGAGTAGAGCCATCTCAGGAAACGGCATGCAGGCAGAAGTGAAGTGAAGTCGCTCAGTCGTGTCCGACTCTTTGCGACCCGACCCCATGGACTGTAGCCTCCCAGACTCCTCCGTCCATGGGATTTTCCAGGCAAGAGTACTGGAGTGGGTTGCCATTTCCTTCTCCAGGGGATCTTCCCGACTCTGGGATTGAACCCGGGTCTCCCGCATTGCAGGCGGATGCTTTACCCTCTAAGCCACGAGGGAAGTCCTCATGCAGGCAGAGGAAGTGGCAAATGCCTTGAGAGATGAAGGCACCTGGTGGGTTCCAGAAGGAAGCAAGGTTCAGTGAGGATGGAGGGTAGTAGGAAATGAGATCAGAGAAGTCAAGGGGAGTGGGAGGGTACACAATGTCAAGGGTCTTTACGCCATTGTGCAGGTGGGCATTGACTCTGGGAACCATCAGAGACTTTGAGCAGAGGGCAATGCCATCTAACGTGACTGTGAAAGATGATCTTGAGGCGGTCAGGGTACAAAGGCAGAAGCAGAGAGACAAGGTGGGGGGCTGCTACAATAATTTGGGTGAGGTGGTAAGACTGAAGTACTAAGAAATAAAAAGATTCAGGGTGCATCTTGAATATGTAACTTACAAGGACTTGCCAGTGCCTTGTTTCCAGGGTGTGAGAAAGAAGGGAGTCAAGGGTGATTAATGCAAAAGTTTTGACTTGAGAAGCTAACAATGGCATTTCCTGGTGGGGGACGAATGGTATGGTGGGGAAAGGCAGAGTTTAGCTTTGGACTTGCTAATTTTCATATGCCTCTTAGAGAGTCAGAGAAGGTCACGAACAGGCAAACTGATGTCAGTGTGGAGTTCAGGGAAATGGTCCAAGCGGGAGATATAAATTTGGGAATATCAGCAGATAGGTGAAATTCCAAGTCATAAATTGGGCAAGATGCCCACTGAAGGAGTATAGACAAAAAGAGACAATGTGCAAGTGCTAAGTCCTGGGACACTTCAGCATTTGGCAGCTGCGTCAATAGAAAGGAGCTGGTGAAAGAAACAGACTGGATGGCCAGAAAGGCAGGAGCAAGACCTGGAATGTACGTGGTGTAGTGTATGTATCTGTATGTGGTGTCCTAGTAGCCAATGGGAAAGAGTCCTCAATGGGGAAGGAGTAGTCAGCTATGGACCATGGACCAAGCTAGGTAGGGATGAGAAAAGAGTGTTTACAGACTTGGGTTAAGTGTCTTCTACTATAGCCCTTTTGTTTTGTTTGGAGTCCACATACAGTAGCTGAGATGCTGCTTAGTCTTGTCCCACTTTTTGTGAACTTATGGACTGTAGCCCACCAGGCTCCTCTGTCCATGGGATTTCCCAGGCAAGAATAATGGAGTGGGCTGCCATTTCCTCCTCCAGGGAAATCTTTCGGACCCAGGGATCAAACTGGCATCTCCTGGGTCTCCTGCGCTGCAGGCAGATTCTTTACCGCTGAGCCACTGGGGAAGGCCTATATAGATACTGCTACTATTTGGAAATAAAAATACCTTTCTTTCGCTTAATGTTGCTCTCTTTCTGACTATACAACTTCTGCTTTTATCCCTTGCCTTGGCTACACTTATGTGATTGCATGTTCATTCACAGTAAGCACATGTGGACACAAACATGCACATACATCACACACACACACACACACACACACACACACACACACACTGAGTTACTTCTGGAATCACCAGGGCTGACTCACTTGTGCTTCTGAGCAAGTTCTGAGAGATGCTGCAAGGTACTCTTCTGTCTTGCAAAGTGATGTCAGTTACTGCAGCCATTCCTAAAGATGCATCTTTAATGTGTTAGGAATCACCAAACTTGATAAAAGAGGAGGAAGATGTAATACTATTATGATTAAGACTTTGACATCATTTACTAATTAATCCATGATGCTGTCTCTTCTCTAAGTAGATGCTAAACCCAAATGTGTTTTTTTTTTTTTTTGCTTATTTGCTGCCTCCTCCTTCTCCCCCTCGCTCTTCCCTTTTCTTTTGTAATACGACCACATTTCAAGTAAAGATTCTGAAAAGATTATGGTAAAGATATAAGCAATTTAATTTAGGTAAAAATAAATGTATTACATAAGCTAACTTGAAAGAGCTCTCAGTGGCCCTAAATGGAAACGTTTTAGCAACAAAATAAGTGACAACAGTACTAGATTATACCCCACAGAATGAAATATTCAGGAGGCCATACTAATATAAATCAACAGCTGAAAATATAAGTCAATATTCTGTTATATAAATAGTACTGAGAAATAAATCTACTGATTTTTAAATTTTAATTTATTTGAAAGCTCTAACTTTATAGTTACATATATTTGCTTCCTGTTTCCAAACAATATACAGCATTTCACTGGTATTCAGTTCAGCTCAGTTTAGTCGCTCAGTCATGTCCGACTCTTTGCGACCCCATGAATCACAGCACGCCAGGTCTCCCTGTCCATCACCAACTCCAGGAGTTTACTCAAACTCATGCCCATCAAGTCGGTGATGCCATCCAGCCATCTCATCCTCTGTCGTCCCCTTCTCCTCCTGCCCTCAATCCCTCTCAGCATCAGGGTCTTTTCCAATGAGTCAACTCTTCGCATGAGGTGGCCAAAGTCCCTTATCTTAGAAATAAATACTTACGGGCTTCCTTGGCAGCTCTGTGGTAAAGAATCCACCTGCCAGTGTAGGAGACATGGGTTCAACCCCTGATCTGGGAAGATCCCACACGCCATGGGGCAACTAAGCCCATGTGCCACAGCTACTGAGTCTGTGGTCTAGAGCATGGGAACCATGACTATAGAAGCCCAAATGCCCTAGAGCCCATGCTCCACAACGAGAAGCCACGTCAATGAGAAAAGTCTGGGCACTGCGATGAAGAGGAGCCCGTTTACTGCAACAAGAGAAAAGCCCGTGCAGCAACAAAGACCCAGTCCCGCCAAAAATAAAGTGTCAGGAAATCCAAAAAAAAAGTATCGCTGGGTTAAAATGAAGATGTCAGGGATCCATTCCTTTCTGGTGGCTCCAGGAGAGACACTGCTTCCCTGTCTTTTGCAGTTTCTGGAGCCTGACTGCATTTCTTGGATGATGGCCCCTTTCTCTATTTTCAAAATCAGCAATGTACTTTTTAAACCTTCCTCTCACTCTGAATTTCCTGGTTTTCTCTTATGAAGACCCTTGTAATTACATTTGGCCCACCCAGATAATTCAGAATAGTCTATCTCAGAATTCTCAACTTAATCAGATCTTCAGAGTCTCTTTGCCAAGCAAGACAATAGGTTCCAAGGATTAAAATGTGGACAGCTTTTCTGGGGGTTGGGGGGAGGGCAGTATTCCACTTATTGTAAGCGTAAAGATTTTTAAAATCCCCTCAACAGAGTGGTAATAAAATAAAGGCCATATTCCACACCAAATGCCTCATGAGCTTCTTTCAGTCACACTCTACATTGTCACACGACACTCAAGTCATAACACTCAGTGCTGCATGATAAGGGCACTGGAGACATGTAGAGAAAGGACTTGTACAACAATAACGAATCTTCAGACTAACACAAGTCAGACACTCCATGAACCAGCTTATAAATAAATCTGCAAACTCCTAAACACCTGACAGATGAATAATGAAGCACAAATGAATATACCTTCATCTGGCTCTAAGACACAAATTTAATTGAGAATACTCGTATTTGTTAAAGTCCAAATTCAATGTCCAAATTCAAGGGCTTTCTTGGTGGCTCAGAGGTTAAAGTGTCTGCCTGCAATGTGGGAGACCCAGGTTCAATCCCTGGGTCAGGAAGATCCCCTGCAGAAGGAAATGGCAACCCACTCCAGTATTCTTGCCTGGAGAATCCCATGGAGGGAGGAGCCTGGTGGGCTACACTCTATGAGGTCGCAAAGAGTCACACATGACTGAGCTATTTCACTTTCACTTTCTTTTTTTTTTTTTTTGTATCTTTTTAATCTAACTTTATTGAAGTAGAGTTGAGAATTAAAATTGTATATTTTTAATGTATATTTTATTTTATTTTATTTTTGGGGGGGTATAGGGTACTTTTATTTATTTTTTTAATTAATTTTTTTAAAAATTTTATTTTATTAGTTGGAGGCCAATTACTTCACATCACTTTCACTTTAAAATTCAATGTCATTAGTGCACAAATATTGATTGTACAATTACTACCATAGATTTTCTATGTTTCATCCCTGAAAACAAAACTGTTCCTAAATTTGTACACAGAATTTTATATTGTTGCCCACTTTAATGGTGCAGATCAGAATCTGAGAAAGAAAGTAACCTCAGGTGTCAGTTTGCAAATTTCCTTTTTATTGAAAGCAGTAGGAACCTTTTTCTAACAAACTCTTAAATTGATCACCAAAGCATAATAAGCTTAACCTTGAAAGTGACCCACGATCGAAGCTCACTCCTCTTTCCTCTTGGCAGCAGCCCTGGTGGAACCTCTGAGGGGATCCTAGGCTTTGAGTATTAGAGCTTGACTACCTGGGGATAATATAGAGGGTAAACTTTCAAAACAGAAGGAAAGTATATAGTAATTTTTGTGCATACAGTAAATCTGTTTGCCAAGAAGGAGGCCTATTACGATTTGTCAATGGTAGAAGACCACCCTACCTACAATAGAGAATCTCCAAGAGATGTCATGTAAAATGGTAACCAGAACACAGACACATTAATTTTCCAGAAAGAGACCATCATAACTGGTTCATCTGTAACAAGCGTGTTACTCACAGTAGCACCCTTATAACCGCCTTGCATGAGTGTAATAGGTAAATCTGGAGAGGAAGTTCTGCACTACCATTCGGGGGAGTATGTGGTAACATGGAGCAATTAGACATTTGCATTAGAATTTAGGAATATAAAGTTCTAATGATTGTGTTAAAATGTATGGTCTAGCCAATTAGATTCTCAATATATAGAAATGTACAATGTCTTGGTCATTTTAATGATCTTTCCCATTCTCTTGCTGCTAATACTCTAAACTCTCAAGCCCCGCTAAATCCTTCCTATCATCTCATTGTCCCTAGAATTCAGCCATCATCACTCCATTCCAATAAACCTACATCCAAATGCACGCTCGCCAACACAAAGCATCTCTATCAGCTGCCTGGTGTCCTATCCAAACTGGGTTCAAATCACATTTTATGGTCACTTCTCTTGTGTCTATTTTTAATATTCACCAAGCTACAATATTTACATGGCCTTCAGCATGTAATAAGCAAAATTTAATTTGCTGGTTCCAGTTGGTGTAAATGACAAGGAGTTGGCAATATTTGCAGTCCTCCTTGGGTTGATGGATTGTTTTCTACTTAAAACATTCAATTTAGAAATGTTCCTTAGACAATTTGGCTTTTAAAAAAAAAGGTCAACACACTTTCTGCTCTGTTTTTAGTCATTGCCTTGTTTCCATCTGTCAAAGGAACTCTGTGCTCTTTTTCTTTTTTAACAACTTCTCAAATGTTGAAATTTAACCAATAGGCCTTGACTGTGATTTGATTTGGTTTGAGTTACTTTTAAGGCTATAAATTGACTTAAATCTTTGGCTACAGTGGAGCAATCCACGTAACTGCCTGCCAATATGGAAATTAAAAGGTGAATTATCCAGGTACAGCCATACAAACTGGATTAGAGAATGATATGATTGAAAGATTGGCTTGAGATACTGCAAAGCAGCCCAAGTATCATTCATATGGAACAGACTGGACTTGTAACCTGGAACCCCAAGTTGGTGGTTTGGCTGCTAGAAGAAACTCACAACAGGTAAAAATGATCATTTAACCTCTCCTTTCACAGCCCAGAAAGCTAGTGTTTACCAAGTCTTGAGTAAGAAACCAAGCAACATGATGAGCAGAGACCCAGGACTGTGACTCCAAGTGAACATCCCCAGCTGAACTGGAAATGCTGCATGCAGCCACATCTACTGAAAAGCCAGAAACCATCTTTTTGTATTACATTCTGTAGACCCTTAAGTATTGTGTCGTGGTCTAAAAATGAAGAAGAATGAAAGACACGTGCATTAAGTAGGGTTCTTCGCGGTAACAGGAAAGAAAGAGGGAAACTGTTCATTTTAAGAAATCGAATCATGTGATTGAGGGGGGCTGGCAAGTCCAAGATTTGCATAACAGACCAGCAAGCTACAGACTCAGGGAAGAACTGGTGTCATAACTTGAATCTGAAAACAATCTGAAGGGAGAATACCTTCTTTCCCAGGGGACTTCAATTTTTTCTCTTAAGGCTTTTAACTGGTTGGTTAAGTCCCACTGACTTCATGAGGATTACCTATTCTGCTTTACTCAGTCTATTAATTTAAATGCCAACTGCATCCAAAAAATATCCACAGTAAACATTTAGACTGGAGTTTAACCACACAGCTGGGTGCTACAATCTAGCCAAGCTGATATCTAAGATTAACCACCACAGAACAGTAACCTTTACTCTAGTTCTTTTATTTATTCACTCAAAAATTTTTACCGAGTCCTACCTCTTGCTAGGTAATCTCATAAACACTCATGATGCAGTGGGGAATAAGACTGACTGCATGTTGGCTTTCATGAAGGTCACAGCACAGCCAGGAATATGTACAAGAAAAAAACAGAAGATATTGAGTGAGCCATTGCCTACCAATTATGAATTTTTGCTGAAGCCTGGGGGAAAAAGCTAGGTAATTATCCTGCTATTCTAAAGAGAAGTGCTTGGTTTCTGCAATTATAAGCAAGCACATAATATATGAAGTATATGAAATATGAGTTCAGTGGGAAATTCATGTGTCTCAGAAAGGCCTAACTTTTTCAGATTGTCTAAACTGCATGGTATTTAAGAAGTATAGTTTTCATCATGAAGATATTTCTATCTCAAGGAGTTCCCAAGATGGCTAAGTAGAAAGACTCTGAGCTCATCTCCTCTCATGAGCACACCAAAATTACATTTACAGAGCAAATGGCATACTATTTCAGTGAAAAAGGCCAGAACATACCAGAAGAGATCTTCTACAACTAAAGATATAAAGAAGAAACCACAAGACAGACAAGAAGGGACAGTCTCACAATATAGTCAAGAACCACTTCCTAAGAGGGCAATCCACACACAGGAGAATAATTACAATTGCAGAGTTTCTCACCTAGAAGCAACAGGTGTGAGCCTCACAAAGTGTTCCCTAGCCTAGGGGTTATCCACTGGGAAGATGAGTCCCCAGAATGTTTGGCTTTAAAGGCCAGTCGGGTTTACTTTTGGGAGACCCAGAAAGAAATAAAGAAAGTGAAATCGCTCAGTTGTGTCCAACTCTTTGCAATCCCATGGACTGTAGCATCCAAACTCCTTCATTCATGGGATTTTCCAGGCAAGAATACTGGAGTGGGTTGCCATTTCCTTCTCCCCGGGATCTGCCTGACCCAGGGATCGAACCTGGGTCTCCCACACTGCAGGCAGATTCTTTACTATCTGGGCCACCAGGGAAGCCTAGGAGACCCAGAAGACTGTGGGAAATAGAGACTCCACTCTTAAATGGTATGTGGATTCCTTCTAGCATAGTTTCCATTTCAATTATTGTGTTCTTCATCTCTGGTTGGTTCTTCTTTATATTTTCTAACTATTCTTTAAAAATAGAATATTTTTCTATTTTTATTTATTTTCTATTCTAACTATTCTTTAATTCCAAAGAAAGGCAATGACACAAAATGTTTGGACTATCGCACAATTGTACTCATCTCACATGCTAGCAATGCTCAAAATTCTCCAAGCCAGGCTTCAACAGTACTTGAACCATGAACTTCAAGATGTTCAAGTTAGATTTAGCAAAGGCAGAGGAACCAGAGATCAAATTGCCAACATCCGTTGGATCATCAAAAAAGCAAAGAGTTCCAGTAAAACCTACTTCTGCTTTATTGATTATACCAAAGCCTTTGACTGTTTAGATCACAACAGACTGTGGGAAATTCTTCAAGAGATGGGAATACCAGACCATCTTACCTATCTCCTAAGAAATCTGTATGCAGGTCAAGTAGCAACAGTTAGAACTGGACATGGAACAACAGACTGGTTCCAAATTGAGAAAGGAGTATATCAAGGCTGTGTATTGTCACCCTGCTTATTTAACTTAAAGAAGAGTACATCATGCGAAATGCCAGGCTGGACAAAGCAGAAGTTGGAATCAAGATTGCCAGAAGAAATATCAATAACCTCAGATATTAAGATGACACCACCCTTATGGTGGAAAGTGAAGAGGAACTAAAGAGCTTTCTTAATGAAAGTGAAAGAGTGTGAAAACCTGGCTTAAAACTCAACATTCAAAAAAACTAAGATCACAGCATCCTGTCCCATCACTTCAAGGCAAATAAATGGAGAAACAGTGGAAACAAATTCAGTGCAGAGGGTGACTGCAGGCATGAAATAAAAAAAAATTCTTGCCCCTTGGAAGAAAAGTTATGACCAACCTAGACAGCATATTAAAAAGCAGAGACATTACTTTGCCAACCAAGGTCCGTCTAGTCAAAGCTATGGTTTTTCCAGTAGTCATGTATGGATGTGAGAGTTGGACTATAGGGAAAGCTGAGTGCTGAAGAACTGATGCTTTTGACCTGTGGTGTTGGAGAAGACTCTTGAGAGTCCCTTGGATTGCAAGGAAATCCAACCAGTCAAACCTAAAGGAAATCAGTCCTGAATATTCATTGGAAGGACTGATGCTGAAGCTGAAACTCCAATACTTTGGCCACCTGATGGGAAGAACTGACTCATTTGAAAGGACCCTGATGCTGGGAAAGATTGAAGGCGGGAGGATGAGATGGTTGGATGGCATTACTGACTCAATGGACACAGTTTGAGTAAGCTCCAGGAGTTGGTGATGGACAGGGAAGCCTGGCGTGCTGCAGTCCATGGAGTCACAGAGTCAGACGCAACTGAGCAACTGGACCGAGCTCAACTTCTTTCTTTGTTCACCCATTCATCTCCTAGTTTCTTCGATCATCTCTACAATTATTACCTTGAATTCTCTCAGATAAATTTCCTGTCTCCACCTCACTTAGTTCTTCTTGTAGGGATTTATCTTTTTCTTTCATCTGAAACATGTTCCTCTGTCACCTCCTTTTGCCTAACTTGCTGTTTTTATTTCTGTGTATCTGGTAGGTCAGTTACATTTTTTCTGACGTGACAGAAGTGACCTTTTGTGGAAGATGTCTTTTATGCCCCAGTGCCACACTCCCTTCTGGTCACCAGAGCTATTTGCTCTAGCGGTGCCCACCGTGTAGGCTGTGCGGGTCCTTCTGTTGTGACACATTGACTACTGTGGACCGTCTGGTGGATGTGGCTGGTCCCAGTCTGGTGTTGCCAGGCCCTAACTTGTGCAGAGGCTGCAGGGCGCTGGTTGGCTGGACAGGGTCATGATATACTTTTAATGTAAATAAATGAACTTAATGTTCCAATCAAAATACACAGAATGGCTGAATGGATATAAAACATAATGTCAACATTATGATCCACCTTCGATAGACTAGATAGACCAGTGTTTATTAAAAGAAATATTTTTTAACACATGCCATGAGGAGTCACACTATTTTAAGACATATGACACCTTGATACAACTGAGAGCAATTCCGGGACTAACAGGGAAATAGCTGAGGAAAGTGGCCGCTTCTAATTTGAGTAACTCTTAGAAATAGTGAAGAGCTTCTTTTTTAAACTGTAAGTGAGGCTGTGTGAAGGAAGCAAAGAGGACAGAGGGCAGATAGAGGTGGTCAACAAGTCTTATCTTTTCTTCCTGGCTGAGCCTTCACAGAAACTTTCTTCAAGATACTGAAAGTGTATGTATCCTAGGAAAAATATCCATAGCATGTTTATAAAAGATCACTCTGGTAAGCTCTTGCCGAGACTTAAGGATCATAGCTGTCTTCTTTGACTATCCTTCATAGTCTAGAGAAAATGAATGATGATAATGTTACTCATCTACAAGAGTTCAGTTTTCTCCATAAACACAGCTGTGTCGTGAGTTAAGCAAATTCAATATGTGAAATTTTGGACTGACTGAAAAATAAACTGAAGATGATTATTTGCACCATAGAAGAATTCTGTGCTTTATGAATGATTCATCATGGAATTATTTTGAATAGTGAGGTCTCTTAATGATCCTGAAATAGAGTTCTGTTTATAAGCATGTGATTAGCATGCAAGTGTTTAAGGTTCATCAACTGTATATAGAAAGGTATAGACACTCTGATGGTTCTCCTTTATGAAAGATTCTGTTTATGTTTTTCAAAGACAGATCAGTTTTAATTTATTTTACCATTTAGCTTTAAGCTTAAACCTTTTCCCTTAAGTTGACTCTTTAGGAAAACAATTTCTTTTATTTCAATAATAGTTAAAATTATTTTGTCTACTTGATCATCTAATTCTAGAAAATAATAATAGAGCCATCATTTTAGTAAGAATATGGTATGTAATTACATCACTTGTGTTACTGTCAGAGCACTGCATCTATGAATAAGCAATTACCAGACTAATATGTGAAACCATTTAAATGTGACAAAAGCTAGGACACATAAGCAGGTAATAAACGGCATCAGGGACTACAGGAACATTCCTGTTCTCACTTCACAAGACAAGATGGGAGCGTGTGCTATGTGCTCAGTTATGTCTGACTCTTTGTGGCCCCGTGGACTGTAGCCTGCCAGGCTCCTCTGCCCATGGAATCTTGCAGGCAAGAATACTGGAGCAGTAACCATTTCCTACTCTAGGGGATCATCCCGACCCAGGGATCAAACCCGAGTCTCTTGTGTCTACTGCATTCACAGGCGGATTTTTTACCACTAGCACCACCTGGGAAGTGGGAGGGGGTATCAAGACATATTGTCAAATGTTGCTGGAACAAAAAGAATGATCATTTAAAGCTCCAAAAAGTAAAACAAACAAACAAAAAATGTGAGAGCTGAAAATAATAAATCTACTCATCAAAAACTGAGAGAAATGGTGTTCAGCTTAAGTAAACCTTATCTTCCATAGTGGAAGATTAGTCAAAATATACTGTCTGAAGTTTTAAAATCAAGAAAATATCATAATATAAAACATTACATTTAAACTTGTCAGTGAAACTACCAGAAGAACTAAAGGAGAAAAGGTTAAAAGTCTTCCCTTTGTAAAGTAAAGACAGGAAGAGAATGGATGGTGGGCAGAAAGTTGCTTTTCAGCAAAACTCCTTTGCTGTGGTACTTTTTTATTTAACTGTGTACCTGTTCTAATTTGATTTAATCAAAACTTTTGTGTGTACGCACATAAAGCCACACAACCACACCAGGACTGTCAATGGCTCCCATCTTCCTGACAACAAAATGCAAAGTTATCAGGATGATCACGAGGCCACGCCTGACCTAGAAATGCTTAACTGTCTATCCTCCCTCACCAGTTTCCAATGTCCATCTGCAAACCAGCTATACTGAACAACTTACAACTTCTCCAGATCCTTCTTTTTCTCCTGCTCCCCAACATTCTTGTATGTTCTTCTGCTTGCTATTTGCCTATTGGGTCTCCCACCCATTTCCTATCTTTGCTATGCTCTGCTCTGCATCATTAGGAGCTGACTTCTGCAAAACATATTCCTCAACTCCCCTGCCTGGGCAGTAAGGGGCAGGGATGAGAAACTTGCATGCTGGAGAAAGGTAAAACTCAGGGTATTTTCCCTTACATCTCTGCTGCTGGCAGCTTCCCTGACAGTGCTGCATGTCCTTGATGGTCCCAGCTCCTGGTAAGCAGACACTTCCATGGCTTTTTTCTCACCTGGTAACCCCAGCTGTCCTGCTACTGTCAATACAACCACTTCTCTTTATCTCTCCCTAAGAACCAAAGTGGTTGGTTTTGTCAGGTTGCTTAACTGTAGCCATGAAGTTAAAAGATGCTTGCTCCTTGAAAAGAAAGCTATGACAAACCTAGACAGCATTTTAAAAAGCAAAAGACATCACTTTGCCTACAAAGGTCCATATAATCAATGTTATGGTTTTTCCAGTAGTCAAGTACGGGTATGAGAGTTGGACCATAAAGAAGATTGAGTGCTGAAGTATTGATACTTTTGAATTGTGGTGACGGAGAAGACTCTTGACCCTGGACTGCAAGAAGATCAAACCAGTTAATCCTAAAGGAAATAAACCCTGAATAATCATTGAAAGGACTGATGCTGAAGCTGAAGCTCTAATACTGTGGTCACCTAATGTGAAGCACTGACTCATTGGAAAAGAACCTGATGCTGGGAAAGATTGAAGGCAAAAAGAGTAGGACGCGGCAGAGGATGACATGGCTAGATAGCAACACCGACGCAATGGATGTGAATTTGGACAAACTCTGGGAGATAGTGGAGGACAGAGGGGCCTGGCATGCTGCAGTCCATGGGATTATAAAGAGTCGGACATGACTTAGTGACTGAACAAAACAATCATCTCCGAATTGCTTCCTCTTTTCTACATACTCTATCAACTCTACCAGTATCTTTGCAGCTTCTTGTATTAAATTCTCTCTCTTGAACTACAGGAGGTGGCTTCCATTTCTCTGACTGGACCTTAGTAGAATTAATTAACTCTACCTGTCCATAAAGAGTAAAGTCTGAGGTCACCAGATTCAAGAAGTCTTTCTGGCCTTGGTTAGCAGCTCTTCTGTCCTCTAGATTTCTTTGTAGGAGTGGTGACTCCTACTCTCACACCGCATTGTAGATGTTTCTTTGGTCTGTCTTTCCAGAAGAACGTGAATGCCTTAAGGGTTGCGACCCTGTCACGTTTGACTTATTTCTCCTGTGTTAAATACTGACTGGGCCCAGTGAGCACTGAGTAAATACCTACTGAATGATGATACTAGAAGAATGGAAGATTTTCTCTTCTGATTGAAAGTAGAGTTGACTTTCTAAACACACAAATTTGCTAGTCCTAAGGTCATTCTTCTGAGAAGTCATTGAAGTATTCTCTAAACCGTGTCTTCCACCTCTGTGAGTACTTTTTAAGTGTTTTTCACCATGACAACCTATAAAACATACACTTTATAACAGAGACTTAGTGCTTAATAAAAAGTAATTTAAATAGTTTTGTTTTGATGATATGTACAAATGTACACAAGACTGGTATTTTCTATTCTATTCCTTTCAACTCTATTCTATTTTGTTTTAAAACCTCTGGTTGCATCCTACTAAATTAATTTCATGAAAATCTAATAGTTCACAAATTTTCTATTGAAAAGTCTACCTTAGGTTATAGAGTTGGTTTTCACTCATACAAGAGGACTTCAGAGATGCAGACAGATTATTTCTGATGTCCTCTTTTAAAATTGTTCCCTCCAATATATTACAGATACCTGAACAATGTCTGTTACCTCTTAGCTGCCTTATGTTAAAGATTCAGTATCTACTACAGGATAAGGAACAACTTACAGTAGGCTCAGAATTGGGAAAGGAATAAAGCAAGGCTGTATGTTGTCACCTTACTTACTTAAATTATAGGCAGAGTTCATTATATGAAATGCCAGGGGGGATGAATCACAAGCTGGAATCAAGATTTCCAGGAGAAATAGCAATTAACCTCAGATGATAACAGATAACAGATGATAACACAGATGATACCACTCTAATGGCATAAAGTGAAGAGGAACTAAATAGCCTCTTGATAAGTGTGAAAGAGGAGAGTGAAAAATCTGGCTTGAAACTCAGCATTAAAAAAACTAAGATCATGGCATCTGGCCCCACCACTTCATGACAAATAGAAAGGGAAAAAGTGGAAGCAGTGACAGATTTTACTTTTTTGGGCTCCAAAATCACTGCAGACAGTGACTGCAGTCATAAAAATAAAAGACGCTTGCTCCGTGGAAATAAAACTATGACAAATCTAGACAGTGTATTAAAAAGCAGAGGCATCACTTTACTGAAAAAGGTCCATATAGGCAAAACTATGGTTTTTCCAGTAATCATATATGGATGTAAGAGTTGAACCATAAAGAAAGCTGAGCACCAAATAATTGATGCTTTTGAACTGTAGTGTTGGAGAAGACTCTTGAGAGTCCCTTGGACTGACTGCAAGGAGATCAAACCAGTCAACCCTAAAGAAAATCAACACTGAATATTCATTGGAAGGACTGATACTGCACCTCCAATACTTTGGCCACCTGATGCAAAGAACTGACTCATTGGAAAAGACCCTGATGCTGGGAAAGATTGAAGGCAAAAGGAGAAGGGGGCAGCAGAGGATGAGATGGTTAGATAGCATCATCAACTCAATGGATACGAATCTGAGCAACCTCCAGGAGATAACGGAGGCCAGAGAAGCCTGGCATGCTGCAGTCCATGGACTTGCAGAGTCGGACAAGACTTAGCAACTGAACAACCTACTGCAGCTAACAATACTACTAATAATTGTAATTCTTCTTGGAATGTGTAACACTTTATTATCTCATACACCCCAACATTTACAAATGAGTTTCAGATCTTTCTATAAGGGTAAGATTTGTTGAATAGGGAAGGAAAAATTGTTGAATACCTGGAGGGAAAGAGAAAAGATTTCCTAATTTGGAAATACACATTTATACAAAAGTAAAGGTTTAAGCCACTCAATAATTTGTAACTTGAATGTTTATTTGAACTACTTAGATATGTTGACATTGTGATCAATAGGAATTCATGAATCTATCAAGGAACATACTTCAAAGATGATTTTTGATTTGTTCAATTCTATCTTAAAACGAGTTTTAAAACATTCATAATCTTGGATAGTGCATGGAACAGGCTGCAGAAAATCAAAATATTATGGTCTCATTGATCAAATATTTTGGATCAGGCTTACTATCAGAATATCCTCAATAGAATTACAGGGCACTCCTCCATCTCTCCTTTCTCATACACAGATACTGTTTTTCTTATGTACAGACACAAAAATAATTTTTTCCAAGGTATAACAGGAGACCATCACTGAGCCATCTGTGAGCAATTTCACATCTGAAACATATAACCAAGGTCAGGAACAAAAACACATAATAGATGGCTCAGGGTCAAAGTCTATATCCTGAACAAAGAGGTAGATGTGTTCCAAAGCAAAAGAAATGTCACATTCTTTTCTTTGTCTTCAGCTTCTAGAGGCTCTCAACTCAAGGTTTAATGGAGCTGGGTATGAGAGATGAGAATTGTTACATGTGATCCTTCTTATTAATATGGTATAGTTTTTAAAAATGGGTATAAGTGCCTCTACCAAACTACTATTTGGTATTACTAAAAGACTTTTGTACATGGTCAACAGCGAAGCAGGAAAAAAAAATTGAGTCAGATTAAAAAAAAAGTGCTTATAAAGCCAGAGTTTTGTTCAAGCCTGCATGTGTGCATTCCATAAATGCTGAGGGTAGTATGTAAAAAGAGACAGTGACAAGAATGAGAGGAAAAAGAAAGGGAGATTATAAGATGGAGAGGGAGAGAAAATAGGAGATATTTTTATAGGACTAAGTTTCTTTCTTTCTGGTAAAGCTTAGACCTTACCAAAAAAGTACAGCATTATATTTTAGATCAGATCCTGTTCAAAGCCTAGGTTTCTTGCTGATAATTAGATTGTCCTTAAAGAAATAGTGCTATGGGTTGAATTGCATCCCCTAATAATTCATATGTTGATGTTCTAATCCCCAGTAGCTCAGAATGTGACTTTATTTGGAATAGGGTCAAAGCTGGTATCACTGGTTACGCTGAGTTGATTCTGACTGTAGAGCAGTCAATCTCTGATCCAATAAGACCAACGACTTTATGAAAAGGGGAAATTTGGACACAGAAACGAGCATGTACAGAGGAAAGATGGTATGAAGAGACACAGGGAGAAGGCAGCTATCTACAAGGTCAAGGAGATAGACCTGGGATAGTTTCTTCTCTCAAATCTTGTTTCTGGACTTAGAGCTTTCAGAACCTTGAGACAATACACGTCTGTTAAGTCACCCAGGTTTTTGTTTTTAATTTTTGTTATGGCAATCCTGGCAAACCAATACAGAAACTAAGGCAGATTTTAGTTCGTTCACTAAGATTTAAAAGACCTGTAAAATATTAAGCATTGATCTAAGATAGAGATAGATTGATAAGTTGCTAGTCCTTACCTTCAAAGAGTTAACAATCACAGTTAAGCATTTAAAAGGAAGCAGAATATTTATTGAACCACGCTAAAATTAAGGAGGAAAAAGATGGCAAATATAACGGTTCTGGTTGTAAAGATAACCAAAGAGGAGAGATTAAGTGACTTCTTAAGAAGAAACATCATAAGAGTGAATTGAATTTTTCTCACTTAATTTGCCCAGAAACAAATGGTTTCATTCGTAAGTTAGGGCTAAGGAGGGTGAGAGTGGAGAGCCCTTTCTTTAACTGGGGGTCATCTGAGAGGTTGGGTATTACATGGAGTAGGAAATGTTGAAGTCTAAACATTTTTCTCACTCTGCTATCTCCCTTCTTCACCCTTATTTACATGTGTGTGTGTGTGTGTGTGTGTGTGTGTGTGTGTATAATTATCTTCCTTCTGTTGGTAGTATGCTTGTGAGAGGTATGTATGGTGGGCTCGAAAACACTATTTCTGAGAAATAGTCGGCAGTGTTTGAGATGACATGGCCTATGTTGGCACAGACCTATAATTATACAAGATGTCTGGTATTTTATAGCATGATTTCCATGAAGCCTCATACAAAATTTGTATTCTAGAGATGTTTTTGCTGTATACAAGTCTTCAAAACTTCAGGTTATAGAATTGGCTCCAAAAAACCCCACTCTACCTTATTGTATGTGTGTACTAATTTAGATTACACTATGTTAGATACTAGCAATTCAATTTTTGTGTCTTTTACAGAAATATACCGTGTGGGTGTGTGTGTGTGTGTGTGTGTGTGTGTGTGTGTATGTAATATAGCTAATACTTATTTATCCATTAGAGGGCAGTGTTTCACAAATTTTAATTTTGTTGCCACCTAGAAATTTGAATGGTCAATTCCCTGAAAAAATAATTTTTAAAAAGTCTTAAAAAATTCTCACTATTTCAATGATTAACTCAGAGTTTTGAAGACCATACAGATGAGATCTTCATATAGAATGTAAATTCCAAGAGCACATTGGACACTTATTTAGCACCTTGGTTTATTTATAAGGCACCAGGACATAAGAGATAACAAATGTACAAACTACCTGAAGATCAAACTGGCACTGATAAGACTATGTAATAAAATACTAGGGCTTAAGATTATTTACTTGGCATTAGAAACTATCCGGTCTTCAAATTTTTCATTGGTCTATCTAAGCAAGCCATTCCCTTAAACTTTCTGTATAGCCTGAGCATAGAGAGAGTAGTCTATGACTCTTTGGACTACTATCAAATCTAAGAAAATTAATGCATAATGAAAATTCTAGAAGGAAATATGTTGGGTGATGCACTGATTACTCTGGACAGGAAGTAGGTGTGTGCAAATGTGAAGGAAATTTTCACCATTAACTTTATTTTTTGTATAGTTAGAATTTGATAAAAGAAGAATGATATAAGAATTTTATAAGAAGCATTGTATGTTTTTTATAAAAGGATAGAATTGATGGCATCCTCCAGTTGAAAATAAAAATATTATTACCTGAGTTGAACGTTAAAGGTTTTTTTTTTCTTTCTAAAGAAAATGTTATACAGGTATTTTAGAGAGAAACATTCTGTATACAATCATAGATTATGGATTTAGGAGTGGAATACACAGAATAAAGTAAATATTGCAGTTGGGAATTTTCATATTTTGTTATAGTTTGGGTAATTTTACAATTCTAAGATATATACTAAGACTCCAATGAGAAGAGATTTCACTATCCCCTGTCTCTATACAAAAATGTTTTCTAACAAAGAATAAATTTAATAACTAAAGGTATTTAGAATTACAAAAAAGAGATTATTAGATATATATGAAGATGGTAAGTTTTAAATGATCAAATTTTTACTTCTTTCCACTCTTAGTAGAAACTCGTGTGTAGATAGTTACTTGGCAATCATTCTAGATTGCCTGTTAAAAAGAAATGCCACAAGGAACAATGATTCATTCTTGCAAACTCCTCTAAATTCCAAGATACAAAATCAAAACAAATTCTGTCTACTACACTGTTATGCCTTTTGCCACTTCCCAAGCCTTTTCCACTTTTTAATTCATGTCCATGACCTTCGAAGTTGTTGATGAGACTTTAGGAGGTGAACTAATAGGTGTATCCAGCTATCTGATATTTTCTGTTTCTCAGATTCTATTCATGAACTTTAAAGCTAGGAGACATTTGTTAATGAATGGAAGTAAAGTGTGTATTATGTAGCTTATCACTTCTCAGCAGTTTTCTTTTCTAACTGAATTATTTGGTCCTCCAGAGTTTCATCTCTGGAAGGATTGAAAGAGCAAGTTTCCAAAATTTAAACTATCCCTGGTCAAAGACCTCAGCTATTTGGACCATCTACAAATGTTAGCCTGGATTACTTTTAAGAAACGCATCAATAGGATACGATTTGTTCTCAAATTTGCATAGTTACCCAACAATATTAACATCACTCTCCTCTTATGTCTCACATATGAGTAATGTGCACTTTGGTGGGACACAGTGATGAGTGAAAATGGCCACAAAGGAAATCTGTGGCCTGGGAAATTCTGTGAGTTTGATGGCTTAATAGCAGTGTGAGATAACAAGTCTAGACTACGTAAATTGAAATGCCATTATATGTTTTAAAATAAGGGAAAGATCTGGAAAACGCATTTACCTAATTCATTTTAGGCCCATGGAAACACCGATATGCAGGGTAAGTGCAAGATTTTAACACTCAAGCATTATTATCATTAGCCCTGAACATACAGATCTTCAAAATTAATTCATTTACCTTTTGGCTAGGTTTTTTTAAGCCTATAAATGATGCTCTTCAGTCTCTTATCAGGATCACCTGGGTGGACGGAACTAAACAGTACCTCTGTTACCCATTTTGCTGACTGGAGTTTGATGTCAAACTGGTGCCAGAGGAGGGTGAGTCTCTCAAGCAAAAGAAAATCTTTCCCTCTGCCAGGCCACAAGGTGGGGCATTAAGAATGTGTCGACATACTGCAACTTGGGAAATCTGCAAAAACCTAAGCCCTGAGCAACAAGAGGAAACTGAGGCCATTTCTGGTTGACAGGTCATTGGGTTTCCTCCAGTGTTCCTATTTCCACAGCTCTTTTTCAAATCATGACCACTCTCAAGTTCTTCTAGTCCTGCCAGCTCAAAGAAAATAGGCTTGCCTATTGCTTCTCTGGAAACAGAGGTTTGCTGGCACGAGTTTCCTCAAATTCTTTTTCTTTCTGATACAAACTGAGCCTTAAGTTTACTAAAATTCAACTCTTTCCTCAAGTAGAGGACTGCCTCCAACACTTTTCCAGTCTTTCAGACTGTGATCTTCATCTCATTCCATTCTATCTAATTATCCTTTCAGAATCTTGCTCCATCAACTAGTATCTTATTTCCTCTTATCCTAAAATCATATTCAATTTTTTCACTTCACAACCCCCCCCCAAAACTCTCTTTGTTTCCCTACCTCCCTAAAGTGTCACCAACACAGCAACATCTTACTTCTTTCACAAATCATTGAGTAAGTAACTTGACTAAGAATTGATGTAATCTTGACTAAGAACTGATGTCTCCACCAGCTACACTCTACTCATGATTTTTTTGTTGTTCTTAGTCTCACAAAGCTTCTAACACACAGATCCAGAAATCCCCCCTCCCTACTTGAAATTTCTACAGTATCTCACACTGACCGTGCCTTAATTTCTCTCTAAGAAAACTTCTGTGACACCACATCTCCTGGACTGCCTCCTACTTCTCTGATTATTTACCTGATAGTTCCTTGTCCTCTTTCAATGTAGTAAATCAGTGGACCTCGAGCCTTACTGTGCATCAGAAACACTTAGAACATGGATTTGTATATTCTACTCAAAAGTTTCTGATTCAGTAAGTCTGTAGTAGGCCCTGGGAATTTGCATTTCTAACAAATGCTGACTCTGATGCTGCTAATCTAAGGTCTTAGGGCTTCCCAGGTGGTGCTAGTGGTAAATCCTGCCTGCCAATGCAGGAGATTAGTTAGAGACGTGGGTTCGATTCCTAGTTTGGGAAGGTCCCTTGGAGATGGGACTGGCAACTCACTCCAGTATTCTTGCCTGGAGAATCCTACAGACAGAGGAACCTGGCGGGCTACAGTCCATGGGGTCACAAAGAGTCGGACACGACTGAAGCAACTTAGTATACACACGCTGCTTGAAATAAACATATTCTATTCTCTCACCTGCAATGTTTCCTATTTTACACTCTCTTATTAAGAGAATTAACTTGTTATCACGCATCATCTGCTATCTGTGTATGAATGATCTCTCCTAAACCCATACAAAGGTCCAATCAATCCCCATGCTGAACTCTTCACCCAGGTCAACCCAGGTTGACCAGTACCAACAAAACATCTCACCTTTGTTGACATATTTTACAGGTTCCTCAAATCAGTATGTCTAGTATAGCACATATTGTGCCCCGCACTCCAAGTGGACTTCTCTGCTTATGCTTTCTTTCTCACTTGTCATGAGCAACTCACCTGCACAAGTAAGAAACCTTGGAGTCTTCCTTGTGACTAAGTATCTTTCTTCTACTCTTAGCTTTCATCTGCTACTTTGGACTTTTTTTTTTTTACTTATTTGAAACCTTGGAGTCAAATTTAAACTTCCACTTCCTTTGATCTCAGTCCTTCTTGCCCCACAATAATGACTCACAAATTCCTGTAAACTCTATCTCCAATATACTCTCTGCTTTTGTTCTCCCTATTTCTTCTCATCTCCTGTATCACAAACATACCCTTGCTGAGTCTCCTGCTCTCACTCTCTCCCATCCAGTTTTAAAATTTATCTTCCTAAAATTCATATCCAGCTACCTGATGCTTCCATAGAGACAAAACTTTTAATGACTCTCCATTATCTACACCAGAGAGTTATGATGTCTTAGCATGGCATTCACACTCTGGGCCCCATCTAATTTCATATTGTGAGTTACCCCTTTGTTTCTAGATGTATGGGTACACCTGAGCACTCACCACATCCAGAATCAACCACTTACAGCTCATTCACGTGTACACTCATATGGGGTATTTCCCTTCGCCTTGTAGCCACCCACACTCACCAACACTCACCTGTCTTTCCAACTCCCCACACAATCAACAGCCCTCTCTTAGGCTGCCACATTTTGTTCATGCAGCCTTGACGAACTTTCCCAGCTGGTATCATGGGCTTTGTATATTTGTCAGGCTACCTTGCTTAGTTTGAAACTTCTTGAAAGCCTGAGCTGTGTATCAGTCATGTTTGTATCCCTGGTACCTAGCACGGTTCTTAGGACATAGAAGGTTTTGGGAAAATATTTAGTTTGAAGTCCTACAGTCAAACAAATGTCATAAAGTAGGATAGACAAATATCCATGAGAGATGGATTTTAAGCCATTGTGGCTGGGACTGTAATATCTATTTTTCCTTTCCAGAACTACTAGAGTTGGAGTATTTACTCAATTGTCACAGATGTGCCCTGACTTGGATCACCTAGTGATTACCTCAAAGAATTTTCAAATTAGGTGTGTATAGCACATCTCCTAAAGCTCTAACTCTCCCACTTCGAGTTGTCATTTGCTCTTACGTAAAGCCATAAAGTACCACATCTTATATAATCCAAAAATCTACTTTAGAACTCATTTTTGCTCCCCATTTACATTTGTCAAATGACAACCTATCTGGGCCTCAGTCCCCTCATTTCTAAAACTGAGGTACCAACAGTCCCTATCTCACAGTCTCTGGTCTAGCTAGGCCTTTAAAACAGTCTCTCAGCTAGATTTTATGAATCATTTTCTCCCTCTCCATTAAATACTTTTTTGTTAAGTATTTAAATAAAAAATGAGTAAATATTATATACTAGCTGCTCAATTAAGAGTAACTACTTTTAATGTTAGCCATATTTTGAGTCTATTATAAGACTTATAGCACAAAACTCCAAAGATTAAGGTCTCCAGGTTACTTGCACATATTAAAATATCTATATTTTATACATAATTATCAGAGACACACATTCTTTTTTTTGCAATTAGGCCTGGAATTGCTGGAAATGATTTTTCACTCCTTAGATGCCAGAAATGTGCTTTACTAGTCCTACATAAACTGACTTGTTACCATATAGAAACATATCCCATTTACTGAAACGTTTACATATCGCAGAAGAGAGCTATGACCCTATATCATATGGCAGTTCTTAATAATGGATATGAGGGTAGCAAATATTAATATGCTGAAACCATTGAATCTGTTTTTTCTTATTAGTAGAAATTGCATTTTTCTTTAAACCACAAAGATTTTAAGTTTTCCTCTGGGAAATTAAAAAAAAAAGTAATTTGATATCAAAATGTAAAATCACTTAAACTCCTTTATCTACCTCACACAGAGCTCCTAGCCAAAATATTTTCCTACTGAAAACTTCATTTTATTCTGCATTTAGAAAATACTCATTCATTCTTGGAGCATTCCTGGGCTTTAAGGGAGATAATTCCAAAACTCTATCCTCACTTCACCCCCTGAAATTTGAGACTTTAAAGGGAATCTGAGACACCAAGAGGTTAAATGGCTTTCTCAGGACCACACACCATGTTAGGGTCAGAGCTGAGGTTAGAATCTGCAAGTTTCTCCATTTCTTTCCTTGAGTATTTCATGGGGCTACCCTTCCTCTCTATTTATTTAGGTGTAGTAACTGTGCTGGTCGGCAGTGAGTGGGCTTTCACAGTGTGACAATAAGATATTTAAAAGATGACCTTTTAAGAAAGCCTGTTGTGCCCTTTGTTTAAAGTAACATAGATATTCCTCAAATAAATCTTCCTCTCCATTTGTCTGAATCTGGAAGTCTGTGTATGGGAACATACCAGGTAACCAACTTTGGGATATATGTGTGTCTTGCTTGATCCTTTAGGAAAATCCCTTTCCCATGACCATCTTGATTTAAGTTTTTGAAAGAAATTAACAACATATCTCCAAATTATACCTTGAAAAACAAAAGGAGATAATTTATTTACTGCTATGGGTTATAGCATTTGTGACATAATGAACTAGCCTATAGCTTCCATCAGACAGGGATGCAATTAAGTAAATCATTCAGTGACCAGCTCAGGCACTGTCACAGTCTACATGAATGGTGCCCTCTTGAGTGTACAATGCATAACTTGTGTGGCCACACACCAGTCTTGTTGACAAAGCTGAAGGTTATATCCAAGTACAGAATGATTTACAGCTATGTCCTCTTGCTTATCCCATGAAAGTACTGACTGATATGTGCCACCAAAATGTTTAAGAAAATGTCACAGTGTATGTGCTGGATGCTCAAGTCACTCGGTCGTGTCTGACTCTGCGGCGCTATAGACTGTAGCCTGCCAGGCTCTTCTGTCCATGGGATTTCCCAGGCGAGGATACTGCAGTGGGTTCCTGTTTCTTTCTCCAGGGGATCTTCCCGACCCAGGGATCTAACTGGCATCTCGAACTTGGTAGGCAGATACTTTACCTGGGATGCCATAATATATAGAAGAAATTAAAGTCTGCCCTAGGAGTTTTTTGCCTTAACTTTTTATTAACCATTTAAAAAAATCCATTTTCTCTGTTTTGTTTTCTATCACCAATCTCTACTTTGCTACTGTAGTTTTATGCTATTTTATTATTTGTTCTCCTTTTTTTTAACTTTTCTCCAAAAAATAGTAAAAGTTAATGCACTTGTATCATATTACAGTTTTTAATAACGAATATGAGAGAAGCAAGTGTTCACTACGTTTAGTCTATTTTTTCTCCTTAGTAATAAAAACTGTGTTTCTTAACCCACAAACATATTAAATTGTCACTTGGGTAACTTAATTTTGATTTGGATTTAGCTCTCCCCCAATAAGTCCTTTTCTCTTTCTCTAAATTCTCTTAATTCACTTTATTACTAGTTTGTTCTTAGAATTGGATAAAGAGTATGAAATATCAACACAGGGCAATTTAGTTCCAATTCGAGTTGTTCTGTATGAAGAGTTTTGTGACTATGAGCCTATATATTCAGTTGCCTCCTCTGAAAAAAAATGAAAAAGATAGATCAAACAACGCCTGATGTCTCTCACAGTTTAAAAAATTTGTATATTTATGGATTCTTTTTTTTTTTTTTTACAACATTGGATGCAAGGCAAATTATCTGTGCTTTAAGGAAATAGCAACTTTGTCATATATGTGCTTTAAGATACATACTGACTTTTAGGTTCCATTTTCAGACGGTAAATAATCTGTCTTTAATGCAGGAGACTCAGGTTTGATCCTTAGGTAGGGAAGATCCCCTGGAGAAAGGAATGGCTACTCACTCCAGTATTCTTGCCTGGAGAATCCCATGGACAGATGAGCCTGGAAGACTACAGTCCACGGGGTTGCAAAGACTCAGACACGACTGAATGACTAACACTTGCAACACTTTCACCTTGACAAATAATCTAGGTTATACCTGAAAAAACACTTAGGGTCACCCCTATGAAGTCCTGAGAAACAACCATTTGCCCTGAGAGGCAGTTTGGTAAGCTAAAAGATGAGCTCAGGCTGGCCCTGGCAAGAAAGTACAATTTCTATCTTCTTCTTCCAGTATTAATTTTATCATATTGACAGTGAGATATAACATAAGTTCACCTGTAAAATGAAGATGATATAAAACTCCTAAGGTTTCTGTTAAGACTAAAATGAGATAACATATACTATGGCATCTGACACTGAGGCAGCATTTAATACATATTAGTATTCCTTTAGTCCTTCTACCATTTCAAAGTAAAAAGAGCTATCTAACCCAGAGATTAGGGTTTTATTTGCAGGGACTAAAGTTAAAAATATTGGCTTTAATGGAGGTGTGACTTATCTCTGGAGTCAAAATTACAGCATGAAGTAATGGATTCACTAGTAGGCAGTCAATCCAAAGACTATTGAGACGCTGGGAGCACACTTTGGTCTGAGCACCTTGTGGAACACCATGAAACCCTGACTCATGTCTGCCTAGCACGGCATCAACACGGCATCTAGGGTTTCCTGGCAGGAATTGTCTGACCCTTTGCAACCCCATGGACTGTAGCCCACCAGGCTCCTCTGTCCATGAGAGTCTCCAGGCAAGAGTACTGGAGTGGGTTGCCACGCCCTCTGCTAGGAGATCTTCTGACCCAGGGATCAAACCTGGGTCTCCATCATTGCAGCAAGATTCTTTACCATCTGAGCCACGAGGGAAGCCCAGTATGGGGACAGTTAATGTTAATATGCCTAAAAAAATTATATTGACTTCTAAAAACATTTTAAAGGCAGTTGAAGTTCTTAAAATGAATGCTAGTAGTCTAAGATATATTTTAAAAGCAATTTGTTTACACTTACTGAGCAAATACAAATGATAGGCTGACATAGAAAAACTTACAAATTACAAATAAGATTTGTAGGAAAGGAATGTACATTCCACCTTACAAATGTCCAAGGAGTTAAATAACTCACAAGTTAAATGTAAATTTGTTGAACTATAAGTTTTAATCGTTTTCAGTTCTCTGGTTAACCTTAGGTAATGTTCAGATGTCCTGAAATAGCATGATAAAACACAAGACAAGTGTCATTTTGAAAAAATTCAAAGTTTGAGAGAACATGTTTCAGGGACTTTCCACTCTTTAACTCTTGTGTGTACGGCACTGCCTAACAAAAAGTAGATATGGTTATGTCACTAGCCATACTTTCTGCTGCACTTAACACTAGAGCCAAGTCGAATTGTCTTTTTTTTTTTTTTCATTTATTTTTATTAGTTGGAGGCTAATTACTTTACAATATTGTAGTGGTTTTTGTCATACATTGACATGAATCAGCCATGGATTTACATGTATTCCCCATCCCGATCCCCGCTCCCACCTCCCTTTCTACCCGATCCCTCTGGGTCTTCCCAGTGCACCAGGCCCGAGCACTTGTCTCATGCATCCAACCTGGGCTGGTGATCTGTTTCACCCTAGATAATATACATGTTTCGATGCTGTTCTCTCGAAACATCCCACCCTCGCCTTCTCCCACAGAGTCCAAAATTCTGTTCTGTACATCTGTGTCTATTTTTCTGTTTTGCATATAGGGTTATCGTTACCATCTTTCTAAATTCCATATGTATGCGTTAGTATACTATATTGGTCTTTATCTTTCTGGCTTACTTCACTCTGTATAATGACCCAATCAAAAAATGGGCCAAAGAACTAAACAGACATTTCTCCAAAGAAGACATACAGATGGCTAACAAACACATGAAAAGATGCTCAACATCACTCATTATCAGAGAAATGCAAATCAAAACCACAATGAGGTACCATTACACACCAGTTAGGATGGCTGCTATCCAAGAGTCTACAAGCAAGAAATGCTGGAGAGGGTGTGGAGAAAAGGGAACCCTCTTACACTGTTGGTGGGAACCCCTCTTACACTGTTGGTGGGAATGCAAACTAGTACAGCCGCTATGGAGAACAGTGTGGCGATTTCTTAAAAAACTGGAAATAGAACTGCCATATGACCCAGCAATCCCACTTCTGGGCATACACACCGAGGAAACCAGATCTGAAAGAGACACGTGCACCCCAATGTTCATCACAGCACTGTTTATAATTGCCAGGACATGGAAGCAACCTAGATGCCCATCAGCAGACGAATGGATAAGGAAGCTGTGGTACATATACACCATGGAATATTACTCAGCCATTAAAAAGAATTCATTTGAATCAGTTCTAATGACATGGATGAAACTGAAGCCCATCATACAGAGTGAAGTAAGCCGAATTGTCTTTTAAAATAAAGGGAAGTTTGGGGACTATCAGACTGAAATGTTTACAGGCTTCAGTTGATCTGTCGGCTCAACGACATAACCAAAACCTTGGTTTCTCTCTCCCTGTTTGTCAGCTCTGATTTCCCGGGGATGCTCCCTTCTCAGATGGGTCTCCCTATGGCACAAGCTATCTTTCAGAGGTTACAGATGTTCAATGCTTCCTTGTCCATTTCAAGTGGAAAATAATGTCTGTTTCTCAGATAGATCAGCTCCAAATCCAAGAATTGCATCTTTTAGTCTTCACTTGCCTGGCACGTATTAGATATCTACCCTGACCCAGTTATTGTTCAGAATATGAACTGTGAAGATTGGTTTAAGTCAGGACTCCATAGAAGTTGGGTGTGGTAAATTCCTGGAAGACCACATGGCCAGAAAATTCAGAGTGAAATTAGGAAAGAAAGGAGAGAGGATGAGGAAAGACAACCAAATAGACACCTGACTGGTTCCCTTCAGCTTCTTACAGACTAAAAAGGCCAATAAAAGAAAAGAAAACTAATAATGCCTGACCCCTTTTCTCTGAAAAATAAATAGTTCTTGAGACCACCCTGGTGAGAAGAAGCACTTTGAATTTCAATATTGGCATCATTTACATGGGATTTAAAACAAAAATCCTCTTGATCTTCCTTACTTGCCCTATGGATCATGTATTTCTCAGGCTGTGGGAGGTATAGGCTCTGACTCTGAGTTAAACGCCTGGGGGACTGTGAGGTGGAAGTAAGCAGTAAAGTTATTTCAGGGGATATAAACAAATGTACCTGTAAACTCATTTTTTCCATCATATAGATGGCATTTCTGTTATTTATATATGATTATAACAATATAAACTGTGATGTTCCTTTCCTCATAAATTTAGAAATAATCATGTTCCATCCTTCAGTTCAGTTCAGTTCAGTTCAGTCGCTCAGTCGTGTCCAACTCTTCGAGACTCCATGAATCACAGCACACCAGGCCTCCCTGTCCATCACCAACACCCAGAGTTTACTCAAACTCATGCCCATTAAGTCGGTGATGCCATCCAGCCACCTCATTCTCTGTCATCCCCTTCTCCTCCTGCCCCCAATCCCTCCCAGCATCAGGGTCTTTTCCAATAAGTCATCTCTTCGCATGAGGTGGACAAAGTATTGCAGTTTCAGCTTCAGCATCAGTCCTTCCAATGAACATCCAGGACTGATCTCCTTCAGGATGGACTGGGTGGATCTCCTTGCAGTCCAAGGGACTCTCAAGAGTCTTCTCCAACACCACAGTTCAAAAGCAACAATTCTTGGGCACTCAGCTTTCTTCATAGTCCAACTCTCACATCCATACATGACCACTGGAAAAACCAAGGACCTTTGTTGGCAAAGTAATGTCTCTGCTTTTTAATATGCTATCTAGGTTGGTCATAACTTTACTTTCAAGGAGTAAGCGTCTTTTAATTTCATGGCTGCAGTCACCATCTGCAGTGATTTTGGAGACCAAAAAAATAAAGTCTGACACTGGTTCCACTATCTCCCTATCTATTTCCCATGAAGTGATGGGACCAGATGCCATGATCTTAGTTTTCTGAATGTTGAGCTTTAAGCCAACTTTTTCACTCTCCTCTTTCACTTTCAAGAGGCTATTTAGTTCATCTTCACTTTCTGCCATAAGGGTGGTGTCATCTGCATATCTGAGATTATTGATATTTCTCCTTGCAATCTTGATTCCAGGTTGTGCTTCTTCCAGCCCAGCGTTTCTGGTGATGTACTCTGCATCCATCCTTAAATATAACTAATTGACTTTTTAAAAATGACTCTAATATAACTTACTTAAGATATTCTTTTATTAATTCAATTAGCAGGTACTCTTTGAATACATGTGATGTTCAAGTACCAGAATTATGCCAGAGTTTACCACTGCTACAGTCTGTTCTTCCTACAAAACTGTGAAGAGGGAATGAAACATAGAGGGTAATGCTGTCTTATTAACATTAAACCATTTATACTTTCTATATCCAGATTGGGATTCTAATATGAAAAATAAAAGTATTGAAGGAATGAGGAGAACGCTTTCAATCAGGCTGTTCATTCAATCAAATAAATTTTCAGTTATTTTCATGGTTCATTGCAAATGCATTACTATGTAAACTAATATTTTCATCTTAAAAGTTATTTTTCTTTTACTAAATTCTACAT
This sequence comes from Muntiacus reevesi, assembly GCF_963930625.1. NCBI lineage: Eukaryota > Metazoa > Chordata > Mammalia > Artiodactyla > Cervidae > Muntiacus > Muntiacus reevesi. The sequence continues at coordinate 203,819,315 of NC_089249.1, forward strand.
AAAATTCTTACTAATAAAATTAAAAATTTTATTAGTAAAATAAAAATACATAAAATTCTACTAATATTTTCTGTTCCCTCCCAAGACGTAACAGTCCATCCTCATGCATGCTAAGTCATATCTGACCCTTTGCGACTCCATGGACTGTATAGTTGACCAGGCGCCTCTGTCCACGGAATTTTCTAAGCAAGAATACTGGAGTGGGTTGCGATTTCCTACTCCATGTGATCTTCCCAACCCACAGATTGAACCTACATTCCCTTCATTGTCAGGCGGATTCTTTACCACCACACCACCTGGGAAGCCCTTCTGTTCCCTTCATCCCGTAGTGTTTCAGAATTTCAAAGACAAAAAAAGGGTCGAAGTGAAATGGAAATGAATCAACTGATAAAAGTTAGAAAGTCATATTTTTGAAGAGTCAGTTTTGACTTTCTTTTCTAAATCATCAGCAGGATTTAGGCTTTAATTGACATTCTTATCTCCAAGACTAGCTGTATTAGTTTCAGAAAATAGTTATTGCCTTTATTTTGTATTCATGATAATATACCTCTCAGCCCATCAAAACTCAAATCCTGGATGATCCTGAGCTGAGCTTCCCACAATTCTAGTAAAGATGCTAAGGGGCCAGATGACAGGATTTAAAATCAACTACTTCACTTACCTACTAGCTGTCTAAATTTGAGGTTAGTGTACATTTTTAAATGTTGGTGCTGTAAAATGGCAATGATAATAAAGAATCCACAGGGATTTTGTGATGAAAGAATGAAATAATGCACACAAGGAGCTCAGCAAGAAGTCAGGAGCAGAGGAAGAGCCTACTGACATGTTAGCTATTACCATGGGGTCCTTTTATCTCTAATGCATTCTTCAAGAGAAATGCTCCATTTTTTTGGAGGTAACAAAGTGTCTGCATACCATGGATCTTGAGTATTTGTTTGGTTTTGTTCCAGAAAACTATGAAGAAGGTCATTATACTCTTTAGCATAATTTGTAGCAAATTATGCTGTTTTATGCTAATTCTAATGGTCCACTGTCTGAAGTCTATACAGCTATTAGGTTAAGTGAGCATTTGTTTGTGAAGCTTGATAAAATAATTCAGGACAGCTGGTTGTCTCCACTGGTGCAAGTAACTGAACAACTGCCAAGGATCTGCTTAACTTTCTGCAGTACAGACAGAGAATTAATGTTTGCACATTCTAGAAATATGCTGTGCCTAACAGTGGCAAAGCGAGGAATTTTTAGTTAGCTCTTGGAGGGGTGGAAATGAATCTTCAAGCCTAGATAAATGATGAGATTATTTTAGTGTGGAAATTTCTGACTAATATGAATGGACTTTTATTACTTTTTGCACGTACAGCAACTAATCTTTTTCCCCTAACTAATGACATAATTTGGCTGTTAAAGTTTTCAAAATGTCTTGATATTTTATTTCCTTTTACACAGTTCTATCAATCTTTCACACAAGTTGATGATATATGCACAAAGGCAAGGAGGGAATGAATAGGAAGAATGGATTTGTGTCTGTTCACTGATTCTTAACAGGAAAGAAAACTTGAACATGAATTTAAGAAACTTAAGAAAGCTCTAACATGAATAGGTCCCAGCTATCAGTTTATAACAGTCAATAAAAGGCTAGGAATTCTTTGAAGGAGGTTCCTGTCCTGCTTTCAAAGTGAACTAAAGGGAAGAAGATATAATACCAAAGAAATGGATATATCACATACTCGAGCTGAACAGCAATTTGGAGTTCACAGAAAATTTTAAACAATCTGGGGAAGTAGAAGTATACTTGCTGTTTTTTTTTTTTTAACTTGCTGTTTTTTAAGAACTTTTTCTACTTCTGCTACCTACTAATTAACTTCTTATATAGTGTTTAGGATAAGGAAATATGTGTACAACTTTCTTTTTTCTATTTTTAATTTTTTAACTGGAGGATATTTGCTTTATCAACTGTCTATTAAAGAATATAGTTATTTTGCTTTCCAGATTTAAATACTAGCTTCTCTTCTGGAATCTTGTAGTATTAAACAGATTTCTTTTTTTAGTGATAATTTATTGGCAGCCACAAACTGATGTCACAATGGTGTTAATTAAGAAAACATGATAAAAACTTGTTGTGGCAGCTGTTTCCAAGATGTTGTCAAATCCTACAGGATGATGTCACTTTCATTTTAAAGTGTATTTATTCTTTTTCCTAGTAAAATCTGCTATTTATAAGCATCCTTTATAACAATTAGTAGAATATTGAAGGAGGCCATCTTTAAACATTAGGATTCATTTAAGAGCTGAATGAATGATGGATTTCATCCTTCTGTTACATATTTCATTTCCAGTCCTATCACTGTGCTTGGTATTTTCTGAATTTCAGCAAGCTATTGCTTAACTAGTCAAGAGATTTTCAAAACTTGAGATTATCTTTCTAGTTGGGAGGCATAGTCCCATTCCTCACTGTAGTTTTCTCAGCTTACCAGGAGGGATGGGGTACACTGCTCACATTTAAAGACCTGTGGAGATGCTATGCAGCTTGAATAATGATGCAGTAACCACCTCCCTCTAACCCAGTGCCTCAGCGGACTCCTCAGCACCTGGAAGAACTCTCCACATCTGACACTGAATGGCTTGCATCTGACAAACATCCAGGATCTGTGAACACATTAGAAAGTGTCACTGAAATTAGTGAGTCTGATTTCACAATATGAAGGTCTATTGATTGACCTCAACTGCCATGTTAGCTGTGGCTTCCTACCAACTGTGATGGTTCCCCAAATTATATTGGAGTATTTTTATAATATCAATCAGTATGATTCATATGACATCATAGATGTCTGTATTTGTTATGATAGTTTTCTAACATATGCCAAAGGTCTTCTTCTGACATATTACAACAACACCAAACAATTATCATAATTATACAGCATTATGACAACTATCAAATGATGGAATTCAAATGTTTTAGAGTAGATGAGCCTTTTCTTAACCTGCACATGGAGTCACAGAGCCATGCGGATTCAAGGTCTTCCTGCTACCATTCCCCTTGTTCAGCATATTCCAGCCCCACAAGCCCTACCAACACACCAAACTCAAGTTCACTCTTGGAAATTTGCATCACTGTTCACTCTTCTGGGATTGCTGGGGTTTTCCAGATTTTTCCCTGGTTCTTCTCATCATTCATAAATCAACTCAATTGCCACTGCCTGAGGGAAGCACCTCCTGAACAACCCATCAAAAGTTGTCCCTTTTTGTATCCCTGTTGAAGTTTTGTCTCAACACTAGTACTATCATTTTCTGAAATTCTTTTTTTTCAGCCTTTTGATTGTCTGTTTCTCCCATCTTCACTAGTATTTAAGTTCCATGAAAACAGAGACTTTGTTTATTTTGCTACATGCCCAGTACCAGGAACAGTGCTTAACACATAGCCAGTGCTTAACAAATATTTTTTTGTTGTTGTTAAATGCATGAATGGGTATTTATGAAGAATTTTTCTTAAGTCTAAACAGTCATAAAGTAAAATATCACTTCAGATTCTGTGAGACCACCAGTGACCTGTGATCTTGGATGACATCTTAGGTTTCCTATTATGGAACTTTGCTTTGGAGGAACTTCATGGGTCCACTTTAAGGAACATTATTTCAACAGCCTTGTGAAGGCCATTGCTTCACATAATAAAATCATAACAAGAACAATACTAAAGATACTGTTCTCAACCTTAACATGTTCTTTTTATGACAACACAGAGGAAAAATTCTCATGATGCTTTGTACCAGAAAGAGAGAATTTCTTCTGAGCAGCAGTTTGTTTTTCTTTCTCCACCTTGAAACTCACATGATTAATCCTGTTTCTCTTCTCTGCTTGTTTACTAGGAAGTTCAGAGCCAAGTCTATAGCTCACCTTTTGTGAGTCTACAGCACTATTTTGTGTATTATGCTTACTTCTTGCTTTTTATGTTACTTTATGTTTAATTTCCACGATAATATTTTATACACAATTTTCTCTCTCAGTTCTTATTTATTTGCTTTATCATATTGAGTGATTCTTTGTAATCATATTGTTTGGAGAAAGGCACGGTGGAAATGCATTTTTGAGTGAAATTATGTTCCAAAAACACTACGTTATTTTGGGATTCGACATTTTGAGAATGGAGACAGAACCCTGAGTGACACTGAGCCCTTGGGATATAAACAGGTGTGCTGTAAAGATAAACTGGAGATTTTCCTTTAGTGACTTCTTTTTTTGGCCCCAATATTTAAGATGCTCCATATGCCTGGACAAAATTGTCTTCCTAAGAAAAACATAAAAGCTACTTTTTGGACATTCAAGGAGGTGAAAGAAAAATCCAGATTGCTTTGAAGGACGAGCCTGCAGTGCAGAAGGGTATAAACACAACCTCAGATGCCAGATGTTTTAGTGTAGCAATGTGAAAAAAATACTCCCCTTTCTTTATTTACACTTTATAGCAAATATTTTGCAAAGAGAAAGCAAAGAATGTTGATGTCCCACCAGTTAAGCTTCAAGCATAACAAGGTCCCAAGATCTAAAATGTCAGCACTCCCTGTAGCATCCTTGGAAGTATTGTGTAGCGATACACATCTGGCATTTTATTTTCTAGTGTTCAGAAATGATGATATTAGGACCATAGAGGGATTATTAGGACCTTCGAGGAAGGAAGTAAAGCCTGCAACACTGATCAATTTCTAACTCTTTTCAAGGCTGCAAGGAACTAGACGAAGTGACATCATTGCTACCTTTTTTTTTTTTAACCAACAGAAAGAATTTGCTAACCTTTGGACATGTGTGCACGCACACACACACATATGCACACACACACACACATGCGCGCACACACACACAGAGGATAACCACGTTTCCTTCCAGTGCAAAACGTGTAAACTTTCTTCAAATGATATTGTTAGATCACAGAACCATTTTCAATTTTGAACATATGTGTGATGATGGGAAAATACTCCTAATGGAGGTCTCACTATTCCATAAACTAACACATTTAAAGCAACTCCATAAAAGTGATCATTTGGATTTTGTTACCAACCTAACGTTCTTGTTTCTTACTTCCACTGATAAACCAAATGAAGAAACAGTAAATCATACACTTAATAAAACATCAAAGACAGACTTGGCTGGGAGTGACTACCAGCACCAGGTCCATCCTATCTATCAGGAGGAGTCTGAGGCTTGGATAGTAAACTTAAATAGGCTGGGAGAAGGCGGGGGCTTCATAAATCTCACATCACAGCATTTTTTTCCAGTGTGCACTCAGCAAGCAAAGGAAGATGATAGGAGCATGTTCTACACACAATTCATAACAGAATGGAAGATCATATGGAATTACATTTCAGAGATCCTGCAACCCTTTACTCTTAAGGAACTGTCCTTTTCCTTCCCAGCTCCAAAACATAGGGTATCTAATGCAATAAAAGACCAAAAAGAAGGTGAGATGTTAGGATGTCACAGACCAACTTATCAAAATGTGACCTAATAAAAGATGAAAGAAATCAAGCCCTACCAGGAATCTTTAGTCCAGGCAGATGGAAAGACTGGAAGAGAGTCTAAGTTACACTAGCGTTCTGTCACTTCTCTCAAGGTGAGAAAACAATCTGCTCTTATCTTGTGAGTGATGAAGGCCATAGCAGGAATCTGGGGCCTGGCCTCCTCAGAAGATTATGGAAATATGAAGCAGGCCCAATATGTGGTCTTATTTGGAGAAGTAAAGCTAATGAAAACAACTGGAACAAAGAGGAAGTTAGAATGGGTTTTGGAGATTGTTGGAATATTTAACTTTTTTTTTCGGTGAAGATGATCATAGAGCAAACTGAGATTAAACTTTTTATATTTTGACCTCTACAATATGCCTTACAAAACATTTCTGTTTCTATATGAAGGTATCACTTTATACAATCTTTTTCAGGATGACTCTTCCATTATTGAAGTAACCTGCCATCACTAGGAATGAATCCTTTCCCCTATCCTCTTAACTATCACTTATCCACTTACTTAACTACTGTTCCTTCCAAAATCATGCATTTGAAGGTTGATAGGCCAGGTTTGACTGAGGTAAACATGTCTTAAAGCAGTTAACTGGCTCACATGGGATCAGACCCAGTACCTTGTCTTTATTTCACCAGACACTAAGAAATCTATTAGCAAGTCATGTGAAGGATAAGCATATGACCACATGATTACATTTGCACTTTTACATTTTTATTTAGTGGTTGATGTAGAGATTAGGCAGCTCTTGTTTAACCATCACTAAGCCCAGGATGAGGTTATATTCAAAACTAAAATTAGTGAAACTTTAAATAGCACAGAAATGATAATTAAACCATGTTCAAACGTCATCTGGGGAGATTTTTTTCCCCATCTGATTATTCTTACCCCTTTTTTGTTGTTAAATTTCTGACTCATGCTTCTGTTTTCAAAAGCATAGGAATTCAGGGCAGAAATAAGTAAATATTAGTGTTCTTTTTTTCTGCTTCTGTCTTGCATAAATTGAGGGCACAAACTGCAACAGTGAGGGGTTGCTGACTTTGTCCATGATAATGTCTTTGGTAAAAATACTCATAGTACTTGCTAAGTAACAACAAGCAGGAGGGAAGAAAACACAAATTCTAAGTTTGATCCTCACAATTATTTCATCTTATACAATGACTGGTTCTTTCTGGGTCAATGTGCAAACACTGTCATATTATTTAAATATCTCATCTCCTTTTATTGTCATAATAGTCATATGAGGTTGATATTATTATTCCCATTTAACAGATGGGGGAAACGAGGCACAGAGAGATTAAGTAACTGACCCAAGACTATGAAACCAGGAAGCAGCACAAATTCTTCCTCACTATGTGAAAAATTCATACACATCAACCATATCCCTACTCCACAAATAAAAAGTTCCATGAATATCCATGATTCAATTAATGAGCATCTGGCTTAGGAATTGGCAAAATAATTATGTTACCATTAACTATCATTTTTATTTGAATACTTTTCTTTTAATCATGTCATTAATTGGGCCAAAACATATTCTAAAAACACCCATTTAATGTTGTGTTAACACATTACAGGACATTTATCTTCTTCTGGGTTGCTTTGCTATTGAATTATTATTTATTTTTTTTGAAAGGTCTGTTATTTTACTGGACAAAACAGACAATATTCAGTGTTTATTCTTTAATGCTTTTTACATTTTGGAATATAAATTCTTTATAATACACAGTACATTTTATTTTATTTTATTGGGCTCCAAAATCACTGCGGATGATGACAGCAGCCATGAAATTAAAAGATGCTTGCTCTTTGGAAGGAAAACTATGGCAACTTAAGCCAGCATATTAAAAAGCAAAGACATCACTTTGCCAAAAAACGTCCATATAGTCAAAGGTATGGTTTTTCAAGTAGTCATGTACGGATATAAGAGTTGGACCATAAAGAAGGCTGGAACACTGAAAAATTAAGACTTTTGAATTGTGGTGCTAAAGGAAATCAACCCTAAATACTCATTAGAAGGACTGATGCTGAAGCTGAAGTTCCAATACTTTGGTCAATTGATGAAAAGAGCTGACTCATTGGAAAAGACCCCAAGCTGGGAAAGATCGAGGCAAAAGGAGAAGAAAGCAACAGAGGCTGAGATGGTTGGATGGCATCACCGACTCAATGGACATGAATCTGAGCAAACTCTGAGAAATAACACAGGACCGGGAGGCCCAGCATGCTACATACAGTCCATTGGGTCGCAGAGTTGGACATGACTTACATGACTGAAGAAAATCAACAATGTTACAATTTATTCACTTTCTTTGTCTTATTTCATCTTCCTAACGTAGATATATCCCTCCTAAATAGCTTTTTTTCCTCTCATGATAAAAAATTACAGGCAGAGAGACAGGTACCTCCCAATCTTCTGTATGAATAGGTATTTATCTTTCTTTGCCTCTCTTCCTTGCAAAGACTTCTATCCATATTCTAATTTTGATCAAACTTTTAACATTTCCTGTACTTCTTTTTTTATTAAGTTAATTTTCATAACTAGAGTGATTTGGCATTTTTGTATTAAAATTGAATAACTACATTTGTTTGGCATATGGAAACATAATACTTATCAGGTGTTATTTTACTTTAGAATTTGTAATTTTTGTTTAGAATATGCTGAACAACATTGGTTATTTTATGTTTCCATTCTGTTTCTTTGTGGAGGGGTCCATGGATTTATTTTTAGGAGATTAAATTAATCAATTAATTTTAATAAAGCATTTCATTGTTTATTAAATTAAAAATAAATTTTCAGAGGATATTAATTGTTCATAACATTGTAGGCCCTATGTAAAAAGGCAATCAGAAATGTATTCATTATCCTAAAAATTGGGAAAAATACAATTTTTTTATTGGGGCCAGGAATAATCTTTCTAGCTCTTACTTTTTTGTATTTTCTAGATTTTCTTTAATAAACATAACTAATTTTATAAAATGTTAACTTTATACTGGGAAACATACACTTTTTAAAGAGCAAATTTAGAAAAACGTGTATTGTATAAGGTCTCCCATCACATTGGCCTTTTCATGATGCAGAAAATCATACTCAGAGGACCTCTGTCCCATTCTTTGCCACTCAAACCTTTCATACCTAGTGCTAGCCACACCTAAGAGGATTATTGTTTAGAGAGGAGAGCAGCAGGGGCGGAAGCTCACAGGCTACCATGATGTTCCTGGGACTAGCCCAGAGCAGGGAGAATTTTTCTTCATTCAGAGCATCTAGAATCTACCCTGGGAGATGGACACTCCTTGGAACTCAGGGGCAGATATGATAGCTGGGACTGCAAGGAATTTTCTGTTTTTTATAGAATTGTTTTAATATATTCATAGAGAAGAAGCATTCTGTTTATATTGGTAGAATTTCAATCACTTTTGTTTCATGGCCCCTTTATTGTGTTTGGAAAGCAATAACCCACTGGGGTTCACTTTTAGGAATGACAAGACCTCAGCTCACTATACTTGGACATGGTTAATATTGTCTCCATTCGAGAAGGTTAAGAATTTCACCAAACTTGAATCACTTCTGTGATTAGAATTACAGAATCCTAAAGATTGAGGGGTAATACTGCCTTATTTTATATTTAAGGTAACAGGAATTGGAAGTAGTTAAAGCGATTCATTCAATATTAGAATGAGGACCAGAAGCAACTCTCAGTGAGGCCATGCAAGTCAGGCAGACCTGACTTTCTATCCCATTTCACCCTTCTCACCTTTTGGCTTGGCTTCTTATCTGGTGAGATTAAATGTATCACCCACCTATCCCCAAGCCCAGGCCTTCTACTATGTCCTCTCAAAAACTCTTATTTACTGTTCTGTTCTATAAAAGAAAGAGGACTAAACCCCAACTGAAGGGAATATATACATATTTAATTCAGATAATGTCAACTCACACTCCCCCACAACAGTTCAAATTCTTTGATGTACTGTTTTTACAAAACTTGGATAAAATCCAAGGTCTTGCATGTAGCCCACTAAAAACTCCAGGATTTCGTCTCTGTCTCCTTCTCCAAGAACTTTTCCGTTTTCCACTCCCTCCACAAACCCTATCTCCAGTCATGCTTGTACTGTGTCTCTGGTGGGAAAAAAAACTTCTCACCACAAAATCCATCTTCCAACACCCACCCCAGACCCCCTCCTTTACAAATCCCTCAATGTCCTCATTCCTCTTCCCAAAGGTGGAATTTCTAAAAATTCCCACATTCCAAAAAAAGCAGGAACCCTATTTTATTTGCCTTTGTGCCTCCAGAACTTGATGCCTAGATCCCAGAACCAAAGTGGACAATATTAAATCTTTCCTTTAAATTGAGATACATTATAGTTTAGCAATTAAGAGCACCTAAGGTTTTAGGACTAGCTTCCCTGAGTTTAAATATCAGCGCCACTATTTTCTAGTTTCTGTGGTTTTGGGTAACTTAAGCTTTCTTTCCCTTAGCTTTATCATATGTAAAACAGGAGTCATCATAATACTTGCCTTCTGGGGCTGTGTTGAGAGTTAATATATTTGAAACAACTAAATTAATGCCTGGTATGTGATTAGTACTGCTATTACTAATATACAAATATTAGTATGCTATCATTATTATTATCTAAGCTACTATAGAACAGGGGCAATATCTTTTCAACATAATTTATTAAACTCTAAATAATTACTACAGAGGGAGGTATTATATATCATACAAGGAAACATAAGCTAATCGAATTCTCATAAAAATTCTATTCAGCAAATATTCTGGCTCCCTTCTAATGTAAAACACACTAGGTTATGTTCAGGGAGATATAACTGAGAATAAATCAAGAGTCTAGTCTTCAAACTCTTGCCATGGAAATGCAATGCAATGGAAAACACAGACATACATACCCAGAATAGTGACACTTGTGGAACTAAATGAAGGCCCACCAAATGAGAACAAGTGAGCAATATTTATTCAGAGCCTGGTACAGCAAGTGCGTCAGCCACCACCACCAGCGTCTGGTGGAGACACAGAGGCAGGTTGAGCGGTTGGACCTCAGAGGGGGAAAGCGAAGCCTCAGTGTGCCCTGGCTGGAGGCAGCTTCGCCAGAATCAGGCATCCTATGTAAGTAATTGGGGGTGTGTATTTGACTTTCTCTGGTTGGGTCTAAGTTGGAAGTGGGGACACAATTAAGGAATCAGTCAGTTATTAATCAAATCCTGGAAATTTTGAATTGATCACTATAGGGATTATTGTTTGGCTTCCAGTACCAGTGACTAGAGAAGACAGTCGGACTTCCTATAGATAGCAGGGTGGCTGTCTTTAACTAGACAATGGGTTGGCTTCCAGAGCTGGCTGCTGCAGGTGGCAGGTCAAAGTTTTACTTTTATATGTGTTTTGACCATTATCCCCTTGTGTAGTCAGTTTCTCATTCTGAGATGAAGAGGGAACATTGTGCTGATGAAGACCTAGGTAAATTCAGCTTGAACTCATTACATTCTGGTTGGTATCTGGGAGTTCATTTTCCAAAATTTCTGCAAATTTCTAAAAGCCAATATTCCTCCTAGTTACTACTGAATTACCTAAATTCTTCACTCCATATCATGCAGTCCTTCACGTTCTCAGCTCACAGGACTGATTATGAAGAGAGGCTCTGCTGCTTCCTTCCAAATCCCAATTCAGCCTTCTTGGGATCATACAACCTTGGGCAAGTTATTGAATCCTTCAGTGCCCCAATTTCCTCATCTGTGAAAAGGAATGAACAGACACACAAACCTGGCAGCTGCTGTAAAAATTTACTGGTGAAGTTGCTACAGGATAGTAAGTGTTCAGTAAACATTAACCTTTATTACTCTCTATCCTCACTCCAGCAAATACCCCTCAAGGGACACGGACCCTTCTTCAGTTCCCTCCCACGTTTTTCTCCCTTTATCCAGCCTGCACCACCTGGAGGTTTGGCCATACATGAAAGAGCTTACACTTGAGTCATTTAAACATACCTGTTCTTAAGAAAAATAACTCTAAATATGGGGACTATAGAGTAATTACACAAGCTACTTCACTCACATCCATGTTAATAAACTCAAAGTCCTGAATGAACAAATTATTTTCTCAAAAAATATACATTTCCAAAACTGAACTCGACCAGAAAATGAATTATCATATGGGAAATAATCATTATTAAAGGAAAATCTCAAGAAAAGAAAGTATACATCAAGTCTAGTTTCAAAGCTATACGTTTTTAGTCTCAAGGAACAGGCAATTTCTAATGCTATTTAAGCTCCTTTTTAAGTGAATAGACAAATTTCCTCCTTACAAAGCCAATAGAACAAAAGTCACACAGATTATAAAACACTATAAAGTAGCCTTCCTACCAATATCAACACAAAAATCCATATATTAGTAAATAAAACCTTCCAAAATATTTAAAGAATTATTCACTTTGCTCATCATTTGCACTAATTGGTGCTCATCTCAGGAATAAAATGATTGAAAAATATTTCAAAAATTCACAAAATTAATAGATCAAATACAAAAAAGCACATGCTCATTCCTGTAGATGACAAAAACCATACATTCATATGAAATGATCATTATAAAACAGGAAAAGATGGAAATGTTCTTAACACAGGAAATATTTATGCCCTACTTAAGAAAAAAAGCAGCATAGTATTTTAAATATCATTGGGCTCATTCACATTAAAATCAAGAAGAGTGGAAGAATGCTAGAATTTCCATTAGGAATTTTATTTAGTGATGAATCTCAAGACCTAGAACAAGGTAGATACTCAGTGAAAAGCTACTGAATGAACGATGCCAAACATCACTACCATAATTTATAAATGTCCCAGATGTACTAGTCAAGTCAAATAACAAAGGAAAGATATAACACTTTGAAAATAAGGAAGAATAATACAACATAAAATAAAAAAGATAATCTGATATTAGACCAAAAACCCAAAATGATCAAATGAAAAAAATTAAAACAATAAGAATTTAAGAAGTTAGATGATCACAAATTAATAAGTGAAAAGTATTATCCCGTTTTTTAAAAAGCAACCAGTTATTAGTTTAATAAATGAAACCACAAATTAATAAGTGAAAAGTATTATCCCATTTTTTAAAAACAACCAGTTATTAGTTTGAACCATATGAAATTGCCAAAATTCCTCTATTCTTTTAACTAGAAAACAAGCCTTTCATGATTCTAGTTTATAGAACACAAAATGAAAGAAAAGATCCAACAGTAATGCTCCAGTACCTAGACATACATATAAACCATTTAAGGAAATAGAAAATTTACTGAGAAATGATTTTTTAAAGAATCGAGACTTGGAAAGGTATATTCTGTTTTAACTAGGAAAATGCAAATAAAGATATAAACTTTCTCTTAATTTAAAAATATCATGTAGTTCAGCATCTTAAAGATGCATATGTGTATATGGTTCCTTATACGAAAGCTTATATGGTTCCTGCTATTTTACCTTTTAGACAAGTTTATTTTGATGTTTGTTTAGCAAAGTAAATGTGCAAATATGGCCAAAAGACAACTAAAAAATAAGAAAGGTGACTCTCACATTCAAGCATGAGAATAAATATAACACTGTGAGGCAAGATGCTTCTAAAGAAAAGAGTGATGAGACAGGTAGCACAATAGAAGAGATGAAAAAGATCTAAGTAACTATGCAAATCTAATGCACTCTATGTATTCACTGTGCTCTGTGCCCAGTCACTTCAGTCATGTCTGACTTTTTGTGACACCATGGACTGTAGCCCACCAGGCTCCTCTGTCCATGGGATTCTCCAGGTAAGAATACTGGAGTGGGTTGCCACGCCCTCCTCCAGGGGATCTTCCTGATCGAGGGATGGAACCCACATCTCCTGCATTGCAGGTGGATTCTTTACCACTGAGCCACCGGGGAAGCCCCTATATATTCAAACTGGTAGATAAAAGAGAATTCAGTAAATCATGTGGGGATAACTGTCTAATAATGTGGAAATAGTTAATAGATTATTACTTCAAACTGAGTTTCAAATAAATTCCAAATGGTTCATCTGAAAAATAATAGAAGAATATATGGGGTGAGTTTTTATCTTGAAAAAGGTCTTTGTAAATAAGCAGTAAACAATTCAAGAAAACCAGGAAGTAAAAGTCAATAACTGATTAAACACATTAAATTTTTATACAAGGCCAAAAGTTGCCATAAACAAAAAGATAAGTGAATAAATGAAAGAAGTGTTTACAGCACACATCAGGCAATGAATGTACTATTCTACTTATAAATAAAAATATTACATTACTTAATAATTAAAAGTATTATTTTAATTATGAATCAATAAGGAAAATCCAACAGCCCAACCAAAAAATGTCAAATTCATCAATAGTCAACATACACAAAAAATTGAAACAGCTTATAATTGTGTGAAAAGATACTCATTTTCACACAGTCAAATATATACAAACTAAAATGCCAATTATGTAAATACTTTTCACTTTGATTGCAGAAATTAAAACATATTTACAGCTTTGTTGTGATGTTATATAATTCATATACTTCTCAATTCACCCAATTAGAATATATTCATAGAACTGTGCAACTATCATACAATTTGAAACATTTTCAAATCCTCAGAAGAAACCCTGAACCCATTAGCAATCATTCCCTAATTCTTCCCAATCCTATACATCAACCAAAGATAACCATTCATCTTTCTCTTTGATGGATTTTCCTGTTCTGAACATTTCATTTAAATGGAATCATAGTCATATAAACAGTCACAAAACGGTCTTTCATGACCAGCTTCCTTCTTTTGGCATATTTTCATGATTCATCCATTTTGCAGCATAATATCAGTATTCTTATTCTTTTTAAACTGCCATATAATGTTCCATTTTATTTATCTATTCATTAATTAACGGGCATTTGGGTTGTTTACAATTTTGGGCTACAGTGAATTGTAGCGCTATAAACATTCAAATATAGTTTTGAATGGACATATATATACAAATGTCAAGTATATGCCTAGAAGTGAAATTGCTAGGTCATATGGTATCTGCATATTTAATATTTTGAGGTACCACCAAACTATTTTCCAAAGCAGCTATACCATTTTTCATTCCCACTAGCAAAGCATAAGGGTTACTGTTTTTCCAGATACTTACCAACACTTCTTAATATCTTTTTTAATAGCTATTCTGAGAAATGTCTGTTTTTGGAAGGTCTTTTTATTGTTTAGTTCAGAGTTGTTTATATACTCTTGCCATAAGTTTTTTATTAGATAAATGGTTTGCAAATTTATCTATTTTCTTCTATTTTGTGAACTGTCTTTCCATTGTCTTGATAGTGCCCTTTGAAGCAAAAAGTTTTGAATAATGATGAAATCAAATTTACTTATTTTTTCCTTTAATATTTGCATTTTTGTCTAAGAAGTCTCTGCCTACACCAAGATTACAAAGATTTACTATGTTTTCTTCTAAGAATTTATAATTTTAGAGTTTATTTGTAGGTTCTAAATTCAATTACACAGAACTGTATGTCTGTCATGATTCCAGTACCACATAATAGTTTAGTAAGTTTTGTAAGTAAGTTTAGTAAGTTATAAAAACAGGAAGTGAAAAAAAATAAAAAATTAAAAAAAAATAAAAAGAGGAAGTGTTAGTTCTCCAGCTTTGTTCTTTTTCAGGATTCTTTTAACTATTTTTGATCCCTTGTATTTTTATATTAATTTTAGGATAACTATGTTAATTTCTAGAAAGAATTCAGTTGGGGTTTTGAGGGGAATTGTGTTAGATAATTTGGAGCATCTTATCATATGACATTATTGTCTTTTAATCAATTAACTTTACACGTCTTTCCATTTATTTAGTTTCTTTCATTTAATTTCTGTAATTTCTTTCAGCAATGTTTTATAGTGTTCAGCTTAAAATCATGCACTTCTTTGGCTAAGTAAATTTAAGTGATTCACTCTTTATGCTATTTTAAGTGGAAACGTTTTCTTAATTTCAGTTTTGGATTTTTATTGCTGATATATAGAAATACAACTGAGTAATGTATGTTGATTTTATCTCTTTACTCCTTGTTGAACTCGTTTTTAGTTCTTACAGTTTTTATTGGATTTCTTTAGACTTCCTACATAAAAGATCATGCATTATGTGAAAACAGACAGTTTTACTTCTTCCTTTCCGATCTGGAAGATCTTTATTTCTTTTTCATGCCTTATTGATATGGACTAAAATCTCCAGGGGTGAAAGTGGTCATTTTTGTTTTCTTTTTGATCTTAAGGGGAAAACTTTTAGATTTTACCATTAATTATGATATTAGTACTGGGTTTTTATACATGCCCTTCATCACGTTGAGGAACTTCCCTTCTATTCCAAGTTTTCAGTGTTTTTATCATGAAAATATGTTGAATTTTGTCAAATGTTTTATTTGTGCCTATTGAGATGATCCTGGTCTTTGTCTTTTATTTTATTGATATAGTACATTACATTAGTTAATTTTCAAATGTTAAATCAACTGTGCATTCCTGAGATAAATCTTGTTTGTAGTATATAATCCTTTTTTAAAGTAGTGCCAGATTTGGTTTGCCATTATTTTGTTGAAAATTTTTGCATCTATAATTATGAGAGATACTGATCTATTGCCTTTTTCTTTTCTTGTGATGTCTTTCTCGAGTTCTGGTATCCAGATGGTACTGACATCATGGACAGAATTGAAAAGTTTTCTCTCTACTGCTACATTTGAGGAATAATTTATAAAGAATTATCAGTTCTTCTGCAAATGTTTAATAAAATTTTGAGCAAAGTCAAATGGACTTCAGCTTTTCTTTAGAGGAGTTATAAAATTAAAATTTTAATTTCTTTACTTATTACTGATCTATTTGGTTTTAAATTTCTTATTTAGTGAGTTTGATAATTTGTGTCTTTCTGGCCATTTGTTCCTTTTGTCTAAATTATCTTACTTTTCAGCATACAATTGTTCACAGTATTATCTTATAGTACTTTTTTATTTCTGAAAGATTGGTAGTAATGTTACTTCTAAAGATTAAAACAATTTTCAGTACACAATATTGACACTGCTGTGGAGAAAAGCTTTCATACTTAGTGGTAGAGACTGTACATTATAATTTGGTGAAATCTTCCTCAAGGGCACTTTAGCATCAAATTCAATAGAACATGGTGGCAAGTTAGATGGTAGTAGAAAGGAGGGATTAAAGAAAGCCCTGGGTTTTTCAGCTTGAGTGATAAGGAGACTACTCTTACATATACAGAGGGAAATTAGGATGGATATCAGTTTTAAGGGAAAAGTAATAAATTTAATTATTAATTGTTACATGTGATGGCTGTATGGATTGCAAATGTGAAAATATAAGCAGCTGGCCAGAAATTCAGAATTACTATTCAGGAGAGAATAATTAGGACATCTGTATTGAAACAGTACCTATTTGAAGTTATGCAAATGATGAGGGGTTTTGTTCTGGTTTAGTTGGGTTAGGTTTTTGAGGAGTACAAGAGACAGAATCAAAAAAAGAAAAGGTAGAATCTCAAGGAATACCTATAATTATGGAGTAAAAATACAGAAAGAAATTAATACCAGAAGCTGTATGGGAATATTCACAGAGATAAAGAACTAGGAATGATATTGCAGGAACAAAGTAGGAAGAAACTCTGAAGGAGAGAAGAAACAGCAGTGTCAATTGGTCTGAGTAATTAAATAAGAGGATGACTGGGAAAAGGCTACTTGGCCCAACAAATAGGATGTTGAGTTTGGCCTTTGGAAGAATAGTTGGTCTATCAGAAATACATTTTTCCCCAAAAGTTACTTATTTTAAATTGTATTTGTTACTGAACTGACTAGAGAGAAATGCTTTCAAGTACTTAATTAAATAATTCTTTTAAGTCTCAACATACAACCATTCTTACATCTCATAAATATAATTTGCATTAACTATATCTATGCTGAAACAGAAATTCAATATTTTTTACAGTAGATAAAAGAAAGTGTTTATATGCTTTGCCAAATATTTATATCTCATTTTAAATGTTAGCAAACCGTTACCAAAAACTATAAGAAAACCAAATGGTCCCTAAAACCAAGATAAAATGTTTCCGACTAAAAGGTAATATTGGGAGCTAAAATTTTTCTTGGCATAAAATTTATCCTGTGAATAGAGAGTACTAAAATCAGACTCTTACTCTCTTGTGAAAAATTTAAGAAGGCTACGTTATCCCCTAAATAGTAACTGTCTGGATGCCTGACCAGAATGTATTCCATCTGGTCCTTGGTTTAGTTAAGTAGAGATGTAACGTAAGTTGTAGCAAATTAGGAACAATAAGCCACATAAAAATGTCATTTTGAAATTGCTAGGACATTCTCAGAAAACTGTCAATCAGTACAATATGATGTGGAAAGCATTCACTCTGCCCTCGGGAACAAGGGAGCCACAGCTTCCGGTTCAGGAGGCATGCTCTCCAACTGGAGCTCTGCTGCCCTTGACTCTTCCTGTCTCAGGATGGGATGATCACTAATCAAGAAGCCATTGGCCTCTCAGCAGACCTGAACATCTGAAGATGCTATGGCAAGGCCAGATCCCCAAACAGTCTTTTGCCTGCACAAGACCTTCCTGCATTACTGAAATTCAATCCCATGGATTGCTCCAAAGGTTTTGAGGTATGGCTAATGGCAGTAGTTCTTGGAGTTGAATGGGACTTTGAAAAGTATCAACTGTAAAATAAGTTGCATGCATAAGGAGGTTAACTTTAAAATTCTACTGAAAATTTAAAATATACCTTAGAAAAAGTTTCTTTCTTTTGCACAAATAAATGAACACTTTGCTGTTTCATGATATATACACTGGAATTAGCTATGTTTTTTTAAGTTTTCCTAAGATTAATCTATAGGTAAATAACAATAACCATTGGTCAGATTCTAGTCTAACTTCTTTAAATTTCAGAAACAGAAGTTGTAAGGCTAAAGAGCTGGTAAGTTCTGTTATTTTAATTTTTTGTTGTTGTTTATCCACCCAGGCAAAGTTTCTTATAACAGAAATACTTGAAAAAAATTAGGAACAGGTGTAAAACTAAGATCTTGATATTAACAATCTGGTGATAAGTACTGAAATTAGTTTAGTGTGGAGATTATACCAAAGAATTATGCATTTTGTTACTACATTGAAAATAAATACCAAAATCAATTTTTGAAAGGTAAGATACATAATATAAAATGAGTTATTTAATGTCAATAATTTTAATTAAATTCTGACGCCTCACTTCATATATAAATTGACCAGTAGTAGGCCAGTGTTGAAAATTAAGCTCATCACAGTAAATTATTTGGTTGTCAGCCCTATTTTTACGCAACTGCTCTACAAATATAAACACTACAGTGGAAAATGTATTAAAAAGGAAGCAATACTAGTGTTTGATAATATGACCTCTTGTACTGGGCTCTGATAAAAAGGTTACATTGTCAATCATATTTAAGGTTTCTTTTTCCAATCTTTTGAAATAAAAACAACAAAAACAATTCCTTTTTTTCTTCTAAACAACAGGAGGAATTACCTATTTACCGGTTAATATCTTAATATCGTTAGGAATGATAATGAGGAACACATGTTACACATGGGAGCATCAATAAGGAAATGAGGGACTAGACACCCAACGAATAGTTTTAAAAATCACAAAGCAGAGACCCATATAACAATATTCCTGCTTGAGCTCTGAGAAGAATCAGCTTAAAGCGATTGCCTTGCCCCATCCTGGGACAGCTAGAGAAGAACACAAATGCCATTTTGGCTTCTGTTCAGGCAGAGAATAGGCCTGCGAAACTCATCTCAAGCTCCTCATTCACAACCAAGAGGAATAGCAGAAGGCCGTTCCTGTGAGTTCTAGAAGAGTTAGGGGGAAGTTGAAAAAGGAAGCATCAAAGAAGTTGATAGAATCAAAAGTTCTTATGTCGAAGCAAGGCTGGCACAGATTACTGAGACTTTTAAATCAGAGGCCATGACAAAAACTCCACAACTGAGTTATGGATGCCTCAGGACATAAGCTGAGAGCCAAAGTTCCAACTGGATGAAACACCTCAGCAAATAATCCTGAAGACTATGGACAACACTGTTAGGCTTTCACTTACCCAATGACTAAATCACTGATCGACTACTTTGGGCAGCATTCTAGGTACTGAGCATTGCCATGAGAAAAAAAAAAAAAAAGCTAAAGTACCTACATTCATGAAGGTCAGATTTTAATGAAGACAGTTGCCTGTTTATCTTGATAGGTAAAATATTTACGTGCCATGTTCAAAATGCTATGGAGTGGGTAAAAGGAATGTGTGTTAGGAGAGGAGTATTGTGATTTATAGTAGGATTGTCAGAGAAGACTTCCCTAAGAGGAACAAAGACCTAAAAAATGGGGCAGGAGGGAGCCACATAATACAGCAGTGCAGAAGCATTCCCAGCCTAGGGAAAGTTAGGGCAAAGCCCCGAGGAAGGAACACACACACAGTGAAGGAAGGGGGAAGTGGGGGGATAGGATGTCCAGAGGCGAGGTCTTGTAGGGCTGGCTCTCCAGGCCCTGCAGGGAGCTTGCATTTTATTGGAGAATTCTGAGCAGAATAGTGACAAGATATAAAGGAGGCCTCCTCCCCTTACTTAATAATAAAGCCAAAAGAGTAAAATAAAATGTAAGGGGGTGATCTCAGATCTACCCCAAGGCCAACAAGCTTGAGGTTCTTTTCTTTATCTATAAAAAAAGTGATTAAATTTATTCAAGTGACATTACTACTATGAGAAATTTAATTAGCAATTTCCTGAGTTCTAAGACTTTGAATTTGGAACTTAACTCCATAATAAATGAGGAAAACACTCCTATAGCAACAAAATACTCTAAGCTGCAACTTCACACTGTTTTCATTTGGTGATCCCAGATAAAATTTAATTCTTATAGCATATTTAATAAGTGAAAATATGTCAATTGTAACTAACATCCCATTTTAAAGAATGCAAGGTTGATTCTTCGAGCATTTACAATACTCTTCAGTCCCTCATCTTAGAGCAAGAAAAATTCACAGTGACCTTAGGTCTCCCAAATATGAAGCAGAGCAGTAACCTGAAAAGGTCAACTACTTTATTATAATCCAATTAAGAAACAGGCAAAGAATCTGAACATGTATTTTCCAAAGAA
The DNA here is from genome assembly GCF_963930625.1 of Muntiacus reevesi. Lineage (NCBI taxonomy): Eukaryota > Metazoa > Chordata > Mammalia > Artiodactyla > Cervidae > Muntiacus > Muntiacus reevesi. The sequence continues at coordinate 203,839,988 of NC_089249.1, forward strand.
GACATACAGATGGCCCACAAGTACATGAAAAGGTGCTCAATATCACTAAGTATCAAGGAAATAGAAATCAAAACTGTAATGAGATATCACCTCTCACCTGACAGGAAGACAATCATCAAAAAGACAAATATATTCTGGCAAAGATGTAGTGGAAAGGGAAACTCTTGTACGCTATTGCTTTGAATGTTGATGGATATCAGAGTTCTTCCAATTCTTAACAACTACAGCACAATGCTTCTATGAGAATCCTGGGTCTATATAAATAGTGCATATGTGTATTTACTAAATAAACTCCTAGGGTATTTGCCCACTAGTAAAATTGCTAGGTTTTGGGGGGCTCCAAAATCACTGCAGATGGTGACTGCAGCCATGAAATTAAAAGACACTTACTCCTTGGAAGAAAAGCTATGACCAACCTAGACAGCATATTAAAAAGTAGATACATTACTTTACCAACAAAGGTCAGTCTAGTGAAAACTATGGTTTTTCCAGTAGTCATGTATGGAGGTGAGAGTTGGACTATAAGGAAAGGTGAGAGCCAGAGAATTGATGCTTTTGAACGGTGGTGTTGGAGAAGACTCTTGAGAGTCCCTTGGACTGCAAGGAGATCCAATCAGTCCATCCTAAAGGAAATCAGTTCTGAATATTCATTGGAAGGACTGATGTTGAAGCTGAAACCAACAGTTTGGCCACCTGATGCAAAGAACTGACTCATTTGAAAAGACCCTGATGCTGGGAAAGATTGAAGGCAGAAGGAGAAGGGGACAACAGAGGATGAGATGGTTGGATGGCATCACCAGCTCAATGGACATGAGCTTGCACAAGCTCCGGGAGATGGTGAAGGACAGGGAAGCCTGGCATACAGCAGTCCATGGGGTCGCAAAGAGTTGGAAATGACTGAGTGATGGAACTGATCTGAACTGATAGATTAGACATATTTTCATATTCACAGGTAATGCCAAACTACTTTCCCACTAGCAATGTACGAATGTTCTCATTTTTCTACACCCTTGCTATTCCCTGGTATTGCTGGACTTTTAGTTTTTTCTTTAATCTGGTAGAAACATAATGGTATCTTAATTTGTTTTAAATTTGTATTTCCCATGACACTAAACATCTTTTCATGTGCCATTTTGGCCATTTGGGATTCCTATTTTATGTTGTTCTTTTTTAGGTTGTTCCATTTCTTAATAATTATTGCTGATTAATATTCAGATATAATCTATGCTTTTTTCTTACCCTCTTTTAACTTACTCTTTTTCTTATACTCTTTTAACAGACCTATACTTTGTTTTCAGTGATCTTTGGTTCCACCAATATTTGTCAAGTGTGGATTTCTTCTCATTTAATCTGCCTGAGATTTGTTTAGATTCTTGAATCTGATGCTGAGATTTCTTTCTTTAATTTTGGAAGATTCCTGGCCATTTTTTTATTCTTATACTGCCCTTACTCTATGCTCTCTTCTTCTTTTTAGATTCAAATTAGACAAATGCTATATTTTTCACATGTTCTCACAATGCCTCAATCTGTCCTTCATACTTTTTTATTTCTTTGTCTCTTTGTTTTTTCAAATTTAATCTTCAACTCACCAAATCTTTCTTTTGTCAGAGCATTTTCTATTAAAAATATCCTTTGACATTTTTATCCCAGTTATATGTTTTATTTCTAGAAATTTTACTTGGTTATTTTTCAAAGGTACTTTGTCATTTGCTATAGTTCCGCATACCCTACACACATTTTCTCACATCTGCAATGAAATACAAGAGATCAAATGTATTTTGTAAATTGGGTCTTATATTTCATTGTCGTTAAAATTCTTAAGAGTCTGTTCCTGCTGGTTCTTCCTCATGGTGTTTGTTTAGTTATTTTTGTTTGTGGCTTCTTAATTGCCTTAGGGTTTCTTGTGGGAAGTCACTGGGGACTGGCAAGACAATGGATTTTTGCAGAGATTTGCATTTGCTTCTGCCAGGTGGTCTTTGGGACATCAATGATTTGGGATCTCTCTAAATTAAATTCTTGGTTTGAGATTTTTGACCACCCATGTATTTTTGTATAATTAGGTATTCTCTTGGTTTGTGGCTTTAACTCTCAACAGTATTGTTTTCCCTCCCATTCAGCTCCTCTGTTTGAAAGAGTTGGCTTTCCTTTTAGGTCCATGATTGGGGATTAATTTTCCCCAATGTAATTTTACATTGAGAGTATTACCATTTGGCGTCTCAGATGTCTGGAGAGTGTGAGGCTGTCTATCAGAATCTTCATCATGAGTGGAACTTGGAACTTGTCTCTTTTTTCATCCATGTAATATCATAAAAAGTAACGTAAATAGTAATTTAGTGTAAGTTAATTTAAATAGCATCTGAGTAAAATTCAGCCGCCATGGTCCACTTAGTTCTCAGTCCCTAGACTAAGAATTCCTTACACTCTGGTCAACCCATTGATGTTCTTAAGAGCTATTTTATATCTTTTTCAAGAAGTTTATTTGTTTTTAGAACCAGAAAAAAAAAAGTTGCATTGGTTTTCTTTAAAGTCCATTTACTATCCATATGTAAAGCAGTCTACCATCCTGCCCATGTCTGTGTGATGATGGAAGCGGAGACTGAAGCACTTCGACCGCAAGCCAAGGGCCGCCTTGGATTCCTGGCAAGCTACCAGAATTAGAAAGAGGCAGGGGAAAAAATCTCTCCTACAGGTTTCAGACGAAGGATGGCCCTGGGGACACTGTGACTTCAGTCTTCTGATCTTTAGAATTGTCAGACAATAAATTTCTGCCACTTTAAGCCATCTCATTTATGGTTCTTTCTTACCACAGCCCTAGGAAATGACTATAAAATAATCCATTTAGAATGAAAGGATCTCCAGAATAGGTGAGTATCTCCTGGGCTGGAGATAGGAAAGGAAGGAGGAAATGCCTCTGGCAGTGTTCTCCCTAGTGTTGAATGTGTCAGGCAGTTAGGAGTGTTCTGAGTGGGTGTTCTCTTATTTGCATACAATCACTAATGTTTCACAAACTGGTATTTTGTGAAATACTTTCTGACAAAGAATTAGTACAAGTTTGTTACATATGGGAAAAAATAGCTGTGTGAAGTAATATTATTTCCTTGTAATATTTAAGGGTAACCACATGGAATACTGTTACAACTAGAAATCACTTGATATGGTGTTACTTCTTTTCAATTACTAGTTGAAATAAAAATGAGTGCCAGAATCCCACTTGGGCAACCAATAGCCAAAAACAGGAAGCCAGTGCACCTAGGAAGGCTCTCACGAGGAGAGTATGGGACCAGTGTTTAGTTTCCAAATTCTGTGTAGGATGGGGTAAAAGAGGATACAGAGACGGACATGTAAGGCTTTGCTGCTGCTGCTGCTAAGTCGCTTCAGTCGTGTCCGACTCTGTGCAACCCCATAGACGGCAGCCCACCAGGCTCCCCCGTCCCTGGGATTCTCTAGGCAGGAACACTGGAGTGGGTTGCCATTTCCTTCTCCAGTGCATGAAAGTGAAAAGTGAAAGTGAAGTCGCTCAGTCGTTTCCGACTCAGGGACCCCATGGACTGCAGCCCACCGGGCTCCTCCATCCATGGGATTTTCCAGGCAAGAGTACTGGAGTGGGGTGCCATTGCCTTCTCCGGTAAGGCTTTGCAGATCATGTTAAATGAAGACTTTAAAGTGTTTTAAATGTATGCTAGGGAGAACTGGATCTCAGAGGAAAACTGGCAGAGATACAAGCCTATAGACACTTTGAGGATTGGTGTTGTTCAGTCACCAAGTGGTGTCTGACTCTTTGTGACCCCATGGACAGCAGCATACCAGGCTTCTCTGTCTTTTACTATCTCTTGGAGTTTGCTCAAGTTCATGTCCATTGAGTTGGTGATGCTATCCTACCATCTCTTCCTCATCCTCTCTGGCCACCTGCTGCCAAGAGGCAGCTCACTGGAAAGGACTTTGAGGATTGCCACATACTAAAACAAAGGGCTCAGCCGAAGAACATAGACAGAAAAGGCAAGAGGCCTTGGGACTAGGAGAAAGTGACCTCAGAGTCTTTTATTGATTTACCCAATACTGCATTCTTTCCACACCTGTCACCACATTCTCTTGGAGACTTTGCTATGAAAGGAGGGCTCTGTTTAAAAATGGTTCTGCTGACATTATTTATAAATGCCAAGTTATGTAAACAACCTAAGAATCCATCAATAGATGAATGAATAAGGAAGATGTGATGTATATATATCCAATGGAATACTACTCAGTCATAAAAAGGAATGAAAATTTGAGGTTTGCATCATGGATGAACATGGTGGACATTATGCTAAACGTGAAATAAGTTAGAGAAAGACAAATATTATATGATAACACCAATATGTGGAATATTTTTTTAAAAACCAATAAACTAGTGAATAAAACAGCAAAAACAACAACAAAGCAAACTTACAGATATAAAGAGCATACTAGTAGTTACCAGTGGGAAGAGGGAGGAGCAATAAAGGGGCATAGGAGGAAAAAGGGTTTTTATGGGAATATATGAAATCATGTTTCTGAAACTTTTGGAAATTGTAAAGCACTATAGAATTAAAAGAATCTTTCACTCAATTAAAAAAAAAAAAAACTTAAAACAGAATGGTTCCACTATGCTGACTCTAAGCCTTAAAGTCTTCCATAGAAGAAATTTTGACTCTTTTAATAAGCAGGTTCTCCCAATTAAAATAAAATGGCATATTTACAAAGCACAGTGAAAGGCTTTCCTCAAAAATAAAAAGGAAGAAATCATCATAACCTAAGTATAAATATATCCCTAAGAAAACTAGCATCCTCTGTTGCCAATCTTGAAGAAAGACTGAAGAAGCTGAAAGTGGAATTGAATAATAAAAGAGTATTATTCCATAAAGTAGGTAGCTCACACCCATATAGGAAACGGACTCCTTGCATAGTCGAGACAAAGATTTATCAAATAAGAAAGTTCCTTCTCAACATCTGAAAGCACTCTGTAGCAGAAACTTGCAAAAAGTCAGGATAATTAAATACTGATTAATAGTAGTTGAGTTTAATGAAAAACATATCACAAGCTAAGACATCCAAATTCACTCTCTATTTTGCATTAGCTTGATAGTACTCAGCACAATCATGACTACAGGAACAATTATTTTGATAAATATAGTATTTTTTGGTGAAAATATCACTTCAATATTATGCTCTATCTCATCTTTTCAAACTCTCCCTGCCTGGAAGTCATTGAGTTTTCACAGCTTTTGCAGTGCTTGCCATTCTCTGGGAAGCATTCGTTTCCCTACTCTTCCAGGAAAACCTCCATGTCCACCCCTTTACCTTCCACAGATCTGTTTCTGCTCTCCTACATGGCAAAGAAATTGAGTATAATTTCTGCTATAATATGCATCCTCCTATTCATTCCTAACCTTGCTGCATTCATGATTTTGCCACCAACTTCTGTATTTAAATGGCATGATTTTGAGAACACCCCTGACTCAATGACTTCTTTATTACTAAGTCCAGTAGTCAATTCTCAATTCTCATTTCACCTGGCTTATGAGTGGCATTTGTCACATGTAATACTTTTTGGCCATGTAACACTTTCCCCTTGATTTCCAAGACACCACACCCTCTTGTGTCCCTTCTCTCTTGCTCACAGGCCTGTTACCTATCTTGGTTCTTCTTCAGCAAAATGAACTCTAAAATTTGGAATGCCTTAGTACTTGGATTTCTCTTATCTATCTCCATTGACTTCCTTGGTGATCCCAGCTAGTCTCAAGATTTTAAACTCCATCTGTGTGGACAACTCATAAATGTATAGCCCCAGAAGAGATGTTGTTCGAGTTGACACCTAAAATGAAAGCGTTCTTGGTAGTTTGAAAGTTGATAAAATTATTTTAAAAGTACAACAGAGGATTGAAAGATAAAATGGACGATATTGCCTAGAAAGAATTAAATATCCAAATAACAAAAATTTTGAGAGAAGGATTTAAAAAATTGACAATCTATTCAAGAAATTCAGTATTCTACTACTAAAAGTTATAGGAAAAGGCATTACTGCTGCTGCTGCTGCTAAGTCGCTTCAGTCGTGTCCGACTCTGTGAAACCCCATAGACGGCAGCGCACCAGGCTCCTGTCCCTGGGATTCTCCAGGCAAGAACACTGGAGTGGGTTGCCATTTCCTTCTCCAGTGCATGAAAGTGAAAAGTGAAAGTGAAGTCACTCAGTCATGTCTGACTCTTCGCGACCCCATGGACTGGAGCGCTCCTCCGTCCATGGGATTTCCTAGGCAAGAGTATTGGAGTGGGTTGCCATAGCCTTCTCCAAAAGGGACTAAAGGAATGGAAAATGGGAAATTACCAAAACTAAAAACAAATATGATACAGTCGGTTCAGTTCAGTCATTCAGTCATGTCCGACTGTTTGCGATCCCATGGACTGTAGCATGCCAGGCCTCCCTGTCCATCAATAATCTTCCATAATAAAACAAATGCATATATCTCTCTATAAAAAGACCCAATGAATGCTCTATGAAGGGGACGACAGAGGATGAGGTGGTTGGCTGGCATCAGTGACACAATGGACATGAGTTTGAGTAGGCTCCAGAAGCTGGTGATGGACAGGCCTGGCATGCTGTAGTCCACGTGGTTGCAAAGAATTGGACATGACTGAGCAACTGAACTGAACTGAACTGATGGATTCACAGCAGAATAAGTTTTTAAAAAATCCAAACCAATGCACTTTATTGTAAAGAATAAGATCTCTACCTAAATGTCCACTGACAGAGGAATGGATAACAATGTGATACACACACACACAGGGATATTACTTGGACATTAAAAAGAATGAAATAATGCCATTTGCAGCAACATGGATGGACCTAGAGAGTCATATTGAATAAAGTCAGTCAGAGGGAGAAAGAGAAACACTTTGCATGGAATCTAAAAAGAAATGATACAAGTGAACTTACTTCCAAAACAGAAAGAGATTCACAGACTTAGAAAATGAACTTATGGCTGCCACAGGAAAGAGACAGTTAAGGACTTTGGGAAAGTGATGTACACACTGCTATATTTAAAATGGATAGCCAACAAGGACCTATTGTATAGCACATGGAACTCTGCTCAATATTATGTGCCAGCATGGATGGAAGTGGGGCTTGGAGGAGAATGGACACATGTAGATGTGTGGCTGTGTCTCTCTGCTGTTCACCTGAGAATGTTTCTCGTAACACTGCAATTTCTCATAACATTGTTAATCAGCTATCCCCCAACACAAAATAAAAAGTTTAAAGTTTACAAAAGTAAGATCTCTAGAGATAAAGGGGAGATTCTGAAAGTCTCCAAACAGAAAGGCAAGGTATTATATGAACAAGTGATCATTAGAATGGCATATGGTGTTGGATTTTCCAAGATAGGAATACTGCAAGCTAGAAAACATTCAGCAATGATTTATTTAATACCTACTCTGTACCAGCTTCTATGTTAGGTGTTGACAGTAGAGAGATGCTTTTGAAATTGAGTGAAAATAATTATCTACCTAAGGTGAGATACTCTACACAAGCAGACTAAAGTATATAAACAACAACAACTGTACCTCTTATCAGCTCTTGCTCAAGAAGCTACAGGAGCATGTGGACCACCAAAATAAAGTTTGTAAACCAAGAAAGAGGAATTCAGGATTCAGGGGATGAGGAATGTAGATGACAAACAGGCATGTCAGGGTGATTTATTGGAAGGAATGATCTGGGACAAAAAATGGATGATACTCAAAAAGGGATATTTGAGGGGGAAAAACAGAACTCATTGGTTACCTATAGTGTTTAATTATTTTGAGAAGAGTTTCAGAATTCTATTAATTCTAAAAACCCAAATTGTAAGTGTAATAACAGACTTTGGGAGTAAGACTTGAAGTACTTTTATCACTACAAGCTGTATAATAGGATTTAACTCTTTAAATTGTGATCACAGTACTTAATAAAAATAATAAGTGCACATTTTTAGATGAACTGAACAAAAATATCCCAGCTAAATCCAAAATAAGATGCATTCTCTTTTTTTCCTTAAACCTAAAATAATTTCAAAAGATGAATTTTTGCTTTGCTTTCAAACAGTCATGATGCTTTGTTTTCCAGTATCATTGCTACTGTCTATTTTAGGGTACTTTTAATAAAAGAACATCAGCTTACATACATGGAAAAGCAGATTCTGCAAGGTAAGGACTGACATCGAGTTTATAACCTCCATAAACAATGGCATAATCTATGCAGCCTATATTTTTTTAAGAAGGAAGATAACATTTTCTTTATCAATGCAAGCCAAAACAGGCTATAAATTATACTATGCCTGTGTCCTGGTTCACAGAAAACTATAATCCATCTGGAATCAAGTAGGATAGAACTATATGAAGATTCTCTATGTCAACATAAATTATAGCGAAAAAAATATTTCCACCTTGCTCTGCTCAAGAGTTCTGGTTCATTTCTTTGCTGTACTTTGCTAGGCATGGTAGCAAAACTGACTGACTACCAGATATCCAGAACATTTTTATATTTATACCCCAATAAATAAAATTCAGGACAAATAATAAATACTATGGTGAAAAATAAAGTAGGTGACTTTGATGAATTTAAAGCTAAAAAACTATTGTTGGAGTCCAAATTCCCTAGTGTACATACAGGGAAAACCCAATGTCTGTAGTATCAATGTGGTGGTAAGAATATAGAAAATTGGAAGCATTAATGTGTTCAGAATGTGAACAACCTTACAACCCCAAGAAACTTGAATTCAAAGATGGTTAACCACAGAAGTGAAAATATCTTGGGTGGTCTAACTCTAAAAGTTAGTTCTCAGTGTGTTTGGCCAAAGCGCAAAACCACCAAAGAGTCTGGTATGATGGATGGTATCTTCCTAGAAGATGCTTGGGATTAAGCAGGTTGTTTTAAGTCAGATACGGGTGCAGAAACTGTGGCATGAAACTTGTGGAGAGTTTTATCAAATGCCAGGTCATAGTCAGCTCTTCTCTTTGAAGGTATCATTAATAGAAGCCAGCCTCCTTTGAAAAACTTGACTTTTCCCCTATTCCTCCTACCAAGTACAACTAAAATTCCAAGATGTTATATATATAACATACTAGGAAGAATCTGAAAGGTGAAGATTGGAAGGCAGACCAGCTAGAGACCTCGACCTAAGGAAAATACAGGAGCCTCACATATCCCAGACTAGGAGCTGGAAGAGACGGCAACCTGGAAACCTCAAGGAGTACAAACCAAAAAAACCCCCAGGAAGAGCTTTCTGTCTCTGGACAAGGTACCAGGAAAGGGTAGCTAGCAAGCCTGGAGACTTCAGATAACAACTACTCTATGACAGGGCTTCCCTGGTGGCTCAGTGGTAAAGAATCAACCTGCCAATGCAGGAGACGTGGGTTTGATCTCTGAGTTGGGAAGCTCCCTTGAGAAGGAAATGAAGCCCATTCCAGTATTCTTGCCTGGGAAATCCCACGGACAGAGGAGCCTAGCGGGCTACAGACCACGGGGTCACAAAAGATTCAGACATGACTTAGTGACTACACAGCAACACAACACCACTCTAGAGCAGGCAAATACAACAGAAGAAAACTATGGTTCCATCTTAATCCACACCCACAAAGCTGAACAGAGATCTTAGAATCTCAGCCTCACCAAACAGTAACTAGGTATCTCAGCCCCATTCTCTCTCTCCACTTGTAACAGGGAGATATGAGAGAAGGCTAAGTAGGAAGCTGGGACTTGCATCCCACCAGACCATAAAGGAGTCAGTTCTTCCCAAATTGATAGACACGTTCAATGTAACATCTATCAATATCTCAGCAAGATTTTTGAAGAAATAGGTAAGATCATCTTAAATGTTACGTGAAAAGGCAAAGGGACAGAAGAGCTAAAAGAATTTTTAAAGAAGAATAAAGTGGTAGAAATCAGTCTACTCAATTTCAAGACTTATTAAATAGTTGTAGTAATCAACACTGGTAGTTGGCAGAGAGAGAAACATATAAATTAATGAAACAAAATAGAGAGCCCAGAACCAGATACACACAAGCATGATGATTTTTTGACCAAGGTACAAAGACAATTCAATAGAGGAAATATGGTCTTTTCATTGACACCAAAAGCACAACCCATAAGAGGAATTTTTAAAAATTATACTTCATAAAAATTTAATGCTTTTCCTTTCTTAAAAATTTCTCCACCCCCACAGTTGTTACCTTGCTTCACCTTTTAGGAACGATTTTAAGTAATGTTCAATATATATGCTCAATGGTGTGTGCCTTAAACTGGTTCCCTTTAAACCATCTTCCTCTCTATTTCTGCACAGTATCCCTCTACAGCCAGCCTTCCAAAACACTTTTCATTTCATCAGACTATAACTTATTTGTGTTTCCATAATCTCCCAATAATTACATTGACTTTCAAACTGGTAATTTTATCTTGTCGAATAAACCAAATTTTCCACCTTCCTTGTTTGATTTTTATTTTCTAACCATGATCTTTTTCCTTGTGATTAAGTATCTTTCTCCTACTCTGGGCCTTCATCTGCCTTTCTTTGGACTTTTTTTTTTTTAATTTATTTGAAACATTTAAAAATTATACAGATAGTACATAAATAATACTTGCAATACAAGATTCAAAGAATAAAGACATATTCAGAGAAAAAATAAATGACATTCTCAATTTTCTTGTCTTCAACCCCATTTTCCTCCCAGAGGTGAAAGTTTTAACCTATGTCATGCATTCTTCCACCTTCCTGCCCTCTTCCCACACATTCACATATATATTTTCAAGTAAACAAATATCTTTTATATTCCATAAATAACATTACATTAAATACAGTGTTCTGAAACTTCCTTCTCCATTATGTTAGGGGATATTTTATGTCAATGTCTATAAGTATTCATCTCACTTCTTTTAAATGCGTGGTACTACACTGTATGACTACTATAATTTACTTAACTGCCTCTTTATGTTGGACAGTTACATGTTTCCTCCTTTTACCATTAAAAGTTCTCTTACACTTCTGCACAAATGAATAATTATTTCTGTAAGTTACATCCCCAGAATCAGAACTGTTGGATGGAAGGATATATGTACTCCTAATTTTGAGAAATACTAATCAATTGACTTCTGAAAGTTAGATTATAAAAAAGATTCAAAATATCTTACAAACAATATTCTGAAGGAATTAAAATATCTCTATTATGTTAATATTTCCTTGATTGTCAGTGAAGCTGAGAAAATATTCAATTATTTTTTGTTCCTTTTGTGACTAACATCTATTAGATTTTCCTATAATAACATTATAGTTTTATTTAGTTAAAGTTTACACATAGTACTTCATGCTATCTTTATGTATACTGTAAACTATGGATTGGAATTAATTTTTTGCAAAAGATGGTCAATTTTCCCAGAACATTAAATAAAGTATCTACTCTTTCCTTATTGATTTTAAAAATCTTCTTTATCATAAATTGTATTACCTAATATATATGAATTTTTCTGGAGTCCATTGTTTTCCACTTTTTCTTCTGTACTTGCCTATCCTAACACAAGTCTACATAAAGCACAGATTTGTAATATGATTAATATCTGGAGTAACTGTTCATCTTCAAAATTTTCTTGTTTATTTTATGCATCATGTCCATATAATCTTAACAATAAGCTTGTCATTGTATATGAAAAACATTACTGTGATTTTCAGTTATATTGAATTTGATTATTAATTTTCTCAAAAATTAGCACCTTCATGATTTGAGTCTACATAAACCATGATCTGCCTCTTCTGTTTGTCTAAGTATTTATGGCAGCTGGGGAGGAAACTCTTTGCAACAGCTTACAGTTTCTTTCAGGTAATCACATACAGTTCCTGCTATGTCTATGTCTAAGTCGTTTATGATTTTGTGAACAGGACTTTTGCATAAAATTTTCTAACTTATTATCATTGATGCATAGGAATCTTACTGATTTTCATATATTAATTAGTCTTTATTCAATCGCCCTTCTGAATTATCTTATTATTTCAGTGGTTTCTCAGTTACTTACTTTCAAATAACTATCATTTTTGGTTTTTCTTTCATTCAGAGAAAGATACAGATATAGATACAGATATCTGAAACACACATGTATCTGATATACACACACTCTTTAATGACATGTAGTTTGCATTTTTCTTGACTCACTGGATCATTTAGGAGTTCCAGTACTATATTAAATTGTGATGTTGATAGTGGGCCTTCTTATTTTCACCAGAGGTCTATTTCATTAAACTTTACAGAAAAAGCATATTGGTTTTGTTCACTAATTTTTATATTGTATATTTGATTGACCTCTACTTTTAATTTTATTGATTCACTCCTTTTGTTTTCATTGTGCATTTTTATTCTTTTCTTAGCTCTTTAAACTTTATACTTTGTTCATTTTACTATATTTTTATTTTCTAATATAAAATTTTTATATTTTGAAGGACTGCATGTTAGTAAAGTCTTTTTTGCCACTGAGGTATAATAACATTGTTAGTTTCAGGTACACAACATAATGACTTGATGTTTGTATATACTGCAAAATGATCACCACAATAAGTCTAATCAACATCTGTCACCACAGATAGTTACAAATGTTTTTTCTTGGGATAAGGACTTTTGAGATCCACACTCTTGGCAACTTCCAAATATCCAATACAGTATTACTTACAGTTGTTAGTATGCTATACATTAGATTCCTATGCCTTATTCATTTAACAACTGGAAGAAATATCTTATCTGTCTTAGGGCTACATTACAACTACTTAATTGGGTACTGACTAACATCACATTTTGAGAATAAGGGAAGATGATCCTGGAAAAACTCTGTGATGCTGGGAATCAAAGAAATATTGATCACTTTTCATGCGAGTCTTGCATCTAAGTCACTGATGAGTTTCACAGAACCTAGTGGTTTCCATGGAATGAATAGAGAGAACCTAGGCTAGGAATTATTGTCCTTAGCTGAGGGGTAGGGTGAAACCCTCTGTTTCCATTTGGGGACCTTACTATGGCTGCACACCCAAACTGGCTATACTTCTAGGTTTACTCTCTCATCTCTGTGGTAGTTTAAAGGTCAGGAAATTCTTTAGGGATCTTCAGGAAAAATTTGTTTTTTTAAGTTGATAAACACACACAAAAACAGAAGACCAGTGATGGATATCAACATGTAGATAAACCAGACCTCTATCAACTTGTTAGCAAAAACAGAAGCCTAGGAATATGCTACTGCTGCAGTCAATGAAGCAGTTCCCTTAGCAATCCAGAAACACTGGAGATGTTAGTCTTTGTGATATTATGCAGGAAATTTGTGTTTCGATCTGCTCTATTAATGTCATCATTTTAGAGGCTGATTCAAAGGAATCATAAAGACATATCTTTCAGGCTTTTGAGTGAAGTAATTAGGGAGCTTAAGGTAAGATTCTAGACCCTTTGGGACAATTATTGATGTAAAATTTCCCACTGACAGAAAATGAATATGCAATGTTTCTTCTATCTACTAGTATCTCAAGCTGGGTTTTATTGATGCTATAACAAAGTATGAACTATTTGAATCAATTTCAAGTGAAGTAGTACATTTTACAAATAAGTCTTTCAAAACCCAAAACAATATCTCCTAAAGAATTATGGGGGACAAATCTAGATTTTTAGATTTTATTACAAGGTATTTTATGCATTAAAAAGTGAACCCTGAATGCAAATGAACTGTCTGTCTCCACTCTGTTGTACCTGGAGAATTTTGAAAAGTCTAGACCTAGGTGTGCTCCTAATGAAAATGGGGAAACTTGAATCCTGGAAGACCAGAATAGGAAGGAGTGGGTAGAACTTCCAAACTGATCCCAGAGGAGTTACTTCTCATTTTTGGTCTCCAATGTCAAAACCAGGAAAACTCAAGGGTCCTCTCCATGAGAGTGATGGCTAAAGAAAACAAAATAAATATGGGTTAGAATAAGAATTTTCTCCACCTGTATGAGGAGTGATTCTTTGTTAAATGATCTCAAAAGCTGAACAAGGAGACTTGATCAAGGCTGGCTCCAAGTTGAGACTGTTCTTGTCACCAGACCTCTGTTAAACCAGCATTCTCATTTATAAGCCGGTAACTTCAGGACACACAACAAAGTTTATAAATACCTTTTCCTGTTCTCATGCCTGTTTACATATAAGAGTATAATGACAAACAGAGGGACACATGGACTCTGTTTCACAGCCTAACATAACCATGAAATAATGTGACTCTCTCCTAATTGCATTATGAGTGAGTCTTCTCTGGCCATGGACTTACATACAATAAGACCTCTTGCTATGAAATGCCTATAAATACGCAATTCATGAATAGTCTAGCTAAGAAGTCTGGTGAGAGCCATGACACCTCTTACTGGTGGAGGCCAGGAAACTGCAAAGACAATAAATTTTGGCGTCTGCTCCAGGCTAACTGGCTGTGGCCAAGGTGCACTGTTCACAAGTCTCGAGTCTCTGCCAGGCTGTTAGTCATTATGCATCCTGCCCCAATGGTGCATTAGAAATGGAGTGGGCTCTGAATAAGCTTAGAGGGAAGAAAGAGAAATGCCAATTTATATTTGATTAGGCTTAAATGTGTTGGTCTTCTCTCTTCCTGAGAAAGTTATACTTAAAAACTGAAATCACTGTTAGACAACCTTCAAAGTCACTTTTCCTGTAAAAGTACGTAGTGGTTATTAACAGCTGCTAGGGAAAAAGATTAAAGTTGAATAAAATGGACATGGCAACACAATATAGATGGCAGATGTCATTAGAAGAACAATTAAACCTACTTCCTCAAAAACTTGCTTACTTTTTTCTTCTTATTCATGTCTGTACTTTCAAGAGACTTTCCATTAGCCAGTCTATCAATTAACACCAATATATGCTATTCTTGGTACTATCTTCTATGTGATTACCCAAAGAATCTTGGGATTGCAGTTTTAAGGACAGTATCCTTCTATAAGTAGTAAACCACAGAGATTAAGAGCAGCTCTACCCCAGACACAATAATAAAAAACAGCTGACCTTCTTTGTAGGGGAAAAAAAAAATTTTGGTCTCCAAACAATATCTTGACTTGCCTAGCAGTTGAGTCAATTAAGTTTATATATCTCCAAAGCTAAAAGCATAAAACTGACTGCATAAAGCATTAAACTGAATACATGAATCTTTCCAATCATTGCTTAATCAGTAAGTAAAATAAACATACAAATATGAATCTGCAGACTTGGTTTAATGTGATTTTTGTTACATGTGGTAAACAGAAGTTTTTCTGCTACAAATGATAGACATTTCAAATTATGTTTTCACAGAAATAGGAATTTCTTTTGCCAATGAACTAAAAGTTCAAGGGTATACTAACTTTAAGCACTGTAGATCCAGCTATTCAATGTCTCAATCCAGATTCTGTTTGTAGATTATTTCCTGTCACAGAAGAGAGCTTTTCATGAATTGAAAAGATGGTCACACTCTAAAAAAAGTTGTCTTAAAAAATGTTAACGTGCCAATATTGAAAATACTTGATAGGTAGGCTAGATAACCACCCTGGTGGCTCAGACTATAAAGTGTCTGTCTACAATGCGGGTGACCAGGATTCAATCTTTGGGTCGGGAAGATCCTCTGGAGAAGGAAATGGCAACCCACTCCAGTATTCTTGCCTGGAAAATCCCATGGATGGAGGAGCGTGGTAGGCTACAGTCCATGGGGTTTCAAAGAGTCGGACACGACTGAGCACCTTCACTCAAAAACTCAAAACTCAATCAGTAGAATGAGAATATATTTTCTATAAAAGTATACATTATTTGTTCAAAATACATTTCAAAACTCATTTCTTATAATTGTGTCATAAGTTATTCTTACGACATGCTGCTGCTGACATAAGTTATGTTTATTAACTTAACCATCTCTGGCCTTATTAAAATCACTCTTAGTTGATAAAGACATTTTTGCAACAAAATGGATAAAGTGATGAATATCAAATACTAATCTGGTCATATCTCTCCTCTATTTAAAGATATCAAGTAGTTCTCCACTAGAATTAAGGCCAAGCTGGTTACTTTGGTATGCCAAGCTCTCCATAGTCAGAATGTACCTATCTCAATTCCCTGCTCAGCCACAATAATAATAAAACAAAGCAAAATAAAATGAAATAATGGCAACACGTATTTCCTGCTTATATTGTTCTCAGAGCTTTCAGTACAACAGAAAAATAAGCATTCTTTGGTCTTCAACACCCATGTAACAAATCTTTGAGAGAATTCTTAATGTCTGCTCTGAGTCACATTGTCCTCTTTAAATTAATCTTCTTGGACATGGACCATTATCTGGTGGTCTGGCCTGTGTCGCCTACTTGTCCCTTTGGTGAGAAGTATATATGGAGTATATGTTGACCTGACTCAGTCAAAGAGGATTAATACTTCCAAGAGAAAGGCCTATTTTGGCAATATTATATGCTCTTATTGCTCTGATTTTAGGCCAATTTGAACCAAAGATAATAATCTCTTTCTTGCAGAACTAAAGAGGCTTGTCCAAAAGTTATTAGTTCTAAGTTAAAGTTGGTGTAACAAAGGCAGGGACTCAGGAACTGGAATTTTTATTTAAAGTCGCTCAGCCATGTCCAACCCCATGACCCCATGGGCCATAGAGTCCATGGAATTCTCCAGGCCAGAGTACTGGAGTGGGCAGCCTTTCTCTTCTCCAGGGTATCTTCCCATTCCAGGGATCGAACCCAGGTCTCCCGCATTGCGGGCAAATTCTTTACCAGCTGAACTATAAGGGAAGCCCAAGAATAATGGAGTGGGTAGCCTATTTGTTCTCCAGAAGATCTTCCCAACCCAGGAATTGAACCGGGGTCCCCTGCATTGCAGGCGGATTCTTTACCAGCTGAACCACAAGGGAAGCCCCTCAGAAACTAGAGCAGGAGGTAAATACACTAGGAAGAGGCTGGAGAAGAGAGAAAACTAAATCGCTGTTCTCCTCCCAAACACTTTTGGCTGGCATCCCTTGCTTGACTGGTAACAATTAATCCCTCTTTAAAGAGTTCTCACTTAGCACATAGACTGGGATAACAGGATTTAGGGAGGAGAACATGTACTACTATGTCTAAATGGAATTAGGGTTGCTCTTGCCAGATATAAGGAGGAGGGATACTGCACAAGCCAAAACAAGACATGCTATTCATAAAAACCAATCAGGGTAACCAAGACGAGCCTTCTAGCTATACCTGAGTGTGATCTTCTAAGTATGGTTTTGGCTTAGTCAAGGTACTACAGCATTTGGTTCAATTATATATTATCCATATGGTATGGCTACAAACTCTGGTTGAAGGTATTGTGGTGGAGATGCTAATTTTATCTGATTTCATATTACAAAATGAATGTTATTAAGTGACCTCAAAATCTAAATAATAAGTGAAGAGAAAATGTCCACACAGTTGTACATTACAAGTTTTATAGATAAATACTCAGTTGCAAGAGTGCATATTGAGAGAGACACTCTAATTATACACATAAATGATAAATTGTTCACTCACTAATTTTCATAATCTTATAGTTGAAATAAGATTGTTTAGATATCTTTATCTTAAAATTAGCAAGAATTAACCTGTAATGGAAATTTTAAAAATACACCAGCAATCTAATTCTAATAACATCAGAATCTAAATCAAATACTTTCATAATCTGAAGCAGATGTTAAATCCATGAAGCCATTCCAGGTTCTAACTGCTATTTGAGCCACCAGAATCTCCTTAGGTTTTCATACTGAAGGCAACTTAAATACTGAGAATTGATATTTTAAAATTTAGTGTCTAATAAAGTTAAATGGAAGTCATAGGAACAATGTTTACCTAATTCAGCAAATTTTATGCTCTTACAACAGAAAGCAATTCACTTTCAGTTTTCTACAAATATGTCTGTCTTCTCTTTTATAAAAGGAACATTATAATGTTTAGGTAAGAACTCCCTAAAATCAGTGGAAAAAGAGAAATTTTAAATTTAGTGCTCTCAAAAAATGATACCAATTCCCAGAGAATGTAACCTGATATATAAACTGCTTCCCCGCTTAACGTCATTACCACTGCTGAACTCAGTTGTCTGCATCACTGTTCCCTTTAAGAATTCTTAAATTGCAAAAAGAAATAAATAACTATATGAATTATTTCACACACCAGCAAAACCCATGTAAATATATTTTGCATTTTTATTTTATGATTGCAGAAATTTGTCTTCTCATATTCTTGCTTTCTTCACACTATAGAATAAAATTAGTCTGGTGTGTATGTATTTTTACCATAGTCTTCAAGGCCTAAGTGTTCTTTTTAGAGATACTCAAGTATATCCAGCAAGAACAGGAATAAGTAAACAACCATCACACATTATGAGAAATATGTATAGTAAATTTCACTACATTTTAAGTGGATGGAACCAGCATATCTTAAGCTACTGAAACTGATTTTTATGTGAGTGATGAACAAATGTTTGGAAAATACATCCCAGAAAAAAATATAGAGAACTGAGAGAATTGAGAGAAAGCAGCCAAAGGAAAAGAATTGTCATGTTTTGAATGTCTACTGTGCACAAAGAACTACAGAAACAAATTTTCATAATGAAAAGAAATACACAAAATAAATTACTTTTTTCAGTCTCTATAGTTTCTTTACCAATGTCTAGTATTTCTTTCAAGTCAGGCTTAATTCTGTCAAGCCTCCAGTTTATGAGATAACACCAATCTGTTGCATTGCATTTATAGCCTGAACCTATAGTCCTGTCACAAAGAAGGCAATGGCAACCCACTCCAGTACTCTTGCCTGGAAAATCCCATGGATAGAGGAACGTGGTGGGCTGCAGTCAATGGGTTCGTTAAGAGTCGGACGACTGAGCGACTTCACATTCACTTTTCACTTTCATGCATTGGAGAAGGAAATGGCAACCCATTCCAGTGTTCTTGCCTGGAGAATCCCAGGGACGGGGGAGCCTGGTGGGCTGCCATCTATGGGGTTGCACAGAGTCAGACACGACTGAAGCGACTTAGCAGCAGCAGCATAGTCCTGTCCATACATTTCTGTCTCATTCTGTATATCTACCTATTTGTTAGGAAAACTGATACTTGGAAAGCAGAAATTGAATATTCCATTTCCAAGGACATGAAATATATTCCCAAACACACACATAAATTTATTGACTCAAAAACAGATACAAAACAACATAGATAAATGATGAGATTTTAAATATAGATTTAGATTCCTTAAAGTCAAAGAGTCAGTCTCTCCCATCAGGAAACTTCCATAAGCCTCTTACCTTTATTCATCAGAGGGCAGACAGAACAAAAACCACAATCACAGAAAACTAATCAAACTGATCACATGGACCACAACTTGTCTAACTCAGTGAAACTATGAGCCATGCTGTGTAGGTCCACCCAAGATGGATGGGTCATGGTGGAGAGTTCTAACAAAACATGGTCCACTGCACAAGGGAATGGCAAGTCACTTCAGAATTCTTGCCTAGAAAACCCAATGAACAGCATGAAAAGACAAAAAGATAGGACCCTGAAAGACGAACCCCCAGGTCAGCAGGTGCCCAATATGCTACTGGAGATCAGTGGAGAAATAACTCCAGAAAGGATGAAGAGATGCAGCCAAAGCAAAAACAACACCCAGTTGTGGATGTGACTGGTGATGGAAATAAAGTCCAATGCTGTAAAGAGCAACATTGCATAGGGACCTGGAATATTAGGTCCATGAATGCAACTTAGAAGTGGTCAAAGAGGAGATGGCAAGAGTGAAAAACGACATTTTAGGAATCAGCCAACCAAAATAGGACTGGGATGGGAAAATTTAATTCAGATGACCATTATATCTACTACTGTGGGCAAGGATCCCTTAGAAGAAATGGAGTAGCTGTCATAGTCAACCAAAGACTCTGAAATGCAGTACTTGGATGCAATCTCAAAAATGACAGAATGATCTCTGTTCATTTTGAAGGCAAACCATTCAATATCATAGTAATCCAAGTCTATGCTCAACCAGTAATGCTGAAGAAGATGAAATTGAATGGTTCTATGAAGACCTACAAGACCTTCTAGAACTAACATCCAAAAAAGATGTCCTTTTCATCACAGGGGACTGGAATGCAAAAGTAGGAAGTCAAGAGATACCTGGAGTAACAGTCAACTTTGGCCTTGGAGTACAAAATGAAGCAGGGCAAAGGTTGACAAAGTTTTGCCAAGAGAACACACTGGTCATAGCAAACACCCTCTTCCAACAACATAAGAGAAGACTCTACATGTGGATATTATCAGATGGTCAATACCAAAATCAAATTGATTATATTATTTGCAGCCAAAGACAGAGAAGCTCAGCATAGTCAGCAAAAACAAGACTGGGAGCTGACTGTGGCTCAGATCATGAACTCCTTAATGCCAAATTCAGACTTAAAGAAAGTAGGCAAAACCACTAAACCATTCAGGTATGACCTAAATCAAATCCCTTACAATTATACAGTGGAAGTGACAAATAGATTCAAGGGATTAGATCTGAATGACAGAGTGCCTGAAGAACTATGGATGGAGGTTTGTGACATTGTACAGACAGCAGTGATCAAGACCATCCCCAAGAAAAAGGAATGCAAAAAGCCCTCCTCAGAGGCCTTACAAATAGCTGAGAAAAGAAGAGAAGTTAAAGCAAAGGAGAAAAGGAAAGATATATCTATTTGAATGCAGAGTTCCAAAGATAGTAAGGAGTAATAAGAAAGCCTTCCTCAGTGATCAATGCAAAGAAATAGAGGAAAACAATGAAATGGGAAAGACTAGAGATCTCTTTAAGAAAATTAGAGATACCAAGGGAACATACCATGCAAAGATGGGAACAAAAAAGGACAGAAATGACATGGACCTAACAGAAACAGACGATATTAAGAAGAGGTGGCAAGAATACACAGAAGAACTTAGGAAGCATCAGTACGAACAAAACTAGTGGAGGTGATGGAATTCCAGTTGAGCTATTTCAAATCCTGAAAGATGATGCTGTGAAAGTGCTGCACTCAATATGCCAGCAAATCTGGAAATCTCAACAGTGGCCCCAGGACTAGAAGAGGTCAGTTTTCATTCCAAACCTAAAGAAAGGCAATGCCAAAGAATGCTCAAACTACTGCACAATTACACTCATCTCACACATTAGCAAAGTAATGCTCAAAATTCTTCAAGCCAGGCTTCAACAGTACATAAACCATGAACTTCCAGATGTTCAAGTTGGATTTAGAAAAGGCAAAGGAAACAGAGATCAAATTGCCAACATCCATTGGATCATCAAAAAAGCAAGAGAGTTCCAGAAAAAGATCTACTTCTGCTTTATTGATTATGCCAAAGCCTTTGACTGTGTAGATCACAACAAACTGGAAAATTCTTTAAGAGATGGAAATACCAGACCACCTGACTTGCCTCCTGAGAAATCTGTATGTAGGTCAAGAAGCAACAGTTAAGAACTGGACATGGAACAACAGACTGGTTCCAAACTGGGAAAGAAGTACTTCAAGGCTGTATACTGTCACCCTGCTTATTTAACTTATATACAGAGTACATCATTCGAAATGCTGAGCTGGATGAAGCACAAGCTGGAATCAAGGTTGCTGGGAGAAATATCAATAACCTCAGAGACACAGATGATACCACCCTTATGGCAGAAAGTGAAGAGGAACTAAAGAGTCTCTTGATGAAAGTGAAAGAGGAGAGTGAAAAAGCTGGCTTAAGACTCAACTTTCAGAAAACTAAGATCATGGCATCCTGTCTCATCGCTTCATGGCAAATAAGTGGAGAAACAATGGAAACAGTGAGAGACTTTATTTGGGGCTCCAAAATCATTGTGTCTTATGGAACACTTTCCCTAAAGTGTCTTAGGGAACACTGACGGGCTTCTCTTGTTGCTCAGTTGGTAAAGAATCTGCCTGAAAGGAGGGAGATCTGGGTTTGATCTGGAGGAGGGCCTGGCAACACACTCCAGGATTCTTGCCTGGAAAATCCCCATGGACAGAGGAGCCTGGTGGGCTGCAGTCCATGGGTTGCAGAGAGTCGGATGTGACTGAGCAATTAAGCACAGAAAGTCTCTTAAATGCTTTTGTTTTTTATCTTATAAGCAAAAGGGTAAATCTGCAGTTTAATGATTACACACAAAGATTACGAAATGTAACAGATTGTAATTCCTCAATAAACTTTAAGCAGGATTTCTTTTTTTTTTTAATGAAAAGATTTCCTTTTGTGTTTTGGGGAAGGGGACACCAGTGAATTAAATATCAGCACTCAGGGTCCTCTCATTAACTCCAGACCATTTGTTCAGTCCCTGGCCGCTGTTAGCCTCTACAAGAGTTTTAGAGGCTCTAAGGGAAGTTTATTCAACTGCTTCTCATCACATCCACCCACGCAGATTTACATGCAAGACCTCAGGATGTCCAAAAACCATGGACTTTGAAAACTGAGAGGAAGAAGGAAAGAGGGCAGAAAAGAGGGAGAGGAACATTTTAAAATGTGTGCTTCTAACCCATTTGCAATAAGTGCAGTCTTTGCACAGGTCATTTTATTGAAATTATTAGCTGTTAGAAGTTTTGTCGTCATCACTAGAATATTTGAGCTCACCAGGACACCTCATGCTTTTCAAAGTGAAAGAGAGAGACAGGAAATAACTGCTAGTCCGTTTTTAAAAAATTTCCTGAAATGTGATGATAAACTAAGGTGACTGTAAGTACAAAAGGGGTCCCCAGTGAGAAATCATCTCTTGTAACACTCTTCATAGTGGTGCTTCTGTGTCATCCACTTTGGAGGGACCCTTGGCACCACTTGCTTGCATCCCCATTCTCATCTTAGCCTAATCTTAAATCAATCTTAAATCAAAATCTTAAATGTTAAAGTCTAATCTCATCTCAGCGTTATTTTCTATTTTGGTGTTTTGAAGTTATCGAGTTCCTCATGGTCAGCCTGGGTCTACTTATTCATTGCCCAGAAGAGGGGGAAAAAAAACACAAAACAAATAAAACTTAAAATCTATAAAATTATTAATGAAATGTGCTAGAATGTTTTATCTTCACAGTACCTGCTTTGTCCATAGATTTCTTTTGAGAGAAACTGTTAATCTCTCCAGTTTCTGCCAAAGGAAGCTTTTCATAAACCCCTTAATCAAAAGGGGAAAGTTCTAACCATGTATGGGGACCCTCTGGTAGGAATCGCTGGACCAAGGATGGTATATGACAAGAGAGGAAACTGATCTACAGGGTGGAGAAGCAACTTGTGAGGTAGCCTAGCATTAGAGCTTCACTCAATAGCTACCACAGTGAACCTCTCCCAGGAATTAGAATTCGGAACTCAGAAAAAGAGTCAGGGTTCCGGAACTCAGAGCTGGGTAGGAAACTGAAGAGAAAAGATATACAGAAAAGATAGAGATGAAAAGATGGCTACTTCTTGTTAACTGCTAAAAGAGGGCTCTCAAATAATCATAATAACAGGTAAATAATAATCATTATTATTATTTGATGAAAAAGCAGCACTGCATCCCTGAATGGTCCACCATTTGTTAAAATGTTTTCCGGAGGCCAGGCCTCCCCTATCTAAGCATGTGCAGGCTTACCTTGTGCCTGTGAAGCCTAACCACCATGGCTGACATATCTTTCTTTTTTTTCCCCTGAAAATTTGTATTACAGATTATTCCCTGACTTGAATTAGTTTGAGTGGTTTCTGTTATTTGCAACCAAACTGTCTGACTAACACCAGGGGTCAGTAAAGATACTGTAATTTGAATCAGTGAGCCTTTGTAGATTTAAAGTAAAGTGAAATAGATGAATAAGAACCTAGTCCACAGAACTCTAGGACAGCAGAAAACAATATATTCATGAACCTAAAATTTCAGTGTTCCCTTTTACTTTTGATGACTCATTCAATTGTTCTACTAGGAATCTGAGTATTCTCCTTCACAGTCGTTTCCTCTCACTTTCCAGTCACTAAATCTTGACAATTCTACCTGCAAACTATATTCAGTATCTTAAAACCTACCATATCTGAAATTCTTTATCTTGACATTAGTAATGCTGACCTCATCCATGGAAACTGCCTCCTAACTGATCACCATGATGTTTCTTACAGAAACTATGTTTTTTTAAAATTTTATTTCCAATACATTCAAATCAATCATGAGTTTAAAACTCTTCGGTGCCATCTTGTTTCTTTTAGGTTAAGAGCAAAATCCCTTACTTAGCATAATCTTCCAGTCATAATAATCTGGCCCCTGTGCATCTTCTCCAGCCTTTGACTCCAAACTGCCCTATTTCTCCTCCCTAGTTATAAGACTGTTCTCTTTTCAACTTCAAAGTCTTTTTTCCCAGCCCATCCCTTGCTGAAACATTCCCTCCCATACCACTATTTCCATGCCCACTCCACTCATCTGGCTTAATTCTTGATCCTACTGTCAATTTTAAAGTCCCTGTTTTTTTTTTTTTTTGTTGTTGTTGTTGTTTTAACTAGGAAAGTATGATAATACATTTTCAGGAGACTTGGAAAATACAAAACAAAGTTACATATAGTTCCACTGCTGCTGCTAAGTTGCTTTAGTCATATCTGACTCTTTATTACAATTATTTTTTAAGTAGGTAAATTAAGATTTTTAATTGAAGTTTCAATATCAAACTCTCAAAAATTAATAGAATGGACAGAAAAGTAGAAGGATATAGTAAACCTGAAAATAAGTGCTATGAACTAATTCAACATAATTAAGGTTTATACCATTTTTACACATCAGTAGGATACAAATTCTATTCAAGTTCCCATAGACTATAAACCAGGAGACACTGAAACATATCCAGGGACATAAGACAAGGTGCAAAAAATTCATGATCTAAAGGTATTGAAATCATACAGAATCTGTTCTCTTATCACTGTGGAATTATGTTAGAAATCAGTATCAAAAGATACCTGAAAATAACCCACATATTTTCAAGTGCAATGTGACATTTACCAAGAGAGATATTTGACTTAGCCATTGAAAGTCTCAATAAAGTTAAAAAACTGAAAAAAACACAGAGGGTAATTGCAGAGAAGAATGTATTTAAATGAGAAATTAACATCTAGGATACTTTTAAAACTCCATGTATTTGGGAATTAAATGTCCATTAAAGTCCCTGCTTAAAATTCACTTCTTCAAAGAAAGCTTTCCTGACATTGCATTACAGATCATGTTCTTCTGTTCCATGAATTCAAAACAAGCCATGTTATTCATCCATAGCACTTATTACATTTCTGACTACACAGTCATTTGAGATCCCAGATAATTTTGCCTTGTAGGATCACCCTTCCTTTAATATCTATAAACAGAATTTAGTTCCTGACTTTTAAAACTATGTAAAAATTGTTAGATATAATCTAGATCTCATATATGTTTGAGATGGTTGAAGGTAAAATATAAGCTATATAATTAAAAAATGGACTTTCTGGGGCTTGAGGGACCTTAATAGTATTTTCTTTCATAATGAGTAATGTATGTGAAATTTTTAAGAGTTTTAAAATTTAAATACTTTGAATTTTTTCATAATATCATGTGTTAAGAATTGGTCAAGAAGGAGAAAGGGTATTGGGGGAGGATTTCAAATTTTCATAAATTTAATATTAATTTTTCTTTTATTGTATTTATGTAGTAAATATACACATGTATAAAAAATGCCACCCTGATGATTGGTAAATTTCACTTCCTCATTAACAAGACCCTAAGTAAGAATTTTGAAACAGATCAAAAGATCATTAGAGATGGACAATAATTTGACGGTAACTAAGTAAAGACAGGCTTTCTCAGAGGCAAACAAAAGCATCGTTTAATTCCAATTTGCCTCAGAAAATTAAAAACTTTCCCAATTTCAACATGTTAAGCAATTTATTTCTAATTTTGGATTGACCTAGTTTATCTCAGCCACGTCCTGTAGACACCCAGAAAAAGTCATCAAGAGAGTTTCTTAAAATAAAATCAGTTATCTCCCCAAAACTAACAAGCTTTCTATCAACAGTTATCTTTTGTGTCACTATACGTATATGGTGGAGAAGGAAATGGCAACCCACTCCAGCATTCTTTCCTGGAGAATCCCAGGGATGGAGGAGCCTGGTTGGCTGCCGTCTATCGGGTCCCACTGAGTCAGACTTGACTGAAGCGACTTAGCAGCAGCCGCATATGTATACGGCTCTTTTTATTTGAGTCTCTTTTATCTCCTAACCTATAAGTTCTGTGAAGTTAATAGCCAAATTTGTTTTTTTTCCATTTCTGAATCTCTAACACTTAGTGTGCAATAATAAATATATATTCTAGGCCCAATATGTATTTCTTTGATGAATTAAATTAATCTGTTGACACGGATTGAAAAGTACTGATGACCTCCCTGAGGCTCTCCCTCAAACATTTACCAGTTCGGAATGACAATGTTCCTTTTGATTGTAGAATAGATGGGGATGGTGCTCAGAACTACACTGAGAATGGGAACACGGCTGGTCTACACACCTAGATCTGGCTTCTTAAAATCTCCTGTAGCCTCACCCACTGCCTGCATCCAGGGACAGAGTCAAAGGTAGCTGAATGATAGTAGGAGAGCTAGATAAGCCAAAAAGAAGTTCACAATGAAGTAACAGAGGTTCACAGGGATGTAATAAACACCCCCAAATAATGATATGCACAGTTGTTTTCTGTCATAACTAAATGTCAGGATTGCTAGATCTCACAGCACTCCTAGTTGGCCAGTTTATCAACTAGCATAATACACCACTATAAATTTGAAAGTTCAGTAGCATTATCTTCATTTTAGATGTGAAGAAACAAGACCCATAGCTGGGAAACTTATCAAATATCTAGCTGATAACTAGGGGAACCAGAATCTGAGCCCTGGCGGGTCTGACTTTTTTGTTCTACCCCATGCTCTTGATCATATTTCCACCATGGTCAGAAATATGAGGAGGAACAGAGCAATGCCTCAAAACAAAGACACTGATTTTCTTTTTAAAACAACATCTGTTTGACCAGGATAAATATCACCAAGCATTTCCCTTAAACTAATCTAGGTAGTTGTATTATAAAGAGGTTTCAGATCCAACAGTTAGTCCACAATCAAAGGCATGGACAAAGCCACTAGCCAAACTGTCCTGTATTCTTGTTGCTTATTCTGATGTTCTGCAGACTTGAACTGCAGCCCCCCTGAGAATTTTTCTCAAGTGTCCTCTTAACACTGAAGACATTATGAGTTTAAAATGAAGTGTGCATTGCTTCTTAAATCAGAAAACCAAAACTGCTGAAAGGATTTATTTAAATATTGGTCTAAAAAACATAAAATGAAACTATAACTAATTTTAAAATGAATATTAACTTATAAACAACCTTTTGTCAAATATTTAAATATTTAGATAAAAGTGGTTTGTTTTTACTATCTAGAGATTTTCCCAGGTGCCCATTTAATCATTGGAAATGAGGATGCTTTTAAAAAGTAAACCTGCTTAATAAACGTGCTTTTAAATAAGAACAAGTGATTAAAGTGTAAAAAGTTTTGTGGTTGGTATGCTATTGTATCTATTTGCATCCAGACTATCACATAAGTTTCTCCCGTATTAAGAAATGACCTCCCAGGTGTATAGCTGTTGTTTGTTTTTAATTCTGTCCACGTTTTGCAAGCACGTCATTTATCTTGTTTCAAATGTCACTGGTATAATGATAGAAAATGTCCAATACTGGCAATTATAGGTTTAGGCTCAAGTAGTAATAACACATTACTTCTAACAAGCCAAATCCTTGAATTTCATTTCACATGGGTAGTATTTCCTCTCTCTTGTTTTCCCTGGACACTTGCCTGCTTTCACAGTACCATGCACCACACATCCTGTTTATTAGCTGAAAGGAGTTTAACAAGAGGATTTATTTTATGTTTTTCTCTGTCCACCAAAGTGAGTTCACTACCCTTATGAAAAGCACGTGCTCAACACTGCACCCCATATGACTCTGAAACGCTGCAGACGACGTTCAAATAGTCACCTTGTGCATGTGTACAGGCTTCGTTGGGTCTGACTCTTTGCAACCCCATTGACTGTAGCCCACGGGGTCTTCCATCCATGGAATTTTCCAAGCAAAAATACTGGAGTTGGTTGCCGTTTCCTTCTCCAGCGGATCTTCCTGACGCGTGGATAGAACCTGCATCTCCAGTGTCTCTTACATTACAGGCAGATTCTTTACCACTAAGTTGTGCCATCAACTCACTATCATCTATGGTGATGCTCCTTTCATGAATATTGCCCAAGAGCAATTTAATTGTCAATTTGATTCAGAACTTTAAAAATGGTTCTATCTACTTCTTGAGAATTCAAAGTATTTTTTGGTTGTACATTTGTTCATCGCGCTCCTCAAAAGAACCCAAGTTCTTTTGGGTTCCCAAAATAGAACCCATTCTATTGCAATGTATTAATCTGTCTCCACTGTAGGGACTTCTACTTTAGATTTACGACTTTTAGCAAAGTGGAGGGAACATATCTTGCTTTAATATAATTTCAACATAGTCCTAGCATGACAACTTGAACAAACTAAATACCATTACACTGATGTTCTATTTACAGAAAAGGTCTTATTATTTAGCATTTATGTAAACTACTTGCTTAGTTCCCTTAGAGATCCACAATCCAAACTAAAAATACACTGTATCATTTCCCCTGATGTGACCACTAATGAGTCTCTTTCTAATGGTCCCAACATGCCTTGGTGTAAAGAGCAGAGAACTGCAAGTGCCAGCCCTTGTGAGATTGTACATGCTAGTGCGCCTCCCTGGAGCGTGGGGTTATATATAAATATATTCTTTCTTAGAGCCAATTGCACTCTCTGAACAGTGGTATCTAGGGGTACACTGGGAACACTGTTAAATTCTGAATCCAGTGTCTTTATCCTTTCAAATGTTTCAAACCAATAATTCCTGGCCCAAAGCCATGTCCCCAAGAAGCAAATAATCTCTCTTAATCAAAATCTAAAAGTCCTGTCTTCAGACTCTTCAGCTTTCCTACTTCATACTAGAAGAATAGCTTCATTTGGCTCACCACATGGAATGTTGTTTTCCTGGCTCCAAACAGCATGAACACAATTCAATTACATAATGAACCATATGATGCAGATACTGCTAGACCACTATGTGGGTCAGTGGGACTGAGCACAAATTAAATAATCAAAACCACAGTTAGTGTGGAATGCTCATTTGGGCTTGTTAGGAAGGCAGTGATGAGGACTTGGGTCCTATTATAGTGAACCACGTTAATTCTATTCTGACCTTATAAATACACTCTTG
Organism: Muntiacus reevesi; assembly: GCF_963930625.1. Classification (NCBI taxonomy): domain Eukaryota; kingdom Metazoa; phylum Chordata; class Mammalia; order Artiodactyla; family Cervidae; genus Muntiacus; species Muntiacus reevesi. The sequence goes on from NC_089249.1 coordinate 203,869,330, forward strand.
TAGAGTGCAAGAAAGAATGATATACTCAGTTTGCCTTGAAAGCAAAGGACAGAGGGAAGCAAGGAAACAGGAAATCATTAGCAGAGACTCCCACACCAAATCTCCTTATAGACCACTGGCCTCTGGCTCAGGTCGTCATCCCTGGATGAGTTAGCTTTAACCAGCAAGGCAAGGTTAAAAGTAACTCTTCGTGGTGACCACAGATATGAGGGGACATTGCAACACAGAAGTAGCTTGGGGTAGCAGCTGAGTATATGGAGTCAGTCTCAGTTAAGATTCTACATTTAACAGTTACCACCTGTGTAATTTGGGGCAAAATATCTAACCTGTCTAAATGTGAGGTTCCTTTTCTGCACAATGAAAGTAAAATCAATACTTCCCTCAAAGTGTTCTTATGAACATACTGAGATACAGCACTTAAATAGTTGGTTTTCAGTACACAGTCATATTTAAATGACTGTTGTTATTGTTGCTATTCAAACTTTCATAAATAGTTACTGCTATGTGGGGTTAGAAATCATCTCAGTTAGGGTGACCAACCATCCTGGCTCACTGGAGGGGAGAAGGGTTCTAGGGCACTGAATTTAGAGTGCTACATCTGGGGAGTCCTGGGCAACCAGGATGAGAGGGTCACTCTAACTCAGAAGTAATCGTGCTGCTACAAAAGTCACGGGCCTTTTTCTTTTCTTCCAATTAAAGTACTATATGATTTGCAGTCTTTTTACTGCTTAGCAAAAAGGAAGTTGGAAATGTAACTACTAATAAATACCACCTAGCTAGAAAGAAGCAGAAACTAAAGTATTCACAGGGTAGGCTTAAAAATTCCATGAAGTCACAGTCTTTTTTCAAAGGAGACTACTCTTCAAGAAACAGATAGTGACTGATGTCATTTTTCCCTACTTATTAGATTTTTCACAATTGTCCTTTTTTTTTTTTCATTGCTAGCAGAGTGGTTGCTAAGACATTCCCTTCTAGATAGAAACAAAAACAAGATGCTGGTGGGGCTATTATTCTCTGCTACTCAGTTACCTGCAGGGCAACTATCTAATGATTTTCTTTCTCCTAAGGGTGGTCATAGGAGTAAAAGATGAAAGATTTTAGTCACTCTGGAATGGAACATGGGAGTGAGAAAATGAAGTGCTGAGAAAGACATTGTCTAAGGCTGATCTTTAGGGAAATTAGGGTACTTTGCTTTTTGTTTTGTTTCATACTACTATACTATGAATGCTTCATAGTACTATACATTATGAAGCATTTGTTAGGATTGTGACATCTTCAAAATGCAATTTCATGAAAAGATAGGACACACAATATAAAGAATACATTTGCTGTATGAAAGATTTCCTGGCTTCTGTTTCTCCAGTCACCCATCAGCAGCTGAAAAGGCCCTCGCTTCACCTACATTCATTTTTGATGTCGCCTAAAATATAAACCATGATGGCTAGTTGCCTCATGATGGCTTGTGAACAGAATTCACAAAGCTAGAAAGAGATTGAGCTGCTTCTCGCAAATGGCCAAATGCCATTTTTCATGACTAAACAACTCTGCTTCTGTTATCATTATGTCAGACACTGATGTGTTGATGATAGTGAAAATAGTTCTTGTACAAAGAATTATCTCTCTTGATGGGTATGTGACATTTTCACTTAAAATATTTATCAAGTAATTAAAGTAACAATTATAATTATATAATGATCATGTAGAACACTAGGCTAACTGCTTTTTATGAGTTATTTCATTACAGTGAGGTATTAGAAGAGGTATTAGAAACTTTTCCAGACAAATGAGGGAATTTTAGCTCATATAGGAAGAGTAATTTGCCCAGATCTCACCGATAGAAATTAGCAGTATCTGACTTTGAACTCAAATTTGATTGTCTCTATCATCACAACCCTATCCGCAAATTACACCTTCTTGCTATTTAAAAGCATCTGTACTAGATACAATCAGACACACACATGAATAAAAAACACAGTGTCTTCTATAAGAGTAAAATTTTTTGGAAAGGCAAAACACAGTCTAAGGAAAAAAACTTGACTTCAGACAAAGACCTTAATTTTACTGAGACTATAGGAACCTCACAAATGAGAATACTAATTTTCAATGCACAAGTCTATTGCTAGGATATAATGAGACTGTACATAAATTAAAAGAGATGTTCTATGCCTGTACAGAGCTATTTGTGTCTCCACTGTCCTACCACATGGTCAGTTCATGCCAGTATAGAGTTCCTTCCTGTTACCTCAGCAAATTCCCAGGGTTCATCAGCTCTCTGAGGGCTGTGCTGAGGAACACCCTTTAAAAAATGATTTTATAGAAACTGGACAATGGCAGAGAGATGATCTGAGTAGATCTCCACTCCCAGAAGAAACAGTCGCTAGAGGAGTGGTAAAATGGTGGTCCAGGTCACAGGGCAGGACTTGACTGCAAACCATGCTAATTCTGAACATTTTAATGGTGTTCCTATCCTTCATCTTTGCCTACTCTCTTCACCCCAAGGGCAAGCACCCTGACTCGAAGACCCTGTTCGCAGTTATCTGGTTCCCAGCACACAGTTTACTTCCTCTCTGGGTTTTACCTCCAACTTTCTCTGCCCAATCTCTGTTACTCTTTACTCTCTACTTTCCTCTCTCTTTTCTTTTCTTTTCTTCTCATTTAATTGCCTTAAATGTCCTATCAGAACAACCTTATTAACTCTAAAATATGGGCTCAGACTGTGACTATCAGAAAAATAATTCCCTTTTTCACATATCCTAACCAAACTTCCAATGTACTTTTCCCTTATCTCATTCCTCTCCACTTATCCATAAAGTATAACCCAAATATCATCTGCTGAAAATTTCCCAAATCTACCAAAGAAGAAAAAAATTCTTCTACTGGGATCTAATAGGCTTCTGAATAAATGTTAGGCTTTTGAATAAAATTTCAGCACAGTACTTATCATTTCTTACTAATATTATTTACTTACATGTCTTGGTCCTTAAGAGAATGTCAGTTCAGTTCAGTTGCTCAGTCGTGTCCAACTCTGTGTGACCCCATGGACTGCAGCACGTCAGACTTTCCTGTCCTGAGGAAAGAGAATGTAACTTCCCTAAAAAATGAACCACACCACAGATAAAGATGTGTTGGCCAGGTCTGCTAGGAGAGAAGCTAGGGACTCTCCTTTTTTATTGCTCCTTCTATACTGATAAGTCTTAGAGTAAGAGCAGAAATGCAAATAGGGTATTTCAGAATCTCAACTGAAAATTTTGTCAGGGTCCTCGAGAAATAAGAGCTTCCCTGGTGACTCAGCTGGTAAAGAATCTGCTTGCAATGAGGGAGACCTGAGCTCGATCCCTGGGTTGGGAAGATCCCCTGGAGAAGGCAAAAGCTACCCATTCTAGTATTCTGGCCTGGAGAATTTCCATGGACTGTATAGTCCATGGGGTCACAGAGAGTCAGATACAACTGAAGGACTTTCACTTTCACTTTTCTAGAAAATAAAAATAAGCAGTAGGAGAATAAATTTTTATATATCCATTCTATGAAATACTATAATATGGGGCTAATAAGTATAATGTGATAAGTATATACACACACATATATATACACATATACATACATATGTACAACTTACATATATATATATGTACACATACATAAAATGGTATCAAAAGTTATCTTATGTATTAATATTATGAAGTAAAAACAAGTAGTTACAGGATATATTTAGATCATGATATAAATTATGTAATTTTAAAAAATCCAGATAGGTGCAAGAAGGGGGAATAAAAAAATCTAAATAAGTCTCTATACATGTAAATTAGTTACATTATAAAAAGATTTTGTGGTACACAATGTGTAAAGATGCAACTGTGCAACATCAACAACTAAGAGGTGGGCTGGAGCTATAAAGCAGCAGGGTTTTTATATGTTATTGAAGCTAAGCTTATGTAAATTCAAATTATAGTGCTTTAACTTTAGAATGTTAAACGTAGTCTCCACAGTAACCACAAAGAAAATAGCTATAAAATATACACAAAAGGAAATCAGGAAGGAATTTTAATGTTTTCAAGACATAAAATCAACTAAACACATAAGAAGATAGCAATGCAGGAGTAAGGAAGACCCAAAAAAACTACAAGGCATATGATAAGTAAATATTAACAGCAAAATGACAGAAATAAGTTCCTCCTTATTGGTTATTACTCTAAATGTAAATGGATTAAACTCTAATCAGAAACAGAGATGGCAAATACATACAAAATCATGATCTAATTATACACCCTCTTCAAGAGACTCATCTTAGTTTCAAAGATACAAACAGATTGAAAGTGAAAGGATGGAAAAAGTTATTGCACGCAAATAATAACCAAAGAAGAGAGCAGGGTTGGTTAAACTAATATCAGTCAAAACAAACTTTAAATCAAAAAAGAAACATAGAGGGCATTATGTATTTTAAAAGTTTCAATACAGCAAGAAGATATGGTGGCTCAGACGGTAAAGCGTGTGCCTACAATGCGGGATACTTGGGTTCAGTCCCTAGGTCGGGAAGATCTCCTGGAGAAGGAAATGGCAACCCACTCCAGTATTTTTGCCTGGAGAATCCCATGGATGAAGGCGCCTGGTAGGCTACAGTCCAGGGGGTCACAAAGAGTCAGACACAATTGAGCAACTTCACTTTCACTTTCACAGTTACAGTCACCAAACTATATGAAGAAATTGAAGGCAGAAATAGACAGTTCTGCAATAAGAGTTGGAGATGTCAATATCCCACTCTCAACAAAAAAACAACCAGACAAAAGATAGGTAAGGAAAAACAAATTTGAACAACACAATCTGACAGACACATACAGGACACTTTATCCAACACAAGAGAAAACACATTCTTCTCAAGTACACATGGGATATTTTCCAAGATAACTATTTAGACCACAAATAAAGTTTCAGTAGACTTGAAAATATAGATAACAAAGAATTTTCTCAGAATCACAAAGGATGAGGTTAGTAGTCAATAACAAAAGGAAAACTAGAAAATTCACAAAAATGTAGAAATTAAACAACACACTTAAAAAAAAAATCCTAAAGATCAAAGAAAAACATTACAAAGAAAATTAGAAAATACTTTGAGTTAAATATAAACAATACCACAACACATCAAGAGTTAGGAAAAGCAGTCAAAGTGATACTAAGGGAAATTTATAGGTGTAAATACTCACATTAAAAAACAAAGAAGACCTCAAATCATAAACCTAAACTTACAACTTAAGGAACTAGAAAAAGAAAGAGAAACAAAAAAAAAGAAACCTCTGACTAGCAGAAGAAAGTAAATAAAGATTAGAATAGAGATAAATGAAGCAAAGAGCAAAGAATAGAAAAACAATAGGGAAAAGAAATAAAGCCAAAGTTGATTCTTTGAAATCAATGAAATTGACAAAACTTTAGTAGGATGGAATAAGAAAAATTCAAAATATTAAAATAAGAAATGAAAGTGAGGACATTTACTATTGATTTTATGAAAATAAAATGTGTTATAAGAGAGTGTTATAAAAATTGTAAACCAACAAATTGGACCACTTAGATTACATAGACAAAATCCTAGAAATACAAAACCTACTAAAACTGAATCACAAAGAAATAGTAAATCTACATAGATCTATAACTAGTAAGGCAAATGAATTCGCAATAAAAATCTCCTAACAATGACAAAAAACCCACAGAAATAAAACCAAACCTGGAACAGATGGCTTCACTGGTGAGTTCTACCAAATATCTAAATAAGAACCCATCTTTTAAAAATTTTCCCCCAAAAAACGAAGAGGAGGAAACACTTCCTGACTCATTCTTTGAAGCTAGTGTTTCTCTGATGCCAAAAACAAAGACACTACAAGAAAAGAAGGCTATAGAATGGTATCCCTAATAAACATTGATGCAAAAATCCTCAACAAAAAACCAAGCTCAACAGCATATTAAAAGGATTACTCATCATGATCAAGTGAGATTTAAACCAAGAATATAAGGACAGTTCAACATACAAAAATAGATTAATATAATACACCACATCAATAGAATGAAAGAAAAAAGCCACACAATAATCTAAGTCTATGCAGAAAAAACATTTGGCAAAATCCAATACTCCTTATGATAAAATACCGAAAAATTATGACTAGAAGTAAACTATCTCAACATGATAAAAACCATACATGAAAAACCCGAAACAAGCATCGTATTCAATGGTGAAAAACTGAAAGCTTTTCTTCTAATATCAGGAACAAGGCAAGGATGACCATTTTTGCCATTTCTTTTCGACACAGAAGTTCTAGCCAGAGTAATTAGATAAGGATAAGGAATAAGAGGCATCCAAACTGTGAAGGAAGAAGTAAAATTATCTGCCTGCAGATGACATGATCTTATACACAAAAAATTTTTAAGATTCCTTAAAGAAATCATTGAAACAATCAATGAATTCACCAAAGTAGCAGATTGAAGGTTGATACACAAAAATCAGTTGCATTTCTGTACACTAACAATGAACAATTTGAAAAGAAAATTAAGAAATCAATTCTATTTATAATAGCATCAAAAAGAATAAAATACTTAGGCAAGGAGGTAAAATATTTATGTAATAAAAAACTATAGCACATTGCTCAACAAAATTAAAGGAAATACAAATAAAGGGAAACACATCCCATATTCAGGGATTGGAAGACTTGAAATTGTTAAGATGTCAATACCACTCAAAGTGATCTACAGATTCAATGCAATCCCTACCAAAATCCCAATGAATTTTTTTCAGAAATAGAAAAGCCCACCCTAAAATTCACATGGAATTTCAAGGGAGCCTAAATAGATAAAACAATCTTGAAAAAGAAAAACAAAACTAGAGGACTCACATTTCCTTATTTCAAAACTTACTACAAAGCTATAGCAATCAAAGTATAGTTCTAGTATAAAGACAGATCTATAGATCAATAGAATAAGATAGAAAGCCCAGAAATAAACCTTTACATTTATGATCAAATAATTTTTATAAGGGTACCAGGTCCATTCAATGCTAAAAAGACAGTGTTTTCAACAAATGCTGCTGGGAACACTGGCTATCTACATGCAAAAAGAAAAAAAAAAAATGAAGCTTATCCCTTACTTAATATCACATACAAAAATTAACTCAAAGCAGATCAAAGACCTAAATATAAACCCTAAAGGTATAAAACTCTTAAAAGGAAACATAATGCAAAATCTTTATGACCATTGAATTTGGAAATAATTTCTTGTATTTGACACCAGAGGCATAGGCAACAAAAGAAAAAAAAAATATATATACATATATAAGTTGGGCTTAATGAAAAATTTTAAATTTTGTATATAAAAAGATACTATCAACAGGGTACAAAAAGGCAACCCTAAGAGAAGTATTTGCAAATAATACAGCTGATAAAGTTGGTAAATGGTGAAGCATTAAGGTCAGTGGGCTGGAAATCCTAGTGAAGTTGAAGTATTGTTGGATTTGTTTTTAACTGGGAAATATAGAACATGGTTGTCAAGGAACAGAATGCTTACAGTTGAGTTGTGGATGGGGTATTAGTATTTATAATAGCAACTCCTAGGATATGGTGTTTCTAGTAGTCATGTATGGATATGAGAATTGAACCATAAAGAAGGCTGAGCACCAAAAAAAAGAAGCACAAGAGCCAAAGAACTGATGCTTTTGAATTGTGATGTTGCAGAAGACTCTTGAGAGTCCCTTGGACTGCAAGGAGAATAAACAAGTCAATCCTAAAGGAAATCAGTCCTGAATATTCATTGGAAGGACTGATGCTGAAAGTGAAGTCCCAATACTTTGGCCACATGATGTGAAAAGCTGACTCATTAGAAAAGACCCTGATGCTGAGAAAGATTGAAGGCAGGAGGAGAAAGGGACAACAAGAGGATGAGATGGTTGGATGGCATCACCAACTCGATGGACATGAGCTTGCACAAGCTCCGGGAGATGGTGAAGGACAGGGTAGCCTGGCGTGCTACAGTCCAGGGGTCACAAAGAGTTGGAAATGACTGAGCGGCTGAACAACAAAAGGATATGATTGAGAAAACCCTGGACTTAAGAGTTGAGTTTCCTATGACTGACTCATGTTGATGTTTGGTAGAAATCAACACACTGCTGTAAAGCAATTATGATGAATTTTTAATTCTGTGGCCCTTTTCAACAGTGGAGATCCAAAACTGACTAATTAGACAACATAAACATAATAGTTGATGTGTCAGGCACCGTGTGTGTGTGTGTGTGTGTGTGTGTGTGTGTGTGTGTGCGCGCGTGTTAGTCGTTCGGTTGTGTCCTACTCTTTGAGATCCCAGGGACTGTAGCCCGCCAGGCTCCTCTGTGCATGAAATTCTCCAAGCGAGAATACTGGAGTGGGTTGCCAGTTTCTGCTCCAGAGTCATGCATCATGAAACAGGCTAAAAACTCACATTTTTTTTTTAACGGTAGCCAAAACAGTTGGAAAGTATTGTCACTTCCCATTGTATAGATGGGGAAGCTGAGGGTGAGAGATATTATGTAATTTGCCCTGTTCATGTAACTACTCAGAGGCAGAACTCGAGCATGAATTATAACATGCTTGACTCCAAAACCTGTGCTCTGAACTTCTGTCCTTTACTGCTCAATTCTTCATAAAATAAGGTAAAATCAAGAGCGCAAAAGATCACAAAGCAGGAAAAGGAGTGTTCACTAAACAATAATTTACACTTCCTTTCTATTCAATCAGAATAAAGACAAGGTATGAAGTAGATAAGATGGTCCATAGGAAATTACAAGGCAATTTGGTCTGAAATAACTCTTCAAAATTTAACAGTCAGTATTTTTAAAAATCAAAACGAACATTATAAGAGGCTTATCTTATAAGGCAATTTTGGTTGGCAATGTAGGTGTTGCTCTCATTTTTCCTCAGAAATCAGGAACATGTATTCCATCATCAGTTGCTACACAGGATATATGGCAAAAAGATTTGGATGATTCATTAAATGCAAAGTTTGGCAGCACATATGGGGAAGTGTTTATAAAGCAGTTTGGGAAACAAGACTGCAACAAATTCAGGTTAATATTCTTCCCAGAACCTGCTGGTCCCCATCCAGATAGGGTTATAGACAGATACTTCATTTTGGAAATGCTGAAAATGCAGAGCTGTTATTCTTCATTACCTCAGTTTCGTTCTGATCTTCACTTAAACCAGTAAGTCTAATTCCTTTTCATCATCATTCCTTTTATCATCTTTGGGTGTAATCTTAGAACACGGCACGCTATCAATAAAACAATAATACATACTTTATTTTAGGCTTTGCAAGCAATATTATGAACAGGAAATAAACAAGGCCATTAAGAAACCTGCCAGGACAGAATTACTGACTGAAGGGGTATTAGGTGGAGTTTAAGTCACTGTTTTCATAAGGCAGAGTCTGGACTCTTCACTAGTTCTTGACCAGCATCATTTGCCAAAGAATCAACTTTACTTCATGTTTTGCCTACAAATTTTACTTCATGTAAAATATACTGGAGACTGTTATTATTTAAATTATACAAACTACTGTATGTTTGCCAGGAGCTCTTTGTCACCCTCTTTACAGAAGAACTAGCTTAATGTTAGTAAAATGTTAACAGAGGGGAGAAAGAGAGAGAAAAACATTGCTGTCTCTCTAGGTCACTGGGGTAAAGAGAATTTGGGGACAATGAAAACTTGCTGGACCTAACACTAGCAGGCAGACCAGCTCTGCTGAGTTTTGAACTCATTAACTCCTCTCAGTTTGCCCTCTGACCTCGAGTGGCCGAAAGGAGTTCCAGCAAACTCTAAGGAATGTCAGGTGATGCCTCCTTTAGGCAGCGACCAGCAGGAGCACTGGCCACAAGCCACACCAGTCTACTTTGGCACGGTGGAGGGTCTAGTCATGGGACTAAACATCACTCACAAAGTTCTTGGAAGGGAGAGAATTTCTTCTGGCAGACCAAGGTGGTTGCCATGGAGATAGAGGGTATTTCTGGGGAAGCCGTTTGCCCCGCTGCCCTTCTAGAATTGGAGGCCACCCTAGCTCTAGTCTCATAGGAATTGTGGTAAGAATCTGCCATCGCTGCTGTCAATCAAGCTACTCACGTGCAGAGGGCTGCCTGTACTTGCCATTACGTTGTAATATTCCATCAGTTCCCTGGGCAGGAATCTGTCCGTGTGTCATACACAGTTATGAACCATGAAGAAGAGACGCATTGGAAGGTGAAGGAGGCACCAAGGGCATGGGACTATAGGAGAGAAACTTCAAAACCATGACTGTGACTACCCAGTTATTGAATTCTTAGCTTGGGCCAAATTTTGTGCTAAGTTCTCTGTATCAATTATTTAACTGAAGTCTCACAAGAACCCTAAACACAGGTATTAGGAGCCCCATTTGACCGTTTCACCAGTCACGTATTAAAGTTAGCACGTTTTTGAAAAACAGCTTGACTCAAATCTGGCCGGTCAGATTGCTCCTCTGTTAACCAAAATTCTATTTGCTGGAGTTCTGCTCAGACATCTCAGGATTTCCAGGAGCATGGTCCCTGTGTGAGCCAGCTGGCCCCAGAGGCAGCCAACATTCTTTGGGCTGCACACCCGTGATGGGAAGCTGGAGGCCAGCCTTCCACACAGCTGGCTTATGAGCAAGCCTCTACTTTCCCCCTGGAACTCCTTCTGTCTGCAGGTTTATGATGCTCGGCCTTTTGTTAAATCTGGCTGGACTGTAAATGAGAATACTACTTTGCACTTCTACCAGGCCTTTTAGATAACAAGTTTTAAAGACTTCCCTAATTCTGTCAACAAACCACCATCTCCTCCTAGTAGAGGTATTGATATTTAAATCATTTTGGGAATAAGTAATTAGCAATGCAGATTTAGTCACCTGTCTGAGAGTTTTTACAATCGCTTTATTAATTATGAAGCATTGATAGCCTTCACCAAGGGGGATGATGGCAGAACCATTTATTTGCTAGACATCATACAACCTTTAACAAAGCAATTGCTTTGTTTACCATGTCAAAATCTGCTACTTTTATGTGCTACTGTGCAAAACTCTATCTACTTTTCATGATGATTAAATAACTTGTGCTGGGAACAGGGAAGACAGCAATAGCTGTAGCCTAATACCTACAACCTCTTATTAGGTTTGAACAAAAATTAATATATTAGCCTCACTTTAGGTGCACATGGGTCAGGGGTCTCTACATGAAAGTTTGATATTTGCCATCAACTCCCAGAGTGTTAGGAAACAGACCTTGAAGTTGAACTGCTTGGATTTACATCTCAACTCTATCTCTTACCATCCTAGCATATTGGACCAGTTACTCAACCTCTCTATGTCTCAGTTTCCCCATCCATAAACAGGATGTACTAAAACAGTTCCTACTTCATAGATTTGTTGGTGAGGATCAAATGAGTTAATGTATCAAAATTGCTAAGAACACTAACTGGCACACAGCAAGTTCTATGTAAGTGTTGGCTACTATTATAATAATAATTTTAATGTCATAAATCCGTATATGAAGTAAACCATACTGTAGCTTCAGTACTATTCATTCCTTTTCGACATGATTCCAAGAAAGCATTTTATTTCCATGTGGACATTCTCATTTACAATTGAACCAGGGAGAAAAATCACTTACCCCAGTGAAAAATACACACTCTTGTGTTATTTGTATAGATTATCTTTTCAAAAGCAGGATGTGAGTTTGCCTTCTGGAGAAGATGCTGTGATTCATCATAGTTTCATGTCCAATTTAAATATGCTTATTAATATTCATTTATTTACTTCTTTCTTAGCTTGATAAATCTCTTTTCCCATATATTCTTTTCCTTTTAACACATATTTTCAATTTTCCAGACATCTCTTCCCTTTGTTTTAATAGTTTGTTTTAAAGCAATTTTTTTCTTTTCTTCTCTTCTCAAAGCTCACCACTTTATATTACTATCAACATACATTTTCTCTTGATTCATCACAACCTCATATTCAATAATCTGTCTCCTTTTTAAACTTGAATTCCTATTTCTGGCTTCACAATCTTACTTCCTTTCCTTTCCCCTTTCCCTCTTCATATCATCTGGCTCCTTTCCACTGGATCTCAGTCATACTTTGTTTTTCTACCAGCAACTTTTCCCCTTGAGAACTTTGACATAAATCTCTAAAACTTTAATTTCTATTAGTGATCATTATATACTTCCCCCCATCCCATAAGCCCCTAGGGGAAAAAAAAAAAAAAAAGCCTTCATCTTGGCTTCTATTGGTTGTATAACACTCTAAAACCATCTTGGGGAAAATCGACATTTTAAGGACAATTCAACCAATAGCATAGCTCCTCCACTTTCCTAAATACAGCATTGGGAATACTCCCATTTGGGCCATATAAATCCCAATCTTTAATGAGGAGTTTCCTTATTCATTTCAAATAGACACAGACAAGTACAGTAAATTCCTTAGAATGAAATGTGACTGACAGACAAATAGTTCCCAGGAGAATGAACATAAAACCCCTATGGCCTCCACATACTCTGGCCAGCCTGTAGAGCATTTCTGAACAGTTCTAGAGCCATCAGTGGGTCAGCACAGTTAGCAGAGCAGGCTGCCAGAGAGCCAGATGCTGCTGTTGGAACCACATCAGTAACACCTCGTGCACACAGCCATGGGGCTACAGGGGAGGGACAAGGTGGCAAACAACTTTTATCCTTTTATTACAGCCATTCAAATGACAGTCTAGAAAATATGGTCATGTAGTGCTTTTTCTTTCTTCTTGGAGAATCTGCATTAGGCAGGGGAGATTATAAGTATAAAGAGATGTTAAATTCTTGATAAAATGAGAAAGAGACTGAGGCAGAAATAGACCAACATTCACTATGCAAGGAACATGCTTTGTATTCACTCCTAGAATGAAATACATCGTGTTCCATATTCGAGTTCAAAAATGGGACAGAGCCAGTCTCTATTGGGAACATTTTCCTTGGCATCAGCCCGCACATTTTGGATTAAACACTGTTCTCCTGAACTGACACAGAACTTAGGTAATGTCTTTCTTGCAAGAACTTTACAAATATACTGGCAATGAAGCTAATCGCACTTCAAATGCTCCCTTTCCTAGTAATCACACAAAAAAATCAACATTATATGCAGCTGGAAAGAACACCTTTGTATTAAGGTTTACTCTACTCTCTGTTTTAAGGTATATCCATTTTTTAAATCATTTTCTGGTACTTAGAAATACAAACTAGCATTTTAGAACATTTACTGAAGAAAGATGATGTGTCTAACTCATAACACAAAGAGATTGGTCTCAAAGAGGGACTACACTGTGAAATGGCTACAGGGGCAGCGGAGAAAGCAATGAATCTCCCTTAGGGATGGCGGGGGGGGGGGGGCGGGTCTCTTTTCACGTCCTCATTTGCCACCACATCAGGTCTCTCTGCCGTGTGGTGGAAAATCTCCACAGATAACAGGAAGTGTCCTTGAAGCAGAGGATTCCCCTCAGCACCTCTCTACTACCCCCATGGTGATGAAGCCACCATCACGACCTGCAGTGCCCATACTCCAATCTGTCTCCACCTCCCTCGCCACCCTCACCACCACCAACACCACCGCAGTTCCCACTCTTCCTGCCACCATCACCACCAACAGTTTCCAGTACTTCTCCCCCTTCTTTTCACTTTATTTTGCAGACACGTCTAATGTCCAGGTCCAATTTTATTTTCTGTAACAATCTAAACCAGCCAGAAATGACTATGACTACCTGTATTACCCTTAGCTGCTTTGTGTTAATGTCATAGTAGTATAAACTATTGGATATTTTTTCTTCACATATTTTCTTCTCTCTATTCCTTCAGAGTGTAATGACTTCCTTAACCAACAGAAAGCAATAAAAATGAAATGAGTAGAATAGAAAAAAAACACCCTGTTTCTCTTCCATTGTGTGTGTGTGGGTGTGTGTGGATGTGAGTTAGTAGCTCAGTCGTGTCTGACTCTTTTTGACCACATGGGCTGCAGCCCGCCAAACTCCTTTGTCCATGGTATTGTCCAGGCAAGAATACTGAAGTGGGTAGACATTCCCTTCTCCAGGGGACCTTCCCGACCCAAGGACCGAACTCGGGTCTCCTGTATTGTAGGTGGATTCTTGATTGTCCAAGCCACCAGGGAAGCCTTCCCATTCTCTTCCTCCTATTAGAAAACCTAAAAGCAATCACATGGTGAGACACTGAGCAATGGGAGGGAAAATAAGGCTCAGTTCAGTTCAGTTGCTCAGTCATGTCTGACTCTTTGCTACCCCATGAACTGCAGCATGCCAGGCTTCCCTGTCCATCACCCACTCCCAAGAGTTTACTCAAACTCATGCCCATTGAGTCAGTGATGTCATCCAGCCATCTCATCATCTGTCGTCCCCTTCTCCTCCTGCCCCCAATCCCTCCCAGCATCAGGGTCTTTTCCAATGAGTCAACTCTTCGCATGAGGTGGCCAAAGTATTGGAGTTTCAGCTTCAGCATCAGTCCTTCCAATGAACACCCAGGACTGATCTCCTTTAGGATGGACTGGTTGGGTCTTCTTGCAGTCCAAGGGACTCTCAAGAGTCTTCCAACACCACAGTTCAAAAGCATGAACTTATAAGACTATGATTATACAACTATTAGAACCTTAGAAATAAAATAACCAAGACTGGGTTGTATTTATTTATATAATTTCTGGCTCTTTCACCCATTATTAAGTTCTGAGGCTCTTTAGCGGAAAAGAATCTGAAATAATGACATCCAACCTTCAACTGAAAAAAAGCACTGCTAATAGATGGGACAGTGGAAGTACTGCAAACTGATAGCCAAGAATTCTTGCTCAGGCTTCACCCACTCACCCTAGCAGAGACTTCCTCAAGGAAAGGACAAAAATAGAATTATAACAGCTCATGTTTACTCATACAACATGTACCAAAAGACTCTGGGACAAAGTAGAAGGTTATAAGGAAAGTTACAGAGATATTTCCCAGGGAACCTCTGGCTTTATTCAATTCAGTTCAGTTCAGTCACTCAGTTGTGTCTGACTCTTTGTGACCCCATGGACTGCAGGACGTCAGGCTTCCCTGTCCACCATCAACTGCTGGAGCTTGCTGAAACTCATGTCCATCCAGTCAGTGATGACATCAAACCATCTCACCCTCTGTTGTCCCCTTCAATCTTTCCAGGCACCGGGGTCTTTTCTAGTGTGTCAGTTCTTCACATCAGGGGGCCAAAGTATTGGGAGTTTCAGCTTCAGCATCAGTCCTTCCAGTGAATATTCAGGACTGATTTCCTTTAGGATAGACTGGTTGGATCTCCTTGCAGCCCAAGGGACTCTCAAGAGTCTTCTCCAACACTACAGTTCAAAAGCATCAATTCTTCGGCCCTTAGCTTTCTTTACAGTCCAACTCTCACATCCATACATGACTACTGGAAAAACCATAGCTTTGAATAGATGGACCTTTGTTGGCAAAGTAAAATCTCTGCTTTTTAATATGCTGTCTAGGTTGATCACAGCTTTCCTTACAAGGAGGAAGTGTCTTTTAATTTCATGGTTGCAGTCACCATCTGCAGGGATTTTGGAGTCCAAGAAAATAAAGTCTGTCACTGTTTCCATTGTTTCCCCATCTATTTGCCATGAAGTAATGGGACCAGATGCCATGATCTTAGTTTTCTGAATGTTGAGTTTTAAGCCAGCTTTTTCACTCTCCTCTTTCACTTTCATCAAGAGGCTCTTTAGTTCTTCTTCACTTTCTGCCATAAGAGTGGTGTCATCTGCATATCTGAGTTTATTGATATTTCTCCCAGCAATCTTGATTCCAAGTTGCGCTTCAGCCAGCCTGGCATTTTGCATGATGTACTCTGCATATAAGTTAAATAAGTAGAGTGACAGTATGCAGCCTTGACAAAATCGTTTCCCGATTTGGAACTAGTCTGTTTTTCCATGTCCAGTTCTAACTGTTACTTCATGAACTGCATACAGATTTCTAAGAAGGCAGGTGAGGTGGTCTGGTATTCCCATCTCTTTCAGAATTTTCCACAGTTTGTTGTGATCCACACAAAGGCTTTGGCATAATCAATAAAGCAGAAGTAGATGTTTTTCTGGAACTCTCTTGCTTTTTCAATGATCCAACGGATGTTGGCCATTTGATCTCTGGTTCCTCTGCCTTTTCTAAATCTAGCTTGAACATCTGGAAGTTCACAGTTTATGTGCTATTGAATGAAGCCTGGCTTGGAGAATTTTGAGCATTACTTTCTGAGTGTGTGAGATGGGTGTAATTGTGCAGTAGTTTGGCATTGCCTTTCTTTGGAATTGGAATGAAAACTGACCTTTTCTAGTCCTGTGGCCACGGCTGAGTTTTCCAAATTTGCTGGCATATTGAGTGTAGCACTTTCACAGCATTATCTTTTAGGATCTGAAATAGCTCAACTGGAATTCCATCACCTCCACTAGCTTTGCTCGTAGTGATGCTTCCTAAGGCCCACTTGACTTCACGTTCCAGGATGTCTGGCTCTAGGTGAGTGATCACACCATTGTGGTTATCTGGGTCATGAAGATCTTTTTTGTACAGTACTTCTGTGTATTCTTGCCACCTCTTCTTAACATCTTCTGTTTCTGTTAGGTCCATACCATTTCTGTCCTTTATTGTGCCCATCTTTGCATGAAAATTTCCCTTTGTATCTATAATTTTCTTGAAGAGATCTCTAGTCTTTCCCATTCTATTGTTTTCCTCTATTTCTTTGCATTAATCACTGAGGAAGGCTTTCTTATCTCTCCTTGCTATTCTTTGGAACTCTGCATTCAAATGGATATATCTTTCCTTTTCTCCTTTGCCTTTAGCTTCTCTCCTTTTCTCAGCTATTGGTAAGGCCTTCTCTGGCAATGATTTTGCCTTTTTGTATTTCTTTTTCTTGGGGATGGTCTTGATCACTGCCTTCTGTACAATGTCATGAACCTCCATCCATAGTTCTTCAGGCATTCTGTCTATCAGATCTAATCTCTTGAATCTATTTGTCACTTCCACTGTATAATTGTAAGGGATTTGATTTAGGTCATACCTGAATGGTCTGGTGGTATCTATCTATTTTCACAAAACTTTTTCTTTGTATGCAGTTTACATGGAAGGGGAAAAAACTGATGATTTCCAAAGTCCCTCACTACCCTGCTGCAGCTCTAGGCTTTTCTATTTTTTGTGGACAGGATCTATTTTTACAAATCCCTTGAAATATGAATCACTATTCTAGTTGCAGAAAAGAAACATTCCTGAAAGTACTTTATCTCAGCCATGGCCTCAAGGCCGCTCTTGCAAAGTTTGTGAAATCTAATGGGATTATGGGGGCAAGATGGAGAAAGACTGTCAGCATCTCTCACATGAGATAATAACAATAATTCTAAAAATGCTTTTGTCTTGTTGCAGCAACTGTCATCAAAGAGGCTCACATTTTCCTCGAAGCAGCAGCATCTTTACGGACATGAATCACTCTAGAGAGTGGAAGCATAAGGCAGAGGTTTATATGTTACTGCCTGAATAGCTTAATCACTGAGGACATATAGTTTGATGGTCGCCTGGTTTCAGGGATTAAGGAGGAGGTTATTTGTTCCACTGCCAACTCTTTCCTAATAAACTTCTCCAACTGGGGTTCATCTAATCATTATCTGTTCAAACTGTTAAGATTAATTTCATAGCCTATGCAATCAGAAAAGAAGTCTTGTGATGTGATTCTTGGTTAATGTTGTGCCAGAAACATCAGGATCTAATGAATGGAGTCCTGGCCTGAAAGCCAAACTGATCTGCTTCTTCTGCCAAGTTCACCTCTGACTGACTCAACTGCTGTTCTTGATGAAATGGGCTCAGCCAGTGAGTGCCTTAGATCTGTGAAAAAGTCATTAAACTACTCTGACTTGCAACTCCTTATCTCTAAAATGAAGGGATTTCTTGTGCTATCTTGAAGCTATATAATCTCCTCACAGAACATCCCTTCCTGGCAGGGAAGGAAGAAACCTGTGAGTTAAACCCTCTTGTCCCAGCCACAGTATAGTGAAGGTATAATGATATAACTTGTTTTTATTCAACAAGTATTTACTGTTCCTAATGTGGCTGGCATTGTGCTAAGTACCAGGTATATACTGGTGATCAAGCAGAGATATATTTACTTGCCTTGTGAAACCTATAATCTAGTGTGGGAACCATATATTTAAAAAAACAACCACACAAATAAAGGTATTGTTACAGTTTTGATAAATACAAGAAAGAAGGGAAACATGATGCAAATTAGAGTTCGGGTACCCTCCAGCCTCATGTATACTCAGGCCAACTGTGATAGTGGGGCTGGCTGAGCTGGAAAGGAATGAAAGAAAGAGAAAAGAATGGGAGAAAAGAGTTTTTTTTTTTTTTAATAACTTGAAAAAATATTTATTTTAAGAATAAACATGCTTAAACACTATCTTTGTGATCTCATTAGATGCATTATTCTAGAGTTCAAATGATTCCATGATGGAATTGATAATGGCAATTTTGTCTAAAGATCTTTTTTTTTAATTAATTATTTTAATTGGAGGTTAATTACTTTACAATATTGTAGTGGTTTTTGCCATACATTGACATGAATCAGCCATGGGTGTATATGTGTTTCCCATTCTGAACCCCCCTCCAAACTCCCTCCCCATCCCATCCCTCAGGGTCATCCCAGTGCACCAGCGCTGAGCACCCTGTCTCATGCATCGAACCTGGACTGGCGATCTGTTTCATATATGATAATATACATGTTTCAATGCTATTCTCTCAAATCATCTCACACTCACCTTCTCCCAGAGTCCAAAAGTCTGTTCTTTACACCTGTGTCTCTTCTGCTGTCTCGCATATAGGGTCATTGTTACCATCATTCTAAATTCCATATATATGCATTAATATTCTGTATTGATATTTTTCTTTCTGACTTACTTCACTCTGTATAATAGGCTCCAGTTTCATCCACCTCATTAGAACTGATTCAAATGCTTTCTTTTTAATAACTGAGTAATATTCCACTGTGTATAGGTACCACAGCTTTCTTATCCATTCATCTGCTGATGGACATCTAGGTTGCTTCCATGTCCTGGCTACTGTAAACAGTGCTGTGATGAACATTGGGGTGCACGTGTCTCTTTCAGATCTGGTTTCCTCAGTGTGTATGCCCAGCAGTGGGATTTCTGGGTCATATGACAGTTCTATTTCCAGTTTTTTATGGAATCTCCACACTGTTCTCCATAGTGGCTGTACTAGTTTACATTCCCACCAACAGTGTAAGAGGGTTCCCTGGGAGAAAAGAGTTTGCTGTGGCTCAAGAAGAGCCTAGGCAATCAAGTCACAGGCAATGCTGTGCCACACTTGATGGGTGTGCAGAGGCACAGAATCTAAATTATAGCACCACAGGAACTACTGAATGCATGTTCATGAACAGTGAGGTGTGATGTAGGGTCTAGTTAGTATGCCATCACACGCCAAGTAGCATCACCTAACCACAAAATGTTGTGTCTGATATGACACTAGGTAGGACGGAAGCTCTAAGAGCCTAGAACCAATTGTAATCTGAGAATACCGAGATTAGTTGCTATTTGCCCTGCTTCTCTGTGTGATTTGTGGTGTGAAGGACATATGAAAAATGGCATTGCCCTTTCTAGAATTATCTTTTATTCAGAATCTCATTGCTGGCTCTTTTGTTGTTGTTGTTTCATACAGTCTGAGGATTGCAAAATGGGTGATTTTTTATAAAAGACTATGGTTTTTCCTCTTTATCAATAACCCATGAAAAATACAACAAATAGCCATTGATCCAAAAATGCAGAAGCCAAAGTATATTAAATCATCAATCTGCTTGCCTCTCAGTCAGCTGTGGACATGCCTAGGGACATTACCATTGGATCATGAATAACACTAAAAATTGGTTCCTTGAGTTTCACAAAATTTTTATTGGGTTCTATATAGTCCCATACGAATTATTTTACCTGGACTTCACACACTAACTTCCCTGTGGTCTCCTCTCCGCCCCTATCATATGGTTCATAACTGCCCATCAATCTATAGAAGGACAAGAATGCAAGAACACCAAGTACTTTTTCAGCTCTCATTTCTAAGGATTTGGAGTAATTCATATCAGGAGCAAAAAGTTGTATCTGCCACCACAACTCCTGTTGCATTGCCTCTAACTCAAACCTCTTTGTTCTTCCTCCATTTAATGTCTGGTTTGACTCCTAGTCAGTCCCAATTCCCTCCACTCAGTCCACCTTTTCTGGCATGATTTCTAGTTGCAGCTGCCAAATCTAACAAGGGGCAGCTGCTGCCCCTCGCCAAAGGCTGCCCTGCTTCCCTGATGCCTGCCTGCTGCTCCTTCACCCACCATGCCCATGTTGTCTCCCTCTTCTGAGCCTTCTTCACCTCTTTAACCCAATGCCAGGACTTCAATCCACACCAGTTCAATATCTTTATACTTATCAGGGATTCAAAAGATACTTCTACTCTCTTGTTTCATAAATTTTCTGCCTTTTTCAAAAGCTATACTGTTTATAGATGATATTATTAAAACATTAAAATAACTGATAATGTACAAAACAGAACTTCAAAAATAAGCCAGAATCACACTACTTAGGATATATTAAGGTTTCACATAGTGATGAACATTTAGACATCTCTCTCTCTCTCTGCATAAATGCGCACATGATTTATAATGTTTACTTATTTGGGAGCATGCAGAACAAGATGATTGGTAACCTGTACGCATCTTGTCTGCTGGTAAATCAAGATCTACAGCCACCTGACAAATGACTGCATAGAACTTCTTATTTGTGTGTGCGCTTAATCACTGAAGGGAATCTGGATTATTTGGGACTCTTCCAAGTGGCCATCCAGGATATTGTACAGGGTAGGACTGCTGCTTGGTGAATCATTTTGGGCTTCCTTTTTTTTTCTGTAATCCCTTTGTATTCTAAAGCTGCACACATGCTTACCTGGTTTTCCACTGAAATGGAGCCAGTGGAAAGGAGCATAGCCCCACAAAGATGTCCGTGTCCTAAACTCCAGACCTGTAAATATGGCTAAAGGGACTTTGCAGACATGATTAAAGCAAGAACATTGAGATGTCCTCTAGAGAGATCCCCATCTCACATGCTAGATTATTTGTGGGTACAAGTGTAATCACAAAATTGCTTGTAGGGCAAAGGGGGAGGGAGAGGAAATGGAAGATGTAACGCAAAGGAGATGTAACGACAGGTGCTCAGCTGAGAGAGAGAGAGAGAGGTTTAGAGATGCTGCCTTCCTGGCTTTGAAGGTAGAGGAAGGGACCATGCATCAAGAAATGGAAGCAGAAGCTGAAAAAGGCAAGGAAATAGATTCTCCTTTAGAAATTCCAGAAAAAATAACATTCTGCTGATATCTTGCTTTTAGGACTTAAGACTCCCAGAACTACAGGATTATAAATTTGTGTTGTTTTAAGCCACTCATTTTCTGGTATTTGCTGCAGGAGAAATAGCAAACTAATACAGAGCCAATATCCAATTTCCCCTGTTAATACTTTCCTAAGAGATTCAGTGAAACCATTATCACTAGTTCTGGGGACTCTTGCTCTGGAGTAAAGAATCCGATCATGAACCTGAAATTCTTCCTCACAAATGCTCTTGGAGTTCTACATACCATGAGACTAAGAGTAATCTTGATTTTGAGAAGATGCTCTCTCTAAGAGGTCTGTGAGGAAGAAACAGAGCACCAGCTTCTGAAGAACATCAGATGAAATGACCAGATTAGTCCAGACAGATGTAGCATCCCAGCTGATATGGGTGACATCAGTGGGACCTCCAATCTGCTTGACTCCCATCTTCCCCCAAGGGCAGTAGGAAGAAAGACTATATTTGACATTATAGTTCTCTTTAAAACCTTGGTACAGATTTAAAACTTTCCAGTGTTGGGTTTCACATATGTTTTTTTGATCGGGTAAAGTCAAAGTCAAAGATTCAAACATTTGAAAGAGTAAAAGGAATTAACAATACTAGGGCTACAACTGGAGTATGTCAATTCCAACAGTTTGGCTATGTAATCCATTCTTTAAATTTAAAAAGATGAGGCAAAATGAACATTCATCCTGTGAGGAGAATCCTAGTCTACTGCACAGGTGAGGACCACAGTGAACCACTGTATTATATCAGCTTCCAGGTTCTCTGGTTGCAAGCAACTGATAGAGATGCTAGTTAACTTAAGAAAGCAGAGAATTTACTGTAAAGGTATGAAGTAGCTCCTGAAATCCATGAGGAGCTGAAGATCAAGGCTTGGAAAGGTCAGCATCCAGAGAAGCTCTGGAGACTTAAACATCAGGAACTAACAGATTCATTAGTGCATTTCTCTTGAGTTGGAAAAGCAGTAAGATTTGAATTCTTGGGGAAGAGTCCTACGTCCGGCCCTAAGAAAGGTGGAGAAGGAAGACTGACTGATAATCCTCAAAATGTGGGTCCCAGAGGGAGCTCAGCGACCCTGTGAGGCTGGTTCTTTCTGTTGTTACTGACATCCTCTTACTGAGAAGGAAGCTGAGTTCTTGAGAAGTGAAGTTTCTTGATCCAGATAAAAGAGATGGTAAATAGTCATATCAGGGTGTCAGCAAAGGCAGTCTGATTCTAGAGACTAATACTTCACCTCTGTATCATTAAGCTTCTTTGCATTTCCCAAGAAAAATATGGGGTAGTGATATCAGAAGAATGTGGAATGGCTAAAGTTGGCAAAAACCACAGTGGGAGCCAAACTATCATTGGCATTTATCAGACATGAATTTACTATGTGTCACAAAGTAACACATAAGAAATTAAATATGGTGAGATGGATCTTCTACCTTTGTACAGAAAATACTACTCTCATATAAAACAATACACTGAGATATGAGTTCCATAGGACAAGGAATCTGATGAACAATTCAACACTATATCCTGAGCATCTAGAACATGGTCTAGGGTCTGGTATATAGTAGATATTTGTTGAATAAATTAATATAATAAATACATCTAAAATTCATTTAAACAATTTTTATAAACAGATTTAAATACAACAACCTTAGCATGTTATCTGTGAGACAGGTGCTGAGTCAAGAAGTGAGACAACAGGAGAAATCATGGAAGGCTTTGGTCATCAGATGCTAAAACCTGTAACAACTACCAGTAGCAGGCCTTATTCTTGGCTATGTACTCATTTCCCACCATGGAAGCTAGATGCCCATTAAACACCTTTTTGGTCACATCATGCGGCATGCGGGATATTAATTCCCTGACCAAGGATTGAACTCATGCCTCCTGCAATAGCAGTGTGGAGTCTTAACCACGGGACCACCAGGGAAGTCCCTCATTAAACACCTCTTATGTGGTTGGATAAATGGGTAGATAAAATAAATAACTATGAGTGTTCATTATTTTGAGTTCCAAGTTTCTTTAAAACTTTGTGTGTGAGAGAGATTTCACAGATGAGTGGATAAACCTCTTGAAGATAATGATAAAAATATCATATGGTCTCTTCTCATGGTGAAAAGAGATTCTCCAATACAATCTACTTATATTTCCAACCATGCATACTTTAACTTCTGATTTTTAAAATAACTATTAAGCAACACGATACACTAAGACTGGTTTAGAGGCCATTCTACTGTTCATAGATAGAGACAGGACTTTCCTCACCTCCCAGGATTTTCATGATAGAGACCATCTGCCTCACAAAGCCTAAGACACTTACTATCTGGCCATTTTCAAAAAAAGTTTGCCAACTTCTTTTGTAATGGCTTAACTCTGTCATTGTAGCACGAAAGCAATCATAAATAATACACAAACAGCTAGATTCAGTGGTATTTGACCTTGTGGAGTCCAGACACAGAGGAAAGATCCTTGACTCTACTTCAGGAGTTCAAGGAAGGCCGAGTGGAGCAGAGCATGCAGTGAGTCTGGCAGGAAGAGCAGGAGCTAGAAAAGCAGAGAACTATAGGGGAGGGCATTCCACGAGGGGCAGCAGTTCAGAAACAGAGGTGAGAGAGGACTGGGGCAGTCAGCAACTTCAAGCAATGTGGTGTGCCTGGAAGATTTGCTGCATGGGCAGAGTGTTAACAGACGAGGCTGGAAAGATTAGCTCCATTCAGTCAGGATGTGTCTACTCTGTCTACCGCCCCCCCTGGCGCCTGGCACAAAGCCTGTCAGGTAGCAGAGGCTCCATAAACGTTAGTTCACTGGGAATGAAAGATAGCCAGGGGCTAGATCAAGAAGTAAATCAAATTTTAATTTTTTAAAGGACCAAACAAAGGCAAAGTTGAGTGACACGTTTCTGAAACATTAGGACAGAGCCACTTATGACCTGCGACCATGAGCAATTTCCTTAACCTCTCTGGGTCTTTAAGCCTCCATTTTCTTGAATGTAAAGCAGCCGTGGAGATGCTTACCTCAGAGTATTGTTGTGAGAATTAAATGCAGTGTGGTTACGTAAACTGCCTGGTACGAGGCCTGGCATCTGGAGGCAGCGATTACTCCGAGTGTGTGTTGCTGCTGAGCTTGGCAGCATCTCAGTGTTTGATATTATATCTCATTTGGCCAGGAAACTGAAACAGAGCTGAAGCTTGGGATGGTGAAAGCCGTGTGCTGAGATTCTGTTCTGGTTTCGGCTGGGATTGTTTGTTCAGTCCTAACAGCTAGCACGAGTTCTCCTCTGGGACCCTGAAAAATCGCCAGCCACACGGTAACCAAAAGGCAGGCAGAAACCCGAGCAGCCGGGAGGGAGGCAGAGGCGGCCTTTGTGGAGAAAACATTTGTTCCCCTTAAAGAAAAAGGATGTTTGAAAAGAAAACATGCAACATTGGAGAGGCAGACTCCAGCACATTCATTTCGGTTACCACTCCCTCCAGATGGGCGAGAGGATAAAGCCAGCTACATGATATATTCCTTTGCCAGGAACAAAACGCACTACAGAGAATGTTGTGTTCTCACACAAAGTAATTTTTGTGTTACACTGAACTAAAGTCGTTTCCAATTGCCATATTCCAGAAAGCAAGGAACCACCTTAGTTCCTTTAATTCATGATGCACTTAAAAGTCATGAAATCCATAATCAATCTGTGGTTGGGGTGTGGTTTACTATGCCTAAAAGATGACCCTGGACTTTTTCCAGACTTTATTTTAGAAACACAGAAGAAAGTGAGTTGAATGCACCTCTTTTACATGTTTTTAACAGGTTTAGACCAGAATTGAGAAACCGTCTTAGCATGGGAATAATCTACATCCACAGTTAACATGATGGGCCTCACTCTGTGGGGAGCCTGAAATAACACAGCCCAGAAGAGGAGACAAATAACATGGAGGGCAAAGGCAAAATCCCAAATGCAGAGTTCTTGGAGCCACAAAAGATTTCCTGGGCCATCTTGTCTACCCTCCTGCAAAGCGTTTCTTCTGTAAGGCAACTTTTCTTGAACAATCCATTCAAGTTTTGATGACCACCATGCTGCCTGCTCAGTGATCATTTCTTTCCCTGATTACTTGCCTTACTGACATCATTAACATTTAATCCAACTAACCAGTCTCCTATATAAAATGTAACTCTTGATTAGGAGGTGGCTTTAATGGCTCCCATTACAAATACTAGCCTTCCCTGGTGGCTCAGTGGTAAAGAATCCGCCTGCCAATGCAGGAGATGCAGGTTTGATTCTTGGGTTGGGAAGATCCCCTGGAAGAGGAAATGGCAACCCACTTCAGTATTCTTGCCTGGAAAATGCCATGGACAGAAGTGGCTGGTGGGCTACAGTTCACAGGGTCATAAAAGAGAGCCAGACATGACTTAGTGAATAAACAACAACAAACAACAATCACAATGACTACAAATACAGGGTGATGATATTTTGTATTTACCTTATTTTTCTGCATAAATCTGTTTTTATAAAGTTTTGGTCTTTCACTCAAAAGCCAATAATTATTTACCCTGCATCATTATTTAAGTCAACTTCTCATCAATAATAAAAAACATGTCAGGGGCTTAGGAATTTAGTAAATATTTAATATTTTAAAATATAAATCTATATGTACATATACATAGGTTTGTGTTTATCACATTTTTACACTTTTAAAAGTTTATAAGCTACATAGCTTTTCCTTTAGCTTTTTTATACCCACATGAGATTAAGAGTTTTATAGATCTTTGGTGTTTAAGTTATTTTTAACACTTTTTCTGAGCATCTTCTCTAACTATACTTCAGACAGCTACATGGAATTAGATATTGGAAAGAAATTCCACAACTCTGAATAAGAGTTCCTAATACATGTCCTAAAATAGAGAAATAAGAGGAAAACATAAAAATGATTTGCTTATACTATTTATAAGTTAAATCTGCTTTGTAGTAAGTTGGCTCTATCCAAGCCAGAACATCTGCACGTTTCTTTTAGAGAATGGTTATGAGTGTAAAGCATGAATGACTCTCTGGCCCACTGCCTTCTCCACCACTTTTTACTTTTCTTTAAGAATTATTCTTACCCCAGTTTGGTCTCATTACAAATATTGCTCCCATTTGAGAGAGAGTATAGCACTATGGTCAAACATACAAACTCTAGAACCAGACTGGGTTCTGTCACTAGCTGTGTGTCCCTAAGAAAGTCTTTGTGTTACAGCTACCTCATTTGTAAGAAGAAAACAGTGGTTGTAAGCCCCTTAACAATTTCACGGTCCACAGTAACTATTCACTGAATGATAGATAGGATTTACTTTGTCTTTCTTCTGCTACTCCCTTTTGTACAAAATGGTTCTTGTTTGTAAGAATTAACTTATCAATAATCTCAACATTGTTACAATTTAGAAATTCTAGCCTTACTATCGTATAGGCCAACAGTCAAAGGGCCACTGCCCCAGTGTTTTGCGATGATTTGGAAACGAATATGGTAACAATCAGGTGAAGCTGCCATCATTGCCACGGTACAATAACGAAACAGAGATCATCACTGAATAACATCTGTCTTTGTAAAACATCAGCAATTTATTCAGTGAGGTGACTAAGGACGGTCTAGGTGAAAATATAACACCAAAATTTCTTGCGGGATCTATATTTTACAGGGTTCAATTCTTTCTGTGTCTCCCTCTCTCTCTCTCTCTCTCACATGTACACGCACACATATACACACAGATATTATGCTAAGATATTAATAGATATGTGAACACTTTTATTTCAATAACTGAAATAGTTAATCGTGAATTTATTTTAATTAGACAGATAGTCAATAAATATATGAGAAGCTTGTCCCAGTGAGAGAAGATAAATAGCGTCTAGTCAGTTCACAAGTACTGGTTCCAATAGCACTTGCAAACTCCTCCCCACATTCCTCAGCATTTTCTAGAATTTTTTCTAAACATCAACAGGCTCAGTTCATAAATCAGGCATTGCTAGAAGTCATTTTCTTAGTTGTCATGGCACAGACTACCTTACTCTACTAAAAATATTCACACACATATATAGGGTTTTGCATATGAAGTACAGCTTTTGGTTTTTAGGGTATAATTCTAAAAAGGTGGACTGTGTTTCTTGACTGTGTTTCTATTTCTATTTGACTGGGTTTCTATTTCTGTATTATTCCCTCAAATGAATTTAGTTTTGGTTCTTGGTGATTTCCTCAAGTTTTACATAACTCTTGGTATTAAACAGCTCTGTGACTGTGCCTCTTTCCTTCTTTCATTCTACGTTACTTCATTTTTTTCCAATCATTTTATTTACTATTATCTGTTCATTCATTACTTTCTAACTTTAATGTCATCTTGGTCACTTTTTACTTTCTTATTCTGAACAATCATTGTATAAAACAATAATTTTATATTATTTCTTAAACAAGTTGAATGAAAATGTATTTCTTAATGGGACACTTTTACCTAAAAAATCCAATAACTCTGATTTAGATAATTTAGTTTTTTAAACTAAAGTTGAATTTTTACTAACAGGAAATCAGCAATTATCTTTTTCTTTAAAACTGAGAGGTCCAGGAAATAGTTACACAAGTCCAAGAAACCCAGAGAGTCCCAAATAGGATAAAACCAAGGCGAAACACCCCAAGACACATATTAATCAAATTAACAAAGATCAAACACAAAGAACAAATATTAAAAGCAGCAAGGGAGAAACAACAAATAACACACAAAGGGGTTCCCATAAGGATAACAACTGATCTATTAATAGAAACTCTTCAGGCCAGAAGGGAATGGCAGGACATACTTAAAGTAATGAAAGAGAATAACCTACAACCCAGATTACTGTACCCAGCAAGGATCTCATTCAGATATGAAGGAGAATTCAAAAGCTTTACAGACAAGCAAAAGCTGAGAGAATTCAGCACCACCAAACCAGCTCTTCTACAAATGCTAAAGGATCTTCTCTAGATAGGAAACACAGATGGGTTGTATAAACACGAACCCAAAACAACAAAGTAAATGGCAATATGACCATACCTATCAATAATTACCTTAAATGTAAATGGGTTGAATGCCCCAACCAAAAGACAAAGACTGGCTGAATGGATACAAAAACAAGACCCCTATATATGCTGTCTACAAGAGACCCACCTCAAAACAAGGGACACATACAGACTGAAAGTGAAGGGCTGGAAAAAATATTTCACGCAAACAGGGACCAAAAGAAAGCAGGAGTCGCAATACTCATATCAGATAAAATAGACTTTAGAAAATAAAGGCTGTGAAAAGAGACAAAGAAGGACACTACATAATGATCAAAGGATAAATCCAAGAAGAAGATATAACAATTATAAATATATATGTACCCAACATAGGAGCACCGCAATATGTAAGGCAAATGCTAACGAGTATGACAGGGGAAATTAACAATAACACAATAATAGTGGGGGACTTTAATACCCCACTCACACCTATGGATAGATCAACTAAACAGAAAATTAACAAGGAAACACAAACCTTAAATGACACAATGGACCAGCTAGACCTAATTGATGTCTATAGGACATTTCACCCCAAAACAATCAACTTCACCTTTTTCTAAAGTGAACACGGAACCGTCTCCAGAATAGATCACATCCTGGGCCATAAATCTAGCCTTGGTAAATTCAAAATTGAAATCATTCCACTCATCTTTTCTGACCACAATGCAGTAATATTAGATCTCAATTACAGGAAAAAAACTATTAAAAATTCAAACATATGGAGGCTAAATAACACGCTTCTGAATAACCAACAAATCATAGAAGAAATCAAAAAAGAAATCAAAATATGCATAGAAACTAATGAAAATGAAAACACAACAATCCAAAACCTATGGGACACTGTAAAAGCAGTGCTAAATTCATAGCATTACAGGCTTACCTCAAGAAACAAGAAAAAAGTCAGATAAATAACCTAACTCTACACCTAAAGCAACTAGAGAAGGAAGAAATGAAGAACCCCAGGGTTAGTAGAAGGAAAGAAATCTTAAAAATTAGGGCAGAAATAAATGCAAAAGAAACAAAAGAGACCATAGCAAAAATCAACAAAGCTAAAAGCTGGTTTTTTTGAAAAGGTAAACAAAATTGACAAACTGTTAGCCAGACTCATCAAGAAACAAAAGGAGAAGAACCAAATCAACAAAATTAGAAATGAAAATGGAGAGATCACAACAGAAAACACTGAAATACAAAGGATCTTAAGAGATTACTACCAGCAGTTCTATGCCAATAAAATGGACAACTTGGAAGAATGGACAAATTCTTAGAAAAGTATAACTTCCCAAAACTGAACCAGGAAGAAATAGAAGATCTTAACAGACCCATCACAAGCAAGGAAATCAAAACTGTAATCAGAAATCTTCCGGAAAACAAAAGCCCAGGACCAGATGGTTTCACAGCTGAATTCTACCAAAAATTTAGAGAAGAGCTAACACCTATCTTAATCAAACTCTTCCAGAAAATTGCAGAAGAAGGTAAACTTCCAAACTCATTCTATGAGGCCACCATCACCCTAATTCTAAATCCAGACAAAGATGCCACAAAAAAAGAAAGCTACAATTTGAGTTTTTTCCCATATTTTGACTGTCATGAATACACAAGACTTCATGTAGCTATGTATTTCCATTTTCTTTCAATAAATACCTAGAAATGAAAAAAAAAAAAAAGAAAAATAACTTAAAATTAAAACTGGTATACACAAAAATTCCAATTGGAATTCATTAAATTTCTGTCACACATACAGACTTTAACACTGTGCTTCTCTTTCTTTTTGTATGATTTAAGAATAAAGAAGACGTTTGATGAAAAAAAAAAAAAAAAAAGAAAGCTACAGGCCAATATCACTGATGAACATAGATGCAAAAATCCTTAACAAAATTCTAGCAAACAGAATCCAACAACATATTAAAAAGATCATACATCATGACCAAGTGGGCTTTATCCCAGCAATGCAAGGATTCTTTAATATCCACAAATCAATCAATGTAATACACCACATTAACAAACTGAAAGATAAAAACCATATAATTATATCAATAGATGCAGAAAAAGCCTTTGACAAAATTCAACATCCATTTATGATTAAAACTCTCCAGAAAGCAGGAATAGAAGGAACATACCTCAATATAATAAAAGCTATATATGACAAACCCACAGCAAACATTATCCTCAATAGTGAAAAATTGAAAGCATTTCCCCTAAAATCAGGAACAAGACAAGGGTGGCCCACTCTCACCACTACTATTCAACATAGTTTTGGAAGTTTTGGCCACAGCAATCAGAGCAGAAAGAGAAATAAAAGGAATCCAGATTGGAAAAGAAGAAGTGAAACTCTCACTGTTTGCAGATGACATGATCCTCTACATAGAAAACCCTAAGGGCTCTACCAGAAAATTACTAGAGCTAATCAACAAATATAGTAAAGCTGCAGGATATAAAATTAACACACAGAAATCCCTTGCATCCCTATACATTAACAATGAGAAAACAGAGAAATTAAGGAAACAATACCATTCACCATTGCAACAAAAAGAATAAAATACTTAGGAGTATATCTACCTAAAGAAACTAAAGACCTATACATAGAAAACTATAAAACCTTGATGAAAGAAATCAAAGAGGACACAAATAGATGGAGAAATATACTGTGTTCATGGATTGGAAGAATCAACATTGTGAAAATGAGTATACTAACCAAAGCAATCTATAGATTCAATGCAATCCCTATCAAGCTACCAATGGTATTCTTTGCAGAACTACAACAAATAATTTCACAATTTGTATGGAAATACAAAAAACCTCGAATTGCCAGAGCAATCTTGAGAAAGAAGAATGGAACTGGAGGAATCAACCTGCCAGACTTTAGGCTCCACTACAAAGTCAAAGTCATCAAGACAGTATGGTACTGGCACAAAGACAGAAATATAGATCAATGGAACAAGATAGAAAGCCCAGAGATAAATCCACATACCTATGGACACCTTATCTTTGACAAACGAGGCAAGAATATACAATGGAAAAAAGACAACCTCTTTAACAAGTGGTGCTGGGAAAACTGGTCAACCACTTGTAAAAGGATGAAACTAGAACACTTTCTAACACCATACACAAAAATAAGCTCAAAATGGATTAAAGATCTAAATGTAAGACCATACACTATAAAACTCCTAGAGGAGAACACAGGCAAAATACTCTCCAACATAAACCACAGCAAGATCCTCTATGACCCACCTCTCAGAATATTGGAAATAAAAGCAAAAATAAACAAATGGTACCTAATTAAACTTAAAAGCTTTTGCACAGCAAAGGAAACTATAAGCAGGGTGAAAAGACAGCCTTCAAAATGGGAGAAAATAATAGCAAATGAAGAAACAGACAAAGGATTAATCTCAAAAATATACAAGAAACTCCTGTGGCTCAATTCCAGAAAAATAAATGACCCAATCAAAAAATGGGCCAAAGACCTAAACAGACATTTCTCCAAAGAAGACATACAGATGGCTAACAAACACATGAAAAGATGCTCAACATCACTCATTTTAAGAGAAATGCAAATCAAAAACCTCAATGAGGTACCATTACACACCAGTTAGGATGGCTGCTATCCAAAAGTCTACAAGCAATAAATACTGGAGAGGGTGTGGAGAAAAGGGAACCCTCTTACACTGTTGGTGGGAATGCAAACTAGTACAGCCACTATGGAGAACAGTGTGGAGATTCCTTAAAAAACTGGAAATAGAACTGCCATATGACCCAGCAGTCCCACTACTGGCCATACACACTGAGGAAACCAGATCTGAAAGAGACACGTGCACCCCAATGTTCATCACAGCACTGTTTATAATAGCCAGGACATGGAAGCAACCTAGGTGCACATCAGCAGATGAATGGATAGGAAAGCTGTGGTACATATACATAATGGAATATTACTCAGCCATTAGAAAGAATTCATTTGAATCAGTTCTAATGAGATGGATGAAACTGGAGCCCATCATACAGAGTGAAGCAAGCCAGAAAGAAAAACACCAATGCAGTATACTAATGCATATATATGGAATTTAGAAAGATGGTAACTATAACCCTATATGCAAGACAGAAAAAGAGACACAGATGTACAGAACAGACTTTTGGACTCTATGGGAGAAGGCGAGGGTGGGATGATCTGAGAGAATAGCATCGAAACATGTATATTATCAAGTGTGAAATAGATCGCCAGTCTAGGTTGGATGCATGAGACAAGTGCTCGGGGCTGGTGCACTGGGATGACCCAGAGGGATGGGATGGGGAGGGAGGTGGGAGGGTGGTTCAGGATGGGGAACACATGTAAATTGAGTGATTGTTAAGCAAATCTGTACACAAAAATAAAACTAGAAAAAAAATTAAATTAAATTAAACCTCCTAAAATTAAAAAAAAACAACAACAATAAAAACCAAAACTGAGAGGCCCTATGAGTCCCTTAAGATATATTAATATCCTTTTAAAAATTTGTATTTAAATAAGTAATGCATGACAGTATGTTTTGGACATCTTTATCACATACTTTATTTTTTAATTTTTTTAATTATTATTTCTATTTGGCTGCAACACACAGCATGCGGGATCTAAGTTCCCTGACCTGGGATTGAACCTACGCCCCCTGCAGTGTAAATGTGGAATCTTCACTAACCACCAATGAAGCCCCCAATCTTTATCTCATACTTTAAAATGACTTTTTATTTATTTATTTTTCATTTATTTTTATTAGTTGGAGGCTAATTACTTTACAATATTGTAGTGGGTTTTGTCATACATTGACATGAATCAGCCATGGATTTACACGTGTTCCCCATCCCTATCCCCCCTCCCACCTCCCTCTCTACCCGCTCCCTCTGGGTCTTCCCAGTGCACCAGGCCCAATCACTTGTCTCATGCATCCAGCCTGGGCTGGTGATCTGTTTCACCATTGATAATATATATGTTTCGATGCTGTTCTCTCGAAACAACCCACCCTCGCCTTCTCCCACAGAGTCCAAAAGTCTGTTCTGTACATCTGTGTCTCTTTTTCTGTTTTGCATATAGGGTTATCATTACCATCTTTCTAAATTCCATATATATGTGTTAGTACGCTGTAATGTTCTTTATCTTTCTGGCTTACTTCACTCTGTATAATGGGCTCCAGTTTCATCCATCTCATTAGAAATTCTTAAGTACAGATAAATTGTATTTATTTAATTATTTTCCTACTGATAAATAGTTAGTTTCCTCCATTTATTAATCTGTGAACAAAAGGGCCTAAATTACTTTCCTTATTTATACACATCCTCTTTCAAATATGAATGCTTCTTTATAAAACAGGTCTAATAAGCAATGTCAGTAGTTTAAAGGGTACATGCAATTTTAATATTTTCAATTTTAAATTTTCAATATTAAAGTTAGAAGTGCCTTTCTGAGATGGATCTGATTACATAAATAATAAAATTTTTTAAGTTGAAAAAGACTATAAGATACTACAAAAAAGGTAGACTTCTCTTCCTATTTAATACAATTTGTATCAGAAATGCATGCTAGATTTTATAAGCTTTTATTTCCCTCAACATCTGGAGAAATGATCTTTTCTCCTTTATCATGA
This sequence comes from Muntiacus reevesi, assembly GCF_963930625.1. NCBI lineage: Eukaryota > Metazoa > Chordata > Mammalia > Artiodactyla > Cervidae > Muntiacus > Muntiacus reevesi. Next base: position 203,903,414 of record NC_089249.1, read on the forward strand.
TTTTGATCAATTATATTAATTGTATCCTATTTGTTGATAATTGATTGCTCCTGGATATTGTTTGCTAATGTTTCATTTGGGATGTTTGCACAAATAGTCACAAAAGAACCAAGACTTTAATTTTTCCTTTTAATATCCCCTTGGTCAGGTTTCAGTCATTGCAATGCTGACTTTCTTCATAAAAAGAATTAAGGGCTCTCTGTGTTTCAGAATAGCTTAAACAAGATTGGAGTTGTCCATTTCACAATGTACTCACCTGTTAACATTTCATTCTTATGCTGTGGAAGAAAGGATTGCAATCTAAAAACTTTCTTCATTTCATTAAATACTTCTACCTTTTATGGGGGTTGGTCTTGGTTTCTTAGAAAATCAAACATTTTTTACAGGTTTTCAATTCTGTATGTATTTAGATTTAAATAGAGTATTTTCTAAAGTTTAACACTATTTTCTCTATTCTTTCTCAATTTTATCTTCTAATTTTACATGTGTTTTCTTCCTTTTCTTGCTGATTAACTATTATCTGTCATATGTACTAATTCTGTTTTATCTCTAATTTTGACTATTTTGTTCTTTTGTCAGCTTTCATATATTTAATGTTTTATTAATGTTTGTAAATCTTTTCTTTATGAATTCCTAGAATTAAAAAAGTTACAATCTTTTCTAACTCTATGAATTTTCCTTTGAATATTATATTATGCAATATCTTCTTTTTGCTGTTTTAAAAATATTGTGAAATTTTGTCCTTGATTCAATGAAATTCAAAATGGCTAAAGAAAAAATTTTTACAAGTCGTAAGACTTTTGATTTTTTTTTTCTTTCTGGTTTTATTCCACAAGGGGAGAGAACTTTTTGCATAAATTATATATAACTTCTACTCTTCTAGAATATATTACTTATCCTTTGAAATCTAATATGACATTTACAAATATTTTATGGGTACTGTTATATAAGGTATGTGTTTGTGTGTGTGTGCCCACATGTGTGCATGCATGTGTGTGCACATACGTGTATCTGAAAAAGAGCAATAGGTTTACCATGTTAATTATTCAGTTCCTGCATATGCGTGTGCTAAGTCGCTTCTGTTGTGTCTGACTCTTTGTGACCCTGTGGACTGTAACTCACCAGGCTCCTCTGTCCATAGGATTCTCTAGGCACAAAGACTGGAGTAGGATGGCATGCTCTCCTCCCGGGGATCTTTCTGACCCAGGGATCGAACTCACGTCCCTTATGTCTCCTGCATTGGCAGGGGTGTTCTTTACTACTAGTGCCACCTGGGAAGCCAATTCAGTTCCTGAACTTTCCTTAATTATTTCTGTTTTCCTAGTCTGCTGAGAGATTTATATTAAATTTTCCAGGTTTCAGTCTACAATAATAATAATCTCTCTTTGAACGAGGTGTCTTTCACTTCCATTTTGCATTTAACACTGCAAATTATGTAGCAGGCCCTCACACCTTACAATGTATCTGAAGAAAATGACTGCCTGTCTCAGAGTAGAACTGCTAGGTCAAGAGTGTGTTAGGCGCTCAGTCCTCTCTGACTGAGGAGGCATATATTGGCTCTAGCAGGCACAACCAAACTATTCTTAAAGAGTTGTACCAATTTACAAGCCCTCCTGCCATATGGCAAAATTCCATCTAGCAATTCTTACCAACTCCTTAAATCTTCTGCCTTTTTACTTATTCTGCTAAGTTAATTTGCATTTCTCTGATGACTAAGTAATTTGAGCATCTTTTCATGTTTATTAGCAACTTGGATATCTTCTTTAGTGAAGTGCTAGATAAAATCACTGTTACCATTCATTTATTGGTTGCTTTTCTTTTGTCTCCTATTATTTATAGAAGTTTTTTAATTTATACTGTAGCCTAAAATAATTTTATTTACTTTTGTAACTTTCCTATTATTCTAGAAACTTAAAATATCTTAATTCTATTCTTCCCTTTGCATTATTGTGACAGCATTTTCATTCTATATATTTTAAACCTCATAAAATTTTGTTATCATTACCATTGTTTTGTATGATCAAGAGGCACTCAATACTCATTTGTCTTATACATTTATTTATTCTTTCCATTGCTCTTTATTTCATTTTGTGCTTTTAATTTCCCTTTGTGATTATGTTCTTTCCGCTTGAAAAACTCCCTATAATTTTGATCTTATAGAAACAAACCATCTTTTTTTTCCTGAAAATATCTTTATTCATCTTCATTTTCAAAAGATATTTCTGCTGGGTATTTAAATAACAGCTAGCTCTGTTACAAATGCCCTTTTGCTGTGTTTTGGCTCTTCTCATTTCTGTTTCAAAGTCAGTCTAGCTGACTAAACAAATCTAACTGTTGCTTCTCTTCCTCCTCACTTCCCCATGTCTTCTCTGAGGAGAGCCAGTTCCTCCCCAACTCTTCATAGCCTCATGAACCCACTGCTCTGTCTCTCTTAGAACCCTACTCCTATCAAATAGTTCCTGAAAAAGAAGTTGTCATAAGAATGAAATTGTCATATCAGCTGCTTACAGAAATGTGCTTTTTCCCACCTCATTGTATATGTTTCATCCTCTTTGAAATAAATCTTTTCCTCACTTTTCCTTTGTACATTTGAGGTGTTCTCCTATTCTTTGAATTTGAACAGTATTTGGAGTCAGTTAAGTCTTATTTAAGACAGGCACGTACTTTCATTTCACAGTATCACTGATTTTTAAATAACTAAGAATATTTCAACTCTAATATTGAATATTTATTCTGTTTTATCTTGTGTTCTTCAACTTTAAAAATTGTCTTTAACATCTGACCTCCAAAGTCTTCTTAGGCTTCCATGGTGGCTTAGATGTTAAAGAATCTGCTTGCAATGTGGGAGGTCCCTGGATCAGGAAGATTCCCCTGGAGAAGGAAATGGCAACCTACTCCAGTATTCTTGCCTGGAGAATTCCATGGACAGAGGAACCTGATGGCCTATAGTCCATGGTGGGGTCACAAAGAGTAGGACGCAATTAAGTGACTAACACACACAAACATACACACACACACACAGTCTTCTCATCTGTCTTACTTCTCCCACATTCTAATACCTAATTTGGAGTTTTCATTAGCAGAATAAAATCTCTTCTGTCCATTTTAATAGCTATTTTTATTCTCCCTTTCTAAATGGCCAATAATTCTTAACTAAAAACTCAACATCTGCAGTCTATCTTAAAGACTGGTTATGCAACTTTCTGAATTTTTCTTTATATTCTACAACTTTCTCCATCAGTTCAGTTCTGTCGCTCAGTCGTGTCTGACTCTTTGAGACACAATGAACCGCAGCACGCCAGGCCCCCCTGTCCATCACCAACTCCCAGAGTTTACCCAAATCCATGTCCATTGAGTTGGGGATGCCATCCAACCGTCTCATCCTCTGTCGTCCCCTTCTCCTCCTGCCCCCAATCCCTCCCAGCATCAGGGTCTTTTCAAATGAGTCAGCTCTTTGCATCAGGTGGATGCAAGTATTGGAGTTCCAACTTCAACATCAGTCCTTCCAATGAACACCCAGGACTGATCTCCTTTAGGATGGACTGGTTGGATCTCCTTGCAGTCCAAGGGACTCTCAGGAGTCTTCTCCAACACCACAGTTCTAAAGCATCAGTTCTTCTGTGCTGTTTTCTTTATCAATAGACTAATACAATTTAGTTGTGCATAGTTTTCCTCACACTTTCTTATGTTTCCTCGGAATTTACTAAACACTAGAGACCTTGTCTCATGAGAACCACTGTTTTTTCTTTCAAATTGTGATAAACATATACATTGTAAAACTCATAATTTTGACAAATATATACATTTATGCATATATTCATATAACCTAACACCCCAACTGAGATACAGAATATTTTCATGTCTCTAGAAAGTTCCTGTTCCACTTTCAAGTCAATCTTTTTCTTACCAGAAGCAACCACTATTCTGATTTCTCAGTAGCTTCATCTTTGCATGCGCTTGAGCTTGATATAAAATCATACTGTATGTACTTGGTTTCTTTAATGCAAAACATCTTTGAGGGCAACTGATATTAATTTGCTTATCAGTAATTCATTTCTTTTTGTTGCTGGGTAGTACTCAAGCATGCAAATATATCATGATTTGTCTTTCCAGCTTCCTATTGATGGACACATGGGTTGCTTTGGAGTTTAAATTAGATTTCATTGCTCTTTGTAACATCTTTCCATTACTTTGAGATGAGGGAAGGTATATAGAACTGTGTACTAAATTTTGGAATACTTTTTAATCTTTCCATTTGTTTATAAAACATCTACAGGTTTTCCTGTTTTCTTCTTTTGATAATTTCATAAATATTTAATTTTAAAAAGTGATAGTATCTAGAGATTTTCCTTACTCTGTCATTTTATCTGAACAATTAATGCCATATTAAACAAATATATCTTAAGTAAGCACTAAGAGCTTTAGAACTTAAAAATTTTAAATGCAGTAAAAATTGTCAGTTAAGAATAATTGAAACAAAATTGCAAATTAACTACATACAGGTATTATTTGAGTTATTTTGTAATTTTATTGAGATATAATTTAGATTCAATAAAAGGCACTGATTTGAAGGCACACTTTAGTAGATTTTGGTAGCTTTATACATATATGTAACTACTGCCCAGATCAAGATAGAAAATAGATCCCACATCCTAAAAAGTCTCCTTTTGTCATTTGAAGTCAACCTCATTCTATGACCTCAACTTACATGCTTTGTGTAAGTATAGTTCAGCTTTTTCATATAAATGGAATAATGTAGTAAGTACATATATTGAGTTTGTTATCATTGCACTTGTGAGAACAGTTGCTCAGTCATGTCCAATTCTTTGCAAGCCCATGGACTATAGCCCACCAGGCTCCTCCGTCCATGAGATTTTTTTCAGGCAAGAATGCTGGAGCGAGTTGCCATTTCCTCCTCCAGGGGATCTTCCTGACTATTGTTTTAGCATAAATTTGTTGTAACTTATCTTACATGCTATAAAATTCAATAATTTCAAGTGTGCAATTTAACTATTTTTAATAAATTTACCAAGTTGTATAACATCACCATAAATTAGTTGTAGAATATTCTCCTCACCCCAATAAGATCCGTCATGCCCACTGTCTGTTCATCCCAAGTCCACCTTCTGTCCCACACAACCACTAATCCCCTTTCTATCTCTATAGATTGGTCTTTTGTGGATATTTAGTATTAATTGAATTGTATAATATTCAGTTTCTCATCTCTTGCTCCATTCATTAAGCATACTCTTTTTTAAGATTCATCCATACTTTTGAGTATATTAATACTTTGCTCCTTTTTATTACTCAGTTTTCACTTATTTTACTGAAATGTACAGTATTTACTTAACTTGCTTATCCATTCATCTTTTGATTGACACTTGGGTTTTCCCAGTTTGGAGCTATTATGAATAATGCTTTCATGAATACTTTCACAGAAATGTGAGAAATATGCTTTCATTTCTTTGGGGTAATTACCTAGGAGTGAAATTGCTGGGCCATTTGGCGAGTATATATATAATTCATAATACACTGCTTTACTGGTTTCAAAAGTGGCTATACAATTTTGCATTGCTCAAGCAATGTGTAAGAGCTCCAGTTGTTCCATATCTTCACCAACACTTAGTGTTCCTTTTTTTAAACTTTACACTCCCGTGGGTGTGCAATGGGATCTATATAACTACAAATATGTGTCTATACAAATGCAATCCCAAATAAAATACTAGATGACTTTTTAAAGAAACTATTCGTAATAATTTGACTATAAAACGTATGTGAAAAGGCAAAGAAACTAGAAAAGCTAAAACAATATCAAAAAAGAAGGACAAAGTTGCAGGACTTTTGGTATCTGATTTCAATACTTACTGTATAGATTCACTACAAGACAGTGTGGTGTTGGCATAAAAGGATAGACACAGATTAATATAGACATACTAGAGCGCCAGGAAACAAACCCACACGTTTATGGTTATTGATCTTTAACATTAAAGATATTTGAATATTCCTTTATTTATTCAACAAATAATTATTGGGTATCTTTTACACACCAAGCACTATAATAAGCACTGAGAATAGGACTATTTAAAAAGCATTCAAATATTTTTATCCTCCAGTAGTTTATACTCCATTTGGGGAAGGAAAAAATAAACACAATAAATAAGAAAAATAAATACTATGTACAACAGTGATAAGTCCTTTGGGGAAAGTAAAAGCAGGAAAGGAAGATAAGGAATGACAGGGATAAACTATTTTGTGATGGTTTAAATGTTGTGGCCTGTGTAGCAAACCACGTGCATGCCATCCTGGGGAGAGGATGTGTGAAGCTACTTTGAGGACGGTCTTGAAGGAGTGAGTCCTGTGAGAGCAGCAGAGGACAGAGTTAGGAGGCCTGGCTCAGGAATACAGCCTAGGCCAGATCTCAGGGTCTTACAACAATTGTGAGGAATTTGGCTTTGATTGCCTGACTGCTATTGAAGGGTTTTGAGTTCAGAGTTGATATTGTATGATTAAATGTTTTCAAAGAATTACTGTGGGCTGAGGCAGTAAGAACAGAAGTCCAAGACAGTAGAGAGGGCAAAGGGAAAGTGAGAAGTGTGACCTAATCAAAGGTTAATCTAGAGTCGCAGGACACAGCACAGAGAGACTCTAGAGGGAATGTTGGGGAAAAAAGGCAACAAAACACACAGATAAACAGGAGATAAACAGTGAGACAAACTGATTACAATATTTTTAAAAAAAGAAACTAAAAGAGGATTATCAAAACACATAATGAGATAGTGTCAAAATCTTTAGAGAAAGAATAAGAAGCACCAAGACTAGGAGAAGACCATTGAATTTTAAGCATAAACTTTAAGCATAGAGAAATTGGTAAATTTCTATAGCACAGTCTTGGTACCATGGTGGGAGCATACTGGGTTTTCAACAAATAGAGATATGGTACAAACCACTTGCTTAAGAAATTTGTCAGTGAGAAGTCAGAGGACAGTAAGGGGAAAACAAAGGTTGGTTTCAGGATAGGCTAGACCACAAAGGTCTACAGGCTGAGAAGAAAGGTTCAATGTACTGGAAGCAACTTAGGAAAACAGAGAGAAAGTTGAAGGTTAGAAAAATGCTGGAGGGAATGGAGAATGGGGGAACTTCTAGGGAACAAGTTTCCAAGAATCTCTTAGCCAATTCCAGAAATGTCCTTAAAGGTGCTGTTCCTTTTCATATTTTTGCAGTGTTTGACTTGTCTTCCTACAGTACTGTATTCACAAGTGTACCAATCCTACCTGGAATTGTCCCAGGTGACTAATAAGTCACGTCAACTAGGTTATCCCCATTTGCTTTACTCTTGACTGCAAGCTGTTGTTCTTCTTGAAAATCTAAATAGGATTCAAACCTTTCAGGAAGAGATACAAGTCATTCCTGCAGAAAACACTGGCTAGATGCTGACTGGTTGAGATTCCCGCTGGACAGGACCCTGTAACAGCGCTGTGCACAGCCTTTGCCCAGCGCTGCTTGAGCACCTCATCTGCGAGCCATTGGGGGTGCTGCTTTGCCTCCTGACACACAACATCTGGGCCGCGCTGTGCAGGGCAGCCTGGTTTCTAAGTAGGAGGTAGGCAGGAACAGCTGAGCAAGACTTGGGAATTTCACCCCCCACATACACATCCTTCTTTAATTTTTCCTTAAAAGGCTCACACCCAGTTTCATTTTCACACACAAAGAGGTCCTTTGTATTTCATTATGACCAAGTCACAAAAGTAAATGTTTCCTTTAAAAAGAAAGTGGGTGTGGATGATGGTTGTTCAGGTGGAATGTGAGTAAAGATTTTCCCGCAGCAAACTGAACTCCAAAGAAAAAATCCAATTATATTGAGCTCCCAATTTGACAACCGTGCTTTAATTTTAATTATTTGTTCTTTATTTTGTTTTTTTCTTTCTGATCTGGAAGAAATTTTGGAAGTCTTTTAAATTTTAACCATGTTGGAAAGAATTCTTAAGTCTCTAAAGTGAGTTACACTGCTGAATGGAAGCAAATTATTCTTCATTATCCTTCATTTCAAATGTGAATGCTCAACTGCAATGTTCAAATGTATTTTAATATCAATATAATATGTGGAATGTATTTTTTACACGGGAACTAGAAGTCAGTGACCTAACCGGATACAGCTCAATGGGACCACAGCAGATCGGTTCAAATAACCAACGTAAATTAAAACACACGCTTTGGTTTCCTTTCCACGACTACACTTTTTTGGCTGACCACAGGAAGCATTAGGACCCTGCTTTTGCCAATTGTAAAGTAGACAAATATTTGGAGTAAGCTAACTTGACGTGCTACTTTTCGCCTTCTTCAACTCCACTGACAATATATTCCCATTCCAAAAGTTACTGTTTTCCCTGAAGGACTTATGCTCCTCCTTCAGTCTTTCCTTCCATCAAAACCTCCTTTTGGGAAAGGGTCTTAAGAATACTAATGTATACATAATCAGTAAGTATCTAAGTGTTACATGTCACAACACTTTCTGCAATGAAAATGGAAACACAGTAAAAAGCAAAGGAATGAAGCTTTAAGCAATTTCAGATGGCAACCAGCACAAGCTTTCTTTTCTTGAGCAAAGACAAGTTTCTAGTACCTTTGAAAATGCACATCAGCAACTTCCTACTCTGAACAGTCTTAAGTATAGGAAGACTTGTAGACAAGCATTTTCATCTGAAAAAATTCATTGATTCAGTGAATATTTACTGGACCTTTTTTTCTGTGGCTTTTACTTTTTCTCCCCTGAGGCCCACATTTCATACCATGATCCACATGCACACACACACATGCCAACTTCAGAAACACCATTTTCATTAAAAACTACTTATACTGTACAATGTGTTCTGATATTATCTATTCTATTGAATTTTTAAAATTTTCATCATCTCTCACAACCAGATTCTATGACCTAGTTTTTAAAAGCAGTGTAGAATGTTTGGACCATGTATTAGGCATTCAGAAGGCACTTTCAACCTTCACTGTGGCTGCAGTTAAGCATGGGAGATATTTGAGAAGTAAGCAAATAATTATAATTTGTAACATATTCTATGAAGGTAGCCAGGATGGAATTCTGATAAAACTAGGAGACCTAATTTGTAAAGAGTGGCCAAAGAAGACCTCTTTGAAGCAGTAGTAAGTTAAGCTGAGACCCAAAAGATGAAAAAGAGACACACATACCAAGGGCAGGGGGAAGAGCATTCCTGGGAGAGGCAACCACATTCCACTAGGCTGGAAGGAGCCTTTTGAAGAACTGGCAGGAGGCCAGTGCATCTCCCTCTAGTGAGAGAGGAGAAGGGCTTAGGAAATGAAGTTGGAAAGAGAGGCAGGGGCAAAGCACGCAAGGGATTGTAGGCAATAGTGAAGAGTTTGTATTTAATTCTAAGTATAGTGGGGTTGAGTAATTTTTGAATTGTGATAAATCAGGTTATGCAACTAAAGTTATTGTAAATCATTCTTTGACCTTGATTGTTGAAGATTCCATATCACACTTTCAAAATCTTACCAAGTTCCAAGAAAACTGACTAACTTTCCAATGATTTTGGAGGCAGCATGTACAAAGTAAGCTCATCCAGCCAACAAATAAATGGAAGAATTCCCTTTGGGAATGGAAGTAACAATAGTGCAAACTCAAATTCAAGTGTATCTGAGACAATTTCCATTGTAAAGGAACAAGTTTTTGTTGTTTGTTTGCTTGTTTTTCATTGCTGCATAAAATTTTTCACATTGAATCTTTCTAATGTGGCACACAGTTGGCTACTCACAAATTTCCATCTCCCCAACTTGTATATGGCCAGCTGTGCCTAAAAAAATAGGTGAAAGATTACATTTGCCAGTTCTCTTGGTATTCCCATTTTATGGCTTTTGTGGGAATGCAGTTCAAGCTTGCCTGCTATTTTATTTAATACACCTCCTTGTAAATTCCAGCTGTTGACCATGTAATTAATCCCTGTATGGAAAAATATTGGCATTTGTTCCTGCAATACCTGAGCTTCATCCCAACAGAATTATATTCATCATAGCCCTTTCCATTACCCCATAGCTGTTCCTTAGAACCATTTTATGTGCCACACAATTAGTGTACCCCAGGATTCTGCTCCCAACTTCAGCACTGTTGTTCTGAACCATGACTTTCATTTATTCTTCTTGGTTTCAAGTCACTGAAATCTGGCATTTGAAGTGACAAGCATGTCCTATGTCACTCCTAGAAAAGTTTAGTGCTTAACTTGTTAACTGACTATAGTGTGTGGTCACTAGAATAAGCACGGTGTTCAATCTTGAAAACTATCACTGAGATAAGAGATGGTCTTTGACATTTATCCTTGGCCACAGGATTCTCTCATTAGGTCCTTTTTGGCTTTCTGTGCTACATCTTATCTTTCTTAGTCAATAATCTTTGTGATCTCTGCTTTTTATAAATATATAGAGAGTTGTTTTCCTTTATTACACCAAAATAAACATGGCTGAGAATTTCAAGCATGACCCTTACAGGAGTATTTGCCTTTTTATAGGGAGCCAAGTTTTCCCACTCCACTATTCTTGCCTGGAGAATCCCATGGATGGAGGAGCCTGGTGGGCTATAGTCCATGGGGTCGCAAAGAGTCGGACACAATTGAGCGACTTAACTAACTAACTAACTAAGTTTTAAGATAAAGGGAAAACTCACCTGCTTTTTGTCCAGAAGGTGACTAAACAAAGCTCTATAAGGTTAGCCCATCCCTGATATGTCATCTTGTCATTAGAACCTATATAACATGCATAAGGGCATCTCTGTTCATTATAACATGCTGTCTGGAATAAGCATGATATCTAGATTATGGTATTGATCTGATGGCAAAATAAATCCTCAAACATTTTCAAAAATTCATAGAAGATCATCAGCTTTGCAACAATGTCCAGAAATCAAGTTTTTTAATAAGGCCAAAGAAGAAAGGACTAATTTTTTAAATTAATATTATCTGTAAATTTATCATAGGGTCTGGCAAATACACATACTAATGAAGAACTGGATTGAGGACATAATTATGCAAGTAAATCACACATTTGATTGGTTATATTTTCTTTAGGATAGAGATGAAGAAGATACATTATCAACCCAAATATGAATAGATTTTAATATATTTTTATAATATATAAAGTTGAAAACTGGTAAAATCTTAAAAATTATTTATCAAATTAAATCTAGTTGACAAATGGGGAATTGTAGTGAACATAATTTTACAGTTTCCACTGGAGTGCAAAATTTTAAGGACAAAATGTTGACGAAAATTTCTTAAGAATTGGCTAATTTGTCATTTCCTCTAGGATAGTCAAAGGTCCATAGAATGTCTCTGTTAGCCATAACACAAATAGAAAAAAACGAAACAGGTATCGGTGTAAGAATATACTTATTTCTTCAACTAATATATTTGATGATTTACTATATTTAACATCAGAAAGGTATAAAAGTAAATTAGACATGTCTTTAAAAAGTTGGTCATAGTATTGCAGGAAAGGGGACCCCTTCCAGGGTCTGAAAGTGGGCTCTTGTCTAACACCCAGAAATTAATTGTCCGAGGAGACACGTGTGCTGACAAAGCAAGATATTTTACTGGAAAGGGTGCCTGGGTGGAGAGCAGTAGGATAGGGAACCCAGAAGAACTGCTCTGCCACCTGGCTGTAGTCTCAGGTTTATGATGAAGGGATTAGTTTCTGGGTTGTCTTTAGCTAATCACTCTGACTCAGGTGCTTCCTTGGCCTTATTCAGCCATGATGAATGCCAGAGAGGATTCTGGGAGGTGTCTGACATGTCATGTCTCCTTTTGATCTTTCCCAAACTCTTCTGGCTGGTGGTGGCTTATTAGTTCTGTGTTCCTTACCAGGACCTCCTGTCTTAAAACAACTCATGCAAATGGTTACTATGGTGCCTGGTCAGGATGGGTGGTTTCAGTCAGTGTGCTTCCCCTAACAATGGTAGGGAAGAAAATACAAATATGAAAGATTGAACAAAATAGAATAAATTAAGTCAATCTAAACACTGTAATTTACCTAGTATATTACTTGTGGAATATTATCATTATCATCCACATCAAATGATTCCCTTATTAGTTTTAGAAAATTAGCAGAATTGTACATAACAGTATTGATGTGCATTAAAAACTATACTTCCTGACACTGTTATAGAATCTTTGCTTTTGTATTGCGAGTTGTTTCACATTTTTCGGATTGGGATAGGACTAAAATTTTATAAACATTTTCCTTCAAAATATAAGAACATAAATTATAGCCATTTTAATATATTTTTAAACACTGAAAACCTGCTAGTACAAGTTTAGATATGAGACATCTGGAAGACAGCTTTAGAACAAAGTCTATCCCAAATGTTATCTCCTCTATACAGAAAGCCATCAGGAATTTTACCACAGTGAAGGCAGGGCCCACGGGGCCGAAGGCCAGCGTAAGCAAGGCTGTGGTGTAAACGGCTTTTCAAGGTTTATCCAGCTAAGATACGTGTATAGTGTGTATAAAATTATTAGTTATGGATGTATCCTTCACACTGTTGCTGATTCTGTAAAAGGATCCTACCCTTCATGAATCTCAGAGAAAAGTCATTGCTTTACACCTCTGCATTTCCCCCTCTGCAAACAAATGGTTGGAAGGGAATCCACTCTACAGACTGCCTCTTATCCTCACACTATTTCTCACTTTACAGCATCTAAGTTGAGAACAACTTAAACAGGAATTTATTTACTTTTATGCAAATACAGAAAAAATAATCTTTCCTTATTAAAAAAAAAGCTAGAAAATTATTTTCTTTACTGCAAATTAACACATTACGGTTGTCTGTCAGAAACCAGTGCTGGGAGGCTGGAGAGCTGCATATAAATCAAAGAAGCTGGAGCACACCTCACTATATACAAAAATAAACTCAAAATGGCTTGAAGACTTAAACATAAGACACAACACCATAAAACTCCTAGAAGAGAACACAGGCAAAACACTCTCTGACATAAATCGTAGCAATGTTTTCTTAGGTCGGTCTCCCAAGGCAACAGAAATAAAAGCAAAAATAAACAAACGGGGCCTAATTAAACTAATAAGCTTTTGCACAGCAAAAGAAACCATAAACAAATGAAAAGACAAACCTACACACTGGGGGAAAATATTTGCAAATAATGTGATCAACAAGGGCTTAATTTCTAAATACACAAACAGCCAACAATAAAAAAACAACCCAATCAAAAAATGAACATCTAAATAGATATTTCTCCAAAGTAGACATTGCACGCGCATGGGTGCCAAGTCGCTTCAGTCGTGTCTGACTCTTTGCGACCCCATGGACTGTAGCCTGTTACACTCCTCTGTCCATGAAATTCTCCAGGCAAGAATACTGGAGTGGGTTGTCATTTCCTCTGCGGGGGATCTTCCCAACCCAAGGGTCAAACCCACCTCTCTAATGTCTCCTGCATTGCAAGTGGGTTCTTTACCACTAGCGCCACCTAGGAAGCTGTTGGTAGGAATATACTGTTGGTAGGAATGTAAATATATCATGTATGTATGCATACACACACACACAATGGAATACTGTGCTATGAACTCAGTTGCTCAGTCGTGTCTGACTCTGTGATCACATGGACTGTATGTACGGTATATATATACACACACATGCACACACACAATGGAATAGTACTCAGCCATAAAACAGAACGAAATAATGCCATTTGTAGCAACAGGGATGGACTTAGAGAGTGTCATGCTAAGTGAAATAAGTCAGAAAGAGGAAGACAAATACTATATGCTATCACTTATATGTGGAATATAAAATATGACACAAATGAACTTTTCTCCAAAACCCAAAACAGACTCACAGATATAGAGAACATACTTATATTTGCCAAGGGGGTAGGGAAAAAAGGATTGAAAGTTTGGGGTTAGCAGATACAAACTATTACATATAGGATGGATAAAGAACAAAGTCCTAGTTTATAGTATAGGAACTACATCCAATATCCTGTGATAAACCATAATGGAAAAGAATACCAAAAAGGATATATATAACTGAGTCACTTTGCATACAGCAGAAATTAATACAACATTGCAAATTAACTGAAGTTCATTAAAATTTAAAAATAAACTACTCTTGTCTGGGATATCTACTGGCTCTGGACTCTCACCCCCTTAATGGGCCAGTTGAGTTCTCTAAAGACCCACAGATTCTAGCTCAAGGACTACTGCCAATGAGGACTGGGTAGAAGAAAGAATGAGCAGTGGGATGATCCCTAGAATATTATCGTCTGTCACCTTCTCTACACCAAGCATTCCTCTCTTTGGTCATAAGCAATCTGCCAGAAATGGGAAGATATTTTTCTTCTTCCAAATTAGAATGCCTTGCCATGAAAGGAATGTTACACTGGGTGGTTGATTGAAGCTTAAACTTCAGCTAGTATATAGTTCAGCTGGAACTATAATTATATACATTAAATTGTAATACGGTTTGTGGTAAGAGGCTTTCTAAATAACAAACAGCTAATTCACAATGGAATTTTTGGAACACAGTTCAAAATAATACCCATGGAAAAGCTTTTCTTCACTCAACAAAGAGCCTGTGTTAGGTTGCTTATGATCCCATTATAGTCAAGTAAGATGACAGCTGCAGTGTCTTATAGTTTGCTCTTCTCTTTCAAAGCCACATCCGTAGTCAAGAATACAACATCTTCCGGCTGAAGCATACTGAGGGTAATTGCTTGCCCTGCTTCCCCAAACTCAGCTTGCACCTCACCCCTCTAAGAAGGGAGGGATGCAGGGGGACCACATGTAACCACTTTATACTTTTCCTTCTCTTTCAATCTACTTCTCTAGGACCATCTTCCACAGTTAAGTGCAAAGTCTTTCAATTTTGTGTTGGTCAGAAGAGGATTGGCCAAAGTGGTTATGCATAAATGAAAGTTTAATAATCACCCACATATGTACATGCCATCTATCTACTTTCAATTTTCTGCTATCAAGAAAATTAAAAACTAATGTTAAATTTTTCATTTTCCTAAAAGTAATGCTGATACACACCTATTCTGCTTTCTATGAAGGAGAATTTTGACCTGATGAAACCATAAAAGTAAAAACATGTTGTGGAGAATACTGGCTTAATCCATATTCAAACTTTAATACTATTATCTTCTTAATTTTATGTCCACCTCCAGGAATTTCTACTGAGACTTTGTGACTCACATTTATTTTTCTGATGCTATTTGTGGTCAAACCTACATCATTCCAACCTCATAGTTGTTCTACTATCTGTTAATAGACATTTCTCAATTAGTTTAAAAAAATTTCTCTATACATGTCTTATATAGTCATGATAGTAAATAAACAATCTTTAAAAATGAGAAACAATAAAATTGGTTAAGTACAAATAAGCAGAAGAGAAGGTTCACATATAGGAAGAGAAAGAACAATGTGAGGCATAGGATATGAACCCACGGTTTGGTTAAGTAAATTTTAAAAATGCTGCTGTTGCTTTAGTTGTGTCCAACTCTGTGTGACCTCATAGACAGCAGGCCACCAGGCTCCATTGTCCATGGGATTTTCCAGGCAAGAGTACTGGAGTGGGTTGTCATTTCCTTCTTTAATAAGTTTTAAAATATGGTTGTTCAAAAGATGTACATGTACAGTTTTAGTAAGGGAAAAAAGAAGGCAATGAGAGTAGGATACTTCATCATTTGGGAATTCTGAAGAAATACAGGAAAAACATTAGAAATTCTGGAAATTTGGAAGAATTCTCCATTTGTACAGTGGAGAGTTGAGGCTGTGGGGACAGAAAGGGAACTGAGAAGTAAGAGTCCTCAGGGACTGGGGCTTTCCAATCTTTCTGTGTTTTCATCTGGAATACATTATTGCAAGATCCTTCCACACTAAATCCAGAATCCCCTTTCAGAGCTTTAAACTCTATCTGTTTTCTACTAAGAAAACTACTGTAAAGTTTTCAATTAATTTTAAAGAACTGTAGTTTTAGGTTACTTGGAGAAATTATTTTTTATTGAAGACAGACAAGCAGAAAGTCTAGAAAATATCTTAGATACACATATGCAGGAAAAATGTATGAACATTGAGAGGAAAGTGAACAAATTGATTGGATGGAATGTCAAGATCATGAAAGACATTTTCAGTTCTATTAATGTTATTCCATGGATTTTAGGCAGTAAATCAGAAATTTTAAAATGAACTCTCTTGAATATTGTTTCCATGCCACTACTGGTTGCTTTGTTTATTCAGTCTTTAAAAATATCTTCTTAATCCATCTGTTTTTCTCCAGCTCCACAGCCTACCCTGGGCTTAGCCACCATCTTGGCTCCTGCAAGGACTTCCATAGGTTCCTTACTGCTCTACCAGCATCCACTCTGACTTCTTCTAATTCTCGTCCACATTTAAACCAAAGTGAATTTTCAAAACAATAACAAAAATGTTACTAATAACAACCATATCCTACTAATATTACAGCAAAATTCTTTACTGGCCTCACATCATCCCTTTCTGACCTCGGTTGCTGCAGCTTTAAAACCTCCTGCATTATCACACTGTAATCACTCTGGCCCTACAGACTTTCTCATCCTTCCTTCTTGCTCAGACCTCCCCAGCAGTCAGAGGAACACTTTTCACCCCTGTCTCTTCTCATCATGTTACCTTTTGCTCACTTGTTAGATCTCACTTCAAAAACACTTTGCCTCAGAGAGTACTTCCTAAATACCACTCAGACTAGACCAGAAACCCTTGGAGTATTTCACATTTTCCAGTTTTTGGTTTTTTTTTTTTTCTTCATATTAATTTCAGTTTGTCTTTATATTTTGCTTCATGTGATCCTTTGTGTAACTGCTTTCCTTTTCAATAGACTATCCATAAGGGGAGAGAATGTCTTATTCACAATTTATATCCCCAAGATATAATACATCTGATATTTGATCTTTACTAAGTTGAATAAATGAAGAAAATAGAATAATTTATGACTGTGAAGTGAATCTCACTACTGTATAAATTTTTAAAATACCCTCTTTCCATTCAATGACTACTTTTTGGTTAATATTGAGTATCATTTAGAAATTCCATGAAGGGTATTTTTTGGTCACCTTTATTGATTTCAAAGCACATCCCCTCTTTCAGTTTCAGTTCAGTCACTCAGTTATGTCTGACTCTTTGCAACCCCATGGACTGCAACACCCCAGGCTTCCCTGTCCATCACCAACTCCCAGAGCTTACTCAAACTCATGTCCACTGAGTCAGTGATGCCACCCAACCATCTCATCCTCTGTCATTCCCTTCTCTCACCTTCAATTTTTCCCAGCATCAGGGTCTTTTCAAATGAGTCCGTTCTTCACATCAGGTAACCAATGTATTGGAGTTTCAGCTTCAGCATCAGTCCTTCCAATGAATACCCAGAACTGATCTCCTTTAGGATGGACTGGTTGGATCTCCTTGCAGTCCAAGGGACTCTCAAGAGCCTTCTCCAACACCACAGTTCAAAAGCATCAATTCTTCGATGCTCCACTTTCTTTATAGTCCAACTCTCACATCTGTACACAACTACTGGAGAAACCATAGCTTTGACTAGACAGACCTTTGTTGGCAAAGTAATAAATGTCTCTGCTTTTTAATATGCTGCAGAGGTTGGTCACAGCTTTTCTTCCAAGGAGCAAGTATCTTTTAATTTCATGACTATAGTCACCATCTGCAGTGATCTTGGAGCGCCCCCAAATAGTCTCTTACTGTTTGCAATGTTTTCCCATCTATTTGCCATGAAGTGATGGGACCAGATGCCATGATCTTTGTTTTCTGAATGTTGAGTTTTAAGTCAACTTTTTCACTCTCTTCTTTCACTTTCGTCAAGAGGCTCTTTATTTCCTCTTCCTTTGTGCCACAAGGGTAGTGTCATCTGCACATATGAGGTTATTGATATTCCTCCCAGCAATCTTGATTCCAGGTTGTGCTAGAGTGAGTTAAAAATATCCTTCATGAAATATTTGATTTGGGATAGATAAATCCAAACATGATCGAAAATTTATTTAGGCCACTTGGTCTTTTTTTCAACTTAAAGTCTTAATTTAAATATTAGTTCCTCTAGAAAAACTGTCTGGGTCCTTCAGCTAAGATAAGTATCCTTCTCTTGTAAAACCAAAATTGATATTTCTTGTGGGCAGGTGACTTCACATAAAATTCAGGAACAAAGCATCCTTCCACCTTGAGTATTCATCATCATGGTGACCTCATA
Source organism: Muntiacus reevesi (assembly GCF_963930625.1). Taxonomy (NCBI): domain Eukaryota; kingdom Metazoa; phylum Chordata; class Mammalia; order Artiodactyla; family Cervidae; genus Muntiacus; species Muntiacus reevesi. The sequence continues at coordinate 203,921,670 of NC_089249.1, forward strand.
GTCATTTAAATGCAACCAGTAGATAGGCAAAGAGAGCCGGGAGAAGCTATTCTTGCTTTTTTTTTTTTTTTTTTTTTTATTCTTGCTTTTTAAATGACACACACTTCTGCCTATATTTCCGTTGGTGAGAACCTCTTACATGGCGACACCCTACTTAGAAGGAAGATTGGGAATACAGCCCAGGAAGAAGAAGAAACAGGGCTGGGGAGCTCCAAAAAGTAGCTCCCTATCTGAGTCTCAGGGACCTAAGCGTTATTAAATATCCACTAAGATCTATGTGTAACTCTGTACCATGGAGTCATCCCGGAAAAAAAAAAAAAGGAAGTGAAAGTTGCTCAGTCATGTCCAATTCTTTGTGACCCCATGTACTGTAGCCCAACAGACTCCTCTGTCCATGGAATTCTCCAGGTAAGAATATTGGAGTGGATCGCCATTCCTTCTCCAGGGGATCTCCCCAAACCAGGGATAGAACCTAGGTTTCCTGTACTGCAGGCAGATTCTTTACTGTGTGAACCACTAGACAAGCCTTGTGGAATGAATGAATCATTACGGTATTTTTACATAATACTGTTTATCATGGTGATATCAAGGCAGCTCTAGGAAAAGTTAAATTTGAAACTGATGCCCCAGGGTTTTAGTAAATTTGCATCAAGTTTTCCTGCTAACCTCCAAGTCAGTTAGAATCACTGCAGCATGTGCCTCCTAGATGATCGTCCAGCAGCTACAGTGGAGCCCTTTTAGACCTAAGACTCCTCCACCCCGCCCCATCACTGCCTGCCCACCCAAGCTGCTTGACTGAGGATAAGGCCTGTGTGGACATCAGCAACAGCAGGGACGAAGGAAGGAGATCTTGCGCTCTGCAGGAGAGGGTTTGGTGAGAGAATTCAACAATGAATTTAAATCAGAAAAGTTAAATAAGAAGGTGTGTCCATAAACTGTGCTACAGAGGAAAAGTAACCTATTATAAAGGCCTCTCCAACTCTGCCTTTTGTAACTGCCTTTGCCTTGATCCTAGATAATTCTTTATGGATATTTTTTTTAATAGTTCAGTTCAAAGAAATGAAAGTATTTTAAAACGCTATACCTGTCTTTTTTTATAAACAAAGAAAATACACAACATAAAAGTAAAACATTTATAGAAGAATAGTAAATCATAAATCAGAAAAATCTAAAATTATATTTAAGTAAGCAAGCTATCATCTCTCCACAACCCATTTCACCTTCCATAATTATAGTCTAAATTAGTCACTTCATTGTACCAATCATCCAAGCAAGAAACAATGGAAGACATATCTTAATTATCCTTGACTTTATTACATCCAGTCTATCAACATGTGATATTTAGTCTACATACTACATATTTTTTTACTGATCACCTTCTCTACATCATGTTATCTAGAAAGGAGCCCGTTTTTTTTTGTTTTTTTTTTTCTGCTTCTCACAAAGACACAGATGACCATCACACCCTACTTCTCCAAGCTCCATACTACTTGGCACTCTCCTAATGCTATGAGTATGCCTCCATATTATAACTGGCGTTGCTAAGTCCGTCACAGTCCTTGTCTATAAAATGGAGGTTATAATAGGATTTAAGCTGTTGTGCATGTGTGCTCAGATGCTTCAGTCATGTCTGACTCTTTGTTCATGAGATTATCCTGATAAGAATACTGGAGTGGGTTGCCATTTCCTCCTCTAGGGAAACTTCCCAACCCAGGGACTGAACCCATGTCTCCTGTAGCTCCTCATTGGCAGGCAGATTCTTTACTTCTGAGTTACCTGGACTTCCCTTTAAGCCATTGGGTTGTTTTAAATGAGAGTGCTTGAAAAGTTCTTATCACTTTGTCTTATAGTTACTTACGGTATTTCTTATATGCCTAAGTACTACCAACACTTTGTTTTTTAGTTTGTCTATGTGTATATGTGTGTGTATGTCTGCATATATTAGTCATTCAGTCATTTCTAACTCTTTGTGACCCCATGGACTGTAGTTCATCAAGCTCCTCTGTGTGGAATTTTCCAGGCAGGAATACTGGAGGGGTTTGCCATTTCTTTCTCCAGGGGATCTTCCTGACCCAGGGATCAAACCCACAACTCTTGTGGCTCTTGTATTGCAAGCAGGTTCTTTACCCAATGAGTAATCAGGGAAGCCCCTAATACCTACTAAGGTACCCCATGAATACTGTAACTAGTAATCACAAAAATTATATATGGAGAAATATAGTTATTATGATAGCTTTCCCTCATATATGACTGGAATCTTTTCTTCTTTTCAGATGGTACTATTTCTCCATTTTAGTAGAATACATATTTTCAAGTAATTTCTCTAAAAAAGTGCAATTTAAATTTCAGGATAGAGTCTTTTGTAGAGAGACAAATATACTCTTCCACTGCTATTCACAGGTGTAGATCTCTCAAGAATATTCAAATCAGTCAACCAGGACTCCTCGACTGAAAAGCTCAGTTTGTTTAATGTGCAAAACCTCAGAACTATTGTTAAAATTCCAAGCAAACTAGAAGTTATTTGAGCCAGAAATGACACAATTGTATACAGACCTCCAAACCAGTGGTTCTTCCCTAGAGCACTTTTAATCATTCTAAGAGAAAATAGTTTTATTTTAAAAAGCTTAAAACTTGGAACTGTACAGAGTGTTGGGAAAAGAGACTGACAAAGTGACCTTGCAAAGTGAACTCTTCGCCTGCAAGTGACCACCACGGGCAAAGCTTCCAGAAAGCTTTTAAGTCTATAAATGGAAAAATCTGGAATCATAGGTACCAGAAATATGCAGTGGCTTAAGTAAAGATCAGTTTTATATGATTATTATTTTTGAATTTGAATCAGAAAAGCCTCTGTTTTTTAGTAGTTAGGAACTTCAAGAACTGAGATGTGAATACTCAGTCTGACCATCTTAGTTTAAGTATCTTATAATAAAAAGAGGCACAAGATCCCAATAAAAGTGCTAAAAGAAATTTTTTCTCAGCAACTTGAAAATTTTATTCTAAAGCTTTTACAGAAGAATAAACAATAAACAATAGTATCCAGGGAAACTTAGACAAAGAACAATAGAGGATTGACAGAACTAGGTACTAAGATATACCACAAAATATTCGAAAGAAAAATGATATTGTACTCAATATGAATAACCAGGTAGACCAAAAGAATAAAAATTCCAGAACTAGACTCAAATACATATGGGAAATAAAAATATGATAAATCAGGCTTTTCATATCAATAAGCTTCTGATGCACTTTTAAATAATTGGTTTTGGAACAACTGAATAGCCACTTGGAGAAAGATAAGGCTGGACTGATCCCTCACTATATATTCCAAGAAAAACTCCAACAAAGAATACATATATATATATATATTTAAAAGAAAACCATATAAAATATGATATGAAAACATGAGTGAATTGTCTTATTACTTTCAACTAGGGAAGACTTTGCTAAATATATAAATTCCAAAAGCCATAAGAGAGAAGACTGACAAAGGAAAACACATGATATTAAACACTTATACATGTCAAGAATTGGGGAAAAATAGTATAAGAAGATTGCAAGACAAATAACACATTAAAAAAAAACTTGCAACAACTATCAAAGACCAAAGTAAATTTTCCTGATATGTGAAGAGCGACTAGAAAGTGAAAAAAGACCAAAAATTCCTGACCGAGCTATGAGGGAAAGATTTGAACAAAGAGTACACAGGAGGAAAAAAATGCCCCTTAAACACACTAAATGATGCTCAACCTCACTCATATTAAGAAATGTAAAGTAAAACTATAGCAACGTACCATTTCTTATTTACCAACTTGGCAGAAAAAAGGTCATATCATTGGTGGGAAATAGAATGATGCTACTCCTACGCAGAAGAGTTTCACCACCTCTAACAAAATTCCAGATATTACCTTCAGTTGGGGAAAACCCAGTTCCAATAATTTATTCTACTGATATGTCTTCACAAGTATGAAATCACATATACACGAGGGTATTCACTGCAACATTGTTAGTAAGAGCAAAAGCTTGGGAAAAAAGCCCCAAGTCTCTAGCAATAAAAAAAAAATTAGTTGAATAAACTCTGATATAGCCACTCAGTGCAATACCAAGCAGTTTTTAAAAAGGAAGATCTGCATGCACTGATGTGGAGACATTGCCCCCATATATCCTTAAGCAAATATATGCAAGTACAGAGGAGTATCTATCTTATGCTATATTTTGTATAAGAAGGAAGAAAAATGCAATGAGTATTTGCAAAATAAAACAATGAAAAGGTAAACAAGAAACTAATAAAATTGTATATCTGTAGGGAAAAGGTCACAGAGTAAGATGGAAAGGGTTAAGTAAGTAAAAGAAAGAAATTAATCAACATATAGTTGAGTATTTAGCAAAGTCGGCATCAGGGGTGCCACCCTCTATGCAGTCAAAAATCCACATATAACTTACAGTTGGCCCTCCTGATGCACAGGGCTTTCCAGGTGGCACTAGTGGTAAAGAATCTGCCTGCCAATACACAAGATGAAAGAGATGTGGATTCCATCCCTGAGTTAGAACGGCATGGCAACCCACTCCAGTATTCTTGCCTGGAAAATTCCAAGGGCAGAGGCGTCTGGCAGGCTATAGTCCATTGGGTCACAAAGAGTTGGACACAACTGAAGTGACTTAGCATGTTTGGTATCATCGTTTCTTATATCCTTGGTTCTGTGGTATTTGCAGATTCACCCAACAGTGATCATGCAGTATACTACTGTAGTATTCACTACTGAAAAAAATCTGTACATAAGTGAACCTATGTAATTTCAACCAGTGTGGTTCAAAAATTAATTGTAGAGGGCAAGGGAATAAAAATGCAAGGAGCAGGGATGAAAGCAAAACACTGTGTATATATATGTCTATACAATTTTAACTTTTGAATCATGAAAATGCATTATTACTTGAAAAATTTTAAACTAATTATAAAACAACTCCCTAAAACTGAAATTAATTGTCTATTGATAGTCTAAAAGCAATGTCAGCTGAATGAGTACCCAAAGCATCCAGATTTTAAACTCTTTTTTCATCCTCGAAAAGATCAGATTTTTTTGGAAAATTTCAATTTTAAAATTGGGATAAAGAATAAAGAAGGCCTTATGTGAGCCTGGAACACATTTTTTGTGTGTCAGAAATAAAGAAGCTTTCCAAAATCGGGGGTTATGGGGGAGGTCACACTGAGTGAAGCTAAAGAGGAGCTAGTCTGAAAGTGTCACACCAGCCAAAACTGTGGGTAAAACAAGTAAAACAAAAGACGATTGGTAGCAGGGTAACTATGGAGGCCTTCACAAAAAAAAAGCTGACTTTTGAGCGAAGATCTATAAGAGGAAACTTGTACATTAATATCTGAGAGAAGAATACTCTAAACCCAGAGAGACAACATCAAGGGCTCTAAGCTAGGCAGGTAAATGGAGTCTTGGAAAGCCAGTGTGGCTGGAGTACAAGCAGCCGTGGGGAGGCTGGGGAGAGACGGCATCAGGAGCAGCAGTCAGTGCAGGTCACAGGAGGCGCATACAGCGCTGGCTTAAGGGCCGACTGACAGTGACGCCTGTTGGACACTGGGAAGACCGAGGCGCTTGCTATTCTGCGGCCAACCATCTCAGAACTGACACGTCTATTACTTGGAAAGCCAATCAACTACCTTTGAATCTTTGGTTCAAAGGTGAGAAAGTTAGAAAAATGTTAAAAGTGTGGTTGATTTTTACTCGATGCAGGTAGCAATATTTCAGAAGAAAGAATAAGCGCGGGCAAGAACTGGCTGTTTAGAAGCAGCAATTAAAGGAAATAGAGGTTTGAGGCCTCAGAATGCTAGCAAAGCTCATAGCTACCAACTCAAAACAGAGGAAATACAAATAAAAAGTCCTTAAACAACACAGCCCCATTAAGATTCAACTCTGTGGCAATGATCAGATTAAGGGAACGGTCTTCTCCCTTAAACTAATGGCTTCAGATCTGGTGACACTGTGTGGAGAGAGTGGCCTAGAAGCAAGGAAGTAGACACTGGGCTTGACCAATATGTCTAGGGAAGTTTGTGGGTAAACTAATGATAACAAATCAACCCAACGCCTACTAAGTTTTCAAGGGAATTGTAATGACAAAATAAAACAAACCTCAACTGAAAAGCACTTTGAGTTTTAGGGCCAAAAAACAATTCTTGGGGTTCCAACTGTGTGCCAGGATGGAGTGGGTTACAAAAGTTTTACAGCCCCAGAATTGACAGTCCCTTAAATCCACTTCAGTTGTGGCCATGGAGGATAATAGGCAAGGACAAACCACCCAGAAAGTGGAACCAGAGTTCACAAAGAACAATGAACAAAAGCATTCCTACCAGAGAGCAAACTAGGTCTAAGAGAGGAACTCCATTCACCAGGGGTCACAGCACTGACAATGCTCACCCCTCAGGCTTTCATCATGGTTGTGAATCTCTCTTTTCAAAGCACAAATTTGAATTGTAATTATCTTGTCCCTGCTTAGACATTGTGTTGTGTGTATGTGTGTTTGTGCCAGAAGATGAATTGGAAGGGTAGGGGCCATAAATCTGTCTTTAGCCTATAGGCCTCTAGAGCTATGTTTAGACCTAATGAATAGTACTATGCAGCACCTACAGATCCAGACCTTTGCAATGGATGCAGTAAATGAATGGGACTTTGGGTTATTCCCTCCTGGAGAGGATGAGTGTATGGGGAAAACAAAAAAAGAGAGCAAGTTGGTGCCAGAGCAAAGACTGAGACTAGTTAGCTATTCACTAACTAATTACCTTCTTCCTGGGTACTCTCCACTAGACTTAGTCTTAGTCTCCCTTCCCACCTCAGAAAAACATTTTTCATGATCCTATTCTCTCTTTGCTGTCTGCCACTAGGACACTGACCTCAACAGTGTCCTTAGAAATCATATGGTGAAGATAGAAGAGCATACATTGCCCTGAATCTGTGAATGACCACACAGAGCAGAGTCTCCCTCTTCACCACCATCTCGAAATTAACTCTGAATAAAAATAATCCACTGAGATTATTGGATGGGGGTCTGTGAAAAAGAAATCTAGGAAAAAACCCATGCAACCTGCAGGCCTAATGATGTGAGATGCATGAAAAGAAAATGTCCATCCTTGGAGAGATCCCACTCTTGGAGGGCACACACAGAACCTTGTGCACATCAGGACCCAGGAGAAAGGAACGGTGACCCCACAAGAGACTGACTAAGACTTGCCTGTGAGAGTCCAGGAGTCTCCGGCAGAAGTGTGGGCTAGCAGTGGCCTGCTGCAGGGTTGGGGGAACTGACATAGCAGTGTATGCATTGGTCCTTTTGAAGGAGGTCAACATTATCTTCATTACCTCCACCATAGTTGGGCCTCAGGTCAAATAACAGGGAGGGAACACAGCCCCACCCATCGACAGAAAATTGATTAAAGATTTACTGAGAATGGCCCCGCCTATCACAACAAGACCCAGTTTCTCCCTCAGTCAGTCTCTCCCATCAGGAAGCTTCCATAAGCTTCTTATCCTTCTCCATCAGACTGAAAATCACAATCACAAAAAACTAATCACACTGATCACATGGACCACAGTTCAGTTCAGTTCAGTTCAGTCACTCACTCGTGTCCGACTCTGAGACTCCATGAATCGCAGCACGCCAGGCCTCCCTGTCCATCACCAACTCCCGGAGTTTACCCAAACTCATGTCCATCGAGTTGCTGATGCCATCCACTCATCTCATCCTCTGTCATCCCCTTCTACTCCTGCTCCCAATCCCTCCAAAAATCAGGGTGTTTTCCAATGAGTCAACTCTTCCCATCAGGTGGCCAAGGTACTGGAGTTTCAGCTTCAGCATCAGTCCTTCCAATGAACACCCAAGGACTGATCTCCTTTAGGATAGACTGGTTGGATCTCCTTGCAGTCCAAGGGACTCTCAAGAGTCTTCTCCAACACCATAGTTCAAAAGCATCAATTTTTCGGTGCTCAGCTTTCTTCACAGTCCAACTCTCACATCCATACATGGCCACTGGAAAAACCACAGCCTTTACCAGACGGACCTTTGTTGGCAAAGTAATGTCTCTGCTTTTTAATATGCAATCTAAGTTGGTCATAACTTTACTTCCAAGGAGTAAGCATCTTTTAATTTCATGGCTGCAGTCACCATCTGAAGTGATACTGGAGCCCAAAAAAATAAAGTCTGACACTGGTTCCACTGTTTCCCCATCTATTTCCCATGAAATGATGGGACCAGATGCCATGATCTTAGTTTTCTGAATGTTAAGCTTTAAACCAACTTCTTCACTCTCCTCTTTCACTTTCATCAAGAGGCTCTTTAGTTCCTCTTCACTTTCTGCCATAAGGGTGGTGTCATCTGCATATCTGAGGTTCTTGATATTTCTCCTGGCAATCTTGATTCCAGCTTGTGCTTCTTCCAGCCCAGTGTTTCTCATGATGTACTCTGCATATAAGTTAAATAAGCAGGGTGACAATATACAGCGTTGATGGACTCCTTTTCCTATTTGGAACCAGTCTGTTGTTCCAGGGCAGTTCTAACTGTTGCTTCCTGATCTGCATACAAGTTTTTCAAGAGGCAGGTCAGGTGGTCTGGTATTCCCATCTCCTTCAGAATTTTTCACAGTTTATTGTGATCCACACAGTCGAAGGCTTTGGTATAGTCAATAAAGCAGAAATAGATGTTTTTTCTGGAACTCTCTTGCTTTTTTGATGATCCAGTAGATATTGGCAATTTGATCTCTGGTTCCTCTGCCTTTTCTAAAACCAGCTTGAACATCTGGAAGCTCTTGGTTCACATATTGCTGAATACCCCTCGTCCAAGGTAAGGAGCAGTAGCTGCGCTTTGCTGGAGCAGCCGTGAAGAGATACCCCACGTCCGAGGTAAGAGAAACCCAGGTAAAACAGTGGGTGTTGCCAGAGAGCATCAGAGGGCAGACACACTAGAACCATAATCACAGAAAACTAGCCAATCTGATCACAGGACCAGTCGTGTCTAACTCAATGAAACTAAGCCATGCCGTGTGGGGCCACCCAAGACGGTCAGGTCATGGTGGAGAGTTCTGACAGAATGTGGCCCACTGGAGAAGGGAATGGCAAACCACTTCAGTATTCTTGCCTTGAGAACCCCATGAACAGTATGAGAAAGCAAAATGATAGGATACTGAAAGAGGAACTCCCTAGGTCGGTAGGTGCCCAATATGCTAATGGAGGTCAATGGAAAAATAACTCCAGAAAGAATGAAGGGATGGAGCCAAGGCAAAAACAATACCCAGTTATGGATGTGACTGGTGATAGAAGCAAGGTCCCATGCTGTAAAGAGCAATATTGCACAGGAATCTGGAATGTTAGGTCCATGAATCAAGGCACATTGGAAGTGGTCAAACAGAAAATGGCAAGAGTGAATGTCGACATTCTAGGACTCAGCGAACTAAAATGGACTGGAATGGGTGAATTTAACTCAGATAACCATTATATCTACTACTGTGGGCAGGAATCCCTTAGAAGAAATGGAGTAGCCATCATGGTCAACAAAAGAGTCTGAAATGTAGTACTTGGATGCAATCTCAAAAACAACAGAATGATCTCTGTTCATTTCCAAGACAAACAATTCAATATCACAGTAATCCAAGCCTATGCCCCATCCAGTAATGCTGAAGAAGCTGAAGTTGAACGGTTCTATGAAGACCTACAAGACCTTTTAGAACTAACACCCAAAAAAGATGTACTTTTCATTATAGGGGACTGGAATGCAAAGTAGGAAGTCAAGAAACACCTGGAGTAACAGGCAAATTTGGCCTTGGAGTATGGAATGAAGCAGGGCAAAGGCTAATAGAGTTTTGCCAAGAGAACGCACTGGTCATAGCAAACACCCTCTTCCAACAACACAAGAGAAGACTACACATGGACATCACCAGATGGTCAACACTGAAATCAGACTGATTATATTCTTTGCAGTCAAAGAAGGAGAAGCTCTATACAGACAGCAAAAACAAGACTGGGAGCTGACTGTGGCTCAGATCATAAACTCCTTATTGCCAAGTTAAGACTTAAACTTAAGAAAGTAGGGAAAATCACTAGACCATTCAGGTATGACCTAAATCAAATCCATTATGACTATACAGTGGAAGTGAGAAATAGATTCAAGGGACTAGATCTGATAGACAGTCTGATGAACTATGGATGGAGGTTCGTGACATTGTACAGGAGACAGGAATCAAGACCATCCCTATGGAAAATAAATGCAAAAAGTCAAAATGGTTGTCTGAGGAGGCCTTACAAATAGCTGTGAAAAGAAGATAAGCGAAAAGTAAAGGAGAAAAGGAAAGGTATTCCCATTTCAATGCAGAGTTCCAAAGAACAGCCAGAAGAGATGAGAAAGCCTTCCTCAGTGATCAATGCAAAGAAATAGAGGAAAACAACAGAATAGGAAAGACTAGAGAGCTCTTCAAGAAAATTAGAGATATCAAAGGAACATTTCAGGCAAAGAGGGGTTCAATAAAGGACAGAAATGGTATGGACCTAACAGAAGCAGAAGATATTAAGAAGAGATGGCAAGAATACACAGAAGAACTGTACAAAAAAGATCTTCATGAACCAGATAATCACAATGGTGTGATCACTCACCTAGAGCCAGACATCCTGGAATGTGAAGTCAAGTGGGCCTTAGAAAGCATCACTACGAAAAATGCTAGTGGATGTGTTGGAATTCCAGTTGAGTTATTTCAAATCCTGAAAGATGATGCTGTGAAAGTGCTGCACTCAATATGCCAACAAATTTGGAAGACTCAGCAGTGGCCACAGGACTGGAAAAGGTCAGTTTTCATTCCAATCCCTAAGAAAGGCAATTCCAAAGAATGCTCAAACATGGACCACAGTTTTATCTAGTTCAATGAAACTATGAGCCATACTTTGTAGGGCCACCCAAGATAGATGGGTCATAGTGGAGAGTTCTGACAAAACGTGGTCCACTGGAGTAGGAAATGGCAAACCACTTCAGTATTCTTGCCTTGAGAATCCCATGAACAGTATGGAAAGGTAAAAAGATAGGATACTGAAAGATGAACTCCCCAAGTTGGTAGGTACCCAATATGCTACTGAAGAAGTGTGGAGAAATAACTCCAGAAAGAATGAAGAGACAGAGCCAAGGCAAAAACAACACCCAGTTGTGGATGTGACTGGTGATGGCAGTAAAGACCAATGCTGCAATGAGCAATACTGCATCAGAACCTGGAATGTTATGTCCATGAATCAAGGCAAATTGGAAGTGGTCAAACAGGAGATGGCAAGAGTTAAAATAGACATTTTAGGAATCAGCCAACTAAAATGGACTGGAATGGGTGAATTTAACTCAGATGACCATTATATTTACTACTGTGGGCAAGAATCCTTTAGAAGAAACGGAATAGCCCTCATAGTCAACAAAAAGAGCCTGAAATGCAGTACTTAGATGCAATATCAAAAATGACAGAATGATCTCTGTTCGTTTCCAAGGCAAACTACTCAGTATCACAGTAATCCAAGTCTATGCCCCGACTAGTAATGCTAAAGAAGCTGATGTTGAACAATTCTATGAAGACCTACAAGACCTTCTAGAACTAACACCCAAAAAAGATGTCCTTTTCATCACAGGGGACTGGAATGCAAAAATAGGAAGTCAACAGATACCTGGAGTAACAGGCAAATTTGAGCTTGGAATACAGAATGAAGCAGGGCAAAGGCTAACACAGAATTGCCAGAGAACACACTGGTCATAGCAAACACCCTCTTCCAATAACACAAGAGAAGACTCTACACATGGACATCACCAGATGTTCAATACGAAAATCAGACTGATTATATTCTTTGCAGCCAAAAATGGAGAAGCTCTATACAGTCAACAAAAACAAGACTGGGAGCTGACTGGCTCAGATCATGAACTCCTTATTGCCATATTCAGACTTAAATTGAAGAAAGTAGGGAAAACCACTAGACCATTAGGTATGACCTAAATCAAATCCCTTACGATTATACAGTGGAAGTGACAAATAGATTCAAGGGATTAGATCTGAATGACAGAGTGCCTGAAGAAGTATGGACGCAGGTTCCTGACACTGTACAGGAGGCAGGGATCAAGACCATCCCCAAGAAAAAGAAATGCAAAAAGGCAAAATCGTTGTCTTAGGAGGCCTTACAAATAGATGTGAAGAGAAGCAAAAGGCAAAGGAGAAAAGGAAAGATATACACATTTGATTACAGAGTTCCAAAGAATAGCAAGAAGACATAACGAAGCCCTCCTCAGTGACCAGTGCAAAGAAATAGAGGAAAACAACAGAATGGGAAAGACTAGAGATTTCTTTAAGAAAATTAGAGATATCAAGGGAACATTTCATGCAAAGAGGAGTACAATAAAGGACAGAAATGGTATGGACCTAACAGAAGCAGAAGATATTAAGAAGAAGTGGCAAGAATACACAGAAAAACCATAGAAAAAAGATCTTCATGACCCAGATAAACAACATGGTGTGATCACTCACCTAGAGCCAGACATCCTGGAATGTGAAGTCAGGTGGGCCTTAGGAAGCATCACTATGAACAAAGCTAGTAGAGGTGATGGAATTCCAGTTGAGCTATTTCAAATCCTGAAAGATGACGCTGTGAAAGTGCTGCACTCAATATGCCAGCAAATCTGGAAAACTCAGCAGTGGCCACAGGACTGGAAAAGGTCAGTTTTCATTCCAATCCCAAAGAAATGCTATGTCAAAGAATGCTCAAACTACTGCACAATTGCACTCATCTCACATGCTAGTAAAGTTTGAGCTAGCAAAGCTAGCTCAAATTTCTCCAAGCCAGGCTTCAACAGCACGTAAACCATGAACTTCCAGATGCTCAAGCTGGATTTAGAAAAGGCAGAGGAACCAGAGATCAAATTGCCAACATCCACTGGATCATCTAAAAAGCAAGAGAGTTTCAGAGAAACATCTACTTTTGCTTTATTGACTATGCCAAAGCCTCTAACTGTGTGGATCACAACAAAATGTGGAACATTCTTAAAGAGATGGGAATACCAGACCACCTGACCTGCCCCCTGAGAAATTTGTATGCAGGTCAAGAAGCAACAGTTAGAACTGGACATGGGACAACAGACTGGTTCCTAATTGGGAAAGGAGTCTGTCAAGGCTGTATATTGTCATCCTGCTTATTTAACTTATATTCAGAGTACATCATGAGAAATGCTGGGCTGGAGGAAGCACAAGCTGGAATCAAGATTGCCGGGAGAAATATCAATAACTTCAGATATGCAGATAACTTATGGCAGAAGAAAGTGAAGAAGAACTAAAGAGCCTCCTGATGAAAATGAAAGAGGAGAGTGAAAAAGTTGGCTTAAAATTCAACTAAGATAATGGCATCTGGTCCCATCACTTCATAGCAAATAGATGGGGAAACAGTGGAAACAATGAGAGACTTTATTTTGGGGGGCTCCAAAATCACTGCAGATGGTGACTGTAGTCATGAAACTAAAAGACGATTGCTCCGTGGAAGAAAGTTATGACCCACCTAGACAGCATATTAAAAAGCAGAGACATTACTTTGCCAACAACGGTCCATCTAGTCAAAGCTATGGCTTTTCCAGTAGTCATGTATGGATGTGAGAGTTGGACTATAAAGAAAGCTGAGCACCAAAGCATTGACACTTTTGAACTGTGGTGTTGGAGAAGACACTTGAAAATCCTTTGGACTGCAAGGAGATCCAACCGGTCAATCCTAAGGAAATCAATCCTGAATATTCATTGTTAGGACTGATGCTGAAGTGGAAACTCCAATATTTTGGCAACCTGATGCAAAGAACTGACTCATTTGAAAAGACCCTGATGCTGAGAAAGATTGAAGGTGGGAGGAAAAGGGGACGACAGAGGATGAGATGGTTGGATGGCATTGCCGACTCAATGAACATGAGTTTGAGTAAACTCTGGGAGTTGGTAATGGACAGGGAGGCCTGGCGTGTTGCAGTCCATGGGGCTGCAAAGAGTCAGACACGACTGAGCAACTGAACTGAACTGAAGAAACTGGAGGATCTGGAACTGAAGATCCCAAGGCAGAGAGGCTGTGGTTGCTCTAGAAACTGCTAGTGTTGAGAGGCAGCAGCAGGTTAGTTCTTCCCAATGACTCCTGCTGATGGAGATCTGGAGTCAAATCAAGTGTAGTCTTACTTAAAAGTGATGCAGTGATAGCCTAAAGAGGGGAGGTCTTACTTCAGGTCTTATAGAGGCTTGATTTTACTCCAGTCACTCTCGTCTCTTCCTAGGATAAACTCTAAATCTATTCTTTGAGTGTTCTCTAGGTTTCCCTAGAAATTTCATCCTCCATATTAAAAGTGTTAGTCATGTCTGACTATTTGTGACCTCATGGACTGTAGTCCACCCTCCAGGATCCTCTGTCCATGGGATTTTCCAGGCAAGAATACTGGAGTGGGTCACCCTTCCCATCTCTAGGATCCATATTAAAGTTGTATATTAATGTTTATCCTTGCATATTATAAAGTTAGGCAATGTTTTACCTTCTTCTCAAAGAGTAAAATGGATCTCAAAAAACGCTTTAACCAACCCCATCTCCTCATTTGTAATTATATGCTGTTGATATCCAGTGTTTTATTCCATGCTACTTAAGAAGTTATTTTTATATTCTTAAATAGTCAACATTTGTTTAAATCTACACTCTTGTGTACCATTTTTGTTGTTGTTGTTCATCTTTCCTTTCTGGATTTCAGACCTTTCTTCTGGGATCACTTATTTTCCCTTAAGTACAATTTTTAGAAGGATTTTTAACAGTCATTGGACTATCAGAGTTTGTTTGTTTATTCTTTGTTTGATTAAAGATATCTTTGCTTGGCACATTTCTAGAAACACCTCTTTTGCACGATTTCAGATGAATTGTTATTTGCTTTTATAACTTTGAATAATTATTCTGTTTTATTCCACTACTGCTGTTGAGAAGTCAGTATCTGTTACTCTCTTGTATTTTTAAATTTTATTCATAAAATAGTCATCTAGTATTTGCCACATGCTAGATTCTAAGTACTTAAAAAGTAATAACTTATTTATTCCTCATAACAACTCTGTGAGTTTGATGCAGATACTCTAATTGTTATACCTATTTTCTTTTGTTATTTTTAAGCATAGAGAGTTCACCCTTTTGCCTAATGTTACCCAGTTAGTGAGGGTCTGAGGCAACATGTGAACGTAGGCTTCTTGATTCCAGAGTTGTTGTTCTTTTTTTTTTTTAATTTTTAATTTTTTTTTAATTTTTCAGTGGGTTTTGTCATACATTGATATGAATCAGCCATAGAGTTACACGTATTCCCCATCCCGATCCCCCCTCCCACCTCCCTCTCCACCCGATTACTCTGGGTCTTCCCAGCCCACCAGGCCCGAGCACTTGACTCATGCATCCCACCTGGGCTGGTGATCTGTTTCACCATAGATAATATACATGCTGTTCTTTCGAAACATCCCACCCTCATCTTCTCCCACAGAGTTCAAAAGTCTGTTCTGTACTTCTGTGTCTCTTTTTCTGTTTTGCATATAGGGTTATCATGACCATCTTTCTAAATTCCATATATATGTGTTAGTATACTGTAATGGTCTTTATCTTTCTGGCTTACTTCACTCTGTATAATGGGCTCCAGTTTCATCCATCTCATTAGAACTGATTCAAATGAATTCTTTTTAACGGCTGAGTAATATTCCATGGTGTATATGTACCACAGCTTCCTTATCCATTCATCTGCTGATGGGCATCTAGGTTGCTTCCATGTCCTGGCTATTATAAACAGTGCTGCGATGAACATTGGGGTGCACGTGTCTCTTTCAGATCTGGTTTCCTCAGTGTGTATGCCCAGAAGTGGTATTGCTGGGTCATATGGCAGTTCTATTTCCAGTTTTTTAAGAAATCTCCACACTGTTTTCCATAGTGGCTGTACTAGTTTGCATTCCCACCAACAGTGTAAGAGGGTTCCCTTTTCTCCACACCCTCTCCAGCATTTCTTGCTTGTAGACTTTTGGATAGCAGCCATCCTGACTGGCGTGTAATGGTACCTCATTGTGGTTTTGATTTGCATTTCTCTAATAATGAGTGATGTTGAGCATCTTTTCATGTGTTTGTTAGCCATCTGTATGTCTTCTTTGGAGAAATGTCTGTTTAGTTCTTTGGCCCATTTTTTGATTGGGTCATTTATTTTTCTGGAATTGAGCTTCAGGAGTTGCTTGTATATTTTTGAGATTAATCCTTTGTTGCTTCATTTACTATTATTTTCTCCCAATCTGAGGGCTGTCTTTTCACCTTACTTATAGTTTCCTTTGTTGTGCAAAAGCTTTTAATTTTCATTAGGTCCCATTTGTTTATTTTTGCTTTTATTTCCAATATTCTGGGAGGTGGGTCATAGAAGATCTTGCTGTGATTTATGTCGGAGAGTGTTTTGCCTATGTTCTCCTCTAGGAGTTTTATAGTTTCTGGTCTTACATTTAGATCTTTAATCCATTTTGAGTTTATTTTTGTGTATGGTGTTAGAAAGTGTTCGAGTTTCATTCTTTTACAAGTGGTTGACCAGTTTTCCCAGCACCACTTGTTAAAGAGATTGTTGTTGTTCTTTAAGTGCTACTCAGAAATGCCTTTCTTCCTTTCCTTTTTGTCTGCTTTAAAAATTCCTTTGCCTGTGGTATTCGGCATTTTAACGAGACCACGTACACATTGTTTCTGTCTTTAGTCACTTTTATTTAAGACTCGGGCTTCCCGAATCCATGTATTGGTTGGTATCTTTCATTAATTCTGGATATTTTTTCAGTTACTTTTAAAGACAGTTGCCACTCACTCATTCTTTCTGGTTGTTCCTTCACTTGATTATATGTACATTGAATTTTCTTTCTCTATCCATCATGTCTCTTAATGATTCTTTGATACCTTTTCTGTCTTCTTCCTGTCTGGACTATATTTTTTATACTTTCTTCATATAGGTCTTTCAGTTGATTATTGAGCTGTGTCAAATCTGCTGTTTAGTTATTCCAAAGGGTTTTTATAATTTAAACTATTTCATTTTTAGAAATTTTATCTAATTAATTTTAATCTCTTGTTTTTAAATTATATTTTAAATGTCTTCATTCATGCAAACATAGTGAGCATACATTCAGAGAAGGCAATGGCACCCCACTCACTCCAGTACTCTTGCCTGGAAAATCCCATGGATGGAGAAGCCGGGTAGGCTGCAGTCCATGGGGTCGTGAAGAGTCGGACACGACTGAGTGACTTCACTTTCAGTTTTCACTTTCTTGCATTGGAGAAGGAAATGGCAACCCACTCCAGTGTTCTTGCCTGGAGAATCCCAGGGACAGGGGAGCCTGATGGGCTGCCGTCTATGGTGTCGCACAGAGTCGGACACAACTGCAGCGACTTAGCAGCAGCAGCAGCAGAGCATACATTATATCATAGTTTTAATCTCAAGTATCATGGTTCTTGCAAATTGGACTCTGTGCTTTACTGTTTCCATGACTCTCACTCGTAAAATTTGTTTCTTGTGAATGAGTGTTTTTTTAATGGTGAGATAATGTAATTGTGAACCGCAGTCTGGGAGAACTCTTTGAAGTGTGGGTTTGAAATTTATTCTCTCTCCAAAGAGTGAACATTTGCTTCTGGCAGATGCCTAGGAGGACTATCAGTCTAGAGCTACTTTAAATAATGTTTTCAAGTGTTTTTTTTTAAGTGTCACACCAGGCAAGTATGAATTCTGACTTCCAACCTGAATGGGTGCAGAATAGGGATGATAAATTCTCTGGGGGTTGTTTTCCATATTCTGCCATAAGCAGAACTAAGGTATATATTGTCACTTTCCACCTCCATGGGTGTGGGTTTTGTTTCATTGTTTCTTGGGGTCTTTCGTTTACCACGAGGAACGTCTCAGTGATCAGTGAAGATGTTATCTTTCAGAGGACTGTTCTTACATGGAAATCTTTTACTTAATCTCCAGTCTGGCTTTGACTTCAGCCTTTGTCTATGTCCAGTTTTCACATTTGGCCCATTATAACTCACATTCTAGGCTTTAGAAAATGGGCATGTCATTTGAGGAGAAAAAGGGATCTTCTAAACTTCCTTAATTTTTTTCCATGTGAATCATGCATTGAAGATTTTCTTTAATAATTTATGTATTATGCAATAGTATCAAATGAATTATGCATAGTATTCTCAAATGTTTATCATTGTTTGATGTGACTTGAATATCAGCATCACCAACATTCAGTAACAGCAAGAATTCTATGAGTTCTTACTGTGTGCTAGGCACTGTGCTGGATACTGTGAGATACAGAAGGAAACCAAACTAAGTGAAAACAAAAGTGCTGTGACCTCATGGAGCTTACAGTATTGCTAGGGAAAAAAAGAGCGTTAAAAAAAGTAATTAACTGTTGGTGGGAAAGTTAGTTGGTGCAGTCACTATAGAAAATAGTATGGAGGTTACTCAGAAACCTAAAAATAGAATTATCATATGATTCAGCAATCCCTCTCCTGGGCACATATCTGGACAAAACTAAAAATTAAAAAGATATATGCACCCCGATGTTCATAGCAGCAGTATTCACAATAGCCAGGACCAGGAAGCAACCTAAATGTCTATTGACAGGTGAATGGCTAAAGAAGATCCGGTACATATATTTAATGGAATACACTACTCAGACATAAAAAAAACAACAAAATAATGCTATTTTCAGCAATCTGGATGCAACTAGAAATTATCATACTAAGTGAAGTAAGTCAGAAAGACAAATACCATGATATCACTTACATGTGCAATCTAAAATGTGACAGAAATGAACCTTTCAATGAAATGGAAGCAGAATCATGGATATAGAGAACAGACTGGTGGTTGCCTGGGCGGGGGAGGGGGCTGAGGGAGGGATGAAGTGAGAGATTGGGTTATTGGAACTAAGCTTTCAAATATAGAATGGATAAACAACAAGGTCCCACTGTATAGCAAAGAGACCTATCTATATTCAATGTCCTATGATAAATCTTATGGAAAAGAACATACTAAAAAAAGAATGTATATACACATATGACTGAATCACTTTGCTTTACTGAAATAATTGACACATTATAAATCAACTATACTTCAATAAGATCAATGACAAAAAGTAATTAAACCACACTATGATTAGTGTGGTGAGTTTTATGACCCTTGTATTTTGACTGACTTTAAATAGTTGTATCATGTCATTGATCTAAAGGCCTTTATACTCAGTAAATATGTACATGTAAATACCCAAGGAGCTAACTGGAACCAAATGCAAATTGTGAATCCAGAAAATACTGGTGAGACTAGAATGGCCTCTAAGATATCCTAATGCACGTGTGCTAAGTTGCTTTAGTCATGTCCGACTCTGTGCAACCCAATGGACTGCCTGCCAGGCTCCTCTGTCCATGGGATTCTCTAGGCAAGAATCCTGGAGTGCGTTGCCATGCCCTCATCCAGGGAAGGGCCTAATACATACCTTTAAAAGAAAAAATGTTGCATTTAAGGGGAAAGGGAGGCATCAAAAGGAAGAGAAATTCAGAGTGTTTTATTTTTTAGAATTATCTGAGCTGGTTCAATGTGACAAATGTAAAATGGGAGGAGATGCAATAAACAAAAACAACACTGGAAACTAGGAAGAAATGCAGAGGCCCCAAGGAAGATGACACTAATTATCAAAGGAGAATGTATCTCACCTGTTTAGTGCCAGCAAGGAAAAAAGCAAGACCATAAAGAGCCTGTAAAGGAATCCTGTGGAATTGTAGTTGAAACTCCTCTGGCAACTGCTTCAGGCCAAAAGTTGGCATTACCAGATGTCTGCCTTCTAAAGGAGAAATTTGTGTGTCGGGCACCAGGGGTTTCCCACCACTGATGTTTGAACTTAGTTTATATAATTCTATCAAAGGACTCTCAAACATCCAGGATGTCTCCATTTCTTTTTTACCTTTTCCTAAATTATTCTAAATATATAACAATATTTTGACAATTAGCTAAATATATGACAGGGTTTTTAAAAAGTGTAGTTAATTCATTGCAAGAACAAATCTAAGGGGTTTTTATCCCTCTTTTGGTCCTGCCGTGTGGTGATTCTGCTCCTTTTCAGATTATTTTGGAATCTTAGAAGTGGAAGGAAATAAGTAAAACACTTCACAGGTTGAAAAATAATTCTATATAAAATATATAAAGAATTCTATATATTCAAATCTACATAGATTTGAATAAAGAACAGATATAAAGTACAAGAGGTACTTTTTTTTTTTTAAGTATCATTAAACATTCCTTGAATTCCAAAAGCAATCTAAGCAAAAGGTATACTTTCTGATGACACGGTTTACAATAAGATTAAAATTAAACAAAGCAAATCTGAAAAAGTATGGAACATATGAGTTGGTTAGGGCAAGTTTAGGTAACTGTAGCTGCAATGAGATCATTACTTGAAAAAAATTATTCACAGTGAGAACATGACATTAAAAAAACATTATCTAGAATAAGGATAATACTGTTGGAATAAATTCTCAAATAACACGCTACATTTATAAGCTCTCAATTTAAAAGTTTTCAGAATTTGAAACTATTTAATGATCTAGCCCTATTCTATCCCCTTTGTTTTATGAATGAAAACACTCTCATTAAGTGACTTTTCAGAAGTTGCACTGAAATTCTGCAGCAAAGACTTTTTTCATATATACAAGCAATTCAGCCAAACATGGACAGGCTAGAATTTGAAGGAAACATTTGCTCACTTTATAGAAAATAAAAAGTTCTCTTCTTGATCAAGGGTTATTTGTTTACAGTGAAACATGGGCTTGAACAAGGACTGGTTTGGAGAACCTGATTGAAGGAGTCTTAGCACCAAAAAGGAACTCAGATAACAGTTTCAAACCCATGTTTAACATCCATCAATCCAAATGCAAGTATGTGAAGCCATAGGGACTGAATTCCAACTGGATATGTACCTAGGTTTAACGAAACAGAAAAAAATTGATCTCAGAATGAAAGAAAATAAAGGACCATGCTTATAGACCTCACAGATGTGGGTGTCTTTTCTTGCCAAGAACATGCCTTCCAACAACAGGATAAGGCTTGTGATGCCTGCTTTCATGGCATCACTCGGAATTAACTTATCAGCTGAGCCAATGAGAGGGATTAGATCAAACAAATTTTGATTTAGCCTTCATCAGATAGCGGAATCGCATCCAAAATGACACTATTATCTTTGTTTGCCAAGGGCTCATTGAAGAAATTAAAGTATAATTAAGAACTTGCATTCTGTAATCATTTTCTTAGTGAAAGAAATATCAAAAATATAAATATTACATTCGCAACTCATGATGGGAATTTAAGTTGTGGGTACTATCAAAAACACGGACAAAGTCTTTCCAATTTCTATCACTGAACTCCTTTCCAGACCACTTGAAAGGAACAACATGGGTGAAAAGTATTCTAATTTTCCTCTTTTTTTCCTTTTATCTATGCCATGTGTATTTCCCTTTTGGAGACTCTAAGATCCCTATCAGCTAAAAACCAAAAATGTCTTTAAAACATGATTCATACTTAAAAATAAAAAGAAGTATCTTGATTTGTGATGGATGGATTACTGGATACATTTTCTGAGTTTTAAGAATAATCACAAAGAAACACATCTGAGACAGTCATCGTAGAGCCCATCATTTGAATCTTGAAATTATTTACTGAAATGTACTTTTTATGTCCTAAAGTTACCAAATACCTGTTACATTATATTAACAGAAAAGATATTTATTTGGGGATTATGCTTCATTATTTGTAATAATAGGGAAGGCAGCCCATCACAAATAAAAGAAACAGAAAATCAAAACCGTATGTTGGTCATTTGTCCCTACAGTCTTCCACTATAATTATGCCAAGATCTAAAATTATCCTTCTCTCCTCCTTTTGCCTTCCTACTAGCCATTCCTAGAAGTCATGACATGCCTAGCCATGTTGTAGTGGTGCTCTGCTGGGAAAAGCTTGATACATGACTCATGATGACACAGACATAATCCGAAGAGGAACGACAGTCCAGAGTCTGGTCTGGAATTCAGAGCACAGCTGTTTTAAAACATGGAGAGATGCTGGGAGCTCTCTTCAGCGGAGCACCCAAAGAGCCCCTATGTCACAGCTGTTCGTAGGCCATGTCTTCCCCAGACTGTAAAGACACGCCCATCAGCTGAAGGCCATCCTTCTTTCACCCCCGCCCCCAATTCTTTCCTAGACAGTGTTTGGATGACAGTGCTGACTGCTACACATCAGCCTGTTTCCTAAATTTCATTTGCTTCTGCCTCAAGATTATTTGAAAGTTCCACAGTCTTACCCCAATCAGTAGCCCAGTTTTCCTCCACTCCTGCCTTTGTCCAGAGGTTGACCTTGAACTGAACTGACTCTGCGACAACCAGTGAGCCCATGCACAACAACTCAATCCATGCACCACAACTTCTGAAGCCCAGGTGCCCCAGAGCCCGTACACAGCAACAAAGGGAGCCACACCAATGAGAAGTCCACACTCACAGCAACTAAAGAAAAGCCCACACAGCATCAAAGATCCAGCACAGGAAAGATAAATAAGTAAAGTTTTTTCAAAGTACACAGCTTAATCCTGTTTTTCAGAATAATGTAGCCACTGTATACTCTTTTCTATGCTAATCTTTCAGGAAATTAAACATGTACTTCTGCACTAACCATGAATGCATGACAGTATTAACATACTAATGGTCTGAATTAATTAAAATAATCTTGAAAGAATTTATAAAGAGAAGGGAAACATAAAACTAAGACAAATATTCTCAGCTACAGAAGGATATAAATATCTCTCCTAAATACATACTTTTCAAAAAGGACCTTGCAGGAGATCTGTTGATTTTGCATTTTCAAAAATTTCGGTAGGAAATAACAAAACTTAAACCATTGCTACCTGCTAAAAGAAAGGTACACCTTTCCAGGGAAACTTATAAATGTGTGTTTGAGGAATTTACCAAACAGGTAAGGAGAGCCAGAAAGACGTATAAAAGGTAAACCTGCAAGTTGTCATCCTGGGTAGATATGTAACAGAATGGCTTTGTTTTGATCACTATCATCAATTCATCCCCAAAAGAAAAAAATGGCATTTTCCCATTTTTCTTCTTTCTAGATGGCCCCTTTTATCATCTACCTTTGGCCACAGGTAGAACAGAGATATGTTTTGGAGAATGGCTTGATGCAAGTAGGATACCTGCTCAAAGATGCCATAGGTAGGCATGATTTCTGTGAACATTTATGTCAATCATAAGAATTCATTCAACTATTAAAATAAATGTATTGAGTTCTACTAAGACTAGGCACTACTCTGAGAGCAAATACCATACTTAAAAGTATTGCTAACAGGGGAGAATCCTTTAGATAAATAAACAAAGATGAAAACAAGCAGGGTCCAAGATAGAGAAAGGGGAGGGGCCTTTTGTTTACTCTATTTCACCATGAAAGCCTCACTGAGAAGAAGATATTTAAGCTAATTCTTGAGGAGGAATTAACTATTTAACAACAAAAACCAAAATAAGCAGAAAAACAGAAAACCAAAAGAAGAGATAAGAAATAATTTAGCAATGAACAGATAATAATGATAATAGCAATAGCTAGTATTAGTAAATATTACACATTCTGATATGGACATCACTTATATTATCTCATTTAACCTTCCCAATAATTCTCTAAGAGAATTATTATCATTCTAATTTTACATAAATTTGTTTCAATTAAGTAAACTATCTAAGATCACAGAAGACATAAGTGGTGGGAGCAGGAAAGATCTGAGCCTTTATCTGTCTACCTGCAAACATTGCTCAGAATATGTGATTTGAATATCTGATGAAATCTCTAGTCATTTACCCTTGAAAACACTATACATTTTCATTCCCTAGTACCACCTCCTCTTCCTCCATATTTACCTAATCCTATTCATCTTCTAAGCTTAGTTTAGGTACAACCTTCTCCTCTGCACCTTAACAATAATAATACATTAGCTGCAATTTCCAGACGTCATTATTAAACATCCTGAACAGTCAGTCTTCATAACAACACACAACAAGGATCCTGAGAAAGGGTTTAAGTTGTGGTTCTCAAACTTCATTGTGTGTCAGTATCCCTTGGATGGTGTGTTAAGATAAAAACTGTCCCTACCCTCAGAGTTTCTAACTCAATAGATATAGAGTAGGGCCTGGGAACTTGCATTTCTAAGCTGTAGGAAAGCTGATGCTACTGGTATGGAGACTCTTTGAGAACCACTAAGCTAAATAACCCAGGTGGCACTAGTGGTAAAGAAAAAATCCGCCTGACAGTGCAGGAGAAACCTGTGATGTGGGTTCAATCCCTAGGTCGGGAAGATCCCCTGGAGGAGGGCATGCCAACCCACTTCAGTATTCTCGCCCGGAGAATCCCATGGACAGAGGAGCCTGGCAGGCTACAGTCCATAGGGTCACAAAGAGTCTTACATGATTGAATTTACTTAGCATGCACATACAAGCTAAATAACTGTCCAAATTTACTGAGTCAACAAATGGCAGTGTCAGGTAGGATTTGTATTCAGATACACCCAAAGCTTGCATTCTTACCTAGTACTCTAGTGCTAAAATGATCCTTTCCAATTGGGTTTTTGGTGAGCATTATATATTTGGAACTTAGTGTATTTCATACTGTTTATTATTTTCCATCCCTCCAATCAGAGCACATATAGAATAAGCTCCCCTTGGCATCCCCTGTCCACAGCAGAGCTCTGCACGATCATGAGCTCTGTAAAGGTTGGTTTGTTGACAGTCACCTCCCTCTCTGCTTGGTTTAGGTTATTTTGACTGCAAGAATTTATGACTAGGCTAGCTTTTGCAATGGGAGTTGATTAAAATACGTGTGACAGCAGGAGAAGAGGAAGTTTGGCAGGAATCTAAACCCAGTTTCATGGATACTGAATCTGATGATCTTGCTAGCTCTATCAGCTCCATTACCATTTCATAGCTATTTTGGATGTGTGTGTCTCCCTCTATAGCAATCTACTTTTATTCCTATTGCTATCTAGTTGATTCTTTTCATGCTCCCTGGTCAAACCCTTGAAAGAAAGGACATTTGATAGGTCTAGGTAATTACTGCTGTCCTTATTTGGACTAAGCTATTTATGCTTGACAAAGGAAAGGATTTCTTCCCCATCTATGGATTAGTAACCCTTATGTCTGGTGCCTATGCCTGGTCCAATCAGTTGTTGTCATTGAGAAGGGCCCCAGGCTCCAGAATGCAGCTTGCCATAGCTGCACTTTCATTTCATGAGAGTGGGCACATTCCATGTGATTGACATGTCTGGTACAAAAATTCCTTTTTATAAAGTTTCCTTGTATTATTTCTAATCATATAAAGTATTTAGTAAATGACATGAAGACTTTATAAATATATTCTGAGGTTCATAGAGTTTTCCTTTCTTACATCTTTTTGTTCATTAATTCTTCGATGCAATTTCTGCTGTAGTTTTACATGTAATGCTATATTCTCAATGGAGCATAGTAATAGAGCTATAAAGAATGAGAAACAACAGTGGAGAACTATTAATCCCTTATCCCAGAATGTGAGAATAGGATCTTAATCCCATATCTCAGAGGGTGAGAATAGATATGGGAGGAAAGTTCTGTTTTAAGTAAAACGACACTGACAGTCTCATAAATTCAACTGTCTGCTTGTGTTTGCTCTCTTGGCAGAGTAAGAGTGTAATAATTGAAACCTTTTATTCTTCAAACATAACCTATATTTTCAGAAAAACTTGGACAGAGATTTTGTTTTACCTTGGATAGTTTATACATTCTTCTAATTTTTTTCTTCGTTTTTTTTTTTGCAAATAGAATACTATATATTAAGTTTCCATAGTCTGTTAGGCAAACATATAAAATCTAAACCAACTGTACATTTCTAAAAGATTTTTATCTTAAAAATTGCTACCATTATTAACCCACTAAAAAATCCAGACTTCTTCAAAGCAAGGGTCCCAGCTGTGATTTCATTTGCTATTTGGTGCCCTGAAATTCATGAAGACCTATCTCAAATTTCAGAATTTCATTCAGCCATAAAATACTGGTTCAGAATTACTTGTGCCCTAAAATCAGCTACTACACTAATATACTTTATTGACTTTCCTTTTCAAATTTCTCTTCTAAATTAGAAGCATTCTGCTTTGGGATGTAACTCTCTATCCTACCCTCTTTATTTTCTGGGGGTTATTAGTTTATTCAGTCATCTTTCTTTTAACTTATTAGGCTTGAATTTCTACAGGGTAGTCTGGGTGTTTTACCTTGGAAACAGTGATAAGAATTTTCTCTGTTAAACTATATCTGTGTTTTATTTTAACTTTTCAGGTATAGGGCAAGATCCACTTGCTCACTCAGTTGTATTCAGTGGGGATAAGATCATAAGGGAAAACAGTTTATGGTGCCAGAGAATTACTAAATGTATGTGGGTTTTATGAACACTCTTCTTTCTTGCCAGAAGCATGTTTCATAAATAAATTTCTTAAATATGTGCTTTGAAGTTGGAAAAAAAAAATTCTAGGAGAAAGTAGCCTGTTATAACTCTGAGACATAATTGTCTGAAATTAGTCAAGAAAAAAAATAATCTCCACACAGTTAAATTAAATCACATTGAATAAAACTGCATCCTACCACCTAAAGTTTTGGTGATCATCCTGGTGTCTACCTTCCTCTCAGAGAGCAGCATAACAGAATAGTGTGTCTGTGTGACTAATCAGAGGCACAGAAGGACAGACTTGAAATGAATCATCTCAAATATAACTAATTCTTAAATGACATCATATTGAAAATGGTGCACCTATGAGAACACACAGAATCTAGTCAGAGAAGGTAAGAAGTCAGCCTTGAAAGAGAAGATTTTCCTGTGCTACTTCAAAGAAGATGTTGAAAGTTAATTTAATATTACCTTAGAAGTAAAAAAGTTTCCTCTCTTTTAGGAGGCACATTATGGCCAGCAAGATATTCCGTGAAAACCTTTATGTGAGGTAAGGGGCAGGGTGAACATCTGGATTCCCTCTGTATCATGAAAAGACCCAGGGTTTGGCCTCTTAGGAACTTATTTATTCATTTTCCCAGTCAACCATGAGATTAAAGAAAGGCAGGTGAATAAGGGGTGAGAAAAAGAACTTTGACATGACTAAAACTTCTTTCTAGGACTTCCTTGGTGGTCTAGTGGCTAAGAATCCATCTTGCAACACAGGGGGCACTGGCTCGATCCCTGGTCTGGGAAGACCCCACAGGCCGCGGGGCAACCAAGCCCGTGCGCCATAACTAACCAGCCTGTGCTCTGGAGCCCATAGCCACAGCCACTGAACCCACGCGCCCTAGAGCCCAATCTCCCGACGAGAGAAGCACCACAATGAGAAGCCCCTGCTGGCCGCTAGAGAAACCAGAGCAAAGCCCGCGCGTAGCAACAAAGACCCAGCAGTCAAAAATTTAAAAATAAACAGCAAAAACAAATAAACAAGACTTCTTTATGATAAGAATGAATAATTATGACCAAGTGAAAATAAAGATAAAACGAGGAAGCAATATCAGAAAGTTATAGAAAACAGTTAACAAGCTCTGTTCCTTCAATCATACACCAAAGTCGCCTTTTGGCCTTTATTTGTTTAGACACATACATGAATCTGAACAGAATACAAGAATCTTTTTAT
This sequence comes from Muntiacus reevesi, assembly GCF_963930625.1. Taxonomy (NCBI): domain Eukaryota; kingdom Metazoa; phylum Chordata; class Mammalia; order Artiodactyla; family Cervidae; genus Muntiacus; species Muntiacus reevesi. Next base: position 203,949,415 of record NC_089249.1, read on the forward strand.
TTACAAAGAACTGATGTTCTCCATCTGGACCCAGCTACTCCTCATTGGACCTGAAACAAGAACTCTAAGAAAAGACAACTTGTTTTAAACTGGAAAGAATTAATTGTATCATATTACCTTATTTGTGACCCGGTGAACTTTAATTATTCAGTTCTGCAATTCTCAAAGTTGACATGTAGAATAATACACTATAGAGAGCGGGAAACATTTCCTAGGAGTCTCCTCGTCTAAGCTTGCACTATCTAATTTAGCCTCAATTAACTTCAGGGGGATAACGGAATAGAAGAGGCAAGCTCTGTAATTTCCAGTACAGTTTCAAAATAAAGATCACATTCAGAAAAGCTTTCTAATAGTTTTGCCTCCTCCTGAAACTGCCAAGCTGGTACTGGTCATGTTTTGCTGTTTTCTCCATAACAATATTGAGACTATCTGAGACCTAAAGAAGATCAACTTTGCCTTCCCTGCCACTGATATGACAGAGACAACAGGAATAACTTTGGGGATGGTAACTCAGGATTACGATGAATCAGAGTGGAAGTGGATGAAACTTTTGTATTGGTATGACTCTCTTCTACAGAAGAGTATGCATTAAGCATCTGCCATTTTAGGTATAATAGAAATGTGTTATTACTTTTTAATCAAAATCTCTTTAGGACCTATAATTCAGACCTGAACACTAAAAAACATAATAGCCATAATAGTTATCACTGATGAGTATGGCCTCGGTGTTGCAGAAATTGTATCAGGCACTTTACAGGACTCTCAGAACTGCAACCTGTGCATTACTGACTCTTTACAGAATAGGACACTAAGGCTGAGGAATGAAGGAATTTTTCCATCACCAAACTTGTAGCAGCACTGAGGGCCATACCTACTTCATTACAAAGCTGAACTGTTTGCCTGTTCTTGCTTCAAAAATCATTAGCATATGACATCAATAACCAAATAAGAGTAATTTACATTGGTGGTTAAGCCAATCTTGATGGGGCTGGGGGTTAGAGTTTCCATTCACTTTCAAACCATGTGGAATAATACAACCTTTATTTTCCTAATATAGTCCTTGCAGGAGATTAGATTATATCCTCCTTACTAGAGGTTAAACCTGCTTTTAGGAAAAATGCAATTCACTCTTGAAAAACTCTAAAGCATAGCAGGGAAATTTAAGCTTTGCTTTCAAAGCCCCATTAAACTACGCATATACAATTTAGGTTTACATATTTGACATCCTTCTCTTTCCAATCTATCTCTAAAACTCTCCTTTACCCTAACCCCTCATCTCCCTTCACCATATTTTAGAAACAGCTTAGACTTTTAGGCAAATTAAATTTCCTTTAGATTACAAAAAACTTTCATTATTGTACTGTCCATAACAAGAATAGAACAGCAGGAATTTAACTCCCTTTCATTTTGGCCCAGGTCCAGGTTGGTGATATTTTCCTCCCGTCCTTTTCCCTGTTGTTAAATACACTGGGCTCTTACAGAGCCAGACTTTGGCGGGACAGCACCACTTTCAATCTGAAACAGCTGGAGAAATGTTCAGAAAATTCTGTGTCTAATGATTAATAGCAAATTTCAAAAAGGACAAAAGATTAGCCAACAAATCCCCAGGATTTCTTTGGATCCCTCAAATTCAACATTATCAGAATTCTGTGTTTTCTCCTAATAGTCTTCTAAGTATATGTGTTATAAACAAAACATAACAATAAATTATGTTCTCTTTTAACCTTTGTTAAATCTTTCATGACTTATTTATAATTTATAAAGCTATAGATAATAGGACTTTGACTTTTACTGATGAAAACACACCCACAATTGTTATGTAGAAACTTTCAGTGGCTAGAACCTTAATAGTCTATCATCCTTGAAACGAGCCATTTGTTTCAGCCTGTCTTTCTGTGAAAGAATCTAAATGAATCTATTAGTATTAACTCATCAAGAAAGAAGAGAATGCATTGTATTCATTTCCATTTTAATTCACTAAATTTACAGAGAAATCTTTCTGGTGATGTGTATACCTTGATTAGTAAGACAAAAGAGCAGTATGTAACACAATTAACATTTAGATATAATGTAATACCATACAGGGATCACTAAAATATACCAAGATCTCTTAAATTCTATTTAGTAAAAGAATTTCATTAAGTAGAGACTGTTTAAGAACCTTGTGCCTCTAAATTAACACAAGTGGAATTTGAGATTTAGAGAGTTTAAATAATTTACTTAAGGTCACAGAGCCACTAAGTAATGGACCCAGAATCTGAACCCTGTTCTATCTGACTCCAAATCCATGCCTTTAATGTCTGAGTCAAGGCATTCACATAACTAACTATAACAGGAGACAGAAAAATAAACATCATAAGAGAGGCATGCAAATCAGTAAAGGAAAAGGTCATATTAAATTGGAAAGTATAATGGACATAGTAGGTCATGAGCTGGACCATGTAGGATGGAGAGGATTATGAACTTATGAGAGGAGTCTGTGTCTACAGTAATCCAAAGCAATGGCATTTAAAAATGCGTAAAAGAAAAATGAACATGGGTGATGCTTGGGAACAAAGAATTCTTGCTAAGTGTCCTGCTTTCCCAATAGTGGGTGCTAGAGAGAGAGAGAGAGACTGTGAGGCTGCATGAGGGAAGGCATTTTTTGTTCCTGATTGCTTTCTCTTCTTGTCAGGGTAACCCCAAGAATGTTTCCTCAGTCTGGAGGCAGCTGTTTGGTTCTGGAGGAGCAGTTTGTTGTTTGCCACAGTACCGGAACCAACTTCATTATGTGTATATGTGCTCAGTTACGCGGTGGTGTCTGACTCTGTGCAATCCTACAGACTGTAGCCCGCCAGGCTCCTCTGTCCGTGGGATTCTCCAGGCAAGAATACTGGAGTGGGTAGCCATGCCCTCCTCCAGGGGATCTTCCTGACTCAGGGATCGAACCCACATCACAGGTGTCTCCTGCATTGGCAGGCGGGTTCTTTAACACTAAGCCACCTGGAAAGCCCCAACTTCATTATAATCCTTTGAATATAGGTATCTGGGACCTCACTCCATGGGGCCCCATCTTTGCACATCTAAATTTAATAATTTCAACTTTTTCTCTTTGCTTCTTCCTGCAGTTATTTCTTATACAATACTTGAGTATTCTACTTTTGCCTCTTCAGTTCTCCAATCCTGATTAGTCAGTATGTTAAATCTCTCTGTTGTAATAACAGATATAGTTTCTGCCTCCTGAATATACCCTTACTGATACCTATTATTCCTGTGCTAATGCCAAAAGCAACCACTGGTGAGAAAAACAGAATTACCATAATGTTTATTATTATTAACAAATTTATAATAAATAATAAAAATTTTTACTGTTAATAAAAATTCAACTTTGCACATAGAGAAAGACTCATGAAGTATGTGTGAAACAGTATCTGAATAAATTTTGTGGAGGAGATTTCTATCAGTAAAGAGGAAGAGGGGAAGAGCTGTCAGGGAGACGAGTAACAGTGGCAGACAAGGAAGATTAGTAGGAAACAGCTAGATGAGGGAAGGGAGAAGAACATTCTAGGAAAGAAAATGAGTTGTATGTGGGAGGGACTCAAACTGGGAGGGACTGAGATTTATTCAAGAAACTGAGGGAAGTAGAGTGTGGCTGGACTGGTGAAAAGAACAGGGAAAGGGAAATCAGATGAGTCTAATGAGATTAGATTCAAGAAAGAAAGAGTTTAGGTGGTCTGGGGAGTGGAATCCAGAGTTCAGAAAATTAATAGTGAAATTTACAGAAATAGGGATGCTAAGAAAAGAAAAGTAAGATTCATGGCATATCGAATACAAGGGGTTTGGCTGCAGGAGCACGTGACTTTAAACTTGATACGAGAAATCTTGACCCAGATCCTTATCTTCATGGCAATGAAGAAGCCACAAGAATAATGCAATAATAATGTAAAGAGAAGAGAGAAACTACCATCAAACTTTGGAGAGAATTTTAGGTATGTGAGAAAGGATGTTGTGATCAGAGTAAGGAGTAACAGATAAGACTGAACATTTCTCAAGAATAACTAGGTCAAAGACAAATATTACCTGCCAAAGGCTAAAGAAAACTGGAGATAAATTAAACAGAATTAAGGGGGGTTGGATGGGCTTCCCAGGTGATGATACTGGTAAAGAAATCCCCCTGCCAATGCAGGAGATCCAAGGGATGTGGTTTCAGACCCTGGATGGGGAAGATACCCTGGAGAAGGAAATGGAAACTCACGCCAGTATTCTTGCCTGGAGAATCCCATGGACAGAGGAACCTGGTGGGTTATACTTCATGGGGTCCCGAAGAGTTGGACACGCCAAAACAAAATCAAGGCTGTTGGATAGTCATGAGGCAGAGTGCCAGAGAGGTCAAGAATCTGGATGCTGAAGTCATGAAATAATGAACAATCTGTGATGGGAAGGATCAAGGGGTATACAGTTCACCCCTAATATGTAAGATTAACTGACCAGTAGTTTGAAAGAGCACATAGTTCATTGTGACTCAAGTCTAAAGAGTAGCAATCATTTGGGAACTGAAACAATGGATATTTAGATGAATGCTGCAACTGGAGATTTTACTGAGGGTTTAATACTTAGTTCAATAGTACTTCTTTTCGTGTTTGTTCTTTATGGGTTTTTAATAGTGTTTTGGTTATCTCGTTGTTGTTCAGTCACTCAGTCATGTCCTACTCCATGACCTCATGGACTGCAGCACACCAGGCTTCTCTGTCCTTTACTATCTCCCAGAGTTTGCTCAAATTCATGACCATTGAGTCCATGATGCCATCCAACCATCTCATCTTTTGTTGTCCCCTTCTTCTCCTGCCCTCAATCTTTCCCAGCCTCAGGGTCTTTTCCAGTGAGTCAGCTCTTCACACCAGGTGGTCAAAGTATGGGAGCTTCAACACCACTCCTTCCAGTGAATATCCATGGTTGATTTCCTTTAGGATTGACTGGTTTTATCTTCTTGCTGTCCAAGGGACTCTCAGGAGTCTTCTCCAGCATCAAATTTCAAAAGCATCAATTCTTCAGCACTCAACCTTCTTTATGGTCCAACTCTCATATCCATACATGACTACTGGAAAAACCATAACTTTGACTATACAGACCTTTGTTGGCCAAGTGATGTCTCCCCTTTTTAATATGCTGTTTAGGTTTGTTGTAGCTTTTCTTCCCAGGAGCAAGTGTCTTTTAATTTAATGGCTGTAGTCACCATCTGCAGTGATTTTGGAGCCCAAGAAAATAAAATCTGTCATTGCTTCCATTTTTTCCCCACCTGTTTGCCATGAAGTAATCGGACTTTTGTTGCATAACAACTATCCCAAAACTTAGTGGCTATAACAACAATTTTACCATATTTCATTATTTTTTGTGACAGAATTCTAAGCAGAACTCAACTGTTGATTCTTTGTCACCATCTGACATCATCAGCTGACAGAAATGAGGAAGTTGCTTCCAGCTTCCTGGGCTTGGCTGGGCATTTCTCCCTCTTTATTCCTTCTTAGGATCTCGCCACATGGTCTTTTTCAGAATGGTCTAACTTCTTTCATGGTGATTCCAAGTGCTGAGAATGCTTGTTGCGGAAGTCAGGCAGAAGCTGTAACCTGGCATTGGAATGTGATTTCTACCCCACTGATTGGTTAAGAAGTCGTGAAGGCCAGCCCAGAAACAAAGATGGTGAAGGAATATATTCTACCTCCTTACAGGAGGAATAGAAAACAATTGGTGACCATCTTTAATCTCCCACACCAAGATAAGTTTTTAATGCCTCATTTCTTTTAACCAGGCAACAAACCTTCACTTACTCTCAGAGTTGTATGATTTATTCAAGGAAAAAGCAGCATGAGATGGAACTGACACCAAGGAACCAAAGAGATATTTTTGGCTCTATTATGAGCTATTTGCTTTAAGCAAATCATTTAACTTTTCTATGCCTTTTACCTCATTTTTTAGTAAATGTAATATATCTACTTCTTTCTTATAAGGATCATATGACCATCTATATAGAAGGTATTGACAATAATGAACTCATGTTTTGCAAAGTGTAATCATTATTTGTTGGTGGCACTGAAATAAAAACAAATCTTGATGGCTTAATCCTGCAAACAGGATTAAGATGTACAAAACATTTTTTTACACATGTTTTTCAGTCATGATATCTATCACCTGTTTTAAGAAGACATGAATAGAGAAAGGTGAGAGTAAAAAAAGGGAAATATATGGAAAGATGCTGTCCGCCTCAGAAGCCATTTGAGGATAACTCTGAGACTCATAATTTCCTAAATCCGAAATAGGATGAATCTTGGGGTAACTACAGATTTGTCATCAAGGGTTCCAGATCTTCTAATATTTTGCTAACAATTAAAGACAGTCTCTCAGAGTCCACTGACAAAATCTGCAGACATAACCTTTGCTCCTCTAAAGTTACCACCCAAATGAAAGTTACATGTTGGGAAGGAACTACATTTCAGCTTTCCTCTACAGAAGCCTAATGTATCTCTCCACATGGACAACACTTTCCAAGGTTAATGTTGCAAAGACTTAGGCCCAAGCTCAGGTCATTTGCTAGCAGAGACATTAAATCAGTTAGTTGCTCCCCTTTTGACAGAGAAGTTGGTTTAAAGTTGAAATACTGTAGCAATACAGATACTATAGATGATCATTATTAAGTAAAAATAATGGCACACCATATAACATTACTCTTGAAGTTGATTTTTATTAATGGCTTAGATCATGTTGTAGACGGTTTAATTTCTGACTATCCAAAGAGCCTTATTTTATGAAGGTCTCTATGATGAGGTAGTTTCTTTTCTAAGCACAATGTACAGTCTGGGGTATCACCTAAGAAGCGAGTTAAAGAGTTATCATTACAGCCTGTATTCTTCAGAGTCAGAATCAGTGGGTCAGGGAGGAACACAGGCAACGGGAACTTTTTACTGGAATGTAAGGTAGAAGTGTAATGTAAGACACCGAAATCAGATTGATTATATTCTCTGCAGCCAAAGATGGAGAAGCTCTACACAGTCAGCAAAAATAAGACCAGGAGCTGACTGTGGCTCGGATCATGAACTCCTCATTGCAAAATACAGACTGAAACTGAAGAAAGTGGAGAAAACCACTAGACCATTCAGGCATGACCTAAATCAAAGCCCTTATGATTATACAGTGGAAGTGAGAAATAGATATAAAGGACTAGATCTGATAGACAGAGTGCCTGAAGAACTATGGACGGAGGTTCGTGACATTGTACAGGAATCAAGATCATCCCCAAGAAAAAGAAATGGATAAAAGCAAAATGGCTGTCTGAGGAGGCCTTACAAATAGCTATTAAGAGAAGGGAAGCAAAAAGCAAAGGAGAAAAGGAAAGATATACCCATTTGAATGCAGAGTTCCAAAGAATAGCAAGGAGAGATAAGAAAGCCTCCTCAGCTATCAATGCAAAGAAATAGAGGAAAACAAAAGAATGGGAAAGACTAGAGAGCTCTTCAAGAAAATTAGAGATACTAAGGGAACATTTCATGAAAAGATGGGCTCAATAAAGGACAGAAATGGTAGGGACCTAACAGAAGCAGAAGATATTAAGAAGAGGTGGCAAGAATACACAGAACTGTACAAAAAAGATCTTCATGACCCAGATAATCATGATAGTGTGATCACTCACCTAGAGCCAGACATCCTGGAATGTGAAGTCAACTTGGCCTTAGGAAGCATCACTATGAACAAAGCTAGTGGAGGTGACGGAATTCCAGTTGAGCTATTTCAAATCCTGAAAGATGACACTGTTAAAGTGCTGCACTCAATATGCCAGCAAATTTGGAAAACTCAGCAGTGGCCACAGGACTGGAAAAGGTCAGTTTTCATTCCAATCCCAAAGAAAGGCAATGCCAAAGAATGCTCAAACTACCGCACAATTGCACTCATCTCACATGCTAGTAAAGTGATGCTTAAAATTCTCCAAGCCAGGCTTCAGCAATATATGAACCGTGAACTTTAAGATGTTCAAGTTGGTTTTACAGAAGGCAGAGGAACCAGAGATCAAATTGCCAACATCTGCTGGATCATTGAAAAAGCAAGAGAGTTCCAGAAGAACATCTATTTCTGCTTTATTGACTATGCCAAAGGCTTTGACTGTGTGGATCACAATAAACTGTGGAAAATTCTGAAAGAGATGGGAATACTAGAGCACCTGACCTGCCTCTTGAGAAACCTGTATGCAGGTCAGGAAGCAACAGTTAGAACTGGACATGGAACAACAGACTGGTTCCAAATAGGAAAAGGAGTATGTCAAGGCTGTATATTGTCACTCTGCTTATTTAACTTATATGCAGAGTACATCATGAGAAACACTGGGCTGGAGGAAGCACATGCTGGAATTAAGTTTGCAGGGATAAATATCAATAACCTCAGATATGCAGATGACACCACCCTTATGGCAGAAAGTGAAGAAGAACTAAAGAGCCTCTTGATGAAAGTGAAAGAGGAGAGTGAAAAAGTTGGCTTAAAGCTTAACATTCAGAAAACTAAGATCAGGGCATCTGGTCCCATCACCTCATGGGAAATAAATGGGGAAACAGTGGAAACAGTGGCTGACTTTATTTTTCTGGGCTCCAAAATCACTGCGGATGGTGACTGCAGTCATGAAATTAAAAGACACTTACTCCTTGGAAGAAAAGTTATGACCAACCTAGACAGCATATTAAAAAGCAGAAACATTACTTTGCCAAGAAAGGTCCGTCTAGTCAAGGCTACGGTTTTTCCAGTGGTCATATACAGATGTGAGAGTTGGACTATAAAGAAAGCTGAGCTCAAAGAATTGATGCTTTTGAACTGTGGTGTTGGAGAAGGGGATGACAGAGGGTGAGATAGTTGGATGGTATCACCGACTCGATGGACATGGGTTTGGGTGGACTCTGGGAGTTGGTAATGGACTGGGGAGGCCTGGAGTGCTGTGGTTCAAGGGGTTTGCAAAGAATTGGACATAACTGAGCAACTGAATTGAACTGAACTGAAGATGGAAATGACACAGGGGTTCTACATGAGAAAAAGACAGTGTCAAGATAGGGTGAAAGGGATGGTTTACACTTGGGTTAAAAAAAAAAGCTAAAGATACAGAGTGATAATGTTAAAATGAGTCCTTAACTTTCTGCTGATAGTAACTCAAGGCAAAGAGGTATGACTGTTTTCTCTGAGACTTCTCCCTAATTAACTAGGGTATAATGGGCTACTGGTAGGGGCCTCTGTATTCATTTTAAAGAGGAAACATCCTCCCCAGTTCATGTCCTTCATGTTTCCGAAAACATCTCATACTCTTCACTGTCATAGCACCTTTTACACTGTGTATTAACTGGCCACTTTCGACTGTCTCTTCCACTAGACCATAATCACCTCAGTATTTTGGACACGCTCTCCTTCATTATTGTTTTTGATCAAGATCTGACACTGTTTCAGGCATTTAAGAGGTGTTTAACATATGGTTGGGTGGATAAAAATAATTAAGACCAGAGAACTAAAACGTGTTGTCTATGGATCTAGTCTCCCAGTTTGCAATCCAGTGTTCTTATAACTACATGTTTCTGTTCAGTGGCTTTCTCATATAATGCATAAAATAATGCCTGGCGCATTGTAAATGTTCACTAGCATATTGTCTGTCTTATTTTATTTTTATGTGAAATAAAAGAGAATAGTTTAACAGAACAGCAATTAACAGCTTAGAGTCTGAAATCAAAAAATCTGGCTTTGATGTTCAGCACAGAGATACCAACTCCCTTACTCTCTTGTTATGAGACTTTGAGAAAATCATTCAGTAATCTCTCTGCAACCCTTCCTCCTCACACAAAACTAAAATAGCATCTTTCTCATAGAATTGATCATATACTAAAGGAATCAACATAAGTAAAGCATTCATAGCAGTGCCTTTTACATACTAAGTGTTCAAAAAATTATTATTACAATTTTAAATATTTTGCATGAGAAGAACGTTAGTACAACTCTGCACTATTCCTCATTATGCAAGTGGGAAAGATGTACTAAATTATTCTAAGCTAGTTATAAGTTTTGATCCATCCTAAAAGGAGGAAAATCAGTGTGGCAGATGCTAAATATTTGAAAATAATTTCCAAAATACCAGTTTTTGTACCAACACATCTTTTTTACACATTTTTTCAGTCATGATATCTATCACCTGTTTTAAGAAGACATGAATATAGAAAGGTGAGAGGTAAAGGGAAATATATGGAATGATGCTGTCTTACTCAGAAACCATCTGAGGATAACTCTGAGACCCACACTGCCTAAAACATTCATTCTAGCCTTATTCAGAAATTCAACAGATATGTATTAAGCCTGTACTGTGTACATTTCTAGGCAGTCTGAAAACAGAAATAAAACAGGCAAAATTTTCTGATTTCATGGCGCTTAGATTCCAGCAGGGAGCAACAGACAGATAAACAAATTAGTAGATTACATATTCTTCCAGATTTGCACAGTGAATCAGAGAAAGGGATAAATAGTTGTCTAAGATTCAAGTTGAACAAAGGTCAGCGTTTATCCAGTCCAATATGACAAAGACTGGGAAGGGCAAGAGAACTGAGGACATAGTCAAGGAAGTGAATATAATCTTGTACCATGGAATCTAAAATGACTAAGAAGAAAAATGAGAATATGAAAAAATGCACTGAGCGATAGAGACATTGAGGCAAGGACTTGAGTGCAGGCAATTCCAGGACACAAGTAAAGAAATGAGAAAGTGGGGAAGTAAGACAAGGAAAAAAGTAAATTCAGTAAAGCTGAGCAACAAGAATTTGGTCTTAGAGGGGACTATCTGAAAACCACGTAGGATGTGCCTCAGAATTGTCCTACCAAAGATAGGAAGACTGTGATCTTATCCACTGACTCTATCCCTAATGGCTGATGATTTTCCATGGGACTGTTAAGTGCCACTTCCCTACTTCTGGGGTGTGCCTACACATACTGGGAGAACTTCCTGTGACATCAATTGTCCTTCTCTGAGAAAGCCTTCAGAAAAGAAGAGAACAGAGAGAAGAAGATAGGCACAGGTGATTGAGATGGAGTGCTGTCAGTATGCTGGGAAATCTGAACTCGGGTGAACACAGTTGGACCAAGGGGACATATGGAACATAAGTAGTCTTTGCTTCAGGTTCTTGGAGGAAATAAAGGAGAAAGGAAAAATAAGGGGGTGGGGGATGAGATGCTTTAAAGTGATATCATGAAACTTATTACATGCGTGCAAACTAAGTCACTTCAGTCGTGCCCAACTGTGTGTAACCCCATGGACTGTAGCCTGCCAGTCTCCTCTGTCCATGGATTCTCCAGGCAAGAATACCAGAGTGGGTTGCCATACTCTCCTCCAGGGGATATTCCCGACCCAGGGATTGAATCCAGGTCTCCTGTGTCTCCTGCATTGGCAGGAGGGTTTTTACCACTACCACCACCTGCAAAGCCCATGAAACTTATTACTAATAACAAGATCAAGGATATGACCAAAGGATTAAGAGCCAAGGCATGGCTGATGACAAGATGAGTTGAGGAGAGAGATGAGGAAATATAACAGTGCAGAACTTTGGAAAGAATATCTATGAGGATATTTATTTCACAAGAAATTTTGATGAGTGGTGTTGGGAAAAGTGGCAATGAGTCAAGAGCCAAAACTTTTTGAACACTGAAAGAGTGACCAAGGGAACTGTAGATGAAATCAACAGAGGGATAATGTCTGATATAGTTTAAAGATATGAGAAGCAAAGTGATTTTAAGAAGCAATGTGAAAAGAATGATGAAATATCAGTAAAGATGCAAGGAGACAATTAACCAACACTGGGCCCAGTCATAAAGGAATGTGAAAGAGAGAATAGAGAGGTTTAGGCAATAATCTGCAGGAAAAGAAAATCTTCACTTTACAAGGTTTACACAGGAAAAGAATTTTATTGATGACTAATCTTAGTATTCAGGGAGTCCAGAAAGCAGATTTATAAAAAATTTTTATCAAATAATTATGAAAATGAAATATATCAAAGCTTTTGTGATACATCTAAAGCAGTCCTTCGGAGATAATACATGGCCTAAGATGTCAATATCAAAATTAATAATAATTAAAATTAATGACCAAAGCATAAAGCTAAACATATAGGTCATGTATGCAAAATATAAAAAATATAAACATAAAGATAGAAAAAAGGATATGATAAAAAGAATCCAAATTAATGAAAAGAAAGGCAAATATATAAACATAAAGCCAAAAATTTTTTCTTTGAAAACAACTGTTGACAAAATATTGTGAGATTATTTAAAGACCAGTAAAAAGAGGAATAAATAAATATATTTAATATATTTAATATATTAAATAAATATATTTAATAATAAGATTCTTAAAGATATACATGCTGCATACAGGTAATAAAAAGAATGTTATGAACACCTTAGTAATAAATTTGAAAACACAGTTGAAGTGGGAAATTCTTGGGGAAAATATAACTTGAAAAAATTAATTCAAGGAGAAACAGAAAGCCTGAGCAGTCTTATAATCATTAAATAAAATGAATCAATAGTTTACACTTTTCCTACAAAGATGGGAAATGACTCTCAGTAAATTTTACCAAAAATCTAAGGAACAAATTTAATTTTTACACAAACCTTTTCAGAGACTAGAAAAAGGGAACTTTAAGAAGATAACATTGAAGAATACAACAATAATTTTAGGGCAGGGAAAGCATCTCAAGCAACAAGGAAAGCATTATTTTCAAAGAAAACATTGACAAATACGACCACATTAAGATCAAGATTTTTAAATTGATTTTTAAATCAATGTACACCATAAAGAGAGTGAAAATAATACAAGGTACTGATTTGTTTCGTTTTGCTGTACTTAAAACTGACAAACAACTCATTTCACAGATACAAAAAGAACTTCCCTACATCAAAATGGAAAAGAAAAAGATGCCTCCCCAAACAGATAAAACATTTGAACAGACACATCTAAAAGAGAATGTTTAAATAGAAAATAGATACAGGGAAAGTATCCAGCCTCTTTTGCCGTTCAGTCACTAAGTGGTGGTCAACTTTTTGGGACTCCATGGACCGGAGCACACCAGGCTTCCCTGTCTTTTACTGTCTCCTAGTTTGCTCAAATTGCTTTTCATTGAGTCAGTGATGCTATCTCATCCTGTCTCCCTCTTCTCCTTTTGCCCTCAATCTATCCCAGCATCAGGGTCTTTTCCAATGAGTCAGCTCCTCACATCAGGCGGCCAAAGTATTGGAGTTTCAGCTTCAGCATCAGTCCTTCCAGTGAATATTCAGTGTCGATCTCCTTTAGGAGAGGCTGGCTGGATCTCCCCAAGGAGATCCTTGAGTCCAAGGGACTCTCAAGAGTCTTCTCCAACACCACAGTTCAAAGACATCAATTCTTCGGTGCACAGCCTTCTTCATGGTCCAAATCTCATATCCCATACATGACAACTGGAAAAACCATAACTTTGACTATATGGACCTTTATTGGCATAGTGATGGCTCTGTTTTTTAATATGATGTCTAGGTTTGTCATAGCTCTCCTTCCAAGAAGTGTCTTTTAATTTCATGGCTGCAGTCACCATCTACAGCAATTTTGGAGCCCAAGAAAATAAAGTCTTGTCACTGCTTCTACTTTTTCCCTTTCTATTTGCCATGAAGTGATGGGACCAGATGCCATGATCTTAGCTTTTTGAACACTGAGCTCTAAGCCAGCTTTTTCACTCTCCTCTCACTTTCATCAAGAGGCTCTGTAGTTCCTCCTCACTTTCTGCCATTAGAGTGGTGTCATCTGCATATCTGAGGTTGTTGACATTTCTCCTGGAAATCATGATTCATCCAACCTGGCATTTCACAGGGTGTATGAATAACTTGTACTCTTCATAGAAGTTAAATATAGGTGATAATATACAGCCTGTCTTACTCCTTTCCCAATTTTGAACCAGTCAGTTGTTCCATGTAAGGTTCTAACTGTTGCTTCTTGACCTGCATACAGGTTTCTCAGGAGGCAGGTAAGGTGGTCTGATTTACCCATCTCTCTCTCTCTTTTTTTTTTTTTCATTTATTTTTATTAGTTGGAGGCTAATTACTTTACAATATTGTATTGGTTTTTGTCATACACTGACATGAATCAGCCATGGATTTACATATATTCCCCATCCCTATTCCCCCCTCCCACCTCCCTCTCTACCCGCTCCCTCTGGGTCTTCCCAGTGCACAAGGCCCGAGTACTTGTCTCATGCATCCCACCTGGGCTGGTGATCTGTTTCACCCTAGATAATATACATGTTTCAATGTTGTTCTCTCGAAACATCCCACCCTCGCCTTCTCCCATAGAGTCCAAAAGTCTGTTCTGTACATCTGTGTCTCTTTTTCTGTTTTGCATATAGGGTTATCATTACCATCTTTCTAAATTCCATATATATGTGTTAGTATACTGTAATGGTCTTTATCTTTCTGGTTTACCTCACTCTGTATAAAGGGCTCCAGTTTCATCCATCTCATTAGAACTGATTCAAATGAATTCTTTTTAATGGCTGAGTAATATTCCATGGTGTATATGTACCACAGCTTCCTTATCCATTCATCTGCTGATGGGCATCTAGGTTGCTTCCATGTCCTGGCTATTATAAACAGTGCTGCGATGAACATTGGGGTGCACGTGTCTCTTTCAGATCTGGTTTCCTTGGTGTGTATGCCCAGAAGTGGGATTGCTGGGTCATATGGCAGTTCTATTTCCAGTTTTTTAAGAAATCTCCACACTGTTTTCCATAGTGGCTGTACTAGTTTGCATTCCCACCAACAGTGTAAGAGGGTTCCCTTGTCTCCACACCCCCTCCAGCATTTATGTCTTGTAGACTTTTGGATAGCAGCCATCCTAATTGGCGTGTAATGGTACCTCATTGTGGTTTTGATTTGCATTTCTCTGATAATGAGTGATGTTGAGCATCTTTTCATGTGTTTGTTAGCCATCTGTATGTCTTCTTTGGAGAAATGTCTGTTTAGATCTTTGGCCCATTTTTTGATTGGGTCATTTATTTTTCTGGAGTTGAGCTTCAGGAGTTGCTTGTATATTTTTGAGATTAATCCTTTGTCTGTTTCTTCATTTGCTATTATTTTCTCCCAATCTGAGGGCTGTCTTTTCACCTTGCTTATAGTTTCCTTTGTTGTGCAAAAGCTTTTAAGTTTCATTAGGTCCCATTTGTTTATTTTTGCTTTTGTTTCTAATATTCTGAGAGGTGGGTCATAGAGGATCCTGCTGTGATTTATGTTGGAGAGTGTTTTGCCTATGTTCTCCTCTAGGAGTTTTATAGTTTCTGGTCTTACATTTAGATCTTTAATTCATTTTGAGTTTATTTTTGTGTATGGTGTTAGAAAGTGTTCTAGTTTCATTCTTTTACAAGTGGTTGACCAGTTTTCCCAGCACCACTCGTTAAAGACGTTGTCTTTTTTCCATTGTATATGCTTGCCTACTTTGTCGAAGATAAGGTGTCCATAGGTTCATTGATTTACCCATCTCTTTAAGAATTTTCTACAGTTTGTTGTGATCCACACAATCAAAGATCTTCTAGTAGTCAATGAAACAGATGTTTTCTGGAATTCTCTTGCTTTCTGTATGACCTGACAAATGTTGGCAATTTGATCTCTGGTTCCTCTGCCTTCTCTAAACTCAATTTGTACATTTGGAAGTTGTTCGTTCCATACTGCTGAAGCCTAACTTAAAGGATTTTGAGCATAATCTTACTAGCATGAGAAGTGAGCACAATTGTCTGGTAGTTTGAACATTCTTTGGCATTGCCTTTCTTTAGGACTGCAATGAAAACTGACCTTTTCCAGTTCTGTGGCCACTGCTGAGTTTTCCAAATTTGCTGACAGAGTGAGTGTAGTACTTTGACAGCATTATCATTTAGGATTTTTAAAAGCTCAGCTGAAATCCCATCACTTCCACTAGCTTCATTCGTAATAAGGCTTGCTATGGTCCACTTGACCTCACACTCCAGGCTGTCTGGCTCTAGGTGAGTGATCACATAATCGTGGTTATCCAGGTCATTAAGACCTTTTTGGTATAGCTCTTCTGTGTATTCTTGCCACCTCTTCTCAATCTCTTCTGCTTCTGTTAGGTCCTTACCATTTCTGTCCTTTATCATGCCCGTTCTTGCATGAAATGTTCCCTTGATAACTCCAATTTTCTTGAGGAGATTGCTAGTCCATCCCATTCTATTGTTTTCCTCTACTTCTTTGCATTGTTTATTTAAGAAGGCCTTCTTATCTGTCCTTGCTCTTCTCTGGATCTCTGCATTGAATTGGGTATATCTTTTCCTTTTTCCCTTGCTTTTTGCTTCTCTTCTTTCCTCAGCTATTTGTAAAGCCTCCTCAAATAATGATTTTGCGTTCCTGCATGGCAAAGTACTCAGGTTCATAAAAACAAGTTGCAAGCTCTGCCCATATTTATTTTCATATGCTTTGGAGATACTACCTAAGTGTTACTAGCAAAGCAGCAATATCAACTAAAATTTCTCTTAAATTACCAACTCTCATATCATTTTGATCACACTGAAAGTTTAAAATTTCTCTATATTATAATCACAGGTTAATTATCTCCTGATGAATTGCAAAACATTTTCTTTGGGGAAATTGGGTAGCTATCAGAAGAATTTACTATTGAGATCAATCATTTAATTTCTGACCCTGACGAGTCCTTAAATAGCAAAGGAAAATATAAATATCATCTTTATACTCATTTGTATATTTTAAACTAGCCCCTCCTCAATTTGTGGTTTTATCTTATCAAACAACTGCACACTTTAAAAGTTATGGCTAAAACAGTCATATATGACTGTTTTAAATGATCTAAATTAGCCAGTCATTCTGAGTACTTTGTTCCTACAAAATAATTTAGTTCAGTCTCTGGAAAAAAAGTCCTTTATTCCTGAAGGTCTTTGGGTTTTTAATACATAGCTGTCTTAGATGATGTGCTTGTGTTTTAAGCTTTATTTATTGCAAGTGCTTAGTAACCCAAGCCACAAAATTGCAAATACCTTATTCTTTTATTTTCCCAGTTTCTCTTTCTTCTCTTATTGGTGCCAGCAACAAAAGGAAATGTAACTTTATCCCTTCTGGTTGCTAATACTTTACCTTGTAGACTCTGGAATGACAAATTCTATAATTGCTGTTATTTTTCGTGGTTCCATTTCTCTTTGTGCTATGAAGTGGCTAGTACATGCTTCCAAATTAAATTTTAAATAAAGTTCCTTAAATTTAACAGAGGTTAAAGAAATACACAAGCCAAATGTTTTGGACTCTGGACTTTTAAACAGAATTTGGTTTTGCAGCTCTTTTATAAAAAGGTCACTTCAAAATTTCCAGGTTTTCTTCTCTGTGGTTTTTGTATGAAAAACACTTCTTTTGTTCTTTGAAAATATTTGTCATCATTGTTTTATGTGTAAATTTAGAAGAAGTCAATTAACAATTTCATTTAACATATACTGAAGGCAGATAAACTTCAGATTCAGTCAGTTCAGTTCAGTTGCTCAATCATGTCCGACTCTTTGTGACCCCATGGACAGCAGCACACCAGGCCTCCCTGTCCATCACCAACTCCCAGAGTTTACTCAAACTCATGTCCATTGAGTCGGTGATGCCATGCAAACATCTCATCCTCTGTCATCCCCTTCTCCTCCTGCCTTCAATCTTCCCCAGCATCAGGGTCTTTTCCAATGAGTCAGTTCTTCACATCAGGGGGCCAAAGTATTGGAGTTTCAGCTTTAGCATCAGTCCTTCCAATGAATATTCAGGACTGATTTCCTTTAGGATGGACTGGATGGATCTCCTTGCAGTCCAAGGGACTCTCAAGAGTCTTCTCCAACACCACAGTTCAAAAGCATCAATTCTTCGATGCTCAGCTTTCTTTATAGTCCAACTCTCACATCCATACGTGACTACTGGAAAAACCATGGCTTTGACTAGACAGACCTTTGTTGGCAAAGTAATGTCTCTGCTTTTTAATATGCTATCTAGGTCGGTCATAACTTTTTTTTCAAGGAGCAAGCGTCTTTTAATTTCATGGCTGGAGTCACCATCTGCAGTGATTTTGGAGCCCCAATAAATAAAGTCAGCCACTGTTTCCACTTTTTCCCCATCTATTTGCCATGAAGTGATGGAACCAGATGCCTTGATCTTAGTTTTCTGAATGCTCAGATTACCAATGGAGTAATACAGCAAAAAAGCTCAACTGAAAATTATCATTAAGGTGGAAGGAAAAAAGGCAGAAATCACTGGTTCTGACCCTTTAATAAGCGTTCTTAGCAATTCAACATGAAACAAAAAATTTGGATTACTTCACTGCTTTTTGATATACAATGGATCCATGCATTCTCTCTCTTTTCTTCTGTCATCAATTTTGGGAAAGGAAGGAATGTTTTCTCTAATTCATTGGAGCTATATTACATGACTTTCCATATCCATGATGGAGAGAGAGATGATACTAGAAATGATCACTGTCCCCAACACTGACAAAAATTTAAGAAATATTTCATGGTTCTTCAACAAATGACAGCTCCCACATGACAGAGAATTAAGAAGACAGTGATTTTATATACAAAAAAAAATTTTATATAGATTTTATATACAGAAAACTTTCATAGTATAAACAACAAGGTTTTTCACTACTTTAGTCTCTCTCCTTGGACACTGTAGTTGATCTGTGTTCCAATTAAAAATGTGACATCATGTCTTATACATATCGCATTGCATGATTTGACCTATGTAAAGGGGAACAGGTCTGCCATCATGCTTGCTTTCATGTAATACTTTTACCCATAAATTTTTCTCACACATGTTGCTTTTAACCCACATGTAATTCATCTTAAATTTGTGCAGTGAGATTGGAGTGCTACATTACTCCTATTCACTATAAGCTTGACAGTATATAATGCCAGCCAATCAAGTTTGGACATTGATTCTATCATCTGATATACTATTCTGCTCTCACACCATCTACAACTTTATCAAGGTCACACTTAAAAATATTGAACAGAACAGGGCCAAGGATAACATAAATTAATTTTAATCAGTAATCTTTGCACATAGTTCCCCAAGAAGTTACAAATCCATCTAACTGTACTATTTTCCAGCTCAAATTTCTCCATCTAGTACCTTGAGAATCTATCAAATGCTTTACCAAAATTAGGAAGAACTATGGCTATACTAGGGCCCTGGCTCATAGTCTAAAAAGAAAAGAAATCCAAAACTGGTTATACCTTTTTTATAAATTCAGTGATTATCATTTTTTTAAACTCACATAGCCAATCTTATAATTTGTTCTGGAATGTTTCTCAAGACCAGTAAAAAGTTTGAAGAATTTACTTTCTTGTGAATTTCAGAAAAAAAAGAACAATCTAATCTTCAAATGTCTATAAGTTTCTCATACCACTTTACAGGTTGTCAAGCAGAGGCTCAAAAATGCCAACCACACAAATTACAAACTTATAAAATTCTAGTTTGTAATTTTTTTGAAACTAGGAGAGTGAGATGCACTTGGAGCATTTAATATTTCAGAGAAAACTGTTCCAGGGGGAAAAAAAGAGAAGTACTTACTGAATTTAACAAATGAAAGAAAGGGACCTATGCTTGAATGTAGCTGAAATGAATTTGCCTAAGGAAGGTGGAAAAGTGGAAACAGTGTTCATTATAAAACTCTGCTAACACATATTTCCTTCTATTAAGTTCACTTCTTCTCCTCTTACCTAGACAACAAAACCTGCTTTGAGTCAAGGATCTGATATAACCAGATATTTTAGTGTGACTTTAAGTCAATGTGTTCTCTTTCAAAGGGAGTATTTGTGTTTTAATCCCCACTTCTCTTATCTTCAAGTGTGGAATTTAAATCGAGGTTTTTTATTAAGGGAATTTCAAGCACCAGAGAGCAGATGGAGGAAATCTGGGTAAGCGGGCAGGGGGAGAAGGGCTCCTAGTTATCCTGAGATCACATCACTTGAATGTTACCTTGTCCTTGGGCTTGTAATTGAAAACCGCCTAGACAAAAAATACCAACAATTCAAGAAAAATCAGATCTGTCCTATGTGTCAACCAAGTTCTGACCCTTTTGCATCTGAAATATGAGTTTGAAAATACAAGCCTGTGTTTATCTTCAGAAACATGAATGTTAAATTTCTGTCAACAATTCAGCACTCATTGCTAAAAGGCTGCAAGACAGATCTTGGAAATGAAAGCTGAAAGTCACCACAAGTTTGGCCTAAAGAACATATCAGAGACTGAGCTTCGTTCCCTGTATCCTCTCCTTCCCAAAATGATTAACCTGAATGGTGTCAGTTTGGAAGCTTACCAAAAATTTTCAGGTACACTTTTAACGTAATTCATATCAAGTAATAAATATAATGATCACTATATTCCTAACGAAAATTGACTTTTAGTCTTTCAAATAACTGTTCATGTATTATATCTCCTAGAATTCCAATGTGTTTAATAGCCTGTAGTGACCTTTCCTAACTCAATCCTTACACATATTTTTAGATGAAAAGATTTTACTTAAACTTATTTTACCAATAAATGTGGTATGTGGTATATTTTATTAACTGCTAATTCAATGCCACTTGTGTTTTAAATCCAAAGTGGATAAGGAAAACAAAAACAAAAATCTACCCAAGAGAATTACCCAAAGCACTAAGCAATGAGATATTCTGAAAGAATCATGGAACAAAAAAATAGGGTTCTACATGGATCCGAAATTCACTTCTTATATTTTGCTGAATTGATTTGCAATTCCAGAAATTTAGTTTACTGTAAATCTTTTATCTTTTGTTCCAACAGATACTTTAGAAATCAGAAAATCCTCTGAGGAATTACACAAAGTACTAGTGATACCTGAATACACCCTTGGAAAATAAGAAATCAGATTTGAATAATTATCATCTATGCCAGTTGTGAGTTACTGTAAAAACTCTGACACAATTTCTTCTAGGTTAAAAAAAACAATAATAAAGTTGACAATATTGGAATTTTGCTGTAATCTATTGGAATATATAGCAAGAGTTATAAAGGCAAAGTTATAAAATTCTAAATTTGCTACAACCCTTTGTATTTAAAGATAAAACAATGAAAGAGATATAGATATAGTGAATCAATATTTTCATAGACTATAATTCATTTAAAGTTATTACAAAATTCTGGCTATATTTCTCCCTGCTCTGCAATATAACCTTGTTGTTTATCTATTTTGTACATAGTAGTTTATATCTCTTAATCCCATACTCCTTTCTATCCCCTCTCTCTTTCCCTCTCCTCACAGGTAACCACTAATTTGTGCTCTATATCTGTGAGTCAGTTTCTGTTTTGTTATATTTACTTGCTTATTTTATTTTTTAGATTCCACATACAAGTGATAACATACAATATTCATCCTTCTCTGATTTATTTCACTAAACATAATATGCTCCAAGTACATCTATGTTGCTTCAAATGGTAAAATTTCATTCTTTTTATGACTAATATTCCATTGTATGACTAATATTTCACTCCATTCTATGTATATACACATACACACCACATCGTCTTTATCCACTCATCTGTTGGAGGACACTTACATTGCTTCCACATCTTGGCTATTGTAAATAATGCTGCTATGGACACATATGTGCATGTAATTTTTTAATTAATGTTTTTGTCTTCTTTGGATACATACCCAGGAGTTGAATTGCTGAATCATATAATGTTTCTAGTGATAGTTTTTTTAGAAACCTCCAGCAATATAAAGGATCATTTACCATGTTCAAGTGAGAGTTAACTCAGGGTCACAAGGATGGTTCAATAGTCACAAATCAATCAATGTGATATACCACATTAACAAAAGTAAAGATAAAGTTTACATAACCATCTCAAGAGATGTGGAAAAAGCATTTGATAAAACTCCACATCCATTCATGATAAAATATCTCATCTAAGTTTGTATAGCATAAACATATCCCAACATAATAAAGGCCATTTATGACAAACCTACAAATCATCAGTCAGTTCAGTTCAGTTCAGTCGCTCAGTCATGTTGGACTCTTTGCAACCCAATGAATCGCAGCACGCCAGGCCTCCTTGTCCATCACCAACTCCAAGAGTTTACTCAAACTCATGCCCATCGAGTCAGTGATGCCATCCAGCTATTTCATCCTCTGTGATCCCCTTCTCCTCCTGCCCCCAATCCCTCCCAGCATCAGGGTCTTTTCCAATGAGTCAACTCTCCACATGAGGTGGCCAAAGTATTGGATTTCAGCTTCAGCATCAGTCCTTCCAATGAACACCCAAGGACTGATCTCCTTTAGGATGGACTGGTTGGATCTCCTTGCAGTCCAAGGGACTCTCAAGAGTCTTCTCCAACACCACAGTTCAAAAGCATCAATTAATTCTTCGGCTCTCAGCTTTCTTCATAGTCCAACTCTCACATCCATACATGACCACTAGAAAAACCATAACCTTGACCAGACAGACCTTTGATGGCAAAGCAATGTCTCTGCTATTTAATATGCTATCTAGGTTGGTCATAAATTTCCTTCCAAGGAGTAAGCGCTTTTTAATTTCCTGGCTGCAGTCACCATCTGCAGTGATTTGAGGCCCCAAAAATAAAGTCTGACACTGTTTCCACTGTCTCCCCATCTATTTGCCATGAAGTGATGGGACCAGATGCCATGATCTTAGTTTTCTGAATGTTGAGCTTTAAGCCAACTTTTTTCACTCTCCTCTTTCACTTTCATCAAGAGGCTTTTTAGTTCCTCTTCACTTTCTGCCATAAGGGTGGTGTCATCTGCATATCTGAGGTTATTGATATTTATCCCGGCAATCTTGATTCCAGCTTGTGCTTCCTCCAGCCCAGCGTTTCTCATGAGGTACTCTGCATATAAGTTAAATAAGCAGAGTGACAATATACAGCCTTGACATACTCCTTTTCCTATTTGGAACCAGTCGGTTGTTCCATGTCCAGTTCTAACTGTTGCTTCCTGACCTGCATACAGGTTTCTCAAGAGGCAGGTCAGGTGCTCTGGTATTCCCATTTTCTTCAGAATTTACCACAGTTTATTGTGATCCACACAGTCGAAGGCTTTGGCATAGTCAAAGCAGAAATAGATGTTTTTTTGGAACTCTCTTGCTTTTTCAATGATCCAGCAGATATTTGCAATTTGATCTCTGGTTCCTCTGCCTTTTCTAAAACCAGCTTGAACATCTGGAAGTTCTCGGTTCACGTATTGCTGAAGCCTGGCTTGGAGAATTTTAAGCATCAGTTTACTAGCATGAGAGATGAGTGCAATTGTACAGTTGTTTGAGCATTCTTTGGCATTGCCTTTCTTTGGGATTGGAATGAAAACTGACCTTTTCCAGTTCTGTGGCCACTGCTGAGTTTTCCAAATTTGCTGGCATATTGAGTGCAGCACTTTCACAGCATTATCTTTCAGGATTTGAAATAGCTCAACTGGAATTCCGTCACCTCCACTAGCTTTGTTCATAGAGATGCTTTCTAAGGCCCAGTTGACTTCACATTCCAGGATGTCTGGCTCTAGGTGAGTGATCACACCATTGTGATTATCTGGATCATGAAGATCTTTTTTGTACAGTTCTTCTGTGTATTCTTGCCACCTCTTCTTAATATCTTCTGCTTCTCTTAGGTCCATACCATTTCTGTCCTTTATTGAACCCATCTTTGCCTGAAATGTTCCTTTGATATTTTTAATTTTCTTGAAGAGCTCTCTAGTCTTTCCCATTCTGTTGTTTTCCTCTATTTCTTTGCATTGATCGCTGAGGAAGGCTTTCTTATCTCTCCTGGCTATTCTTTGGAACTCTGCATTCAAATGCGAACATTTTTCCTTTTCTCCTTTGCTTTTCAATTCTGTTCTTTTCACAGCTATTTGTAAGGTCTCCTCAGACAGCCATTTTGACTTTTTGCATTTCTTTTCCAAGGGGATGGTCTTGATTCCTGTCTCCTGTACAATGTCACAAACCTTCGTCCATAGTTCATCAGGCTCTCTGTCTATCAGATCTAGTCCCTTGAATCTATTTCTCACTTCCACTGTATAGTCATAATGGATTTGATTTAGGTCATACCTGAATGGTCTAGTGGTTCTCCCTACTTTCTTAAGTCTGAATTTGGCAATAAGGAGTTTATGATCTGAGCCACAGTCAGCTCCTGGTCTTGTTTTTGCTGACTGTACAGAGCTTCTCCATCTTCAGCTGCAAAGAATATAATCAATCTGATTTTGGTGTTGACCATCTGGTGATGTCCATGTGTAGTCTTCTCTTGTGTTGTTGGAAGAGGGTGTTTGCTATGACCAGTGTGTTCTCTTGGCAAAACTCTATTAGCCTTTGCCCTGCTTCATTCCATACTCCAAGGTCAAATTTGCCTGTTACTCCAGGTGTTTCTTGACTTCCTACTTTGCATTCCAGCCCGTATAATGAAAAGTACATCTTTTTTGGGTGTTAGTCTAAAAGGTCTTGTAGGTCTTCATAGAACCGTTCAACTTCGGCTTCTTCAGCGTTACTGGTTGGGGCATAGGCTTGGATTACCATGATATTGAATGGTTTGCCTTGGAAACGAACAGAGATCATTCTGTCATTTTTGAGATTGCATCCAAGTACTGCATTTTGGATTCTTTTGTTGACCATGATGGCTACTCCATTTCTTCTAAGGGATTCCTGCCCACAGTAGTAGATATAATGATCATCTGAGTTAAATTCACCCATTCTAGTCGATTTTAGTTCGCTGATTCCCTGAATGTCGACATTCACTCTTTTTTTGTTGTTGTTGTTGTTGCAAATGGCAAAATTTTATTCTTTTTTTACAGTGGTGTTCCATTGTGTGTATATGAATATATGCACAACATATCTTTATTCATTCATCTTTTGATGGACACAGGAGCAGGTTTAAGTTTTTCAAAATTTGGTAATACATGACTAAAAAGTCAAAACATTTTGTGCAGAAGAATTCCAAATAATTTATGTAGATATTCCACCCCCAAGAGAATGGAGTATCATTCCCCACTCCTTAAGTGTGGGCTTCAGATAATGACAGTACAATATAGAAAAGCGGGGCAGAGTAACAGTACAGTGGAGAAACCTGAAACAAACACCACCTCAGCCAGGTGATCAAGTCATGTTTATAATAGGATATGTATCCTGGACATAATGTAAAGCTGCTAAGTCACTTCAGTCATGTCTGTCTCTGTGCGACCCCACAGATGGCAGCCCACCAGCTCCCCCGTCCCTGGGATTCTCCAGGCAAGAACAGTGGAGTGGGTTGCCATTTCCTTCTCCACGACATTCACTCTTGCCATCTCCTGTTTGACCACTTCCAATTTGCCTTGATTCATGGACCTAATATTCCAGATTCCTATGCAATATTGCTCTTTACAGCATGGGACCTTGCTTCTATCACCAGTCACATCCATAACTGGGTATTGTTTTTGCTTTGTCTCCATTCCTTCATTCTTTCTGGAGTTATTTCTCCACTGTACCCCAGTAGCATATTGAGCACCTACCAACCTGGGGAGTTCCTCTTTCAGTATCCTATCATTCTGCCTTTTCATACTGTTCATGGGGTTCTCAAGGCAAGCATACTGAAGTGGTTTGCCATTCCCTTCTCCAGCAGACCACATTCTGTCAGACCTCTCCACCATGACCTGAGCATCTTGGGTGGCCCCACATGGCATGGCTTAGTTTCATTGAGTTAGACACCACTGTGGGTGGTCCTGTGATCAGACTGGCTAGTTTTCTGTGATTATAGCTAACATCATACATAGTGGTAAAAAGCTGAAAGTTTTTCTTTTGAATTCAGAAACAAAACAAGGATGTTCAACTCTTGCCACTTCTATTTAATATAATTTCAAATGTCCCAGCTCTAGAAATCAGATAAGAAAAGGAAATAAAGGGCACTCAAATGGAGGGAAGAAGTAAAACTGTCCTTATTTGCAGATGACGTGATACTATATATAGAAAACCCTAAAGTTTCTACTAAAGAAAAAAAGTATAAGAACTAATCCATGAATTCTGTAAAGTTGCAGGATATAAGACTAGTATACACACCTTTGTTGCTCTACCCCAATAATGAACTATCAGCAAGACAAAGCAAAAGAAATGCCTAAAAAATCTGGTAATAAACTCAAGGAGGTGAGACAGCTATACTCTGAAAACTATAAAACAAAAATGTAGGAATTTGAAAGTGATACAAAAAAAGAAAAAAGGAAAGTTACCATGTGTGTTCTTATATTAGAAGAATTAATACTGTTAAAATAACCACATTATCCAAAGCAATCTATAGATTTAATTCAATCCCTATCAAAATACCCATGCCATTTTTTACAGAACTAGAAACCACAGCAGACTTTTTACCAACAATTAGTGCCTTTATTGTTAATACTTAGGAAAGATGAAATATACCAACAGTGCTTCCTCTATGGAACTGAAAGCTAGCTTTGATAGATTACATAAAAAGGACAAAAAGACAGCTAATATTAAATACACAGGAGGTAACAAAGATTCAAAAGGATAGGTGAAAAATTCAAAGTTAAGGAAAATTCTAAAAAGGTAGATAATATTAAAATAATAATTAATAGCTGAGAAAAGAAGAGAAGCTAAAACCAAAGGAGAAAAGGAAAGATATACCCATTTGAATGAAGAGTTCCAAAGAATAGCAAGGAAAGATGAGAAAGCCTTCCTCAGTGATCAGTGCAAAGAAATAGAGGAAGACAATAGAATGGGAAAGACTAGAGATCTCGTCAAAAAAATTAGAGATACCAAGGGAACATTTCATGAAAAGATGGGCACAATAAAGCACAGAAATGGTATGGACCTAACAGAAGCAGAAGATATTAAGAAGACGTGGCAAGAATACACAGAAGAACTATACAAAAAAGATCTTCACAACCCAGAAAATCATGATGGTGTGATCACTCACCTAGAGCCAGACATCCTGGAATTAGAAGTCAAGTGGGCCTGGAAAGCATCACTATGAACAAAGCTAGTGGAGGTGATGGAATTCCAGTTGAGCTATTTCAAATCCTGAAAGATGATGCTGTGAAAGTGTTGCACTCAATATGCCAGCAAATTTGGAAAACTCAGCAGTGGCCACAGGACTGGAAAAGGTCAGTTTTCATTCCAATCCCAAAGAAAGGCAATGCCAAAGAATGCTCAAACTACCGTACAATTGCACTCATCTCACATGCTAGTAAAGTAATGCTCAAAACTCTCCAAGCCAGGTTTCAACAGTACATGAACTACGAACTTCCAGATGTTCAAGCTGGATGTAGAAAGGGCAGAGGAACCAGAGACCAAATGCCCAACATTTATTCAACCATCAAAAAGGCAAGAAAGAGTTCCAGAAAAGTATCTACTTCTGCTTTATTGATTACACCAAAGCCTTCGACTGTGTGGATCACAACAAACTGTGGAAAATTCTTAAAGAGATGGAAACAGCAGACCACCTTACCTGCCTCCTGAGAAAACCACTGTTAGAACTAATAAATGATTTAAGTGAAGTTGAAGGATAAAAAAAATCTACACACAAAAATCAGTTGCATTTCTATACACTAACAATGAATTATATGAAAAAAGAAATATAGAAACAATCCCCTCTACAAGAGCATCAAAAAGAATAAGATACTTAAAACTTTACCAAGGAGGTAAAAGATTGTGTAATTAAAACTGCAATACATCAGTGAAGGAAATTAAAGAACACCCAAATAAATTGGAAAGACATACTGTGTTCATGAATTGGAAGATTTACTACTGTTAAAATAAGAATTTCCATATGATTTAGTCACAAAAAGTCCTGTAGTAGAGGTCAGGAATCATCTTCTAGCCATGCTTTGCCACCATCTATGTTTCAGATGGTGGCAAAGAGAAGAGATAATTTCAGAAGAGAATTCAGCCTTCCCAGTCCTCAGTTTCTTGGTCTGTAGAGGAGCAGGTGGGGCTAGAAGCATCTCTAAGCTCAGCCTGTAAATCTAAGCAATTTCTGAGCTGTATTTTGCAACTTCTATTATTTGAGAATAGCGACAGATGGAACATGTGAAAAGGGGAGATGATCTATAGTATTAACATTGATGGCTGTAGTCTAAACAAAATGACTATTATATACAAATAGTTTTTTAAATACATTTTCCTAAGTATTCACCAATTTTTTAAATTTATGGCAAATTGTTTTCATATACCCAATTTTAACTGCACAACTCAAAGCCTAAAGATTGTGCAATGAAAGAAGAGGTTTCAAAGGCAGGCAGAACTTTTGAATGTTGTGCCCTGACCCTTGCTAAGGGATTTACTTAATCTCTCTGAGCATCAGTTTCCTCAACTGTGGTCTAGGCTTACCTGTTTTAAGGATTATGATGAGTATTAAAAACATAAACAGTGTAAATCAGATAGCCCAGTGCTGGCTACACCCAGTGGATTAATGAGTAATTGAAATTAGTCTTATCATTTAAGCAGCAATCCATGCAGATTTAAAGACTGAGAGAAATAGACTAAGCAAGGGAGTGTTTTCCTGGCTTTGTGCAGGCAGTCTACAAAGTGGAAGTACACCAAAAAAAAAAAAAAAAAAAAATCTAGGAAGAGGTGGCTAACAAAAACACGAAAAATCGACATGAGAATACAGATAAATGTGGGAGAAAAAGGCTAAGTTAAGAGGAAAACTATTTTGATTCTGAGTCAAATATTTGACCGATAAAGCTGTGACCCTTCCCAGGCAGGGCAGATGGTGGTCTCCAAGTTTAAATGTGATCCCAAGAACATACTGACCTAGATTCTGACTTCTTAGTGCATCTGTATGTAAAGTTAATGGTAACTTTAAAATATGAGAAGACTTTTAGCTATAACAAGAAAACTGTTGCAAATAGTTTGTTGGTTTAAAATAAGAAATTTGTCCACTTGTTTTGCTTCCCACCAAAAGCAGACACCAAAGAAAGAGGCAAGCCCCTGGGCTCCCAAAGCCTTTGAACACATCCTATAGCGTCTATAGGTCATCGGGGGGTATCACAAGCTCTAAAGACGTCACTTTGTTCTTTAAAGATTAAAGGAAGCGTTTAGGGACAAATGACAGACTCTACATTGGAAATGCTCAGTGTTGAGAAATCCACACATGTAAATACTCACAGATCTATAACATAAACTGTACTTTCCCATCTTTCTGCTTTTGTTCCTGCTTTTCTCTGCCTGAAGAGTTTTGCTTTTCACAATTTCTAGTTTTCAAGCTCTAGCTACAATGGCATCAACTTTATAAAGATTTTCTCCAGAACCATAATTCAAGTGATTTCTTTCCACCTCTGGAGCCTCCACACCATCATCTGTACTTTCTCAAGTATAAATTTACCATATATTTTGCTTTACATCATACGGTTAGCTTTTTGCCTTTGTTTTCCTCATCAAGTTGTAAGCTCCTCTAGGACAGACAATTTGGTTTACTATATTTTGATCTTCACCGCTGCCAAGCACATATTTCCCATGTCGTATATAATAAGTAAATGCAATACTGTAACAATTTATTAGTGGTGTCCTATAGTTTTAGATGTCCTATAGTTTTAGACAAAAATGTATGAGCAGGCCTCCCTCCTATTGTATCTCTCTGGAAGGCACTAGCTCCAGAGGCAACACACCAAGACCACAGAAGCTACTAGGCTAGCAAATTCTGAGTCTTCAGTATAGTTGGTTTCACAAGGTTTTTTTAGGCCTCATGAGATTATTCTCTTTCTTTCTTTAAGCTGATGAGTCTTTTAAAACTGAAGTATACTTGGTGTACAATGTTGCATTAGTTCCTGTTACACAGCAAAGCAATTCAGTAGCTTTCCTAGTAGCTCCACTGGTAAAGAATCCACCTGCAATGCAGGAAGCCATGGTTTGATTCCTGGGTTGGGAAGTTGCCCTGGAGAGGGAATAGGCTACCCACTCCAGTATTCTTGGGCTTTTCTGGTGGCTCAGATGGTAATGAATCCACCTGCAATGTGGGAGACCTCAGTTCGATCCCTAGGTTGGGAAGATCCCCTGGAGGAGGGAATGGCAACCCACTCCAGTATTCTTGCCTGGAGAATGCCCATGACAGAGGAGCCTGGCGGGCTACAGTCCATGGGGTTGCAAAGAGTCAGACATGACTGAGCGTGGCACAGCATGTATGTATATTGCTGCTGCTGCTGCTAAGTCGCTTCAGTCGTGTCCGACTCTGTGCAACCCCATAGACGGCAGCCCACCAGGCTCCCCTGTCCCTGGGATTCTCCAGGCAAGAACACTGGAGTAGGTTGCCATTTTCTTCTCCAATGCCTGAAAGTGAAAATTGAAAGTGAAGTCGCTCAGTCCTGTCTGACTCTTTCTGACTACATGGACTGCAGCCCACCAGGCTCCTCCGTCCATGGGATTTTCCAGGCAAGAGTACTGGAGTGGGTTGCCATTGCCTTCTCTGGCATATATGTATACATATACATATATT
Organism: Muntiacus reevesi; assembly: GCF_963930625.1. Lineage (NCBI taxonomy): Eukaryota > Metazoa > Chordata > Mammalia > Artiodactyla > Cervidae > Muntiacus > Muntiacus reevesi. The sequence continues at coordinate 203,979,890 of NC_089249.1, forward strand.
CTTTTTCATTTTCTTTTCCATGATGGTCTATTACAAGATACTGAATATAATTCCCTGTGCTATACATTAGGACCTTGTTGTTTATCCATTCTATACATAATAGTTTGCATTCAGCTGATGAGGTTTAACACGAAGTCTTACACATTAAAGGTCTTGTGTGTTCATTAATTCCTTTATTTAATATATATATTGAACACTTCTCATAAGGTACACACTGAAGATGAAATATTAATAAACAGAAAGCCCTTGTTCTGAGCTCCTGAGGTGGCAAGAGAAACAATGCAACATGAGGCCAGGGACAATAGTGACCTTGCTCCCCGCTGTACCCTCATGACTGGACACAAGTCCTGACATGTTGGGGGCAGTCTGTATTTGTTAAATTTCAGATTTAATTAAAAGGGATGTGCTGGTGGTAAAGCACATGGAAGGAAGGAATTTGTTCCAAGTGAGGGAGCAGTGAAAGGGGTGACTTCAAACAAGCAAGAGTCACTACTAAATCTTGAATGATGAACAGAAATTAAGCTGAGAAAGAGATAAGAGCAGTGAGGCTGAGCAAACAACATGAAAGATGTAAAAGCATGTGGTGGGCCTTTTGGTATGACCAATTAGTCTTATTATTCTTTGTGGTGGAGACTATTTTGAGAATCTGATGATCACTTTGATCAAATTGCCCCAGGGAAAAAAAAAAAACACTGTAATATGTGCAAAAATCACTGTAATATGTGTCATAGGGTGTTTTTCTGCATAGTTTTAGCAAAGGCCCCAAAGTAGGTGTCACAGATCCCCATATTCTAGATTAAGGTCCTATATAGCACCTATGCAGGGATTGCAAAAACTAGTTTTGAAATCTTTCGCTCACCATGTGGCTTGAGGTCATATAAGAGTTTTGAGGGAGGAGGAGGAGGATGTTATCACAAGGGGGAAAACTGAGTGAGGCCATGGTATTTCCTTCATTGCTTCATGTTTGGACAGAGAGAGCAGAGGGAGGGGTAGAGTCAAGCGAAAGACTACAAGGGATCCACTTGTGATACGTGGGACAAACAGGAGCTGGGCTGTATCTCATGACTGAGAAATATAAAAACACTGAGTGACTTGAGGCAGAGAAAACAAACTTGGGATACACTCGGAGCGAGTGAAATTTCTCCAAAGAAATGGCACCACAGGAGAGAATTGGCCTAAGGTCCTTTCGAAAAGGACTCCACCCAAAGGTATCGTTTTGGGGAAAAGAAGTTGGTAAGCAAAAGTTCCAGATGGATTTCTGAGGCTTAGAGACTGAGGTGGCTGACTAGAGGAGGGAAAATGACATGGGTTATTTTCAGTGGTGGAACTTCCCAAGAACCTCACAAAAATATACAAAGGGAAAAAAAGGCCTAGATATCATCAATAACAAATCCTAATGATATCTGCTCGAATTCCCTTTTACAAATTCTGTCTCCCATGGGCAGGTCACAGTTTGATTACTTAGCTAGTAAGAGGTGAAGAGCTGACAAAGTAAGGAGAAAAGATGCCAACAGACCATCCAGATCTAAAGTAGTACTAAGCTGAGCAGAAGGAAGTTCTAAATTAGAGAAGAATTTGCAGTTTTGATTGTTACACTGCATTAGAACATCAAATTTTTAAAAACACAGATTTTGTAAGGAAAGACTTTATTCGAAATGACTATAGGAAAGTAAAGAAAGGACTACTGAAATAGGGAGAACACTCTGACCATGAAATCTGCAAGCATCTCAAGGTTTAGGCAGAGCTTTCCTGTTATGGGGAGGATTAAACAAGACTAGAAAGAACCAGGTGTTGGAAAGGGGGATAAAAGGGTGGTATGACTAGAGAACAGATCAGAGAATGTTTTACTTTGAAGTCAGCCTACTCTCAGGAGAGACTGTATAAGGCTCAAGCTGAGGATGGATCAAAATTCATGGACTTGGAGGAAGAACAGAAACTTAACCAAAGTTTGGTTAATAAAGGATTTTGTTTCTATTGATCAGTGGGGACAAGCAGTTCAGTCAATCATTTATGAGGCAAAGAAAGAGAATTTGCAGGATCTGTGTCTGGACTTGTCATAGGTAAACAAGGGGGCACCCATTTGTCTTCTCTATGTCACATAGGGACGGGTGGTAATTTGCAATAGGCTGTTTCCCAGAATACAAAGGAGTTGAGGGAATTTCTTAGACATCACTGCTTTCCAGTAGCAAAGGGTTCAAGTAAAATTTAGTATAGTCGGGACTTTTCAATTTCTGCAATAAAACTGTAGTAGCGAGGAAAGGACCTGAAAAATCTATGAAAGTTTCAAAAATTTTATCCAAGATCAAGAAAAACTAACCCACTGGACATATTTGGAAGAATCGTGGCTCATTAAATCCCTTTGAATTCAGTTCATTTAATCTAAGTTACACATGTAAACATACAATTTTATGTTCAATTTCAGAGCTTTCTCAGATCCCAGGCTGAGTGAAGATCCCCAAATGAGACGTTCTCAGCACAAACACTGACGGGAAACAGGAAGCAAAAGAGGCAGCATGCTTATCCAAGCAGCCACAATGGTTCTCTGAATTAAATAAGACATGATAGTTTGCTTTCTGGGATCTTATACTCAATAGGAACACAGAATAAAAGAGCATGATTTTTTCCCTGAGAACATCAGGAAAGGCTATATGACTGGAGAGCATAAAGTTGACCTTAGTCCAGTGTGGGATTAGAATATGGAGAGAGAGGGCATAGGGGAGGTGAACAGACCTGACAGGACCTATGTGAAGACTTGCAAGTAGCTGGAGCTGAAGACACCTGAAAAGAGGATGGGGAGAGAATGTTCTCTAGGAGGCAGCAAGCTGTGAATGCCATACACTAATGGAGTTTAATATGATTTTATTCTATGTGAAAGAATAAACCCTAGAAAATATTTGACAAGTAAATGGCATGGTCAAATCTGTGCTTTAAGAAATATAACTACATTAATGTGTAAAATAACTGAAGAGATAAAGATTGGAGTTAAGGTGGGTCAATGGCACACTTCACATGCAAATTCAATTACTTTTTTTTAGCAGCACTTCTCTTTTAATCACAAAATTATTTTTATTAATAACCATGAAATCAAGTAAGTAATTATAATATACAGAAAAGAAAAGCCACAATTAAGATTTTTCCTTAGCCTTGTGATATAATTATGGCATTAAAAAATTTAAAACAAAATCAATATTGTATCAATCATATACAAACTTGTTAATGTCTTTAAATGTATTTTTAGAAAAAGGGAATATCATATATATATGTATATATATATATATCACAATCATGAATATTAACCTTAAAGTTTCTGTTAAGAGTTTTATTTTTGCAACTTTATCAAAATTGAGATTTCTGCATATTCCTAGTCAATAACAAATTTAGCCAGATTTGTCAGTCTCTCTTCACTGAGTTGACTGAAGAACATATTTTATAAATTTTAAGTTTGAAAATGTTCTTTCACATGTGCATGCATGCTCAGTCATGTCCGACTCTTTGAGACCCCACGGACTATAGTCTGAAGCAATCAATATTCTATTGGTAGTTACAGCCTTAAACATAAAGATGTTTGGCAATTCACAAAAATTCTATATCACGATAATTTTAGAAAAGTTAAACACAAATAAATACTCCAAATGGAGTACTTGACTGAGTGGAACAAACTCAAATTCCATTTTTTACCTTTACAGATTTTGATCTATCATCGTATACTTCAGATCTACTGTTTAAATGCAAGAACATTTAATACCACAGGGTTGGGAGATCCAAATCATATCTGTAGCATCTTTAAGCTCTTACAACTGGCTATGAATGTACTAAGGGAACAAAGGTATATAGCTTAGTTTGCTTGTGTCAAGTAAAACAGGAAGTTCTCTTCATTAATGGCTCCATACAATTCAATGTTTATTAAAAGGTAATTAATACAAATATGCTGACTTGAAGCTACCATAACTTGAATTTACTGTTGAAATTCAATAGCAACAGCATCAATTCTTTAGAATACAAACCAAAAATGATTTTTAAAGGAAAAATATTCTATCACTGACATTGTTTAGAGTTACAAGTTTGATGTAATAACAAGTAAATGATCTTTTGGTCTTGACACTAGTGCTTTAAATTATCTACTATTTAAAATGCACTCCTTCATTATCTGTAACCAAGGCAACAGCTTCCACTGCCCTGCTCTTAAATCCTCCACAGGGAAGAGAAGGAAATGGAAACTGGCATTTCACTAAGTATCAACATTGTACCCAACAGTATGTTGTATTATTTTGTAGGAATAAGCCTTTGAGTAAACTTTTTTGTCATATTATGATGAAGACTATTAAGATTAATTGCCAAAGATTACTCAGCAAAGTCATGAAACTGGAATTCAAACCAAAATTTTTCTGACTCTAAAGCATATGCTATCTCTACCATACTTTTCTTGATGGAGGGTGGGAGAGAAGTAAGTTTGAAAGCTATGGCAAAATTTAGATGTCACTGGAGCTTGAGCTTGGCAGCATCAGGAGAATGGAGAAAAAAGGATGGTGGGGAGAGATAATACCACAAGGTCAAAATGATCCAAATCAGACAACATACTGGGTGTGGGAACAATACAGATCGTGAAATTCAAGTTTAAGAGCCTGGAAAGAGCAGAACCAGGTAATATCTGAGACATCAACATCTAGCGGTGGCCAATATCTGATCAAAATTACAGTGAGATGAAGAAACTATCAAGACTCCTAATAGGGAGAGATCTATATGTGGGGAATGAACATTTGGATAAGCTGCTTGGCATTGATAAGGGGCATTCTCTATAAAAACTAGTGGTCACAAATTGCCTTCTAAGAATGGGTAGTCTAGTTAATCCTATAAGTTCTGCTTGCTGAGTAGGAAATGCAAGTTTTGAGGCAGAGCTGAATTGCTCAAGATGGTAGAGAAGATAAGGTAGCTGCAATGTTCAGTGGCATGCATTTGGCCTATAATCTCGGCCTCCCTTTCAAATAAAAGATACTTTAAAAAATATTTAATGGCTTGAAGCATCACCCAAGTTACCAGGCTCCCAAGTTACCTATGTCAGGTCCTGCCACAAAGGTAGTATTATGTGAAAAATAGAGAGAGATTAATGACATCTTCCTAGACAACATACTTCTCAGGATCCCAGCATGGCTCTTTTCTGACATGTCGTTTTCTTTGTTTGTTTGCTTTGGCTGCATGGCTTGAGAATCTCAGCTACCTGACCAAAGATCGAATACCTGGGCCCTCAGCAGTGAAAGCACGAAGTCCTAACCACTGGACCACCAGGTAATTCCTATCTGTTTCTTTCCATATGTAGATAGAAACCTGTTCTTTTTCTTATCACCTAATTTCCCCAGTGGTCTTCACTAATAAGACTACAGTAGGTTGTTTACCTTTGTAGCAGTTTTACTTGAATAGCTGTATTCTCAAAGAGTCCCACTGTTCACCTGCAAGCAGGAACTGCACTGACATTAACTGCCACTATGGGGCAGCAAGAAGCTATTTCCTCTATAAACTCAAGAGCATCACTGGATTTCACAAGCTTAGGATGGAACATTTTCATTTGATACCTATTTATAATTCTTTTTAAAATGCTTTCATATTTAATTCTTTTATAATAAGCCTACTTTCTTCTTAAAGCTGCATAAAATTTTAGAAATCTTTTTCTATCATACAGATTAAAATTTTACATATCTTATATCTTAGTTTTTAATGGCATCCATAGTATGGCTAGATAGTTTAAATCAATCACCAGTGTTGGATTCTGAGAATCATTTAAATTTTGAAAAATTTGCTCTATACCACATCTTAAGAGTTACATTCTGCCTTTAGTCACTGAGAGTGAATATTTACTGAGCTCACATGTGACAAGCACAGTTAGAGTCTTTATATACACTGGCTTTTTTAATCTGCACAACCTTCTGAAGCAGCTTTCATTCTCAACTCTTTCCCAGATAAGACAACTAATGAGAAGCCAAAATATTTCAAAAGTTATAAAGCCAATAAGAAACACTCCATTTTACAATCAAGAAGTGTTGTCTGGCTCTAAACCTCACTCTCTGAACCAAGACTCTTGTTCATAAGCTGTAAGCAGGCCTTTAATAAGAGTATAATCTAACAACTGAAGTTTAATAAACACCACTGTTGCATCATAGAAACCTATGAACATTTTGATCACATGATAGGTCTACAAAAATCACAGGTTCTGAGACCCATCACTGAAATACAGAGCAAACTAGGAAAGAGCGGAAAGGAAAAACTACTTTGAAAGGGTTAAGGATTCCAGAAGGCTGTAATAGCAGGTTTGCAATCAAGGGCCACCATAAAGAAACAGCAGGAGAGGGAGAGGGAGGCAGTCTTGGTCATGCTGTGAGTGCACAAGTCTTTAGTTTAGAATTGTGTCAAACCACCCAGGAGCACAAGAGAAAGCTGTGTTTAACATTGTTCCATTTCAGAATGGACATGGTATGTTTTTTCTCTGAAGCCAGCAAACTGAAGATTAACTTAGCGCACTTGATTCAATAGTATCCATTTGAAAAACTGGACTGGGTTTTTGCTAACAGGGTTACTTAGGTTAAGCCCATTTTTCCATCATAATATAAAATAAAAATTACCCATACTATTTAGCAGCAAAAAGCTTTTGAACCCACCTCCCAAGTAAAACCACAACATTCTTCACTTCTGCTCTCTGGTAGGTCAATCAATCTGGACATCTAAGAAAACGATGAAGAAGAAATGCTTGTTTAAATATGTTGCTTTCAAGTTCCCCTGCCTAATCCCCCTTACCCATTTCGAAGAGAGATTCATTTAGTCCATCCATGCTTTTTCATTCACCTCTATGGGTATAACTTGGTTTTCTGAGGTGCAAAACAAAATCTTTCAGGAGCATCATGCAATTATATTTTTTCCAAGCAGGAAAGCCAAATCTTGAGGTTTGGAAGGGCTAAGTGAAAATGACGTTGGCAATAATTTCTATGGCAAATTGATCCAATCTGAAAATGGGCACTTTATTTTTGCATACACTACATCCTTTAACCACCCTTTCTGAATTCTGATTAATTCATGGAAACCAATGAAATCCAGGTTTTTCAGGATGAAGCATCAGAAATACTACTCAAGTGTTTAAGCTGACTGAAATGACACTGATTTTTTATAATTTTGTTCTTCTGAAGAATCTCGTCTATTAAACAGGAACCACCTGAGACTGAGAAAATGTAGAACTCTCCCTTTTTCTCCAAGAAATTCAACCTTCACTTTAAAAGCTACAACACTGCACACTGGTTTCCACAGAGGGCCAGCCCAAAGGAGAAATTAAGAGTTCTCTCCAAAATCAGACTCAGCTGCTATGAGAGGAGCAGGAGAGCATCTATTGAATCTATTGATTCAATAGAATCAATAATTTTTGTTTTTAAAGCAGCTAGATGATAGCACCAGCTCCCCTCTTTCTATCTGATATTAGTATATCTATTTAATACAAAGATACTCATTAAATGACTTAAGAAGAAATTAACTTTTATAAGCATATTTTCTAAATAACTTTTCCATCATGATGACCTGGAGCCTTTTTACAGATTTGTTTCAATGAACTCTACTTTGCATTCATCTGCTTATGAAAGTATTAATTCTCTTACTCATTCTGAATGTTGAATGGATCCAATAGTTCCCTAATTTCTCTCAGTCAAAGCTGGTTCTCTATAAGCCACAATGTTCAGACTGTCCCTATCTCCCCACAGATATTTTTCATGAGCACTCTGATTGTATTCACAAAGGGAATCACAACACAGTGTCCTGGCTGTTCTAGCTTGTTAAGTTCCCTCAATTTGGATGAAAGGCATTTATTTTATGACTGTGGTTGTAAAGAATCCAAATCTCTATTCTTTCTGATTAAATGTGTTTCTTCACTTATTTGCTAAATATTTTCAATCTTGGTGTGATTTTGCTCAAAGGGAAATCATGGAATTTCTGAAAATGATCAATGTTATTAAGGCAAGACTCCCAGATATTCTCTCATTTGAGATAAAAACAAAACTGCAAACCCAAATCCTTTGAAATAAAAGAATAGTTCTATTGTGTTAATTGTAAACACACAATAAAGTTCCAAAATAAATCAACAGTCAATGGTTCAACCACAAGAAAACAAAGACCAGAAAGAAAAAACATAAGAATTTAATGATTCCTGTGAAAACATCCTATGTGAAAATACTACCACCCACCATCATTTTTTTTTTCCTTTTGCTAACCACGGCACAGTTTTTCAAAGAATTTTTGGCATCTCCAGATGATAAATTATGTGAATTATTGTTGGATCAAAATTCCTTTGAAATAACTGCAGGTGTTCAAGATCCTGTCAGAGCAAATGTATTTTAAGTACCCTGAAGACTCTGACACTCAGCCATTTCTCAGGCCTCTTTGAGGTAGAGCTCCTGTTGGGAGTGGTTTTGTTTAAAATTGGAGACATATGGAGAGCTACACAGTGAAGACAGGAGGAAGCCTATCCAATTGGCACGGAATTAGAATCTAACTCCTGATTAAAGTCCTATTTGAGGATCTTTCCTTCTGCTGTGTTCTCCTCTTTAGTTCTTCTTAATCCATAGTAAAATGTTACAAGCGGGTATCTCATTGCTAGTTGGGAACGACAGCTTCTTAGCAACATAATTTGGTTGAACATAACGATATTAATTATAATGTGTTCTGCGCTGGACAAATCATTTGTATTCATATGACATTTTCTTTGAGGTTTCTCTATAGAAAAATGAGCTTAAAGATTCTGCTTTTTAATTTAAGAAGTAAAACCTAGCAGATTTTTCTGCTTTTTGAAAGAAAATATGGATGAAAGAATGAACGCTATCTTGTATTTTAAGGAAAAGGGAAGGTAACTATATATATACATATACACACACACACACATGCATATAAAATAAACTACAAGAAATGTTATAAGCATATTACATCTTATTAAATTCTTACATAATAGAAGGTAATTATTATTGTTCATGTTTATCTATAAGAAAATTGAGGGTCAAAAAGTCAGTTGTTGAATGTCACACAAATAACAAGTGACAAGAGAATTTTCCAGCTTTGTTCATTCATACTCACAGTCATTCTCTTTCTATTTTACTCATATTTCCACAGGGTCAACTTTAGGCTTTATAGTTTACCGTTTACTATCTCACCTGTATTTAGGTTAAACCATAATTGCTAGGATTCAACTATTCTTGACCAGCAAATATGTTAATTCCATATAAATCCAAAGCAATTTTTGTTTTCTATGTAATTTCCAGATTTCTTCATTGTTTTTCTTATTCTTTTCATTTATTCTGTTGTACTTCTAACTTTTAAAGTTTTAATATGTACCTCATTATTTTTTCTGTTCTTTTTCTATTATATACATGACTTATAAATTACAAGAATTTTGGCAATATTCCATTAATTTTGATAGAGGATTTCCATTATCACTTAGGTCCAAATATTAGTTCCAAATACTTTTTATTTTTGATTCCCCAATTTATAAGTTATTAAAAACTATGTTTTGAATTAATTAAATGTACTTAGGTAAATTTGTGGATTTCTAAAATTGTGCTGTGGTCAAATGTGGCCTTTGCAATACCACTTTCTTAATATCTTAAAATTTGCTTTATGAACCTAATCAACAGTTGATTTTTGTAAACATTCCATGTGTATTTAAGAAGAATGCATACATTCAAATTATCAGACGCAGGGTCCCATTGTTGATTATATTGCTAAAATCATCCACAACCGATCTGATTTTGTCTGCTTGATATTTGAAATACTGGGAGACAAGTGTATTATTAATATATCCCATTCTGATGAGAGAAAGAGAGCAATTGAGGTTTAAGAAATTGATTCACACACAACTGTGGGGAGAGTAAGTCCAAACTCTGTAGAGCAGGAAAGAAATTCAAGAGTTGATATGTCTTTGAGCCCAAATTTCACAGGGAAGTAGGCTAGAAATCCACTTAAAGTTTCTATATTGTAGTCTTGAGAATTGCTTTTCTTCCAGAGACTTCAGGTTTGCTCTTAAACCCTTCAACTGATTGAAAGAGGTGCAGAGTAATCATTTATTTACACAATTCAAATATAGCTATTCTACATTGTACATGAGATAATTTCATTGTTAGGAGTTCTTGTGTGAATGTTCTGCTTTGTTTTATTCTATTCTATTTTTAGTTACTCTTCTTTTTGTGCTTTATAATTGTGTATTGTGAACTCATGTTCAAATGTCTAGGTTTTTCATTTGGAAATCATGGTAGGTCTGAGTTAAAGAGTTTTCTTTCTTCTGTGAGATGCCCTTAGGCACTACCTTATTACTCTGGGGTAATGGATTAAATTTCTTGATTTGTAATTTCACTTAACTACTAAGTAGAAATATCTTGAACTTAAGATCTACATGAGAGCATATCTATGTTTTAAAAGTAGCACAAGAAAATTTGTATTATTTTCTACCCAGAGTCCAGGCTGAGATGAAAGATTGTTTTCACTGTCTCCCTTTGCTACCATGGATATTTTCCCCTAGTCTTCCTTTTCACAAAGAGTGTGGCCTTCCAGTGGTCTTGACTTAAATAGGAGTATAAAATTCAAACGTCTTACTTTACATAACTCAAGGCAATATCTCCTGTGATTAACAGAACCCAGGAATCTCAGCAGGATCAGCTACATAATTTGTGAAGCCCTTCACAAAGTGAAAATATGGGGATTCTTGTTCCAAAAGTAGAATAAAAGTTACCATTAAATTACTAAAATATAAAATATTTCCCTTTCTTTCAGAATCTCTCTTTTGTCAGATCATTGTGATCTTTGTTTGCTATTTAGTATCACAAATTTGCTATTCATTTGCTTTTTAGTATCAAGCATGGGAATGCTCACTGGGTGAATGCAGATGCTCACAGTCATCTGAGTCTGCCCTGTGGTTTGGCATATACAGCCTACACACTGCTGGGTTTCTCCTCCTGCTGGCCAGGGCTGGGAGGGTCAGTGCCCACTTGCCACCTTACACCTCACCAACCCATAAGAGATGAGCTCCATCTGTGGGAATGCAAGCTCTGTGCTAGAACACACAAGGATGAAGGATGGGTGAGTGGCTCACTCCTACTGAGTCATTCACTGAAACCCCACTGCCAGTTCAGGGTGTCGACAGCCAGGGCCATGTCCCCCCAAGTCACAGTCCTCCCTCATGTCCACACCCAGCCCCACTGTGCACAGAAGGCAACGACGGCTGCTGAGGTGGATGGAAAGGGGGGCTGTATGAGGCCCAGGGCGCCTTGCAGTTCGCTGCAGCAGGCAGTCACTGAGTGGGAAAGGGGGATGCCAAGTGAGGTCAGGGTCCTAGAAGTGGGGGACTGGGCAGCAGAGAACCTGGCCAGGTGTTCAGGCAGGTGGTGAGAGGCAGGACAATGCTTGAGTTAAGACTCTGCGGCCCTGCTACTTCTTCTATTGTCCCATCAAACTTCACTTATAAACCACAAATTCTAAGATAAAATTACCAAGAATTTCAAGAGGGCAACTACAGAGCATTAAACTCCAAGGAACTTCTGAGCATAACTACTGACTGTACACACCACCCTGACTCTCAGCTACTAAGACTGGCAAAAGCCTTCAGAACAGCTAAAGTAGTAGTCACTGGAGCTCAGAAAGATGTACGGTGAGAGATACTGGACAGAAGCTGAGGGCGTTAGAATAGAGACGCAGCCAAAATAGAATAGGGACATAGACACATATGCAAGGAGGTTCCAAGGAAATAAATACTTTGATCTCAGTTTCTTCTTCTCACTCTGATTGTCTATTTATATCTTTCATTAGACAAACCTAAGGGATCTCAAGGATATAGTATATAAAGGTCAACATTTTGAGGCACGGGACATGATGGAGAATGAACAGTGCTTCCAGGGAAGCACAGCTGCCAATTTTGTGCTAATGAGCTTTCTTACACCGTGGGTGTTTCTCTCTCTTTTTCCCCCACTCCCTCACTCTCTCTTTCCCCTCCTCGCCCCCTACCTGTTGCCAGCTGGTGAGTGTGTGTATGTGTGTGTGTGTTTAGGAGTATACAGTTCCTGGGAAAATGAATGGATTTGCTAAACTCCAGAGTTTGCCATAGTCCCTCATGGTAACAATCAGTGAGGTTGATTAGCAACTGCTGTGTTTAAATAGGGCTTAAACTCTCTTGTTGCCACAGCCTTCAAATTGCTCATTATTTATGTTAGCAGCCTGGCCTGATAGATTTAGGGTTACTGTTAGGGAATTTATTCAGAAAGTCTTATTATAACTCAGAAGGAAAGAAAGGAGCTTGACAAAGAGGAAAAGTTACGTTCAAGACTAATTTCGAAGGTAAAATTACAAGACAGCAACCAATTAAATTTGGCAGGTGAGTAAAAGGACAGGATTAGTATAAATTCTAAATTTATGGCATATGTACTAGTATATATTGTGGGTCTATAATACCATAAGAAGAACTAATTTGGAGAAATACATTTCAGATACATGGAACGTGAGGTTTTTGTGTGCCATCAACCTAAAAACACTATGTATCGTTTCTTCTCATCTGACCTCTGTTTTTGAAGTAACTGGTTTTGTAGGGATTCATTCCACAAATCATTCCACTTAAAAGACTTTTTAGCTAAACACAGATGCTCTTTTCCCCAAAATTTCAAGAACCAAGTAAAAATTTTCACTTTCCCTTTACTTCCATGTTCATGTAAATAGTCATTTATAGTTTTCATCTGGATAGAAATGATTCCTCTCTACCCCTAGAAAAGTAAACATTATATTAACATAAACATATATTAACCATGAACAACATGAAATGCTTAACTAATAATGAAATGTAAACTTAAACGGTTCTTAATAAAAGTATATAATAAAAACATAATTCAAAATGCCATTAGACTAGACTGTCAACAGCCACAAAGCACATATATTTCAAAATTTAGACACTCAAGATATTATTTTTTATGTATACACAGCCAATTCTTCTCAGTAATGAATAAAAATTCAAGATAAACACTAAGTGAAGCATAAAACATTTGGAATTGATTTGAATTTTTTGCCCAGCTCTTATAGGAGGGTCTCACAATTCTCTATAGAAATTCTGATCCATGAGCTATGTAAATTAGTCCTTCAACTGAGGTTTACAGTAGAGGAATATACACTGGAGACAGAGTTGTCCTCAAGGATAGAAATTCTATTCCAGACTATTTACTGAAAATTCACATAAATTTTTTTATTAATATGTATATGTTCCCCAGAGAAAATAAAATACTTCTTTCATTCATGCTTATCAGTTCCCTGTAGACAATAAAGAGACTGCTCTATCTGTATTTGAGAAAGCTGAGTTTAAAAGAGTTGACTGTGGACTTCCTTGATGTTTCAGTGATAAAGAATCTGGGAAGATCTCACATGCTGTGGAGCAGCTAAGCCCACACGCCACAACTACTGAGCCTCTGCTCTAGCGCCGGGAAGTCCACATGCCACAATTACTGAAGCCTACCCACCCTAGGGCCTGTGCTCTGCAACGAGAGAAGCCACTGCAATGAAAAGCCCATGCCCTACAACTAGAGAGCAGCCTCCACTCACTGCAACTAGAGAAAGCCCACATGCAGCAATGAAGACCCAGTGCAGCCAAGAATAAATAAATAAAAATAACATAAAAGACTTGATTCTATTGGTACATTTTTTCTATATTCTGGAGAAATTTTTATTTATAAATATCCAGGAATATCCTTATGTGGAATTATATATCTGATAAAAATTAAAGTTTAATGGAAGCCCCTATACATTAAAAAAAAAATCTACTAACTTTAATATCTAGAAAACATCAATAATTGTTCACTACGAATTTTTCCCTTTTATTTTCTTTATAGTACCTTTAGAAGAGCTGAGGTTCTTTAATTTTGTTGATGAACAATTTATCAATATTATTCTTGTGTGGTTTATGTTTTGGTTTCACTTTAAGAAAACTTTGCATAACCCTAGCCATGAATATTTTCCTATGTTTTCCTTTTTAAAGTTCTATAGCTTTTACATCATTCTAGTTGTCTATTACTGCATAACAAAACATACCACAATTTAGTGGCTTTGAACAACAATATTCATTTAGCTCATGAAACTACAATATGAACCAAGCCTGGTGAGAAGCGCTGATATCTGTTCTCCTCAGTGTCACTTGGGGCAGCATAAAGGCCAGGACTGAAAATCGTCTGGAGGCTTGTTCACTCAAATACCTGGTGGTTTATATTGTCTGTCAGTTGGGATCACAGCTGAGGTTATTGACCAAAACAGCTACATGTGGCCTGGACTTCCTCACAATATGGTGGCTGAGTTCAAACAGCATCATGAACAACATCAGAACAACAACATCCAGAAGGATGTCACACTTCTTATGACCTTGACTCCAAAGTCAGGTAGTCACCTACATTTTCTTCTTAAAGGAAGTTGCTAAGGCTTGTCATATTCAAAGCTGGCCTATATTTAAGAAGACTTAGCATTTTGAAGGGAGGTTAACTTCACAGATGTGTTTAAAACCACTATATACTTTTAAGAATAGATCCGTTCTGCATTATTTTTGAGTATGGAATGAAGGAAGGCATTGTTGTTGTTGTTCAGTAGCTAAGTCACGTCCATCTCTTTGCACTCCATGGACTGCAGTACTCCAGGATCCTCTGTGCTCCACTATCTCCTAGAGTTTTCCAAAATTCAAGTTCCATTGAGTTGGTATGGTATCTGACCATCTCACCCTCTGTATCCTCCTTCTGCTTCTGTCCTTAATTTTCCCAGCATCAGAGTCTTTTTCAGTGAGTCAGCACCTTGAATCAGGTGGCCAAAGTATTGGAGCTTCACTTCAGCATCAGTCCTTCCAAAGAATATTCAGGACTGATTCCCTTTAGGATTGACTGGTTTGATCTCCTTGCTATCCAAGGTACCCTCAAGAGTCTTCTCCAGCACCAAAATTCAAAAATATCAAGTTAAGGCTTACAGTTAATTATTCCTCCAAAATGGAAATTCAGATCATCATTAATTGAGAGGACCTTTTCACCCCCTTTGAATTACATTGGAATCTTACACGAAAATAAAATAAGCACATATGGGAAGATCCCTTTCTTAAATTACTCATCTATTCTACTGATCTATATGACTATTCTAATACCAACACCACTTTTCCTTGATAACTTCAGTTTTATAACGTCTTGAAATCATTCCTCCAATTTTGTACTTAATTTTCAAAATTGTTTTGGTTAATCTAGTCCTTTTACATTTTCACATAAAAGATAGAATGAGATTGTCAATTTCTAACAAAAACATTCTACTGGAATTTTGATCTATCAGCAAATTTGGAAAACTTGGCAGTGGCCACAGGCCTAGAAAAGGTCAGTTTTCCTTCCAATCTCAAAGAAAGGCAAAGCCAAAGACTCATCAAACTACCGTACAACTGTGCTCATTTCACATGCTAGCAAGGTTATGCTCAAAGTCCATCAAGCTAGGATTCAGCAGTACATAAACTGAGAACTTCCAGATGTACAAGCTGGGTTTAGAAAATGCAGAGGGACCAGAGATCAAATTGCCAAAATCCATTAGATCCCAGAGAAAGCAAGGGAACGCCAGAAAAAATATCTACTTCTGCTTCATTGACTATGCTAAAGCCTTTGATTGTGTGGATCACAACAAACTGTGGAAAATTCTTAAGGAGATGGGAATACCAGACCATCTCCTGAGAAACCTGTATGCAGGTCAAGAAGCAACAGGTATAAACAGACATGAAACAATAGACTGTCACAAAATTTGGAAAGGAGTACATCAAAGCTGTATATTGTTACTCTGCTTATCTAACTTCTATGCAAAGTATATCATGCGAAATGCTGGGCTGGATGAATCACAAGCTAGAATCAAGATTGCTAGGAGAAATAGCAACAACCTTAGATATGCAGATGATACCATTCTAATGGCCAAAAGTGAAGAGGAACTAAGGAGCCCCTTGAGGGTGAAAGAGAGTGAAAAAGCTGACTTGAAACTCAATATTAAAAAAGGCTGGATGCCTGAGACAAGTGCTCAAGCCTGGTGCACTGGGAAGACCCAGAGGGACTGGGTAGACAGGGAGGTGGGAGGGGGGATCAGGATGGGGAATACATGTAAATCTATGGCTGATTCATATCAATGTATGACAAAACCCACTGAAATGTTGTGAAGTAATTAGCCTCCAACTAATAAAAATAAATGAAACTAAACAAAACAAAACTAAAATCATGGTATCTAGTCCCATCATTTCAGTGCAAATGGAAGGGGGAAAGTGGAAGCAGTGACAGATTTTATTTTCTTTGGGCTCCAAAATCACTGCAGACAGTAACTGCAGCCATGAAATCAAATGATGCTTAGTCTTTAGAAGGAAAGCTATGACAAACCTAGACAGCATATCAAAAAGCAGAGACATCACTTTGCTGACAAAGGTTTCTATAGTCAAGTAAAGTGAAGTGAAGAGAAGTCTGCTCAGTTGTGTCCAACTCTTTGCTACCCCGCGGACTGTAGCCTACCAGGCTCCTTCATCCATGAGATTCTCCAGGCAAGAATACTGGAGTGGGTTGCCATTTCCTTCTCCAGGGGATCTTCCTGAACCAGGGATTAAACCCGGGTCTCCCACATTGAGAGCAGATGCTTTCACCTCTGAGCCACCAGGGAAAGCTATGGTTTTGCCAGTAGTCATGTACAGATGTGAGAGCTTGGGCCATAAAGAAGGCTGAGCACTAAAGAATTGATGCTCTCAAATTGTGGTGCTGAAGAAAACTCTTGAGAATCTCTGCACAGCAAGGAGATCAAACCAGTCCATCCTAAAGGAAATTAAATCTGAATATTCATTGGAAGGACTTCTGCGGAAGCTGAAGCTCCAATACTTTGGCCACCTGACCCGAAGAGCAAACTCATTAGAAAAGAACCTGATGCTGAGAAAGATAGAAGGCAAAAGAGAAGAGGGCAGCAGAGGATGAGACGGTCAGAGAGCATCACTGACTCTATGCACATGAAACTGAGCAAACTCCGAGAAATAATGGAGGACAGAGGAGCCTGTTGTGCTGCAGTCCTTTGGGTGGCAAAGAGTCAGATGAGACTTAGCGATTGAACAGCAACACATAAAATCTATAGATCAATTTAAAGAAAACTAACATTTTATCAACTGAATCTTCCAAATCATGAACATTTCAGTTCAGTTCAGTTCAGTCGCTCAGTCGTGTCCAACTCTTTGCAACACCATGAACCGCAGCACGCCAGGCCTCCTTGTCCATCACCAACTCCCGGAGTTTACCCAAACCCATGTCCATCAAGTCGATGATGCTATCCAATCATCTCATCCTCTGTCGTCCCATTCTCCCCCTACCCTCAATCTTTCCCAGCATCAGGATCTTTTCCAATAAGTCAGCTCTTCACATCAGGTGGCCAAAGTATTGGACTTTCAGCTTCAACATCACTCCTTCCAATGAACACCCAGGACTGATCTCCTTTAGGATGGACTGGTTGGATCTCCTTGCAGTCCAAGGGACTCTCAAGAGTCTTCTCCAACACCACAGTTCAAAAGCATCAATTCTTCAGTGTTCAGCTTTCTTTATTGTCCAACTCTCACATCTGTACATGACCACTGGAAAAACCATAGCCTTGACTAGACGGACCTTTCTTGGCAAAGTAATGTCTCTGCTTTTTAATATGCTGTCTAGGTTGGTCATCACTTTCCTTCCAAAGAGTAAGCGTCTTTTAATTTCATGGCTGCAATCACCATCTGCAGTGATTTTGGAGCCCCCAAAAATAAAGTCAGCCACTGTTTCCACTGTTTCCCCATCTATTTGCCATGAAGTGATGGGATACCATGATCTTAGTTTTGTGAATGTTGAGCTTAAAGTCAACTTTTTCACTCTCCTCTTTCACTTTCATCAAGAGACTCTTTAGTTCTTCTTCGTTTTCTGCCATCAGGGTGGTGTCATCTGCATATCTGAGGTTATTGACATTTCTCCCGACAATCTTGATTCCAGCTTGTGTTCCATCCAGCCCAGCATTTTGCAAGATGAACTCTGCATATAAGTTAAATAAGCAGGGTGACAATATACAGCCTTGACATACTCCTTTTCCTATTTGGAACCAGTCTGTTGTTCCATGTCCAGTTCTAACTGTTGCTTCCTGACCTGCATACAGGTTTCTCAAGAGGCAGGTCAGATGGTCTGGTGTTCTCATCCCTTTCAGAATTTTCCACAGTTTATTGTGATCTACACAGTCAAAGGCTTTGGCATAGTCAATAAAGCAGAAATAGATGTTTTTCTGGAACTCTCTCGCTTTTTTGATAATCCAGCAAATTTGGCAATTTGATCTCTGGTTCCTCTGCCTTTTCTAAAACCAGCTTGAACATCTGGAAGTTCATGGTTCATGTATTGCTGAAACCTGGCTTGGAGAATTTTGAGCATTGCTTTACTAGCATGTGAGATGAGTGCAATTGTGCAGTAGTCTGAGCTTTCTTTGGCATTGCCTATCTTTGAGACTGGAAGGAAAACTGACCTTTCCAGTCCTGTGGCCACTGCTGAGTTTTCCAAATTTGCTGACATATTGAGTGCAGCACTTTCACAGCATCATCTCTTAGGATTTGAAATAGCTCAACTGGAATTCTATCACCTCCACTAGCTTTGTTCGTAGTGATGCTTCCTAAGGCCCACGTGTATTTAGGTGTTCAAAAGGTTCTCTAAGGGGTTTTTTTTGCATATTCTCCATTATGCAGGTTTGCGCATATGCTCTTATGTTTTTCCTTAAATATTTTATAGCTTAAATTCTTTTATTTTTAAATTTTCATTTCCGTTTTTTCATTGCTAGCATCTGGGAATACGCTGATTTTTTACAATTTGAGTTTATATTCCACAACTCTGCCAAATGCACTGGATATATAGTAGCTCCTTTTTTTTTTTCTTGGTAGATTCCTCTGGGTTATCTATGTAATCTTCCTTTCCAATCTGTATGCCTGTTGCTTATTTGTCCTACTTTAATTACATTGGCTAGAATCGACAGTAAAACATGAGCTGATGTCTTATGAACAAACCTACTTGCCATTTCCTGATCTTACGGAAAAACTTTCAGTTTCTTACTAAAAAATGTGATGTTAGCTTTAAGTTTTTCTTAGGTGAGATAGATGAGGTAGTTCCTTTTATGATAGAAAAGGATATAAGCTTTTAATATAAACAGCTTTTATAAATCCAAATGACAAATATGAATAACTCAATAGAAACAAAATAAAACATCTGAGGAGACATTTCACAGAAAGAAACGCAAATGGCCAATATATATAAAAAACTGTGACACTATCATAAATTTTAAAAATTAAAATGAGATACACCTTCTACCTATTAGCCTGATAGATTTAAATACATAGATATAGATATACATTAAGAAAATCTGCATATATTTAAGGAGTACATTATGATTTGATATACATATACAGTAAAATCATTACTATGGTCAAGCTAATTAACATATCATCTCACATACTTAAAGGAACCTCCTTTCTATCCTCAGTCTGCTCAGAGTTTTTAATGTGAACAAGTACTGAATTTTGTCAAATATACTTCCAAGTAGAATTTGTTGACATGATCATGACTTTTTCCTTAATGTTCTTAATATGATGAATTATATTGATTGAAAGCTAAATTAATCTGGGGTTCCTGGGATACACTCTACATGACCATTATATTAATATATTGTTCTTTATATCTGGTATACTTTGCTTTCATTAAGCATATTTATACCTAAGTTCAGGAGAGATATTTGTCTAATGTTTTCTGTTCTTTTAATAATATCTAGTTTTGGACACAGAGTAATGTTGAACTCGTAAAATGAGTTGGGAAGTACTCCCAACTTCTTTATTGCTTCACACAGCCCTAATAGGATTGGTACAGTTTCTTTTTAAATATTTGGTAGAATTAACTAGTGAAGTCATCTTTCCTAGAGTTATGTGTATGCATGCTGGAAAATTTTGAGTTATGAATTCTATATTTTAGATAAATACCAAAATGTTTAGATTTCCTATTTCTCTTATATTAGTTTTTGTAACTGGATTAATATAAGAATTTTTTTCCATTTCATCTAAGTTGTTCCATTTGTTGTATAAAGTTGTGTATGGTACTGCTGCATTTTTTTAAATTTTTTTTTTAGTGAATGTAAGATACATCTTGATGTCTCCTTTTTCATGTATGCTACTGGTATTTGTGTCTTTTCTCTTTCTTGTTTGGTCTAGCAGTTTATCACCTTCACTGATTTTATCAAAGAACCAGCTTTGGATTTCATTTACTTTCTCTACTTTTCTCAATTTCTACTTCATTGATTTTTCATTACTTTTAAATTTACTTTTGATTTAATTTTCCCTTTTCTTGTGCTTTTTAAGGTGGAAGTTTAGATGACAGATTTTAGCTATATCTCCTTTGCTAAGCATTTAAAACTATATTTTTTCTAACTAATGTAATCCATAAATTTTCATGTTGCATTTTAATTTTCATTCAGCTCAAAATACTTTTTAATTTCCTTTGTAACTTCTTCTTTGCTCAAAAGCTTATTTAAAGGTGTGTTGTTTATTTTTCAAATATTTGAGAATTTTCCAAATTCTTTCGTTATTGATTTCTAACAATTCTGCTTTGATTAGAAATTTTCTCTTTATGGTTTCAGTTCTAAATCTGTTGAGACTTGCTTCATAATGCATCACATTGACTATCTTGATGAATGGTCAGTGTGTACTTGAAAATAACGTGTAGTCTACTGTTATTCAGTGAGTTGTTTTATAAATATCAGTGTCTAGGTCAAGTTGGGTGAAGTCTTCTACACACTAATTTTTCATCTATTATATTAATTGATAAGAAAGACTTAAAATTTCCAACTAAAATAATGTATTTATCTATTTCTGCTTACAGTTCTATCCATTTTTGCATATCAAATATTGAAACTTTTAGATGCATAAATATTGGGGATTTTTACATCCTCTTGATGAATTTACTCCCTTATTACTACAAAATGATCTTCTTTATTTAAAAAATAAAAGTCTTCGTAATTTAGGTGGTTTAGAATAATGCGTGAGGGCAGAAGAGGCAAATATAGAATGAAAAAAAACAAAGGTTAGCAATAGAAGTCTGCAGAATACCAGCATTTAAGGAGGTGGCCAAAGAAAAGGAGCCCATGATAAGAGACTAAAATGGAACAAAGGTCAAAGGAAAAGTATTGGTACAGAAAAAAAAAGATAGAGAATTATAAGGAAAGTATGTTTAATAGTATCAAATTCTTCTAAGCCACTATTTAAGATTCAGTCTAAAAACTGACAATAGAAGACAGCTTTGAGGAGATAATGAATAACCCTAGCCAAGAGCACTGCAATAATGAGTCAGATTCATAATGGATATGAAAGGAAGGGGAAAGAGCTTGAAGACTTATTAAGGGGAGTGTCATATGATGGGAAAGATTAAATCATGCTTATATACTAACATAAAAAGAATCTGAAGGTACAGAAGAAAGTGGAGATCATGATTACAGTGAGAAGGGATTAAGTCTTGTAGGTATAAGTTGATTGTAACAAAAAATATAACATAATGCCAGTGTTAATTTACATAAATCATAAAAATAGCACATTATCACCCCTAAACATGTTACAATAATCTGTTTATAACCTAACCTTATTTTCTCCCCAATTGTCATCACTAGAGAAATACTAACCACTTTGGATACATCCGGCTTATAACAGAAACACTTGTGATTTATCAATTATTTTCCTTTGGTTTCATCAGTTTTCTCTGTGCAATGCTATGCCTCTCTAAACAAGTTTTCCCCTTAAGCTAATGTATACAACATGAAGAAAATATGTCTCCCAGTAACATGCTGCACATAAATTACATATTTTCCATCACTTCTAATTTGGAACAAAGTTTCTTTTTGGTTGACATAATCTAAATCTAAAATTTGAAGAGAACCATAACTGTAACAAATTACAAAACACTATTGGTATAAATAAGAGTAGAAACAAACCACGCATTTTTCTTATACACATCAACGTGTAATTTGCACTCACATTACACATTCTTTAAACACTCTAGTTGATGTACTTGATTTTTTGTTTAAGGGGTGATTCTTTGCTAGTTATTAAAATGCTCTGTATTAGTGTTTTTCATTTTTAAGTGACAGAAAAGCTGGAAAACCTGATAGAAATTAGGTTCCATGATCCCAGAAGAAATGTATATACCTATATATACATATAATTTTGCATTTGCTTTTAGAGTTAAAAAAAGCACCTGATATAGAGGAATATAAACTTTTTCCCATAATGTCAAAGGAAATATAAAAAACACAGTATAGGTAGCATAGCACCATAATTCAGAAGTATGAGTTTTAGTTTTGGAGCTAATTAAATTTGGATTCAAGCCTGATACTTAGTATTTAGTGGGCACTAATTAGCTGGATGCTTTTGAACTGTGTTTGGAGAAGACTCTTGAGAGTCCCTTGGACAGCAAGGAGATCAAACCAATCAATCCTAAAGGAAATCAATCCTGTATATTCATTGGAAGGACTGATGTTGAAGCTGAAGCTCCAGTACTTTGGCCACCTGATGCAAAGAATTGACTCACTGGAAAAGACCCTGATGGTGGGAAAGATTGAAGGCAGGAAAAGGGGACAACAGAGGATGAGATGGTTGGATGGCATCACCGACTCGATGAACACGAGTTTGAGCAAGCTCCGGGAGTTGGTGATGGACAGGGAAACCCAGCGTGCTGCTGTCCATGGGGTTGCAAAGAGTTGGACATGACTGAGTGACTGAACTGAATTAGCTGGATGTTCTCTGCAAAGGTACTTAACAACTCTTAGCTTAAGGACACTCATAGGTAAAATGGGGTTGGAGTAATGGCTAAATCAGGTAACAGGTAAAGTACATGACCAGTACTTTGAGTGATTATGGATAACCAGTATTGTTTTAAATATCAGGGAAACAACTTAAACGTAATGTTTCTTAATGGCATAAAAGTTTTTCATTTAGATTTTGCTTTTCATGTTTGTATCTGTTAGGCTTGTATTAAGAACCAGAAACAAAAAGTTTATTTCTGGCTCCAACTTTCTAATTGCAGAGTTGAAAGGTTAGAGCTTCACTGTGTCAGATACACACTGCTCATGAAGAACTCCACTCTGGGGGGTGGGGAGGGCCTTCTAGGGATTACTCATGGTCACCAAGTGACAGGACACAATTAATGTCAAGGGATACGATTAACATCTTTAGTATCTCAAGTATCCCATAGAGTGATGTGTTTTACAAGGCTGATTCCAGTATTAGTGAATTAAAAAGTAATAAGCTGAAAAGATGTTTATATTACCAGAAAAAAGATACACACACACACGAACAATATAGAACAACTTCCCAGGTAGCACTGGTGGTAAAGAACCTGCTTGCCAATGTAGGAAACGTTAAAGAGACACGGTTCAATCCCTGGGTCAAGAAGATCCCCTGGAGAAGGGCATAGCAGGCCACTTCAGTATTCTTGCCTAGAGAGTCCCATGGACAGAGGAGCCTGGTAGACTATATACAGTCCATGGGGTCACAAAGAGTCAGATACCACCGAAGTGACTTAGCATACACGCACACATAGAATAACTAATATAATTTTGTCAAGTGACCTGAGTCATCCTCCTATGTTTTAATCATAAAAGCTAAATATATATATATTAGATTTTAAAATGTATTACAAGGTAATATTAGGAAGGTAATCCTGGTCACAAAGGCAGTCCATTTTGGCTTATATAGATGTATTTGGCCTCTTACAGGGGTGTTCTTCCCAAAAACCCTGTAGGCTGAGGCACAGCCTCCTTAAAGAGGGTGAGGCTTTAATTTTAATTTCCTCGTCTCTTCTCTGATTTCAACCAGCAAAAGTTTTCTAACACTGTGTGCTGACCTTGGAACATAAGTCTAGACAGAACACTAAAAATTGCCTTTAAAAGGTGCCATGAACAGTATCCAAAATATCATCCCTTGAATAGGTTAGACAGTTTATTGTGCCAAAATCCTTCTATGTGTGGTTGTACCCAAAGCAGGTGCTTCTATGGAAAATATATCCAAGATCATTTCTGTCTCAGTTTACTTTGAGCAAGTCCAGCTTTTAATTTTAAAAGTACATGCTTAGATGTCTCTAAGATGTTTTACTGACTTAGCATCCAAGTAACTTCTCACTGAGGCTAAGACAAGGTATCTTTCTCAAGAATCCTTATCATTTTAAATGTTTTGGGAAAACTCCACCCTTCTGAAATGGAGTTTTGTTCAGGATATGAAGATTTTAAAGACATCTGCCTCCTTGCCTACATTATTATACCACAATTTTTTATTTAAATTACAGATTTTTTTTTTTTTTGTCTCTTTCTCCATGAGAGGCTGGCACCAGATCATTCCCTGAGTAGAGCAGACATTCCAAAGGATGTACTGCCAGCAATAATGGAAAGCTGGATACAACTGAATGGTATAAAATGGTACCTGAGATGCTTAGAAAATTGTAAAGTTTAATACTGCACACCCAGAGCAGATGCCAATGACCACAGCTACTGATTATACATTAAAAAAATATAAGTGTATCTGTTATGCTTTTAAATTCATGGCTTCTTATTTTTTTATTTTCTGCTTATGACTCTCTGGACATTAGTCTTTTAAGATGTCTTGTTTATAGGGTCAACAATTTCTGCCTAATGAGATGGGCCAAAAGACCTTTAATCACTCACAGGCTCACAAGGAAAATGACAACGTGTCCCAAATAAAAGATTGAGTGGAATTATTGCTAAAATATCTTAAATGTTCTCCAATAACATTTGCCAAGCATAATTTATAACACTGACTGGACTTTTTGTCCTCTTAGGAGTTGTACACTCATTTGAAGTAAATGTATATCATCAAAGCTTCTTGAAGTTCCAAAATGTAAAGCTGCCTTTATTGTAAAAATGTTAACAAGGAAAAACACTAAGAAGCAATTTCCTTAATTTAAACAAATGGCGTGATGCCTTCACTGGACAGCCAACCCACTGTAAATAACTGAGACCACTGAAGGATACATGATTCAGGAGATGGAGCAAAATTCTACTTTCCCAGAAAATCTGTGTTTCACATAAGACACTTAATTGTTCTGGAAGATTTGGTCTTTGCACCTTCAAAGGTGATCTGATTATTCATTAAGCAGTAGTGCCCTAAATCACAGGACTATGGTGAAGAGTAACTTTAAAACATTGACAATGTAAACATCTAAGGCCTTGAAGACAAATCAATTTAACGTAATTTCATAAGGAAAGGAGGGTACATAGGGACATATCAGGCCAAAAAAAAAAATTGTAAAGAAACAGTAACATGAATTGATATTATATTTTGGGAAGTTATCCTTCTTAAATAAGACTTTGAATTGGGAACAAAGACCCTGATACTAGAGGACCAACTTTAGTGTAGCTGATTTAAAGCACCAGGGGTTTAAACAGTCACAATATATTATTTTCGGTAAGTACACTTCTGGAATGTTTCAGTTTGGATTAAGCATCCTGAAACATGGATTTAATTAAAGGATCCCTTCAGATAATTATGGGACTGATTTTCAAAGGCATGCTAGATGATTCAGATTCCTAGTAACATTTTGAGCTGCATCATTTAAAGCCTGGTCTGGAAGGGCTATCCTCTGAGAATTTACCATTTTCCAAGAATTAAAGAAATTTCCTGGCTGAATGTCTAGAAGTCAAAAATTGGGATTTTTGAGCATCTTTATCTTAAATATTATCAAGCTTGAGCAACTTTCAGGAGTCTCTCAGGTAGGCCTCAAAAGACACAACTGGAATTTAATACGACAAGGCAACATACGATGGTCTGTCCAAAAATCAGCTAAGAATTGTGGGACCCTTTTCAAGATTCTAAACAGTGCAGAGACTCCTAAGGTCACTCAGAGCACTAAAACTTCTCTGCTCAAAGAAAGATAAAAATAGTGTTCTTCAAAAGGGAAGTTTGTGGACTAACCCCACCACCTTCCCCCAGACCAGGAATGGGGAAACAAGCCACTGGGGTCTGGAAAGAAAACAACACAACTTCTACTTACATTTACTTTTTAACTCATTAAAAAACCTTTTTATGTATACATTTAGTACACACCTAGAATAGAAGAGTAGCATATGGATGTAATGTGTAAATGAATAGATAATACATATGTTTGGAAACATGATTAATAATGTTTGTTTAAATGGATATCCCAAATTCTGAGGCAGCCCCCTATTCTGGGACCTCTCAGCCATCTCTGTATGTGGGATACTGAGTCAGTGGACCTACTGCCTGCCACTCCCAAATGGCAAGCTAGGGCTGTCAGCTGTTCTGCTGAAGAAAAATCTGGTGGGTTGTGAATGTACTCATTCATTCAACAAATATTTACCAAACATCCATGAGATCTAGGGATGAAAGGGTGAACAAAGAATGCACACTTTTAGCTTGTATAGAGTTTATAGTCTAATAGAAAGATAAACAAGCAAGGAAGTGTGGAAAACCAGGCAGCATCACATCCTCCGTGGTTGAGACAGAGGTATTTATTGGTGTGATTCCTTGTTACTGTTGTTGTTTAGTCACTAAGTCATGTCCAACTCTTTTGTGACCTCATAGACTGTAGCTTGCCAGGCTCCTCTGTCCATAGGATTCCCCAGGCAAGAATACTGGAATCAGTAACCATTTCTTTCTCCAGGGGATCTTCCCCATCCAGGGATTAAACCTGGATCTCCTGCATTGGCAGGTGGATTCTTTAATGTTGAGTCACCCAGAAAGCCCCACCAATGTGATATTTGTGCCAAAACTCTTGAACTGGATCCTAATTGTGAGAAAATAATTAAATACATTAAAATTAAAGGATATTTTCAAAATTCTTAATAAAATGAAAGACAAAAAGAAGCTGGGGAACTGTTCTAGATTAAAGATGAATAAAGGATATAATAAAATGTAATGTGTGATTGTTGCCAGGACCATAGATCGAAGAAAAAAACAGATATAAATAAAGCTATTGGGACAACTGAGTAATTTAAATACAGACTAGTGATTAGATAATAGCAATGGACCAATATAATTTTTCTCGTTCGGTTGCTAAGTCATGTCCGACACTTTTATGACCCCATGGACTATAGCCTGCCAGGTTCCTCTGTCCAGGGGATTTTCCTGGCAAGAATATTGGAGTTGGTAGCTATTTCCTTCTCCAGGGGATCTTCCCTATGCAGAGATTAAACTTGCACGATTAAGAGAATGATTGTGATCCTGGGAAATGCACACAGTATAAGGTATTGAATGACTCTTCTTGCAGCTTTTCTATAATCTTCAAGGTTTTCAAAGTGAAATACTGTAGCATAATAAGAATGTATGTGTGTATGTGCGTGTGTGTACAGAAAAATAAAGGAATAAAGAGTAATGAGAATGGAGGTAAGCGTATTGTTTTATGTCTGTGATGAGAGAGATCCTAATACGTTAATATTTGAGCAAAGATGAGGTGGCAGGAAGAAGTGAAGAAGCAGACCATGCAGCTACCTGAGAAGCAGGAGTTCCATGCAGCATACCTGCCATACTTGAGGAACAGAAAAGATGTCAATAGGATTGAAGCACAGTGAGTGAGATAGATGCCATCAGAGACGTAGCTGGAAATAAGATCACTGCTGAGCTTTACAAAGCATGATAAGCACACTGGAATTTTACTCTATGAATGGAAAGAAACTGATAAAGGTTTCTGAACTGAAATATGACACGCTCATATTTTGATTCTGCTACAAATGGCATTGTCTTCTTTTTTAAAATTTATTTATTTATTTTAATTGGAGGCTAATTCCTTTACAATACTGGGGTGGGTTTTGCCATGCATCAACATGAATCAGCCATGGTGCACATGTGTTCCTCCATCCTGGACCCCCCGCCCCCTCCCTCCCCACCCCATCTCTCTGGGTTGTCACAGAGCACCGGCTTTGAGTGCCCTGCTTCATGCATCGAACTTGCACTCATCATTTATTTTACATATGGTAATGGACATGTTTCAATTTTATTCTCTCAAATCATCCCACCCTCACCTTCTCCCACAGAGTTCAAAAGTCTGCTCTTTACATCTGAGTCTCTACTGCTGTCTGGCATATAGGGTCATCATTACCATCTTTCTAAATTCCATATTATGTGTTAATATACTGTACTGGTGTTTCTCTTTCTGACTTACTTCACAGCCTATTTGTATAATAGGCTCCAGTTTCATCCACCTTGTTAGAACTGACTCAAATGCATTCTTTTTATAGCTGAGTAATATTCCATTGTGTGTATGTACCACAACTTCCTTGTCCATTCATCTGGTAATGGGCATCTAGGTTGCTTCCATGTCCTAGTTCTTGCGAACAGTGCTGCAGTGAACATTGGGGTACATATGTCTCTTTCTGGTCTGGTTTCCCTGGTGTGTATGCCCAGCAGTGGGATTGCTGGGTCATATGGCAGTTCTATTTCCAGCTTTTTAAGGAATCTCAACACTGTTCTCCATAATGGCCATACTAGTTTGCATTCCCACCAATAGTGTAAGAGGGTTCCCTTTCTCCACACCCTCTCCAGCATTTACTGTTTGTAGGCTTTTTGATGGCAGCCATTCTGACCAATGTGAGATGGTACCTCATTGTGGTTTTAATTTGCATTTCTCTGATAATGAGTGATACTGGGCATATTTTCATGTGCTTGTTAGCCATCTGTAAGTCTTCTCTGGAGAAATGTCTGTTTAGTTCTTTGGCCCAGTTTCTGATTGGGTCATTTATTTTTCTGGTATTGAGTTGCATAAGCTGCTTGTATATTTTGGAGATTAATTCTTTGTCAGTTGTTTCATTTGCTATCATTTTCTCCCATTCTGAAGGCTGCCTTTTCACCTTGCTTATAGTTTCCTTTGTTGTGCAAAAGCGTTTAAGTGTAATTAGGTACCATTTGTTTATTTTTGTTTTCATTTCCATTACTCTGGGAGGTGGATCATAAGAGTAACTTCCTGTGATTTATGTCATAGAGTGTACTGCCTATGTTTTCCTCTAAGAGTTTTATAATTTCTGGTCTTACATTTAGATTTTTAATTCATTTTTAGTTTATTTTTGTATATGGTGTTAGAAAGTGTTCTAGTTTCATTCTTTTACAAGTGGTTGACCAGCTTTCCCAGCACCATTGTAAAAGAGATTGTCTTCTCGCCACTGCATATTTTTGCCTCCTTTGTCAAAGATAAGGTGTCCATAGGTGCCTGGATTTATCTATGGTGTTTCTATTTTGTTACATTGATCTATATGTCTGTCTTTGTGCCAGTACCATACTGTCTCAATGATTGTGGTTTTGTAGTATAGCCTGAAGCCAGGCAGGTTGATTCCTCCAGTTCCATTCTTCTTTCTCAAGATTGCTTTGGCTATTAGAAGTTCTTTACACTTCCATACAAATTGTGAAATTATTTGTTCTAGTTCTCCAAAAAATACCATTGGTAGCTTGATAGAGATTGTGTTTAATCTATAGATTGCTTTGGATAGTATACTCATTTTCACTATATTGATTCTTACAATCCACGAACATGGTATTTTTTTCCATTTGTATCATCTCTGATTTTTGTCATCAGTGTTTTATAGTTTTCTATATATAGGTCTTCTGTTTCTTTAGGTAAATTTATTCCTAAGTACTGGAATTGTTTTCTTAATTTAATTTTAGGATTCTTTATTGCCAGTATGTAGAAATACAATTGATTTTTTGTATACTGATCTTGTATTCTGCAAGCTTACTGAACTCATTTATTCATTCTAGTAGTTTTTAAAACAGAATTTTTGAGGTATAAGATTATGGTATTTGCGAATAGAGCTTTATTTCTTCCTTTTCAATCTGAATGACTTAGGTGTTTTTCTTGCTTAACTGCACCAGCTAGAATCTCCAATATAATGTTGAAATGAAGTGGTGACTGGGAACATCTCTGTATATTCCCAATCTCAGAGGGAAAGCATTCAGTATTTCACCATTAAATATGAAGTAGGTTTTTTATAAATGTATTTTTTCTGCTTAAGGAAGTTCTCTTCTGTTTGTTGAAAGTTTTTATTATGAATGATGATTTGCTTTGTCAAATGTTTTCTTTACATCTATCAATTTTTTTGTCAACTAGAATCTATTTTAAGAGGTCTACTTTTATGGCTTTTAGGGAAGGGTGGGCAAAGTAAATGGACCACAACCTTGTCTAACTCAATGAAACTATGAGCCATGCCGTGTAGGGCCACCTGAGATGGATGGGTCATGGTGGAGAGTTCTGATGAAATGTGGCCCACTGGAGAAGGGAATGGCAAACTATTTCAGTATTCTTGCCTTGAGAACCCCATGAACAGTATGAAAAGGCAAAAAGATAGGACAGGAAGGCCTGGCGTGTTGCAGTCAGTGGGGTCACAAAGAGTCGGACACGACTGAGCAACTGAATGGAACTGAACTGAACTGGGCAAAGTAAAACAGCAAGACCTTTTAGAAAATATTTTTATAATAATCCACACAACAGATTGTGGTGGGTTGGACTGTGATGGTAACAGTGCAGGTGGTGAGAAGTACATGGATTTTCAGTAAATCTTAAATATGGAGTCAATGGAATTTGCTGATGAATAAGATATGGTATATGAATAGAATAGACATCAAAATCAATCTGGAGCTAGGGGTCCCAGGTTTTTTGGTTGTGATTTCTTGAGCAATCACAAGAATGGAAATGGAATTTCCACTTACTAAAATGAGAAGTCATTTTAAATATAATTTTTTTTTAGAGCAATTTTAGGTTCATAGCAAAGCTGAGAGAAGAGAACAGATAATTCTTATATGCCCATTTCCACATTTATAGCCCTCACGACTATTAATATCTGCTCACCTGAGTGGTACATTTATTACAATAGATAAACCAACCTTGATACCACAGTCAGTAAACTCCATAGTTTAAATTAGGGTTCAGTTCTGGTGTTATAGTTCTATGGGTTTTGCGAAAAGCACAGTGATGTGTATCCACCATTACAGAGTCATACAAAATACTTTCACTGCCCCCTAAATCCTCTGAGCTCCACCTAGTCATCCATTCCACACCTCTAACCCCTGGAAACCACTGATACTTCTACTGTTTCCACAATTATTCCTTTTCTAGAATGTCACATATTTGAAATCATAGTGTATGTTGGTTTTAAGAAAGGTTTCCTTCATTTAGTAATATGTATTTAAGATTACTCTATCTACCTTTTATGTTACTTTTCTAGACTTACGTACTTCACCTTCTCTGTACAAATTCTGAGTCCAACCTACTTAGAGAAAACAGTGTACTTTAGATCCTTCACCTAGTAATAAAAAGAAAATGGAACTTTGAAGTCAGTGATAAAATAATAGGGAATTATTTTATCAAGAATAATAACAGCAATTTATTCTGTTATTAAGGAAATAAAAGAAATTGCCATCTGAACAAACATAAGAAACATACTGTGATAAGAAAATTTTTAATGAAGATGTAATTAATGGGCTTAAAGATGAGGTTGTTTAAGTACTGGGATTTATTACTAGGAAAATAGAGAGGCAATTACCATGAATAGCCTCTGGGAAATTACAAAATAATAAATAAATAAATAGCCAGCAAGTAACTGTGAATGAGAAGATGCAGATGTTTCATAAAATAAAACACTGTCTTAATGCTGTTGTGATTGTACTTAAACATAATAAGTGTACACAGTGACAGATTATCCTAAGACACTAATGGAAAAAAAGGTTATCATTATGAGATTTTTATGGTAGTAAAGTTCTGCCTCAGTGTCTAATTGAAATACAGGAGATGATACATGCTCAGCAGATATAATCATACTAAAAATGGGACTCAAAGAAATATGATACTACTAGAGGTGAAGAAGGTGGGTTTTATGAAGAGATTAAAAAATTTTGGATTAGAAATGAAAAACAAACCAGTTATTTTAGATATTAGTGGCTGACAGTTTTATCTTATTCATTTAGGCTATTTGGCTAGTATTCAACTTATTCTGTACATAACATTAATGAGTTAATATTTGAACTTTTAAGAAAGTAACATGACAATTAAACTTTGAAAATATAAATAGATTAACATAGGTTTATTCCTGTGATACATTTCTAAGTATATATCATTTTTATGAGCAGTTTAATGTATCTGATTATTGAAAACCAGCATTAATGCTATATTGTGTAAAGTTATATTCCATAAGTTGAAACACAACTTATTCTGGGGATATAATATTAAAACACTGTTTTGTCTCCAACTATCTCTTAATTTTATTTGATGGGGCTAGATTTTCCCTGTCCTTGGATGTAATAGTCCCAAAAGAAATGTTAAAATGTCCAGAACCTTTTAATAATTAAAACTCTGAGGTTATTTTACAGTTAAGCCATCTTCTATCCTTTCTGTAGTCCTTTCTGAGCTCAAGGAAATATAACAGTAACTTCAGCTTCCTCCTGCAAAAATCTTTATCC
Source organism: Muntiacus reevesi (assembly GCF_963930625.1). NCBI lineage: Eukaryota > Metazoa > Chordata > Mammalia > Artiodactyla > Cervidae > Muntiacus > Muntiacus reevesi. Next base: position 204,012,390 of record NC_089249.1, read on the forward strand.
CTCAGTCTAGGCTGCCTGCCTTCATAGGACCTTCTTCGTGTTGACTTTCATCTCCACACCTGATTCATGGATAATATTTCCTAGCCCTGAGAAAATCTGAAAGTGAGCCCTTAAATGAAGTCATTCTCCTTTGCTAACTGCCAGGATGATGCATGGTATCACTCATTCTAGAGATTTCACAGGTAAGAGTAAGACCTCACTCTTAGAACGATCTCATTAAAACCTCCTCTCTACATGTGAGACTTAAGAGGTAATGCAACTCCATTCCTACACCTTTGAGAGGAGAGATTGCTATTCACAGCACTCTGTGTTCTCTCTTATGAAATTTTCTCCTGGTATCTTCTCCTTAAAGACCATTTTCCCAAGCATAACATTAAGAAGTAGCAGACTCTCTCCAACAGTGGTCTGCTGAATACTCACTGCTACAAAGTCAATCTCTGCCATGGCCACCCAATTTGGCTACCACCACATGGGTAGTTACCAAGACTCAATCATTCTGCTATAAAACTTAATATCCTTGTGACTGTGAAAACAAGTTTTTGTCAAATGTTATGTAAACCAATGAAAAATTAATGCAAAAAATCATTTTTTTCTGATAGTTAAGTAATTTTTGATAATGGCAAGTCACTATAAAAAGACATTGTTAATTTAAGCATAAGTGATAAAATGGAATACGACTGGAACAAAAATGCAGAAAGATTCTGCACTCTGATTTCATTGCAACCCTCTTTAAGTTCTTGCCCCTCTTTAAAGAAACTAAACCTGGAACTTAATATGCTAGGGGGCAAAATATCCTGATTATTTAAGGAATACCTAGAAAATGTTCACTTTTCTTGCTCTGCTCTGGTTGCTCTGAGAATCAAATGGCATTCTAAAAGCACTGTTTCATCTTCTCTGAACCACAAGCAGACAGTGGATTTAGGCTAATATTCCTCTGCACACAACTTAGTAAAAAAAATAAGACTTTTTTTTTTTTTTTACTATCAATTTAACTGAGTTTCTTATTTTCTTAAATAATTTTTGGTATTGGTTTAGATCTAGTATATAGTTTCTATATTTTAAAATGTTTACTGACTTCGAAAGATGAAAAACATTTTTACATGTCTAAGTTTACCAGCTTTCACTTGGAAGGAGAAAACCAAACTGCCCACAGCCATATAAAACCCAATTTCCTTAACTTCAATGTAAGTTTACTGAAAAAATAAAATTTGAGATTTCAGAACTTCATATCAGAGATTCTAATCCTTGGCTCTAAGCTGTATTAGCTAAGGTAAGTAAATCAACTAGCAAATAAATCCTCAAATCTCAGTGGCATACACATTATAAGTTCGACTGTCACTCTTACAAAGTCTGAGTTCTTGCTCGGCATCATTCAGGAACCAAAGTTTTTCCTATTACTTGGCTCAATCTTTCCTTAAGGCCTGGGAATCCCTTGCTCACTTTTCTGAATACATCTAGGAAACTGACGCAAAGAGTAACAATTGGAAACAGTGCAAAAGTTTTCAGTGGACCAGGCCTAAAAGGCACATCAATTCTACCCATGTGGCATTAGAGAGATTTCAGTTGCCTGGAGACATCAAACTGCAAAGAACACTAAAATATATAGGACATCTGTGTGTCCTGGAGGAAGAAGCAAGTATGAGTGAGTATATGGCAGCCTCCACAACAGAAGTTCTCTATTGCAGATAATGTTCCCAACACATAATGACAAACTTGCCCTGTGTCATGATATTTAGAAGTAAACATGAGGAGGTAAGGGCTTCCCAGGTGGTGCTAGTAGTACAGAACCCACCTGCCAACGCAGGAGATATAAGAGATGTGGGTTCGATACCTGGGTCAGGAAGATCCCCCAGAGGAGGGCACAGCAACCCCCTCCAGTATTCTTGCCTGGAGAATTCCATGGACAGAAGATCCTGGCGGGCTACGGTCCACAGGGTCGCAAAAAGTCGGACACAACTGAAACAACTTGGCACGCACATGAAAAGGTAAGAGGAAAATTTTCTCCCTTCCAAACTATGCTGCCCTCTTTAACATAAAGAATTAAGCTGAATTTTTCCTGTAATGTACTATAATATATTCTAGATTATTGCCATCCATAAGCAAGCTATTCCATTGCTATGATATGCATTGATACTTGCCTTCCATAGTATTATACATTAGATATAGGAATATAGATATTACTTATATAGTAGTTTTTTTTTAATACATAGAAAATATGACCTCTTAGGAAAGTAAGCCCTGAGTAAAGATGATTTTCAAAGCAAATTTCATTGTTATTACTGATTTTCAATTGAAGAAAAGTAAGTTGTTTGATTGACTTATTTGATATTTTTAAATGAATGAAAAATAAAAAGGCTTTTATTACACAAAGATAATTACAAACTATAGAAACACAATGTTTGTTTTGGACTCTAGAAGGCTGTATGAAAACCAAATGTGATATGAAAATAATAGAATAATAATTAAAAATATGAAGAATATACTTCATAGAGGTTCATCCCAAGGGAAACTAAGATAGAATTGCATAAATTAGAGCTCTAAAAACATTCTTTTTAATTTATAATCTGGAGTGAAATAACCAAATCCAATTTGATGAAAATATTCAAAATAATTAATCTAAGATGTTTCAAAAAAAAAAAAATGTTTCACTGAAAATTCTTTAAGTGTCCTAAGAGAACATGATGTTTTAAACCATAATCCTGAAAAACTTTAAACTATGAAACAAAATACCTCAATTGTATATTTCTAATATTTGTAACTAATATACAGTAAGAGAACATTTTACATCAAACAGCTTTAAAGGACTCTCTTTATGGAACACCCCTGCTGCAGTCTCTTTAGAAGAAAGATAATCTGTTTGTCTTTCTGTCTGCTTAGAATGACCTCTTGAGAAAAAAAAGAAAATTATGCCTCCTTGGCTGCATTTAAAAATCATTTTCCAGTCAGTAGTTCTTAATTCCCCTCATCCATTTATTCATCCCAGCACAAACCAAGAATATTCTGGCATATTTCAGAACTAGAGGGTTGGATGGGGAGTATCTGATTGTTCTTTGGAACTGTTATCATCTCTGGAGGAATAATGATTCTTTTGACCAGAAAGGTTGGAGAACAAACTGTTGAGGCCTGGGAATCAGAACTGAATTCAACCAAAACAGTGTAGTGAGATTTATTTCTAGCATTCCTGATTGTTTCCCTTTCATTATTTAACCTCAGTGTGAGTCCCTCACTGTGAGGCTCAGCTTGCATATAACTTCAGACTGTGCACCACAATCTGGACCTTTTCTTCCTTTGTTCTTTCATCTTGAGTTCCATTTCCTCCAGCCCTCCTTGTTACCCTAGATGACATGTATTGATATAATAAATTAATATGTGGTAATATATTAGTGTACATCAGTGCCTTGGTGTGTCACTCCATTCACAACTATTAGTATTTTAACACAGACCTATAGGATATGAAAACTTTCATTTCTCTGCTAGCAGCTGATAGAGAATTCTGAAGTCATTATGTAAAGGATGACAACTCTATAGCCTTCAAATGTGAACCATATCTGTACCACAGTTGTGGCTTTCTTCTTCCATAAGGGGCCATTATTTTTATTTCCTCCTTAATGTATAATGGGATAGTGGGTTTGTATGAAGGGAACAATCTCCTATTAGATATTAATTCACGTCATAAGAAGACTGGTTATTTTGTTATTTTACATTACTCATTACATTAGATGATCTGCTTAAGGTGATGGTCACAATCTCAAATGTCCACAAAAGCTAGACAGGTGAAGTGAATGTGTAATTCTTGCAGTACACACTCCTACTTAGAAGTACTTAAATTCAACTGTCTTAAACAAGCTGACTAAATGAAACATGCTTACATTGTCTGTTTAAAGGCCTGTAACAACAAAGTCACACTTCTGTGGTAAGAAATAGGAGGCTTAACAGGTGGATGCAGTGATGTTTTAGACTCTCAACTTAAGGTTATAAAATTGAGATCCCAAGGGAAGCAGAAGGTACTCTATCTCTCTTGATCTTAACAATGGAAGAAAGATCAAGCTATCTAATCTGTAATTAAGAGAAGAGAGCTAATATCCAAATATTCTATATTTTAAAAATATATCCATGTATAAAGTAAACAGATGGTGAGATTATGAGATTTTTAATTTTCTTCCTTATAATTTAACCTATTTTCAAGTTTTACACAATAAAAAATACTGTTTTTTAAAGCCTAAAACACTGATTGATTCATTAAGATCAATACGTTTACATGACAAATGTTTATCTCTATAGGGTCATGCCCAAATGGCAAGGCATTAGGATAATGGTGACCACAGGGATGTGAGAAAAGTAGAGACTTTCCTGAAAACTATGGGTGCCTGCACTTGACTCCAGACAGGATGCAAAGTGGAGTGAGTACTCTGTAGTGAACAACTCAGAACTGTGTGCTTTGCACAGCAAAATGGTGATGTTGCTTATACTATCTATATATTTTTCATTTTTCCCCAAGACATTTTGAAACTCCAGCCTGTGTAAACTGCACATGGAAAGACAAGGAGCTTCTGTCCATATCTGAGAAGAAAGGTAGAGAAGACCAGTCCCCTGGAAATCTAGCTTGGAAACCACAGCTGTGACTGAAGGCCACAGAAAAGGTAAAGTGAAAGTTGAAAGGTAGCAAAGCTCCTTTTTTCATGTAAAGTAATGTATTCATAATTGTGCAATTTCATCATATTCATAGGTTCCAAGGGTTAAGAAAATGAAATCTTTGGTATTTTAGGATTCTGCTTACCTAAGGCCCTAACCAATATTCCCAGCTGAATCAAGACAAGTCCTTACTGCAAACCACCCTCATAGTATCCTGACTATGTACCTTTTCATACCTAATCTTTTCTGCCTGTAATAAATCTTTCTCTTTCCACTCCACTGTCCAATCTCACCTACCTAGATCTTGCTAATGCTTCAACGTCATCGTCAAAGGGGTATTGCATCAGGAATCCCTCTAAGGGTGACCCAGTTCCTTCGGTTACTACCCACACAGCTTAAGGTTTACCTCTCTTTTGACCCTAATTACAACTTTTCTCACTAGCTATACACAATTTATATTTATTCGTTTATACTAAAGTCCAGCATGAGTTTTCCCGGTGGGGAGAGACATTCTATACGGTCTCTCAGAACTTCAGGTTCAATCCTCACGTGTTTGTGGGTCCTCGCTAATCACCTAGCAGAAAGGTAGACAGAGAATATGGAATATAACCCACAGAGGGTCTGTTTAGGGGAACCCTGTACAGGCATGGCTCCCACTACATTTTTAATTAAAGTATAGTTGATTTATAATGCTATAACTTTTTTAAGGTATACACCATAAGGATTTTATATTTTTACAAATTATTCTCCATTTAAAGTCATTATTAAATATTCACTATATTTCTTGGGCTGTACAATATATCCTTGTTGCTTATTTATTTTATACATAGTAGTTTGCATCTCTTAATCGCCTACTCCTGTCTTGGCCTTCCCTCCTTCCGTCTCCCCACTAGTAACTACTGGTCTGTTCTCTATATCTATGAGTCTGTTTCTGTTTTGTTATATTCATTTATTTTACTTTTTAGATTCCACATGTAAATGATAATATATAGTATTCATCCTCCTCTGTCTGAGCTATTTCACTAGGTATAACATGCTTCAGGCCTATCCATGTTTTTGCAAATGGCAAATTTTCATTTTTTTTATAGTTGATAGCTCAGCTGGAAAAAATCCGCTTGCAATGCAGGAGACCTGGGTTTGATCCCTGGGTTGGGAAGATCCCCTGGAGAAGGGAAAAGCTACCCACTCCAGTATTCTGGCCTGGAGAATTGCATGGACTGTATAGTCCATGGACTCGCAAACAGTTGGACATGACTGACTGACCTTCACTTCACTTAATATACTTAAATATATACATCATATGTCATAAATATAAACCTTAATATATCATAAATATATACCTTTAGGGTTTCCTTTAGGAAATCAATCCTAAAGGAAAGCAACCCTGCATATTTATTGGAAAAACTGATGCTGAAGCTCCAATACTTTCACCACCTGATGTGAAGAGCTGACTCACTGGAAAAGATCTTGATGCTGGGAAAGATTAGAGGCAAAAGGAGAAGGGGGCAGCAGAGGATGAGATGGCTCGATAGCATCACCAACTCAATGGATATGAATTTGAGCAACCTCCAGGAGATGGTGGAGGACAGAGGAGCCTAGCGTACTGCAGTTAACAGGGTTGCAAAGAGTAAGACACAACTTAGTGACTGAACAACAACAACATATATAGTCATCACATCTTTTTCCGTTCATCTACTGACACTTAGGTTGCCTCCACATCTTGACTATTATTACTATAAATAATGCTGCTGTGAACATGAGGGAGTATGTATCTTGTTGAATTAGTGTCTTTGTTTTCTTTGGATACACATTCAGGAGTGAAACTGCTGGATCATTGGAAAGTCCTACTTTTAGCTTGTGAGAAACCTCCATGCTGCTGCTGCTACTGCTAAGTCACTTCAGTCGTGTCTGACTCTGTGTGACCCCATCCCTGGGATTCTCCACTGTTTTCCATAGTAGCCACACCAATATACATTCCCACTGACAGTGTAGGAGGGTTCCCTTTTCTCCACATCCTTGCCAATATTTGTTATTTTTGGCCCTTTTGATGATAGCCATTCTGACAGATGTGAAACAATATCTCATTGTGGCTTTGGTTTGCATTCCTCTGATGATTAGCAATGCTAAGCATCTTTTCGTGTATCCATTGGTCATTTGTATGTCTTCTTTGGAGAAATGTCTGTTGAGGTCTTCTGCTCATTTTAAAATTGGGTTTACTTTTTTTATATTGAGTTGTATGAGCTATTTATATACTTTGATATTAACCCCTTTTTGGATCATATCATTTGCAAATATTTTCTCCCATTCAGTAGACTGTCTTTTCATTTTTGTCAGTGGTTTCTTTGGTTGTGCAAAAGCTTTTAAATTTACATAGGTCACATTTGTTCATTTTTGTTCTTGGTTCCATTTCCTGAGGAGACTGACCCAAAAAATATGGCTGTGATTTACATCAAAGAGTGTTCTTCCTATGTTTTCTTCTAAGATCTATCAGGTTTCCAGTCTTACATTTAGGTCTTCAATCCACTTTGAGTTTATTTTTGTATGTAGTATGAGAAAATGTTCTACTTTCATTCTTTATATGTAGCTGTCCAGCATTCCCAGCACCACTTATTGAAGACACAGTCTTTTACCCATTGTACACTTTTGCCTCCTCTGCCATAAATTAATTGGCCATATGTGTCGGGTTTATTTCTGGGCTCTCCAGTCTCTTCTAATGATATTTGTATCTATTTTTATGCCAGCATCATGCTGTTTTGATGACTGTAGGTTTGTCCCATATTCTGAATTCAGGGAACATGATACCTCCAACTTTGTTCTTTTTTCTCAGGACGGGTTTGGCTGGTCAGGCTTTCCCGGGTGGCTCAGTAGTAAGGAAACTGCCTGTGATGCAGGAGATGCAGGAGAAGCAAATTCAATCCCTGGATTGAGAAGCTCCCCGTGGAGGAGGACATGGCATTCTACTCCAGTATTCTTTTGGGGAAAAACCTATGAACAGAGGTGCCTGGTAGGCTATAGTCCACATGGTTGCAAAGCGTCAAACACAACTGAAGCAACTGAGCACACAAATTACATTTTACATTTAATTTTCTCTTGCTTTTTGTTTAGTCCTTGATAGTGTAAATTGATACAAATGCCAGGAAGGCTGTGACTGTGTTCTCATCACCTTTGAGTGTCTCTACCATTCAGCCCCTTGTCACTAGCTGAGTTATCACATGTTTAATATGATATGTACTAAAAAGAAAGAGCTTATTTTTTTTCTCCAAGGAACCAATGGCTTGAGCCTACATGTAGGACCCTTCTGATGTGCTCTGTGTGTGTTACTATCACCAGCTTTCCTAGGACTTACCACACTGAAAGGACCATATTTCTTTACATTGCTACCTCTAATATGAAATCCCTTGAGGACAGGGACAGCACTTCAGTCATTTATTCCTTCACTAGGCACAGGTTATTAAGTGCCTCCTAGCTAGTGTCAGGCCTTAGACCATTCATAGAGATACCACGATGAACAAAATAGACCTCATGGAACATACAGTCTGATGGGAAAGGCAGCCAAGGACAGAAACACATGTATACTTATAAAGTAAAGTAAGAAATCTGAAAAAAAAAAAAAAGGGAAAGATGCTATTAGGAAGAATATCAGGGGACATTACCGAGGTGGAAGGGCAAGTAGTGGCCTCCTTGAAGAAGTACCATTTAATCTGAAACCTGAAAGAAGGATAGGAATTTTTCATAAATAGAAATTGGTAAGGATGATCCAGGCAATATAAGCAGAGGAAATGGGTGAAATGAAGCTAGAGAGTAGAGAGCCAGGTCACTCAGGGGCATACTGAGGATTTTGATTTTAGCTTCAGTACCATTACTACTATTAAAATTAAAGTTTTAGGTAAAAAAAAGCAATATGGCTAGACTGAATTGTCCAAAACAATACAGATAATAGTGTCAGTCAGTCAGTTCAGTCAGTTTAGTCACTTAGTTGTGTCCGACTGCAGGACGTCAGGCTTCCCTGTCCGTCACCAACTTCTGCAATTTACTCAAACTCATGTCCATTGAGCTGGTGATGCCATCCAACCATCTCACCCTCTGTCGTCCCCTTCTCCTCCCACCTTCAACCTTTCCCAGCATCGGGGTCTTTTCCAATGAGTCAGTTCTTCCCGTCAGATGGCCAAAGTACTGGAGTTTCACCTTCAGCATCAGTTCTTCCAATGAATATTCAGGACTGAATTCCTTTAGGATGGACTGGTTGGATCTCCTTGCAGTCCAAGGGACTCTCAAGAGTCTTCTCCAGTACGACAGTTCAAAAGCATCAATTCTTCGGTGCTCAGCTTTCTTTATAGTCGAACTCTCACATCCATATATGACTATTGGAAAAACCATAGCTTTGACTAGACAGAACTTAGTCAGCAAAGTAATGTCTCTGCTTTGTAATATGCTGTCTAGGTTGGTCATAATTTTCTTCCAAAGAGCAAACGTCTTTTAATTTCATGGCTGCAGTCACCATCAGCAGTGATTTTGAAGCCCCCAAAAATAAAGTCTCTCACTGTTTCCACTGTTTCCCCATCTACTTGCCATAAAGTGATGGGACCAGATGCCATGATCTTAGTTTTCTGAATGTTTAGTTTTAAACCAACTTTTTCACTCTCCTCTTTTACCTTCCTAAAGAGGCTCTTTAGTTCCTCTTCACTTTCTGACATAAGGGTGGTATCATCTGCATATCTGAGGTTATTGATATTTCTCCCAACAATCTTGATTCCAGCTTGTGCTTCCTCCAGTCCAGCATTTCTCATGATGTACTCTGCATAGAAATTAAATAAGCAGGGTGACAATATACAGCCTTGATGTATTTCTTTCCCAATTAGGAACCAGTTCATTGTTCCATGTCCAGTCCTAACTGCTGCTTCCTGACCTGCATACAGGTTTCTCAGGAGGTAGGTCAGGTGGTCTGGTATTCTCATCTCTTTCAGAATTTTCCAGTTTGTTGTGATCCACACAGTCAAAGGCTTTGGCATAGTCAATAAAGCAGAAGTAGATGTTTTTCTGGAATTCTCCTGCTTTTTCGATGATCCAACAGATGTTGGCAATTTGATCTCTGGTTTCTCTGCCTTTTCTAAATCCAGCTTGAACATCTGGGAGTTCATGGTTCTTCTACTGTTGAAGCCTGGCTTACGTAATTTTGAGCATTACTTTGCTAGCGTGTGAGATGAGTGCAATTGTGCAGTAGTTTGAGCATTCTTTGGCATTGCTTTTCTTTGGGATTGGAATGAAAACTGACCTTTTCTAGTCCTGTGGCCACTGCTGAGTTTTCCAAATTTGCTGGCATATTGAGTACAGCACTTTCACAGTACTAATAGTGTAGTGAGAGAATGGAGGAACCACCCAGGAAAGCAGAGAGAACAACAGGGAGACCACTACAGTCAACCAGGGCACTCGCCATCCTCAAGTGTCCCTGGAAATTTAGTCTTTCTACTGAATAGTATAGCTGGATTACTTGGCTTCCACTGGGCAGAGAGATTTCTACATTAAATATTTACTTTACTTTGGTTATAAAGACCTTAAAATGCTATCCAATAATATTTTTCTGGAAGCACAAGACATGTTTCTCTCAGTTCAGATAATCTGACTAGTAATGTTATTGTGATTCAATTAAATACAATTTGTAAAATATCAAACACATCAACTGACCTGTGTAAGTGATCAAAAAATAATAACTCCTTGCACTTCCTCTTTATATGATCTTCTGTGTACCATGGTATATTGGTATTACTTCATTTAAACCATGATTTCCTCTCAGAAATACAATATAGTCCAATATTCAAATGTTTTAAGTTTTTACGAATTCTATTATCAAATAAAAATTTCAAAGTACATCAAAGTCATATACTATTCATCTATGCACTCAAGTGTATTATAATCATCAATAAAAGTCATCATACAATCACTATCAACATGATTCCTGAAAAGGGTAAAGCCCTAGTGAACATTCTTCTGAACTGGCTCCATACCCCACTGCACTGAGTTCAAAGTCAGTAAGACAGAAGTGATAAATGAGTTAGCATGACCCAATATCAATAAATACTCTGTCTGCATGGATTTTATCCAAGACAGTTCAAAAATCTGGAGGACTGAAAAATAGGCCAGTGGCAGAGTTCCTGGAAAACTAGGATATTTTGGGAAAGTTCTGAAAGACCTATAATCAGAATAACATCCAAAGAGAATAAAATAGGTGAAATTAGAAAGACTGAACTACAAAATGTGAAGAAAATTGGTATGACTGACACAATGAATAAATTCCTGTTGAAATAAGGGTGTAAAAATTTTACTGATAATTACACATGGGCTTCCCTGGTGTCTCAGATGGTAAAGAATCTTCTTGTAATACGGGAGACCTGGGTTTGGTCCCTGGGTTGGGAAGATCCCCTGGAGAAGGCAATGGCAACCCACTCCAGTATCCTTGCCTGGAGAATTCCATGGATAGACCATGGGGTCGGACATGACTGAGTGACTAACACTTTCAACTTTCAACACATGTGAAGCATTAGACATTTCAGTTGATTTACAAATTGATGTAGTTATTGACTAATCTTGAATTACAGCTCAGTTCTGATATTCCAGAAGTCTTTGACTGCAGTCCTCCTCCAAATTGACTCTCTATCCTTCTCCACCTTGCTCACTATCTAGGGAAACTGAATTGCATGGATTATACCAATAGGCTCCTAAATCCTATGACCTCCAGTTTGGTTTAGCCAGAAGGATACAGAGAATGGGAGGAAACCAAAGTCAGAGTATTTGTTTTCCTAACTGCTACTCTGTTATAATGGCAACCCACTCGAGTACTTCTGCCTGGAAAATTCCATGGATGGAGGAGCCTGGTAGGCTACAGTCCATGGGGTTGCAAAGAGTCCGACACGACTGGGCAACTTCACTTATTTCACCTTGCACATCCTGTGTCCCTTGACAGAAGGTCACTTTTCCACTCTAGGTGGCTGCTACATGAGATATTCTCTCATAGATTCTGGTAATATCTCCTTCCCGTTGTCCATTCAGCTCTGGGGATGTTGAAAGCTTGCTTCTGTTAGCTCCAGGTTTCTGCCTTTCTTTCCCTCTTGTTTACCCACCAGTACACCTTGGTAATCAGTCTCTTTTATAAATAAACTCTTTTCAAATTATTCTAATTTGAGTATGATAGCTTTTTCCTTTGAGGTCCTGCCTGATACACATAATTCCTGACAAGCTATTTCTACTAGACCTGCATTTCTAAAATTTCCGCTGTTCGTGTAAGGACTCTGTCGTCAGATAAGTCTAAGAAACTTATCTTCTTTCTTGTGCCATAGCACTGAGTTCAGAAACGTCCTTGAACCAGATTTGAGCAGCCTAAGCTAGGGAGAAGGTAGCAGATGGGGGTTGTGTTCCTGCCCTGAGCGCTTTGTACCAAAATGTGCTCTACAGTCATATTATTCATGTACAATCTTGAGAGACTGATGAGCTGTACCTAGCACCTCATGACGAGGGAATGTCCAGCACGTAGCCAAGCAGCCCACCTATAAATAACTCCAGCCTTCCATATTTAAGGTAGACCTAGAGGAGACAGACTAGCTTCAGAAGCTCTGATGTGATTCATGTTACCACTTGAAACTGTCTGACACCCTGATAAGATTCTGAGGTCTAGGAGCGCGCATATATACCTAAGAAATGTTGCTTTTCTTCCTGTTCTTAATTGTGGCTTCTCTGGCTTCATTCTCCACTCTTGGGCTATATCAGCTTTATATAACATATCCGGATATCTCTGCATTTGCTTTCACAATCAATGCAAACCTACTCTTTACATTTGTCAAGACAATAGTCATGTGGCTTACTGTCTTCATGATTTACACCTGATTGGCATACTTTTCAATCAATCTTAAATTCACTCTTTATTTTAATGAATACTAAAAGTGAAAAGTGTTAGTCACTCAGTCATGTCCAACTCTTCATGACCCCACGGACTGTAGCCCGCCAAGCTCCTCTGTCCATGGAATTCTCCAGGGAAGAATACTGGAGTGTGTTGTCATTCCTTTTTCCAGGGGATCTTCCCAAACCAGGGATTGATCCCAAGTCTCCCATATTGCAGGCATATTCTTTACCATCTGAGCCACCAGGGAATTAATATTATACTATATTAAAAAATCAGTAAAACCACAGATTTGACATGCTAGTTAAATGACTTCTTATACATGTTAAGATAAATATATAACACTGTTGAGTTTCTGTTAACATAGCAAGCTCTGGATCACCCTTTCTTTGAAATCAACTGAAAGTCTTAGATTAAAACTCAAATAATCCTCATAAAAGCAAAGACGAGCTGTCAGTAAACAGTTCCCTGATGCTGCCCCAAACTTAGATTTTCACAATCTTATGTAGGCAAGAGTAAGAGATAAGGATAAGCTTCAAAGCCTAATCAAAAAGGAGACTCTAAGGAGAGAAAATTTCCTCTGCTTATAAAACTTGACTCTCAAGTTATCAACTGCTCAAACATGAGTAGAAATAAACTCTCCTCTAAAACTCTAAAACTCTGTCTCTATATAGACACTGAAAAGGGAGGAATAGTTATTATTGAAAATCTGGGTCTATAAAGTAGCCTTTTTCAACCTAAACCTATACTACCCAGGGAGACCAAAATTACTCAATTCATAAATGTAACTCAGAATGATCTAAGAAATATAAGGTGCCCAAGCTCAGCTGAAGCAAAAACAGCCCTATCTGGAGGAATCACCTAGATCCTACCAGGACCAGACAAACAGGAACACTCTTATATTCAAGAGAAAGATCACTCTTCTCTTAAAGTTTCTGAGAATTAAAATAGTAGAAAGATCCTAAAATCATTTAATAAGATGAATATAGTCTCAAATATCATAATCTGACAAGGGTACTACAAAAACAGAAAATTATAGGCCAATCTTACTTAGGAACATAGATTTTAAAAACCCTAATATAACATTAGCAAATTGATTCCAACCATATATACAATGCAATATACCACAACCAAGTAAGCTTCATCACTGAAATGCAAACCTGATTTAATATAAAACCTACTACTGTAGTTTACCAGTATAATAGATTAAATGAGAAATATATGATTATCCCAGCAAATACAGAAATGGTTGATATTGTTTAGTTGCTAAATTGTGTGTGACCTTTTTGGACTCCATGGACTGTAGTTCGCCAGGCTCCTCTGTCCATGGGAATGCCCAAGCAAGAATACTGGCACCGTTTCCTATAGCAGGGGATCTATCCAACCCAGGGATTAAGCCCAGGTCTCCTGCCTTGGCAGGTGGATTCTTTACGACTGAGCAACCATGGAAGCCCCCAAAACAGAAAGAGCTCTTGATAAAACACAAAACCATTCAAAAACAAAACCCTTGAAGAAGAAATAAAAGAGAATTTCCTTAACTTGTTAACGCTTATATACCAAAAACCTACACCAAATAAGACACCTAACAGCGAAAAAGCAGAAGGAATTTTGCCACCACTCTACCTAAATTCTTCCATCAGTCACCATTTCTCAGTCCATGAAACCACTCTTGCTGCTACCTCTTAGTTAAATGTCCAAGGCAAGTTTCAAATGGGTATGTGTAGTATTGTAGAGGGTGGTTAATGACTTTTCCCTTTAAGAAACTACCCTCAGTTTTCCATAATTTATTATTATCCTCACAGCAGAACACTCTCCCTCCTTTCCTGGCCCAGAATCTTAGCCCTGCTCTCAGCAGCACCTCTGTGTGTTTTTACCCTAGGACTCAGACCAACAGCTTCCCACTCTCCAAGAACAGCTTTTGTTTTTGTGGAAATTCAAAGTGCAAATAGAGTTCTTAGAGTTTACCTTCTATATCTCTTCTGTAATCTAAAAATCCTAGAGAAAGTCATGTCATAAGCAAATAGTAAAAAGGCTGCATTTGCTTTCTCTTCTTTCCTTTATCGTCTTTTAACCACAAAGAGGTTTTTAGGCATTCTTTATGATTCTTCTAACTCACTCTCATTACTCTCTCCTAATGAACCCAGAAGCCACAATGCCTTCTGATAGTTGGTTTCATCTCAGACCAACAGTTTACCAACAAGGGGAAAAATACGGATTCAAAAAAATCTTCTTTGAGGGTTCTAGTGAGTTGCTGGAACAATGTGTGCTACAGAACATGCTCAGCAATCCTGGATGTGGACCCACAAGTAGTGGGAACAAGTCTAGGCAGCCATAAAGGTTAATACAACAGTTAATGTTCAGTCCATGAGATCACCAAGAGTCGGACACAACTGAGCAGCTGTCAGGCATGTCAACAACTACACGCCCAACATGGCCCTACTGTTCTAGCTCCTTTATTCCTGAAAACCACCCTCTGGCACGGGTACTACTGTTGATCTCATTGTATAGATAAAACAACCAAGTAATAGAAAGGCTAAGTCACTTGTCCAAGGTCACACTGAACCTAAATGGCAGAGGTACATCTTGAACCTATGAAGCAATTTAGAGTTTCCACTCTGAACCACTGAGCTCAGTTTTAAGAACTAGCACAGTATTAAAATTCTCTTTAAAGAAACTTATATCGCTTTCTGGATCCTCAGATGGAAGGAAATGTCATCTTAGTCATACTAGAGTACCTAATCAAATGTTTGCAGTTCCATGGGTTGTGACTCATCTTGAGTGCAGTCCCAGATGGACTGTTGTGTACAGTAGACCAGAATTTTACCTTAAAATGTCACATTAGTTGTTATTGTTCAGTTGCAAAGTTGTGTTGGACTCTTTGCAACCCCATGGACCATACAGCACCAGGCTCCTCCATCCTCCATTACTTCCTGGAGTTTGTTCACATTCATGTCCATTGAGTCAGTGATGCTATCTAACCATCACATCCTCTGCCACCCCCTTCTCCTTTGGCCTTCAATCTTTTCCAGCATCAGGGTCTTTTCCAATGAGTCCACTCTTCATATCAGTACCAAGATGGAGTACCACAGAACTTGGTACCCAGCCTCAGAGGAAGCCACCCATCTAGTCCCCTAGAAGCCGCAACAGTCCCTGGAGTCCTGGGAAACCACAGGGTGCAGAAGGCCTCAGACAACTTTCTCCACATCCAGTCCTAGGAGAAGCTCCTCCCCAGCTCCACCCAGTTCCTGGAGGTCCTTCTCCACTTAGACAATCTGACTTCACTGCTCCGTGAATCCACCCTTAACAAAAACTCTCAACAGGTATATTGTTTTTTTTGTCTGGCAACTTTTACTTCTGGCTCTGCCACACAAGTCATTATTAACTTCCTAAGGTAAAGGAACAAAGACTTGGCCACTATCTTAGAAAATGAAAGAAGAAAAGAAGGTTACATTAAATATTTCAAAAATGTAAAAAAAAAGAAATTGCCTACAGCAAAGGACAAAAGAAAAGTTGTTATTTCAATAAATTATCTAACACGTTATATATCTTTTCTTAAAACAGTCATAATAGATATAGTCTAAAATATTAATAGTGTGTTTCTGGGTTTCTGAGTTTTAAGTTGCTTTTTATTTCTTTCAGTCATATTTTTCAGGTTTTTTATAATGAACGAGTATTTATGATTTTTTCAAATGCTGATTTTTCATTTAAAAGTGTGCACCTGGGTTTGTTGTTAACTAATTCAAAAGTTAAATGCTTCCTTTATTTAAGAATGTCAAGAAGATTTTATAATTTGAAATCAGGCAAATATATCTCTGTAGTATAAATGGTATGTGATTTTTAGTCAATAGTGACTGCACACATAGGTTCTATTTTAACTTAAAAAAAAAAACTTTAGAAAAGAATAAAAATACTGTTCAGTTTCTGGGGGAAAAGAGGAGGAAATGACCACCCACTAACAGAGAAGTGGGAAAATGAAAGTTGCATCCATTGGGTCCCTGTTAATATAAAAAAATGGACCACTTCAATTTGTCCTATCTTACCTCGGTCATTTTCTTAGAGAAAAACTTTTCTTCATAATTCAAAAAATTGGTAGAATTCAGAAACAATGAACATTTTATTGTGGCAGACCTAGTACATTTTATATCACTCCCAATGATATCAAGCACAAGCCATGGTTTGACTAGTGAGATTAAAATTTATCTCACAGCTACTCAACCCCAGCACAATTGGGGTTTTATAACCAATTTTCCAAAGTAGATTATCCCTCCTGATGCTGAAGGTTAGACAGTTTTGAGTGTGTGTATGTATGTGTATTTTTACAGAAGAGGAAAACAGACCACCCCTGAAGTTAGGGTATTTCTAATATATTTGAAGGTACAAATAGTTTTTCCAGGAGAGGAGTAAAATTTCTAAAATGCTGGGATTTTCCATATTCTAGTGGTTTTTCTAGAAGAATAGAAAAATAAGTTTCTTAAGTGATTATTTTGTGTTCCTAAGAAAAGTGTTGAATCTACTGACTTCCATACATAAGATTAGCAGTGAGACAAGAATTAGAATTCTCACGCATTTTTCAGGATGGCTTGTTACTACTGTATCCTTGATAGTGAGCTGGTCAGCGTAATCACTTGCTTCTACCCTTGGTTTTTAACTATAATTTACTATTAATTTAAATTCAATACCACCAATTTAGTTTTTTAAAGACTGTGGTGACAATATATTTGAATCCACAGTGTTAGTTTTGGTGGGGAAAAGGGGAGGTTAGGATTATCCATGAAGTTATATGTGAAATTATATATAGTACATGTACTCAGTCACTTCAGTTATGTCCAATTCTGTGCAGCCCTGTGCCTGTCAGGCTTCTCCTTCCACGGGATGCATTTCAATATAAATCACTCACACCCTATTGGTAAAGAAGATGTACTCAGCATTCACTATCTCTACCATTAACCATCACCACTGTAAAACATAATGTGCTTAAACAGTGATATCCACAATTACTAAGATCCTTTATCATTGTATAGGAAAAGTATGGCTTTTTTAAAAGTAAAAGGCTTTAAGAAAGAACTTTGATTCACACCACTCTATAATTTCAAGCTTTAAAGTTAATTTAAACAGTGGAGTCAAATCAACCACTGTCAAGTAAACTCCTTCCAAATATCCTTAACGTTTTCAAGGTAAAACGTAAAAACACCAAAACGAAAAACCAAGATGTTATATTTTCTTAAATATATATATATAATTGAATGCTGATATAATTTAAGATGTCAGTAAAAGGAAAAAGGGAAAAATTAGGACCTCTTCCTTATCTCTTATATTAACTTAATGGATTTTTTTTTTTTTTGCTTTTAAATTATATTTGTTTTAAAACAGGTTTGTTTTTTTTAACTTTCATTCAAACATTGCATCAGTTCAGTTCAATCGCTCAGTCATGTCCGACTCTTTGTGACCCCATGGACTGCAGCACACCAGACTTCCCTGTCCATCACCAACTGCTATAGCTTGCTCAAACTCATGTACATCAAGTTGGTGATGCCATCTAACCATCTCACCCTCTATCATCCCCTTCTCCTCCTGCCTCAATCTTTTCCAGCATCAGGGTCTTTTCCAATGAGTCAGTTCTTCCCATCAGGTGGCTAAAGTATTGGAATTTCCGCTTCAGCATCAGTCTTTCCAATGAATATTCAGAACTGATTTCCTTTAGGATAGACTGGTTGGATTTCCTTGCAGTCCAACAGTTCAAAAGCATCAATTCTTTGGCGCTCAGCTTTCTTTATATTCCAACTGTCACAACCATACATGACCACTGGAAAAATCATAGCTTTGACTAGACGGACCTTTGTTGGCAAAGTAATGTCTCTGCTTTTTAATATGCTGTCTAGGTTGGTCATAACTTTTCTTCCAAGGAGCAAGTGTCTTTTAATTTCACGGCTGCAGTCACCATCAGCAGTGATTTTGGAGCCCCAAAAAATAAAGTTTCTCACTATTTCCATTGTTTTTCCCCTTATTTGCCATGAAGTGCTGGGTTCAGATGCCATGATCATAGTTTTTTGAATGTTGAGTTTTAAACCAGCTTTCTCACTCTCCTCTTTCACTTTCATCACGAGGCTCTTTAGTTCTTCTTCGCTTTCTGCCATAAGGGTGGTGCCATCTGCATATCTGAGGTTATTGATATTTCTCTCAGCAATCTTGATTCCAGCTTGTGCTTCATCCAGCCTGGCATTTCTCAGAATGTACTCTGCACATAAGTTAAATAAGCAGGGTGACTATACAGCCTTGACATACTCCTTTCCTGATTTGGAACCAGTCTGTTGTCCCATTTCCAGTTCTGTTGCTTCTTGACTTGCATACAGGGCTTCCCTGATAGCTCAAACATTGCATAGAGACCAAAAAATAAGAAACAAACTTTTAGAAGATTATAAAATTAGCATTGTAGAAGGAATCACAAATGAACCATCAAGGAAAAAAGAAACAGCTACACAAACAGAGAATGAGAGCAAGGAACACTTAAGGGCGGCTGTAGTAAACTTCAAACGCCCTCAGTGAAGCACACATCCCAAGAGTCTCTCCCCTGTCTAACTCTGGTCTTGCGCGTGACTAGCCTTGGTAAACGGGTCACTGGCACCCGTAATGTAAGCAAAAGCTTGTGTGCTTGTACTGTAGGACTTACTCTCTTGAAATGCTCCATCTTGGAAATCAATTCTGGGAATGTCTAAGAAGCCGTGCAGGGAGGCCCAAGTATAGATCAACTGTGGCCCCAGCTAGGCTTCCAGCAAGGGGGCCAGTACCAGTTGCTATTCATGTGAAAGAGACTATTTTGAACTTTCTAACCTATCCAGTGCCCCAACCAATCCTATATTAAGCAGAAGAAATTTCCCAGTCACACCACAGATTTATGAGAAATAATAAGTTCTTATTGTATTAAGCCACTATGTTTTGGGACAGTTTATTTCATAAGCAATAGACAGCTTTTTAAAAAGAATGAAGCTTAGGGAATTTAAATAAATTCCCCAAGGTCACATAGGTAAATTTTGGATCAGGGTTCAAAACAAGGTCTCTACGACTTAGAGCCCACTTCTTGGCCCCATGTTGCCCACTGTTAATATTTAAATATAGGGAAAATAAGAAGTCTTATTCTTTCCTCAACAGGAAAGATCATATAGTAAGTAAGAGTACACACAAATGCTTTTATCTTATGCCTGGTGCTAGACACCCTACCTGGATCCCATCTCAGAGGTCTGTACACAACTCCAGGAAGGCCTAACTTATCCTCCAAATAAGCAGTATCCTTTGGGTGGCAACCCCTAATTCATACCTGAGATATTGAACAGATAGAAATTGAGACCCATATGAGTGTTTGATATATTTCTCAATGGAAAAAAATAATGTGCTATTTTTGAAAAATCAAAGTTACACCATTTCCTACAGAAAGATTAGAGTTCACATCAGTAAAAACGTGATTATGTGGGACAAAAATTTTCTGTCCACTTAATTTTGTGATATAGAGTTTGAAGGAGAATTAGGGGATGCATGTTAAGACAGTATAATGCATGGACAATTCAATTCAGTAAAGTAAAAATTGAATGGTCTTCTTCAAAAAGGAAATAAGTTAATGATCAAAAAGCACATGAAAATGTATTCATTAGACATCTGGAAAATGCAAATTAAAATAATGAGATCAATTATACATCTACGATATGGCTAAAGTTAAAAACACTAAATGTTAATCAATATATGGAGCAACTAGAATTCTCATACATTATTGATAAGAGTGAAAAATTATACAGCCACTTTGGGGAAAACTCTGACAATCTTATAAAAATAAACATACACCTCAGGTTGTAATCTAATAATTCCATACCTAGGTAGTAATTTATAATAGAGAAATTAAGATGTATGCCTACAGGAAGAACTGTTTAACAGTATTGACAGAAACTTTATTCCCATAGCCAAAACTTTGAAAGAGTCAGTTTCTGTCACTAGAATGATAAATAAACAAATTGTGTTATATTCATACAAAGGAATAGTATCATGGTGGTCGTGAATAGATACCACTCAGATCTGCTGGGGTAGGCATAATTCAACTAATGCAACTCTAGATTGACTCCTATGTTTCTCATGGCTGCTCTCAGCAGATGCCGAGACATGGTAGGTGTAATAATTGAGAATGTGGGACTCCTTTAATAAGCGACTCTGGCTTGAGGACTCCCCATTTGGCCTGGCCTGCCTGAAACTCTCAGAGATACTCTGCAGCCTTCCTACCCATTGCTCCTTCTAGCCTCCTCTCCATCCCAAGCGACAATCTGAAGGCTCTCCCTACCTATTCTGAATCCCTTCCCTTTATCCTTTACAAGTATTTCCCACAAAAACTCTTTTGCATATCTAATCCCGTCTTTCAGAGGACCAAAACTAACATAATTACTTCATGATAAAAGGCAATGCAGAATACCATGGATGAGACATAAAAACATGCAAATCAAAAAAAAAGAAAAGAAAAACTCAATCCAACTCAAAAGAATAAATACTACATGATTTCACTTACATGAAGAACTAGAGCAGATAAAGGCAATCTATGATGAGAAAAAAAAAGGTCACCTCAAGGAATAGGGATAGGCATTGACTGGGAAGAGATATAACAGAACTTTCTAAGTTGTTGATAATGTTCTATACTTTGATAGTGGTTTGGATTGCACAAGACTCATCTAATGGTAGACTTAAGATTTGAGTACTTTATCACATGAAAATTTTACCACAAAACAAAAACTGTAAACAAATATTGAACTTTAGTTGATGTGTATGCTGAAATACTTAAAGAGAAGTATACTAATTTCTTTAACTTCCTTAGATTCACCAAAAAATGAGTGGACAGAAACATGACTGGACTTCCCAGATGACACTAGAGGTAAAGAACCTGCCTGCCAATTCAGGAGACATAAGAGATGCAGGTTCATCAATCCCAGGGTCAGGAAGATCCCTTGGAGGAAAGCAAGGCAACCCATTCCAGTGTTCTTGGCTGGAGAGTCCCATGGACAGAGAAGCCTGGTGGGCCACAGTCCACAGTTGAAGAGTCAGACACAACTGAAGTAAGTTAACATACACACAGAAGCATGACTAGATAGACAGATATGTTATAAAGACAGTAAGTGGAAAATGCTTATGGTAGATCCAAGTGATAATATACAAACATTTACTGTAAAATTCTTTCAACTTTACTATACAGTTAAAAATTTTCATAAAAAATCCCAGACACTGCTGATTTTTTAAACATCCTATTGACTTCAAGAGGCTAGACACAAAAAGAATAGGAAAAAAAAAATAATAGCATCAGACTAGAATCTAGAAGATAATGTAAGGGTAGAATAAAGGTAATTTGGGGTTAATGATCTCAGAAAATTTGCCTATAAAGATCTCTTCTCAGTAGGCTATGCTCTACTAATACAAAAGAGTAAATTGAGAAAAAGGAAGACACGGCATCCAGGAAATGAAATTCAGTATAAGGGCAATGTAAGAAGTCTTAGCTTAATTGTAACAAGAAGCCTCAGGACACCAAATGTGCACTTGGTCTAGATAATAAACACTGCAAAACAGACAGTTCAAAAAGGGATGTCACTCATGGGAAAAAAAAAAAGTGAGATTGATGGCTTATCTGTTGTACTTGATTTATGATTTTATTGTGAGGAGTTCCACAAAGCTGAAGATTGCTAGCAATGAGTGAATACAAAATAAACAAAAATGTTAAAAGAATTCATTACCAACTCCAAGAAAAACAAAGAGTTTTACCAAACAGTAAAATATCTCTACACTATAAGCTTAGTTGATAATAACATTAATATAGTCAAAGGAATGTAGACCTTCAATATTGATATAACCAAAAATTATGCTATAACTACATTGGGAAGTGATGGATAGTATCTATAACTGAAAGTCAGGAAAATTCCAAATAACTTAAATAAGCAGACTATTTAGAAATATAGCAGAAGAAAGAACTAATAGCTGATAATCCTCGTCCCTGAAAGCAGAAATGGGGGAAGGGGTATGCGAGAGGGGCTGCTGTCTATTGTCATAGGCCTTATTTTCTTCCTTCATGTTTAAAAGTGTGTACATTCACTTGCTTTTATAAAATTTATAATTTAATTAAAAAGTGTTTCTATCTATTGCAATTACAGGTATAGTGAGGGTTTATTTTTCCATATCCTATCCGCTGAAATACCAGACATTCCTTGGTACGTCAAAAAGGAAGGAATGCAAATACTTCAGAAAATAGGGAGACCATAGTGGATTTACCATGTGTGAGCTGTCTAATTCACTCTCTACATTCCCTGAGAGGGCCCAGAACTCACTTTTTTCACCAAGGAGATATATATTAGTGAAAATAGCACCAACATTTTAGAAAGGTATTTTCATAATAGTTCTCTTGGGGATGTTACTGGGAGAAGTGTCCAATGAATCAGATTCCTTGGTTTTAGTAAGATGTCCATTATATGGCATTTAATCCTCTGAGGGAAAGAAAGCATAGTTACTATAGCAATCAGAATGTTCCAGCTTAGATAGTCTGGCAATGATAAATCAACTCTGGAGTTTCTGGAGTTGAAACAGAAGGACAACCCACTAAAGTCTTACTTGACTTACATAATTGAAAAACTTTGGGGTCTGGTTAAAAAAAAAAAAAAAAAAACTACCAAAATAGATATTAAATTTTTGACGTCTCTCTCAGTTCCTAGAACAAAGTTATTTCACAGACCCAAGCCTCTATCAATAAAGAAGAGCCTAGTGATCTTGAAAGATAATAAACTTGCAAGTAACAAATTTCAGCGAAGAGATGCATTGCACAGAGATAAGAGCCTGTATTTGAGAGTCAATCTACCTGAATTCAAATTCTGGCTCCATCTCTTACCAACTGCGGGATTTGGGATATTTACCATGTTAACTGTGTTACAGAGAAAGAAAAAATTCAAATATTTAGAGAAATATAAGACATTGTCTGAGAGCCAAAAGGCTTCCTAGGTGGTGCTAGTGGTAAAGAACCCACCTGTCAATGTAAGAGACAGACAATGTGGGTTTAATCCGTGGGTCAAGAAGATCCCCTGGAGGAGGGCATGACAACCCACTCCAGTATTCTTGACTGGAGCATCCCATGGACAGAGGAGCCTGGCGGGCTACAGTCCACAGGGTCACAAAGAATTGGACGCAACTGAAGTGACTTAGCACGCATGCACACTGAGAGCCATCACTGATTCCTAAGAACCTAGGATTCTGGTGCTATCCACCTCTATCCACAAAATGAAAACTAATGGGCATTTGTTCACATCAAGGTGAACTGGGTCTTGGCCTCCTACACAACATTGCTTCTGACCAAGGTTTTTACTTTACATTAAACAAGAACAGTGGATACGTTGGTTTTATCATGTACATCTAGAGTCAAAATAGTTAGAATAGGCTAGTGGAGATTGATTTAAGTCATCATGTAGGAGAAATACCTTGAAAATTAATGGCATGGTTCCTCAGATGGGGTACCTATTTTGAACCAGCAAGAAGTAGTGGATTCTGTTTTTCTCAAAGCCAAGTTGCATTAATCCAGGAATCAAGGACTGGAAAGAGGGTGCTATTCACAGTTAGTGTGGAAGTGGAAGTGTTAGTCACTCAGTTGTGTACGACTCTTTGCGACCCCATGGACTATAGCCCACCAGGCTCCTGTATCCATAGAATTCTCCACGCAAGAATACTGGGGTAGGTTGCCATTACTAATTACACTTCACAAAATTTCTCTTTCCATTCCATCATCTTCAGGCTCTACTACTGGTGTGGAAATAATAGAAAATAGAGGAATGCTTTCAACATTTAATGGAAGTGACTTCCACTGGGCCATTTTACACTCCTCATGGCATTATGAAGAAAGACAAAAAAAAAAGAGAGAGTATTTTAGCCTTCCTTGTTTGATTCTAGTTCTAGGAAAAATAGGATTGCTGTTATACAATGGAAGCAGGGAGGAGAATAAACAGAACACCTTCTCATATTACCAAGTCCAGTGCTAAAAGTTAATCAAAGACTCTGGCAATCTATTCAGGCAGAACCACCAAAAGCTTAGATCCCTCAGGAGTGAAGGTTTGAGTGACCCCACTGGGTAATGAATTCCGGCCAGCTGAGGTGCTAGCAGAGAGCAAAGCAAACAGAAACACTTGGTGGAGGAAGAAAGTTATAAATACCAGCTACTGCCTTGCGGCCAGTTGCAGAAACAAAGACGAATGCCGCTATTTTTCCTTCCTTGTTGAGTCATGGCTTTATCTACACATTTTAATAAAGTTTCCTTTTCTGGAGGAGGTTTGCTGGTAGTAATTATTGATGTAATGCATGCCACGAATGGCAGAATTCTGAAGCGGGATTGCACCAAAACTAGAGAAAATAGACATCACCCAGACATTATGGACTTGGACCCTGACTCACTTTGGGCTCTCTGCCTTTGGAGAAGGAAGAAACACATTTTAAGTTGTATGTGGAATAGTTACATTATCTTGGGTGAAGGTATTTTTAACGTAAATGTGTGCAGAACAAATAGAGGTAGACAAAAGAATAAATTAGGGTGGGTATTTGTCCTTTGTTGGCTACATAAACCCCTTCTAGCTGGGAGGAGTCCTGATTGCCTGAGTCCGGGACAGAGACGTGGCTCACGTCCTAATACACAGGAGGCCAAGTGTGCCCTCCTCCTCGTGCCTCAGCACCAGCAACAGGTGCGTGTGCCTAGTCTCATACGTGGAGCTCTCCTCCCGTTTCCGCACCTTCAGAGAGTGACGCAGAGATGAAACTTCATGATGTACTGTCAGTAGCAGGGATGGGTAGCGATAACAGCTTTACTCTCAATAGCAAATAGTAAACTGACAGTGATAGTACCCTGTTAATAGCACAGGCAGCACCCTAACCATAGCATTTCAGAGGCAAGACCCTGCCTCTCCTCATCTCCTACCTCTTATCCTTCCAATAAATCCCTTCTCCTTAAATCAGACAGAGTTGTTTTCCATTACTCGGAAGAGCCAAGTGAGACAAAACTGCTTCACTACTCTAGAAGAGGCGGCCACTTCATCAGGGCTAATCCATCTGAAAGCAGGAAGGGGAGAATATATGGCTTTGTTAAGAGACACTTTCTGCCTACAGCCAGAAACCAAATACGTCAGAAAGTCAGATAATACGGAGCCAAAATCTCTGCCTTGAGCTAATATAAATGAGAGAAAGAAGAAAGGAGGAAACATCACAGGATTTACACCTGAGACCTGGAAAAGCCTGACCCTATGCTTGTCCAAGCACCATCTCTAATACACTATCTACTTGACAAAGGTTTCAACTACCTATGCATACACTTTGTATACAATTTCAGAAATTCAGGGTCCCAAAAGACCTTCCCTGTCCTAGATGTCCAAAAACAGAGTAATTCAGCAGATAAGAAGTAATTAAGTGCAAAGATGCTGCCATAATGGAACCTCCAAATTAGGTATGACTAATTAAACTACTGATTAATTTTTTGAATCAGCACAGAATTGAGAATTATATTCAGCAAGACAATGGAGGGGAAAAAGTCTACAAAGTGAACTTCTGTAAGTCAAGGCAGAAACTCAAAAACTATATAAACTTTCCACATAAATAACTTTTCTTTACAATTTAATGACTACACATAAAACAGAGTTTTGCTACAGAGTGTAATACTGGTATTAACTCCTCTTTACTTAGTCAATTTTGAAATATCTTCTTTCCTTTTACAATATCCAAATGAAGTTTTTGTCTTTTCCTCTTCCAGGTTTTTTGTTCCAAATGGACTACAGTCCAACACTGCTGAAGGGAGAATTTCTCCTCTGCAGTCAGGGGCTTTCATAGAGGCCAATAATTCAAGTTTCCTCTGTTAATCTAAATCTAGCACCGGAAATAAAGATTTGGTCCTGGCCAGCTATCCCCTTTCAGCCAGATACAGCTGAATTTATTTGAAGGTATAGCAAGGCAGCGTAATGCCCAAATGCAATCTCTATTTCAGACGTTCCTGGTGAGCCCCAGACTTCCCATGCACTCCCTCTCTCAACACAATCATCCAGATTCCTCAAAGCAAATAAATGGAATTGACTTAGAGGCCTACCTCTCCTCTCCTCACCAGTCTTCTCAAAGCTGTCCACTTCTCTACCACTCCCTTGGGCAGACCCTTCTGATATCACACATGAATTACAAGCAGTAGAAGGCCTCTAGAACTTTAACCTCCTCTGCTCCACCTGCAATAGTATGCCTGTTGACTACACAGCACACCAAAATGACTTTGTTAAAACAAATCTTTTCTCTGCTTAAAATTATTCAATGGCCACTCACTGCCTTAGGAAGAAGTCTAAGCCCCTTAGCGTATCTTCAGTATGCTAAGTAGCCTCCATTGCCAATTGAGTGTAATTTTTAACACTTCTTGCCTTGTAGTTTTACTTGCATTTCCCTAAATATATCATGTTTTCTTGTCCTGAGGCTTTGCCTGAGGAGCTTTGAATGTCTTTTTCTCCACACACTTATTCCCCTAGCTAAATTTGCTCCTTCTAACTGCAGTTCAGCTATTGCCTCAGCCAGAAGCCTCGCTGATCGCTCAAACCTTAACATTGTGTCTGAAGCTCTGGAAAGGCTATCACCAAGTTGTCATTGCCTATTTGTCAGTATCCCTAGGGCAACCAACTGTGTGCTCTTCAATGGCAGTCTATCTACTACCCAGTAAGCAATAAAAAGTCTCTGAATAAATCAATGATTCATAAACTTGGGTGCTTTCTGTCATTAATTTCCACTCCATAGGTAATTTACACACTTTGTAGGCAATAAGATATTCTTCAGTTTTGTTTTCTAGAGTCTCACCCCTGTCCCTATGACCTTTAAGTTCTACGTCTATACTAAAGCAATCCTTTATTTATTTATTATGTAAGCCAGAAGTAGCCAAGCAGACTGATGAAGATAAAACATTGCTGAATACAGAAGACAGGATTATTACATTTTGAAACTGCACTTTGTCATTTGATATTAAAGAAATAAGAACCTACCACTTTGAAAAGAATGGCACTTGTTTGACCTAGTGAGAGTTAACACACACTGTCACACCCAGGGGTTACAACTCGTGAACTTTATAAAAAACATTCAGCCTATTTTTTGTAGGAAAATTCCTTGCTTTCTGGAAACCTGAAATTCATGTTGGCCCCTGGCTGACCATACATTTCATCTTTTTATTCTACTCTTTTTTGTTGTTGTTTAAAATTGAGGCCTGAAATCATACACTATTGTAAAAGAGAAATGTACATTTGTACTGAAAATGCAAAGACCTCCAAACTTGTCTTCTCTAAAAATTCTTCTGAAATTCAAGTAAAAATAAAAGTTTTAGTGGCTGTTGTATGTTTTTTCTGAAGCCCGAGTAGGAAAATTACTGTACAATTGACAAACATGAAACATTTGCAAATATGTGACAAAATTCCATTTTACAACACAGCCACTTTCACTGACAATCCTGATCACATTTCTTACAGTCAAGTATATCATCAATATATCTAATTTGGGAAACTACATTTAGAATTGTCAATTCTTCCATATGCTTTACCTTAAAAGATATGGAAGAGAAAGGATATTAATGATGCTGGGTTAATTCATTCCTAAAACAGATATTGCAGAAGTTAGAGATGCAATAAGACTTGTAATTTTGGATTCACATCATTTATTAAAAAGATGAGATATGTAGCCTCCAACTAATAAATAAATAAATAAAAGATAAGATATGAAGGGCCTGAAATTCTCTTTTAGGATTATTATAAAACATTACAGTAAAATAATTCTACTATTATGTATATATTTTAATAATTTTCTCTCTTTTGCATTTTGTGAACTATGCAGAAATAAGTGAAAACTTTGAGTACCTGTAAGACTAGGTATCCATATGATCCTTCTGACATCTTAATTTTGTAAAATTTTTAGCAACTAAGATATGTTCCTAGGAAAAGCATAGGGTGTTAATTTTTCCATTTTAATATAAAAGACTGATGGACATGACTGAGCAACTGAGCACATGAACTGATGAAAGTTGGGAAATCATGAATGAGAACATTTGAACCACAATAATGTGATTATGGTCAAATCTCATAGCTGGAACTTTGAATTTCAAAAAAAAAGGTGTTTAAAGGTTCCATTTGTTTTCAAAGTCCAGTAGTTGCATAACTTTCCATAAGTGTTAATATGAGTTAAGAACAGATCCTGAAAAAAAGTTTCCTAAAGTATTTTTATTATTTATATTTCATTTGAGACTAGAGGGAAAGTAATACTCCCCATGAGCCAATGAGCAATGGTTAAAGTGTTCAATGGAATATGGGAAATCCATTACTCGTTAACAAAAAGGAGTCCTAAATTTGAATTTCTGCCTTATCTCTTTGTTATGATCCTATTATTCAAACCTGGGAAGGGGGTTTGATTGAAAGAAGCCTTTATGAAATTGTCAAGCCATAGTAAGCTGATTGTGAGGACATGCTATAATTTCCTTCATGCCCTGCATTATGATTCATTATTAAAATGCCAGATTGGTATCAAATGTGAGAATGCAGTTGCATCTGATGCTTATGAATCTTGATACCATTAGTGCATTAAAAGACACTTCCCCCATCTGAGGGAAGTTAACAATTCATACAGAAGTTTCATATTACACATCTTCAATTGATCACCCTTAGGGGACTCAGTAAGTGCTGAAGTCTTCATAAAAGATCTGAGCTTCCTGGAGTTGAACCTAAAGAGACTTTTCAAAGACTACTGCCATATTTGGTCCCTTGACAAACCCTTTTTAAAAGAGAAGACAAAGGTAATCATTCAGATTTCATTGTTCTGTTCAGCCTAACTGGAAAAAAAATAGTTGTTACTCTGTTTCAGGTATTGTCTCAACAATGAAGTGAGGGTTGTTAATCTTGTGTGAAGTAATATTGTATAACAGTTTGACATTCTCACACACAGACAAAATATTCGTGCCAATGATAAGACACAGAATCTTCACAGTGTTTATTCTACAACACTATAAAACTAGTGCTTTAACCATAGAAAAATTTCAATACCATAAAAACAAATCCTTTTACCTTCCAAGTATCTGATCAGTTCAGTTCAGTTCAGTTACTCAATCATGTCCAACTCTTTGCGACCCCATGGACTGCAGCCTGCCAGGCTTCTGTGTCCATCACTGACTCCCGGAGCTTACTCAAACTCATGTCTGATAAGTTAGGCCATTTCTTTCACTCTTGTGTAGCACTAAAGAGAAACACACAGGATCTATGAATTTTCATGTTGTATTGGTACATGCTGCTCACTCTGAGATCTAAGGAAAGCTTCTACTACATTTTACTTTCAGTACTACAGCTCCTGAGCATTAGCTTCCATCTCACCATTTCCCTGATTACTCAGCACTGGAATATCAATGAAAGAGAATATTTATTCCAAGTCCACCATGGTAAATCCATCTTAATACCTGAAGCAAACATCATTTTATTAACTACATAGATCTAGACTGATGTAATGAGGTGGACAAAGGACCTATGGCAGGCAATACGGTAAAGCAGAAGGAGCAAAGACCTCATGCTACTTTGGCTTCAATTTTCAGTTGCGTGAAAAAGAAGGGTTATTACTAATTGATTGGTAGTCATTTTACCAATCCATTGTGTTGCCAATCTCCCAAAGCTAAGTATAAAGTTTTAACCATTTATCAGTATCCTCAAGCTTATCATTCTTCTACCACTCTTTGACTCTCAATGCATTACAAAATCCTTAATTACTGGAAAAAAAAAAAAAAAAAAAAAACAGATGCACTGGAATGACCTTAAAAGATTTTTAGTAGACTTCCAATTGTGCCTGTAACTTTTCCCTACATATCTCATAGTACATTATATGTGTATATGGAGGTAAGTGGTGGAGTAATGGGTTCACAGCTTCCTGGAATATTAGTTTATACTAAAATGTGTGGAAATGAAAAGATGTGAATTATTGAATTTATAAAAGTTGCACAAACACACGGAAATAATATTAGCAAACTGTGGCTTTTCCATGGTGGCCAATCTTATATTTCTTTCTGTGTACCTGAAGAGTAGAAAG
Source organism: Muntiacus reevesi (assembly GCF_963930625.1). NCBI lineage: Eukaryota > Metazoa > Chordata > Mammalia > Artiodactyla > Cervidae > Muntiacus > Muntiacus reevesi. The sequence continues at coordinate 204,043,009 of NC_089249.1, forward strand.
TTTTCATTAGTAGTATGTAATTGAATAATCTGGTTTATAATATTTAAATTATTATAATTGATGAAGATTTTTTAAACTGTAAAATCATGTGAGAAATGCAACAACTTTTCTAAAATATATATCCTCTGAGATAAACATATCATCTCAACTAGCCCCCAACCACCATAATTGGGCTTTAATAAATATAGGAATGAAAATACCTCTGGGTTGCCAAGTCCAGGTGGTGACTGAAGTACAGTATACATCTTTATCACCAGGGGTAAATTCAACATAGTTAATGAATGAACAGTAGAGTACAGGTACCAGGAATCAAAATGGACACTGGCCACTACAAGGTTCCAGTGTGTACTAGTGGAATGTCATCCCTGGTTTTCATATCAAAAATAGAGTCAATATGACCATGCTAGTTCCAAGAATGCCAGACCCACAGAGACCTCTAGCTGAAGTGTGTTAATCGTGGAACCACAGAAGTAGCAATGATAGGCAGTAAGATTTTACTAGCTCTGTAAAACCAAAAACATTCTAGAGACCAACTTGAGCTATCCACTACAGTCACGGCCTCTGGGCCAGTTTTTCAAACTTAGAGGTCCTTGAGTAAAGACAAAAATCACACTTTAAAGAAGGATTTACTGTAACACCATACATATGTTCTCTAGCCCTTTCTCGCAGTCTTCCCCAAAGAAACTTACGATGCTTTGCACTGTGAAAATTAAAGAAAGGTGGTATTTTATGTGTTTACCACCAAAACATTTTAGGTGGTATTGTATTGGGTTATGAGCTAACCTTAGTTCCAGAAACCCATTAAATCATTGTGGTCTGACAGTGAGAGTAAGGCTAATAGGATAAGTTCCAAACTGGAGTACTTGCCCAAGGCCAGTGGAACAACAAACCTATTCAATGATTATTTTCTTAGCTTAATGATGTATATTTGAATGGCTATCTTTAGCCACTGGTTGAATCCCTATACTAACTCACTGACCTAGAGTAAAAGTTTATGGTAAGAAGGGCCAAATGCAAGATATTAGTGTTCCTCAATCCAGAGCCTAATATATTAACTTTCATAATACATACAAATTTCAGGCATTTAACTCAAAAGCAGTAAATTTCTTTGTCATGCGAAACTCCAGTATGAGTGTTCTTGGACAGTGGCATTCATTCAGAGATTCAGCATCTTTGCCTCTTAAGTCTCTGTGATAACCAAATGTTCCAACCAGTGTTCTAAGAAGAACATTGTTATCCTCCACATCTACTTGATCACATGGGGTCTGTAAGACTGCAAAAGAAGCACAAGACTTCTTAAATGCCTTCCCCTGAAAATGGTAGCTTACATTTCATTGGCCAGAACACAGTCACATAATCACACCTCACTAACTACAAAGGGAGCTGCTAGACATAACCTAGAAATAATTCTGGGAAGAATAAAAGAACAATGATTTTGGTGAATAGCCAGCAGTCTGCCACATGTGAGAATTTCAAAGATTTGTATTATGTCAAACATTTCAAAGATGTACTTCTCCCTAAACCTATATCAATAGATTTATTAGCAGTTCCTTTTGATTGAATGAAAACTGGTTTGATTTTCAAATGGTTCTCCAACAGTCTTCACCAACAGCTAGTATAATCTTCTATTGATTTACAGTCCTACTTATTTGTGGCCCTGAAAGACAGTGGAGAAAGACAATCTTTCCAATGGGCAGTCTTTGGAACTGCACCTCTTCTTATCTGCTATTTTTAAAAGAAAGATAACATAAGAAGAGTCTCTAGACTGATATATGGACATTGACCAATAGTTTTCCCCAGTGGAACTCTCAGAATAGACCAGGACTAAAAATATTTATGCACTACGTGACTGTTCATCAGAAGGTCATCACTGTCTAAAAGGTGTTTAGAAAAACAATACAATGACAACAACAATATAAACAAAGCATTGTGAATGAAAGACATAAAAGGCTGGGGTAAGGCTTTATCACTAGCTGCAGAAACAAGGATGGTGTATAATCCAGAGATTCCAGACAAAGCTGAATACACTAAATGGTTATCATTTAGTTAGTCTGCTCTACAGTTCTGAGAGCACTTTCTATTTGAGATAGATTCACTATGTCAGCTAAAGGGATTTTTAAAAGTTTACATGGCAAATAGAAGGGGAAAAAGTGGAAGCAGAGACAGATTTTACTTTCTTGGGCTCCAAAAGCACTACAGATGGTGACTGCAGCCATGAAATTAAAAGATGCTTGTTCCTTGGAAGAAAAGCTATGACAAACCTAGATAGCGTATTAAAAAACAGAGACATCACTTTGCCAACAAAAGTCCATATCACCAAGCTATGGATGTGAGAGTTGGACCATAAAGAAGACTGAGTGCCAAATAACTGATGCTTTCAAACTGCGGTGCTGGAGAAGACTCTTGAGAGTCCCTTGGACTGCAAGGAGATCAAACCAGTCCATCCTAAAGGAAATCAACCCTTAATACCCATTGGAAGGACTGATGCTGAAGCTGAAACTTTAATACTTTGGCCACCTGATGCGAAGAGCCACATCATTGGAAAAGACCTTGATGTTAGGAAAGATTGAAGGCAAAAGGAGAAGAGGGTAGCAGAGGATGAGACGGTTAGATAGCATTACTGACTCAGTGGACATGAATCTGAGGAGACAGTGAAGGACAGGGGAGCCTGATGTGCCGCAGTACATGGAGTCACAAAGAGTCCAACACAATTTAGCTACAGAACAACAACAACATGTGGAGGAAAATATATCCCTGTGTGTGTGTGTAAGAACTGGTATGTATGTAGTATGTATTAGTCACTCAGTTGTGTCTGACTCTTTATGATCCAATGGATTGTAGCCCACCAGGCTCCTCTGTCCATGAAATTCTCCAGGCAAGAATACTGGAGCAGTTTGCCATTTCCTTCTCCAGGGGATCTTCCCAACCCAGGAATCAAACCCAGTACTCCTGCATTGCAGGCAGATTCTTTACCATCTGAGCCACAAGGGAAGGCATTGATAAAATTTGGTGGGCGTCTGCTGTTTTTCCTTGAGAAAGTAAGAAACTTTCTCATTTTTATAGTCAATAAAAAACCTACTTTGGGAAACTGTATCCTGTTTAAAGTCATCACTAAAGTGTAGGAGTAAAGTTTATGCCAATTAGATATCTCTCCTTGGAATCTGAAACTGATGCAGAGGTAGACAAGAATTAAGCCAACAAGAACCACAACACAGATAAAAAGATGGTCCTGGATTGCTCACTACCAGGAACCTCGGCAGTCCTCACTGTCACCCTCAGACTGGTTGGTTAGGCCATTCTTTGATGAAATAACTGATATACAGCTTTTTTTTTTCCCAATAAATTATCGGTTTTGGCTTAAGTGATTAGAACTTAATTATTTTCTTGAAATCAAACGTAATAGGCATAGTCTTGTCAATCTACAGAAGTAGATTACAATTTTTTTTATTAGTTGTGCTGTCACAAATGAGATCTTATGTGAAATCCAAATGCACCTATTCCTCCTGTAATGGCCTTAACTTATTCTCCAAAATAATGCCACTAAGTGAAAAGTTGGTAAGTATAAAAATATGGGATGTGTCCATACCAGTCTAATACACCCAACCTTTTCTCAGACAGATAGTACATCAACTGAATAATAAAAACATGTTTACGGGGCTTCCCTGGTGGTCCATTGATTAAGAATACACCTGCCAATGCAGGGGACACAGTTTCGATCCCTGACCAGGGAAGATTCCATATGCTGTGAAGCAATTTATCCCATCACAACCTCTGAGCCAGGGCTCTAGAGCCCATGAGCCGCAACTACTGAAGCCCATGTGCCTAAAGCCTGTGTGCCACAACAGGAGAAAAGGCCACAATGAGAAGCCTGCAGACCACAACGAAGGGTAGCTCCCACTCACTGCAAATAGAGAAAGCTGGTGCACAGCAGCAAAGACCCAGAGCAGCCAAAAAAGAGAAAAGAAACAAATAAATCTTTTAAAAATGCTTATAAAAATAATCAATGTAACAGTGAATAAATGCTGTTTGTACATATAAATTGATGTAATGAAGTTTTATAATATTCCCCAAGGAGGATGATTTATTATGGCTGGAAGAAGAGTGGTAAAACATCATTCTTTAAAAGTTAGAGGAAAGTCACTTGTTTGAATATTGGGCAAACATTTAATATAAGTATCGTATGAACTTGAGAATTCTCTTCCTCTTAAAACTTTAAAATAAATACCTGAAATGGAAGGCTTTGACATAAATAGAAAAGACTGGAATCTTTGGGTAGAAAAGTAAGCACTTTCAGACATGAGGAAATCACATACATGCACAAGAATGACGAGTAGCAAAGAGGATACATATTAATTTCTCTTGCTTGGCATCCATAGGCAAAACACAACATTACGGTTCATCCAAATGTAGCATGTATTTCAAATTTGCTCCAAGTAATATTCTTTGCTTAGTAACTGTTGTATAAGATAAATGTGTGAGTGTACCTTTGTTTGAAACAGTAACGTTGAAATATAACTTTTCATCCAATTTCTATTCAGTGGATTTCAGGGGGAAAACCCATTATATTGGAAAACAAGGAGTCATTGTCTAAAAGTGGTATAAGTTTTCAAGAGCTGTTAAGGTAAAAAATTCTTTAAGGAAAAAAGTGATATGTGAAGTTAAAATGCAAAGAGAACCAATAAAAACCGAACTGGGAAGGTAAAGTGAACTATAATCCTTTCTCTCCTCTCAGTTGCCACCCAGGCAGTCACTTGCAAAGCTTTGACCGATTTACCTTCTCAGTCATATAAGCTATAAGTTCTTTTCTCAATTCCCATCATACACCATTTGATCGACACTACTTGCTGATTCATGAATATGCTATGAATTTTCAGGCCTTCAGGAAATTGTTTATGTTCCTCCCTTTCAGTAAATTACTTCACTTTCTTCTCAAAATTTAAAAAAAAAACTACTTATTTTTGAATTCCCAGCATATACATCACCATCCTTAAGCCCCACCTAAAGTAAAAAGAAATACTTTATTATGAATATTCTCATAGGGTATGATTATACTTCCATTTCAGTATTTATTAAATTTCATTGTAATTAGTTAATTATGCAGCTAATTCCTTAATAAGTTCTTCAGAGCAAAGAATTCTGCCTAATTTCTTTTCGTTTCCCTTGAATTTAGCAGTGTCTTATTCATCAGAAAGATGATCAACAAAGATATGTTGAGCCTTGGTAAATACAATAAGGGGATAAGAGTTTTAAGAAACAGTTGGTAGTTATACCTGATCAAAAAATGGGCAGAAGAACTAAATAGACATTTCTCCAAAGAAGACATACAGACATCCAAAAGACACATGAAAAGGCTTAATATTACTAATAATTAGGGTCATGCAAATCAAAATTACCATAAGGTATAACTTCACACCAGTCAGAATGACCATCATGAAAAAGCCTGAAAATAACAAATGCTGGAGGGGATGTGGAGGAAAGGGAAACCTCTTACACTGTTGGTGGGAATATAAAATTGGTTCAGCCACTCTGGAAAACAACATGCAAGTTTCTTAAAAAACTAAAAATAGAGTCGCTATCTGTCCAGAAATCCCACTCCTCAGCATATATCCAGAGAAAACTAAGTTGAAAAGATACACCTACCCCTATGTTCTACAATACAGCAGCCCTATTTACTGTAACAAAGACATGGGAGCAACCTAATAAATGTCCATTGACAGATGAGTGGATAAAGATGTGGAACATATATACAGTGGAATAATATTCAGTCATAAAAAGAAATAATGTTATTTGTAGCAACAAGGATACAACTAGAGGTTATCATACTAAATGAAGTGACAAAGACAAATACCACATGATATCACTTATATGTAGAATCTAAAATATGACACGAATGAACTTACCTGTGAAACAGAAACAAACCCACAGACTTAGAGAACAGACTTACGGTTATCAAAGAGCAGGAAAGGGGGGAGAGGGATGGATTGAGGGTTTGAGGTTAGCAAATGCAAACAGTTATATATAGATAAACAACAGAGTCCTACTGCATAGCATTATCCAGTATATTCAATATCCTATACTGAATTATATTCAATATCTTATGATAAACCATAAAAGAAACAATATGAAAAAGCACATATATAATTGAATCACATTACTATACAGCAAATTAACACAACACTGTAAATCAACTAAACTTCAATCAAATATTTTTTAAAAGAAATATCTGGTGGTTATAGTGAAAAATGATGATACAAGTAGTTCTAAAGTTCACATTTTGAGGATGCTCTCTATTCAAACTTGTAACAATTAAGATTAAAATAAAAGAGAAAAAAATTTAAAGACAACCATGTTCAAAAAATGTAACAGAACCAAAACAAAACAAAATTTGATGTGGCAAGTGTAGCTGAAGGCACACAACTTCCAGGTTTCAAGTTATCAGCAAGTACATATGATCAGTTTAGATCACACAGAATATCTCCTCTCCGCATGAGGAGAGAGACTGAGGCATAAAAAACTCATTTAGCGATGGTGTCACTACAAACTGGTACTGTAACTCTAAAAGCAGTAAAATGCTCACATGTGGTCTGGGTTATAAGTTACTTCAGTCATGTCCGACTCTGCGTGACACTATGGACTGGCTCCAGGCAAGAATACTGGAGTGTGTTGCCAGGCCCTCTTCCAGGTAATCTTCCCCACCCAGGGATCCGCCTGCATGCTTCTCACATCTCCCAGGGATCCGCCTGCCTGTCTCTTACATCTCCTACATTGGCAGGTAGGTTCTTTAAGATAGCGCCACCTGGGAAGGCCACGCTCACAGGTGTAATCCAACAATTTCATTTCTGCGTTTGTAATCTAGAACACCTTGCACATGTGCATAGAGATTTTTTCAAGGCAGTTAAAGGTACATGTTGGGGAATCAAGACTTTTGGGTTCAAATCTCTTGTCTGTTGCCTTCAGTTACACACCATGGATAATTACTTAACCTTTCTGTGCCTAGGTTTCCTTATTTCAAAAATAGAAATAATAAAAATACCCACCTCTTGGGGATTGTTGTGAGGATAAAAACGTATTAAACATTTGTATAACTCTTAGAATAATAAAGACTCAAATTTTAGCCGTAATCATAATTGCGGCAGCTTTGGTTCTGTTTAAAAAAAAAAAGACAAGCCCCAAGTGAAGTCACTTAATCTAAGCCCCACACAACCAAACCAAGACTTTAATTAGTTGCAGCTCTCTCAGAAACAGAATCTTAAACCAATCCATCAGCAGTAGGAAGGTAATCTCCCCGAAACACCCCTGCCATCCCCTACGGAAAGTAACTACGCAATTATATTACCAACCTGCTTCTTTGGGGGTTTTGCCTCAATAAGGTCCACCTTCCTGCTCCCCTCTACCTATAAAAGCCTCTGTGTACATCTCTTCAGAGCACCTTTTATATCTGTTAGATTGGATGCTGCCAGATTCAAATTGATTTTTATTGAGATAAACTCTTAAAAATGTTCAGGTATCTCAATTTCTTTTCTGGGAGTTTTGGCGTCAGAAGAGGAAACTGAAGGCGGCCCGGCCCTCAGGAGCACCGCAAAGACGGAGGTACCTGTGGAGCGCCTTGAGCTTCTTGCTCTCTCGATGCCCCAGGAGGTCGGGCGGAAGTTCTTCGCGGACTCTGGCTTCGCTGCTTGTGTTATTTATGAGCTTTCAGACTTTGAGTATGTCTTTTTCCACAGGAGTTCGAGAAACTAGCGTGAAGCGACTGGGTCTGACTTAGGAACCCGACTGCATCTGGGGACGGACTGGGTCCTGCCTGGAAATCGGACCGGGTGGGGAGATGAGCTGGGTCCGACTTAGGCTGAGCTGTGATCCAACTGTTGTTTTTAAGCTGAATAAGCAGGCTAACCTTACCAAAAAGAATCTTGAATTATAGTGGTCACAGTAGAGAATTCTTAACCATTTATGCGGCATCTTAGAGAAAAAGGAGTCTCAGCCAAGCACTCACCATAAAGTGTGAGTGAAGTGAAAGTCACTCAGTCGTGTCTGATTCTTTGCGACCCCAAGGTCTATACAGTCCACGGGATTCTCCAGGCCAAAATATTGGAGTGGTTAGCCTTTCCCTTCTCCAAGGGATCTTCTCGACCCAGGAATCGAACCGGGGTCTCCTGCATTGCAGGCGGATTCTTTACCCACTAAGCTATGAGGGAAACCCCAACCATAACGTGTGGAGGGATAATTATTTTTCTCTCCTCTTCAGTTTCTGGTGACCAGGATGAGACCCACTGGGACACTGCTCACTCCACAGCCTGCAGATGGTCTCCTGGGAAAACTAATGGAGGTTGAAAGGTGAGAATTCTCAAAGACAGGTCTCCCAGATCTCTCTCTGTGGTGCCTGGTCAAAAGAGGAATGCAAAACTTCACATTATTCCTTCCTTTCAGATTGCAGGCAAAAAATTAAAAAAAAAAAAAAAGTAAGAAACTTAACCTTTTGGCCAACCCAATGGATCTTTGAATTGTGACTTGGGAACTTGCTATTGGGTACCCATTAATTGTCTATCTCCATGCTATCTAGTCTCCAAACATTTGGGATTTTCCAGCTAATTTTTTGTTACTGAATTCTAATAAATTTCTATTGCAATCTGAGAAAAAAAACTTGGAATAATGTATATCCTTTTAAAGAATATGAACTACCTTGATGAATTGTCCATGTAAGACTGAGAAAAAAAGTGTCCAATATTTTGTTATTGGGTGTTGTGTTCTATAAATGTCAGTCAGATCTAGTCAATAAACGATACTTTTCAGTTTGACTGTATCCTTCCTGATTTACTGGTTGTTGGAAAGGAAGAGGGTTGAAATCTCCAACTAGAATGTGGATTTATCTGTATCTTCTTGCAGTTCTATCAGCTTTTGCCTATTTTGATATTCCGTGACCCTGGAAACATGATGGTAAGATGTGGGAACTTGAAAGGTTCAATAATTTAAAATAATATCTCATTCTTTGAATGGGCCTAAGTCCTTGGACTGTGACCTTCAAAAATGTTTTGTAGCCTTCCCCGCCCCCCACCCCCAAAAAAGCTAAAACAGGAGAACTAGAGGGAACTGATTTGGCTAAATGCCCTTCCCCAGGTCAGAAAAGATCTGATTAAGTCCTTTCCTGTGGTTAGTAGGCCTTTGCTACAGAGAGCATTGTGGGCATAATTCCAAATGGCTGCTTTTCTCCTCTTTCTGCCAGAAACATGAGAGGATTTTTCTTAGATCTTCACCTTGAGAACAGGGTAATAACCACGAAAGTATTGGATCCCCACCAAGACTGGGTCCACATGAGTTTCTCTCTCTATCTCTCTCAAGCTACTTCATAGTTGGCCTCCACCAATTCCTCAAAATGTTCCTTGCTAGTTTGAGAAAAATAGAAATTGTTGTTGGGTGATATATCTAGGAAGGTGCATTACCCCCAAAGTCTTCCTACCAGTTTATGGCTCTAGTGGCTTCTGCTCCAAATAGTAAGGTATTGTGACTGTGAATTTCTGTGTTCACCTTGACTCTCCATATTTCACAGTATTAGTCTTCCCTGCAACCCCAGTTTTCTGATGTATCTCAGTCATTGGTTTTCTATTTGTTTAGTATTTTTCTTCTTTGAGAGCAGAAATACCCCCTTCCAAGCTCTTTGCATGTCAGAGCTGAAATGCATTGCCTCTGTGTATTTTTAAAAGCCAAATCAATTATTTGGAGGTGAAGTAATCTGACTATAACTTGGTCAGATTATGAGGACTGTCTTCTATTTTCTCTGGGTACAAGGGACTTGTGTAAATGATAGGGTAAACCTGAGGCTTTGAGTCCCTCAGTCAGGAGGACCTGATGGAGTTATTGGTTTTTAAGGGTGCTTAGGAAAAACTGATAAAGATGAAAATATGGGATGATGTTTTAGGGATGAGAGCCCTCACGGGTGGATCCAAGGAGATACTCCATCGAAGGTCTGGTGAGATCTGAATAAAATTAGCATGTGTATGAAGTCATGATTGTTATCCTCCAGAGACTATGATTTCTCAAGAAATATACTTTGTTGCCCTTGAAGAAATGAACAAGTGATCAAAACTCTTCCTGTTCTATGGAATCTCCTAAAGGAAACCAACACCTTCTAAAACAGATTAAATGGGCCCTCTCATCTCCTGAGTAGCCCTTCTTAATGTCCTATCTTCTGCTTATCCTTGACCCTCACAATAAAAAAAAAGGGAAGTAGAGAAATCCTAGGCACCTTTAGAGGATTTCCCTGTGAACTTTCTGGTTTGGAAACTTACCACCTGGAAAGACACATAAAAAGGAGCTAGACTCTGTTGGGAAGATGTTCTGTATCTTGCCCCATGCTTAGACCAGCACCCAAACTGTGCTGTCTGTGCCTCCCCGCCCCCACAGTTCCTCCTGCAAATTCTTAGTTTATAGATACAGAGAAGGTGGGTTTTTTAAACTCACACCTTCTCATAGAAGGAAAGACTAGGGGAAGTATCAAAAAGAAACGCTCTCCCAGGACTCATGTGAGGCACCTGCAAAACCAGAACCAGATGGGTGAGTGTCAGTTATTCTCACTGCAAAAACAGTAAATAATACCATACCGGATCTACTAAACCTCAACAATTGTTGATTATACTGACAGGAGGAATGAGAAGGGAAGAAAAGCACTGCAAAGATTTAGATCATCACTCAAAAATTAGGACACCCAGGTGCATAGTATAATATGTTTTATGCAATTAAAACACACAGAATAACACATTTTCTTGAGTCTAAAATGTAACAACCAATTTAAAAACAGCCTTTATTGGGGGAGAGAAACCCTAGGACCCTTACCACATTAATCATATATATCTATTGGAAAATAATAAAAATTCTACGTTTTTAATGGCAATACAAATGTTTAAATGTTTATATTTGACCATCTTATGTTTGTGGAAACACAATGTTTTATAGTCTCAACTAAGTTACATCATTCTGAAATAAAACATAACAGTGAGGGTCTCAGTTTCCTTTGATGTAAATGGATCAGATTAATGAAATTGAAAAGTATGTACAAACGAAATTTTGACTTATCCACTTCCCCAACATTAAGAATTCATTAAAAATTTCTCTGAAAATGTTACAACATTGCACATAAAAGAGCATAGATGCTTCTAGAGATGAGCTTATGAACACTAACAGGTATTATTAAGGCAGTAAGTACAAGTGATACCACAAAAACACAATTAATAACATCATCTGGTAAGTTAGTCTCAGGAACAATGAACTCTGGACATGCTTGAAAAATTAGTCCTTAGACAAAGACATATGAAATTTTTATGGTTCATGAAGAAAAGAGGAAGGACGTTTATAGATTGTCTATGTTCGCCTAAGTTGATTTATTGCTTCATAAAGCATTTGACACATATACAACAGGAGAATGAATTCTTCAGTGTTTAGATCAGTTTTTAGAACACCATCAAATAAATTGGCAAAGATATAGAGACATCTGTATTGATGATGAAAAGGCAATGGCAGGAAGGAACGCAGGAGTAGTGGAAAAGCTGTTGCCGTTGGATGTTCACAGACACTGTTTCATCAGCAAGGACTGAGTTGTTGAGAAAGTATAACATCATTGAAAACAGTTGTAAATAAAGATAAACTGTCAGTCTACTCAGATATAATACCTATGTAACAGAATTTTCGGAGTGTAGTGTAATGATGACATGGGCAGTAAAATCAGACTCCACAACAAAGTCCTTACAAAGCTTCCTCCTTTGCAGTCCTCTCTGGTACACATTGAAATGGCCCCTTCTTTTAAGGTACATAGTGAGTTTGCAAGGGTGCTGTTTGTCCACAGTAGGGTGGTAGGCGGCTAGATTCTTAGTGCAGCTCAGAAGGAAAGCCACACAGGAATGAGACACGTTTTCTTGGACTTACACAGTTCCAGCAGGGCTACCCCTCTCCTGTCTGTCTGTTTCTGGCTGGAGTTATGGTGGCTGACTACCACAGGCCTCCATGCCTGCCCAACTCTCCTGTTTCCACATGATGAAGCAGGAAACTTAAGAAGGAAAAATCAAAAGAAAGGAGGTGATTTGCTTCTGGAAAGGGCAAATCACCATTTACTTCCCACTGGCTTCCTATGTCAGAAGCAGGCACTAGCTTGAATCAAGCTCTCAATCTATTTATTCATTCATGCATTTGTTTATTTCAGTAAAAAGAAAATGGGTCCCTGTTCTGTGCCATGCACTATTTTAGGTGCAGATGGTTTTCCCTATAGCAAAGTCCTTTAACAAAGAATGCCTGATCTTAGCTGTCTTTAGATATTGGTTGATTAATTAATGATTATTAAGAAATCTCCATATCCACCAGAGAACTATTGGAATACAAATCAAGACTAAATTCAGAGACTCAGGTCCTATTCCTGCCACTTACTTGCCAAGTATTTCTAACCAGTTTCTTAACCATTCCCAGCCTCCATTTTACTCTTCAAAAAAGGAGAAAGTGAGAGTGAAGTCGCTCAGTCGTGTTCAACTCTTTGCGACCCATGTAGCCTACCAGGCTCCTCCGTCCATGGCGTTTTCCAGGCAAGAATACTGGAGTGGGTTGCCATTTGAGAGTACCGGACTAAATCAGGGATGACAATTCATGTGCCATTTCTGTTTGAATAGTAATGGCTAACCACAGTGCTGTATTGAAAAAGATTCTATAGTCAAGTTCAAACTCTTTGGGGAAGGAGATTATGAGAGGAGAAGGGTCAGTACTCATACCACGTATTTGCCCCTCCTGGACTAGATGATCTCTAATTCCCCATTTGAAGCAAAATCATGGCAGACATTAAAACTTTCTCCTGTGTCTGACCATTGGTCCATTGATCTCTAAATAGGCCTATTATCTAAAGAGCCATTTTGGATGTATTGGTCTGGAGAATACAGAAATACCAGTCAAGGATTCCAGGTGAGTGCTATCTTAGTCACTGTATATTTCCTTCAGGGAGGTCAGTACCCCTGTTAATATCTGTGGTGTATAATTATATCAATTCTCCAAAGGTGAACATGCCCACATGATAACTATATTATTTATCATGGAATAATAGAAATGGATATCAGTTTTCCCAATCAACTGTTTCCCTCAATCACTCTTTAAAAATACAGTTTACATTTCTACATGCTGAAATATGGAAGCTGACATCTGGAAAAGAGTTGTGCATAGGTTTTAATTAAAATTAATCCCCAAAATATATAAACATCTCATATACCTCAATATCCAAAACAAAACAACCCAAGAAAACATGGACCGAAGATCTAAATAGATATTTCTCCAAAGAAAACATACAGGTGGCCAACAGGCACATGAAAAGATGCTCAGCATTGCTAATTATTAAAGAAATGTAAATCAAAACCACAATGAGATAGCACCTCACACCAGTCAGAATGGTTATCGTCAAAAAGTCTACAAATAATAAATTCTGGAGGAGCTATGGAGAAGAGCACACATACATATATATGTGTGTGCTCAGCCACTTCATTCGCGTCTGACACTTTGTGACCCAGTGGACTGTGGCCTTCCAGGCTCCCCAGGCCATGGGGTTCTCCAGGCAAGAAAACTGGAGTGGGTGGCCATGCCCTCCTCCAGGGGATTTTCCTGACCCAGAGATAAACCTGAGTCTCCTGCATCTCCTGCATTGCAGGAAGATTCTTTACCACTGGGCCACCAGGGAAGCCTATATATATATATATATACATATATGTATGTATATATGTATGTGTATGTATATATATATATATATATACATACACACATACATACATATGGCTGAGTAATATTCCATTGTTCCATTGTGTATATATATGAATGTATATATACATATACAGGTTTATATGTGTGTATATATACACACACACACATATAAAACACATCTTCTTTATCCATTCATCTGTCCATGGACATTTAGGTGGTCTCCATGACTTCGCTATTGTAAATAGAGCTGCTGTGAACACTGAGGGTGCATGTATCTTTTTGAGTTAAGAGTTTTCTGTGGATAAGTTTTCAGGAGTGGGATTGCTGGATCATACAGTAGCTCTATTTTTAGTTTTTTAAGGGAACTTCACACCGTTCCCCATAATAGCTATATCAATTTACATTCCCTTCAACAGTGTAGAAGGGTTCCCTTTTCTCCACAGCCTCTCCAGAATTTATTATTTGTAGACCTTTTGATGATGGCCATTCTGACTGGTGTGAAATGATATCTCATACACACACACACACACACACACACACACACACACACACACACACATATACATATAAGCCTGTATGTATATATATACACATTCACATATACACAATGGAATATTACTCAGCCATATATATAATGTATGGTATACATACATATATAATGGAATATTACTCAGCCATAAAAAGAATGGAATAATTCCATTTGCCATGACATGGGTGGGCCTAGAGATCATCAAATTCAGTGACGGAAGTCAAAGACAAATATCACATGATGTAACTTATGTATGGAATCTTAAAAAAAAGATACAAATGAACTTATTTAGACAACAGAAACAGACTCACAGATACAGAAAACAAACAGGGGAAAGTGGGTGGGGGGAAAATCAGTAGTTTGGAGATGAACAGATACACATTACTATAGATAAAATAAATAAAGGACAAAGACCTACTATATAGCACAGGCAACTACATTCAATATCTTGTAATAACCATTAATGGAAAAGAATCTGAAAAAGAATAGATATATATATATGTATAACTGAATCACTAAAAAGGAATACAAACCACACTTTATACATTGAAATACAGGGACTGATATCTGCAAAAGAATTGTATATAGGTTTTAAACACACTTGTTCTTTTATGTTTACTGTAAAATACTAAGCCCAAAGTAACTACTTCTTAATTTTGGCCTTTTTATCTTTTCTGTTAGTAAAACATATGTACAATATGTGAAATATTTTACCCAAGGCTGTAAAGGGGAAGGGTGTAACTAACATTTCCTTTTCAGTCTGAAAATTTACAGGAATGTACTAGCACATCTGTATGGAATTAGCAGAGCTGATTCTATACATTCATGTGACCCACCAGTTCCAGTTTATGTGCTTCTGAGATCAGTCTTTTTTCACTATAATAAAAATATGACTTGTCTACATTATGGGTAACATAATTAACCTAGGATAATACAAACTAGTTTAAATATAAACTCCAAACCATCAAGTTGCTTCATATGTTTGCATTCACTTGTAACATATGATCTCCTGAGATATCTTTCATTGGGCTTACACCAAAACAAGCAAATGGATATCAAAAAATAAAAGGACAGCATTATGGGATTTCAAAGTTGACAAATTGAGCGTTCCTATGTAATAATGTGATTTCATCTTGGAATCTTCTTTTGTGATTTAATTTATGGACTCTATGTGATCCAAGATTACATTTCACAAAAGTGTAAATATATTTAAGACAGATTATGCTTGCTTCATTAATCATGATATCAGACATTCAATCCTAAACTGAAGGTCTTTTTTATGTGACTGCATTGGGAAATCACTCATGGTGTTGATGTATTTGACTCCTAAGAGCTTGTTTACTTCAGTTTTTTACTTTTTTAAAAAATAGAGTTCCAACTTATTAGAGCAACTTATTTGTCTGCATAAGCCATTGAAAAGACATAAAACTTAGAAAACAGTAGCAGAATATTGTACGTAATATCAGACATCTTAATAAAGAATGCTTGCTTTTTTAAAATTTTAAATACCAAGCCCTTGGTCCAAAATGACAGGTGATCTCTCATCAGTTAAAAAATGATTATATAAACACACACATGAGAAGCATGCTACAAGCAAGTACAAACTAATTACAGTTCTATGGAAGAATTTTATGTCTAAGTCTTTAGCATAGTGAGAAAATATGCACTAGAGGAATTAGTAAAGATACTGCGGAGTGGATACATTTTAAAAATACAGTTTGCTAAAAAAAAAAAAAAAGCTATATTCTATGTAAAGTAACACATGCAGAAGTTTGGAAACAATAACATGACTGTAAAGATCCACCTCAGTGATCAATATGATCATATTGATCACATCAATATAGTGATAAAAATAACTATGATTGGGTAATAACATGTGGGACAAGAGACAAATCTCACTTGTTTCACAGAAGTAGAAAATCCAGGACTTTCCTGGTGGCTCGGTGGTAAAGAATCCATCTGCTAATGTAGGAGACACAGGTTCAATCCCTGGTCCAGGAAGATCCCATGTGCCCCAGAGCAGCTCAGACCACGCACCATAGCTATTGACCCTATGTTCTAGAACCTGGGAATCTCAGCTACTGAGGCCACAAGCTACAGCTACTGAAGCCTACACTCCCTAGCACTGGTGCTCCACAGGAGAAGCCCAGGTACCACAACTAGAGAGTCATCCCTGCTCTCCGCAACTAGGGAAAAAGTCTGCACCACAACGAAGACTCAGAACAGCCAAAAATAAATAAAATTACATATATAAAATCCAGGCCAAGGGTATTACCAAGCATGAGATATGGTAGTTGATATCTTGGAATACATTCTAAATCAGGATTTCATTTTAGAATCTGTAAATAGGGGATATAGTGTGTTTGAGGTGGGAGTGAGGAAGATGACTTGTTCAGTCTACTTCTATGCAAAAATGTGTCTATATAAAGAGGGGTTTACTGTGACATGAAAGTTGCTAAGAAGGCTAAGTAGCATCTAGTTTGGGGCAAAAGTGAGTTTGAAACAAGGTCATAAAAATGGAGTGTTAAGAAACTGGAAACTCTGCAAAGCAAAATTCAGGCTGGAGAGAAAAAAAATAGAGAAGCACTAAGGTGGTGACCCTAGGAGAACCAATAATGGTCTGTTTTTATGTCCAATCCAAGATCATCTTAAAAAACCATTACATTAAAGAAGGTAAAAATGTTTCAGTATAATTTTTTTGAATGGAAAAAAAAAAATCTAGTCTAACATTAAAGGTAGCCAAGTCTATGTTATTCTTTTGAAACACTAAGAGAATTAAACTTTAAAAATTCTTCAGTAAAACTTTTCAAATATCAACTTAATGATAAAGTCACTAAAGATGTATTGATACAAATGAAAGAAAAATTATAGAAAAATAATTTTACTTGATTTATATATTGAGAAAGATATTTAAAGTAGGCTTAGGATAAGTATCTTAAGAATGAACATCCTTTAACACACTAGCTTAAATTTCTCTTCATATGAGCAAGGAGCCATTCTATATTTGAACAGGAAAATCTTATTTACAAAGGGTTTCCTCATCCAAGAATCTTAAATGTGCTATTTCAATTGGCTTGAAAAATCCACTCCATGAATTGCCTAATATAGTTTAAAGATGGGAAATTTGAAACTGTAAGGCTCCACTTTAATAAGAAACTTTCATAATTCCAGAGAGATGAAGGGAAGGGGGACAGAAGTAAAAGGAATAGGAGTGTGTAAAAGAAATTCAGAAAAATCCGTAAGAAATTCAAAAAAATTTAAAATTAAACATATAAGTCTATTAGCAAGTCTATCACTTGCATCTATTTTAAGTTTTCCTAAGGAAATACTCTTAATTAAATTAACTGAGAAATTCCTTTGGTTGATGGGGGAGGAAAAAGCAAAAACTTGATTATTCTTTCTTTTAAAGTAGATAGATTTTTTATTGACTATATTTTAAAAGTTTCAGAAAAAATTAAATCAATTTCCTGCAATTGTGCCAACAAACTAGCCAAAAACTATTTTGGAAAAGGCAAACAAAAGTAAATATAACATGAAAGTAAATGTAATATTTTAAAGTTCTTTTTAAAATAAAAGATTTGATTTCTTCAATAAATTAAGTGACTTGGAAATTATGCATTTTCAAGATGAATATTTTAGTAATACAAAAATTAAAACTGTAACATATGCCAATATTATAGAATATTAATGTGTCCCTAACCTTGTTTCTACATCAGGAAGAGTCTCAAATAGATATTTCATATGTTCTCTTTTAAAGTTTTAAAAATAAGAATTCAATGGGTAAATATTTAAAGAGTAATAACAATGACTAGATGTGATGAAATGACTCAAATTCTTGTTGGAAGGTTATTCCATATTAGAATAGAAAGTGACTCTTCCTATAAGATTTATCAAATAGGTAACATTTAAAATATTATCTCTTTTAATTCACTGATAGAAACTTATTTTAAAGTACTCAATAAAAATATAAGAACACATCTTTTATATAATAAAGAGTGTCAGCCAATTTTAACATTTTTGTAATGGTGAAAAAGTAGAAGTGATATTAATTTAATTTTGCATCAGTGTAATTAAATACATGACAAAACTTTGATAGCTGATGTATATCATTCTCATGATTAGTACCATCTTAACTATATGAAAGAAAAAAATTTTATTTTTTAGAAATAAAAGCACAGTATGGTTTTTTGCAATACCAATAGAAATTAAATGTAAATTTTATTCCACAATGCCAGAATTTCTAATAAATAAGATTTATAAAATTACTTATATATAATTTAAAATTACTTAATTTAATAAACATAAATTGATAATATTCATACATATTAAAAAGAAAGTATTTTTAGAAGTTGGCTTTACAATAACAGCAAAATAAAAACTACTGTAGTTCCCACTTACTCGCAGGGGACACATGGAGTCCTGAAACCACAGATGGTATCAAATCCTATATATACTACTGCTTTTTCCTATATATGCATACTGATGATAAACGTCTAGGCACAGTTAGTGATTAAAAACAGTAAAATCAAACAATTATAACAATACAATATAATAAAGCTTATTTGATCTCTGTCAAAATATTTTATTGTACTGTAACTCACCCTTCTCCTGTTGATGTGAGATGATAAAATGCCTACATGATGGGATGAAGTGAGGTGAGTTACATAAGCGTTGTGACAGCGTGGGGCTCTTATCTTCTATTGTTGAAGAAGGATTATCTGCTTCTGGCAACTTCTTTTTCCTTCTTCAGAATTGCACGAATAGAAAACTCCTTGCCAGACATATGGCAACCTCAGCCAATGATTTTTCTTTTCTTATTAAATCGAGAACTTTCACCTTTTCACTTCAAGGAAGCACTTTACAATTTCCCCTTGGCATAGCTGAATTGCTGGCATCACTACTGTTGCACTTTGGAGCTATTACTAGGTGAAATAAGCATTACTTGAACACAAGCGTGGCGCTACTGCGACAGTAGATCTGATGACCAAATGGACAGGAAGTGACTAATGAGTGGGATATGCTGGAGGAAGGGATGGCCCACATCAGGGGTGGAACAGAGCAAGATGGCACGAGATTTCATCATACCATTAAGAACAGCATGCAATTTAAAATTTACAAGTTGTTTATTTCTGGAATTTTTCATCTACTATTTTGGACTGACATTGACTGCAGGTAACTGAAATTGAAACCACAGATAAGGAGGGCTACAGTACCTGGCAAAAGTCTTGCTAGGAAGTACATGTGAAGGATAGTATAAACTTTTATGAGCAATAAACAATAACAACTTGAGTAAAGATAGATCCCTCATTCTTGAATGAGAAGAATAAATTTTATAAAGATGATCATCCTTCTAAAATTACTAACTGGATTCATACAATTTCTATAGAAGTCAATACAGTTCTCAAGTTCATCTAGAATTATAATTAGATAGAGTGAGTGCAAATGGATGTTTACCCTGTGGAGTCAACCAGCATTCATTTCCTCTTTATTGTTTTCCTGTGTTCACTCCTTCCACAAATGGCCTATGTGCCTCACACAGGCCAGTGATGGCCTAAGACTGACTTAAACCAATTAGCTACTCCCAATTGCTTATCAGACAGTGTATCAAGAAAAGCTCTATGATTAAGTGTAGAAGGATGCATATTTTACTGAAAGCTTCAGAGAAACCAAAACAAACAAACAAAAAACCCTTCCTCCTGATTAGAAGTTACTTGAGACACTCGGATCTAACTTCTTATTAGGCAGAGGCCATACCCTAGAATACTGCCTGACACCAACCTGACATTCAAAAGATTGACTTACTAATTAGAGCCCTTCTAGTGAAGCTACTAGGAGAAAAGCTCCTTGGAAGAAAAGCAATGACAAACCTAGACAGTGTTTTAAAAAGCAGAGACATTACTTTGCCAACAAAGGTCCGTATAGTCAAAGCTATGGTTTTCCAGTAGTCATGTATGGATGTGACAGTTGAACCATAAAGAAGGCTGAGTGCCGAAGAATTGATGTTTTTGAACTGTGGTGTTGGAGAAGACTCTTGAGAGTCCCTTCCACTGCAAAGAGATCAAACCAGTCAATCCTAAAGGAAATCAATCCTGGATATTCACTGGAAGGACTGATGCTGAAGCAGAAGCTCCAATACTTTGGCCACCTGATGCAAAGAAGTGATTCATTGGAAAGGACTCTGATGCTGGGAAAGATTGAAGGCAGGATGAGAAGGGGTGACAGAGGATAGATGGTTAAATGGCATCACCAACTCAATGAACATGAGTTTGAGCTCAAAGGTCAGGATTGAATAAAGTAAAATTATTAAATGAGTGTGAGTCAAATGAACATGGAATCATATCCAATGGAATTAGTAACTTAGTATTCATTTGGCAACATTTCAAAAAAGGAGCCATTTCTGTATGTGTGATCAAGAAAAACCATTAAGTGGCCTTTGTTTAAGAATTATTAGGGTGCCCCAATGTAGTTGCAGTTTCAACAAATCTCCAGTTCCACCCCTCCTTCCTACTCACCACTCCCTCTTCGGAAGAACAAGTGGATTCGGAAGCTGCACTGAACTGTAATCTCTAAGGAACAATACTTGGGGAAACAAATTGAAATTACCCTAACCAACAGCAACATAAAATCCCTGGAGGAGCTCTGTGCTGGCTTTATTTAGACATGCAAAAGAAAACAGCCTCAAAATTAAGAACCTCAAACTCCTAAGCCTACAACACTCAGGATCACTACAAGAAAAATTCCTTGTGTTGAAACATTCTAGGAGTTGGTATTCTTCTCCAGATCATAATTCTCAAATGACTCATTGACTTGAGCAGTCCTTCAGAGATTAAGCAGATTACTTCTGTCAGTATTGAGTCAAGAGTAGAGATTGCAGTCACCACTGCAGGTGCTTGAATCAACTGTTTCAATAAATTGGTTGCGTGTACATGCATGCTCAGTTGTTCCAACTTGTTATGACCCCATGGACCCCAGTCGTGTCTGCAGTCAGCCAGGGTCCTCTGTCCATGGAATTTTCCAGACAAGAATACTGGTAGTGGGTTGCCATTTCCTCTCCAGGGGATCTTCCTGATCTGGGGATGGAACCCGAATCTCCTGCATCTCCTGAATTGGCAGGCAGATTCTTTACCACTGAACCACCTGGGAAGCCAAAAAAATTGGTTATCAGTTGCTAAATAAACAAATAGAGATAAGGAAGCAGGGACAGCAGTGAAGCATAGAAAAATACAACATCTAGCATGAGGTGCAGAGACAAAGGAGATATTTTTTAAGAAGTGGTAACAAGAATACTGAAATGCTGATGCTGAACAGAGGGAGGAGCTGGAAGAGTGAAGTATTTCTTGAGCCTGGAGAAGAGTTCCAATGCTTTAAGTGGAGGAATTACCTCTGGGTAGAAAATGGACACTTTTTTCCAGTATAGAGAGAAGTGAGGCAAACAAGTTTAGATGAAGTTAGCTGAGTAGATTTGGTAGTGAGAAAATGAAGGGGTTCCCATCTTATTTATTTTAGCATCTCAATGAAGCATAAATGAAATCATCAACTGATAGATGGAGAAATATGGAGAGCTGCAGATGGTTTAAGAGAATGCAGAAAGCATTAAAAGTTTGTGTTGAAAGCAGGAAAATAAACTTACATAGAGAACATTTTCATCATTGCACTATTGACACTGTTTCAGAGAAATATTCCATTTTTTGAAGCAGGTGCAAGATGTAGAGTTTAATCAAGAATAAGTTTTTGCTAGATGAGAGGCAAAGGAGTTGCGGGTATTTGCATGGAAGATACGTGGAATATAAACTGCTTAAGAAAAGAAGTGAAGTAAAAGAGTACAGAGAAAAATATAAAGGGTGGATAATGAATCAGTAATTTCAATAATGTTGACTTGTTCCAGTGGGGTATTAAGAGTAAGCTGGCATAGCAAGTGAAGATCAGAGAATAATAGGAAGTCTGAAACAATTATTTCAAAGATGATAGAGTTACTGGTAATAAGCTTTAATGTGTGACCATGGAAGTGAGTATCTGGGGTCAGATCTAATGTTGATTGAAAATAAGGAAATCCAGAGCCTGGGAAACTGGAGTGCTGAAAATACTATTAACATGCATGTTGATCCATGAGAATTATGACAGTAGTGGAACAGAACAGGAAAAGATTAATGTAGGAGTTCAAGACTTCAGTAAATGACAACAAATGATAAGGAATTGGAAGAGGACACTGAGGAAGAGCAGAGAAAGATAAAGTCAAATGGTACCAGCATCAAAGGAGCTGAGGATTCTGAAGATGGAAGAAGATATTCTGATAACAGCAATGAGGAACAAGAACTACAAAATTAAAAACCTCCTTGAGGAACAAGGAGTACATTTACTTACACACTGCCTTTTTTTCTCATGAGGTTGGAAAAGAAAATCTTCCTTTAAAGAAGGTTGCAAGAGAACTGGTGTTCATGAAAGCCCCCTGGTTTCTGATAAAACTAAAGGAATTAAAGCAGTGTAGTACTGTTACAGGCTTCCCTGTTAGCTCAGTTGGTAAAGAATCTTCTGGAAATGCAAGAGACTCTGGTTCAATTCCTGGGTCAGGAAGATCCCCTGGAGAAGGGAATGGCTACCCACTCCAGTATTCTGGCCTAGAGAATTCCATGGATACTGTAGTCCATGGGGTCACAAAGAGTCAGATATGACTGATGACTTTTCACTTACTCAGTACTGTTTTAAAAGGAGACAGAGGAATGAGACAGATCCATAAAAGGAAGTAGGCTCAAATACATATAACATATATTTGGAAAAACAGAAATCATTAAGAAGAGGTGTTGTATTTAATACTTAGAGCTAGGCACTCAGCTCACCAAGTATTAGAAAACACAAGAAAAGTAAAACAATAATCAAATTTCTTTTTTTCTTTTATTCAAATTTCTATTTATGGAAGTGCTTTCTAAGTTTTGAAGAAATGCATGGCAGAAAAAAATTTTAATTGACACATTTAAAAACTGTTGTAAATAAAAAGAAAACAATTATAAGGTAAAAGATAGTCAAACAGGAAAAATGTTTTCAATAAATACTGAACAAGGGAAGGGATTATTAATGCATAGAGACCTTCTTTACAGGAAGATCAAAAATAAGAAGTTACTCTCACCCCTCTGCTGACTTGATCAAAAAAAAAAAAAAAGTGCAAAAAGGAGTAAACTTACAACAGTGAAAAGGACAGAAAGAGAGGCTTACCCATAGAGGGGAAGCTTCAATAAATTTAAATAGAGACTCTTTAGAAGGTACAATCTTTGACTACTAGGTATTTCAGAAAAGCGGAACAGAAGAGATGAGGGAAATAAATAACTGTAGAATATCATCATTCTTGAAGTCAATGGGGTCCATGAAATATTTAATATTGAATGAAAAAGAAACCCCTCCTATAAAATTTTTGAACCTCAAATAAAAATAAAGATTACCACATTTTCTAGAAAGAAAGGAACAACAAAAATTCAATTCACTTGCAAAGGCAGGAGAATTCAACTGGCCTTAATCCTTATCAGCACCCTGACTGATAGAAAACACCAGAGCAGTAAAAAGACAGGAAGAGATGTAGGGGGCAACAAACAAATGCGCTATCTCGCCCAGGATAAAAAAAACAACAACAAATTACATATCACAGTAAGTATATTTTTAGGACTTCAGGGCAACGCGCTGTTATTTAAATTTGTGTATGGTTGTTTTCTCTTGGCTGAATATTATTCAATCTGTGACACTTGGGGGAGTATCCCCTATTGTGTGCAATATTGGTGGGGTGTAGTTACATGCCTTCAACTACGACAGACAAATAGGTACATGTTCCCCTGGAAGCCATGTGGGCCAGTGCTTAAACTCAGCACTGAACACTCATTTCCAAGACTCTGAAGCAGAAGTGAAAGATACTAAGATGAAGAGGCAGATATAAATCCTTAAGCATAGCTGCAATAATATCTAGTGGTGATCAAAGGCCTATTCCTGCTAAAATAGTAGAGGTTATACTTCCTCTTCCTTCTTGAGTCTGCTTATATCTTGAGCCTCACTGAATAACTCATCCAATTTGTGAGCTATTCAAGTTTCTTCTAATAGATTTCTTTCCTCTTTAAGATAGTAAGTTTCTTCGGCTTGCAACCAAGAAGTTTAGCTAATTTCATAATTAAATATCGGTTTCCAGGTAATAGATCATTTAGAATCAGTAGGGAACTTTTGCCCAGTAAAGTTGAAAGGAAATAGCTATTCATCATATTGCTTATTTTTTATCTATTACCAATTGAAGTCAAGGCTTTGGTGAAACTCATTACCACTGAAAACGGATAGTATAAAGAGCATAAGGAATTCAAAGATTAGTAAATGGTGTGGCTACTTCTGAAGGCCTCAAATGTATCCCTCAGTTCTCAATCAAAACCAAAAGTGAAACCTAAGAAGTATCTGTAATTTGGCTAAAATAATCTCTTATTTCTTAAAGCCAAAAAACTATCAAAGCCAATGACCAGATTTGAGATCTGACCATGAAGATTGCTGATACACAATGTCAGTTAAGACTGCTGATACACAATGTCAATTAAATTCATCACCTAGCTATGTCTTGGTAAAGATAAAGGTCTTGAAAAAGATGTTTTACAGACATTGAATTCAGTCTTCAATGTTGAGGGGATGGATATGGTCCTAATTGTTTGTTGTGCTTGTAAACAAATTTATAGACTCTCAACTGTGGTCCTTGGTAAATAGAATTGAGATGTCAGAAATTTCTTGGTATAATAGAGAGGAAAGAATTCAGACTTCAAGATGTAGGAGAGCTAATGTGTCCTGCCTACCCCACACTATGTCCCCTGAAAGATTTCAGGAAGTACACCCTTTACCAAAGGTTTGTGTTCTGTTAGGGTGACAAGAACGCCACCACCTAAGGAATACAGAAATGGTAAATATTTGAGTCAGTATTCAAAAATCATCTTTATTGCTATATGTTCAGTGTCTCAGAGTCAGGGTTTCACCACAGAAATAGAATCAGTAGGACAGACATTTATTGTAAGGAATTGGCTTATGTGATTGTAGGGGCTGGCGGGTGAAGTCTGAAGCTCCCAGGGCAAACTGTTAGGAAGGATAAGCTGGAAATTCTTGGGCAGAAGCTGAAGATGCAACCCCATAGGTGGAATTTCTCCTTCCTCACGGAAATTCAATTCTGCTCCTCAGCCTTTCAATTGATTGCATCAGGCAGATCCAGATTATCAAGGATAATCTCTACTTAAAGTAAACTGATGGTAGATGTTAATTAAGTCTACAAAATACATTCACAGCCATATCTGGATCAATGTTTGAATAACTGAGTACAATAGCCTAGCCAAACTGACACATAAAACTGCAAAATTATATTACTATGATAAATTAATAAAGACCAAAATAAAAAGCTGTTTCATGTCCATGTACTGTTTGATTCAATAAAAACTCAATATTGATGAAATTCCATTCTCCTAAATCCACAAATTCAATACAATCTCAATCAGAATCCAAGCAGACCTTTCTATAGAATTTGACAAACTGATTTAGCTTAGGTTAGGTAATGTTTCTTAACTAGTAATTACTCTCCAGGAGATAAAAAGAAAAGATAGATGTATTTCATGAAAATCTAAGTATTCCCCTCATTGAATGCTCATTGACACCACTAATAAAACATATCTGAGTCTTAGTCTGGGAGAACATATTTGCAGTAACTATATCTGATAAAGTATTTGTATCCAGAATATATAAACAATTTTTATGCTCAGTATTAAAAAGAACCAATAAAAAATCTGCAAAAAAACTTGAATGGGCATTTCATGGAGGAAGAAGTAAAAATGGTTAATAAGTTCATGGAAAGGTGCTTAACATCAATGCTTAGTTACCCAGGAAATGCAAAGTATAATAAAATCACAGAGGTGCATACCATAAATTCATTAAAATGGCAAAGGTGAAAAGGTCAACAGGACCAAATGCTGTCCTGTTGGAGCAGTCAAAACTTTCACACACTGCTAGAAGCAGTGTAGAATGGTAAAACCAGTTTAGAAACTGTTCTGGTAGTTTTTCATAAAGTTGAAAGTACACCTACTCTAAGACCCATAAACTCCACTTTAGTCTTTTACTCAAGAGAAATGGAAACATGTGTACATAGAAAGATGTGCACAATAATGTAATAGTAGTTTTCTTCACAGTAGCTCCAAACTGGAAACAACTTAAATGTCCATCTTCAGCAGAATGAATAAATAAACCGAAATATAAACAGACAACAGAATACTCTTCAATAATAAAAAGGAACAAACCACTGAAACATGTTACAATGTGGAAAAACTTCAAAAATTTTATGCTGAGTGAAAGAAGCCAGATGTAAATAACACCTACTGTATGAATCAATATATATGAAGTTCTACAGCAGGCAGACTAACCAACGGTTCAACAAAACCCATACAAGATTGCTTCTGGGATGGAGGAGTAAGAGGGGATTAATTGCAAAGCTGCATAAAGGATCTTTCTTGGGTGATTAAAATGTTTTATGTTTAACAGAGGGGGTCACAGGGTATGTGCAATTGTCACAACTCATCAGACTTTACACTTAAAATGTGTGTATTTCACAGTATGTAAATTTTTCCTCTATTTACAAAGAAAAAAAAAATGCTCCGAAGACTAAGGTTTGTGCAAAGCTGCAGTGAAGTTGAGCTCAGTTGTTTCTTATCACAAGAGTTTTCCATGATTTGATTGGGGACTATTTGTATTACTTTGATTAAAATTTAAAGTACCTGAACAGACTTCCAAGTTAAGATGGTAGCATGAAAACGTCCAAAACTCTCCTTTTCCCCCAAACCTAGTGATAGAATAACAAATAGAAGCAAACCAGCCCAAATACCTCAAAATCAATCAAAGGAAAGGACTGAGTTTCATACCATACAATTCAAACTGAGCAACCCAAAATTTTGGGACAGGAGGGAAAGAGAGAGAGAGAAAAAAGAAAGCTGTTTGCTTGAATCCATTTGGTTCATTGCAGTGAAACAAATTCACCAGTCTGAACTGCCCAATACACTCATTAACACACTTAGGAGGTAAAAAATGTTAATGAAAAGGTGATTTTTAAAAAATTATACCAAGATCCTCACACACAGACAAAGATGACTCAAAATACAAAAGATAGACTTGCACAAACTAAAGTATGGGAAGATTTAATTGGTGGCCTTGTTGTAAGAAACTAAGGATCTCACATGCTAGTAAAGTAATGCTCAAAATTCTCCAAGTCAGTCTTCAGCAATACGTGAACCATGAACTTCTAGATGTTCAAGCTGGTTTTAGGAAAGGCAGAGGAACCAAAGATCAAATTGCCAACATCTGCTGGATCATTGAAAAAGCAAGAGAGTTCCAGAAGAACATCTATTTCTGCTTTATTGACTATGCCAAAGCCTTCGACTGTGTGGATCACAATAAACTGTGGAAAATTCTGAAAGAGATGGGAATACCAGACCACCTGACCTGCCTCTTGAGAAATCTATATGCAGATCAGGAAGCAACAGTTAGAACTGGACATGAAACAACAGACTGGTTCCAAATAGGAAAAGGAGTACGTCAAGCCTGTATATTGTCACCCTGCTTATATAACTTATATGCACAGTACGTCATGAGAAATGCTGGGCTGGAAGAAGCACAAGCTGGAATTAAGATTGCCGGGAGAAATATCAGTAACCTCAGTTGTGCAGATGACACCACCCTTATGGCAGAAAGTGAAGAGGAGAGTGAAAAGTAAAAGTAAAAAGTTGACTTAAAGCTCAACAATCAGAAAACTAAGATCATGGCATCTGGTCCCATCACTTCATGGGAAATAGATGGGGAAACAGTGGAAACGTGTCAGACTTTATTTTTTTGGGTTCCAAAATCACTGCAGATGGTGATTGCAGTCATGAAATTAAAAGACGCTTACTCCTTGGAAGGAAAGTCATGACCAACCTAGACAGCATATTAAAAAGCAGAGACAATTACTTTGCCAAGAAAGGTCCGTCTAGTCAAGGCTATGGTTTTTCCAGTGGTCATGTATGGATGTGAGAGTTGGACTATAAAGAAAGGTGAGCGCCGAAGAATTGATGCTTTTGAACTGTGGTGTTGGAGAAGACTCTTGAGAGTCCCTTGGACTGCAAGGAGATCCAACCAGTCCATCCTAAAGGAGATCAGTCCTGGGTGTTCATTGGAAGGAGTGATGTTGAAGCTGAAACTCCAATACCTTGGCCACCTGATGTGAAGAGTTGACTCATTGGAAAAGACCCTGATTTTTGGAGGGATTAGGGGCAGGAGTAGAAGGGGATGACAGAGGATGAGATGAGTGGATGGCATCAGTGACTCGATGGACATGAGTTTGGGTAAACTCCTGGAGTTGGTGATGGACAGGGAGGCCTGGCGTGCTTGCAGTGCATGGGGTAGCAAAGAGTCGGACACGATTGAGCAACTGAACTCAAGGATAAATGCATCAACCACCACTAGCTATGAGTCTTGGAAATGTTGCCTTTTAGCTGAGTACATTACTGCCTTTAATAAAATGAGTGGTCTGTAAATAAGAAAATAGGGAACGATGGATATTGAGTAGGACCCTATTAATACAGGCCATTGATGACAATCTTATCTAAAAATAAGCAAAATTATATACAAATTTCCCTAGAAAGGTTTTGTGTTGAGGAAGAAAATAATGAAAATATGAACCTGATAGAAGCAGAGAACCATATATATGACAAATAAGAGCTGAATGAAAAGGAAAACTGAAGACCTGAGAAATAAATCCCCTGGAGAAGGAAATGGCAATCCACTCCAGTATTCTTGCCCAGAGAATCCCATGGACAGAGGAGCCTGGTGGGCTTCACAGTCCATGGGAATGTGAAGAGTTGGACACAACAGAGTGAGTAACACACACAAGAAATAAATACAGAAGCAAAAAAACCAAACCAAACAAAAAAATGACTGTATTTAGCAAATATAGACTTGGTTATTAACCAAAGTACCAGCAAAGAAGAAATGTTGAGATAATCATGAAGAATATGGGCTTCCCTGATAGCTCAGTTGGTAAAGAATCCACCTGCAATGCAGAGAGCCCAGTTCAATTCCTCAGTCGGGAAGATCCCCTGGAGAAGGGATAGGCTACCCACTCCAGTATTCTTGGGCTTCCCTTGTGGATTAGCTGGTAAAGAATCTGCCAGCAATGCAGGAGACCTGGGTTCAAGCCCTGGGTTGGGAAGATCCGCTAGAGAAGGGAAAGGCTGCTGCTGCTAAGTCGCTTCAATAGTGTCTGACTCTATGCGACCCCATAGACAGAAGCCCACCAGGTTCCTCTGTCCACAGCATTCTCTAGGCCAGAATACTGGAGTAGATTGCCATTTCCTTCTCCACTAGAAGGGCTACCCACTCCAGTATTCTGGCCTGGAGAATTACATGGACTATATAGTCCATGGGTTCACAAAGAATCGAACACAACTAAGCAACTTGAAAAAAAAAAAAGAAGAATCATGAAGAATATGGAGAAAAAGAAAGAGATTGAAGTAGGTGGATAGTAGGGCAGAGGACTGGGATAGACATTTTTCCAAAGACATACAGATGACCAACAGACACATGAAAAGATGCTCAATATCACTAATCATTAGGGAAATGCAGGTCAAAACCAGAGTGAGATGCCACCTCACACCTGTCAAAAAGATATCAAACAAGTGTCATCGAGGATGTGGAAAAAGGGAACAATTGTACATCGTTGGTGGGATTATAAACTAGTGCAGCCACTATAAGAAACAGTATGGAGGTTCCTCAGAAAATTAAAACTAGAACTGTCATACGATCCAGCAATTTTACTTCTAGGTATTTACTCAAAGAAAACAAAAGTATTAATTCAAAAAGATATATGCACTCAATGGTCAAGGCGGTATTTGTTTTTTTCTTTTACAATAGCCAAGATACGGAAGCAATCTAAGTGTACGTCAGTGGAAGAATGGATAAAGATGTGGTATACATACACACAGGCACACACACACACACACACACACACATACATACGTACATAATAGATTCTTCAGTTCAGTTCAGTTCAGTCGCTCAGTTGTGTCCGACTCTCTGCAACCCCATGAATCGCAGCACACCAGGCCTCCCTGTCCATCACCAACTCCTGGAGTTTACTCAAACTCATGTCCGTCGAGTCGGTGATGCCATCCAGCCATCTCATCCTCTGTCGTCCCCTTCTCCGCCTGCCCCCAATCCCTCCCAGCATCAGGGTCTTTTCCAATGATTCAACTCTTCACATGAGGTGGCCAAAGTATTGGAGGTTCAGCTTCAGCATCAGTCCTTCCAATGAACACCCAGGACTGATCTCCTTTAGGATGGACTGGTTGGATCTCCTTGCAGTCCAAGGGACTCTCAAGAGTCTTCTCCAACTCAGTCATTAAAAAATAAATTTTCACCATTTGTGATAATATGGATGGACCTAAAGGGTATTATGCTAAGGAAATAGTGAGACACAGAAAGACAAGCTCCATTATGATTTCACTTACAGTGGAAGCTAAAAACAAGCAAAATAAAACAGGAACAG
Organism: Muntiacus reevesi; assembly: GCF_963930625.1. Classification (NCBI taxonomy): domain Eukaryota; kingdom Metazoa; phylum Chordata; class Mammalia; order Artiodactyla; family Cervidae; genus Muntiacus; species Muntiacus reevesi. The sequence goes on from NC_089249.1 coordinate 204,073,806, forward strand.
GCTCATAGATACTTAGAACAAATGGGTAGTTGCCATAGAGAATGGAGTAGGGGAGTGGGCCGTATAGGTGGAGGGGACTAAAAGCTGCAAACCTCCATCCATGGGGATGTAATATACAGCATAAGGAATATGGTCAATACTATAGTAATAACTTTGTATTGGGATGGATGGTTACTAGACTTATAGTGAACATTTCACTATGTATGCAAATGTCAACTCACTATGTAGTACAACTGAAACTAACATAATACTGTCCACCAAATGTGTTTTAATAATAATAAAAAATTATGTGGACAATAGACAAAAACAAAAATAACATCTGTCACTGAATTCAGGGATTCAACATTCAGAATGGAAAAGATGGTCAAAGATAAAACAACAGAGAATTTACAGAAAATAGCATGAGTCTGTAGAAAAATATTATAACGTGTTCCAAGAAAAAAATCATAAATGATGATATATTCTGAAGTATGTCTTAAGTAAGTTCATAAAACTTCAAAAGTAATGGAAGTATTTTCCAGGGAGAAAAATCAGGCTGAATGTGAAGTGGAAGTGGGAGGGGAGAATCAGGTTGACCACAAACTGATCCACAACCGCATTCAATGTCATTAAAAAATGCATCAATAATCTACAAAGAGCTAATGAATGAAAGGGATACATGACTCCAAAATGTTATGCCTTGTGCCAAGCTGAGTAATTATCCAAATATAAAATATAAAGACATTCTCAGACAGTAGGCAGATTTAAAAATAAACAAATCATAGAATATATATTTTTAAATCTTTAAAAAATGACAACATTGAAATATTTTACCTGTTAGAAATAATAGGAGAAATCATAGCAAATATTGGTTATTTTAAATATATAACAATGACTTGGGAGTTCCCTGGTGGTTCGGTAGTTAGAACTTGGCGCATTCACTTTTGTGGCCCAAGTTAGATCCTTGGTCAAGGAACTGAGCTCCCATAAAATATGTGGTGCAGGCCAAAAAAAAAAAAAAAGAACTTATTATAGGATGCATAATTAGGGGACAGAAATGTTAAACTGGCATAAGTTGTAAAAATAAAAAAACTGGGGGAAAGAAAATGTATTCACTTCTCATCTTTCATGATGATAAATCAATAAACTTATCAAAGTCAGCAAACTGACAAGTAATAGTGTAAGTATATTATTTATAGAACAGGAATCACCAGAATTAAAGTAACAGTATAACTGACAAAGCAGAAAGTGAGAAAGAGAAAGGGTAGGAGAAAGAGAAGGAGAAGAGAGTGTTAGAGGATGAGATGGCTGGATGGCATCACCGATGCAATGAACATGAACTTGGGCAAACTCAGAGATGGTGAGGGACAGGGAGGCCTGGCGTGCTGCAGTCCGTGGGGTCGTGAAGAGTCAGTCATGACTGGGACACTGAACAACAAGGAGAGAGTGCAGTGTGCTAATTATCTAAAATCTCAGAGAACATCAACAAATACTGTTTAAATTTGCTATATCAAGTAGTAGTTAGATGGGCTTCCCTGGTGGCTCAGATGTTAGAGAATCTTCCTGCAGTGTGGGAGACGTGGGTTCGATCCCTGGGTTGAGACAATCCCCTGGAGGAGGGCATTGCTACTCACTCCAGTATTGCATCCCCATGGCTGTCGTCCATGAGTCACAGCGTCGGACATGCCTGAGGGACTTAAGCACAGCACACGGTGGTTAGATTTTACAAAATATATAAATTTACAGATGTTTCAGGGGCAATATCTAAAAAGAGGATATAAGCCTTTCAAATGATAACAAGGAAGTATATAATGTATACATTTAACCCAAGTAACAGTAAGAAAATCCATGTACAAGAAGGCAAAAGACAAAGGAAGCATTTGACACAAAAATAAAACATAAAACTAGATAAAAATTAAAACAAAATGTATTGTTTTGACATCAAATATAAAAGGGATATATTCACACAAAGATGATCCGATTTGATTTTTAGTCATACCAAGCAATATGTTAAATACACAAGAAGCATCCAGAGCTATAAGATACAGATTATATGGAAAAAGAAGACATAATAGACAAATATGTTGTAGTAATAAAAAGAAATCTCAAGTGAAAATATATTACAAAGACTAAACCCAAACAAATGTCAGATAGAGTTTCATTTTATAAATACAAGGTATATAATTACAAGGAAAATAGAACTGCCATAATTAAATACATTTATAATAAGAGATGAAAACACAAGCTGCAGAAAAAGAAATGGATGGAAACACAGTATTGGCAGTAGATTTTAACTTGCTTCTGTAGGCTTATGACTGACTGACTACTCATCAAAATAAGCATACAGAGAATTTTAATGATATAATTATGCTCCAGTTAACTGATATGCCTCAAACTCTACAACATGAAAGATTATATATTTTCTTTTCATGGAAAATTTAACATTTCTTTTCAAGGAAAATTTTCAAAATCAGAGCTGTATAAAGAACACAGATGATTTCCAAATATTTACACAAATACATGAAGAAGAGACCATGAGCCATGAATATACATATACTAAAATAAAACTAGAAATTAGTAATCACAAATAGAAAAACACTCTAGCCACAGAAAACGGTATGCCTTTATTTTAAACACTTCAAATTCAGAATGAAAAATGAGGAAAATTTATAAAATACCGATAAAGAATGCAAAAAAATTAGGGATTACCTGAAGTTGAGAATGCATGGTTTTACACATTTATGCTATTAAAAAGGAGTCTAAGTAAGCAAATTAAGCATTGGACTGAAAAAGTCTGAGTAAGGGTTACAGAATTAAATCATGTATTTTTTTGAAGGAAAACATAAGGAAAAAGATAATAATGATTAAAGCGGAAATTTCTGTATTTAAGAAACAGAAAATGAGGAAAAATGATAAAACCTAGAGTGTGGATAAAGTTTTGTTTATTAGGGGAAGGGAGAAAACACGGATATAAGGGCAGATGAAAAAGGTTCTAAGGAGCAAGTGTGTAGTATTTTAAAATATCTTTTCATTATGAAAACCTTCAAATATACAGAAAATTAGAGAGAGAAATATAATAAACTCTCATGTATCCAATAATCACACTGTCTTGATTACAGTAGTTAATTCTTGAAGTCAGATAGTGTGAATCCCCTATTCTTCAATATTATTTAGGATATTCTGGGTCCTTTCCTTCTTCGTATAATCTTTCAAATCAGTTTGTCAGTATCTACTAAATAACTTGCTGGTATTTTAATTGGCATTGTGTTGAATCTGTAAATCAAGTCAAGAAGAACTGACATCTTAACAATATTGAGTCTTTTTACCCATAAACAAACAACATCTCTCCATTTATTTAGACCTTCTTTTCTTTCTTCAGAATTGTGTAGTTTCCCTTACATGTATAGATCTTGTACATATTTTGTTATATGTATACCTAATTTTTTGCCAATAGTTTATTGAAATATAGGAAAGCAAATCAATTTGTCTATATTGACCTTGTATCCTGCAAACTTGTATCCTGCAAACTATAATTACGTGTTAGTTCCAGGAATTTTTTGTTGGTTTTTTGGAATCTTCTATATAGACAATTATATCATCTGCAACTAAGGACAGTTTTATTTCTCCCTTCCCTATTTGTATAGCTTTCATTTCCTTCTCTTATCTTATTCCAGTACAATACTGAACAGGAGTGGTAAGAGGGGACCATCCTCTCTCTGCTGGAGATAACTCCTTTTTGTTTCCTTCATCTGACATCTTGATTCCCCTTTCCTTTCTGAAAAATACTGTCACTGGGGATAGAATTCTGTGCTGACAACTTTTTTTCAGCACTTGAGAAAAGCGTGCCACTTCCTTCTTGCCTCCATGGTTTCTAATGAGTAATCTGCAGTCATTTCAGTTGTTTTCTTCTCTGAGTATGGTGTCATTTCTCTTGCTGCTTTGTCTTTAATTTTCGTTAAGTTTGTCTATGAGGAATTTCAATGTGAATTCCTTTGGGTTTATAGTGTTTGAGATTCACTCAGTCTCTTGAATCTGTATGTTTATGTCTTCTGCTAAATTTGGCAAATATTCAATCATTGTTTCTTCAAGTAGTTTTTTTTAGCAGCACTCCTTCTCTTTGAGATTCTGATAAGTAAATGTTAAATAATTTTGTTATAGTCTCACAGGTCCCTGCAACTCTGGTTGTTTGTTTTTTCAATCTAGTTTCTCTTTTTGTTCAGTGTGGGTAATTTCTATTATTCCATCTTCAAGTTCCTGCTGTCCTATTTTCCTGTTAAATCCATGTATCAAGCTTTTCAATTTTAATTACTGTATTTTTTACTTCTAAAATTTCCAATTAATTCTTGATTATATCTTCTATTACTTTGTTGAGGCTTTCTTTCTTTTCTTTTTCTTTTGTTTCAAGTATGTTCACAGATACTCTTTGAAATACTTTTATCACGTCTGCTTTAAAGGCATGGTCCAATAGTTCTAACACCTGCATCATCTCAGTGTTGGTGAGTATTACTTTCCTTTTCTCATTGAGATTTTCCTGGTTCTTGGTATGAGGAATAATTTTCTCACAAATCCCGGGCATTTTGGGTGTTATGAGACTTTGGATCCTATGTAAGTCATGTCTTAGCAGCCTCTTCTGATGCTGCGTGGGTTTGGGGGTGAGGAGAGAAGGGTGTTGCCTCGTTACTACTAGATGACAGTAAAAGTTCACGCTCTGTCTCTCTTTACACCATGGAGGTGTGAGGAGCATTTTGTTCCTGTTGAGCAGGGGTGGGAGTACTAGCTTCCCACTAAATTTCTGCTAAACCACCCTGGCTGGGAGGGAGAGACATGCTTCACTATTGCTCCCCATGTACCTTCCCTTAGCTTCCCATGGGGATGGGCAATGATAGGAGTCCTAACTCTCTACAGGACTCCGCTCATACCATCCCAGCAGAAGGGGCACCTCATTACTGTGAGGTGGCAGTGGAAGTCCAGGTTCTCCCCTGGCACTCTGGGGGTGGCCCCATGGGGGATGCAGCGGTCCCTTACCTGATCTTGTCTGATACTCTTCCTTCTTCTCTGACACTTCTCTGCCACCTATCCCTGCACTCAGTCCACAATGTATAAAGCAAAAAAATAAATAAGTAACAAACAAAAACCTCAAGGGACTCATTTCAATGTTGTGACTCAGGTCCCTGGCCAATCTGCAATTTTCTCTACACTATTCAGAGTCCCCTTGTTCTTGTTTCTATACATAATGTCTAGTATGTTCAGCTAAGTATACTTAGCAAAAGAAATAAAAGAAAGCTGATCTACTTCATCTTTTTCCTGTAGTATTTAAGTCAAATCCCAGGAATCATATCATTTTACCCATAAAGAATTTAGTCAGTATTGGAGAACATTATTTAAAAATATAGCCATGATATCATTTTCACACTTCCTAAAATTAAAAATAATTGAAAATATACTAGCTAATAATCAACTTACACCCAAACCTCTGCAGATTGCCTCGAAATCTCATTTTACACCTGTGTTCAAATAACTATCCCAGATAAGGTGCAACTGTTGGATCAAAAGAGTTCCCCTCCCTTTTCTCTACTCATGTCACTTATTTGAAAAAAAAAAAAAAAATTGATCCTGTGGTATTCCCTACATTCTAGATCTGGTTGAATACATTCCTGAGGTATCATTTAATGTGTTCTACTATATCCTCCATAGTTCTTAGAAACTGGTGAAAGTGAAAGTAAAAGTCACTTCAGTCAGTTCAGTTCAGTGGCTCAATCGTGTCCGACTCTTTGCGACCCCATGAATCGCAGCACGCCAGGACTCCCTGTCCATCACCAACTCCAGGAGTTTACTCAAACTCAGGTCCATAGAGTCAGTGATGCCATCCAGTCATCTCATCCTCTGTCATCCCCATCTCCTCCTGCCCCCAATCCCTCCCAGCATCAGGGTCTTTTCCAATGAGTCAGCTCTTCACATCAGGTGGCCAAAGTATTGGAGTTTCAGCTTCAACATCAGTCCTTCCAATGAACACCCAGGACTGATCTCCTTTAGGATGGACTGGTTGGATCTCCTTGCAGTCCAAGGGACTCTCAAGAGTCTTCTCCAACACCACAGTTCAAAAGCATCAATTCTTCGGCGCTCACCTTGCTTTATAGTCCAACTCTCACATCCATACATGACCACTGGAAAAACCATAGCCTGACTAGATGGACCTTTGTTGGAAAAGTAATGTCTCTGATTTTTATTTATTTATTTTTTTGTTTACTAGTCCAATTTTATTTTTTTTTTCCATTTATTTTTGTTAGTTGGGGGCTAAATTACTTTACAATATTGTAGTGGTTTTTGCCATACATTGACATGAATCAGCCATGGATTTACATGTGTTCCCCATCCTGATGACTCAGCTTTTTAATATGCTGTCTAGGTTGGTCATAACTTTCCTTCAAAGGAGTAAGCATCTTTTAATTTCATGGCTGCAATCACCTTCTGCAGTGATTTTGGAGCCCAAAAAAATAAAGTCTGACACTGTTTCCACTGTTTCCCCATCCATTTCCCATGAAGTGATGGGACCAGATGCCATGATCTTAGTTTTCTGAATGTTGAGTCTTAAGCCAACTTTTTCACTCTCCTCTTTCATTGTCATAAAGAGGCTTTTTAGTTCCTCTTCACTTTCTTCCATAACGGTGGTGTCATCTGGATATCTGAGGTTATTGACATTTCTCCCGACAATCTTGATTCCAGCTTGTGCTTCTTCCAGCCCAGCATTTCTCATGATGTACTCTGCATATAAGTCAAATAAGCAGGGTGACAATATACAACCTTGATGTACTCCTTTTCCTATTTGGAACCAGTCTGTTGTTCCATGTCCAGTTTAACTGTTGCTTCTTAACTTGCATATAAAAGTCGCTTAGTCGTGTCCAACTCTGCCTAGATCCCATGGCCTATATACAGTTCATGGAATTCTCTAGGCCAGAATACTGGAGTGGCTAGCCTTTCCTTTCTCCAGAGGCTCTTTCAAACAAAGAGATCGAACTCAGGTCTCCCGCATTGCAGGCAGATTCTTCACCGGCTTAGGCACAATGGAAGCCTAGAAACTGGTAGTTAAATATAAAGTTATGATTACATTTAGGGTCAATTGTTTTTTACAAAGATATCCCATAGGCAGTTCTGTGTGCCTTCAGTTGTGCCACTTAAGCAGACACATACTATCTGATTATCATAATTTTCAGAAGTTGGCAATAATCAGTAGGTTCTGGGGGTAATAGCTTGAATTATTCATTAAAAAGTTCCCCAATGACTGTTCACCTAATGGAAGGATTCTCAAATAAATTGCTATTTTGGACCAGAGAATACTTTGTTATGGGGGACTGTCCTATAAACTATAGGATATTTAGTGGGATACCTGGTACTCTCAACACTCTTGCCCCGTACACACCATCTTATTGGTATATGAGACAATAAAAAATGTCTCCAGATATTGCTAAATGTATCCCAAAGAGAAAATGGCCCCCAGTTGAGAACCTTGACTTAACAGTTTTAGCAAACATTAATAACTGCTGCGTGGATTATTACTTCATTAAAGTTTGCAAAGTTGTGATTTTTAAAAAATTCCATCATGCCTGTGTTTACAACTATAATTTTTTAAGAGAAACTCTTAGACTATCCAGCAAAGGCAGAATAAGTGCTTGATTATTTTATTGATTGATGTTTCTAGAATAAGCTGTTCTCTAACAATCTCCAAAGTGACAAATTAACTTTTGTTTGGAGTATCATTTGTAATTCTTGAACATTTATACATCTCATAATGTTTAAGTCCCTTGCAGTCATTTTCCTTTTTGACGTTCAGGTTTTCCCACCTTTGGTCAGTGGAATCTTTTTCAAGTTAGGTCCAGTTTCCTTTCAACATGACCCCAAATTGTTTGTAATTTCCTTGCTTTCCAATATGACAAAATAGATAGTCCAGATTAATTTTACATGGCTCTTGCCCCAGACCTGAAATCAGCTACCTACTCAAGAAACCCTCATTCTTTTTAATGGGAAATGGTACATAGGGACCACGATCTGGGCACAATAGGTGTTTATTGTTATCGGGTTGTCACTACAGGTCTTTCAATGCATGGGACTAGGAAATGTGTATTTTAGAATGATAAAATAAGTTCTGATTATATATATTGGCATGTTAACTAAATTTAACCTAGTGTTTTTACTTTTATATTTAATCTCTTTTCTCTTTTGCTGAAATCATGCTTTATAATAACTTTCTCCCTCTTTCTCTTTTCCCCCTTTCAATCTCTCTCTCTCTCACATTACCATTATGAAATAGAATTTCAAACTTCTTTGTGCTCATTTCATCCTTAGGTTATATCTTACTGAAGATGTACAGTTCAAACATTGTGTTTAAATGTGAGTTTAAATACGTATTCTCCCCATTTTTGTGGATAATCACATATGCCACTAATAAAATATATACATGGCTCCAAACTTAGAACTATAAAACAAGGCATATTGGAAAGATCTAGGTTCCACCATTATTTAACCCTTCATATCCTCTTCCTTCTCTAAGATAACTAATTTTATTAGATTTGGTGTTTACTTCTAGTTTATAAAAAGTGCACACATACATACATGCACATGTGTACCCCAAAAAGGTAGCAAACAGCATGCAATACCCTGCACCTGACATTAAAATTTTTTATTGTAGTAAAATATACATATGAAACTTATTTTAGCCATATTTAAGAATACAATTCAGTGGCATTAAGTGCATTCACAATGTTGTGCAATCATTATCACACTATTAATTTTCAGAACATTGTCATCATCTTATATGGAAACTCTATGAAGTCAAGTGGGCCTTAGGAAGCATCACTGCAAACAAAGCTAGTGGAGGTGATAGAATTTCAGCTGAGCTCTTTCCAATCCTAAAAGATGATGCTGTGAAAGTGCTGCACTCAATATGCCAACAAATTTGGAAAACTCAGCAGTGGCCACCTGATTGGAAAAGGTCAGTTTTCATTCCAATCCCAAAGAAAGGCAATGTCAAAGAATGCTCAAACTACCACACAATTGCACTCATCTCAGATGTTAGTAAAGTGATGCTTAAAATTCTCCAAGGAAGGCTTCAGTAATATGTGAACCATAACATTCCAGATGCTCAAGCTGGTTTTAGAAAAGGCAGAGGAACCAGAGATCAAATTGCCAATATCCGGTGGATCATTGAAAAAGCAAGAGAGTTCCAAAAAAACATCTATTTCTGCTTTATTGTCTATGCCAAAGCCTTTGACTGTGTGGATCACAATAAACTGTGGAAAATTCTGAAAGAGATGAGAATACCAGACCACCTGACCTGCCTCTTGAGAAACCTGTATGCAGGTCAGGAAGCAACAGTTAAACTGGACATGGAACAACAGACTGGTTCCAAATAGGAAAAGGGGTACATCAAGGCTGTATATTGTAACCCTGCTTATTTAACTTATATGCAGAGCACATCATGAGAAACGCCTGGCTGGAAGAACCACAAGCTGAAATCAAGATTTCCAGGAGAAATATCAATAACCTCAGATATGCAGATGACACCACCCTTATGGCAGAAAGCGAAGAACTAAAGAGCCTCTTGATGAAAGTGAAAGAGGGGAGTGAAAAAGTTGGCTTAAAGCTCAACATTCAGAAAACTAAGATCATGGCATCTGGTCCCATCACTTCATGGGAAATAGATGGGGAAACAGTGGAAACAGTGGCTGGCTTTATTTTTGGGGGCTCCAAAATCACTGCAGATGGTGATTGCAACCATGAAACTGAAAGATGCTTACTCCTTTGAAGGAAAGTTATGACCAACCTAGACAGCATATTAAAAAGCAGAGACATTACTTTGCCAACAAAGGTCTGTCTAGTCAAGGCTATGGTTTTTCCAGTGGTCATGTATGAATGTGAGAGTTGGACTATAAAGAAAGGTGAGCGCTGAAGAATTGATGCTTTTGAACTGTGGTGTTGGAGAAGACTCTTGAGAGTCCCTTGGACTGCAAGGAGATCCAACCAGTCCATCCTAAAGGAGATCAGTCCTGGGTGTTCATTGGAAGGACTGATGTTGAAGCTGAAACTCCAATACTTTGGCCACCTGATGTGAAGAGCTGACTCATTGGAAAAGACCCTGATGCTGGGAGGGATTGGGGGCAGGAGGAGAAGGGGACGACAGATGATGAGATGATTGAATGGTATCACCGACTCAGTGGACATGGGTTTGGGTGAACTCCTGGAGTTGGTGATGGACAGGGAGGCCTGGCATGCTGAGGTTCCTGGGGTCACGAAGAGTCGGACACGACTGAGTGACTGAACTGAACTGAATACCTATTAAATAATGATTCCTTATTCCCTTCTCCCACCTCAGTCCTTGGTAACCTTTTATTATTCTGTCTCAATTGATTTCCCTATCAATCTGCACTTTTGTTTGTTTTTTGTTGGATTGTATATCTAGGGGTCACTCATAGGTGTTTAGAGTGACCCTCATTCATTTTTTAAAGCTGTATAGTATTCTACTGAATAAACTATATTCATCCAGTTCCTTATGGATGGAAACTTTGTATTTCTAAACTTTTACCATTATAAATAGTGTTTCAATGAGCAGACTACAGCATTCACCATTTAATTTTTTCACGTTTATCTTTTAAATACATTTCTAAATGTGGAACTGGCAAGTCTAAGGATAAATGCATATGCAATTTTAGAACATTTGGATTTGATATGATAGACACAAATAAACCACAGAACTATTTCAGTATTAATTAGAAACCCATTTAACGGGGTTAAATGTTTAGAAAGTATGATTAAAACTGCTATAACCCGAGATACTTTATTTAGTTCTTTTAGTTAAAATGAATTTGTTTGAAGGACCGCGCATGATGAATCCTCTATTGCTGTCTTTAGGGTCTTTGGATTTGAATAGATTGGTGTTGCCTCTAGTTTTTCTTATGCCTTATGAGAACACTGTTAAGAAATGATACTAAGTTAAAACTCTTTGCCTGACTACAGTGGGGGAAAAAAGGAGGGGGTTATACCAATTCTCAAAGAATTCTGGCCGCCAAATAGTACATCTGGGCAATTTGGGCCAGGAAAAAAATTGTTTAGGTACAAAAATCTTTAAAGTTATTTTCTCTAGGCCTGAATAATCCAGACTTTGCTCTCTCGTACTGTTTCCTAAACCATACTTGGATGGTCAGTCCCAGTTTTCAGGGATGTTTGATTTTTAATTATGAAATGATGACAGACGACTGGAGCGTCACATAAATACCATAAAAGCAGAGCCACAAAGGAAGACCCCCAAATCGGGTGAGCTTAGAGGCACGTCTACAGGTCCAGAGGGCAAGTGGCCAGCCAGTCTGGATGCATCAATTGTTAGAGTTTAATCATTAATCAAGAGTCCAAACCGGGAACCGGGGATATGCCCCAAGACTCATTTACCCACCATGCCTGTTCCCCCTAAACACATTTCAGGGGCTCTAACTTGTCTCTGGCTGCAAACTCACGCAGAGTCCTGGCAGGGCTCAACCCGAAGCACACCCCCGGCACGGACTCCCCAGGACCGCGGCGCCTGCAAGCTGCCGAGGTCCCCCGCGGCAGCTCGAGCTCCCTCTTGGAGGCGGAGGGCGCCTTTCAATCCGGAAACGCCCAGCCCCTCAGCGGGTTCCGCAGACTGACGCCGCTCCCGGTGGGGAGGTGGGGGTAGGAGGGCGATGGGGAGAGCTCGGCCTCCCGCTCGGATTGAGGTTGCAGCCAACTCCCGCGCAAGTCTATTCCTGCTTGACTGAGACTCCTTCTACCCGGGCCTGGGTCCGGGTCCCTAAAGCAGGACCGGTTCTCATCCTCAACCTTGGGGCCTCTGCCCGGCGGGGAAGTTCAGCTGCGGGTCCAGCCAAACCAGGCGCATTTAGAGACCCCAGTCCCCGGTCCGTGGCCCGGCGAGGGCGGAGGAGGAGGGAAGGGGCTGCCGCCTTCTTTCCCAAATCCGGTCCCTAACCGCCCCCTCCCCGTCGTCTGCTCGCTTTGTACAGGCAGTCAAAACAGAGCTAGCGGCCAATTGAGGGGGACGGGAAGCAAAGCCGACTAGCGCCTCGCCCCCTCCTCCCGGGCCCCCCGGCCCTCCCCCCCTTTCCCACTTCTCGGCTCGCCCTAACCTCGCCCCCATCCCCCGCTCATTTCCTCTCGCACCCAAGCTCGCCAATCTCTCTTTCCAAGCCCCCTTTCCAAACCCGGACCTGCCTCTCCGGCTCGCCCCCCACTCCCTCTCCCCAATCCCAGTCCTCTCCCCTCCCTCCCCCCTTCCTTCCTCTTCCCCTCCCCCAGCCCCTGGCTCCCCTTGTTCCTCCCCACCCGGTCGCCCCCTGACTCTGTCTCCGCCCACTCTGCGCCAGCCCCTCGGTCAGGGCTGCGCCCCACGTGTGGACGGCGGCGCTCCAGCCCCCACTGACAGCCGCCGCCCGCCGGCCCGCCCAGCGCCCCGCCGGGCCTCAAAACCCCCGCGCCGCGCCCCGGCCCGCCGCATCTTCTCCGGCGTCCAGTCTCCCGCCCTCCCTCTCACCGGCGGCTCGCCCCGGCCCCGCGCACCTCCGCCCGGCTCTTTGGCCGCCGCCGGCGCGTCGCTGTCCCGGGGGACTACGGGAGCGCCCCGAAAGGACCCCCACTTGTTTGGGGCGCGACTTTTGTTTGCTTTCCGGCTTCTTTCTGGCGACTTCTGCAGCTTTCCACGATCTGTGCCCGGAGCGCACGGGAATCCGCAGAGTCGCTGCGTTCAGGCCTTTTTTTTTTTTTTCCTTTTGAGGTCCGCTTTCTTTGTAACTTTACGCCGCGGCTGCTCGGGTTACTTTTGTAATTTCCCGCCCCCACCCGCTGGCGGTCCTGGAGTCGCTCGGGGCAGCGGCCCGGGGGATGCAACGTGGACCGCGCGGGGCTGCCGGCCGCTCTGCCGCCGCGCCTCGCCGCCCGCTGCGCTAGAACCCGCACCCCGCTGGCAGCCAGGGCGCCGGCGCTGGGTCCCGGGCTCCCGCTAGAGCAGGGAGCCCGAACGCACGCGAGTCTCCGGGGCCGACGAAGGGCTTGTTAGACCTGACTTTTTTCGGGCCGCGCAGATTTTGTCTTTGAGCGCTCCCTCTCAGCGGACCAAGGTCCGCGCGCCCGTAGCGCGCGCGATGGGGAGACGGCGGCGGCTGTGTCCCCAGCCCTACTTCGTGTGGCTGGGCTGCGTGGCGCTTTGGGCGCAGTGCACGGCCGGCCAGCCCCAGCCCCCGCCGCCCAAGGCGCCCCGGCCCCAGCCGCCACCGCAACAGGTCCGGCCCGCAGCGGCGGGCTCTGAAGGCGGGTTCGCGGTGCCGGAGTACCGGGAGGAGGGCGTCGCGGCGGCTAGCCGCGTCCGCAGGCGAGGACAGCAGGACGTGCTCCGAGGGTAGGTGGACAGGCGACGCGGGGGCGGGAGGGGGGGGACCTCGGCTTGGCAGCTTTCCATCCCAGAACCTAGTTTCCATCCCTCCCAGAACCTAGTTCTGTGGCTAGAGCCGGGACCCCCTTCCACCAGTAGACCCCGAAGAGTCCACGAAGCGCCTCCTCCTCTTCCTCCTGCCGGCAAAAAAAAAAAAAAAAAAAAAAAACAAGAAAAACCCTCCCTCGGGGGTTTGTCGGCGGGTGAGTTGGAGGCCTCTGGGTGAGGATCGCTGAGCGCCTGCGGAGCCAGCTCTGCGGGAACAAGCCGAATGTCTGGCGGAAGGCGCGCTTCGGTGCGCCCCGCGCCGCGCGGGGGCCGGTGGAGCCTGCCCGCTCCCCACCGTCGGGGGCGCAGCTCCGAGCCTTTTGTTTGAGGACGTGGCGCGGGGCTTACTTTCAGCTCCGTCTAATCATCAGGCCCAGCGCTCCACCTTCTGACAAGCCATCCTTGACACGTCGGGGCCAAAGTAATAGTCGATCAAGGAGGGATGGATTTGGGGACGGGGGCAAGGATTTTTGAAACGGAGTGTTCCCTTTGTTCTCTACATCCGGAGGCTAGAATGGTAGCAAATTATATGTTTCCCTGTTTCTTTTCGCCCTTTTTAAAGAGCAGCAACAGAGGGTAGATGAAAGGCAGTGTTTAGACGTTTCTGATCCTTCCCCATTTCAGTGTCTAGCCCATTCACTTCCACGTCTGAGCCCCAAGCCACAGCAGTTTGACGTGTAGTTTTGGTCCTCCGTAAAGCTTAGGAAAACCTCTAATGTATTACCATATCCCTGTCTCAGTGTGTGTGATTTCACTTGTGTCTCGCAGGCCCAACGTATGCGGATCCAGGTTCCACTCGTACTGCTGCCCCGGATGGAAGACGCTCCCGGGAGGAAACCAGTGCATTGTCCGTGAGTGCTAGGCTGGGATCGCAGCTTGGGGCGGCCGCTTGGCCCCATCCCAGGGCGGACCTTTTGCATTCAGTGGTTTGGACACAGAGTCGCGTTTATAATCCGGTGGCCACTAGTAATGATTAGGGGTGACCCCATTTGAATGGTGGGGAAGAAGCAGCGGATTTGCATCAGTTTAGACTTCACTTCTAGACTGTTGAAGGGCAATAATGATAAAGGTTTCAGAGGTAACTTGAAAGTTTTATCTTTCTATGTCTATTAATACAAACTCAAGGGAGAGCGCAGCAATTCCCCAGATAACCCCAAACCACTTTTTCCTGAAAGTTCTCAGATAAGACCACAAGGTGATTATGTAAATGATCTGCCTTTTGACTCCGCAGGAGGTGTAGACCTTCTGAAGATCAGGCTTTCTTAGGTCTTATCTCTGGTTTCATCTTAGCAGCCACATAACATAGATAAGAAAGGAGCCCTCTCAGAGATTTGGCGTTGACCCAGGTTAACAGAAGTTTTAAAAGAGAGAACTCTTCCACATGGCTTGACTTTTAAGACCTTTACATTTAGGATTTCCAGACCCCAGATCTCATCAAGTACAGATTTCCAAAGTGTGAGCCTTAGAACTTCAGAAATTTTGCGTGTCTGACCTTTGCTATTTTGATTATTTTATTCCGTTTCCAAAGTGTGTAACCAGTTCTCCACGTTTTAATTGGAGAAGTCATTAGTTACCAGCTTCACTGTGGTGGACTATGAGATGTCTTATTTCACATGCCTGTGAAATTGTGAGTTAAAGTGTGACTGGCCTTTTCTTGTGTATTTATATAGCATAGCCACATTTGTCTTGTTGGGAGGAGAGCCAGGTATGGTAGACAGCACGTTTATTTAGAGCCAATCTTGACTTTAGATTGACCTCGATGTTTTCCAGGGAGAAGATAATGATGCCATATGAACAGAGAAAGAGGGCAAGCCACACTACCCAAGGGATAATAAGGATGTAGTGGCATCTCTGACTCTATAGTTACTGGTTTTGTGGGTTCAGATAGACCCTTAATGTTATTTCTGTGCAGTTTTTTAAAAGGCATGATAAGTGTTGTGAATATTAGCTTCTTATTTTTTCTACCCTAAAAGTCTCACAGTACCTGGTAATGAGGCAAAAATAGGAAGCAACAACTGTGTTCTTTAGGATGATTCATAAGCATATTAAATAAATCCTCTGATTATAAGCCTTTCCTTTTATTAAAAGGAGTGGGAGGGTATTGGATTCCTTTCCCTCCAGCACAGAAGTCATATGTGGAGGGTGCATTTACTTTTTCAGATCAGTAGGGCGTTACCGTGCCTGCTTTAAACTTACGTGGCTCCCAGAATCCTGAAACAGCTAACGTCACTCACCACACACCTGCCATACTAGCCGGGAGTGACTTAGGCACTGCGGAAATTCTGACTCACTGAATGTAATGAATGTGGCTGCCATTATTGAGTTGGAGAGCAGCCGAGGAGAAAGGATTGGTTTATGGTACGTGTTGAAAATCTGTAAAGTCAGATTTTATTGGATCAGTGTGGAATGGGAATTCCAGAGAACAGAGCCTTCTAGAATATTTGCAGTAGGAAAAAAAATGTGTATATATATATATGTGTCTGTGTGTGTGTCTGTGTGTGTGTGTCTGTGTGTGTGTGTGTATATATATAATATATATATATATATATATATATTATATATATATATATAATCCGCTGAGTGTCAGCCTTAAATACTTTTGGTCTTTGAGTAACATTGTGCCCTGTAACTGTTTAGAAGATCAGCTTTGGAAATCTCAAAGTAACAGTGAATATTGTAGCCTTCATTTCTACAACTTATGGTATTTGGATGCTTATGAAATACATTGGAATGTACAAGTACCATAACTCTATAAAAGCATAACTTTGAAATTATCTTTATCTCTCCAAGAAATATTTATAGTACTTGTGTCAAGAGATATCTAAAAAAATATCTATTAGCACATTTAAATGGTAATTCAAATACCCAAGACTAAAACAGTGTCCAAAAGAGAGGGAGAATGTAATGCACTTATATTCTCTTGGGTGTGTCTCATCTAAATTTTAGCATAATATTTTGCATTGAATTCAGTAGCTCAATTATTTTGATATTGAAAACTAAAGTATATAGGGATAATAACAGAATTGAAAACATCATAAAGTCAAAATTAGGAGTTTTCATTCCATGAAATTCTGCCATTTGCAGCAATGTGAATGGGCCTACAGAATATTATGCTTTGTGAAATGTCAGACATAAAAAGACAAATACTATATGATATCACTTATATGTGGAATAGAAAAAATAATACAAATAAATGTATGTGCAAAATAAAAACCAGACTCACAGATACAGAAAACATGGTTGGCTTCCCTGGTAACTCAGCGGTAAAAAAATCTGCCTGCATTGCAGGAGCTGCAGGTTTGATCCCTGGATAGGGAAGATTGCCTGAAGTAGGAAATGGCAACCCACTCCAATATTCTTGCCTGGAGAATCCCATGGACAGAAGAGCCTGGTGGGCTACAGTTCATGGGGTCCCAAAGAGTTGGGCCCTGAGCATGCAGGCACACACCCCACAGTGGTTACAAAGGGGAGAAGAGGGGAAGGGGCAAATTAAGTGTATGGGATTAGCACATACAAGATGTTATGTGGGAAGTAAGAAATAAGGGTATGTTATACAGCAAAGGGAATTTTAGTCATTATCTTGTAATAACATGATGGATAATGGAGTGTAATCTGCAAAAATACTGAACCACTGTACTATACGCCTGAAACTAGTATAATATCGGTAATTAATTAGACTTCAGTAAAAAAAAGAATTTTCATCCCATGACTTTCTTACGATAGCAAATTATTTATTATATTTATTGACTTTCCACCATATAGCAGAAGAGCTCTGAGGGGACTTAGAAAAAGAGAATAAAACACAAATAGAAAAGGAGAACCAAAGATTAATTTCCTCATATATTTGTACATCAACATTTTTTCTTTATAGAAAAATATTGTAATAATCAACTCCTAGAATTTTAATCTGGTTGGCCTTGACCAGGCTTCATGAGAAGATATTAAAGTAAAAATATATTTCTCAAACTACTGGAAACCTAATGCATTTTGAGTTGAGTTTGTGTTTTGTTGTTATTGTTCTTAATTACGGCCTGCGAAGATCACTGAAGTATTTCCAAACTTCGAAATATTTGTTTCCAAAACGATGAAATTGACTTAGTTTCCATTTGTTTTTTTCTTTAAATTCTTGTTAGGACATGAAGCAATGGAAAAGTTTGCTTATTAATTTTTCGTTGTTGTTGTGAAATTGTGCTATGAAGAGAGCATGTTGATCAGTGGAAAAACAGTGGGAAGGGGTTGGCCCAGAACCATACCGTTTGAGACCTGAAGAGACATCAGAACATTCCAATATAATCCCTTTGTTTTATTTTACCAATGAGAGCACTAAACCCAGAGAAGCTGTGGGTTTTCTCCAAGCTTGCAGTGGGTCAATGGCAGAGCGGGAGCTCAACCTCAGACCTCTTGCTTAGTACCATTCATTTACTCTCCACTGTTGACTTGAGTCTTCTCCCAGCATCACTGAAGTCCCAACACCCGGGTCCTCTCTACATCCCTCTCTGGTATTTCTGGGCCTCATTTTTTCCCCCCAATTGTGGTAGGGACAAATACTTAGATAAGGTATACTATAGTTTTATATGAGTGTGAAGAGAAAGAGCCTAAGCATTCTGCTTTTCACGGGTTCACAGATGTAGTGGGTAGACCTGGGGCCACGATAGGGATCTGTCTGAAGATGACCAGTCTCCAGGCCATCAGATCTTCTTTGGGTTTAGGACCTGGGAAGGGGCACTTGGTATACAACCTAAGCCTAAACTAAATGTCTCTGGAGCAAACTGTGAGAGATAGTGAAGGATAGGGAAGACTGGTGTGCTGTAGTCCATGGCATCGCAAAGAGTCGGACACAACTTAGCGACTGAACAACAAAACTAACTGTCTCCTTGCTGCGAATGAGGGGGCTTTGAGATAAAACAGTATTTCAATAAACTTTTGTCATTGGAAAGTTATTGGTGATCAGTAAGTCCAGTACATTTTAAGAATAGTCAACTCCACGGCAGGAGCCTTGTTTGTGCCTAAAATCGTTTTTGCTTTTACGCTGTGATCTATGACATCCTCATTATACTAATGGAGATGCAGGCCGTATTATGTGGGTGTCAAAGGCAATTTGGAGAAACAAAACAATTATTGAGTTAGTTTACTTCTATAAAACACACCCTTTACAATATGTACTGAGGGGGTCTCATATCTCTTTGAAAATTGTGAGACTCCTCGCTAGCAGAAGATAGGTACACACATTTACATACATATGTACAGCTAGTTTCAGGACATTCCCATACTCTCCTCTTCCCGTCTTCATCCATCCATTCATAGAGCATTAATGGAGCATTAAAACACTTGCCTAATGCTTTGCAGAGAGAGAATTCAGTTGTGGGTATAGAGATAAATCAGCTCCTAAATGAAACTGACTCTGTATGGGAGAGACTTCCCATTTGAAGGCTACTGATTTTGAAGATCTGTGGTATGTGCTGTGTCAGTGAGCCTAACATTCTTTGCTCTGATGACCCTCATACCTTCGAGGTCACAGCTGCAGGAGGTTTGACTCTCCCTTCATCAAAATGTCGCAGCAGCTTTTCTGAGCAGCAGGAATAGGCTAGGTTGTGGAGGTAATACAGGAGAAGAACGGCTGGAGGAAGGAGAAAGAGAATTATTAAGGGGAACAAAGATTGATGATGGGGCAGGTCAGATACCAGCCGGGAAGGAATGTGTATGGAACCCCTGGGGCTTGGCCAAGTCGTTAGAGCGTGGAGTCTCCAGCTCAGCCAATTTCACTTTCTCTGTCTCCTGTGAAGGTCCTTTACAGAGTGGGCTGTGTTTTCTGAGGGTACACAGACATCTGGGTTTCCTCAACCCTCCTCGCTTCCTAGGATCAAGTCTGTCTTCTCATGGTGAATTCTGAATATAAACCCTCTGCCTTGAATGGAAAAGATGACCCATACTGATAAAGAGTTGAACAGTTAAGATTATGGAAATTAAAGTAGCTTTATTTGTGTGCATTTTTATCATAAGGATACTTCAGAGACTCATTCACTTGTCTACAGTGGGTACTTTTGTTGCATATCTGCAATTAGGCATTATATATAGCACGTATTTTTATATCTTAGTTTTTCAGCTTTATTGTTTTTAGCTATAGCTTCCTTGGTTTGTAGTCACTGGCTCATTACCTTATTGTTTACACGTTTCCCTGTTGTGCTTTCCACAGCAATTTGTAGAAATAGTTGCGGAGATGGATTTTGTTCACGTCCTAACATGTGTACTTGTTCCAGCGGCCAAATATCACCAACCTGTGGATCAAAATCAAGTACGTTTTTCATATGTGACCTTATTAACTGCGTTATCTGTAGGTTATCTTTTGAATAAATGGTAAATGTCCTTTTCAATGAGGCTGTGGACCCATGATTATTTTCTGCACTAACTAGGTCAGTACTAATCTTTGGAGTAAAAATCTTTGGTGGCTTAGCTGTTGCCACCAACAACTAGGGGCTAATGGGGTGGTGATGAAGAAAAACGATTTCGTACTGGTCCAGAAGATACACGTCTACTGAGTGAAAGAGCCTGGATTTAGTGAGAAGTAATTTTTTGTAATAGCTGGAATTTACTGTGTTTTTACCGGTACTTATTACAGGTACTAAGTGTTTGACTATATCATTGTATTTAATTAAGCCTCACATGACTACAATGAGATACTATTATTACCCTATTGTCAGAGAAGGAGATTGAGGCCCACATAAGTTTTAAACCACCCAAAGTAAGATAGATTTGAATCCAGGGATTCTGATGCCCAAGTTCGTAGACACAAATCCTCAGCTTTATTTATTGCCTCTGCTTAACTCCTATGTCTCGTATACTGTTTTGTGGGTTAACTAAAGGGGAAGGAGAAGAGCACTGAGATGATAACAAATACTTACTGTGTACTGATCAGATGTTTTACATATATTAACTTATTTTGCTTTACACATACTAACTCCCAACAGCTCTGTAAGATCACTGTAACAGTAGACTAAAATTGTGCTTTACATGACCTAAGGAGGAATTGTTGGGTCTTTAAGGTCCAAGATCAGTCTTTTAGGACAGTATTTAAGGTAATGTTTTATAGCCAAGTAGAAAAAGTTAATATTTGTGTAATTGCTCAGTAATTAATACTTAGCTACCTCAAACTAATATGAAGTTGTTATATTTTTAACATTTCTTTCTATAAATTTTTCCTAAGTAAAAGTAATAGATAATCTGTCTGATTGAGGAATATAAGATTCAAGATTCATACGACAAATGTCATTGTCTCATGATGAAACTTTGATTAGCGCTCTAGTTTCATTTTCTTTTAAAATATCATGCAATTGTTTAAATCTTCCAAAACCCATTATGTAGAATTTCTCAAGACTTTCTTGACCTCTCTGAATACCGTTTTCCTCCACTACTGTCCTATCCTTCCCTCTGACTGCCTAGAAGATACCATTCCCCATATCTTCGTTATTCTCTTCTCTTAGTTTTCTCAAATATACCCTCAGCAAAACACCCAATCCTGGAGAAACTTTTTATAATTCAGTTTTTTTATTCCTCCAGTGGGACAGCTGAAGAATCATTGGCTGACCTTCAGTTTGTGGTGTATAATTTAATAGGAGAATCCCTGAGTCATTTGGCCTTGAGTTATACTGGCTGCTTTTCCATCAGGAACTTTTTTCTTCTCTCTAGTTCTCCTGGTGCTCCACCTTCACAAAGCATTTAGCACCATTAATCACTATTTCTTGAAATGCTCTCTTTTCCCTTCGCTTATATGAAAGTAATGGCTCCCAACACTCCTTTTCTTGATCATTTTTTCTTAGTGTCCTTTCTGTATCCCCTTTATTAGCCTTACATTCACAGTTAAGTATTCCCAAAGTTCTGTCCTCCCTAGGTGAACTCATTTACATATATGTCTTCAACTACTGCTAATATGGGCCTTCCTAGGTGATGCAGTGGTAATCCACCTGCCGATGCAGGAGATGCAAGAGACTTGGGTTCGATCCTTGGGTGAGGAAGATACCTGGAGAAGGAAATGGGAACCTACTCCAGTATTCTTGCCTGGAGAATCCTCATGGACAGAGGAGCCTGGCACGTCCTCTGTCCCTGAAGTCACAAAGAGTTGTACACGACTGAGTGACTGGGCAAGCACTAACCAATGTGTTGCTAACTTATAACGATTATCTCTAGAGCAGATCCAGCCACTGGGCTTCATATTCACGTGTCCCATTTCCTACTGGACATCTCCACTTGAATGGGTAGTAGGCATCCAAAACTGTGGCATGAGACTCTTGATCCGTGGCTGACAACGGTCTGTTTCTTCCACAGTTGCCATGGTCCCAGCAAATAGCACTGAACTCAGTGCCTTGCTATCATGATGGGCTTGGTATCCACTGTCACGGAGCTTACATTCCTGTAGAGAGACAGACAAAACACAAGTAAACAAACACCACAGTGTCATTATAGATTGTGAGTAGTTCTTGGAAGGAAACCTGGCTGTGAAGAAGAGGCTGGAACCAAGGGAGAACATAGACATGACAGCTAGGCAAAATTGGGCTGATCCGTGCAACGTGACGCTGAAGCTGAGTTCAGAAGGACTAGGATGAACCAGGGAGGGATCCTCACAGGGAGAGGAAGTAGCAAATCAAAACATCCTTCTTCCGCTTGAGAAACTAAAAGATTCATGTGATGACAAAGAGACAGGTTGGGAAGAGAAGATCTCAGAGAAGCGGGCAAATCCAGATAGATTATACATGGCCGCCTCCGTCATGGAGGGATTTGCGTTATATCCCAAATGCAGCATTAAAAGGGTTTAAATAAGACAGGGAAGCAGTGCTATTTGTATTATTACAAGAAGACTGTAGTTGCTCCGCAGAGAAGGAATTTGAAAAGGGCAAAAGTAGAAGCTAGGGAACTAATCAGGAGGTGACTGCAGCAATCCAGGTAAGAGATGAGGGTAGCTGAACCACACAATAAATGTCAGTGGTGACAGAAAGGAGAAGGATTTGACATGTATTTTCCAGTGGAACCTACAGACCTTGTTAAAAGACTTGATTTGAGAGAAAGAGAAGCAGCTGCTTAAGCACTGGATGAATGGCAGTGCCTGGCACTCAGCCACGGCATTCTGAATGGATACTTGAGTGCCTCCTGGAACCTAGAACTTACACTTCTAGTCACCTTAGATGTCCTTCCTTTAACATTAAAAGTGTAATAGATTTTAAATACATACTAAATAACATGTTGTCACAGATACGCTCATCTGTGTACTTACAAATAAATAGATGTATGCTTGGGTCATAACATTTACTTCACTAATTGGGCATTTATTATAGTTTTATAACTCTCACAGATACTATAGTTTTGGTGATTGATAATTTTATGTGTTTTGTTCTTTGCAGTTCAGCAGTGCAGCGTTAGGTGCATGAATGGCGGGACCTGTGCAGATGACCATTGCCAGTGCCAGAAGGGCTATATTGGAACTTACTGTGGACAACGTAAGCAACATGAGAATAAACTCGATTTATTTGAATAATTTGATTGAATGGGTATTTCATACCAAGTCATAATTAAGGTCTTGTAAAGCCTGTGATCCTTCAAAAAATATTTTTATGTAGAAAAGACATACCTTACAGCTGAATAGATAATTTTTTCCAGCTCTTAAAAAATTTTTGTTTTAGAGTATTGATGTTGTTGAATATCACTAGGGCTTTAGCAAATTTGACATATATTACAATTAAATCTTTACTTGATTTTCATTTATCTAGTTCCATAAAACATGGATGCCTTTCTGAAGAAATGGTAATGTTTGCTGTGATCTTTCTCTCTCTTTAGGATATCCCAAATTTAACCCTAGAGAGCCAAGCTTATAAATTCTTTTGCTCAAATATATTTTATTACTCAAATCTATTGTAATACCACAGTAAAAAGCTATGAAATGATTTTTCAATAAATAGGGGAGTTCAGAGACAGGGGTGTCAAGCCTTGTAAACCAAGGGAAAAAATTTGGACCGTACTCTAAATATCATGTGAAGCTATTGGTACAGTTTAAGCAGTAGAGTGAGACAACCTGATTAACATTTAAAAAGAACCACTTTGGCTGCTGTGTTGAAACTGGATTGTAGAAAGAGCAAGAAAAATTATAGAAGGGCCAGTTAGGAGGCGAGACCAGTGATTCTGGTAGATGATGCTGCAGTAACTCAGGATGTGATTTTTGCTTAGATTGAGCTGTCATTCGAGGTGGAATATATGGAAGAAGGTGTGTACTGATGGAATGGGTGTGATGCATGAGACTGAAAGGAAAAGCCGAAATCCGTAGTGACGACTAGAAGACTTGAGCTGAGCTCTGGGCTGAATAGTGATGCCATTTTCTGATATGCAAAAGACTGAGTGGGGATTAGGTGGGATGGGGGCCGGGTGGGGCTCAGCGCGTGGGGTGTCAAGAGTTTTTGTTTTGGATTTGATGAAGTCTGTTAGACTTCTAAGTGAAAAGATCTATGAGCTCAGCCCTTAGGCGAGAGGTCAGGGATAGATATACGAGTTTGGGAGCATATAGATTGAATTTTGATATGTCTAACATTTTCATCGTGGGCCTGGACAAAGATCTCTAGGAAGTTGGTGCAGGTAGAGAAGAGAAGTGGACTGAAGCCAGAACCCTGATTGTTGCCTAGCCTTTTGAGGTGGAGACGAGGAAGGAGGAGCCAGCAAAGTGTGAAAACGAGTAGATAGCGAGACAGGAGGAAAACTGGGAGAGCGTGATAACCTGGAAGACAAAGGAAAAAGGTAACACCAGGAGTAGAGATTTATATTGTCTTGTGTAGAAACAACAGCTCTTCTTTCTTTTTTTTAACATTTTGATCCGGATGCTGAGAAAGATTGAGAGTAAGAAGAGAAGGGGGCGACAGGAGTAGATGGTTGGGTGGCATTACTGACTCAGTGGACGTGAATTTGAGCAAACTCCAGGAGATAATGAAGGATAGGGAAGCCTGGTGTTCATGGGGTCACGAAGAGTTGAACATGTCTAACAGACTGAACAGCAAATCTGGTGCAGCATCTTTTTTTTTTTCCATTTATTTTTGTCTTTTTTTATATCTGATATGTTTGTGTAGTAGTAAGTAATGCGAAGAGCTGACTCACTGGAAAAGACCCTGATGCTGGGACGGATTGGGGGCAGGAGGAGAAGGGGACGCCAGAGGATGAGATGGTTGGATGGCACCACTGACTCGATGGACATGAGTCTGAGTAAACTCCGGGACTTGGTGATGGACAGGGAGGCCTGGCGTGCTGCGATTCATGGGGTCGCAGATTTGGACACGACTGAGCGACTGAACTGAACTGAACTGAAGTAATGATAATTTCAGATTTGACTTAGGTCAGACTGTTTGTACCTATGTTGAGTGGTCCAAGAGTCTGTCTGATAAAAACAGACACTTGTCATATTTCTGAGTAGAGTAGGTGCTCAGTAAATATTTACTGAATAAAAATACTCAGACTTCAGCAGTCATGATCAGGGTTCTGTTTCACAGTCTGACCATCTTGAAATAGAGCTTGCTTCTCCCTTTTCCCCAAATCACGGTAGGCAGTTCATACTTCTTTCCATAGTCTTCTTTTTCTCCCCTGCGTTTTGCTTTGTCCCACACTAGGTGTAAGTACTTTTTCCTCTTCCTGTGTGGTCAGCATTCTTTCCATGGTGGAAATTTAGGCTTATACAAGTTTCTTTTCAACTCCAGTTGAGAGGTATGTTTGTTTCTGTCTTGTTTTGTTACCAAAAAATTACTTTTTAAAGCAACTTCCATCATAATTCATTCAAAAAAAAGGAATTGCTTCTTTTATCCCCTTTGGTCCACTTTTATCTGTATTGTCTGCTTCCCTTCTTGGCTGCTGCTCTTCAGTGTAAACTTTGGTTGCTATAGAGCAACTCATGTTTTCCACACAGATCCTTTTCAGTATAAAAAGGAAGGGGAATTAAGATTGTAGAACACCTTAATGTGTAGCCACTGTGCATTTTGTTTTTTATACCATTTTGTCTTCAAACTATTAGCTCTACTTTACAGGCAGGGAAGCTGAGAATTGAAAGATGATGTGATTGAGATATGCTGAACACAGCAGAACTCCTTGATCTGTTCACTGTGTTGTTCCACCTCTCCAAAAAGTGGGAAGAAGGCTGCAAGATTTTGACATATTGCAGGAGGTTTTGAGAATCTTCAGTATATCAAATACTATAGCAAATGAAGGGATACGAAGACACCCTCCCTGCGGTCACTCTCCTGGAAGCATGCTCTCTCATGAGAGAGCAGGAATAGAAGCAATGGCTGTATTGGCCTGCCTCATTCTTGTTCAGAGAAGCTCTTGATACTTTCTTCAATTACTGAAGATGCCAAGGACCTTTTGTTTAAATGGGTTATACCTGCTGATATTTGCTGTATTAAAAATTAAAATTGAGAAATTAAAAAATAATTATTTCCTTTCAAATAACAGAAAGCCATGTTACCTGTTAACATAATTTTTATGAATAATAACTATGTTTTCCACACCAATATAAAAATTTCGTGAGAAGAGAGGCATTGTTAATCTGACCGTGTAGGTGAGCCTAGTATTCATCTCTACTGAACGAGCTCTCTCAGGACATGCTCCAGGCTTATCCAGCCCTCTTCTTCCCCCTGGAGAAGCATTTGGAAGCTCTGTCTTAGAAAACCCTGAGAGACGTCCTCCTTCCGCCTCCCCAGGGATAGATCCTGAGGGTCAGTCATGGATGCGTTTTCCCATTCATGGTATAAGGGCTAGCATATGTTTAATGAGGGACCATGTCTGGAACAGTGACTTTCATGTACATCTCTTACACCTTCATAGTATTTAAAGAAAATTCCTTTCCTTTTGATTAATTACATTAGGTGAGTGTTACTCATTTGCAGTATATCTTTAGAAGTCAAAATATTTGAATACTTAAACAGCTGTTTCTGTGAAATTATACCCTGTGGAGAGTTTTCTCCCTCTGTCTGTTGTCTAGAGTCTGCAATCTTCTTTCATATTTTAATCACCTTTAACCTATGAAAGTAGATTGTAGGGTTCATAGAACTGAAATAGAGGATTAAATCATTGTATTCTGACTGTATGATCAGAGTCAGCCAATTCTTGTGATTCTGATTTATAGAAAAAAAAAAAACCTTACTGAATGATTGCATAACCATGTGATTTATGTGAATTGTGGAGATTTTAGTCTCAATATACAATGAGATATATTTATTTAAATGCATGATGTGACATGTTTTAGAAGTAAGATCCATTACTGGCTACATATCTACACTCCTACATTATTCTTGGACTTTTGCTGTGTAATGAGCTTCTTGCTGTGTTTGCATGCAGCTGTCTGTGAAAATGGATGTCAGAATGGTGGACGTTGTATCGGACCTAACCGCTGTGCTTGTGTTTATGGATTCACTGGTCCACAGTGTGAAAGAGGTAAGAAGAGAAAAGAGAACGCCCCTTTGGAGAAGTCTATCTTATTGTAAATATGTGTAATATTTTTATTACCCAATGAAAATTCTTCTAATGAAACAATATTTTCACTCTTTGATTATGTCTGTAACTTGCATGGTCAGATTTTGTGATGTAGCTAATGGCAGCTGAAGTATCTCGGTTTTTTCCACCAGAGCAACCTCAGTTTAGAAGGCCAGCTCTGGCACTATGGCTGTGGGCTGATTTTGAGTGAGTGACTGAATGGCAAATTCTAATAATTTGGAGTTAATTCAAATTAGGAGTCACTGTTGGGAGCATTGACTCTGTTAAAAAAAGATGTAAAGATGTAATATGTTCTTGGTTGCAAGACCAGCAAAAACCTGAAATAAATGAACCTAACCAACAAGGAAATGTATTACATTGCATAACACAATGCCCAGAGTCAGTGGGCTTCAGGTAGGACATGATCAAGACTCATTCAGTTGTTCTACTTTTCTCAGCTCTGCCTTCCTTTGTGTGTCGGTTTTGCCCTACCCGCCAGTTCTGTATGGTTGTAAAATGACTGTCAGCTATAACTAATGCAACGTGCTTCCTTGTTGACATCTAGAGAGAGAAAACCTCTCCTCTAACTATGGGCCAGTAATAGCCTTCAGAGTTATTTCTATGCTGATCGGCTTAATCTTGAGTTTTTGAACTAATCCCTGATAAGAGGAATGGTATTAATATGTTCCATGTAAACTTACCAGGACCTGTGTTTGGAGCAGGAGATGATGAAAGCGTCCCAGAGTCACCTGAAAGGGGGAGTTTGATCTCAACCCAGTGGAAGTTGTGGTGGGCAGGAGAAAGGGGGTAGAGAATGGGTGCTGGCTAGGTTTAAATCTTTGTCCACCTTATTTGTGTAAACTGTTAGTCAAGCCCATTTGAAACCAGTTTATCATAATTTAAGTAGCAGGAAAGCTTGTGACCTGTAGAGTACTGAAAATCCCCAGTGTTGATGCAATACGTGAACTATTAGTAATGCTCATTATTGCAAAAGGGCATATCAAAGATCAGTTTTATAAAATGTGATAAACAGCTATTTACCACTGAACCATAAAAGTAAAATAAGCTTAAGCTAAAATCAGTATTACATAATCTTTCATAATTACATACATGCTCAATTTACTTTTCTAGGACTTGTCATAGCATCTAAAGTTGTATAGTGCTTTCTCTGTTGTGAAACTTTGAGTATATGAAGTTATGTCATTGAAATGTTAGAGATAAATAGTGGTGATGGTTTATGTATGTACAGAGGCTTTGAATTGCAAAGAAACCTTATGTTTTTCAAATTATATCCATTACACTGACAAAACTTAATCCTGGCATTCAGGTTAAAGCTCAAGAAGAAGCTGAGAAATTAGAATTATATGGTAAAGTTTGAAAAGTAAGATGTATGCAGCCTTTTAACATACACTTGTATGTATATGTACATTAAGATATTTATATTATTTCTGGGGTAATTGAGATTTCTTGGGACTGAAGTACATTCCACAGATGACAGAGTTTATAGTTATACTTAGGAGAAATTTAAATGTCTTCACCAGATGCTTTTATTTGGGGAAGAAAAATTAATTATGAAATGTTAGCATAAAGTGATAAGTTGTTGAGAATGGAATAAAACAAATTTCTGAGATGATGTTTATTTAAACACCATAGAATGGAAAAATAGTAAAATTTAAAATTTCAAACATAGTTATAATTGGTGGAGATGATGTTCATTTTTCTAGAGATCATGTAAACTTTTCAGTACTTTCATCCTAAAGCAGATTTCAAATTCAATTCCTAATTGGCAGAGGAATTGGGTAGTTTTTTTGACAAAGAGGCTTCCAGGCATTACATCATTATTCTGTCTGCAACAGTTATTCATTCATTGGGTTTGTTAGTCCTTACTAAATTTATGGAAACTTAATAAAGACATTAAAATATATTTTACATGTACAGTAGCATGTTTTCAGAAGCACTGCAGAACTAAGTAACGAATTGTCCTGAAGTATTTCTTTTTTAACATGGGTTTGCTTAAAAATCTTTTTAAGTATCCACCTTCAGATGAAAATTCTAAAACTCCATTTCTTCCAAAGAAGGAATTAGCAATTTCCAATCTTAGATTGCAACTGTGAACTTTAATGTCCTTAAAATATATTTTTAATTGAATTTTCAATGTGTGATAGCTAATCCCACTGAGAGTGGAGTTCATAATTTTTCTCAAGAAACATTGTCTGAATTTGCTACAAAAAGAAGAACTTACTTATGTTGAGGTTAGGGAATAGCCCTGTGTGCCCAGTTCACATTTAAGATTCATACTGTCTTTTTCAATTTGCGTGCGTGCGAAGTTGCTTCAGTCGTGTCCGACTCTTTGTGACCCTATGGACTGCAGCCTGCCAGGCTCCTCTGTCCATGGGATTCTCCAGGCAAGAATACTGGAGTGGGTTGCCATGCCCTCCTCCAGGGGATCTTCCCGGCCCGGGGATCAAACCAGCGTCTCTAATGTCTCCTGCATTGGTAGGTGCTTCTTTACCACTAGCGCCACCTGGGAAGCCCTAGTTTTCAATTACTAAATTTAAAAACATATGTTCTTTGTTCTCCTAAAAAAAAAAGACTTTTGTAAAATTAGGCATACTTTTCTTCTTAGTGTAGAACACATAATTTCCCTTTAAATTGGTCTCCTGGGATCCAGTAGTATGATAAACCTGGCAGTTTTTCCAGCTATCTGGGCTTCTGGCAGACTGGTTTCCTGCCTGGAGATAGAGACTGGGTGGTAGTTAATGACTGGCATGATTGTAGTGTTTAACCTGAATCTTGGTGCTGTGTAAGCTGAACCTCTTTGGAGTTTTCTCGCCACTCTTGCTGATACGTACAATGACCTTTTATACTTAGCCTTAAAGAAAGAGTTCCTGTGGTCTCATGCTGATTACAAAATGCAGACAGCTTAGCTGTGTCCAAGGCACATGAAGATACTTAATTCTTTTTGCTTCTCTCTTCAAACAGATGGCATTTGAAAAAGATAAATATTGTATTTAATGTACACCTGAGAATACATAGAAATGAAATCATTATTATATATGAAGACTCGGCGTTTTTTTCCTCTTAACACTTAATGTGTATTTTTTTATTTGTTGGTAGAAACTTGGAGGGGGCAGGCAGGCAAGAAACGAATATACCTGAAGGATTTCTAGACTAAAAACAGTGCTTACTTGATAATAAATGTGGCCTGCTCAAGGTCCCTGTTTCAGCTTCTTTACCTTGAGTGACTGTTGAAATCATGTTTTGTAATTGAATTTTCCTTGAAGCTTATATAAGACCATCTGTTAGAAATATATCAGAGACCCTTTTAAATTATGGGTCTCTGATATATTATAAATTACTGCTACAAATTGTTTTTTTAGCATATAAACATGAACTCCTTTTGAAAAGTGTGTAAATTTGGTAACATTTCAAATATCCTTATGCTTAGTGACATTTCCATTGAAACGTACGTCTTTCAGTAAATGATGCCTTAAAGAGAAGGATTGGAAATTTACTTTTTAACTTTTCAACATTTTAAAGAAAAATTCCTTTTGTTAATCTTAATCTGCATTGGAAGAAAAAGTGAGATCAAGTTGCAATTGTTTAAGTTTGCAAAATCTAAACTTTCACGTCCTGATGTAAAATGGATGGATTTTACCTTCAGGGTAACTTTCATAAAATCACGCAGTTAACGCATGAATTCAGTGTCTAAAAACATGTCCAGGAGGAGTCAACTCAGCTTCTTCTCTAATACTTCCTGTCAAGGGTGCTCACTCCCTCCCTCCATCATGAAACAGTATTTAATTGTCAGGGTCCTGGTTGTTCATTATTACGCTCCTGTTTAAGTGGACATTTGACAGACATACAGTGCATCTCTTACTGTCTCATTCAGGAGGAATGTGATGATGGTGACTTCCCTAAAGGCATCAGTTATAACTTACTGCCCAGTATTGTGTGATGACACCTTGAGGTCTAATTATAACCTCTTGAATAATTCTGTACATTTTTGGTCATCCACCCATATTTCAGTTGGTAAAGTAATTGTGACTCTTGTTAAACCCACTCAGACCTTATCCAGATTCTCTAAGAACAGCAGTGGAAATGGACAAATTAGGGTTTTCTAGAATTCTGGGGATTCTGTAGACCAGACTCAAATTTGTTCAGAAATAATTTATCAGTGTTTATTCCATGATCTTGGAATTTAAGTATAGTGAAAGAGGTGGAATTCTCTTTGGAATTAAATATGCAGTGGACTTGAGGCTTTAAAGAAATGTATAGGCGGTATTTTTAGAAAAAATTCCTCCCATGGTCTCATTCTTATCTAAAGGTGATGTGTGTTCATTGTAAGATAATTTAGAAAATAAGACAAGGAGAAATAAGAACTGCAGTTATTTATGATTTCTCTCAGAATTAGTTACTTTTAAGATTCGGGTTATACTTTGAGTCCTTTATTCTACTTCACATATATTGCTTACAAAGAGTGGGATCTTTCCATTCCATTTCCATTCTTACTGGAATCGACTGTAAGAATATTCCATGATCTATAACATGAACCATACTTATATCTTGCTTCTCCTTTTAGGTTATGAACTGCATTACATTAGATATGAATTGTAATAGTTGCACTGCATGTTGTAATAATGAGGGCTAGGTTTCTTCATCCTAAACAACCACATGATATTTGTAAAGTTATTTTCTCTATCTCAGATGAGGATATTTTGCCCACTTCAAATTTCTGGTAGCATTGGGGATATTAGAATGGAAGGAGGACCTCAAACAATTTGATTTCAGACCTTAAACTCAGTTATGGTGATATAGCTGCCTACTGTAGTTATGTTTCCTATTAGTTAATGTTTAGCGTTTAAGGTCATTTTCAGGTTTTCTTTTCAGTTTGTTAGTTGGTTGGTTTGTATGTTAGCAAAGCTGTGATAAAAATTTGTGTAGGTAAGTATTTACCTTTGATTTTAGTCTTAGACTATATCCTAGAAATGTAATCGCTGGGTCATTGAATATGTGAAAATTTAAACCTTTTCATATGTTCTGTTCATTTCCTTCTGAAAAGACTTTTTATGATTTATTCCTTATGTTTAAAAAGTCTTCCCCATTTCCAAATCTTGCAGATATCTATAGTTTTTTCCTAGTGCTTTTGGAATTTTTCCCTTTTTTAACTACAAGTTAGAATGTACAGGAGGGGGACTAAATTTATTTATAAATATTTGTCACATATTGAGTATTTATTAAGTATTAGGCAAAGTACTTGAGTTACAAATACAAATAATACATACTCCCTGTTAATGAGGAGCAAATTATCTATGTAAAGAATAAGCCTAATCATTTATTTAAATATTAAAGTAAAATACGACATAGTAAATACTATAATAGGAGTAGGAACAAATTTATGTGAGAGAGCTCAGAAATGGTTTCTGATTAAAGGAGAATTACAGAAGTCTTCTTGCAGTTAATCTGAATGAAAAAAACCCCAACCCATTATAATGGAAAAAACCAGTATCAGACTAACGCTTATGTTGATATTATACCATAGCGCATGGTGGAATCGCATGCTGAATAACGTTATTTAAACTCCATAATGAATACCAGTTATCACAGTTACTGAACTGATGTTGTTTTATAGAAATAAGAGGTCTCCCTTTTCCTAAATCTCAGGGGATTTAGTGAGAATGAAATTGTAATGAACAGAGGGAGAACATTACCAACTGCACATGTCAAACTCACATGCTCCTGCACTCACACACAAACACACACACACACAGAGTTATGCACTCCTGAACATTTTATAACCTTGCACTCACTAAGCTAAACGTAGCCTTAAATGGGCATCAGAGAAATACCAGAAGATCTGTGGGAACTTAACTTTTTGGCAGTAGCTCAGATGACATCCTTATCTTGAATGCCGCTAAGAACACAAGGGAAGGAAAATGAGGAAGGGAAAAAAGAGCAGGCAGTGGGAAGTGGAAGGAAAAGAAAAGAAGAATGAAGAATGATAGCACAGGGAGATGGGAAGCTGAAACTCAGAGTGGAGATGCCAGGCTGTATAAAGATTGGCTGTAAGTTTGGGAGAAGAACAGCTCATTGACTGATCTGATCTGGGAGAGGCCAGGCCTCCCACTTCTCATTGTCCAGTTTAAGCCTGCGCTCTGTCGCTCTATGCAGCTAGATTGACTGTGCTGGCAACCTGTTAGACCTTGTTGCTTTATTTATAAAATTCCTTTAAGTTAAATCAGTGAGTATTTTCATTTATTCCATCTCTGTGTGCCCTTATATGTTTATCGCTTTATCTATCTAGAGGCAGAGGAACCTGCAATGCAAAATAAAAATATTCAAATATTTTATATTTGTGTAACTTCATAAATATTTTTCTATTTCACCATCAAGACCAGAGACATTAGAGTTCTAGTATGAAAACTAGATGAAGCTGCCACACACACACACACACACACACACACACACGAGTGAAATATAATGAAAGGTTAAATACATAGGAGTTAGCCAAAAGCAATAAAAAAAATGTGCATGTGTGGGGAGAGGGGTTTATGTTATATCATTGTATATTTTTTAAAAATTCCAAATACTAAAAGTTCTTAAACAACACCTGTTTCCAAGGGTTTCAAATAAAGGATTGTGAACTTGCAGTTACCTCATAGAGTTGTTGGGAAGATTAAAAGCAATACTGTGTTAAGCTCCTATTACCTAACAGGTAGGGTGTGTGACACATGGTAGATATCTATTGAGTGACATTTCCTGTGTTTTAGGAACACAGTCTATAGCCAAAATAGAACCTTAATGTTAAGACCTGTGTGACCTTGAAAATGTGGTTGCCCTCTCTGATCTGTGTTTCTGCATATGTAATAGATGTCTCCTCTTTCAACCTTGAAATATTTTTAAGACTTAATAATATAATACCCAGTACCCAATAAATGATAATTATTGATGCTAATCTCTTTTAAATGAACTACCTAGTTATCAAAAAGGTAACAATTCAGTATTGAACATGGGATTGCAAATAGGGAATAAAGGAATTTAAGTCATACAAATAAAGTTTAATGCTGTTTTTATTGAAAGAGTAAGGACTCAGAATAAACAGCATATTTTAAGAGTGGCTCACGTTCCCGGGATGAGCATTAAGTGAAAGATAAAGTGCCTAGCCAGTGTCTGGCATAGAGTAAGGCCTTAATAAATAACAAGCTAAAATTATGAGAAATAAAGCCAAGATATGATATGCTCTCCTAGACAAAATAGTCTTTATGGATGAGGGAGATTGTTCCAGCATTACTAGAAGTGTCTCAGATCAGAGTACATCAGTTGTGAATAGCGTTAAGTTTCACTGTTTGAATTTTTGAGTGGATTTTTTTCTAATAATACATATCAAATGAAAAATATCATATGTCGTCATCACTGCCTTTCATGCTGTGCTGTGGTTAGTCGATCAGTCGTGTCCCGACTCTTTGCGACCCCGTGGACCGCAGCCCGCCGGGCTCCTCTGTCCATGGGATTCTCCAGGCAAGAAGACTGGAGTGGGTTGCCACGCCCTCCTCCAGGTCATGCATGCTAGGTGGTTGAATTTGTAGACCCTGCTCATCTTGTTTTGAAGTATTTCTACTGTAAATATCCGTGTTACTATTAGTAGTTACTGTCGTATTGGTCTCTTCAGTCTTCGTTTCAGCCTTCCCCATGCACAAGGTCTTGTTCCAAGCATTTCACAGTGTTAACTCATACTTAATAGAGTTTATTTCACTCAAGGTACTTGTAATCAGTGGGATTGTACATTGCTAAATCTAATAGGAATAGGTCAGAAGGGTCTTCAAACAGCGCAGAGACAGTTTCTCTGTGAAGCTTTCTTTGACCACCACCTGCCTCCCTGCCTTACCTTACTTTTCTTGGAATAATTAGGCTTGCTCTTTTTTTTGACTAGACCTGTTGTATGTCCCATTCCTTTAGACTAGCTCTCTTCATCTTTGGGTTGTGCCTGCTTGCTTTCTTAGCTGTGAGCTTTTTTGAGAGCAAAGCTTTTTATCTTAAGTTGGCTTTGTGTTCCGTCTGCTCCACATAGTGCAGTATATAATAGGCAGACTGTGTGTGTGACTACATAAACACAGCGGTTCCAAGTAGAAGAAATAGGATGAAAAAAAGTACAGACGTAGTAGAGGTCTTTGAATGTTCATGGATGCTTTTTTTTCAGTATGGCTCTAAGACCACGGTGAAAGGGATGAGGAGAAGATGAGGCTGGAAAAATAGGCTTGAACCTTAATGTATGAAGTCTGGAATGCCAAAGTCAAGAGGTTGCCCTCT
Source organism: Muntiacus reevesi (assembly GCF_963930625.1). Taxonomy (NCBI): domain Eukaryota; kingdom Metazoa; phylum Chordata; class Mammalia; order Artiodactyla; family Cervidae; genus Muntiacus; species Muntiacus reevesi. The sequence continues at coordinate 204,109,072 of NC_089249.1, forward strand.
ATTCAGGGGAGAGAGATTGTAAAGGACTTCTAAATTTAAAAGAAGTGCTCTGTAAAGGTCAACCTCAAGTGGCAAACTAAAAGAAATGGAAGTTTGAGAAGCTGAAGGCAGAGACATCATTCAGTAGAACTCATTGCTTGCATGTCAGTTAGATAATAGCTATGAATCTATTACTTTTTCGTAGTCTTTTCAGTCAGATTATGATTTATATCAGCATAAGTTAAATTAGTATTAGTTTGAAATGGAAAATTATGTAATATTGGGGATTGTGATAAGTTCTCTAGAAGAATTAATACTTACACCAACGCAAAGATATTTTTAAACATCATATTACAAGAGAAAACTGAGGCACAAGGAGGTAAAACAACTTGCTGAAATTCACTCAGAAAATCAATTGAAGAAAGTCAGATTTGAACACAATGGTATACCAACACAACTCACACACTTAATCACAACTTTATTTCAAGGGAAACACAAAATTTCAGAAGTAATGTGATTCTACTCTTTAGGAATATATTGTATCAGTTCATGAGAATGTTAGGTACACGATTCCAGTTGAATGAAAGAGATGGCTTGTTATTTTATATTCTTTTGGCCTAGGGAAATCTTTTTGATATGTACATTTTTGATTATACCTCTGAATGTTTATACCCAGAATTTCTCCATGTGTGTGATCTGCTAAAATGTTCATTCAAAACTCATAATACTTCAAACAAATTTGAGGCTTCTGTTTCTAGCCAAGATGGACTGACAGGATTCAGATTCACCCTCCTGCCTGAGAAGAATTGAAAAATAGAGTAAAATATATGAAACAATGGGTTTCAAGATACTGGATCTCAGGTAACAACAGAAGGTGATCCTTGAAAGAAGGACTCTGCTAGATTTCCCCAGCTTGCTGCTCAAGAGTTTTTTCCAGGCTGTGCTGTGGGCAGAAAAAACCCAGGCATAGCCTGACAGATTCTTTAAGTGTATTCAAAGTGTCTTCTCAGTTCACAGCAGAATTGAATCAGAAAGCAATAACAAAAAGATCTCTGGAAAATACCGAAACATTCAGAAGCTGTGTAAACCCATTTCTAGTATCCATGGATTGAAGAAGAAATCAAAGGGAAAATTAGAAAGCATTTTGAATTGAATAAAAATGAAAACAATATCAAATTTTATGAGATGCCATTGGAGAAATATTTAGAGGGAATTGTACAGTTCTAAAGGTCTACGTTAGAAGAAGGAGAGGTCTTAAATCAGTGGTGTCAACTTTTTCATTAAAAAATTAGAAAAAGAATAACAAATTAAACCAAAGGAAAGCAGAGGAAAAGAAATAATAAAGGGCAGAGTAAAAGCAAATGAAGTAGAAAAAAAAAAAGTGAGGAAATCATTGAAACCAAAAGCTGGTTCATTGAAAAATCAATAAAGTTGAGAGGCCACTATCTACACTAACAAGGAAAAAGGAAAGACACAAATTATCACTATCAAGAATTGGAGAGGTAGCATCAATACAGATTTTGCTAAAAAGTGAACAATGAGGCAATACCATGAACAACTTCAGGCTAATAAAAATGAAATGGACAATTTCTTGAAAGGTGTAAATCAACAAAGTTCACTTGAGAAAAAATAGCACAGATATCCCTATACCAATTAAAGAAATTGAATATGTAGTTAAAAACCTTCTTATAAAGAAAAATCCTGACTCAACTTCATTGGTCAATTCTACTGAACATTTAAGAAGGAAATAATGTCAATCCTAAAGGCAGATTTTTCTAGAAAAGGAACAGGAGTTAAAACTTACCAATTCATTCTAGGAAACCAAATTATCTTGAGATCAAAACTGGAAAATGGCATTTCAAGAAAAAGAAAATGGCATACAAATATTTTTCTTGAGGCAAAATGTCCCAATTTTAGCAAAGCACACCAACAGTATATTGAAAGAGTGTATGTTATCCCAGGATATTTGTGCTCAGTTGCCCAGTCATGTCCGACTCTTTGCAACTCCATGCCCTGTAGCCCGCCAGACTCCTCTGTCCATGGAATTCTCCAGGCAAGAATCCTGGAGTGGTTGCCACTTCTTACTCCAGGGAATTTTCCAGACCCAGGAATCGAACTTGCATCTCCTGTGTGTCCCGCATTGCAATTGGATTCTTTATCTGCTGAGCCATCAGGGAAGCCCCCATATTAATCCCAGAATAAAAAAATCAGTGTAAATCACCATATCAGCAAATTTTAAAGATCACATGATTATCCAGATAGATGCAGGAAAAACATTTGACAGAATCCATTCCTGAAACTGTCAACAAACTGGAGAATAAAACAGATCTTCCTCAGTGTGATAAAGGGGCATTTCCTAAAAGTCCCTAAAAACATTATGCTAATGATGTATAATTATTTTCCATTTCCTTGATTATTCTTTCTTCCTATAATGGAGCATTCTTGTTTTCTTAATCTGCTCTGTGCCTTAAAAAAAAAAAATAATAGGTAGTTCCTGCCCAGTATCTTTTTGTCTTATGTTTGCTTAAAATGGGCAGCTCTGTCCAGAGCTTCTATTTGCACTAATTTGGTAAAAGTGAATTTTCCTTTTCTCCGTTGCTTCCCTGGTGGTTCAGAGGATAAAGCGTCTGCCTGCAATGCGGGAGACCCAGGTTCGTTCCCTGGGTTGGGAAGATCCCCTGGAGAAGGAAATGGCAACCCACTCCAGTCTTCTTGCCTGGAGAATCCCATGGACAGAGGAGCCTGGCGGGCTACAGTCCATGGGCTCGCAAAGAGTCGGACATGACTGAGCGACTTCACTTCAGATTACCTAAGAGTTGTCTTCCTGTATTTGCTCCTGTTTGAGAACCAGGGATTTAAGTACTTGGTGTTCTGAGCCCAGAAGAGGAGCGGAAGATCTCAGCTGGGGGTTGGGCAGCTTCAAGGAAAAGATCTGTGCTCTGTACTTTCTCTGGATATTCTTCGCATGGTGTGTGCCTGGATCACTCTGTATGGTCTGAGGATTATTTTCTTTTCAAAGAGGATATCCTTGAAAGTTGGGTGATTCTACCCATTTCAGCTACAGTCCCTGGTGCACCTTTGATTTCAGAGAGTCGTGCTTGGTACTGATTTCTCCGCTATGCCCCGATTATTCTTCAGCAGTAGTTTCTCTTCCCCGCTGTCATCATAAGGGGCTTCAGTTCAGCCTCCTGCTCCCTGAGAATCTTTCTTCCTAATCGTCTCCCTGGGTCTCCTCTTCTCCTTTTGAGTATAGGGGATAATTACCCTGGGTGGCAAGGAGCCTCCTGTCTTCACTCTCTGGTTTCCTCCCATATGGTAGAGATCACAGTGGCTATTCCTGTTTTTCTGCTTTCTGGTGAGATATTATGTTGGTAAGTAGGGACTTTCATTCTTTCAAATTTTCCCTGATTTCCCCATAAACTGAGCTCACATTAGCTCCCCAGGGATAATTGGTGAGACTTCCCAGGATACTGATGAATTGTTCTTATTTTGTATATTATTTGGGGAGCAGTCTTCTATTCAATATTTCATTCCTTGCTGCCATTTTCAAATACTGGGGCAGGAGTTTGTTAACTGTTTACTACTTTAGGCGCTAAGAGTGAATTTTTTTGTTGTTAGCATTTTTCTTCTTTGTTGCTGTTCTTGTTTGTTGTGGGAAAGGGAGTTTCTGTGATATGGTTTCAATCTCCTGTGTTTTCCAGGAAGTTGATACCACATTTTGACCTGAAATCAATCTAAAGTCACACAGAAAGCCAGGTATAGGCATTCCTCATGGAAGATGCTATGATTTGTGATACTGCAGTTAACATTGACAAGTAAGATTGTGGTGGCTTATTATGGTACCAAGAAACATTGGTTCTATGGGTGCCTCATCTTCTGTGGATTAAAAACTATGTTTCCCATGACCATACTTAATGTCATGGTTTAATGCATGCAAAATTCTTCCATATGGGTAAAGCTGAATGTTTGTGAATATCTTCCTCTGATTTAGAAATAGCATACAAGGCACATTCCAAATTTTGAACATTGATTTTGTCTTAAGAAAAATTAAGTTCTCAATGTCACAGAGAAATTTTAATTAGAATTTGACAGATTAAGTACGCTTTAGGTGGTGGTGGTAGATTAGTCACTAAGTCGTGTCCAGCTGTTGCGACCCCATGGATTGTAGCCCACCATTCCTCTGTCCGTGGGATTTCCCAGGCAAGAATACTGGAGTGGGCTGCCATTTCCTTCTCCAGGGGATCTTCCTGACTCAGGGATTGAACCTTCGTCTCCTGCATTACGTTCAGATTCTTTACCGACTGAGCCACCAGATCAGGTCAGCTCATAAGCAATCTCTTGTTTGAAAAATAAGGTCACTGGGCTAGATCACTCTTTACCTGTCTTTGGTCATAAGAATCACCTGGGTTTTTTTGGTCCAAAATACCAGTTCTTATTCCTATAACCTAGATGCCCAAATTGAGTGTTCCAAATACAATGAATTTCAGCCATGGTTGTATATTATCATTTCCAGGAAGCTTCATCCAGATCGATTAAACAAGAATCTTGAGCAGTGGGACCCACACCTGAGCCTTGGCATTTAATTCTTAAAGCCCCCAAAGTTTTTTCACTGTAAAACAAAGTTTGTGAAATGCCAGTCTTGCATGAGATTGTTACAAAATATCCCAGGATATTCTTATAATTGGACAAGTCTGAGAAATCATTTATTAAAGTATCTCAGGATTTTATCAGTGATTTAATTTTGACATTTAGAGCCCCAGATGAAGCCATTCTAAATAAAATTTACTGTTGGGTCATTTTGAACAGATTTATGATGTTTTAACATTATTATAATAGACTTTGCCTCTCTCTGAGGTGGCAAAATTGGATTTAAAAAGAGTCAATTTTATCTTAAAGTTTTCTCCATATTACAAATTTTTAAATCCCAGTGACTTCAATAAAAAGTTAACATTCCCTGTAGGGGGCAAGATTGAGTCAACAATGTTTATAATGGTTTCAAATCGTGGCTTGGTTACTAGTGGTAACCTAAGAAATAAACCCACTATATCTTAGAAATCATAAGTAGAAAATGGAAAGCATTATCTAGGCCTTTTTAAAAGGAAAATCTCTTTTAAAATATCTTCCTTAAACTCTGTAGCTTATTCAACGATAACATTTTATAGTTTTGGAGATCATAGTGAGATCTTAGCAGTTTAGAGTATAGTAAGATATACAGAGACACAACATCATGTAATTTTTGTATTACTTTGTGATACTTTTTAAAAATAATTGCTGATGTTTATAAGTATTTCTGACTGCAGAATTATGTACCTTCTTTTGCTTATGACTCTGCAAAACTAAAAAGTATAGTTTATGCCTTTGTATTTGTATGGGAGCCAAGGAACTTGACCTCTTTCATGTAATTGTTTCAGGAATGATTTGTGAAGGAGGTGGTATCTGAAAAGCCGTTTGATGATCAGACAGTTGTGAGGGCTTGATGGAGGCCAGAGAATACCAAGCAGCATTTTTCAGGCACGGGGCGTTTGAGGGAAAAACCTGGCACTGGAATCAGACAAGATCAAAGAGCCACTGAGCAGATGATGGCTAAGGAGCTGAGGGGGTGAGGAAAGGACTTTGGGGAATCCCAGTTAAACTCACAACTCTGTGGCCTGATGTTTGTAAAGCGTTTTTGCTTATCTGTTAGGTACGAACAGTGGTGTAGTATTTTGCAAACGTCCTGACCAAACCTTCTAGCAGTCTCGTGGTCCTTGTGGGGACATGCAGGAACCATTTTGGTTCTCTTCCAGTTGGGGTGGGTTTCTGAGGTGGTTTCTTCCTGGAGTCCCCAGAGGAGGCAGATGTGCTGTGTTCTTGGCCTTCCCATCACTGTATCTGATACCCCGTCCCCGCTCCGGGATTCTCACGCATTGCTTCTCCAGCCTCCCTCTGAGAGAACGCCACAGCACAGAGGAGTCATCCCTTCCTTTGGCTTTTTTTTCCTCACAGGACTTTGTCAAGTCTTATCCTCTCCCTTGAATGCTAGCTGCATGGCCAATTTGGTGCCGATGAATGCTGGGAATGGAGAGATTGATCTAGGAGTAAAGGGGCTCTGAATTGTGGATTAGTTCACAAAATATACCCTGATACATAAAGAACTTGGTACATTGTTGGGTTTGTTGGTTTTAGCCAGTAAGTCGTGTTGAACTCTTTTGCGATCCCATGGACTGTAGCCCATCAGGCACCTCTGCCCATGGGATTTCCCAGGCAAGAATACTGGAGTGGGGTACCATTCCCTTCTCCAGGGAATCGTCCCGGCCCAGGGATCGAACCTGTATCTCCAGCATTGGCAGGCAGGTTCTTTACCTCTGAGCCACCAGGGAAGCACATTGCTTGGTACAAATGTCTAAAAATATTTTCTGTTATTTAATTACTAGACTTATGAAAGAAATCAATCTAATCATTCATTTAAAAGCTATTAGGAGATTCTGTGTTACTTATTTTATTAAATATCACATTACAAAGGATCTTGAAATATAGCTCTAACCCTATTTGCTAGCCCAAAGACACAGTAATGAACTAGAAAACATATCTCTTTCTGGAAGAAAATTTGTAATGATAAATGTAGAATTCTAGATTACTGCACTGTGAATTACCCTGCCTAGGTACTGCGGTTTCCTTGTCTGGTGTAGAGTAAGTAGCCCTGGATATAACAGCTCTCTTACTGCCTGCTAGGATGACACAAGCGAAACCTTGAATAAGGTAGTTACTTAACTCGTTAAGCACAGTAGTTTCTGATTCAGGGCATTTCTGAGAAGTTTGGCGTGAACTCTCTGACCCTTCCTTTATTCCTCGTTCATTTTGGGTTAGATTTATGGTGACTGCCAAAGCAAATCTAGGAAATTCCACTCACAATTCATAGCAGTCCAGGGAAATCTGGCTCACAAATCTCTGAGAATCTGGAATTTCTCGAGTGTGCTCATCTGTAACACACGCACACGTGTCATACGTTAAGTTTTCATGCCTGGCGTTCGGCGTTGTAGGTGCTGACATCAGACGGCCCAGGAAATCCTGCCCATCAAGCTGTTAATCTGCATAAATCAAAGCAAGGATTCTCCTTCCGTACCGTACGCTCATTGGTGGGCTACATTTAGGAAAGGGTATCTCGAAATGTTAAGATAATTGTTTAATTTGTTCTTTTTTCTTCTTCCTTTTATAGAATATCTTTTTATTTTATACCTTCTTTAACAATGCTTTGTATTTTGAGAATATGGTTTTTATATTTCCTGAGTCAAATTTTGTTAAAATTGTTCCTAAGTATTTTTTTCTCTGACACTATGTAATTGAATTTGTTTTAATTTCACTTTTTCATTGTTCACTGCTGGCCTGTAGAAATATAACTAACTTTTGTGTATCGATCTTGTGTTCTGCCACCTTAAAGGACTTGTTAATTAGTTCCTCCTTTTTTAGTGGATAGGGCTTCCCTTATGGCTCACCTGGTAAAGAATCTGCCTGAAATGCACGAGACCTGGGTTCACTTCCTGGGTTGAGAAGATCTGGAGAAGGGAAAGGCTACCCACTCCAGTATTCTGGCCTAGAGAATTCCATGGACTGTTTAGTCCCTGGGGTCGCAAAGAGTCTGACACGACTGACTGATGTTGTATGTATTCTTTTTTAAAATTCATTTTATTTTTGGTTGCACTGGGTCTTCGTTTCTGCATGCGGGCTACTCTCTAGTTGCAGAGAGTGAGGGCTGCTCTCATTGCGGTGTGTGGGCTTCTCTTGTTGCAGAGCACTCGAGCGCATAGGCTTCAGTAGTTGCAGCACACAGGCTTCATTGCTTCATGGGGGGTGGAATCTTCCTGGACCAGGGTTGGAACCTGTCTCCAGCACGGGCAGGCTGATTCCCATCCACTGTACCTCCAGGGAAGTCCTCCCTTCTTTCTTTCTAATACACATGCCTTTTATTTTCTTCTCTTGCCTGATTGCTCTGCCTAGAACCTCCACTATGACGCTGAACAGAAATGAAAAGAACAGACACTTTCATCTCACTCCTCACATCAAGGAGAAAGAAAGGAACCAGTTTTCCCCATTAAGTATGATGTAGCAGTGGGTTTTTGTCGATGGCCTGCAGCAGGTTTCCTGCCTCATACAACATCCCTGAATACATACAGCATCAGCTTTTTTTTTTTTTTAGAGGTATTAACATTTTAATAGATTGAAAGTCTTAGTAAAAAAAAAGAAGAAAAGAGACAGAGGAAAAAATAGCAGAATTTCCAGTGGATGTCAACTGTTGGCTTTGGTAGAGTAAGAAGAACCATCTCCTTGATCAAATACTTAATTATTCCTTTTAAACAAGCAAGGCCACTTCCTTACTGATTCAGTCATTTTAATGAAATTGTTTTAAAAGGAGTGTGTAACCCTTAAGAGTCTGAATGGTGAAAAATGCCTGCATTTCCCGTTTCTGTATTTCTCCTTAGATACTGGAGCTTTGTTCCTGATTTTGAAGTGTCTTATGAACACAGCACAAAGACACACTTATCCAAGAAGACCTGTTAAATCTAGATAAACAAGGGCCTATGTCACTTCCTCCATCCTCACCCCTCAGCACAGTGTCTGGTCTGTGAAGTGGGGCTCGCTCCTCCCCTCAGTTCTGAGTCAGTAGCTGTGCTATCTTCCCAGAAGGGTAGCTGACAGTATTTCCAGTGTATATAGTACGTAGTAAATGCAATGGGAGAATAAGAAAGCGGGAACTGGGTGTCAACCCTAAATTCTAGTCATGAAGCTCTGCAGTGGGAAATTCAGGCAGAGAGAGTATCAAGTACCAAGACACAACGGTGAAAATGAAGAGCATCTTTGGGAAGAGAAGAGAAAACTGGTCTACCATCCCTAGAGTAGGTATAATTTGGTAATAGGAGGTTGAAGAGTTTATCCTTATGAAGGGAAATGGGTAATAATAATGATAAAAATAACAGCTAACAATTTTTGAGCACTCAGTAGTTCTCAGACACTGGGTAAACACTTGACATTCAACTTGTCATTGAAACTTCACAGATCCTCTAATGAGTAGTATCCTCTCATGATCTCAGGTTCAGAAACATTAATGGTGTGCAGATATATATAAAGGACCTTCTCTGTCAAGTTAAGAAAGGTGGACTTCATCATATATTATTAGGAAGCCAGCAAAAATATTTTGTTAGGTTGGTGTTGGGATTCCCTGATGGCTCAGTGGGTAAAGAATCTGCCTGCAGGAGACACAGGAGACGTGAGTTCAGTCCCTGGGTTGGGAAGATCCCCTGGAGAAGGATATGGCAACCACTCTAGTATTCTTGTCTGGGAAATCCCATGGACAGAGAAGTCTGGTGCGCTACAGTCCAAAGGATTGCAAAGGGTTGGACACAACTTATCAACTAAACACTTTGAAAATACTAACTTAGAGAGATGTGGAAGAAAGTAACCCCTAAAGACTGTAACACTGGAATAAGGATGCTGCTGAAATAGTCTAGTAAAGAGAGAGGAACTGAGCTAAGGCATTGAAATTATATTTAGGGGAAGTTATGCATTCTAGTGGTATTTCAAAGGCAGAATGGATAAGACTTAGTGACATATCTGGGAGACTGGAGTGAGAAGTGTCAAGAATTACTGTAAAGGTCTTAGCTTGGATGACTGTGTGAATGCCAATGACTGTAATCTGATGTGATAATCACAAGAGAGAAAGCCAGAGTTCTCGGAAATGATGGATTCAGGGTAAGACATATCACAGCACAGGCACCCATGGGACAGTCAGGTAACCGTGTCCAGTAAACACTAGCAAATGTGGTCTAATTTCAGAAGAATAGGTGAAAAGTAAAGCCTAGGAATGGAGTAACATTGCTGAGTGGAAGAAATTAGCCCAAGAAAAGAATCAGAGAGGGAATAATGATGTCTAATGGATAAATAAGCTTTCTTTAAAAAGTGGCCAGAAAGGAAGAAAGCTGATAAATTAGAAAATAAAATGTTAATAAGACACATTTCTCTAATGAAAGGCCAAAGAGCTTTTTAATCTGGTCCTCAGCATTATTTTATAACAACCAGAACTGTTCAAAAATATTTTCAAAAGCAAAGCAACCATTTGAAGTTTCTGAGCATTCTGAGTTTGACGAAATGAGATGGAGTGAAAACATTGGCTGTTATTTATGAATAAGTCTCAGTATCTTTAACGGATGTTAGGAGAGGAGAAACTTCATTCAAATTATGAAATAATTGCAGAGAATTTGTAGGTCATGGATCAAAATTAAAAATGATGATGGTGTTATTAGAAGTGGTTGTAACAGAGAATGGATCAAAGAATTCCTAAAAAGTTGGCATTGTCTCCAACAATAGAATTTAATTATCATTTAATTAGAATTGGGTTAAAAAAATGCTGTTCATTCAGAGATTAGATTTTTTTACCTTTGAAATTGGTGGCAAAATTTCTTTATTCATCAAGATGGACTTTTTCTTGATTTGTTATTGTTGTTGGATTTTCCCCTCTGTGTTTCACATTAGAAAATTACCCCCTTCAGATGTTGGAATGATTTTGGAAGAAACAACTTCAGCATTATTAGAGAGTAAGAAGGCTGTCTATGAAATAAATGCCAGTATTGTGCCAAAGTCATTAGACTTGTGGCTTGTACTGGGCTCTGGGAGCATTGTGACATGGCAGCCCTAGGAGCCTTCGGTTGCCCCAGTTCTTGTGTGGACAGAATGGGATTATTTCCTGATATTTCCATTACTACTCGATCGTGCAGGGAAGCGTGCCAGCAGGGCTTTTGCCAGTAAACTGAATTTGTTCTCAGTAAATCCCAGAATCTCAAGGTCTGTCCCTGCCTGAAGCATGGTTTTCAGTGTCCTAAGAACCATTTGATTGCATTGCAGAAAAATTAAGTGTTTTATTAAGAAAATTCTGATTATATTTTAGTAAGTGTCCTTTTGAAAGGTTATTCGGGCTGATAAAAGCCAGTTTTAAAACTAGTACATTCTGTATGTATCCTTTTAAATTATCCCATGAAAAGGAGGCCTCTCTGGTTTTTGAAAGTAATTTTTTCTCCTTTACTTAACTCAAAATTTATAACATGAGCTTATCTCTGTTTCTCTCATGTTACCATTTTCTTTGAATATAGGGTGTTACCTACCTCAGCAATTAAACATTAGAAGAAATTACATGCAATGAATGTTCTTATGAGTATTGAATCAAATCACAATTATGGAAATAGATCAGCAAAAACTCAGGAGCACTCTGTACTTGGAAGGAAAAAATGCATTCTAAAATTTCTGCATCATTAGTGGTTAAGGAATTGATGAGTAACCTGTTTGCTTTTCATAGAAGCCAGTAATCGGTGAAGTAGAAAAATTGCAAGTTATTGTTTATGTGCTTGTTACTATTAATATAAACTTGCATATCTGGGTATAAATGGTTGAACTTCAAAGTGACCCATGTTCCCTGCGTACATAAACCGCGGGACTGCGTGTGTGTTACTGTCTGTCCTTCATGCCTCCATGTGGGTACCAGCATTGGTATCTCCACTCCACCGTACATAAAACAGCTGCAAGTCTGAGGAGTAAACTCTAGTTTTTCAGTTTGTTTAAGAGAATAAGTTGTGGAACCTAAAGGAATGGGTTGGAAATTTTTGTTATTCTCTAATTTTGTCTCTTTTTGCATTTGCTGTGGTTTCCATGATTCATCTCACCCTTTTGGGGGTTTTGTCTTCAGTAGAAATGCCAATGAAAGTTCTTATAACCGATACTTGATGCTTTTTCACAAACTTTTCTCACCGTCAATATAGCTAACGTATGTTGAGATAAAGTTGATACAAAATTGATCAGCTTTCTTTTTAATACTTGATCTGATACCACTCTAATCTCAAATTGTCAACATTAAAAATTACTTTTTATATGATTTATTTTTTCTGTTTATAGAAATAATAATAATACATGCTTATCATACAAAGCTAGGGCAGTGCTGACCATTAAAAGAAAATTATTGAAGTCATGTCTAAATAATAATATGGTAAATGGCTATTTTTTAATGAGCACCTACTTGTGGTAATACTCTTTCCATTATTTTTTTTCACTAAATTTTTGTCAGGAAGTTAGTAAATAACGGCATTGAGATTGAAATCCACATCTGTCTGACTCTAATGCATATTCTGTCATTCTACTATTCTATTGTGTTGGCCAAAAAGTTCGTTCAAGTTTTTCTATTACATCTTATGGCAAAGCCTGAACAAACTTATTGGCCAACTCAACATATACTATATTGTTTTCCAGTTTATGCATTATAACTAATAACATACATGCACTTACTGTTTTTTATGTGGCTATATTGCTTTGGATATAGTACCTCACCTCTTAGAACCTGTTTCCTCAAGTGTCTGTTGAGTATAGAAATCATATCTACCTCACTCTACTGAGTCAATTTGCTACTATTTTTAATATTATGAAGAATCATAATTATTTTCCTGTTAAAAATGAATTCATCTGTTATTTATGAATCATGATTACAAGGCAGAGATACAAACACATTTAGGAGAAAGCCAGGGTTTTTAACTTCATTATGGTATTAGATACATTGCCTGAGTGCATTTCTTGTGGAGAATAGAAAGAAATATTTTAAATGCAAAAATGTGAAAGCATCAGTATAAAAGCACATAAAAGAGGAAAGCAAATCCAGACAGAGGAAAGTATTGCTCATTAATTTCTGTAAGAACAAATATTCAAACTAAAATTTGGATGGGTGTTTTGCGAGCTACCTTGATAAGTTAGATAATAATGAGTAGAAATCCAATTAAATTGCCACAGGTGTAATTGCCATTGTTGACTCTGATCTAGCATGACTGTATAGAAGTACTAATTTTTACCATATTTCATCTCAGTTTGCTTCCTAGCAGTGGCATCTTGCCTTGTCTGAAGCTAGATCTTGAAATGTTATTGAGCTGAGATCTCCAGGCATGCTCAAGTCTCCCACAAAATACGTGATGGATTGTAGCTCACCAGCAATCCGTGCTTGATATATAGTCATTGGCAAAAGTGCGGCAGCTGACAAAGACTCTTAGTACAGCCACCGTTTTTACCTTACATCCTGGCAGTTGAAGGAGAAGATTTAGGACTTTAGTGGATGCCAGCCTGAAATTCATTTTTTGTAATAGATTCTTGAGTCTGAGTTTATTGAAGCATGAACTCCTAAGGTTTTATCCTGGCAACAAAAGATATGTGGAAAATGAAATGGTCATAAATATGACTGAAACATTTATTAAATTGCTAGCAGGAGAATAAGGACTCCAGCTCAGTATATGTGTTCTTTACAGCTTCAATGAAATATCATTTTTGTAACTTTTATGACTTTTTATATGTTGGGAAAGTTTAAGTCTGTACTGTGTTTACATGCACTGCATCTGAGTTTAACTGGAATTATTTTTTTATGATAAATCAAGAAATCTTCTCTAATTGATGTTGTCTAAATTGGAGCAGTGGTGTCCCAAATGTAAAATAGTTTCTAAGTCATAGGATATTCAAATTCAGAACTTTCTGAATTATGTGTCATGAAAATTTATGGTGCATTTTATCTCTTTGTTGTCATTGGAATTTCTTGCCCAAGCATGTTAACTGTATATCAAAATTTCTAAAGTACCTAACATATTATTTTTAATAAAATAAAGTGGATAAGTCATTCATTTAACAAATATTTACTAAGAAGATAGCATCTACTGGTCATTGTGCTATATATTAGGGAAACCTCTGTAATCAAGATATTTGAAATCCCTTTTGTATGTTGCTTATAATTTTGGGGGGGGAGAATGTAAAACACAAACTAATACACTAAAAAAATACACTGTGATAAATGCTCTGAAAGAGTGTTTTCTGGATTACAGAAATTTCAATAATTGTGTAAGAAATTCCACGCGGAAGAGATAGCATTTAATCTGAGACCTTGGATTAGTCAGGATGGTCTAGGTTATGCTACCGGAACAAATATGAAGTCTCTGGTTTGTTTACTTAATGTCAAGTGAATGAAAGTTGCTCAGTCGTGTCTGACTCTTTGCAGCCCTATAGACTGTACAGTCCATTGAATTCTCTAGGCCAGAATACTGGAGTGGGTAACCTTTCCCTTTTCCAGGGGATCTTTTCAACCCAGACATCAAACCCTGGTCTCCTCATTGCAGATGGATTCTTTAACAACTGAGCCACAAGGGAAACCTGTTTACTTAATAAACAAAGCTTAATTTCTCTTCACACTATATAACCAAGTGTCTAGCATAAGGTGTCAGGGAACTTTGTTCATCATGTTTTCTCAGGGAGTCAGAATCAAAGTGACTCTTGCAACATATGCCTCCGTGGTCACCAAAGCAATGAAGGGGAAGATGACTTGCACACTGACTCTTAAAGGCTTTTGCCTGGAAGTGACATATGTTTTCATATGATTGGCCAGAACAGGTCACATGTCATGGCTATACCTAATTTTTAAAAATACAGGTTTATATAGTTTTCTATGTGCCAGAAAAGAGAAAAAATGGATTTTGATGATCAGAACTAATGACTTGCACAGACCTCAAGGATGAACAGGAACTAGCCATTTAAGAACTGAAGGAATAAAGTTCTTGGAAAAGGAGATTGCCTTGGAAAAAGCCCCGAGATGAGAAAGAGGCAAGTGTTTTGAAGATAAAAGAACAGTGGAACCTGTAGTTTTGTGAACAGTAATTTTTATATGATTAAATATTGATTAGGAGAGCTGTTGTTTTGACTAATAATCTGTCTTCTATTAAAAAATATTAATGTGTTAATAGTGACCAATTATTTTTCCAATTAGGAAATATTTTTCCTAATTATTTATCATTAACTTTTTCATTCCCTTTCTGTAGGGTTTTCTTAGGATCATGAAAGATTTTCCTACTGTATTCCATTTATTGTAGGTGTACAGTTGTTGGAATAAAAAGTCACGATATGCTGATTTTCCTTTAGAAGACTTGAATTTAATGTTAAGTCTTCTTGGTTTATAAGAACAACTGTATTTTTCTTTTTGTTATTTAACTTGTCTCAAATACTCCTCAGAAGAGAAGTCTTAAGGATTAAAATTGTAGGGTAAAAGAATATAGGGCAGATAATATAACATTCTCACCCTAAAGTTATTTTCATATATATTTTCATATAGTGGGATATATCTGATCTCTTGCAGTTAAATAAACCCTGAGAAATACCTCTAAGTAAATTCTCTATTTAAATGATGTTTGATTTAGTCCTGGAAAATGGGACAAAATTCTGTCTGATCACTCAGCTAGTTAGGAATGCTCTGTTCTTAATTAAGTGGTCTTTTTAAGTGTAATACTATGGATAATTTTTAAAGTCTGGAATGTAACAAAAGACATTTCAGGAAGTCTTTCATGTGCATACCACCAAATGAAAAGAAAACTAACTTTTAAAAAATTGTGCCAGATCACTTCTTGCTCTTTCTTTTGTTAAAAAAAGAATACAGGTAAATTGAAATCCCCTTTGTTCTTTTTATTTCTTTTTCTCCTGCTTTTCCAGAGATAATCACTATCATGAAGTTATAATACATTTACCTCATTCATTTTATATATTTACTACATTTAGTGTTTCCATAAACTATATATATATATAAAATTGTTTTATATTTTTCATGAACATAAATGCTATCAGCCTCTATGTATTTTCTATCTTATTTTTATTCAGCGTTGCTTTTGAGTTCTTTCCATTCATGCATACAGAACTAGCTTATTCATTTAAACTACTCTGCAGTATTCCACTGCATAACTATAAAGCAATTTACTTATACTTTCACTGATAAGTATTTAGATGATAAGTATTTCTCATTTTTCCTTAATAAAAAATGCTATGATGAACTTCTATTAAAGTGTTTCCTTGTGCATATGTACAAGAGTTTCTCTTGACTAAACAAGCTTTTAGTTTTAACTAATTATCTTTTACTAATTTCTTCTCTTACGATTTTTGCTTCGAAGTATCTACTATGTTAGTCACTCCGTCATGTCTGAAACTTTGTAGTGCCATGGACTGTAGCCCACTAGACTCTGTCTATGGAATTATCCAGGCAAAAATACTGGAGTAGGTTGCCATTCCCTTCTCCAGAGAATCCTCAATCTAGGGATTGAAACTGGGTCTCCTGCATTGCAGGCAAATTCTTTACCATCTGAGCTACCATCTAATATGTAGCCATATTAAAATATTTAATATTCTGCATCTGTTTCATGCTTGAGTAATAGTAACTTTAAAGGATCTAGAATACATGCATAGAGAGAATATGAACAAGAACGAATGTGCTCAAGTTTAGATATTATAATGGCATGAAAAAAAAACCTGTTTATGAAAATATTTTAAAAATTGAGTGAAATTTTACATTAACAATTAGTTTTTCTCACATGCCTCTACCTTGCCCATTCCATATGCAGTTCAGTTTCTGGGAGTATATTAGACAGCCCAATCACTCACAGGCTTCCATCACATATGTGGTGGAAAATGTTACCTCATAGCAGCCAAACCATACCCGGCAGAAAATGCTGTTAAGTAGCCTCTACTGGCAGCCAGATTCATCTGCTCTATGAAAAGAATTATATTATTGAAGAGAATTATTATATACTTGAAAATTTTTCCAGCTATTATCAATTAAGACAGAATGGTTTAAAAACCATCGATTTGTTCAAAATATTATAAAGATTCCTGATGCATTTCCCCCAGGCAACTTATTTTTCAATGCTTGGGATACATTTATGGGTTCAGAGTCATTGTATTTTCTGTATCCCACAGGCTTGCCTGTTGAGGGTTGTTCATTAAAATGTTAACAGAGTTAGTGAAAATCCAGCACTTGGGAGCAGGTGGACTTTAAGCTTTCCTAAGGCTGCAGCCCTAAAGGTAACAGTTTGCTTGGAGACTGTTATGTCTCTTCCAAGATAAGGTAAAGCGTCAGCTGGTCTCAGGTAGTTTTTTCCAAAAGGCTGGATCTCATTTTCAACTGATATTCTTTCTCTCTATGACTTGTTAGATGTTATTTTCATGAAGTGTTTTTTATTCATGTCAACCCTAAATCAGTTCAGACCGTCTAATTTCTCGTTCATATCTTTTAAAAACCTCTTAGGTGGTCCCACATCTTGGGCAAGTTTGTGTAAATTAGGCAAGAGCAGGTTTTCACATTCTAATGATTATGAAGAATCTTTACTAAAACAACTATGGGTGCCTCTTAAGAGTTAAGCATCAGTTAAATATCTTAACATTTGCAGGTGGCATGGGAAAGATTAAAAATTGAAACTCCAGGGCATATAATTAATATATCAATGTTCTAAAATTCTAATCAGAGCACAGATATTCTTGCAAAGAATGATAGCTACCTATGAACTTCACATCCGACCTACCAGAGTCCAAATTATATGGAAAAAATTATATAGAGTCTTAAACTTCAAAACAGTTTTAACTTTAATATTTTCACAATACCTAAAACAGAGGTCTTAATTGTAAAACATGAAAACCAAATTTGACTCATTGATTTAAAAATAATAAATTGTATGTCATGGAAAGGGTAGATCTAGAATGTATAAGCAGTCTGGAGAGGCAAACTTGGAGAAGAGGTAAGAGCCAAGGGAAGCTGATAGCAGAAAAATCAGCTGAGGTCTTCACTGGTTAGCACCTAGTTAGTTTAACTAGGTACTAACTAGGTGTCTTCTTCCGTCCTCTTGCTGTTGAGACGGATTTCTGAATACATATGCCTTTACATCATTTCTCTGTCCTCTTGCTGTTGAGACAGATTTTTGAATATATGCCTTTGCATCATTTCTTCCACCAAAACTCACACAATGGAGCTTTCTCTTAAATGGGAAATGGGTTTGGATGGAGAACAAGGCAAATATGTTCACATTTTCTCTACATAACTCATCATATCTTTTGGCCGTGATTTTCATGAACTATATAAATCCGTTTTTGTTGAGAGTCCAGCTTCAGAATAAAACAATATTGAACATGGTGTTATAGCAGTCCTGTGGATCTCAACTATTCAAACATGAGGAATTAAAATAGAGGCCTTTCTGTTAAACAGTTTAGTTGCCCTTAAAATGTATCATTGATTAAGGAAACCCTGTGGGGTTTATTACTTGGTCTCTGTATCATGACCAGCATTCTGTAATGACCAAGGAATTAGGAAAACTTGCTTACTGAGTAGAAATCTGATAAGCACAGTGCTTATATTATATACCAAAAAAAAGATAGCATGAAAAATATGAGTATATTTATAGGTACTGGAGGAAGATGTTTTCTCTGTAGGAAATTGCAAGTTTGATTTATTTTACTAATTAGTGACAGAAGATATAAATGGACAATATAAGAATCATAATCCTCTAATTTTTGAAGTCAGTCAGAGACAACATACTTAACCTAGGGAAACATCTGCTTGAAAATTTAAAAATTTAACTTCAGTGTCAGGATGTTTTTCTATATCTGGAATGTTAGTGAAGTTTTTAAACATGTGGACGTTGAACTGGGGTTTTCTTTGATGTTCATGGTGAGGCAGTTGGAGCCTCTCCCATAAGCTCAGATGCTGACATTCCCTTTGTCTTCCGTGCCATGAGCCCTCTCTGCTGAGGGCCTGCCCTCGGTGGCACGAGGCATAGGCTCCTGTCCAGGAGTCTGAAGGTAGAAATAGATAATCTGAAAACCAGATAATGTCATGGTTAATCACAAATTGATGATGGTGCTTTTGTTGCCAGGCTGGAGAAGTAGTGCTGGAATAAAGGCTAGGAGTCATGAATCAGAAGGGGTGCTTCCTTTTACAGACCACATTAATGGATAAACATTGTGCTTTTATATCTGTCCATTGTACTTTCTGGCGAGGTAAAAAGGGAGGTTTTTGGTTTTTTTTTTTTTCCACCAAGTAAAAATTATGTGGGTCTGGTATTTCTCTTTGCAAAATAATTTATTTCTGGCTGCACAGTATTAATTTTCAGGCTGTGAAACCTGGCTTTGATTCGAAACAGATCTTTGGGAAAGAGGGAGCTTGAATAATAGAGAAAATAACTCTGTAAGGAAGTATATTATTTCTTGGAAGGATCCTGCTATCCATTCAAGTGGTTTCTTCCAGCTTTCACATCCAGGAAAATTGTCTCCATATATAATTATGAGGAACAAAGCTATGGTGAAGTAGATGGAGGCTTTTCTCCCTCCCTCATCCTTCACCTTGCAATCTCACTGTAATGGCTGTGATGAAATAAAAGCATAGGAAAGTATGCTATGAAATAGAGAATGCTCTAAAATTGTTTATTAATAGCCACAATAGCTTCAGTCATGCCACCAGCAGCTGAGCGTTCATTAACAGCCAGACGCTATGTTAACCCAGCACTGCAGACAGATTCTTTACCAACCGAGCTACAAGGAAAGCCCAAGCTCTAAGTAAAGTTCTTGTTTTATACCCATTTTACCTATAAGGAAACTGAGTTACAGAGCCTCACTCAAGGCCATGGTTGAGTAAGTTGTGAAGCATAGATGAATGGTTGTGAATCCAGAATTGTCTGACTACAATCCTGTGCTCTTCATTATCATGCAAAGTTCCTCTATCTGCATATAATACTAGATCCCCAAACAATGACAGTTTACCTGTGACGATTTCAAGGTAGAAGATAAACTGCTTGAAAAATCTCAGTACTGTGTGGAATAATTATATATTCCTTTTTGTATGCACCCCTAATTGTATATATCTCATTATCATGGGTCACTTTAAGAAGAAATCTTGAGAAAGCTAATCCTGTGACTTTCACCTCTTTTTTTCCCCTGGTTCAACCATCTTTGTGATCTTGGGCAAGTTACCTAACTTCATTGTGCCTCAGTTTTCTCATCCCTCAAATGGGCATAATAGTGCTTGAGTCATCATTTTATTTTGATGGTCAGAAAAGTGAAAAAAATTATGTAATGTATTTACAGTAGTGGTATATTACTCTATCTCTACTTCTATACATGCCACAATTTACATGTCTTATTTCCTTGCATTGCTGACAAAATCCTACACAGGACTAGGATGTGTGTGTGTGTGTTAGTTGTTCAGTCATGTCTGACTCTTTGCGACCCCATGGATTGCACCCCTCCAGGCTCCTCTGTCCGTGGAATTCTCCAGGCAAGAACACTGGAGTGGGTTGCCATTTCGTTCTCCAGGGATATGGTACTATATACTTTCTGTCACTAATTATGGAACATCAGATTTTAGGCTTTAAAAGAATAGATGTGATCTTCAATATATAGAAGAACAACACAAGGAAACACGGAAGAATCTCTGAATTATGATCACTTACAGATATTTTCAATATTATTAGCAATTTAGGCAATAGTTTGGCAGCTGCTAATAAAACTTGAATGCTGCAAGCATGTCATAAGTTTCTGAAGTTCTTCATGATATTTATGATAATAGTGATGTCATCTGGAGGAAGGCCAATTACACAAAAGATACCATTTTATTAAATCTATTCCAGGCAGCCATGTTTGAGGATACGAGGGACTCATCTGCTGATAAAGTTAGATAAGTGTTTGCCAAAGTGCATTTCATCCCACACTAATCTTGAGGAATGCTATTGAATGAAAATATTTTATGAGCAAGTAAGTTTTGAACACTGCCTATGATGGTCTCCTCTTGGCAGTTAATAATGCACACAGGTACGCTGAGGGCTCCTGAAAGTCATGGAGTTTTCACCGTCACATGCACACACGCACACTCTTCCTTTTTTTTTTTTAAACTCAAATGTATTTGATCACAGAATCCTTTTTTTGACATAATACTCAATACTCTGTGGAACTGGTGTTCCATTGACCACATCTTGGGAATTACTGAGTTAGAACATATTTCTGGATCTCAACTCAGTGGGTGTATTTTGGCGTGAAAAGCCCTTGACACCCCAGACTCCATCAGCTGTAAGCCTCTGATTTGATCTTGATTACTACGGGAGAATGACTCAGGAGGTCAAGCTGTTCCATCAAATCCTTTTGACTTAGGGCCAGTTGCTGAAACTCTCTGGACTTTATTTCCTGATCTTTTCATCACATGGTCAGATAATCTCTAAGGGTGTTCCATCTTTAAAAGCTGTTACTGAAAATAGTTGAAATTTAAATAATGCTATACAGTTCTCAACATGCTTTGCTATGCCTCCTCTAGAACGGCCTGGAAACCTTTTGGGAACTTGGCGGCAAAGCGCACCACCTACCTAGCAGTGCAGATTAGTTTGGAAGTTGACAGAACAGTGAGTTTTGCCTTCTGTAGATAGTGTTTCTGGCTTCTTCAGCACTTGGCCAGCATTGTCTACAGTTCCAACACTGCAGCCCCTCCCAGTATTGAAGTAATGACTCTTCATAGTTCACCTACTCAGAGAGTGGAAGAAAAGCTGCTGGTATGACTTGAAGTCAGCTGGATCATCATGCCTCAGAGTGCCTGCTGAAAGAGAATTCCCATAGCTGAGGAGTACTTGCGCCCTGGGAGTAGTGGAAATTCTAAATCCAGTTGGATACGCAGCCATCTGAGACATGGTGGCTCCCTTTGGAGGCATATCTAAGCGGCCATTGATTCTGATAAGCTGGACTTCATTTATTAGCTGAATAAAGGGGTTCCAGTCTTGAAACCAGGGAAAGAATAAATGTGTTCAGTAAAGAGTATTTAATGCAGAGTAAGAACCGTTAAACAGACACAGGACACTGCCCCCCAGTGATCATGCCACTGTGAGGTAGCAGATTGTGATGGCTAAGAACACAAGTTTGGGAGTTGTATACATTTGTCATTTAAATTCTGGCTTTGTTATGCGCCATTTTGGCTCTCTGGGCAATTTGATTTTTATTTTATTTAACTCACCAAAGCCTACTCCTGGGGCGTCCCAGGTTGCTCAGTGGGTAAAGAATCCGCTTGCAATGCAGGTTTGATCCCAGGGTTGGGATCCCCTAGAGGAGGGCATGGTAACCCATTCCAGTATTCTTGCCTGGGAAATCCCACGGAGTCTGGCAGGGTATAGTCCATGGGGTTGCAAAGAGTCGGACATGGAAGTGACTGAGCCTGCATGGAAGTGCAGGCCTACCATCATCTGTATAGAAAAGCTATTCATGCCATCCAAATAAAGTTGTTGTATAGATAACTTTAAATGTTGCACTGCACAGACTTCGTTTTAGGCACTGAAAAAGGATAGGGATGCTTTATAGCATCAAACATAACCTCTTAAAGAACTCTTGCCCTAACGGGAAAGGCTGTCTGTCTCCTTCTCTGTTTCCTCATGGTGCTGGAAGACAGCTACTTCAGTGAACATCAGTGCAACTTTCTGGGATGATGGAAATGTTCTCTGTGCTGCCAGTGTGGTAGCCACTAACCGCATGTGGGTCTTAAGCACTTGACCTGTGGCTAGTGTGACTGAGGAACTGAATGTTTGCTATATTTAATTTAAATTTAAAGTTTAAATTTAGAAAGCCACATGTGGCTAGTGGCTACTGTTTTGGACAGCATGGTTATAGATTATAACAAACCACATTGGTGTGAAATTTGCAACTGCTGAAGTTTCTTTCTCTTAAAATACTATTTCATGTCACAGACAAATTCTACAGTTTAAAAAGTTGGTTGTGGTCCCTTAAAAAAAACAGCAAGGTATTCTTTCCTGGTGAATGTCATCAGTCATATTACTTAGAATTTTTCTATGCAAAGAAGCCTCCATACTGTGGAAGAAAAAATATTCAGTAGAAATACCATGGGATCTTTTGAATTTCACTGAAATAATGATGTGCTTATGATCAGGTATTTGATTATCTTAATCAGGGTCCTGTAATAAAACAATACCACAGTCTTCGTTTATATGGTACAAAATTGTGAATCCATCTGTGGAGGCAAGCTTTTTGATTGTATCCCTATTTATTTATTTATATTTGGTTTTGTTTTGGAGCATAGAGATATTTTTCACTAAAATGTACTATTTATGTTAATATGCAGTGGGCTTTATAACTTATTTTTAAATGAATACAAATTTTTAGATTTTCTCAATTTTAACTTATAATGCAGTAGATGTTGATAGATATAACCCACGTGAGTAAAAGCTTTCAGAGAAACTCATTAATTTAAGGATCTTGAAAACCAAAGAAGTTTGAGAGCTGCTGACCAAAGGCATTCTTAGGTAGATTTTTGTTAATTGCTGCAGAAATTGTTAATTTCTGAAAAGCATTCTTGAATGACTTGGAGTAGATTTTTTTGTCTACTTGCTCTGTCAAATGTGAAAAGATCCCTCTCATAACTCTAAGCTTTTCTTTCTTTTCTGAAACTTTGCTCTTAATATTTCATTGTAGTTTTACTGTATAGATCTTATATCTTAATGAATTGTAATTTTTTAACCTTATGTGATACTTGTTTTGACTCAGTGATTGCTTTCTGTACTTGAATTCCATTCTATTTGATACTATTACTACTTCTCTTTTATATCATTTATGTTTTCCCTGATTTTTCTCTGTCTTGTTTTCTGCTCTTGTCATTTTATTTTGATGGTTTTCTTATAGACAGAACAGAGCTAAGTTTTGTTACTGTAATCAGATCGACAAATGTTTTTTTCTTTGATTAAAAACTGCTTATGTTTGTGTTTATTGTGATTTCAGTATGTTTGGTTTATTCTCATTATTTTGCTTTATATATAAAGATCACTATATTTTGTAGTTTTCCTTTCCTCCTCTGCCCAACATTTTGGCTTAATCACTTACATTTCAAGCCTCTGCCTTCACCGCTATTCTTCCCTAATTAAGTAATTCTGTGAAGTGAAAGGTTAGTCGCTCAATCATGTCTGACTCTTTGTGACTCCATGGACTGTAGCCCGACAGGTTCTTCTGTCCATGGAATTCTCCAGGCCAGAATACTGGAGTGAGGAGCCATTCCCTTCTCCAGGGAATCTTCCCAATCCAACCCAACCCAGGCTTCAAACCCGGGTCTCCTGCATTGCAGGCAGATTCTTTACCATTTGAGTCACCAGGGTAGCCCTAAGAAATTCTGTATTCTTCATTAAACTAATGATTACCATTGTATTGAAACCTTTTTTCTTCTCTTACACCTGTTCAGCAGTGTAGAAATTAAATAATGCCTATTCCTCTCATTCCTAGACATTTTACTTTTTCACATCTCCCAGTCCGAAGTTGAGATCTTAGAAATAAATTTTTTCTGAGTCCTCATTATGGCAAGTATCTCCCCTGTTCTTCAGTTCCTGACATCATCATTTTAGGCTACTGTCTTACCATGTAGGCTCTTTTGTTGTAAGAATCCTTTCTCAAAAATTATAAATTAATAACCTATAAATATTTTTTCACTCTATTTTAAAACTCGACACTATGAATGAGAAAACTAATGCTAGGCTAGTCTGTCTTCATTGTAGATAGCCTGTTCTTTCTTTCTGGAAATGGAAAGATTCTTCTCTTTCTGGTCTTAAGGTTCAAATACTAGAGATTTCATGGGGCTCTTTTTTAAAAAATATATCTTTTCCCCATTATTCTTGTCTAGGATATTCTGGTCTTCAGTCTCTAACAAGTCTCACCTTTTACTTATTAATTTCTCAGGAATTTTGCTCTGTGCTCCAAGCTGTTTCTTCCATCTGATCTTCTAGACAGCTAATTTAGCTTGAAGCAGTGACCATTTGTTTTTCTGTTGTTTGAATATTGAAAGGGTTTACTTTCTTAAGCCAAAAAAAAAATGGCTTTAGTCTTTTAATATGTGTTTGTCTATTCATGAAGCGAATCCCCTTAGTACCTAGGCTAGTCAGGCTCCCTGGGTTTCTCTAGCAGTTACAAACTTGCCATCTTTGTAAGATAAAGTCTTTTTTATTCTACTGAGCTGGTATGGTAGTACTGTAACCTTCCTGCTGAGTGGTCACAGGGGCATCTTTTGCTGTCGAGCCTCTGCTGGTGCTTATGTGTGAGGAACAGGTATACGGCTCCAACCGGAGAGCCAGAAATGAGTCATTTCACTAGTATAGGCCACCACCCCTGCCAGGAGGACCTGGTGACTACCTGCTGGTCTTGATGTGGCAAGTCACAGAGGCAAATCTACCCTTTGCAAGTCAAGTAGAGCCAATGATGGATGCTACCTGTGTCTTTTTAGAAGTCCTAATGACCTATGGTATTTTTTGCTCTTCTGCATTTCCTTAACACTCCCAAAAAGCTAAAACCTCAGTTAAAGGATCACATGGCATGTACTGTCTTCTCAGGAGAAATCTCAGCCCCACCCTGCTAGTTAGATGTTATATTGGAAGTTCTGTGTCAGGACAGAATCACAGAGAAGGGCTTTTGTTTTCCAGCCGTATAGTGTATCACATTTCCAGGGAAAGCTATGGTTTACGAGGTTTGGTTGACTCAATATATATATGTAGCTGTCTGTGTGACTCAGGAGGAGATGATTTAGACAGAAATTTCAGAAAGAAAGCAATTGCATGCATATTATTGCATCTATATTATTATATAAACTGTCTGTCATTAAATTGTGCCTAATATTTTATTCACTGATGCTTTAATCCAGTCTTGTGATCTCATTGTATTTGATTCAAGGAATGTATAAGGTCCATTCAGATATTGGTTTCCATTGACTGTTTGTGACTTCGTTGATAATGGGTAAATGTTTTGTGATCCTGTATTACTTTTCCCTGAAATTATTCAGGCTTACTTAATTATATAATAGGTTTTTCTTCAGTTCACTTCAGTTCAGTCACTCAGCTGTGTCTGACTCTTTGCGATCCCATGAATCGCAGCATGCCAGGTCTCCCTGTCCATCACCAACTCCCAGAGTTTACTCAAACTCATGCCCATCAAGTTGGTGATGCCATCCAGCCATCTCATCCTCTGTCGTCCCCTTCTCCTCCTGCCCCCAATCCCTCCCAGCGTCAGGGTCTTTTCCAATGAGTCAACTCTTCACATGATGTGACCCAAGTATTGGAGTTTCAGCTTCAGCATCAGTCCTTCCAATGAACACCCAGGACTGATCTCCTTTAGGATGGACTGGTTGGATTGCCTTGTAGTCCAAGGGACTCTCAAGAGTCTTCTCCAACACCACACTTCAAAAGCATCAATTCTTCGACACTCGGCTTTCTTCACAGTCCAACTCTCACATCTGTACACGACGACTGGAAAAACCATAGCCTTGACTAGATGGACCTTTGTTTTTCTTAGATGCCATAAAATTGATACTTTATTGATTTGACTTGCATATTATCCATCTTGTGTGTGAATCATTTATATCTGTGAGTCTCTGGTATTTTCATCATTTTAACTTTTTGCTTCAGAAGTGACAGTATCTGTCTGCTTAAATAATCTGCTTAAATAAGTCTATAATCTTATGCAATTTCTGTCATCCTTAAAGTAAGTTAATTGGTTTTGCTCTTGGGAGAGTGCACTTTAAGTTCACAGGCAGTGAGTTTTAGGACTACATCTCTGATGGCCCTCCTCCTTATGAAATGTGTCATCAAAGATAGCAATCTTGTTTGCATCATTGGCCAGCACCTAATTATCTTTCCTCCCTCTTCATTCTTCAAGTGCCCTTTGATGTCAGCAGTAGCCTTGTGCTTTGAAAGACCAGAGAATGGTGAAAGAGGTTCTTATTTGCTGAGTCCACGTTCTGCTGAAATATTAAGTAACAGTATTATGTTACAAACAAAATGCAATACAACTGTGGTCTTTAAAGTAATTACTCATCTATTTGCAGAAGCAGGGTCTTTAATGTTTCTCTGTTAGAGAATTTCTCCCTAACGTAATCTGGCTAGATGGAGACTCATCTTTGGGAAAAATCAGAAACAAAGCAAGACTGGACTTGCTCATTGGGAATTAGGAGATTGTACTTGGGCTGGGAGGAGGCATTTGTTGAACTGTGACAGTATTCACTTAAATGGTAAAGGGGTTTGTTCTGTTAGGAGATGGCAAAGTTACCAAAAGTTGAGACTGAATATTCTGTGTCTTGGGGCCTAGCAAATGCAGCAGGTGTGAGGTAGATGGCCAAGTCCAGTGCCACTTCACTTTTTATCAGCTCTTTGATTCTCCACATATTACTTAGAGTATGATTTTTAGTTTTTTCATGTGTAAAAATGACACACACTTTTTTTTTTAGCACTTCAAAATAAATTGAGATAGTTTATAGAAAGAATCATTATAAAGTGCCTACCTTAAAGACTTAATTTTCTTCTCTTGCTTGCTAGTATGTAGGGACAATGAGTTGCCCTGTCAGAGATGCCGTTTTTCACTCATTGAATGAACACAAACCATTTGCTTCTACTCAGTGTTGGAAGGAGTGGACTACTGCTGAGAGTATATATGGTTACCACTTCTTCAGAGAGCAATTCTGTAATATTTTTCAAACTGGCTAGTTGAGCCAACAATTCCAGTGCTAGGAATTCACCTTATAGAACACCTGTCAAGCTATGTAGTAAAGACCCATGCAGCATTCTGCGCCTTTGTGGGCAGTTGTGAACAACATAAATATCCATCCCAAAGAAGGTGGGCAGTGTGGAAAAGGGGATGTTTCAGAGTCCTCAGTGGTGACTCTCTATATAAAAAAAGACTCAAGGTTTTTTATTTTGGTGTTAAAAACTCGTTTGTTTTACTTAAAAGTGATTTCAAAGTACTGGTTATTTTAGGAATTTTAAAAAAATTTTGTTTAATTGTGTAGAACATATAATGTGAAATTTATCATCATGACCATTTTTAAATGTACAGTTCCAATGGCATTAAATTCATTCACAGTTTTGTGCAGCTATCATCACCATTCATCCACAAAACTGAAACTCTGAACCCATTAAACACTAATTCCCCACCTATCCCCCAACCCCTGATAAGTCTGTTCTACTTTCTGTATCTATGAATATGGTTACATTCATAGACATAGGCATTTTATATAGGTGGAATCGTTCAGTATTTTTTCCTTTTGTAACTGGCTTATTTTACTCAGAATAACTTCCTTAAGGTTCATCCATGTTGTAGCATGTGTCAGAATGTCTTTCTGTTTAAAGGCTGAATAATATTCCATTGTATGTATTTTGTTTATTCATTCCTCAGTCAATGGACATGTAAGTTGTGTTCACTTCTTAGTGTTGTGAATAATGCTGTTGTATACATGGTTGTCCAAATATCTCTTCAGATTCCTGCTTTCAGTTCTTTAGGGTATATTCCTTGAACTTTTAAATTTAGCTTGTAAATATCACTCATCTATTAATAAGTCTGGCAGATTTTAATAGTCACTCTAAGAGGCCTTTAAATAGTATTTGGTTCCATTTTCATATGTTGTTAATGGAACACCTCCCTACCTTTTAAACTGCTATAATATATTGAATACACCTAAGTATTCTTGCCTGGAAAATCCCATGGACTGAGGATTCTGGTAGGCTACTGTCCATGGGGTTGCATAGAGTTGGACACGACTGAGCAACTTCACTTCACTTAATATCTCCCTTAAGTACTTAAATTATACAATTTAAAAACCTTTTTAAGTACTCAAATAGCTCTCATAAACCTAATTAAAATTTGAATGTCTAAATACTCAAACAAATTTATAAAAATCTGAAGTTCACATAAATGATCCAGTTCTGTATGTAAGCATAGTCACATTTTAACATGAAAAATCACAACTCTAAATAAGTTACCTAATTATTTACTTTGAATTGTGCTTACAGGGCAATCTAATAGAGTGAACCAGATGCCATTAAACATCGTTTAGTTGCTAAGTCGTGTCTAACTCTTTTGCAACGCCCTGGACTGTAACCTGCCAGGTTCCTCTGTCCATGGAATTTTCTAGACAAGAACATTTTGGTATTGGTTTCCATTTCCTGAGCAAGGGATTGAACCCGTGTCTCCTGCTTGGCGGCGGATTCTTTACCACTGAGCCACCAGGAATATTGAAAGTGAAAGTGTTAGTCTCTGAGTGGTGTCTGAACCTTTGTGACCCCATGGACTATAACCTGCCAGGTTCCTCTGTCCATGGAATTCTCCAGGCCAGAATACCGGAGTGGATTGCCATTTCCTTCTCCAGGGGATCTTCCCAAGCCAGGGATTGAACCCAAGTCTCCTGCATTGCAGATGGATTCTTTACCACTGAGCCACCAGGAAAGCCCGAGGAAACGTTACAGGTGCATACATTTTGCACAGGTTCTTAATTTAATGACTTTGATTCTCTTCAACATTTCTGTACTTAATTCTAAAATTTCCTGATGTTGGCAGTTGTTTGTCCATCATGGAAGATAATTGCTGTCTCATTTATCTGAGTTAAATATTTAGACCCACCATGAAGTCTGGACTTGCAGACATTCAGGTGAATTTTATTGAGACTAAGGAAACTATATAATTTGAGGTGTTGCCTTCCCTGCATGCTCCAGTTATATCTGTGATCAGAGATTTCAGCTGGCAGACTGACTAGATAGATTCTCAGTTAGAACCATAATGGGATGCAGTCAACTTTATTGTCATTGCTCTGTCAACAGCTCCATTACTCAAAGGAGGCGGTCGTGTCGCCAGGATCATTTGACTTAGGTTTCACACATTCCAGAGATCTGCATTGTACTCACTCCTGTCTGCAGCTCCCACACAGGGCGATTGCTGGATTGCATGTCGTGTTTCTTTGGTTCCTGAGAATGGTAATGCTGCCTTCTTGCTTAAGTTCAAAGACTGTGGAACTTGATGGGAAATCTTAACATATTTTCATACACTGTCTGGGATCAGGGAATTCTTTGTATACTAAAGTGGGGATGAATGGAGTTTTGAATATCTTTAGGGCATTATTTGACTGCACAACTCCAGGGGATGTCATTTACATTAGAGTAGTTGTGGGTAGCTTTCCTGAATTATATGCAGTGTCCATCTGTGCAGCTGTGGACCATAATTGCATTCTACTGAGAGTTAAATAAATAATACTGTAACCACATGGACAGGTGATGTACGGCTATCACTATGACTCATTTCCCTTCGCTTGTGGGGCTTCTTGGGGACACCTCATCTGTTGACCTTACTGCTTTCTCTCACTTCTTATCTGTCCATCTGTTCCTTTTCTCACTCCCCATCTCATCCATTGTGGATCCCACAGTCTATAAATGTGTCCTAACACATTTGCTGTTCTGAACCTTTTTCTTCTCTGACAGACAAAACTCTAGTCCTGGATGCACCCTTATCTCTCAGAGAGCTTCTCTGCTGCCTAGAGCTATTGGAAAAAGTCACAACACAGACAGGTGGAGCCCACTCTAAATTCGATCTTATTCATCCACCACAGAGACGTGTTGGATGTTCCCTGGGAATCCTCTGTGGATTCTTAGGACAGCTTCATCCCCTGAGAGGTATCTTCGGTGTCCATCTCAATTAGCCTCCATGATCTGACGCTCCAGCAACCTCTGCCAGAGACCTAGTGTCCACCTCCTGTTTCACAAGGAAAAGGTATCCAAGAGGTCATGACTCCTTCTACTCGGCTGTATAAACATGCCGACCTCTCTGTGTAATTTGCCCTTCTTCCCTTGGGTTACAAGAACAGGGTTTTTGTTCTTCTGTCTAAGGATAGCTCCTCTACACAAATTCTGGTTTCACTCTCAGCCTGATTCCTTAGGGGTCTCGCACTAGAAATTATTATCTTTTAGAAATCCTTGTCTCTTCCACAAAAGAAGACAAACAAAAGAATAAATAAGCAAAAAACGAAAACAAGAAAATTTTTTCTCTCAATCCCAAATCCCCTACAGATCTATTTTTGTCTTTACCTCCCAGAAACCTTTCCAAAGGTTGTCTGGTTGTCCACATGATGATAATGCTCACCTATTGTTATCTAGCACTGTTTAGCATCTCCAATTATACTAAGAGGACTTGAGAAATATAGCAGAATTCTCAAATATATTGAATTGTATTCATCTGAAATAAAATGGTAACATAGGCTATAATAATAATAGAAAGCAGAAACTATTAGCAAGGATGTGGAGGAATTAGAATCTCATTCATTACTGGTAGGAATGTAAAATCATGAAGTTATTTTGATAAACAGTTTGACACTTTATTTAACAATGAAACATATATTCTCCATACAGCCCAGCAAAAGACCAATACTTGGTTATCAGATGTGATACATCCATACAGTTGGAGAAGAAAATGGCTACACACTTCAGTATTATTGCCCCTTGAATCCCATGGACAGAGGAGCCTGACAGGCTACAGTCCATAGGGTTGCAAAGAGTTGGACACAACTGAGCAACTGATATAATATCCATATAGTGGAATATTATTCAGCAGTAAAAAGAATTGAAGTGCTGACTCATGCCACATAGCAAGTATGGATAGTCCTCAAGTACATTATGCTAACTAAAAGAAGTTGGACAGAAAAAAAAAAATCACATACTATTTGACTTCATTTCTATGAAATTTTCCAGAAAAGGCAGCTTTATAGTGACAGAAAGACCAGTAGTTGACAGGGGCTGAGGATGAGCACAAGGAGTCGTCTTGGGATTATGCAAGTGTTCTAAAATTGGGTTGTGGTGATGGTTGCACAATTCAATAACATTTATGGAAAATTATTGAATCTTATATGTAAGATGGGTGAATATGTGCTGTGTAAGTTAAACTTAAAGGAACTTAATTTTTGATGAGATTGCTAATTGTGCCCATTGGTTAATGTGAATAAAAGTGGAATTATATTAGAAAATCAAAATAGCAATATTTATGTTTCATAGGATAATTTTTAACAAAATTCTCTTCGTCGTATGGTAATGAGGAAAATATCTGTTTACAGCTCACTGAATCCGGCATACCAGTTGTTAAGCAGCTTGCCCCGTTCTGCCCTTCGTTACTTCACTGCACGTATGACCTTCACTATGAATGGTTAGCATGGTCTACAGGAACATTTTACCCACAGGGAAACTGTGATGAACGTATAGCCAGCCATAACATTTAATTAAGGCCGCTCAGTACTCTTTGACCATAGTTAAAATGCTAGTAAAGTCTGGGACAGAATGTTTTTAATCTGATCAGGCAATTTAAATCTCTTTTCGCTATCTAATATTTGTTCACATTTTCCTTGTTAGTATTTCTGGGAGAAGTAGGTTACATTGTAAGTTTGAAAGCAAAATGTAACCAGAGAAGAAAGTAGATTCAGTGCAGTCTTAAAGAAGGGAAATACAAGCAAAAGAAATAAGGAATGGTTAATAACTCTGTTCCTGGAAAGGGGGGTCTGGGGTTGATTAATGAGGGCCTTCACCTGGAAAGTTTCGTTGCAGAGGGTGTTCTTATCTAGATAGTCCTCGTCTCCAAAAAGAGCGAAGAGGAGATAATTTTAAGAAGGTGTTGTAGTTAGAAGAAAAGAATTTTTGACAAATTGGTTTACTTAAGAATGAAATTATGGCTCTATTCAGTCTTCTCTGTGGGAATCCTGAAAGTGTACAGAATGTGAACATAGGTATATATGAACAAATCTATCAAAAAGTGTGTTAGATTTTTGGTGAAGAATGGACTTTTCCCTACTTGTTCAGGACTGGATATAGTTTATCATAAGTCTGATATTTATTTAAAAGGGGAAAATAATGTGTTGTCTGAAGGACAATAGAGTAGGTTTAAAAAATTTACAACCTGGCAATGTGTGATGTGGGGAGGGAGCATGTACAAGGTTGACATATCTACAAGTATAATACAAAGATTGTCTTCTTCAAAAACGTGATTTGTAGCCAGCACATCTGTTGTTCTTATGTAAGGGATTAAAATGAGCTATTTTTGTTGAAGTTTAGCTGCAGAGTAACAGAATGTTAAACCAACTTGCTACAAAGGTTACCTATTTTGGATTTTGTTTCCTTTGTATTGAACTTTTAAAATGTTTTTTTTCTCTATCTGACAAAGCCTCATTCTTCATTAAAAAACAGAAATATTTTGCGACTTTAAGTTGTATTTTTGTCATGCTACAGGATTCAGATGACATCTAAGTTGTTCTAGTTTAGCATTTTGAGTGTTAAATTAGACCCCAATTTTATTTTCTCCCCCCTAGGAGCAGTTTTTCATAAAAATGTTACCAACATTATTGACTGTTTTTCCATTGAATGTAACGTTGTTTTGTTTTTACAAAAATCTGAAGTAAACTTGTTCTGGCTTTCCCCTTCACATAGAATTAGTTGTTTGCATAAAGGTTTATCAGGAAATCCTGAATATCACCTTACATTCCCAAGAGTTAATAAACTGTGCGTACAACCTCTATTTAAAGGGGGGGAAACTTTTTTGCGAATTTTGTTGTAGTTCTGTAAATGTTAGTCATTTAACTTGTCAGTCTTTAGGAAACTGATGTTTCTCTGATTTCTTGTGTCTTTCAAAGTACAAGCAATAAAATTAAAGACTTATTAATGGTTCAGATCTGCTTAAAATAATACATATTTATGTATGTGTGTGTATATATGTACTGATCATCTTATAAGGTCATTTGAGTAAACTGTAATGTAAAGATAGAAATGCCCAGCTTTCAAGTTGCTTATAGTCTAGATCTGTCCTTCTTAAACTCTAAGGTGCCTGTGAATCTCCTAGATGACTCAGTGGTAAAGAATTTACCTGCCAATGCGGGAGACATGGGTTAAATCCCTGGGCCATGAAGATTTCCCAAAGGAGGAAATGGCAACCCACTCTGGTATTCTTGCTTGGAGAATCCCCACGGACAGAGGAGCCTGGCGGGCTATCAGTCCATGGGGTGGCAAAGAGTCAGACACAGCTGAGCAATTAAAACAATAGCAACAGTGGATCTCCAAATATCTTGGGAAATGCGTATCCTAGTTCAGTGAGTCTGGGATGACAGCCGAGTTTATTTCTAACCAGTTCTCAAGTGATGCATGTGTTGCTGGCCCATGAACCACTTTGAGATGCCAGGGTCATAGTAGACTATCCTTACTATTCATAGAAGAAAGCCTGCCTATAGATCATATGTGACGTACATTTGCTAAAGTTTTTATTGTCATGTAACAGAGCTGGACAATGGTAGAAGCATCTTCTAGAAATCAGAGATCATATAATATTAACTTGGAAAGAGTCCATGATCATAGGCCTCATTAGTACCATCTTTCTAGGTGAGCTCCACAGAGAACTAAACAGACTGACATGGAATCAGAAACCAAACTGTTAGTACTAAATGATTATAATCAACCTAGACCACCTAAATGTATATATATTTGCAGTATGGAAGGGTGTGTCTTCGTTGGTTCTGTCTTGATTTTCTGAACTTTTTTCGGCCACCTGCGCCCTTATGGCACCTGCTCTAATGACTCCTCTGCACCTGTCAATATTCTGAAAACCCTATATGCAAAACGGGACTTCAGAGTATTGACAGGTGCAGAGGAGTCATTAGAGCTGGTGTCATAAGGGCGCAGGTGGCGAAACCCATGAGTGGGGAGGGCCGGGCGGCTGGGCCGTGGTGTCATCAAGGGGACTCTTCACCACTGCCATGCAACGTGACAGGCCTAGCATGGCCAGAACATCCAACTTTTTAAGAAAGGCCAGAAATAGAAATTTCATGTGAAATTTCCCAATTTACATTGTTGGCTACTCATTTAAAACATTAGACGGGCCAAGAAAACACATCTGTGTCCCAGACACAGCCCTGAGCCACCTATTTACCACGTCTAGGGTAGAATACATTGAAGTCTTGTAATGCACTTCTCATTATCGACACATTCTGAGTTTTCACGATGAAATTCTCTGGCCTTTTGTCACTCAGGATTTTGATCGGAAGAAAGTCTCTTGTTTTTTGTATTTGGAGGAGCTGGTTTTGAGATTGGTGTGTGGCTATAAAAGCTGTCTCTCTGCCTCTCACATTCCAGATTACAGGACAGGTCCGTGTTTCACTCAGGTCAACAACCAGATGTGCCAGGGGCAGCTTACAGGCATTGTGTGTACGAAGACGCTGTGCTGTGCCACCATTGGACGGGCCTGGGGCCACCCCTGCGAGATGTGTCCAGCCCAGCCTCAGCCCTGCCGACGGGGCTTCATCCCCAACATTCGCACTGGAGCTTGCCAAGGTGAGTGAGCCTTCAGCCCGTGTGCGCCGAATCTCCCACGTTGTCTGGGCTCCGCTCACTGCACTGGGGGCATCTGCCTCGGTGGATGGGAGCCTTTAACCCAAAGCGGTTTCCAAGAGGGGCCTTATCATCTCTGACGATGAGGGGCCTGGCTACAGATGGCTTATCTTCTGTCCACTTAGCAAATTAGTGTTAACTGACAGAGAGGGAGAAAAGAGATATGAAAAATTGGGGGAAATTTAAATAATATTTAATACAGTCAGAAGATGAGCCATTCCATGGCGTTATATGTTCCCTACTACAGCCCATCAAACTATGCCTATGTAAATACCCAGGAGACACATTTTTTCTGTCTTTCCAATCTTGTTAAAGACATGAAAACCCGAACTCAGGTGATAGGGGAAAAGTGAGCCATCTGAGATTATCAACAGGGTCTTCAGAGACAAAGCAGTAACCCAGACCGTGACTGCAGTTACTCTGAGCTTATTAATCAGTCGGTTACAATCTTGTCTCCAGGCAATCTTCCCAATCACATCCCGATGTATATGTATCAGGGCTATATCTGGGCCCTGAGGATGCTACAACCATCAACTTTAACCCAAATAGTGGAAATTGTCGTATACTTACTGAATAATTTATTAATTTTCAGCCACTATGATTCTTAGTCTTGTTAACAACTTCTCTGATGTATGGATTAAGTGCATATTTAAAGCTTGGAACAGGGTGCTGTAATGAGCTTTCAAGTGGTAGTAGGGTGAAAGGAAAGTGGAAAGTACTTTTGTATTATTGACAGAAATGATGTTATTCATTATAAGACATGGGAGTTAGTTAGACTTTGTTACAACTAAATCATATACAAAGTTAGATGTGAATTCTTTCAAATTGATGTTAGTAACCAGTGTCAGCAGCCAAAGATGGAGAAGCTCTATACAGTCAGCAAAAACAAGACCAGGAGCTGACCGTGGCTCAGAGCATGAACTCCTTATTGCCAAATTCAGACTGAAATTGAAGAAAGTGGAGAAAACCACTAGACCATTCAGGTATGACCTAAATAAAATCCCTTATGACTATACAGTGGAAGTGAGAAATAGATTTAAGGGACTAATCTGACAGAGTGCCTAATGAACTATGGACGGAGATTCATGACATTGCACAGGAGACAGGAATCAAGACCATCCCAAGAAAAAGAAATGCAAAAAAGCAAAATGGCTGTCTGAGGAGGCCTTACAAATAGCTGTGAAAAGAAGAGAAGTGAAAAGCAAAGGAGAAAGGAAAGATATACCTATTTGAATGCAGAGTTCCAAAGAATAGGAAGGAAAGATAAGAAAGCCTTCCTCAGTGATCAGTGCAAAGAAATAGAGGAAAACAATAGAATGGGAAGACTAGAGATCTCTTCAAGAAAATTAGAGATATCAAGGGAACATTTCATGCAAAGATGGGCTCAATAAAGGACAGAAATGGTATGGACCTAACAGAAGCAAAAGATATTTAGAAGAGGTGGCATACTATACAGAATACTTCTGTATTCTACACAGAAGTACTGTACAAAAAAGATCTTCATGATGCAGATAACCATGATGGTGTGATCACTCACCTAGAGCCAGACATCCTGGAATGTGAAGTCAAGTGGACCTTAGGAAGCATCACTATGAACGAAACTAGTGGAGGTGATGGAATTCCAGTTGAGCTATTTCAAATCCTGAAAGATGATGCTGTCAAAGTGCTACATTCAATATGCCAGCAAATTTGAAAAACTCAGCAGTGGCCACAGGACTGGAAAAGGTCAGTTTTCATTCCAATCCCAAAGAAAGGCAATGCCAAAGAATGCTCAAACTACCACACAATTGCACTCATCTCACACGCTAGTAAAGGGATGCTCAAAATTCTCTAAGCCAGGCTTCAGCAATATGTGAGCCATGAACTTCCAGATGTTCAAGCTGGTTTCAGGAAAGGCAGAGGAACCAGAGATCAAATTGCCAACATCTGCTGGATCATCGAAAAAGCAAGAGAGTTCCAGAAAAACATCTATTTCTGCTTTATTGACTATGCCAAAGCCTTTGACTGTGTGGATCACAATAAACTCTGGAAAATTCTTCAAGAGATGGGAATACCAGACCACCTGACCTGCCTCTTGAGAAACCCGTATGCAGATCAGGAAGCAACAGTTAGAACTGGACATGGAACAACAGACTGGTTCCAAATAGGAAAAAGAGTACATCAAGACTGTGTGTTGTCACCCTGCTTATTTAAATTATATGCAGAGAACATCATGAGAAACGCTGGGCTGGAGGAAGCACAAGCTGGAATCAAGATTGTCGGGAAAAATATGAATAACGTCAGATATGCAGATGACACCACCCTTATGGCAGAAAGCGAAGAACTAAAGAACCTCTTGATGACAGTGAAAGAGGAGAGTGAAAAAGTTTGCTTAAAACTCAACATTCAGAAAACTAATATCATGGCATCTGGTCCCATCACTTCATGGCACATAGATGGGAAAACAGTGGAAACAGTGACTGACTATATTTTTCTGGGCTCAAAATCACTGCAGATGGTGTTGCAGCCATGAAATTAAAAGACGCTTACTCCCTGGAAGGAAAGTTATGACTGACCAACCTAGACAGCATATTAAAAAGCAGAGACATTACTTTGTCAACAAGGTCCATCTAGTCAAGGCTATGGTTTTTCCAGTAATCATGTATGGATGTGAGAGTTGGACCAGATAGAAAGCTGAGCACCAAAGAATTGATGCTTTTGAACTGTGGTGTTGGAGAAGACTCTTGAGAGTCCCTTGGGCTGCAAGGAGATCCAACCAGTCCACCCTAAAGGAGATCAATCCTGGGTGTTCATTGGAAGGACTGATGTTGAAGCTGAAACTCCAATACTTTGGCCACCTGATGTGAAGATCTGACTCATTGGAAAAGACCCTGATGCTGGGAAAGATTGAGGGCAGGAGGAGGAGACAATAGAGGATGAGATGCTTGGATGGCCTCACCGACACAATGGATTTGGGTTTGGGTGGACTCCTGGAGTTGGTGATGAACAGGGAGGCCTGGCGTGCTGCGGTTCATGGGGTCGCAAAGAGTCGGACATGCCTGAGCGACTGAATTGAACTGAACCAGTGTCGGAAGTAGAGAGGTTTTTTATCCAGCCTATGTAAATGGTATATTGTGGAAAGCCAGGCCAGTGTCCGTCCAAACCCCAAACGAGAATTGGTAGATTGCCGAGCCTGTACATAACCTCAGTCCATTGAATTATAAAATCTGAGTGCTCTGCATAATTTGGTAAGTATATTTCTGACAGTGGCCTCCAAAGGTTTTTCTTAGTTTTGTAGGTTTATAAAAGGTAGTGTTAAAAATGCATCTAAACTCTTTTCAAATCAGAACTGCAGGGGTACCCAAGGGATGACCCTGTTGTTGTTTAGCCGCTAAGTCCTCTCCCACTCTTTTGTGACCCCCTGGACTGTAGCACGCCGAACTTCTCTGTCCATGAGATTTCCCAGACAAGAATACTGAAGTTGTTGCCATTTCCTCCTCCAGGGAACCTTCCCAACCCAGGAATTAAACCTGCATGTCTTGGGTCTCCTGTATTGACAGGCGGATTCTTTACCACTCTGCCACCTAGGAAGCCCCAAGGGTGACTGTACAACCCTACAAATTATCAGCTTTATATTTAATGCATGTAAAAGCCTGGTCAGCTGTGGCCTTAGAATGGTTTTGTGAATGTTTTGTCTCTTGAATTAGTACCAACCACAACAAATATGAAAATCAAGTTAAATATCATTTTTAATCTGTTATTTACTGGGGATAATAAAATTCTAAATCATTGATGTGACTAATGGTATGATTATAGAGTTCCTAATAAAGCAACATTTTTTTCTACAGAATATATACTATGCTATTAATATATAGTATATAGTATTTATTTACTGTACTACATAGAATTCCTAGATTAGATATAGACTACTGTATAATTTATATAATTTAATAGATTACTATTAAAGATAAAATACTGCATAGATCTACTAGATTAACACTGACTGGATTTACTAGAGTAAAAGCTTTTGTTTATTCTCTGGCATTTTTCACCTTCTAATGCACTTGCCTGTTTATTGTCTTTTTTGGTTTTGAAAGTGAAAGTGAAAGTGTTAGTTGCTCAGCTGTGTCCGACTCTTTGCGACCCCATGGACTGTAGCCCACCAGGCTTCTCTGTCCAGGGAATTCTCCAGGCAAGAATACTGGAGTGGTTGCTATTCCCTTCTCCAGGGCATCATCCCGTCCAGGGATCAAACCTGTGTCTTCTACATTGGCAGGCGGATTCTTTACCTTCTGAGCCACCAGGTTAAGCCCCTTTTTGCTTTTACTCTCCCCCAACTAGAATGTAAGCTCCATTTGGGCAAAAATCTATTTTATTCATTAATGTTTCTGAGACATTTAGAATAGTGTCTCACACGCAGTAGATACTCGGTAAATAACTTTTGAGTTAATAAATGGAATTGATATTAAAATACTTTCAAAAACCACTGTTTCATAGAAATAGTCCTGGTTGAAAAAACCCTCAATTTCTACCAAAAAAAAAAAAAGATCACAAATTACCAACTCTCCTCATCTTTTGTATCTGTAGTTAGACTTTTTTACATTGATATTTTGTCAAAGAGGCCTAGTTTTTCTGAACACAATTATGGAAAATGTGTCATCTGATCTCAAACTTCCTGAATGTCCTTCAGGATTGAGTAATGTCTGAAAGCTTATTTGTTTGATTTTGTTTATGCAGCAAAGATAAGTTTTGGACTCCATTTGCCTAAAAATATAATGGATTAATACAGCTACAGGAGCAAAATGAAATTTGCCACATGGTTAAAATGTCTGGAAAAACAAGTTCTGCTTTGTTTCAAAATCATGGCATCGTCAGAAGGCTCTCAATTAAACACTAATCTTCAGTTCAGGCTATTTTAAGACTGCATCTTAACTGTGATTTCATTTTCCCCTTTAAATTCCTAGACTGTTTCCCAAATACTCTGCCAAATTAATTTGGAAGGTAATAGAATGGGAAACAATAAGACAATAAAACATGATACATGTCATACTTTTTTATAATAGTGTTCTTTTTTAAGGGGTATTTGAAAATTTTTGTAGAGTTGAAAACATTTAGCTGCGTAGATGATAACAGTAAATAGCTTAGTATTGGTTTTAAAATATGGTTTATATTAGCCAAGGGAGGACATTGCTGAAGTTCTAAGTATAATACTATCCGGTAACTGATGCAATTAGTGAATTACTTTATCTGTAGCCTAGGAGGGAATGAAAGGGGATCTTATAATCAAAAAAGGTAACTATCAAAAATGAGATCCAGTATGAAATTAAAATGATACTTAAAAAAACATTAAGCTGTGAGGAAACTAGTAAATTTTTTTTTTTTTTTTTACTTTTCACTGTTGCTGTCATGACTTTCTGGACTTAAATAAGCGGTGTCAGAAGAAACCCCTTCCTAGGGTGCTGTGAGGTCAGTCATAATGATTCTTGACTCCTTCCATGTTTAGATTGTTTCAGTTCTAGTCCATAAGCCTAAGTCTAATCTATACTTAAGCTTGTATATTCTTCATTTTATTAAACACAAAGGAACTAAAGTTGCCTCACATAGGCCTTAAAATTTAAGCTAGCATAAAATGAGTGAATTAAAGGTATAAAAAAGTGGCATTAAGCTGTTTTTCAAGAATATTTGTAAACTTCAAATAAATATGTCATGAACTGTCACTTGCATATGTTGTATTATTATTTTTTTTTTACAATTAAGTTCTTTTTAAATCTTTACTGACTTACAAGTTCACTAATTAGAAGGAGATTTTATTTAAGATTAATACTTGACTTTGGGTCTTTGAGATTTTCAGATAGTGTAAACTTAAAATTTTAAAGAAAGTGCAGAGAGTTTGATATGAAGCTGCTGCAGGCAATATTCCTTGTAGAAGTTTTCAAATCAACCT
The DNA here is from genome assembly GCF_963930625.1 of Muntiacus reevesi. Classification (NCBI taxonomy): domain Eukaryota; kingdom Metazoa; phylum Chordata; class Mammalia; order Artiodactyla; family Cervidae; genus Muntiacus; species Muntiacus reevesi. Next base: position 204,149,995 of record NC_089249.1, read on the forward strand.
GATTCTTCTTAACACTCTCTACTCTTGCTTCAGGAGAAAATGGCTCCATATAAAGATGAGTACTAAAGAGTAAAGGCTTACATGTAAAACCTGAAAAAAAGAGAGAATGAACATGAGGAAAAGATAGAAGAACATGCTTCATGGAAGAATTATCTAAATGAACACAGATATCATGTACTCTTTTATCTCATGGGAATGAAAAATAATGTGTTTCTATTCTTAACAGGTGCTCGAAGAAGCATTCTAAGAGTTCAGTAAAGACAGTCAGAGATGCGTAGTGCATACTGATCATACTCAAAAAAGAAACTGAAGGAATAAAAACTTTACCTAATGAAAGGCAAATATTACATATACACACACAGACTTAACATAAAACTGAAAAAATCATGAAAAAGGTTGATAAGCTTGAGGAAATCACAAAGTGAACTGTCAGAGGACAATAAATAATGATTGTAAAGAAGCAGAAAAGTAGTAAAGAAAGCTGAAGCAATGAACTGGAAACAACAGAAAAACTTTCTAAAATAGATAGAAGTTTCAGTTTGCAGTTTGGAAAGTATAGCAGTTCACCAAGAAAGAGAAGATAAAGGAGAATCTTGTGGGCATAATAAGACAGAATAAGCAAGTATCTTTTTTAAAGGGAATACCCTAAGGGGTCTCAAACTTCTCTCAAGCAACTCATAGACCAGAAAACAGTGTGGTAGAGTCTACAGACTTCTGGCTTTGATGCATACTTTTGTAAATAGAGGTATTTTAGTTGCTTTGCAAAGAATCAACTCTAGGGGGGACCAGAGTGGGAGAAAAAAACCTCAGAAGCTTCCTGTGATAGTACAGGTGATGTATGATGAAGCTTGAGACCAGAGTAGAGGCAGAGAGCCAAGATTTGAGATATATTTGGGAAGCAAGCACTTGTTACTGATGGGAAGAAGTGAGACAAGTAAGAGGACGCCCAGTTTCTCTCTTAGGTTTCTGATTTTGACATTGGGATAAACAATGATGACATTTGTTGAGACAAAGAGGATTGAGACAGAACCATGATCTGTTTTTTGGTTTTTTTTTTTTTATTTCAAGTTTGAAGTCCTACAGGTAGTAAGTTACCAGTATTTACTTATTGGGATGATCATTTATTCAGCATTGGAATTTTGTGAATGCATGAACAGATATTCTGGCCGAATCAAACCACACTGAACAGTTGCCAAGACAGCCTGTATGTCTTCGGCCCCAGATAGAGACAGGACTATTTTTCAATTGCTGTACTTAAAGACTGGTATTTGTTTTTGTAGAAATATAAGTACTGTGTATGAATATCTATGGGATATAGAAATAACTTACATTTTAAAAGTGAATCTTATTTGGGGACAGACCAAGTTAAAAAATCATGCACTATTAGTACAGTAATGGGAATTAGTCCTTAGTTCCCACAGATATAAATTAAATGAACCATTTTTTTAATGCCTGTAGCACTGGCACATGTTTTTCACATTTTAATGTCAACTAAAAATAATATACCATCTAACACTAATTTATATAATAAAATCAGTTTATTATCTCTTAAGGCAAGTTTATTTGGAGAAGTTGGAGAATAACCAAGTTCATAAACTAAAATTACTATTGCTTTGTCACATTATTTATAACCTTAGTAGACATAGACTGAAGTGATTGTATAAGGTTTAAGTTTCAAAAGATTTAATTTTATTCTGTAAAATTCTTATATGTGATTTGAAGTTATCCAACATTTAAAGAAATAATAAGCCTCTGCCTGAATTGAAGGGAAGAACAGAAACACATCTGTATAATTTGTACAGTGGAAAACCCATCAGACATTAGTGGTTCCTTATGCTAGCTTGGAAGATGCAGAAACTCTTGCATAATTTGAAGGTCTGAGGCTTGGTGCTTTTGTTTTTATAGGGAGCACTTGTGTGTGCTGCTAGGTTCCTGTTGATTATTCCAATAAGATTTCTTTAAAACTTTCTTTTTTATTTTAGTGATTAATGATCTGCCTAAAAGAAATTAATTCTGTATAGCTGTGTAGGATATTTCAAAAATAAAAGTTCTATTTATTTTTTCTAGGAAAAGTACTTTTCAGGCAATTGCAAAATAAACCCTGTAAAGTCAGAATGCTTTTTCCTTTGAAAAATTACTGAATCTACTAAATATGTAGTCAAAGTTTTTATGAACAGTATTAAGGGATTTATAGGTTTGGCCTCATTTTGCATTTTATACCAAAATATTCTTTCTGTGATTTATCTACCAGGAAAAAAGCGGTTTCTACGGATGTTTTTTACCACACTGTAATGAGGGTAGAAATGTAGTACACTTTTAAAATAATGCAGTTTGAAATGTTGTAAATTAAACTGTTCAGTATATAAACTTCTTGTCATATAATTCATTTTAGTTGCTTTTTGTTTGGATCAGATATCCTTTAATAAGACAGTGATACCTATTTTCATCTCAGGATCAAAATATTTTGTGTGCTGTGCCCAGTCGTGTCTGACTGTTTTGTGACCTTGTGGACTGTAGCCTGCCAGGTTCCTCTGTCCATGGGATTTTCCAGGCACGAATACTGGAATGGGTTGCCATTTCCTTTTCTAGGGGATCATCCCAACCCAGAGATCAAACCCTGTCTCCTGACTCTCCTGCATTGCAGATGGATTCTTTACTGCTAAGCCACTGGGGAAGCCCTGGTTTACACAGTAAGATACACCAAACTTGTGGGTTTACCAAAAAAAATAACAAGATAAGTCAATATACACTGACATAGAAAGGTATCAATAAAGTATTTTAATGGAAAAAGATAAGAGGCAAAACAACACGTATAGTGTGATCTTATTCTGATTAAATTAACGGACCACCACTCTGAATTTGTGTATGAATAATTCTAAAAGAACAAACTACTAATGTATCAGTGGTTATCTCTTTTAATGTTCTGTTTTTCTGCATCTTTAATGTTTCTTACAATGAGTATATCAATTGTTATATAAAGATATAATTTTAATAAATCAGTTATGTTGGCCTGTCGACTTGGATGGCTAATGTAAATCTGCATAAGCTTATATATTGTATGTCCTTTTATATACCATGTTCTTCATAACAATATACTGAATTATCTTTTACACAGAGAGAAATTAAGGTGAGTTTAGATATAAAATGAAAGACTCAGAAACTCTAAATAAAGAAAAGTTTCCCAATCTCCTATAATGTGTTAGCTGTAGTTTTTTTATATAGGATCTTTATCAGGTGGAGGACATTCCCTTGTATTTCTGGCTAACTGAGATTTTTAAAAATCTATTAGTGATCATGAATGAGTGTTGAACTTTGCCATTGCTTTTTTCACATCCAAGAGATATTCATATGTTGTCTCTTCCTTAATCTGTTTGATGAATTGATTTATGTCTGAATGTGGAAACCTTAAATTCCTGGAATAAATGTTTTACTTAGTCATGATATATTAACTTTTTACATATTGCTAAAGATTTCTGTATTTTATATATTGCTAAAGTTGACTTGCTAATAATTTTTTGCATGCTCATCCCCAGAAGATGTTATTCATCGTGTTTTCCTCCTTATATCAATTCCTTCTTGTACCTATTCTTCGTCTGGCTCTGGCTTCAGGGTGATGCCAACTCAGTGAAATGGCTTGGGTGGTGTCCTCTCTTCTCTTTTCTGTGTGACATTGTGTATATTTCTTTCTTAAATGTTTGAAAGAATTTAATAGCAAAGCCACCTAGACCTGAAATTTTCTTCTGGCAAAGATTTTAAACTAAGACTTAAGTTACTTTAATAGATATCAGTCTTTTCAGATTATATGTCTGTTCTCCTGAGGTGATGAAAAGTTAGAGGATGCTGAATATTCATCATCAGGAGAGTGGACAAATTGAGAAAGCAGCCTTGACATATATAGATGATCATGTGTGAAATAGCTAGTGGGAAACTGCTGCATATAACGCAGGGAGCTCAGCTCGGTGCTGGGAAACGACCTAGAGGGATGGGTGAGGTGGGGGAGGCGAGTGGGGAGGGAGGCTCCAGCGGGTGCTAAAACAACATTGGAAAGCAGCTATATTCCAATTAAAAACAAAAGGATGTCTTCTGCAGCAAATCAAAGCAAGGGATTGGTTGTCCACAAAACAGTGTGGATGGATTTTAGAAACAAAATTCTAAAAGTCAAAACCAAGAGAAAAAAATGAGGTCTTTAACATATAGCATTTATCTAAATTAAAATACAGTCATACAAAGGGATCCTGACTCCCCTCACACTGTTTCTTTGAGAATAGTGGATTTCTGCTATACATTAAAAAAATATGCATGTGTAGATAGATATTCTGAAAATTAGTGAGATCTATATCGAAAATACTTTCTTCTTACAGATGTTGATGAATGCCAGGCTATTCCTGGGATATGCCAGGGAGGAAACTGTATCAATACAGTGGGCTCTTTTGAATGCAAATGTCCTGCTGGTCACAAGCAGAGTGAAACTACTCAGAAATGTGAAGGTGAGTATCTCCCTTTCAAGGGACATGTCTGACTCTGAATCTGAGAAAACTATGACTTCGTTTTGAGTTTTGGAGAATTTAAGTACAATTATGATGATTTATTTTAATATGAAAGTGAAAGAATAACCTTAGAGTAGTTTTGTGTTGGTTTGTGTATTTAATGGATTTCATTTGGAAAAAAGAACCAGTATCATTTTACATTTGGTTCATCCCAGTTTCTATATTGTAGTGAGAATGGTAGCAATCCAACAATTTTTATTTTTCGTTAATAGTTTTCTGTTTCACTTAGGAAATTATATCAAACATTAAAATTAGGTAAAGATAAGTTCAAGTGGAATATACTAAAGCAATGCATTAGAGGTACTCTGTCATATGTTATAAATAAAGACTAAGTTTTGTATTGGATATTGTATGTAACTGACCATCTAGTAAAAGACAAGCGTAATTGACTCAAGGAGGGTTTGGAAATTATCACAGCAGGTAATCTCCTAGAAAATAGCTTAGTCAAGTAAAGATCTTAAAAAAAGACTAATACTTTTCTGGAATATGAGTTTGGGACTATAATATTGAAATGTAAATTTTATCAGCATTCCTCAGATAAAATAAATTCACTTGTTATATGTATCTTAGAAAACTTTATCAAAATTATGAAATTCAGGAAGCTTCTATGTGTGTCTAGTTTTAATTAATATAGAGGTTTAGGAAATTATGATGCTTCTGGTACTATTAAAGTATAATGTTTGTCTTTTCAGTTATTGAAATACTTAAATCAATTTATTGTTAACAACTCATTTTCTAAAAACTTTAATAGAGTATATCTTTTCTCATTTTGTTATGTAAGTGTTTTTATCTATTCAGAGTTCCAAAAAATTATTTTGGAGTTTTTGCTCGTCTAACTTTTCTGAGGTGGAAAAATATATATGGAAAATTCAGTAATCTGAACTTATTCCTTATGCCTACTAGGATATTAACTAAGAGCATTTTTTTTTTGATTCAGTAGTGCCAAACATATATCCTAATTACTTCTGGTGAAAATATTATCACAAGTTCATTTAGACCTTTTACCTTCAATACCTGGTATATATAATTAAGTCTTTTGGTTTTTTCCCCTTTCCAGAAGGCAGTATTTGGGATTGTTTCTGTTCAGTTCAGTTCAGTCGCTCAGTTGTGTCTGACTCCTTGTGACCCCATGAACTGCAGCACGCCAGGCCTCCTTGTCCATCACCAACTCCCAGAGTCCACCCAAACCCATGTCCATTGAGTCGGTGATGTCATCCAACCATCTCATCCTTTGTTGTCCCCTTCTTCTCCTGCCCTCAATCTTTCCCAGCATCAGGGTCTTTTCCAATGAGTCAGTTCTTCGCATCAGGTGGCCAAAGTATTGGAGTTTCAGCTTCAGCGTCAGTCCTTCCAATGAACACCCAGGAGTGATCTTTAGGATGGACTGGTTGGATCTCCTTGCAGTCCAAGGGACTCTCAAGAGTCTTCTTCAGCACCACAGTTCAAAAGCATCAATTCTTTGACGCTCTGCTTTCATTATATTCCTACTCTCACATCCATACATGACTACTGGAAAAACCATAGCCTTGACTAGACAGACCTTTGTTGAAAAAGTAATGTCTCTGTTTCTGTTACTTGGTTATAAAAATTGTGTCCCTCTCTGTCAACAAAGAAGTGGGAAAAGTAAAATCTAGAGTATAATGATGGAGGACAAATAGGAAGAGGAACTATTTCCTAGATGAGAAGTAGAGTATGTGTATACAAGCAATTGGACTAGAGAGTTAGGGATCTGCAGGAAGTCTAGATTGGACCGCTATTTCCTTGCTATGTTCTGTGTTTTTCTTCCCCCCTCTTTTGGGGATGATTCTGTTGCTCAACCTTTTATCACCCCTCCCCCTTTACTTTTTTACTTCTGGAGTCACACACAAACTAGATCCAAGGGTGGTGGACTTAGGAACAAAGAGAGTTTGATTATAGGTGAGAAGGTACAGCCACCAACTGATGAGAGTGGTTGTGACAGTTCCATTAATCATCCAACAATGTATTACTTCTTAGTTGAAAACGGAATGAGCGTTTTCTACATCACATTTCATCAAAACAACATGTAGAGCCAAGGCAGAGTTTGGCTAAAGACAGTGCGACTCTTTATTCGCAGTTGTCTATGTTCTTTAGGAAAGGGGGCTATTGATGTAATGTAGGCACCACCCAGAGCCCTGCATCCAGACGTCTCTTTCCTTATTTCCTGCCCAGGCAGCCAAATCTCTTTAACCAATGCCCAGAAAAAATTATATGATTTAATGTTTGGTATTGGTGGGGAATAGCAGAATTAGAAGAAGTGGTGATTAGAACTTGAAAACTGAAGGTTTTATGAAGCCTTGACTTTGTGTCTTAAGTCATATTTATTTGGATAGGTCTTAAAAGTGACTATTATCAATTTTCTTTGGGTTATACTGTTTCTTTATGTAAAAGAACAAGTGGTATTTCCTTACATAAATTTATTTAATGTAATTGGTGGCATAATGTATCTGGAAAGACTGCAAACTGTTGTTACACTCAGTTACAGGTTTTAAATTATAGTCAGTTTATATAGTATCAATGTAAAAAGTGGTGCCATAAATTTAAAGTTAGTGTTTATTCTAAATAAAAATACAATGATATCAATTACTTTTAACCAACTGTTGAAGGTAAGATATTTTTTTTATGGATTACAATGAATGTTAAAATATAGTAGAACTAAAAGAGATAGTTTTAAATGATGCCCTTCCTATTTCTGTTGTAGCACATTTTGTATTTCTGTTCATATGGCAGTGAAATTCTCCAAAGAAATCTTTTTTAATCTGTAAGTTACTAGATCTATTCAGAAATAAGAAAGGTGACTCCATCACATTTTCCTGTGATTAGGAATATGGTGGAAGCATTAAAAGAAATTGCAAAGTCAACTTAATAACTTTGAGAAATTGTCTTATTGGTTTTGTGTGTTACTTGTTTATTGACCATCTCACTTCAACATTTGAGTAAGGTCATTGAGGACAAAAACTCTGTCTTATTTCATGTTGAGAAATTTCATTTATTACAGAGCCTGAAACAGTTCTTGATATAGTGTAAGCTACACTGATTCATTGGGAACAGGGTGTATAGTAAGTTAAGTTCGTTTACTTGGGTTGAATGTCCAAATGAAAAGAAAATATGGGACCAGAGTTGAGATTGTATTTGGAAAGAGGCCAGTGATCATCATGGGAATTTTTGCTTTATCCGACTTTTTTCACTTCCTTAATAATCTTATTGCACTTTGGTTGTAATTCAAAGGCTAAGAGCATAAACATTAAGTGCAGTTCAGCATTTTTAGATTTTTGTGTCATTGTCCCTCTTTCAGTTCAGTTCAGTCACTCAGCCATGTCCAACTCTTTGCGACCCCACAGCATGCCAGGCCACCCTATCCATCACCAACTCCCAGAGCTCATGTCCATTGAGTTGGTGAGGCCATTCAACCATCTCATCTTCTGTCGTCCCTTTCCCCTCCCACCTTCAATCTTTCCCAGCATCAGGGTCTTTTCCAATGAGTCAGTTCTTCACATCAGATGGCCAAAGTATTGGAGCTTCAGCTTCAGCATCAGTCCTTCCAATGAATATTCAGGACTGATTTCCTTTAGGATGGACTGGTTGGATCTCCTTGCAGTTCAAGGAACTCTAAAGAGTCTTCTCCAACACCACAGTTCAAAAGCATCAGTTCTTCAGTGCTCAGCTTTTATAGTCCAACTCTTACATCCTTACGTAACTAGTGGAAAAACCATAGCTTTGAATAGATGGACCTTTGTTGGCAAAGCAATGTCTCTGCTTTTTAATATGCTGTCTAGGTTGGGTCATAACATTTCTTCCAAGGAGCAAGTGTCTTTTAATTTCATGACTGCAGCCACCATCTGCAGTGATTTTGAAGCCCTAAAATATAAAGTCTGTCACTATTTCCACTGTTTCCCCATCTGTTTGCCATGAGGTGATGGGACCAGATGCCATGATCTTGGGTTTCTAAATGTTGAGTTTTAAGCCAACTTTTTCACTCCCTTCTTTCACTTTCATCAAGAGGCTCTTTAATTCTTTGCTTTCTGCCATAAAGGTGATGTCATCTACATATCTGAGGTTATTGATATTTCTTCTGCCAATCTTGATTCCAGCTTGTGCTTTATCCAGCCCAGCGTTTCTCATGATGTACTCTGCATAGAAGTTAAATAAACAGGGTGACAATAAACAGAGGTCAGGGACCTTCACTGTCTATTTAAAAGAAAGAACTGTCTTCTGCTTTGGGATATCTTCTTAACTAAAATCTTCTCCAAAAGGCTTGTTCTACTGAATCTTTGCATTTGAATGTATATAATTTATACTAACATGAAAAAAATGATGAGGGAGCATTCATCTCCTGATTTAACATTTGAAACCTGTCAGTCAATGTCTATCATTAAGGTTTGTTTTGTTTCATATCATTAGGAGGATTCTCTTGTGGGATTATTTTTTCATGTTTAGATGTAGGCTCCTGTCCAGGCAGAGAGGAATATAAATATATGTTTGTCTGTGTGTGTATGTGCATGTTTGTCTAAAAGAATCCCTTACCTTTTCCCATCAGTAACTTACTACCCCAGATTCAGTAAAACCTCTTATGTTCACTAAAGTCATGTTTTATTTCTCCTGGGCCAGTTTGGCTACGATATCTTTTCCTAAGTCTGTCATAAAATGGCCAAAGTGATTCTTTGGTGTAGTAAACTATTCACATCCAAAAAGAAGGTTGTTTCAGTTATTTACTCTTTTCAAAGATTTATTCATCTAAATCTATCTAATTTAAATTAAGAAAAGCAGAACACATCAATATAATATGAAAGGGTATATCAGAAGATTGTCCACAATTTTTTTATGTAACAAAAAATGTTAATTTGAACTTCATTCCACTTGGATAAAGCACAGCTAGGTACCAGATGTCCTTACATGATCTCCTCTTCTAGACTATACCTTCTCTGACATTCCTTGAGTTATTCTTTCCTGGCTTAAATGGAAGGCAGAAAAATAGCATCATTATATTGGAAAGTTTCCCTTCAATGGCCCTTCACATGTCAAATAGTTGTTTGCAATTTATTCTGAAGAGTCTTCAGCCTTGTTCCATTACCACAGTGTTTAGTTGTTTGGGATTTCTGACAACAAATATGTTTATTTATACTCAGGAAACTCATGAAAGTTGCTGGCACAGTGTCCTTAGTAGCTGTTCCAACTCTGCTTTGATAAACCATGGAAAATAAACGTCTGTGCTAAACTGAAAAGCACTTGCTTTTACTCATATTTCCAAAAGTGTATTAACTTTAAAATAAATAATAAATAAGCTCATTGACTATTTCCCAAAAAGAACACTACATATTAAAAATTGAGATTCAAGTAAGAGAACCATAAATTTTGGGAAATGTTTTAGGTCATTAATTTAAAAACACAAAGCTATAATCTTTTGAATCTTCTTAAAATGAAATTTGGAGCACTGTAATTAAAATATAAACGAACTCCCTCTTACAGAATCTGCCTGCAATGCAGGAGATCCCAGTTCTATTCCTGGGTCAGGAAGATCCTCTGGAGAAGGGATAAGCTACCCACTCCAGTGTTCTGGCCTGGAGAATTCCATGAACTGTATAGTCCATGGAGTTGCAAAGAGTCGGACACAACTGTGCCACTTTCATTTTCATTTCACTACCTTAAGTAAGAAAGACCAGGCTCCTAAACCCAAGCTTACTTTCTGCTCTCATAACAAATAAGCACGTTTTATTTTGCTTTATAAGTAATTTTTTGCTTTCATCTGCCTGTAAGTGATGCACCAAAATAGCATTAATAAAAACTAATATTTATATGGAGCACTTAATGTGCTCTCAGCTACACTTAAACCACTTTGCATAGGTTTTCTTATTAAGTCATAATACAGTGCTGTGAGTTTGGTTACTGTTTTTTTAAGTTTTTTATTTATTTATTTTTGGCTGTACTGGGTCTTCGTTGCTGCCAGGGCTTTCCTGTAGTTGGCGATGAGCAGGGGCTGCTCTCTAGTTGTGGCTTGTGAGTGGGCTTCTTATTTCAGGGGCTTCTCTTGTTGTGGAGAGCAGGCTCTAGGGCGTGTGAGCTTCAGTTGTTGCAGCTCTTGGGCTCTAGAGAACGGGCTTAGGTGCTCTGTGGCATATGAGATCTTTGTAAATCAGGGATTGAACCTGTCTCCTGTATTAGCAGGCGTATTCTTTATCACGCCTGCTTACTGGTTACTCTTATTAACTCGCTTTACAGAAGAGGCTGAGACACAGAGAGTCTTAAGTAATCTTGCAAGTTTTAATGGATATGAAACCATGGGGCCAGGATTCCAACCTGTTAGATTTATTCCAGAGCTTTCACTCTCAACAAGCGATGTTGAGCAAGCAAGGGTCGGTGACCACGTAGCATACATTCCAACCCACGCATTGCATTTATAGGGAAATGTATTTATATCTGCAGCGACAGGAGTACCGTTCTGTGCCCTGTGATCCAGAAAGGCCAGAGTTAGATCCATTTCGGTGATCCTGGCACCACCTGTAGAGTTTTTGCTGTATTTTCTACTTATTAAAATGAAAGCTTATTCTGTACCACTGTGCTAAAAATAATCCACCCTCTATGACTTGAGAATTGAAATTGCAGGTGAAGGAGAATGGGAGTAGTGAAAGATGGAACTAAACTAATTTTGTCTTCATTCATAGAAGGGAGTCAGCAGCAGAGGTCTAAAGTTAAAGAGGAAGAGGTCAGGGTGATAATTATGGTGAAGTGGATTGTAATTTGCTTTTGGCAAAAACATAGATAGTATTTAAAAGAGTGTATGTGGTATTGTATTGTGATGAAAGTGTTAATCCCTCAATCATGTCTGACTCTGTACAACCTTATGGACTGTAGTCCACCAGGCTCCTCTGTCCATGGAATTCTCCAGGCAAAGATACGGGAGTGGGTAGCCATTCACTACTCCAAAGGATCTTCCCAACCCAGGGATCAAACCCAGGACTTCTGCCTTGCAGGCAGAGTCTTTACTGTGAGCTGTCAGTAATTAATGTGAAGAAAGATGTTCTTAAATCATCTTTAAACAAAAAGCTCAGAGAATCCTGGTCATCAACTGCAAATAAACTGCATGGCCTGGTGAAATCACAACTGATGTAGATGTCAAAACACAGGCTGCTACTGCTGCTGCTGCTAAGTCGCTTCAGTTGTGTCCGATGCTGTGCGACCCCATAGACGGCAGCCCACCAGGCTCCCCCATCCCTGGGATTCTCCAGGCAAGAACACTGGAGTGGGTTGCCATTTCCTTCTCCAGTGCATGAAAGTGAAAAGTGAAAGTGAAGTCACTCAGTCGTGTCAGACTCTTCCATGGATTTTCCAGGCAAGAGTACTGGAGTGGGTTGCCATTGCCTGGTCCTTTGCAAATATAGAACTTTTAAAGTAGGAAACAGGTCAATCTATCTATATTTCTTGGTGATTGCATTTGTTTCAGGATTTCTTCTCCCTCTCTACACACATATACGCACATCTATCTGTATGTCCATGCTGCCTCTCTCAGGTGCATAGAATTGTATTCATCACCGTATTTGTTTCACGGCATAATCTCATTATTATTCCACCCATACCCTGCTTTCTTTTTTTCTCTTTGTTTCATTATCTTAGCTTAAAGCTTGAAGCAGTGTCCGAGGCTTCCACTTGTTCTTCCCAACTATGGCAGCTATTGCCCTACAGGCCAAGTGCTATCTGTCAGTTGTGTCAACTTAGAGGGATGTTCAGGCTCATTATACATTTGGGATCTTGGGAAGTAAACACTGGGTGGGTCCATGCACGCAGTGGACCCACTGTGACCTGACCCTGGTCCTAAGCTCCGTTAATTGCCTGGCTCTTCTGCATCCTCATACTAATGTGGGACCATGATGCCACCAACAGTTGCCACCACCACCCTGTATTTGGGTACCATAGCCTGCTTTTATTTAGTTGCTTTAAACAATGTAATAAGCACTCATGAAACTACCAGAAACAAACACCAAGGCCAGGATAATAATCTGTATGTATCATGGTGCCCCCTCAACCACTTTGTATTCAGTATGCTGCATTTTCTTGCCTTTTTTTAGATAGTTTTATTGCACCTATAGATATTTCATTTTTATTATTATTATTGATTATTGCAGTCTTTTAAATTGTACAAAAACAATTTGATATGTGTGAACCTTTTATTTCAATGAAATGATTTATCTATAAATATTAATATTATATAAATATAAATATATATATATATTTATTAAATATATATATATATTTAAATATAAATATATATATATAAATATAATATTATAAATATTAATGTTTGCATGTTGTTCTAGTTCATTCTTTAGAATGAGATGTAATATTCCAGTATGTGGATTTACCTTCATGTGTTTATCAACTTTCTCACTGATGGACATCATTTCCTGGTTCTTCCTGTTATGGGTACTGGTTACATACTTATAGACACACAAACTCTGATTTCCTGGAGGGATATTTATCCTCTTTTTGATCCCTTTATTTCCCAAAGTGTGATGCATTCACGTTTCAACTAGGATTGATGTCTGTCTAGGCAGCTTGGGTCACGCTGACGTTAGCAGGCTGAACCGTAATTCCACCTGCTGTGGCTTGATGCCTAATTGGGGAACAGAGAGGCTGACACTGTCGTTAGGGTGCCTCTCCCTCATTCCAGGCCCGTGAGCTGCCCTGCCCTCCTCCAGATTGGGGGAGGAGCATCTACTGAGTGATCAGTGAGCCGTCCTGGCTCGCAGGACTAGACTCCTTCTTCTAGAGTACCCTTTGTCTTCTCCATGGAGCTTTGGGCTCATGATACAGATTCAGAAATCATACAGGAGAAATAGAGATATTGCAAACATTTCCGTATCTTTTTTGCTTGTTTTTGTTTTCAACTATCGCAGTTTATATACATTTTCCAAAAGCATTAAGAATTACCTACTCTTTAATTAAGCTACATACAGTTGGCTTACAGTATTATATTAGTTTTAGGTGTACAGCATAGTGATTCTGTATTTTTATCATTTATATTCCGCTTAAAGTTATTACAAAATAATGACTGTATTTCCCTATAATGTACAATATATCCATGTTTCTTATGTATTTTTATACATCAGTTCAGTTCAGTTCAGTCACTCAGTCGTGTCTGACTCTTTGCGACCCCGTGAATTGCAGCACGCGAGGCCTCCCTTTCCATCACCAACTCCTGGAGTTTACTCAAACTCATGCCCATCGAGTCGGTGATGCCATCCAGCCATCTCGGTTTGTATATCTTAGTTCCATTCCTTTATATTGCCTCTGCCACCTTCCCTCTCCCCATCGCTATCCACTCATTTGTTTTCTATATCTGTGAGTCTGTTTTGCATATACATTCATTTAATTTTGGGATTCCCTGGTGGCTCAGACTGTAGAGAATCTGCTTGCAATGCAGGAGATTTTTTAGATTCCACATTTAAATGATAACATACAATGTTTGTCTTTCTCTGACTAGTTTCATTAAGCATAATACTCTCTAGGTCCATTCGTGTTGTTGCAAATGGTAAAAGCTTATTTTTTATGTCTGGGTATTATTCATACACACACACACACATGCACATGTCACATCTTCTTTGTCCACAGTATGTTGATGGACACTTGGTGTTTCTTCCATATCTTGGCATTACCTCATTTTTAAGCGCAGTATTTTCCTGGTAACAGCCTTCAATGTTCAGTCTCATTTTTAAGGCACATTAATAAAAGAGATGAGCCTATAACAATTGAAACTCCTTCTGAGAACAGGATTAATTCTGGGCGAGGCCATCATCCTTGCAAAGATTGCTAAAGCTCATCTTCCTCAATTAATCTGCTCTTAGTTCCAAACCTCCTTCTTCCTAGTTCCCCAGACCCTCTCCCTGGAAGGAAAATTTGAATTTTAAAACACAGAGACAATAATGGAAACTTAACTAGTACTACTAGCTTTGAGAATCAAAGCCTGACTCAACTTGCCATGGGTTCCTGTGTGTGCTGAGCAAAAATGACACCCAGCCGGGTCAATATGTTTTTATCTCTTTCTCTCCTCTCTCTCTCTCTCCCCATATAAGATAGACAGTGACTTGTAATCAGACGAATTGATTGTAAAATTTATTTTGCTCTAAGGAACATGATCTTGATGATGCATTTTTCTTGGGAAGCAGAGCATTGAGTAGCTTAGAAATTTGTTGCATGTGTATTAAAGAGTTGAAATCTAAAATGGAAATCTAAAATAAGTCATTTGGGAAGGGCACATGGACCCAGGTTAGCAGTGGGGTTTTTCAAGTTTGCCTTTTAGAAGCTGCCCAGGTGACACATCCAGGAAAGTGAGGCCAGCTGGGAAGCACATCTAGAGGATCAACCAAACAGCAACCGGGAGCTGACATCTGAGGCAAAATTAGCACATATCACTTTCTAGTGTATTTATCAGAAGTTGCCAGTCTAAACTTTTAGTTTCTTCCCGCAAATGGCTTCCACTGTTAAAATGCACACATTCAGTAACGGGCGCTACCTTGGCAATCTTAGTCAACTCCCAGCAATATTTCATACGAGTTACTGAAGTGACATCGCTCCCTTAATTTCAACCTAAACAAAATGGTTTTCATGGAAAGTTGCACATGGAGTTTTCTATGAGAGCTGGGAGGAAAAAGAGTTCTTTATTTGAGGCATGGTGGGTAACAGCATCATCATAAACATGAAGTCTGTGAAAAATATGTATTCCAAAAGAAAATTATTTAATAAAAAGAGATTCTGTAGTTTGTGTTCTGGGTTTGGGATCAAAATTAGGAATATTCAGATCTTGTCTTAGCTTTTATTTAAAAGAATTTAGTTTTTAGTTTTCATTCTGAGAATAAGAGGGAAATTGTAGAGAGAAATGACAATTTTAAGTTTCAAGTACAATTCAGAGAATAAATGTGGAGCAAGAAGAGCACATTGTGGCCAGAAGTCCCAGGTTTGGGACCCACATGTCAGGGTCTGTGCTGTAGGTACGTGTGGGGATTGCATGATCTCAAGCAAATAAATGAATGCCTGTGTTTTTAACAGTAGAGATAAGAATGGTCTTTTCTATATAAAGGTTTTATGAGTATTATATAAGAAAAGCATTTGGCCCTTCTAGATCTTCATTAAAGAAGGCAGGGATATATATCACAGACAATTTAATAATGAAATATTCAATAAGTCATGTGATTTGAGATCTTAAAAAAATAATTATAAAAGAGTTCTAACATAACATTTCAATTATGACTTGTAGTACAGTTTCCTATAAATAAACTCTTTTAATCTTAAACAAACAAAATTGACCTACTGGAGCATGTATTTGCCTACTCCAACCAAAGTATTAGCGAGCAAAGAAAGGGACCCGAATTCATCATCTTGATGAAGAAACGTGGAACTGGGGATTTAAGATTATCTGTTAATTCCTGACGAGTCTCAGCCTGTTTTTACTCCTCCAGCCCCAGCTTCACCCAAATTATAGAAATGGATGTTTGAGACCAAGAGGATTTGATTTATTTAGCATAACACAGTGGTCAGGAAATTGCATTTTAGTAGATTCAGGGACATTTTCCCAAATGCTGAGAACCAGTGTTGTTTCCCCAGTGCCATTGAATATTTAAACCCCTTTAAAAAATACTAAAAAAAAAAAAAAAAAACATAGTGAAGTAATTCACAAAATTCTTATAGTTCAGTTTCTACTGAAGATCACTGGAAAAATTGAGAGCCTCCAAAACATCTTTCTCAGAGACTAAAAATTAGGTGTTTGTTAGTGATAGAAAAATCTATTCTACCCTGGAGTGAAAGAACCAGATGAATGTTTTGAACTTTGACATAAGGAGAAGATATAAACTCAGATATACTCCCTTATTTCTTCATTTTACTTATAAAATCATTGCTGCTGGATAGTGAAATGTAAAAGCAATATTAGAGACCAAAATAAACAAAAATGCTGGTTTTATGATATTGTTGATTTATCTGTAGCTTCAACTAAGTGAGAGAGAAAGAAAGAAAAACTGTCTCACAAATTACCATGGCTCATTGCCTGAAGAAAATTAGTCTACTCTAAGGAAATATCATGCTGGAGTTAGGTAAAAATGCAGCAAAATTTGAAATATAATATCATGATCCCTGACTGCATTTCTTATAAGTGTTGTCAGTTACTGACTGTGTGTATACTTCATTCACCATCTAGGTATGGGAAAATCTATGGAGGGCTCCTCATTTATTTTAGATGCTCCCATTTTAGTCAAGATATAAATAAAGAAAGATGTGATAATGCTTGAGCTGTCTTTTTTCTTAGTCCCAAGTTAGGAATCACTCTTTTTCTTTCAGCATAATTTTATCCTATTTCAGTGTATATGTTTCTCATCTATACAAAGTTCATATTAAATTTTTATAAAGACTTTATTTTTTGGAGCAGTTTAAAGTCCATAGCAAAATTGGGAGGAAGGTACAGAGGTTTCCCTGTACTACCTGACCCTGCACATGCAGAGCCTCCCTCTATATCAATATCTCCCACCACAGTGGTACGTTCGTTCCATTGAGGAACCTGTATTGGTGCATCATAGACACCCGAAGTCTATAGTTTACCTTAGGGTTCACTCTTGTTGTTTCACATTCCATTTATTTGGACAAGTGAAAATTAACATATATCCATCATTTAGCGTAAAGACTATTTTCAGTTCCCTAAAAATCTTCTCATTTAAATTTTTTAAATGAGTATGTATGTTAGAAATATATTAAGTAAAAAGTAATATAAGTGATTCAAGGATATAGCAGAGTATGGAGATGTGATTTTAATGACTAGAACTTTAGAAACGATGGGCTTCCCTGATAGCTCAGTTGGGAAAGAATCTGCCTTCTATGCAGGAGACCCCGGTTCGATTCCTGGGTCAGAAAGATCCCCTGGAGAAGGGATAGGCTACCCATTCCAGTATTCTTGGACTTCCCCCTTGTAGCTCAGCTGCTAAAGAGTCTGCCTGCAATGTGGGAGACCTGGGTTCAATCCCTGGGTTGGGAAGATCCCCTGGAGAAGGAAACGGCTACCCCCTCCAGTATTCTGGCCTGGAGAATTCCAGGGTCATAAAGAGTCAGACACAATTGAGTGACTTTGACTTCTTAGAAATGATATTGTAAGATTTATTATTATTATCATCATCATTTTTTTTTATTATCACTATAGTTACAGAGCTATTTTACTTTCAAAGATAGGTGTTTGCCAAACTGGAACTCAGGGCCACTATGATGTTTGCCAAAGAATTCCAAAGGAAAAGGAGTGAGCTGCTAATAAGATCATAATAAATTTAGCTCTATTATCTTTTATTCTAGGTCTATCTTATCTCCATTTATCATCTCCGGTTCTTCCACCCTTTCTTATTTTCTATTCTCCTCTGTTTTCACCTAGACTATAACCTGTCATTCCTGAAAACAGAAGGAAGAAAATCATTGTTGACATCATTAATATCATCCCAGGTCATTCTGTTCTTATACATCTGTCTGTAGATGGTCTATGAATCAATGCAGCACTTTAAAAAGAAGGGTTGTGTGTGCTGTGGCAGTCAGTATTTTATTTTTAAAATAAAATTATTTAAACGAAAATGTAATCAAACTTTTTCTAAAACTGCTGCTATATGCTTATACATAAATTGGTTCTGTTTTAACATGAAGATGTATAAGAAAATGCTTTCAATGATGCTGGAAAAAAATGTCAAAGTTTGCTTTCTTGTTTTGTCAGATTCTAAGCAGAACAGATTTGAAACCATTGAAGATCTTTTTTAATAGAAAACATTTGAAGTTTGCTGAAAATTTCTCATCTAATACTTTAGTAAAACCATGTTGTGAATATTTAGTAGTAGACTTAGAAAATCAATTCTGCTTAACAAACTCAGAATACAACTATTCACAAATTAGGTTATCATAATTTTTTTTCTCCCACATGAAATATTTTTCCTTAATTTACCATGATAGAAAAAAAAATATTTTTTATAATCAACTAACAAAGAAAAGCAGGAAGTATAGCATTCCAGCCTTTGTTTGCAACTTGATTTTACATTTTAAAATATTTCCTATAGCTTCAAGATGGAAGATGGGATTTTTTGATAAGTTGGGTTTTTTCCCAAAAGAATATAATGTTGCATTTTACATATAAATCCTGTATACTACTATGGACACTCTATTTGTAATGGCTATTTAATTGTTAATATTTCTCTCTGGAATCAAGAAAGTATGTGGATTTCATGAGTAAAATGTGTTCTAGAATATGTTCCTCTTTAAGAAGTTAATTAAAATTCATTGTGTTTTCCTTTTGGGACTATTGCTGTATTATGCCTCACAATTGTCTTTATTATTTGCGTAACTTGTGAACAGTAGGGATGAGATGAGGAAGAAAGGAAAGCTGTTCTGCCTTCAGTCTTCATCCCTCACCACCAGGCTGTGTAAAAAGGGAGATGGGATGGTGAACTTGATTTGTCTGAAAAATTGCATTTCCAGAGTTTGAAGGGCAAAGGATACATGAGTTTCCTACCACCTAGGTGAGGACCCCACATAAAGGAGATGTGCTGAGTGGTCTTGAAAAGGGCTCCTGCCACACAGATTCCTGTAGGGTAGGTGATCCTAGCCTGGGGATGAACTGTCAGAAAGCTGGGACTGATGAGAGAGTTACAGCTGGTCAGAGAGAAGAGGTATCTCTGGGATCAAGGGTGAAAAATGAGAGAGCCTCAGCACTGAGAGGTGTCCCAAAATATCAGCAGAAGAATTAGGCTTTAGAGCTGCCATGCCCAGAGGGCCCTGATGCCAGAATCATTCATTCAGAAAAGTATTTATTGGGTTCCTAGCTGGAAGAAGCACAAGCTGGAATCAAGATTGCCAGGAGAAATATCAAGAACCTCAGATATGCAGATGACACCACCCTTATGGCAGAAAGTGAAGAGGAACTAAAAAGCGTCTTGATGAAAGTGAAAGAGGGGAGTGAAAAAGTTGAATTAAAGCTTAACATTCAGAAAACTAAGATCATGGCATCTGGTCCCATCACCTCATGGGAAATAGATGGGGAGACAGTGGAAACAGTGTCAGACTATTTTTTTGGGCTCCAAATTCACTGCAGATGGTGACTGCAGCCATGAAATTAAAAGATGCTTACTCCTTGGAAAGAAAGTTACGATCAACCTAGATAGCATATTAAAAAGCAGAGACATTACTTTGCCAGCAAAAGTCCATCTGGTCAAGGCTATGGTTTTTCCAGTGGTCATGTATGGATATGAGAGTTGGACTGTGGAGAAAGCTGAGCGCCGAAGAATTGATGCTTTTGAACTATGGTGTTGGAGAAGACTCTTGAGAGTCTTTTGGACTGCAAGGAGATCCAACCAGTCCATCGTGAAGATCAGTCCTGAATATTCGTTGGAAGGACCGATGCTGAAGCTGAAACTCCAATAATTTGGCCACCTCATGCGAAGAGTTGACTCATTGGAAAAGACCCTGATGCTGGAAGTGATTGGGGGCAGAAGGAGAAGGGGACGACAGAGGATGAGATGGCTGGATGGCATCACTGACTCGATGGGCATGAGTTTGAGTAAACTCCGGGAGTTGGTGATGGACAGGGAGGCCTGGTGTGCTGCGATTCGTGGGGTCGGGCACGACTGAGTGACTGAACTGAACTGACTGAACTGAGCACATTGCTAGACCCTGGGGATAGCGTAGTGAACAAACAGATAAAAATCTTTTCTCTCACACAGGTTACATTATAAAAACAAGGGACAAACAAGAAACAAATAAAAATCTATTAGTCTGTCAGATGTGAAAAAATCAATCAGAAAATCAAGGCAGGGTGAGAATGAAAGTATGAAGGAGCTGAGGCGGAAACCATGGCTGTCTGGGGAGGCAAATTCCTGATAGGGACCGCCAGTGAGAGGCTCTGAAGCAGGGGCGTGCCTGAGGGATGGAGAGAACATTAAAGAGGACAGTGTGGCTGGTGCACAGTGGTAGGGGGGACACTAACTGGGAAATGACGGATTTAGAGATGCAGTCTGGTGCCATACTCTGCGGGGCTTTGCACAGCAAGTAATTTGGACTTTCTCATTCACTCACAGTTCAGTAGCTCAGTTGTATTTGACTCTTTGCAACCCCATGGACTGCAGCATGCCAGGCTTCCTGTCCATCACCAACTCCCGGAGTTTATTTAAACTCATGTCCATCCAGTAGGTTAATGCCATCCAACCATCTCATCCTCTGTCGTCCCCTTCTCCTCCTGCCCTCAATATTTCCCAGCATCAGGGTCTTTTCCAATGAGTCAGTTCTTTGCATCAGGTGGCCAAAGTATTGGAGTTTCAGCTTCAGCATCGGTCCTTCCAACGAATATTCAGGACTGATTTCCTTTAGGATGGACTGGTTGGATCTCCTTGCAATCCAAGAGACTCTCAAGAGTCTTCTCCAAACCACAGTTCAAAAGCATCATTTCTTCGGCGCTCAGCTTTCTCCACAGTCCAACTCTCATATCCATACATGACCACTGGAAAAACCATAGCCTTGACCAGATGGACCTTTGTTGTCAGAGTAAGGTCTCTGCTTTTTAATATGCTGTCTGAGTTGGTCATGGCTTTTCTTCCAAGGAGCAAGTGTCTTTTAATTTCATGGCTGCAGTCACCATCTGCAGTGATTTTGGAGACCAAGAAAATAAAGTCTCTCACTGTTTCCACTGTTTCCCCATCTATTTCCCATGAAGTGCTGGGACCAGATGCCATGATCTTGGGTTTCTGAATGTTGTGCTTTAAGCCAACTTTTTCACTCTCCTCCTTCACTTTCATCAAGAGGCTCTTTAGTTCTTCTTCACTTTCTGCCATAAGGGTGGTGTCATCTGCATATCTGAGGTTATTGGTATTTCTCCCGGCAATCTTGATTACAGCATGTGCTTCATCTAGCCCAGCGTTTCTCGTGATGTACTCTGCATATAAGTTAAATAAGCAGGGTTGACAATGTACAGCCTTGATGTACTCCTTTCCCGATTTGGAATCGGTCTATTGTTCCATGTCCAGTTCTAACTATTGCTTCTTGACCTGCATACAGATTCTCAGGAGGCAGGTCAGGTGGTCTGATATTCCCATCTCTTTATAAATTTTCCAGTTTGTTGTGATCCACAGAGTCAAAGGTTTTGGTATAGTCATAAAGCAGAAGTAGGTGTTTTTCTGGAACTCTCCTTGCTTTTTTGATGATCCAATGTGTGTTGGCAATTTGATCCCTGGTTCCTCTGCCTTTTCTAAATCCAGCTTGAACATCTGGAAGTTCTGGTCCACGTACTGTTGCAGTCTGGCTTAGAGGATTTTGAGCATTAATTTGCTAGTGTGTGAGATGAGTGCAGTTGTGCAATAGTTTGAGCTTTCTTTGGCATTGCCTTTCTTTGTGATTGGAATGAAAATTGACCTTTTCCAGTCCTGTGGCCACTGCTGAGTTTTCCAAATTTGCTGGCGTACTGAGTGTAGCACTTTCACAACATCATCTTATAGGATTTGAAATAGCTCAACTGGAATTCCATCACTTCCACTAGTTTTGTTCATAGTGATGCTTCCTCAGGCCCAGTTGACTTTGCATTCCAGGATGTCTGGCTCTGGGTGAGTGATCACACCATTGTGATTATCTTTGGACTTTAGAGTTCTCAAAAAGGGAGACAATGGAGAATTTTGAGCAGAGGAGTGACATATTCTGCCCTCCATTTAAAAAAGATTTGCAAAAAAAAAAAAAAAAAAAAAAAATATTTGCTCTGGCTGCTGGGTGGTAAAAAGATGAGAAGGGAACAAATATAAAAGCAGAGAGACCAAGTAAAATGCTCCTGCAATAATGTCATTGAGGTTTGACGATAGCTCAGAGCAGTTTATTGGTAAATCTGATTGAAGAAGTGACTGAATTCCATGTATTTTGAAGGCTGAACCAGCAGAATTTGTTGACAGTCTCTTGTGCGGCAGGATAAGAAAAGAATCAAGTAGTTCCAAGGTTTTTGGAACGCAGATTGCAAAGTTGCCATTAACTGAGATGGAGAACATCTGTGGGTGGAACATAGTTGAGTTGAGGGGTAGATACCAGGAGCTCAGCTTCAGATGTTTAATTTGAGACCCCTATTAGACACTCAGGTAGCCATTTGGAGTTGCTTATATGGGTTAAGTTCCAGGGCAAGGTTGAAGCTGACAATGTCAATTTGAGAGTCTTTGGCTTATAGCTGATATTTGAAGCCATGAGAATAAACGAGATCATGAAGGGATCGTTCTGATAGAGAAGAACCCAACAGCTGACCCCTGGAACACTTCAACACTTAGAGTTCCAGGAGATGAGAGAGAACCAGTAGAGGAGACTGAGAAGGAAAAATCTGTAAGGTCACATCTCCACCAACCAGGTAAAATCCTTGTTACCAGTACCCATCCTCTCCTCCCCATCATGGCATTGAAAGTCTCGTGGTAGGTGCTGTCTAGGGAGGAAGGAATTGAAGAAGGAAAAAAGACAACCACATCTCCACTGCTGAAAGTTCTCAGCCTCACCAGACTCAAACTAAGGGGGAGGAGAAGCTTTGACTGGATGAGAGATTACAACTACAGGGTTGTTGGATTTGAGTGGATTCTTTATTCATCTGAAAGTGATAGGAAAGCCTGAGGGCCCTGCCTGAAATTTTCTAGGGTCAAGAAAGAACTGGTCAAAAGAAAATATGCACAATGGCAGTAGGAGGAATAATAAAGTTGCTTTCTGCTTGCACCCTTATGGTTTCAAATCTCATTACCACATATTCTCAGTTTATTTGAAAACATTTCCAACTTCATGACTTATAGGCCTAAGTCTGCATGCAAAAGTTCAACTTTTGCATAAATCATCAGACAGATGCTATAATTTACAGAAAAGGGAGTTTCAAACGTGAAGATCTTTCCAAGTCTCAGCAAAGACCCCTGAGGTGCGTTAGTGTCCTTGAGAATTCTCCAGGTTGCTCCCTGTGGATAAGCAAGGCTCTGCCCTGTAGCATTCAGATACATTGTGTCCATGTGTCTGTGCTCTGTCAGCCCTGTTAGGGTGTGAGCCCAGTGAGGTCCACTCAGTCTTGGTGAGTTTTCCCAGTTAGCCGTCTTGAATTTGGCACTTTACACAGAGGATGCTAGCGGATGAGTTGTTGCCTTTATGCAACTCCATCACCTCCTTAAGCAAATCAAACTGTGTGTGCTTCACAGGCTAAATGACTCTTAGGAATGAACCCTGGGTACTCATCTGCACAACCCCATTGTGCATGTACACAGGTATGTCTGTGCAATTCAGTGTACGTACAGATACATATTGAATTTAAACTGGATATATTAATATTTGAATGTTATCTGTCAGGTCAATAAGGAAATCAACGAAACTCAGGAAAATACAACTGTAACAATTCAAAGATTAACTTTCTTTAGTAGAATTGCATATAGTGTGTGTCTTAGTAACTGGGAGTACCATTTTTGTTTAATTTATTTCCTTTTATGGTAATAAGTATGAAAAGCACAGAGACTAATGAATATTTATATGATAATTCTGTAATGGAAAGTAAGACATTTTCACTTAATGCCATTTATTTAGAAAACATGGAATAAGTACTTTGATGCATCATTAAATTTATGATGAAATCAAGATTTCTTAAAGTTCCTACTGCATATGCCAAAGTACATTTAAAAATCCTAAGGGTTTTATGATTACATCTTAACATACTGAAGTTTAAAAAGAAAAATGGTAACAGAAAATATTAAATGCTTGCATCTTTGCCAAGTCCAAATGGTTATTATAGTAAAGTTAACTTTGGAATTTCCTGACTTTTATGTTATTAAAATTATAGATTTTACTCAACATTAAAGGAGTCTTTCAATTTAATTTTCCTATATTAAAAAATCTTTAAGGTAGTTGTGGAGGGCAGAGAATTGGAAGAAAGATTCTAGAAGACATGGTTTAAACAGTTCATCCTTCAATTGTTAGATATATATATATATATATTTTAATAGAAGCTCAGTGTCATCCTTTAAACCTTCAGTATTTAGCAACTTGTAAATAATTTGGTCTTCTTTGTCTTGGACTATTAAAAGGTAACAAAATATTTACACCCTGAGTAAATAAAAAAAGAAAGAGAAAGTAAAGGAAAAAGTACTGCTGGTAAATAGTTAAACTTCCCAAGAAATTTGGGGATGCAGACCAAAAGTTTAGACTCGTGTTGTTTGACTCTGTTACCAGAAGTTTTTTATATATTTTGAAATAGAAATAGCTTTCCAATTGTTGTGTCAGTTTTAAAAACACTATGATGGAATTGCCTCTTGCCACTATTACTTCGTGCCTGAGTTACTCCAAATTAGTATTAATATTTAGAAAGATGCAGTATTGGTTTCAGGCCAAAAAGGCACCATGGATTACATTGCTACAGTAGTAGAAGACAATGCTATTATTTTACCTAAGTGGACAAAAAAGCTCTTTTAATATATAAAAGTTTCCTTTGCTGCCTTTTAATGTTATCACACAGAGTATTTTCAATATACTTCTCTATGTAAATAACTAGAGGAAAAGATACAAAGAAAGTATATATAATCATACTATGGTAAAACACTGAATTAAAATAAAAATACTGATATTGTATAGTAGATAACAGGCTTCCATCCTCTGTACATTGGATAAACAGTGGATCGTGGTGTTTTCCACTATCCTAAAAAATATCCTTTCCTCTCCATCTTTCCCTTAAGCCACTGCGCTCTTTTCCTTCCTTTCACCTCACACTTTGGAATTATCTACAGTCATTCTGTCCTTTCTTTCTTCTGACTTACTCTGGAACCCATTGTAACCTAGTCAACTGAAACTGTATTTCAACCAGCTCAGTAGGTGGACTTTTCTCATTCCTTATGTAACCTGCCATTCCTGCCAAAAAAAGAGAAAAGAACAACAGCGCCTGTATGCACTTGGCTTCCAGAAGTGGAACCTAGACCACCTTTTTCTGCAGCTGCAGGCCTGCATGCTAAGTCACTCCATGCATGTCTGACTCTGCGAGCCTATGGACTGTAGCCCGCCGGGCTCCTCTTTCCATGGGGTTCTCCAGGCAAGAATACTGGAGTGGGTTGCCGTGCCCCCCTCCAGGGGATCCTCCCCACCCAGGGATCGAACCTGTGTCTCTGACATCTCCTGTATTGGCAGGCGGGTTCTTTACCACTCGCTCCACCTGGGAGGCTCCTGTGGAGCTGCGTACCAGGCATGTATGCTTTGGATGCCCCACAGTTGGCTTAAGCTCAGCACGCACAGACCGAGTCTCTAGTTCCTCTGCGCTTACTCGATGTGTACCGGCATTTCTCAAATAGCTTATCTCAGTGATTGGCCCCACTATCCATTTTCTAGCCCAAAGTGTAAATCTGGATAGCATTTTTAATACCGCCCTTTCCTGATACAGCCATTTTATCACCAAGAATTTGGATGGATACTACATCTTAAATGTATTTTGAATCTATCCACTTTTCTTTATCTTGGTTTCTTTTCTGGGTTACTGAGACATCTTTCTTTGATGTCTTGTTCTACCCAAGACACTTGTTCTACTCCATCTTTTTTCCATGTTGCAACCACAGGGATCTTTCTAGAACACAGATTTGGTCATGTTCCTCCCGAGTGTCCTGTTCTGGGGACATAGTTTCTCATATCACCCTCTGCTTGCATCTCCACACTGTGATGCAGACACATTAACATTTACTTGTTTCCCAAATAAATCGTGCTCTTTGTTGCCTTTTCCTTGTGTCATCTCCCTCTGCTTGGACAACAGTACTCCCTTTCATTTTCATAGCCTGGTTTAGACCTATTTGTCTGTTAACGTTTCAGTCTGTCACTTTCCTGTGTAACTCTCCTGACCCATTTTTTCCTGCGCATTCCATGTTATCTAGTGCCTGCCCTAATATTTATCACACCGTATCTTCATCAGGGGTAATTGTGATCTCCTGGCCATCACAGCCAGCCTTTGGGGAAGGAGTCCAGCAAACACTTGGTTTCAGCTGTACTCACAGCTTAGCGATTCTATTTCTGGTCCAAGGAAATGTTCATCTTGTATTTTGAAACCAGCTGGCTCTTTCTGGTTTTCTTTTCTTTCTTTTTTTTATTTTTTTTCTTTTAAAATGTGATCTGTCACTGTTCCGTGTTTGGAACAGAAGGGGCATACCAAAACATCCTGACTAGAGGTCAAAATCTGCATGTTTAATAAGCTGTCCAGGTGATTTTTCTGCACATTTAAGTTTTGTAACATCTGCACTCGCTATTTTATCCTATCAAGAAGACTGAAGCTGCTTGACATGAATTTACTCAACCTCAGATTCCCTCTATTACTACATCCTCATTTTCCATTTCCCCTGCATTTGTTGAAGTGTCTTCCCTTCTTTTCCAGAGTAAAATGTTCTTGCTCCACACCTATTTCCGTCACCTTTCTAACTCTTACTATTAATATGTAAGTTCATTTTTCTAGCTTTTATCCCTTCTTTTTCCCAACTCTTCCTCTTACCTATGATGAAGTCCATCCTACATACATCATTAACACAAACCTCTCTCTTCCATCTCTTTGGTCACCTCTCACTATGCCATTTTTATTCTGAGTTTTTTCACTGTTCATTTGTGCTCAGTTGTGTCCAGCTCTTTGCGACCCCCTGGACTGTAGCCTGGTATATAGTAGAACCTTCTAATTGTATCTTCTACTCCTTATAAATTCCCTCTACCCTTGGGAAACTCATTCGTAATTTTTGGCTCACAGTTTTTCCCATCTCCTCTGCATGTTTCAACTTTGTCCCATTCTTTAGGATCCTTTATCAACTACTATGTCCTCCAGTAACTTGTTTCTCATAATTAAATTGAGAGAGTATATTGTTAATCTTCTCTGGTGAGATTGTGCCTTGTTTTAAATTTATCTGCTTAATAAATCATTAATTCATGATGGTTAGAGATTATGTATAACATACATGTGACAAATCAAAGGCCTTTAATCAGCAATTACTTGATAAGTTCACGAATGAATGGTAGATGCTCAAAATCTATTTGGTTTAAAGAGAGAAAATTGAGGGTTTCAAAGAATGAATACCATTTTCATTAGAATCTCTTATGAATATAGATGCAGATATCTTCCAGACACTGTCAGCACACTAAATCCAGTCACATATAAAAATGATTATACATTATTATCAGTTAGAATTTATCCCAAGAATGCAAGTTGATTCAGCATCTGAAAATCAAGTAATAAAATGCAAGTAGAATAAAGGACAAAAGCCATATGATTATCTCAATACATGCAGGGAAAGTATTTGAAAAAATCTGACACCCTTTCGTGATAAAAATGATCAACAAATTTGGAATAAAAGGGAACATTCTTAACCTGATAAAAGGCATATATAAAAAAACTACAGCTAACATCATACTAACTGGCAAAAGAGCCAGTATTTCCCCGAAGACCAGAAATAAAGCAGATGTTTATTCTCACAACTTCTGTTCAACTTTGTGATGGAGGTTCTAACCAGGGCAGTTAGGAAAGAAAAGGAAATAAAAGTATCCAGGTTGGAAAGGAAGAAGTAGAACTATATATTTGCAGCTGACATGTGTTTAGTGGATAAAGGATCAACTAAAATGAGTGAAGTATACACTAAAGTGGAGAAGATATCCTCTAAAAATTCTTTAAACACAATGGTCTGCAAGGTTGTTGTTATAGAATATCAACATTTAAAAATGAATTGTGCTTCCATACATTAGCAGTGAACATTATGAAAATGAAACCAAAAATTCACTTATTATAGGATCAAAAGACTAAATGCTCAGGAACAAATATAATTAAGTGAAAGACTCGTACACTTAAAACTACAAAACCTTGTTGAAAGATGTTAAAATCTAAATAAAAGGAAAGATATTCCATGTTTGTAGATTGGAAGACTAAATATTAAGATGACAATATTCCTAAAATTGATACATAGATGTAACACAATTACTGTCAAAATTCCAACTTATTTTAAATACACAGTCTAATCCTCAGGTTCATATGGAAACTTATATGCAAATCATGTATCAGATATGGGATATATATATGAAGAACTCATACAACTCAACTATTAAAAAACAAATAACCTCACTTAAAACTGGGCAAAGTAATAGAATAGATATTTCTCCAAAGTAGGTACATAAAAGCAATAAGCACGTTAAAGTGTGTTTGACATTATTAGTCATTAAAGAAATGCAAACCAAAAGTATGATGTGATACCATCTCACATCCTTAAAATAGTAAAGGTAATAATGAGTGTTGGCAAGGATGTGGAGAAATGAGAGTCCTCATACATTGCAAGTGAGAGTGTAAAATATTCCAGCTGCTTTGGAAAGCAATTTGACAGTTCCTTAATAAGTTAAACATAGAATTATCATATGACTCAGCAATACCACGTGAGATTAAATCATATGTCCACAAAGAAGTAATACTGAAATGTTCATAGTAACTTTGCTTGTAATAGTCAAAAAATGAAATTAATTAAAATATCCATCAACTGATGGATTAATACATAAAATGTGGTATATCCATATAGTAGAATATTATTTGCAATTAAAAAGAATGAAGTTCTGGTGTATCCCACAATATAGTTGAAATTTGAAAACATGATGCTAAGTGAAAGAAGCCAGTCATGAGAGACCCTTTATTTCATGGTTCTTTTATATGAAATGCCCAGAATAGGCAAGTATATAGAAATAGCTTATTAATTAATTGTTATAGATCTGATAGTTATAGATTAGATATTGCCTAGGTCTTGGAGTGAGATAGGGAGAGTGCCTACTAAAGGGGTAGAATTACTTTGGCAAGAATGAATTACTCTAAAATTAAATTGTAGTGATGGTTGTACAATCATGTAAATACCAAAAACTGTTGAATTTTGTACTTTAACTGGATGAGTTACCATCCAATTATTAAATTTCACTAAAGCTGTTTATTAATATCCAGTGAAATTTTGAGAATTGATATGTTTCATCCTTTCAGTACCCAATTAATTTTTATTTTATCATTTTGAAAACGCCCTTTGTCCCTGTAAAAACTTGAAATAGCAATTTATTCTGTGTAAAATTTGGTAAAGAATCTGCCTGCTATCAAACCTCCATTTGATTCTTGGGTCAGGAAGATCTGCCAGAGAAGGGATAGGCTACCCACTCCAGTATTCTTGGGCTTCCCTGGTGGATCAGATGGTAAAGAATCTGCCTGCAATGTGGGAGACCTGGGTTTGATCCCTGAGTTGGGAAGATCCCCTGGAGAAGGGAAAGGCTACCCAGTTCAGTATTCTGACCTGGAGAATTCCATGGACTGTATAGTCCATGGGGTCACAAAGAGCCGTACATGATGAGACTCTTTTCACTTCACTTTCCTAGTTTCAAATAGTATGTTAAATAAAAATTCAATGCATGCATAAGAGAAATAATATTTACCTTTTTTCTATACTAAAACAAAAATTATATGGAATTAAGCCAAATACATGTGGTTCCTTGGCATGGATGGAAAGAAAATATTGTTTAAGCACTTTTTAAAAACAATTTATTGTTTTATTTGCTCTAAGTTCTCTGTAGCATAATTGTTAAATGGATTCTGCTTTTATGTATGACATGTACATATTGGAACTGACAGAATCTCTAGGGCAGTGTTCTTAGAATTCAGTGATATCTGAGCTCACACTTAGCACTGCTTACCAAATTATTCATTATATTCTGCTCAGAGTAAGATTTACAGTAAATGTTGTAAATGTTGGTTGACAAATACGAGGTTATGTGGCTTGGCAGTCAGAAATCCGTCAGATGGTTTTGCTTAGATCTAATTTTCTTAAAAAAAAAAAGAAGAAGAAGAAGTCTGTGTTCCATTTAAACTACCAAACACTTTCCAATCCTTCTTTTTCTTTATCCTCCCATGGCACACTTCAAGTCCCCTCCTTTTTGACAGAGTTCTTCCTTACCCTCCTCCCATCATCATGCTCTCACTCTGACCTCCCTGATCCTTGCTCCCAGTCTCCTGTGCTGGCTTCTCTTCTTTCGACTTTCGCTTGGATGGTGGTGGTTCTCAGAGTTCCCGCCTCAAACTCAATTCTTTTCATATATGTGTCTTCTTTGGAAATCTCATTTATTGCTGCAACTTCAAAAGCAATGTTCAGACTTGGTGATAAACCACAAGTATACATATTGACCCCTTTTTTACCGAGTTTCAAATTTTTAGCTGCATAGTTGGAATTTCTGCTTGTTTCTTTCAAACATTTCATATTCAGAGTGTCCCAAACTCAACTGAACCTCAAAATGTGTCCTGTTTTCTGTTAATAGCACTACGATTAGCTCCGTTCTCAATCAAGCTATAAGTCTGAGAAACTTATCCAGGGACAAAGTCCTGCTGAATTCTGCTAGAATCTCTTGAATATGTGCTCTCTCACTCATCATAAAGCTTACTTAAGGCTCTCATCATTTATCACTGGGTTATTTATTATCTATGTACATTAAACATGAGGATTGTCTTTCTGATATATCAATTTGCTTATGTAATGTTCTTATTTAATTTAAACCTCTTCATAAATACCATAAATTATTTCAGGAAAAAAGCCTAAGTTTTTGGGAAGGCTCTCCAGGGCTCAGCATATGGCTAACTAGCAAAGTTTGTATTTGTCGTTTTCCCAATCACGCTGGTACACTTCCCATTCTTTGACTGTGCTGCACTTTCAGATTGTTGTTACCTTTTATTAGTCTAAGGCTAACTATATTCCGGGCTTCCCAGGTGGCACCGTGGTAAAGAATCCACCTGCAGTGCAGGAGACTCAGGTTCAGTCCCTGGGTTGGGAAGATCCCCAGAAGTAGGCAATGGCAACCCACTCCAGTGTTCTTGCCTGGAGAATTCCATGGACAGAGGAGCCTGGCAGGCTACAGTCCACGGGATTGCAAAGAGTCGGACATGACTGAGCAACTGAGCAGCCACACACACCCAAAACTGTATTCCACTTGCTATAGTAATTAGTTCAGGACTCTGGGCCTTATGAGCCCATTTTCCTGGCTATAGGAGTAATTCAAAAGTGTTAGTATCGTAAAGTAATTAGCCTCCACCTAATAAAAATAAATGAAAAAATATAAATAAATTAAAAATTTTAAAAATAAAAAATAAAAAAAAGTGTTAGTATGTGACTCAATTCAGGACATAGGAGAAAAGGAAAGATTTGCTGAGGGCTCCTGGGGGACATTCTCTTCCTCTTAGGAGTGAGCCACTGGAAGAGATAACTTCTCTTACTCTAGATGTCCTAGTTAAAGATCTAGCCTAGAACTGCTATAACCATTTTGCTCCCATCAGGGAAGACAGCCTTAAGGATGTGGTCACAGCCAGAGGAGAGCGTAGGTGAGCAGATCTATTTTTCATATAGAACTCTTAACTACTTTACTGAGAGCCTTTTTACATATAATTATTTTGAAGCTGACCTTTTAAGGTTCTTACTTAATTCTAAGGAAGAAACATGTTTTTGTAAAATAAAATATTTAACACAGAACTCACAGATTTAATCTTATTCCATGTGTTCTTCTGTGTTCCAGAGTTTTTTCTCTCTCCTTGAAAGAAAAGTCAAACATCTTTCAATTTCTACTCTTTCTGTTGTCAGAAAGGCTATTTGGAAGTACCGCACAAAGAAGTACTTTATTATGAAAGGAAATGCCTGAAAATAAGAGTAAATGCTTAAATGAAAGACTTTAAGGTTCCTGATTTTTAAGAATTTGGCTTAGTCCTAGGCTCCATAAGTGCCTTGGTTGCTGGCGTACCTTTAGACGAAGGAGAATCAGAAAGAAAATTTTGGTCCTTCGCTTCTGTAGTGCTTCCTGCTTTACTGTGTGTGGTTTGCTTTTTCTGTCTTCCTTATCTAGAAGTGATTCTCAATTTATCTGGTTATCACAGTATAGCTTTCTAGTTTCCTTTCTCTTCTGAATCTACGTTCAGTTTTATTAAGATGCCCCGCACTAAGATAGCAACACAAGATGCAACAGATCCCTAATTTTGCACATGTGGTTTTACTTTGTTGGATTAAATCTGATGGTAACTCCTTCACCACACTGTATGTTTGGTCCTCTTATAACCAATTCATGTTAGAATTCTGGACTCTCTAGGGGAATTGATAGATTAGGATTTGGCTAACTGTTAAGCCTCTAATGTAGAGACTATTTTAGAGACTGTCTGAATCTGGTAATATTTTTGAACATTCCAAGAAGACATAGGCATATAGTTATTTCATGATACCGCTTATAGGCACGAATGACTTGTCAGAATAAATGGTGGTGAAAAAAAGAATGAATAGAGTAATTCAGTTCAGTTCAGTTCAATTGCTCAGTCGTGTCCAACTCTTTGCAACCGCATGGACTAAAGCACACCAGGCCTCCCTGTCCATCCCCAAGTCCCAGAGTTTACACAAACTCATGTCCATTGAGTCAGTGATGCCATCCAACCATCTCATCCTCTGTCGTCCCCTTCTCCCCCCTCCTTCAATCTTTCCCAGCATCAGGGCCTTTTCAAATGAGTCAGCTCTTTGCATCAGGTGGCCAAAGTATTGGAGTTTCAGCTTCAATGTCAGTCGTTCCAATGAATATTCAGGACTGATTTCCTTTAGGATGGACTGGTTGGATCACATAGAGCAATAGAAGAAAGAAATTTAAGGCATTGCCAACCATTTTTAAATTGTGGGCTTTAAAATTTATTTCCTTGTATTTATAATTAGAATATAATTTTTCTGTGCTTTTTATCAATGCATTTAAGCATATATATGTGTGTTTATGTGTATATGTCTTTATATACATATGTACATGTATGTATATATGTGTGTATATACATACACATATGTATATGGGACTTCCCTGTTGGCTCAGCAGTAAAAGAATGTGCCTGCAATGCAGGAGACGCAGGAGATAACGTGGGTTTGATCCCTGGATGGGGAAGATCTCCTGGAGGAGGGCATGGCGACCCACTCCAGTATTCTTGCCTGGAGAATCCCATGTATGGAAGAGCCTGGTGGGCTACAGTCCATGGGGTCACAAAGAATCAAAATTGACTGGAGCGACTGAATATACATACATATATATGTTTATATACATAAATATATATATATACACACATCTTTTAAAAAACTGAAAGCTCAGGTTTACTTTTCGGTAATCATCTAGGCTTATAGCTTTTATAATTGTTCACTGTATTCACTTGGTCTTTGCTAGCTGTGTTGCTTAGAGAGGACAGCTAATTCCCAGGCATCTCTGACTGGATTCTCTTAACACTGGCTCATTTCCTTTTCAGTATATTAGCAAGTCGCTCCCAGTGTACCTAATTGTAGCTTTGTTTGACTTTCCACCTCTCTGTGCTTATTGAAAAGAAAAGTACATTAAAGCTTATATAAATGGCAAGGTTTTCTGGTTTTGGGAAAATTTAAAAGAAAGCAGACCTTTCATTAATGTGAAAGGGAGTAGACTAGTCCCAGCTCTGAGTAAGCTGAATGGATAAATTTAGGGAGGCACAATAGGAAAACTGGATAACTCCCAAAGCCACCCACGTTTGCCCTTTGCCATTTTACTGTATTATTTTAGGTTTGAAGTTAATTCCCAGAATGCCAGATATACCCATATTCAGATGTAAGTACAAAAACATATCCTGAAGCCAAATAGAAAAAAAAAAAAAAGGTGTTTGCCACCCTCCATTGGTTCAGATAATTAATGTGAAAATTAGCTATAAATTTTAAATGTACTTATTTCATATTTTAAAATGTATCCCTTGCATGTGTGTGTGTGTGTGTGTGTGTGTGTGTTTTTAAAGTCTCTAGTAGGATAAGTCCCTAAATGATGTAGAATGGAAACTAAAACATTTACGTCTTTACTTATTTCCAATTTAAATTGCATTTGAGGAGGAAAAAGAGGATATGGAGTTTTGCTTTCGTTGGCCTTGTTTTACTGCCATGGGAGTTTACTTTCATCTCCGTTCCCATAGATAGTGTGAGAAATTCTTTAGGGCCTGAAACAAGAGTATCTTCAAGGTTATACGATCCGACCTAATCAACCATAAGTGCTCTCATACACTTTTTTTTAAAGGTCCTTTTTAAAGGCTATTTAGTGAAGGCTTTTCTCAGTCATCTTCTCCTTCTTCCCTATTAGACATTGACGAGTGCAGCATCATTCCTGGGATATGTGAAAGTGGCGAATGTTCCAACACCGTGGGAAGCTATTTTTGCGTGTGTCCACGTGGATATGTAACCTCAACAGATGGCTCTCGGTGTATCGGTAAGCCTCTTGGTTTTGAGAAGCACAATGCACTGCTTCTTTCTAATGACAGAACCGCCCAAACAGGTATGGAGATGGCAACAGTTATAAAACCTTTGGGAAAGTGACTGGAAGGGTTGTTTACGGTACCGCTATCGAGGGATTGATCAGCCAGGTGCTCATGTCACAAACTTCAGTATCAGAAGTCATTTGAGTTGCTTTATGTTGTCAGAGTCATTTTTGAAATGAAGAAAGAGTTCCTCAAAACATTGCTGAGTGTTACAGACACAAAGGCCCGAGAAAGGTTTTTAAAAATCTGCTTTGAGAAACAAAGTGTAGTAATTAACAGTTCTTTCATTGTTAGGAATCATGATTGTAGTCAGTGTCTTATTTACTTAGCATGTGTTTATTCTAGTGAAGATAGTTATTACAAAAAAGAAATCGGTACCTTTAATTTTGTGTTTTAAGCATATTTTAACTAAAACCAGATATATTTGCATGTTCTCTTTGATTTAGAAAGATAAAACAGTGCTCTCAGTCATGTGTAGGTCATCTGTTTTTGAATAAGCTTTAGACTTTAAGATCACTAAAGACTCATGTAGCACAGGAATTGAATTAGGGAAATCAAGCCAGCACCCAAAGACTGTAGTTGCTTGGTTCTCTAGAGATGACTGTCTGGGCAGTGACCATCTCCCATCCCCGTTGGGAGGGTGTGTGAGTCCCTAAGCACCAGGGACTTTGTATATCCAAATGATGCATGCATGAACTGGGTTGATGGGGTGGAGGTTACAGAGAGTTTAAGATGTAAGCTAGAGGTCACAGGCTACCAATAAAAAGGCTTGAGTTCACTTGTTGAGACGCCAAACACCAGGCTGTGGCCATCCAACAGCAAAGAGATGAGAGAGAAGATCCGGCCTTCAGAATACTATGTTGTCATCCTAGACAGTGGTTGAAAAGTAGCAGTCAAAGAAGAGACTGTGGTGGCAGTGTTAAAATTGCCAGCTGCCAGTTATCAAACACGCACCACGTGTAAGGCCCTGGCCGTCTACACCTTACCATCACATAGTGGTAGGGCCTTGGGTAAGCTACTGACCTCTGTACTTCAGTTCCTTCTAGTAAATATGTAATAAAATATTCCTCATTCCTTCTACTTATTATCATTAGGGGGAGGAAGAGGTATAGGAGAATGAGGATGTCATCCTTCTAATAGCCCTGTGTGAAAGGCATAAGTATTCTGATTTGTAGATGAAGACATTGAGGTTTAGAGAGGTTAAGTGACTTATATGATGTATCAGGGCTGGTCCATGGAGCCGGGGTTTAAATCCAGGTCTCCATGCATCTGTGTTACTCTGGTTCTACACTGTCTCCTTAGATACTTTAAGATAACAGAGACCCTCTGCCTAGATCTCAGGGCCTCCAGCATGAGTGGTTTCTCTCCCAACACATGGACAGTTGGCTTTGAAAAGATTTGAATGATGATTATCTATTCTTTACGAATGAATCAGAGTTCTGTCTTACACTTGGTAATACATTATAGATGTTAAGTCTGTAAAACTGAGCAAATGATCTGTTTTTAGGGTCAGTACTGTCAGTTGACTCACTGCATACAAAGTCTGATTCATTCAACATAATTTAACAGAATTGAAAATTAGCAGAACCACCTACACTTGGCTTAATTTTCTTAAACTATATAGCAAAAGAATGTGCATGCATGCACACACACACACACACACACACATGCAGTCTTCCAGTTGAAACAGGCATGAACTCAACCCTATAGGGAAAATGTCAGTTTAGGAGTCATCAATGAACATCCTTGGCTGGATGCCGTAGACTCTGACTTTAGGAAACTTATATTCTTGAAATAACCAGAAGAAATGTACCTGGAGACATAAGTGAGGTTATTACTGTGAAGTTCTGAAAATGCCAAATAAGATGCATGTGTTTTATTTGGTAGACAGTGTGGAGGAATTGAAGGCCTTTGAGAATGAGTTGTACAACTAGACCAACTAGTGAGAAGGCAGAATTTGCCATAACAAGTGTTAGTGTTTTAGATCAGATTTCTAAGTTACTTCTTTCTCCCTTATTTCTTAAGTTTCTAAGTCCTTTTTTAAGTCATAAACTTCATCATGTTGAAATAATCATGATGAAGATCCCCAACAATTTACTGAGGTTGTTTTCTTCAGTGTCAGATATTTGGTTTACCATTAAATCATGATAAACTCTATCTCTTGCTTCTTATATAAAGTTCTAAGCCTGTATTACCTGAACTTTCAAAGCCCTTTAGAGCCTGACCCAGCCTGTATTCAGGACTCATTTCTAACCACTTACCACCTCACACATTTCTCTTATTGTGGTACATAAGTACATTGCTCACGGTATTTCCTCTGCCTGAAGCATCTTGACTTCCCCCTACTTTGCTCATTAAAACCCAACTCATCCTTTAAATCCCCACTTAGACATCACTACTTTTACAGCCATCCCTGCTTAACCCACATTTACTTCCTAGACAAAGTCAGTCAGCCCTTCCCATAATATTTTTTACTTTCTTTCATTTCTGGGTTTATCACAGTGTTGCAAGTATTTTTGCTTTACTCATTGGCCAGACTAAGCACCATTAGGTCCTGCCTTACGCAGCTTTCTGTCCTCGGTACTTGATACAGTCCTTTCCACAGAAGTTTGGGCTCAGTAAATCTTTTTCTGAATGAAGAGGCAAACCAGCAAATGAATGAATGAGATTGGATTGAACATAAGAATTTCATTAATATTAATTAATAGCTGCTTTGCATCCTTTGACTGCTGGGGATGATGGGATGGCACTCAGTTATGGTCTCCAATGCTTAGAATGTGAGAGAGCCTGCTTGAGCTCCAGGAGCTGTGGCACATGAGTCCCATGCTAACCAGGAGTTTCCACTCATTTCAGTATCAATATCCTGACCCAGAAACAGAGGAAAGCCCTAAGGAGGGAAGAATGACATTCCAAAATTGCAAAACCAATGTTAAAATTAAGTAAGCAGCTGAAAAATTTTTTGAATTTAACTATGTTTCATTTGGAATAAGTATATGTTTTCCACATAAGAAAAAAATAAGCCTAGAATTTTAATAGGTAAGAGATCTTTGATTTTGATTTTTTTTAAAATCTGAGTCTGTATTTTGTTAGATGGAATTTATTTATGATTGAATTATATATGTCATAAGTATTTCCATGCTATTTGTTTTGTAACCATATATATGCTAACAATAATGAGCTGGATACTCTCAAAATTTTTTTCTTGAGCAGGAAGCTGCATGTTATCTGCAGCTTTATTCTAAGGGTGGCACATACTGAATGCTGCCCTGATTCCTTAGTTATTCAAAACACCCTGAATATTTACAACATCATAAGGCAACAGTAAGCTTCCTTTTTCTCTTATGTATAAGAAATAGCTTCATATGGCAGGAGAGTTTAATGGTCATTTATAATGGGATACTTTTCTCATTTTGTTTTATGCTAAATATAAAAATGAAATCCTTAATTTGTTTTTATTTTATGTTTTCCATCAAGTTTTTAAAAATGTCTGGGAAACAGCCCTCTTTTTCAACAAAGATTACTAAGAGATATCATTTCTTTAAAAAGTAGACCCATACATAATTTTTTTTTGAAAATTTCATGCTATCTATTTATTAGTCAATGAAATTGAAATTAATTATAATGTTAAAATGCAATGGAAGAAGACAGTGAAGCATTTTTCATAGCACAACTTAATTACCCTTATATCATTTTGATGTTCATGACATTATTAATACTTCATTTCCACGTTGCAGTGGAGTCAAGAAGAGTGACTGGCAGTCAACATTGAGTCAGTAGTGATTGACAGGCTCTTTGCAGCTCTTTTCAACCCCATGGAGCCTGCCAGGCTCCTCTGTCTATGGAATTCTCCAGGCAAGAATACTGGAATACCATTCCCTTCTCCAGGAGATCTTCCCAACCCAGTTATCTAACCCACATCTGTGTCTCATGCATTGCAGGCAGATTCTTTACCATCAGAACCACCAGGAAAGCCTGGTTGACAGGCAGCAGTGAACAGACTCTTATCCAAGTTAATGTGCCAGCTACTGCTGTGCCCACAAGACTAGCAGGAAACCTGGGTAACGCAGAATTGCCAGTCAGCAACAAGCAAAGTTCAGACAATGGAGAGTAAGCATTTAAAAGTCCTTAAGGTAATGTGATGTTGCCACAATACCCTAGTGTGTTTCCTTGAGCTTTACAGAAGTTTCAGTACAATTATACAGTGGAAGTGAGAAAGAGATTTACAGGACTAGATCTGATAGACAGAGTGCCTGAAGAACTATGGATGCAGGTTCGTGACATTGTACAGGAGGCAGTGATCAAGACCATCCCCAAGAAAAAGAAATGCAAAAAGGCAGAATGGTCTGAGGAGGCCTTACAAACAACTCTGAAAAGAAGAGAAGCGAAAGACAAAAGAGAAAAGGGGAGATATACCATTTGAATGCAGAGTTCCATATAGCAAGGAGAGATAAAAAGCCTTCCCCAGTGATCAAAGCAAAGAAATAGAGGAAAACAATAGAATTGGAAAGACTAGAGATCTCTTCAAGAAAATTAGAGATACCAAGGGAACTTTTCATGCAAAGATGGGACAATAAAGAACAGAAACGGTATGGACCTGACAGAAGCAGAAGATATCAAGAAGAGGTGACAAGAATACACAGAAGAACTGTACAAAAAAGATATTCACAACGCAGATAATCATAATGGTGTGATCACTCACCTAGAGCCAGACATTCTGAAATGTGAGGTCAAATGGGCCTTAGGAAGCATCACTATGAACAAAGCTAGTGAAGGTGATGGAATTCCAGTTGGGCTGTTTCAAATGCTAAAAGATGATACTATAAAAGTGCTGCCCTCAATATGCCAACAATTTGGAAAACTCGGCAGTGGCCACAGAACTGAAAAAGGTCAGTTTTCATTCCAATCCCGAAGAAAGGCAATGCCAAAGAATGCTCAAACTACCACACAATTGCACTTATTTCACACGCTAGCAAAATAATGCTCAAAATTCTCCAAGCCAGGCTTTAACAGTACGTGAACCATGAACTTCCAGATGTTCAAGCTGGTTTTAGAAAAAGCAGAGGGACCAGAGATCAAATTGCCAACATCCGCTGGGTCATTGAAAAAGCAGGAGAGTTCCAGAAAAATATCGACTTCTGCTTTATTGACTATGCCAAAGCCTTTGACTGTGTGGATCACAATAAACTGTGGAAAATTCTTCAAGAGATGGGAATACCAGACCACCTTACCTGCCTCCTGAGAAATCTGTATGCAGGTCAAGAAGCAACAGTTAGAACTGGACATGGAACAACAGACTGGTTCCAAATCAGGAAAGGAGTACATCCAGGCTGTATATTGTCACCCTGCTTATTTAACTTATATGCAGAATGCTGTTGCTGATGCTAAGTCACTTCAGTCGTGTCCAACTCTGTGCAAACCCATAGACGGCAGCCCACCAGGCTCCGTCATCCCTGGGATTCTCCAGGCAAGAACACTGGAGTGGGTTGCCATTTCCTTCTCCAGTGCAGGAAAGTGAAAAGTGAAAGAGAAGTCACTCAGTCATGTCTGACTCTTCACAACCCCATGGACTGCAGCCTACCAGGCTCCTCCATCCTTGGGATTTCCCAGGCAAGAGTACTGGAGTGGGTTGCCATTGCCTTCTCCTATATGCAGAATACATCATGAGACATGCTGGACTGGATGAAGCACAGGCTGGAATCAAGATTGCCAGGAGAAATATCAGTAATCTCAGATATGCAGATGACACCATCCTTATGGCAGGAAGCAAAGAAGAACTAAAGAGCCTCTTGATGAAAGTGAAAGAAGAGAGTGAAAAAGTTGGCTTAAAACTCAACATTCAGAAAACCAAGATCATGGCATCTGGGTCCCATCACTTCATGGCAAATAGATGAGGAAACAATGAGAAACTTTATTTTTTGGGGTTCCAAAATCAGTGCAGATGGTGACTGCAGTCATGAAATTAAAAGAGGCTTGCTCCTTGGAAGAAGAGCTATGACCAACCTAGACAACTTATTAAAAAACAGAGACATTACTTTGCCAACAAAGGTCCATAGTCATGTATGGATGTGAGAGTTGGACTCTATAAAAAAAGCTGAGTGCCAAAGAATAAATGCTTTTGAACTGTGATGTTGGAGAAGACTCTTGCGAGTGCCTTGGACATCAAGGAGATCCAACAAGTCCATCCTAAAGGAAATCAGTCCTGAATATTCATTGGAAGGACTGATGCTGAAGCTGAAACTTCAATACTTTGGCTACCTGAAGTAAAGAACTGACTCATTTGAAGACCCTGATGCTGGGAAAGATCACAGGAGGAGAAGGGATCAACAGAGGATGAGATGGTTGGATGACGTCGCTGACTTAATGGACATGAGCTGGAGTAAACTCCGGGAGTTGGTGATGGACAGGGAGGCCTGGTGTGCTGCAGTCCACGGGGTCACAAAGAGTCTGACACGACTGAGCGACTGAACTCAACTGAAAGAGTGTAGAGGAGACAGGGCTGAAACCAAACACTGTATAGCATTTTAATTTTAATCAGAATAATCATATAAAAGTGACTGGTGAGTCAGGGGGCATAGTTTTAATTAATAAAGAATGTCCTTGAAAGAGAAAGTTAGGTAATGAGGAAGAAAAACTTCTCTGCTTTAAAGGAAGAAGTAAACCAAGGAGCCGCAGTGGTTTTCTCATTCATTCTTCCTAGTTCTAGTTAGTCGTGGATGATGGAAACACGAAAGCAACATGCAAGTATTTTAGAAATAGCAAGAATCTGCAGAATTAGTCAAATGGAACTCAGATTGATGCCAGACCCTCAGAGGGCAAGTGCAGGCCTGCAGAATCAATGGATAAAGTCTGAGGCCATGATTTTTATCTACCGAACATATACTGTCACTAGTCTTCTGACTTGAACTCACCTCATCATGGCTTTCTGGTTGACCCCTTTATTTATTTATTTTTTTAAAATTTTTCAGTGGGTTTTGTCATACATTGATATGAATCAGCCATAGAGTTACACGTATTCCCCATCCCGATCCCCCCTCCCACCTCCCTCTCCACCCGATTCCTCTGGGTCTTCCCAGCCCACCAGGCCCGAGCACTTGACTCATGCATCCCACCTGGGCTGGTGATCTGTTTCACCATAGATAATATACATGCTGTTCTTTCGAAACATCCCACCCTCATATTCTCCCACAGAGTTCAAAAGTCTGTTCTGTACTTCTGTGTCTCTTTTTCTGGTTTTCATATAGGGTTATCGTTTATTTTTAACGAGCAAAGCTTATTCAACAAGAGATGTGTTTTTTCAAGGTACAACCTCCCCCATCTTTTACCAAGTTTTCATCACATTGTATAATTAACTATTAGTTCTTTTAAATCAAGTTTAGACTAAATGTCAAGCCATGAAACAAACCCTGATAAGAGTACCATATTTTGTTTCAAGGTAGATTTATGTTTTAATCAAAGGAGATGGATTGCTTCCTCTTTCTCAGTGTAGCTTTAAATAAGACTTGATGTAAACCTTCTGGGAGTATAGCAAGGGTGATAGGAGTTTATTAGAGGAATAGATATGTTTTCATTACTTACAACATATCAGTTCTGCAGTTAAACACATACCAAGCACTAGAAGAATTTGTTCTAATGGTGTTATAAACAAGCTTCATCTTTCTTTGCCCCTAATAATTCCATATTTGAAGGAATGGCCTGTCTTGACAACTTTTAGTTGTATAGGATGTTCCTTTTTATTCTTCCATATGGCACATTTTCAACACAGTACTTTCTAAGGATCTTGCAGTTCAGAGAGACAAAGGAAATAACCAAGCTCCCAGGCACTGTTTTCCTTTTGTAATGTATTTTTGGAGAGATCTTAACTATGAAACATCACGCTACAGTGTCTGTATCACATTTTCATGTTTTTGATGCAAAGGATTCAAAGTAGATTGTTTACCTCTCCGATGTTATTGCTGTTTTTCAGTTGTTAAGTCATGTCCGACTTGGTGACACCATGAGCTGCAGCATGCAAGGCTTCCCTGTCCTTCACTGTCTCCCTGAATTTGCTCAAACTCTTGTCCATTGAGTCAGTGATGCCATCCAATCATCTCATCCTCTATCGCCCCCTTCTCCTCTTGCCCTCAGTCTTTCCTAGCATCAGGGTCTTTTCCAGAGAGTCAGTTCTTTGCATCATGTGGCCAGAGTGTTGAGCTTCAAATTCAGCACCATCCTTCCAACTTTTCAGGGTTGATTTCCTTTAGGATGGACTGGTTTGCTCTCCTTGAAGAGACTATTTATAGAATTTATGAAAATTAGTTATGATTTACTTGCCAGTCCTCTCTTTCTGTCCCTCAGTCCTTTCAACAGTGACATGGTTTCCTCCAGAATATCTTATAGGACTGATGAGAGGTTTTCAAACTATAGGATAGTAGTTAATTATGTTTACTGAATTTGAAGACCTCCTCCTTAACATCAAAAGTGTTTTCAGATCCATGCATGATGATAACCCAATATCTTTGAGAAAAATACATAATGAAACCAACTACTGGATATTTAGTAATAATTTTAAATGAATTTTTACTTTACTAGTCACAGTGGAATATCCATTAGTGGGAATTGTAGTAGTGCCTATATATTACGAGGCATTTTTATTTGCATTGCAGTATTCAGTGTAAGTACACATTCGTGGACCTCTCACAATATCATTGAAGACTTCCAGATTCTGAGATTAGTACAGATTCCTGTTCCACTCCTACTCTTTTTTTTTTTTTTTTTTTTTAAACATACTGCCTTATTTCCAGTGTGTTGGTGTATTTGACACATGAGTGGTTTAGAAGTGTCAGGGGTTCCCCTGATTTGAAAATCTTCTGTGTGGGCTTGAAAAAGTTTTGTTTTCCTGTTGGATAGCTATATCTTTTAGATCAAACTTGTTAACTGTACTGTTCAAATGTTCTCTAGAACTACTAGATTTTATCTGCTGTGTCTATCAGTTACCGACAGAGGTGTATAAATGTTCCACCTTTGTAGGAGATTTCTCAATTTCTCCATGTGGCCTTTTAAGCTTTTGCTTTAATGTTTTGATGCTACGTTATAAGGTAATGACTGCTTAAAAGTGTTATATTTTCATAGTGAATTGCACCTTTTTTGATATGTATTGACTCTCTAAAGTTTTCTTTCTTTTCCTCTTGATATGTTTCTAAATATTTTCTTTTGATATGTTTTATCTAATGTCTTTTTGCATCGCATTTTGTGAATTGGAGAGGAAGATTTAAATATATGCTATTTGAATATTTTTTCTCTCAATCTTTCTGCTTCCTTTTATTTTAAATATGTTTCTTCAAAGAGCCTAACTCTAAATTTTGGGGCATATGGTCTCAAAATCTTTATCTTTTAAATTGATATTTAAATTCATTTGTGTTTATTACAGTAACTGATGCATTTGTTTTATTTCTGTTATAATCATTTTTTGCTTCTCATTTATTGTGCTTTTCTTGTACTTCCTCTTTTTTGTTATTTTCTGTTTATCACTTTATTTTTTGGA
Organism: Muntiacus reevesi; assembly: GCF_963930625.1. NCBI lineage: Eukaryota > Metazoa > Chordata > Mammalia > Artiodactyla > Cervidae > Muntiacus > Muntiacus reevesi. The sequence goes on from NC_089249.1 coordinate 204,194,384, forward strand.
TTTATTCTGGCTTTCATCCTTTCATTCCCTCCTTCCATTCTTCCACAGCCCATCTTTTTCATCTGTTGTTTAGAAATATATAACTTTATTTCTGTGGCTTTAGTGATTATCCTGGCTGTTTGAGGATACATATATAATAACTTAAAGCCTAAAATTGCCTGTATTTTTACCCACATATAAACAGCAAAAGAATATTAGAATGGTTATACTTTGATCTCTCCCTTCCAAGGTAAAAAAATCCAACCAATTTCCACCCCCCATTTGCAACAAATTAATCATTATTATTATTGTCATTTGATATTTTATTACTTGTCCATGTATCTTAATAGTGTTTTCCCTCTTTATTTATTCATATATTTTAAACCTTCCCCTGGAATTGTTTTCCCTTTTACCTAAAACACCTCTTCTAAAATTTAGTTTGGCAAGAACCTTTTTGTAGAAAATTCAATTTATGTTTTCCTGAAAATGGCCTTAATTTATTTCCCTCTGGAAGATGGTTTCTTGGGGTACAGAATTTTAGGTTGACAGTTATTTTATCACAGCATATGAAGATAATATTCTGTTGTGTTCTAGCATCCACTGGTGCTATTAAGAAGTCAGTGATTGATTTAAATATAATTCCTTATCAGGTAATCTGTCTTTTTTTTCTAGCTATTTTTAAGATCTTCACCTTTTCTTTGTTGTTCTGCAGTTTCAGAGTGATGTGGCGCAAACTCTGGATTTCTTTTTAGCTTTCCCACTCTTATTTATTTATTTATTGGACTTATTTAGTAACTCTTACTATTATTTAAAGTAAGTATTACTACTTACTTTAGCTATTTATTGGATTTATTGGACTACCTAGATCTGAACTTATCTTGCAACATCATTAGAAAGTTGTAAGCTAATATCTGTTCACTATGGCCTCTTGCCCTACTGTCTGCTTTTGACACTTTCTAATGCTCTTGTTAGTCTTATTAGATGTAAATTACCTTTTCACACTCACCCCCATAGTTCTTAACCTCTTTCCAAGAGTTTCCATCTCTTTGACTCTGAGCTACACTACCATGATATATTCAGCTATATCTTCCAGCTCAGGAATTCTCTCTTCATCTGCATGCAGTTAGTTAGTTCAGTCACTCAGCCGTGTCCAGCTCTTTGCGACCCATGGACTGCAGCACAGCAGGCTTCCCTTTCCATCACTAACTCCTGGAGCTTACTCAAACTCATGTCCATTAACTGTACTATGTGCAGTACACTGCTTAATATAGTCACTAAGTGTTTTATTTCAGTTATGATTGTTTTATTTATAGACACCTCATTGAATGTTTTTAAGTCTGTTCTTTCATTGTTTGTGGACTTGTTTTCTCTGTTCACATTTTTAGTTTTTTAATTGCTTAAATAGATTAAAGGTTAGTTATTAATATATAATGAATTATCATTAATTAAAAACTATTAATGATTTTTCAAAATTGATCTGACCATTCCAGTATCTGAAACCTGCTATTTATTCAGCTAACTTTCATTGAGCTTTGTTTTCCTGTGTATTATTTATTTACCTACTTGTTTAGTTACTTTACTGTTATCTACTCTTTTCCTGGAACTTTATATGTGGAAATTCTTTGAGACCTATGTCAGTATTAAGTCCTCAGTTGTGTTGGTTTTTGTGAGGTACTTTGAATATCCCTGCCTGGAGACCTCTTTATGTAATATTCCTCCTTTGAAATTTTCAGAACACAAACCTAATATTTTGACAACAAAGCCATCTATGTGAGAAAGAGCTTGTGGTTTCACATTCTTAGGAAGAGTCTTCTTTTTTTTTTTCTCTCCATCCAGCACGAAGGTAGAAACAGGCAAGTCTCTTAGCTTTTCTCTGCATTAGTCATATAACAAGGATATAGCTGCTTGGGATCCCTACTTTATGAGGGAGTGTCCTGTTATGTTTTGTATTAGAGAGGTGAATCTGGGCTTTTATCTCTTAGGTTCTGGCCCCTGTAAAACTATCAGAGTTGAAAACCAGAGTCTTCAGAGTTTACAGAAGCGCAAAAGCTGAAACGTGGGTGCACTTAACCTCCAAAGATTCCTGTTTTCACTTCATTTTGAGATTCAGTTTTTCCCCTTTTTCATGTCAGTGAGATGATTTTTTAAAGTTGTTTTTCATGTTTTATCAAGAATGTTTCCATTGGGAGGGATACTCAGGGTATCTAATACATCGTTCTGCTAGAAACAGAACATATATTGTTTTGTTTAATCCTCCCATTAACCCTACTTCATGAATAAGAAGTAGGTAGATATGGTTACAGAATAAAACAATTAATAATATTTTGATGTAAACCTAGGTATCCTGACTCAAGGTCATGACTCTTCTTTTTCTTCCCAAATCTTATGGTTCAACCTCCTCCTCAGAGATCCTTGAAGAGACAAATACGATCAGCATACTGTGTAGCACTGAATGTATTTTGTAACAATGGTTACTGTGAAGAGTTTAGAAGTTCCATATCTTAATTTTCATCCTATTCATGATGAGTAAATCAAGTAAATTTAAGAATATAATACTTTAGGTTTCTAAAATGAATATTCTAAAAACGATTTTCCTGGATCATTCTTGGGAGTCGAAATCTGTCTGTGAAATTATTCCCAATGACAGGCAGCCTGTCCACACTCAACTGGTGACCCAGCAATCCCACTGCTGGGCATACACACCGAGGAAAGCAGATCTGAAAGAGACATGTGTACCCCAGTGTTCATCACAGCACTGTTTATAATAGCTAGGACATGGAAGCAACCTAGATGTCCATCGGCAGATGAATGAATAAAAAAGCTAGGGTACATATACACAATGGAATATTACTCAGCCATTAAAAAGAATACATTTGAATCAGTTCTAATGAGGTGGATGAAACTGGAGCCTGTTATACAGAGTAAAGTAAGTCAGAAAGAAAAACACCAATACAGTATACTAACGCATATATATGGAATTTAGAAAGATGGTAATGATGACCTTATATGTGATACAGCTAAAGAGACACAGATGTATAGAACAGACTTTTGGACTCTATGGGAGAAGGCGAGGGTGGGATGACTTAAGAGAATAGCATTGAAACATGTATATTATCATATGTGAAACTGATCACCAGTCCAGGTTCGATGCATGAGACAGGGTGCTCAGGGTTGGTGCATTGGGATGACCCAGAGGGATGGGATGGGGAAGGAGGTGGGAGGGGGAATCGGGATGGGGAACACTTGTACACCCATGGCTGATTCATGTCAATGTATGGCAAAAACCACTACAATATTGTAAAGTAATTAGTCTCCAATTAAATAAATTTTTTAAAAAGTGACATTTATAAAGTGTCTGCAGTGCCTTTAAGGAAGCCTGCATGTGTCGAATTCTGTACTTTCTCTTGGTCATACTGGGTTTCTTTTGGGGACTGATAGGCAGTCTGATTCTTACATGGAATAATACCTAACTAAAGCCTATTCTTTTATTTAACAATAGTTTGGAAGCAACCTGAGGTAAGCTTTGGACCATTCAAGGAAATAACATATTTATTTATAAACTCAGTATCTAGTGTAAAAAATTAGGCCTTCCCTATCAATAGCATTATTTATAGTTAATAGTTTCATCTGCATCAGTGACATGTAGCTCCTGATGGTTGTGGTATGTGTTTCTTGTGGTCACAGAGAGAACTTCTTGGAAGCATCTTATTAAAAGTTAAATAATATGTAGTAAAACTGGACTCGCTCTTTCTGGTGCTCCAAATAAAGGCAGAAAGTACTTCCCTTGTGGTTTTGGGGGCTGTTCGTGCTCTTGCCCTCTGTACGCCTCTGAGCTCAGAATCTTCCACCTCCCTTCTGCCTTCTCTTCTCCAGTCACGTTGACTCCTTTTTTTTTACGCACGTGAAACACATCTTCTTCTTTCTCTTTGAACTTCTCTTCTTTCAGGTTACTTGTGTGACTCATGCTCTCACCTTATTAACGTCTGCTCAGATGTCACTGCCTCAAAGGAGCTGTTCTAATCAGTCTTTCTAAAATAGTACTTGTGTCAGTTTTGTATTGCTGTGTAATAAATAACCATAAAATTTTTGTAGTGAACAACAATATACATCTGCAGGTCTGCTGGGTGACTGACTGACTGTTTAGGCTGAGATGGGTTTGTCGCTTTCCCTCGTTTGAGCTCTGCGTCTGTCTGGGCGTGACTTCTTACTGCATTGTGGGCTCACAGCTCTTCATGCCTCTCGTTTTTGCACACTGGGGGTATGGCATCGCATAGATGCTCAGTGAGTATCTGCTTGTAAATAGACAAAAGCATGAATAGATGTGATAGAACTTGAAAGAATGAGATGTACTAGAAATTAAGTAAGATAATCCCCTTAACTTAGCATCTCCTAACGGGTGCAGTAAATGATGTGAGGACTCAGGGTGATTCTGCCGTGTCTTCTATTTTCTTTTCCCGTGTTTAGATCAGAGAACAGGCACATGTTTCTCAGGCCTGGTGAACGGTCGCTGTGCGCAAGAGCTTCCGGGCAGGATGACCCGAATGCAGTGCTGCTGTGAACCCGGCCGCTGCTGGGGCCTTGGGACCATCCCTGAAGCCTGTCCCGTCAGGGGCTCCGGTGAGCTGTCGGCCGCTCATGTGCCTGGGACGCGCCGAGTCAGGGAGACTAGTAACAGTGATGTGCTCTGGTGTTTTCCTTAAAGACAGATCATCTTGCATTCCTGTTACTGTCTTCACTAACAGGGGGTTAGGATGACATTGTTTATTGGGATCAGTATTCATTCTATTCTTTTTGTTAATATTAGAAAAAACCCTAACCACCTATCATGTATTAACTTTAAGCAAGAATTTTAATAATTATTTTGAATGTCAGTGTTTAAGTTCAGTTTTAAAACCTAATCTTCCATTTGAAGCTTGAGTAACAAAGTTTGGCCTTCATTTATTTTATTTTAGGAATACCCTCAGCTTATTGTGTTTCAGTCCTTAAGAGATATTTCCTCCCTTTTCTAATGACCTTGAAAATTCAGAATACACTGAATTTTGTATTCAGAATTCACTGTCATTTACTTTGCTATATTAACTGCCGTGTGGTTGAGGCTATACCAGAAAATTACTCTAAGATGAATGAGAAGTAGTTCCTCTTGTTAATATAACATGCATAGTAAAGTGTAGTGTTCATCACATAAAAGTATATCGATAATATGTTATTATATTGCCTCCATGTTCTAAGTATGAAAAATAATTCAGCTTTTTGAAATATGCTTATAAAGATATGCATCTGTATGTTCTGTTGTGGAGGAAAAAAAATAAGGGCCTTTCTTCCTAAGTTTCTAATCCTTATAATTCCAAAATTGAGTAGTAAAATTTTTTTTAAAACCATAGATAATGTATAGTGTATAATTTTGAAAACTCATCATCCTAGTCATATTAATACTCAAACAATTACTTGAGTTAAACAGTTTTCATTTCTTCTTATATGGTGCCCTAATTCTGAGAACAGTTAAGAAAAGAAGGCAATTATACTTTTCTCCATCAACTTTGATACTTGGACAAACAATCAGCAGATTTAAAAGCTTACTAAATGCTGTATTCTGTTAAGAGTTCACGTTAGAAAAAACATTATTCTAAATCATATTAATCCCTTAAAAAAAGAAAAGAGGAAAAATGTGTAGGTATGTTACTGATGGAGATTTAAGTAAAACCCAATATAGAATGAATTACTTAAAGGTTTAATATCCATCCATTCAAGTGAAATTCTTGCATTTACAGTTATATCTGGAATTTAATGAGTTGCACTTAGAGACATAAAATCAAAGTATATGTACAGACAATTCTTTGGGTATGCAACTCAGTTAAAATATGGCTTATAGATTTCAATTTTTTCCTGAAGCACCTGTATTTTTCCTGCTACTGCTAGCATCGAAAACATTTATCAAGCTAATAACTGACTCATTCATATCATGAAGCATAGATAACCTAAAATGATTATTACAATACACAAATTTGTGTTTGACTGAACTTTCTTGTCTTTTAGAGGAATATCGCAGACTTTGCTTGGATGGACTTCCAATAGGAGGGATTCCAGGGAGTGCTGGCTCCAGGCCTGGAGGCGCTGGGGGGAATGGCTTTGCCCCAAGTGGCAACGGCAATGGCTATGGCCCCGGAGGAGCAGGCTTCATCCCCATCCCTGGAGGCAACGGCTTTTCTCCTGGCGTTGGGGGAGCTGGCGTAGGGGCCGGGGGGCAGGGGCCCATCATCACTGGACTGAGTGAGTGTTTGCTTTGTGTGTAGACTCTCTAGTTTTCCCCCTTAAAAAATATTATAATATCTAATCATTTTTCCCAAAAGGTATGTGTATGTATGTGCAGAATCCTACTTTGAAGTCTAAAACATAATATGGTAAAACAGCCTTAGTAAAGTGTTATTTTTATGTTCCATAAACTTTCTAAGTTGGAGAAAAGACTGAGTGACCCAGGTTCTCTTTGAAAATAGAGGTGAGAGTGGGGTAATATTCCAAGACCAGATGATGCCATTAAAGAGCATTCTTTTTGGTTCCAGTATTTCATTTGGCTACTTGTAGCTGTCTCAATCATACACTCCTTGAATTATTTTCCAGAACCTTTTCTCAACTGAGATAAATTGAGTATGTCTTGCTTGTGCCTAAACAAATATTATAATGAAATAGCTTTTCTTTTCCTCGCCCTCTTTTGTTGAATAACTTAAGAAATTGAGAACTGTGGGCTTCTAGCCAGAATTAGCATTGGCGTGTTTGACATTTAAGTTCATTCTTTTTTAAAATAACTGCTCTTGCTAATAATATTTAATGATGTCTTACAGTGTTATGTTTGTTCTTTTTGGCATATTGCCTGTTTACTATATCTGGATATTCAGCATGGTTACAAAAAAAAAAAAAGTGGGAAGCATTCAAATGTACAGTAGAACATTCCTGACATTTTAAAAAGACGACATTATGGGCAAAGTTTCCAGATATATAACTTAACAAATGCAAGTTATAACCATGTGTCTCAAGAACAGTTTTTAAATTTCAACATTAAAGTTTTAGTAAACTACAGAATAATGTAGGCTTTTGATATGTACACCTAAATAATGTACTTAAATATCCTTTTAACAATCAACTTTAAAGAAAGTAATCCATGTTGGAGTGATGGAATATCATTTGTGCTCTAATTTTTCATAGCTATTCTGAACCAGACAATAGATATCTGTAAGCACCATGCTAATCTCTGTTTAAATGGACGCTGCATACCTACTGTTTCTAGCTACCGATGTGAATGCAACATGGGTTATAAGCAGGATGCAAACGGGGATTGCATAGGTAAGTTCATGAGTCTTTCATTATTCTTAACTTTTTAAATAGCTTTTAGATTAGAGGAACAAGTAGGGCTGAATATTATTTTGAAGTAAAGCTAATTTCCAAGTTGTCTTTGCTGTATGCTTACGCGTCCATGTGCTTCCTTAACCTACTGCTGAACTGGACTATTTCAAGAATCCCTGCCTGGGACTTCCCACTTCCACTGCAGGGGGTGCAGGTTCTGTCCCCTGGTCTAAGACCCTACATACTGCATGACATGGCCAGAAAGGAAAAGAAAAAAAAAGAATCCCCTGTCCTTTCTGGTTCTAAATGCTATTTCTGTCTCTGCCTCCCCCTTTTCTTCCTTCTCCGCTGAGTAACACTGGACGTATGGTGGCATCATTAACATGAGCTGTAAGGCAGAGATTGGGAAGAAGTGGTTGATGAATCTCTCTGGGGCATGTTGAGTTTTAGGTGTCTTGGGTATTGACCTGTAGAGGTCTAAAGCTAAGAGGAGTGTTCAGGACTTGAGTTAAAAATTTAGGAGTCAGCAACATATAGGTGATTGTTGCAGCCAGGCTGAACAACAGGAAGAGTTAAAAGATAGCCGGAGTAGTACAGCTAGAACCGTGGGGACTAGCAACATTAGTAATAATGTTGGTGAGATGGCAAAATAATCTAGAAAATATGTATCACTGAAGCCTTGAAAAGGTATGCCTTCAAGAGAAAAGGAGTGTTAAGTACAGCCAAAAAATGAAATACAAAGAGGAGAACAACACTGCTGTATTTGGCAATGAAGAGAGTTTTGATGATCTTTTAAGGATAGATTTAGGACCGTGGGGCTTCCCTTGTGACTCAGCTGGTAAAAAATCTGCCTGCAATGCCAGAGACCTGGGTTGGATCCCTGGGTTGGGAAGATCCCCAGAAGAAGGGAAAGGCTACCCACTCCAATATTTTGGCCTGGAGAATTCCATGGACTGTATAGTCCTGCAAAGAGTCAGACACAACCTGCAGCACTGTCTACTGAAGGTGATATGGCCTGTTGCACAGACCATTAGTCATGCTTGATATGCTTACTAACACTCTAAACTCTTGTCTTCTCTCTTTTTGCTTCATTCCTTTGGCTCAGTGAATTGCTATTATCAACTAAAAGCTTAAATGTGAGTCTCAATGAAGGCATCTTTGGATGCCACGCATCTTTGGATGAATTGAAAAAGTATTTATTTCTGTTTTTCTTTGTTGTTTTTAATTTTATTTGCCATGAGTGTTTTTTCCCCACTCTGTTACCAGAGAAAGTTTAATTGCTTTCAGCCAAGGTATTTATATTAATGAAGTTGGTGAGTTTGGTAGAGTACAGTTACTCTTTTAAGAATATCTGTGAAAGAAGCAATCTGTTTACAAAAATGGTTAAACTGTGAATTGATTTTATTGTTGTGTTCACCAATTTAGCTGAAATTGTATATGTTAATGGCTTCTTTATGTCTATGAAAGGGCAAATCATTATGCCCTAACCAGTCAGCCAGGCTTTTAATTCACCGGCATTCAAAATAATACTTAGTGGGCATTGCTTTTTCTAACACAAACATGATTTCTCTAGGATTTAACTAATTCTTGCTGTCCACTTTGTCATTTGGTTGCACAGTCCTTGAATTCTGTGATAAATTTGTATTTGATCAAGACTTGGAGAATTTAAAGAGAGAGCAGTGAGGTTTCTCACCCTTAGGATCAGAATCAGTATTTCCATAAAACTTGGTTTTATTAAAAAAAAAAAAATCCCTGTGCCGATTTTAAGATCCTAGAGAAACCAGAAAAATATAATAGACTTTTTTCCCACTTAATTTCCATTTTTACCCCATCCCGTGTTTTTTGCTTCAAAATATTATCCAAGCCTTGATATATAATTACATATATAGTTGAGTTCACAAAAAATAGTTAACAAAAAATTCCATAATTTGTCTGTCTTTTTAAAAACTAATAGAAGTGACAGCATATAATATAAATATATATCTTTTAAAAATCTTTTAGTTAATCTTCTAACTCTGTAGTAAGCCTTAAAGAGGCTATTAACTTGCCCAGATTACTTAGATAATAAACATTTTCTAGCCTCTGGGAACTCATGGCTGTGTCTTCCCCAAGCTCATGCTTTTGATCATTGTACATTATTCAAATTGAAAAACCATTATTTCTTGGTTAAAGCAAATTCTCTTGTGTTCTCCAATAGGTGATATTTTTGTGACTCTCCAGACGGGCCTCTGTAGTTGAAGAAAGGAATTTTTATTCATTTATAAATACTCTGCTATTTAGACTATTAGCACTGACTGGCCTTCTCTCAAATTTGGGAGGCCTAAATGTATTTTAAACAAACATTTCTAGAAATAGAGTGAAGTCTGTAATGGTTTCTTTTGCTGCTCACAGATGTTGATGAATGCACATCAAATCCCTGCACTAATGGAGATTGTGTTAACACACCTGGATCCTATTATTGTAAATGTCACGCCGGATTCCAGCGGACTCCTACCAAGCAAGCATGCATTGGTAAGGCAGCTTGCTTTCACATATGAAAATGTTCCATGAAATATAGTGACCCAGGCTGTTGAGGTTAAAAGTGAATTTATTCAAGAGAGACATGGAATGAAATAAGTGCTGTTACATTATTACAGATTTACTGTATGTCACCCTCAAAGTGCTCTCTTCAAACATAAATACTTTTTTGCATATGTAACACAGGCAGTGTGGTATCTGGCCTCACAAGAAAAAACCTGGTTTATCTTCCTTCCCTAGATCACAGCTTCCTTTCTCCAAGTAACATCAGTAGCATTACTGCTCTCTGATTAACGGAGTTTAAGATTTATTGTTGTTCTCAGCTACTGTTTTCTTTGAACCTCACACGTAGTCCAATACGCACATCATGACTGCTCTTAATGCAGTTCCATTGCTACACCCACCATCCTGGTCCAAATGCTGTACCTCACTGCTGATTCATCCCAGAATTCTTTTAGAAGATAATCCTTCTTTTCCTTTTTTCATTTCCTATTCATCCACTGGCAGTTGCTTGAATCACTTTATTCCAGCAATTTTTGTCATGTTGCTCTTAATCCAGATATTCCTTAGTTATTTCATTCTTATTCAGCTCCTTGCTTTGTCTTTTTGAAAATTAATTTTTGATGGACTATAGTTGATTTTCCGTGTTGTGTTAATTTCAGTGTACAGCAAAGTGATTTAGTTATGCTTTTACATATATCCAGATTTCCCTGGTGGCTCAGTGGTAAAGAGTCCACCTGCAGTGCGGGAGACACAGGTTTGATTCCTGGGTCAGGAAGATCCCCTGGGGAAGGAAATGGGAACCCACTCTAAGGTTCTTGCCTGGGAAATCCCATGGACAGAGGAGCCTGGCGGACTCCAGTCTGTGGGGTCACAGAACTGTACCCCACTTAGTGACTAAACCAGCACCACCATCCATATATCCACTCGTTTTACATTCTGTTCTCATATAGGTCATTACAGAGTATTGAGTAGAGTTCCCTGTGCTATGACATACGTCCTTGAAGTGAAGTGAAGGTCGCTCAGTTGTGTCCGGCTCTTTGCGACCCCATGGACTGTAACCTGGCAGGCTCCTCTGTCCATGGGATTCTCTGGGCAAGAATACTGGAGTGGGTAGCTGTTCCCTTCTCCAGGGGATCGCCTCGACCCAGGAATCGAACCAGGGTCTCCTGCGTTGCAGGCAGATTCTTTACCAGCTGAGCCACCAGAGAAGCCCAGAATAGGTCCTTGTGAGTTTTTTGTTTTATATGTAGTAGTGTGCATGTGTCGATTCCAATCTCCCAGTTTATACCTCCCCACCTCACCCCATTGGTCACCATAGGTTTGTTTTCTGTATCTGTTTTGTAAATAAGTTGTTTTGTGCCTTTTTTTTTTTTTTTTTTTGGATTCCACATATAAGCAGTTTCACTTGCTCTGACTTTTAAGGTCTTCAGCCACTGTGTCAGAAGCAGCTACATTCTAGCTGCACTGTCCACCCTCTTCTACATTCACTGTACACACCATTTCATTTTTCTTTTTTCTCCCTCCTTCAGCTGTTATAAGTCAGGGTTGTAGAACTGCTTACACCTACCTATCCAAGGGAAAAAACCTGGTGAGAGATGAACATTTTTCTAAAGTAGCACCATGACCTGGATATTACATGGATTGTCTTATTGCTTTTGTGATTATTTTAAAAGACTAATATTGTTAATTTCCCCAGATATTGATGAATGCATCCAGAATGGGGTTCTTTGTAAGAATGGTCGATGTGTGAACACAGATGGAAGTTTCCAGTGCATTTGCAATGCTGGCTTTGAATTAACTACAGATGGAAAAAACTGTGTTGGTATGGAAAGTGCCTGCTCCCTTGCAAAAGACTTTTTAAGGAATATATACACTTTTATTTAGAACCATATAGACTGTTACCATGAAAGCTCATACAGCACATATATGAGAATCATTCAGATGACTTAGGTAAAATATAAATACATTTAACAAAAGACTGTTGAAGTGAAGGGACAGAATTTTTGGAAATATTGTAATAAATGAATAGTTCATTGCTTCTGGAAATTTCTTGTGTGGCATATGTTTAATTAAAGCAATGATTATTCTTTGTAATTTTTAGCACCTACTGTATTTTGGCTGTTGGGGTTACAACACTGATGATACAGAAAAGGCCCACCTCCAGTTTAGGGAAGCACAAAAACATCTGATGTATGTGATAATCAGATCTCCAAATTTGTGGTGCTGGTGATGTCTGGCAGTGTAGTAAACACCAATATGCCACAGAAATATTCTATTTGTACAAAAACACATATTTCACTCACTAATCAAAGTCCAGATCATTTCATGTGCAGTGAGCTTTGTCATTGCTTTATTCTCTCATACAATATAAACATCTGATGAAAGAAATAGTAACGTTTTGGTAATCAAAATAAAACACTATTCATGTGATTTTAATAGAAACTACGCATACAATTTCCTTGATGCTTTTCCTCTATGTCCCTTACACTAAAGGTCCTTCACTTTTTCCGCACTATTTGCTCTCACTCAGTTGGCATTTGTAAGGAAAGAAAAATGTCTGTGACCACTTGGCTCATTTATGCAACAGAATATGCCTGGCAGTTGCTTGTAGGAAGAGGGGGAACCGGTCTCCTCAAGGCCAGTTGTGTAAGTCACTCTCTCCTTCTGTAGACCATGATGAATGTACGACTACCAACATGTGTTTGAACGGGATGTGCATTAATGAAGATGGCAGCTTCAAGTGCATCTGCAAACCAGGATTTATCTTGGCTCCAAATGGGCGTTACTGCACTGGTATGTATGGCTCTGAGATAGGAAAGTAACCATGATTGAAACCATCTTTTTTATCTGAATGAATCATGCAAGAATTACTTCAGTTTCTTCATGTGGATTTTGTATTATTCACATCTCTCACTAATTCAGTTCAGCAGGTGTCTAAAGCTTCCTAGAAAAACATACTTTGTGGTCTGTGGAACACCAGTGTCTTTACAAAAATAATAATGGCATAGGAAGAATTAAGGGAATGACAGATTGGTTCTAGCAAATCTGGAAAAGACAATGAAGAAATAAGTTCTCTCAACTTTTTACATAAAAAAAGAGGAAGAAAAATATTGTATTCTCAGAACTAGATTTTCCACTGTCATTCACTGCTCGTTCTGCACTATATCTTTTCCATAAGCTAATTCACATATCATTTGTTACCATATCCATATCTAAAAGCTTTGCACTGATTTTGGGAAGAAGTAATTTGAATATTTCTAGCAACTGTTTTGTTTATAAAACCATTTTGAAGCCCAAGCTCTAGTGGTAGTTTTACTAAGCTAAAGATAACTCTTGGAAATAAATAGGACTACATTATGTTTATATTCATTGTTGGAATTTAATAAGATGGAACAAATTTTGTAGTTCTACTAAAAAAAAAAAAACAAACTTTATTCCAGTTTCCTCCTTTTGGACAAAATTAACTCCATGGATCCTTCCTGCCTTCGATCACACAAATTGATAAATTGATATGAATAGCAAATAATACTCATACCCAAACCCTATAATGTCAGTGAAATTCCAGGGACAGTGGACAGAGAAAAATCAAGACTGATTCTTGTATTTCTGAATGAAAGTAGTTTCTTGACTATTCATGAAAAGGAACTTCAGTATTAAATAGAAGTATTGTGGCTTTGCTGATTGAACTTATGACTGGAATGTCATCTCAAGGTTAGCTAACTTGGATTAATCACAGGATATGAGATTAGCATTCTGTTCCAGTGTGTAGCATTACATTACAGCCCGTAACTTTTTCAGCATTTCTTAAGAAACTTAAATATGCATAAAAAGATGACCTAAATCTCACCAGTTCATGCTTTATTGAAACTTTTATTAATTTTTTATTACAAATGCTATAATCCATAAATTTTGAAATGCTCATGATTTGGCAGCTCTGTGTTTTGAAGGCTGTTCCCCTTTAAGGGGAAGCCATTTAATGGTGGGTTACATTTCATAAATTTAAGCGCTTTGAAAACTACAAGAGACTTCAAATTATTTTGTTACTGTGAACTGACTGAATTAAAACAACATCTTAGAATTTTATGTATGTGTAAATGGAAGTTAATTACAAACATTTACCTTGGTTGTAAGAATTTGTTTCACAACTAATTTGAGTTGAATAATATTAAACAGAATTGCCAAATAAATAATGAAAAATTAATTTGTCATACTCTTCTAATGGGTAAAATGATCTAGTTTCACTCAATCTTTCTAAAAATGTGTTTGAAAGAGTTGCATTTATGTAAAAGATTTGTTGTCACATTTGTGTATTCTTGCACAAGCTATAAAATTGAAAACCAAATGTTGAAAATGTACAGTGGTGGCAGCAGGTCCACTCTGTAATGAAGTCAGAGTAATGGCCCGGCTTGTGTTCCCTTCTCTGGGCAGATGTTGATGAGTGCCAGACCCCAGGAATCTGCATGAATGGGCATTGCATCAATAATGAAGGGTCCTTTCGCTGTGACTGTCCCCCAGGTCTGGCTGTGGGTGTGGACGGACGCGTGTGTGTTGGTAAGTGAAACATTCTGTAGTGGCCCCAGTGACCAAATGATCTTTGAAAACGGGATACAGGTATATCTATACAATAGAATAATATTCAGCCATAAAAAGGAACAAAATTCTAATATATGTGAAAGCATGGATAAGCTTGAAAACATCATGCTAAGTGAAAGAAGCCACACAAGACAACATAATATACGATTCCAAATGAAATGTCTGTGAAGGTCAAATTTGTAGAGACTAAACAGATTAATGGTTACTTAGAGCAGATAATTTGAGGGTGGTGGGAGAAGAAGGTGATTGTTAAAGGTGTTTATGAGATGATGAAATGTTCTAATATCAGCTAGAATAACGATTGTCCAACTCTATGAATATGCTAAAAGCTATTGAATGTATTTACTTTAAATGGGTGCATTCTTTGTTTGTGAATTATATCTTAGTAAGGCAGTTTTAAAAAAGGGACAAAGAGCCCAGCTAGCTCCCTTCAGTAGCAGCCTCTGATGAGACAGAAATGCTAGAGAAGGAAAAAAAAATTGTCCTTTACCAGTGTCCTTCGTATTGTTAGATAACCATGTCTCTCTGGTGGCTCAGAAGTTAAAGCATCTGCCCGCAATGAGGGAGACCCGGGTTCGATCCCTGGGTCAGGAAGATCCCCTGGAGAAGGAAATGGCAACCCACCCCAGTATTCTTGCTTGGAGAATATCGTGGATAGAGGAGCCTGGGAGGCTATAATCGCTGGGGCCGCAAAGAGTTGGACACAACCAAGAGATTAACACACTACATACATTGGATATATATTTTATAATCAATGAGACATGAAACAGGGACAGCAGTTGTATTTAAATAAACTCTTATTTTTACCCAAACAATATTAATTTTTGTCATCTGAGCTATAACATTTTTTAAAAATGTTATGTGTGTTAGTTGCTCAGCTATGTCGGCTCTTTACGACCCCATGGACTGTAACCCACCAGGGTCCTCTGTCCATTGAATTCTCCAGGCAAGAATACTGGAGTGAGTTGCCATTTCCTTCTTCAGGAGATCTTCCCGACCCAGGGATGGAACCCGGGTCTTCTGCACTGCAGGCAGGTTCTTCACTGTCGGAGCCACCAGGAAAGCCTTTTAAATTTTATTTTTATACAATCTTAAAGGTTAATTTTCATTTACAGTTATTGCAGAATATTGGCTATATTCCTCATTGTATAACACGTCCTTAAGCCTGTCTTACACCTGGTAGTTTGTGTCTCCTACTCCCCCATCCCTATGTTGCCCCTCCTCCCATCCCCACTGGTAAGCACCAGGTTGTTCTCTTATATCTGTGAGTCTGCTGCTTTTCCCAAACAAAATTTTAAATGTAAATAATTTATGTGTTAGAACTTCAACTTATATCAAAAGTTGGAAATGTTTCTAAATAGTCATTCAGTGCTGTGTAATGATAGAAACGAGGAAAGAATCTGAGAGAGAATGTTTTATTTGAAACCATTCATCATTCCTCTTGGGAATAATTCCTACTTTTGAGTTAACAGGCATCAGATTTAAAGAGGCAGGCAAAACGATAATATCTTTGGCATTCAGCAACCCAACCACTATGTCCTAATGATATCAAGAGCAGAGGGAGTAGTGAAAATACATCGAATGCCATATTCTCTCCAAAGCACTTCCATGAAAGTGAATTAGCCGTTGTGCACCATCTATTTCTCAGGTCATAGAGTAAGAGACAGACACACTCAGTGGTTTAAAAGTATTATTTGAGAGAAATGAAATTCTTTCTCAGACATAGCTGGTTATACTTTACTCTTAACCTATGGGAATCAAAACATTTGGGTTCTGAAGGTTATGTTAAAAAAAAAAAAAGGAAGAAGCAACAGCAGATGGAAATAATCTGTCCACTTAAAGTTTCATCCACTCTATCCAGGCTAGGATTTATTTCAGCTTACACGATTGTCAGCACTTCGTTCAGGACTATTTCAAATACAGTAACTAGAAGAATGTAGCTCCTTTCTGCTTAAAGAGCTAAAATATTTTCATTGCTTTTTTCCTTTATCTAAATGGTTTTGCTGAAATCTATGATTAGTTCAAAACCAGTTTTGGAGGGAGAAATGATTTTTCTTTTAAGTAACTGACATATGAATAGTTGTTAGGAATTCAGTGTTCAAACACAAATATTCATTCTCTTGTCTACATACAGAAAAAGCATTAGAATTTTTTGGGAAACCCTCTACAGTTTTTCACAGTTGTAATTACTTAAACTTCTTAAAATAAAAACACCATTTATTCTGTGTGTAAAATTATACAGCTATTCCTTTAACATGTTTTCTTCATGTCTTCTGCCTTTTGAGATGCTTTTAGATGCATTAATTGTTGAGGTTAGAGATGAATCATTACTGTGAATTATTATTAGAGTTAGCACTTAACTTTAGATTTCATTTGTTTGTTCATTTTTGTTTACCTATATACTGAGATGGGGTTTTTTATTTTCAGAAAATTAAACTACTGTTGTAACCAGGATATTGAAGAAGCATGATTCACAGACAGGATATGAACAAAAGGCAACTGTATTTTGTTTTTCTCAATCCTTTCAAAACATATTTTTAGTTATTCAGTGGGAGCAGTTTATCTAATAAGGAAGAAAACTTAGGCACCCCCAACTTTAGAGTTTTTAGATGGCAGAAATTTATAAGACTCCTTGAGCTAATGAAAATAATCTGGATTTAGCAGTTAGAATGTCCAGTGATGTATAATAGCCAATATTCTGAACTTGATTTGAAGTTATGACTTCCCTTCCCAAGCTTACACCTTCATGAGCAGGATGTTTCTGGCTCCACCAGAGCCATCTAAGCACAAGGCGTCAGGAAAGAAGCCAGAAGCACTGACACCCTCCTAGGGTTGCATCAAGATTTCTGGGCTTGACACAAGTTTAAGCCAGCTTCATCCTTGTGAGTGATTTCATGAGGGTGTCAACGGCCTTGGCCTGCCTGTGACGAGATGCAGACGCTGCATTTTTCTCCTGGTGGCTGTTCCTGGCCCAACCCCAGGTCTTTCTGCAGTCCACTTTAGACTCTCGTGGTGTCTCATCTCCTCTCTGCGCATTCATTTTAGAGACTCCAGTTGGTGTGGCCGTCATCTAATCCACACGACATGCCACCCTTTGCCCTGTGAACCAAGGGAAGAGATTGCTCTTGCCTGTGTCCTTTGATTCTGCAGTGGGAATAGCAGCCACTCTCCTCTGTGCACTAGGGGCCCCTGATAGAGTTTGGTACCAATTCTTCAAGCTGTTCCCTGTGGAGCTCTTTTCTCTTGCCTAGGGGTGAAGATGGAAGCATGCCCAATTTGTAAGCTGGCTCTTGCCCCCCAAAAAATCCTCCTCAAAAACTCATTAATTGCCTCTCTCTAAATTGTATCCTGGATATTGGGAGGGGTTTAAGAATCTGGCAATGAATTTTCCATTTCTACTTCCTTCAGGATGGAGTCTCAAAATTCACCTCGTTATATGTTATTTAGCACCATGAGATTTCAGCTTAAATTTCATTTTTAACATCCTGTTATGTTAGCTTAAGAGTATTTCAGCATCTTCATGAACACTCTTTGACAGTTCTGTCAGCTAAAAGGTTAATTTTTTTTCTTTACCCTAGTTCTGCCCTTTATATTAGCTGTGTGGCCTTAGGCAAGATACATTACCTCTTTGTGCATCCTTTCCTCACTGGTTGTTTTTGAGGATTAAATAGGTTAATATTAGATTTATTGGTATAAATCTTGAATGCTGTCTGGCACATAACACATAATAAGTAAACTGTTACAATTATTACTGTTTTGTTAAATCAGAATAGTAGTGTTACATTAAACATAGTCTTAAGAGTTGCTGCTTTGAGCTATAAAGAAAAGTTGATACTGAAAAATGAATAAAGTAAAAGTAGCATTTGTGTCCATACATACTTTACCTTTGGTAAATATAAAGTATGCTAATTATCTGAGAAAACCCTTCAGCAATTCCAGTCTTTAAGAAAGAAAAGGCATGGAGAAATTTGACAACATGTGGAAAAGGCATAGTGTAGGATTTAAGTCCAGTCACCAACCAAAACATTCATGTGGGCTTGTACTGATGGTTCTGCTGCTATCCGTGTCTCTGATCTTATCTCCTGTGAACGTTGGCTTGGTTACAGGGAAGAGAATAAAATGAACCAGGGGTCCAATCTGGGGTCTTTGAAAAGGGAAAACTCAACAGTTTTTATCAAAGGTAGAAGTGAATGCCATAGGCTTTTGATAGACTTGCGTCTAAAAATTGCCCCGGCTTACGTTCCCAGCATGAAAACAGAAATAACTTTGACCATTCTGGGATGCCTTTTGAGATAAGTGGTATCATCCTAAGAACTCACAAAAATCTTACTGCAAGTTATGAATTATGTTGTATTTGCATGTATTCATCATGGTATTGAGTCCTATACTTGTCTGTAACTCAGAGCTGACCCTCCCAAACTAGGTCATAGCAAAGGCAGAAAGGAATAGCAACTCTGCTCCCCAGGGTCATTATGGTAAAACCTCTTCCACTTGAGCATACACACATCTCTGCTTCATGCAGCCACACATCCATCTCATTGTTTCAACCAGAAAAAAACACCAGATCGCAGGACGTAAGTACTTTGCATAGCAAGCAGATAAAATTAATTATTTACAACAAGTTGTGAATAATTATGAATATTTATAATAATTATCTCTTTGATGGAATTACTATATAATAGACTGCTTAAAAGCTCTACTGCAAAAAATAAATAAATAAAATAAAAAAAAAAAAAAAGCTCTACTGCTTCTCTGGCCTGTATGATGGTCTGAGTTTTTTTTTAATAGTTCACCATTTACCATCTCATAAAGTTCTGTTGTATTTTATGAGAATTTAGATGAGCTCAGTAAGCAGGTTATGTGTCTTCAGGGTATAATCTGACATAGTAGAAAGAAGAATTGCTTTGGAGGTCATATAAGCCTGTGTCTGAATTTCAGCTCAGGCAGTGGATAGTCTAGGACTTGGAGGTACTTGCGTAATGCCTCTGAACCTCACCTTCCTCATCTATGAAAAGTGGATAATGATCACTACCCTGTGGAGTTGTTGAATGTTCAATGACATAATGTCTATAAAGCAACAGGCACAATACCACAGACACATAGTAATTATTTATAGAACTGGGTTTTTTGAGAGGCAGAGATTAAAACATAGTCATAACAGGGCTTCCCTGGTGGCTTAGTGGTAAAGAAGCCGCCTGCCAATGCAGGAGACACAGGTTCGATCCCTGGTCCATGAAGATCCCACATGCCCTGGAACAGCTAAGCACACACCGCAGCTACTGAGTCTGTTCTCTGAAGCCCAGGAGCCTCAGCTGTTGAGCCTCTGTGTTGCAACTACTAAAGCCTGAGTGCCCTAGAATCCGAGCTCTGCAACAAGAGAAACCTCTACAAACGTGAAGCCCTCACTCTCCATAACTAGAGAAAAGCCCACACAGCAATGAAGACCCAGCATAGCCAAAAAAAGAAAAATAAATCATAGCTGCAGCAGTCAACTGGGGGTTGAAAAGATAGGCTTCCTATCTCAGAAATTTGAAGAGAGAAATTTCATACCCAACAGTGTCATCTCAAGATGGTTGAACTGCACAGCATTTCATTGTTCATAAGAACTTCTAGAAATAATATTAGAGTAGAAATAGTGTTAGAATAATAATCATATTAGAATAATATTAGAATAGAAATAGCATAAGTATAGTCAGTGATTAGAGGTCTAAGTCCTGTTTATAGCTGTGGAAATATACCTGAGTCAATGAGGGGCCTGTGAAGATAAGTGGGATAACTGATGCTTGTGTAACACATAAAAATTATTGGAGAAAGAAATTGTTCATATGCATTTATTCTTTTCCTCTCACAATAAACATTTGTTGATCCCCTAATGCTATGAGATGCTGAAGATTCAAAGAAAAACACAAGTGGCAGATGCTACCCAGAAGCTTCCCATATAGTGGCCACTTAAGTTTGAAGAAGCCTGCTGTTGTGAAATCTCTTTGTCTCCGTATCACTATCTCAAGTCTTTGTTCTCACTCCAGACACTCACATGCGCAGCACGTGCTACGGCGGGATCAAGAAGGGAGTGTGTGTCCGGCCCTTCCCCGGCGCAGTGACCAAGTCCGAATGCTGCTGTGCCAATCCAGACTATGGTTTTGGAGAACCCTGCCAGCCATGCCCTGCTAAAAATTCAGGTAGACACCTTTGCCAGTTCCGTACCTGAAAAGGAATCTATCTAACCTAACATCAGATAGTTGGTCAAAGAGTACCTCGCCTCTGAAGTGTTTTGTCTATCTTTATTGAAAGGAAAGAAATCCAAATCTGTCTTGTTATGTGAGGCATATAGTAAGATCTAGCTTATATTTACTTATGATCTCTAGGGAAAGAGAACACATAGTGAATAGGAAAATTTATCTTATGGTCCAATTATGACCGTTAAACCAGATTCTTTACATGAATATGCTAGCATCAAAGTCTTTCATCTCTCATCATTCTGAAGATAAATAGCATAAAATTTACTTAACCATTTCCAAGGTTATGATAAGTTCATGAGAACCTGATTTTATTTATTTATTTTTAATTTTTATGCAGAAAGGTATTAGGATGCACTCTATCAGAAGTTTGGTCTATGAGGAATCTATCAGTAGTTCCAGAAAGTAATAAATTTCTTTCTGAATGTTACCATATGTTACAGGCACATTAAACAGTTTAATTTGACTATTCTGTGACTTGTTATTCATACTTTTATGAAAACTGTATTGAACAGATGTAAGTACAGCAGGGACTCAAACACAATCTTTTTTTTTTTTCCTTTAAAGTCAAGAAGAGTTGAAAATATAGGTAGGCAAATATATAAATTACAATTTAGTATGATTGCTGCCTTGAAAAGAAACCTAAGGAGCCAGGAGAGCACAAAGGAAGGAGCAGTTAGTTCCTAGGGAGACTGGGAAAGACTGCAAAGAAGAATGCATACTTACTTTGGTCTCAAAAAAAAAAAGTAAGAATTTCCCAGGTAGAAAATGAAAGAAATGCATTCTAGCAAAGGAAATGGCTAGTAATTCTGTTAAAAAATACTGAATGGACTGTTCAAACCTCAGAAAATTGGTTCACATCCCTCTGGAAGAATTACTGAGTATGATGTTTTTTAAAAAAAAGAGTTAATGAAGTATCTTAATGTATCTAAGTGAATTATGCATATTATGAAAGAAATATAAAAATTGATAGCTAGACTAGATAAAAGGATCAGTGAACTAATAAAATGAGTCTAGGAACAATTATAAATATAAATGAGATTATAGAATACAATAAAGGTGACATTTAGATCAGTAAGAACAAATTGAACTAAAAGTAATGAATATTGTTGATAAATATTGGAAAAAATATGAAGGTAACTCCCTACATTAAATGTTGCAAAATAACTTTTTTGTAGAAGATGCAAACTTTTTGTTATCTTGTAATGATAAAGGACTCTCAACACAGGCTCCAAAGACTAAAATACGTGTATGAATTAGAAAAATATTTTCCTTAATTTATAAGGAATTTACATTAATCAATAGGCAAAGTTGAAATCCTCTATAGAAAAAAGTACAATGTACACAAAACTTCACAAAGCAGAAGTACAAATGATAGAGTACCACATAAAAAGATGCCTAATCTGTTTAAAATTAAAAGAAAATTTTTTAAAGTGCCATTTTGTTTATAGATTGGTAAAAATGATTGATTCTCCCCAGTGTTGGGAAGGTTATACCAATATGGGTATTCTCTTACACTGCTGCTGAAAGTGTAACCTGGGATATTTTGGGAGAGGAAGACTATCAAAAACCTTAAAAGAAACGAACTTTGAGCAGTTTTACTTCTAAGAGATTAACCTAGTGATATCTTGAAATTTTTATTATTTATTGTATCAGTAATAGCCAAAAGTTGGACAAACCTAATCTCATCAATAAGAGATTGAATGAGTGTAGTACATCCACATAACTGAGAAAAAGTATTAATCTATTAAATGGGCTATTATGTGAAATGTTTGTTTTAGAATATAAAGGGTCTAAGCCTACTCCCCTACTTATAACCTCTGTGACCTGAGCATATTGCTTCCCATCTCTATTCCAACTTTCTTAGCTATAAAAGAGAGAAAATAACAGTATCTAGTTAGTGGTATTGGGAGGATTAAATAAATTATTAGATTCAAAATGTTAGAACAGTATCAGGCGTATCACATAGTAAATGCTACTTATTACATATGTTTCCTGTTATTATTGAGAGAAGAAAAAAAAAGCTTAAAATCAACCTCTGTAATACAATTTAGATTTTTTTAAAGTCTCCATAAGTAAAAAATATTTGTAATGTTTATCAATATATTAATGATATTTAAGGTGATAATCACAGTTTTTTGTTTTTTTTTTTTTACTTTTTTATGCTTATCTCTGATTTTGGAACTCTTAAAATAATTATGTGCTAAAAATTGTGATTTGTTTTCAATTTTAAGTTATTTCAGGTAATTCTTTTTAATGATAGTTTTGAAGTTATGAAAGTGACTTGTGTATGAAACTGATGCAATTTAGAGTTTTTGATTTCTCTGTTTGTTTTTATCTTACAGCTGAATTCCATGGCCTTTGTAGTAGTGGGGTAGGCATCACAGTGGATGGAAGAGGTAACTATTCAATTCTAAATCTTATAATAATTATATAATTACATATCTTTATTATAATATTATAGATGTGATATATTTATATTATAAAATATATCTGTGTAATGTAGCAAGATAAATTTTCTTCTAGAAGAGTGGTTAAAAGCTAGATGATATTAAGTAGTATGTAGATGTTCATTTTTATGCTTAGTAGATAAATAATTATCTGTTAAATATGTGTTGTTAAAAATGTCACTAACAAACTACTGCCATGATTTTATGGATACCTTGCTTAAGAAGAAGCTGCCGTTGGTCAAAAAAAAAGGGGAGTCAGTTTGAAGAAAAAATGTAAAATAATGGCACTGACGTAGTTAAAACAAAAATAATCTGTTATTTGATATGGATCTTTAAGAAATATTTGAGATATACTGCCCTAAAAATAAATTGACTATTTATGGCTAGGAATTTGCTAAAATGTTTCTAACCATCTATAGAAGTACAAAGTTTCAATGAAGTTTTCTTCTTTTAAATTTAGTACTATGATTAACAAAATTCCAATATAGAACTTAAATATTAAATACATATGTGTTTATAATTTTAAAGTTCTTTTTTATGTTAATATAGTGTCCTTTGTTTTTTTAAATAAACTATAGGTGCTATTCACCTTTAGTTTGCATAAATATTCCTCTATTTTCATATTTGATGAGACTTTAGAAAAATTATAGATTAATTGACAGTAAATATCACGTCTTTGCAAGAACATCAGAAATCAGAGTAAAAAAGCAAACTTTTACCAAGATACTTCTCTCAAAAACCAAAAGACTGACATTTCTGGAGTATTTAAGGCTTCCTAAATTCTAGAAAACAATAGTTACTATTAAAATTTGAGCATGGTGACCAAAATTTTGTTTTACACCATTTTTTATTCTCTTTCATCATTGCCTCCCCAGAAGAGCCAGCTGCCCTGTTGGAACTTAGCGGCTTCTCATACAAGCACATCATTCCTCAAGTCCCACTTCCTATCATGACAGAGAGTAGTCCTGTTCATGGCTTATTGTAAAACATTGTGTTCTCAAATATCCACATTTGAACTGACCTCTCCCATCAATTTCAACTTATCAACAAGGAGAAACATTTACTAAGTATCATATTACTTAGTTGACTATAAAAAATGATAATAAAATAGAAATATTCCATGCCTTTGGAACCATAAAACTATATAGAAATCCTAATAAATCTTTGCCTTTTAATTAGATGGTTAGAGTACCTATCAAGTTGAGTTTTCCTTTGGGTTTTGAGCCAACAGCCTATAAATTTCTTTATTAATTTTATCATAAATGCCAGCACATTACATGGCTTAATTCTTTGAATTTCTGCCAGTTCCCTTCACTTTTCATTTTTACCAGGGAAGTGTCCCATATCTCTTGATTTTATTCTCACTCCTTTTTTTATTGCCTTTCTCTTTCTGAACAACAGCAAATTGGAGGGCTGCAGGGTTAAACACTATGTATTTTGAATGATCTTTACTGGACATACATGTATCAACTGTGAGCATTAAACTTTAATATTTAATGCAGATATCAATGAGTGTGCTCTGGATCCGGATATATGTGCCAATGGAATTTGTGAAAATCTACGTGGTAGTTACCGGTGTAATTGCAACAGTGGCTATGAACCAGATGCCTCTGGAAGAAATTGTATTGGTAAGTTATTTGTTTTATTATACAGGAGGCTTTTGTATAGTTTAGTTCCATGGATTATAGGAGGAATCAAACTATAAGTAAGTGAGTAAAACTAGAGGTCTTACAGTTTCTCTTGTTTCCTTTTTAGTATAGAGATATAAAAATGTTGGAATCAAATACTGTTACACAGTAACAGACTTTTTAGTGGCACAATTTAGTATTAATATTTAAATTAGGTTTTTTCCCCAGATGAATGGACATATAGTCAATTATATGCTTTATCTGCATATATCTTAATCCTATAATATTTTACTAGGAAGTGGGATTCAAAAATTAACAAGGTGGTATGTATGAAAAATACTATGTTAAGAAAATTAAATATTACAGGTTGACTTGGAAAGAAACAATCAATTGCTGCAACATATCCAAATATGATAAATGAGATGGGTGCTTCTTTTTGTAATTTATAAGGGAATGTTTGAAAAACCTCAAGTGCATAGTTCATATATTCAAGAATTTGTGAAAAATCTAGATTTTCCGACTGAGCACTTGAGTCCACTTTTATAAAAATGAATGTTAATTGATCCTTCATTATATATTATAATTTTTACATCTACCACTAATGACTCAAATACAAGTCTTGATGATTATGATTAGAAAAAATATATTTTTCCATGTCTATGGTTTTGAGTTTTATTATTGATATATGTTACTATATATCCATCTCACCTTGGGTTGAAGATACACATATAATGGATGTATAAAACTATATTAAATATCATGTACTTAACAATAGATATTGATACCTACTGGCAAGGGCCCCAGCCAGAGATTGTTGAACACTTATAAAAATATGCAAACCACCTAGCTTTTATTCCCTAAAAGCAAAGTCATTTCCAGTATAGCATCTAAGTACAGCTGAGCGCATGGGTACCCTACTGAAAACAAGGAAATTCAATGAACATTCACACACTGAACATGGTTCA
The DNA here is from genome assembly GCF_963930625.1 of Muntiacus reevesi. Classification (NCBI taxonomy): domain Eukaryota; kingdom Metazoa; phylum Chordata; class Mammalia; order Artiodactyla; family Cervidae; genus Muntiacus; species Muntiacus reevesi. The sequence goes on from NC_089249.1 coordinate 204,220,090, forward strand.
TGGCAATGCTCAACTCTTTAAAGTAGGTACATGCATAATTTTAGTAAAATTAAAACTAGATTTTGAAAATAAAAAGCCAAATTTCAATTTTACTTAGGTCTGCCCTAACAAAGTACCCAAAATGGGGTTGCTTAAAACAGTGGGAATTGATGTTACAGTTTGGGAGTCGAAAGTCCAAAATTGAGGTGTCAGTGGGGCCATGCTCTCTCTAGGGGAGAATCCTTCCTTTCCTCTTCTAGGAGAAAAGGGCTCGGTGGGAGAATCCTTCTTTTCCTCCTCCAGCCTCAGGTGTTTGCAGGTAGTCTTGAGCATTGCTCAGTTTTTAGATGTGTCACTCAAGCCACACGTCTGTCTTCCCCCCGTGCATCTCCGCATCAACTTCCCTCTGTGTGTGTCTGTCCCTGGGTCATAATTTCCCCTTGATTGCAGTCGTTGGTGTCCACACCTGTACTGGAATACAGCCTACCCAAAGGATCTTATTTTAACTTGATTACTCTATTTAAGAATCCTGTTTCTAATTTAGGTCACATTCTGAGGTACTGGGGGTTAGGGTTTCAAAATACTTTTTTGAGAGACACATTTCTTTTTTTTTTTTTTTTTAATATTATTTTATTAGTTGGAGGCCAATCACTTTACAACATTTCAGTGGGTTTTGTCATACATTGACATGAATCAGCCATAGAGTTACACGTATTCCCCATCCCGATCCCCCCTCCCACCTCCCTCCGCACCCGACTCCTCAGGGTCCTCCCAGTGCACCAGGCCCGAGCACCTGACTCATGTATCCCACCTGGGCTGGTGGTCCGTTTCACCATAGATAGTATACATGCTGTTCTTTCAAAACATCCCACCCTCACGTTCTCCCCCAGAGTTCAAAAGTCTGTTCTGTACTTCTGTGGAGAGACACATTTCAACCCACAGCATGGCCTGATGGATAAATAAATTGTGATTTGGCCTCTTGTTTAAGTGTATAATCTTGGGGGAGACTATAGCAATGCTTAAAATGTCATACTACTGCAGGTCAACAAGTAAATGAAGAACAAAGTAGTCATGTGCCTTTTCCAAAGCATTAACACATGTCCCAGGGACTTTAGAACATCTTAAAAGTAAGCACATCTAGGTTGCTTCCATGTCCTGGCTATTATAAACAGTGCTGCAATGAAGCAACCTAGATGCCCATCAGCAGACGAATGGATAAGGAAGCTGTGGTACATATACACCATGGAATATTACTCAGCCATTAAAAAGAATTCATTTGAATCAGTTTTAATGAGATGGATGAAACTGGAACCCATTATACAGAGTGAAGTAAGCCAGAAAGATAAAGACCATTACAGTATACTGACACATATATATGGAATTTAGAAAGATGGTAATGATAACCGTATATGCAAAACAGAAAAAGAGACACAGATGTACAGAACAGACTTTTGGACTCTGTGGGAGAAGGCGAGGGTGGGATGTTTCAAGAGAACAGCATCGAAACATGTATATTATCTATGGTGAAACAGATCGCCAGCCTAGGTGGGATGCATGAGACAAGTGCTCAGGGCTGGTGGGCTGGGAAGACCCAGAGGGATCGGGTAGAGAGGGAGGTGGGAGGGGGGATCGGGATGGGGAATACATGTAACTCCATGGCTGATTCATGTCAATATATGACAAAACCCACTGAAATGTTGTGAAGTAATTAGCCTCCAACTAATAAAAATAAATGAAAAAAAAAAAAGTAAGCACAAGATGGTCCCATTTGAGTAAAATGTGTTTTGCTTAGGGTCAAGGAATGTGCTTTGGGTACAAGGAGACAGAGTAAGGTATGGGATGAGGAAGAAAAGCAAACAACAAAATGAAACGTTTTGAACAGTGTACTGTCCGTTTCACCCTGTGTCTCCTGTCTTCTCACGGTGGCTTCCAGACATCGACGAGTGCCTGGTGAACAGACTGCTGTGCGACAACGGCCTGTGCCGGAACACGCCTGGGAGCTACAGCTGCACCTGCCCGCCTGGCTATGTGTTCAGGACGGAGACGGAGACGTGTGAAGGTAAGAGCCGCTCTTCTTCACTGTGAGTGGTAAGCATCTTAATATGCATGAGCCTTAAATACATTATGAAGCAATAGAGCAAAGAGAATGTTGCTTGAATATGTTCTAAATTTTACAATCTCAGCTAATCTGCCAGTTTTAGAAGTAGCATGCATCTAGCCCGGCTTATAAATACCATCAGCTTTGTTCCATTCAGGAGAAGTATCAACACACATTTTGAAGTTAATGAAAATAAATGAAAGAAGCCAGTTTGTTTCACTTGCTGATAAAATATCAGATTTTTGTTTGTTTGGTTTTCCCTTTTTAAAACCAATGTAACACATTAGCCTAGGAGAACCTGAACTCACGACAAAGTCTGCTCTTATGCATTTTAGTTATGAAATGACTGACAGACCTCAGAGGTTGGCCCAGAAAATAGGCCAACCTATATTTGAGGCCTGAGTAAAAATGGTCACCTAAATTAAATTTATAGTCCAAGAAAATTCTCCTTTCCCTTTGAAACTTTAAGTTACAGCTTGAATTTAAGGCTCATGAATTACTGTTTAAAAACCTTCCTTTTCTCTTAAGCTCATTTTTATGCAGTGGAAGTTAAATGAATAAGTTAAATGCTTCAGAAAGGCCCCATTTTCAGTGAGATACTAGCTTAAGCTATAAGTATCTTCAATTATATTTTTGTTCCTTGATCAGAGTACTGTGTATTTCAGGATAATTTAGTATATGACTACTGGTCATTTTTCCTTTTCAGTTGCACTGTGTGGGCCTACAGAAGTATCCCATGACATTCTCAAATCCAATAACTACTTCTGAATAGTAACTTAAAAATAAAAAATTTCATCTTTAGTTATTTGGAATAACCCTTTTTTATCTGTTAAAGTATTTGTTTCCTGGTAACTTCATAGCCAAGAAAACTGCAATAGTAATATTATGCAAAAAGATGTTAACATTCTCTTCTTATTGTTTAACTTCAAAGCATTCTTATGAACAGAAACAAGTTAGGACTCAAACAAGATGCCAAAATACAAACGACTCAGCTGAAGTCAATGAAATACAATTACAAAGTGCAATTCTAAGTTTGGATTGAATTTGAGGGACCAGTGAAAAGCAGTAATTAGCCTGAAGAGAGAAAAAAAAGGAAAGAGAAATGAAAACCTCAGTATAAAATGCAGTTTTTCTAAACTTAGTTCTCATAACTGTTGAGTTCCCCTCCTGTCCACACCTTTTTCAGGAGCTCCTCAAAGAGAAGCATACTTTCCATTCCTGACTAAAGTACTTAAAGATTCATTCGTCTTATCCATAGATGAACAGAGACATCTGCTAGTATTTTTTTTCTCTCAGTATCTTTTTTCATTAGTGCAAGCTTCCCAAGTGTATGCATCCAGAGTTTTTATCTTTTAGCTCCCATACCCACTTTCCTTGGGCTTCTCCGATGGCTTAGTGGTAAAGAATCTGCCTGTAATACAACAGACACGGGAAATACGGGTTCTATTCCTGGGTCAGGAAGATCCCCCGGAGTAGGAAGTGGCAAGCCACTCCAGTACTTTAGCCTAAAAATCCTATGGACAGGGGGGCCTGGTGGGCTGCAATCCAAAGGGTTGCAAAGAGTAGGACGTGACTGAACATGAGCCCCCGCCCCTCAACACCTTTTATCCTTCAGAATTGCCATGAGAAATGCATTTTGTAAAAGAAAAAATATTCCAAGCCATGAGTTTACTCTGTGAGTTTTTTGGGAGGGGAGGAGAAGGGATTTCAACAATTGTGTTTCCTTTTGTTTTTATTCCTGACTTTCTACACCTCCTTCCCTCTGCCCTTTTTCAGTTTTATCTATTGCCTATTGGAGTTATCTATTGTTAAATGTCAGGAAGCTCTGAAAGCAATAATAACTTAGGATATCATCTTCATTTAACTGAGAAGCTGATGATTATTAGAACTGGTTTCCCTGTCCACAATGACAGTACCCTTTTGTGCCATTGTGAGGGAGACAGAACAGGGAGCTACATGGATGGTGTCTGACTCAGTTTGGTCAGTTTGGTTTGAATACCAGGTTGTCAATATTTATAGCATATTGCTTCCATTTTGACAAGTAAGATGAAGTTGAAGCATACTAAGAGGTGAAATATCAAAGCATAAATAAAAGGGATTCACCTACTTAGGTGAAAAAGTGAAGCATGGTGTTTAATAGTATGATATTACTGTGTTTAATCGCTCAGTTGTGTCTGACTCTTTGTGACCCCGTGGACTGTAGCCTTGCAGGCTTCTCTATCCATGGTGATTTTCCAAGTAAGAATACTGGAGTGGGTTGTCATGCCCTCCTCCAGGGGAATCTTCCTAAACCAGGGATCAAACCCAGGTCTCCCACTCTACAGGCAGATTCTTCACCATCTGAGCTACCAGGGAAGCCCAAGAATACTGGAGTGGGTAGCCTATCCCTTCTCCAGGGATTTTCCCAACCCAGGAATCAAACTGGGGTCTCCTGCATTGCAGGTGGATTCTTCACCAGCTGAGCTACCAGGGTAGCCCCAGTATGACATTAGATGATTACATAAATATTAATGCATAGTAATACCAAATCAAGGAGCAGTGATGGTTTAAAAGTGTGGTCTTTACTTATTTTGCCAAAGAATAATTGTTCCTGATAAGCTAGCCTTTTCTTTAACATGAAAGATGTTTTATATCTGTCATTCATAAGAAAGAAGTTCATGTTATATAAATAGAAGAGAAATGATAGAGAAATATTTGGGTTCTAGCCTTATGACATTGGTGGAAATAAAAATTATTTATTGTGAAAAACTCAACCAGGTAAGTGTTATTTCTGTACTTTCTTCCCACTATTAAGTTATTTGCATTTTGTTAAGTGTTTTGCAAAAAAGAAGTAGACCTGAAGGCCATGGAAGTCTTTTTCCCTTGGGTGTCCTCCTTATTTCCAGCCTTGCACTCACACAATAAATTTGTGTGCCTGAAGCAGTTCTCTGCATGCCATTCTTTCTAAACTAATTTCCAAAGACTAGGCAGGGAGTCATTAGCCAATTCATTGTCACTTCTAGCTTTCTCTCTATGTATTTGCTATATGCACTAATTTTACTTGTCTTCATATTTTCAACAGTCTTTTTAAGTATGTATTAAAAAGCAGTAATCAAGTTTCTCTGATATTTCAAACCGAAGTTACAAAAATTTATTTTACTTTTTTTGTTTGAGCCCTGAGAGTCTAAGTTAAAATTTTTACAGCAAGCACTGCGGTTTAGATTGTGTTTCCAGTGACATAACTAGTTAAATGTAAACCAGATGTGCTTTGAAGTTTATTTCCAGGAATGTACAGTGAACTGTTTCAGTTCCTGGTTCCATGACATTTATAACATAAAAACAATGTATTTAAAGAAAAATTAAACAGTTGATATCTGTAGCTGTCATTGCATGTGTTTATAGCTTTTGAGTTCATAATTGCTTAATATAAAGTAGGGATTTTGCACATTGATGATATTGACATTTTTCTTTGGGGGGGAGGTTCTTAACAGATGAAATTAATAGGTGATATATAGTCTGTCTTCAGATTAGGTATCTGCTTCTTTTTTGGCTATCTGATTTGTTTTTTACTTTGTGGGTTTTTTTTTTTTTTTAATTTAGTACTCTGGAGTAGATGTTTTTATTCCAAATCTGTGCTGTATTTACAAAACCTGTTATTGTATTTTTAAGAGGCTTTCTTGCTACAAAGGACCTGAAAGAAAAATGCCATATATTTCTTAAAAACAATTTCTATTTCAAGAATCCATTAAATACCTGGGTATTTATTTAGTAGTTTTGAAATAGCAAAGAGGAAACATAACTGTTTTCCACATGGATTTTTTTTTTTTTTTCCACATGGATTTTTAAGTTTGCATTTCAAGTCTACAGACTTGAAAATCAGCAGTGAGCTCTTCCTTTTCAGAACCAATTTAGTTTATATTTGACTTGAGATGTTCAAGAGTAAATGTTATGATCTTCTAGTTATTTGCATGTTTTCCTCAATATAATATTACTGTTTAATTTAAAGAGGTGTTTAGGAAAAATAAATAAATACTGTGGTGAATTCAGAAACTATAGCGTTCAACAAAAGGGTGTCTTAAAGTATGTTGACCTGTTTCAGATAATTAACCAGTTATAGAAAGAAATCTGAGTATCTTTTCCTTAAATTGTTTAATTTATACTGAAAGTCAGTCTTTGATGTTGTTTTTAGTAGTTTAGCTAAATCTTATATTTATTTTTAATTAACTTGAGTTAAACTACTTAATTTTATTGGTTTAACATCCTGTTTAGTCACTACTTGAGAATATAGTCTTACTCTAATTCTGTCATACTTCTGACCATCAACAGGAATTGTTTAGATTATGATATGCAATTTGACTTCAGACTCAAATCAATGATAGTAAAAATCTATTTAATACAATTAAAAGTTTATTTTTCCTTTTTTTTTATTTTAGCACAATCAGTTGTGCTTTAAAATGTCTCACCCCAGGACTTCCCTGGTGGTCCAGTGGTTAAGAATCTATTGCCTTGCAATGCAGGGGATGTGAGTTCCATCCCCACTGAGGGAACTAAGTTCTCACATGCAACAAAGCATCTAAGTCCATGAACTGCAGATAAGACCCAAAGCAACCAAATAAATAAATACTTTTTGAAATGTCTCAAACCAAGCATGGAAATGTGAACAGGAAGGTGGATAATAAGAGCTAGAAGAGAAGGCTACACCTGGTGTTAAAGTTTCATCCCTTATTTCCTGATTTGTATCCAGGAGTTTGGAATTAAAGCCAGGATTGCGATGTGTTGTCTCTACTATAGGCTTTTTAAATTCTTCCAAAACCTCGTGGAATCAGCAATGAAGGAAACAGTCACCTTCGGGCGCAGCACACATTGCACCTGGGAATATGTTGCTTTCCTGGAGTCAGATCGAATTTCCCACAGGAAAATTATATCTCATTACCAGAGAAAATTAATCCAATTTATGTAAAGTTGTAGTGAAACAGTAAAGATACTGAACCCTTTCAAAACAGGCTGATTCCTGTAGTCCCGCTGAGTCCCCCAGCTGTGCACATGTGTATCCACACTGTAAAATGCACGTCTCCATTCCCCATTCACTTTATGCCTCATAGATCCATATTAAAATTACAAGAGCCAAGTTTACCAGACGTTCTGGCATAGCATGGCTTGTTGGAATAATATTTTCCAGAAACACATGGCAACTCTAACAGAATCTTTTCCTTCTGGATTGTAGATATAAATGAATGTGAAAGCAACCCATGTGTCAATGGGGCCTGCAGGAACAACCTTGGATCTTTCAATTGTGAATGTTCTCCTGGCAGCAAACTCAGCTCGACAGGATTGATCTGTATTGGTAAGATCTGTGCGTGGTGCTGGTGTTTCCGTTTCACTCCAAAGATAAGCAGAGACGCCAAGACTTAAACAGTACATGATCACAGGAAGCTAATAATTCAGGAGTTACTTCAGTTGTTTTCTCTTGTTATCCAGGTAGGAGTAAGACATGATAGTATAAACTAGACAGACTCTTAAATTTTGTTAGATTCTAGGAAGCGTTCCTTTTGTGTAAGTGTATATATATATTACACCATAAGTTATAAGCGTTTCCATACCACACACATATTTATATTCATTCCCCAGGAATGCCTTAGGCAGCAATACAATCAAATCCTTACTGCATACTTTTTATAAACAACCTTCAATGGTAAACACAAATGTGATCGCATTTGGACTTAGTTAACAGGACAAGAACTTGAGGAGTTGAAACTTTAAACAAATAGAATTTGTTGGATTTTTTTTTAATTTCTTCTATCAATCATAACTTTATGAATGCCAAAGAATTCTTGCTTTGGAAAATCTCTAAGAGAGAAAGATTTGAAAACCCCAGAACTAACATGTTTCAATGTATCTCAAAACATAGAAGGTCAGTTCTTGATAAAGGCGGGCGTGCATGCTCATTCACTTCCATTGTGTCCGACTCTGCGACCCCGTAGGATTGTATGTAGCCTACCAGGCTCCTCCATCTATGGGATTCTCCAGGCAAGAGTACTGGAGTGGGTTGCCATTTCCATCTCCATTGATAAAGGCAGTAGGACATAAATAAAATGAAATAGTCAGGTCTATTATAATGTTACTATAAGCAACTCTTCGGCTTATGTAAGAGAAAAAAACGATCTCAGCAGTTCTTTCCTGCTTCTAGTGTCTAAGGCTACACTGACTAGATATACATACTTCACATTTTTACCTAGTATCCACTTTTGGTGGTGGTTCAGTTGCTAGGTCGGGTTCAACCCTTGAGACCCTATGGACTATAACCTTCCAGGCTGCTCTGTCCGTGGGATCTCAAAGTGAACTAAATATATATTTCCAAATAGTTAGGGAGGTGTTACAGTTTTACATAGTGTCAAATAAATTGGCAGTTTTTGTTTGTTATCTATTCAATATGAATTTTCAGTTTAGTATTTGCCAAAGACAGTAGTATTTTCCATATTATATCTGATGCTAACAGTATTTAGCTGGATACTTAGAGTACCTGTTTGTCACAGGAAGGAGAAATGACGAAGTCCAAAGTTTCAATGAAAACCTTCCCTTTGGAAATTCGAGCACTCAATTTCCCAATGAGGTACAGCTGGTGAAATTTGAGCCTTGCTCCACTCTGCATACTAGAAAATAGACTGCCATCTGCCTAGGGCATTACTTTTTTTCTCACAGAATTCCTGGTTGGGGGTGGGGGGAGGGCATATGGATTGGATCTGGTAAGGCAGAAATATTTTTGCTAAGCCACAGTTTCCAACTGAGATAGAATCATTTTATTATGCAAAGGAAATAAACTCAGCATTAGTCAATTAATGTCTCAGAAACCTAAATCTGTATGCCACTTGGGCATCAAAGATACCTTAGAGTTTTTGCTTCAACATAAACACTTCTAGGATTTTGGCCTCTTACTCTTATAGTTAATTATTAATTTAAAAAAACAAAGACATTTTATTTCCAAGTTATTATGTTGGACACCTAAACCCCACAGTATTTTTCTAAGCCAGTGTGTTATGTGTGTTCATTCGTTGTGATAAGATTTGAGCATCTCAGCCAAAAACTGCTCTGAGAGAAATTTACTTAATGTTTACATTTTAGACTTCATTTTATCTGCTTTTTTCATTAAAAATTCAAGTTTTAAAAATAAACTAAATAGTAAAATATACATAAAAAATATTATGAATGTACTTTTTACATAAGACTGTCAAATGGCTTTAATCGGAGTTTAGCCTGCAAATTGCCCCTTGGTAGGAACTAAATCTCTATATTTAGAACTGAATAAAAATCCCCTGATGTGATTACAAATTTAAAATTAATCAGAATATAAATGAATTCAGTTCAGTTCAGTTCAGTCACTCAGTCGTATCCAACTCTTTGCGACCCCGTGAATCGCAGCATGACAGGCCTCCCTGTCCATCACCAACTCCCGGGTTTTACTCAAACTCATGTCCATTGAGTCGGTGATGCCATCCAACCATCTCATCCTCTGTCGTCTCCTTCTCCTCCTGCCCCCAATCCCTCCCAGCATCAGGGTCTTTTCCAATGAGTCAACTCTTCGCATGAGGTGGCCAAAGGATTGGAGTTTCAGCTTCAGTGTCAATCCTTCCAGTGAACACCCAGGACTGATCTCCTTTAGGATGGACTGGTTGGATCTCCTTGCAGTCCAAGGGACTCTCAAGAGTCTCCTCCAACACCACAGTTCAAAAGCATCAATTTTTCGGTGCTCAGCTTTCTTCACAGTCCAACTCTCACATCCATCCATGACCTCTGGAAAAACCATAGCCTTGACTAGATGGGCCTTTGTTGGCAATGTAATGTCTCTGCTTTTTAATATGTTATCTAGGTTGGTCATAATTTTCCTTCCAAGGAGTAAGTGTCTTTTAATTTCGTGGCTATAATCACCATCTGCAGTGATTTTGGAGATCCCCAAAATTAAGTCTGTAGGTACAAAGAATATTTCAGGATTTAGAACATATTCTGCAAGCTTCGTAAACATAAACTAGTCTTCAGCTGTTCTATAGACTGCTTGAAGAGACTGTTATTTTCTGATTGAAGTGATGAAATATAACAGAACAATATATTTGATTAATTTTTCCTGCATTACACTGCTTCCATCTGATGGCTCTGCATAATCCATACCATTTCCCTCATCTTTGGCTTAGATCTGAGTTCTGTCCTCACATTTCATAGACACAACAGGGGCAGTGACCTCTCTGTTGTAAAATCCAATGGTCAGTTCTTGTCCCTCATCTTAGTCTATTAGCAGTATTTAACACAGTTCACCACTCATCCCCTCTCAAGTTTTTCCTTTTGGCATTCTCTTTTTCTCCTTTCACTTTCCTGGCCTCTTTCCTCAGTTTCCTTTGTTAAATCTTTCATTTTCTCCTGCTATCCAATTGGAAATGTCTCACAGGTCAGTCCTGGGGTCCTGGGATATTTTTGCTTCTCTGTTTTACATGCATGCTTAGATGGCCTCTACATTAACTCTCACAGTTAGTTCTCTCTCTAGCCTTAATCTCTCCACCAGTTTCAGACTTGTCTTTCTGATTATCTGCATGGTATCTCCACTGGGGTGTCTAATTGGCATATCAAACAGCATGTCTGAGACCAAATTTCTGTCTTTAAGCTTAAATCTGGGTCTCCTAGAAGCAGTTCTGTCTTGACAAATTGTAACTCTATTTTTATAATTAGAGTCATTCTTGATGCCTTTCTCTCAAGCAGCAGGTTGAATCCATCTAAATCCTGTTGATTGTACTCAAAGTTTTTCCATATTTCAACCCCTTCTCACCATCAATTTCAACAACCCCCAAGCCAAGCCACCATTATTATTATTATTATTATTGACTATTCCTATAGCCTCTAGCTTATCTGCTTACCCTGCTTTATTTTTTTGGAGAGCTTAACCAACCTCTGACTATATAACTACATCTATATTGTGACTGCATGTGTGTGTAGTTACATATGTACCTACACACACACACACAAGAAAAAGCAACAAGGAGAGATGGATTGGGTGTGTATGTATGTCTATTGATTTTGTGAGTTTTCAGTGTTGATACAATACCAGTCTAAAGAAGCACTGTGTTGCGGAATGAGACCTCTAAAATCATACAGTGCAAGCCTGAATCTTGATGCTGACCCTCTCCTGGCTGGGTGACCTTCTTCTGGTAAATTAGTTGACCCCTGTGCCTCACTTTTCTCATCTGCAAGTTGTCTATATCTTATAGGGTTGTTTTAACGGGTAAATAAACTAACATGTGGAAAGCCTTTAATAGTGCTTGTTGCTGCCTCAGTAAATATTAGTAAATATTTATCACAGTATATCTTAAAATGACTACAGTCAAGATGATAAATCAGTAATAACCCACTTCTTAAAAGACCATTTAAATACACAGTAGCCTTAAACTATCATCTCTGTTTCCTCTATGCTGTGGAATTTGCTGGTTTAAACCTATGAAAAACTTATAATTTGATAGCTGATACAAATGCACATGAGCAAATCTCTTTGATTTGTGCAGTTATTATCCAAATTAAATCTCAAAATAGAAAAAAGCAAACAGACTACCCATCTCTTCTCCGCATCCTTGCCCCATCGCTTTTATATTCAGTCAAGGACAGAGGTGTTTCCTTTGTTTTACCCTTGAGATTTGATTACTTGGTCGGGAAGATCCCCTAGAGAAGGAATCCACTCCAGTATTCTTGGGCTTCTCTAGCTCATATGGTAAAGAATCCTCCTGTGTTTCTGGTTATATTGTTTTTATTGTAAAACCTTATTTGTCCTTATTATTAAATGAGTTTTAAATAAAGTAAATGCTGTAGGAATATGTTTTTACTTTATTGTTTTCCAAGTCTATGACTGTAATATGCTATTAAGCTTTTTGTTCAATCATTTTACTGATAACCTGCAGAGAGACCATCTCAGAGCTTTTCACATGCTGTCTCCTAGGCCACGTGCCTGGAGTCTTATGAATCTGCATTTTAGTAAGAAACTTGGTAATGTTACACACTCGAAACTGAGATCCACAGTACTGCAAGGAAATCATCACAGGACTTATTTTACCCAGTTAATACTTGGTTTGTTAACTTGGGATTCCTTTTCTCTGCTTCAAAATCTTTTTTTTTTTTTTAAACCATCATTTAAGGAGGAACTTAAATTTGGTGTGGAAACATAGTCTAAAAAGTTAGGAGTAGTTGCATCTGGATGGTAGCATTATAGGTAGTTTTTTAATTTTCTCTGCTATTTCTTCAAATAGTTTATCATTAATATGTATTACGTTTTGAACTAGAGATAAAACTGTACATACATACCATAGAAAAAATCCTGAAAGAAAATACATCAAATATATCCATGGTGGGTCTTAATGGTGATTTTAGAGGTTTTATTTTCTTTTCTAACTTTAAGATTTATTTCTTTCAAATTATTCATCAAATGATTATCTTCAGTCAGAGAAAAACTGTACAGAAGTTTTCTCTGTAATAGAAGAACCATTGTGTGTGGTTTATTTGGTAGGGAATTGGGAGAGAAGGAGATTATTTGCAGAGTGCCATTGGATAAAATCTTAAATATCAAAGTATTTGCCATAAAGAATAAATCTAACCAGTATTTTTCGTACGAGTAACGATCTTATAACAGTCATGGGCTGTTATTTGCAAATCCCAGTATGAAGTCTTGGGCAGTAGCAGCTGCTCCTAGAATACCCAGATATATAATTGTATTAATTCCCATATCATGTGAACTTTACATGTATGTAATATGCATTTAAATGCATGTACATGTGTCTAGGATATATGAAAGTTTTGAAGATAACTGTTTTGGTGTTTAATAGTATCAGATAATGTTTCTGGTGTATAGAACTGGGTTATATTTTCTTCAGAGATGAGAACTCCCCACTGTTTGCTATTCCTTTTCAGACAGCCTGAAAGGGACCTGTTGGCTCAACATCCAGGACAACCGCTGTGAGGTGAACATCAACGGAGCTACTCTTAAGTCCGAATGCTGCGCCACGCTCGGGGCCGCCTGGGGCAGCCCCTGCGAGCGCTGTGAGCTAGGTAGGAGCCTGCCCAGGGGGATTCTGGGCTTCCTCCTCAGCTGAGCACCTCTTTCTCTATATATTTACCTAATGAGGAAGACCGTAAGATCATTACCCTCCCTAATATGGTATCTTTTCTGGTAAAGTGTATTCACTTCTTGAAATATGTGTTGGGTTTATCCTCTTACTATAAGCAGACCTTCTGAATATTTTAGACAAGGAAGGAAGTCAACTAGAATTTAGCGGCTGGATGACTGTCCGTATCCTCCAGTATTCTTGTTTGCGTGTGTCCCAGTAGAAAATGATCTCTTCTTCCTTTAAATCTTTTGTTTACTTATGATTCAGTTGACAGCATGAAAATTAAAAAAAAGGAATTGTAGGGAAAATTATGAGAATCTCAAATATGGGTCAAAACTGATGAGAGTTACCACAGCTCCACTGAATTGAACAAAGGCAGCTGGAGTCCTTTGCCTCTGAAACCCGGATTGTGGTTTTTGTTTAGTTCAGTTTTGATTCCATTATTCTGTTTGTTGTGCTTAGGACAGTTGTATTTTCTTTTGTAATGTGGAAAAAAATGTGTCCTTCATTCTCACAGATACAGCTTGCCCAAGAGGGTTTGCCAGGATAAAAGGTGTTACTTGTGAAGGTGAGTAGGTTTTTGAAAACATCTTGAATCTTTAGGAAAGTATTTAAAATTGACATTCTCTCCCATACTTTGGAGATAGTTATCATTCTCAAAAACCTTGGAATTTTAATAAAAATACTCTTATATTGTCAACAAATGTTTTAGAATAATACTCTTAGGAAACAGCTTTGAGTTTCCCACTTCTCCTCTTTATGCACTGGGGTAAATTTTCATCCCTCGCCTTTAAGGCATAGAGCAGCTGGCAAAGAGCTTGTCTTGGCTGTGTTTTATGGACGAGCAAGGCTGTGGTAGTTTTCACAGCTGGTACCCAGGAGACCCGGTAGCTTCGTTGTGAAATGTATCTGCTTAACTGAGGTAATAATCCACATTATTGCAGAATGAATATGCTATACAGGAAGTAAGATTACACCTGCTTTTTCTATCCGTGACATCTTTATTCCTCTGCTTGCTTCATTTCCCTGCAGACGTTAATGAGTGTGAGGTGTTTCCTGGCGTTTGCCCAAATGGACGCTGCATCAACAGCAAAGGATCTTTTCATTGTGAGTGCCCTGAAGGCCTTACATTGGATGGAACTGGCCGTGTGTGTTTGGGTAAGATTCATGAACCAAGCATACATTTTCTTATTTTGGGGTGGCCTGACCAAATCTATTAGGTTGGTAGCTGGAAAACTTGCTTTAAATGAAGTATTTTGGAGGAACTCACTAGAGAATATTTTTCAAATAGATGAATTTGGGCTTCCTCGATAGCTCCATTGGTTAAGAATCTGCCTGCAATGCAGGAGACCCCAGTTCAATTCCTGGGTTGGGAAGGTACCCTGCAGAAGGGAAGGGCTACCCACTCCAGTATTCTGGCCTAGAGAATTCCATGGGTAGTCCATGGGGTCGCAAAGAGTCTAACATGACTGAGCGACTTTCACTTTCACTTTTCAATGAAATGGTTTCTGTGTAATACAGAAAATTGATACTGCTCAGAAATTAATCTCCAAAATTCCTCTTCCCCAACTGAAAACTCTGAACCTATTAAATACTAACTTCCATTTATCCCCTCTCCCAGCCCCTGGTATCTATACTTCTGCTTTCTGTCTCTGTGGACTTGACAGCTCTAAATGCCTCATATGAAAGGAATCAGATGATGTTTGTCCTTCTGTGTCTAGCTTGTTTCACTTGTGTGGTGTCTCCAGAGTCCATCCATGTTGTAGCATGTATCAGTATTTCTCTACTTTCTCAGACTGAGTGGTGTTCCATTGTATGTATGTACCACACTTTTTTTGTCTGCTTAGCTATCAATGGATACTTGGGTGGCATCTACCTTTTGGCTGTTGTGAATAAGGCATCTATGAGCATGGGTGTACAAATACCAATATATTTACAAGTTTCTACTTTCACACACCTGGCCTTGCCAGATGGCTCAAATGGTAAAGAATCCACCTGCCAGTGCAGGCAATAAAGGAGATGTGGGTTCAATTCTTGGGTCAGGAAAATCCCCTGAGGAGGCAATGGCGACCCGCTCTAGTATTCTTGCCTAGAAAATTCCATGGGCAGAGGAGCCTGGTGGGATACAGTCCCTGGGGTCACAGAGAGTCCCACCTGACTGAGTGACTGAGCGCACATGCAGCACACATCCAGTGAGCTGCTCACTCCTGAGTGACTTCTGTGAGCCTGGTGTATTTAAAAAAAAAAAACTTACGCGCACAAAAAAAATTTTTAAGTTTTTTAATCAGATGTTTTATTTCTGTTTAATCTTTTATACTGAGTCAACATAATAAGAGAACTTACATGTTAAACATAGAAGAAAAATTGGAGACTCGTATTTGAAGTTAACATTCACCAGTCCCTTGCAGCTATGCTTCTAGACAAGACAGTGGGGAAAGTCGTGGCAAAGTTATGTGGCTTCTGTGTGCAAACACCGACTGATCCTGTCCCTTCCTTTACCGTCTTCAGAATTTAAAATTTTCTTAATGCTCCATTTTTTAAAAGATTGTAAATAAAGCAACTCTATCAACATTGTATTATAGAAATACCTAGTTGACTTTATTTATCAGTGTCATCCTTGACTAAAGTTAAGCTTTATGATTGAAAAAGAAACTTCTAATAATTCTATGTTGTCTCTGAACAATTTTTTATTTACCTAAGGAATTTTTTCCCAATGTGTTATGAAACAATAACTTTTTAGTTTGTAAAATAGCTTTACATAGGCTCATATTTGAAATTGAGTTTGTAGACAAATTGTGATCAATGGTAGTATTATAATCCAAGATCTTCAAGGTCTTTAAGTAGGTATTTTAAAATTATAAATTAAATAAGTGTTCAAATAATTATATATTTAAAAATATTCAGAAAGCTATATAGTAAATATTTTTAAATTATTATATTTGAAGATCTTTAAAGTATTTTAAAAGAAGATTTTTAGAATTCAGTTCACTTCAGTCACTCAGTCGTGTCTAACTCTTTGCGACCCCGTGAACCTCAGCATGCCAGGCCTCCCTGTCCATCACCTACTCCCGTAGTCCACCCAAACCCATGCCCATCAAGTCGATGATGCCATCCAACCGTCTCATCCTCCGTTGTCCCCTTCTCCTCCTGCCCTCGATCTTTCCCAGCATCAGGGTCTTTTCCAATGAGTCAGCTCTTCGCATGAGGTGGCCAAAGTATTAGAGTTTCATCTTCAACATCAGTCCTTCCAATGAACATCCAGGACTGATCGCCTTTAAGATGGACTGGTTGAATCTCCTTGCAGTCCAAGGGACTCTCAAGGGTCTTCTCCAACACCAAAGTTCAAGAGCATCAATTCTTCGGCGCTCAGCTTTCTTTATAGTCCAGCTCTCATATCCATACATGACCACTGGAAAAGCCATAACCTTGACTAAATGGATCTTTGTTGACAAAGTAATGTCTCTGCTTTTTAATATGTTGTTTTTAAAATTAGCAGTAAGTAAAAAGTTTGCAATATCATACAGTTTAGTTATTATAATAACACAGATTTTATTTTAAGTTAATTTTTGACAGCATATTTAAATTTGATACAAAGTATGACTGTAAAATCATATGGAATTGTTTAGAAATATTCAAAGTCCAATAATAAAAAAAAGTTATTTTTGAAATTTTAAATTATCTCCAAAGTTTAGAAAAAAGTAAAGTACCTTTTGAAGATGACAATATAGTAGTACCAGTATGGCTTAAAACTCAACATTCAAAAACTGAGATCATGGCATCCGGTCCTATCACTTCATGACGTATAGATAGGGAAACAATGGAAACAGTGACAGGCTATTTTCTTGGGCTGCAAAATCACTGCAGTTGGTAACTGCAACCATGAAATTAAAAGACGCTTACTCCTTGAAAGAGAAGCTGTGACAAACTTAGATAGCATATTAAAAAGCAGAGACATCGCTTTGCCAACAAGTGTCCATTTAGTCAAAGCTTTGGTTTTTCCAGTAGTCATGTATGGATGTGAGAGTTGGACCATAAGGAAAGCTGAGCACCAAAGAATCGAAGCTTTTGATCTGTGATGTTGGAGAAGACTCTTGAGAGTCCCTTGGACTGCAGGGAGAATCAATGGGTCAATCCTAAAGAGAATCCGTCCTGAATATTCATTGGAAGGACTGATGCTGAAGCTGAAGCTCCAATACTTTGGCCACCTGATGCAAGGTGCTGACTCATTAGAAAAGGTCCTGATGCCGGGAACTATTGAGGGCAGGAGGGGAAGGGGACGACAGAGGACAAGATGGTTGGATGGCATCACTGACTCAGTGGACATGAGTTTGAGCAAGCTCTGGGAGATGGTGAGAGATAGGGAGGCCTGGTGTGCTGCAGTCCATGGGGTTGCATAGTTTGATACAACCGAGCTACTGAACAGCAGCAACAGTATGATCAAATAACTAATGAAATCAAATTGCCTTCAGTAACTAAATGATGCTATGTATGAATTTATATCATTGATTTTCAGTTACTAAAATAAATTTTTAGTGGTAATATCACTGCAAATGATACCTTTGTAACATTCTAAGAGGATGTATTGGATTTTCTTCATCCTTATACCTTGGTTAAATACATTTTGTCACTATTTCAATTTTGCTACAGTAATTCACTGTGGCTGTGGATGTAAGATAGTTTCAGGAAAAGACTTGTATAGGCAAATGGGAAATGTTCTGCAAACAAAAGAGATAAGCTGCTCTGATAGAATTGATACCAGTCCTGCCAGGGAGGGACTAAGCAGGTGATCAGTATGTGAATGTTCAGTGACTCTTGACAGCTTAACCTCAGTCTGTGGTTCCCCCTCCCTGTAGATATCCGCATGGAGCAGTGTTACTTGAAGTGGGATGAGGACGAATGCATCCATCCTGTGCCTGGGAAGTTCCGCATGGACGCCTGCTGCTGTGCGGTCGGGGCAGCTTGGGGCACAGAGTGTGAGGAGTGCCCCAAACCTGGCACCAAGGAGTACGAGACCCTGTGCCCGCGAGGGCCCGGCTTTGCGAACAGAGGGGATGTCCTGACCGGGAGGCCGTTTTACAAAGGTAACCGTCAGCAGCGCATGGGCCCCTCCACACGAAAGCTCACCTTCCACGTTTTCTGAGGCTTGATTTTGCTTTAAATGTTTGGTTCCCCACTTTCTTTTCTCTGTTAGAACATAGAACCAGCCTATGGCCCAGAAGCATAAATCCCCTATGCAAGTTGCTACTGAAATGAAGACACTGGGACAGCTGATAACACTTTTCTTACATCCTTCTACTGTACCACTGCTTTTCTCAGCACAACCTGATGAGGTGCAGCCCTGTTGCCAAAAGTTCTCTGTCCCCCCTAAACTTTACAAAACAAGTGGTCAGAAGTAAAGGGATCAGAACGCTTCATTACAAATACAAACTCTTTTTCACAACTGAAACTTTCTGTGTGGCGTCCGTGTAATCACTTAAAAATTTACCACCACCACCCCACTTTCACTTGAGTACATTAATTTCCATCAAGGTAGGTTCTTAATTTAAAATGATGGACCTCCTCTTTGGTTTCGACCGGCTCTTGATTCCAGCTCTGTTCTGCTTGTAGATATCAATGAGTGCAAAGCGTTTCCCGGGATGTGCACCTATGGGAAGTGCAGGAATACGATCGGCAGCTTCAAGTGCCGTTGCAACAGTGGCTTTGCTCTAGACATGGAGGAAAGGAACTGCACAGGTAAGCCTGTTCCTCTGTTGTGTTAGGTAAACCCTGGCTCTCTTTTCTTTTGCCGTTTTGAAAGTACTGCTACATGCGTACGTACATCCCTCCCTCGGAAGCCTCCCTCCCACCCACCGCCCCATCCCACCTCTCTAGTTCATCGCGGAGCCCCGAGCTGAGCTCCTGTGCCATATAGCAACTTCCCATGAGCTATTTATTCCACACGTGACAGTGTATAGATGCCAGTGCTACCCTCTGAATTCATCCCACCCTCTCCTTTCCCATTTGCTTTGTAGCCTCGTGCACTTTTGAATGCTGTTCTCCCTTCTTCTGCTGCATATATATATGTATATACACACACACACATATATATCTCACACACACACACACATATCACACACACACACACACACACACACACATACACACGGATCACACAGTCTCAGTGTGGTTCTCAGTGCCCCTCACCACTCTGCATCTGGAAGGCACATCAGAATTTCTTGAGTGTGTGTGTATTTATATATATATATATATATGTTTTATATATATATATACTCTTGCAAGTCACCTTTGCTAGGTTCAAAAATTATTTCTCCTGGTGCCTCTTCTCCTTGATCTCCGGCCAAACCTTCTCCGTGATTTTCGTCCCTCTTTCTTTTCATGCTGTTTCCCTCTCTCAATTGTCCTGTCATGATGGTGATGTTCCTTTTCTAATCTTCACAGAGTCTTCTTGCCTTTGGCATTTTCCAGAGTCGTCAGCTCTCTCCACAATCTGCCTCTCAGAATTGCGTCTGCCACCATGTCTTTTTGAATGGCCTCTGTCGAGCTGACTCCAAGGTGCTGTCTCTAGCCCTCTGTTCCTCCTGAGTTCCACTCTCAAATTTCTGACTTTGATCTAGACAGTTTATTTTTTCATCTCCCTTTCTCCCACCCCGCTTCCTCTGTCTAGGGTCTTCTTTACATGTATTAATATTACCGTGTCACTCAGGATTGCAACCTAAGACTTAATTTTGACCCCTCCCTCTCCCAACAGATAAGTGACAAGGTTTTGTATATTCTTCCACAGTCATTTGACTGTTGCAAGTATTTCTTCTACACTATCCCTGATGCAGGTTCAGCTGTTCAGGGCACAGACTCTGAGCAGAGATGAGCATGCTGGAATCTTATTAGGAATTGGTTTTGGGGTCAACGACCTGGGGAGGAAGGGAAAGGAAGCAGAAGGGGCCTGAAGGAAAAGTTAGGCTGTGATGCGGTCCCAGTGTGGTTCTCAGCACCCCCAGTGGCGAAGCTCTGCATCTTTCTGGAAGACCTTTCACATCAGAATTGTCTTGAATTAGGACATAGGGGCTTGGCGTTGACATAGCTGCATGATGAATACTTGGGTACATCTACCCGGTGGAGGCTGTGAATGTGGGGAGCTGTCCTATTAGCTGAGGTTTCTCCTGAAGGTAGCCCCCACCTCGGGACTTTCTGGCAGCCACAGTCCCACAAGCAGAGGGCAAGGATGTGTGAATACTTCCTTCCTGAAGCAGGATCTGGGCAGCATATCATAGTCTCTCCTACACTGCGGATTCCTCCAGCATCTTTCACCCCCCACCCCGTAATTTCCCCCAGTCAGATCCTTCAGTTTCACACCCACCAGGTTTTTCATGCTAAAAAGTAGGGCTTAGATTGTGTAACTTCCATTGACTCAGACCACCCTAGACCTGGATAAAGAAGCTTCTCCAGTTCTGACTGCTCTGTTCTTGGTGTGAAATCAGCCGCATCATTTAATGACTCTGAAACTTGCCTTGTTTAAATTGTTCAAGAGAGAAGTTTATTAACAGTACTGCGCGGCTGTGGGCTATAGTGTGAAAGGACAGTAGGACATGGGTGGCTGCCCTTCTTCATAGCACGGAAGGCCCATCTACTGCTCCCCACATTGTCACCAGAGTAACCATTCCTGTCTTGCCTATACTTGCATTCATCATCAGCCTCTCTGTAACCCTGTTCTCTCTTCAGAGAACTCTGTTCTCTGAAGTGCATTAATTTTCTTTACCTAGGCATTTTATCTCTTGACTTTCTATTTGTTCTACATCTTTAAAGTTAGATTTTCTGTGCAGATCTTCCAGGATCAATTAAAAAACCACCCCCTTCAGAATACTAATTATTAACAGAGAAGAGCTTATCATATGTACAGCACTCTTTATAAGACAAAGAAATGTCAATTCACTTACTCCTATGAGACAGGTTCTGACACACGCCCCATTTTACAGATAAACAAACTAAGGCCCAGAGAAATTAAATGATTTTTCCAAGACCCTGCACCCAGAAAATGACAGTAGTGGGATCTGTGTCCAGCTCTCTGGTTCCAGAGCTCAAAATCTGCACTGTGCAGCTCTCACCACATGACAGCAGCCAGAATTTGTCCCTCCTCTGCCATTGAACTTGTTCTGTGTTTTCATATGGTTCTCATTACCAGTTCCTAGATACTGATAGATAAAAAATATGGTAATTAGCATGCACATTATTTACCTGCTTAATTGAATCAATTGATTTTGTTAAGACTTTTGTTCAAAAGAAGGTACCTGGATTTTCAGGATATATGTCCTGCAATTGGGAAAATCAATAGAGAAACACCAAAAGCCGGGAGGAAGCTGGGACTGAGACCACCCTCTGCCCAAGGAAGCATGTGCAAATTAGTCATTTATAAAATCCTGTGAGAGAAAAACTTTAAAATTCACCAAAATAAACATATGCTGGCAGTCACATTTTCCCCACTGTGACAAAAATGGTTAAACAAGTCATATTTTCTTAATTATATTTTACAGATATGACTGCTCTGTTGAAAATCTTGAGTTTTAGGAATGGGAGATTTCTCAGAGAATCCTGCTTTTGAGAATACATGTGCTACTATTAAAGATTCTTATTCACTGTGCTGTATAAAAAGTGACAAACAGAACAGCCCATCATTGTCCTTTGTTTTCGATTTTAAAATCAGATCAGTAGGCTCTTCCACCTGAATATTACACAAAAGCACGGAGTATGTTCCATGACCCTGCCATATATGTGTGTTCTCTGGCTCAGAGTTCAGTAGTTGCATCCACCTCTGAAGCTGTCCCTGGGGCCAGCCCAGCCACCCCTGCTCAGAGGCAGAAGCCCCCACAGGCCCCCACCAGGGGTGGACATGGCTAGTGCATCAGAAGTAGCATGGCCTTTGGGTTGTGCATGGGACTCCATCTATGTGGCCACTGCTTCCTCATTTGCCACTTGCCTTGGTCCTCTCATACCGTAGTTGCTTGTTTCATCCTTCTGTTACCATTTCTAAACCGTAAAGAGAAATCCACAATTTCAGAGTTCTTAAAGGCAAAAAGACAGCACCTGCCCGTTGGCTGTGACAGTTTTGGCAGTTGGGGAAAGGAATGTGCCTGCAGCCCTGTCCCCATCTAGGGGATCTCCTGAAAACACATCCTCCTCCTGCTCACCCGATTCCTCCAGCACCTTCACTTAGAAGGCCAAATCTCTCTGTTCCTTAACACCTTCTCATCTCACTCTGGTTTTTTTGAATTTCTTTTAAACCCTGTGGATTAGACATTGACGAGTGCAGGATTTCTCCTGACCTCTGTGGGAGCGGAATCTGTGTCAACACGCCGGGCAGCTTTGAGTGCGAGTGCTTCGAAGGCTACGAGAGCGGGTTCATGATGATGAAGAACTGCATGGGTAAGCCGCTCAGTTTTGGAAACAGGTCTAGCACAGACTCGTTAGTGCGACCATGGCTTGTCTCCGAGCTGTTAACAGTGTGTTTGGCAAGTTTGTGGCGAGAGAGCACAGATCTAAATGTCA
This sequence comes from Muntiacus reevesi, assembly GCF_963930625.1. Lineage (NCBI taxonomy): Eukaryota > Metazoa > Chordata > Mammalia > Artiodactyla > Cervidae > Muntiacus > Muntiacus reevesi. Next base: position 204,242,812 of record NC_089249.1, read on the forward strand.
GACAGGAAATCTGCTCCTCTCTAACTCTTAGGGAGCCCCAGCCTCTTGGCACCTTAATGGCAGTAAGATATTGAGACTGAGTTCTGTTTATTTATAGAATCTGAAATCACCACAGACTAACTACTGAGCAGGGATTCACTTTAAATGTATGACGTTGGATGTTGACCCCAAATTTATTTATTGTTATGAGAATCCCATCTTCTTTTCCTGACTTATGTGTCATTACACAAGCTCTTGGCACTGCCCACCTTTTAGCCCACTGTTGCATTTATTAGCAACTTTTAGGACTCATTTCATGGGATATACAAAGTGATCAGTCTTAAGATTTTTCTATCACTTTGATTAGAGATAGAGATATAGGATGTCTGGAGTTTAGACTGATGAAAAGCAAACACTGTTTATTTTTTACCTCTTGTGAGCCTGGTCATTTCATACAAGTAAATGCCTTGAGAGCTCACTGTCTTTCAAAGGAGAACGTGATACTTAAATCTACTAAACATAGAGAAAGTGAGGAGAACCTGATCCCATTTGGTGTTAACCCAGCTCCTACATTTGAATCACCATGACTGAGATAACGAATCTTTCTCCCAGTCTGTGTCCGTGAACAGTGTTTCCTCAGAGTTCTTTAATGGCTCTCACGTTTTTACCTTTCAGACATTGACGAATGTGAACGTAACCCTCTCCTTTGTAGGGGTGGCACCTGCGTGAACACTGAGGGCAGCTTTCAGTGTGACTGCCCGCTGGGACACGAGCTGTCACCATCACGTGAGGACTGTGTGGGTAAGTTTGTCTCCTCGGCACATAAACCCTCCCAGATCAACCTGTAAAGATCATAAAGATCAGAGGTTTTTCTAGTGAACTTGTTCAGGGCATATGAAATCTAGCTGATTAAAATTTGGGAGTTCGGAGCGCACACATCTGGAGTCAGGCTGTGTGTCTTTAGAGAATGCTTTGGTGACGCGCTCAAGTGAGTGGCATTCCCCCTGCTCCCCTCGTTTTTGTTACCAGCTTTCTGGAAGGGAGCCTGCCCTGTGTCAGGCCTTGTGGTTCCCTCCTCCGGGTCAGCTGGGACGGGACGGCAGCTCCTGTTGGAGGGGCTGCTCCCTGACAGTTCCCCTGGGAGCATACCTGTGCACAGAATCCACCCTATGCCCTGGTCTGCTCACCTGCGTGTGAGCACGTGCGCTCCCTCCTGCCCGCTCCTCACAGAAGCCCCGAGGCTTCCCTGGCCCTGAGTGCAGCAGGGAAGGGGGTGCGATAAGAGAAGACCACCGCTGGTCCTGAAGCAGTCCACGGGCTTTAAAACGTTGCCTTAGCCAGGAAACATTTTCTTCACAGGAGATCTTCTTGAAGGTGTAAGCAAATTAAACAGTTTAAAATAAAACAGATCCCACACTCCCAAATAAAAGCGTTTGAACACATCCCTGTCTACACCTGTCTATTTGTAACCCATATTTATATCACTGGGCTAATGATTAGGTGAATCTTAAATCATAGACCAGGCATTTTATTTACTTTTTAAACTTTTAATGTTTTTACTGAAGGAAAGAGTCTTTAAATTTTATAGAGCTTTACAATTTTTAAAAGTTTTGCATATGCGCTTTCATATAATCCCACAATAATTCTTTTTTTTACCCCACCCCTATTTTGCCCCTCCCGTCTTTCTTCTCCCCACTGCTAACCACTAGTTTGTTCTCTGTAATTATGAGTCGCTTCATTTTTCAAAGTCATTATAAAAAGGTGAATTTAAAGGTTTTAAATATTTTAAATTCCACATTAATAATAGTACAAAAAGGTATTTCACACAGATAATTGCAGAATATTTATTCATATTTGTGATACTAGTGACTCAGATCTGTTTCTTAGTTCAGAAATTTATTTCGCTAATTAATTTTCATATTTTTAATGAATTTTTTATGACTGGATTTTATAGCTGAAAAATTTCCCTCAATGTTATAGTGTACATTATAAGATATGTATTTTTGCATGTTCAATAAAATATTTCATGGCTATGAACATAAATCTATCACATCATCCTTGTGATCTTGAGAATTCAAAGTGAATTTCTTGGTATATCTGATTTTTTTTCCTAGATCGTGTTTGACAGGTAACTTGTGCAAGGAATGTCTCTCTACCATTTTCTTGCTCTTCTATTTTTGCATTATTAGTACTAGTTTCTTCCACAGATCTTTTCAGGAGTTTTTTTTTTTTTTTCCAAGATATCTGCCCATCTTATAATAGTTATCTTATTTAAAAGCAGTCAATATAATCTGTAATCCACCTGTCCAGGCTCACTAAACACAATGCCATGAAAACTTGAAAAATGAGGGCCCTGTTTCTAGCCCCTCTGTTCTGGGGAACCAGCCATCTTCCCTCCGGAGCCGTCATGTTATTTAGACAAGTGACCATCCTGTTAGGACCAGCTGAGCTTGCGAATTCATACATTAAGTATCATCCAGCTTTATTTCTGGCATGTGCTAAGTGCAGGGGGTCTAATGTGGTACTCACTAGCCACATGTGGCTATTTAAATTTGATTAAAATTGAATAACATTAAAAATTCAGTTCCTTAGTCATACTCTCCACGTTTCAAGCCCTCAGTAACAGCTACACATGGGGCAGCATGGATGTGAAACAGTTCCGTTAACATAGAAACTTCCAGCGGACAGCACTGTTGTAGATAGAACTAAGAGAAATATAGATTATTGCAGCATTTTCTTTAAATTTCCCCAGGAGATCATCTCACTTCCCCCTGAAGTATTAATAAATAAAACCCTTTGGATAATGATAAAGCCCATTGCTTCAATGCAGCATATTCTTGATAGTTTAAAATGACACTGTGATTTCATAAACGTTAATTCTGTGTATCTTTTTATAGATATTAATGAATGCTCTCTGAGTGACAATTTGTGTAGAAATGGGAAATGTGTAAACATGATTGGAACTTATCAGTGCTCTTGCAATCCTGGGTACCAGGCCACGCCAGACCGGCAGGGCTGTACAGGTAAGGCGGCCAAGCGGGTCTGGAGCTTGTATTCCTCAAGTCAGCCTAGGAGTGCTTCTGGTACTGAATATATAATGAAGTCGATGGGAGTCTTTTGTCCTAAAAGTGAATCCAAGTATGGGGGCAGATCTCTAAGATGCCATGGTTTGGTGGTTTTGCAGAAGAATCTCTGCTTTTAGCCTAGAAAACGTCGTATATTTCTGTCTGTGTATATTTCATCTCATGTTGTGTTTCTGAGTTTTTTAATCATAGGTTAGTAGAGCTAAATAAATGTCAAATGAAACACTGTCTAAAAGGAAATGGAAGGAACTAAGAAAGACTAATGGTACAGTGATAAATCAGTATGAATGAATGGGGGGCTGGGTGTGGAGAGAAAATCCAAAACTATTTAAACTTTATCTGTTTAAAAAGAAAAACTCTTCTTTTAAAAAAAAAAAGGGGGGAAGTAGCTCTGACAAGTAACGTGGTGGTGATGTTTTCACAGATATTGATGAGTGCATGATAATGAATGGAGGCTGCGACACGCAGTGCACTAATGCGGAAGGAAGCTACGAATGTAGCTGCAGCGAAGGGTATGCCCTGATGCCAGATGGGAGGTCATGCGCAGGTACAGAAAGGAAAATACTCAGACTGTGTGTGCATGTGTGTGTCTGGTTAATTTTATCTTACGAATCTGGCTCCAGATATTTTGAGTGAAACTGGATGGAAAAAAGATGCGTGAGCTTAGTAAAAGCCGTTCATGTTTTCATTTGATGTTGAATTTGTGTCATCAGATATTGATGAATGTGAAAATAATCCTGATATCTGTGATGGTGGGCAGTGCACCAACATTCCCGGAGAGTACCGTTGTCTGTGCTATGATGGCTTCATGGCTTCCATGGACATGAAAACGTGCATTGGTGGGTATCATGCGAGCGGGATAAATATTTATGTACAGTATGCACACAAATATATACACATACGAAGACAAAGCTTTTTGGTTATTTTCAAAATTCAAACTGTTGTATTAGAAGGTGTAAAAGCGGAAAGGGAAGAATTGTTTGAAAGAAAAGCCTTAAAGACAGAATACTTATCTGCAGTACTGGGTCCTGCAGATATTAGACATTATATTTGAAATTTTGTTTGTATATCTCAATATTATTCTATTCATTTTTTAAAACAGCTTTTTAATCTATGGAATGAATACGTATTAACCACGGTATTGAAAATTTTCTAGACGTGAATGAGTGTGACTTAAATTCCAACATCTGCATGTTCGGGGAATGTGAGAACACCAAGGGCTCCTTCATTTGCCACTGTCAGCTGGGGTATTCGGTGAAGAAAGGGACCACAGGATGCACAGGTAGGGGTCAAGCTTGTATCCCCTGCGTTCCAGCTTCTTGCATTGCAGAGGTTAACCTGCAAAACCGCTTGTTCGCTGGGATGCCTTGTGCTTTCACCCACGTCGGGCTGTAGCAGTAACGTGATGAGAAACGCCCAGAGCCCGTGTGATGTGTTTGGCCCTGCTCTGTGGTAGATGGGCATGATCTGAGCCGCCGAGCCACAGACCTCACTGTGAATGGGCTTGGACGCAGAGTGGGAGGGTGGGTGTGGAGTGCAGGCCCCATGGTTCTCACGTGCTCTCGGGGCAGCAATCACTTTCCTAATTAACCTGCTGCCCCAACAGGGGATACATGTAAAGAAGGAGCACCAAAGGACCTGGAGGAAGCTCGGTTTAAACTAACAGAAATTAATCTAAATGTTATATTTAGACTCTTTTTCTTCCTTTCTTTGCCTCATCTTTTCCTTTCTTCTTTTCTCCTCTCTTTCCATTTGCTTTTGCCTTCTTTTCTCCCTACCCAAGTTTACTCTTTTTGCCTTTGTTCTTGGTTCATCCCACCCACTTTATCTCTTTCTCTCTACTAAATAATTTCAGTCTTCTAAAAGAGGGGATGGGGCTTGAAGTCCCAGGGTCAGTTCTTTGGGCCAGATGTCCATCACTGCTCAAGGTTCTTGTAGGGGTATTTTGCTCAAGCCAGGTGGTAAGTGACTTAGACTATAGCCCAGACCTTCCTAAAGCCTACACCTACAGAAAAGAGCAAATAAGGAAAGAACTCTGCATGTTCATAAATGTATATGTGTACACACACAACACACACAAGGCACTGTATACATGTACTGATAAGCATCTGGTCGTTTTCCAGATAACATTTCCAGGGAATATTTTTGTATATTGTGGCTGGCAATTTCTTTCAGGGAAGGCCTTGTTTGACTTGGATCATGCACTTCCAGATTCTGTTGGAGCCTAAACATATTAAAAATTAAAAGTCAGGTTATTTTCTCTGTGTTTGCTTTAAAACGTTGCCTGTACAGACATCTCTTGAAAGTAGAATTAATTAGGTTGTCTCTTATCGTCTCCACATTCATTGTGGTTTCTCAGATGTGGATGAGTGTGAAATTGGTGCCCACAACTGTGACATGCATGCCTCATGTCTAAACGTCCCAGGAAGCTTCAAGTGTAGCTGCAGAGAAGGCTGGGTTGGAAATGGCATCAAATGCATTGGTGAGTAGTTTGCAAATGTAAATAAGCTTTGCTAAGACGCAAAATTCCTAGGGGCTGTTCTTTGCACAGTTGTTAACCCACATTCTTGAATAGGAACATGCCTCTTATTTTCATTTATTCTCTTGAAAATCAAAGGCTGTATTTCATTGCAAGATAATTCCTGTCCAAGAGTTTCCTTTAACCTTTGTATAAGTGATCAAATTACAACAATATGCCTTGGCATCTGCATTTTAATGTGTTGTTGTTCACTAAGTTACTTGATGTGCAGCCAGAAATCCAAACAGCTGTAGGATGAAAAATGACTCATATATTTTTTCAGTCTTTTTCTAGAGTAATCATAAAATATAAAATCCAGTGAAATAAATGAAGGGAATCTAAAGGGTTTTTTTTTTTTTTTTTTTTTTCAGATAACCTAAGTCTGTAATAACTGATTGATAGCAAACTTCTTAATAGAAAATAGAATTCTTCTTCCAGGAAAACCTAAATGTTTTGGATTCCAAGAGGCCAGATTAGAAGGAGCATGGGAAGACAGTTGCCATTCTCCAAGTTTTATGGTTCTTGACCAGAGGCTATTAAGTCCTTTATAGCTGGGAGGCAGGGAACTGGATTTTCCTCTTGGTATCATTCATGGTGCTGCTTAACAATAAAGTGTGTTCCAACATATAAAAATTATCCAGCTCAATTCAAAATGCCAGTTAAAGCAGGTGAAACTGGCCTCCCCATAATTCCTCATTAAAACCTGATAAGCCTGCGGTAAGGATTCGGTGATAGTTTTAAGATCTCTTATTAAAAACATGTTAGTTTATTTGAATGTACTTTCTTATCCACTCAGTTGTTTTATACTTGTCATATGTTTGTAGCTGACTAGAATTTGAATTACCATAGTTTCTAAATAACTTTGCTAAGGAACATTCTATCGTGGCATCATTAAGTCCACTAGCTCCCTATCCTAGTCCGGACATCTTTCTATCGTTAATCCAGTGATTTTTCAGCCATATCCCCATTCCCATTATTCTAGTACCCTTTGTTCACTGTTTTTCTCCTTTTCTAGCCTCCTTTTTTGGTGCTGCTTGTCCATCTGTCACTTTGGTCAACTATTGGAAAATAGCCTGCCTTCAATACAAGAGATTTAACCACGTGCAGGCACCAGATCCACCTACTTCTTTCCAACTCCATCCCCCTGCTCTGGATGCAGCTGTTCTGTCTGTCTCCCCAGCCGCTTCCTCTCTGTTAGTTGCTAAAATACCTCCTCATAGGTTTGTTCGCTCCCTCTCTGGTCCTCTTGCAATTCATTCTCCACATAGCAGCCAGACCAATTTTTTAAACTATGGGTCTGATTTCTTCATAATTATCATTTTAGCCCATTGAATTCCGGATAAAATTCAGCTTCCTTCACATGGATTAGAAGACCTTGTGTCATCTTGCTACCATCTCTCCTGCTTCACCTTCCATTATCCTGAGTCTCCTACATTGTGCTTTATCACTCTGACCTCCTTTAATTGTCACACCAAGTGCTGTTCCTTCTCAATGTCATTATATGTGCTGTTCCCTCTGCAGGGAAGACCCATCCCTACTTCTCTTTAGCACGTCAACTCTTGCTCATCCTTCAGGTGCAAAGTTAACTAAAAATAATTTGTCAGTGGGACTTTCCTAATTCCTGCATTCCAAATTAGACTCCTTTTCTTATTTCCTCATATTTCTTCATGGTATGTGTATAACAGTGCTTAATTTAATTTTCTGTGTTTAGCATGTGTCTTTTCCATTAGACGAGGGGCTCCATGAGCTTCCCTAGCAGCTCAGTCTGTAAAGAATCCGCCTGCCAATTCAGGAGACCCAAGAGATGTGGGTTCCATCATCCCTGGGTCTGGAAGATCCCCTGGAGGAGGAAATGGCAACCCACCCCAGTAACCTTGACAGGAAAATTCCATAGAGAGAGGAGCCTGGCAGGCTACAGTTCATGGGGTCACAAAGAAGTCGGACACAACTTAGTGACTAAACCAGGGGCTCTGTGAGCTCAAGAATCATATCTTGGTTTCCTCATCTATAAAATGAACTTGAAAACTCTATGGTAATTGTCCTGCTCTGAAGTTCAATATTATCTTGAAAATTACCCACACTTTTAGTGACAAAGTAGCCAATGATAAAATTCCCCCTAAGTAGAAATCAGAAGGAAATCTAGCCCTGGTTTTCTTTTAAACATTATAATTCTAGTTGATTAGATAGCTCAAAAAACACTTGAACTAATTATTTTGGCTCATGCTTGTACCGTGAACATTCTGGATCATAGATCAGAGGTCTTAGAAAATTAGAACTGTGACTTTACCAGTCAACTAAAACATATTCCATTTGGCCACTTTACATTTAAATTAAGCAAATGAAGATCTTTCTAGGTGTTTAAATATTCCACCTTCATTTCTGAACTTCACTGCTGTGTTCTCTTGACATGCAGATCTGGACGAATGTTCTAATGGAACCCACCAGTGCAGCATAAATGCTCAATGTGTTAATACCCCAGGCTCCTACCGATGTGCCTGCTCCGAAGGGTTCACTGGAGATGGATTTACCTGCTCAGGTGGGTGAGGTCCTGATTTTCACAGAGCACTGTATATGTTTTTGTCATTGGAAGAAACTGTAGTTAAAGGAGGTTGAAATCACTACCTCTGTCTTTAGACTTGACTTGTAGGTGAATGTGTATTTTTGCTTACATTAAACACAAAAACCGGGAAATTTTTCAAAATAATGGCATTTATTACTATTATGTGGTCTTAATGACTGTCATTTCCTTTTATTCATTAGTTAACACGATGGCCAAAAACACAGGTTCTGATTCAGACCACTTGGACTCAGAGCTTGTTTGCGCTGCTTACTGGCTGTGAGCCTTAAGCAAGTTCCGTAACCTGTGCGTCCTTAGTTTCTCCATTTTGGAATGGACACGGTGGCAGTAACGATAATGATACTATTTCCCCCCTTTTTTTTTATATCACTGAATGAACGACATGTGGGAAAACTATTCAGCTTCTTAAAATCTATGACCTACCCGATCACGGTTATTTATTGTGTTTATAAAAATCTCAGTTTATCATATGGTTTTGAAAGGATTAAATGGAATGATATAAGTAAAGAGCTTAGAAACATGCCTCATAAGAGCTCAGTAAATGTGACTAAATTCATACTACATTCTTTGAGGATAAAACATCCATTCATTATATTCATGTAAAAGGCTAGAATCATCTTGCTGGACATAAAGAACAATACTTCTCAGCTTGAAAGATAAGTGTTTCTCAGTTTAATGTACATGCATTTAACCCCAAATTAAAAGAGAATTTTTTGTTATGGTTATTGACGTCAAGAACTCAGATTAAAATTCTCTAATACCTCTTTAAGAAAAGATGTGTATTCAGTTGCAAAGCTTTCTTCCTTTTAAGCCTTGGGTGCTGCGTCTTTCTCAGCATGTCTGCACTGTGGTGTGAAGGCAAGGGCCTGGCCTTGGAGTCAGACACAGCTGCACTCAGACCCTGGCTCAACCGCACATTAGCTCACTGTGACTCCCACGGCTCAGTCGGCTACTCTTAGCCTCGGGTCCTTCCTCTTCTAAACCTCACAGGGCTGGTGAACTAAATGAAAACATGCATATCAGGGAACTAGCACACTCCCTGGCAAGTGTTAGGCCCTCAATAAACATTGGTTTCTGCCCTCAACCCCTTTTTCCATGTGATAGAGTCAAATGAATTGTCTTTAAGATCTATGAATAATGCTCATTTGTGTAATTAAAATAAGAATGAGATTCTTCTTTGTGTAATTAAAATTTAATGAGATCGTAATGGCATGAAAGAAACTTTCCTCATTCCCATAGAGGAATAGAAATGCTTTGCATAGAAATGCTTGAATTAATGAAAGAAAGAGTTGTTCATTTTAACTCTAATGTTTTCAAATGAATTAATGCCATTTTAAGATTAAGTCCAACATTCTTGGCTATCTCTAAATGATGTTGCTATAGCACTGATGCATCAAATTAGCCTTAAAGAGAACTGAGACAGATGGGAGAAACATCTCATATCTCATTCCTCCTGTTTATTGTGATGGAATTGCATGTTATAGATTAAATAGCTTTACTGTCAAATGGCATACCTTTATTTAGGTGTGTATGGATAATTGTTTGATGTTAATGAACACTAACTCAGGCCAGTGAGATTGGTGTAGTTATGGAACAGAGAAAAAAATGTGTCAGGAGATTTGAAACTTTTAATAGAGATGTAATTTGCTCCTTCAACAGATGTTGATGAATGTGCAGAAAACATAAATCTCTGTGAGAATGGACAATGCCTCAATGTCCCAGGCGCATATCGCTGCGAGTGTGAGATGGGCTTCACGCCAGCCTCAGACAGCAGGTCCTGCCAAGGTGGGTCACCAGGATTCCAACTCATTTCCAAGTTGGATCAACTGCAACAAATGAAACCACAAAAAGGGCTGGAACGGGCTCCACCTGGAAGCAGAATACACAGCACATGCTGCACATATAAAAGTCATTTGTTTAAGCATGGATTATTTTGCCGAATGAATAATGATGAAGGCGGCTTTCATCTCTTATGAAGTTTTCCTGGCCAAGAGCCAATAGTTGGAACTTTGGCTTATTCAATTTTTTTTAACTATTTCTTTTTTTTTTTTTACTTTTTCTTTTGTTTTTAATCACTAAATGAATGACATGTGGATAAACTGTTCAGCTTTTAAAATATGATACATTATGTACCTCAATCACTGCTATGTAAATGTGTTTGTCAGAATCTAGGTAGCTCATTTTTGGCGTTACCTTCTTACCTGAGTCGACCATCTGCATGTCTGGGACTGGAGGTCCTCTTCAGGAACTCATCAAGAACTACACCTTTTGCTGAATAGTCATGTTGCCTTCCTCTTAAGTTATGACATCACCCCCTTTCCTGGAAATGGGACTTTGTAACTAGTGTGATATCTTTCCAAGTAAAAGAAGTTGAATTTTCTTTTACATTAGAGACTCAATTCACATTGCATCGAGTTTGGGTCATCACTGTGTTCTCAAGAGTACATTAAAATGTAAATAAAGAAAGGAGAGGACTGAAAACGATTCATATGCCATAAAGTTTTTAACGAAATTAGTGATTCATAAAAAGCCTTAAAAAAATAACTCAGGCTGGCTGCTAGGCAAAGATTTTTTAAATGAAACCAGATTATAGGCTTTCCCTACGTGAGTCCCTAGTCAAATGAACAGAAATAGTAAATGCCAGCTTACACACACACACAGGCATACACTTCACCAACCAAATGAAAATTATACAATCTGGGGCAGCTTGAACTAGAGCCTGACTCTGCCCCACCACCAGAAGCATCACTCAAGAGAGAAAGTGTGCCTAAAAGATCATGGAATTTTCCATAAATATCTACAAATTTGGATCGAATCAGAACAAGAGAATAAGTAGTAGACTCTGGGAAAATACTAGAAACTGAAAGCCTTTGTGCTTCTACTTTGACCTACTAGGTTGAGCAGAATCGAAACCATTTTATACAGAGCAGCTGTAGAATGAACTTTTTTTTCCCTTAGTCCTGCTTCTTTCTAAGCATTGAAGCCAGTTAGTAGAAAGTGTGAGTCAGTATGGTCATGGAATTACATGATTTATTATGCACGTCAGCTAGACAAGAATTGGTGGGAAAAGGAACAAGTTAGCAGTATTCAGACACTTTTGCCAACATAAAATTTCAAAATTAATCCTTTATACTTGACAACATTTGCCCTTCGTGGTTCTATTCCAGTACCTGTGGCCTAGGCCCTTCTAAAATTTTCCCCAGAACCTCCCCCAAGGTGATACTAAATAGTTTCTATTTACTGTACTTTTTTCCTGTGTTGACTTTCCCAAAATATGTCACTTCCATGTAGAGAAATCCCAATTGCCAGGGCGTCTGAGAGTATCGCACACGTAGCTCACCCTCTGCTCCATTTAGATTTTAGATAGATGTCAACTTTTGAGATCCCCAAAATGTAATTCTGTGATTCTGCCTTTTTCTCCTTTGTTTTGTCATTTCTTCTTCTATGAGGCCTAGCACATCTAGACAGTTTATCCTGAGTTAATACTTTAGTTTCTTGACATTTTTCCATCTTACTATAAATTTATGCCCCTCTGAATTAATCCTCTGGTCAACATTGTGCACTCAGCATCTACATCTAATTTCTATAGACTTGAAAAGGTTGCTAGAGTTGGCCATTTCTCAGTATTCTTCACCGAAATAGAAGCATGCAAAACCTGCAGGAACCTCCTCAGGGACAGGTTAGGACTCCCATCAGGTGGAATGAACCCAGACAGAGCATTTCTCATGATGCCTGAAGAGAGATCAGGGGCCAGGTTCATCAACAAAGACCACACAGAACCCAGCAGAGGTCTTCCCGTCCGTGTTTCTCACCTTCCCCCACCTTGTGAAACCCTGGGCCACAGAATAGAAGCTTTAGTGAACCCATACCCCAAACTATCTTCCCAAGAAATCCCAAGGTTACAAAAGAAGGGAAGATGTCAAGAAGTTCCATCGAAACTATATCAGAGTACAGTTGACACTTGAATAATGCGGGGGCTGGTGACGCCTACCCTCAGCTTGGTAGGCAATCTGTGTTCAATTTATAGTTGGTCCTCAGTGTTCCCCGTTCCTCTGTTTTCATGGATCCGCATATTTAACCAACCACAGATAGTGTAGCTGTACTACATACACTGCAATATTTACTACTGGAAAAAAAAAACCATGTTTAAGTAGACACATGCAGTTCAAACCTCTGTTGTTCAAGCACCGACTGTATATAAAAACTCTTATAAGAGCTGACCAAGTAAAGTATATGTAAACTGAAACAACAGCTACTATGCTGTTATGTCTATGGAAATAACAACAGAAGAAGAACATACAAAATACATAATCAATTCAGAGTAGAAGAAAATTAGTCAAGGAACAAGAGCAGATTCCATGTAGGTGTGTTGTACTACAGATAATCTTAATAAAAACATATGATTGTGCAAGTTCAAAGTAATTATAAGAACAGAAAAGACATTGCAGAATCAGCAGAAACAAAAAATACGGGCCAACAAAGGAAAATAAGAGAACTATTAAATAGACCCAGCAAAGAATAGAGGAGATGAAAATGTAATTACCAGTGAGATAATCACAGTGAAAAAAAAAGGGGGAAATAAATTAAGAAAAGGCGAAGGCCGTAAGCTTAAGTATAATGGGTGTTTCTGAAGTGAAGAGTTCCTAAAAGTTGAATAGAAAAGCATATTGAACAACTAAACATTTTCCTAAAATAGAAGAAAGAACTGAATATACAGGAAGGGGTAAATCATAAGACAAATTTTTAGCTTTATTGTATTTGTCAGCTTAAGTCATAGAGATGCTTCAAACTCCAGATAGAAAAGACAAGCCTTGAACAAGACAACCCAATACACTTTAGAATGCTGCCCTCCCAGTTATAAGAACACATGTGACAAGAATATTATACCTCAGAGTTAATTATATAGACAATAGACGTATCCTCACATGTGAAATAATTCAGAAAGAAAGCACCTATGGGCTCTCCTTTTTATGTCTTGGGGGAAGAAAACAACACAACTTATCAGCAATGAAATGGCCAAATCAAGGAATATAAATGGGGAGGGAGAAAGCAGTAATTGGAGAAGTGACAATAAAAACATTGTTGATTTTAAAGAATTAGTACTAAATTCTTTAGAGATTATGGTAAATGGCATGAACATTTAAAAAGTGAAAATAATATGAATAACAAAAATGAGTTGGAAGCATATATATATATTCATGCTAATTTTAATCATCGTTGTGTAGAATCCACTAAATACTGTCTTAAAATCATTTGAATTTAACATAAATCCAAAAGGTGATAAGGTTTTAGTGTTTTTCATCAATTCTTTTTGTTAGTATTTCAGAAGCTACTGACATAGTGAAAAATTGATTTGATGTTTGAACATGGTTCACTCTCTCTGAATATGCATTGAGAAATATCAGTATTTGAAATATTGTTCATCCAATGATGATAAGTCTGGATAGAAGCACTTTTGAGTGATTTTTGTTTTTGCTGTCTTATTTTCTGTATTGTTTCCTATCTTTTCTGTTTCTTCAATATTTTTCTATATTGTTCAAATTTCTGAGTATACATCAACTTTATAAAACCAAGACAATATTCTTTTAAAAAACCTTATTTCACACAACTTTTTCATTATTCCAAAGGAAGTTATTTGTAATAAAATTCATTTAAAAGTAAAATGCATACACATAGGGCTGATAATACATTTACATTTACAGCTTGATGCAACTCAGTTATAAACTAACTTAATGAGTCTTTACTCATTTATATAAAAAGAATAACTTTATTGCTCCAACACAAGTAAAGACAACTTTACACATCAGTTGAACTTCTAAACACAGCTTGAACCATACTTTAAATATAAGATAACTGAAATGCTTTATTTTGACTATCATGAAGGACCCTTTTATACTTAAGATATAGCTGTCTTGAGACAGCATTTTAGAATGACTTGTCTAGTCTTGCCTGAAATGGCATGCCTGGTCTGCATTCTCAGAATATGAGGTTATTTGTGTACAAAAATGTCCATCCTCTTCCTATGAGTAAAAATACAGATTATTTCTACAGCTGGACAGGCATACATATGCCTTCATTTTCATATGAATGAAGAGTAATAACTTCTCATTTATTTTGAGTTAAAGCTTCATGGAAGACTTTTATAACCTGATTTATGACTTCAGGCCAACAGAGATGTTTTAATGAAATTGAAGGAATGTGGGGCAATGATGATCTTATTACACACTACTGGGGAAAAAATTCTTTTTCTGTTTATAACTGACCTTATTAAAACAGGTCAGATTACAGAATAAAAAAGTTTAAATAAGTTAAACTTAAATAATTTAAAAGATACATTTAATATTTAAAATGTTATATATTTTTCATGTTGTAGATATTTCTAAAACCTCTGATGTTTTCATTATAGGAATCTTTGAATTTGTTTTTATTTTTCATTTTTTTGTAATCTTATTCCCTTCACATGTTTGTACTTAATTAAAAAAAAAAATGTTTAAGCCCCAGGCCCATTTTTTCTTAAGTATTTTGCAACCCAAGACAGTTAAAATACGTCAATAAAATGAAATAATATCCTTTTATGTCTCTGCTCCATCTGAATGTTAGTTGGTTGCTATTTACGTGACATCTCTGGTCAAAGTAAAAGAAAATTTTTTGCTCCATGAAAATATCTGAGGAGATGGAATAATTTATTAATGTCATCCAGTAAATTGAAATCTTTATAATCAAGAGATTACTATTTTTTTTTAATCTCCAGATATTGATGAATGCTCCTTCCAAAATATTTGTGTCTTTGGAACATGTAATAATTTGCCTGGAATGTTTCATTGTATCTGTGATGATGGTTATGAATTGGACAGAACAGGAGGGAACTGTACAGGTATGCCAGTTAAGGGCTTAATTGTCTTGTTATTAATTGAAATGAAACTTTTTGTGCTAGACATAAAAGTTCCCCAAACTTCTGCCTAGACTGCTATGCCTCAGGTTATTGAAAAAGGGAATTACATTCTGATACATTTATTTCTACCTGTGAGATTGATTTATTGTAATGTAAACAGCTTAATTTTAAATATGCAACATGAAATTAGTAAAATATCTCTGTGTATATTTATGATGCCCACATATGTGTACAGTTATACATATATTTAATTTTAATTCAAGCAAGAAATGATACAGTGATTTTCTTCAGAATTGCAACTTTTCAATATAATTTACTTATATATTTATTTATTAAAGATATTAAATGACACCATCGTGAATACTGTCTGATTGATATATGGAAATGGCTTTAGGTGTGTACAAGTATTTCATTGTGCTGAGTCCCTCCTAAAGATTTTTAGTCTGCTGACTTTCAGAATTTCCACCAAATCCTTTGGAACAGCAGTACGCACAAGGAAAGTAATGATGTTGATGTGGGCATTCTAAATGTTTTTCCTAGATATTGATGAGTGTGCAGATCCAATAAACTGTGTGAACGGCCTGTGTGTCAACACTCCTGGTCGCTATGAGTGTAACTGTCCACCCGATTTCCAGCTGAACCCCACCGGTGTGGGGTGTGTTGGTAAGTAAAAGCAATATGAAACCAACAGATAGAAGCACAGAGTTAAATCCTCACACTCTCTTGGTAACGAACTGTGATATGAGCGTTTGCTACAATTAACTTAAAATAGTACTACTTTACTAACTTAAGTGGACTAGATTGCCAAAATACATGGTCACTTTTATCCTGCTAATCTTCCAAGTCATATTTTGAAACAGGAATTTTTGAGACATCTGCTCCCACATCCTCCTCTCACAGACTTGGGAACCGGAGCCCTAGAGGTGCAGTCACTTGTTTTAAGGTCGCAGAGCTTGCAAATGGCAGAGCCGAAGCAGTGTCCCCAAGTTGCCTGGCTCCCTCTCCAGTGCATTGACTAGGACAGATAGATGCCTTTGAAATGTGGACTCAGTTTTACAAAATGAATATATTTCAGGTTCATGCATGACGGTTGACAAAGCAATTAATGGTATTTATACCATTAGTTATATAATTCTTCAAAACCAAGGGAAAGAAACTGTATTTCTATAGGTATAAGAAAAACCTGTCTTTCTATAGGTATAAGAAAAACCTATATTTATATAGGTATATATTTCTTCAAAACCAGGAAAATATGGAATAAAATTTGTTAGTTATGATTAAATTCCCATTAAAATTTTTAATAAGGTTGTTTGTGCCTTTTTCTTATGCAAATTATTTTCAAAATTACTCACAAATATGAAAAGTAAAAAGGTTTGTTGGATACAGATGGCAGATAACAGTTCCTAAGAGGAGAACCAGCAGTTCCTCTTGAGGCTCTTTATATCAAGGAAAGTAATATCATCACAGGCCCTTCCAGAAACACAAGGAAACATGTTCAGTGCCTTGTTATTTGTGGTGGCAAGAATTTAGAAACCATTTTTGGAGAGTGGATTGATTAAAAAAGAATGGCACACTACAATATTGTAAAGTAATTAGCCTCCAACTAATAAAAATAAATGAAAAAAAAAAAAAAAAAGAATGGCAGTTGGGCACTGTGGAGTTGACAGCATGTTATAAAGATAGAATGAGGCAAAATACCATTCATAGAAATTTAAAACGTGCACCAAACCCCCCCCCCCTAAAATACTAATTTTGCTACAGCACAGATCATAAAAAGTAATATTAAGCACTTTCCAGTATTTGAGTAGGGGAAGAGGAAGGAGAATGGAGAGCAGGGATAAAAGGGAAAGAGTGGTAGGGAGGAAAGAAGGAAGGATGAATGAATACAAGCCCAGTAAGAACAGAACCATGAGTTAACACTTGTGTTAGCACCTGAGATTTGGCAACAGAAATAAAACTTCAAAGAATTGAGAAAAGAAAGTAAAAGAATAAAAAGCTGCCCAAGTGATTATAATGTGCAGCTGGAGATGAAAACTACTTGGTAGACTGTAAAGAGCTTTGGCTTGTACTCTGATTTGAGATGGGACGCCTTTGGAAGTGGCCTGACCCAAGGTAATGCTTCTGAAGGAAGCTATGGTAGGAAAAACAGACTGTAGGTGGGTCAGGAGATGAGTTAGGAAACGGTTGCAGTAGTCCAGGTGAGGGTGATGGTGGGTTGAACTCAGGTTGCGGTGATGTTGAAAGCAGTGGTAAGTCATCAGATTCCAGGTATATTTTGAAGGTAGTGTTGCCAAATCATATTAACTGTATTGAATAAGGAGCCAAAGTTTGACTCCAAAGTTTAGAGCCTGAGCAGTTTTTAAAAAATGAGTTTTCTGTTTATTGAAAATGCAAAAAAGCCTGCGAGAGGATTGGAGCAGGTTTTTTATGTGGAAGCATAAGTATCAAGTGTTTGACTTTAGACACGGTAACGTTAAAATAGCTCTTAGATATCTAAGAGGAGAAATAAAATACTAGGCACTTGGCAGAAAGATCTGGAGTTCAAGAGAGAGGTGAAAGATGGAACCACAAATTTGATCGTGTTTAGAGTGACGGAACTAATGAGGTGATCTAGATGATACTCAGAGACAAGAAAAAGTTAGAGAGTCACTTATTCTCTTAAATATCCTTTCTAAACTTGTAACAGACTGACTCTTCCAAAACTTGCAAAACTTGATGTGCAAATTGAAGCGAAACTTTGGGAGAATAAAGAGTATGGGAAGGAGAGGAAGGAGGTTACATTATCACTATTTTCTGTAATAGGATACATTGTTTTAACTTATACTGGATTTCATTTCCTTTGTTGATAAACTCATGATATAGACTGATTGATTATTAGGAAACTTTTTTTGCATTCATTTTATTAAAGGTCTAGAATGTCCCAGGTGAGTAATTGCTTACTCTCTTCAGCCCATGATCTATATGGATGTCTAAACATGGGAAAGTGTTGTAGTTGATTTAATTCCTACAACTTGGAAAAACTCTAAAGCACGTGATGATTTCGCGCAGGGAGTTGATGTACAGAATTTGAATTTGATCATTTGAGTGACCTTTCTCCAAAATGACATTCTTACTACTGTAAGGACCGTTGTAAACTCCTGTGTTGCTCTGCAGACAACCGCGTAGGCAACTGCTACCTGAAGTTCGGTCCTCGGGGCGACGGGAGCCTGTCCTGCAACACTGAGATTGGGGTGGGCGTCAGCCGCTCCTCCTGCTGCTGCTCTCTGGGGAAGGCCTGGGGGAACCCCTGCGAGACCTGCCCGCCTGTCAATAGCAGTGAGTATGAAGCCGAGGAAGAGGACAGGGACCCTCCGGTAGCTGAAGGCTAGCTGCCGAATTCTTCTGGTGCTGGGGACGAGGGAGGAGTGAGAGTCCGAACTTTGAATCTGGACTACTTTCAGTGATTATGGTGAAACCAGCCAAGGAGCCTTCATAGAAAAGGAATCTGAATTCCTCTCTTCTTATTTTTTTTTCTTGATATGATGAGAAAAGAAAACAATTTTTAACCACAATCCACTGTGAAGGATGATAATATCAGTTCTCCCTGGTATCACAGATAAAGGCCTTTCCTGCTTCTTTTCCAGAGTTGTTTTAGTTCAGGATCATAGATGCATTGTATTCCTCAAATCCAACCAGGTTATATCTTAAATTGAAATGTGTGTCCTGATATGAGCATAGGCGAAACTTAACATTGTTGAATCTTTTGAGTTTTCATTTACTAGCCAAAATAAGTTGTTGATATAAATTGTCTGAAAGTAGTTTTTTCTTTAATTAAAAACAAATGGGTTTTGTTATTCTACTTGTAATTTATGAAGTAATGATCATATTTCAAGTAGGATGTTAATATTCTTTTAAAGATACTGTGTTTGAAAAGGCACCTAGGAAAACATAGATACATCCCTTAGGATATGTGCTTTGAGCTTGGCAGTTGTTAAGTACTAATTCATTGTCTCAGCCTCTTGCACACAGGTTATCAAATTTCTTTTTCTTTGCTTCACTTTGTAGCTGAATATTACACTTTGTGTCCTGGAGGTGAAGGCTTCAGACCTAACCCCATTACAATCATCTTAGAAGGTGAGTATACCTCTGATGGTCACCAGATTTAAACAAGAGCTTATTTTTAGAGAAATGCTGGTAGAAAAGTTAGTGTGCAACAGTCCAGACAAGATGATTTTGCAAAATTACAGGTAGACAGTTGCCAGTTTGCTGAAAAATCATTTGTAAGTCAGAAAGACTTGATCCATTGCAGTGGTGTGTGATTGTTCTGCAGGGAAACTCTTTTTATAATTATCCCCAATTTTCATCATTGTTAGATTTAGTTATTCCTCTTTTCAGATTATAGCAGAGTTCCATGACTAAGCCAGGGGAATTCATGATCACAATAAACCTCCTGTCTTAAGTGTGCATTCACTTGGATGCATGGAAGTCTGCAGGTCTTACAATACCATGCATTTGAAAGCTCTCATAGTGACTCTTGTCTTTCGTGACAGTATCTGAGCTGTCTCCCGTTTTGCAGATATTGATGAATGCCAGGAGTTACCAGGACTCTGCCAGGGTGGAAACTGTATTAACACTTTCGGTAGCTTCCAGTGTGAGTGCCCTCAAGGCTACTACCTCAGTGAGGAAACCCGCATCTGTGAAGGTGAGGTGAATTCATACCTAAAAATTATTAGTGCTATTTAAAACAAAATTACTGGTCAAGTCTGGAGAAAAGAGTCCATCTTCAAGCTTTATCAAGGGATATGATGAGACTGGTTCATAGTTTTTTTCTTTTCCGTCAGTGCTTCTAGGTTGTATAATGATGCATGCATGCCAGATCACTTCAGTTGTGTCCAGCTCTTTGTGACCCCATGGACTGTAGCCCGCCAGGCTCCTCTGTCCACGGGGATTCACCAGACAAGAATACTGGAGTGGGTTGCCATGCCCTCCTCCGGGGTTCTTCTTGACCAAGGAATCGAACCTGGGTCTCCTGCCTTGCAGGCAGATTCTTTACCATCTGAGCCACCAGGGAAGCCCTGTATGATGATAGCTAAATTAATTTACAGATTATTTGCAGTAACTTACTATTATTTTTCTCTGAGTAAATGGGTTGATGATAAAGGGAGAAAGCTGAAATAGTATGAAAGCATTCAATGTAAGTTTAACTCAAATTAACTCATATTTTAACTTTATATTTTATAAAGAAAAATACGTATGTTTGAAGTGGGACCGTTAGGTTAATACTTTCAGTAACTTTTTAATGTTGAACACATCACATGAAACAGTTCAAAGGTTATGCAGATGCCTTTCTTGGTTGCATCCCCCATTTCTCTTGTGGAAGCGTAATCATCCTTTAGGGGCCTGGTCTTCCCACTAGACTGCAAGCTTCTTGAAACAAGGGCCACATCTAATTCATCTTTATAGCTATAAGTTCTAACTTACAGTAGAATCTCAGTATTTGTTTATGGAATGAATGAATGAATGTTTCTAAAAATAAACATTAAACGTGTAGTGTAATTATTTCCATTATAACTTTTCTATTGGAACATTTTAGATAAGCGCATCTGGAAGAAATATGCTTTAATAAGGAGAATAACCAGAAACTGTGCTACTTTGAGAATCTCTGAATGGGTGTTAATTTGAAAGGAGCTATAAAGAAAAAGGCTTTTCTAAGTGCCTTCAGTTTAAAGTTGGCACTAAAATTTGATTTCAGTGACATAAGAGGAAAGTAGCTTTAAAGCAATTCCATCTGAAGAGTATGAAATTTCAGTTTAAAAATACAGGCACCATTGAAGTTATTTTTTTGCCACTTTGGAATAATTTATTTTGATCACCTTTATTTTTAAATGTTAGATTTTTATTTTTCTGAAGAAGGCCATCTTGTATGTGACATAAATGTATTTTTGGGGTGTTTCCTATGTAATTGGTTTAAATTCTAAATTTTATAAAAAGTAGGATGAATTCTATAAAAATAAAAATTGGGGGGCTCAGCCATATGCTTTGTTCAGTTGTTTAAGTCACTTAAATTCATGGGGAAAATATTTACTAATTAATGGATATTCTTGCATCCCGTAGATATTGATGAGTGTTTTGCACATCCTGGTGTGTGTGGACCTGGGACCTGCTACAACACCCTGGGAAATTACACCTGCATTTGCCCACCTGAATACATGCAGGTCAATGGAGGCCACAACTGCATGGGTAGGTAAAGCTCTGAAGTTGAGGAGGTCACTGTTGCTGGCTTTCTGGTCATCAGTTATCTCTCAGAGGCAAATGTGTCATAATTATTCAGAAAGTTTGGAAGTTAAATCTCTATGAATAGTAAAGTATTTCAAAGTCTTATAAACTTATGGCTGTGTATCATATTTTTAATATATTTTGGCTATAAGGTTACATGTTATAAAGCATGAGTCTAAGATAGAAAATTTTAACAACTATTATAATTATATATTCTTAAATACTTTTATTTTCCATTCATATAAATTGAACATTGTTTTACAAATAAGAGAACAATTAAAATCTAATATGTAGTGCTTTTTAAATTAAATAAATGCATTTGAATAGAGAAATGTCTATTAACTTTGTCCCCCAAGAAAATTAAAAGTGAAATCCCTTACTTAAAAACAGGAAAGACGCTTAACTAAAAATGATTTGTGTTCAACTTACAGAATTATTTTAAGATACTTACACATGACCATGAAACTTTTCAGAGTTAGTCGAGGAATTTTAGTGTCTCCAGGTGTATGGGGTTTTTTATTAGCTGCTTGCTGGCAGGATGGGTTGGCATTTTTGTTTTTCTCTATGTAGACATGAGAAAAAGCTTCTGCTACCGGAGCTATAATGGAACCACTTGTGAGAATGAGTTGCCTTTTAATGTGACAAAGAGGATGTGCTGCTGCACATACAACGTGGGCAAAGCCTGGAACAAACCTTGTGAACCATGCCCAACGCCGGGGACGGGTAAGCACACAGCTCCTGCTTCTGCAGGCGGCCGAGCTAGTGACGCAGGGAGGTACGCTACACCAGGGCGAACGCAAAGGGCTACTAACAGCAGACATAGTTCTGCAGGTATCCAAGAGCTCATGTGCTTGGTTTGTTTCTCAGGCATCCAGTCCTCTTTAAGGTCCAAACACTAATTTCTGAGATGTCCCTTGAGTAAAATCTGGATCCTGAAAATAAGCCCCATTGCCGAAGAGTTAGAATTTTATAACACCAGTTCATTTAAACATGCTGCTTTAATTACTCTTCTCTTCATAAGAGAAGTATTTATTGAGAATCTATTTGTGTCATTGTGTTATACTTAGAAGGTGTCATTTTGACAAATTGTGATTATTTAGATTCCAACATGCTCATTAAGTTTGGTCTTGGAAAATATGCAAAAAAAAAAAATGGATTTGATGAGCAAACTTTACGTAAAAAGCAACATAGTATAAGAGTTTTCCTTATGCATCCATTCCCTCAAACTTACATGAAATTTTTAGACAGAAAAGAGAACTGGTCGTTACACAATAAAATTTTTTTCCAAACACAGATTCTCTTGAAAGAAAAACTGAAAGGTTATAGAGACCAGAGCAACAGAATCATCTTAAAATTGTTGCCCACTCAGGTTCTTTCATGACCTGAAAAGTAGTCACTCTTAATAGCTGTAGATACTAAGAGTTGAACCAATAGGACAAATATGAAACAATGATTATGCATTTGTTACCAAATATAGTATTATTTAGGGTACAGTTATTAAAATATTTCATTTAACATGATGAGATGAAATTAAGGAGAGATGGTGAAAAGTGACATACAGGGCCTTTTTCAGTGGCTCAAATTCAATGGGCAAATGGATTTTCTCTTTTGTATTGAAGTATAATTGATAAATAATATCATATTACTTTCAGGATTACAGCATAGTGGTTTGACATTTATATATATTATGGATTTATCTCCACGATAAGTCTAGTAACCATATATCCTTGCACAATTTTATTGCAATTTTATTGACTGTATTCCTTTTGCTGTACATTACTTTGCTGTGATTTATTTATATTATAGCTGGAAATATGTACCTCTCAATCCCTCACATCTATTTTGCCCTACCCCCTACTCCCCTCCCCTCTGGCAGCCACCAGGTTTTTCTTCATAACAAAGATTCTTATTTCTGTTTTGTCTGTTCATTCGTTTTGCTTTTTAGATTCCACATATAAGTGAAATCATACATCGCTCGTCTTTCTCGGTCTCACTTCACTTAGCAGAATGCCCTCTAGATTCATCCATGTTGTGGAAAGCGGCAAGATTTCAACAACATGGCTGAGTAATAATATGTGTGTGTATATATATATATACACGCACACATACAGTATACCATCTTGTTTATCTGTTTGCATATCAGTGGGCACTTAGGTTGCTTCCGTATCTTGGCCCTTGTAAATAATGCTACAGAGAACATAGGAATGTATGTGTCTTTTTGAATTAGTGTTTTGTTTTCTTCTGATAAATGCTCAGAGATGGAATTTCCGAACTATGACAGTTTTATTTTTAATTTTTGAGAAACCTCCATGCTGTTTTCCATAGTGACTGTACCAATTTACGTTCCCACCAGTGGTATACAAGAGTTGCCATTTCTTGTCATCTTCACCAGCACTTGTTATTTGTGATCTTTTTGATAACAGCCATTCTGACAGCTATGAGGTGATGCCTCATTTGCATTTCACTGATAAATCGGTGATGTTGAGCATTTTTTCATGTGTCTGTTGGCCATCTGTATGTCTTCCTTAGAAAAATGTCTATTCAAGTGGTCTGCCCATTTTTAACTGGATTATTTGTATTTTTTACATTGAGTTGTGAGTATTCTTTATATTTTGACATTAATCCCTGTTGGATATATCATTTGCAGACGTCTCATTCTATTCAATAGATTGCCTTTTCCTTTTGTAGATGGTTTCCTTCACTGTGCAAAAGCTTTCTTGTTTGATATAGTCCTGTTTGTTTATTTTTGCTTTTTCCCCCCTTGCCTGAGGAGAAAGATTCAAAAAAATATTGCAAAGACCAGTGTTGGAGAACATCCTGCCTATGTTTGCTACTAGGAGTTTTATGGTTTTCAGTCTTATATCTGTTCAGAGTTTTATTTTTTATATGGTGTAAGAAAGTGGCCACTTGCAGCCTTAGCCAAGTGGCTCTCAGTTTTCCCAGCACTATTTATTGAAGGGATTGTGTTTTCCCCACTTAACAATCTGGGCTCTCAGATGGCACTTAGATTATAGTCTTCTGTATGTTACCTGATACTGTTTTCCAGAGTTTTATTCCTGTTTGTAGCAGTGGGCGTTCGAAGAATTATGCTACTTAAAAATTAGAATTCTTTTAAGGTCCTGTTAGTTTGGTGAATTACGTGTAGTAGTGACGCTCATGCTGCTGCTGCTGCGTCGCTTCAGTCGTGTCCGACTCTGTGCAACCCCATAGACGGCAGCCCACCAGGCTCCCCCGTCCCTGGGATTCTCCAGGCAAGAACACAGGAGTGGGTTGCCATTTCCTTCTCCAATGCATGAAAGTGAGAAGTGAAAGAGAAGTCGCTCAGTCGTGTCCAACTCTTAGCGACCCCATGGACTGCAGCCTACCAGGCTCCTCCGTCCATGGGATTTTCCAGGCGAGAGGACTGGAGTGGGGTGCCATTGCCTTCTCCGAGTGACTCTCACAGTTTCTGTTTTATTCCATGAGACGTTGTTTTTGATGCCTCAAATTTCACATTCCAACAAACAGACGTTTATGTTAAAAAAAAGTCATGGTTCATTCATTACTCATTGTGAACATGTTTCACCACTACAAAATTATCTTTGCATGCCTATGCCTTTGTGCAATTCTAATTCCTTTTTAAATTGTACACTAACCTAATTTTTCAATTTACATACGTTGGACCATTTTTAAAGCCCTGCATATCAAAATAAAAAGAGTTTAAATGCCTTAAGTAGATATTTTGAACTCATAATGATTTACTTATTTTCTAGTATCCGAGCAGTAAAATGTTAATGATGATAACAGCAATAATAATAATGATAAAAGAATGCCTAGACTCATTCACTCCATGCAAAAACTGATATTGTAGTCAAATAAATGTAATTGAATTAAAGTGTCTTGTTGTGAATAATATAAAATATATTTGTCAGTTAAAGTAATACTATGTAAAGGGTTTTTTGAAGGAGTATGAGAATTTTAAGAGTGTATTTGCTTTGTTTATATTCTAAAGCTGACTTTAAAACCATATGTGGAAATATCCCTGGATTCACCTTTGACATTCACACTGGAAAAGCTGTTGGTGAGTTTTTCTAGATTATGTTTCTTTTAATACATATATGTAGCATTTTGTAAAAATTTGTTCAGTGGTTTTTAAGTTTAAAGTATCATACAAGATAACACTCTGGATTTGGATCTGATATAGTTAGACAAGAAAGAAACAGCATGTTTACAGATAAACAGCATGTTTACTTGGTTAAGTGTTAATAGTGGGATTAGTTCATCAGCTTGGAGTGGGTTGCCATCCTTGTGATTGAGTATGATACAATAGTTATGTGACTACCTCAAGATTACATACATATCAAGCTAAAGCTTTAGTTTTTCTCATTATGAATATTGTATTATCAATACATGATTCTAAGTAATCCACTTTATTTTATTAACCTTTATTGTCTGTTTTCATGAGTATATGTTTAAGTTTTGTATATATTTTTACAGTATTTTTCTCCCTATCTACTTATGAATTTGCAGAATTATTCATTATATAAATTTCTTTCTTCTGAATGTGCTTTCTCTTGCACAGTCTACTTTTCTTCCTCAAAGATTAAATGAACAATATAATTTTAAATGGCCATTATCAATGCACACATAGCAAAGGACATAAAGTTAGGAAAGTACAGTTGGCTTTATCAAATGAGTAATAACAATTAGGTAAGCCTGACATGTAACTTAAGAGGAAGCTTGATTCCCTAGGAAGTTCATTTGCTCTATTGACACTAGTATCACTCGGTATATTTGATCAACTGCTTCCATTCTTTCATTACTGTTGAAAGGAAATAATATTTTGTAGTCCATATGCTTTCGTAAACCACAAAATCACTCATACCAGTATAGGATTGAATTTTGAGACTGAGTGTGTGTTTAGCATTATTCAATGTTTTATGATAAATACATTAAGCAGAACCATATATTTGATCAAATCTGTTCAATTGCAGACATTGATGAATGTAAAGAGATTCCAGGCATTTGTGCAAATGGTGTGTGCATTAACCAGATTGGCAGTTTCCGCTGTGAATGCCCTACGGGATTCAGCTACAATGACCTGCTGCTGGTCTGCGAAGGTAATCTGAGCAATGAGTGACCTTATCCAGGAAAGTTCGGCAGACAAAACTGGTTTTTAGTTTTCTGACTTACTGTTTCTACTACAACATTTAGGAGTTGATCACCAAATTGATTAGGTGAATGTAATATTGATGCCATAATGAAGTTTTAAAAATGGAATTGTTGCTCTTTCAGATATCGATGAGTGCAGCAATGGCGATAACCTGTGCCAGCGAAATGCAGACTGCATCAACAGTCCAGGCAGCTACCGGTGCGAGTGTGCTGCAGGTTTCAAACTTTCGCCCAACGGAGCCTGTGTAGGTAAGAAGAGAATGACTCATTCTTTGATACTGAACACCACTGTAGGCCTCTGTGCTGGCTCAGATGGTAAAGAATCTGCCTGCAATGCAGGAGACCTGGGTTCAGTCTCTAGGTAGGGAGGATCCCTTGGAGGAGGGAATGGCAACCCACTCCAGTATTCTTGCCTGGAGTCCATGGACAGAAAAGCCTGGCGGGCTACAGTCCATGAAATTGCAAAGAATTGGACACAACTGAGTGACCAACACTTTGACTACTTTCACCACATTCTGTATACTTACTTCCTGCACTAAAGAACTGCCTATGCTCTCCTATTAAAAAAAAAAGATATTTTCAAATATAATTTTGAGGAGATTTTCCAAGTAAATCTGTTCATTCATATTGAATCTATTTCACCATATCTTTTAGATTCTTTTGTTAGGAAAAGAAAACTCTCAATGGATTTTTCCTAGAATTGGAACTAAAATAAAATAATGTCCTTGAGATATACCAATCAACACGTAAAAAGATTGCGTGATTCAAAAAGAGGCTTGTATACTTTAAAGCCTTGCCTTATTTTTATTCAACTCTTGTTATGGTTCGTTTTCAGCCTATCTGTAATAATTACTAGCAGGCTATAGAAACAATGCCTGTGGGAAAAAAATGAAGGAATCTTAATAAAGATCAGATATGTGTAACATGTGTTTTATTTTTTTGTGTTAGATCGCAATGAGTGTTTAGAAATTCCTAATGTTTGCAGTCATGGCCTATGTGTGGATTTACAAGGAAGTTACCAGTGCATCTGCCACAATGGCTTTAAGGCTTCTCAGGACCAGACGATGTGCATGGGTAAGAAGGGGAACATTATTTCCAGGGGGTGTCATGGAGCTGAGACTCCAGAAGAGATTACCATTCGGTCACCCGCCACAAGTAACTACCCTTTCTCTGTCCGAAAGAGTCTTAACAAAAAATGAGCTATGTGAAACTGTTTATGGTTTTAGTCAGTGTAAAATTTGTAAGCAGGACGCACCACAATATGTTCTTGGGTTCAGTGGTCACAGCTTTCTTCCCCAGATGGCTTTCACATGCTTATTAACCTGAGCTTTCAGACACTAGTGATACATGGAAATCGCCGTGGTACCAGGTCTCCATTTACCCCTCTTTGTTCCCACTCAAGGGGCTTCCCAGGTGGTGCTAGTGGTAAAGAACCCACCTCTCAATGCAGGAGATATAAGAGACATGAGTTTGATCCCTGGGTCAGGAAGATCCCCTGGAAGGAGGGTATGGCAACCAACTCCAGTGTTCTTGCCTGGAGAATCCCCATGGACAGAGGAGCCTGGCAGGCCACAGTCCACAGGGTCACAAAGAGTTGGGCATGACTCAAGTGACTTAGCACACAGGCACATTTCCACTCCGAAAAGCCTTTGGGAATGCTAGCATGCAAGGGAGTAGTAACGGTGACAGTGTTGAAATGAACACATACACACACACATATGTACATGTGCTTCTTTCCCCCAGATCACTGAACATATGAGATATATCTGCTTGCTTGGCTGATTCAACTCTTAAAAACAGTTTTTAGAAGCAAAGATGGTGAAACTTTGAAAAGCCCCATTACAGTAGCTAATGTGATGGCTAGTTAAGCAATAATTGTGTTCAGTAAGTACTTGCTGAGCTGATGATTAATAAGATTTCAAAAGCAGATGGGCTTTTGGAACTCAGCTTTACTTCGGAACTCACCTTGGAACTCAGCTTAACTCCTTAAACTGATGTCAACCACTGGCTCATCTCTACTGAAGCACTCTGCACTTGCAGGAGGAAAATTAAATTTAAAAGTTGACTATTTATAATTAGCATGTTCTCAGTGTAGAACAAGCTGAAGTTGTGCATCTACTCTTTTGGTATTCAAGATACACTATCTTTTTGAATCGTACAGACTTCAGTGCAGCAGAACGGCAGAATTAGTTTCCTTTATGGCATATCTGTACACGAGCACCCCCTGGAGAATGTCTCCATTCTTCCAGTGCCTCCTAAGAGATCCCCTGCAGACATCTTCCGTGGTTGCAGGAAAAATTCTCTAGGGAATGCTTGTGCAAAGGACACATGGAGGATGTGGCCCTATTTGCATAAACTGTCTAAGATGGCTTGCTTATATGTTTCTCCTGGCTGTTCTTTCTGAGAAAGAGGATATGATTTGCTAATATATATATATATATATATATATATATATATATTTGTGATATTTATGATTCAGAAATTCATATGGAGAAAATCTGTCCTCAGTTTTAACAATTCACCCATGATGAAAATCAGCTAGATTCCTTAGTAATATCTCTCTTAAACAAAGCTTCTTTCTGAAGGAACAATAATACCCCCTTTTTTCACAATGGAAGAGTTTTAGCAGCCTGGAATTCATAGTCTAGGGAGTCTCCTCCTTTATATGACTGTGACCTTTCTAAATATTAATTCCATGTTTTTGAAGGCTAATAACATTGAACTCTAGTAGACTTCTTCAATTTAGAGTCCACTGATTCATAAAATTTAGGAAGTTAAAGTTTACCTTTGTTGTGCTGATAAATTAAGATATGAAAATTTCTGTGGAAGCATTTATAATGCTTGATAGAACAAATTGTTTCAGTGTTTCAAAAGATTTATTTCCCCATAATTGACAAGCAAACTTATTCATTAAAAAAACTCACTAAGGAAATGTAGACTAATCTCACTTGCTTATTAGTGCAGTTCTTTTCTGAGTCTTATATGTTCCTGTAAGCTATCAAGTGCCAATTTTTCTTAATAATTTTCTACTTTAGAGTTTTCTCTACCTCATACTTACTTTCCTCAAATAAATGTGGGTTCTTAGTATTGAATGAGAAAAATTTAAGTAAGCCAGTAGTTTAAAAAAATATATCTAAAAGTTTGATAGGCTACATTTTTCTGGTTAAAAACTGAATTCCTTTGAGCGAATGTTTTCTTCCTAGATGTTGATGAGTGTGAGCGGCATCCATGTGGAAATGGAACCTGTAAAAACACCGTTGGATCCTATAACTGTCTCTGCTACCCAGGCTTTGCACTCACTCATAATAATGATTGCATGGGTAAGTACTCAGTCCTTCATTGCTTCTGTTTCTTGTCTACAGAACATCCTTTACAGAGTAAAGGCAAAGAATGAATAAATTTTTATTATTCAAATTGCGAGCATGTGCCATAAGAGATGTAATATCATTGACTAACTTCTGCTTAACTGAAGTCACAGTATTGCCTCCAGTAATCACAAGACAGTCTGCTGGGTTTAGTACTTACGTCAGTCAAATCAATTCAAGGGTAAAGGCCATGCAGATGGCCTTTAAACTATTGGGACTGATTTATGGTTTGGGGTTATTTTAACCACTTAGATGGTATCAAAGGCAGACCTCTTATGGTTTCAGGTTTATTACAAGTATTTCATATAATCCATTCTTGATTTATATTCAAACACTGACAGTCTCCAGCTTAGAAACATATTGTGTCTTGAAACTATTTTCAGCCAGTTCTTGAATCCAGGGCTTGAATCCAGGGCTGCCTTTTCCCACAGGAAGAAAGCATGGTGACTAGGTTTCTGAACCAGCCTTAGAAGCTTATTTAATCTCTGTGAAGGACTGTAAATTCTCAGTGGAAGATAAAACTGTCTTCTCTCCATGGCACAGAATTTTAGTCTTTGCCTCTAACAGGCAGTGATTGAAATAAAAATTGAAAGTGACTGGAGGAGGAGGAAGAGGATCCTATCGTTGGTGGAGAAGTTAGTAAAAGATACGACAAAAAGCATTAATGATATTTCATTTACCACGTGCCAGACTCTATAGGGCTTCCCTGGTGGCTCAGAGGGTAAAGAATCCACCTGCAATGCAGAAGACCTTGGTTAGATCCCTGGGTTGGAAAGAGTCCCTGGAGGGGAGGGCATGGCGACCCACTCCTGTATTCTTGCCTGGAGAATCCCATGGACAGAGGAGCCTGGTGGGCTACAGTCCATGGGGACGCAGAGAGTCAGACATGACTGAGCAGCTAAGCACGGCACACAGACTCTATAGGGGTGCTTTCCAACACAATATCTCTTAATCTCTTAGTTCACAATCTCTTAATCTCTCTCACAATCTCTTACTTCACATAATCCCATGAGTTAATGTGAAAGTAACTCAGGCTCTTCCTGCTTTTATGGAAAAGCATCACCATTAGGAGGTCAAACCCACCTCCTAATTTATTCCAATATATATTCCTTAATTTTCCTTGTTTTTCAAAATTCTTCACCTGTGAAAAATTCAGACCTGATTGGACATTTTATTCAACTACCACCTTGTTGTCTATAGTTTCTCAGACCCTTTATACGGCTGAGGAGAAGGAAAGATACATATATACAAAGATATACTCTGATTGAAGTACAATCTGTAAACAAACAAAAAATTACTCATCCCTAAGCTTAACTGCAAACCTAACAGTTAAGAACATTTTTTTTTCAGATTCTGTTTTTTGTAAGCAAAACATATCAGCAATTTCTAGAGTGTTTTTCATATAATTGATTTTTCTATATTTTATATGCTTTGTTATTTGTCCTTTGAATACAGTCAGCTTATCTCCAGATACAGTTCTCTACAAACTGGACAATCCAGTTAAATCCATGTGTCCTCTTAAATCCAGGAAAAGAGCTATTTTTTGGTTGGAAAGAACGGAAAGCTTAAACCAGCAGGAGAGGTCTATGTGATCACCTGATCCTTACGATACAAGACATTTTTCTCTGTTGATGAGGGATTGCAATGTAGGGTTTTTGTAAATGTCTACCAATAAATATGTTTTTAAGTTGCAACTTGTGATACAAAATATATGTAAGAACTCTCTCTGAAAAGCTAACTCTTATTTATTACTTACAGACATAGATGAGTGCAGTTCCTTTTTTGGTCAGGTGTGTAGAAATGGACGGTGTTTTAATGAAGTTGGCTCCTTCAAGTGTTTATGTAATGAAGGTTACGAACTTACTCCAGATGGCAAGAACTGTATAGGTAAGTATCTAAACAACAAACAATAAAATAAAGTCTTTCTGTTGTTTTGTTTTGTAAAATAATGATGTGACTCCCCCTACCCTCAGCACAGCCAACTTTGGGGCTCATTTGCATTTCATTTGGTCATCTGAGTACGTGGGCCAAGATAAGTTTCTTGGGAAGTTTTGGTAAAAGGTATAAACCAAAGATTTGGAATTGTATGCAATGTTTTGGTTGGGATAGAGCTCGAGGCTATCTGTGTCTCAATTAAAGTAGACAAAGGAAAATTAACCTTTGTTAATGAGTAATACTCAGGGTGTCAAAAATCTCTGAGGGCACATTTCCCCATAGTAACCTGGCAGTTCAGAGGGCTTGAGTTGAATTCATGTTACTATCATTTGGCAACAATGATGTCATCTGTAAGTCATCTTTTTTTTCTTGTTTCTCTTTAAAGATACAAATGAGTGTGTTGCCCTACCCGGCTCTTGTTCTCCTGGCACCTGTCAGAATTTGGAGGGGTCTTTCAGATGTATCTGTCCCCCAGGTTATGAAGTGAAAAGCGAGAACTGCATCGGTAAGGCTGATGTTTGAGCCCATGAACCGTTTAGTATGATGAGACCTGGTACAGACTCTGTGGGTGTATGTTAAACCTAGACCACTGTAAGCATACTGACCCAGGGAGTTAAATGCCTAGCTGCCTACATCTGTGTTATTGAACCATCAGAAATGATTTGAAGGTGGAATGGTGGGAATAAAGAATTTGAGGATGAGGGATTTTTTCATTAACAGAAATCTTATACTAGTCAAAGAATTTTCAGTGCACTCTAATCTTTTTTCCAAATGTCAATAGAGACCTTCTACTGAATTTAAAGAGTGTCTACAAAAATTGTAATCTTTGGCAACCAATTTTAAAACAGTTATTAAAGGTGTCTAGAGTCCTAGAAATGTGAAGCAGAAAATCTTGACAATGCTGCTGAGACATTTTTTTCCTTGGGAAAGCCGCATGTCAAAACAGAAAATATTAATCCATTTGTCATAACAGATGTTTCTTTGTGGAAACCCTCCCAGCGTACAAGAAATCTTGTAACCACATCAAAAGTGAGTCCCAGAATTGCCTGGTGGGCATGATGAAGACTGACCTTTTTACAGTTACTTTATTTCACTTTTGTACAAATTATTTTTAACAGTCTTGTTGAAATTCAGAAGCACCAGCATCTTAGTGTGGTTCTTCTAACATGAAATGATTGCTGAGAGTTTTTTGCCTTTGAATTACTCAGTTTCTTATATTCTGTATAGCTCTTCTGTTCACATTTAAAGGACTTATATAGACAGAAACTAAGGAAACAGTTTACATAGTAAATTTAATTATTTTTCAGATCATATAATTACAAATAATGGGTATCGTTAGTCATTCTAATTTGGTGTTTATATCTTTTCCCCATTTTTGTCTGATTTGTATAGTTCATTGTAAGATTTTCTAGTGTTTTAATATTTACAAATAATAATAATAACACTAGAAGCATCTTAACAAAAACTTTCTTGAAGAGTTTAAGATCTTTTCTTTCATCTTCTTTCTTTATACTTAATCTTCATCACCTCTGTGATCCATCTCTTTATGGAATAAGCATAATAGCAGTGTGTGAGCCATTAGGAGAGAAATAAAAATACTTGTGCCTCTTTGTATCAGAAAGACTTGGCTACCTTTTATCTTAGTGAAAAAATAATCTGTGATTCAATTAGATGTTTTTTAACCTTGGGAGTATTTTAGTTTCTTTATCCACTGATAAACACCACCACTATTTCGCATGTCTTAAAAATGTGTTTTCAATTAACTTACTTCACTGTAAGACTATTTCTTTCAGCCTAGAATCTCTTCTACCAGTTTTTCTAGATGAAATGCTTCCTACCACGAATTCTATGCACGCACACACACACACACACACATCCATTCTGACATTCCATGGACATTACTATGGACATGCAGCATCTTTTAGATGCTGGAAATACAGAAATGCAGCTTTTGTCAGTAAGTAAGGTAACTTACTGCCTAAGAGAAAAGACAGATTTTGTAAATGACCCCATGTTGTAAAACCGCCCTTACAATCCAATGTGACAGACACTGCAGTGGGCTCTGTTCAGGATGGGGGTCACAGTAGGAGGCTGTGAATAATGGTGGTGGTGGTGAGAGGATAGCGGGTCAGCAAGCCTAGCATGAGGATTGGCGACATTTGAGGGGTCCCTGAATTTGATAAGTTTACTAATCAAACAGGGAAATGGAACAGGGAGGCAGCCTGCAAACAGAGGCAGAACAGACGTGACCAGCTCAGGAGATGGCTCTTAGTCCTGCAGGTGGCAGAGCGCAGTGCAGGCTCTTTTAGAGAGGAAGTGATATGACTCACTCACTAAAATTCTGCCAGTATAAACTGAGAACGCGGTATGTGCCAGACCCTGAGCTAGACCATGCTGAGGGTACAGCAGTGATCTAGACAGACGCGTAATGTCCTCGTGGAACTTGTGTTCTCGTGTGCCTGGGATCGTGTAGTGTTCATTCATTTAGTTAAAAAGGACCCATTAAATAAGCACTTCCAGTGAAAAGGGGCCAGATATCACTGGTAAGGAATCTTTGTCTGTTTCAAGGAATCATTCTGGGGGTGAGGTGGAAATGATAAAATTCTCATCCCAACATCTAAGCTCCCTGGTTCTGTAGGCACAGATTCTCAAATAGGTACGTGTTTTAGAAAGCAAACCCTTGTGGCGGTGTGGAGGGGAGAGAAGGAAGTGTAGCAGTCCATTTGGGAGATGTGATAATCCGGGTGGCAGATAATCCAGATGCTGAGTTTGAACATAATGAGAAGGCCACATATTGCTTGATTGTGAAAGTTGAACGATTAAGGAGAGGAAAGAATGTGACTCCAGCTCCCCACTGTGGGTTGCTGAGGGCGAGGGGTATCAGAGAAGAGGACCAGGGCTGAGGATGTGATGCCCCTGAGACATGGAAGTGGTCCTCTCAGGCCTGCAGGACATACAGACACCTCCTGTATCTGTATTAAGTTAAGTCCAGAGAACTGGAGACCGACTTAGAAGTCTGGGTCACATGGATCATTGAAACTGGATATAACCTTTGACATTTGAAGCAATAACAGTTTATTGTAAAGATAAGCTAATCATATAGACAGTGTAATATATTGTTTCACATTGAATATCCAATGGCTAGTGAACTGTTAAAATGTGGACAAATTATTTTCAGATATTGAGCAGTGTATTGATTTGATTAAATCAGTAAATTATCTTGCTGATCTGCAGATATAAATGAGTGTGATGAAGATCCCAACATCTGTCTTTTTGGTTCCTGCACCAATACTCCTGGGGGCTTCCAGTGCATCTGTCCCCCTGGGTTTGTATTATCTGATAATGGACGGAGGTGCTTCGGTAAGTTTTGAAATGACTTCTCTGTCATCATCAGCCCTCAAACTTCAGAGCTAGGCAGGAAGCCATGATGTGTAGTGCTTGTCACTAAAAATATGTCTCTGGCAGATGCATCATCTGTAAGTTTAAAACATAAGGTCCCGAGTATATATGCACTGGACAATTTTTAAGGTGCTTTGAATTATTCGCTCTGTTTCTACATTTTTTAAAAAAATTCCATACTAAAAGAAAAATGGTTGTCTTATTTCATCATTTTCATTTTGTTGTTGGCATAAATTTTCTGTACATTGATGATGAGTTGCTTCTGATATGACGTAACTTACTGAAAGCTACCTAGGTTTATTTTGTTAGGCTATAATGTAATAGTGAGTAAAGAAGACATGGAAATCACTTTAATATTGAGCGTAATCTCTCAAATTTCTGAAGCACATTATTAAGATATATAATTAAATGCAGTTTTATAGAGTGGTCAACTTAAACTGGCAAATGACATCAGCAATTAAGAATTTCCAGGCCTGTCTTTTAACTGTGAATATAATCTGCACCACATGTTCAACCCATGAGAAATGTTCTATCAGTAACAGAACTATGTGTAAATTATTCCATCTTTTTAAATGACCAGTAAGGAGGTCTGTGATGTTTGCTTTCTTGATTAGATACCCGCCAGAGCTTCTGTTTCACAAACTTTGAAAATGGAAAGTGTTCTGTACCCAAAGCTTTCAACACCACGAAGGCAAAATGCTGCTGTAGCAAGATGCCAGGAGAGGGCTGGGGGGACCCCTGTGAGCTGTGTCCCAAGGATGATGAAGGTAAGAGTAGTGAGATAAAAGCCACTTTGTACTAGTTTTGGACTGTCTAGCAGAACTCAAGTAATTATGAATGTTTTGAAGATGAAAGCACCCCCTCACTTACAGACCTTCATGGATCAGTGAGCTCCATAGCATCAGGAACTTCTTTCAGCTTTCATATTCAGAATGTGTAAATGCAGGATGTTACCCCATTATTTCATTGCTTCCCCCAAGGTTAGCATTACTTGCTTTGAAAGGAATGAATTTGAAGGGTGAAGGGCAGTAGATCCAAGGAGGGGGTGAAAATTACATTCCAGCTGGCTGCAGGAGTCCCACGTGGGTATTGTATCACAGGCTGGGGCTCCCAGAATCTTATATCAAATTCTTGGAAGCTGAGTCAACACAGTAGCCCTTTGCAAGAAGAGACCACGAGCCTCACAGATTTTATTTGCATAGCTGAACGGTATGATTGTTCCCAGCAGGCTCGGAACTGGCCTGGTCTCTAGGTCAGAGGTGGCTTCTGCGTGTGATGGGCAGAGTGCTCTGTTGAGTTGTTCAGTCATGTCCAGCTCTTTGCGACTCTGTAGACTGTATTCCACCAGGCTCTTCTGACCGTGGAATTGTCCAGGCAACAATACTGGAGTGAATAAGGCTCTTTGGCTGCCCAGAATTAAATGAGCAAGCAGACAGGCTCAGACACCCTGAGTGGTACCCATAGGTGGCCACCCCAAGCTCAGGTGACCTTCTCTCAATATGCTCGGTGTTGCTTTTGAAATAAATTACAAAATAAAGACTCTTACTAAAAATAGCTTTGTAGAGGAAAAATAAGTCTAATTTTATGTATATCATTAATCAGTTCTTAAGTTCTCTGATGGTTGAGACTCTCTGATAATCAGGAATTTGTCTTTTTCTCTGTAGTGGCATTCCAGGATTTGTGTCCCTATGGCCATGGAACTGTTCCTAGTCTTCATGATACCCGTGAAGGTGTGGTTTGATATATTTTATTTTTATAGTCTTACATAAATACAATATTGTACGTTTGTTGTATAATCATGCTATTTTTACTGTATAACATATTTTGTATTGCATTTAATGCACATATATGATATTTATTGTATATCATATGCACTATATCATAGGACTGTGTTGCAGCATTTGAAATACATGTTTCTCTGATAAAAGAAATGCTCATATGTTTTAACACTTTTTTAAGCCTCTTTTGAATAGATACATGTAGTTTTGGCATATCTTTTTATATAAGAAAGTTCATGGATGATTCTGTATTTTAGATGTTAATGAATGTCTTGAGAGCCCAGGCATTTGTTCAAACGGTCAGTGTATCAACACAGATGGGTCTTTTCGCTGTGAATGTCCAATGGGTTACAACCTTGATTACACTGGAGTGCGCTGTGTGGGTAAGTGCCGAGTTAGTGTCACATTTCACACTTTTAAGGTTGTTTTCTTTCTTATATTCAGCAGAAGGTCTCTCCGGCACTCTGGGTGGCAGTGGGATTTACAAAGCCAAGATAAGTAGCCATAACTGCGTTTTCTTCTCCCATTCTACATTTTCCAGCAACATGGGTTTATTTGAAGATGGGGTGAGTTGCCCAATCTCTGCCTTCAACCAGATACACAAACTCTGATGTGTCTAGAGATTTATAGCTGCCAAAACCACTAACTGGGAAAGAGGTCTATTTTACTTTATGACTTTCCACTTCTGCTCTTGTAGCAGAAGATCACATCCCTCCCTGGGTTTGTGATTTTTTTTTTTTTTAGGGCAAACACAGCTGTCTGAAAGTTCAGAGCATTTCACACTTGACCCTCGGGGTTCTCTGCCCTGCATAAAGGCTGGCCAGCCAAGACCAAGGGTGGGGGTGCAAGAGTCCTGTGTGTCCTGCACAGATCTGGGACACATGCGAGGGCCAGATGGATATTCCTGGGCATATTTTTATTAAACAAAAACCACCACATTTTGTGTCACTTTCTTATTCTTTTTCAGATACTGATGAATGTTCAATTGGCAACCCATGTGGGAATGGGACGTGCACCAACGTTATTGGGAGCTTTGAATGCAACTGCAATGAGGGCTTTGAGCCAGGGCCCATGATGAATTGTGAAGGCAAGTGATACTTTAGTATCATTTCTTCTTGATATAGAAAGAGTTTCTAATGCCTCAGCTTTTGTTTATATTGTTCTTATGTTCTACTGATGATTATATTCATCACAAACTTATTTTCCTTTACCACAATGAGCACAGTTACGAAAGCTACTCTGTAGCCCTTGTCTGATAATTCAGCATCTCCGCCCTCTCAGAATTGGCATCTATTGCTTATTTTTTCCCTTGAGATTAGGTCACATTTTCCTGGTTCCTCAGTCTGTTGGTTAATTTTGAATTATGTGCTGGCTATTGTGACTGATATCTTCTGGAATCAGTTACATTATTTCAGAGAATATTGATGTCTTTGTCTTAGCAGGCAGTTAATTTACACAAAGTGGACTGTCAGGTCTGTGGAAGACAGTGGTTCCCATTTAAATTATTCTCTTTAAACCTTAGTGGCTAGCTTCTTTGATTTTGGCCCACACATGGCATGGTTAAGTCAGCAACTTGTGCTGAGTTTATGCAAAAAAATGAAAAAAGTATTTCTCCCCCTCTGGCCCTCTCATTTCTGGGATTCCTCCACACTTCTCAGCAGCCTTGGTTGCCCCAAGGCTCCCTCCCCTGATTTCTCAGGACAGAAGCTCAGAGAGTTCCTATTGGAGATTTAGCTGGCAGATGCTACTGTGCCAGGACTGATGCGATCCGCAGGAAAAAAAAAAAAACTGAGCACCTTTACTTTGCCGTGTATTTACTGAGTTTTAACTCACCGCTAGAAACCACTTCAGGTGATGTTTTTGTATTTATTTCAGAGTTTATAGTTGTTATTTGTTGGCGGATGAGTTAGTTAGGTGCCCAATTCTCCTTACCAAAAGTGGAAGTTCTGTTATCCTATTACTTTCTGTGTGACTGCCAAATAAATGCATCAGTGTTTATTTAAGCGAGTAATTAGAACTCTAGGCTGAGTGCATACCTGCCTGTTTCCTTGATCAGACATCAATGAGTGTGCCCAGAACCCACTGCTGTGTGCTTTCCGCTGCATGAACACCTTCGGCTCCTATGAATGCACGTGCCCGATTGGCTATGCTCTCAGGGAAGACCAGAAGATGTGCAAAGGTAAGGCCCCAGACCAGGGAGGAGTAGGCTCATTATTCGTAATGCTGGAAATATATTTTAATCATTTTGTAGCTCTCAGCTGTCTTCTTGTAGAGCTGTGCAGAAATGTATTCTTTACAGCATTGCTGGTAGATTTCCATTCTAAATAACAAGATACTTGATAGTCTGTCCAGTCAAGTAAAGAATAAAGATGTCACATTCTTGAGCTCTTACTAAAGCAAAGATAGCCCTTTCCTAAACTTCTTATCTTGAGGACCAGTGCTGAAATTTTTATAACTCTAGAATATAGCCAGCAGTTGAGACTGGGCTCCTCCTTTCTCTGTCACATAAGAAGATTACATTTTGAGAGCCAGAAGACCAAACGTATGACTTCAAAATACTCATTGATAGCCTGTTCATGAATTTGTCTTATTTTCCTGTTTTTCCTATTGAAAATATTTTCTAGACCTGGATGAATGTGCTGAAGGGCTGCATGACTGTGAATCCAGGGGCATGATGTGCAAGAATCTGATTGGCACCTTCATGTGCATCTGCCCGCCTGGGATGGCCCGCAGGCCTGACGGAGAAGGCTGTGTAGGTAAGGCTGTTCGGGATGATGGCTGCTTGCTTAACGCTCCTACTCCCAGTCAGAAGCATAGGAATTTTACTTATCACAGTGGAAAATACTGTGTATTGTTTTCTGTGCAAATAGCCAAAGAAATAAAAAACTACAAGAATCTGTTAAGTTCCTAACACAATAATGCGGAAGGTAAAATATTATTAATCTTTTCTATTGTTAATTGGTTTCTGTAGCAACTTGGAAAATGTTACAATCAAGAGAAATTTTCCAACATTTGTTTCCATTGTCAGGAAAAGTTTTTTAAAAAAGAAAGAAAATAAATGTAAGATTTGTAGCAATCAGATCTTTTTAGATACGTTTCTGTTATGCACTTTGAATTCAAAGCAGTCAGCTGAAAAACTAATCAAAGGTAGGACAGGATTAGATCAAGAAGGTGGACTTAAACCTTCATATTCTAGAAACAAGAAACACTATACAATTTTTTAAATCCATAACTTTGCTTAATACTTTTGTATATACTTTAAAATTTATGCAGAAAGTTTCCTAAAAGAAAAAAAAATACCTTTAACAAGAAAAACCATGTGTCAGAACACTAGGAGCAAAGTGAGAATTCTTAAAGCTTCCCAGGGAGCAAAACCAGATTTCCTACAAGTGACAGTTAACAGTGGGTAGAAGAAAACAATGGAGCAGCAATATTTTTCAAGGCATTCTAAGGGAAAATAATTTTGAACTACAACTTTATATTCAATCTAGTGATAAAACAAAAATATCACATTGTCAGACGTGTTTTAGAACACTTATCACCCACATACCCTCTGTATCTTATGTCCAAACTGTATCCTCCAATATATTTTTTAAAGTTAATTCGAGAGGAAGCAATGATAAGCCAAGAAACCAGTAACCTTTGTTATATGGTTTAAATAAATGCTGATAAAATAAATAAATAAATAAATGCTGGTGTTCCATAAAAGAAATATAACAAATCAGAATTTCTAGACTGCTTCAGCATGGCAGTTAGCACAAGGAGAGAGAAGAAAGGAGTAAAGTCATACCAAGGGTACTTGCTATGGCCAGAAGCTATTCAAACAGACACTTCTTGATGTTAATAGAAAAATGTCTATTAGCAGTGTGTGTTGAAGTTGTCTCATGGCTACCATTGGAAGAATAGAAGATTACAATTTCTAGACATGAGTTGGGGACGACAGTAGGGCAGAGAAAAAATTAGACTGATCTAAGAAATATTGAGAGAAGGGGACAAGTAGCCTGGTAAATATTAAACAGCATAACATGACAAGACTCCAAACATATCAGTAATCACCATAGATAGAGATAGTTTAAATTTCTGGTTAAACGGCAAATGTAGTTTAAAATATTCTTTTGAAAGTGCAGCTTCGTACTTTTTACAAGAAATGTACCAAATCAAAATGTGAGATAGATGGAAGATAAAGGGGTGGAACAAGATATCCACAGCAAATGTTGATAAAAAGCAAGTGCATGCAAAATAAATATTAATAAATTAAAGATTAAAAAGCATATAGATGAAAGGAGAAGTTCATCAAAGGGATTTGTCATGAGCTCTCAGGCCTCTGACAACATTGATTTGAAGCATACCTCAAACAAAATGTACAAAATGTCAAATAAACACAGTAAGTAAAGATGTAGGAATTTTAATGTAACAGTTTTGTTCTGATATATTATTTGTCAGAAACTAAAAGAGCAGTGCTATCTAAATTCCTTCTCCCTCTAGCTGCCCTAACACTCTGCATGGCTCCTGTGATTTTTACTCAACTCAGGGGAGGAGCTTGTCCTTTATCCCTGGCCTGAGTGCTCTCCGCCTCTCCCTAACACCTGCCACCGCTCTGCCCTCAGCCTCTCTCTCCTGTCACGTGAATTGGTATCTTCTTTCCCAAAGTTCTTTCTCCTGCTTGGTAATCCTTTTTGGAGCCACTTTTCCAATTTTCCATCAAGCGTCACCTCTTCCCCGAAAAGAGGAAGAGAGAAAAGCGACAGAGGGTGGGGGGGGGACACTTTGTTAACCTCGAACCCATCTTGGAAGGATGAGGTAAATTTAAATATGATAAATTTAAATGTAATGTTATATTTTTAATATAATACTATAAATTTAAATATAATTCATATAATTCATATTCTATCATATTAGTATTTTGATGAAGAAGTTTTAAGCAAGATATAAACCATTAGAAGATACGTTTGTAAATTGTAAACTTTACAGTCTATTCATGACTCATATTATTTGCTTTTCTAAAGATGAAAATGAATGCAGGACCAAACCAGGAATCTGTGAAAACGGGCGTTGTGTTAACACTATTGGGAGCTATAGATGTGAGTGTAATGAAGGCTTTCAGTCCAGCTCTTCTGGCACTGAGTGCCTTGGTAAGTTGATAAACAGAGTATATTTTACTTGGTGAATAAAGCATGTGTTTTGTGATGTAATCACAAGAGAGTTCTATATATATATATATCCTTGTCTGCAAAATAGATCCCCCAATCTGAGTAATCCATGTACCTCTTCCTGAAGATAGACATCTATTAAAATGATGTATGTGTACATGTGTGTGTAGTACATACATCCATGCTTAATGTAAATAACCATCTTAAGTAGTCTTTCCAAAATTAAGATTAATTAAGCTCTATGGAAAATGTGACTCCAGTAAAACTTACATCAGGGAATGATTTAATTCCAAAGGAAAATATTTGCTATGTGAGGTAAGTTTTGCTGTATTAATAATATTAAAGAAAATGCCACATTTCAGAAATGCAGTGAGAGTTAATTTTTATTTTATGATACAGAGAAGTGTTTTACAAAATATTTTCTTGCGGAAAATATAAGTCTCAGGCATTTTAATGATAAAATGCATATATCATAAACCATTTAGTTAATTATGAGCAGGTGTAAAAGTATGAAGTAGTCAAATTTAAGGCAAACCAAGAAATAGCACTCATCATGGGTTTTGATGCAAAAACAGCACATTTCAGCTACATCAGATTGTTCTCAGAATGATGTCATCTGCTTCAAATCCTAGGTAATTATTAGTCATGAAAACATATTTTGTTTATTATTATCTTCAATCTGGATCTTCATTAACCATCAGTCTTTTTGGAAATAGAAAAGATGACCTACATAGAAAGTGTACTTTTCTGCCCATAAAACTAACAGTTCATTAGGATGGTTCTTAAAACCCCATTTAAGATCTCTTTGCCAACTTATATCAGTAAAATCCCTTTATTTATAATAATTTAAAAAACTACTTAATCCAATGTTTAAACAGTCTTTTAGATGTCTAAAATACAGGAGATTAGATTGAATATGTACCAAGATGATAACATAGTCCAGAATTTGCTTTTCAAAAACAAATCCTCTTCTCATTTGCTTATTTAAAGGGAAGTATTTTTCTTTGATTTTTTCCTTTCAGTTGGATTCTATAGAAATGGTAGTTTACTGTCACTTAGCTGCTGAGGAAAAGAAGAAAAAACTCACCTCTCTTTCTTTAGTACCCGTTATTAAATTTAATAAACTGTTGCAAAAGAGCACTGTGAAAGGAACCTCCAGCAGAACATTCCAATCATTGTCTTAAGCAATATGACTCTTCACATAAAAGAATATTTAACTTTTAAAAAGGTATTGCCATGGGACTTCCTGGTGGTCCAGTGGCTAAGACTCCCCCCTCCCAATTGCAGGGGGCCCAGGTTCAATCCCTGACTGGGGAGCTAGATCCCACATGCCACAACCGAGAGTCCACATGTGGCAGCTAAAGATTCTGTATGCTACAACTAAGATGCCGCACCACCAGAATAAATTGGTATTTTTAAAGTATTGTTATGAAGGAAAACACTGACTGTCCTTTTTAATGTAAAGACCCAGATAACGAAGTGTCAGTCCCTTGACACTGGTGCTTTTTAACTGCATTGTCATTTCAGACAATCGACAGGGCCTCTGCTTTGCAGAGGTGTTGCAGACCATGTGTCAGATGGCATCCAGCAGCCGTAACCTCGTCACAAAGTCAGAATGCTGCTGCGATGGGGGGCGAGGCTGGGGTCATCAGTGTGAACTCTGCCCACTCCCTGGAACTGCCCAGTACAAGAAGATATGTCCTCATGGCCCAGGCTATACCACTGATGGACGAGGTAAGGAGTTGAGGAAATCCATGCATGTTATCAACACAGTGCACATTAATTCACATTAATTTGAAGGAAATAGGATAATAGCTAAAATATATGTATATATGTGTGTGGTCATATATGCTTTTCACTAATGCTTCAGTAGCTTTAAGAGGCATAATCTTCATATCAAATCTAAGAAGTAGAATCTCTTATTATTCCTATTTTAGCAGATAGAAACTGAAGCACGAAGCTTAAGTAACAATAAATAAGTGTTCCCAAGATCACAGCCTTTTTAAAGGTTGGAATGGAACAAGGAATGGAATGTATCTGTCTGACCCCAGAGGCCATCTGCAGCCCACAAGCTATACGTGCTTCATTTAAGTAAAGGTTGCTTATTTGTTTGTGCACAGGAACTCATTCTGTTTGCAGTATATTTACAAACCAGCAAGTCTCACAAATGATTAATAGTTTCCAGGTTTTTTGGTACAACCAATATGCTAATGTCATAAAAATAACA
This sequence comes from Muntiacus reevesi, assembly GCF_963930625.1. Classification (NCBI taxonomy): domain Eukaryota; kingdom Metazoa; phylum Chordata; class Mammalia; order Artiodactyla; family Cervidae; genus Muntiacus; species Muntiacus reevesi. Next base: position 204,287,122 of record NC_089249.1, read on the forward strand.
TTTTCCTCTATTCCTATAAAGATTCTAGATCTTACGCTTGATTACATTGTTAATGAAACCCTTTCTTAGGGTCTAATGCAACTGAATTTAAAGCCAATTCATGGAATACCATCACAAATTCCAAATTAGTGGAACTTCAGAAGGGTAGCTTTCTATTGATAGCATCCCCCCCCCCAAAATTCATGCTTAGATTGCAGAACAAATTCAACATAGTCTTTCTTATGTTTGTCTCTTCCTATCACTTCAGATTCTTTTTTTATCTCTCCCTTCTGTGTTGCCACTCTGTTGAATGATGAAAAGGTACACCAGCACAGTTATGAACATTGGTTTTTAGTTATCTCTCAATTCCTTAATTTCTTTTAGCTTCTAACCAGTTTTATTCTTGCATCTGTATTAACTTCTGTTTGTTTTTGCCTTGGGGTTTTTGGTGCACAGATATTGACGAATGTAAAGTTATGCCAAATCTCTGCACCAACGGTCAGTGCATCAATACCATGGGCTCCTTCCGGTGTTTCTGTAAGGTTGGCTACACCACAGACATCAGCGGAACCTCGTGTGTAGGTAAGGAAAGACGAGGCATCTCTGCATCTGAGTGGTTGTTAACTGCTGTTTTCTACAAGTCCTTTACTCTCAGTAGAATATCTTTTATTATGGTGTTTGGATTGTACATTTTGCTAAAGTGATGCCATTCCTTTCATTAGTGAGATCCTTAATATCATAGGAGTTGTCCAAGGCCTTGTCTAGTAATGTGAGACACAGAAGTATTAGATTTATCAAAAAGTCTGTAAAGTAGGGAAATATTAAAATAATAAAAAAATGTACTTTCAACATTTTACATTTAGTTTAAGATGTATAAAGGCATATTTGTTTTGTCATTTTTTAAATGAAAGACCAGGACTTTTGATTGTGAAAGTATGTTTTTGCATATGGAGAGAATGCTTTTTGCTTGTTTCTCATTGCAGCTATTTTTGCATAAAATATACCAATTAAGCATCATCTAAAATTTCCAGTTGCAAAGCAGTCTCAATACAGAAAACCTTCTACATTTTTACAATCTCTTTTTCTAATTTATTTTACTGTCTCATCCACGGAGCGGGTGGTAGCTTGCCTTTATTGAGTCTTTCCAAAACACTTAGTTTTCATTAAAGAAAAAAATTTTTTCTCCTTCATAGTTCATCAGCTTAATATCAACTTGTTTTAATAACAAGCATGTCTGGCATGAAAAGGGTAAGAAGAACCAATCTAAATCTTAGTAAACATTCAACTCACTTGTTTGGGCAAGATAATAGAAACTAGGCTACCAGTCATGAGCTTTTAACATTCTTTGGGCATCAGTCAATGTCTTTTAGAGAGGAAATGTAGATTGTTCGCTGTCCTAGCAGAAAAGAGGTGGCATATTGAAATGAGGACAGTTTAAGGAGACTTGTTTTTTTAACAAAAGGACAGTGTATAAAGGTGTGAGCAGAGTGTGCAGGAAATACTAGGAATAGTGCTGAGTTCTGGGGCTGTTCCACATCTGGGCCAAAGATAAGAGGGAAGGATTACTGAAATCTAGAAGATGGAGAAAGTTGTTCCCAGAGGCCTGCCTTTAGAGCGTCCGTGACCTCTGACCCCATGACTCAGTCAGCCTCAGCCCATCTTGCGAGAAGGGAATCAAGAAACTGAGGACCAGACTGAAGACAGAGGGCAGGAGGGCCTGCTAATGGAATCTGTGTGCAGTTCAGCCTCCCGGGCCCAAGAACAGGGTGGACCAAGGTGAGGACTGCAGCTGGAAGGGGAAGCGCACGGTCTCCAGCACAGTCTGTGATGCCAAGCAATTCCTGGGGAAGTATCAGCCCAGAGACTCTGAGAACATTCGCCACATCCACATGTCAAAGAGAAGAAACTCTATGACTCTCAAACTGTAAACCGAAGTGCACCAATCTAAAAAATCTGGTGTCTTTTTTTGAACCCAGTTGTCTGGATATTTTCAATATTTGCCCAAGAATCGCCTGACAAAGTTAAACCAGTAAATTACTTTAGAGAAAATTGTTCTGTGCCTCGTTTCTCTCTGGCTGTTTTCCATTTTAAGTTGAAGAGGAAAACAATGAGTGAGAATGTGGAGGGAGGAAAGAGCCTGGTCGTTCCTTCTAACCAGTAATTTAATCCTCACATCACTTTTACTCAGATCTCGATGAATGTTCGCAGTCCCCAAAACCCTGCAACTTCATCTGCAAGAACGCGGAGGGGAGTTACCAGTGCTCGTGTCCCCGGGGCTATGTCCTGCAGGAGGACGGGAAGACCTGCAAAGGTGATGAAGAGTCTAAATGTGGGACCCTCTCCTTTTTTTTTCAGATTGAAAATCAGTTTATTGGGGATCTTACCATATGCCTCACTTTTACTGGGGCTTCCCTTGTGACTCAGATGGTAAAGAATCTGCCTGCAATACAGAAGACCCGGGTTAGATCTCTGGAACAGGAAAATCCCTTGGAGAAGGGAAAGGCTACCCACTCCAGTGTTCTGACCTGGAGAATTCCATGGACTGTATAGTCCGTGGGGTTACAAAGCGTCAGGCACACTGAGCAATTTTCATTTTCACTTAATTAGGATTAACTAACGAGCCATGTACTCAACTGTGCATTAAATATAAATATTATAACCTTTGAACATTAGCTTTGAAAACAGTTCATGAACATCACTATAATTCATCTTTTCAGTTTTTTATTTTTAAAAAATTTTTGTTATATATCACCTTAACCATCCTGTCTTAGTAGCTCATGGTATTTACGCTGCTTAAGTATGTGAAAAGAAACTCCTTGCCTTATGCATATGGAAATCTATAAAGCTTCCAACAAAAATCTAAACAGAATACTTCTGGTAGAACATGCACACCTCTCCATGGCTTCATGAGAAGGGAAGCATAGCCAGATAACTCTGCTCTGATTTTCATTGGCTTCTCTTTCGTTGCAGACCTTGATGAATGTCAAACCAAACAGCACAATTGCCAGTTCCTGTGTGTCAACACTCTGGGAGGTTTTACCTGTAAATGTCCGCCTGGTTTCACACAGCATCACACTGCTTGTATTGGTAAGACAAAACTACAGAAGGGAAGTTCTGCACACTACTGGTAGAAGCCTAAAACTGTAGTTAAAAATGATAGAATAATGGCCCAGTACTTAATATTAAAATCAGTCCCTCATAATTAGTGGTTTAAAAATGTTAATAATTTATTTTTTCACAAGAGCAATATCCAAGTGTAGTAGTCCTGTGTAGTCCAAGCAGTGCCTTTACTTTGCATTCTAAATATAGTGTGTGTTCGGATAAAATATGAGTAAAAGGCTCACTATAATTTAGAACATGCTAATGAACATGCTGGGATTTTTTTATGTTAGAAGACACACAGGTCTTAACCTTAACTTTCAGTCTGTGCTATCGAAAACCATGTCCTCAATTGAGCCAAAATATGCTCTGATTTCCAGCCTCTTGAAATACTTTTTTGTCTTTAGTATGGCCAAGGATAGTAGCATACTTTTCTGTAAACTCTGTTTTCGCATTGTGAAACTTAGGCTTTCATACTTTACTTTTTACTTCATGTAGTAAGATTTGAATCCTGTAATAATAGGAAAGCCTGATGCTCTTTCCCTTTTGTCCTTTGCTAGACAACAACGAATGTGGGTCGCAACCTTCACTTTGTGGAGCAAAGGGAATCTGTCAAAACACCCCTGGGAGTTTCAGCTGCGAATGCCAAAGAGGGTTCTCCCTTGATGCTACTGGACTGAACTGTGAAGGTTAGTTTATTTATTTAAATATTCTTATTCTAATACAGCAAATTGTTTTCTGTTAATTTCTAAGCCACTCAATGAGAAATTGAGATCATCTCAAACAACAAAGATTAACAAAGTAAAATCCAGAAGTTGATTTTTTTTTTTTGCTTATAAATTTTCACATATCATTTTGGGGACAGAGGAAGACCTTAATGTGATGAAAGAAAAATTCTGTGAGTACACATGGACTTCTGAAATAACTGTTTACCTAGTTACTGATCTAAGAAAAGAATTGAACTGAAAACAAATTCTGTACCTAATTTAGTTGCAGTAAACCAGAAAGAAATCAGATGTTTGTTCCATGATACTTGAATGTAAAATATATAAATGTTAAGTATAAGATGAAGAACAAGTTATAGAGAACTGGGCAGATCACAGAAAGCGCTGGGGAAAACTGATGGCGGTTTTATTTGTCTGAGAGTCCCGATTCACTGTCTTTTCTATAAAGGGCATTTCCTATAAAGTCTTCATCACAGTAGATATTTCCTGTTAAATCCAAGGGAAAATTTAAGTGGGAATAAAATCGGAATTTGCCAATGACCAATAAAATGTTCTTCAGTATTTTCATTGCAAATTCTAGCGTATGAGATAAATATACTACGATTGGTAGCTTTTACAAAATACTCAGGCCAGAGGTTCTGAGATCATGTACTTCCCCTTTATATTTTTATATACTAGTGCAGTTTACATCCTTACTGATTTTAGTCACCCTTGAATTAATTATTCTTAGAAATACATGATTTCGAACTCTAGAAATAGATTTAGAGGTTTTAATATAGTCTGAGAACTACAGGACTTTTACATGTATCTAATCTTCAACCCCAAAAAAATTCAACTTAAAAATTTCTATTTTAATATTTTGTATTTGAAGTCATTGAGACTTTGAAAGTATTCTGACCATACAGCTGCTTGCCATGTGTGAGTTCAGCTTGTGACTATCTACATAAGATACAATTTATTAATTATCCCTATAAATTTGTTACACATATATCAGACATGCCAATTTCATTTCTCTTTTTATGGGTAAATTTCAAAGCCTCAGTTGTCATTCCAGAAGAGTTTGCGTGTATGAACAAAGAAATTATTCCATATGTGTCACAATACTATATCATGTCTAAAAATAATGTTTTTAAATACTTTAAATTTGCATCTAATTAGTCTCAAAAAGTAACAAATATTTTGGCATTCCCAACCATCATACTTCTTTAGGTATTTCTGTAATGCTTGTATCTTCCCGAAAATGAGAATTAACATATCAATCACTTTTGAACTTACTGGAATATGTGATGCAAATATATTTATATCATTTACCAAATAAATCATACCATATGTAGTTAATCCATCCAAAATGCACAACATTTGTGGTTGCTATGGTTGATTTGCTGAAATTAAGATATTATTTGAAGCACTGACGTGGCATGGCTGGTGGATAGCATAAGAATGATGTGGTTTCTTATCTCAGAGCCATTCTCTGTACCACCACTGACTTAATAACCGTGCGACTTGGGAAAAATCACAGCCCCTCGGGGTGTCTTGTTTGTTTGTTCCTCTGGTAATCATTACCCCGTGTTGTGTTTGGAGTACATTTAAGAATAGTAGAAGAAAGGTGACATACAAATCTTGCCCGGATTGTTTTTGCAGATGTTGATGAATGTGATGGAAACCATAGGTGCCAACATGGCTGCCAGAACATCCTGGGAGGCTACAGGTGTGGCTGCCCGCAAGGATATATTCAGCATTACCAGTGGAACCAGTGTGTTGGTGAGAACTCGCTTGTTACATGGCATCTGCTTTTCTTGCCTGAAACTATCTTTTACTAAAACAAATGAGCAATAAAGATTGTCATTTTCAGTGTAGCCTTTAAACCCTAGAACTTAAAAAACCAGTACTTAGGACTGATGCATGGGAATTCATTAAACTACTTTGTATACTTGTGTGTATTTGAAAATATACATAATATACCTTAAAATGTTAAGTACCTAAAAGGTAACTCAGTTAGAGCTTTGATAATTTTGATTTTCTGCTAGCTGATAATTTTAAGTTTCTGAAGATGATGTCAAGATTCATTTATACCATCTTCATTTGCTAAGGTCAAAGGCTTTTTTTTAATCAGTAATTTAGTATCTTTAGATTTGGGGTTGAAGGGTTGCCCATCCATCTGCTCATATAAATCTAAAAGGAATCAGATCAAATTAATGAGCATCGTTCATCTGTGCTCTCCAGTCACATATTTAATGAAGGGGATATAGAGAATTTTAAGGTAGAAAAAGGAACTAGTTATAGCAAATACTGTTGAAAACTCCAGACAAAAAAAGTATTTGTAAAATAAAATCTGTAGACACTCAACTCTCTTTCTTGCACTGATAGAGTCATGGAAATTCTCCTTTTAAGGAGAGTTTGGTACGCTCAACTTGAATAGCCAGCTGACTTAGCATACGCCCAATTTCTTGGCTCCATTTGAATGCCCTTCCTAGACGCAGCATCCAACAGTGTGACAGTAGATATGGGCACAGCTTGAGCAGAAGGGGGAACAGTGGGCCTGCTGAGAAGCAGCAGGTTGCTTCCTGTTTCTCTGTAGTGATTGAAATTACCCCACGTGTATTTCAAGCATTTTACTCTACTGGAGCCACTAAGTAAATTAATTTGATTTTATCCGTGATGATCTTCTCAAAAGAAATTTCTAATGACAGTTTAGTGAATTGAGAAAATCAAGACAAATTTCAGAGGTGGGAAAGCAACTCTGAAAGTTGGCGCAGCTCTGCTGTGGTTTTGTGCCAGTCCAAAGATAGATGCTTAGCTATATCAGCAACACACTCTCATGGGGAAAATGCAAAAGCCAGTGATGATCTGGGAGTTAAGGATAGAGTTTGAAAGGATTATCAAAATGATGACTTAGGCTGTCGATCAAAATGACTTTATAAGTTCAGTTTCCTTCTTTTCTCTTCATAGAAAAAAGATGTTGCAGAAGTTATTATGCCCCAATGTATTGATTCATCAGATAAAGTATAGGGACATTCTTCAGAACATAGGAAATGGTCCTTTTTTAGGTAACTAATTTAAGTGTGCAAAGTGATTTTTATTATATTGTGTTGTTTATAAAATGAGAGGCTCACCCCCCTATTCAGTTAATACCATGGACTTCTTGGTTACTTCTACAGAACTTAAAGCAGAAGAATGATCTGTAAAATTTCACATGTATCAGTTTAAATAAAATCCTTGTTTTTAAAGTAATCATAAGTAGAAATTGGAATGTGCATGGAGGATCAACTCAATTTCTGAGTTTTTAAGTTTCCTGGAATTTCTGCCTGTAAGCATTTAGTGTGAAAATAGACACACGGGTTTTCACTGAATACGGCCTGACTTAAAGTGAGGGCTGTGTGGTGTACCCAAGTTGTTCTTGGTGGGATCCTTGGAGTAGGTACTTAAGCAAGGCAGTCACCCCAGAGCAACTCACGCTGGGATTCAGCCAGAAGCCAGTGGACCTTCTAATCAGTAGAGACCCCCATCGACAGAGGGATAGTGGTTTCAGAGATGAATTAAAAGCTGAAGATACATAAGCAGATACCCCAACTGGAAGAATAAATGTTAGCTTGCTCTGCTAAAATGGGCACCTTTAAGCCGCAAGCCTCCGGGTAAGTAAGATGAAGCAGGGATTTATTTTGAAATATTAGAGATTCTTCTGTGTGGGGTTGAGCAATCCAGCTCATCACTAATAAATTCTAACTCTCTTGCAATTTTGAACCCACAGCACATTATAATTATAACTCAAATATATTTCAGCAATAGAATCAAACAACCATCAGGAACTAATAAAAGCAACAAGTTAGCAAAATAGCAATATTATAACAAAATGCAAATTGAAAGGTCACAAATCATTTTTATCTGTCACTATGAGAATGAATATCTTCAGTTATTCATATGATTGAAGAAGGAATATCCCATGAAGTATCTCAGACACATTTAACCGGGGTCCCATTGTAAATGGACACAAACAGTACATCAGATAACTTAAGTAATAGTAAGTTGTAAACCTTCAGTGATGTTAATACTGCTGCCAGTGTGAGAAAAATGACAGCATTTGAAGTGTTAGGATTGAAAAACACTTTAAATTCAAGTGAATACTTTAAGAAGTGTTCAGCCAGTTACCACAGAACACTTATACCATTCTGAAACATAGATTTTACAGATTTAGGAACATATGCAAGCATTATAATTATTCTAAATTGAAAATAAGGTAATATTACTAACATTTGCATATGATTACATCTTAATATATGAAGCTTTGGTTTACTTGGTGTTAGCAACTTCTAGTTCCTTCTATGTCCGTTTCAAAATAATTTGAACATAGCTTAGTGAGACTTGAGTCAGCTCAAAGTAGGTTTCAAACCGGAACATATTTTCACATTCAGATTACCTATGCCTATAAAATTATGCTATGGTGTACATTTATAGGATATAAATATGACGTCTGTCATGGTGCCTCCAAAAGTTCTAACTGTATAAAAATGTTCTTGTCAGTGGTATGTTTAAATGCAGTTTATTCGATTAGTTGCCTTTCTTGGTAATTTTTCCACATTAGCACAGTATCTAATACTATGTTCTAAGATTCCAATACATATATCTAAGAACTATGGATAGAAGTTCTTGACATTGTACAGGAGACAGGAATCAAGACCATCCCCAAGAAAAAGAAATGCAAAAAAGCAAAATGTCTGTCTGAGGAGGCCCTACAAATAGCTGTGAAAAGAAGAGAAGCGAAAAGCAAAGGAGAAAAGGAAAGATATACCCATTTGAATGCAGAGTTCCAAAGAGTAGCAAGGAGAGATAAGAAAGCCCTCCTCAGCGATCAATGCAAAGAAATAGAGGAAAACAATAGAATGGGAATGACTAGAGATCTCCTCAACAAAATTAGAGATACCAGGGGAATATTTCATGCAAAGATGGGCACAATAAAGGAGAGAAATGGTAGGGACCTAACAGAAGCAGAAGATATTAAGAAGAGGTGGCAAGAAGACACAGAAGAACTGTACAAAAAAAGATCTTCATGACTCAGATAATCACGATGGTGTAATCACTCACCTAGAGCCAGACATCCTGGAATGTAAAGTCAAGTGGGCCTTAGAAAGCATATGAACAAAGCTAGTGGAGGTGATGGAATTCCAGTTGACCTATTTCAAATCCTGAAAGATGATGCTTTGAAAGTGCTGCACTCAATATGTCAGCAAATTTGGAAAACTCAGCAGTGGCCACAGGACTGGAAAAGGTCAGTTTTCATTCCAATCCCAAAGAAAGGCAATGCCAAAGAATGCTTAAACTACCACACAACTGCACTCATCTCACACGCTAGTAAAGTAATGCTTAAAATTCTCCAAGCCAGGCTTCAGCAATACATGAACCATGAACTTCCAGATGTTCAAGCTGGTTTTAGGAAAGGCAGAGGAACCAGAGATCTAATTGCCAATATCTACTGGATCATCAAAAAAGCAAGAAATTTCCAGAAAAACATCTATTTCTGCTTTACTGGCTATGCCAAAACCTTCGACTGTGTGGATCACAATAAACTGTGGAAAATTCTGAAAGAGATGAAAATACCAGACCACCTGACCTGCCTCCTGAGATATCTGTATGCAGGTCAAGAAGCAACAGTTAGAACTGGACATGGAACAGACTGGTTCCAAATAGGAAAAGGAGTCTGTCAGGGCTGTATATTGTCACCTTGCTTATTTAACTTCTATGCAGAGTACATCATGAGAAATGCTGGTCTGGAAGAAGCACAAGCTGGAATCAAGATTGTCGGGAAAAATATCAATAACCTCAGATATGCAGATGACACCACCCTTATGGCAGAAAGTGAAGAGGAGCTAAAGAGCCTCTTGATGAAAGTGAAAGAGGAGAGTGAAAAAGTTGGCTTAAAGCTCAACATTCAGAAAACTGAGATCATGGCTTCCGGTCCCATAACTTCATGGGAAATAGATGGGGAAACAGTGGCTGACTTTATTTTTCTGGGCTCCAAAATCACTGCAGATGGTGATTGCAGCCATGACATTAAAAGACGCTTACTCCTTGGAAGGAAAGTTATGACCAACCTAGACAACATATTAAAAAGCAGAGACATTACTTTGCCAACAAAGGTCTGTCTAGTCAAGGCTATGGTTTATCTAGTGGTCATGTATGGATGTGACAGTTGGACTATAAAGAAAGCTTAGTGCCAAAGAATTGATGCTTTTGAACTGTGGTGTTGGAGAGGACTCTTGAGAGTCCCTTGGACTGCAAGGAGATCCAACCAGTCCATTCTAAAGGAGATCAGTCCAGGGTGTTCACTGGAAGGACTGATGTTGAAGCTGAAACTCCAGTACTTTGGCCACCTCATGCGAAGAGCTGACTCATTTGAAAATACCCTGATGCTGGGAAAGATTGTGGGCAGGAGGAGAAGGGGATGACATAGGATGAGATGGTTGGATGGCACCACTGACTCAATGGATGTGGGTTTGGGTGAACTCCAGGAGTTGGTGATGGACAGGGAGGCCTGGTGTGCTGCGGTTCATGGGGTCACAAAGAGTCGGACATGTCTGAGCGACTGAACTGAATACTATGTTCATATCAGGATCATTTTGTTAAACTATAACCTAACTCACATTCTGTATCAGGAGAGAAACACCACATATAAAAATTGTGTCAGATTTAATTATAAAAGCAGATGAACCTTTGAGGCAGAATTCCAAATCTTTGATATATAGAAATAAAATAGTAGTTATATTTATGTCGTAAGTAGCAGGTTTGATCCCTGGTCTGGGAAGATCCCCTGGGGAAGGAAATGGCAACCCACTCCAGTATTCTTGCTGGGAGAACCCCATGGACAGAGGAACCTGGCAGGCTGCAATCCACGGGGTCGCAAAGAGTCGGACTCGACTTAGCAACTGAGCAACAACAGCGAGCTTACTTATTAAGAATTTATTCATATGCTTTTTCCCTGTGAAATGAAGGCCGAGGGTTTGTGCGTATTAGGTAATCATGGTATGTTTCATATCCAGTGATTAAGAATGCTGTATTTGGCAGTTTGGTTTAATTCCGAAACTGTACTCATGAGACAGAAATGTGCCTAATAATATTGGCCTTTTCAACAACCTCTGTATCGTAGTTAATAAAGTATAATTTCGTGTGTGAGAGGCCTTTCCAGCGGGACTCCATCTGCATCCTCCGTAATCTCCCTGAGCTACTGCAGATAAGCACTTCGCTCCAGCTGCTGTGTCCCAAGAGCACACCTAATTGCAAATGGACCTGTTTCCCCACGTGAGCTAAACATGGACTTGTCATGTATTTGGTAAACAAGCACATTATGCTCTAGTACAGTCACAAGAATCTGAAAGAATTTCATGGACCAGACTTGACTGGTGCCCAGGGTGAAATTTGGATAATGATGAAGCCCACAGGGGTCAAGCCACAGACTAGGTATCAACCAGACAGTTAAGAGCAAAACTCTCATCTCCAAAGGTAAAAGCACAGTCAAACTTTGATTTTGTAAAAATGATGAGTAGCTGAAAGTGTTAACCTGAAATGCTCTTGCTGTCAGGCATTTATGGTGTAGCATCCGTCGTTAAACTAGTAAAACCCATGTCAGCTGATGGCTTGGCACAAACCCACATCAGAAGGCAAAGTATGTACACCATAGGTTCTCAAGTGGTTTAAAAGTGTATGAGGCTATTGGTTCAATAGGTTCAACTAATGTTTACTTCAGTTATTTTCGTTTAGAATATTTAGATTTTTTTTTATATACTTTTCTCTCCACGTATATAATGAATGCTTTGTAAATTGCTAGGAGAATGGATAAAAAATACAGATATAAATTGAGGCTTTTTAAACATTAAAATATAATTCATATACCATAAAATTTGCCTTTTAAAATGTCCAGTTCAGTGGTTTTTAAGTATATTCTTACAGCAGTGTATAACCGTCAGCAACACAACATCTTCACCCTGAAAAGAAGCTCAGTAGCCCTTAGAAGTCATTCTCTGTTTCTCCCTTCCCACAGCTCCGGGCAACTAGTCATCTACTTTCTGTCCTTGTGAGTCTGTCTGAGGCACAGACTTTTGAAGTAACCTTCTGAAAAGTGAATAGAAGAGTTACTCAGGAGTCAGACTGCAAATATCTGTGCCCAAAGGCTGCCAGGGTATTCAGAAAAACCTAGTACAAATAGAATATAAAAGCGTGGGGGAGCTTTTGTTTAAGCCATAATTTTAGGGGAATTTGTCGGGTCTTGTTTTTGTTTTTTTTTTAATTTCATATGCTTTGCAAATCAAACATCATGGTAAACATTTAAAACTATGGGTCTAAAGCGACTTCCCCTGTAAAATCATAGATATTTGATACTGGGGCTCTTCTTTGCCCCACTTCCCTCCCCTCCACTTCTAAAAGTCTCTTGCTTTATGTTCTTAGATGAGAATGAATGCTCCAATCCCAATGCCTGTGGCTCCGCTTCCTGCTACAACACCCTGGGGAGCTACAAGTGCGCCTGCCCCTCTGGGTTCTCCTTCGACCAGTTCTCCAGTGCCTGCCACGATGTGAATGAGTGCTCATCTTCCAAGAACCCGTGCAATTACGGCTGCTCCAACACAGAAGGGGGCTACCTCTGCGGCTGCCCACCTGGGTACTACAGAGTGGGACAGGGGTAAGGCCCTCCACCTCCCCACACACGGGAAAGTGAGCGGGGTCCAGTGCCTGGCCGCCTGGCACTCGGGGAAGGTAAATGATGATTAAAAGTTGACTAGGGAAAAGCATTGATCAGAGCATTTGGGTGTGGGAGGAAGAAGCTCCAGGAAGGCGTGTGGATTCCCTGCTTTGTGGTGAGCATAGGACTCGAACTTGTATATGGGTATCATTCTCTTGCCTTTTAAAATGGCCTGAATAGCACTGTTTATAAAAACCAGGACATGGAAGCAACCTAGATGCCCATCAGTAGACGAATGGATAAGGAAGCTCTGGTACATATACACCATGGAATATTACTCAGCCATTAAAAAAGAATTCATTTGAATCAGTTCTAATGAGATGGATGAAACTGGAGCCCATTATACAGAGTGAAGTAAGCCAGAAAGATAAAGACCAATACAGTATACTAACACATATATATGGAATTTAGAAAGATGGTAACGATAACCCTATATGCAAAACAGAAAAAGAGACACAGATGTACAGAACAGACTTTTGGACTCTGTGGGAGACGGCGAGGATGGGATGTTTCGAGAGAACATCATCGAAACATGTTTATTATCTAGGGTGAAATAGATCACCAGCCCAGGCTGGATGCATGAGACAAGTGCTCGGGCCTGGTGCACTGGGAAGACCCAGAGGGATGGGGTGGAGAAAGAGGTGGGAGGGGGGATTGGGATGGGGAATACATGTAAATCCATGGCTGATTCATGTCAATGTATGACAAAAGCCACTACAATATTGTAAAGTAATTAGCCTCCAACTAATAAAAATAAATGGAAAAAAAAGAAATTAAAAAAAAAATGGCCTGAATAAATCCCTTAAGGCCAGAGACAACAAATGTTTAAAAATACTGTGGCTCCTGTGTCAATCACAGACATCTGGGCTAAGAGATACAAATGGAAATGGCTTCACCCAGATTCTTAAATGAATTTTGGCAGGTACTAGCCCTGTGCTCAGAGAAGGCAATGGCACCCCACTCCAGTACTCTTGCCTGGAAAATCCCATGGACGGAGGAGCCTGGTGGGCTGCAGTCCATGATGTCGCTAAGAGTCGGACACGACTGAGCGACTTCACTTTTCACTTTCACACATTGGAGAAGGAAATGGCAACCCACTCCAGTGTTCTTGCCTGGAGAATCCCACAGACAGAGGAGCCTGGCGGGGTGCAGTCCATGGGGTCACAAAGAGTGGAACACGACCGAGTGACGAAGCACAGCCCCGTGCTCCATGAGGAAGGAGCTGTCCCTCTCTTCGCTCATCTGGCCTTTTGCTGCACAGAGAGGACTTGCCAGGTTGGAGTGACACTGTCTCTTCAAGGCTGGGTCCCCTCAGCTAGTCCCACTTTCCCACGTGCAGCCGTCTCAAGTCCTGTCAGCTGAGGTGCTGGCCACCTGCCCCCTTCCTTCAAGGAAGCCAGTGCTCCACAGCATGGGAGATGGGAATTCAGGAGTCATCTTCCTCAGAGGGAACAGTGTGTGAGTCAGACACTGAGGGCTGTGGACTAGTATGTCCACAGTGGGTACATAGTAATGCTTGAAGCAGAAATCTTGGTGTAGACAAGGGTCATTTAGCATCAGCTCGCTGACTCTTTCACTAATCAAAATAGGAGTTCAGCAGTGTCAGTTGGTAAGCAGCAAATGTAGGCTTCAGGCTTTGGAATCAACAGAACTTCTAACACTCTCTGAAAATTCATACTTGACTTTTACCATCTCGATTTAACTACACAGAGTGCTTCAGTCTAATCAGGATTGAAGATTGAGGAAACTTGGGGCTCACTCTTGGAAGAATTTTGCTGTTTAAAATAAAGGAGAATCTCATGCATTAAGTGCTGAAGAAAAGTTACCAAGGCTATTAGGTTTTTATGTTTATGATCTTATGGTTTGCTTTGTGGGTTTCTTATTTCGGAAAAACCTCTGCTCTACCTCTGGAAAACAGTAGAGTTATGATGAAGTCTGACATCAATTTGCATCTCGTTGCAAATAGCCACTGCGTCTCAGGAATGGGATTTAACAAAGGGCAGTACCTATCGATGGATACAGAGGTGGATGAAGAGAATGCTCTGTCCCCGGAAGCGTGCTATGAGTGCAAAATCAACGGCTACTCTAAGAAGGACAACAGACAGAAGAGAAGTGTTCATGAATCCAAACACATTACTGTGAGTAACTTCACTTTATTTAGTCACCAGATTTTTTCCATATGGAGTCATGTATACTATTGCAGCAAGCTTTTATGTAGGTTTCAGCCTCAGTGGAGCTAAACCTCCACCTCGTGAAATTCATCAGCTTAGTTAATGGACAAACTATGGCAGAGACAAGTAAGTTAAAATTAGTGGTGTTTTTAACTCAGAACCGGAGAAGGCAATGGCACCCCACTCCAGTACTCTTGCCTGGAAAACCACATGGACGGAGGAGCCTAGAAGGCTGGTCCATGGGGTGGCTGAGGGTCGGACATGACTGAGAGACTTCACTTTCACTTTTCACTTTCATGCATTGGAGAAGGAAATGGCACCCCACTCCAGTGTTCTTGCCTGGAGAATCGCAGGGGCAGGGGAGCCTGGTGGGCTGCCGTCTATGGGGTCGCACAGAGTCAGACACAACTGAAGCGACTTAGCAGTTAACAGAAAGGACTGGGGGACTTTAAGACTCATAGTTTCAGATCACATGTTGGCACTTTTGACTTGTGCCAGGAGGTAATAAGATGTCCTTCTAGGAAATAACTACTTTGAAATGATTCAAAAAATGAATTTATTGTGAATCTGTGCAGTTCTGTTGTATACATATGTAGTATACTGGGCTGATCTTAATTTTCTGTAGGTAAGCCAACCATGTGTCACATTTTGTGACATTTATAAGACAGATGTTCCTTCCATAAAAGTTTTATCTCCAAATAACTTGTATTTTGTAAGGAGCTGAAAATCTGAATTGCCTGCTGCTGCTATTTCTTTCTGTTTGTGGTATTTAGCAGAGTGGTTAAATGGGTGGGCCACAGATTCTTGGTTTTGAATTTATTCCCTGACCCTCTGTACTTACTACCCATGTTACACAGAGCATATTTACTTAGCCTCTCTCTACCTCAATTTCTTCACCTGTTAAAATGGAAATAAAAATATTTACCTCCAAAGGCTGGCAAGAAGATTAATGGAGTGATTACTGTGAAGCTTCTGAAACGGTGCCTGGCATAAATATTGACGCATGTTCTCCAAATAATACCCAGTATCTGGAGGTGCTTTCCCCCAGAGATCAGGGAGACCATCCTCGTCATTTAGTGTCACTGCAGAATTCCCCATCAAAACACCTAGTCAGCAACTAACTGGCTGTGTGCATTGAGCAACTTGCTTCAGTTTTCTGGGCCTCAGAAGTGTGTAAGATGAGACTTCTCTAGCCACAAAATCTCTGGTTCTGTTTTATAATAGTACATAGGCCAGCATTACATTTATCTTAAATAGATTAAGGTACCAAGCTGATGTTTAAATATGGCAGCTGAGCTATTCATTAAGTAAGCCAAACTACAGATCCAGAAATTCTGCTTGTAAAATCCTCCTGTTGTGGCTCTAGGGGGCTGCATGCTGAAGGGGACACCTTGGTACCACAGTCCCCAAGCTCTTGGCTGGCACCCACTCAAAGCATTGATTTTTTTTTTTTTTTGCCCCTGTCTTACTGAAATAAGCATTCTTAAACCTCCCATACGTCTGACCGAGGGAGACTTGGTATATCTGGGCCCTGCCCCATTGGCTTTTAACCAAAGCTGGTTCAAACCTGAACCCTGATGACTCTGGAGTTCCCCCCCCCACCCACCCCGCACTGACAGCTCCCAGCAAACACACTCACATGTGGTTTGTGGCCAGAAAATCTACCTGGGCTTTCAGAGTGAAGATCCCTCTAAGCACAGTTAAAACAACTGCACTTCTCGTTCAACTCCGACAACAAAAAAATTACCATCATTTCCTAAGTTGTCTCTTGTTTATTATTAATAAGCATGATATTTCATAAACCCCCCAAAAAAACTTGAAATATGAGTGCTCCCCATCAACTCAGCCCTGTAACTTTACCTGGATAAGGTGCGGGAACAGTCGTAAAGATTTACAGGGCACACTCGGTGGAAGTGACCTTTTCTCCCAGCCGAGGGTAAGTTACAAGCAGACAGGCAGAGACAGTATGTCACTGTGGCTGCACCCCCCCATGGCCGGCTCCTGCAAGTCCTCGGTTTGTGCAGTCAAAGCTCTTCCCACACGGTTTCCTGCTCTTCTTCCAGGTTAAACAGATCAGCCTGGAGAGCGTCGACATGGACAGCCCGGTGATGATGAAGTTTAACGTCTCCGGCCTTGGTGCGAAGGAGCACATCGTAGAATTCATGCCCGCCATCGAGCCGCTCAACAACCACATCCGCTATGTCATCTCGCAGGGGAATGACGATGGCGTCTTCCGCATTCACCAAAGGAATGGGCTCAGCTACTTGCACACAGCCAAGAGGAAGCTCGTGCCTGGCATGTACACACTGGAAATCACTAGCGTCCCTCTCTACAAGAAAAAGGAGCTTAAGAAACTGGAAGACAGCAATGAGGATGACTACCTCCTAGGGGAGCTGGGGGAGGCTCTCAGAATGAGGCTGCAGATTCAACTCTATTAACCCCTTGCAGACTTGGTTCCAGGCTCAAATCCCTGCACAGCCAGCCTTCAGAAGCCTCTGAGAAATCAATGACTAGTTTTAAAGAGGAAAGAAAAAAAAAAGACTTTTGTTTCTTTCCTCCCTGTCTCAGACTTCAGAATGTTGACCCTCACAGGGAGGGATAATGTAGACTCTGGTGTGGCCAAAGATTTGAGTACAAAGGCAACCGTGGTTACTGTATTTTTATATAACTTCACTTTAAAGTATATTAAAAAACTAAATATTCAAGAGATCAGCATATGGCACTAAATGCACAAAAATAATGTGAGCTTTTTTTTTTTTTCCTGTTAGCAGTCTGTAACACTTTGGGTATTTTGCTATAGTTGCTAATTAAAAAAATATAGATGTTTATTTATTTTTAATGCAGTAATATATGGAGAAATGAACAAACTATGTAAACAAAAAGGGAAACTCACTTGTTTTTCTTTAGATTTATAAATTTGAGCTATTTCTTTTAGAGGTGCTTTTTTAAAAAAAAAAAAAATTCAGTAGATTCAAGAGATGTTTCCTTTGGTTTTCTGCCAGTCGTCCAACTGGTACACATCTGATTATTTTAAAGGAAGCCTCACAGAGCTGAATAGGCAGTAATCAATGTGTCATTAGATCCTTTATAAAGGAGATCAAAGCCAGAGCAGCTCACTGTGATGATACTCCACATCAGCAGACACACCAGGCAACAGAGGATGAAGCACAACCACTGTAGCAAAATACCTTGACTGCTTGTGAGACCAGTAGCGTTGCAGGCCAAACCGTACTGTATTTCCTTCTCATAACCTCAAGGAAGCACATGTGCTACCCACAACACCTCATTCTTACCCAGGGCATGCTGCATACTTGTGGTACTGTAGGCAGCTGAAGAACTGCCGTTCCTTCGGCAAGGAACACCTGGCATTCTGTAGTGTTTGGTGCTGTCTTAGATTAATGGTGCATTTATTACATTCAAGCTATTTCAGGATTGCCATATGTGCAAACAAACCATGCAGTCCAGCCAAGGAATATATGTTGTTTTTTTTTTAATCCATTTTTTTTTTTTAGAATTTTCATTAATACTGTAGTTATACACCATATGTCTCGTTTTATCATAGCCTATTGTATATGAAAGATGTTTGTACAATGAGTTGATGTTTAGTTTGCTTTTAGTCATTTAAAGAGATATTGTACTAGGACGTGCTAGTAAGCGTACGTCCCCGCATCCTTCCCAACCCAGGAACCTGTCCCTGGAGCAGTGAGCAAACCTCATCTGTGAAACGGCCAAAGCACATGCAGGCTCTGGGTTGTTCCTCTCACACCTGAGCTGACCAAAGGTTCGTCAGCGGTCATACCCAGTTCGGGACTTTGTTTTGTTTCCTGATAACTGAAACAAAACAAACAGTGTAAATTTGTAATCAAGTGTTTGTGAGGAAAAACTTACGGCTTTTGGTTTTGTTTGTTTTTCGTAGGTCTGTGTATCAAATATGACACTTTTCTTGCAATAAAGCTTATTTTGGGGTAGCTTTGTGGCTGAGAGTTCTGTGAGACCACGACCCCTGTTGTGTTTGTGGGAGGGGCTGGGGGCTCTGCTCAGAGGGACCTGTATGCAAGTATCAGAAGGAGAGCCAGGCACATTTTTTACAAGAAAACAAGGGACTGCTGTCAAGTCTGTGACACAAAACAAGCGGGAGTGTTCAGCTGACAGTTCACGAGCTGAGGCGATATTCAAACAGAAGCACACAGTCACGGCAGTTAATTGTTCACCTCCGTGTGGACACTAGGCTGCCCAGGACTCATCATCCTAGAGACCCCAGACTCTGTTGACTTCATCCTCACCTGTGCTTTGACTGCCATCGTGTCAAAGCACCCAAGATGAAGTGAAACATTCGAAGAGTCTCCCTTCTTAGGGTTTTTCTGAACTTGAGTTTTTAAGCAAAAGTATACAGCAGGCATCCCGCAGGCCAAATGGTACCTTCTCCGCAAATAACCCAGAGCTTCCTCTCTCTTGCAGTCTTGCATACTGTCCTCAGTGGACAAGTGTCTAGATAGGAGAAGTCATTTGGCTCTCATCTGATAGCACAGCTGAAATGAGCACAGATAGGTCCCCGAAGTTAATTCAATACAAAGTTTAAGAATGTGTGTGCTGAAATTCTTCATCTGAGGAATAAGAAAACAAGGAAATACTATGACTGATTTTAATGCTGTTCTTAGCCAACCAGAAATTAAGCTGCATGGAATAAGGGAAGTATTTGCCTTGGGGCATCCTGTAAAACTTAACATGCATCTTCAGTTTTATCTGGCATCTGTTACTAGTACAGCGTGAACGCTGTAATATGAAATTACCTGGAACCAAGTTTGACTCTGGATGTTGAGCAACAACAGCATTCTTAATTTAGCTTTAACTTGCTCTTGAGGAAGTTCCAGAATGCACACCAATGGGAGCTTCTCACAAAAGAGGGGGTTAAAAAAAAAAAAAAAAAAAAAGACCATTGGATGCTTTACTCAGAGGATTGTACTAGAAGGAAATGATTACCTAAAGATGATCCTTCTGGGAAGAACCTTTTGGGGCACCTCTGATAGCTTTATTGCAACTCTCTGATTCTGAGCACTGATTCTAGCTATGATTAGTTTGTGCCTCTCTGGTAACTAAATGCTAATGATATATCCTGTACCATTTTGTCTTTCTCATTAACTGTCTCCTCAGAAATTACCTTGGCTAAGTTACAGAAAACTTCACGCAAGACAAATAATGTAAGCCCAGACATATTAAAACAAATCCAGCAAGTACATGTAATAGTAATACAATAAGCAATAATTTGGTCTTCACTTGACATAAATTCCTTTTCCACTAGCATTTAGATTTGGAGCTTTTAAAACCTTAGTCCACATTAGTACTTTTTGACTTTGTTCCTCACTTGTAGTAGATGAAATTTAGTTACATTTGCACATGAACCTTGAAAATAACTTAGAGTAATATATAAGGATTTACTCTATATTTTAACATCTGCCCTTTTTCATTATCTTGGGACATCAAACAGGATAATTCATACAATCTGTTGTCATCTGAGGTTTTGTTTTTGCCTTCTTGGTTCAAGAATAAATGCTGAGGGTGGAAAGTGGGGAACACAAAGTTTACAGAGCATCTGTCTGTTTGAGACCTACAGACCTTTGATTCATATCCTTGATGCTTCAAGAGAAATGAGTTAATTTATATGTTAAACCGAACCATGAGGAATTGCCAATATTTGGCCATGTTTGACCTACAAAATGGTAATTTCATATGGTTTGATAAATAGTTTAGAAATACTCATGTTTCTCAAGAATAGGCTGAAAATCTGAAAACTTCCTTTCTCTTTGAAAGAATCAGTTCTGTTCACTCCTTTCCATGCTGCTCCTAATTTACGATAGTCCACAAGAGAATGTACATAATTTATTCAAACACCAACTTTCTTCCATGCTCCAAAGACTTTGGAAAGAATCACACGTCTTTGGGACCCTGAGGGCATTACTGGAGTCTGTTTAAAGACAGAGACAAATCCATTGGGGAAAGTTAAATATAGCCCAATGTTTTTTCTTTTTTAAAAAAAGAGGGAAACTTTAGAAATCCCTACTTCTAAAGAGACTGGAAAGATGGTGATTCATTAACACCACATAGGAAGTGAAGGTGACATCTGTTTTGCAATCTCAGCCAGCCTGCCTTTGATATCTAGCTTATGGTTCTATTTTTTTTAGTATGATTGCTTTCTCAAATAAATACAAAGTCATGGTTTTCTTGCTTAATAAGAAGTATGTGTTTCTGACCTTAGTTCTCTTTGAAAATCTATTTGATGTACAGAGCAGGAGTTCTGAAGCACAATGAACAGGCCACTAAATTCAGCATTTCAGCCACTAAGGCAGTATCACTTTGCAGGTAAAAAGATCTTCAGATCAGGCAGACCTGAGTTTATCAAGTGGGAAATGGGACAAGCTCACTGACTCTCCTGGATATGTCCCCTCTGAGATCCTGTCCACCCCACTTTTGGATGGACGGATGGGTAGAAGTCTCTTGGGTGTCCTGGTGTGACATGCAAGGCACTTTTGTTCGGTCATGAATGTCCAATTCGTTGTAAACAAAAGATAAAAGAAAAGACTCACTCCAACCAGCTACATCACATCCCTGAGCTTTGGTTTCTTTCCTGAAATGATATTCCCCTGCAGAGTGTCTGAGAGGATGGAGTGAGATACTACAAGGCAGTGCTGCCGGTGGAGAGCTCAGCACACAGCAAGCACTTGGTAGCTGTCACCTGCTCTTCCTCCTCCTCCTCCCACTGTTCCTACAATGCACCCCCATATTCACACAAATCTCCTTACTAAGTGTGGCCCTGAAATTGCAACCTTCCCCCTGAATTGTATGGGATAAGTGATCTGTACCCCTTGGGTATCCTTAGAAGTCCTGACGTAGTCAAGAGCATTTATAATCTCCACCCTGCCTTCACTTATCGGAGTCACTGGCCACAGCCCTTGAAGCTCAAGCCACCAACAGCTAGAGCCCTCTTACCTACAGATGCCTAGGAAACCAAATGTGAAGGGGAACACAGACAGACACTGATAATCCTTTCTGGAATGATGTAGTGTCATGGAAAGTCAGAGCTGGAAAGGCCTTTGGAAACCCACTTGTGCATGTGTGAGGAAACTCAGGTCCAGAGTCGTAACTGAGCTAATTCACTGCTAGTTTCCACCGAAGTGAGACCAGAACCCTGAGTGCACGGTTGGAGTCTGGTGCTATTCATATTTCCACTCCATGGTAAGCCTACTTGGATCTCTTTTAAACCCTGAGGATGTAGGCCAGTTCCCATGGTTTTGGCTCCCATTGAATCCAAAAGTGTCTTCCAAGCACGACTCAAGCACTGCTTTTTGTTTTGTCTACCCCACCCTCTGTGCAACTGCTCCCAACCTCCTGTAGACCAGAGGTTTGGATACGTACTGGAATGCCAAGATACCGGCTGCCACAGAGCAAACCCCATCTAAATCATACACTGCTTTAAAGGCATACTAGAGCTCTGACTTTCAAAGGGTTAAATGTTTTATTTAAACCAGACCTTCAAAACTTCAAAAAAGAAAATAAATACACATTTGTTTTATGAAGAATGCTTAGGGGAAGCACGCTAGTTGCTTGTATTGCTTAATTGTCATTTTTTTCCCTTTTCCTGTGAGACTAAAAAAGATATTACTAGGTTAAGCTGGCTTACATTTGAAGGAGCCAAGAACCAACAGCTCACATTAGTCACCCCCGTTAGGGCTGCAGATTAAATGTCAGGATGTAGTGTAGACATTTTCCAAAGGAAAACAGGAAAACGCTTTACATGACTTTTTAGAGCAAACCATAGGGAGAGTTAGCATTAATAGCCTTCCCCAGACAACTACTGCTACATGTGTGAGTTCCTTTAATGAAATAGCAGTGGAGGCTGTGAATGGCTAATTCCTGGAAAATGTGTCAAAAAAGCAGCCCCTTGGCCTGTGCAAGCTGCCTAGGTTTCTGCTCTTGCATTTACCACCTTCCTTTCACCTATCGGACCCCAGCACCCCTGTACTGAGGGAACGCATTCATGCTGTGGTGAAATTGGAGCCTCAGGCCTATGCATGCGTGTGTAAGTCACTTCAGCCGTGCTCAACAACTTGCGATCCTATGGACTGTAGCCCGCCAGGCTACTCTGTCCATGGGATTCTCCAGACAAGAACACTGGAGTGGGTTGCCAGGCCCTCTTCCAGGGGATCTTCCCGACCATGGATCTCTTGTGTCTCCTGCATTGGCAAGTGGGTTCTTTACCAGTAGCACCACCTGGGAAACCCCCTCAGGCCTGTGCATTCATGGATAATAGGCCTGAGGCTGGCTCCTAAGACCCACAGTCATGTATCAGCACCTGGGAACTCAACCTAGATGAATCTGTATCTTAATAGTTCTAGTAACTCACAGAGCAGGAGCAGAAAATATTCAGTGAGTAAGTGAAAGGAGTGAGAGGATTCTGAGCCTCCCCATAGGATCTGCCACCTTGGGTAGCGGTGGGCTACCAACAAACACCATGGGCCTCCCAAGAGGAGCTGGGCCTCATCTAAGGAGTGGGTTGTTTCACAGTAATGATCACTGGAAATCCTCTGAACAGATTTCTGTGGGTCACTCTGGCAGTATCTTCTCATCTCTCTTCTCATGCTGCTTTTTTGCACCTTTTTGCCTCATAGATCTTACCCAAGATAAGAGCATATATATATATTGAAGACTCTTGGGAGGACTGACTATAATTTGGATTTGTCACACTGATGCCCCCCATCCAAACCTGAACTGAACTTGCTGTTTCTTCTCTAGTGCTGTGGGTAGGAGCAGAGGCCCAGTAACTTCTCCTCTTAGAGGGAGATTACACAGTTCTTATTTTTGAAACAAACTGATGCCAGCAAATTTGGAAAACTCAGCAGTGGCCACAGGACTGGAAGAGGTCAGTTTTCATTCCAATCCCAAAGAAAGGCAATGCCAAAGAATGTTCAAACTACTGCACAATTGCATTCATCTCACATGCTAGTAATGTTCAAAATTCTCCAAGCCAGGCTTCAACAATACGTAAACTATGAACTTCTAGATGTTCAAGCTGATTTAGAAAAGGCAGAGGAACCAGAGATCGAATTGCCAACACCTGCTGGATCATCGAAAAAGCAAGAGAGTTCCAGAAAAACATCTATTTCTGCTTTATTGACTATGCCAAAGCCTTCGACTGTGTGGATCACAACAAACTATGGAAAATTCTGAAAGAGATGAAAATACCAGACCACCTGACCTGCCTCTTGAGAAATCTGTATGCAAGTTAGGAAGCAACAGTTAGAACTGGACATGGAAGAACAGACTGGTTCCAAATAGGAAAAGGAGTCCATCAAGGCTGTATATTGTCACCCTGCTTATTTAACTTCTATGTAGAGTACATCATGAGAAATGCTGGGCTGGATGAAGCAAAAGCTGGAATCAAGATTGCCGGGAGAAATATCAATAACCTCAGATATGCAGATGATACCACCTTTATGCCAGAGCAGAGAAGAATTAAAGAGCCTCTTGATGAAAGTGAAAGAGGAGAGTGAAAAAGTTGGCTTAAAGCTCAACATTTAGAACACTAAGATCATGGCATCCAGTCCCATCACTTCATGGCAGTGAAGTGAAATAGACAGGGCAACAGTGGAAACAGTGGAAGATTTTATTTTGGGGGGCTCCAAAATCACTGCAGATGGTGACTGCAGCCACAAAATTAAAAGACGCTTGCTCCTTGGATGGAAAGTTATGACCAACCTAGTGAGTGATATTTGCTCAGTCATGCCTGACTCTTTGCAACCCCATGGACTATAGCCTGCCAGGCTCCTCTGTTCATGGAATTCTCCAGATTACTGGAGTGGGTTGCCATTTCCTTCTCCAGACCAACCTAGATCGCATATGAAAAAGCAGAGACATTACTTTGCCAACAAAGGTCCGTCTAGTCAAGGCTATGGTTTTTCCAGTAGTCATGTATGGATTTGAGAGTTGGACTATAAAGAAAGCTGAGCACCAAAGAATTGATGCTTTTGAACTGTGGTGTCGGAGAAGACTCTTGGGAGTCCCTTGGACTGCAAGGAGATCCAACCAGTCCATCCTAAAGGAGATCAGTCCAGGGTGTTCACTGGAAGGACTGATGTTGAAGCTGAAACTCCAATACTTTGGCCACCTGGTGTGAAGAACTGACTCATTGGAAAAGACCTGCAATCTAGATCCTGGGAGCTATTACTTTCTATCTTCTTTCTAAGCCAAATTCTTCAGTTTTCCCAAAGCTCTTCAGTTTTCCCTGAGCTCTCCTTTCAACCAGTTACTTTAATTGTCAGAGTAAGTTGTTGCTTGCACTTTAAGAATGCTAATATTTACCCTACTGTTAGGATTATCATGAGCTTCCCCAGTAGCTCAGCAGGTAAAGAATCTACCTGCAATGCAGGAGACCCTGGTTCAATTCCTGGGTCAGGAAAATCTGCTGGAGAAGGGATAGGCTACCCAGTCCAGTATTCTGACCTGGAGAATTCCATGGGCTGTATCATCCAGGGGGTCACAAAAAGTCAGACATAACTGAGTGACTTTCACTTTGGGGTTATTATAAGGATTAGAATAAAGTGTGGGACTCTCCAAACACAGGACCTAGAATGTAGGGCATACAATTTACCAACAGCTGCTTCAATGATGTCAAGAAGAAGGAACCCTTTTCCTCATTCTCACCCCTGGTGCCCTCTTTGATCATGAGTATCTAAGCCAACTCAGGTCTGCCATTCACCAGAGCTTTGCCACTTTTATTCATTATTTCTTGCATCCTCTCCATCCCTTTAGTTTGGTCAGGGTGGAGTTGGGTTGGACACACTGGACTCTGTCCCAGGAGAGGTAAACCACAGCCAGGCCTCTTTGTTTCCGAAGCATATGTTGGAGAAAGGTGGGGTCTCCTCTGCCCAGGAGGTAGATTTTTACATTTCAGAAAGGACCAAGGAAAACTGCAATAAGAACCATTAACCATCCCTAAGGATTATGTCCAACAGCCCCAAGAAGGGTGGAAATAGCCCAACTAAGTAAAAGAGATAAACCA
This sequence comes from Muntiacus reevesi, assembly GCF_963930625.1. Classification (NCBI taxonomy): domain Eukaryota; kingdom Metazoa; phylum Chordata; class Mammalia; order Artiodactyla; family Cervidae; genus Muntiacus; species Muntiacus reevesi. Next base: position 204,312,874 of record NC_089249.1, read on the forward strand.
AATGCCATAGTTTTATGTCAGCCACTCTAATTGTTTCTTTCCAGGCTGTCATCCTCTGCTTTTTCTGTAATATTCTGCTAAACTGCAGGAGTCCATGCACGTGAAGCTTTGTGTAGGATAAATAATTACACAAGATGTTTTTGAAGGAGTAAATGCACTTGGCCTAACAAAACTAATTCACATCTTAAAAGACCATCTTCTCCATATACCAGTTATGTCAGCTAACTATTCCTCCAGCAACCTAGCAATTTAATTCTTCACCCTGGGTCTGCTTGGCCATCCTACATGCAAATGGTTTTCAGAATAGGAAAAAAAAAATGCTTTCCGGTGTCTGTTCTAAATTTGTTTTGATCTACTTTATGTTTCTAACTTTGTCCTCGTATTTGTTTTACAGCAAAAACTAAATAGAGGAAAGATATCAACCATGTCCCCAAAGGTTTATATATCTGTAAGTTCCCTTTTCCTGTTAATCATAAAAGCAATTCTGTTTTATAGCATAGATTTTGTCCATAAACTATAAACATCCACTTCCCTCACTTCTTCAAGTCTCTTTTGAGGGCTAATGAATGAAGGGAAAGCCAGTGACATGTAAGTGTCTCTCCAAGGTGCTCCTAATACTAGCAGTAAATTCTGCTTCAAGGAATCTAGTTGCCCAGTTACTTGATCTTTTGCAAAAGAGGAAACAAATTGTGTTGGAATCAGAAAAAGCCGGGATGAGGAGTTGTGTTTCCAAGCCCTGGCCCTGATTCTATCCAATAGCTGTCACCTGACAAATCCTCAAACAAATCATGTCTCCTGTGTGACCTGTGAGCCTGAATGTGAGGCAATCCCAAGTGTGAGCTCCCATTTTCTAAACTGAGACTATTAAAAGGAGAGTGTGAGTGTGGGGCCAAGTTGAATTTATAAATGTTAGGAACTGTATAAAACAATAATATTTACTTCTATTTTTCCAATTTAGTCACTCTATTTAAAAATTATATCATAACTAAGTATATTGATTTAGTCCATTTTATTTCTCTACATTCACATTTTATAAACCATTTTTATTTACATTCCTTTCGTGCATTTTTAACCTGTGTATGTTCTGCACTTTTTAAATCATTCAACACAGATTTCCAAAACATGCTATCTCCAATGTCACCTAAACTGTTTTTGCTTTGCTTTCTTTTTTATTTTAATTTCATTGGCATATAGCTGATTTACAATGTTGTTTTAGTTCCAGGTGTATGGCAGGGTGATTCAGTTATACATATACGTATAATCATTCTTTTTTAGATTCTTTTCTCATATAGGTCACATAAACTGTTTTGGGATATGGTACTTTTCAAGTGAGACTTTACTGCAAATTTTTTCCCAAGCTAAAAGTGTTCATTTGCATGGTGTTAGGGCCACTGATTATTTCCATCTATCCTATAGATGTGTATTCATGATCTTCACAGAGAAATTACTCATTATATTGACTTTGTAATGGTTCTTAAAAAGCATCTTTAAAAGATTGTGAGAAACTTCCATTTATGATATCATACTGCAGGAATAATTAATCTGTTAAATTTATTTTCCTTAAAAAAAAAAAACTACAGCTTTATTAGGTGACCTTTATAAAAACCAAAGTTATCACTGGTTGAAGTAATTTCAAGATAATATAACTTCTCCAAACCTGTATTTTACTTATAATGAAGTTATAAGTAAATAAAGAAAATTTATAAAATTAGCACGAGTAAACATCTTGCAATACATGCCTGGCCAAATATAATAACCAGCTCTCATAAACTTAACATTTCTGTGCATGAATAAGTAAACCAAAACACTGTAATTAAAATTAATGTTCATATACATTAATCAGTCAACAAAGAAACAGTAATTTCATGGTTGGTGCTTATTAATATTACATGTTTCATGGGAAGAGGTTTTTATGGCTCATTTTTCAAGCTCAGTCTGAGAATCTTTTATTTTTTAAATAGCATTTTAAAATTTCTAAATAAAAATCATTTTAAACATTCACTATAGAATATTTGGAAAATACAAGTTATGATGGACAACCTTTTGGAGGACGTAGGTCACAGCCGTAATCCAGGGAAGATGTGGTGGAGGTAGTAGGAAGGAAGTGCTTCTCGGTATGTCTGAGGTACTGCCCACACAGTTTATTGACAAGATAGGTATGGAATTAAAGGGAAAATATAGGAGTTAATGATCATGTTGAAATAGGAACATCCCTGAATGATGACTGAGCCTAACAAAGACTGCTGTCCTGTGCCAGGACAGGCGGGTTCCATGGTGTTGAATAGCCTTTGCTGTCATTTAACCAATGACATCATGAAAATACCAGACAATTGCAGTGTATCCCTTTTTAATTGCTCTGGTAGGAGCCCCATAAAAGACAGAGTTTGTTGGCATGGATTTCTTTAAACTACCATGTGTTTCTTCCAAGCTAGAGGTTTACATTGTCTTTTCCTCGGGTTGATATAAGTCCTCCCATTAGGCTGCATTTGCCCTTCAGAAAGTGTTGCCCCAGAGTATGGCTTGCTTTGGCATCAAGAGTATCTGAAAAAGTGGCCAAAAAAATATATTTTCTCCTAATTTCCATCTCCAATGAAAATGCATAATATTTAGAAGTCACGTGGTCTTTGTCAAGCAAAGAAAAGCTAACCCAAACACAAGATTTTTCTGAATCACTTTGTTTTCTGAGTCCTCCTCTGCTCTACATGTCCATTCCGCATGCAGAGCATGAACCAGGCTCTTGGAAACAGTGCTACAACTCATCTGGTTCCCCATATCCTCCTATAAATATGTACAAGGAGAAAAAAAAAAGACATTCAAAAAAGAAATCTGGATTCAAAAGAAATCTGGATCAGTAAAACATCACCACCATGTGGTTTCCTTTTCACAAAAGAAAAGGAAAAGAGCTAATAGAAAGATCTGACAATATTCAGAATGAGTTATGGGAAACAGTACTGGTAACTTCAGGAGAAAGGACATGCATTGGCAAGCAATTAATAGACATCCTAAGAGCCTCTGTGCCTCTTCTCCAATCCTGGTCTGAAACCAGCAGCACAATGAACCCCTCCTCCAACCTGCTCCCAAATAAAAAGGTACCTCTTCCAAAAAGAGGTGTTGAAAAATTCAATCCGGTTCTGATAGTCATGAATCAGACCTGTCACAGGATGCTTCAAAAACTAACAATATTCAAATAACATTCCCCGTGGGAAATGCTAAGTGAAACAACCAAATCCCCAAACTCTGCTTACAAACCCGGCACTCTCCACACGTGTACTCTAAGCACAGACTCAGCACTGTGAATGCCAGGGGCACTTAGACTCGAGCAGCCAGGTGAATAATCCAAACAATCCCCCGCTAAAAGCTTACTGATGGGAATGGTGGTGAAAAGGTATGGAAAAGCACAGCAGAAGTGCTCGAGTCAAAAGACAGGAGTTTAAAAACAAAACTGCACCTATCAAAATGAAGGATGAGACACAGATAAGAAAATAACAAGAAACAGATGACAATGTTATTTTCTGTTGTAGCATTGCCTTTTTCTTTTTTTTTTTAAGGTTTGAGTTTTTGTGTTCTGGAAGAATTTTACATGGGGCTCTGCATACTTCTTTGTGCATTCTATCTGTGTAAAACAGTAGAAAACATCCATCAAACTCTGGGAGAAACAATTGATTGATGTACTAATATAGCAATTTGACCGCATTCTAAGCTCATCGATGAAGGATTCCCCCAAAGGCATGGGAAGACACTTTGGGGGACAGTCAGAGGGAAAACCTTCTGTTAAGGCTTGGTTAGAGGATCAGCTTTGCAAATTGTAATCCCTAAGGTAGTGGAACACCTGCCATAAGACTCCTAGATGGTTTTATGGTTTTCTTTCTTCCTCCAGAGTTAACAGTTTTAAAATGATGCACAATTCCCTAGCAACTTGGAAGAAGTCACCATGAGACTGAAATAAGATATATTAATAGCTCCCCTTTAGCTATCACAAGGTCTAAAAGAATGTTATCTCCTGATTGGCAGAGGAAGGTAAAATTTATTTGATGTGGCCTGTCTTAGTTTGTTGGAGTAGCTACAACAAAAATACCCTCAACATGGATGTACCTAGAGATTGTCATAGGGAGTGAAGTCTGTCAGACAGAGAGAGACAAATATCATGTGATACCGCTTATATGTAGAATCTTTAAAAAGTATATGAATGAACTTATCTACAAAACAGAAATAGAGTTCCAGATGTAAGGAAACAAATTCACAGTTACCAGAGGTAAGGGTGGGGGGTGGTAGGGATAAATTGGAAGACTGGGACTGACTTGTATACACAACTATTATCTAACATAGATAACTAATAAGGACCTATTATATAGCACAGGGAACTCTATTCAGTACTCTGTAATGAGCTACATGGGAACAGAATCTAAAAAAGAGTGGATATATATGTATGTGTAACTGATTCACTTTGCTGTACATGTGTGCTAAGTCACTTCAGTCGTGTCCGACGCTGTGCGACCCTATGCTATACACCTGAAATTAACACAACATTGTAAATCAGCCATACTCCAATAAAAACTTAAAAAACCAAAGCCCCCACAACAACAACCAAAAAAACCAACAAACGAAAAATACTCCAGACCGGGTGGCTGACCAACAGCAGGAATCTACTTCTCACAATTCTGAAGGCTGAGAAGGTCAAGTTCAAGGCACAAGCAGAGATTCCACTTTCTGGTTCATCGACGGCTGTTTTGTTGCTCTGTCCTCACGTGGTCAGAGAGGCAAGGGAACTCACTGGGGTCTTTTTTATAAGGTTATTATTCATCTCCCCAAGGCCCCACTTTCAAATGCCATCAGATAGAGGGATTAGGTAGACACAAAAATTCAGTCTACAGCAGTGCCCTTGAGGAAATATTTCATCATCATTTCTAAGTATAAAAACTGCTTTTGAGATTGTTTTGAGTGTTTATTTCAGTTTCATAGAGAGGGGGATTGATTTGGATTTGTGGTTTTCATGTGAGTAAATTCTGGACATTCTAGGGGGAAAAAACATGAGTTTCAAATGCTCTTCATCCCTGAGTAAAAAGTTGCTATCAACTAACATGAAAAGACCTTTCTTGTAAAGAACAGGTAAGAACAAAGATGAACAAAGAACAAAGATGAAGGGAGTTTGAAAGACTAGAGTTTGATGTCCTGCTCTGATGTGTGCTATCTCCATGGTTCTGCAAATCGCCTCACTTCAGTGACTAAGTAGGAATTACTCTTGACCTACCCCAAAGTGTCACAGGGCTTAAAGGAAGTAAGACGTTTAGAGCTCTGAGCACAGAGTCAGCACAGAGGAGGTGCTTAGCATCTGTCTAGTCCATTCCCTGCTTGGTGCTGGCTTCCCTGCAGGAAACACTCCCCCATGAACACTCCACCTCAAATGCCTGCTTGTCTCTCCTCTTCTTTCCATATGGAGAAAGTCTAGGTTAGAAGAGGTGGAACAAATGCTTTCAGTGTGACCTCCAACTATCTGTAGTGTTACATGTCAAAGTTAATTTATTCAATGATTTGGCTGATTTTTTTTGTATACCTCAGTCATCAGATAGCTGCCAAAGAGCACTTAATCCCTGCCAACCCAGAAATGTCAGCTCTTTTTTTCTAGCCATACCAGCCCCTCCCTCCATAAACCTTCTAGAAAAAGTAAAGTTCTTAAGAACACACCCAGAGCATACCTTGATCAAAGGAAAGCAAAGTATAAGTCTTGGGAGCCTGTGGGCTTTACCCTGATCCAGGAATGGTCCGGGCTTTCTTCTCCAAAAGTTCATTTTGGGTAACGTTTCAGAATTGTGAGTTATTTTTCTTCCTGTCACTCTTGATACAGTGGGGGGAAATAGGCACATGCAATAAAAAGCCCAAGTATTATACAATACCTGAGCAGCATAATCAGCTTGGAAAGTGAGGTGTCATTGAATGAAGCCAGTCATATGAACTTTATTAATGAACTGGAGTCAGAAAACACTCTAGGTTAAAAAAAAAAAAAAAAGAGTAGGGAGAGAAATTGCCTAAGGGAGATTAATTTTAAAAGCATATTTTATAAAGACATCATGGCTAACTCGTTAATATTGAAACTACAATGATTTTTTGGCAGGGAGTAGAAGTTCTTGCTATGGGATTCCAGCAATTAACAGTGGGACAATGTGAGGTTTAAATGGTTATGCTTTCCTAGCATTTCTTGCATTATCAAACTGTACCCACAAATTGGCCCTTCTCATGACATGCTTGCATTCCCCATCTGTATATCACATTGTTTGTGGTATGTGGGATTCTGCCCTCGGTGCAAACCAGGGAGACCACCATGCAAGATTCAGCACACCCATTTTTGGTAGCATTAGACACCCTTCAGATTTTACTAGGCCGTGTTTCCCAGTATAGTGCACCCAGAGGAAGCCAAGGAAGTTCAAGAAATTTTAAGGACTACTCTTTGTTCCTGGGAAAGCTTAATTGTTGATTAGTGGGATTGGAACAATGCCACCTACAACAGATGCTTTAGCAAAGAGGGACAGTAAAATAAATGATTGGTCTGATGTGTAGCATCTGCAGAGAATCTGGGTAAAAATTACTGGTGTTTAATGACCTAATCCCAGCAAGGTCAGCCAATAGCGGAGTTTAGAAAGAATCAAACTCAGTCCCTTGGCACAAATGAAGATGCAGTGTGGTGAGATCCTGCACATGCTAATTGTACCTGGTTTGGCATTAATATCTCTAATAACTGCTCATAGGAGATTTTTTAAAATTGTCTTTTTAAATAGGAAATTGTTGTTTAATAAGCTAATTTCACATCTTTCTTTATGGTGTCTGTCTATGGAGGATAATGAGACCCTAAAAATGGTGCTAAATGAGATCTGTTGCTGCAACAAATTTGGTAGGGCCAGAGCAATAAGATGGTTAACAGGGCTTCAGAAAGGTGCACTCATATTCAGAGTGGGAATTTGCATTGCTGCCCATCCTTAAGACCATGTAACACCTAGCCACAGATTGGGGAGGGTCTTTCCTATCAACAGTCCAGTGGCCATAAAATGTATTACAAGTCCCATCAACTTATGAAGTCAGTGAGTCAGCCTCACCAAAGAAGCCAAAAGAGCAGGCATCGCTGTATGTGTCCGTCACCAGAGCCAGGAAAGGGCAATGACCAAGAGTGTCATTGCTGAGGATTAGTATAGATCAGCATAAAAGTATGTGTTAGTATGCTGTGGGCACATGGGTACTGATCTCTACTTCTCTTTCCTTCTCTCTCTCCCTCTCACACACACACAGACACACACACAGACACACACACACACACACACACACACACAGAGAGTTTAGTATGGACCCATTGCTAAAACAGCCTGGTGGAGGAGAAATTGTACTGGATTAGCAATTGCTAAGCATGGATTCTTGTTCTGATTTTCCTACTACTTTAGCTGTGTGACTCAGGCAAGAAACTTTTTTGCCGTTGCTTTGTTTTCCTTACAGTGAAAGTGTTGCATCCAGATCATCCCTGCGGTCCCTCCCAATTTGACCTGAGTTTATTTCTCATCCCAATTCATGTTTTGTCTTCTACTCTTTAACTCAGAAGCTTACAACTTCTTAGAGCTTCCTTCACCACGCCAGCTCTTACTATGATATTCAGAATGAATAAGGGAAGAAGCTTAAAGAAATACATACAATACATAGGGTACTGTGGTTCTTCAAGGGGCCACGATGTTTAGTCAAGGAAACCTTGGTGGTCAGAGATGGAAATTGTAGAGAAGACACAGATATGATCTGGGCCACAGTTCTCTTCCTGTCCCAGCTCCTCAGAATAAACACTCCACACTCTCCTCTCCATGGCAGTGAGCCCCTAGGCATACATTTAGGCCCGTCTGCCCTTTTCAGCACACTTCCTCTCCCAGAAAAGCAGTGTCCTCCCTACTTCCAGGAACCCGGGCCCCAAATAGCTAAAACATCAGCAATTCCACCCTTGGGAATTCCTTCTCACTTTCCTCACCCCACCCCCCATCCTTTAAATCCACCTCTTTCTTCCCAGCTGCCACCAGGTCAAAGTAGGACACTAGAAAGCCTCCAAGTTTCCTTCACTTTCTTCTCAGGGCATTTAATAATTAAGGATTGCACCATATCCAGTTCGCTACAGGAAACAAGGAAGCGGCCATTTTTTTTCTATTGCTGAACACATCTATTTCTTTGTGACCCTCCTACCATCTCTCCTGGTTCTACCCATCTGTGTATAGAACTGTCTTCTTTCAGTTAAAAATTTAGCATGTTGATCTGCTTTATAGGTGTTAGGAGGATGAGCAAATTACATTATTTGAAGGAACGGTTCTAAAGAAAGTATCTAAGTAGATACTTTGACACAACTTAGAAAAGGTAAAGTTAACCCCAACATGCGTGCTCTGGTAAGCAGGGAACTCACCTCATGGCTATGGAAGTCAGCCTCAGACTTAGCTCTGATTACCACCATCTCCCTGGTGTGTTTGTCAGAGAGATACTCTGCCATGCCAGAATCAGGGGCTACCTTCTTGCACAAGATGGTTGAGATCACCCAATTCTTTGATAGATTGCACCTGCTCATTCAGGAAATGAGTCTTGATGAAGTCACACAAATGGGGGGTGTTGTATTTTCAGAGCCTTTCCATCAACAGAATTTATACTTTTATTCATTGAACTCTTTAAGGCTATTGGGAATCTTAGTAATTGGGAAGATCTGACAAAGTTGTGTGCCATAGAGCAATTATTGGCCTGGAGCCATAGGAAAAAGTAGGCTGACAATGGATGGTAAGTAACTCACAGACCTATCACTGCTTCTGCTAATGGCTTTCTTTACTTACCTTGCCAGGAAGCCCCAGGGCTTCCCAAAGGATCAAATGTGCCCACTACACATATCTGGAAAGGCCATGGAGATGCCAAACTGAATAAATACTTACGGATTTTTACAATAAGTAGAATTGAAATAGTGTAAGGATGCCAGTCAGCCTCTCATGGGAGCCCACAGGCATTCTGTGGTTGGACCTTGGCCCCACTGTGAAGGGTAGTGACTGATGCTGTCGCTTGACTCTATGACATTGCCCTACCTCCGAGACTCATCTGGCCCTTTCTGGTGGCACAAATTTCATTCAGAGTCCTGTCTTTCCATGCAGGCTTAATCTGCTGTAGAATCTCCACTCTATATGTTTTCCCTTCTACTCAATTTCCCCCTCCACTTTCAAGTTTCCTTCTTGAAAGAAAAGAAGAGGCCCCCATCTGCTGCAAAAGCAAGTGGTTTTTAATGGAAATCCAGCTAAAAGATGGATTCAGGAGAAACACAGTACTGGGACTTTATAACACTAACATTTTTTTCATTCTCCTCTTCATAAAACGACTTCAAAGCCACATTATGTCATATTGTGGATAAAAAGGGGCTGGGTTCAAAAACAGGAATTTCATTATTAACATCACCATGGTTAACCCCAGTGCCAAGATTAACAAACCAGTCTAACCCTCTGGCAATTCATTGTCATTTAATATATATTTAGAGCCCACCCTGTGTGAAGAAATGGGGAGAACACACACGTGGCCCTTCCCAATCAGATATTACAGCCTAAAAAGGCAAGGCTCACATCTGGCATGTCCTTTTCACAGAAATATTAAAATGCCACACAGGCATGAACAAATCATTTTTAAATGGGCCTATAAACCTTAATGTCTGATAGGTGTAAGCTCTCTCTGTCTCTTTTTATTCCACACTGCAACATCTTATGGTGATTTGGAAAGAAATACCAGAAAGCTTCTTTGCCTTTCTCTGAATTTCAATGATCTGCTACTCCCGCAGAGCCTGTTACATGTCAGGCTCTCTGCAAGGTTCAGGAGCTCAGAGCTGAGAGTTGCAGGGAACATGCTCTCAAAACACTCAGACTGGATGGAAAAGAGGGGGATAAGAGAAGGTGGGGCCAGACAAGGATACAATGGGGGTGTTCATGACCCAGATCATGGAGGGAGCAGCTCAAGAGTTTGGATATGGTAGACAGATAAAGAGGGTACTGTTTCTGGAGGGTGGGAAGGGAGAGGGAAGATTTGGGCAGTGAACTTTCTAATCCAAGGAGGAAAGTGGTCCAGTTTGTCCTTCTGAGAGATAAGCTTGATGACTGAATGGGGAACAGCACAGAAGGGAGGTGGGGGATTAAAGCTACTGAAATGGCCAAGGCAGAGATGGGGAAGTCTGAGCTCAAAGGCAGCAGGTTTCCAAGTCTAAGTTCTACCCAGGAAGACCTTCCACCCTCATAGGTTTTCTTTCTTCAAACTGGTCATTCTGAAAACAGGCCTGCGGTGTCTGGGCTGCTGCTTCTTCCAGAACACACCCTTCTCTTGCTTAATGAAAGAAAGGCCTCTCTCACCACCAGGAATCTTACTATGGTGTAATGTCCCAGAGTAAAAAGACTTGGGGTGGGGATAGAGAAGTTGAAAACAAAGGGACAATTCAAAATATAAACATCCATCTGATTGGCAAATACATTTTCCCCTAAATTTTACTTTTTATGTAAGTCATTTAATATAAATTTATATACATTAATTACCAAAATTTAAGATATATTTCTGTTGTTTCAGTACATTTTGAACTACTATAAATGACAGAAATAACTCTATCTAATCAGCATTTTAGAATTTCTTATAGACTTATGATCAAAAGGAATCTTTTGATGTATTAATTTTCAACTTATATATACTTTGCAGAAGAGAAGTATAATGGGGTTATCAATAACAGACTTTCAAGTATGAAGATATACTGCATTAGGATAAAATTCTTGGGGAGGTAATATGGAAATATAAATTTAAAAATAAAAAGAAATGGTGTAGAAATCTATAATTATTAAAGATGTAGTTCATACATATATATGTATATATAAATTTTAGAAATTCACATACAATAAAATTTCCTCTCTGGAGTTTACTGTTCTACTGATTTTTGCAAATGTATTCACTATCACAACCAAAATGCAGAACAGCTGCCCTGCCCCGAGATTCTCATACACTGACCCTTTATAGTCTATCCTTCCCCCAGTTTCAAGCATCAGTAACTACTGATCAGTAATTGCTGACACAGTATTAGAATCGTTTCCAAAATATCATATAAATGAAATAATGCAACCTTTGGAGGTCTGACTTCAACTATTTTACTATGCTCACCAACAGTTCATTTCTTTTCATTGCTCAGTAGTATTCCATCATATGGATATATCATAGCTTATACATCACTAGTTGAAAGATATTTGAGTTTTTTCCAGTTTCTGGTCATTAGAATAAAGGTGCTATAAACATTTGTGTGAGCATAGGTTTTCATCTCACTTGGGTAAATACTTAGAAGTGGGTTGCTGGATCAAGCAGCAAGTATGTAATTAACTTTAAAGAAACTGTCACACTTTTGGCTGTCCATTTCCCATTGCGGCCAGCCAACACAATGGAAAAATGTACCATTTTCTATTCCTACCAACAATGCATCCTCACCAGTGCTTGGTATTGTTTTCTGCATTTTGCTTTTTAGTTTCAGTCATTTTAATAGGTGTTCAGTGGTATCACATTAGAGTTTCAGTTTGCATTTTTAAAGACATTGAGCATTTTTTCATGTACTTGTCATATATATATATTTATTTATATAAAATATATTTATATCAAATATATTATCAAATATATATATATATATTTAATGGTATCCAAATAGTTTGTCATAATGTTATTGGATTGGTTGTTTTATTATTATTTGGAGAGGTACAAGTCCTTTGCCAGACATGTGATTTGCAAATATTTTTTTCTCAGTCAGCGACTTGTCTTTTCATCCTCTTTGGAGTGTCTTTCACAGAGCAAAAAATTTTAATTTGGTAAGGTCTCCTTTATCAATTTTTTTCTTGTATGCATTATGCTTTGTTGTGACATCTGAAATCACTTTACTAACCCAGGTTTACAGTGTTACAATCGTCCTATGTTTTCTCCTAAAAGTTTTGTGGTCTTAGGTTTTAAATTTAGGCCTATGATAATTTTGAGTTAATTCTTATGTAAACATAAGGTATGGGTTGAGTTTCGGATTTTTTAATATGGACATTCAAGTGTAGCAACACCATTTGTTGAAATATATATTATTTAATATAAATGATGGCAAGTATCAATCATTAGCATTTAGATTTTATTGGATACATTTAAAGAGTAATAGTGAAGAATTAAATGCTTTTCTTTTCACGTGTCAGTATTCATAATATGTTGGATTAGATTCTTCACAAATATTTGAGATCATGAAAAACATTTTAGAGGGAAGAGTGATAATATGTGGAGGTTACATAGTTTTCCAAAATTATTTTAGGGAATATTGAAGAAGAAAAAAAAGTTCTGAAGACCTCTCTTAAGTATCAGCAGAAGAAATAAAGAGAGGGAAGGTTTTACTGAGGAATACTCCAACTCTGAAAGTTCACAGTTTGACACTAGCAGAGGAGAGTAAGAAAGAAAGAAGTAAAAAATAAAATGACAACCTGGTTTCTAAGTTGAGGGGGCTTTTGTTTGCGCGGTGGTATTGCCATGAACCAAGTTCAGAAACACAAGAGGAAGAGCAGACAGGGGTGGAAGAAAGGGCAAGAGCTCAATGCGGATTATGCCTTTGGATGAAAGCATGGAAAGAAGCACTTATTATTTTACAAGGTTTGAATTTGTTTTGTTTTGGTTTGGATTGGGTGGAGATTTTTCTTCCTATTCCCTTTTCTTTGTGTGTGTGTGTGTGTGTGTGTGTGTGAGCGCGCATGCATACATGGGTACAGTGAATGTTTATGTTGGACTATTTCTTTCTATAAAAATTGATGTTTGAGTCAGGCTAGCAGTAGAGAACTTTGTGTGGTGTGATGGAAAAGCAAAGATGGGAAACATGAAAGCTTGAAGTGTGAATTCCATCTCTACTACCACTGGTTGAGTGGCCTCGGGCAAGGTAACTTACTTCTCTGAATCTCACTTTCTTCGTGTGTATTATGGTAGTAATAACACCTACTTGAAACAGGATATTAAAATGGGATGTTTTTCTCTTGGAACTGCAACCAAGGAAAGATGGCAACAAGTACCCCCCTCCCCAACAAACTCGGTCTAATAAGAAAGGCTAGACAGATGCAGACAAGTTTGCCTATTTGTTTATGCCAAGTGAGTTATTAGGTCTGGGAGAGGGATACTAAAGTATAATTTTCAAAAAGTTATAAAGCAAATGAAGTACAAGATTATCCACATATAAGTACAAGACTACCCACACAAACTCACCACTAAAACCCTGGCACTAAGAGAGGGAAGAGCTGGGGAAGGTACCTAAGGCCATGGCATGCAGAGAGGAAAATAGTCCGCCTGATTGGCTGTCCCACTGATACCTACATCTCCAGGGACCCCTGGCCTCCATCTGTCAGGTCCATGGGAGTTACTCCGTGGCTGTCTAACCTGACAGCCATGGTCCCCAGGGACTGTAGGCTGTCTGTCCACTCTCTTCCACACCCTAATCAGAGAGCCCCTGAAACTTTGGGGTGCTCTGTCATAGTATTTTGAGGGATGAGGCTGGGTCTGCTGGAGGCCCCATGAATTTCCCCGGGTCTGTTGGCCTCACAGAGCACACCCTGGACATGGAGATTCTTTCCGGGTCTGAACTCTGGGAATCAACTCACAGAGTCTCTTTTCTCTGGGATCACCAAACCCACAGGAGATATTGGTATTTCCTCTCCAGGTCTGACCCAGAAAATGCAAGGATAGGCTTGGGTTCAGAATCTTCTCAACCACAGTCAGAGATGAGTTGGTACTAGTTGTGGTTGGTTTTCTCAAGCTCCTTAAAGAACTGAACCCAAGGCTTTTGAAAGTAAGAGCCGAGACTTTGCAGTCTTTGTTCTCCAGATCCCTCCTGACGTTCCTCCCGGGTCTGAGGGACAATGCCAGACTCTGGTCTGAGGCCAGCTGGCAAAAGCATCAGGGTGGAAAGAGGTGGGAAACCCCAGTTAATACTTCACGTCCTCTTACCACATTCATTTTATATGACGTACACCTTAGGTGTGATCTGCAATATTCCAGTTTTCATTAAGACCTGAATGGCTCAGTGTCCCATGGCAGCTGGCCCTGAGTCATCTTCCAGCTGTGGGTCTGTGGTCAAGTTTATCTGAGCACATTAAGGCCACGGGCACAGACCACAAACCCCGGGCTTGAGACAAGCTGTTTGGCACCCACTGGGAGTCTCAGAAACCCAAGCCTACGGCACAGCAAGGGGAGCAGGAAGGGAGAGCAAGAGTGAGGGGAGGCTGGTCTCCCGTGCCCTGTCCACATCAGGGCAGAAGCCCTGCCAGGATCAACAGCCTGCCTCCTGGCAAAGCCTCTGCCAGGCTCCCTCAACACTGTGGTCACCAAAGGACTGTGTTTTTCCTGAGATGTGGATTTTGAAATGACCTCCTGAGGTCTGGCAAACAACTGAGTTCTTAGAGGAAAGAGGACAGGGAGGTGACGCCTCGCTCCAAGGGGGTTATGAAAGCGGAGCAGGCTGTTACCGCATGGGAATAGTGCTACGGCATCATCAGTGAATGCGCAGTGTTCACCTCCACGGGGCAAAACTGCAGCCAGGGTGTGAAATCAAGTCACAGAAATGTGCACCCCCAAAGGAGACCACTGGGACAAATTCTAAAATGATACTATTCCTCAAACCACTTCACTTGGCTCATCTCTGCTCTCCTCTGCTTGAGCATGCACACTCATCACCTTGCCAATCTCCTGCCTCTGCTTCCTGCCTGTTTTCCTACTCTTTGCCTTCTGTCCTCTCTCATGACCTTTTTTTCTACAGAGGAAGCTTACCTTTACATATGTGTGCTAAGTCACTTCAGTTGTGTCTGACTCTTCGTGACCCTACGGACCGTAGCCTGCGAGGCTCCTCTGTCCATGGGATTTTCCAGACCAGAATACTGGAACAGGTTGCCATGTCCTTCTCCAGGGGATCTTCCCGACCCAGGGATCGAACCTGCGTCTCGTTCATCTCCTGCATTGGCAGGAGGGTTCTTCACCACTAGCGCCACCTGGGAAGCCCACCTTTACAAATGTGCTGTGTGTGTTCAGTTGTTTCAATCATGTCTGACTCTTTGCAACCAATGGACTGCAGTTCACCAGGCTCCTCTGTCCATGGGATTCTCCAGGCAAGAATACTAGAGTGGGTTGCCGTGCACTCCTCCAGGGGATTTTCCTGACTCAGAAATCGAACCCTTATCTCTCGCGACTCCTGCATTGCAGGCAGGTTCTTTACCCACGGAGCCACCTGGCATGCCCACCTTTACACATACTTAATTATGGAGCATCTTAGCACTTGGTGCATTTTGATCCACAGCAGAGAGCCCCAGTCAGGCCCTGCGCTTTGCGGGTCTTGCCCTGATCATCCTCTGCTGTGCTTTTCTCCATGCAGTGGGCAGTCTGCTAGGTCAAGAGAGCATGATGACCCAGAGCCCTCAAACCACCAACTGCAAACATGGTCCCTGGATTTCCCACTCCATTAGCTGCAGACAGCTTCTAGAACCCACACTAGCTGCTTCCCTGTGTCTTTCCTCCAAAATTCATGAGGCCCTGGGGGTAGAGGGCAAGGGGAAGGTGTTTGTGAGAAGAATGGACAGAACATGGACATGTGGACTGAGGTGTTCACACACTTGCCCAGAGGGTCTCTTAAGCAGCCAGGAGTTGGCTCTCCCTGTGTATTTGTGTTCTAGGGCAGGATCTCAGGGACTCTGAGAATCCAGACTCCTTCCAAGACATTAGGAAGGTATACTTATCAACTTAGGATGATAGAACATATTTTATTCAACAGCTTTCAGCTTGATGTATAAAACTAAAAGAAGATAATATGGAACAAATCTATTTGTCCTCTTGCCCCCAACGTTGTAAATATGAGGGGGTGGGCCTGGACTCTAGTATCATGTGTGGGGTTTGTATTCACTCAGATTTATCTCCTTTCCTATGAAGACTCATAAACTGCCTTGAAGAAAATAAAAGATATGCGGAGTGGTTAGGTTGGCCTTGATGACACAGTAAGAGGCATGAGCAAATCCCAACTTGGAATTAGATTGGCACATTTTTTTTCTGCCTCTTCAACTCTTCCAACCTGAGCCCTCAAAGTCAAGATATTCCAAAGGCAGATTTTAAAGGGCTTTTTAATATTTTGCTCACTGTGCTTATCTGAAGTGCTACTAACTTCACAAGGACGCGCTTAAGGAATTCTTTACTATCACGTCGGTATTTCAGGAAGATTTGATTGGTTCTGACGAATTCCTTGACTTCACAAAGGAGGTACATATATTCTGTACTGTGGAGACTCTAAATGAACTTCCCTGTACTGGTTGTGAGCTTATCCACTGTTGCCTTTAACCCCATACTGAAAGTGGAACTTGCTAAGCTCTAATGCTAAGTCATCATGATGGACTCACAATAAAGAGCAGTTTGATAATATGAAAAGGTTACTGCCCAGTGTCACTGTGGGAAAAGTGTTTCCTTGACATGAATTTATACTTGAGTAGAATGGTTAAGAAATATTTTTATTGATTTGTGAGATGGCAATTTGTAAAAACTTTGCACCACATAGCTTTTTGAGGTTGGCAACAGTACCATTAAAAAATAAGCAGGCTGAATTTTCAGTCCACACGCATGCTAAGCTGCTTCAGTTGTGTCCAACTCTGTGCAACCCCATGGACTGTAGCCCACTAGGCTCCTCTGTCCATGGGATTTCCCAGGCAAGAATACTGGAGTAGATTACTATTTCCTTCCCCTTAAATGTCATATATATAAAGTACTTATTCACACCTATACCCATGCACAAATTTGATCTGAATGTTTTGGGTAGGATACTCAAAGATCTAACAATTAAGAAAAAAGTGTTTCCTCCAGCCCCACAGACTTCTTTATTTCCCATTCATGAAATGTACATATTTACATATATTATATATGTGCTTTGAAGGTTCATCCTGAAAACAGGAAACTTGCCTTAATCTTGACTGACTTTAGACACAGTGAGACATATTCATTTTATAGTTCAGAGAAACTGGTAAAATGTCAGACAAGCTTAAAACTGAATTCTGACCAATCCAGTGACTAACTATAAAGCCCAGGAAAAATCCTTCAATATGCTGAAAACCTCATCTGTAAAATGGGAGTAATGATAATAATCATTACTACCTTATAGATTATTCTGAGAACTACATAACAGCAGACACATAGAATACTTGACCTACTACCTGACTCATAGCAAATGCTCAATAAATGATGGATGTGTTTGTAATATAATTATTACCATTGTTTTTTTTTAATTAGTTCCTGAAATTCACTTTTGTAGAAGTATATCAATTCTACAATTTGTCTACCAGTTTCTTCCAAACAAGTATCTGGAGTACTTTATTTCAAAACTTTATTTTGTCAGCTTCTGACTGCTTCCTCTGATGAGGTCAGAACCAATGGCCCAGGGTTAGTGTAAGTTCCTTGCCTGTACCTATTCTTCTGGCTACAACTTAGAATATAAAAGCACACCCTCAAAACAGCAGAGAGCTATAAAAGGCTCATATGAAGTTGAGAGAAGCTCTCAACTTCTAGTGGGACAATGTGTGCGTTTCTAACACAACTGAAACATTTTAACTCCAGATTTTAAATGCTTTCCCTAGTGACTCAGCAGTAAAGAATCTGCCTGCAATGCAGGAGGTGCAGGAGCCCTGGGTTCAATCCCTGGGTTGTGAAGACCCTCTAGGGAAGGAAATGGAAACCCTGGAGAATCCCATGGACAGAGGTGCCTGGTGGACTACAGTCCATGGGGCCGCAAAGAGAATGACAGGCCTGAAGCGACTTAGCACGCAGCACCTCACATTTCACCAGCTTCTAACAAGCCCCTCTTTGTTGTCGTCATTCAGTCGCTCAGTCGTACCCCAACTCTTTGCGACCCCATGGACTGCAGCACACCAGGCTTCCCTGTCCTTCACTGTCGCCCAGAGTTTGCTCAAACTCCTGTCCATTGAGTCCATAATGCCCTTTTTCCCCCCAAAATAAGGGCAACATCGCCATCTACTGTTTCTATTTCACAATCACTGAAGAGAAATTGCTTGCTCTCCTCAATGTAAAGCTGGGAAAACTGCTCTACCTTATAAAACTAATAAAGCAGTTTCTATTTCAATTTCCAGAATAAACTCCATTTCCCCGAGATTCACTGTTTGAAAATCTTTTGTTGGGGCCTGACGGTGGCTCGATATTGACAGCGGATCTTGGCTAAAATTTTAAATTTCTTCTCTCGAATTTTGTACCACGTGTCTCTGTCTTCAAGCCTTCACCCTCAACTTAGTTATACTTAAAACTGACTAATAAATGGCAAATCATGTGTGGTTTGATACCTCTGCCTTGAAAATTGGACTGGGAGGTGGGAGAAGCTGGAGAAATTTTGAGAAGCCAAGCCTGTGGTTACTGCTCAGAAAATAGTTATCCTTGCTTGACAGAGCTACTTAAGACCTGGGAAAAGTGGAGTCAGCTATGTAGATCAGCTCTGTGGTACCCCAACCCCAGACCCTCAACCTGTCCCACCCCACAGACAGCTGACAGCTCTGTCATCTCCTGGATGTCATTTTTTCCTGTGCTTCTACCATGATTTATTACTGCATACCAACAAATGGCTAATACAGAGCTTTTTATTAACTGTAAAGTGGTTTTGGAAACAGTTTGTATGAAAGGCACTTTGCAAAATCAAGCCCTAAGTACTGTGTGAAGCTGGAGAAGAGGTACCCTTTCTACATTTATGTATGTACTGGTCTAGCATTTTATTTTTCCATCACCTCACTTGGCCCTGGGAAACATCTTTTGTCTTGGAATGGCTCTCTTCCACACTTTGGTGTTAGTTCAGTTTCTGGTGAACTGTTTCTGCCCCTGGGTGTGTTCCTCAGACACCAAGACTGCAAGATTCCTGTGTAATAATGTGGGAAGGGACAGTTAATTTTCCACAAACAATAAAACATAAAGTGTCTTTACCTCCTACCAGGATAAACTGCACACCCCTCACAAAAAACAAGGACCCCAGTTTGCATGTTGGGCAGGAAGCAAGATGATTTAGAACAAGTAAGGTTTTTCTCATCTTTGGAAGTATATTCATCGTCACCGCCAGCCTGGATTCCAACCCTCAGATTTCAGCTCTTTTTGGGGTCGTTTCCCTCCTGGAATTGGGATCAAAGTAGACACAACTCATGGCCTGGCCAGGGTACACCCCTGGGGGAGGCGGCTTGGTTCACTTTAGAGCAGGCAAGGGGTTTTCCAAAACTAAAAGCAGGGAAGGAGAGCATTCAGAAAAAAATGCTGTTAACACGTGATGTGCACTTCTCCCCCAGCTCCTCCCCTGCTGCTCACAGTTACTCACAGATGTTTAGGAACAGCCTCAGTTAGTCAGTCAGTTCAGTCGCTCAGTCGTGTCCAACTCTTTGTGACCCCATGAATCGCAGCACACCAGGCCTCCCTGTCCATCACCAACTTCTGGAGTTTACTCAGACTCATGTCCATCAAGTCGGTGATGCCATCCAGCCATCTCATCCTCTGTCGTCCCCTTCTCCTCCTGCCCCAATCCCTCCCAGCATCAGGGTCTTTTCCAATGAGTCAACTCTTCGCATCAGGTGGCCAAAATATTGGAGTTTCAGTTTCAGCATCAGTCCTTCCAATGAACACCCAGGACTGATCTCCTTTAGGATGGACTGGTTGGATCTCCTTGCAGTCCAAGGGACTCTCAAGAGTCTTCTCCAACACCACAGTTCAAAAGCATCAATTTTTCGGTGCTCAGCTTTCTTCACAGTCCAACTCTCACATCCATACATGACCACTGGAAAAACCATAGCCTTGACTAGACGGACCTTTGTTGGCAATATAATGTCTCTGCTTTTTAATATGCTATCTAGGTTGGTCATAACTTTCCTTCCAAGATGTAAGCGTCTTTTAATTTCATGGCTGCAGTCACCGTCTGCAGTGATTTTGGAGCCCAAACAGCCTAAGTAACCTCCACTTCTATAGTCCCTCAACATACGAAGCCACAGAAGCCTCACCTCAGCGCCTCTGATTCTGGTTCAAATGTAATTAAAAACACAACTTAGTTTTTTTCTTAAGTTTTGATTCCCTTATCTCATTTATCCCATCCCTTAACCCACCCTCCTGAAGAAGGAAACGGCAACCCACTCCAGTACTTTTGCCTGGAGAATTTCATGGACAGAGGAGCCTGAAGGGCTACAGTTCATGGAATCTCAAAGAGTTGGACACAACTGAGTGACTAACACACTTAGCCTACCCTCCACCTTGGGCAACCGCTAATAAATGATCTCTGTATCTATGAGTTTGTTGTTTTTGTTTGTTTGTTTGGGTTTTTTGTCTTGTTTTGGTTTGTTTTCTTTAGACTCTATGTATTACTATCCTGGGGTAATTATAAATTAGGCTCATAGATAGAGTTTTTTAGACTCCAAAGCAATTCCAGTTGCAAATTCTGGTTATAGGTTGTTTTTTGTTTGTTTTCCTTTACTCATTATGTCAGTATATTCACCTGGAGTCAGGAGTTTGGACAGATCAACTTCCAGATCTCCTTTACTTCACAGTGGGAAGCTCTCTAAGATTGTCAGCATTTTCTAAGAGTTTCTGCTCACACCCTGAGTGTGCCATGAACTGCCTGCTGTCCCATGTGACTTTTGAGGTCCTACAACTGAAATGCATATTGAAAATATACTAAAAATGCCTTCTGGGCACTATGGTTTCAACTTTTTTATTCTCCACCTTCTTTTAGATATTGGCCCAGTAATTCCTTACTATTCAGCATCTTGCTGCTTTCATAAATACTTTTTCATATTTCATCGTGTATTTTTACTTTTGTTCCACCGGAAAGGTGGATTTAAATACCTAGCCCACCTTATTCATTGAAATAGGGACCATTTCAGTTTGAATCAATAGTTGTTATAGTAAATATGAATTTTATAGGGTAAGTTTCTTTGCTCAACAATAGATACAAATGTTTCACTTGCTTTAACTAGCAGGAAAAATAAATTATTAATGCAGTGTAAGTAAAGCCACTCCCTTTCCTCCACTGGCTAAGAATTTCTTCTTTGCCAATTCAGTTCTAGGACCTTTAAATTTGCAAAATTGAGACAATGAATAAGGAAGAATGAAAGGCTTTGAAACATGTTTGAGTGGTTTATATTGGAAAGGGCTCAGAGTTACTAGAAATAGAAAAAAATTCAAAATCTGAGAAAGAAGGGATGAAAATATAGTTTGTAGGATTGGTCTTGGAGTCAAGTTAAACATATGGAGAAAGGGGGAATAAAGGCTTCCCAGGTAGCTAACTAGCCTCTGAGGTAATAAAAAGATATACAGAAAGATAATCTTAAAAGCTTTTACTGTGTTTTCAGAATGAAGGAACTCCTAATAAAGTCTTGAGAGCTCTTAGAAGAGAATTAAATTGATTCTCTAAAAATTTATTAGATTTCAGAATGATATTCCTTCAAATGACTCTCTCCATTTAATCTTTTACAAAACTACCTGGGTTTACTCTGATTATGTCATGTGCCTGACAAGTGTTCATTTTTAATGATAAAATAATATATAAAATTCAAATGGCATAATTTATCTAATAATTCCAAAATTTACTGAACGTTTAGAATGTTTGTAATTGTTAAAATATTGGAGTGAACATCTATTTTTTATTATAAGACATTTCTAACATGAATGTTCCACTGTCAAATCTTAACAGTTTTTGACATTGTTTCAGATCTTTTGCTTTTAAGAAAAAGAAAATTTAAAGATGTGGTAACAGACCCATTCTTGATAAAATACTCCCAGCTCCCTCCAAAAGATGATCAGTAATGTGAATTTGATATTATTCCTGAATGTACACTTTAAAAAATAGATGTATGCATCAAAAAGCAATATGCAACATTATTTAGCTTTTAAATTTTTTCCTAAATGTCATCATACTGTATATGAGTTTTTCTGATAATATTGTAGTTTTGAAATTTAGTCATGTTGATACATGTAACTCTAATTCAGTTATTTTAACTTAGATTTATTATATTTTACCTATCATTTCAAGATGTCTATAGTGAGAAGATTTTCAGGTAACCAGATCTGTAATACTACTAGCAATAGACGTTCTCAGCATCTTCATATACAGTTTTTAATTTCTTTTCCATTATGCTTTCAGAGGAAAAAAAAACCCAGGAGCAAAGTTTACAAGATAAACATTTTTATGTTTAGGGCCACCATTTCCATTGTAGAGTTGTGTTCACTAAGATCCTTTTGGTAGATTTTGATTAATATTGTCATATAGCTTTCTAAGACAGTTGTAAAAGTAAATCTGACTCACTACAAACACATTAGCATATTTGATTATCATGTTCAGATATTTTCTAATTTGAGTAGTTTTAAATGGCACTTCAAACTTGCTTTAATTTGTATTTCTTTGAATTTGCACTGGGAATTTGCACTGGAAGGAACATTTTTCCTGGATAAATATTTGCATTTCCTTTCTTGTTATAAAAAGATATTTAAAATTTCTTAAGAGATCTTTATATTGGCTCAGCTTTTTGTGCTCTTTCTAGAAAACAGCCACTTCTACTTGAATTGACTATTTCTCAATGGCCAAATACACACTTAGGGCCTCAGCTAGAAGAAGCAAGAAATAACTTCTCGACTTCCAAAAGCAAAAACCAGAGGCGGACCCTTCAGTAGAAAGAACTACTACAAAACCACCCTGCATTGTCATTACTGTTGAGGTAAAGTAAACAGAGCCACAAATGAAATAAAACAGATTGCAGGTTTAATTCAGTTTAACAAAATCCACTGAGAATCAATTTTGAGCAGGAATCATCTGTCCTGAGGCAAGGAGGAGATAAGGAACTTAGTCTTCAGTGTATGGCTGGAGAAAAAGGAGGATGGCCTAAGGAAAATAAAGACAGACACTGCTTTCTGGTTCTTTGCCCAGCCCCATAAGACAGAAGGACAATAGAAATGTAAAAGGGAGACTGACTATTACTCTGAGGGGGCTGGATGCCTCTCCTAACAACCAGTGAAGAAGGGAATTCTGCAGTGCTGGTAACTTGTGTCTGAGCTGTTCTGACCCACACCCAGCAGTAGAACTGTCCTCCACGGAAGTTTCAGATGGCAGCAAGCTGTAAGAAAGCGCTTCAGTCTGGGGGCCTTCCTGGAAGCTTTGCACCCACTTGGTTGAGTGTCTGTGTGACATAGATTGGTGATGGTAATGAGTATTTACCGTATTTGCCAGCTCGTGGACTAAGTGTGGGCTATTTTTCCTACCTCAACTTTCTGCTTTGATCTCTGGACCTCTTCACTTAGCAGATAGCCCCTCTGAACACCAGCTTGGCTTTCAACTTGGGTTTAACACTTTTATCTCTGCTGTCATCATAAGTGGTTCATAGATTAATGTCTATGTGCACATGTTTCTAAATAATACAAAAAGCTTTCCTTTTTGTAATCTTCATATGCAATAATTCATAATCTAAATAGGATTTTTGGTTCTCAAATAGACGTGGAGTCATTAGAAAATGCTTTTAGTTGTAATAGGGGAGGACGTTAATGAATGAGAAATTTCCTAACCCCTCCCTACTACAAATTACTATAAAACAGATTACAGCCCTCCACCTTCATCACTACCACTCCTCCTTCAGTTGAGTCACAAGGAAACTTGCATTCCAGTTGTGAACCGCGGCCTTAACAGGCGATTTGATGACCAAAACAGAGTACTGTTGGCACTGACTATTCATTCTCCATCACTGCCTATCATGCACAGATGAATAAGAAATGAAAAAGAAATGCATTTATCTTTTAAGTGGAGCAATTTGAATTTGACTCAGTTTGGAGAAAGATGGAGAATTTTGTAACCGTTCTTCCTTTTAAGTTGACACTATTAATGTGCACAATTATGTTTGTCAGCACCCTACTGAAATGTGAAAATGTGGTTGAAACAGTTTTTAAATAAAAACATAATGACCTACAGCGGAGAGCAATTATAAAAAAATTTTTCAGCACTCAAGCCAAGTAATGGACCTTCCTCACTGGCCCTAACTGAGCCTTTAGATACATGCCAAGTACAGCACACACTCTACTTAATTTCCTTTGCTTCAACTCTCATTATAATTATGTTTATTTTAAAAATCAATGCCAAATTGGCTTCCTTAGATGTTGGCCTTGCAGTTTAAAGAGTTTGTATAGTTCCTAAGATAGTGTAAATTATCTACCACAAATATCCCAAACCATTTGGCGGGGGGCAGGCGTATGAGGTTTTACTTTTCATACGGTTTAGAATTATGACTTAAAAAAAAGTTTCTGTGGTTTTCCCTTAGAATGGGCACTAGAATTTAGTTTCTTGGTTTTTAACTCAGTCATGACTCATTCTCTGAGACCCTGCTTCTATGTCATTGTTTGGGGCAATATTTCTTTGTCCTGCACATGCTTCTCGCAGGCACATCAGGACAGTACATCTGTGAAGCCCAGTGAGCTTCTCAGGACAACACTATATGAAGGGCTTTGAACTATGGATCAGAAGACCTGGGTTCTGTTCCAGATATGCCCCTTACGAAGTCAAAGCCTGGGTCATGTAGCCTCTCAAGTCTCAAGTTTCTTCACCTTTAAGATGTAGATGAAAATATCCACTTTCACACCTCCCAAGGTGAGCAAGGACCAAATAAGACCATGTGATAGCTTTGTAAACACTAAAATATATTTCTAAATCTCAATCTTTGGGGAAGCCAGTTATGTTGTAGTCTAGAGAAAAATATTGGTTAGCGCTCTTTCAGTTCCAAGTACTTAAAGTAAAAGCAGGATTAAGACTAACAAAAATATATTGGCTCAACAGGCAAAAATGAACTGAATTTCAAATATAGGCATACTTTGTCTTATTCTGCTTCACCTCATTGTACTTCGTAGATTCTGGACTTTTTACAAATTGAAGGTTTGTGGCAACACTGAATTGAGCAAGTCTATTAGTGCCATTTTTCTAACAGCATTTGCTCACTTTGGGACTCTGTGCTATAATTTGGTAACTGAAACTCCAATACTTTGGTCACCTCATGCGAAGAGTTGACTCATTGGAAAACACCCTGATGCTGGGAGGGATTGGGGGCAGGAGAAAGGGACGACAGAGGATGAGATGGCTGGATGGCATCACCAACTCGATGGACATGAGTTTGAGTAAACTCTGGGAGTTGATGATGGACAGGGAGGCCTGGCGTGCTGCGATTCATGGGGTTGCAAAGAGTTGGACACGACTGAGCAACTGAACTGAACTGAATATTTCAAACTTTTCATTATTATTATATCGGATAAGGGACTTGTATCTGAGATACATAAACACTCTTTTTTGTTGTTCAATCACCAAGTTGTGCCCGGCTCTGTGACCCCAGGGACTGCAGCATGTCAGACTCCTCTGTCCTCCACTGTCTCCCGGAGTTTGTTCAAATTCATGTTCACTGAGTTAGTGACGCTATAAACACTCTTACAACTCAATAATAAAATGACAAACATCTCAATTTAAAAATGGGCAAAGGATCTAAGTAGATTTTCTCCAAGAAAGCAGCCAATAAGCACAAGGAAAGATGCTTGACATCATTATTCACCAGAGAAATGCAAATCAAAACCACAATAAGACATTACTTCACACCCACTAGCATGGCTAGAATTTAAATGTCAAATAATAGTAAGTGCTGGCAAAGAAATGAGAACACTTGCTGCTGGTGAGAATGTAAAACAGTGTGGCCACTTTGGGAAACAGTTTGGCAGTTATTCAATTAAACAGAATTATCACATGATCCAGAAGTTCCACCCCGTTATATATATATATGTATATATATATATATACACAAAATAAATAAAAGCACAAATCTACCCCAAACATGTATATGAATTTTACAGAAGTGTAACTAACAATAAGCAAGAGTGAGAACAACTCAAATATCTATCAGTTGACGAGTGGGTTAATAAAATGTGGTTTTTGTGTACAATGGAATATTATTTCACCATAGAAAGAAATTATACCTGCCATATTATGAATTACCCTTGAAAACATTAGGCTGAGTGAGAAGACACAGAATACCATATATTAATTGTATGATTCCATATATAAGAAATAACCAGAATAGGCAACTCTGTAGAGACAGAAAGATGGTTGCTAAGCATGGTTGCTTAGGACTGGAGAGAAGGGGAGAAAGGGGAGTGATAACTAAATGGGATAGGGTTTCTTTTTGAGGTGATGAAAATATCCTGAAATTGACTCTGGTGATGGTTGTACATATTTCTCAGTGTACACTGAATTATACACTCTAAATGGGTGAATTGTATGGTATCTGAATTATGCCTCTTTATAGCTGTTTAAACAAAAATAATAGCTTATGTACTGATCAGTCGAGTGTCCAGGCCCACTCTCACCCATTCACAGCTCTTCCTCCATCTGTCGGCTTCTTTACTCGGCAGCAGAGATGACAACTAGTGGCTCCCAGCTGGGCTTTTACCACTTCCTTTCCCAGCTCAGGCTGCCATAACAAAACATGATGGACTGGGTGGCTTAAACACAAAATTTTATTTCTCATGGTTGTAGAAGTTGGGAAGTCAAAGAGAAAAGTTTCAACAGGGTTCAGTTCCAAGTAAGGACTCTCTGGTGTGTGCATATGTTGGGGGTTTGGAGAACACATTCTGATGTCTCTTCCTCTTCTCATAAGGACTCTAATCCTACAGGATTTGAGGTCCATCTTATTTAACCTTAGTTACGTTCCAAAAGGCCCAATCTTCAAATACGTTAGAAGTTAGCACTTCATCGTACGAATTTTGGGGGAGGCATAGGCATCCAGTTCATAAAAACTCCTTTTTCAAGCCCAGGTGAAAAGCACACTTTTCCCCCAAGGGGTTAGCAAACCCTATGGCTGCCTATCCTTGGCCCAATTTCGACCATAAGCTTGTTTTTCTAACACTTTGACTAGCTATGCCAGAGTCAGGTGTCCAACCCAAAAGCCTCAGGTGGGTTAGTCCCACCAAAACAAGATAAGACAAGAAAGAAACTATAAACTCTCATCAAAGAAAAGGGGCAGAGTGAGGCCAAATGCTAATGCCTACTCCACAGTGCAAGGCTACAAGCCAGGGAGGCTGCATGCCAGGGTTGGGTGGTGCAGAGACCACTTCCGTAAGCAAGGGTAAATCATTAAACCTCTCTATGACCTTAACATCACCAGACCAAAGCACTGAAGACAAGGAGAGACAACACGTGAAAGCCCTTAATGATCAGAACCCTCAGCACTGGAGGGCTAGGAAGGAATTTAGTGATCTTCTTATTTGACAAACTAAAAAAAAAAAGATCTACTCTAAAAGAAGATGTAAGACAGCCTGCTATGAGAATCAAAATGGCTTTCACATCACTAGACTTGAGAAAGAAATTTATTTGCTAATTGTAATAACTTTAAGCATACCACTTCATCTCCCTCGGTCTCATTTTATAAGTTAACTCTCAATAATACTAATACTACTAATAACAGATGTATTAGTTAACTATGGACTTTCTTGTTGGCTCAGATGATAAAGAATACACCTGCAAGCGGGAGACCTGGGTTTGATGCCTGAGTTGGGAATATGTCCTGGAGGAGGGCATGGCAACCCATTCCAGTATTCTTGCCTGGAGACTCCTCATGGACAGAGGAGCCTCGTGGGCTACAGTCCATGGGGTTGCAAAGAGTGGGACTTGACTGAGCGAATAAGCACAGAACAGCACAATTAACTACTTGGGGAGAATTCCTTCACGATGTTTACTACACCATCACAATCTAGTACATTTGAAATATCTTGCAATTTTGGTTGTCAATTATACATCAGTAAAACTGAAATTTAAAAAAATTAATTAAAAGAAAATTAAAATAAATTAAAATAAAATAAAATATAAATTAAAATTATAAAATTATAATTTTATATATTATATAATATAATAATTATATAATATATAATAATATTATACTATATATTATATATAATTATAAAATAAAATTAAAAGAAAATTTTAAAAAATCTTATAACTATTCTTGAGACTAAATGTGCAAATGTAGCACACTTTACAAAAGCCAAAAGTGACATATTCAGATGTGAGGTTATTGGATTTGAAACATAAGGAAGTTTCTCTGGAATGTAACATCTCTAGGGAGAGGAAATTGAGTATAAAATTTTACCTTTTTGTAGGTGGTCTCATTAGTGCAAAGCTCTGGACTTAGCTCTGGACAAAGTTCTTGAACCGCCCCCCACCCCCATTACACCACTTTGAGACCCTGGACCTCTGAGAACTTCAGTTTCCTCTTCTATAAAAAGGGGATGACAGCGCTCACTTTGGTAGCACATACACTGAAACTGGACCAATACAGAGATTAGCAAGGCCCCTGTGCAAGGATGTCAGGAAAACACATTCTTCTATTTGGAAAATAGATAAGCAACAAGGATATATTGTACAGCACAGGGAATTGTAGCCATTAGCTTGTAATAACTTTTAATGGGAGTATAATCTGTAAAAATACTGAATCACAATGCTGTACACCTGAAACTAAAATTGTAAATCAACTATACTTCAATTATAAAAGTGGGAGTGGCAATTCCTACTTGAGATACTCTAAGATTAAATAATGACATAAAAAGCCTTAAATCTAGTGGGTATTCAGAGGTCTCAGCGACTCCTTTCTCTCATCTATGTGACAAGAGCAGAGTTGGAGTATCCTGCAATAACTCTATCCCAAATTGTTTCCCAGGCAGTTTAGTTACTCCGCCAGAGTCCACGTTAGTCTAAGAAAAACAAAGTTTTCTATTCTGAGGGAGACAAAAATGTGCTTAAGGAAAAAAAAAGCATCATCTCCGCTCCTGAGGGCAGGATCCAAGACTTCTTCCCTTCTCAAAAGAGAATGAAGTAAACGTTGAAGTCACAGATGTCATTGTCGACAGGAGCCACACGAGGGAGCCTCTGTCAGAGAAAACACACATCCTGCAGTTTCACACACCCTCTCGCGGGCAAGGCACGCACCGCTCAAATATAACCTCCGCGTGGGGGAGAGGTGCTCGCTGCCTTGTGAGACAGGGTCTCCACGTGAGGTGAGCTAGGAACCAATTGCCCGGTGGGGCGGGGTCTCCGCGTGAGGGCGAGGCGCGCGTTGCCTTCTGGGTCTGGGTCTCCGCGTGAGGGAGAGGCTCGCGTTGCCTTCTGGGGCTGGGTCTCACGTGAGGAAGAGGAGCGCATTGCCTGGTGGGAGGGGGTTGCTTCGCGGCCAGGGGGAGATCCACCTTGCTTCGCCCCTGAACCGCAGAGAGCTGACGAGATCCTAGCCAGTCAGTCTTCAGTTCGCTCTGATTGGCGTTTGATAACACTGAAGTCAAAATAAGGACGAAAGATCTTTTTTAAACTATTAATAGAAAATACGTTCAGGTTACGTTATTTTTTTTCCCAAGACACTCTTCACCAAATAATGGTGAAATTGGAGAACTTCCAAAAGGTAAGACCTAAGTCACAATGACAGTTATATTGACTGGACGAGAGGGGACCCGAAGAGAGGAAAGAGGGAACGAGGAGAGGAAGGCAGGCGGGTGGAGTCAAGGTTTCTTTAGTTGGTCTGCACCTGAATTTAGTGTGACTCAGGTTAAGCAGGAAAATCCCCTTCAGTTAGGATCCTGGGATTATGTCAGCCCTCTGTCTTACCTCTTAGAAAAGAACCTCTCGAAAGACTGCAGGTTTAACAACAAATGAGGATCTGCTTCTATTTGTGTATTTTTCGACACAGTTTTCTCAAAACAGGGCACCTGTGGGACCGAAATGTTCAATAATCCTCAAAGAACAAAAGCCACCGAGAAGCGTTTAAAGCGCAGTTAAGATAACAGCCGGTGCCTGGGCGTGGTCAAGGGGGTGACTAATTTCTTAAGCAAATACTTTGGCACCTAACTAAACACTGGCTCCTTTTGCTTCTGGACTTGAGCTTTTCACCCTAACTCTGTCACCCTCAATCAGAGTGGGCTGGAGCCCCAGGGCTGCCCCTCCACGCTCACCCCCAAAATGACTTCTGGCACAGAGCTTGGGTGTTATATCGCTGGGGTTGACATTTTAAAAATACGTTTAAGGAGGGTGACTTTGCCCAGCTCCCCAGCCCCAATCATCCTCCCTCGCTATTCTCTGCTTCCTCCCCTTGTTCATGAGTCTTCTTATTTATATTTGTTGTTGTTTAGTTGCTGAGTTGTGTCCAACTCTTTTGTGCCCCATGGACTGTAGCCCTCCAGGCTTCTTTATCCTTGGGATTTCCCAGGCAAGAATACTGGAGTGAGTTCCCATTTCCTTCCCCAAGGGATATTCCTGACCCAGGGATGGAACCTGTGTCTGCTGCGTTGCAGGTGGATTCTTTACTGCTGAGCCAGCATGGAAGCCAAAGTATTAGAGATATAATAACCAATAACCACTTATTAAATGACCCCTTCTTCAAATAATTATATCCTAGCGATTACTATGAAGGAGACTAAATTACTGATGCGAAAGAGTAGTTATTGTAGGTTCGGCCTCAAGAATTCAAACATATAAGAAACATCTTATGCATGTTATTACTGTGTAGTTGTTACCATTAGTTGTAGTTGTTAGGGGTAAACCAAATCACCCGTCAGGAAGCTCCGGTCCTAACAAAGCTCCATGCCTATAACTTCATCCATTGTCCTGTCATCAGCAGACTTCCCCTTTATATAATTTATTAATTATCTCATTCAAAAATCCTGTAGTGAAACCTTCTATCTGCTCACAACTAAGATAAGCCACTGGAGATAAGAAACTGATTACATCAATTACTTAATCTAATTGGAAAATCAAATATATAACAATGCCATGAGCCAAGAAAAAAGATGGGAGGGCTGCAATGGTTTGGCAATGGGATGTCAGAGGAGTTTCACAAAGAAGCTGTCTTTTAAGTTGTGTCATAAAGAGCAAAATGTTGCCAGTTGGGAAAAGTCATCTGTAATGTTTTATGTAAATGTTTTTCTCATTCATAAAGTTTGTATAAGAGCATGGATTTGGGAGACACTTGGTCCTTAGATACTTGACAAGATAAGGCATTGATGGCAGATGCTGTTTCACAATGACAAACAAATTTGTTAATTTTAAAAATAACTCAGCACTCTCATTTAGTTCAAAAATGTACTGATACCATAGTATCAGTGAAGAAGTCAGAATGGAGTAAAGTGGGAAAGAGAAAGGATGTGAAAATCCCTTAGATTTTAGGTGGGTACTTAGAATGTCCACCATATATTCCTAATAGTACCTATCAGTCAAGGTTAAATGGAAAACAATTTACATGGTCCATAGGGTTCATAAGATAAAAAACAAATCAGTTCTTTTGCTTATCATTCTCTTCATTTAATTAGACATTCAGCAACCTTCAGTTCAGTTCAGTCGCTCAGTCGTGTCCAACTCTTTGTGACCCTGTGAATCGCAGCACGCCAGGCCTAAGTGCCCATTAAATTGTAAGCCCTGCATAAAGTCACTGCGGTCAGGGCGCTTCCACACTGGTGTGAAAAACATAGAGCAAAGAAAGCAACTCCAGTGCAGGCAACGAGGCTATGGCAGGGGCATGTGGATTAGCATAGAGGGGTAGAGCAGAGGAGGGACCTCCAATGTAGCCTTATGGAATCAGAAAACTTCCCATAGCATATGATTCTGAGCATCATCTTGAGTAAGGTCAAGGACAGACCAGGCAGTTAAACTGGAATGTTCAACTGCAAGGAAGCAAAAGCCCTCTGCAGATGGTTAGTCTGGCAGAAGTAGATCGCTCTCACAGGACAGTGGGAGCTGAAAATGAACTTAAGGAGAGGTTCATTTTCAGAATGATGTAATTAATATGGGAGGCAAAGAGACAAGTGAGAACTATATAATCTTTTTATATTGTCTTTTTGGTCAGTCCACAAGGTTTGGGTCTAAGTTAGAGGACTGTTAAATCACTTCAGTCGTGTTCGACTCTGTGCGACCCCATCTCTGGGATTCTCCAGGCAAGGACACTGGAGTGGGTTGCCATTTCCTTTTCTGATGCATAAAAATGAAAAGTGAAAGAGAAGTTGCTCAGTCATGTCCGACTCTTCGCGACCCCATGGACTGCAGCCTACCAGGCCCTCCGTCCACGGGATTCTCCAGGCAAGAGTGCTGGAGTGGGGCGCCATTGCCTTCTCCAAAGTTAGAGGACTAGAAGAGAATAAAGATTTGGACTTAGTTTTAAGTGGGCTTTGCATGGGTTTGCTGAAGAATTAGCATAGGAAACAGTGCAAAAGATACAGAGTCAAGGAATGCAGCTCTAAAGTGGTGTCTTAATTCCTCAGGAATGTATCCAACATGTTCAGAGGATATGGAGGAAGACAGCCTTCAGTAGAGAGGAGCCCCAAAACTTGGTCCACATCAATACCCAAGGAAGTCCACCTCTACCAGGTGAGGGAATTACTCCTCTGCCCTGGCTTTATAATCCCAAATGGTTTCTTCTCATCATGTTAGAGTTAGAGCAGGCTTAACGTTGTGCGGCTCCCAGTGTTGGAAATCAGAACTGAAGTCATAGCAAATCTATTGGTAGAACAGAGATAGAGATTTGAGTTGTTTAGAAGGAAAACATCAATAAGATCAAGCGATGGATTGTGCTAGGGGGTGAGCAAGAAAATAGTCACTCATGGTGCTGTGATTAACTGAGTATCATTTTATTTCTAATTCAGGAGAAATGGGGGAGAAAGAGCTTACATCAACTGAACACTGTCCATATGCCACTTGTTTACATAATTTATTTAAATCTCATAACCCCTCTCTGAAGTGGACAGTATTATTCTCAAATAGAGTTAAAGAGCAAGACTTTAGAGGGGCTGTGATCACAGTAAATAACAGTCAGGACAGGAACAGGGGCCAGGGTCAGTTTCCCTGGAAAGCCACATCTACATTTTGATTTCTTCTCACCAGACAACCTTCCAGTATATCTATACTCAACTTCCCTGAAAAAAATATGGCCTCCTGTAGTAACCAGAAAATAATATTCCTTTCACTGTACTATACTGGTGACTTTCTTAAATAGTTCCTTGAACAGCTATTCCAGTATTACAAGTTCATCCAACAGAACATGTCAGCTCTCTCTCTGTGTAACCTGAGCTAATGTGCAGCTTTCTGCCAAAGAGCTAGTTCTGTGGCATGATTTTAGAAATAGAAGAGTATCTTTGATGTTTTGAAATAGTTAAGCATGTTGGAGATAGAAGTGTGACTTTTCCTTTATCTCCATATTGCTATTTGCAAGATAGTGATACCTTTTGGAAATTAATGAATATTTTCATGGATTTATATCTTAGAGTGTACTTTTCTGGGATTAAGAGATATTTCATGTGATTTCCATGTGATTTAGGAAGGGGAGAATTAAATGTAGAGAGCATTGTTTTTCTTTTTATTTCTTCAGCCATGACACCTGTGAAAATTAATGAAGGTGATAAGTAAGTTCAAGTGTGTTTCTTCTAAGGATCAGAAACAAATCCAATCAAGAAATGAGAAAAAATGTGATAAGGAGAGGAATATATGAAGTGAATAGAGTTTGAAATTATAAAATCATGCTCAAATTGCTAATAAATTTCAATACATAGGAATTAACATTTAATGAAGGATTATTAAAATTGATACAGCAAGAAATAGAAAACCTAAACAAACTATAACTGTGAAATAAAATCAACATAATTTACATATTGCTTCTAAAGAAGATTCTAATCTCAGTGATATTTTTGGTAAATTATTTCAGTGGATCAATAGCTAATTGTCATGTTGGGTTCCAGATCCTCTCATGTTCTAAACAACCCCTTTATTCTGCTGCCACATGCATACCTTTCCCCAAACTTGCTCAGCTTCCTGTTTCAATTTCAGATCCACCCATAACCTAAGCTGGAAACCTTGATGTCTTCATCATCTCATCCCCTAGTCTCTCCACCTAACCTCATTACAATCCTATTGCCTTTAATTCTTTCTCGATATAATTTCTGAATCTAAACTCTCCTTTTAATTATTTCTGCTACTCAACTTGATTCAATCCTCCTTCATCCCTGACATCTCTCTTTAGAACTATTTTAACGACCTTCCATCTGATACTGATACCACCAGTGCCCACTGGCTCCCCTACTGTAGCCCAAAGGTAATGGATGTCTTCTAGAGAAGTTAATTCTGTTACACTTTTTAAAACTTTGGGGGGCTTACCATTGTCTGGGCATGGTTCAAGGGTAACAGAGTGATCTGCTGAGAATTTAGTGCAACATAGTTGGAAAAATCAACCAAACTGCTTCAATTAGAAAAAGTATAGTACTCTGTTTTGGCGAGGGAAGATTCTGTTGCCATTCTAAATGCATTTCTAAATGGCTATTATATTTCTTGATATTGTAGGAAAAGCAGACTCTTCTGTGATGTGGAGCCTATTAAAACAGCTTTTCTGCATTTTCCCACAAGCCATGAGGACCCATTGTCAGGAAAAGGGGAAGGGAAAGAAAGACTTATTCTTGTTCTGGGTTGGGGGATTTTGCCCCCTGGAATGGGCAGGGACTGGGGTGGGAGTTCTGGAGAGATACTAGCCTAAGGAGTAAGGACAAGAGGGGTGTGCAAATGGAGTTGTTGTAGACTAGAGAATCAGGAATCCTCTGCCAGATACCCTGTGAACAGAAAGTTTGAGGCTGGGATGGCTGTGGGACTGCTGGGCTAGGGTAGAAGGTGGGGAGTGGATGGAAGTCAGGGATGGGGGTGGAAGGTAGAGTGGGTGTGGAACATGGGGGTAGGGGGATGGAATGTGGGGAGAGGGTGGAAGGTGGGGAGAGGAGTGGAAAAAGCTGGGAAGTGGAGGGTGGAAGGTGGGGAGTAGGGTGGAAAGCAAGGAATGGAGTGGATATTGAGCATTTGGCTGCAAAGCTGGAGGGCCTAGTCAAGGTGTCAGTGGCTTGGGTTTGGCCTACAGAGCTGTTCACCTTTGAATCAACCTCTGGAACTTGGGCACACCAGCACCTGAAGTAGGCAGTCATTGATCAGTGTAGATCAAAGAGCTGAAGCAGCCCTTCCTTAATTTTCTGAGCTACTACATAAACCCAAGAAACTCAGGGCACTAGTTGCCAACATAGCCCCCCACTCCGCCCCCCTCCCCACCTTTTTTTTTTTTTTTTTTTACTACAGTTGTTGAACTACTGAGACTGATTTTTTTTTTTCCAATCAAAAAAGCCATATCAAAGCCATAGAGCACAATATGCCCTAACAATCTCACCTGAAGAATCAAGTCAAGCCTAATGAGGCAAACCAGAAAGAAGAAAAGGTAGAGACAGAATTCTAATGATACTGAGTCCCTGCTTACACAAACTTGAATCCCTGATCTCAATTGTCTTCCTGGACTGCTTTTTCTGTTAGTATGCTTTGGGTTCTATTCCTACCACTAAAGATGATCTAATACAAATAGAAAACACTCAGCAATGTGGAAGAATGGTCATTATCTGAATTCACAGCTAAGAGGAGATGGAAATAAGTGTACTCTGTAAGAAACTCGATAGGCATGGGTAAAGGATAAAGGGAACCATAAAGAAGGGAGGGTTATACTGAAAAGCTGTGTTGTGAAGGGGAGGAATTTCACTCAGAACAGAGACTGGCAGGAACAATTATATTTTAACAAACCCTTAAGGTGATTCCAATACACACTAAAGCTTGAGAACCACTGTTCTCAATACATAATACACCTGTTTCAGTATATAATACACCTGTTATTCCCTACTGTCAAATCTCTGAAAAACATCAAGTGTGAAGTTTACATCAACAGTGTTAAATTCACAGGTGCGTATACAGTAAACAAAGGATTATCTTTATTGATGGAACAGCCATAGAAAAAGACTACCTGAAAGCGATAGGTCATACTTCTGAGATTAGTACCATGTAACTAATAGGAGATGCTTATTAAAATCAACAGATTTTAAAATTCAGAAAAAACAAAAAACAAGCTAACTTCCATTCTTCACAATTCAGTTTCCCAGAAAGAAGAGTGAATGCAAGACTTTCAGCCATAAAAGCAGTCTTTCTCAATCCATGAACCTTTCTTGGAGTGTAACTTTCCATCCTACCACTCTCCACCCCAATTCCCAAATAGTCCTTGCCATCTTTTAAACATCTTGACTAGTAACATTCCTAGGAAACTCAAAGGAGTTTTCATGGCGTAAGCAAAAATGTGCACTTGAAATAAAAGTAACCTGTGTTATATTGGTCATACAGACAAACTCCTAAAACGTACTCCTTTTCAAACTGTGATGACCTCCTTTAAAAATGGCTTACTTGGGACTTAATTTTATTTAGAATGTAAAAGAGCAAACATACCTTATAGCAGTAGTTGTTATATGCCTTATGTGTACTATATATAAATCAAAACACACTGCCTTAGTTTGTCTGTTCTTAGATATAAACTGGATATGAAATTATCTAGAAACTCAATGTTTCTAGAATAAACTCTCCACAGTTCTTTACCTTCAAAGCTTATTTAGCAGTATTCTAATGAAATTCTGACAAGTACTGAGTCTGAGGTGTCTGTTTTTGCATTTCATGTGGATCAGAAAAGTAAATTTCTTTTTCATTTGTAGTTTTGGATGAAATATCTTGCTAACTGGCATTCATATGATAGAAAAGAGGAACAGAAGATATGTGTAAACTATTATTTGTGGGAATGAGCTCCTGATCTGAGGAAAACAGCCACAAGTAAGGCTGCAGGAGGAGACAAATTCAGACACATTCACATTTTCCTCTGAGATAGTAGTAACCTTGTCCAACACAAAATTCAGTGGTAGTTTCAACAGGAAAAAAATGGGCTGAAGTTCTCCTTAATGCTGCCATTTAACAGCCTACCTGAAACTCCTATGCCACAGGTAAAATAGGTCTATGACCATTGCTTCCAGTTCTATAAAGAGCAATGAGACTGAGCTCTTCAGGTATTTCAGTGAAAGTGAAGTCACTTGGTCATGTCTGACTCTTTGCGACCCCGTGGACTGTAGCCTACCAGACTCCTCTGTCCATGGGATTCTCCAGGCAAGAATACTGGAGTGGGTTGCCATTTCCTTCTCCAGGGGATCTTCCTGACCCAGGGATTGAACCCGGGTCTCCCGCATTGCGGGCAGATGCTTTAACTTCTGAGCCACCAGGGAAGCAAAAGTATGTCTGATTGGTTAATCCATCAACACCTTTTATGTACCTACTCTCTGAACTAGCTAAACAGTACTTTCTGATAAGTATATCCTAAGACTTGTGCTGTTTTAACCATTATTTTAATGTTTTAACTACTTGTTTACCCAAATAGTTGTCATCTATTTCCTCTAATCCTATAAACATCCTGTTGACACATAAACAAAGACTGTTCTTTTATTCCCCAAATAAAAACAAAAAACTCTGCTGGCTCAAAGACTTAATTACATTCCTGTTTTGAAAACCACTGGATGCTCTGATAGTAAATGCCACAATCATAGCTGCCTTTCAGTTCTCTCTTAACCCTCCCTCCTATTCCACAAAGAAGTGAATAAACCTGAATAGCAGCTTATTGAAGAATAAGCAAAAAGCAAAGATCATATAATGGACACTTACATTTGTTTCAGATCTATTAGGTAGCCTGTGGCCATATACACTTGTAACTGTAATTTGTATTACCTGAGCACAAACTTCCTGGGCAGGTAAGTATGAGTAGTTTGGAAATGACCATTCTAAACCAGTAATTAAGTTATTGATCAGGCAGCAGTGACTGCAAAATGGTGATATGCATGAAGATGAAAGATCTGTGCCCTAGACCAGCATCCTTTGTTGATTTATCACATGATCTTGGGAAACTCGCTACAATTCTCCAAGCTACTTTCTCAAGAGTAGAAGACAGAGAAACTGCTGTCCTGCACATATAATACACCTACTGTAATGTTCAAATAGTAAAGTGAAAATGCTTTGTAAAACTAAATTAGCTTTGCCAAAAATCTTAGGAAGAAATGAATCAGGTTATACTCAAGAGACTGTGAATCCATTTTAATATTCTACTTTCTTCACTCATAAACACATGATTTAACCAAAAGTCAAATAAAGCAGAATTAGAAAAGTTAAATGATTTACAAAATATCAAAATGAGTTGTGTCTGAATAAGCTCAATCTGTCAAGAAAATTAGTGATTACTCCAAAGGTTTAAGGAGAGTGAACAACTTCAAACAACTTTTCCAAACCATGAATAGTAGGGTAAAAGCCATTTTAAAAAACTCAAGACATCCATGAAATAAGTTGTATAAATGAGGTAAAAATCACAAAGTTTACATAGATTTATAAAATGGATAAAATGAATAGACATTAAATTGTTTTAATGAATCCACTTCCTTTATTGCAGTAACCTCTGTACAAAGCAGCAACTGCAATACTCAACGTTAAAACATTAGAAAAGCATTTGTGTGACAGCTATAGTACAGTATTATCAAAATATTACATTTTCAAACTTAGTAAACATCCACCAGAGCTCAAATCTTTAAATTATTTTTCCATAGTCTTTAAAAATATGTAATGTCAGAAAAGCATAAAAAAAGAATGTAAAAGGAAACCTAAAATACAAATGAAATAATGTGACAAATAAATATGTGATTTAATTAACTGTTAATAATCAGCTTAACACCACCATTCTCTAAACCCACTGAAGTTTTACCTAGAGAAATAATGAGCGGTCATATGCCATTGCATAACTGTTTACTTCCCAAGTTATCACCAATGATTAGAACTTAAAATTTTTGGCATTAAAATAATCAAATTCAGCATAAATAAAATAGAGTAGAATAGCTTCAACACTAGCTAACATTTCTAAGAATTAATTGTTGAAATTTATCAGAGCACAAAAACAACCTTGAAAAATTTGACCTGGTATCTAGTGTTAAGTAAAAGTAATGCATTTATTTTTAAGTGAAAAGCTTCTTACATTATTTCACAGATAATATTACCCTCCCCCATTATGTATATTTAGGTATATTTTATGTACTTTATACACATATGTATGATGCATGACATTTGGTTCCTGCAGTACAGATCACAACGAGGTTTTCCTGAATGGGAAAAACTTAAGAAAAAGTAAGTGTACCTGTGCACATTTCAAGATAGCAGCACTCAGTTATGCCCTATTATCCATTTAAAAAGTTGAGACATGATATTGTTTACTGAATATGACATTTCTATTGTCTTTCCTCTTAAACACTACAAAACCTCCAAAAAATGGTAAAATGGTGTGAGTTATAACATAGAAAAAAGTTTTTAGGAAAACAATTACCTTATTCTCTTAACATTCTGAATTTAAAATTACTGTCAGATCTGTTATGATATTAACTTAGTTCATACTCATGCAGCAAAGATATTGCACTACTGAACAACAGTAGTAATTTTATAGATTTTTATCGAGATTCATGAACACCTACATAAATTCTTCACCAGTGAAACTTACACCAGTGAACACATTGAACAGTACTTTAGATGAAACATTCTCCATTTCCTAACTGAATGATAACTGTGTGAAGTTACATGCCCTTCCAGTAATCACATTTGTTCTCCATGAAACCTGTCTTTCAATCTCTGAACTCATAACTGAAACAAAAAATTTAATATGATAAATCTTGATCACTTTAAAATGCAAAAAACCATCGTGTCATTATAAATACACATATGCATATGTGTATGCATATACACACACACACACACACATACAGATATGTAGACATATAATCCCTTGAAATGTTTCTAGGAAATCCTTCCTTGAATAAAAAACAAAAAAAACTTCACATTAATAATTGCATATAAAGCTTTTAGTAACAGTACATACGCACTGTCAAAATTGTACTAGTAGACTATGATGTCAAAACAGACTTTTCAAAAGCACAAACTGGCAGTTTTTCTTAACACAAAAGTTTTAAAGTATTAAGAATGGATTAAATTTAAATGTCCAGAATAATCTGTTCAAACCTGAGTATATTAATTAAGACTATGTACTTGAATGAATTAAGCCTAAAAACATTTCACTAAGAAACCAGTGGTCCATTTAACCATTTGATGAAACATTAAATATTTTAATGATGTATAAAAAGGACGATATAGTGATATTTCATATATTTATTGAAATATTCTATTAGATGACAATGCTTTGTCTAATTTTAACCAGAAAAATCTTTTAGCATTTTGTAAAAGTCCCTCAGATTTGAGGAAAACTCTAAATTAGCACAGATCTTTCTTCTAATAAATATAAATGATCTTAAAGATTTTGTTTAAAGAATGACAATACGTGATTTTTCAGGATGGTATATATATAGAAGTACTCGATAAATCTTCAACCTCCCCTAAGGTTTCAAGAAATAATAATCAAAAAATATATAAATAACAGCCAATTAGAGATTTTAAAAAAAAGGTTTATTGGGCCTTTTTTTCTAGATCTACAATTATACATCCTAATGCAAACCTAACCTTGGGGTCACTTTTCGGTTCTCATTTTTTTTCCTTGACTTTCACTGACTTGCCCTAATTCTTGCCTTAAATATCTAACAAACACATTTACAAAAGTAATAGAAAACATACAGTACTCAACACTAATTGGTCAATGGAAAAAGAAAAGTGGTGTCCATTTTAAGGTGGGAACGATTAGAAATAAAAATAGCTGAAGGCAAAGTTTGACATTCTATAAATTTATAAAAGAGGATATATGGATGAAATTTGGTTAATTTCAGAAGGCACCTCAAGGCTAAAGGCTTTTTGTACTCCTTTCATCAATCAAAAAATAACACCCCTTTATTGCTATTCAAGTAGCAAAGGAAAAACTTGACTCTCACAAGCTTCAGTCCAACAAGGAATCATCAATCACTGAGACTGAAATACAGAACTGACTAAAACTGAAGTCTCCATACACTGATCAATGGAGCAACTTCCCTGTGTGCTTTCAAATTAATGAAATAGTGAAAAAAAGTCACAGTTCGCCATTGTGATGTTGAAGATTTCAGTGATAGTTACTTCACTAGGCACTGAAGTACCGTCTGGAGGGCTGTCCACTGTGTAGATAAAACACTTAAGAATAGAAGGTAAGGACACTCTGATGATTCCCACGGACTAGGAGAATTGGTGGCAGGTCCTTGGACAGAGCTTCTAACCATGCCATGTAGAGAGCACTAGACACAGCACCTTTTCGTGCAACTGGGAGACTCCTAGTTATCAAAAAAACAGGAAATTAAACAATGTATTTAAGCTAAGAATAAAATGATAAAAACTATAAGTCACAGAAATAGTAACTAAAAATTACTAGTTACAGCATATGCTGTAACAACTACTATACCATATATTCCCTTTTTTTTTTTCAAGTTTGAACAAAGTATTTCTTACAAAATATCTTAAGAATAGCAAATTTTTGTTGTTCAGTCGCTCAATCGTGTCCGACTCTTTGTGATCCCATGTACTGCTTCCCTGTCCTTCACCAACTCCCACAGCTTGCTCAAACTCGTATTCGTTGAGTCAGGGATGCCATCCAACCATCTCATCCTTTGTCATCCTCTTCTCCCGCCTTCAATCTTTCCCGGTACCAGGGTCTTTTCTAATGAGTCAGTTCTTTGCATCAGGTGGCCGAAGTATTGGAGTTTTAGCTTCACCATCAGGCCTTCCAATGAATATTTCGGATTGATTTCCTTTAGGATTGACTGATTTGATCTCTTTGCAGTCCAAAGGACTCTCAAGAGTCTTCTCCAACACCACAGTTCAAAAGCATCAATTCTTCGGTGCTTAGCCTTCTTTATGGTCCAACTCAGATCCATACATAACTACTGGAAAAGCCATAGCTTTGACTATACAGACCTTTGTTGGCAAAGTAATGTCTCTGCTTTTTAATATGTTGTGTAGGTTAGTCATAGCTTTTCTTCCGAAGAGCAAGGGTCTTTTAACTTCATGGGTGCAATCACCATCTACAGTGATTTTGGAGCCCAAGAAAATGAAATCTGTCAGGGTTACCATTGTTTCCCCATCTATTCGTCATGAAGTGATAAGACTGGATGGCATGATCTTAGTGTTCTGAATGTTGAGTTTTAAGCCAGCTTTTTCACTCTCCTCTTTCACCTTCATCAGAAGGCTCTTTAGTTCTTCTTTACTTTGTGCCATAAGGGTAGTGTCATCTGCATATCTGAAGTTACTGATATTTCTCCCAGCAATCTTGATTCCAGCTTGTGCTTCATCCAGCCTGGCATTTCACATGATATATTCTGCATATAAGTTTAAAAAGCAGGGTGACAATATATAGCCTTGATGCACTCCTTTCCCAATTTGGAACCAGTCTATTGTTCCATGTCTGGTTCTAACTGTTGATACTCAACCTGCATACAGGTTTCTCAGGAGGTAGGTAAGGTGGTCTGGTACTCCCATCTCTTGAAGAATTTTCCTGTTTGTTGTGATCCACACAGTCAAATGCTTTAGCATAGTCCATAAAGCAGATGTTTCTCTGGAATTTTCTTGCCTTTTTTATGACCCAGTGGATGTTGGCAATTTGATCTCTGGTTCCTCTGCCTTTTCTAAATCCAGCCTGAACACCTGGAAGTTCTTGGTTCACATACTGTTGAAGCCTAGCTTGCAGAATTTTGAGCATTACTTTGCTAGCATGTGAAATGAGTGCAATTGTGTGGTAGTTTGAACATTCTTTGGCACTGCCTTTCTTTGGGACTGGAATGAAAACTGACCTTTTCCAGTCCTGTGGCCACTGCTGAGTTAGTATCTATAATTAAACCTCAAATCTCTCCTTAAAATTGTTTTAGGAGAAAGGGATATTTCTATCTGAATTTTGATAGTGGTAACTACATACGGATGAATGAAATTCAAACATAATTAATTTTACATATTAATGTTCAATTTCTTGTACCTATCTCTGAGGTTTCATTTTCATTTGTAGGTAGTGAAAGTGTGTCCAGTTGCTCCATAGAGTGTTTTTCTCTAGA
Source organism: Muntiacus reevesi (assembly GCF_963930625.1). Taxonomy (NCBI): domain Eukaryota; kingdom Metazoa; phylum Chordata; class Mammalia; order Artiodactyla; family Cervidae; genus Muntiacus; species Muntiacus reevesi. The sequence goes on from NC_089249.1 coordinate 204,355,867, forward strand.
TTCCTATGTTTTAGTGACTTCCATTACAGATACTTGGTAACCATAAACAAAACTTGAAATTTCCTGGTGTATTAAATATTTGTTATTAGTCAAAATACAAATCTTTTGGTATTACTTAGTTTCATAATTTGATATGCTTCCAGAGATCTGAGGCTTGTTTACCTAGGACCAGGCTCCAGGACATAGAAAATTTGGGTTCAATAAAGATCTAGGTAACCTGGTTTAGTGAAGGAAAAGCCAGAGCGAGCATAAGTATCTATATTCAATGCAAAGACATTGTGTCTATATGACATTTTGTATGTGGGAACTTAGGAGTGGGAATTGAGATAGGAACCATGTTTTAAATTTAATCCTCGACCTAACCTGATGGAATTATTTCTATGAAGAACTGTCTAGCAACCAAATTTTAACTTGCAGCCTTGTTACCCAACAAATGTTGATGGTTATGCTGTGGTATTTCCAAAGCTAAGGAATTTTTTAAAAGTGGGAAAAAACATAAAGGAAAAAAATCCCAGAATAAGCTATTATGATAAGGAATTATTTAGATTTATACAAGCTTAAGGTTAATATTTTTGCTTATCTTTCCTATCTTAAATGATTTCTTCATATGCTTAAAGCAAAGTATATTTTAAAAGTTTGTTTTTCTCTCATAACCACTAATTTATTATGGTTATAGATATATTTTTTGTAGAAGAAATGAATCCTAATTGAATTATCATAAAATGGACACCCAGGAAAATTTTAGTATAGGTATTACTTACATGACAATGATATTAGCTGTGTTTGAATGTTCCTTTAATAATTCATTTAACCTGATCTGCCGGTATGTCTGAAATGAAACATAACAGTCATTCTTAGTCCTTTCGAAAACTGGAATTTTCCCTGGTACATAAAACTATAGATAAAAAAAGCCCAAAATCAATTTTGGTATAATAAAAATATCTATTCCCAAACTTAAAAAAAAGCAAAATCAGTGCTTTGCACTATCCAAATATACAACTTAAAGTAGATTTAGTTTACACAACTAGTTCTTTTCATAGCCAACTGTAGTTCTTGATATTTATTTCTTAAGTATTTTCTAAAAAAACCACAAGGAATATTAATGAAAAGGAAGCAGGAGAGAAAGAATACCTTGGTCTTATAAAGTTCAAGCTCATTATCTGTTATTCGCCATGGTTCATCGTCTTTCATTTTATCTGCAATATCTTGTTCTTTATCATCTTCATGAAGTCTGTATGGCTCAATCATTTCATCAAAAGCTACAATACTTAAGAAAAAAAAAAGAATACAGACAGTTAACCTATGTTGAATTACTTAACAGTTAAGATCTTAAACATTAAATTATAACTTGAAAAGTTAATGTAATTATAAACTTCAGAAGTTAGTGTTTTCCAGTTGTTGTGCTCCCTTCCTTACCCTAACTCTGGCAATTTATTTTGAAAATAGCAATCACTAGTTTCTCTAACTGATTAGAAATTTAGAACCATAGTCATAATAAGAGAATTGCGATTTTAACTGCTAATGCAGATTTCCTTATATCAGTTCCTGTTCCTATGCCCACTTCCCTCAACCTAAATAAATTTCATCACATTAGCCAAAATGATACCCATGAAAGATAAGTCAAATTGTGTTACTCCCTTACTGAAAACACTCAATCGCTTTCCTAGTTCCAGTATCACTGAATAAAAGCAGTGTAAGAAAAGGTACTATAACATTTTGAAGTGAGGAAAAGAGAGATATTAAACAATTAAGAAGATGCAGAATTAAGCTCTAGATCCAAAGATACTTAATAGGACAAAAGATGGTAAAAGAACATGAATAGCATTCTAACCCCCTATGAATGTGAAAATTGTATTTTTCAGTATCAGTCTCATACAAAGCTCCTAGTATATATAATTCTATGAGAAAAAACAGTCTCCATGACTACAACCTTACAAAGTATACCTTGCTGTTTTCTACTTAAAATGAATTCTTTTTTCCGACTTCATCATATACTCAACATAAAACTGAGAGTAACTAAAATTATGTACAGTAGTATAAACACATATAATTATAACAACTTCCATATACCATTTTTAGTAGGATATTCCATGAAATCTACTTTTGCTTAACTCTTATAAATTCTGAATGCAGTAACTATAGGCAGATTCTTAGATTTTTTTTTTCTCATTTTGGTAATAAAATAGTGGAAAGTAACACACATGTGGAATAGGGATTGAGTGGTCACAATGAACAATGGAAATTTAAAGAACCACTTAGAATTTCTGTGGCACTAGCGATTTTCAGAAATTACTTGTAAATCAGTAATTGGATTTTTCTCTAATTATCGAAAACATTTTGGACTTACTTTAATATCTGCAATGTCAGTCAGTTATCTGCTAGCTTAAAAAAATGTTGACTTCACATGTAACTAAAAGCAGGCAAAACCCCCAGGTAATTAAGTTAAATGATCTATTACAGTGTCTGAGTAGGTCATCCATAAAAGAATCAGAAATTTATATAAAATAATTTATATTTTAATATAACTAATAACTTGCTTTTAATAATAATTTAAAAATATACTTTTAATAATAACTAGTAACTTACTTTTCTTTCTTTGGTTTAGTATTGATATCTCCTAAGACCATGATATCAGAGAAGTCTATCCGGAACTTGCTGAGCAAAGTAGCCATCCTAGAACAAAAGTGAATAGCACTGAGATACGTGAAGGCTATATATAGAAATATTTTTATTCTATTTAGGGCTGACTCCATATGATTTATAGGAAAAGAATGATTTACAGGAAAAGTGTATCAGGTGCTGAGCAAAGTCAATCTGACTTAATTTATACTACTCATTCACAAAGTAGATGTCTAAATTCTCTGAGTAGAAACTTATGTTGTATTCTTTTAAATTCTCTGAATTTTTCCTTAGTATCCAATGGACAGAGGAAGACAATAATTAAATTTGAATGGCACCTAGTTTTTTAATTTTAGTTAATCTGTATTAGTAAGTACATGGATTTCAAGAAAAACTGGTAAACCGTTATTTGTAACAACTAGAAAGAAACAGGGAAGGCTTATGAGGAAGGTGACAATAAGTACTAGGTTTTAAAGAATGGAGTTATTTTAACAGAGAAGGGAGGCTAGTGAAGAACTATTTGTAGTAGAGAGATGAGAGAAGGCAAAGAAGTAAAAGTCTGAAATCATATGTATGTTTGGGGTGGGTGCAGAAATTAAACTGAAGTATAAGGCATATTTGGGGGAACAGGAGATAAAGACAGAAAGGAAACAAGACAGATTATAAAGGGCCCTGACTGTCACACAGGCTTTCTATGGTATGTAACAGAGAAGAAGTTAAAAATCCTTGGGGCAGAGACATCACATGATCAAAGCTTTTCTTTCCAAACGTGAAATTGGGAGCAGTATGTACAATATATTATGAAATGATCAGAAATGAGACAGAGGGTACTTAGAGAAGCACTGAAACCAGTACTAGAATTGTGTGACAGGACACTCAGAAATCAGAGAATGGACAATGCCAGCATGCATTTCTGTTGTCTAGAAGTCTGAAAAGTATAATACACATATAAATATGTAACTTTTGTGCACTTTCTACCCTAATTTTTTTTCATAAAAGGCTGATTAATGCTTCTATGCTACAAGTATTTAAAGATGTTCTAAAATGTCAACATATTAAAAATATTACATGTGAGTAAAACCAAGAATCTAAACTTGAACATTAAGGCTAAATTAAAGAGAATTAAGTTTTACTTTAGACTCTTCAACTTCACTACAGAACAGAGCAACATTACTGACATTTTCTGTACTGTCTGATTGTTACCCTACCAAACCGATACTGAAATAATGAAAACTACTAGATAGAAGCTCGTCAGTTTGAAACAGACTTACGCTCTTCGGTCATGGTCTATTCTATTTATCTTTCCACCAATGAATACTCTGATCTTACAGTCTTTCCACTTTTTCTTGGTAGTCAGAAGATAAGGTATCAGTAAAGTCAAACCTGAGTCATAAAAATAGAACAGATCATTTATATTTAACATTGATTTCTCAGTTAAAAAGTTTTAATTCAAGTTAGCTGCTAAAAACTCCTTTACCACACCTCAGTATACAACAAATATTTTCTTTCTCTCCTGCCTATAATGATTCAGTCAAAAATCCACTTGGCAGACCTGAATAAGGAGGGAGGTCCAGTGAAGACAGGGCCCATGTTATGAAAGCAAAAAATGAGGTACTGGCCTTGCAGGGTAGGGAAATTTAATTATATCAGGACTGAGAAAAAGAATGTTCACTGAAGCTAATGGGAGTCATGTTTCTCAACAATGAGAAACATGAAAAGGGAGAAGCTGGAGCAAACCCTGCAGTGCTGGCAATGGAAGTGGTTTCAATCTACACATGTATGTACAAGTAAGTGTTGTGTGTGTTTCCTACATCTGTCCACTGAGAGGGCATGGGAGCAGTGACACCGTAGTAGAAACGGGCATGTCTGATGTTCTGACCTATGTTTCTAAATACCGTTCTTCACTGAAAGGAATCAAGGCTCTTTGGATAAAGGGTCATTCAAGTGCTGGTGCAGGTAAAGTACAAAATTGAGCCTGTAACATCATATTTTATCATAAAATAAAGAATGATCGGGACATAACAAATGGACACAGAAATTAGCCTAAAGAGGATACTGCTGCTCAAATCTGGGACATCAAAATAAATTATAAAAATGAAAAATGCTAACCCACTGAATAAAATTGGAGACTGTTAAGTCCACACAGATAGAAGTGAAGAGAAAGCTCTTCTTTACAGTTAAACACCAGATAAAACGAATCAACAAGGAAGAAATGATGGGATTGGAAAAATCATCATTTGGAAACCACATACACACAACAACAGCAAGAATAAATTCAGGTGGAAATATCAATGGATGCTCAAGATGGTGGCAAAAATCACAACAACAATAGAATATTTACACGGTTTCAAAGAAATTGCCCATGTCCCAAATACCTGTAATTATACAAGGCGGCAATAATAGCTTTTCAGTATATAAACATAGTGAAAGCCACCTTACTCAAAGGTCAAAGCTACTTTCACCAGTGATGAGACAAATCAACATCATGAGCCACCTGATGAGATGCAGACAGAAGGCATAGCATCGCTCTTGTGATATTTCTACCCAAAATACATAATTTGAAACTAATTATTATGAATCATTAAACAGCACTTCAAATCGAGTGACATTCTACAAAATGGTCTAATGTTTTTTTAAAAATTTTAAAGTCATGAAGCTCAAGGAAGGGCTGAGCAACTTTCAAACCAAAGGATACTGAAGAAATATGACAACTAAGTGTGACGCCTGATTCTGGAACTAATCCTAATGCTTTGGGGAACGCCGGCCTAATGGGGAATGGGTCAGTGAGTAAAGAGTACACGCTATTTCCTAATACCAACCCCACAACCTCAAAAAATTTAAACTTGTTAAAAAAAAACTGGTTTAGCAACCTTACCTCCATCATCAAAAAGCCACCAGACGTCAATAGTATTCTTTCCCTGTTTTTTCTGAAATTGTGTACTAGCTTCAAGAAGCTTTTGGTCAGCTACATTTAAAGGCACAGCAGGGCCTTTGGATTCTGAAGGATTAAGCAGAAAAATAAGATATAAGAGAGGTAAATGTTAAAGTATATCTTGCTATATTCTTATAGTTCCCTAACTTTTGTATATTCAGATGCTTATAATGTAGACAATTATATACATGGCATTCTTCACAACACAATTAGTTGCTTGTAATTTAAACATACTTTTAAATGGCTATAGATAACTACATCTATATTCATCCAAATTACCTTGCCTAATTTCTAATATTTTGAAGCGTTCTGAATGAAAGAGAATCACAAAAACCAGTAAATAAAATTATAACTGTGAGATTTTGACTTTTGAAAAGCTGTTTTAGGCTGACTGGGCAAAGTAAGTTTATGCCTGTTCCATGAACATATTTCTTTTGTAATTTGGTTTATCAATAATTTAAAGCTAAAAAATAGTTAAAATAAATGTTTTTATCTGTAATATAAAAGACAGAAAGAAGTGGGAGACATATCAATACAATCATGCAGTTATCACAGGAAAACCTCTCACTGTTTCACTGAAGGAAAAACTCCCTCATCTTTATCTAAGTCTTGTCCCCTCAATATGTGAGGCCCAATTCTAAAGCCATATAAGCACATCTTTCTGTGAACCACAAAAAGAATGTGGGAACTCCCAGGAAGAGCACCCATTTGCTGCAGGTCTAAAGAACAACTTGCCAAGGGAATTCTCATTTATAACCCTAGGAATTAAAAAGGAAGAAAAAAATCAGCACTAACTGTGAGCAAGCAAATGACTATAATGAAATTCCTATACCAAATTTTAAAAGCATAAATTCACAGAAAGAAATCTGATCACTTCTGAAGAATGTCTTATCATTCACGTTTCATGCTGCCATGATGTATGCAAACATGACGAATGACTTTGCATGATGAAATAATATGGCTACCAAACCACACTGCTCCATAACTCTCACCTCTATCTCCTTCTCATAAAATTCATGTACGTTGACATGACTGTATCTCCCAAACGCAGCAGGACTGTGAGAAATATTGTAATTTTTGAAATGAGAAATATATTAGTATCAAAATTAAGGACTTGGCTGGTACAACTGATGGTCAAGAATGCAAGTGACACTGTAAATAAACCTATTTCAGTGTCTCTACTTATCATCTAAACCATGCAGTTTAAATTATAAAATTAAAACACTGACTTTCAGGATTTGAATATTCCTGAAATGCTACTATGAAAGAATTTGTTTTTGATATATCACCTTTTCCTGGGATGATTTAATGCTTTATTTGGACCAGTCATTATTTTTCTAATCTGCATTTAATAAATTACTGTATCATCACCTCACCATGAAAATAAAAACCAAGGTAAAGAAAGAAAATAATAAAATTGGAGTTAAAGAATTAACAGTATGAGAAAAGAGATTAAAATAAAATGATGAAAAATGCCTGCCTTTTTTCAACAGTGGTTGAGTTGGAGTCTTGCCATCCTCTTCCTCATCTAGATTATGTTTAAGAAACACAAAATATAAGTTAATTGCCTTTTTATTAATTAAATAATGAAAAATGTAACTAGAACACATTTATAAGCAAACACAGTATGAAGAAACAGTGTGAAAAATAATTAAGACTGAAGATATTTTCTACACTGAGTGTTCAGGATTGAAAAAGCAAACATATGTTAGATTTTCCAATAGGGCTACTGAGTAACACCCGCCCCTAAATTTTATTCCTGTAAAACTGGCAGAAACTTTAGAACTTTTTTATACTTTTAAACTGGCAAACTTGAAGTCAGTTGCTATGGCCTATAGAGTAGAAACATGATATTAAAAAATTGATGTTGCAGTCAAACATGCCACTGCATCATTTGCAAATGGCGGACAAGTAATTTTAGAAGCACAGATATTTGGTTTTTGTAAAAATTTATTACCACTTGAAATATTAAGGAATTTGATCAAAGACAAGAGTCTTTTAGTTTATATAAAATGCCAGGTTATACAGGAGTGATTTTTCAAATACAAAAATTTGTATATACATATATATGTGTGTGTGTGTATATGCATATATGTAGCATATACCAGTCCATTTATATTTATATATCTATAAATATTTCCTGGTATTAATATTTTTCTTAACCTAAACTTTTTTTCTTAATATAAGCTGTACTGTTTGTTTAAGGCGCATAAAATTCCCAAGTTGAACAGGAAAGAAGAGTAGACTACAGTGACGGGCTCTTGAGTCAGACTCCCAGTATTCCAAGATTACCTCTAAACCTTTTTCTAGTGGTGTGACCTTGAAGTAATTACTTAGCGCCTCACTTTCCTCATTTGTTAAAACGTTGAACAATACCTACCTCTTAAGGTTGTTACATTGCAAGCATTAATGCACTGAGCTCAGTGCCTATCATAAAACCTGTATTCAAAAGGGTACTCTTTTTGTCCCTCTGCGTACAGCAGGCCTCAATAAGATAGACATACAAAATATAGTAACAATAACAGAATGTTTATAATTCTGCAGGCTTTTTAATATAAACTTTTCTACATTTTCTATATAATTCTGAAAATAATTAGCTAAATAGAAAGCTAACAAAATAAAATGTATGCTATTTTTGAATGCTAATTTTTATGCCTGTTATGGAATAAGAAACATTTCAATTATTACATCTAATTTTATAGTATTAAATATACTGTTCTTATAAAGCATATGTTTGATATTATCTTTAACAGTAATAAAAAAATAACTATGGACATTCTGTATTCAAGAAGCTCAGAAATGTGAAGAAAATCCTGACACTTAAAAGTGATTTAAACTAATTTTAAAGGCATTTACATTTTTAAAAGAAAAAGATGAGCAGAAATGTACTGACCTAGTTCCCTACTCTATAAAAATAATGACTTCATAAGATTATGACACACATTAATGAGCTAATGTAAGGATAACATCCACTACAGTGTGAAAGAAACAGTAGATGACTGATAAATATTACTTCTCCTGTCATAGCTTTACCTATTAATTCCTAACAGTTTCCCATAAAGAAAAGATCTGTTTTGAGGCAAGAGAAAAGGGGAACAACAACAAAAAAGTAAGAGAAAATGAAAGAATGTATACCATAAACTAAAAATAAATGCAGGAACGTTTAAGAGTTAGCAGAATCAGTTTATAGAATTTTGAGGTGAAACAGAAAAAAAAAAAAAAAAAAAAGCCAGCAAAGAACTGATACGGAAAATGGGTCACAACTGAACTATCAACTATCACTACTCTAAGCAAACAAATAAGGAGGAAAGAAAAAGCAGCATTAATGCTTCTAAATGATCTAGAAGAGATTTCAGAGTTAGGTTATCAAATTTCCATGGTAATCAATTTCAGAAAAAGAATGGTAATTATTTTATAGGAATCAAAAATATATGGTTTGATGATTTACAGTGCAGATTTTTCTTGTTGCATGTCAGCTGGGAGTAGGACAGATGGAGATACTAGACTGAACAGAGGTAGGAGAGTGAGGGTGGGAGAGTAAGATTTGGAAGTCATTCCTTTTTCCTTCTCATAGACATGACAGAGATTTACGGATGAAATTATCCTGAAGTCTCAGGAGATTTGGAAGGTTTTTTTGATGGCTTAAACCCTGGCTTAGCCACCAGGGGTATTTATATCTATAGTTATGACTCAGAGAGTTCAGTAACTAAACATAAATAGCTTGTTTCTTGGGAGGAGATTAAACTGATTTTTTATTACACTGTTTTACCTGAACAATACTAGGTACAATAGATGTATAAATATTCTGGGTATCTCAGTACATAAACAAAACCCCTGGTATTAAAATATCTTGATTAACCAAAAAAATCAGATAAACTAATCTTATAAGCCTCATTCCTTTCAGTGTTATCATATACTGTATACACATTACTCCAAAACTACCAAGTTTCTTTCCAAACTCAGCTTTAACCTATGCTTCAAAGTAAAATTAAGTATAAACAAAAACATTCAAGAGCATATTAGTATTTAATTAACTTGCATGGTTTCTATTCTATGAGCTACTCAATGCCTTAAAAATAATTAATTATTTGGAGCCATTTTTGAAAGACATAACTTTCAACTGAGCAAGTAGAAATGAAAAGTACATATTTGAAAAACAGTTACTTTGTGAGACATTCCATATAATAAAAACCATTTCTTTTAAAATTAAACCATTAATAAAATTTCTTGTTTAATTAAAATTACCTTTATGTGTAATGGATTTCTCACTGGATGGTTTAGAAGTATCTAAATCTGATTTTTTACTATACTCCACACTTAGTACCACATCCTTTACTCCAGGAGATTTCTCTTGCGATGACAGTAATTCTTCTGTAGACATAAAAGTATTCAAAATGTTTTCTAAATCTTTCAATCAAAGAGGGCATCACAGTGTAACATCAATTTAATGACAATGTTAGGCAAAGTTTATTATGAGATAGTGATGAGTTCATAATAAATTATTTCTTATATAAATGAATGTGATAATCCATTTTGAAATGACCACTCAACTAAATTATATTCGGCCACAACCGTCAGACATTTTAATTAGGTGATGAGAAATCAGTAATCAGTGAGTTTTACAGAACATAATATGGTAGACAAAAGAATGATGTATAAAATGTGAATCAACTCTAATTTAAAAGTCATTTACACATGTAAAAAAACGTAGAATGTGAGAAATGTTGATATACATATAAGATGATAGACAACAGTCAAAAATTATACCCATGACTGTAGAACTACAACTAAGGAATAGAGTTTTTCCCTTAGCTCATGGTAAACGTGCTCTTTATTTTTAAAGTTCTTTTTTCATTTTCTGCTTTTCAGGAAGGGGTTAGCAAACATTTAGCTTCCACAATAAAATATTTATCATAAAGACAAACATGATATGAAATTGATCCTCTATCCATAGTCCTCATCACTGATATGCATGCATTAAGAGAAATAACAGGAAGTATATAAGCCTAGGTGCCGGCACTGTGCTAAGAGGGTATCAGTCAGTATCTCCTATTTAATCTTCACAATAATCCTATCAATAAAGATGAGAAAACTGAGGCTCAGAAGTCAGCAAATTTGGCCTGGCTACAAAACTACTAAGAGAAAAGGCTGGAAATTATTAAAGCATATCTGACTCCACAGCTTGTGCTCTCAAGCCCTGTGCTAAAGCAAATTCCTGTTTCCAGATCTTAATGAAAAATAACAAGGGTTTCAAAACAATCCTCATAATGATTATTAACACTTGAATATATAATTTATTAGCCAAACTGATATTTTTGAGAGTGAAAGGGAACACTAGTAATAATTATGCAGAGTTAACAGGTATCCTAAATCAAAATTACTGTGAGAGCAAGAGAGAATGAAAATAGTATTTTGCAAGGCCTACTCCAGAGTAAGAAAATGCATTTTCAGCAGGCCATACTTTTGTGTTACATGGATAAAGACCTCAAAGCATTCCTTTCAGAACTGCACAATACCCTTAAAATGGTGGGGGGAGTGGGAGGATTAAAACAGTTTAAATACATAAATGGAAGACAAAAGTTCATTACATGGCTCTCAGCTATTTAGGCTTAGCTAATTTTGGTGAGCTCGTTAATTAATTGATAAGGGTAAATATTAGGTATGCAAATTTTCTTAAGCTTATAGTATTTCTTAAACTACCCAGGAAAGCATTAGAGGATATAGAATTTTCCATAATTTTTATAAAGTTGGTAAAAATGCTAAGTATACTTTAACAGGTTTTAAGTTTAATGAAAAAAATTTTTAATGCTTGAAAAATTATATAGCTTGAGAGGAGATTAGGGTGTCAGGGGTTAAAGACTAGAAGGCGTAAAGCAGTTGTACAAGAGAGATCTTTGTGGTGATGGAATAGCTCTGTACCTTACATGAAACAAACGTGACAAGTGAAACCAGGAACTATACATGTGCTTGTGTGCACAAACGTGTATATAAAAGTGGTGAAATCTGAGTAAGGTATGCAAATTGTCCCAATGTCAATATCCTGGTTTTGATGTTGAACTGAAGATAAAATGGAGTATAAGATGTTACTATTAGGGGAAAGTGGATGAAAGGTGCACATATTTTTGTGAATCTACAATTATTTCAAAATGAGAAAGTTTAAAAAATATTTATAGGGTCTTCTCTGAAGAAAGAGTCTTTCATTAATAATATGCCTCTATATACAAAGTATACTTTTCATAAACATGAAAATGTCTAAAATGTTTTCCTCTGATTATTTATCATGTATTTTTATAAATCTGGCCGAACTATAATCATAGCTAACATTTGTTTCTCTTAAACTTACAATTTGAATTGTATTCTATTAATAATTACTAGCTTTTATCCAGATTGGTACAAAGAGAAAATACAAACTATGGTGGTGCCAAACAGATCTTTAAATGACATACAATAAGTATATGACACAGATTAGATGGTAAATATTAAAAGTACTGAAGGATGTTTTTCTAACAAAGTAATTTCTATTCTTAAAATATACTTAAGCATATATCTTAAGTATACATTAAGATATACATATATCTTATCTCAAACAAGATTTACCTTGTCCTTGAAGATGAGATATATCCAGACCTTCTTGTAGGCGGATAACTACTACTCCATATTGTATATCAAAAGCATCACTGTAA